>NC_133128.1:133811330-136311330 GCF_048418815.1 Hemitrygon akajei | reverse complement strand
AACAGTAGTGAAATGTTTTTGTGCATAAATTTGACTTCTAGCAATGGAGACATGTTTCAATGATGTGCATTACAGCATATACATTTGGAGTAATTAACTCTGCAAATATGAGTATGCCACAATTAAGGATTCATTAATCAGCATTATTAAGTGAAAGGCAATCTCCCATTCAAGCCTGGATTCAGGCTCTGTAGAATGCACATTATTGGTTAATTCCTTTATCAATCCATGACTCTAAATCTTTTTGTACCATACTGTATATTTGTTATGCTTCAAGGTTGTAATTAAGAATGAAATTTGATGAGAGAAAGAAGTAGCTGGAGATGATATTGGTAGGGGAGGCATGGGTGAGAAGGAGAGATTTGAGGAGAAAAATTATACAGATGCACTTGGGAGCAATTTTAATGATTTAAAGTTCAAGGTACATTTATTATCAAAGGATGTATACTATGTACTGCCTTGAGATTTGTCTCCTTACAGGCAGCCACAGAACAAAGAAACCCAATAGAAACTATTTTTTTAAAAAAAGCCGATAAATACTCAATGTGCAGAGTAAAAAAATAAATCGTACAAACAACAAGAGCAAGCAAATAGCATTCAGAACTGAAGTTTACGAACATGAATCCACAGACACGGAGCCAGGCATCACTGCAGCCAGAGCAGGCCACAGCCTCAGTTCAGCACAGAGCCTAAACAAATGTTACAGAGCAGTGAGCAGAACGGGCCCGTCCCTTGCCTCTGGTCCCGTACCTGCGCCTGAGCTTTCCAACCCTGGAGCTTTCCTCGCTCTTGGGCTCGACTCTTTCTCACCTCAGTTTTGTCACATCAAATCACCTCCAAGTCTACTCCAGCAAAGCCCAAACATTGGCACATTCCTCACCCTCAGGCTTGGGCCCCGCTGCCTCGATTCAGCCCACCATGCTGCAATAGTACTACACCTTCGATGCATCAGTTCACACCGTAAAAATGGCAGGATGTACAGGTGGTTCAAAAGCTCAACTCCAAAAGGGAAGTTATGGGTTATTGCTTGCAGTGATCGTTTACCAAAGTGTTATTAATAAAGTATTTAGTTGTTTTCTTTGTTTGCTGATGATAAGTGGTCAATGAGCTTCATCAATGACGCCTTAAACATTCTTTACACTATCTTTTGAGAGGTTTCACATGGGAAACTTTAGACAAATCAGCATTATTAAGAGTTAGACTGGGACTATATATGAAGCTTGCCTTATGATGCAAAATATCTTTCAGTCTTCTTGAGAAAATACTGGAATGGACTGTAACTGATAACAGAGAGGCAACAGCTGCTGCCCTTCCTGTTCATACTGAGAATGCGGTGAGGCTGCTACATGTCGTTCAGGACTTCCTCCAAGCTGAAGGGCTGGTGAATCCTGCACTGTGGACTGACAAGGTACTGTCCTCTGCTGTATGACTTTTTCCTTAGCACCGTCTCATCTCTTATTTCTGAGGATCATGCCAAATTGTCTATTCAATTGAACAGACAGCGATATTTTGCCAAGTCTTCATGAGAACGAATAACATGAGTGCCTAACTTATTTCCTACCCTTGCTTGTGAGCAATGACCAGAGGGCCAACAACTGAGTCAGAAGTGCAGCTTTGTGTCCCATCACTCTGCAAGCCAGCATATTGTTTGTATCAGCATGTGGTGAGACTGTGATTTTTATCATGATCTAAAAGGAAACAAGAAGTGCCATTCCTGTTGTACACAAATGTAACCCCAAGGCAAACATGGGGGATATAGCCCAGCTAGAAGAATGTAAATACATTGTGCAATTAATTCTACATAAAAAAGATGATGAACTATTTAGCCCTTCAAGTTTTTCTTATGTTTGCCATGGTTAAGGTTGAAGTTTTAGTTTACTAAAACGTTGACTGCAGATTTATAATTAAAGCTTCCCAGGTTTAATATGCAATAACATATTAATGACAACTATTGGCCATTTGGTCATTGCTCAGGACATTCTAAAGGGGGAGGGTGAGCAGCCAGAAGTCTTAGTACATATTGGCACTAATGACACAAGTAGGAAAGGTGGGGAGGTTCTGAAGAGAGATTTTAGGGAGCTAGGTAGAAAGCTGAAAAATAGGAGTGCTAGGGTAGTAATCTCTGGACTGCTACCTGTGACGCACACTAGTGAGGGTAAGAATAGGAGCATGTAGCAGACAAATGCATGGCTGAGAAGCTGGTGTAGAGGGCAGGGATTCAGATTTCTGAATCTTTGGGATCTCTTGTATGACCTGTACAAAAGGGATAGGTTACACCTGAACCCAAAGGGGACCAATATTTTTGGATGCAGGTTTGCTAGAGCTTTACAGGAGAGTCAAAACTAATTTAACAGGGGGATAGGGCTGAGGTTAGAGCAGCTGGTTTACAAACAGCAGCACTGTATAGTGAGATTGCTAGCAAGGGCAGGCTGATGATGAGGCAAAATTGCATTAACAGGATGAATTACAATGGAAAAGGGTGAAAACAGGGTTGAAGGTGTTAAATTTGAATGCTTGCAGTATACAGAAGGAGGTAGATGAACTTGTAGCATAGTGAGAGATTGGCATGTATGACGTTGTGGCCATCACTAAATCGTGGCTGAAAGAAGATTATAACCAGGAGCTTAACATCTAGGGATTCACATTGTATTGAAAGGACAGGCAGGTTGGCATAAGGGATGGTGTGGCACTGTTGGTTAAAAAAGAATGAAATCAAAACCTTAGAGAGAGGTGACATAGAATCAGAAGCTGTAGAATTCTTGTGGGTAGAGCTAAGAAATTGCAAGGGTAGGAAGACCCTCATGGGGAGTTATATATAGACCTCCACATGCCAAAAGGGCAATGTTATGATAGTCATGGGGGATTTCAGAATGCAGGTAGATTGAGAAAATCAGGTTGGTGCTGGATCCCCACAGGGGGTATTTGTAGAATGTCTACAAGATGGCTTTTTAGAGCAGTTCATGGTTGAGCCCATTGGGGGGATCTGCTATCCTGGATTGAGTATTGTGCAGTTAACCAGAATTGCTTACAGAGCTTAAGGTAAAGGAACCCTGAGGAGCGGTGATGTCAATATAATTGAATTCACCCTGCAATTTGAGAGGGAGAAGCTCAAGTGAGATGTATCAGTATTACCATAGGGTAAAGATACTTACAAAGGCAGAGGCTGGCCAAAGTTGATTGGAAGGGGAAACTACCAAGAATGACAGCACAGCAGCAATGCCTAGAGCTTCTGGGAGCAATTTGGAAAGAGCGGTATAGATAAATTCCAAAGAAGAAGAAATATTCTAAAGGCAGGATGATGCAGCTATGGCTGACAAGGGAAGTCAAAGCCAACATTAAAGGCTAAGAAAAGACAAAGTAAAGCACAAATTAATGGGATTAGAAAAGCCAACGGAAAGCAATTAAAAAAAAGTCATAAAGAGGGAAAAGATGGAATACAAATGTAAGCTAGCCAATAATATTAAAGAGGATACCAAAAGTTTCTTCAGATTTATAAAGAGTAAAAGCGAGGTGTGACTAGATATTGGATTGTTGGAAAAGTTACACTGGAGAGGTGGTAATGGGAGACAAGGAAATGGTGGATGAAGTGAATGCGAATTTTGCATCAGTCTTCACTGTGGGAAAACACTGTTTGAGAGCGTCGGAGAGCAGAAACGAGTGAAATTGCCATTACTAGGGAAAAGGTGCTTGGGAAACAGAATGGTCTGAAGATCTAGACAAGATGGTCTACACCCCAGGATTCTGAAACAGTTAGCTGAAGAGATTTTGGAGGTATTTGTAATGATCTTTCAAGAATCAATAGATTCTGGCATGGTTCTGGAGGACTGGAAAAATGTAGATGTCACTCCACTCTTCAAGAACGGAGAGAGGCAGAAGAAATGAAATTAAAGGCCAGTTAGTGGTTGGGAAAATATTGGATTTGATTGCTAAGGATGTGGTTTTGGGCTACTTGGAAGCACATGATTAAAACAGGACAAAGTCAGCATGGTTTCCTTAAGGGAAAATCTTGCCTGACAAATCTGTTGGAAATCTTTGAAGAAATAACAAGCAAGATAGACAGAGGAGAAACGGTTTCAGTTGTGTACTTGGATTTTCAGAAGGCCTTTGACAAGGTGCCACACATGAGGCTGCTTAACAAGTTGAGAGCCTATAGTACTACAGAAAGATACTAGCATGGACAGAGCATTGGCTGATTGCCAGGAGGCAAAGAGTGGGAATAAAGGGAGACTTTGCTGATTGGCTACCGGTGACTAGTGGTGTTCCACAGGGGTCTGTTTTGGGACAACTTTTTATGTTACGTATCAATGATTTGGATGATGGAATTGAAGCTACAGAAGGACTTAGACAGATTAGGAGAATGGACAAAAAGTGACAGATTGATTATAGTGTTGGGTTAGTGTATGAACATGCATCTTGGTAAAAAAAATAAAAGCATCGACTATTTTCTAAATGAAGAGAAAAATCTGAGGTGCAAATGGACTTGAGAGTCCTCATGCAGGATTCAATAAAGATTAATTTGCAGATTAAGTCAATGGTGAGGAAGACAAATGCAATGTTTGTTTCACTCCAGGAGGACTGGAATACGAAAGCAAAGATGTTATGTTTAGGTTTTCTGTGGCACTGGTCAGGCCTCACTTGGAGCAGTTTTGGGCCCCTTGTCTAAGAGAGGATGTGCTGACATTGGAGAGGGTTCAAAGGTGGTTCATGAAAATGATTCCGGGTTTGAAAGGCTGATCGTATGATGAACGTTTGATGGCTCTTGGCCTGTACTCACTGGAATTCAGAAGAATGAGGGACGATCTCATTGAAACCTGTCAAATGTTGAAAGGCCTCTATAGTGTGGAAGTGGTTAGGATGCCTCCTATGGCGGGGGTGTCTAAGACCAGAGGATACAAATTCAGAATAGAGGGATGTCCTTTTAGAACAGAGGTGAGGAAGAATTTCTTTAGTTAGAGAGGGGTGAATCTGTGATTTAGTTGCCACAGGCGGCTGTGGAGGCCAAGTCATTGGGTATATTTAAGGCAGAGGTTGAAAGAAATTTGATTAGTTGGGGGATGAAGGCAAGAGACTGGGGCTGAAAGGAAAATAGATCAGCCATGATGAAATGGCAGAGCAGACGCAATGGGTCAAATAGCCTAATTCTGCTCCTATATCTTGTGGCCTAACTGTGGGATTCTCCCAATGCTAAAATTTAAGTTTATCACCATTTTTGTTTCTACTTGGAAAACTGTGACGTAGCCAAGATTTTCTGACATTATGGATTTCTTCACTTTTTCTGATATTGTAACTCCATCTTCTTACCCGCTTATTTATTCTATCCCTATCCATTAGTGTTTGTTCTCTTCATAACTTGACCATCATTCGGGTTTGCATTAGTAAATAGAAATACATGATTGCAAACAGCTGAAACTTTAGCATTAGCGGCATGGTAGCATAGTGGTTAGCACAACGCTTTACTGTACAAGTACCAGGTTCAAGTCCCACTGCTGCCTGTAAGGAGTTTGTGGATTCTCCCCGTGACTACGTGGGTTTACTGCAGGTGCTCTGGTTTCCTCCTACATTCCAAAGACGTGCTGGTTAAAAGGTTAATTGATCATTGTAAATTGTCCAGTGATTAGGCTGGGATTAAATCGGGTGCCGCTGGGTGGCGTGGCTCAAGGGGCTGGAAGGGCCTATTCTGAACTGTGCCTTATAAAACGCAAAATAATTGATTGCATAAGTATTCATTCCCTTCAAGTTAGTGACTTGGAAATTTTCTTGTCTCTATCTCCTAACTTATGTTTTTCAATAACTTTTTTGTGGATTTGCTTGGTGTGTTCTTTTGTCTTTGTGGTGTACTTTTGCCAGGATCCTGACTCACCAGCAGTTGGACCTTCCAGATACAGGTGTATTTTTACTATAATTAATTGAAACGCTTTGACTGCATACAATGATCTCCATTTAACTAATTATGTGACTTCTAAAACCAATTGGCTGCACCAGTGATGATTTGGTGTGTCATATTAAAGGGGGTGAACACTTAAGCAATCAATTACTTTGTGTTTTATATCTGTAATTAATTTAGATCACTTTGTAGAGATCTGTTTTGGCTTTGACGTGAAATAGTCTTTTTCTGTTGATGAATATCAGGAAAGCCAAATTAAATCCTCTGTGATTCAATGTTGTAAAAGAAATAAAGCATTAAAAGTCCCGGGGGTGGGGTGGGGTGGGGTGATTACTTTTATAAGCACTGTAAACAGTTCAAGTGACACTCCACAAGTAACAGTCTTCCTTCCCAGAAGTTAGCAGTTTATTCACGTGACCTCTTTTTTAAAAACCTATTTAATCCCTATCCATGCTAACATGTTGTTATATCACGTGAAATATTTTGTGTAATGTTGTTTTCATGTAATACCTTAATGCTCCACTTAACCTAACCTGCTCATTCCCTTTAAAAATCTCAAGTTTTTTTTGAACATTTTTTCTTCCAATTTTCTTTTATGATTAAGGGGCTAATTTAGGATGATTTCTAAAGACACCCTTTGGAAGTGCCTTGCCTATTATCTCAGGATTAAATGTACCCAGATTATTTTTATGTAACATTCTTAATATTCATCTGGTATCTCAATGATTATCAAGTTTAATACAGTTGTCTTCCCATTCATTCTGCAATGCCTTTTGGTTCCATTCTTTTTATTTAGTTATTGGAGGAGATGGTGACTCTAATGGATAACTTGATGGTGTGGTATTCATCTGGACCAGAGTGGATGCAATTATCCCAGCTTGGGACACGACTTCTTCTTGGTTTTATTGCTCAAGATAATATACAGGTACTAGTCAAATTTCTCCACTCTCGAAAAAGCATTTAATTGTTAAATTGTTAAATTAGAAAACCACCTTTCAAATCAGGCAGAAGTACAGAGGCACAAGTACTGCCAGTTGGGTCATGTCAGCCTGTTATGGATCAAATCCCATTGCAAGGACAAACACAAAATCTGGCCAATGTCCTAGTACAATAATGGTGCAAAGTAAGAGGTCATGTCTTTTGGTGAAAACATCAAACTGAAGCCCTCTATTTCCCGTTAACTGGAAACAAATTATCCTATGGAGAAAAAGCAGTATTAGAGAGTTAGTATCCTTTGAACAAAGACCACAGAAAAGCCAGATTATATGGTCATTATCAAATTGCAGTCTCTGGGATTTTTGTACAGTTTGGCTGCTGTGTTTAAAGCAATTGACTACTTGTACATTTTTGCTTTGGAATTGGTGAAAAGCTGAATTTCAAATGCTGAAAGGTGCAAGAATTTCTTCCTATAATTTAACAGCTTTTGCCATAGAAATTGCAACACTGCGGGTTGAACACAAGTACCTTTAAAAATGGATGCAAATTTGAGTTATTTGTGTCTTTTCTACATTCTTTTTCATTATTATCCTTTACCTAAATCTGTTGGTTAGTTTCAATGTTATTGTAGGTGAAAATTAGAATGCATTGGTGTTTTCTGCTAGACAATTGTTCTGAAGAATTTCTGTTCTTGTTAACCGATCAGGTGTGCGCCATGGCTGCAGCAAAACTCAATACAATACTGCAAACAAAAGAGATAGTAAACCGTGATGAAGCTTGTTTCCTCTTAGGGAAGCTGGAGGAAACACTGACCAAGTCCATAAGGGAAAAAACTGAGATCTATTCCTTCCTGATCCCAATCATACGAACGTTGGTCTCCAAAATCTATGAACTACTGTACATGAATCTGCACTTGCCAGCTTTGCCGCAAAGCAACGGCAGCCCTTCATTTTTTGAGGACTTCCAAGAATATTGTGGTTCCAGTGAATGGCGTGTTTATATTGACAAATACGTACGTAGCATTGTTTCTATTCAGTAAATCGTCCTTTGTTGTAAGTCAATCCTCTTTACTGATCATTCTCTTCGTGGCGGAGTAAAGAAATCAGGATGAGACGTGTGTTATGAAAGGTTATGAGTGTATTCTTATTCTCAGATTGTTCCATCGATGAAGCAATATGAAGTTGAAACATTCAGCAAGGGACACGAACGCATGGCAATTTTCTGGAAAGAATGTTATGAAACCATGATGGTGAATTTACACAAGCGAGATCGCGAGAAAGGAGAAAGCAAACTGAAATTCCAAGTGAGTGGAGGTTGTGAACAAATCATTAACAATATATAAAAAAAATCCATGCCTGTGTACTTTTCAATCTCAAAAGGAAATCTGAGGCCAGAGCAAATCTGGAAGCTCTCAAATGTTGTCCTTGAAAGGCAAATAATCCTGTGAGGGCTGGCAGACCAGGTTTAGTTCCCTGTGTTCAAAAGGCAGTCCTGTCTATTGCTTCCTCCCTAACTTGAAAATGGTGGCCTCTTTGATCCATAGTTCCACAGTCTACAGCCCAAGTCCCATGATACCCCCTTTACCAGCACTGACCCAAGTGTAGATTTGTAATTGTTCATTGGAATACTTCATGAGCTTGCCTTCTCTTTATCTTTGTGCCCTCTAGCCCTCTGAATCTCTGGAGCTCTGCTTTCCTTCTCGTTTGGCCTCTTTTCCATCTCTGGATTCCTTCAGATTTTTTGACCGAGCTTTCAACTACTTCTGAAATTCTTTATCTAAGCCTGCGAGCTTCTCCTTAATTATTGATAAAACTGTCCTACTTCATCATATGTGGGTAATGTTATTGTTAATGCAGAAATGCTATGAAGTGCGTTTTAAGATGCTAAAAGCACTGCACAGATCTTTGTTTTACATGATTGATCACAGACAACTCTGAAATCTGCTGTATGACCTATCACGCTTGATCCTGGGTCATGAGAGAGATTCTGCAGATGCATGATGCCTCCAGTGAGGGCACAGACCTTACACTTTACTATAAGAAATGGATTTAAACCGTAATCCTGAAGTGAACGTGTAACATTATGTCCTTTAGTTTATCAGTAAAACGATTTCTGTCCATTGTTCGTCAGGATATTTATTACACTGAATTAATAGCATACCAGAATTGTAAGTGGGTTCCATGGGGCAAGAGGTTGGTAACCAGATGAAATGGGGTGAAGAGAATTGGCAAAAAAGGCTTTAGTGGTAAGCAGAGTTTTATCTTAAGTGTCAAGGTGTTGTGCAATGTAGTGTCTCTCACCCGATGGGAATTTTCAAAAGAGAGTTAAATATATTTTGAAAAGTAAATTTAGGGCAATGGTGAAAAGAGTGTGGGAATGAAATAAGTAACCAGCTCTTTCAAAGAGCCAAGGCAAACACCATGTTGTGAATGGCACTCTACTATGCTGTCATGGAGTAACACACAGCACAGAAACAGGCCCTCCCGCCTAACTGGTGAATGCCAACCACAGCATCTTCCCTGCCAGTCCCAAACATGTAACCCTCCAATCCCTTCCTCTCCACGTACTTATCCGAATGCTTCTTAAGTGTTGCAGTTATACCCAGCTCGACCACTTCCTCTGGCAGCTCATTTCAATTTCTCACTACCTTCTGTGTAACCAAGTTACCCCTCAGGTCTGTTTTAAATATCTCTCTTTTTACCTTGTATCTGTGCCCTCTGGTTTTGGACTCCCTAACCTTGGGGAAAAGACTGTAACCACCTTATTCATACCACTCATGATGTTATAAATTTCTTTGCAGTCACTCCTCATTCTCGTATGCTCCAAAGAATAAAGTTCCAGCATGGCCAGCTTCTCCCTATAATTTAGGCCTTCCTAAATTTCTCCTGCACCCCCTCCAGCTTGAGAATGTGTGAGTTTTTTTAAGTATCCTGTCTAAGATGTGTTAATATTCAATATTAAATCGGAACACACACAAACTTAGAATGGATCAACAAAAAGTGCTCTGTGCTATAGTATGTATATTCAAAATTATGAATAGTGCGAAAGAGTTGGGATGAAGATTACCATTAAACCTTTTCAATCACTGGTGAGCCATCGCCCCTCCCTAATCCATAAGACATAGGAGCAGAATTAGGCCAATCGGACCATCAAGTCTGTTCCCCATTGCATCATGACCGATTTATTATTCCACTCAACCCCATTCTCCTGTCTTCTCCCAGTAATCTTTGATGCCCCTATTAATAAAATCACCAATCAGCCTCTGCTCTATATTCAATAACTTAGCCTCCACAGACATCTGTGGCAATGAATTCCACCATTTTACCAACCTGTGGCTAAAGAAATTCCTCCTCATCTCTGTTCTAAAGGGCCGTCCTATTCTGGTTCTAGTCAACTCATATCACAATATAAAATTGACTGTGTCTAGCTCTGATGAATTGCTAGGTATATGTGCTTATGTTAAAGTGTTTACTGTATCGTAATTGTTTGTCTTGCTTTAATGACAGGAGTATTTTGTGGAACCATTCACCCGCAAAGCCAGGCAGGAAAACCTGCGTTACAACAGTATGTTGAAGCAACTCAACAGCCAGCATACTGCAACCCTGCGACAATGGAAGGCAGCTCAGCATTATCTAACCTGTGAACGAGGACCATGGGCTGAAAAGTATGGAGCTTATATCATTGCTGATGTGACCATGTTCTGTTGCATGATTCAGTATCCTAATATTCTCTCAAAGACTTCTGTCTTGGGATTAGCACTCTTTGGTTTTATTTCAAGGACATATTAGAGGTCATATAATTTCTAGCTAAAACTCACTACTGATGGAAAGTCTGTACATGCACCTTGGCTACACTTTAGGGGGTTAGGGAGCAAACCATTATTTGGTTGCTATTTAAGGGATCTTGTTGTGTACAAATTGGCTGCCACATTCCTGCATTACAGTAGTTGTTGCAATTGAGAAAAATACTTGATAAAGCCTTTGTTGTTCTGAAATTGCGAAAGGTTCAAAGGGTGTTAGGGTCTTCCAGTAAGGTGGTGAGCTGCTGGGATGCAACAGCTTCTATGGGGTCAACCAAAGGTGTTATTGTCTTTTTAAAAAGTATTTTTACAATTGCAAGACCCCGCTGAACATTAAGAACTTAAAGCACTGCAGGTCTACCTCATCAGTAGTTTGCTTGTTTGTGGAGAAACTGAAGGAGCTGGACTTGGTGTGGACCTTGATGCTGCCTGCAACAGAGGGTGTTGGTGCACGAAGAAGGTGTGCCCTCTAACAGCGAGTGATTGTCTCAGTCACTCTACTTATGATCACAAGACCCTGTTGGACATTGGTGGTGTGGAATGCTGCAAGTGGAATTCATTGGTTTATTGGCAAAAAGTTTGGGGGGGAGGGAGGACAGCATGGGAACTGCGTGGCCTCAGTTGTAGTGAGGACTAGGCCTCAAGCTGTGGTGTCATGTGCTTACAGCCGCCCTGAATCAGGCAGTCCACCGGAGTGCTGAGTGGATATGGCGTGGTATCCTTGCTGGAGTTGGTGTTGCTCCCTCCCCCTCGCCCCAATAGTGTTCGCTCAGCAGAAGGCAAGCTAAGTTGTGTTCAACTACACTCTGCTGCAACAATCATGGACTCAGGGCTACATTTCTTTTGGTGTGACTGTATTCTATTGTTATCTTGTACATGCTATATGTGCCTTGTGCTGCACAGTAATCCAAGATGGCGGCGCGACGCAGCTTGCAGCGGCCACTCTGGAACTGATTATCTGTTATTTCTGAAGTGGTGTGCCGTGTGCAATCATAATCGATTGAAAACAGACGTGGGAGCATGGAGGAACATCGGGAAATTCCAGGAAGACCTTCTTCGTTGCTGCTGTGAGGTCCGGGACTCTGCTGGGAAGAACAGGCCCCTAGTCCTCGGGGTCGCATTGCCGATGGCCATTGGCGGGGCCATCTTAATATGCTCGGCAGAGGATGGTGCTCGGAGAAGCTGTGCCGGAGGGGATGGTCATCGGCTTGCAGGTTCGACGGACGGACTCAGAGTCCGCTGCGGTCAGGTCACTTTCGGAGTGTGCTGCGTCTGTGAAGCTGGGTTCGACGGAGCTTTCATTGTGTGCTGCGTCTGCGAGGCTGAGTTGGGCGGCGCCTTGGAAGTCCATAGCGGGGGTATTCCCTTCTGCCGCCGGCGTGGGATGGCGAGTCTGTCGGGACCCTGGGGACTTGTGGTGATTTCTTTTGAACTTATAGTCCTTTAACATCTTTGGATTATTTTTTACTGTGCCCATGGTCTGTTTTTTTTTAATCAATTATGCTATTGTTTGCACTGTTGTAACTATGTGGTTTTGTACAGCTCTTGTAGCTTTAGCTTTTGGTCTTGTTTGTCTGGTGGATTTGGAGCTCCTTTCCGGGGAACACGCTAAGACGGTAGCGCGATATTAATACGCAGCAGCCTCTCCGGACTCTGGATTGGGGATTGCCAAATGTTACGTGGATTTTCTGGTGTAGTCTGTTTTGTCATATGCTTTTGTGATATCATTCTGGGGGAATGTTGTCTCTTTTTTTAACTGCATTGCATTTGTGGTTTCTAAATGACAATAAACTGAATCTGAATCTGAACATGACCATTGTTCCTATGTTTTGCACCGGCCCCGGAATAACGCTGTTTTCTTTGGCTGAATTCATAGGTATGCATGCATGGTTGAACAACAATTAAGCTTGAATTTGAAATAGTTGATGAAATGTAGGAATTATAGCAAGTTTATGTTTTGCATCCGATATAGTGACTACAGGAAATGATTGTTTCTGACTTGCAGAGAAATTAGCTTGTAGACAATTCTGAGAAATAAAACCTATGTGTAAGCTGAGAACTGCCTTTAATTCTCTCCTCCTTCAGTACTCTCTTTGAAATACCAAATTCAAGACAGGTATTGGTAGTTTCTTTTCTTACTCACAATCTAAGTTTGTTGATTATTCAAAGAACTTCGGGATGTTTTCCAGTTTAAGTCCATTCTACGTATCTTGTGTATGGCATTGGGTGTTACGTTGGTCAAACATTTGATTTTTAATGCAGTGTTTGCTCCCCTCCCCCTTTCTTGATAAGGAAACCGGAGTCCACGTGCTGGAAGTTGTCTAGTGTGGAAAACTATTCCCGTATGAGGCTTAAGCTAGTTCAGAGTTATAACTTTGATCCCCATACTGATGCAAGCGCACTACGTGACAACCTAGGTGAGTATCAGTTTAATGATAATATACTGCTAAGATAAACCAATTGAACAAAAATTCTTTGGAAGGTGATCCCATGCATGCACTGCTACAAAAAGGAGTTCTTGTATAGAGTTTTTTTTTTGATTGATAATATTTTTGCTTTGGAAAAGCATATAAACTTTGGACCGTGCTAGACTGCGAGTTTCTGTTCCTCTTCATTATTTAAAATGTTGGGTTAATATGCAAACAAAAATACCCATACCATACCCATACAAAAATATTTGCCTCCTTTTCAAAGCCAGTATCTTGCTTACCATATGCAATAGGGCCGTGTTCACCTGAGCTGCAATGTTAATTGCTTAGAATTGGAACGCTAATTTCGTGGCTTAACTCACCTACTACTAAAACCTGCGATCATGCCTTGCCCTTTTATTTTCCAACGGCTACTTTTATGTCATCAGCCTTCAATAAATGTTAAATAATGGGAAACAAATAAAATTGCAGATGCTGGTATCTGATACAAAAATAGAAATGCTAGAAGAGCTCAGCTTATCTATCAGGCAGCATCTAAGGAAAGCCTGTTTATGTTTCAGGTTGAAAACCCTGAGAAGAGAGAAAGCAAATTAGTCAAAGTAGCAACAGGCTGAGGGAGGGCAATAGATTGAATGAAGTGAATGTCTGTAGTAGGCTGAAATAATTGGACAATTAAGCTCTTTTGTCTGTATATTGTTGAGATGTTATGGAAATTAGTATCAGCCATATGACATGATCTGTGATGTGCTGCTGTTAGAAATTTGCATCAGTGGAATAACAAGAGTTTTGACAAACTGAGACGGGCTGTGTAATACAGGATGTTTGTTGACAAAGCTATGATATGAAATTGGATGTTCCTAATCGTAGCAACATCGATGGTCAAATCTTTACTAATTTGGTAAAATACTGTGAGTATTACTAATGGTGAATGCTCATCAATTATATGGATATAATTTGTTTGATATATTGTTCAAAGAAATGACATTAATATGTGATGGCATAGACCTCTGACTTACTGGTTGAAAATGTGATTAACAAGTGTTTGACCAAAATTAAACTTCCAGCTCAAGAAAAGTAATTTTTGTTCTCAAATCCACTTAGAATATTTCTGTTGCTGAAGTGCCATTATGCAGTTTATGACAAACAAACCCTAAAAAATATCTGGATAAAATGGAAAAGCATTCCCATGATTGATATTTCTGCTTGTTTTCTGTTCAGTCCAAGTATTTTCTGTTTGAGAGGTTTTGTCTTCAGCGACCACGCTGCCCCATGCATTTCAATACGTCGTCTAGGTTCTCATTTCCTACTACTCCCTCAGAAGAAACACTGCCATCTGCCAGAGAGCTTTGTGGTTTATACCTTATGAAATGCAGATTCTCCTAACTAAATCCAGCCTGTCCTGTACCTGCAGGGGTTCAGCAGACTGTGCCGTCCAATGATTCATTGCTGTTGGAAGCAGTGAAACAAGCCAAGGTTAGTGACCTGGAAGATGACCGGTTGGCTGATGAAGATTTGAGCATGCTCAGTAACATGTAAGTCCTGGTGTGTTTAAATTTCAGTGTACAGATGTAAACTGTTAAATTCTTCCTCACCACCCACACCCTCCCTCCCCTGACAGCCTGGCATTTCCAGCACAGAAATGCAACAGGATCTTGCATGTGATTTAATGCCTGAAGTCTTCAGAATGACAGGATGAAGAGGAAAAAGATAAAGACTTTGAAAGCATGTTATAAACTGTTTGTGACATATCTGATAATGATTTTCTCTACTTGATTAAATCCAATATTTGCAATTTTGCTCTTTAACACTAATTCAAAATCTAATTTAAATTTCTTGTTTATCGAAGCCGTAGAACTATGAACTGCTCAGAATTCCAAAGATTACTTTAAACATTGCTACTTTTTTCTTGGAGTCTGTAATATATTTACAGAAGCTTTGTACCTTTTTCAATCGCCACCTATACAGGGTGAAACATCGCCACCTGCTGAGACCAAAGGTTTCCAGCACCATCTCCTGAGTGGTTCAAGAGTTTAGTCGATTTAGCATTGATGTGGCATTAAATCCTTACAAAGCAAGCGTGAACCACTCACCCAATCAAACCTATTGCAAACTCTCAATATTCCAACAGGGTATCACTGCATTTTTAATGTTGCGTTTTACACATTTCAGGATTCAAGTTTTTTTCCCTTAAGTACAAGAGATCCTACAGATGCTGGAAATCTTGACTAAATGCTGGAGGAACTCAGCAAGTCAGGCAGCATCTTTGGAAGGGAACAAACAGTCAATATTTCGGGCTGAGACCTCTCATCAGGTCTGGAAATGAAGGGTGGGCAGAAGTCAGAATAAGAAGGTGGGCGAGGGAAAAGTACAAGCTGGCAGGTCTTAGGTGAAAACAAGTGAGAGAGAAAATGGGGATGAATTAAAAATCTGGGATGGGATAGGTGGACAACTGAAAGGGCTGAAGAAGGAGAAATCTAATAGGAGAGGACGGTGAACCGTGGAAGGGGGAGGGAAACTAGAGAGACATGATTGGCAGTTGATGAGAAGAGAAGGGGTCAGAGGGTAACTTCAATGAGGACTAGAAAAAGTGAGGAGAAGGAAGGTGTAATTACTGCAAGTTAGAGAAATCACATCCCAATTCTTTATATAAAAAAACAAAGGGCCCACCACTGACCCTTGCAATACTCCACCTGTCACTAGCCTCCATTCCAGAAACAACCTTCAACCATCACCCTCTGCTTCTTATCATTGGGTCAGTTTTGAATCCACCTGACTAGTTCTCTCTGGATTCCATGGGATCTCACCTTCCAGAGCAGTCTACCACGTGGGACCCATCATTGGGGACCTTGTTGAAATCCTTCCCAAAGTCCAATGATGGAGGTATAAAAGGTGGAGTGTCATTGGGTAAATAGTCGAAGTATTTTCCCATGGTAGAGGGCATAAATTAAAGGTGAGATATAGAATATTTAAAGGAAATCGTAGAGCAAATTGTTTACTCTAGAGTGGTTGATATTTGGAACGTGCTGCCAGATACAATTAAGAGCCATTTAGACTGGCACTTAGATAGGCAAAGCATAGAAGGATGTAGTTCTAATGTGGAAAAATAGGATTCGTGTGGTAGGGTAATAAGGTTGTCATGGACATGGTGGGCTGAAGGGCCTGTTTCTGTACTGCATAACTATGACTCTGAGACTACCTTCTTGTTCTTTCTCCTAAGCATTGCAAATATTTTATTTCTGCAGCAATTACCTTTGAAAAGTTACTAATGAAATCCAAGTTGTACCAACTTGTTATTTTGTTTAATTAAGGAAAAATATCCTCCTTTCCTCTGATCTTTTGCCAGTTAGCATAAATCTATGAATAGTGACTCAGCTGCAATTTGTCCTGATTTTTGTCAAACCTTTGATCATTTTTGTTCCTTTTGAACATCCTTTATTAAGTTTCCAGTTAATCTCAGTACTAAGAAGAAGAAACCCTGCTTTGATTCTCTTAAGTAACTGAAAACCCATCCCTGGTACTATTTTAGGGAATGTAATCCATGCTTACCACAGGAAGAAAATGTACAGAGGACTTCTCTCCAGTGTGATCAAACTTCCTAACTTACCTTTCATTGACTTAACCATGCAATGATTTCAAATCTGATTTAAACTATGGAATGCTATTTTGTAACTTAATTTTAACTTTCTTCAACCTGTGTGTTCACTTTATTTCAGTCCTCTTTTATTCCTCCTCCCACAGCAATGAGGAGGAGCAGAATCAGAAAGAAAAATTGGTGATTGCTGAAGATTGTGATCTGATCACCATCATGGATGTTGTTTCGGGACGCCTTGAAGTCACCACGCAGCACATAAACTTTTTTGATGGGAGTGTGGACAAAGCAGAAGGTAGGAGAACATAGAACATAGAATAGTACAGCACATTACAGGCCCCTTCGGCCCACGGTGTTGTGCCGACCCTCAAACCCTGCCTCCCATGTAACCCCCCACCTTAAATTCCTCCACCTGATGTGAAATTCACCTGCATTGAATCTAAAGGAATGCTTGGACAAAAGAATAAAAATTCCAAATGTTGCCAATAAACTGGACTCTGAATCACACTTGTTACTCAATTATACTTTACTTTCTTGTGCATAAAGAGAACAGCCCTGCCACCATACTTTTCCAAAGTCTGAGCAGAGAAATTTTTATGCAGGATTGTTTAACAAATGTAAATAATGACCAATTGGTAAACTGTGCGTGTTGAAATTTCTTACTTGCAAGATCAATCGCCATTCACAAATGCAGATGTTAAAAGTCAATAGAAATTAAAAGTTAACAACTGATGGTACTTTGAATTGGTAAAGTCCCTTAGCTGGTAAAGTCCTTTAGCTGGTGTGCATTCCCTGAATCTTTCTGTTACATTTTTTGTTATTTCCGTAAGCCAAGTAACTAGTTCCCTGTTGTGCAAAGGAAAGCTATGCTGTTCAAAGACCTTTCTTGCCAGGACTGTCTGCAATCTGTCCTTGCCTGGACATCATGTAACTCTTACCTTGCTGCAACTTCCACACAAACATTACCTGACTGTGGTCAATTCAATCTTGTGTAAATTGCCCCAGTATACAGTAGAAGAATCAAAGAGAGTTGATGGAAATTTGAGGTGAGTAAGAACAGTAGGATTAATGTAGGATTACTGTAAATCAGTGGTCGATGGTCAAAGAATATTCTATCATTTAAAGGGCCTACTTCCTTGCGGCATAACTCCATGATGAACAGTTCCTTCTGTACCTGACCAAGCAATGCTTGTAGGAAGACAGCATTGCTTGATGTGCATTGCTATTGATCAAACATGGAGGGAATATGTTGTACTGCTAATGTGTCGTCCTGATGTGGCTAAAATACCAGTCAAGCCTGCAATGCAGAGTCTGACCTAAACTGAACCCAAATTGTTTATCAAAGTCGGAGTTGAACATAACCGCAAAACAGTAAAACCGCAAAAAAGACTTGGTTGGTTAGCTCAGCCGCGATGACATATTGTTAAATCGACTTTTATTTGACTAAGGTGTGTTGTTTTCAGGGAGAGAAATTATATTTTGGACTTGTGTTCATTGCTCAATCCATTTGATACCACAGAAGGAGGTCCTTCGGCCCCAGCAAATTTACAGTAACATCTTGCAGAGTAGTATTTTCAGTGCCATTTCCCTACTGATTCTCCAAAGCTCTTCCAATAATATTTCACTAATGCCAAGCTAGTTCCCCTTTGGAATAAAAACAAGAAATGTTGGAAATGGGTGTCATTATTTGAGAGATAAACAGAGTTGGTGTTTCAGGTTCTGATGACCTGTCATCAGATCTTGAAAAAGTCAAAATATAAATTGAGTTTCAGGTGGCAGAGAACAAAGTGGAACTAATGTGGACTGGAGACTGAGTGTTTGAATGAAGCAAGTGTTAGGGAAGAGATGCCCTAGGTTCAACCATCATCACCTGCTTCATTAATGAGCGATGTTCCTTCATCGGTGGAGATATTCACTGTTGATTAGTAGCTCTTCAGCAAATGGGCTAGAGATGGAATTGGATGCACATCAGCTCTGTCAGGGTTTGCAGGCCATTACTTCCTACAAAGCAAAACCTAGTATCATGAATGCCAGTGAGGCTTCACTCCCAGATAAGCTCATCACCTTTTATGCACACTTTGAAAGGGAGAACAGAATTACGCCTGTGTGAATCCCTGCAGTCCATTCCTGCAGGCAGTGAGATCAAGACACCATTTGGGAATGAGCTAATAAGTGGCAAGCAAATTCATCCCACAAAAGTGACAGGAATCAGAATCAGGTTTAATTATTACCGGCATATGTCGTGAAATTTGTTGTTTTGTAGTAATAATATGTTGCAATAAATTATAATTACGTTGCTATAAATTATTTTTGAATATATAATTCTTATTATAAACTAAAGTAATGCAAAAGAGAGGAAAAATTACTGAGGTAGTGTTCATAAGTTCATTGTCCGTGCTGAAATCTGATAGCAGAGAGGAAAAAGCTGTTCCTGAAACATTGATTGTGTGTCTTCAGGCTCCTGTAACACCTCTGATGGTAATAATGAGAAGGTGGAATGTCCTGGGTGATGGGGGTCCTTAATGATGGATGCTGCTTTTTTGAGGCATCACCTATTGAAGGTGTGGAGCAGTGAGCTGAGCACGCATCCTTGAGTTGTGCCAGTGTTGATTGTCAGCAAGGAGGAGATGTTATTTCTGATCCACAAAGATGTAACTTTCTCTGGTGAGAAAGTTAAGGATCCAATTGCAGAGGGAGGTATAGAGGCCTGGGTTTTGGAAATTTTTGATTAGAACTGAGAGTACGATTGCGTTGAACTCTGAGCTGTAGTCAATAAATAGCAGGCTGGTGTTAGTAATTCTATTGTCCAGGTGATCCAAGGGCGAATGGTGTGTCAGTGAGATTACATCTGCAATAAACCTATTGTGGTATTATGCAAATTACAGCAGATCCAAGTCCTTGCTCAGGCAAGAGTTCATTCTAGCCATGACCAACTTCTCAAAGCACTTTATCACAGTAGATGTGAGTGCATCTGAACAATAGTCATTGAGGCAGCTCACTCTGCTCTTCTTGGACACTGGTATGATTGTCACCCTTTTAGATCCTCTGACTGTAGCAGTGAGAGGTTGAAGACGTCCTTGAACAATTCCACAGTTGGTTGGCACAGGTTTTCAGAGCCCTACCAGGTCACCATCAGGGCCTGATGCCTTGCAAAGGTTCACCATCTTGAAAGATGCTCTGACATCAGCCTCTGAGACACAGATCACAGGGTCATCAGGTGCTGCAGGGATTCACATGGGTGTAGTTTTTATTCTCCCTTTCAAAGTGTCCATAGAAGGTGCTGAGCTCATCTATGAGTGAAGCATCATAGCCATTCACGATATTAGGTTTTGCTTTGTATGAGGTAATGGCCTGCAGACCTTGCCAGAGCTGATGTGTATCCAATTCCATCTCTAGCCTCAATTAGAATTGTTTCTCATTCTTAAGATAGCCTTCCATAGGTCGTACCTGGCCTTGTATAGTTCTAGTTCACCAATCTTGAATGCCACAGATCTAGCACTCAGCAGACTACGAATCTCCTGGTTCATCCACAGCTTTTGATTTGGGTTTGTCTGGTATGTTCTTGAAGGCACACACTCATCCACCCAGGTGCTGATGAAGTTGGTGACAACTGTGGCATATTCATTCAGTCACAAAGATGGATCCCTGAATATTGTCTCATCCATTAACTGAAAACTGGCCTGTAAACGCTCTTCCACTTCCCTTGACCATACTTTCTTGCTCCTCTCCACTGGTGCTATGATCTTTAATCTTTGCCTATATGCCAGGAGTAGAAGTACAACCAGGTGATCAAGCTTTCCAAAGTGTGGGCATGGGATGGCATGGAAAGCATTTTTTTTTTTTTCTTTCTTTCTTTCTTATTTTTTTAATAGGGATGTTGGGAGGGGTTAAGGGGAGGGGGGCTGGGTAACATTTTTTTTTCATACACATTTATTCTGTAACTATTTGAAAACAATGGTAAGCATTATTGATGGTCGTATTACAGTGAATTAGCATCTCCAGCAAAAGAGCACATAACAATTTGATGTTCACATTCAGATTCATCACCAGCATGGAATTTCCCAAGAATAGCATCCTAGAGTCACCATTGAACAGAGGTTGGACCTGTTCCTGCCACATAAATACCATGGCAACAAGTGCAGGTCACCATCTGGGTATCTTGCAGCAAATACTCTCCCTTGAAATTCTGGAGGGTTTCTACCATTTGCAAAGCAAAAATCAGGGTCATGACTGAATATTCTTCATTTAATTTAATCATTGCAATTCCAACAACTCTCAGAGCTTGACACAGCCCAGGACAAATCAGAATGTTTAATGTGCAATTCATCCACCATCCTAAACAGTGATTCCATCCGTCACTGGTGTACAGTGGCTGTAGTATGCACCCTCTTCATAATGCACTTTCTTTACTTGCCTAAGCAACTTGATAGCAATTCCTAAATCAGTAATCTCTATTACCAAGAAGCATAAAGAACATGAGACCATAAAATATAGGAGCAGAAGTAGGCCATTCCGCCCATCAATTCTGCTCTGCCATTCAATCATGGGCTGATCCAATTCTTCCAGTCATCTCCACTCCTCTGCTTTCCCCTCCTTTGATGCCTTGGCTAATCAAGAACCTATCTATCTCTGCCTTAAATACACCCAATGACTTGGCCTCCACAGCTGCTCATGGCAACAAATTCCATAGATTTACTACCCTCTGACTAAAGTAATTTCTCCGCATCTCTTTTCTAAAAGGACGTCCTTCAATTCTGAAGTTGTGCCCTCCAGTCCTAGAATCCTCTACCATGGGAAATAACTTTGCCATATCTAATCTGTTCAGGCCTTTTAACATTCGGAATGTTTCTATGAGATCCCGCCTCATTCTCCTGAACTCCAGGGAATACACCCCAAGAACTGCCAAATGTTCCTCATACGGTAACCCTTTCATTCCTGGAAACATTCTCATGAATCTTTTCTGAATCTCTCTTGGAAAGCCAGCAAGTGCACAGGAATACCAACATCACTTAGAGGGAAATGCGATGTATATTATTTGCTTCATTTTAGTATTTACACCGGTGGATATTTTGCATGGACATTTTAAAAATAAAACCGTGGATATTTTGTTTTGATGATGAACACAAAAGGTCATATTTAAAAGGTATTTAGTGCAAACCTAAGCTGAAGTAGAGGGATATGGATCAAATGCAGACAAAGGTTGATAGCTTAGTCAGTATGGACCAGTTGGGCTGAAGGGCCTATTTCTATGCTGTATCACTTGTATATATAATCTTGGTACCCAACAACCTTGTGAGAGTCCCTTCACCAAAAGGGTTGCAGCAATTGAAGAAGGAAGTTTTGAACACCTTCTCAAATGTTGGTTAGAGGTGGCAGTAATTTCTATCCTTGTTGAGGTGAGCCAGATCTTAAAAAAGCCCCCTTTAATGTACTTGAATTAGAAGAAACTCGCAGTAAAAAAAAAATTTAATTCTTACTGTGCAACTCTTCTGCTTGTGATTCATGACGGGAGAAGTACAGTTCTTAAGATATTTTAGGTGATTAATGTTTTGCCTCTAGTTCTTCCAATGGGCCAAGAAAAATGATAGTTAGTAGTGATGGTGTTAAGAATTTAAGGGTTAAACACGGTAAAAGCAGATGGGTTCTTCCTGTGGTGCTCTGAAGATCAGTTGCAGACTGGCTGTAAGAAGTTGGGAAGTTGTTTAAAAAAAAAGACAAGAAAAAAGCATGATATTAAACACTAAAAAAGGAATGGTTGAAGGAAAAATTCCAAACAGACCATCTTGAAATTAAGTTAATAATTGTACTGCTCCATGCAACCAAAGAGCTCACTTGGGACAATAAATAATATGTGTTAAAATCTTGGACCATTTCATTTTGTATCTTAAAGGGAAGATGTTTGGGGTTTGGTTGAAAATCATGTAATCTCTTTGTGAAAGTAATGTTCATCTTCTGACTGGTATAATAACTGGATAGGTATTATGCTGTTGACATGGATGTGATTGAGGATGGATGCAGAGTACTAAAACTGTCTAGTTGGAAACTGTATTATATCCGTTGTCTAGATAGAGTTAACAGATTTAGTGTAACAATGTATTTACTAGAATTGTCATTGAACACACTGGGATTTTTCCCAGCACCTGGCTCCATTACCTAGACTTTCTCAATGGTATGGTTTCATAATGCATTTTTTGTTGTGCATATTGAATTCCCTTTTCCAAGGCCTGATTAACTTTGGTTCAATCACTCTGCAGGCAAAGTCCCAGATTGTAACACTGAGCAAAAAGGTTTTTCTTTATATCTCCTTTGTACCATTGCAAATCTGTGTCTCCTGGTTTTCACAATCCTGTGTTAAAGGTTCAAAGGTACATAGGTACGATTTAATGTCAGAGAAATGTATACAATATACATCCTGAAATGCTTTTTCTTTGCAACCATCCACAAAAACAGGAGTGCCCCAAGAATGAATGACAGTTAAATGTTAGAACCCCGAAGTCCCCCCCCCAGCTTCCCTCCCTCCTGCACGTAAGCGGCAGCGAGCAACAACCCCCCTCCCCCCATCAGCAAAAATAAAAAGCGCACCCGCTACCAGCACTCAAGCGTGAGCAAAGCAATAGCAAAGACACAGACTGGCAGTAACCCTAAAGACTACATTGTTCACCCAATAATTCGACATGCTTCAGGCTCTCTCTCTCCTAATAAGGGAGAAAGAGGTGACTCCATTTTCCACGAGCAGGGAGACAACAATCAACTCGCTGGTTTACGATGTTAGAAGTCCGTTACGTTGCTTTTGTCAAGCACTGTGCTTGAAGATTGCAAAGATCCCGGGTCCCTGGGCACACAGCAGATATTCCGACTCCCCCAACGACACATAGGTCTCCTGTGGCGATACCGACCCTTGATTTGCCCGTCCCCAGTTCCTTGAGATCCCAGGCTTCTGAATCCTTGCCAAAATCTTAGGCCAAGCCTTTGGCATGCTGAATAGCAGCTGATTGTGGAACCCAGAGAGCCGGTCCCATTCCTGCAAAGAACTGTAGTCAGCGTGTAATTCCAGGTCAGGGTCTTCAAAAGAACCCTGAAATAGAAAAATAGAGATATTTAAGATGGAAATAGAACTGTTTTTAGTAGATGCAAGCAAAGGAGTCACCGTTGGGCGCCATAACTACTTAGCTCCACCTATTTCGAGAGAATAGTGGGAGCTATTCCTACCTTAATCAGTATCAATACCAGGTTTTCACACAACAGTTAACTAGTTATGATCTTGTACAATTCCAACAAATATTCTCTCAATCTGCTGTACTCCAAGGAGAATATCTCCAGTTTCTCTGGAATATATTTTTAGCTGGAATCACTGATCCCTGAAATGTCCCAGCATCTTTTTCCTCCAAGTTTATTAGGAACTTTGTAACTTTTCTAAAAGAGTCTAGATTGAATGCAGTGAAGCATTTTATTTTGGTTGGTTTGTGCTAGCAACTTTTCCTTGTGGTAGGAGAGAGAAGATAATGAGGCACTTGGTGTTGAAGTCCTTCACCAGCAGAGCACCAGAGGGTTTGGTGTTGCGATCCTCAGTCTTTGTTTAGCATATTAACAACTTAGCTGTGACTGCAGGAGGTACGATTAGTGTTTGCCTATGACATGAAAATTGGTTGTTGTTGATGATATTGAGGAGGGGAATCATGGGCTATGGGATTATATTGATCAGCTGGTAACTTTTGCAGGTGGAATTTAATCTGTGTGAAGTGCTGCATTTTGGAGGTCAAAACACCACGAATGGTTGGGCCCTCTATTAACCCCATCACTGCAACGTGAACACTTTAAACTGCCTTTTCATAATGCTGTTTACATCGTAAATACGTGCTGTATTTATGTACATTTATTCCATATCTGTACTTTAACCTCTCACTTTAATTTTTTACATAATTCTTTATCCTTTATAATTATTGAATGTTGTTTTTTTACTCTATGTTGAGCCTTGACCAACACACCACAGCAAATTCCTAATACAGTGGATTCTGGTTATTTGGGTCATCAGTTAATCGGGGCAACTGCTTATTTGATACAACTCTTACAGAACAAATAGTAATTGAGAACATAACATTCTCTTTGTTTATTTGGGACACTATGCTACTTAATTGAGACAGGAGACTTGCCAAAGTCTCAGTAGCATCAATTGTGTGGCCATTAGAATCTACACCATACTTAAAGTGAACAGTTTTTAAATAGAGTCAGTTGTGTGTCTGTTGAAAAAGCAGTTATTTTTTGTCACTGATAGAAATAAGCAGTAAGACAATTTTGAACTTTTTGCTGACCGTGGTTTCAAGCATTCAGGCTTGGAAATGTCAGAAGCAGCCCGGAGTGAAAATGAAACGATTTCACAACTTCAAGTTAGGAACCTAAAAGAATTTGATGGTATCAACAATCATCGTGAATGTTACAATGAAAATGAAAATTTGGAGGATGCAATCATCAAAAGCATTCAGTGAAGGCAGTCCATTGCCTCCATTGCTTGCACTAGGTGTCTGTGCTGATTTTGTTCATTTACAGTCAATGAAAAGAACATGGCAGCATACAACTACAGTGGATGAATTCCTCCGTCGATAACTATTAGGAACTAATACACAGTTTTATGGTACTGTAGAGGTATTTGTAGTCTTTTGATCTGTTTTGTATTTCATTTAAATACTTATGTTGTTACTCAGTTAAACAGTAGTTTGTCTTCGTTATACCTTTTTAAACTATTTCATGAAACTTCAGATAATTGTGGCAGCTGCTTAATTGGGCCAAAAAGTATTGATCCCGATATGTCCCAATTAACCAGAATCCACTGTATATGTAAATGTATATGGCAAATAAAGTTGATCCTTGATATTGAGAAATGAAGGAAGCTTGGTGAACAACTTTGAAGATCCCTAAAGGTGGCAGTATACATAGATAATATAGTGAATGAGACATACAAGATATTTGTCCTCATTAGCCAGAGCAGCGAGTAAAAGAGTAGGGATGCCTTGGTACAACTTTCTAAACCACCTTTATGAAATATTGCTTAGGCCACAGCTGGAATATTGTGAGCTACTACTATTAGAAGGATGTGATTGCACAGGAGAAAATGTGACATAGCTTCACCAGCATGATGCTTGGGAAGGATATTTCAGTTATGAGGAGACACTAGATAGGTTGAAATCGCATTCCTTGGAGCAGGAGTGACTGAGGGTAGACCTGATTGCGGTATGACTAGTGCTTTCTAAGAGTATAACTTTACTAACAATAAATCATATAGACATGCCTACAAAGTCAGCTGTTATAATGTTGAATTAAATGTTTGAAACGGAGTTGGTGACATTTCATCATTATTTATCTTGCTAATATTTGTAAAACATATAGTTAAAGCTGCTGAGTGAAAGTAGAGAGTTGAAATTTGTGGATAATTTTGCTTCTTAGGGATAGGCTATGATTTTAAGTGGCCTCTCTCTCAACTGCGTGAGATTCACCTTCGTCGTTACAACTTGAGAAGGTCAGCACTGGAGATCTTCCTGATCGATCAAACTAACTACTTCCTCAACTTCAAAAAGGAGGTGAGACCAAAATGAATGCTGAAAATAGTCCCAAGTAAGTGGCAAATGTTTTAAATAGCTGATATTGATGGAAGGACTTCCCAATCAAATTATGCTTAATATTATCATTTATCTTGTTGCTATTTATTATCTGCCACTAATTGTACTCATTTATCTCCCGTTCCTGAAGAACTGGGTGAATATTGTGGCTTAATTTCAATAGTTGACTTGTAAGGATAAACAAGAATCTTCCATCCTCCATTATTGTCAAAATCAGAAAATGGATTCATTGCCAGTTTCCCTGTGGAGCAGTCTAGACAAATTTTTAAGATAGGCTAGGCAAATATTTCAACCGCTGTCATATTTTCATCCTTGTCTAACAATCTTTTCTTCTGCTTAAACCATAGGTGAGAAACAAAGTCTATAGTCGTATATTATCCCTTCGACCACCCAACTTGTATGGCACCCGATCACCCCAGGAGCTGCTAAAGGCATCGGGGCTTACACAGGTATTGCACCAAGAAGGACTAATCACTTCACACAAACTGCTGATGCTGCATGTATCTGGGTTCATGTTTCAGTTTGAAGTAAATAATTAAATTCACATAAGCATTCTTGGAACATCCCAAATCATTAGCCAATGGATTATTTTTAAGTGCTGTCACTGTTATCAAGATAAACAGGGTAGGTCAGCTGCCATCAGAAGGCCACACAGCTAATAAATGAGCAAATGAGCTACTTTTGTCAGTGATAAATTGTGATGAATGTCACCAACTCCCCTTTTCAAACATTTAATTCCACATAACAGCGGACTTTATACAGGCGTTTCTAATTGCTCTCCTATATGATTTAGTGTTAATAAAATTATAATCTCAGAAAGCATTAGTCATACCTCTATCAGGTCCACCCTCAGTCACTTCTGTTCCAAGGAAAGCAACTTCAGCCTATCCAGTCTCTCCTCATAACTGAAACATTCTTCCCAAGCAACATACTGGTGACACTACACTGCACTCTTTCCTGTGTAAATCACATCCTTCTAATAGTACAGCAACCAAAACAGCTCACAATATTTCAAGCAACACACAAAATGCTGGAGGAACTCAGCAGGCTGGACAGCATCTATTGAAAAGAGTACAGTTGACAGTTTGGGCAGAGACCCTTTAATAGGACCCACACATATTCCAGCTGGAGGAATAATTTTAATAAAAATGATAGTGCTTTTCACTTGAACAATGCCATAGGGGTTTTTGAGTTGGTTGACAGAAGCCTCATTTGATCACTTTTCTGGGGAAAACAAAAGCAAAATAGGCATAAACAAGTGTTAATTAATTCATGAAGATTGATGAATTCTGAAGTTTATCTCAGGGTAGCTTATTGCTGAGATATATTTCCCATGCCTTTTAACATTACAGGAGACGTGACTAATTTCTATCTGTTGCTGTGTATTCTATCACAACAGATATTAATCACTAATAATAACTGTGGATGACTTTCCTTGGGTATTCCATTAAATGATCTGTGCTCATAAAATAGATTTACTTATCTTTGTTTATGTTCTGCTGATGTGTTGAGAGAACTGGGGATTAGAAAGAAAACCTGACACATCTATGTTATCTTTCAGAAATGGGTGAACCGAGAGATTTCAAACTTTGACTACCTCATACAACTTAACTCTATTGCGGGGAGGACTTACAATGATCTTGCTCAGTATCCAGTGGTACGTAGACTCAGATGTTTTAAATTTACCATGCAACTATGACTTGCTTTTTGCTCATTAATTGTACGTTTTATGAAAGTAAAAACAGTGCGAGTTGGGAACACTTATTTAAAATGAAATTCTTAACCTCAGAGAAAAAAATACCCAAGTTTTCATAGTTAATGCATGATGTCAGTTGCAGAGAGATATACCTTAGAAATCAATCCTTTAGCTCATTAAGTCTTCACTGACCAGCTACTGTACATGTTTTATACTAATGCTACTTTAATCATTTTTTTATTCTCCTAATATTCTGATCAACTTTCCTGAGATTCAACCACTCAGCCACACTCAGGGCAATTTACAGTGAACAATTAACCTACCAATCCACATCTCTTTGGAATGTGGGAAGAAACTATAGCACCCAGAGGAAACCTGTACAGTCACAGGTAGAGCATGTAAACTCCACACACTGACAGCACCCAAGATGAAGATTGATTGGGTCTTTACTTTATTGTCACCAAACAATTGATACTAGAGCGTACAATCATCACAGTGATATTTGTTTCTGCGCTTTGGGTCTTTAGCATTGTGGGGCAATGGCTCCATTGGCTGTGCCACCACGTAGTAACACACCTCATCAAAGATTGCTCTGTTTGTTAATTGTAGAGCTAAAACTCTTAAGTGAAGTAGCATGATCTCTTATTTTTTCCTGACACTTGGCTTTAATACTGTGGAAGTAAAAATAACAAGCAGTGAATTTGCTTGTGTTGTCTACTTTCTGGAAGATAGTTTGAATCCTGCATGCATTGCTGTAATGAAAGTGAAAGTCTTGCAACTTGGAGTCCATATAACTTGAAGTTGGACAGTAGCTTAACTAATCATACGAAAGGTGTTTATTTGCATTCTCAACAGCCACTGGTGTAAATGAGGTAGCTGATACTGAGAGTGGAAGTGCTCACACAGGCTTGTTTGGAATAATTTTTGAAGTTGCGTATAAAACATTCTAAATTGTATTATGATGTACTTCATATCCGGTTTGACAACTGATAAGTATGGGAAAAGTACTTAATTCTTCAACATTAATTTTATTACTTTGATATAATACGAAGGGTGTATAAATGCCTGAAATAAAACCAGAGAATGCTGGAACTATTCACTAAGTCAAAGATCATCTGTGGAGAGAGAAAAAAGAATTAACATTTAGGCCAATGACTTTTCATCAGTATTTTGCTTGATGAAAGAGTTCAGATACACCTCATACTTTATTCTTATTTAGTGCTTTTTTAGGTAGCTTCAAAGAGGCACTAGGGTTCTGGGGTAAGGCCAGTGTGATTAACTAGATGATGGTGCTGTCATTTATCCTGTGTGTTATAATTGTGCAGATTGCTGTTAATCCTTCACACCAAATGGAGGTGTTAAATCTACAATCAGGGTACATAGAAATAGTAATAATTCTGTATTCATTCTGGATTTGGTTTCACTCCACCTTCTACAGGAGGGTAATTTGCATTTTATTTGCATGCTCCTAGCTACTTCCCAAGTTAAATTCAGCCATTTCAAAACAACTAAAATGAACCCATTTCTCACTTGGTGTTGTAGGCATTGCTGTATATTTCATTGGTAATGGGCTGAATAAATCAGTTTTTTTAAATTCAAATAAATTTTATGCTTAGTGTTCATGATAAAACAATGTATAAATTCAAGTATAGTGTGTTTTAGAAAACAGCAAGGAAGTAAGATGAGGGAATTTATTACTTTGACATTTTGTCTTGTCATTTTCTGTTTGTTTTCTAGAATCACCATCCCTGCTAAATTTTGTGCTTGAGAAATCTATACACCATCTACAATGTTGAAGTGATACATAGTGATGTTTGGGCAGATTTAACACACTCGCTCCTTGATTTCAGTTTCCTTGGATCCTTAGTGATTATACCTCAGAGGAGTTGGATTTAAGCAACCCTGAAGTCTTCAGGGACCTTTCCAAACCCATTGGAGTCGCCAATGAAAAGAATGCCAAAGCTGTGCAGGAAAAGTGAGTGCTTTTTGAAGAAAACCGATGCTTTTTTCTCCCCTTGTTAAGTTTTATGATTCCCTCCAGTCTAAAGAGAAACTATAGTACTTGTTGCAGTTTCTTTTTATTGCTGTAAAGGTTGTTTGCTTTCTCTTGGCTTCCATTTATCCTCTGCCAGCATCCATCGTTCTGTGCTGCTTCTCCGTTGCCAAGGCTCTTCTGTTTCTTTTCTGGCTTTCCCACATCCACAGCAATTTCTTTTCATATAACTGGATAAATGTGAATTATATTAAGTCATGTTAAAGGTATTGAGAAAGCAGACAGGTTTTTAATAGAATGTAACTGGTTTATTATTCCACCTGTGCGAAGATACAATGGGAAAAAAATTGTTCGCATGCCATCCATGCAGATCATTCCAAACGCAAGTATATCAAGGTAGCACAAAAGGGACTGCAGATTACAATGTTACAGTTACAGAGAGAGTATAGTACAGGTAAACATTAAGGTGTAAAGGCCAAACAAGTTAGATTGAGAGTTGAACAGTTCATCTGTATCATCTGGATGCGTCAGAAAATTAATTAGAAGCTTGAAGTTTACCTGCAAACTATTCTCCTCTACCAGTCACTTGGTTTCTGTCCAGTCTGAAGGCATAATTAGAATCAGATTGATTATCACTGACACATGTCAAGATTTATTTTTGTTTTGCCACAGTATGGTGCATTACATAAAAATACTGTGAATTGCAATACAGTATACAGTTGCAAGAAAAAGTTTGTAAACCCTTTGCAATTACCTGGTTTTCTGCATTGATTACTCATAAAATATATTCTGATCTTCATCAAAGTCACAATAATAGACAAACACAATCTGCCTAAACTAAACACACAAACAATTGTACTACTTCTTGTCAATACTAACTTCACCATCTAAACAATTGCAGTCTAGATTCAAACAAGTATGTGAACCTCCAGGGTAATGCCTTCTACAAAAGTTATTTGGAGTCAGGTGTTACAATCATTGAGATGAGATTGGAGGTGTGGGTTGTAGAGGTGCCCTGCCTTACAAAAATGACACACAAAGTCAGATTACTGACGAGCCTGCTGTTCTCAAGAAAGATCCCTTTATGTGCACCATGTCTCGATCAAAACAACTTTCAGAGGGCCTTCGAAGAAAAATTGTAGAGATGCATCAAGCAGGAAAAGGCTACAAAAGCATTTCTAAAGACCTGAGTCTTCATCAGTCCACAGTATGAGGAATTGTCTACAAAGGAGGAAATTCAGTACTGTTGCTACTCTCCCCAGAAGCGGCTGTCCTGCAAAGATAACACTTAGAGCAGAACGTGCATGGTGAAGAAGGTGAAAAAGAACCCAAGGGTAACAGCAAAAGACCTGCAGAAATCTCTAAAACTTGCAAAAGTCTCTGATCATATGTCCACTATAAGAAAAACACTGAACAAGAAGGACAAAATGGAGGAAACCACTGCTCTCACAAAAAAAAACATTGCTGCACATTTCCAGTTAGCAAAAGACCACCTGGATACTCCACAATGCTTCTGGGACAATGTTCTGTGGACAGATGAGACAAAAGTTAAACTTTTTTGTAGAAATGCACACCGCTATGTTTGGAGGAGAAAGGGCGCTGCACATCAAAACCTCATCCTAGCTGTGAAGCATGGTGGAAGGAGCATCATGGTCTGTGGCTGCTTTGCTGCCTCAGGGCTTGGACAGCTTGCAATTGTTGGGTGAACATTGAATTCAAAATTGTATCAAGACATTTTACAGGAGAATGTCAGAGTAGCAGTCTGTCACCTGAAGCTTATTAAAAATTGGATGATGCAACAAAACAATGATCCCAAGCACGGGAGTAAATCAACAACAGAATGGTTTAAAATGAAGAAAATTCATGTATTAGAATGGCCAAGTCAGAGCCCAGACCTTAGCCCAATTGAGAAGCTGTGGCATGACCTGCAATTGTTTAGATGGTGAAGTTAGTATTGACAAGAAGTAGTACAATTGTTTGTGTGTTTAGTTTAGGTAGATTGTGTTTGTCTATTATTGTGACTTTGATGAAGATCAGAATGCATTTTATGAGTAATCAATGCAGAAAACCAGGTAATTGCAAAGGGTTCACAAACTTTTTCTTGCGATCTTTATTCCTAGAAATATTGATGACCTGAAACAGTTTTGTATGGAGGCGTTTTGTACCCCATAACGGGTTAAATGAACCAGCAGAAATGGAACACACCTGGAGTCTGCTTTTGCTATCAGCAAACACTATTTTATTAGTAACTACGTAATATAGTAATATAAAACCAGATAAATCAAACAGGTTAGCAGAGTTTATGCATATATAAGTGTGTGAATATAAAACCCCAAACTTCTTCAAGCTTAGGTGATAAGTGATACAGATTACAATGGTATATAAACAAAGTTAGTTCAGTTCATGTTATTGAGTGGAGTAGAACTGTAGAGAGAGAGAGAGGTGATTTGTTATCCAAGTAAGCCGATGCCATCAATCTTCCTGTTGTCCTCAGAAAACCTTTTAAGGTCACCGACTGTGACCACGCTAAGCGTACTGTCTTCACGCGATAAAGCTATCAAACTAGGTAAGGGTTAAACACACCGATAGCTTTCCACTGGTCACCGCTTTTCCACACTGATTGATGGCCACTGATTGATTCTCCCGATCGATCCTAAAGCCCACCCTTTTGTGGGCACTCAAAGCTCATCCAGTGTCTGTTTCTTTCTGTGTCTCTGTGCATCTTATGTGTGTGTCTGCCAGAAAACCAGCTGACCTTGTGTATATATATATCCAAACACGCTGAACACCAGCTGTCCATTATATAGCCCCGCCCTTCCATCACCGTAGCGACTCACGAGCTGCTCAGTGTGCTCTCGCTCTCTGAATCAGCGGCACACTCTCTCTCTCTTTAAAGGCACAGTCCATAATGAATAAACCTTAGGATCTTGTCGCAGGAGGAATGCTCTAAAATTCCCCCTCGTCATTGTGCAAGTTTGATTAGCAGCTGTAGGAATAGTTTGATGGAGGTTATTGCTGCTAAACAGATTCTACTAGTTATTAAATACAAGGGTTCACATACTTCTTCCAGCCCAGACTGTGAATGATTAAACAATATATTCGATCAACCATGAAAAATGCATTTGTTTGTGTGTTATTAGTTTAGGCAAATTATGCTTGCCTAAGATAAAGATCAGACCACATTTTATGAGTAATCTTATGTTGGGCCCAGTATAGATCTTCAGAGATGTTGAAACCTAGGACACCCAGCATTACTAGAATTGTATTTTTGATGGCCATGACTCCATACTCTGTAAAATAATACAATGAAATTACATTCAAGATTAACCCATTGTGGACTGACATTAATATCTACGTCATGTGTCCAAAATATTAAATATTGAATATTAATTGCCCAATAATAAAATCTTAAATTTGGCAGTGCCAGGCCACCATTTTTTTTGGATTTCTGCAAGTATTTTTTACAGCCTAGGATTTTTACTTTGCTATATATATGACGAAATTTTAGAATCAATAGCATCAAAAAAGGGTTTAGGAATAAAGATTGGTACTGCTTCAAAAAGGTATAAAAATTTAGGTAAGATGCTCATTTTAATAGCATTGATTCGACCAATCAATGATATAGACAGTAAGGACCATTTAGTAAGTGATTGTTTAACTTGGTCTATTAAAGGTAAAAAATTGACGTTAAATAAATCCTTATGTTTTTTAGTAACCTTAACCCCTAGATAAGTAAAATAATCCGTAACCAATCTAAATGGTAGGCGTCTATAAATTGGAACTTGCATATTTAAAGGAAAAAGTTCACTCTTATTAATATTCAGTTTATAACCAGGAAAGTTAACTAAACTGAGCGAGCAAAGCTATGACAGCAGGAATGGATTTCTCAGGATTTGAAATAAATAATAACAAATCATCTGCATATAATGATAACTTGTGTATCACATTTCCACAGGAAATGCCAAATATAGCATTTCCTTCCTTGTATCCTTCTGTACAAGGATTTTCATTGAATTCCATTTTAGGGACTTCGCTTCCCTTGTTCTTGTTTTTTTTTTCAATTTGGGGTTTTTTTCCATTTTTTTTCTGGTATCCTGTTTATATTTAGGGTTTGGGAGGTCTATTATATGCTGTTACCTATAGTTTTTACTCATATGTTAACTGCCAACAATGTAATCTCACTCCCTTTGTACTATCATGAATATTATGTATCTGTTTTCGAAAAATTCAATAAAAAGATTGAAAAAGAAAGAAAATAATACAATGAAATCAATGTTTGGACACTGCTATGTTAGTTATTGTCATGGAAAGAATCATTCTTTAAATTCCTACAAGGCTCTGATGTCCCTTTTTCTTATTGTGGTGCAGGTTTGATAACTTTGAGGATCCAACAGGGACGATTGACAAGTTTCACTACGGAACTCACTATTCCAATGCAGCTGGTGTAATGCACTACATGATACGGGTTGAACCCTTTACAACTTTGCACATACAGCTGCAGAGTGGCAGGTGAAACGGTTCAGCATACCTCAAGTACTGATTAAGTGTATTACTAGCATTAAGTATGACAGCTTCTTCATTAGACAGACTGCAGGATTTCAACAAAGTGGCCACTGAGACAGTTGGGATTAGTAATAACTTCAGTTCAGTTGCCTGTGTTTCAGGGTTGCCCACTGTAATTCAAATTATTTGAAACATTAAGGATAGGCAATAAGTGTGAATGCGTGATCAGCATTTAATACCCCTAGCTAATGTCAGCAGCTTGTTCACATCTTTCCTTGGCTTTGCCCCTCTTTATCTATACCTCATGGAGTCTGTTATGTTTTAAATGTCTCTAAATGTTAGGACTGTTCTAAACAAGGATCCTAAACCTGAAACATTAACTGTTTCGGTTTTCATAACTTCGCCATTGACTGGCCAAGGCCTAGGGCTCTTGAATTCTCACGCAATATTTGAACCTTTAGATGGATTTGTGGGGCTGGGATGACTGGAGAGAATTGGAGGATAAGAGGATATTAATATTGGTATTAAGTATCCTACTAGGATCAATTAATCAGTCTGAAAAACCCAGATTATTAGAATGTTTTTGCACAGCAAGGGGCCGATGATGTCTATTTAATTGAACTTTTCACCATGCTGATTTATTTGTTCCCTGTATACTTAATCACTGAGAGTCATAGTCAAGAGACTCAGACAGCATGGAAGCCAATCCTTCCATCCAGCTAGTCCATGCCAACCAAAATGCCCTATCCAACTTAAGTCCCATTTGCCAGCACTTAGCCCTGAACCTTCTGCACTTGTTGAACTGTCTTTTAGAAGTTGTTATTGACCTCTGTCAGACACTTCCTCTGGCAGCTGATTCCACATACAGCAGATAACACCCTTTATGTAAAAGGAAAAAAAGTTGCCTTCAAGCTCCTCTTAAATCTTTCCCTTCTCACCTGAAACATATACCCTCTAGTCCTTGATACCTCAGTCTTGGGGAAAAAGACTGAAGGCTTTCACCCTATGTATGCCTCTCATGATTTTATTCACCTCATTAAACTCACCTTTCAGTCTCTTATGCCCTAGGAAATAAAATCCTAGCCTATCCCGTCTCTCCCATAACTCAATTACTCAAGTCTTGGCAGCATCCTTGTCATTTTTTTTTGCACTCTTTCCAGTTTAATAACATCTTTTTTAGAACATGGTAACAAAATCTATGTGCAATACTCCAAGTGCAACCTCACCATCGTCCTGTACGACTGCACCTTGACTTCCCAACTTTTGTTTTCGGTGCCCTAACTGATGAAGTCCACCATACCAAAAGTTGCCTTCACCACCCTGCCTACCTGTGACTCCCCTTTCAGAGAACCATGTATTTGTACTCCAAGGTCCTGTTGTACAACACTCCCAGAGTCCTTTGTTTCACTATGAAAGCCCGATCTGCTTTTGACATTCCAAAATGTAATAATGTGCACTTATCCAAATTAAACTTTATTTGCCATTCCTCAACCCACTTATTCAGCAGATCAAGATCCCCTGTGATATATATTTTCATTTATATTTATCATTATTATTGTTATGAGCAGAGAGATAACATCTGCTGGAAGTAAATTCCTTGTATGTGCATAGGTACTTGGCGATTAAAGTCTGATTCTGATTCTGATTGTCTACTATAACACTTGCAAACATACCAATCTTACATAATGCATTCGTTGACGCATAATCAGTCGTTGACTTTCAGTCTGAAAAACAACCTTCCACTGTCACACTCTTTCTATCGTTAAGCCAATTATGTGTCTGGCTAACCACCATGAATTCCATGTAATCTAACCTTTCAGAGCAGCTTTCCAGATGGAACCTTATTAAAAAACCTCACTAAAGTCCATATCAACCATATCTGCTGCCCTGCCCTCATCAGTTTTCTTATTCACCCCATCAAAAACCTGTCATTTGTAAGATGTGATCTTCCATGCATGATGCCATGCTGATTAACCCTAATCAACCCATCTTTCCAGATATGCAATTGCAGAATCCTCCCCAGTAGCTTACCTACCACAGATATTCCACTTACTTGTATATAGTTCTCAGGTTTTTCTTTTGCCGCTCTTCTTAATTAAAGGCACAATTTTCACTATCCTCCAGTCTACTGATACTTCACCTGTGGCTAACAGTAATGCAAGTATCTCAGCCAGTGCTCATGCAGATTCTTCTCTAGTGGACTCTCACAATGTTCCTGAGTAAACCTGGCCAAGTCCCAGAGATTTGTCTACCTTCATTCCTTTTAAGACATCCAGCACCACCTCTACTATAATGCAGACTATCCCCAAGACCTCCTATTTCCTTTTCCGAGTTCTGAAGTTTTCATGTCTTTCTCTGTGGTATAAACAGAAGGAAATTATTTATTAGGGACCTCACCCATCTCCTGTGCTCCACACAAAAGTCCTTTGATCTTAATTTTCTCTAGTTACTCTTTTCTCCCTTAATAAACTTATAAAATCTCATGTACCCTTTTGTCTTTCTAACTCCCTTCCTAAGTACACTTCTGCAGCTCTTATTCCTCCAGTGATTCACTTGATCCCTGTTCCCTGTATCTGACACACGCTGCTTCTTTTTCTTGGCCAGGCTCTCAATATCCCTCATCATCCAGGGTTCCCTACTCCTCCCAGCTTTGCCCTTCACTCTTACAGAAGTACAAGACAGAGCAAAATTAAACCATTTTGGCCATCAAATCATGGCTGATTTATTTTCCCTTTCAACTCCATTTATCTCCCTTTAACATCCTCACTTCAAGTATATTTAATGAGTCGGTATCTATGGCAATGTATTCCACTGATTCACCACGCTCTGGCTAAAGAAATTCCTCCTCACCTCTGTTCTAAAGGGAAGACCTTGTATTTTGATACTCTGAACAACATGCAGACCTTGAGCTCTCACTATCTCATGTTTAAAAGCCTCTCACTTGCTTGTGGTTCCCTGTGGCTACTCCAGTTAACCTTTGCAAGCTCCTGTTTCATACTTGAAAACTCCCTTTGCCACGAATTAGAGCTCGAACCTGTGGACCAGTTCTGTTCCTTTCCGTATTTGTTACTGCCTCTTTCCATTTGTATCCCAACATTTTGTACTTCCTTTCACATGTGGTCTTTGATGAAAAATAATGGGAATATTAGTGGTTGGCCACTATCAGCACTGAAAGTGTTATATAGGAATGACACCTTTGGAAAATTTGTGGAGGTTTGCTTACCCATATTTTAAAAACATTTTGTGCTCTTTATCTTCAAGATTCGACTGTGCAGATCGTCAGTTCCATTCCATTCCTGCTACCTGGCAGGCTCTCATGGAGAATCCTAATGATGTAAAAGAACTCATTCCTGAATTCTTCTACTTTCCAGAATTCTTAGAAAATCAAAATGGTATGTATTTGAGCTAATCAGATGAATATAGTTTCAGAATCAAATTTATTATCACTGAGTTAGATGCCCTGAAATTTGGTGTTTTGCAGCAACAATATGGTGCAAAGACATAGATTACAAAATTAGTGCAAAGAAAGGATAAGGTAGTGTCTGTGGGTTCACAGACCATTTAGAAATCTGATGGTGGAGGGGAAGAATCTGTTTCTGAACCATTGAGTGTAGGTCTTAAGGCTCCTGTGCCTCTTCCCTGATGCTAGTAATGAGAAGAGGATGTACCCTAGATGGTGAGGGTCTTTCGTGATGGATGCCACCTTGAGGCAACACCTCTTAAAAATGTCCTCAATAGCAGGGAAGGTTAGGCCTGTGATAGTGCTGGCTGAATCCACAATGCTCTGCAGCATCTTTTGATCCTATGCAGTGGACCCTCCATACGAGATGTGATGCACCCAGTCAGAATGTTCTCTACACAACATCTATAGAAATCTGGTGACATGCTGAAACGTGTCAAACTCCTAACAGAGTAGAGCTACCAACGTGATTTATTTGTGATCTCACCAACATGTTGGGCCCAGGATACATCAGCAGAGATTTTGAGGCCCAGAAACCTAAAGCTGCTTTACCTTTCCACTACCGATCACTCAATGTGTGTGTTCTCCTAATGTTCACAATCTGTTCTTTGATCTTGCTGACATTGAATGTGACATAGTTGTTGTGTCACCACTCAGTCAACCAATCTATTCCTGTACACCTTGTCACCATTTTGAGATTCTACAGCCACAGTAGTTGCCTGTTTTGATTTGTTAGTTCAGAGAGTTTGATCCACTACATAAATGGCTTCTTATGTAATTTCTTATTGATGCAAAAGAAAAAATAATTGATGCTGACAAGGGGATGATGTAGGATGAGTATAAATGGATCATTGTAGCCATGATTGAGTTAAACTCACTGATTTAACTACATGTTACCCTTGGATGACCAATGCTTTTATTTAAATATTTTGTTGGTCTGCTGCATTCCTAACTTGTCAGCTTCTCAGGTTACAAACAGTTCTCAAGAAGGAACCAAATCATATTCTGGAGAAGATCTATATATTTTTGAGGTATTAGAACATTGAACAGATAATGAAAGCTCAGACTAATACATAGATTTCTCTGCAATCAAAGGATTTGATCTGGGATGTTTACAAATCTCTAAGGAGCGAGTTAATGATGTGATACTTCCACAATGGGCCACATCTCCTGAGGACTTCATCTACAAGCACAGGAAGGCCTTGGTGAGAGCTGCAACATGATTTTTATTTTGTTTGAACTGTATGCAGAATTTAGATTTTTTTACGCTTGTGTCACTTTCCCCATCTAACATAACTTTGCATGTTTCATTATCTGGAGGTGTAACTCTGTATCAGAAAGCCACCTATTTTGACCAGGGTAGGGCAGCAGGTGGTGCTGGCTCACAGCTCAAGTGACCCAGGATCAATCCTGATCTTGGATGCTGTCTTTGTATCGTTTACATGTTCTTCCTGTGACATTCTGGGTTTCCCCCAGATGCACCAGTTTCTGCTCTCGTCCCAGAGATGTGCAGGTTGGTAGGTTAATTGTCTATTGTAAATTAAACCTGGTGACAAGAGATCAGAGTCACTATGGACTCAAAAGGCCAAATGGCCTTTATTAGAAGACCGCAGGAGAAAATTGAGCATTTACATTAACTTCCATTTCAGTGTTGACACATCATTTATTTTGCACAGTATGAACAAATACACCTCTTCCTGTTCATATTTTTATGTGCACTCACACTCTTCTGATCTCCTGTAATGAGTGTGGGCTTCCAGTTGGTATTAAGCATTGGTTTAGAGTTGTGCTGAGCATTGGCCTTCAATTCTTTTAAACTGCGATTGGAATAGGCCAGAACCGACAACTTAGCAACATGTTGCTTTCAAGAACTAAAGTTTTTTTTAGTCAATTAATATGCTGACCCTGCCAAAGTGCACCAACTTGTGACCGCTTAGTCTCTCAAACTTGCAGCTAATTTTAAGAAACCAGCTGACATATTGTTAACAGGATCATTGATGTTCTATTTGTCTCTTCTTTCCTACAGGAGTCTGAGTATGTATCAGCTCACCTTCATGAATGGATCGATCTGATATTTGGATATAAGCAAAGAGGACCAGCTGCAATAGAGGCTCTAAATGTTTTCTACTATTGTACATATGAAGGTAAATAATGGCAACCTCAGGGCTTCAGATGTCTAGATTTACAGTATCTGAGGAAATCTGCTGAAAATTGCTTTTCTAACCAAATGGACATTTTCAAAATGGAAAACTTGTTAAAACAAAGCAGAAACAAGAGACAATCTGCAGATGCTGGAAATCCGAGCAACACGCACAAAATGCTGGAGGAGGAACTCAGCAGGTCGGGCAGCATCTATGGAAAAGAGTATAGTCGACGTTTTGGGCCAAGACCCTTTATCAGGACCCAAGCTAAGGAGGCATTCCTATTTTGTGTGGAATTTTCATTTTTTTGTGAGTTAAGTGCTCACTGACACAATAGTGATTGTTGTCAGTAATAGACAAACATTAAAGTAAGTCCATTCCATAGGTAGGACAGTTTGAAAGTTCTCAAAGGACTTAAGACACAACACATGGACAGCAATCCCAGCTTCTTTCTCTTGATTGCAAGAATTCTTGTTAAATCACAGTTTGAATAATGAAGGTAACCCTGTGATTTACCATTCAGATAAAGTTGTTCCATGGCCCAGCCTTGCTATTAGGTGCTGGTAGACCCATTGATTAGAGGCTAACAGAGATGAGGTGTATACCACCTTGGCTGACTTTAGTTAAGAAATATTTCCAGCTCCATTTGACAGCATCAGAAGCAAAACCCTTCTGTTCTTGTTGGCATTAAGTTTTCACATTTGTAACGAGCCCCTCTCCAGTTATGAAAATAAGACTCTTCCAAAGATTCAAACTCAGATGCAGTAAAGATAACTATTATTGAGTAGCATGTGAATGTCTATTTAATCTTTCTTTGGGCTATCAGTGGTTTTCTCAACCTTACCAATATTCATTATACTTTTTGGTGTATCAAATGTAGCTAAGAAGTCAATTATGAGTTATCTTCAACTTTTGTGAATGATGGAAGCAGATGGAACCTGTCCTATGTACTTTCAGAGTTGGATACCCTGGTAGACTTGGTCTGTGGGGCATGAGGAGGACTGGAAGGTCAGACCAAATGCTGAGGTGGCTAAACATTTTACTAGTTATGCTTTATACAACACAGAAGGAGGTCCTCATTGCTGTGCTAGTTTATTCTTAGTAGAGATCCTGATAACTTTTATTGTTGAATCTACGTCTGCAATCTTACAGGTAATATATTAGATCATTATAACCTGTCAAGTTAAACTTCTGCTCGTCTTCTCACATTTGGCTTATTTTTTATCCTCTAGTCTCGCACTGACCAATCCATGCCAGAGGAAACATGCCTTCTCCATCGAAATCCTTCATTATTGTGAATGCATATATTATCTTCCCCCATTAACCATCTCAGCAGTAGGAACATTCCAGTTCTCCTGTCTTCAGTGGTTTAATTGAACTCCTTTTAGGAGTCTGGCTTAGTCTGATTTTTCTTTTGTTCTGATGTTTTACAGGAGCTGTTGACCTGGATGCAATAGCAGATGAAAAAGAGCGAAAAGCACTGGAAGGAATGATCAGTAATTTTGGGCAGACTCCCTGTCAGCTTCTTAAGGTAATGTTTTAGCAGTACCGCAGTTTTAGCTTATGTGTAGAGCTCTTGATGTGAGTAAGCTGGTTAAAGTCCTTGACAGGAGAGTAATCAATCAAGCCAAGGGAGATGAGAATGCCTGCTAGTTGTAGGGACTGAGTTTAGGGAAGGTCTCCAATGGTGGGGGAAGGTTGAAGAAGTAGTTATCAGCTTTGCATGTAGGATTTCACAACAGGTCTTTGAATGAGAAATAGAATGATTAGATTATGAGGCCACTCAGTCCTCATTTATTGTCATTTAGAAATGCATGCATGCATGCATTAAGAAATGATACATTGTTCCTCCAGAGTGATATCACAAAAAAACAGGACAAACCAAAGACTCACACTGACAAAAAACCACATAATTATAACATATAGTTATAGCAGTGCAAAGCAATACCATAATTTGATAAAAGCTGACCATGGGCACGGTTTAAAAAAAAAGTCTCCAGATCGACTCCAATAGTCCCGATATCGGGCAGCAAAAGGGAGAAACTCTCCCTGCCATAAACTTCCAGGCACCGACAAACTGATGCCTTGGAAGCACCCAACCACAGCAGACTCTGAGTCCGTCTGAAAGCTTCGAGCCTCCAACCAGCCCCTCCGATACAGCTCCTGAACGCCTTCAACCTCGTCCCGGCGGCCGAAACAAGCAAAGCCAAGGACGCGGAGGCCTTCTCCGGAGATTCCGGACCGCACAGTAGCAGCAGCAGCAGCGAAGTGGGCATTTCAGAAGTTTCTCCAGATGTTCCTCCACGCTCTCACGTCTGTCTCCATCAAATCAGAATTGTGCACAGATCCCTACTTAACAAGTAACAGATATCATTCTCCAGAGAGGCTGCGCGTGCTGCATCGTGCTGCCATCTTTTCCACCTCTCCTTAGAGAATGAGAACCAAGGATGGATTACATTTTTGGAAAAGGAAGTCAGTAGTGCAGCAAGCACAGTGGCATAATGCTACCACAGTGCCAATAATCACCAATCAAGATTCGGTTCCCTCTGCTTCTTGTAAGCAACTTGTGCACTCTCCCTGTGACCATGTGGGTTTCTTCCGGGTGCTCCAGTTTCCTCCACACTTCAAAGAAAGTCTTTTTTTCTCTTCAAAGACCTACAGTTAGGATTAGTGGGTTGCGAGCATGCTATGTTAGTGCTGGAAGATTAGCGACACTTACAGGCTGCCCAGCATAATCCTAGCACTCTGCTGTATGTTTCGATGAATATGTGACAAATAAAGCTAATCTTTAATTACATTCTGCTTTCACCACCAACATGACCAAAGGCTATTTCTGTACACTTTGCCTCTAATTCTCCTTTCCCTTCCTTAATGTCCTTATAAAACCCTTACCATCTTCTGATCATAGAACATGAAAGATCACAAGAGGGCACACATATCCTTTAAACTTTTAAATATTGTATGCAAGATATTGAGTCAGTTTTAAGCATCAGAGTGAGCAAATGGTTATGCATTTGTAATTAAGTACTTCAAATCCATATTAAGGCAATTTTTACGAGTAGTTTGTATGATCTGTTAACTGATCATTTGTAATAGCTGTAAGCTTATACGCTGTAAGTAGGCCAATGCATCGGGATCAGTGTCGGGTTGGCAACAAGAAAATTATTACTGCGTCAGAGCTGAGAAACTGTTGGTGCTGTTTCTGTTCAATTATGAAGTAAAACCCTTGTGATTTGACTGTGAAAAAATGTATCTCCTAAAGATTGGAAGAGATTACTGGTATGGCGATGGACCTGTGAACCCTTTGGTAAGAAAGAGTTCTGTTGCTTTTGCTTGTCATGTGTCTTATTGTCTGCATTTATCAGGAGCCACACCCACATAGGTTGTCTGCTGATGAAGCTTTGAAGCGACAGGCCAAGATGGACAACTGCCCGCTAAATGTCTTCCAGCATTTGACTGAACTTAAGTCGTTCTTTGTGGAGGTAAAGTTCTAAAGGTTAAACTATTAATGCAGTTTAATTAAAGTTATTTCAAATTCACTTTAGAGTTGTGGTATTCTTCATCACACTCATGTTATTGTGTTGTTCTATATTTCTAGGCTTGCATTATTCCATGATAATGCTTGCAAAACAACTCTGAATGCAGTTCTTTAGGATTTTTCATAATCTGTATGTGTAGCGTCTGGAGAGTGAAATTCTGTGAATGATAAGTTACCAAACTCAAATAACTACTTGAAAAATGATGTTTATGTAACTAACATAAAATTCCTACTTCTTCTTCAATTGATATTTGTCTTTGAGTCAAATAACAACTGGTAGAATAATTTGATCTGAAGGAATCAAATTTTTGTAAATGGTAGCAGTATTATTTCCATGATTGTTGATACCTCTTGATTGTTCCAGTGCAGTTTTGTTTTACTACTGAGTGTAGTCAGTCATCAATAATTATTCAGTGATGGAATTCGACTGCATTTTATTTTTTGGCAGAATATCAGCTATAATACTCCAATTGTGAAATTAGTAGTGTCCAAAATCCAGGCACGTGAGAGGATGAAATTTTGTGAATTCTATGAACCTAGATAAGCACTTGAAATATAGACCATATGTTATTTAACTCGCATAAAATTCCAACTTCTACTTCAACAGATATGTCTGTAAAACAGTTAACATAAATGGCGGAATAAGTTGATCTAAAAGCATCAAGTTTTAGTGAATGCTGCTGGTAGCGTTATTGCTGTGATTTTTGACATCTCTTGTATTGTTCTAATTACGGATGAGAGCAATCAGTCATTGGCGGCTGTTCAATGATGGGTTTTGATTGCCTTTAATTTCTCAACAGGGAATCAGCGATAAGGTTCCTATCGTGAAAGCAGTAGTACCCAAAAACCAGGCACGCTCCTTCATGTCTCAGGGAAGCCCTGACAGCTTGGTAAGTATATCACCAACCACTCCAGGAAGCAGGAAAAAGCTGTGGGTTACGGGGTGGGGAGGGAGGTGTTGCGATAGGGGAATACTGTAACAAAATAGTACAAATCTCATGTTTAGCTTCAAGGGCTGAGTTGCAAGGTAAAGCTGTATAAATTGGAGTTTTAGATTGCTCAAGATAAATCCGCATGGAGGTGAATAGGAGGGGATTAAAGCAATCTGGAATCCATTTAAGTTCAACTGTAGTGTTGAGCTAAAAGGTTAAAATCAGCAAAAGGTATAGTCAGGTCATGATTTAAAAATTCGTACTGTTTTAGGGAAAAGCTTCTGAGATCATTGAATAATCAGTTATTTAATGCTCTATCCTATAAAGATATAAGATCTAACCAGGCTGATGAGCTGAAACAGGCCTAGAAAGATTAAGCTGCACCTTTCTTGTTTGAAAGTCTAGAACTATTGCATTTTCTAAGGTGTTTTATGAGATGTCATCCAATAATGTTTGATATTTGAATAATATGAGATACTGGTTATATAAATCTGTTATTTCAAAGACCCTCCAGAACAAAGAAGTTAATTTGAAATTACTGTTATGGTCTGTGGCTCCTTTCACCAAGCTCTGCACTGCAATGTGAATTCCTGCTCTTTCATCATGTTTAATGTTCTACTGATTCATAGAGAATGAAAATTGAATTTCCCAATAGGGACTTGAGTCAGGAATGGTGTTATGGAGCACCTCTAGGAAGTAGGGCAGCTGTTGGTTGCGCGGTTTTGTCAGTGTCTCCTTGCCTTCAGAAACATTCAAAAGTATTTAAGATCAATTAATTAGTGTTAAATTATTAATTTAAAATTGTATCACATCCTAAATTATTAAGTATTAAAACAATCAACTAAAATGTTTTAAATAAAAACATTAGAATAATTGCAACTAGGTACAACTGACATTACTTCATAATGGAGCTGTTTGATTGTGTCTTTAAGTACTGCTGCAATGTGTTGCACATTGTGCCAGGCAAGATCTAAGGGACTTTGTTTTGACTCCACAGGTGACCGTGAGTCAGAATTGCCTGATGGGAACTCACGGGTGGCTACCTTATGATAAAGTCATTTCCAACTACTTCACATTCGCCCGAGACCCGATATTAGCAAATCCAAGGTAAGTAATGTCACTAAGTACCACTTTCATGCTAACTGAGTGTCAAACCTCACTAATTATGTTTGTGCAGGCACACAGATAAGCAATTTCATTTGATGGACATGACAAGATTGGTGCCCCCTGTTTGATATGATCTTGGCTGATTTACCCTGCCCCTCAGTTCACATCTCATGTGGGTTAGTTCCACATAATTCACAATTCCTTAATCTTAAATGTATCCACTCCCTCTTTAAATAACTCCTAATAATCTAGCCTCTGTAATCCCCCAAGGTTAGAGGGTTCCAAAGTTTACCACACACTTTAAGAAGACGTTGCTATGCATCTGAAACCATCTCTGGAAATGTGGCTAGTTAGCCCCTTGCTAACAGCCACTGGATTCTGCCATGAGACCCACCTTTCCAGTTTCACATAACTAGGCAGTATATGATTTTGATCCCGCTAAATCCGTGGAGTTGGAATGTCTTGCCCACCCAAACCCCTGTTCGTGTGAATGCTGTGTGATTTAATAACCTGCAATACCCTGTTGGCATAAAATAACAAATCATACACTGCATACAATGTTAAAGAAGTATATTTGTGAATGTTAACTTAACCAAAGAATGTTAACTAAAGAAATGAGAGAATAAAACAAAAAGGGCCCATTGTAATTAAAACGTCAAAGGTGCACGGGTTGGAGCTCAACTCTTCCAAAAGGCCTATTCACCGACCCTCAGTAGACCTCCCACTGGGACTCCATTGAATCACGTTTTCCCACTGGATCGAATCCTACGACTAGTTCTCTCCATCGTCTACTCTCTTCATCTCCTGCCAAACAAAGACCAAGGCTAACCTTCGTGCCCCTCACAAAACCTCTCCCCCTAGCGTTCTCTGGGACCTTCTCCCAGATCCACTATCCTAATTGGATGACACACATTCTGAAGCATCCCTTGTCTTTGATGGTAACCCAAGCAGAACAGACTGCTTTTTACAGAACTGCTAAAATGAAATGCCTACAGCACAGCAGTAAAAATGCAAACCAGGGCATTATATATTTCTTTAAATGACTGCCTCTTAATTTTGAAACATTTCCCCTCATTCAAGACTTCCCCAAGAGTGAAAAATATTAACAAATATTGTGCCATCCCCCTTAGGGTCTTTTATCTCTCAGCAAGATCACTCCTCATTCTAAATTTCTTTAGGTCTAATTTTTAAGTTGTCTGTGATGAGGCCACCCTCTTATCCTATATGTGGGTAACAAAGAATAATGGGCATGTCTCTAATTCCTTGTTAATGCCCTCAAATTACTAGATGCCTCGATAAGCTCTCCTATCATTCTTCTAAATACCAGAAGCTATCACAGGTTCATCTCAGGCATCAACCTGTGAACATTCTCTTTACCATCTCCAAAGCATGTATATTTCTTCTTAAATAAGGAAACCAAAACTGTGCTGTGGTCCAGGTGCAGTCTCCTCAATGCCTTTTTGTATTCTGACTTTGAGGAAAATCTCTAGGGTACAGAGGAGCCAGGGCATAAGCTCACTAGGGTGCAGGCTGGATTGGGAAACCAAATGACAAAGGACTTGAAATCAGGGGGAAAGGAAGCAGGCTGTTTCCATGATTAGGTGGAAACAGAATACAATTAATTCCAAAAGATTTAGGACAAAGGAGAAAAAAAACCATCTTTTGGAGTTTAGATGCAAGGGAACGTACAATCATTTTTAGTGAATTAAGCTACAGTTATCAATGTTTAAGAATTGAAGCAAAGAGATGGAAAGACAAAGTGTAAATGGCGTGACCACTGCTCATAAAAAGTAAACAAGAAGGACTAAACTCAATGCTATGCTTCTGTCATCATTACCTTAATAAATCGGATTAAGTGAATAGTATTGATTTTAATAGTGAAGGTTTATTAACTGAAATAGTCTAATGGTGTTGTTATTTGTTAATTTAGCAAAACGTACTCGAGCAGCTTATCATTTTGTGTGTACTTACAGAGCCCATCGTTATGTCAATGGCCCCTTTACTCCAGGGCTGGAAGTGAGCTCTAAGCTGTTTGTTGTGTCGCATGACGGGAAACTGATCTTCAGTGCAGGGCACTGGGATAATAGCATTCGTGTGACTTCAGTTGCAAAGGGCAAGCTTGTGGGACAACATATCAGACACATGGGTAAGTTGTTTCCGGGCAGTCTGCAACAAAACAAGTTAAGATAGCTCTGTATACCCACTGAATGGTTGTGGACATGTAAATTAAAATGAAAATTAAGAAGCCGAAAGGATTGTAATAGGAATGCAGATTGTAACAGAACTGTGCAGTTTGTAATAGTACATTCTCATTCAGTTTAACGTGGTGGCACAATCTGGTTAAATGTCTCAATTTGTCTTTAGTGCTATTGTTAAAAGCAAGTTCTGCATTTCACATTTGTTTATTTGTAGCAGTTCACAGCACGAAATAGGTGATGAAGTTATAAAATGGCACAGTCAGCAAAGTATGTCCTACTGCATTATTTCACTGATCAATTAATTGGTGATGGTATTGCATTTCCAGTACCAGTCATTTCCCGTAATAGTCTCTCCATCATACTTTGATAGAATCCCTATTATGAAGAGAAGATTGACACTGCTCTATCATCAATGAGTTAGATCAAAGCAGAATTTCCAATAGGATTCATGGCTAAGTCTGTTTCCAGTAAACAGAATTTTTCTATGACTTGCAGTAAATGGAACTAGTGAATGAAGCAACTACATCTCTCCCATGGATAGAATTATTTTTCTCAGTGAATTGTGCTATGAACAAAGCCAAAGCAGATCTGGTGATAGCTATATGCACCATTGCCAGGGACAATTGACATTCCAGAGCAGAATACAGTAAAGTTCTGTCAGTCCGCTATCTGACATGGTTTGGCATCTGGGTCACCAGATAATGTTGGCCATTCTCCTTTTCCAACTCACCAGGACCCCAACTTCCCTGCTTTCATTCCAGCACTGCAGTGTTGGTTCTTGCACTCACTCCCTTCTTACTCACTAGGGTCCCAGTTTCCATGCTCCCTTTCAATTGACCTTGTCCACTGGAAAATTTATAATACTGTATAACACTAAAAATAAAATTCAATTAAAATTACACTGTTGTATTTAAAAAAATATCTAATATTCTAGAGAATTTGTTCATCCAGCACCGATAAAGTCCTGGCTGTGCTGGATTACCAGAGTTTTAATGTAATCTAAAATCTGTTGGATTTGACAAATACCTGCATCTTACATTTCCAGCATTATCATGGTTTATGATGTTGGACCAAAATAATTTTTAATCCCAATATCTTGCTTCTTTTTTAGACATTGTGACCTGCCTAGCAACAGATTACTGTGGGATCCATTTGATATCGGGCTCTCGTGACACAACGTGCATGATCTGGCAAATTCTGCAACAAGTATGTGTAATCTATAACAAACTGATAGTGTGAAGGTAGTCATCTCAAGGAAGTTAACCAACCTGAATCTGTTTACACATGTCAGAAAATTTACACACCGGTATTTACAACAAAAAATTAAGATATACACTCAATGGCCAGTTTATTAGATACACCTGGTTGTTAACGCAAATATCTAATCAGCCAATCGTGGCAGAACTCAATGATTAAAAGCATGCAGATATGCTGAAGAGGTTCAGTTGTTGTTCATCAGAATGGGGGAAAAATATGATCTAAGTTACTTTGACCATGGAATGATTGTTAATGCCGAACAGAGTCATTAGGCACTCAGTAACTGCTGATCTCCTGGGGTTTTCATGCACAACAGTCTCTAGAGTTTACAGGGAATGGTAGAAAAAAACAATAAACATCTAGTGAGTGGCAGTTCTGTGGGCGAAAATGACCTGTTAATAAGAGAGGTCGGAAGAGAATGGCCAGATTGATTCAAACTTGACAGGAAGGCAACAGTAACACAAGTAACTGCGTATTACAACGGTGGTGTGCAGAAGAGCATCTCTGAACAGACAACACATCAAACCTTGAAGTGGATGGGCAGAAGACCACGAACAATCACTCTGTGACCACTTTATTACGTTAAGGAGGTACCTAATCAGAGATGACGAGAGACCGAGAGGGATGAGGTCCAGCACCTGGCCGTATGGTGTGCTGACAACAATCTGGCCCTTAACATCCAAAGACCAAGGAGATCATTGTGGACTTCAGGCATGCTAGGAGCCACACTCACGTCCCCATCTACATCAGTGGAGCTGTAGTGGAGCGTGTATCAAGCTTCAAATTCCATGGTGTCCACATTTCGGAGGATCTCATCTGGTCCCTGAACTCCTCCATCCTGATCAAAAAGGCGCAATAGCGCCTTTATTTCCTGCAGAGTATCAAGAAGGCTCACCTCTGTCCCAGGATACTGACGGACTTTTACGGCTGTACCATTGAGAGCATACTCACCGACTGTATCTCAGTGTGGAATGGCAGTTGTCCCATATCAGACTGCAAAGCACTCCAGTGTGTGGCGAAAACTGCCCAGCAGATTATCTGTACCCATTGAGAACATCTACCATAAACGCTGCCTAGGCAGGGCGAAAAGCATTATCAAGGATGCATCTCACCCTAACCATGGACTTTTTACTCTCCTCTCATCTGGTAGGTGCTACAGGATCCTCCGATCCCCACCAGCAGGCACAGGAAGAGCTTCTTCCCTGAGGCTGTGACCCTGCTGAACCTCACATCACAGCACTAAGCAGTATTGCACCCATATTGTACTGTCTCAGTACTTTTATATTTGTGTGCTGTAGCACTTTTTATTCGCAGTTATTTTGTAAATTACACTATTCTTTGCATTTCTGGTTAGATGCTAACTGCATTTCATTTGGCTTTGTATCTGTACTCAGCACAATGACAATAAAGTTGAATCTAATCTAATCAAATCTAATAAAGTGGCCACTGGATTACATAGTAACCTTCTAAATTGGGTTGGTTTTAATGATGGGTTAAGCGATTTACAATTCATCCAAGGCACGTTTACTTGAGAATCACGGAAATTCTGGAAATGCCTAGATAGTGGGGCTATATCAGTAAATTTTCACAGAATTTTATTCTATTTCCCAAAAACAAGAGAAAAATAAAAATGCTGTGAAAATTTAATGATTTGCGAATTCCACGAAGGTGAATTTCCATTACAAGTTGCCATAACAGTGGGTGGAGTGTGTTACGTTACAAACAGGATGATTGCAGTCGCACTCCCAAAACTCCAAGCTTTAGGTCAATGAGGGTTTCAGGGGCATTTAGGCAGCATCACTTGCCATTTCCTCAAGGTGACACACCACCCTAGTTTGTAAATATTTTGTTGTTATCATTAGAACCAAATTCTGGAAGTCCCTCCACAATAGCATTGGGGGTTTGCTTTCATCAGGTGATCTACAGCAGTTCAAGTGGTCACTCACTGGCAACTTCTTTACACTGGCTAGGGATAGACAATCAGTGCTGTTCTTCCCACCGATGCGTACATGCTGAAAGGAAAATTATTTGGAGAAAAGTGCTTTGCTAGCAAAACTAGCATTTGCAGCACCTTCTGACTGGTTAATGTTCTCGATTAGCAACATTTATTGTGGAGAAGAACTTCTGCCATCTTGATAGAGAAAGCAGTTGGTGTACTGAAACAGCATTATGTTTGTGTTTCTCTCAGACTTGCTTAGCATGTTTATATTTATTTATTTAGCAACACAGCTCAGAGTAGGCTCTTCTGACCCTTTGATCCCTGCTGCCCCACAACTTCTCAACCCCAATTTTACCCCGACCTAATAGTGGGACAATTTATAATGACCAAGTTAACCTACCTGGTACGTCTTTGGACTGTGGGAGGAAACGGGCACCTGGGGAAAACTCATGCATTCCACAGGTAGGATGTACAAAGACTCCTTACTGAATGGAGCCAGAATTGAACTCCAAACTCTGGAACGCCCCCAGCCATAGTAGCGTCATGCTAACTGCTTATGCTTTTGAAATATCACCATTCCTTTCTCTGTTTGGCTAAGTTCTGGAGCAGGTCAAATAGGCAACTTAATGCTACCTTCTCAGGAACAGGAAATGTTCAGTAAATCTGGCCCTGTAAGTGATCCAGTTGTCCTAGAGTCACTAAAAGGACAAGAATGGTGTCCGATTTCCAGTATGTAGTGCATGCAATTAAAATTTGATCCAAAGAATGCACAAGGCTTCAGATTTCCAAGATAAACTAAATAACCTTCCTCAATTCACTGCTCCATCCATACGTTTGTGCAACCCACGCACTCCTGACAAGTGACCATGTCTTTAGTCGATTAATATAAAAAGTGAATGCTGGTTGTCATATACTGCTGACAGGCCATTGACTTGATTTCTCTCCCTAAAGATGTTGCCTGACCTGCTCAGTATTTTTAGCATTTTTAAAATTTCAATTTACCACATTTGTTCAACCGTTCCTTGTAAGACGGTCCCTGCTAGGTATTAATAAGGAAATCAGGAAGGCAAAAGGGGGCCATGAAATAACTTTGGAATATAATATAAAGGAGAATCCGAACAGCTTTTCTCGGCACAGCTTTGTGGGCCAAAGGGCCTGTATTGTGCTGTAGGTTTTCTACGTACCAGAGAGATTTCAGGATCTTCTGTCAGTCCAAATTCCAAATTGGATAATAAATCCATTCCTGAACCCTTGTAATGAGGAATTAACAGGAAGCATGGAGGAAGAACTGGTCTCTTCAGAACTTTGAGCTGAAGCCAAGGTTCAAGAAATCATAGCAAAAGTTTTGGTTGCAGAAATAAATCTCTGAATGCTATCTTGCACTGTGGGGGAAAAATGTCAAGACATTCTTTATTGCCTTACCAACATCATATTTAGTGGAGCACGGTTTCAGTGCAGTGGCCCAACTTCTTTCAAAGCAACAAATTACTGAACATGGTAATCTGAGTCTCCTTCTGAGTGATATTCAGCCTGCTGTTGAGAAGCTGATATCATTGCACCAAGCCCGTCCATCTTATTGAAAGTTGAAAAACCAATGTAGTTAGTGGATATTCAGATTAACACGTGCTCTAAAACTGTTGATTAAATATTAGTTTTACATTAATTAAAGAAATTAATTTTCTAGCTTTAAGTAGATATGAATAATTTTTGCAATTATTTGTCACTGCTTTGAATTTGAAGTTCCTATTTTCTTTAACAGAGCATCATAAATTAAAATTCTTTATATTTTTAATGTAATAACCAGAAAGGGAGAGAGGTAGCCAGGGATGTAGTTTGGGAACCACAGGGACGGTAACCCAAAAAAGTTTGGGAACTGCTGTTTAAATAGACGATATTCTGTTGACTGTCCCAATTACTTTTAACTTATCTGCATACACACCCTGTGTGAATCAAGCACTAGTTCCCTGAGATACATATTCATCATGGAGCTATGCAGTCTCCTTCATGCTCCTGAATCTGAAGGCTGTTGGTTCAAGGCCTGCTCAGATGTTTTTACCAAAAGTGATTATTTTGTGATTCACACATCACTATTTGTTGGAAGCTTGCTTTGTCCTCTAAAGTTCTTTGGGACCTTCTGAACTGGTGAAAGTGATATATAAATGCATATCTTCCTTCCTACGATGGCACTGTATTTGCTGTGGTTAATCTTCATGGTTACATTTGTTTATATTTTGTTTCAGGGAGGAATCTCTGTTGGCCTGACATTGAAACCAATGCAGATCCTATATGGGCACACCGAAGAAATAACCAGCATTGCCATCAGTACTGAGCTGGATATGGCTGTTTCAGGCTCCAAGGTAGATTTCAAAAGTCAAATAACTGGAAATGAAAATATAATGCACTCAGCAGGCTTTCTGATCCGGGAAGCAATTAGCAATCTTTTTAATCGGAATTGCAAGATGATACAGGTATAGCAGGTCTGAGCAAGTACATGTGCTTAGGCAAGGGTTTATGTGCGTTGGTTTTTTTTAAATAAAAGGAAGATGTGTTGTAGAAGTGATAGTAGAATCATTGCCAGCAGTCACTTCCAAAGAAATGGGACCGTAGCTGGGATCTGAAGTTGTTGAAGTTAGTGTAGAATACAGAAGGTTCATTGAGCAAACCTAGAAGGTGAGTTACAATTCTTCCAGCTTCCATTGCATTTCACTGAAACGGTACCAGAAATTGAGGATAGAAAGGACAACGTAGACGGAAGATGGAGCAGAAATGAACAGGATTTGTGTGCTGAATGGAGTTATTCAGCAAGGTTTATTGTGTAGCTTAGAGACTTATGAAATAAAGGGCTCTAAACTGAAAGAGGTACAGATATTTTGCTGATATTTCTGGAAGCAGTGTTCGGTGTCCTGGGTGCTGCAAAGGAGAAAGGAATTTCATTCAGAAAGAAGTAATATTGGAGGTAATGGAAAAGTGATCATAATTTTTTTTTAAACTTATTTGTCAGGACAAGTGCTATGTTGGTGCCCGATGCATAGTGACGTAATCATCACTGATTTGATTTTATGTGATTTTACTATGTTTTGATGCACATGTGACAAATAAAGTTTACCTTTAATGTTAATCTATTGATTTTGAGTGACTTGACAATGATAATTCCATGATTACATATAGATTAAATGGTTAGACTGCTTTGTTGATGGTCTTTTGGTTAATGGTATATCCAGAAAAGGCAGATAGCTACTGGCGTGAGGAAGAATTGGAGATTAATCATATGAAGATGAGAGAGTAATTGAAGGCCATTTTGAGGGAATTGACCTGTTTGGGGCAAGACCAGGAATTAGATTTGAATCACCTTTTTAAATTTTTTTTAATGCATTTCTACAAACCAACTACAGACAAAAAACCCAACAACGAAGTGAAGATTAATACAGTGCAAAATAAGCATATCAATTATATAATTCATAACAATAAGGAAACAGCACCCAGAATAAAATCATATAAAGTTAGTATCCTCCCCACCCTCCCACTATGAAACTCCAGGCCAACCATTACAATATGTTAAAAAAAAAATTGATTGGAGCGTTCGAACCCACAGAGCTGTAAATATAAATTAAAAAAAAAGAATAATAATGCCAACTACCAAAACTATAATGTAATTTCCATCAAAAAGAAACCATAAAAATTACAGAGAGAAAAAAAGCTGAAAGTAAGGGATTAAAAAGAATAAACTTAATCTTAATCTAAAGGGGAGTTATGAAAGTATTCAAGAAAGGGTCCCCACACCTTTTTTAAAATTTATGTCCAAATTGAGAAGTGAATAATGAATTTTTTCAAGGTCTAAACAGGACATAATATCGTTAAGCCATTGAGCATGAGTGGGTGGGGCAACATCACTCCACCTAAGGAGAACTAAGCTTCTAACCAAAAGAGAGGCAAAAAAATAGTGTTTGACGTTTAGTCGGACTCAAATGCACGTCTGCCTCACCCAAGGTACCAAAAAGAGCAATCAAAGGGTTAGGTTCTAAGTGACAATTAAGAATATGGGAAAAAAATAAAAAGACTTCTCTCCAGAATTTCTTTAGACTAGGACAAGCCCAGTACATATGGATAAGAGAAGCCTTGCCCCCCTTTACACTCGTCACAAACAGGACTAATGTCAGGATAAAACTGCGACAATTTAGTTTTAGACATGTGAGCCCTTTGTACAACCTTAAACTGTAAAAGACAGTGGCGAGCGCATAAAGAGATTGAATTAACTGACTTAAGAATTGAATCCCAGACTGCATCAGATAAAGAAATATTTAAACCATGCTCCCAAGCAGTTCTAATTTTATCAAAGGGGGCACGGCTCAAGGTCACTGATTTATCACGAATAAAAGATATTAAGCCTTTACCTAATGGATTAATACAAGGAAACAGGTCCACAATGTTTTTCTCGGGCATCTCAGGAAAATTAGATAATAAAGGTTAATGAAATGTCTAATTTGAAAATATCTGAAGAAATGGGTATTAAGTAGATTAAACTTTACAGACAGTTGTTGAAAAGTTGCAAAACAATTATCTATGAAAAGATCTTCAAAGCGCTTAATGCCCTTTGTATACCGATCATGAAATGTTGAGTCTTGCATAGAAGGTAGGAAAAAATGATTATGTAAGATAGGGCTAGAGAGAGAGAGAAAAACCATGAAGGCCATTAAATTTTCTAAACGTAGCCCATATTCTCAGAGTATGCCTAATAAGAGGATTAACAATTAGTCTAGGCAAGTGACTGGGAAGTGCAGATCCAAGAAGTGCAGAAATAGAGAGATCCTTAGTAGGATCCTTAATCCCCCATTGCCACCCATTTTGGACAGTAAGACTGATTATAAAAAAAAGGACCAAAAAATAAGACAGCGAATATTGGCTGCCCAATAATATAAATGGAAGTTAAGCAAAGCCATACCACCTTTTTTAGATTTTTGAAAGTAAGCTTTATTAAGTCTAGAACGTTTGCCTTTCCATAGATAGGGCAAAATGATAGACATAGGACAAAAGACATAAATAAGGGTGACCATTGTGTCAAACTCTGTTTTGTAGAATTTAAAAGATTGGCAAAATTTTCTCGAAAATGATTCTTGAAGTTCCTTGTTACTGTAATACCAAGGTAATTAAATTGATTATTAACTACTTTAAAAGGGAGGTCATGAAATACTAATGCTTGTGCTTCTCTATTAATTGGGAAGAGTTCGCTCTTATGTAAAATAAGTGTATAACCGGAAAGCTGGCTGAATTGATTAAGAAGTAAAAACATTAGGGGGAAGGGAAGTGGATGGATTTGATACAAAAAGTAAAAGATCGTCGACATAAAGAGAAACTTTATGCTCAACGCCTCCCCTCCAAATCCCCGTCAATTTAGGACAACTTTGAAACAAAATAACCAGTGGCTCTATAGCCAAATCAAAAAGTAAGGGAAAAAAGGGCATCCTTATCGGGTGCCACGTTTAAGGCTAAAAGACTGGGATTGCTGAGTCAAAACAGAAGCAGTGGGACATAAGTATAACAATTTAATCCATGAAATAAAACTTTGTCCAAGATCAAATTTTTCTAAAACTGCAAAAAAGTAATTCCACTCCACACAATCAAACGCTTTCTCCACACCAAGAGAAATAACACATTCAGGAATCCCAATTGAGGGTGAATATAAGATATTAAATAAACGCTGTATATTAAAAAAGGGAAGATGATTTTCAATAAAACTGGTTTGGTCTTCAGAAATAATAGAAGGTATAATGTTCTCCCATCTATGAGCCAAAACTTTAGCCAAAATTTTAACATCAGTATTTAACAAAGAAATCGGCCTATACGAAGAACACTCTGTTGGATCTTTATCTTTTTTGGCTAAAAGAATAATACATGCCTCATTAAATGATGGTGGCAATTTAGCATGTTTAAACGAATCAGATAGAACTAAAAATAGCTGAGATGAAAATAGTGAGGAAAATGATTTATAAAATCCTGCAGAAAACCCATCAGGTCCAGGAGATTTGCCCAACTGCAGTGCAGAAATGGCAGAGGATATTTCTTCTAATGATAATGGGCTCATTGAGTTTTACTTTAAAATCAGAGGAGAACGAAGGAATATTCAAACTACTTAAAAAATGGTCAACAGAAATATTATCATTTAATGATTCGGAGGTATAAAGTCGAGAATAATAATTCTTAAATGTATCATTAATTTCAGAATAATTCAAAGTAATGTTCCTATTTCCCATTCGAATTTTTGTAATATGTTGTTTAGCTTTAGAGCGTCTTAATTGATTAACTAAAAACTTGCCGGATTTATCACCATGAATATAAAATCAGCTCTTGCTTTCAAGAAGTTGACGTTCAACTATTTGAGTGGCGATAAGGTCAAACTTAGTTTGAAGTTCTACTCGCTTCTTATACAGTTCAGGACTTTTAGTCTGGGCATATAGTTGGTCTGTTTAATCTGACTGATCAAATCTAGTCGCTCTAAATGGGTCTTTCTTTTGAGATTCGCAGTATATGAAATTATTTGACCCCTCAAATATGCTTTCATAGCATCCCAGACAATCTGGGATGAGATTTCAGATGACGTATTAGTGTTTAAGAAAAAAGTTATCTGGTCCTTCATAAATTTTACAACATCATTATCCGATAACAAGGTCAGATTAAAACGCCAATGTTTATTCGTTTGAATAAGACCAGGAAAATTTATAGACAAGGTAACTGTAGCATGATCCGAAATCAATATACTGTGATAATCACAAGAGTGAACAGATGGAATCAGCTGGTCATTCATTAAAAAATAATCAATTCTAGTAAAAGTATGGTGGACATGTGAAAAAAAGGAGTAATCTCTCTCAGTAGGATGGAAAAAACACCACACATCAGAGATACCTTAGTTAAAAAGGAAAGAATGAATAGATAAAGCAGATTTACAAGGTAATCTAGGAACAGAGGATGATCGATCCAAAACTGGATCTAATTTACAAATAAAGTCACCGCCCAATATAAGAGAATATAAATTCAAATCAGGCAATAAAGAGAAAAAATGTTCAAAAAAGTTCACATCATCCGAATTAGGATAACATACAGGTTAGCCAATACTACCCTAGTATTATACAATTTCCCAGAGACAATAATAAAATAACCATTTTATCAGACACCTTATTGTGGAGCTCGAAAGGAACATTTTGATTAACGAGGATAGAAACCCCCCCCCCCCGGCTTTAGCTGGGAAGGAAGAATGGAAGTGCTGACCTACCCACCTTGACATAAGACGAGAATTGTCAAAACTTCGAACATGATTTTCTTGCAAAAAAGTAATGTTGGCTTTGAGTTACTTAAGATGTGTAAACACCTTCCTTCTTTTAACAGGATGGTTCACTCCCTTTACATTCCAGCTTATAAAATTCAACGAACTAACCATTGTCATTTAAGAGAACATAAAGAGTGGTAGCATAAACAAGATCAAACATTCAGATAACAGTCATGCAGCAAAAGTATAAGTCAAGAGAATCAGGACAGGAAAATGTCCTAAATAACAAAGAATAACAAAAAATACAATGAATAATGTTGGCACTAGAGAAACCACTCCTCCCTCAAATCCCAAAACAAGATAGCTACCAAAAAAAGCAGCAAGCTCTTCAAAAAAAAGACACCCTAAAATCCAACTTCCAGTTTTGTAACATTATCATAAGCTCCGTCTACAGAAACTAGAAAAACTTACGGACTTCAGTAAGGCCTTTGACAAGGTTCCACACGGAAGGTTAGTTAGGAAGGTTCAATCGTTAGGTATTAATATTGAAGTAGTAAAATGGATTCAACTGTGGCTGGATGGGAGATGCCAGAGAGTAGTGGTGGATAACTGTCAAGTTGGAAGCCGGTGACTAGTGGTGTGCCTCAGGGATCTTTACTGGGACCAGTGTTGTTTGTCATATACATTAATGATCTGGATGATGGGTGGTAAATTGGATTAGTAAGTATGCAGATGATACTAAGATAGGTGGTGGTGTGGATAATGAAGTAGGTTTTCAAAGCTTGCAGAGAGATTTAGGCCAGTTAGAAAAGTGGGCTGAATGATGGCAGATGGAGTTTAATGCTGATAAGTGTGAGGTGCTACATTTTGGTAGGACTAATCAAAATAGGACATACGTGGTAAATGGTCGGGCATTGAGGAATGCAGTAGAACAGAATGATCTAGGAATAATGGTGCATAGTTCCCTGAAGGTGGAATCTCATGTGGATAGGGTGGTGAAGAAAGCTTTTGGTATGCTGACCTTTATAAATCAGAGCATTGAGTATAGGAGTTGCGATGTAATGTTAAAATTGTACAAGGCATTGGTGAGGCCAGATTTGGAGTAATGTGTACAGTTCTGGTCACCGAATTATAGGAAAGATGTCAACAAAATAGAGAGAGTACAGAGGAGATTTACTAGAATGTTACCTGGGTTTCAGCACCTAAGTTACAGAGAGAGGTTGAACAAGTTAGGTCTTTATTCTTCAGAGTGTAGAAAGTTGAGGGGGGTCTTGATAGAGGTATTTAAAATTATGAGGGGGATAGATAGAGTTGACATGGATAGGCTTTTTCCATTGAGAGTAGGGGAGATTCAAACAAGAGGACATGAGTTGAGAATTAGGGGGCAAAAGTTTAGGGGTAACATGAGGGGGAACTTCTTTACTCAGAGAGTGGTAGCTGTGTGGAACGAGCTTCCAGTAGAAGTGGTAGAGGCAGGTTCGATTTTGTCATTAAAAAAAAAAAAATTGGATAGGTATAGGACAGGAAAGGAATGGAGGGTTATGGGCTGAGTGCAGGTAGGGTAGGTGGAACTAGGTGAGAGTAAGCATTCGGCACAGTCTAGAAGGGCCAAGATGGCCTGTTTCTGTGCTGTAATTGTTATATGGTTATATGGTTAAGCACTACGAATCAAAGTTATAAATGAAAAGAAACAATGTCATCAAAAAATATTAGACTTAATTCAAAATAATAATCCAGAATAGTCTACCCATGAGAAACTATGAAAAAAATACAGTAATTTTAAAAGAAAACAGAGGGAAAAAACAGAAAGAAGATCATTTTTTTTTTAAAAAAAAGCACTTACGACCGTTTTAAATAATCAGACCGAGTCTGATGGAGTCGAAATGGCTGGGAGACCTTCAATAAATTTCTGAGCCTCTGTAACTGACTTCAACCATTTTTTGTCCCCAGTATTAGGAGTTATTCGGAGATGGGCTGGGTTGCGCAGAGAGGGTCTGAATCCACGATTGTAAAACTCTTTCATAACATCTTTATACTTGGCGCGCATCTTCAAAACTTGAGGAATATAATCTTAAACAATATAGATGGAGTGACCCCGGAAATCCAGTTTTCCCTTCCGGTGTGCTTCCATAATCCGAAGGTCTTTCACCTGATATCGATAAAAGCAGAGAATTACTGGACGTGGCATAGAGCCCAGCTCGGGCTTGGGTAGATATGTATGGTGCGCTCTGTCTAATATGGGTGGGGTCGAAAGGATTTCCTTCCCAAAAACCTCACAGAGTAAAGTTGACAAAAATTCAACAGGAAATCCCCTTTCGATAGCCTCTGGCAAACCAAGAATTCGTAGATTATGATGCCTTCTCCAGTTTTCGAGATCAGTTACCTTGGAAGTTAACTTGGTGTTTTGCTCAGTCAAGTTGGAACAGATGGCTTCCAGCTGCTGAACGCAGCATTTTAAATCTTCGGAAGTTAACTCGATATGAGATAGCCGTCCGCTGTAGCGTTAATTTGATCCAATTTTGACTCCAACGAACTGAAAGAAGACTTAAGTTCAGATACAATATCTTGTCGATGCTGTTCCAAAACGGAGACAATCTCGGCAGTCGCAGACGTAGAGACTTCTTTTGTCCCAGATTTAGGAAACTTTGCAGCCAGTGTAGGATAGGCACATTCGCAGGCAGGTAAGAAAACAAAAAAAAATTAACAAACTAGAGTTTTAAAAAAAGGAGATAAAGAGTGCGGAGGTAAAAAATGAAACGGAGCGAAAGTTTTAAGCGACTAAACTTTCACCACCTTACCGGAAGTCCTGACTCACTTATCACTAAAAAATGGTGAGGGAGTGAACCTGCGATAATTCTGAGACAAATTCCACATGATGCAAGGGTTGTGTGTATGGCTGCTGGTCGACCAACATTGCAGTTTAGGTAAGCTTTCTGTCTGCTGATTCCATCATGCCTTGGCCACAATACTGAGCTCTCTCTACCCTGGCAGTTGGGAAAACAGGAGACCAGCAAATGCAAACCATGATTCAGAGGATGATCACCTAATTTAAAATTTAGGGCATTCCTTTCAAAACTGAAACCATAATGTCATATGGTCTTTGGGCAAAGTGCCCAGCACCATGCTTTAAATGATACTCAAACTGACTAAACATCATCAGGCATTGGTGTGAGAACATGTCTTACAGTCATTAAGTACCTTGAAGTACGCTGGTCATAAAATCATAGAGAGAAGCAATGCCAGTGGGCAGATAGAGAGTGAGGAGAGGAAGAATTGGAGATCTATTCCCCATGTCGACAAATCCTAGAGTAATCCCATTTTTATTCTCCCACATTCTCAACTCACAACTCCCCCTATATCCTACCACTTACCTACACACTGGGGGCAATTTACTGCGACCTATTAACTTACCAGCCTGTGTGTCGATGGGATGTGAGATAAAGTAGGAATGCCTGGAAGAAACCAGTGCAGTCACAGTAAATTCCACATAGAGAGCAATGGGGGCCAGGATTGAAGTAGAATCACTGGTGTTGCGAGGCTCTACCAGCTGCACCACACGCAAGCCTAACATGATAATGGGCACTTCAGTATATCTGGTCCAGTTTTGGATAAAATGTCAGGAGTTAAAACACTTTGGTCACTGGATGTTTAACAGATAAGTAAGAAAGATTGAAATTTCAAATTCCATCATGGAAAAATGTGCAGTTGAATTCAGTTTCTTCAAAGAAGAGAATGGAGTTAACAATGGTTTAATTAACAGCATTCATTTCCCTCTGCAGTGTGTATTGATCATTGGCTGTAAAAGGCTTTGGGATATCTTAAGGTCTTGATATACAGTGGATCAATAAACAGTTTTCATTTGCTTTGCTACTATAATGTTTCCTCTCCAAGTTCTTTCCACGCTGTAGTCAAGCTTCTAATCAGTGCTGCTTCCAAGATTTGTTTGCTGATAGATGATGTTTATGGTAGCATTTTTTGGTAAAAGTCAGTTGGCCTTGCTTCCCAATGTCATTCTGTAATCTCAATAGCTGCAGCTGGTAACCAGAGATGGGTGGATACAAGACCTGTTGCTCTGGTTCTGAGTGCATTTGCCCTTTATATATAGAAAAGTAGTACCACAGTAGCATAGCGGTTAGTGCGACCCTTTTACAGCTTGGGGCATTGGAGTTCGGCATTCAATTCCAACGTCATCCATAGGGAGTCTGTACATTCTTCCCATGGACTGCATGGGTTTTCTCCAGGTCCTCTGGCTTCCCCCCATAGTCCAAAGACATACTGGTTCATAGGTTAATTGATCATTTTAAATTTTCCTGTCATTAGGCTAGGGTTAAATCAGGTGGCCGTTGAAGCTGAAAGGGCCAGGTGGGCCCATTCTGCACTGTATGGCTAATTTAGTAACTAAATATTACACAACTAAATTCTCCTGATTATATATTTTTAGATGTTCAGGGCTCCTTTCACATTTAGATTAAAACTTTTTTCAATTGTTAGGTATGGTTTGCTTACAGGAGCTCATTTTGTACACCCGTGTGCCATGCACTCTCTATATGAACAGCACCTGTACCGTGTGCTCTCCACATGATCAACACCCATTTCCATACATTCTCCAGATCAGGTTCCCAACCTTTTTTATGCCTTGGACCCCTACCATTTACTGTTGGGTCTGTCGACTCCAGGTTGGGAAGCTCTGCTCTTTCTGATTAGCACCCCAGTACCCTGCTCTCTCTACATGAACAACACCCAAGTAAAATTCACTCTCTAAAAGAACAGTGCAGTACCAAGTATTCTTTACATGAACAGCACCCTATTACCATGCATCCTCTACATGAATAGCGCCCTGGTACCATGTCCTCTTTCCAGAATTATACCCCAGTACCATACACTTTCTGTGTGAACAACACCCTCAGTAAAACATACTCTCTACATGAATAACCCCTCGGTACCATGTGCACTTTACATGAACCACACCCTAGTATCATTCGCTGTCTATATGAACAGCACACCAGTATCATGTGCTCTTCATGAACAACACCCCACCAGCTTGAATTGCCAACATAAGCAGTATCCCAGTACCATGCACTCTCCACATGATCAACACCCCAGTACCATGTAAAACACAGCAATGCTGGAGAAACTCAGCAGGCCAGGCAGCATCTATGCAAAAGAGTACAGTCGATATTTCGGGCTGAGACCCGTCATCATGAGTCCCGATCAAGGGTCTCAGCCCAAAACATCGACTGTAATCTTTTCCATAGATGCTGCCTGGCCTGTTGAGTTCCTTCAGCATTGTGTCTGTGTGTGTGTGTTGCTTGGATTTCCAGCATCTGCAGGTTTTTTCTTGTTTGTGACTGGACCAGTACCGTGAGCTCTTTACACAAATAACGCACTAGTACCGTGCACTCTTTGTATGAACAGCAACCCTATACCATGCCCTCTCTATATGAAAAACACCCTACCATAACCGAATTAATACTTCTCTCTTTATTCATAACTCCTTCCTCACTGCTGCCTCTCACCTTTGTGTACTAGTTTTCTTCCTTCAACATTCAGCCCTGATGCAGGATCCTGAGCAGAAACATCGACCATCTCATTGTCTCTGCTGTTGCTGCTTAACCCGCTGAGTTCCTCCAGCAATCTTTTTTGCTTCAGATTCTGGTACTTGCCATCCCTTGTGTCTCCAAGAAACTACAATAACTTTGACTTATAAAAAATCTAATCACGGTAAACTCTCCATTTATGTGGTATTTATGCAACCAGAATTCTCATGCAACTAGACAAAAATTTCTAAGAATGTCAAACAATTTCAGTAACTTTTCAAAAATGGAAATTTAAATTTGGTCCGCTGGGTTCTGATACGATTTTTCCATGCGCTGAATCTCATCACCCTCAACACAGAAGTCTGCCCTCACGTGTGTTTACAAGTGGTTGTAATTCCAACTGCTTTTCATTAACGGTAGAAGTTAATGAAAAGTAGTTGGAATTATCCAATTCAGTTGAGAGATCTCCCATCTCTCAGCTGAATCGGATAAGAATACTCCTATCAGGGTACAAAGCAGAAACATGTTTTAACATTGAAACATAAAATGGAAATGTGTAAAAGTTCGAGGGGAAAAAGGTGAAAATTGTCATGTCCTTATGAAAGGATCTAACGTTAGTTCCTCAACATTTTGTAATGTTAACTCACAATATATAAAACTTAAGAGGTCTTTGAGAAGTTGAGTTTAACAATTAATGATTTATGCATGGAATACCAGTGTGTAATAATCTTTTACCTGAACAATTCTCTTGCAGCTAGCATAGTTTTTTCCCCTGGATGTCAGGTGGCTGAGGGTGCATTATACTTGCAACAAACATGAGAGTAGTTAGTATTAGTATGGTAGTGATTTATGTAACTGTTGTAATGCATTGCCTGTTATACGAATGCATGTTTTGATGTCCCATCACTTTTTGTACAACTGTAGTCCAAGTCATTATTCATAACTGATTTGCTACGTACAGTACTATGTATTCACTCTTCAGTCATGGATAATCAATAAGCCAATGTCTGCAATAGGCAACTTAACCCTGTTTTGAATTTAATGCAGATTGTATTTCTCAGAAAGGTGGAAAGCTGATTTATGCTTATTTTATCAGATGCACATCTTATCACTTTTTTTGGAACAATTAATCAAATTCCACCCCCCATATTTGCAAATGCGTAATGTGACAGTTGTTGAAATATAAGTGACTCCAAAACTGCAAATGGTCTTTTGTCTGCAGGATGGAACAGTAATCATTCACACAATTCGACGGGGGCAGTATATGAGAACTCTTCGACCTCCATGTGAGAGCTCCCTTCCTCTCACCATTCCCAACCTGTCTATTTCATGGGATGGACACATCATCGTCAACACCATGATAGAAGGGAAGTCTAATTTTAAGGTAACTGAAAGATCTTTCTCATGTTTCGTTGTCTGAAATGATACAACACAACTCCTAATCAGCTGTCTGAATAGACCACAAGACATAGCTGATTTATTATCCCTCTAAACCCCATTCACCTGCCTTCTCCCCGTAACCTTTGACACCCTGACTAATCAAGAACATATCAACTTCCACTTTAAACATACTTAGTGACTTGGACTGCGCAGCCATCCATGGCAATGAATTTCACAGATTCACCATCCTCTGACTAAAGGGCTTCTTCCTTATCTCTGTTCTGAATGGACCCCTCTATTCTGAGGCTGTGTTCTCTGGTTCTAGACTCCCCACTTTGTGCTCCACATCAAGTCTATTTAAGCCTTTCAATATTCGATAGGTTTCAATAGACAATAGGTGCAGAAGTAGACCGTTTGGCCCTTCAAGCCTGCAGTTTCAATGAGATCTGCCCACATTCTTCTAAACTTCAGTAAATACAGGCCCAGTGCCACCATATGTTAACCCTTTCATTACTGGAATAATTCTTGTGAACTTACTTTTTATCCTCTCCAGTGTCAGCACATCCTTTCTTAGATAAGGGGCCCAAAACTGCTCACAATACTCCAAGTGTGGTCTGGCCAATGCCTTATTAAGCCTCAGCATAACATCCTTGCTTTTATATTCTTGCCCTCTTGGAATGAGTGCTACATTGCATTTGCCTTCCTTATCACCGACTCAATGTGTAAGTTAGTGTTTAGTGAATCCTGCATGAGGATTCCTAAGTCTGTTTGCATCTCTGATTTTTGAATTTTCACCCTGTTTAGAAAATAGTTTATGCTTTTATTCCTTCTACCAAAATGCATGATCATAACACTTCCTGCACTATATTCTATCAGTTGCTCCCCTAGGGTGTAGTCAATCTGGTCCAGGTGACTTATTTACCTTCAGACCTTTCAGCTTCCCAACTACATCCTTAGTAATACTGACTACACTTACTTCTGCCCCCTGGCACTCTCAAATTTCTGCAATACTGCTAGTGTCTGTTACAGTAAAGACTAATGCAAAATACTTATTAAGTTCATCCGCCATTTCTTTGTCCCCTATTACTACCTCTCCAGCATCATTTTCCAGCAGTCCAATATTGACTCTTGCCTCTCTTTTATTCTTTATAGATCTGAAAAATATTTTGATATTTTGATATCCTTTTTTAGATTATTAGCTTGCTTACCTTCATATTTCATCCTTTCTCTCCTTGTGTGTTTTTTTTAGTTGCCTTCTATCGGTTTTTTAAAACTTCCCAATCCTCTAAATTCCTACTATTTTGCTATATAATATACCACCTTTTGCTTTTATGCTGTCTTTTGACTTCCCTTGTCAGCCACAGTTGCTTGATCCTCCCTTTAAAATACTACTTAATGTTTGGGATGTATCTATCCTGCGTCTTCCAAATTGCCCACAGAAACTCCAGCAATGCTTTTCTGCCATCATCCATGATGGTGTCCCCTTCCAGTCAGATTTGGCCAGCTCCTCTGTCATGCCTCTGTAATTCCATATACTCCACTGTAAAGCTGATACATCTGACTTTAGCTTTTCTTTCTAAACTGCGGGATGAATTCTAACATGTTATGATCACTGTCTCCTAAGGGTTCCTTTACCTTAAGCTCTCTAATCAAATCTGATTCATTACAGAACACTGAATCCAGAATTGCCTAGTGGGTTCAACCAGAAGCTGCTATAAAATATCTGGTTTTCCCAATCTACCTGCATATTGAAATCTCCCATGGCTATCATAGCATTGCCCTTATTACATGACTTTTCTAACTTCCATTGTAATTTATAGCCCACGTCCTGTCTACTCTTTGGGGCCTGTACATAACTCCCATCAGAGTCTTTTTACCCTTGCAGTTTCTCAACTCTAACCAAAATCTTCTGATCCTATGTCACCTCTTTCTAAGAATTTGGTTTAAGTTTTTACTAACAGAACTATCCCACCCTCTTTGCCTACCTGCCTATCCTTTTGATACAAGGTGTATCCTTGGATGTTAAGCTCCCAACTATGATCTTCTTTCAGCCACAACTCAATATTGCCTGCAACATCATACCTGCCAATCTCTAACTGAGCTACAAAATCATCTACCTTATTTTGTATACTGCATGCATTCAAGTATAACACCCTCACTCCTGCATTTATCAACATTTCTATTTTGCCCCTCAACTCATCCTACTGACTGCAATTTTGCCCTATCACCTGCTTGTTCTTCCTCACAGTGTCACTGCACAATGCCTCAACCTGTATACCAATTGTCCCATTCTCAGCCCAATCACTCCAGTTCCCATCCCCCTGCCAAATTAGTTTAAATCCTCTCCAACAGCTCTAGCAAATATCTCTGCAAGGATATTGGTCCCTTCTCTGGTTCAGATATAGCCAGTCCTTTTTGTACAGGTCATAACTTCCCCAGAAGAGATCCCAGTGATTCGGAAATCTGAAACCTGCCCCTTGCATCACTCCCTCAGCCACTCATTCATTTGCACTATCATCCTATCCCTGCCCTGACTGGTATTTGATGCTGGTAGTTATCCAGTGATTACTACCTTGTAGGTCCTACATTTCAGCCTCTGCCCTAACTCGAACACTGTGCACGATCTCTTCCTCCTTCCTATCTGTGTCATTGGTGCCAATGTGCACCTTGATCTCTGGCTACTCACCCTCCCACTTGAGAATCTTCTACAGCTACTCTTGAGATATCCTGGACCCTAGTAGCAACTGGGAGGCAACATACTATCCTGGCTTCTCTTTTGCGGCCACAGAATCTGCTGTCCATCCCCCAAACTACAGAGTCTCCTATCACTATGGCTCTGACTTTATCCTTCCTTGCTGAGCCTCAGAGCCAGCCACAATGCCTCTGCTGCTGCTGGCCCTGATAGTTCTTTCCCACATGCACCAACCCTCCCAGCAGACTGGAATGGCCATGGGGAATCTTGCACTAAGTGCTTACTGCCCTTACTTCTCCTGGTGGTCATCTATCTAGTATCTGAGGCCTGCACACCTCAGTAAAAGTTTCATCCATGAGGTTTTCAGCCTCCAGGATGGTCTTGAGTATATCCAACTACAGTTGTAGTTCCTGAATCTTGTCAGTCAGAAGTTGAAATTGGGTGAAATTCCTGCAGATGTTGTTATCAGGGAGAGTGTTAGCTACCCTGATATCCCACACCTCACAGGAGGAGCATTCCACTGCTTGAATAACCATCCTGCCTACACTTGTTACACCTCCAACTTCTCAAGGTTAAATTCTAGCCTCCACCTATTCTCACCCAAGTCTAACTACTCTAACACTGACCCACTCCAACAATAGCCACTCCACTCATATCTCACTTCTTTTTATTGTACCCTCCTGAATGCCTTAATGATCGCAATGATGACAGACCCCTGAAAAACTGGTAACTAAATAGACTGGTAAAATGACAGGAACATGAAGTGCATATAAAACTGTGTGCTGATTTTTATATGCACTTGATAACAGTCAATCCATGAGATTGACTGTTTTCTGAAAGGTGGAAATTGATCGAATAGATGTTTATCTTGTATGATAGAACCATAGAGCATTACAGCACAGAAACAGGCCCTTTGGCCCTTCTTGGCTGTGCCAAACCATTTTTCTGCCTAGTCCCACTAACCTGCACCTGAACCATATCCCTCCATACCCCTCTCATCCATGTACCTGTCCAAGTTTTTCTTAAAAGTTAAAAGTGAGCCCGAATTTACCACTTCATCTGGCAGCTCATTCCACACTCCCATCACTCTCTGTGTGAAGAAGCCCCACTAATGTTCCCTTTAAACTTTCCCCCCTTCACCCTTAACCCATGTCCTCTGGTATTTTTCTCCCCTAGCCTCAGTGGAAAAAGCCTATTTGCATTCACTCTATCTATACCCATCATAATTTTATATACCTCTATCAAATCTCCCCTTATTTTTCTACACTCCAGGGAATGAAGTCCTAACCTATTCAACCTTTCTCTGTACCTCAGTTTCACAAGTCCCGGCAACATTCTTGTAAACCTTCTCTGCACTCTTTCAACCTTATTAATATTCTTCCTGTAATTAGCTGACCAAAATTGCACACAATACTCCAACTTCGGCCTCACTAATGTCTTATACAACCTCACCATAACATTCCGACTCTTATACTCAATACTTTGATTTATAAAGGCCAATGTACCAAAAGCTCTCTTTACTACCCTATCTACCTGTGATGCCACTTTTAGGGAATTATGTATCTGTACTCCCAGATTCCCTCTGTTCCACTGCACTCCTCAGTGTCCTACCATTTACCTTGTATGTTCTACCTTGGTTTTTCCTTTCAAAGTGCAATACCTCGCACATGTCTGTATTAAACTCCATCTGCCATTTTTCAGCCCATTTTTCCAGCTCGTCCAAATCCCTCTACAAACTTTGAAAACCTTCCTCACTTTCCACTACACCTCCAATCTTTGGATCATCAGCAAATTTGCTGATCCAATTTACCACATTATCATCCAGATCATTGATATAGATGACAAATAACAATGGACCCAGCACTGATCCCTGTGGCACACCACTAGTCACAGGCCTCCACTCAGAGAAGCAATCCTCCACTACCACTCTCTGACTTCTCCCATTGAGCCAATGTCTAATCCAATTTACTACCTCACCATGTATACCTAGCGACTGAATCTTCCTAACTAACCTCCCATGCAGGACCTTGTCAAAGGCCTTACTGAAGTCCATGTAGACAACATCCACTGCCTTCCCTTCATCCATTTTCCTGGTAACCTCCTCAAAAAACTCTTAATAGATTGGTTAAACATGACCTACCACGCACTCTTAATATATATACAGATCTCTACATTGCTTTAGTGTTTTGTGTGTGTGGTGGAAATTATTAGCTGGGACTAATTCAGTCAGTATAATATACTGAAGAGTTCTAATATATATTTAGAACTTTTAACTTCACACAAGTTGTGATAAGCAATATTAATTGTAAGCAATTTCAGTATGCTTTAAAATTATCTGTGCTTTGTGTTGAATGAATCAATGATTTTTTTTAAGGTTTCCCTTTAGTTAAGTCATTGAAGAAAGCACAGTGGAAATCTATTTAAAAAGTGATAATGTTGAGATAGCAGAATAATATTATTTATTTTGAATTCTCACAAACATTAATCAAGCATTCACTACTTAGATGTGTGTAAAAGAGCAGTAGAAGTTCACGCATTGCTAAGTTCCTACAATTTGCTGAGGTGGGTGAGAATTCTGTTATTTCCCTGTATAGCCGAAGAGACACGAAAAAGGCCACAGTTTAGCATTATACCCAAGTACCAGCAAAGAAATAAAAGGTGAAACTGGAGATCAAAAGTTTAAAATCAAAGCAATTACTGTGAGTGCTGGGAATCAGAAGTAAAAGTAGTAAATTCTGGGAATATTTAATAGCTTACACAGACTGAGTGAAGAGCGGAACAGAGTTGATGTTTAAGATTAATGATCTTGCATCTGAAAATAACTTAATCTATTTTAGTGCGATATTCAACCTCTTTATGACCTGCATAGTCTTAAAGTCTTAGAGTTTGTCTTAATTAAACAAAAATAAATCAAGTTATAGTCTGTTTCAAACCACTAGCTAACTTAGAGTGTAGTATTAATATTTCTTGTGAAATTCTTTGTTCCCCCACCCACCCACCCATGGCCCCTACACAATCTTTTCATCCCAAAAGAGTTTTACAAACTAATTTTTTGAATTTGAGATTGTAGATGCTGGAATATGAAGTAAGAAATAATCCACTGGAGGGACTCAGTGGCTTGAGCAGCATCCATGGAAGGAAAGGAAACTTTGCTTCAGCTCCTGCTGCACGGTTTCCAACTGAGGTGTCAACAGTTCCTTTACTTCCACAGATGCTGCTCAATCCACTGAGTTCCTCCAGCAGAATGTTTGTTGCTCTGTTAATCTGTTGCAGTGTCTTAGTAGGGGTAGAAGTCAGGCACTTTCTGTTGCTTGTTCAGCCAGACGTTTTAGAAACGTGTGGTATATTTGTGGTGCAGGCTGGAAGCAAGTAATTGGTGCAGCTCATCACCAATTATGATGAGAGGGCTTACAGAGAAGAAGTTGAAGAGCTCGAGGCCTGGTCAAGCAAAAACTTCTTCCTCACTGTCAACAAGACTAAGGCGACGGTTATCAACTTCAGGAGAACTCAAACCATTCACGCTCCTCTTTACATCGGAGGCATCAGTTGAAACTGTGAGCAGTTTCAAGCTCCTGGGAATGCATGGTTCCAGAACACATCCTCCACAATCAGGAAAGCTCACCAACATCTCTACTTTCTGAGGAGGCTGAAGAGAGCTGGACTATGCATATCAATACTCATGATCTTTCAGAGAGTCAAGTCAAATTTATTTATAAAGCACATTTAAAAACAGCCCATGTTGACCAAAGTGCTGTACAAACCATAACAGATAGCTAAAATCACAAATACAAGAAACATAGATATAAACAACAAGGCACTCAGCTTATAGGCACAAAATAAACAACACACGGGCCTAGGCACAAGCCAAAAATCAGCCACATCAGGAAGATTCAAACGCTAGTGAATAAAAGTAAGTTTTGAGCCTGGACTTAGAGTCAATGGAGGGGGCAGATCTGATAGGGAGGGAAATGCTGTTTCACAGTGTAGGGGCTGCAACAACAAAAGCGCGGTCGACCCTGAGCTTAAATTTAGATCGCGGGACAGCCAGGAGCCCCAAGTCAACTGACCTGAGGGACCTGGAAGTAGAATAAGGGGTTAGAAGATCTGCGATATAGGAGGGGGCCTGCCATTTAGGGCTTTATAAACAAACAGGAGAACCTTAAAATCAATTCTAAACCATACTGGTAGCCAGTGGAGGGAGGCCAGGATAGAAGTTATATGGTCCCTCTTCCAGGCACCTGTCAGGAGCCTGGCTGCAATGTTCTGGACCAGTTGCAGGCAGGACAGGGATGACTGACTAATCCCAGTATACAGGGAGTTGGAGTAGTCCAAGTGGGAGGATATAAGGGCGTGGATGACTTTCTCAAGATCTTTGAAAGAGAGAAACTGCTTGATTTTGGCAATTGTATGAAGCTGGAAAAAACTGGCTTTTACTACTGCATTAACTTGCTTGTCAAACTTAGGTGGAATCAAATATCACACCAAGGTTTTTGACATGGGGTTTGACAAGGGTGGACAGGTTACCAAGACTGTTGGTAATCACTTTGATGGAGTTGCAGGGCCAAATAGGATGACTTCAGACTTGCCTTCATTCAGCTGTAGCAAGTTTTGTGCCATCCAGCACTTTATATCCTCAAGGCAGTTCATGAGGCTGACTAGATTTGACTGGTCATTTGGTTTCAAGGCGAGAGAGCATCTTAACATATTGTATCACAGCATGATATGGAAACAGCAATGCACTGGACAGGAAGGCTCCACAACAGGTAGTCAAAACTACCCGATGCATCACTGGCACCAGCCTAACCACCACCAAAGACATACAGTACCTACATGAAGTATTCACCACCTCCCACCCCTTGGAAGTTTTCATGGTTTTTTTCACAACATTGAATCACAGTGAATTTAATTTGTTTTTTTGACTCTTATCAATAGAAAAAGACTCTTGTATAAAAGTGAAAACAGATCTCTACAAGGTGAAATAAATTAATTACAAATATAAAACACAAAATAATATATTGCATAATTATTCACCCCCTTTAATAGACAATAGGTGCAGAAGTAGACCATTCGGCCCTACGAGCCTGCACCGCCATTCTGAGATCATGGCTGATCATCTACTATCAATACCCGGTTCCTGCCTTGTCCCCATATCCCTTGATTCCCCTATCCATAAGATACCTATCTAGCTCCTTCTTGAAAGCATCCAGCGAATTGGCCTCCACTACCTTCCGAGACAGTGCATTCCAGACCCCCACAACTCTCTGGGAGAAGAAGTTTTTCCTTAACTCTGTCCTAAATGACCTACCCCTTATTCTCAAACCATGCCCTCTGGTACTGGACTCTCCCAGCATCTGGAACGTATTTCCTGCCTCTATCTTGTCCAATCCCTTAATAATCTTATAAGTTGCAATCAGATCCCCTCTCAATCTCCTTAATTCCAGCGTGTACAAGCCCAGTCTCTCTAACCTCTCTGCGTAAGACAGTCCGGACATCCCAGGAATCTACGCTGCACTTCCTCTACAGCCAGGATGTCCTTCCTTAACCCTGGAGACCAAAACTGTACACAATACTCCAGGTGTGGTCTCACCAGGGCCCTGTACAAATGCAAGAGGATTTCCTTGCTCTTGTACTCAATTCCCTTTGTAATAAAGGCCAACATTCCATTAGCCTTCTTCACTGCCTGCTGCACTTGCTCATTCACCTTCAGTGACTGATGAACAAGGACTCCTAGATCTCTTTGTATTTCTCCCTTACCTAACTCTACACCATTCAGATAATAATCTGCCTTCCTGTTCTTACTCCCAAAGTGGATAACCTCACACTTATTCACATTAAACGTCATCTGCCAAGTATCTGCCCACTCACTCAGCCTATCCAAGTCACCCTGAATTCTCCTAACATCCTCATCACATGTCACACTGCCACCCAGCTTAGTATCATCAGCAAACTTGCTGATGTTATTCTCAATGCCTTCATCTAAATCGTTGATGTAAATTGTAAACAGCTGTGGTCCCAATACCGAGCCCTGTGGCACCCCACTAGTCACCACCTGCCATTCCGAGAAACACCCATTCACCGTTACCCTTTGCTTTCTATCTGCCAACCAGTTTTCTATCCATGTGAATATCTTCCCCCCCAATGCCATGAGCTCTGATTTTACCCAGCAATCTCCTATGTGGGACCTTATCAAATGCCTTCTGAAAATTGAGGTACACTACATCCACTGGATCTCCCTTGTTTAACTTCCTGGTTACGTCCTCGAAAAACTCCAATAGATTAGTCAAGCATGATTTGCCCTTGGTAAATCCATGCTGGCTCGGCCCAATCCTATTACTGCTATCTAGATATGCCACTATTTCATCTTTAATAATGGACTCTAGCATCTTCCCCACTACTAATGTCAGGCTGACAGGATGATAGTTCTCTGTTTTCTCCCTCCCTCCTTTCTTAAAAAGTGACTCACCAAATCATTACTGGTGCAGCCAATTGGCTTTAGAAGTGATATAATTAGTTAAATTGAGATCTGTGTGCAGTCGAGGTGTTTCAACTGATTGTAGTAAAAATACACCTGTATCTGGAAGGTCCAACTGTTGGTGAGTCAGTATCCTGGCAAAACTACACTATGAAGACAAAAGAAAACTCCAAGCAACTCCATGAAAAAGGTTGTTGAAAAATGGAAGTCAGGAGATTGATACAAGAAAATTTCTAAGTCACTGAATATCCTTTGGAGTACAGTTAAGTCAATCATCAAGAAATGGAAAGAATATGGCACAGCTGTAAATCTGCCTAGAGCAGGCCGTCCTCAAAAACTGATTGACCGTGCAGGAAGGGACTAATGAGGGAGGCCCTGAAGGAGTTACAAGCTTCTGTGGCTAAGATGGGAGAGACTGTGTATACAACAACTGTTGCCCGGGTGCTTCACCAGTCACAGCTTTATGGGAGAGTGGGAAAGAAAAAGCCACTGTTGAAAAAAACTCTCATGAAATCTCAGCTAAAGTTTGCTGGAAGGCATGTGGGAGACTCTAGACAGCTGGAAGAAGGTTCTATGATCTGCTGAGACCAAACTTGAGCTTTTGGCCATCAGACTAAACGCTATGTTTGGCATAAGCCAAACACCATACATCATCCAAAACACACCATCCCTAGTGTAAATCATGGAAGTGGCTGCATCAAGCTGTGGGAATGCTTCACTGCAGCAGGTCCTGAAAAGCTTGTGAAGGTAGAGGGTAAAATTAATGCAGCAAAATGCGGCGAAGTCCTGGAGGTAAACCTGATGCCATCTACAAGAGAACTGTGACTTGGGAGAAGATTTGTTTTCCAGCAAGACAATGACCCCAAGCATAAAACCAAAGCTAAACAGGAGTGGCTTAAAAAGAACAAAGTTAATGTCCTGGAGTGGCGAAGTCAGACTCCAGATTTGAATTGAATTGAGAATTTGTGGCTGGACGTTTTAACAACCTGTTCACTCAGGATCTCCATGCAATCAGACAGAGCTTGAGCAGTTGTGTAAAGAAGAATGGGGAAAAACTGTGGTTTCCAGATGTGTAAAACTGATAAAGACCTATCCACACAGAGTCAAGACTGTAATTGTTGTCAAAGGTGCATCTACTAAATACTAATGAAGGGGATGAGTGATCGTGCAATCAATTATCTTGTGTTTAATAATTGTAATAAATTTAGACCAATTTGTAGAAATTTGTTTCCACTTTGACACGAAGGGGAAATTAAAACCACTGATTCAATGTTGTAATACAATAAAAAATGAAAACTTCCAATGGGTGAATATTTTTTATAGGCAGTGTATATACAGAAAGGTGCTGGTAAAAAGCCAGTAATGTCATGAAGGATCCCATCACCCTTCTCACGGGCTGTTTGTCCCACACCCATCAGTGAGGAGGCTACCACATCCATGGCAGGACCACCACACTCAAAAACAGTACTTACCCCAAGCTGATCAGCATCTCCACCCACTAACCCACCACCAGTGCTTTGATTTCCTATCCGAGTCATCTTATGTGCAGTCACTCCTATACCTAGCATGACTATATATGCATACAATCAATCCATGTATATAAGGTATCTTATGTATTTATCATATATTGTTTTTTAAAAATTATGTTATTTATCTTGCTGTGTTTTTTTTGCTGTGCCAGATCCAGAGTAACAATTATTTCGTTCTGCTTTACATTTGTGTACTGGAAATGACATTAAACAAACTTGAATCAATATTCCTGTTTCAATCCCTGTCTTTTGTTTCCATATTTCTGTGTCTAACATTCGAACAGAGTAGCAAAATCTGAAATCCAGTATATAGTGGAAATGTTTCATTGTTTTAACTTTTATACTGGCTTGCTTTCTCTCATAACTATTTTTGATTCCTTTTCTGCAGGACAAGAATGCTCTGCATCTGTACTCTGTGAATGGGAAGCACTTGACAAGCGAAATCATCATGGAACATTTATCTGACATGTGTGTCAGTGGAGAACATATTGTGCTGGGCAGTGTGGAGGGATTTCTGTGTGTGAGAGATTTGTACAGGTGAGGGTGATTCTGATAATCATTGTGATTGTGGAACAAAATCAATGCCAAACATTATTTGACACTTTCATAGCTAAGCGCTATCGCTAAATTTTGTCTTTAATCAGTATGATGGAACATTCCTAAACAGTCTGTTCTATCTTAATCTTTTGGCTGATTAGAAAATGATTAGCTTGAGTTTGAATTGTTGAAGGCTGGAACTTAATTCAGCCTATAAAGAAGCATTCATTCATGTATAGTTCAGAGGTTGTAATAATTATTGTTCTGATTATGATTAGATTTGCTTATCTTCAGCATTTTAGTTCTTTTCCCATGCTTAGCCTTTACAATTTAAATTTTGCCAGCACCATTCTGTTCCTTTTTCTATCACCTATTTCCTTCAACTTTCTTTTAATTCATATAATTGTGAAACAATACAACATTTATTACACAAATGGTTTCCTGGAAAGATGCAGCATGGAACTAGATGCTTTAGCCCACCAAGCCCATGCAAGCCATCATGCCACCTCTTTTCCTTTACACTAATTTTTACTCTAACCGATTTCATTGCCCCAAGATTCTACCATTCACCTATACATCAAGAGCAATTTGGAATGTCCATTAGCTTAACAATCGACACATGTTTTTGGATGTGGGAGGAAACTTGCACCTGGAGGAAACCAAGTCAAGTCATATATTTTAAAATCGGTCTCTGTTTCCAGTTTTAGCCCTGTCTTTTATATCAAATTAATTGTATCAAATATCACAGAACAGATTGAGTAGCTCAAACTGAAATGCCAAAATCTGCAAACCTCCGAAATCCAAAAATTATTTGAATGCTGACGTGACGTTACAAAAAGAAAATTCCACAAGGCACCGGGAAGTTCCCAGGTGATGAGCAGGTCTCTGTGCACCCCAGGCAGTTCTGTGATTTTAATCATTTTGAAGATAAAGTGTCTCTTGATCACAAAGCTGTTTGCGAAGATCGTCACTGATGAAAATCTTTTAACAGCAGATCGCATTTACAATGCTGATTGTTTTTATACCTTATATAAAGCCTAAAAAGAAAGTAAAATACAAATACGTATAGTGTACTGTAACCTTTTAATCAAAACACGGCATCGTAGGTGGAGACAGAAAGCCTGCCATTGTTTGTTGTTGTTCAACAGTGATTCAGGTATGTCTCCTGATGCTGCTCTGCTGCTTTTGTTACCCTGCACTCATTATATTTTCATTATATTAATGGTGTGTAATATCTTTTACTGTGAAGTACATGTGTGATGAACAAGCGTAAGACAGAGACTACTTACCAGGAGCACATTAATTCAGTCAGAAGTCAAACTATCCAGTTATATCTTCCAAAATCTGAAACATTTCCAGCCCCAAGCATTTTGGGTAAGGGGTACTCAACCAGTACCAAATTTGCCTGCACTACTCTGGAGGGAAAGATCTCTTGGCAATCAGTTATGGATGAGGTAGATGGCGAATCTCTGGAATTCTCTACCCCTGGCAATTGTGGAAGCTAGATCAAAAAGGAAGTGGATAGATTACAGATTTGAGGGTGAGAGGAAACTGACACAGAGGAACAGTTGAGGTCTATGGTAGATCAACTAAGATCATATTGAATGGCAGGGCAGGCTTGAGGGAGAAGGTGCTCTACACCAGCTTCCATTTTCTTGTATTCTCCAGAGTCATAGAGAGAAACAGCATGGAAAAAGGCCTTTCAGATTACCAAGTCCATTTGACTTTTGTGTCTCTTTTTAAACAAATCCAACCCATGTTCTCATAAGCTTCCCAAGATTCTACACTTCACCCACATTCTCAGCTTAACTTACAGCAGCCAATTAATCCACCAACTTGTATGCTTGTGGGATGTGAGAAGAAACCTACGTGGTCACAGCGAGATGTATTACCTATACAGCACTTGAGAGCGGAATTGAACCTTGCTCACTGGCGCTGCAGGGGGACAACTTAATAGTTGTGTCACTGTACCATTTTTTCTCTAAATAATGCCATTTTTCTTGCAGCAGTATTCAAAGAGAAGCAGGATACTACTTTCCACTTTGCAGGCAAAAAATTATCCTTTAACCAGCATCACTTCCTATTTTTTTTAAAAGGCCGTCTACTTGTTATAATATTGATGTTTCTAGGACCTATCCACCTCTCTCTGTACTGACTGCTCTACTTCCCAAATTGTCTTTAACTTACATGACATTGAGCAGTACAACACAGGAATGGAGTCTTCAGCCCCCATGAACATAATGCCAGTCTTACAAATTCGATCTGCCTGCACATGATCTGTGTTGCTCTGTTCCCTGCCTGTTCACGTGACTGCCTTAAAAAAGCTATTGTATCTGCTTCTACTATTCTAGGCACCTATTTCACTCTGTAAAAAGAGCATTTATCTTTCAAATTCTTTTATGCTTTCCCCCCTCTCTCACCTTGAACCTACACCCTGTAGTATTTGAATTTTTCACCCTAGGATAAAGACTGGCTATATCTTCTTTTTCAACTTTCTTTGCCTGTCATAATTTTTTATACTTTCATCAGGTTCCCCCTCATCCACTGGTGCACCAGAGAAAACAGTCCCATTTTGGCCATGCTGTCCTTGTAGCTAATACTCTCCAAACTAGACAGTGTTCTGGCGAGACTCTTCTGCACCCTATCCAAAGCCACCACAGCCTTCCTTTAGTATGGCAACCAGAACTGCACATAATTGTCCAAATGTGATTTTACCTGTTTTATACCGCTGCGATGCACTTTCCCAGCGTTTATACTCACTGTCCCATCGATAAAGGCAAATATGTCTTTAGCCTTCTTTACCATCCTATGCACTTCCGTTGCCACTTCCAAAGAATCGTGGATTTGCAACATAAGATCCGTCTGTGCATCATTACTCCTCAGGTCCTGCCATTTACTTTCTACTTTCCTCTTGCATTTGACCTTCCGGAATGCAACACCTCACACCTGTCTGGATTAATTTCTCTTCCCAAATTTCTAACTGCTCTATGTCCTTTTACGCTCTTTGACCTTCCTCAAAATCTCCAATACCACCATCTGCAAACTTACTTTAGTAGATACAAATGTCTTGAAATGTTCTATATGAATGCAAACCTATTTCTTCTATTTTAATTGTAGTAATTTGTTGAGAAATAAATATTTTATGTTTAATTTTAGCTTGAAGCTCAGTAATGCTCCACTGTCAATGAGGCTACCGATTTATTGTGTGTCCATCACCAAGGAGAACAGCCACATTCTTGTGGGACTGGAGGATGGTAAACTCATCATCGTGGGCGTAGGCAAGCCAGCAGAGGTAAAGAGCATGGTCATGAATATATCTATATGGCAGTGGAGAGCACTCATCTGCCTGTCCTATCAGAGCTCAATCTCTTGCAGCAGTACAAACTATTTCCATTTCCAATATCAAGCAAGGGATCATTAGAGTAGCTTGCAGCAGTAAGAGTAGCCAGGACAATTAGAGAACAGAATTCCTTTTTTGAGATATCCATTTATATCATGAAGCTTTGTTTCAGGAAGAAAAGGAATAACAGCAAGGCGCAAGAGGACATAGATGAGGGAATGAGCAAGGAAGGGGAGTCTGAATGATTATAAAGAGCCAGCTTATTCAGTGTTTAATAATTTTTAAAAAAAATTAACTTACGTACATGTTTATCTAAATTAGAAAATCCATTAAGAACAAATCCTCAGTGAGATTTCAAGGAAATATTTGAATGGTTAGAGATGTGAAGTAAGATTGTAGAAACTAAACACATGGAAATGACTGAAAAAATTAATTTGTTTTAGTTTATAGATTCCTTTAATGTTAGGAGACTGATGAAGGTTTTTTTTTCATAGATCTGCTAGGGAGATGCATATCCTTCAAGTTAAAAGTGTCCATTACACCAGCACGATATCTTAAAATTCTCTGAATGCCTTTTATTCTTCAAATGTTTTGCTTTTATAACATCCATTACTCTGAATCTCAAATGCTGTTAAATATATTTGTTTCATCTTGCTTATTGATACCTTTCCAGATTTATACATTTAAGAATTTCTCTCTCTCGCTCCTTGGGATGTGCATTTGTCCACTAATCTTATCGAGCACGGGCATTTTACTTGTTCATTTCCATCACTTGTTGAACAGTGATGCAAATGGTGGTAAAGAAAATTATACATTTGCCTTCTGCATGGCAGGCTGAACAAGGGTTGATGAAGAGACTGGTCTGCCACTCGTTTCCATCTTATCCTGAAATCATATTTAATCAGTTCTTTAACCATTAAGATTTATTTCTTTGCTTTTGTTTCATGAATAGATGCGATCAGGACAGATCTCCCGAAAATTCTGGGGTTCAAGCAAACGTCTGAATCAGGTTTCGTCTGGAGAAACAGAGTACAACCCTCAAAGTGAGCTTAAGTGACAGGACCGAGGGGTGAAATAATCATTGCTTGGCTTCCTGTTTGCAGTTACTGATCATTCCTGTTTTCTCTTTCCACCCTGATTTTCACCTTATTGAAACTATGCAGCAAGTTGGTCGACTCCGATTGTGTAGTAAAATTTGCATTCTTCTGTGTCCTATCATAGACGGAGATGCAATTTCTTTGCACTTAGAAAGACTGCCATTACTTCTGTGAAAAGAGGACTATTCTTGCTTTTACCCTTTTTTTTGGGAAAGGATCAAAATGCCATTAGGTTTTTTGAAAATATTTTCAATACCTTAATGGCCAGTTGAGAAGACAAAACCCTGTACACAGACCTGAAGAATTGACGGCAGTGGAAAGTGGTTGGTTGCTTGGTTAAACAGCACTAAACAGAAAACTTATTTTGTTGGTCTTGGCCTCCAGAAGAGGAGATGTAATGACCCAGTTATCATTGTACTTCTTGAAGAATGTAATTATAACCCAGAGACAGTCACCTGTTGTAGCTGCCTGGTGCCAGTTTGAAATGCTGGTGAGATAAATGTTTCATTTTTTGCTCAGTGCGGTGGTTTTTAACTCACGATTGTGGAGATACTAGCCCTGTTTGCACCCTTCTGAGATGTGGCAGATGACCTATCATGATTAGATTGACTTGCTCTTTCTTAGCCACATCAGTCCTACCTTTTTAATGTACAGAAACTTGTTTTTAAATCATTGGGTGTGTTTCATGTTAATTAAGCACAAAATTTCATGCTGTTGTATCTTTCTCCATATTTGAGAGGCTAACTTCCAATTGTATCGGTCAGTAATATTGGACAAATCTAAATGTATTTGCCTCTATTTCCTTGCGTACTGTATTCTTTGTGCACTTTACAGTGTAAACATAATTTATGGAATCTTTTTTTTTTCCAAATTGCTATTTCTTTTAAAATGCAAACCAAATTTGTAGCTGTTTGCAGAAGGGGACCAATGCAGGATTTAAAATATTGTTTAAATCTGCTAATCCTTTCCCTTTCCTCTCCAACCACAGCCCACCAGTTCTGCTTTCTGTAATAGATCAACAGGATGGTAATATGCAGGAGCGATAAATGTGGGGAGAGGGAGGACATAAATGGGAAATGATGCATTGGAAGTGCATTCTGCTGACATCCTACTTGAGTGGGTACCTCAATGCTACCTAGATATTAAGGCTCCGGTTAATTAGAAGATGGTACTCTTCCCTCCAGCAGACTAAGTTTTACAAGCAGATTTGTAAACTTTTTATGGCAAGGATTAGGTTTCTATCATTAAAATAAGTCGAGAGATGTCTTCTGCTGGACAGTATTGAGTGTGTGTAATAGATATTGAGGAAAGTGCATTTAGTTGGGATTCCCATAGCATTTTAACCTGAGAACGGCTCTATGAAGGAAATAATGAAATGAAGGGAAAGCAAGACTGGGTTGTAGAAAGAAGTCATTTGCACCAAATCAAAGCATACCACAGGTACAATTTAACAATGTGAATTGCAGATAATTTTCTGTGACAATGGGAGCAAATAATGCCACTTACTTGGCAAATATGAAGTAAGGTAGGCATGAAGGTTTCTAATTTGGACAGCAGCCACGGGAACAGTTTCAATGAAAATAATGTCATGGGAATTCTGAGGAGAAGGTAGGAATTATAATCATTTTTTTAAAATAGCAGTTTACAGAGGATTAAGTTTTATAACTGACTTATCAAGTTATTTCTGTTCAAAATCATGTACTTAGCAGAGCACTGATACTAGTAGCTAAATTCATCTTCAAAAGTTGGTCGTTACCTTGAATTGAAGAGACTGATGCCATCTTTGCCTGAAGAACTAATTCAATCAATATTCCACTGATAATCCAGTTATTACTGATACTAGTAACATATAACTATATTGGATAAGATATACATGTCATAATTTGGATTTAATTTAAATAACAAAGTAGTTTGTGTGACCAATCCCTGCTGGCATTTGCTATTGTCTTCAACAAGTCATTTCCTTTAAAAACAGTAAGTTACATTTACATAGCTCTATTATAACAGCAAGCATGCCAGAACTCTTGTTTCCAATTGACTCAGGGGCCAGCTCCATTCTTTGAGTTATGAGATTACAGCATTAAAATATATGATTTTGATGAAGTACATTTGTATGTTTCCTTTTATGTGACCAGTGACATTTTTCCCCAAGTTTTCAGTGAGAATCTAGAGTTGACCCCTATTTCGTGTATGCTAAAATAGTTTGAAGGGAGTTGCAAATTGGTTATTTTCATCATTCATACGTGTGTGTGGTGTGAAATTAACAAAGTTTTGAAGTATTTAGCTGTCAGTGAGTTGAAGTTTCATGTCAAGTACTTGCTAAGAAACCTGGTGAAGGGTTTGTTGGTTTGCAAATGCAACATTTTCGTCTATGCAACTGTTGGGATCAAAAACTGTCCCATTAGTTTTCTTTTGAGAATTAATTTGTTTCATGGCAATAACACAGGGTTATAAAGGCTCACACAGTCTAGCTGTTGACCTGATTCACTGTACCATACTAGCTAGTGCGGACTGTATAGATCTGCTGATGGTCTGTTGCAGCATTAAGCCATGTTTGTGCCTAGCTTGTAAAAAAAAGCTAACCCGAAGTTTCATGTGATTCTGAGGTTTTCTACTAGAAAGTACAAAGATTAAATCAGTGCCAGAATAAGCATCCAGTTTAGGATTCCCTATCATTATAATGTTCAAGTATAATTGATTGATATAAGCATCTAATTGTATTTTAAGGAGCTATTGAAAGTAATATAAATGAGAAAGAGACTGAGATTTTTATAAATTTTTCCAATAACTGCTTTGGCATTTTACTGCAGAAATACTAGTTTTTCATGCCCATTCATTTTGGGGAATGTTTTATGCCAAATGGGGTGTTTTAGTAGCTTAAAGATTGTGTCAATTTTTAATCTGACGTGTGTAAGTGTACTATGTATAATATTGAAATTATTCAATGCTTTTTAAAGGAAAATGTTCATCTGTTATTTGTTTCTAGCCACCTTTTGTGCAGTGCCCAGGAGTGACAAATTCTAACTTTTATTTTAGATTGTTTTGTAATTTAACAACACTTATGTGATTGTATATTTGTTGATTTGTTTATAGTGTGGTTGTTGAAACGTTTCCATTTGCACTTTTAAGGTAGTGCAGATTGTAAAATTTGATGCTCTGATGTACACATTATCTGTACATAACAGATTTATCATTACCTTTGTATACAGAGCCAATAGGCAATAAAGATGGGATAACTGGGTGTGGTGTTTGTGTTTTGTGTAAATATTAATACCAAGGATTGTAGCAGCATTTTTGCACCAGAATAATAAAGTCTTTAAAAATAAATGAAGTGTCTTATTGAAAAGAGAATTTTCCTTTGCTTCACCAGTGATGTAAGATAAAAGGACATGATGTGAGCCCTGAACTACGTGAAACAATCTACAGCTGGAACATCAGAAAAATGCTTTGATGTAGAAATGTACTGTTAAAGTTGAGGTACCTTCATAACTGAAAGCCTTCTCAAACTATTGTGCTGACCAGAATCTAAATCAGTCTTTCTCCACATTGCACTGAATCTAATATCTCGGCCAGTTGCCATTCCTGAACATGGAGCAGTAAAACCAGATGGTAAACTACTCATACTTATGTTCTAATATGAATGGTTCAAGTCTAGCTTAAGTTACATGTTTAAAAAAAATCTGAGATTTGAATGCAGTTGAAGTGTTTTTATGTTATTGTACTATTTCACCATCAACTTTTCCTGTAATCCAGGATAAGTTTGTTCTTGGCCAGAAGCTTAGTTTGTTCCTCTCATCTTTCCTCTCTGCTGCACCACTCCAATGCTTGTGATTGCTGTGTACATTTTCTTCAGTGGATAAATGCATAGACAATATGATTTTGTCAAATGGTTCATCTTAAAGTGGGATCTAGATGATCAAGGAGGTAAGAGTCATGATTTGCAATTCTCTAAAGTTGACTACTATTTTGATTGTAAACTTGACATAAAGAGATGATGTTCTAGAATATAAGGCTGCCTCCTAAACAGAACCTTTCCTCTAATTCCACAAATTTATGAAAATTAATTTTAGTTTGAGAAAGACCTGCATTTGCACATAAAACCCTGCTGGTTTCTTTGGCTGTGCAAATCTAGGGAAGACGACCTCCGGTCCTGCCAAACCCATGAGATTGAGACGGCTCTCCCACTCCAAACCCCAGTTTGTGTGGATGCTGTGTAATTTTCTACCCCGTTACAACTCAGTGCCAAGAAATAACAGAGCACACTGCAAATGACTAAAGGAATTATGCTTATGAAGGGTTAATAAAGAAAAGAAAGGAAAAACAAAAAGGACCCATTACAATTAAACAGTCAAATGTGCACAAGTTGGAGCTCATCTTGAACTTCTCTGTCACTCACACACTGGGCCCTCGGACTGCGTGAAAGTACACACCACCTTCTGAACGTCGCTCACAATCCATCTCAAACAAACAGGTCTCCCACCGGATCATATCCTACGACTGTTCTCCCCCACATCTCTCTTCATCTCCTGCCGAACAAAAGCCCCAAGACCAACCTTGGTGTCCCTCACCAAAGAAACCCAGTTCCACCATCCTAATTGGATGGCACACGTTCTTCATCATCCCTTATCTTCAACAATAACCCAAACAGACTGAAAGCAGAATAGACTACTCTCTCAGAACTGCTAAATGAAATACCTACAGCACAACAGTAAAGATGTGAACCAGGATATTAAACACAAATCTAGCATAAATGACAGGATGTTCCAAAATCATTTGATATATTACCTAGAAGGGTGATCATTACTATTTAAGAAATGTAACTGTCAATATGAGTATGTTGAGGTTTTACAGACTTCAATATAAGACCATAAGACACAGGAGCGGAATTAGGCCATATGAACCATCAAGTCTGTTCCGCTGTTCAGTCATGGCTGATGCTTTTTCCCCTCCTCAGACCCACTCTCTGATCTTCTCCCTGTAACCTTTGATACCATGTCCAATCAAGAAACAATCAAGCTCTGCCTTAAATACACCCAATGACCTGGCCTCCACAGCTGCCTGTGGTAATAAATTCCACAAATTCACCACCCCCTGGCTAAAGAAATATCTGTGCATCTGTTTTAAATGGATTCTCCTCTATCCTGAGGCTGTGCCCTCTTGTCCTAGACTCTCCCACCATGGAAAACATCCTTTCCACACCTACTCTGTCTAGGCCTTTGAAAATTTGAAAGGTTTCAATGAGATTCCCCCTCATTCTCCTAAATTCCAGTGTGTACAGACCCAGAGCTATCAAATGTTCCTTGTATAGTAACCTTTTCATTCCCAGAATCATCCTTGTGACCCTCCTCTGAACCCTCTCCAATGCCAGCACATCTTAGATGAGGAGGTGTACTGTTCACAATACTTAAGGTGAGGCCTCACCAGCACTTTATAAAGCCTCACCATTACATCCATGCTCTTGTATTCTAGATCTCTTGAAATGAATGCTAATATGGCATTTGCCTTCCTTATCGTTAACTCTACCTACAAGTTAACCTTTAGGGGTTCTGCACAAGGACTCCCAAGTCCTTCTGCACCTCAGAATTTTGGATTTTCTCCCTGTTTAGAAAGTAGTCTGCACATTTATTTCTACAGCAAAGTGCATGACCATGCATTTTCCAACATTGTATTTCATTTTCCATTCTCTTGCCCTTTCTCCAAATCTGGCTAAGTCCTTCTGCAACCTAGCTGTTTCCTCAACACTACCTGCCCCTCCACCAATCTTCGTATCATCTGCAAACTTGCCATCTATTCCATCATCTAAATTATTGATATACAGCAAAAAAAAAGCAGTCCCAACACTGACCCCTGTGGAACACCACTAATCACTAGCAGCCAACCAGAAAAGGATCCTTTTATTCCCACTCGCTGCCTCCTCCCAATCAGCCAAAGCTCTAACCATGCCAGTAACTCTCCTGTGATACCATGGGCTCTTAACTTGTTAAGCAGCCTCATGTATGGCACCTTGTCAAAGGCCTTCTGAAAGTCTAAATAGACAACATTCACTGCCTCTCCTTTATCTATCCTATGTGTAATCTCCTCAAAGATTTCCAACAGGTTCGCCAGGCGGGATTTTCCCTTAAGGAAATCATGCTGACATTGTCCTGTCTTGTCCTGTGTCTCCAGGTACTCCATAACCTCATCCTTAAGAGTTGACTAACATCTTCCCAACCACTGAGGTCAGGCTAACTGGTCTATAATTTCCTTTCTGCTGCCTTCCCTCTTTCTTAAAGAGTGGAGTAACATTTGCAATTTTCCAGTTCGCTGGCACCATGTCAGAGTCCAATGATTTTTGAAAGATCATTAATGCCGCCACAGTCTCTACTACTATTTCTTTCAGAACCCTAGGGTGCAGTTCATCTGGTCCGGGTGACTTGTGTCTTTCAGCTTTGGGTCTTTCAGCTTTTTGAGCACCTTCTCCTTTGTAATAGTAATGGCACTCACTTCTCTTCCCTCACACCATTCAACATCTGGCACATTGCTAGTGTCTTCTACAGTGAAGACTAATGCAAAATACTCATTTAGTTCATCTGCCATCTCCTTGGCCCCCATTACTATTTCTCCAGCCTCATTTTCTAGCGGTCCTATATCCACTCTCATCTCTCTTTTATTTGTACTTGAAAAAGCTTTTACTATCCACTACGATATTGTTTTCTAGCTTGCTCTCATATTTCATCTTTTCCCTCATAATGATTCTTTTAGTTGCTCTCTGTAGGGTTTTAAAAGCCCTCTGCTCTGCTGTCATCCCTGCCGGCAGTTTCTTCCTATTTACTTTGGCCAACTCCACTCTCATACCACTGTAATTTCCTTTACTCCACTGAAATAGTGCTACGGCAGTCTTTATTTTCTCCCTATCAAATTTCAAGTTGAACTTAATCATATTGTGATCACTGCCTCCTACAGGTTCTTTTACCTTAAGCTCTCTAAGCACCTCTAGTTCATTACGTAACACCCAATCCAGTATAACTGATCCCCTAGTAGGCTCAATGATAATCTGCTCTAAAAAGCCATCTTGTAGGCATTCAACAAAATCACTCTCTTGAGGTTTGGGCAGAGCACACTAATTCAACTGAACTCAGTGTTTGGATGGAGACTTGAGTGCCATGCCAAATCCGAAAGGTCAGTAAAGGCTGGATCAAGGCACCAGAGCATACAGGTTTGACTGAACTCGATGTTTGTACGAAGATTTAACTGCCGTGTCGAATCAGAAGTGTTGGTTACAGGCCAAATAGAGGTGATAGTGTCCAGGCCCCAGGGTGTATTGAGGTGATTGAACCCAATGTTTTGAACATTGATTTAGGCGGTGAGCCAGATTGGAAAGGTCGGTGTTGGGCCCCAAGGTGACGCACAGACCAGTTCAGATCACTGCTCCAGGAGGTTTATTCGGCTCTGCGCTGAACTGTGCTTAACTATCGAACTCTCGCAGATCTTCAGTTCAAAACACTATTTGCTTGTGGGTTTTTTTCCCTCTGCAAATTGAGTGTTTGCTGGTCTTTATTTTAAATATGGGTTCTTTTTTATGGGCATAATGTTTTTTTTCTCTGCAATATTGGGTGTCTTTTTATATGGGTTCTTTTGTGTTTCTTTGTTTAGTGGCTGCCTGTTAGGAGACAAATCTTAAGGTTGTATAATGTATATATACATTGATAATAAATGTACAGGTACTTTGAAACTTTGGAATTGGAAACTTGCAATATTAAATACACAACACTTCTCCCTGCTTAGCTATAAACTCCCAACTCAATATAGAATGCATCTCAACTACTTAAATTGCCATGGAGGATTTCTTACTCCTGTGGATTAATGTCTTTCCTGGCAAGGTGGGGGTCAGTCTGCTTTGCCGGAGAGACTTGTAACTTGTTCTGAGATCTCCTCTGTGGTGCTTGTAGGACAGCGAGGAAACGATATGATTTGTCGATATGAAACGATATGAGTCAGTTGCACGTTTCCTCATTCCCTGTCACGCACGCGAGGTCATCAGTTGCCTAAACACAGTGATACTCTAGCGCCAGGGATGACCTGGCGAGAAATGCCATTGCAACTGGCCTGGAGCGCGGATAGTTGGGCGCTGCCTCTAAACCTGTTTAGCCCAGCGAATGTTCGTGGGGAACCCGATGCTAAAATATTCACAGATGACCTAATTTGGGCTCAGGTTTTCATAAGTAGCAGAGCATCTACCTCGTTGCGATCTACTGAAAGTCATCCCTCAAGCCAAACTTTTGTCGGCCAATACATCCTACAAGGGGGGCGGGAGCGCCCTGTCGCACTCCTCGCTCAGTCGGTTGCTCTCTCTGGACTGCGACCACTGCGGCACCGGTATGGGGACCTCTGGCACTTACCTTGTCCTCTCACTGGTGTGTTGCAATGATCTTATATGTCTATGCGAGGAAAATATCCGCTGTGTGTTTAATATTAAATTCATTAGATAAACCCTTTTAGAAACGAAATTGAGTGTATTAGCCATTTATAAGTGACTTATTGTTGACTTATCACCTATATTCCGGTCGATATTAACACCCACACCGCACCCCTCCCCCCCCCCTTCAGCCGGTCCGCAAGAATATTGTTAATATTAAACTGGTCCGCGGTGCAAAAAAGGTTCATGATCCCTGATTTAGGTAAGTCAAATATGATGACAGGATATAACATTAATTGCAGGACTCTTTGCAGTGTGGAGGATCAGAGGGATCTTGGGGTCTGAGTCCATAGTACACTCAAAGCTGCTATGCAAGTTGACTCTGTGGTTAAGAAAGCATACCGTGCATTAGCCTTCATCAGTCATGGGATTGAGTTTAAGAGCCGAGAGGTAATGTTGCAGCTATATAGGACCCTGGTCAGACCCCACTTGGAGTACTGTGCTCAGTTCTGGTTGCCTCACTACTGGAAGGATGTGGAAACCATAGAAAGGGTGCAGAGGAGATTTACAAGGATGCTGCCTGGATTGGGGAGCATGCCTTATGAGAATAGGTTGAGTGAACTTGGCCTTTTCTCCTTGGAGTGACGGAGGATGAGAGGTGACCTGATAGAGGTGTGCAAGATAATGAGAGACTTTGATCGTGTGGATAGTCAGAGGCTCTTCCCAGGGTTGAAATGGCTATCACGAGAGGGCACAGTTTTAAGGTGCTTGGAAATAGGTACAGAGGAGATGTCAGGGGTAAGTTTTTTACGCAAAGAGTGATGAGTGCATGGAATGGGCTGCCAGCGGCAGTAGCGGAGGTGGAAACAAAAGGGCCTTTTAAGAGACTCCTGGATGGATACATGGAGCTTAGAAAAATAGAGGGCTATGGGTAAGCCTAGGTAGTTCTCACGTAAGGACATGTTCGGCACACCTTTGTGGGCTGAAGGGCCTGTATAGCGCTGTAGGTTTTCTATGTTTCTATCTTGTAAAGCTTGATCTGTTTCTGTTTTCACAGATTCTGCTAGACCCGCTGAGCATAATTTTCTGTTTTTATCATGGAGCAGAGTTCACGCTCTCAGGGTTTCACGGTAGGTCTTGTGTGTTGGGGAGAAGTGTTGTGCAACAGGGATATGTTAGTGGAAGACATCAGTTATCCAGCTGATTCATATAACACCCATTCTCTTGAGTGACAGAACCAGTAGTGACTGGGAGCTCAGCCTCCTAATAGGAGATGTAGTATTGTATCCCCTCTAGTTGGATTCTCTATGGACTGATTAAACACACACATCTTGGTGAATAACTGCAATATATGTAACCAGGTGACCATCAAATCTTATTCCGTATCGTTAGAAGTGTACTTAGGTGTTCGTCCGGGTAGTGTTAGAATAGTTGTCTCTGCCTTTAAGTGGAGATGGTGATGTCATTATGCACACGCGGGATAGTGGGGAGACCATTTTGCTTTCTGCTGCCGAAGCTGATAAGGTGTTGGAATCAAGTTCTCCCCCCACCCCCCCACCCCCAGAGGTACTGGGCTGGGTGAGGGAAGGTGAGCATTAATTTACAATATCCATGTGAATTTGTGTATGCTTGTTGGCAACTGGAGAATATCAGTAATTTGACATGTTTTACATGTGGATGCTTTAGATTTTCACGAGTAAAGAACTTGTCGCTGGATGGCTTTGCTTGCAAAGTTCCTCACCGGCCAAGTAGGTCAGCCTTCCTGTAATTTAACTACCGGGCAATATCTTGTAAAAGTTGTGCCAGAGTGTACCTTTTGTCTAACTTTATTGTATCACAACTGATTGTGCACGTAACCACGTAACGTGAATGTTTAGTCTCCGTTCGGGGGTTCAGCATGTGTGTACTAAAGCGTAGTAGACATTTAGATGAGATGTATTCGCTTACATTTTTCACTGCGATGTATAAGGTCCAGGGTTGGGGGATTCTAATGTTGTTTGTATTTTGTTCCTTCAGAATTGCTACTATCGTATTAGTACTGTATTAGTTTTGTGCGATTTTCTTTGTATTTTTATACTGCATACGCAATTGGTCAAGACACAAGTGTGTGGATCGAAGGTTAAACGGAGATTGTAACAGCAGGACCTGATTGTAAAGTCTGAATGAATATTTTCTCATTGGCTAATTTTTCTACAGTATTAAATAAATATCTTCAAACTGCATTATTGTTATTGATGTAATTTTTCTTATCTTTGGACATAAAAGCTATATTTTGCTTGGCACCATATTTCTTTCTTTCTTTAGCTTCCCTTCTTCAAACAGTAGATTTCTGTCCCTGGTTGCATCAAGTTCCCTTTGTTCTATCAATTCTTAATAAAACAACCATGAAGAAACAAGTTTTATGACTGTTCCTGATTTCTGTAAGAACCTTGAATTTAAACACTAAAATCCGACAGGTGCCGATCAAGTGCGGCTGATGTGACCTGTATGGTGTCGAGCTTCTTAAGTGTTGTTGAACCTGCACTTATCCAGGCGAGTGGAGAGTGTTCCATCACACTCCTGACTTAAGTCTTGTGGATGGTGGAGAGGCTTTGGGAAGTTGGAAGGCAAGTTGCCCACTGCAGGATTCCTAGCCTCTGACCTATTCTTGCAGATGTATTATATATTAGCTACTCCAGTTTGGTTTCTGGTCAATGGTAGCCTTTCAGGATATTGATAGTGGAGGATTCTGTGATTGTAATGCCATCAAAATGTTAGGGGTTAACTAGATTTTCTCGTGTTGGAAATGTGATTGTCCAGCACTTGTGTGGCGCAAGCGTTGTCACCATTCAAACCAGGCCTGGACGTTGTCCTGGTCTTTCTTTGTTGTCTGAGGTCAATGTTAAATCATCAGTGAACATCCTTACTTCTTTACTTATGATGGTAATAATTTTCTGAGGGCACTTAAAAGTGTGGAGGGCTTTAGTTTAGAAAAAGGCCATGTACAGAGTTGGAGCTGTGGATTCAAGCAAAGAAGTTCATAATGAATTGATGGTGGAATTCTGTTGGTTGGGAATGACATGGTTGACTGAGTCAGATTGCCATTAGGCTTGGAGGAGATCATACACTGTGACAGAGCAGATGTTTATGACTTGCAACATGACTACTGCAGTAGTGTAGATAAACTTTACTGAAACTGGATAGTATCCAAAAAAGTTGTGAGAAACATGAACGTTCGGGTGACCACAAAATCAAGGATGTCGGAGACAGAAGGAAAATTGGAAATCGACTGGTATCTTGATCAAGAGCATGATCACTATGTTTTGGTTTTGACTTAAAACATTCAGATTTTAATTAGAATATTTGCTTTAACCTTGGATTTTATTCAAGCAAGTATACTTCATTTTAACTTTTTTCTGTGATTTCTCATCATGCAAGTGGATTTTATTTGTAACCTATTCATTGGTTATTCATTCGTGGTTATTTCAAGCCAGTTTTCCTGTTAGAAGGAAGCTGAAATCTGTTCCAGGTTGATGCTCAGTTGCTTTCTTCCCCCTGATAAATAAAAACAACTGCAGTTAGGGCCCCAAAACTCATTCATGTTTTCCCATCAGAATTTAGGCTCAATTAATCCAGGATCACTAATTTGTTCTCTTCTCTCCCCACCCTACGTCAGATGTTTCCTGTGGAGAAAATTATTCTGAAATGTGAGTAAATATTTGATTTTTTTTTGGGTGAAATGTCAGACAGCACAATAATCTCCAAGTCTCACCTTAACATAGTCATGTTGTCCTTTAACTTGCTTTTATTCATTTATCGTGTGTCTCTACAGCATGACCTCAGGATGCAAATGGATTAAATCCCTATCCACACTCTTAAGAGTTTGATCTGTGTTTATGATATTAAACTTGGATCCTGTTTTCTCTTGCAATAGGTATGAAAAGTCCCATTGCCTCAATGCACTATAGGGTGGGTTTACCCTGTGCCCTAGTCAATATGCATCCAATTTTAATCCCTCACTGGGTTTACTTGGTCGGTAGTTAGTAGAAGGCTAGCTGTGAGATTTTTTTTATATGCAAATTATTTCCCACAAGACAATGGCTATATTTCAAAAGTACATGATTGTCACTGAAGTGCTCTGGAGCACTTTGAGAATACAAGAAACCCTACAGGAGTGCAAATCCTTTCTTAGTACGTGAATGAAGATGTTTCCTGATGTGACTGATGGGGATATTGGAATTTCCACAGAGTTGCAGAGACCCTGAAGGTGCTGCTCACTGTTTGAGTAATTTGTCAAGGACATCCCTGTCATTGGACTTCGACTGAAATCTCATGAGGGGCACGTAGAGATTTCCCCGTTGTAAGCTGTGGGGAATCCACTCAAATGATCAGAGCCAGGTTGGTTCAGACACAGTGACTGCATCTCTGCTGAGCTCTATGGATTAGAACGGCTGACAGGGTTTAATACCAGTAATAGTTCTACATAACCCTATTCAAATGCTTTTAAGTACTTATGGTCTTATTTTAAATTTTCAGTATTTTTTCAGCTTGAATAGCATTGAAAATTTTCAATCGGCGAAGTCTGGCGCTTTTGACAGCTTTAATAGATGCCTAAGCCAGGAACAATGGTGAAGTATACTGTCAAATGTTTTGCTTTTGGGGCTTGCTCTATTTTTCCCCCTCCCCAACATGTTTCATGAGGGGGAGGCCTGGTGCCTGGTGGTACTGACTTGTCTCAGCAAGCTCCAGCCGGGGAAGCTGCCCCTGCTGAATGCAGATATTTCTTGTATGGCATAAGTTCTGGGCTGTTGTACCAAACAAATGTCATTTTATTGGTGGAGGATTTTAATATCTGATTTTGACTGTTGACTTTCTTTTCATTTGGTCTGCCAGCCCGTTTTTGTGTTCTCATTGCAATACTTTCTTTCACAGAAGAGAAATATTACCAAGTCTCTTGCACTTGCATGAGATCAGTTGCAAATTGGTGCAGTGAAAATTCATATACTATAGAAATATTTGAATGTGGTGGAGGAGTCGACTACTGAGACCTTTGAGCCTGCTTCGCTGTTTGATAAGATCATGGCTGATAATGCTTGCAACATCAACTCTACATTCCTGTTTGCCTGTCATAATCTTTTATTCCCTTATCAAAAATCTATTCACCTCTCCTTAAAAATATTCTGCTTCCATTGCCATTTGAGAAACAATGTCCTAAAGACCTATGACACTGCCTCCTATCTCTATCTGATGATGAATGATCCTATAGTTTCAAAGAGTGACCTCTTGCTGTAGATTCTCCCAGAGGAAGAAACATTCTCTCTACATCCAACCTTGAAGACTCCAGAATCTTACTTGATTCAATCAGTTTGCCCCTCACTATTCAAGCATTTGCCTTTTTTGATGTTTCCTTGAATGATAACCACCCATTTCATTAAACCTTTTCTGAATTGCTTTTACTACTTTAACATGCTTCCTGAAACAAACACACCTGTAAAGCACAGTGTATTCCAGATGTGGTCCCTACTCTGCCCTATATCCTCCCTTCTCTTGTGCTCACTGATCTTTACATGCAATATCTCATTCCCTGGCACTGTTCCAACAATCTGCCTTGATGCTTGAAATGAAATGATTCATTTGCTTAATCATTAAAAGCAAATACTTTGGGAAGTAAGTGGAGTGAAGCCTACCTGATGAACAAGCGGGCCGGAGTGGTTCCCAACAGTGTGGCCTTGTCACCTTCAACCAGCAGCATGGAACCTTCCCGCAAACCCTGTCACAGAAGTAGTGAATGTCATACTTCTCGTGCACTGAGCTCATTGACAATCTTGCAACATTGCAATCGGTAATTAACAGTCAGTCAGGTAAATTGTGTTCTAACCAATTGAAGATGCTACTGTTTTTACCTTTTTAAGAATATCTCTCCAAATATGCATTTAAGAAAATGCATAGCATCTTCTGGGAACTCAGTGATAAATACATTTCTTTATTTAATGGAATATTGAAGCAAGTTATTCTGAACAATTATCTTCCATATGCAAACACGAGGAAATCTGTAGATGCTGGAAATTCAAGCAACACGCACAAAATGCTGGTGGAGTGCAGCAGGCCAGGCCACATCTATAGGAAGAAGCACTGTTGACGTTTCGGGCCGAGACCCTTCGTCAGGACTAATTGAAAGAAAAGGTAGTAAGAGATTTGAAAGTGGGAGGGGGAGATCTGAAATGATAGGAGAAGACAGGAGGGAGAGGGATGAAGCTAAGAGCTGGAACGGTGATTGGCAAAAGGGATACAGAGCTGAAGAAGGGAAAGGATCATGGGATGGGAGGCCTAGGGAGAAAGAAAGGGGCAGGGGAGCACCAGAGGGAGATGGAGAACAGGCAAAGAGTGATTGTGAGAGGGACAGAGAGAGAAAAGGGGTGGGGAATAATAAATAAATAAGGGGTGGGGTAAGAAGGGGAGGAGGGGCATTAATGAAAGTTAGAGAAATCAATGTTCATGCCATCAGGTTGGAGGCTACCCAGACAGAATATAAAGTGTTTTTCCTCCAACGTGAGTGTGACTTCATCTTGACAGTAGAGGAGTCCATGGATAGACATCAGAATGGGATGTGGAATTAAAATGTGTGGCCACTGGGAGATCCTGCTTTCTCTGGCAGACAGAGCGTAGGTGTTCAGTGAAACGGTCTCCCAGTCTGCATCAGGCCTCACCAATACATAGAAGGCCGCACCAGGAGCACTGGACGCAGTATATCACACCAGCCGACTCACAGGTGAAGTGTCGCCTCATCTGGAAGGACTGTCTGGGGCCCCGAATGGTGGTGAGGGAGAAAGTGTAAGGGCAGGTGTAGCACTTGTTCTGCTTATAAGGACAAGTGCTGGGAAGAGATGGGGGGGGAACGAATGGACAAGGGAGTCGTGTAGGGAGCGATCCTGTGGAAAGCAGAAAGGGGGGGGGAGGGAAAGATGTGCTTGGTGGTGGGATCCCATTGGAGGTGGCGGAAGTTACGGAGAATTATATGTTGGACCCAGAGGCTGGTGGGGTGGTAGGTGAAGACAAGGGGAACCCTATCCCGAGTGGGGTGGCAAGAGGATAGGGTGAGAGCTTACCTTCCATAATTTTGTTTGCATATAGAGTTATACAGCACAGAAACAAGCCCTTCAGCCCAACTCATCCATGATGACCAAGATTCCTATCTAAGCTAATCTTATTTCTCTGCATTTGATTTTCCTGAACCTTGCCTGCCTATGTTCAGATGTTTTTAAATTTAATTATACCTCCCTCTAACACCTTCTCTGGCAGTTTTCATATATAGTACCAAGTACTCTCAGCCTGAAAAGCATTCCTTTCAGGTCCCCTTTAAATTTTAACCCTCTTACCTTAACCTATGGCCATTAATTTTTAAGTCCCCTGTCTGGGAAAAAGGCTGAGAGTGCTAATTGATTATCATGGACCCTTTTTGATCTCCAAGACAGGAATTGGAACATTCTCACTCCTGGTAATTTTCCCCCTCCTCCTTGCTCTTCCTCCATTCCGCACTCTGGCTCCTCTCTTACCTCTTCTTTTCTCCTCACCTGCCTTTCACTTGCCTCCAGTGTCCCTCGTCCTTTCAATTTCCCTCTCCTTTCCTATCAGTTTCCTCCTCCTTCAATCCTTTGCCTTACCACCTACCACCTCCCAGCCTCTCACTTCATCACCGTTCCCCCACCCACCTGGCTTCATCTGTCATTTTTTAGCTTGTATTTTTTCTCCTTCCCTCACCTTCTTATTCTAGCTTCTTCCCATTTCCTTTCCAGTCTTGGTGAAACATCTTGGCCCAACACGTTGTCTTGAATTACCATAGATACTGCCTGACCTGCTGAGTTCCTCTAACATTCTGTATGTGTTACTCATACACATTGTACCCATTCTATTGTCATATGACAAGTGATTTTTAAGCTCCCCAGATGCTAAGCAATTTGGTTTAACCCAGTCATTTGATCAATATCAATTCTGGTTCATTCCTAATCCTTTTCTTTGCACTTCTTTGTTGAAGTGAAAATACTCACCAGGACAGGTGGTGTACCTGGTTCCTCATGGTACTGCTCAATGCGTTTTTCTCGTGTTTCCTGATGAGAAACAAAAGAGTTTTTTTTAATATTGATTTAATTCCAGGATCCTCCAACATGCATGAAGGCTTTTCCTTGTGTCTCTGCCATCTCTGTAAAAGCTATCCAATGATTTGTCTTTCTCTGCCTAGCAAAATGTAAAGTCTACACACAGTTCTCCCTTGAAAGCAATTATCTTCCAGCAATCTATTGAGCAGCAAATTACAGAAAATAATTTCATAGAAACATAGAAAACCTACAGCACAGTACAGGCCCTTCGGCCCATAAAGTTGTGCTGAACATGTCCCTCAGAAATTACTAGGCTTACCTATAGCCCTCTATTTTACTAAGCTCCATGTACCTATATAAAAGCCTCTTAAAAGACCCTATCATATCCGTCTCCACCACCGTTGCTGGCAGCCCATTCCATGCACTCACCATTCTCTGAGTAAAAACTTACCCCTGACATCTCCTCTGTAGGTACAGCACCTTAAACCTGTGTCCTCTCGTGCTAGCCATTTCAGCCCTGGGAAAAAGCCTCTGACTATCCACACGATCAATGCCTCTCATCATCTTATACACCTCTATCAGATCACCTCTCATCCTCCGTCGTTCCAAGGAAAAAAGGCCGAGTTCACTCAACAAAATACGAACCCCATTTTCAGAAAAGTTGGGATATTTTCCAAAATGCAATAAAAACAAAAATCTGTGATATGTTAATTCACGTGAACCTTTATTTAACTGACAAAAGTACAAAGAAAAGATTTTCAATAGTTTTACTGACCAACTTAATTGTATTTTGTAAATATACACAAATTTAGAATTTGATGGCTGCAACACACTCAACAAAAGTTGGGGCAGAGGCATGTTTACCATTGTGTTACATCACCTTTCCTTCTAATAACACTTCTTAATCGTTTTGGAACTGAGGATACTAATTGTAGTAGATTTGCAATTGGAAATTTTGTTCATTCTTGCTTGATATAAGACTTCAGCTGCTCAACAGTCCGTGGTCTCAGTTGTCTGATTCTCCTCTTCATGATGCGCCATACATTTTCAATAGGAGATAGATCTGGACTGGCAGCAGGCCAGTCAAGCACACGCACTCTGTGTTTACAAAGCCATGCTGTTGTAGCCCGTGCAGAATGTGGTCTGGCATTGTCCTGCTGAAATAAGCATGGATGTCCCGGGAAGAGACGTCGCCTTGATGGCAACATATGTCTCTCTAAAATCCTAATATACGCCTCAGAGTCAATGGTACCTTCACATAAATGCAACTCACCCATGCACTGATGCACTAATGCACCCCCATACCATCACAGATGCTGGCTTTTGCACCTTTCACTGATAACAATCAGGATGGTCGTTTTCATCTTTGGCATGGAGAACTCAACGCCTGTTTTTTCTGAAAACTAGCTGAAATGTGGACTCATTTGACCACAGCACATGGTTCCACAGTCTTTCGGTCCATCTGAGATGAGCTCGGGCCCAGAGAACTCGCCGGTATTTCTGCATAGAATTGATGTATGGCTTTCTCCTTGCATAATACAGTTTCAAGTTGCATTTCTGGATGCAGCGACGGACTGTGTTAAGTGACAATGGTTTTCCGAAGTACTCCCGAGCCCAGGTGGCTATAATTGTCACAGTAGCATGACGGTTTCTTAGGCAGTGCTGCCTGAGGGCTCAAAGATCACGCGCATTCAACAGTGGTTTCTGACCTTGCCCTTTACGCACTGAGATGTCTCTGAATTCTCTGAATCTTTTCACAATATTATGCACTGTAGATGTTGAAAGACCTAAATTCTCTGCAATCTAGCATTGAGAAATGTTCCTTTTGAACTGACTAACAATTCTCTCACGAATTTTGGCACAAAGGGGTGAGCCACGACCCATCCTTGCTTGCAAAGACTGAGCCTTTGATGGATGCTACTTTTATAGCCAGTCATGATACCTCACCTGCTACCAATTAGCCTGCTTAATGTGGAGTCTTCAAAACCGTTGTTACTTGAATATTCTGTGCACTTTTCAATCTTATTTTAACTCTGTCCCGACTTTTGTTGAGTGTGTTGCAGCCATCAAATTCTAAATTTGTGTATATTTACAAAATACAATTAAGTTGGTCAGTAAAACTATTGAAAATCTTTTCTTTGTAGTTTTGTCAGTTAAATAAAGATTCACGTGAACTAACATATCACAGATTTTTGTTTTATTGCATTTTGGAAAATAACCCAACTTTTCTGGAAGTGGGGTTTGTAATTTCACTTCATCATCTCACTGAGTTTCCAGTGACCTTTTGGTCATCGAGCTTACCCCTGGGAAATTTATAACAGAAGATAAGTGATCACATCCTTGCCAAGCTTACCCATTCCACCCCACATCCCAGCCTTTCGGCCAGAGCTCAGTGGATTGCATTTCCTCAAATGTACTTTTCAAATATGTTGGTTGCTTCTGCCTTAATAACTCTTCTAGACCCCTGGAGCTGCCTAGGTGAGACTTTTCTTAATGTTTTTTTCAGCATGGAAATGGGCCATTCAGTCCAATATATCCATGCATCTGTCGACATTCATTACCACTATTCCCATCTTATTCTCACCATCAACTCTCCCAAGATCCTACTACTCACCCACGCACTAGGCACAAGTTACAGTAACCAAATAATCTACCAAACCACACATCTTTGAGATGTTGGAAGAAACTGAAGCACCTGGTGGAAACCCACACACTTTCAGGGAGAACTTGCAAACTCTACACAGATGGCACAGAAGGTTTGTATTGAGCCTGAGCCACTGGAGCTGTGTTCTTAAGATATTTGAATATCACTAGTTGCCCATATTCTAGCACTTCTGAGCATTTTGTAACACAAGGTACACACCATCTTGCATCTTTTGGGTTGATGTCAGTGCATATCACCTACCCCCATATGTTGAGTGTTGGGGTCTGCATCCAGATAATGAGGGTTAATGTTGAATGGAATCAAGCCAATGCCTTTAAATGATGGTGGATAGACAATCGGCATGTCGTTTGTGGTGCTGATGCTGACAGTCGCCACGTTTGTTCCAGCACTCGATCCCATGTAAGGTATGCCATCCTGCAATGGAAATTATAAACTGTTCATCTATAATCTTTCTAATAATTGCAATCAAACAAACCATCAGTGGCAGCCAATGAACATAATTTGCATTAAATTGCAAATTACCTACAGAGTAATCTCATAAAAATAACTTTGAGACATTAGGTTGGGTTAGAATGTAATGCTATAACTGGAGAGTGCCGTGTGGGTAGGGGATTTGTGCTGAGAATTCTGGCCGGTCATTGTCTGTATTCAGTGTGTCCCAGAGCTGAGCTTCTCATCCTGTTCCTTCTCCACCATCACCACTACTCACACCCTCCTCTATAATTACCTTTGACTTAGCTTTTGCTTCCATTCAGGGCATCCATGGTGAAACCTTCTATGCTTTTGTTATCTCCATTTTTATAAAAAGTCATCTGAGGCAGCTGACATGCTAATGCTAACTCCAATGAACAGCTCCAGCTGGATCAGAAAACACAGCTGATGTTGGGACTGTGTAGAGTTCTAACAGATATTGCAATAAAATCGTGGCTTTTACTGAAAGTTGATTTCATCCCATACCCTTGTATCCTAACTTGCTTGTGGTCCAGTTCAAAGCTTGCCTGGTGATTAAACTCTTTCAAAACCTAATGCCACGATGTTTAAATTCCATTGCTGGACGCTCCCTATATCAATTACCACTTACAAATCCCTTCCCTCATCTCATTCTGCCAGCTTGAGCATCACCAGCTTTCATTGTCCGACACACACAAATCGCTGGAGGAACAGCATCTATGGAGGGAAATGAATAGTTGACATTTTGAGCTGAGGTGCTTCATCAAGACTCAATTGTTCTACGTGTAGCTACCTTTGATATGTATAGCTCTGCATTCATCTTGGTTAATCTCATCATCACCTTCCACTAGTTAAGGTACTTCTTAACATTTGGCTCATGCTTTGAACCATGTTGTCAAACGTCTCCTTATGTGGTGTCATTTCCTTTTGACGATATTCTTGCAAAGAATTTTTATTCTTTTGTCCTGTCCAGGGTACTATATTAATGCAAATTGTTGTTGAGCTGGGTGGGAAAATGCTCTGTATCAGACAGTCCTTCTGCATGGAGTACAGAAGATGAAGGGCCTCCCTATAAAGTTAAGCCATTTTTGTTGTCTTATTGCAATTTGTTATCTAGGGAGAAGCATTAATGGAAGGATGTGTCTGCAGAAGAGGTTAATTTAATTAACCATTTAATTACTAGTATGATTAGTTCAGTGGGCCAGAAGGCCTGTTCCTTTGCCATATTGGTTTATGCTCTGTGTAAGTCCAGAAATAGATTTCACTCCATAACTGGTCATGGGGTATTTGTTGGGTGCATTCAAGAGGGTTTCTTCGATCAGTAGGTAGGCAGTCCACAAGTGGTTATGGTGGGAGGTGGGTACATGTTGGATCTGGGGTTAGGAAATTAACCTGACCAAGTTGCAGACCTTACAATGGGAGAACATTTAGGGAATAATGGATACAATTCCTTAAGTTTTAATATTACTATAGACAGGGAACTTGCAAGAGAGTATTAAATTGGAGCTGGGGCAGGAATTGAGGGATATTAATTGGGAAGAGCTATTCTTGGTCAAGTCTGCATCTGATGTAGAGGGTGATTAAAGACAAACAGCAGAAAGGACAGGGCAGGTGTTTTCCAGAGAGAAGGAGTGAAAAGGATGATAAGGGAACCTTGAATATCAGAAGATGTGAATTTGTCAAGGAGAAAAGTTCAAAGCAAACTTATTATCAAAGTACATGTATGTCACCGTATACTGAGATTCGCTGACTTGTGGGCATACTCAGTAAATCCAAGAAACATAATAGAATCAATGAAAGGCCTCACCCAACAGGACAGACAAACATCCAAAAGATAAACTGTGCAAATACAAAAGAAAAAATGCTAATTATAAATGAGCAGTAAGAATTGAGAACATGAGTTGGAGAGTCCTTGAAAGTGAGTCCATAGGTTGTGGGAACAGTTCAGTGATGGGGCAGTGACCTGGTTCAAGAGCCGTGGTGGCTGAGGAGAAACAACTGTTCCTCAACCTGGTGGTGAGGATCCTGAAGCTCCTGTATCTTCTTCCTGATGGCAGCAGCAAGAAGAAAGCATGGCCTGGGTGTTGGGGGGTCCTTAAAGATGGGTGCTGCTTTCTCGTGACAGATGCCAGATGATGTGAATTTTGTGTTACAAAATGATCAGAGGTGGCAGGATATGGACAACTAGTGATATTCAAACATCATAAGGACACAGCTCCAGCAGTCCTGGTTCAATAACACTAAGGAATTTAAAGTTGCTGAACCTCTCCGCCTCTGATCCCCTGATGAGGACTTGCTCAAGGACCTCTGGTTTCCTCTTCCCGAAGTCAATAATTAGCTCCTTGGTCTTGCTGGCATTGAGTGAGAGGTTGTTGTTGTTGTGGCTCCACTCAACCAGATTTTTAATCTCCTTCCTATATGCTGATTCATCACCACCTTTGATTCGGCTAATAGCAGTGATATTGTCAGCAGACTTCATTATGGCATTTGATGTGGATTTAAGGTTTAGGAAGCTAAAATCAGGGCTATAAAGAAGTTCGGAAAGAATTCAAGAAGGGAATTAAGAGAACCAGGAAGGACCATGAAAAGTTCTTGGCAGGTAGGATTAGAGTGAATGCTAAGGCATTCTATATGCACATCGGGAGCAAGAAGATAACAAGGGAGTGGGCAGCTGTTTTTTTCAAATGTGTTATTTGCTCCACCATAATAATTCTTCTAGACCCCTGAAGCAATCTGAACGAGGCTTTACTTTATGCTTTCTAGTCCTACACCATTCCGCCCACCATATCCATGCTATCTAACATTCATTACCACTATTCCCATTTTATTCTCACCATCAGCTCTCCCCAGATTCTACCACTCACCCACACACTAGGAGCAATTTACAATCACCTACCAACCCACACACCTCTGAATGTGGGAAGAGCACCTGGTGGAAGCCCACACAGTTTCAGGGAGAACATACAAACTCCATATCATATTTTCTTACTGAGTTAAGTATTGTATGTAATTAGTTTTGCTACAACAAGTGTATGGGACATTGGAAAAAAGTTGAATTTCCCCATGGGGATGAATAAAGTATCTATCTATCTATCTATCTATCTATCTATCTATCTATCTATCTATCTATCTACCTATCTACCTACCTACCTACCTACCTACTTACCTACCTACCTACCCACCCACCCAGAGGGCACTGAAGGTTTGTATTAAACCGGGACTGGTGGAGCTATGTTCTTATGATGTTTGAATATCACTACTTGTCCATATCCTGCCACCTCTGATCATTGTGTAACACAAGGTTCACACCATCTGCAGTCTTTTGGGTTGATGTCAGTGCATATCAGTTACCCCCATGTGTTGATTGTTGGGGTCTACATCCACTCAGTAATGATAAAGGAAGGGAACGTATGCTTGGAGGCAAAGGGTGTATGAAAAGTCCTAAATCAGTATTTGCTGAAGAGTAGGATATGGAGGATAATGAGATCAGTGTGAAGCATGCTAATATGCTAGGGCATTTAAAGATAAAGAAGGAGATAGTGCTGGGTCTCCTAAAGAACATTAAATTGGTTAATCCACCAGGCCTAATGGGATATGCCACTGGTTATTGCCAGAGGCAAGAGATGAGATTACTGGGGTCTTGTCCAATATCCTTGTCTCCTCTCTGGTCATAGGCAAGGTCCCATAGGTCTGGTAGTAGCTAATGTTCCATTGTTTAAGAAGGGGAATAGCGTTAATCCTGGAAACGATAGACTGCTGCGTCTCACATCAGTAGTAGGGAAGCTATTATAGAAGATTCTTAAGGATAGATTTTATGAGGATTGGAAAGCCATGGCCTAATTGTGGGCAATCAACATGACTTCGTGCAAGACAAGTTACATCTTTCTAAATTGAGTTTTTCAAAGAGGCGATGATGGAGATGATGAAAACAGAGTTCTGAACATTGTCTGCCTGAATTTAGCAAAGCATTTGACAGAGTCTCTCATGGAAACTCATCAGAAGATTAAGATGCATGGGATCCCTGGTGACCAGAACATTTTGATTCAGAATTGACTTGCCTTTAGAAGACAGAGGGTGGTCACCAATGGGACTTATTCTGGATAGAGGTCTCTGAGTAATGATGTTCTGCAGGAATCCATAATGGGACCTTTGTTATGTGTGATATACAAGAAATGACCTAGATGGGAATGCAGATAGGAGGGTTAGTAGGTTTGCAGATGATGCAGAGATATGTGATGTTGTTGAAAGTGTAGAAATAGCCGAAGGAATAAATGTGATATAGATTATTTGTTCATAGGGGCAGAAAAATAGTAGATGGTGTTTAATCCAGCCAAATGTGATGTGTTGTACTTTGGGAGATCAAATGTAAAGGACAGTACTCAGTTAATGGCAAGACTTTTAACAATGTTGATATGCAGGCCACAATTCTGGTCACCCCATTAAAGGAAGGACGTGGAAGCTTTGGTGAAAATGCTGCTTGGATGAGTGGGTATGTGTTATAAGGAGAGGTTGGGCAAACTTGGAATATCAGAATCAGGTTTAATATCACAGACATATTTTGTGGTAGCAATACTCTGCTATCCGATTCCTAAAGAGATATTGAAGCTTTGGACATTACCTCACTTTTTTTTAATATACAGTATTTCTGTTTTTGCACATTTTAAAAATCTATTCAATATACTTAATTGATTTACTTGTATACTTTATATTATTATGTTTTATTTTATTTTTCTCTCTCTCTGCTAGATTACGTATTGCATTGAACTGCTGTTGCTAAGTTAACAAATTTCACGTCACGTGCTGGTGATAATAAACCTGATTCCGATTCTGCTAAATTATGATGATAAGTATGTATATTTTAAAATGAATTAAATAATTAGTGCAACAAGAGAGGGGGAAAGTACTGAGAAAGTGTTCATGGGTTCATTGTCCATTCAGAAATCTGATGACAGAGGAGAAGCTGCTGTTCCTGAAACATTGAATGTGTGTCTTCAGGCTCCTGTACCACCTCCTTGATGGTGGCAATGAGAATAAGGGATGTCATGGGTGACATGGGTCCTGAATGATGGATGCTGTCTTTTTGAGGCATTGCCTTTTGAAGGTGTCCAGGATGCAGGGACGGCTAGTGCCCATGATGGAGATGGTGGAGTTTACAACTTCCTGCAGCTTTTTTCCAATCCTGTGCAGTGGCCCCTCCATACCAGACGGTGATGCAGACAGAATGCTCTCCTTGTAAAGGTTGGCGAGTGTCTTTGGTGACATACCAAAGCTCCTCAAACTCTTAATGAAATATTACTGCTTCGTAACTGCAAAGGGTATGTTTATGTTGAACACTGAGCTGTAGTCAATAAACAGCAGCCTGGTGTAAGTATTACAATTGTCCAGATGATCCAACCAATGCGATTGCATCTGTTGTAAACCTATTGTGACAATAGGCAAACTGCAGCTGGTTCAGGTCCTTGCTTAGGCAGGAGTAGATTATAGCCAAGCATTTCATCACACTAGGGTGTGAGCGCCACGTGGTAATAATTGTTGAGACGGCTCTTCATGGCCACTAGCATGATTGCCACCCTTGTAAAGCAGGTGGGAGCCTCCAACTGCAGCAGTGTGAGATTGAAGATGTCCTTGAACAATTCTGCAGTTGGTTTGCACAGATTTTCAGGGACTAATGCCTCACAAGGATTCACCATTCTGAAAGATGTTCTGACATTGGCCTCCGAGACTGAGAACGCAGGGTCACCAGACACTGCAGGGATTTGCATAGATGTTACAGTTTTATTCTCCCTTTCAAAGTGTGCATAAAAGGCACTGAGCTCATTTGGGAGTGAAACAGCACAACCATTCATGATGTTAGGTGTCACTTTGTAGGAAGTAATGACCTGCAAACTCTTCCAGAGTCTCTAACCTCAATCTGAATTGTTTTTTCACTCCTAAGCAGCAATAGTCCCCCCGTAGGTCATATTTGGATGACTTCTATAGGTCTGTATTACTGGTCTTGAATGCCACAGATCTATCCCTCAGCATTCTAATAATTCCCTGGTTCATCCACTTCCCAAAGTGTGATAACCATTCTTGATCATGGTAGAACAATGGTTGTTGGCTCCTCTGCTTCTACAGGTGATGTATTTGGTGGCAGTTGTTTAGAGACTTCTTCAAGATGGCCTGGTTGAGATCGTCCACAATGATGGGGAAGGCATCAAGGTACGCAGTTTCATGCACGCTGATTACATTGCTCAGCTCCTCAAAAGCCTGTTTAACATTGGCCCGAGGTGGAATGCACACTGGTACCAGAATGATGGTGGAAAGCTCCCTCAGCAGATAAAATGAACAGCATTTGACTGCTAGATGGTCCAGGTCAGGTTTTCCCTGGAAGTGGAAGCTGATGGGAGACTTGATAGAGGTTTATAAAATGATGAGAGGCATACTGTAGATTGAGTAGACAGTCATCTTTTTGCCTAGGTCAAAATGTTTATTCCTAGAAGGCACACATACAAGGTGAGTGGTCGTAAGTTCAAAGGAGATGCACAGAACAAGTTTTATGGTTGATGCCTGGATTGCATTGCCATGGGAGGCAAATACAATAGAGGCATTTAAGAGACTCTTGATAGGTGCATGAATGTGCAGAAAATGGACTTGCCTGGATTAGTTTAGTTCAGAATTTAATTACTAGAATTTAATTAATTCAGCACAACATGCTCAATATAATGATAGTTCACTGGAGCAGATATAAATAATAAGGGTGGATGAAAGAAATGGGGAAAATGCACTTCATGATAAAGGATTACTCTAACTCAGAGTTCAATTCTGACAGGAGGACATTTTTGAAATTCTGAGATCTTTGTGACAATTGGACTGAAGTTTATATTGCTCCCCTTCAGTTGTCTGTGTTTTCTTCCTTGTTGCCGATTGGCGGGTCGGGGTTCTGTGTGGGAAATCTGTTAGTTTTTGTGAGGGGGAGAGTTTGGGGATTTGGCATCTGATGTTCTTGTTGGTTCGTCTTTGTGGGAGATCTGCTCTTGTGTATGAAAGAGGGGTTCAGGGTTTTATGCTGTTGTCACTCTTCTGCGGGGCAGGGGGTTGGGGGTTTGATGTTATTGTCAGTTTTTACTGTGGGGGGGGGTTGGGAGTTTGATGTGAGGGAGGAGGGTTGGGGGTTTGATATTGTTGCTTTTTTTGGGAGGGGGTTTGGGTTTTATGTTATTGTTGCTGTTGTTTCTGCGAGGGAGAGGTTTTGGGTTTGATGTTCCAATCGCTGTTTTCCGTGTGGACAATCAGTCATCTTTTGTACGGAGGAGGGGTTGGGGTGGTTTGGGCTTTGCAAGTTTTGTTTCTTTTTTGCTTTTTGTATGGGGAGGGGTTGATGTCTTTTCTCTTTTCTGTATTTTTGTGTATGAGAGAGGGGGCTTGAGGTTTGATCCTCTTGTCACTGTTCTTGTCTGTGAGGGAGGTGTTTGGAGGGTTTGATGCTATTGTCCCTGTATTTTTTGTGAGAGGGGGTTGGGTGTTTGATATTATTGTCGCTGGCTTTTTTTGCAAGGGATGGGTTTGGGGTTGATTATTTCAGCTGCCGTTTTCCATGTGGGCGATCTATTAGTTTTTGTGCGAGGGAGGCGGTGGGGGTTTGTGGTTTGTGAGCTTTGTTTCCCTTTCCTTTTTGTGCATGGAGGGGGTTGATGTCTTTTCTCCTTTCTGTATTTCATGGCTACCTGGAGAAGCCATAGTTGTATTGTACATTCATACTTTGGCAATAAAGTGAACCTTTGAACCTTTTTTGAAACTCCGAGATTGGTAGTCACATCATCCATGTCGTTACAAATAATATAACAACTTAACTTTTGGAAAGCAAAGCAACAGTTATGAATAATTTTATGAAATCTGTTTTCACATTTAACTGGTGAAAATTCACCATAATGCAACCTCCTGAGTTAAATGCACTTCCTGAAAACAGAAAATTTCACAGTATATATTATGCATGTTTACCCAACTTATCAATCATCCATGGTGTAGCAAGTGTTTACCATGTTTACTACAAGAGGCATTTGTATATATTACTTCTACTGGGAAATTAGTATGGACAAAGTTGACAAAAAGCATCTACTTAAATTATTTTGCAGAATATCGTACCTGAAAGACTCTACTTTGTACCTCTGAAACCAAATTGTGGTCATATAAAGCTTTCAAGAGCCGAAAGGTGTTTCCTCCACCTGCAGTGTTCATTAAAGAAAAATAATTAGTGAAACAAAACACACAGACAAAATCCAGACCCCGTATCACCAGATCTGTATTGCTTAAAAGAAACTGGATGAACAGAATAAATGGTTGAAGTTCAGTGTGTAAATGAGGCTATAAATTGGGATAAGAATTTAATAGCCTGCAACCCAGGTGGGGTTCACAGTGCAATTTCATGTTTTCAACATCAGATGCTACTCCCAGTAACATTACAATGCAGTCAAAAGGCTGTTAGTCAATTGTCTTCTGCTGTTGACTGCATGACCAATGGAACGACTTTTGCATTTTTCTATGTGGCAAGGACCTTTTCATCCAGCTGGTGAGAAAAATAGATCTATTAATCGGCACTGTGTGCAACAGACAAACCAACATGCATGTTCGTCTTGAATTCCCATACATGACTGAAAGGAAGGCAAATATCAGTCTTGGACTCCCTACCCAATAGAAATAGGTTCTCTCTAACTCACTCTTAAAAATTGTAACAGCTCACTACTTAACCTTTTGAGTGGTTTGAGTTTGATTATGTTTTTGCCTTTCTTTGCTGCTTATGGAGTTCTGTTCATTTATTTTTATCATTGGAGACTCAACAATCAACTACCCAAACCTTCAAATCACCAGCTTCTCCCTTTTCGCCCAGTCACCCTTCTCCCCCTCCGTCCAATTACCCTTCTCCCTCTTCGTCCAATCACCCTTCTCCCCCTCGGTCCAATCATCCTTCTCCCCCTCGGTCCAATCATCCTTCTCCCCCTCGGTCCAATCACCCTTCTCCCCCTCGGTCCAATCACCCTTCTCCCCCTTGGTCCAATCACCCTTCTCTCCCTCTGTCCAATCACCCTTCTCCCCCTCCGTCCAATCACCCTTCTTCCCCTCCGTCCAATCACCCTTCTTCCTGTCCATCCAATCACCCTTCTCCCCAACCATCCAGCCTCTGCTGCATCACCCTAACCTCACAGGTTTGTAACAGCCGCCCTCCCTCCCCAATCTCCTACATACAGCCGGGGGGCTCAAGTGTGTGGACTTCTGATGGGCAGTGCCAAAGAGCCATTCTGGGCCAAAGTCTGACTAGTTTATCCTTTTTAACTTCAAATAATAAAGTTAATCTTCTGTACATTGGTGACAACGGTGTACCTGCATCAAATACTTCACAGTGCATGTGTCCATTATTCCCCGTGAAGAAGAAAGGTGGTGTTTAAGTTCTATCTAGCTGGATTTTAGCTGATCCTTACCAATGAAGATTCCTTCAGCTTTCCTTACTGCCTCCACAGGATTTGGTGCTTCATGGATACTGTCAAGTCCATAACCTGATAAAGAAAGGCTGCAATGAAATGTGAGGTAAACAAAGTACTTACTATCCACTTCCCGAAAATCTCTTGTCAAAACTGAAACTACGTATTTTATCCGTGCATTTGCCTGTTTGAACACTTTGTGACTGACTATGAGGAATTGAACTGACTAGGGACAGCTTCTAGAAGTTGATAATGTATATGAAATATGAATATCAGTGCTGCATTCTTGACTGTAGAGCCCTGAAATTTGTTCTCTTTTCTGTTCCTTAATTGATTCAAAGATCTCACCTGTCTTGTTGCCATTTCCTAAGTACGAATCTTTGATGCTACCAGTCCTGAGATGGCTGAACAATCTTTGTCTTCAAATCCTTCTAAGGCATGCCCCTCCCTACATCTAGAACGTTCTGTGGCACCACAACTCTCAGTTCCTCCATCCTGGTTTCTTACATATTGCTGGTTTTGTGTGGACTCCACTTCAGGCTATCCTGACAGTGTACTGTCACACTGAGCAAACCAAATAATCTCACTCTTCTGCTCTTTCTCCTTTTGTGCCTGTGGTATGCAGACTGTTCCCTTTTAAAAGTTACCTTTAGTTCTCCTAGCATTCCTCCGAGTACTACATTCCAGATCCTAATAGTTTGCTGCATAGATAAATTTGTCTTATGTCACTTTTGCTTTATAAAATAAGTTTCTCTACCTGCATGGCCCATTCTGTCCTAGCACACACTCATAGTCATAAATTGTGCAGTATGACCTTTTTGCCCATCTACATAAAATAATGTCATTTTCCAGCATCCTTCCGTCAAATCTCCTCTGCACCCTTGTCATCCCTTTGACATCAGTTCTGGAGTGTTCAGAACAAGCCACCAAACATAACGGTATAACTTCCTTGCTAGTTAAGGATCCCATATGCACGTTACACTGTTCACCCCTCATCGTTCAAAAACATACAAAACAGACAGTATTTTAAAAAAATTATTTTACCTCTCATTCTCTCTACTAAAATTACTTATTTCCAGTCTCTGTGCATTAAATTTATTATTTCAGGGTCTGCTTTGCTGGCTTTTGTTACTCTCCTCCCCACAGCTTAACACTTTTCCAAGTTCTGTGCCATCAGCAAAATTTTAAACCCACTTCTTGGTCTTAAAATTTAGATATTAAAAATAGCAGTAATCTCTTATCTAACCCTAGGGAAATGGACTGAGAAAACATAGACCATTGCTCACCATCTTCTGTCTCATCCTCATTTAATTTTTCACATCACGTTAGATGAAAATAAATAACAAAAAGTGCCCCTTTGTCTACTGGGCACAGGCACCTTGTATAGTTCTATATAAACACACGAGATCCTGCAGATACTGTAAATCCAGAGAAAGGCACCTGCACAAGACCCTTCATCAGGCCCGAAACATCAACAGTTTATTCCTCTCCATAGATGCTGCCTGACCTGAGTTCCTCCAGCATTTTGTGTGATTTGTATCGTCATTATGTGAAAGAGTGTGGCCCCGGAAATGCCATCATTTGTGTGGCGTTGTTGGGCTGCATTTATCTATTTATTTACCTTTTAAATGTTCCCTTTTATGATAAGATGATCTCCTGACTTCACAGACTATTTCGTAATGATCATGAGCCTTGTTGTTTACCTGCACTGTACCTGTTACACTATTTGCTGAGCCTATTATACAAAATTCGTTGCAATTTTGTTCAAATTCTGGGCTGTAAATGCAAGTCAACTGATATAATTTCAGCTGCTGAAAAGGCACAGTGTTGCAACTCATAGACTTGCTGTCTTCAGCAATCTTAGGTGCTGTTTGCCCCTCCGCCCCGTGACTGTTTTCTCCGGTGATTCCGTTTCCTCCTGTAACCCAAGGAAATGCAGTTTGGGGAGGGTAATTACTTAAAGTGAGTAGTGGAAGGATTGGGGTAGTTGATGGGAGTGTGTGGAGAATGAAAATGGATTAGTGTAATGGCCCTTCTGAACGTTGAGCCTGAGCTGGTCAATGGCCACTGATTTTGACGATTCCTTTAATAACCCCTTTTATTAATTGCCTGCACACTTTGTGTTAATTCGATATTTGATAGTCATGTGGTTTGTGGTGAGTTAGAGTGCCTGTTTCTGTGCTGTTTGGCTCTAGAACACAAAAAAGGAATAGCTCTTTGCTTGAACAGTCCCGGCTGGCCACGCTGCTCTGCACTGGGTGGCTTTTGCTGCACTCGTTTGTCATCTTTTCATTACATTTCCATCCTCTTTGGGGGAAAAATCATCATTTGAATGAATGTGAGCAAATTTCATCTGGCAGTATTTGCTTTTCACAATGCAGTTGTTGAACAAGTAGAATAGATTTTAAGGCAAGAGTTAAACACGAGAGACAGAAATGTTTAAACTGATCAGCAAATGATCAATTTCATATTATGCATGTTGAGCCTCTAAATATCCGAAGCAGAGCTCAGAAATCTACCAGAAATAAGGAAATGAATGGGCATTACAGGTTTAATCTTATTGCAATCTTGTCTGGAGATATCTCTGCACATTGAAATTGGATTAGTTTTATTCAGTTGTCCTTCTGAAGTAAATGATTGATTTAGTAGCCTTTGTTTTATTTCCCCCCAGATTCACTCATGATGCAGCCTAATTTAGTAAACAAGTTTTCATTTGGTTCTCATATGACATCAGAAATGAAGCTCACTATTCAGCCCTTGTATCCGTTCTGCCTGTCGGTGAGGTCATAGCTGATCTCTTTCATGGAGTCACAGAACACTATAGCACAGAAACAGGCTTTTCAGCCTAGCTAGGCAGTAATCTGTCTGTCTGATTGACCCGCAGCAGGCCCATAGCCCTCCAATCTCCTCCCATATTGCCTGCTTATATTTTTGTTTTCAGTGCCAAGATGATAGTTCAGTATCTATGAGTTGCAAAAGCCATCCTACCCTAAATTTAAATCTTCAGAGCATTTAAATCTTTTCTTTTTGACATCCTTAGGATACTAAAATAATAATGACTATTATTTTAGACTACCAAATAATAATTTTTTGAAAAATTTACCAAGGTAGGTCAAAAATGTATCATTTTATTAAAATAATCTGTCATGCAAGTAATTTTATAGAAACAAATTTTTACTTTGTTCCAACAATATTTAATTCAAAAATTCTTATTAGATGATGGCTTTTTTGAAAGATTACTTATCAAAAAAAGATCCGAATATAGAATTTTTCACATCAGCAAACACAAACCACAACACACAAGTAAATGATGGCAAGCAGTCAAAATGACTGACAGGCTCAATGGGAAAAGCAAAATGCTTTAAACAGACAGTGGCAGTGTTCAATGGGCTAGCAGTTTATTAACAATGAGCTACCAACTGTGTTTATCGTTATAATTCACAACAGTGTTTTAACTTGAAACACTTGCAGTGTAAGTTGAATCTCTAAAATGTTTCAAAGTAAAGGTTGTGGTACATTTATCATTTAGAAAATTTACTTATTATGTTAATTAACATTAATTATAGGGTATTTCACACTTGTATTAACACAGATTTGAAAATTATATTAACATTATATAAAAGAAAATTCCAGCTGTGCGGCAACAAAGGCCATGCGCACAGGAGCATTTTAGTTTCTGCGTGGCCGCACACCCGCACAGCTTAAAGGGAACAGCAGACCCCTCAATCTTACATACCTCTATCAAATCTCCATTCTCTGACACTCTAGGGAACATAGTCCTAACCTATTCAACCTATCTCTATAACTCGGGTTCTCGAGTCTTGACAACAACTTTGTAAATTCTCTCTGCATTCTTTCAATCTTCCCTGAAGGTAAATGACCAGAACCTCACACAATGCTACACATTAGACTTCACCAATGTGCTACACAGAGGTAGAACAAGGTAAAATAATGACAATACTGAATAAGTTGCAACAGCTACAGAGAAAGTGCAGTGCAGATAAACAATAAGGTTCATGATCTTAACAAGATAGTCTGTTAGGTCAAGAGTTCATCTAAGTTCCATTTAATAGTTTTAGTAATAGTGGGGAGGTGTCAATCCTCGAGGCTCGTAGTATGTGCTACCATTATAGGCATCCGTTAGTCTCTTGAGACAATGGATTTGCACCTTGGAAGGTTTCGAGGGTGCAGGCCTGGGCAGGGTTGTATGGGAGACCGGCAGTTGTCCATGCTGTAAGCCTTCCCCTCTCCACGCCGCTGATGTTGTCCAAGGGAAGGGCACTAGGACCCAAGCAGCTTGGCACTGGTGTCGTCGCAGAGCAATGTGTTGTTAAGTGCCTTGCTCAAGGGTACAACACGCTGCCTCAGCTGAGGCTCGAACCAGTGACCTTCAGATCACTAGACCGATGCCTTATCCACTAGGCCACGCGACAACACATATGTGCTACCATACCATGCTTTTTAATCTTCTGCCAGATGGGACAGGGGAGAAGAGGCTTTACTGAGGCAGTGAGAAGTGTACTCAGAGTCCATAGAGGGGAGTTTGTTTCCTGTGATGTGCTGAGCTACGTCCACAACTCTGTAGTTTCTTTCAGGCCCATGCAGAGCAGTTGCCATACAAGGCCGTGATGTGTCCAGAAAGGATGTTTTCTTTGGGGCAGTGGTAAAAATTGAAAAGGGTCGAAAGGAGCATGCCAAATTTCTTTATCCTCCTGAGGAAGTAGAGGCGTTGGTGAGCTTCCTTGGCTGAGGCATCTACTTTCATATTTTTTAAACAGTAATAAAGGACCTTAACTCTATCTACAACTGAGCAGTTCACCTGGTTGTCAGGCTAACCATTAATCTCCAGGTTGCACTCTCCATTCTTGAGGATGATCTCAAAGTGTGCATCCCTTCATTCCAGTTTCAAAGTCAAGCATTCCTGTGAGAGGGCCAGCTCTTCCTACCTCCACACCTTTCAGATTTGCACACAAGTTTTTTTTTCCTGTTGCTTTTCAACAAGGCTGATGTATCTTGTAGGCCCACCTGAGGTCCTCAGTTTGAAAAGCAGCATTTTTAACAGTGCCTTGCTGCTGTGTGGACTTTTCTGTCTAGATTTTGTGAAATTACAATCTCCTGATTTGATTGAGTATGCTGCCCTGGTTCGGATTGGTTCTAGCAGCCAGAAAAATAAAGGTAAAAGATTAACTTTATTTGTTATATACATCCTTATGGGTTATGGGAGGAGGCAGGGGAATGGGGTTGAGGTGGATAATAAATCAGCCATGATGGAATGGCCTAATTCTGCTCCTCTTAACGATGGGGAAGTGTATGTCCTTCAGCCTGGTGGTACATGCTTTTAGACTTTTTTATCTCTGTCCAGTGGGAGAGGGGAGTCTTGTGGAAGCGTTCAGTGAAATGCATCATTTTGTGCCATCGACCGGTACAGTACGAGGATTTGCTAGGGGCCGTTTCGAAGTGTCACCATGCTCCTGATGCCAACAGCTTACTAACCCTTACATCTTTGGAATGTGGGAGGAAACCAAAGTATCTAGAGGAAACCCATGCAATCGGGCGGAACATGCAAACTCCTTTTGGACAGCAGCTGGAGTTGAACCCTAATTGCTGGTACTGTAAAGCGCCATGCTAACCGCTATGCTACTTTGCCACCCTGGTAATAGAAAATGGGTTTGTGTACAGACGAGCATAATTATCTTGCACGAGGTGCACAATTTTCTTACCTAAGCTTTCAAATTTCTCCCTTGCTGTCTTGGCGTATGCATCTCTATCGTGCAAGGCATATGGGACAAATAAAACTCTCTTCACTTTACTGCAGAAAGAAATAAGACATTGTTAGGAGTCACCCAAAGAGAAAAGTTGGTTAAGGTTCAGCGTCTCTGGTTAGTTCTTAATAACTGTGGCTGAGAAACCTGCGAAGTGATGGAGTAGAGTCCGATCAGTAGAATATTTAATATATCACAAGATTCTTCTGTTGTTAATCCACTAATGAAATGACAAACAGGAGGCTCCCAGTAGGATTAATCCAACAATAGTGAAATGAAAAATTTCAAGTATACAATATTTATCTTTGGTTTCCAATACAGGTTACACAGACTAAGCTTGTAACCACTTGAGTGTTGAAGGCACTGGGGTTATCAAATATGCATAATGAAGGAATTAATAAGATTGAAAGTAATTTCCTCATTTAGGAGGATCCATGTATTTAGAGCTAGTTTATTTTTACATGGCAGTGGCTATTGAGAACACCCTCTCCAAAAAACATTCTCAAGCTTGGTGGTTTATTTTAACTTTTCAAAACCTGATCATTCACCTTATTGAATGGTGGAACAAAAAGCAGAATTATCCACTTCAGTCCCTGTGTAATATTTTGCCAGTCTGACATTAATCAGAAGCTAGAACATGGCATCAAAATAATGTTCAGCTTTTCTCCACTTCCAGTTTGGGTCTGTGCTTGAAAATGCGAGAGGATAATTGTCTTTACCTTGCATTACACACATAACTGAGGTTCCACAGTTAGCAAATGCCTTTGAATACTTACTCTCCAAAAAATTTAGTTATCTGCTCTTGGCAATGTTCAAGGTAGCCACTCCCATACAAAGTCGAGTTTGACACCAAAAGAGCTCTGCGTTTCATCTCGAGTCTCCTCAGAAAATATTTTCCCTATGATCACTGCAAAATAAAAATAGTAGGTAGCATTTTTTTACCCATTTAAAAATGACAAAATATGAATGTTCACTTACAGATTTCACAGGTTCCTTCAGGGAAAGCTGATATATTTAATAAAAAGCAAATGTGCTTGTTCCGTGGTAAGTTACAGTATTTTCACTTTCACTTAAGGTCAGTAACATAGGTACGAATGCCTGAAATGGGATGGTTAATTGAATCATTGTGGTAAACAATGTGTATACGTGTCTTGACACACCCCTCTGCTGACTGCTCCTGTGGCTCCTCCCACAGACCCCTGTATAAAGGCGATTGGAGGCACTGCTCCTCCCTCAGTCTCCAAGATGTCATGGTCACGTTTGCAGCTAATAAAAGCCTATCTTTTACCTCCCGTCTCCGAGAGTTATTGATGGTTCATCAATCATAAGAATCGTTTAGATTTTTTTTAACAATTATGCTGACAATAAATTATCTACTGCTATTTTGTTTTACTGCCGGTAAGAGAATGAGGAGAGATTTGATCAATGTATTCAAAACTATGAGGGGTATAGAAGCAAGCTTTTTCCACTGGTTAGTTGAGACTAGAACTAGGGGTCATGGATTAAGGATGAAAGATGAAATGTTTAAGGGGAACATGAGAGGGGACTTCTTCACTCAGAGGAGGGTGCTGGTGTGGAATGAGCTACCAAGGGAAATAGTGGATGTGGGTTTAATTTCAATATTTAGAGAAGTTTGGATAAGTACATGGATGGGAAGAGTGTAGAGTACAATGATCCAGGTGCAGGTTGATGGGACTAGGCAGAATAATAGTTCAGTTCAGATTAGATGAGTGAAGGCCTGTTCCTGGGCTGTGGTCCTCTGATTCCATGACTCTGAAATGCTAACTGGTCTTCCTTTCAACAGAACACCAGACGAATTCTTCCAGCATTTGCTTTTGCTTCAGATTCCAACATTTGCAATTTTAGCGATGTGCTGCTGCTATCTTTGATAAAGTGACTTATGAGGTGTAACTGTACTGTGTAGCTTTAATCCTAGCTGCAGAGATGAGGTGTAACTGTACCCTATAGTTTTCAATCTAGCTGTAGAGAAGTTCAACACAACATACATATGCAACAGCATAATACTTGTCAGAGTTATTTTTGGTTTTAGCACATTTACAGTTGGTAAATGACTTCAGCTACCAGTCTTCCCATCTGAATATGCATCATGGATATGATTTCAATGTAGCTCTGAATAGGTTTACAGACCAGGGAACAAGCACTCAGCTGATTGGACTCAGCATGTGCAGACAATGAACATTGCATGTCGGGCGTGATGGTGGGAAGACTGTAAATACGGATTTGTTTGAACCGTCCTGAATTTTCTTTGTTCTTTAGCACAAAAAATGTGTGCAGTGCTGGGCACTGGCAGACCTTGCGACTGAAAGCATCTCCATGTGATCCCTGCAGTACCTTGTTGAGTAAAGGAAGCTGGTTTGAATCTACTGGTACTTCACTCACACAACAACAATCCTAGTAAGACTACAATGGATGCATGTGACTTCTTAAACACCTGCCTTTTCAGTTTCACATTAAGTACAAATTTAGTTAAGGAAAAATTATGAATGTGTAATGTTAAATAGTTTGCTAAATACAAGGACAATAACCTTGAACATTGATTTCTCTAACTTCTGATTATTTCTATCCCTCCTTCTCTCTTTTCCATCCCCCATTCTGTCTCCCATCTTACTCCTTCTCCTCACCTGCTCTCCACGTCCCTTTGCTGCCCACCCCACACCCCACTCCTCCCCCATCCTTCCCTTTCTCCCATGGTCCACTGTCCTCTCTTATTAGATTCATTCTTCTCCAGCCCTTTACCCCTTCTATCTATCCTCTCCAACTTCTCACTTCATTTCTCCTTCCCTCCACCCCCCCCACAACTACCTACATTCCCCCTCCCTTAGCTTCACCTACCACCAGCTTTTACTCCTTCCCCTCCCCCTACCTTATGCTGGCTTCTTCTCCCTTCATTTCCAATGCTGACAAAGGGTCTCGGCCCGAAACATTAACTGTTTATTCCTCTCTAGAGATACTGCCGGACCTGCTGAATTCTGCCAGCATTGTGTATCCAGCAATACTTACAATATTTAACTCAAAAGATACAGATCAGTTAAAAATTATTTAAATAGGAATAAAGTGTGTTATATAGTGGTTTGAAGTACTAAAAGCAAACAACTTACACAATATGAATATGTATTTTGCTGATCGTACATTTGGAGACATTAAATCAGTAGTCATTCCAGGAATAGAACTTACCAGATACATGAGACAAGACCTGGAGTCTAATTTAACGCCTTCGTGACTAGCTGCATATAGATCAAAATAACTGTGCAGATACAGAACTATCCTTGTCTCTTAAAGCTTTCATTAGCAAGAGTGGAATGGCCACAATCTCTCCACTGCTCCCTCCATTTAACACCATCTTGACTTGGAATTGACTTGATGAATCTTCTTTACTGGGTCGAGATCCAAGAACTCGCTGTCATTGAGCATAGTGGGTGTACCTTCACGAGATGGACAGCTTACAAAGGCTGCACACCATTTCCTTTCTCAAAAATAGTTTGGAAAGGCTTCAATCGCGTTGGTGCCCATGTCCCAAGAATAGGGAAAATGAGCTTATTTCTCAGTGCCATTTTAGTAACACCTTTACCCATACAACTGCAAATTCAGACAGTACAAATTCAGCCTAAACAGGAAAGGCAGCTATAGTTGGATATACAAAACTTAACCCTTGAGCTCTATGCCCACTGTGACGCCAAGCTCTTTTTCCATCGCTCCTGACTCAGAGTCCTCTTTGGCAAGAATTCTCCACCCCGCACCAATGACCCCTTCTCCCATCGCTAACCCACTCTGCTTCTTGGTCATCCAGCTATGGTTTCTGCCTGCTCTGGATCTTTTCAGCTCTAATTGCTGACGTGACATCAACTGGCTTGACTTAAGCAGTCTTCTCTACTATTCAAACCTTACCCCCTCTGAATGCCCTACCATTTACTCTCTCCACATCGATCCCAACCTCACCATCAAACCTGCAGATAAAGGACCTGCTGTTGGTGGGGACCTCTACTTTGCCGAGGCCAAATGGCAACTCTCAGACACCTCCTCTTACCTATCCCTTGAAGATCCCACTCTGGATCATCAGCACACCATCACCAACCTCATCAACTCCTGAGATCTTCCTTCCACAGCCTCCTCTCCTTTTTCCTATTGTCCACTCTCCTCTCCTGTCGGATTCCTTCTTCCTCAGCTCTTTGTCTTTTCCACCTATCACCTCCCAGCTTCTTTCTTAATCCCCCTCCCCCATCCACCTATCAATTTCTAGTCCTCCTTCCCCTCCCCCCACCTTATTCTGGTATCTTCCCCCTCGTTTTCCAGTCTTGATGAAGGATCTTGGCCTGAAACGTTAACTTTATTAATTTCCAGAGGAGCTTCCCAACCTGTTAAGTTCCTCCAGCATTTTGTGTGGGGTGCACTTGTGCCATAATGCCTGCTTCAACAGAAAAATTCAGTTCAAACCCCAGAGCAAAAAACATTGAAGATCACCTTACCAGCTGACAGCACTGTGGTTCTAGTAACAGCCTGGGCAAGACATTGGACAAATCAGCAGAGACAAAGGATCGGATTATGATCAGTCATTATGTTTTATCTCAGTGCTATGTACTGGACTTAGGGAGAGTAAACTAACTGCCTGAACTTTGTCCCCAAAGTGACAGTTCATTTTCACTTGTCACTGTATGATTAGGTTATTCCCACATGAAGTAGAATTCTTGGAGAAACCCAGAGTTGTAGTAGGGTCATAGTCAGAGAGCAATACAGCAGGGACACAGGCCATTCAGCCCATTAAGTTGATGCACACTCAGCTAGTCCCAATTACATAGAAAATAGAATAGTACAGCACATTACAGGCCCTTCGGCCCACAACATTGTGCAGACCCTCAAACCCTGCCTCCCATATAACCCCCCACCTTAAATTCCTCCATATACCTGTCTAGTAGTCTCTTAAACTTCACTAGTGTATCTGCCTCCACCACTGACTCAGGCAGTGCATTCCATGCACCAACCACTCTCTGAGTGAAAAACCTTCCTCTAATATCCCCCTTGAACTTCCCTCCCCTTACCTTAAAGCCATGTCCTCCTGTACTGAGCAGTGGTGCCCTGGGGAAGAGGCGCTGGCTGTCCACTCTGTCTATTCCTCTTAATATCTTGTACACCTCTTTCATGTCTCCTCTCATCCTCCTTCTCTCCAAAGAGTAAAGCCCTAGCTCCCTTAATCTCTGATCATAATCCATACTCTCTAAACCAGGCAGCATCCTGGTAAGTCTCCTCTGTACCCTTTCCAATGCTTCCACATTCTTCCTATACTGAGGCGACCAGAACTGGACACAGTAGTGGCCTAACTAGAGTTTTATAGAACTGCATCATTACATCGCGTCTCTTAAACTCTATCCCTTGACTTATCAAGGCTAAAACCCTATGAGCTTTCTTAACTACCCTATCTGTGAGTCAATTTTCAGGGATCTGTGGACATGTACCCCCAGATCCCTCTGCTCCTCCACACTACCAAGTATTCTGCCATTTACTTCGTACTCTGCCTTGGAGTTTGTCTTTCCAAAGTGTACCACCTCACACTTCTTCAAGTTGAACTCCATCTGCCACTTCTCAGCCCACTTCTCCATCCTATTAATGTCTCTCTGCAATCTTTGACAATCCTCTACACTATCTACAACACCACCAACCTTTGTGTCATCTGCAAACTTGCCAACCACCCTTCTACCCCCACATCCAGGTTGTTAATAAAAATCACAAGAAGTAGAGGTCCCAGAACAGATCCTCGTGGGACACCACTAGTCACAACCCTCCAATCTGAATGTACTCCCTCCACTACAACCCTCTGCCTTCTGCAGGCAAGCCAATTCTGAATCCACCTGGCCAAACTTCCCTGGATCCCATGCCTTCTGACTTTCTGAATAAGCCTACCGTGTGGAACCTTGTCAAATGCCTTACTAAAATCCATGTAGATCACATCCACTGCACTACCCTCATCTATATGCCTGATCACCTCCTCAAAGAACTCTATCAGGCTTGTTAGGCATGATCTGCCCTTTACAAAGCCATGCTGACTGTCCCTGATCAGACCATGATTCTCTAAATGCCCATAGATCCTATCTCTGAGAATCTTTTCCAACAGCTTTCCCACCACAGATGTAAGGCTCACTGGACTATAATAACCTGGACTATCCCTACTACCTTTTTTGAACAAGGGGACAACATTCGCCTCCCTCCAGTCCTCTGGTACCATTCCCGTGAACGAGGACATAAAGATCCTAGCCAGAGGTTCAGCAATCTCTTCCCTTGCCTTGTGGAGCAGTCTGGGGAATATTCTGTCAGGCCCCAGGGTCTTATCCATCCTAATGTATTTTAACAAATCCAACACCTCCTCTCCCTTAATATCAACACGCTCCAGAACATCAACCTCACTCATATTGTCCTCACCGTCATCAAGTTCCCTCTCAGTGGTGAATACCGAAGAGAAGTATTCATTGAGGATCTCGCTCACTTCCACAGCCTCCAGGCACATCTTCCCACTTTTATCTCTAATCAGTCCTACCTTCACTCCTGTCATCCTTTTGTTCTTCACATAATTGAAGAATGCCTTGGGGTTTTCCTTTACCCTACTTGCCAGGGCCTTCTCACGCCCCCTTCTTAAGCTCCTTTCTTGCTACCCTATATTCCTCAATTCCCTGCAATTAGCCTGTATCACTCCAAATTCCACCCCTCTATTATCTATTCATAAATGATATTTTTGAACTTGTCTCAACCATTTCATCTGGCAGTATATTCCATATACTCACCACCCTCTGCATGAGAGAAGTTGCCCTCAGATCCCTTTTAAATCTCTCCCCTCCCCTCCCTCTGACACTAAACTTTTTCCCCTAGGTTTGGACTTCACTTCACTGGGGAAAAGACTATTACAATCTACCTTATCTATAGCTCTCATAATTTAACATACATCTATAGAGCTTTACACTGGTTCAACTTTCCCAAAATGCATCAGCTCACAGTTGTCTGTACTGAAATCTATTTATCACTCCTCAGCCCACTTCCCCAACTGGTCAACATCCCCTTTTAATCCACAAGAACTTCTTCACCATCAACACCTAATTTCATATCATCCATAAACTTACAATCAACCTTTCTGCACTTGCATCCAAATCATTTATATAAATAATGAATAGTGAGGATCCAAGCCCACCACTACTCACCAGCCTTCATTCTGAGGAATGGCCTTCAATCATCACCCCCTGCTTCCTACCTCTGAGCTAATTTTGAATTCATTAAATTAGCTCTCCCTCAATAGCCTTCCAAATCAGTTGACCATGCAGGACCTAGTCACAAGCCATGCTATAGTTAAATATCCATTCCCCTACTCATCCACTTTTTCTAGTTATTTCTTCAAAAGAAGGCCAACAGATTTGTCTAGGCTAAACAACTAACTAAAATGTGTATATGTAACTACTGTTCCTATAAAAAGTATTCACCCCTGCCCACCCCCCAAGGACGATTTCATGTTTTATTGTTTTACAGCATTGAATCACAAAGGATTTAATTTGGCTCTTTTGATACTGATCGACTCTTGTGTTAAAGTAAAAGCAGATCTCTACAAAGTGATCTAAATTAATTACAAATATAAAGCACAAAATAATTGATTGCATAATTATTCACCCCATTCAAGTCAGTATTTATGAGATGCATCTTTGGTGCCTTTCTCTATCAGCGTTGCACATCTGGACACTGCAATTTTTCCCCATTCTTCCTTGCAAAACTGCTCAAGCTCTGTCAGGTTGCGTGGGGATCATGAGTGAACAGCCCTTTTCAAGACCAGCCACAAATTCTCTTTCCAATATTTTTATTAATTTACATATAAGAATACAGAGTTCAAGAAGAAAATATATATATCAATACATTATACTAAATCACACATAAAGACTAAGCTACAAATTCTCAATTGGATTAAAGGTCTGCACTCTGACTTGGCCACTCCAGGACATTAAGACTATAAGACACGGAAACAGAATTGGGCCATTTGGCCCATCGAATCTCCTCTGCCATTTAATCACGGCTGATCCTTTTTTTCATCTCCACAACCCCATTTCCTGTCCTCCTCCCTGTAATGTTTGATGCCATGCCCAACCAAGAACCAATCAATCTCTGCCTTAAATACACCCAATGACCTGGCCTCCACAGCAGCATGTGGCAATGAGTTCCACAAATTCACCACCTCTGGCTAAAGAAATTTCTCCACATCTCTGTTTTGAATGGATGCCCCTCTATCCTGAGGCTGTGCCCTCTTATCCTAGACTCTCCCACCATGGGAAACATCCTTTCCACATCTACTCTGTCTAGGCCTTTCAACATTCAAAAGTTTTCAGTGAGATTCCCCCCTCATCCTTCTGAATTCCAGTGAATATAAACCCAGAGCCATCAAATGTTCCTCTTATGATAACCCTTTTATTCCTGGAATCATCCTTGTGAACCTACTCTAAACCCCCTCCAATGCCAGCACATCTTTTCTGTGATAAGGAGCCCAAAACTGTTCACAATACTCCAAGTGAGGCCTCACCAGTGCTTCAGCTTCACATCCCTGCTCTTGTATTCTAGCCCTCTTGAAATGAATGCTAACATTGCATTTGCCTTCCTGACCACTGACTCTACCTACAAGTTAACCTTTAGGGTGTTCTGCATAGGGACTCCCGAGTCCCTTTGCATCTCAGATATTTGGATTTTCTCCCCATTTGGAAAACAGTCTGCACATGTATTTCTACTACCAAATTGCATGACCATGCATTTTCCAACATTATATTTCATTTGCCACTTTCTTACCCATTCTTCTAATCTGTCTAAGTCCTTCTGCATCCTACCTGTTTTCTCAACACCACCTGCCCCTCCACCAATCTTTGTATTATCTGCAAACTTGGCAACAAAGCCATCTATTTCATCATCTAAGTCATTTGTATACAGTACAGCAGAAAAAGAAGTGGTCCCAACACCAACCCCTGCAGAACACCACCAGTCACTGGCAGCCAACCAGAAAAGGATCCTTTTATTTCCACTTGCTGCTTCCTACCAATCAGCCAATGCTCTAACCATGTTTGTAATTTTCCTGTAATACCATGGCCTCTTAACTTGGTATGCAGCCTCATGTGACTCCTTGTCAAAGGCCTTCTGAAAGTCCAAATACACAACATCCACTGCATCCCCTTAATCTATCCTACTTGTAATCTCCTCAAAGAATTCCAACAGGTTCATCAAGCAGGATTTTCCCTGAAGAAAACCTTGCTGACTCTGTCCTATCTTGTCCTGTGTCACCAAATACTCCATCAACTCATCCTTAACAATTGACACTACCATCTTCCCAACCACTGAGGTCAGGCTAACTGGTCTATAATTTCCTTTCTGCTGCCTTCCTCCTTTCTTAAAAAGTGGAGTGACATTTGCAATTTTCCAGTCCTCTGGCACCATGCCAGAGTCCAATGATTTTTGAAAGGTCATTTCTAATGCCACCACAATCTTTAATGCCACCTCTTTCAGAACCCTAGGGTACAGTTCATCTGGTCCGGGTGACTTATGCATCTTTAGGACTTTCAGCTTTTTGAGCACCTTCTCCCTTGTAACGGTAACGGCATCCACTTCTCTTCCTTCTCACACTACAACATCAGGCACACTGCTAGTGTCTTCCATAGTGAAGGCTGACGCAAAATACTCATTTAGTTCATCTGCCATCTCCTTGGCCCCCATTACTATTTCTCCAGCCTCATTTTCTTGCAGTCCTATATCCACTCTCATCTCTCTTTTATTTTTTATAAAAAACTTTTACTATCCACTATGATATTATTTGCTAGCTTGCTTTCATATTTCATCTTTTCCCTTCTAATGGTTCTTTTAGTTGCTTTCTGTAGATTTTTAAAAACTTTCCAATCCTCTATCTTCCCACAATTTTTTGATTTGTTGTATGCCCTCTCTATTGTTTTTACAATAGCTTTGACTTCCCTTGTCAGCCACGGTTGTACTATTTTGCCATTTGAGTATTTCTTCATTTTTGGAATACATATGTCCTGCACTTTTCTCATTTTTCCCAGAAAAACATGCCATTGCTGCTCTGTTGTCACTGCTGCCAGCAGCTCCTTCCAATTTACTTTGGCCAACTTCTCTCTCATACCACCATAATTTCCCTTACTCCACTGAAATACTGCTACATCTGACTTTCTCCCTATCAAATTTCAAGTTGAACTCAATCATACTGGTCCTAAGGGTTCTTTTACCTTAAACTCCCTAATTGTCTCCGGTTCATTACATAACTCCCAATCCAGTACAGCTGATCCCCAAGTAGGCTCAACAACAAACTGCTCTAAAAAACCATCTCACAGGCATTCGACAAACTCACACTCTTGAGATCCATTACCAACCTGATTTTCCAATCAGCCTGCATGTTAAAATCTCCCATGACTATCATAACATTGCCCTTAATTTTCCTGTGTAGCTTCAGCTTTATGCTTGGGGTCACTGTCCTGCTGGAAAACAAATCTTCTTCAAAGTTGTAGCTCTCTTGCAGACTCCATTAGGTTTTCCTCCAAGATTTCATTGTATTTTGCTGCATTCATTTTGCCTTTTACCTTCACAAGCCTTCCAGGGCCTGCTGCAGTGAAGCATCCCCACAGCATGATGCAGCCACCACCATGCTTCACGGTAGGGATGGTGTGTTTTTGATGATGTACAGTGTTTGGCATACTCTGATGGCCAAAAAACTCAATCTTGGTTTCACCAGCCTATAGAACCTTCTCCCAGCTGACGTCAGATTCTCCCACATGCCTTCTGGCAAACTCTAGCCAAGATTTCATGTGAGTTTTTTCCAATAGTGGCTTTCTCTTTACCACTCTCCCATAAAGCTGTGACTGGAGAAGCATCCAGGCAACAATTATTGTATGTGCAGCTTCTCCCAACACAGCCATTGAAGCTTGTAACTCTTCCAGGGTTGTCATAGGTCTCTTGTTGGCCTCCCTCACTAGTCCCCATCTTGCATGGTCACTCAGTTTTTGAGGATGGCCTGCTCTAGGCAGATTTACAGCTGTGCCATATTCTTTCCATTTCTTGATGATTGACTTAACTGTATTCTAAGGGACATTCTGTAACTTGAAAATTTTCTTGTATCCATCTCCTGACTTGTTCTTTTCAATAACTTTTTCACAGAGTTGCTTGGAATGTTCTTTTGTCCTCATGGTGTAGTTTTTGCCAGGATACTGACTCACCAGCAGTTGGATCTTCCAGATACAAGTGTATTTTTACTACAATCAGTTGAAACACCTTGATTGCAGATATTTAACTAATTATGTGACTTCTAAAACTGGCTGCACCAGTGATGATTTGGTGTGCCCTAATAAAGGGGTGGGGGTGAATGCTTTTATAGACACTGTGTATCTATCTTTTTATTTGTACACCACGAACTACAATACAGACAGAAAATAGATACATGGCCCTACAATATAGCCCCTTCATTATCACATTACAATTACAACTACTAACAAAGAGCTGGTCTTGGTCTTGATGTGCACCTGCTCCACAAATCCTCTTCTATTTGGAAAGACTTAAATGACTCTTCCACAAATCATGAGATTTGAGATTCTGTGTCATCAGCTATAAGCACAACATATCCTAAATAGGAAATAGTGTGTTATACCAGGCCGTTCCTGTATATCCTTGACCCATCATTTCTAAAACAAGTTTGATATGTATTGGACCTGCTTACATCTATGATGAGCATAAATGAATTCCTTTTGAAACTTTCCTGGTGGTAAGGATGGTGAGGTCTTCAGATGTAATAAATGGTTGGGTATTAGTGCTTCCAAATCATTGAGATTGGAGGATGCTTTAGTAATTGGACAATCATTGATAGTAGCCTCTACTTCACAAAGGACTGTGTGGAAATCATCTTCATTAAGATTCTATACCTTTATGGTGGAATTGAGGACCTTTTGCACAGACTTGATCATTATCTCCCATGTTCCTCCATGATGTCAACTAGTCAGGGGTTAAAAATTCACTTAATTCCCTTTTGAAGAAGCACATCACTGATCTGTGAATGATTCAATTTCTCAATGGCTTCTTGCAACTCATACTCAGCTCCAAAAAAGTTTGTCACAAGTTCATGAGCCTGTCCTTGTCTTGCTATAAAGCATTGAAGTGCATTAACAAAAGAATCTGTCCAAAGAAGATGGTATTTCAACGTGAACAACTCGTATATCTGTACAGGTAAATACGACCCCATACTTCTTCACTGTAGTCTTCTGTTCTTCACCTCAGAAGACTCAAAGTAGTCCACGCCTACACGTGTAAACAGAGGTTCATCTGGAGAGACCCTGTCCAGAGGTAGATCTGCCATGTGCTGGCATCCTGAAGCTGCATACAACCATCGACAAACAAATCACTTAGACAATATTTTTCTTCGAGTTGTATTAGCTCTGGGAATCCTGTATTTTTGGTGTGACCTGGATAGCGTGGTAACAGCCACCATCTCTCACCTCTTGATGTATATTCCTCAGCATGAGACCTGAGATAAGAAGATCCTTTGCCAGTATAGCAGGAAGTTTAGACTCTTCAGGCATAGCTGCCCTACTAAGCCATCCACCAACCCACATACACCATCTTCAAGTACTGGACTGAGCTTGAAAATATGGCTGTTCTTTTTCACACTTTCTCCTGTTTGCAAACTTGGGAATTCATCTGGAAATCCCTTACTTTGGCAAAACCCAATGATCTCCATTTCAGCCTTTCTGAGCTCCTCCTCTGAGAGACAATCACAGCCAATCTGACCTTTGGCCTTCTCATTCTCTCTCTTCAAAGAATGTTGTCTTCATCCAAGTCAGACTGAGCAAGAGTGATGTCCCCTTGCTCTTCCAACTTGGAAACAAGAGCAGGTTCTTAAATTAAAGAATCCAGGCCACTGTCTTCCTCAAATGGTTCCAAGAATAAGAATCAGGTTCAATATCATTGGCATTTGTTGAGAAAATTGTTAACTTTGCAGCAATGGCAGAATGTAATACATGATAAATATAGAAAAAAAATTACAGTAAGTATATACTGTATGTATATTAAATAGTTAAATTAAAAATCATAGTGCAAAAACAGAAACTATTTTTTAAAAAATTAGGTAGTGTTCATAGATTCAATGTCCATTTAGAAATTGGATAGCAATGGGGAAGAAGCTGTTCCAGAATCAGATTGTGTGCCTTCAGGCTTCTATACCTCCTCCTTGACAGTAACAATGAGAAGAAGGCATGTTCTAGGTGATAGGGGTCCTTAATAATGCATACTTCCTTTCTGACGCACTGCTTCTTGAAGATGTCATGGATGCTACAGAGGCTAGTACCTATGATGGAGCTAATTAATTTTACTATCTGTATCATCATCAAATTTATAAACAGCATTTGAGTGAAGTGATGGATTGTATGCGTTACAGTGACACCTCTTTAATCTGCATGGCATTGTAACACTCCACAATTTCCGAATCATTTAGCAGAAGTTCATCAGAACAATCCGGATTAACAAGCCATTTGATTTCAGGCTGAAGAAGATACCAGGGTCCTGACACATGTCTCATTCTTCGAGAATACCTTCACCTTCAGCCCTCTAGAAGTCACATATGCCAGGTTGCTTGAAGTGTTTATATACCTCCATTGAGATGCTTGTGAGACCTTAAGAATTTCTGAAACTCTGCTTGCAACAAAGGTTTGGTACTTGAAAGTTCTGTTCTTGATATATTTCAGCATAGAAGTATTATCAGGCCAAAACACTGAGTTGTAAAGCTGTATGTACATCTATCTTCTTGCTCCACAATACATCCACACAGCTTTCCATCATAGCAGCGATGAGCTCCATACGAGGATGGAGATTTTTCCATGATAAAATCACTGTGCAACTGAGAACATGTGTTGTGCAACTATGGGTAGGTCACTGCCCCATAGCCATCTTCACTTACATCTGCAAAGTGTCTATGCAGCAGTAATGTCTGCAAAATTCATGGATTTCAAGTATATAATGACCTTGAAATCTTCCAACTGGCTGGGTTTTTCCAGCCAGCTTGTCCACTCATGAGCAACTGTTGTTGGTATATTCTCATCCCAACCAAGCCCTTTCTTACATGAGTCTTGTAGGATCTTCTGAGCAGATAGCACCACCAGACTCAAGATTCCTAAAGGATCAGAGACAAAATTAACTGTGGAGAGGATTCCCCTTTCTAGTGAGTGGTCTATCTTGGAATGTGATCTTAAACTTGGAAGTATCAGACTGAATTCACCACTATATATCCAGTACTCTCTCCACTGAAGGAATATTTTGATCCAAATCCAAATCCATCATGTCTTTCGCTCTTTGCTCCTCTGGTATCTTTTGCTTATCCACTTTCTGAGTCAAAAGTCACCTCTAGCACAAGTGGATATAAGGTCAGGATAGACAAACACCTCTTCTTCCTCAGAGGACACTGACACAAGACAGTCATCAATGTAGAAACAACGCAAAAGCTTATCCACCGTCTTGCAGCTGAACTGCTCTTCCTTATCTTCTGTGCATTTCTTAAGAGCGAAACTGGCTCAGCTTAGTGATGAAGTTGCCCCAAAGAGATGTGTCACTGTTTAAAAGTCCACCATATCTTAGCTGAGGTCACCAACAGGCCACCAGAGAACTCTCAGCAAATATGCATCTTCCGCAGATACTTCAAAATGGTAAAACATTAATTCAATATCCTCCGTGAACACCACTGGTTCTTTTCTGAAACTGATTAATATTCCAGTCGGTGAGCCAGTAAGACCTGGTGTCTGTAAGTGATATTCCTTGAAAAATGGCTCCACAGTCAGACACAACACGAGGTTTCCCTTTTCTGGGTGGTAAACACCATAATGTGGAATTTACCAGGCTTTCCCATCACTGAGTTCCAGATCCTCTGCTGGCACTCTTTCAGCATAACATTTGGAGATGACATCCTTCATGACATCAGTATTGAATGACAAATCCTCCTTAAACCTCTTCCTTAGATTTAGAGCACTCTGTTCAGCAATTTTCCTATTAGTTGGCATGTTAACCTCTTTCTTTCTCAAAGACAGACTAATTTAGTAGTGGCCATTCACCAGTTTTATGGAATTTATAACCAACTCCATGAATTTGTGATTTTCTTTTGACATACCAGGTTGTTCATCCTGACTGCATTCAAAGAAATCTGCCTTGAACTGCTACTGCAAAGCTCATCCAAGTTTAAACCTGATATTCTGTTAACTGTCAGCTCTGGCTTTGCACAGTTTCTCCGATCACCATGGTCTCTTGTCAGTGGTCCAGTCACAGTCTAACCTGTTGTGTGAATGAAGTCACCGGAGAAAAGTACCGATAGATACAAAGCAGTTTTTATTCAACGAAACAAGATACGGCAGGCATCATATGGAGACACTTTTGGTTGAAAGGTCTGCTGGCCCAACCCGGGGCTTGATATTTTATGTGCTAAACATCAAAGGACAATTCCATATTTACAATGTATCAACAATGATTTCTTTGTAGCTACTCACAAACTTCATATCTCCTGATTCGCACCCTCATCACATATCTAAATGAATTTTAATCACCATTGTCTCGTCTGTGATTCACGGCTTTTAGGAAGCTGTTGTTCATTTAAATTAAATCTACAATTTATATGCAGAATTGAAGATTGGTGGCTGAGAAGTCATTTGCTAAATGTAAATGTGCTAAACCCAAAATTCGCTCTAACACAACCCAACGTTGTTCTGTTGCATAGGGTCCATCATTAACACTGCGAATCACTTGCAATGGCTCTAATGCTTTAGGCACTTTTGTCCCTATCAGCAGCTCAATTTCTGAATCAATCTCTGGCAAATGCGAGACCATCCCGGAGATCCTCTATTGTGGAATGTACTTCCCTGCTTCTAGATGTTAGGTAGTTCACAATAGTTTTCGCCGTCTAAGCCAGCCACTTCCAATCATGAAACAATGTAGCTCATGATCTTCTCTTGACCCATGGTGTGTAAGAGTGTGTGTGTCCTTTTCCTCGTGAGATTGAGCTTGTTCATGAGAACCACTGTGCAGAACATCACTGTGCTTCCTTGATCTAGGAAAGCGTAAGTAGCCACTGTCTTGTTACCCTTCTCAGACTTCGCTTGTACTGGAACTATGGAAAGTTTGCTATCATGATCACCAGCCTCTGTAAGGCCGTTAGATACCAGGGCACCTGGTATCAGACTGCTGTGCCTGATTCTTTTACGGCTTGTTTTGATTCTGCACCCTTTTCATTATGAAGTATGCTGAGATGCTTGCCACTGCACATCTTGCATGAAAGACACTTCCTGCAGTCCTTGCTAATGTGTCCTGTACACAAACAGCCAAAGCAGACACCGTTTTCTGTTAGGAAGGCAATCCAACATTGAGCTCTTTTCTCCAGCTGAGGGCATAAATCCAGTTTATGTTCACCCTCACAGAACAGACAAACCCCACTGGCTGATGAAACCGTCTCCCGTCCATTTGGTCCAGCTTCAGTTTTAGCTTTATTTCTCACAACGGCCACAGTTGTGGCAAAGCTGCTTCAAAGCCTTAGAATTAAATTGTGACTTAGTTTTGTTTGCACCTTTGCTTTTTGCCCTTAATGTAGCATCCTGTACATTCCCAAACACCGGGTGTGTAGCAGTCTTTACTTACCTTTCAATAAAATCAGCAATGTCAATGGAAGTAATCTTATGGTTGTGCCTTTCTTGCAGTTTACAGACTATCATTCTCCATTTATCCCTAAGCATATAGGGCAATTTCTTTACAACAATTAACATATTAATGGGCATGTTCAGCTCATGCTGAACTATATGTCTTCCATGGCATTACAAAAGCCTCTAAGAAAAAGACTGTAGTGTTGAGGAGCTTTCTTGTCTTCAGGTTTGATAGGTAACCAAGAAAGAGTTTTACATTAAAGTGGATGCAATTTCTGTTCATTGCCGAGATGTTGCTTTTAGATATCCTTTCTTAGGGTCAACATACTAGCAACTTCTGACAAGTACTCTAGGGCGACCTCTAGTGTACTGTTCAAGGAAATAGAGGCAATCACTATAGCTGTCAACCTTGCCTTCAACTCTGTTTTCAGAAGTCCTCATGAATGTATGATACTGCAATGAATCTCCATCAAAGATTTGAACCTCTCTTTTAGGCAAAGATGAAATGTGTTGCTGTTGTATCAATAAGGTTTGCTTCCTCATAATATCAATAGTACTATTTTGACATCTATCATCTAGAACAAGATAATAAACTTGTTTTCATGCTATAAATTAATATCCCCATGAGTACTTTTAAAACTTGCCGCACTTGAAGTTCTCAGGACATTAATTTTAGCCATATGTGCAGCAATTTTTTTCCTTCAATGTAAGCTGTTCCTTCCTTTTCTACAGCTGCTCTTTTTCCATAGGTACTCCCCTTGCTCTTCCAGCGCTTGTTTGTCCTTTAGTAATTGTTGATGTGCAATTAATTTAGGTAAATCAACCTCTTATTTAATACATGCAGAAGTGATAGAGAAGATTTTCTTCCTGCAACAGAACTTTGAGCGCTGACATTAGACATGCTCATTCAGTTTCACATCATCCTGTGGGTCACTTGCTCTATGTGTAGTCAAAGCATGCCTTGAATTTGAGTAACATTGTCTGATGGAAGGTTTGTTGCAGCAAAATGTCCTTCAATGTAACATGTTTGGGTCAACCATTGTTTTGTATCCTCTATGGAGGCACTGCAGTAGTAATCAATGTTTGAAAAAATTGGTTCTGCTTTTCATGTTCAGCCTTGGGAAGTAATGAGATTAGCATGCGAGGCTGTTTAGCAGCAGCTTCACAGAGGTTAGTCAAGTCCTCAAGACAAGATTGCACTTGTAAGGTATTTACTTTAATTTTCATAAGATCATTAATTGATGGTATTAAGCCTTGAATTTTGTTCACATTTGTTTCATTCTCCTTTTGATGACTTCCGATTAGATTAGCCTTAGCTTCTCTTTTGCAAGCCCGAACTGCAGAGTCATTGCTGCCAATTCCATGCTTTAATACACATCTTACTTTCTTTGGTTGCACAACCCACAATTAACTCGTCGTTCACCCACAGCACTAGTGATGCTCTGTTCAACAAACGCAGTCAACAAGCAAACTGTACATCCACACTGAACAAACAGCATTCAATTCAAACATTGGCACCAAATATTTCAACACTTCAATAAATCAAAGCACTCATTCAAACACCACACAATTGAGCAAAGGTCCACAATGGACGGGCAGTGATGACCATTCAAAACGTGTTCAAACCAGAAACACACAGCGTGAATCCACAGAAGGTTGCTGATAATCTTCACAAGCTGCTCCTGTTTCTGACATGTTGTTCACCCTGCTGTAATTCTAATTCCAGGTCCAAGGCAATTCCTCTCTGTAAACTGGTGTTTGTTTGGTATAGCTCTTTTAATATTGACAAAATGCAGCAATCCCTTGAAAACAAACCAAAACTGCTGAGAGACTAAGCTAAGGTACTCAACATTGTATGACATGCTTCTAAATATCAAGTTTCCAAATCAAAAAGGTACATTCGAACCTATATTATGGAGCCAGCAAAGATGAATGATCTTGTAGCAATAAAAATCTAACAAAACTAAGTTAGCAATATAACTGAGCAATACTTAGCGTAATTAGTGGTCAAATTAAATTAGCTTCCCAATTAGCAAAGTTAGTGTATTTAAGTTTTATCTGAAATTAGTGTTCAATGTGTATTTAAGAGATCTAATAACATTAGAATCAATGGTCAACAAGATAAAAATCACCACCCGTGGTTTATTCACTCTCCACTAGACTAAACAACTAACTGAAACATGAATACATAACTATACTTATTTGCTCCTACCACACCCCAACCCATGTGACAGATTACCACAATAAGTTCACCACAAACAACTATACAGACAGAAAATAGATACATGGCTCCAACAATCAGAAAATAGATACATGGCTGAAAATTGGCAGATGCAGTTTAATACAGACAAGTGTGAGGTGTTACACTTTGGATGGAAAATCCAAGGTAGAACATAACATACAAGGTAAATGGTAGGGCAGTGAGGAGTGCAGTAGAACAGAGGGATCTGGGAAAACAGCTACAAAATTCCCTAAAAGTGGCGTCACAGGTAGATAGTCTAGTAAAGAGAGCTTCTGGTACATTGGCCTTTATAAATCAAAGTATTGAATATAAGAGTTCAAATGTTATGGTGAAGTTGTATAAGGCATTGGTGAGGCTGAATTTGGAGTATTGTGTGCAGTGTTGGTCACCTAATTACAGAAAGGATATTAATAAGGTTGAAAGAGTGCAGAGGTTTACAAGGATGTTGCCGAGACTTGTGAAACTGAGTTACAGAAAAAGGTTGAATTGGTTAGGACTTTATTCCCTGGAGCGTAGGAGAATGAGGGGAGATTTGATAGCGGTGTATAAAATTATGATGGGTATAGATAGAGTGAATGCAAGCAGGCTTTTTCCACTGAGGCCAGGGGAGAAAAAAACCGGAGGGCATGGGTTAAGAGTGAAGGGAGAAAAGTTTAAAGGGAACATTGGGGGGGGGGGGGGGCTTCTTCACACAGAGTGGTGGGAGTGTGGAATGAGCTGCCAGATGAAATGGTAAATATGGGCTCACTTTTAACATTTAAGAAAAACTTGGAAGGTACATGGATGAGAAGTGTATGGAGGGATATGGTCCAGGTGCAGGTCAGTGGGACTAGGCAGAAAAATGGTTCTGCACAGCCAAGAAGGGCCAAAAGGCCTGTTTCTGTGCTGTAATGTTCTATGGTTCTATGGCTCCAAAGATCAGAAAATAGATCCAGGAACAGATTTGGAATGTGTATTGTGAAGTCATAAATGATGCCATGGTTACCAGCTTTCAAAAGAAACAAGTGCACAAGCTAGAGAAAGCCAGTGGTCAGAAAATGTGAGGGGAGATTGCCTGGTCCAGCTCTGTGCTGAGAAGAAGGGCAAATAACTTCTCGAAATCACCTGTCTCTCACAATTGAGCCATGGATGCACTATATTTACCAGATTCAAGGAGCTCTGCTCAGATCAGCCTTACAAAGCTGCAAATGGAGCCTTCTCAAAGCAGTGATATCAGTACAGCTCATTTAGGAATATCTGACAGCAGATTATACACGATAATGCATGGCATGCCTAAGATCTCTCCAGGCAATAAAGACCAACATTCTCCTGCATCATCAGCTACCAGCTATATCCACAAGGAAACTGGAGTCCTCAAGGTAACAGTCTAGCTCTGAAAGGGAGGAGCTTGGCACGGGAAGTATGGTAGCTGTCCTTCCAATTAGTAATTTTCTTGTCAAAGTGACCACCTTAAACTTGGGATTTCACTTTTCTCATTGTTTCATGTCCTTTTTCCATCTCTTTTTTTAGTGTAGAACTATAATTTGTAGTGCCTAGGCTTGTTGACCCATGCAGGCTCCTAGTCTAAACTAATATCATAGCATTGTTTTTGATCACTCCACTTCATCTTCTTCCAGTTCTCCAGGCATCTTGTCACCACCACTCTGCAATTTTCATCACTCTCCCACTAGTGGTCACAGCTTTGACTTCATAGGGCCTGAAGTTCCCTCCCTAGACTGAATTTCCTGTTTTCTTTTAGGTTTCCTTCATGACCTTGTGTGACTTGAAATCCTGATTCTACTTGGTAACAGTGACATGGGATTAACATTTTAAAATGCTGGAAATGCCCAGCAGTTCATTGCTAACATGCTTGTGCTCTGATCAGATATCTTAATGAACTGAAACGGCAACTTAATCTTCACTCAGAGTATCAGCTTTAATCACGCAATTTGTGATAAGCCACAAGGTACCTGTTAGCCTAGGAGGATTGTTCTTCCCTGCCCACTTCCCAAGCAATTCTCTCTCCAGAAAGTGATGGGTATTCTTTTTGATGGGGGACATTTGTCATCAGCACCTGAAGTGCAGTATGGTACAAGGAATTAATAGTGTTGACATCTTCCCACAGCGTTTCATGGGATTTCCGAAAGAGGAGGAAGTAATTGAAGAACCAAGTACAAGTTCAGATTCCAGGACAACGTTTACACCTGTGGATGAGCCAGTGAGTTGAATTGTTGCAGCCCTTTTGTTGTCAATGCCTTTGATGACCTGGGATCGGTCCCTACCTCGGGTGTTCTGGTTTCTGCCCATGTCCCAAACCTGTGTGGGTTAGTGGGTTAATTAGCCTCTAAATATGTAGGCGAGTAGTTGAATCCAGGAGTTCACTGGAAAGTGGGGATAGTTAAATGGGATCAGCGTAGGATGGTGTAAATAGGTGTATGATGAGCAGCACAGACTCAGTGGGCTGGAGGGCCTTTTTCTGTCTAGTATAGTTCCATGACTACCTTCCTTTACAGATACAGGCAATTCTCCTATAATGCATTTTTCCATAACATGAGCTGGTTATATGTTAACTGATGCAGGTTGAGTCAGTAAGGAAGGCAAACGCAATGTTAGTATTCATTTTGAGAGGATGAGAATACAAAAACAAGGATTTCATGCTAAGGCTTTATAAGGCATTGTTCAGAGTGTATTTGGAACATTCTAAGCAGTTTTGAGCCACTTGTGTTGGTGCGTGGCCTAGTGGATAAGGCATCGGTTTAGTGATCTGAAGGTCACTGGTTCGAGCCTCAGCTAAGGCAGTGTGTTGTGCCCTTGAGCAAGGCACTTAACAACACATTGCTCCATGACGACACCGGTGCCAAGCTGCTTGTCCTAGTGCCCTTGGGCAACATCGGTGGCGTGGAGAGGGGAAGGCTTGCAGCTTGGGCAACTGCCAGTCTCCCATACAACCCTGCCCAGGCCTGCGCCCTGGAAACCTTCCAAGGCACAAATCCATGGTCTCACGAGATTAATGGATGCCTATTAAAAAAAAAATTTGAGCCACTTATGTGCTGGCATCGGAGAGGGTCCGAGGAGGTTCACGAGAATGATCCCAGGAATAGAAGGGTTAACATATGAGGAGTGTTTGATGGCTCTGAGCCTGCACTCACTAGAATTTAGAAGAATGAGTAAGGATCTCATTGAAAAGCCTAGATAGAGTTGTTGTGGAGAGGATACAATAGTGGAGGGGGTCTCGGACCAGAGGGCATAGCCCCAGAATACAAGGATGACCCTTCAGAACAGAGATAAGGAGGGATTTTATTAGCCAGAGAGTGGTGAATCTGTGGAATTCATTGCCGCAGGCAACCATATTAGCCAAGTCAATTTAAAGGAGAGGTTGGTAGTTATTAATTAGTAAGGGTGTCAAAGGTTGCAGAGAGAAGGCAGAAAAATAGGGTTGAAAAGGATAATATAGCAGCCATGATGGAATGGTAGAGCAGACTCAATGGGATGGATGGCCTAGTTCTGTTCCAATGTATTATGATCCTATGGGTTAGGGAACACTATCTGTACTGAGCAAGCCACATTGGTTATAGAGGGATCGGGGAAACCTGTTTTAGTCTGTGCTTTGAAGGCAGCTACAGCTTGTTCTGCTATAGAAGGGTTTTCAACCAGGGTTCTGCAAGAGATCGTGACTTAAAAAAATAAACATGGTTTTTTGAACTTTGCATGACAAAATGCTCGCAGTGGTGGGCAGTGACCGAGCAATCCCATTAACAATCTTGTTAGAGATCTCTCAGCCCTGTTTGGTAGTGCACAGTAGGACTGTGTTTATTTAATTGAGTCCATTCTCAGTTTTTGATGCAAGATATGGGAGGCAGTTGATGAGCACTGTATTGCACGGAGGGGAGGACCAGAGGCTGATGAGGACCTACTGAAGTGAAGTGCGTTTTCCAAGCATTGAATGGACTCATCCATCTTGGGCTGTGATGTCAGCCTTTCCCTCTGAATTACCTCCTCCAGCTTTCCCTTAGGTGCTGCTGGCTGACTTATGGGAGCGAACAAACTTTACCAGTGTAATAGAAAAGTAACGCAGTTGGTGAGAACCTAATAATGCCAGCATATAAAATTATAATGAGTAAAATGCTAGGACAAGATGCAGTATGAGAAATTAACAAGATTTCACTCTCAAGCAGTACGATAAGTCAATGTATTGATGACATGTCACATGATGCTGAATGGGTTTTGTAAGATAAACTGAAAACCAACAGCTTTTGTATCTAAGTTGATGAGTCAACAGATTTCACCAATAAATATCATGTTTTAGCACTTGTAAGATTTGTAAATGATGCTGAAATTCAAGAAAACATTTTCTCTTGCAAAGAGCTGCCCAAACCAAGCAAGGGCCAAGATATATTGAATGTTTTGCCTTTTTACCTGGAAACAAAAGGTCTGTCTTGGAGGAACTGTGTTGGCATCTGTACTGATGGTGCCCCATCAATGGTAGGCTCCAGGAGAGGTTTCGCTTCTCTTGTAAAAATAGAAAATCCTAACATTGTCACAATTGCTTTCTTCACAGAGAGGTGCTGATGTCAAAAACTCCTGGAGATGAAATGAAAAAAGTTGTGGATGATGCTATAAAAACGGTTAACTTTATTTAACAAAGACCAATTCACTTGAGAATGTCTTAAAAAGTGTGAAAAGCTAGAAAAAGTGCACACCAATCTCCCACTAATACAGAAATCTGGTAGCTTAGCAGGGGAAGAGTTCTCAATAGGGTGTTTGAACTGAAAGGTGAATTGCAGAAGTACTTTCAAGAAAATAGTCGGCCAGATTTTGCTGTGTGCTTTGACAGAAGGAAGAACTTTGTGAGCTGCAGTCTGATCGTGCACTCAAGATGAGATTTACTGACCTGCCCCTGGACATTTTCTGGATTTCTGTGAAAGAAATTTTCCTGCCATTCATAGGAAAGCAATGAACATTTTGCTGCAGTTTTCAACTTCTTACATGTGTGAGCAAGCTTTTTCTTGTTTAACAAACATCAAGAGCAAGGATAGAAATCGTCTCATTTCAGTTGAAGGTGAAATCCGTGTGTACTTATCTCAAGTTTGACCCTGAACTAAGTACTTATGCAGCAAAAACAAGCACAGGTTTCACATACTAGGCCTATATTTGAGCCTGATCATGTCACTTAGGAAGAAAATGGTTTTTCAAAGTCTTGTATAAAATTGTGTCTTACACTATATTTTTATTCATATCGCTTTGGCTTCTGGTTTTTAGTAACTTTATTATTCAACATTGTCAGTAAATAGCATTAATTAAAATCAATCAACAACATTTATTTAAATTAAATCCCATGGGCCTACCTTTAGAAAAATTAAATCCTATTTTGGATTAAGCAAGCTATTTAATAGAAATAACTTATGTTTATGTTTGCCTTGTGAGTTTTTAAAATTTATTAAAGGAAAAAGAGATTAATTTCTAGGCAGCTAAGCTTAATTGCCTGTGTTTTCAAGGAAGGTTGGTTTAAAAATTCATTCTCTATTCAAAGAGCATTGACAATTATTTTTGGATTATTACATCTACAACTTACTGATCAGGCTAAAGTACCATGAGCTGTAGATATAATAATTTTCACGCAGGGAGTCCCTGAGACCTGAAAATGATTTCAAGGGTTCCTCCAGGGCAAAAAGGTTGAGAAAGACTATGCTATACGAGGGGTGGTTGATAAGTTCATAGCCTAAGGTAGAAGGAGTCAATTTTAGAAAAACTAGCACATTTATTTTTCAACATAGTCCTCTCCTACATTTAGACACTTAGTCCAGCGGTTGTGGAGCATATGGATCTTGGACCTCCAGAAAGTGTCCACAGATGGATGATTGATAAGGTAGGAGGAGATGAGTTATACAGCTCTCGTTACATACACGTGAGTGATTATACAGAAAGTTTGAAGTTAATAACTCATCTCCTTCTACCTTATCAATCATCCCTCGTATGTAACAACCTGTATGTGCAGAAGCTCACTGCTGTGCAGAATACAAGGAGAAACATTAACACAGAAAATGACAATCGAATGTGCTACAGATGATGGAGATCTGAAATAAAAACAGAAAATGCTGAGTACACTCGGGTTGGGCAGCACTTGGAGAGAGTGAGACAGAGAAAAACTTCCGACTGAAGCAATCCCTGAAATATATTAATGCCACAGCCCAATGCCTTTAAAGGGAAGCTTAAAATTACTGGAGCTTTGAAGGAAGTAGGAGAAAGATAAAGAGAAAAGTTAGCATTATTTGTTATGTATGCATTGAAGCATTGAAACATACAGTGAAATGTGCCTTTCTGTGCCAGTGGCCAACACGGTCCAAGGATAGTGCTGCAGGCAGTCTGCAAGTATTAGCATGTTTCTGGGACCAACAGTGCATGCCCACAGCTCACTAACCCTAACCATACACCTTTGGAATGTGGAAGGAAACTGGAACAGCTGGAGGAAACCCATGTGGTTAAGGGGAGAACCTACAAATGGTGGGAATTGAATTCCAATTAATGATTGATGGCACTGTAGAGCAATTGAGTTAACTGCTATGTTACCATGTGGCCCTTATGTTGTTGCCCCACACTTGCAGTGCCTAAAGACTGGTATATTAGAATTGGCTCAATGTAATTCTGTGCAGAGTTAACCTGTAAATTTTCCAGATATATGAACTGGATATTTTCCTCAAATCACTACTGCAAAACCTCATCTTAATAACTTTTAAATTTTGTTGCAGGTTGGTTGCTTAGCCTTTCATATTAAACACTGCAAGGACTTTACAAATACCTGTATCCTTTTCATCGGCTGGAACTCCTTTTATTTTTAAAGATCTCTCCTTTCTGATGGAACATCCAGTGAGTTAGACTATCTCCTCTCATCTCTGGAAACTTTGGTTTACATACAGCTTATGAAATGAAGATACGTAGTTTCTTCCTTGGCTTCAATATGAGTGGTCTGAAATGGGGCTGATATGTGGTACAGCGATGGAGCTGACATATTTTATATTCAGAGGGAGGAATGATGTTTCTTGTGGTAGGAAGGTGGGCAGCCAATGGAGTCAAGTGTATTGATGTGATGAAGCCTCACTAAAATCTATGTAGACAATAGCTTTCAGCATTATCACTATTTCCCATCTTAGACGATGGAACATCATTAGCTACTTGCCATTCCTCTGGAATCTCACCTGTGGGTAAAGATCTTGGCCAAGGCCTCAAACGGTCTCATGTTTTGCCTCTTTCAATAACTTGTATATCCCATCAAACCCTGGGGACTTGTGCACCCTTAGTGCCCTTTAAGAGATACAACAGTACGCACTCTTGTATCCCAAAATGCCCCAACATTTAACAGGCTACACACTACCCTCCATGTCCTTCTCAGTAAGTGCCATTGCAAGGTTCAGGACTTGACCTATATCCTCGGCTCGTTTCCATTTTATCCTTGTGGTTCTAGCTTTTCCCTAGTTATCCACTTGCTCTTGATGTATGTATAAATTGCCTTATGAAACTCGTTAATTCTACTTGCCAATGACTTTTCATAGCCCCTCCTGGCTCCTTTATTTCCCTTCTTGAGTCCTTTTCTGGCTGCTTTATAATCCTCAAGGGCTTCATTTGATTTTAGCTTCCTAAACCTCACTTAGGCTTCCTTTTCCTTTTTGACTAAATTTCACCATCTCTCTCGACATCCAAGATTCCCTTACCTCACAATCCAGGTCCTACCTTTCTACTGGAGTGTACCTGTCTGTACTCTGTGCAGTTGAACTTTAAACACCATCCACATGTCAGATGTGGACTTGCTCAAAACCGGCTCTTCCTAATTAACACTCCCTAGTCCCTTCCTAATAATTTCCCCAGTTTAATGCTGCAAAGTCCATATTTATCCTTATTTATGGTTATCTTAAAACTTAAGTAGTTGCAATCACTAACCCTTAACTGTTTTCCAATTGAAAAGTCAATCATCTGGTCAGACTCATTTCTCAACACTGGGACAGTCTGGCTCTTCCTCTCGTACTGACCCTCCACGATGCACCTAACAAATTCTCCTCTATCTCAACCTCTTGCCATAGGAGGTCCCAGTCTTTATTAAGGAAGTTGAAGTCACCCGTGATAACTCTAATCAGCCTGCACATCTGTTCCTCAATCCCAGTCAACTGGCCATAGGACTCTAGCTGGAGTCTAACTAGGTTTTTATAGAAGTCAAAATATCTTCACTGTGTTTATATTTTCTACTTCTGTTAACTTTTTGCCATCTTTGCAAAATGTGCTCATTCGTCTATAATTTTATACTAGTTAAATTTGCCTTGATTCTCCCATCACATAAAAATTATTAATTGCGTATTTCTGATACCACTTCTGCTCTTGGGCAAGAGTGGTTAGTGTGACTTGGTGCAAATGTAGGAGACTGCAGATGCTGGAATCTGCAGCAAAGACCAAACTGCTGGAAGAACTCAGCAGTCAGGCAGCATCTGTGGAGATGAAGGAACTGTTGGAGCTTCAAGCTGAAGCCCTGCATCAGAAAGAGTGCAGAGTGAAGACAGCCAGCATAAAGAGGGAAGTGGGAGGCAGAGATGGGTTAAAGGATGATTAGCAGAAGGAGCCAGGAGACAGCATTGTGAGGCAGAGAAAAGAGGGTGATCAGTGAAAGCAGAGAAGCAGAAAGAAGAAAAAAGATTAATGATTAGCTTTATTGGTTACATGTACGTCAAAACATACAGTGCAATGTGTCATTCGTGTCAACATAGTTCGAGGATGTGCTGGAGAAAGCCTGAAATGTCTGCACCCTTCTGGCGCCAACGTAGCATGTCCAGAACTCACTAATCCTGACCGTACATCTTTCAAATGTGGGAAGAAACCGGAGCACCCGGAGGAAACCCACATAGTCATGAGTGCATGGAAGTGGAATTGAACCCCGATCTTACAGCTGGCACTGTAATAGCATTACGCTACCATGCTATCCCCTCAAACTGGAAAATTCAAAACTAGTGACCAGGTGATGGACAGCGCCAGTTATGGAAGTGGTTTGGTTTTCCTTAAGTAGCTTCACCTGCAGTGGTTTTGAAGAAGAGCATGCAGCTGATGATCCGAATCACAGTGGGTCGCATCATGAAGTGCACTGAGCCACACTACATAAGGAAACTCAGCAAGATGAAGTCACAAGTTTTTATTCCCTTTGAGGAGGTCAAGTACTTCATTGCTCAGGTATCACAGTGAGCTGCCAGGCTGGAGGGAAGGGAATTTAGGGAAAAATCAGTTTCCTTTTCTATCCCCCTGTTGTAACGTTCCCTGTCCGGCAGATTCCAAAGCATAAGAAAGATGAGAGGAACACAATTGCAGTTGAGCTCTTGGGATTTGAACAGTCCATTGAAGCGCAGAGACTTCTGGGCCAAACCCACTTCCATCTCATTGACATTGTGAAGGTAAATCTGTTAAATAACCTCAAAGTAATTCTTTATTATTAGAATGCACGTATGTCACTATATACAACCCTGAGATTCTTTTTCTTGAGGGCATACTCAATAAATCCATAGAGTGATAACCATAACAAATCAATGAAAGACCACCCAAACAGAGCATTCAACCCAAGCACAGAAGACAACAAACTGCAAATACAAAAGAACAAATAATAATAATGATAATAAATAAGCAAGCAATAAATATCCACAACATGAGATGAAGAGTCCTTGAAAGTGAGACAATAGTTTGTGGGAATATTTGAAATGAATTTAATTGACATTATTTCTTATATCCTTCACATACATGAGGAGTAAGAATCTTTACGTTACGTCTCCATCTAAATGAGCAATGTGCAATTTATAGTAATTTGTAATAAACAGTTTGTCCAACAGGACGGTCAATATAACACAGAAATACAATTGTATCAGTGTGAATTAATCAGTCTGATGGCCTGGTGGAAGAAGCTGTTCCGGAGCCTGTTGGTCCTGGCTTTTATGCTGCGGTACTGTTTCCCGGATGGTAGCAGCTGGAACAGTTTGTGATTGGGATAACTCGGGTCTCCAATGACCCTTCAGGCCCTTTTTACACACCTGTCTCTGTAAATATCCTCAATAGTGGGAGGTTCGCATCTACAGATGCGCTGGGCTGTCCGCACCACTCTCTGCAGAGTCCTGCGATTGAGAGGAGAGCAGTTCCCATACCAGGCAGTAATGCAGTCAATTAGGATGCTCTCAATTGTGCCCCTGTGGAAAGTCTTTAGGATTTGGAGACTCATGCCAAACTTCTTCAACTGTCTGAGGTGAAGTAGGTACTATTGTGCTTTTGTCACCACACAGCTGGTATGTACAGACCACATGAGATCCTTGGTGATGTTCATGCCGAGGAACTTAAAGCTGTTCACCCTCTCAACCCCAGATCCATTGATGTCTATAGGGGTTAGCCTGCCTCCATTTCTCCTGTAATCCACAACCAACTCCTTTGTTTTGTGACATTGAGGGTGAGGTTGTTTCTTGACAATTGGTTGTGGGAATATTTGAGATGAATTGAATTGACTTGACTTCTTACATCCTTCACATATGTGAGGAGTAAGAATCTTTACGTTACGTCTCCATCTAAATGAGCAATGTGCAATTTATAGCAATTTGTAATAAGGCCAATCAATGTGTTGTCAGCAAATTTAATTAGCAAATTGACTGTCACCACCCACAGCTCCACTAGTATACAAAGGAGGGAGCTTAGGACGCAGCCCTGAGGGGCACCTTTGTTGAGGGTTGGGGGCAGAGGTGAAGGATCCCACTCTTACCACCTGCCAGCGATCTGACAGGAAGTCCAGGATCCAGCTGCACAAGGGAGGGTGAAGGCTGAGGTCTCTGAGCTTCTTGTCAAGCCTGGAGAGAATTGTGGTGTTGAATGTTGAACTTGTAGTCCAAGAACAGCATTCTCACATAAACATCCTTCTCTAGATGTGTGAAGATGGTGTGTCGAGCTATGGTTATTGCGTCATTTGTCGATCAGTTGTGTCAGTAGGTGAATTGTAGGGGGACCACTGTGGGTGGTAGCATGCTGCAGAAGTAATCCTTGACCAGCCTCTCAAAGCATTTGCTTATTATTGAGGTGAGTGCAACAGTATGCCAGTCATTCGACATGTTAATGATGGGGCAAGTGAAATTGAGTGAGGTTTTCCCCTTTGGTTCAAGAACCTGATGACTGAGGGGTAATAACTGCTCCTGAACCTAGTGGTGTGAGTCCTGAGGCTCCTGAACCTTCTTTCAGATGGCAGCAGCAAGAAGAGAGCATGTCCTGGGTAGTGGGGGTCTCTGGTGATGGATGCTGCTTTCCTGTGATAATGTTTCATATAGATGTGCTCAAAGGCTGGGAGGCCTTTACCCATGATGGACTGGGCAGTAACCACTACTTTTTGTAAGATTTTACATCTGCAGTACACCAGACATTCAAGAGTGTCGGGGAAGTGAAGTTTGTGCAGTGAAACTTATGACTGAGAAGTTGCTCAGGAAGCTTAATGGTCTCAGAGTGGATAAATCTCCTGGACCTGATGGAATGCACCCTCAGGTTCTGAAGGAAGTAGCTGGAGAGATTGTGGAGGCATTAACAATGATCTTTCAAGAACTGATAGATTCTGGCATTGTACCGGATGACTGGAAAATTGCAAATGTTATTCTGCTATTTAAGAAAGATAGGAGGCAGCAGAAAGGGAACTATAGACCTGTTAGCCTGACATCAGTGGTTGGGAAGTTGTTGGAATCAATTGTTAGAGGTAAGAATATGGAGTACCTGGAGGCACATGACAAGATAGGCCAAAGCCAGAATGGTTTCCTGAAAGGAAAATCCTGCCTGACTAACCTACTGCAATTTTTTGAGGAAATTACAAGCAGGGTAGACTAAGGAGATGCAGTAGGTATTGTGTACTTGGATTTTCAGAAGGCCTTTGACAAGGTGCCGCACATGAGGCTGCTTAGCAAGATAAGAGCCCATGGAATTACAGGGAAGTTACTAGCATGGGTCAAGCATTGGTTGATAGGCAGAAAACAGAATGGAAATAAAGGGATCCTATTCTGGCTGGCTGCCAGTTACCAGTGGAGTTCCACAAGGGTTGGTGTTGGGACTGCTGCTTTTTACGATGTATAGTCAATGATTTGGACTATGGGATTAATGGATTTGTGGCTAAATTTGCTGACGATACAAAGATAGGTGGAGGAGCGGGTAGTGTTGAGGAAACAGAGAGCCTGCAGAGAGACTTAGATCGGTTAGGGAAATGGGCAAAAAAGTGGCAAATGAAATACAATGGTGGAAAGTGTATGGTCATGCACTTTGGTGGAAGAAGTAAATGGGCAGACTATTATTTAAGTAGGGAGAGAATTCAAAATGCAGAGATGCAAAGGGACTTGGGAGTCCCTGTGCAAGATACCCTAAAGGTTAACCTCCAGGTTGAGTCGGTGGTGAAGGCGGTGAATGCAATGTTGGCATTAATTTCTAGAGGTACAGAATATAAGAGCAGGGATGTGATGCTTAGGCTGTATAAACCACTCGTGAGACCACACTTGGAGTATTATGTGTGGTTTTAGGCTCCTTATTTTAGAAAGGATATACAGACATTGGAAAAGGTTCAGAGAAGATTCATGAGAATGATTCCAGGAATGAAAGGGTTACCATATGAAGAACATCTGGCAGCTCTTGGGCTGTATTCCCTGGAGTTCAGGAGAATGAGGGAGGATCTCATAGAAACATTCTAAATGTTAAAAGGCCTGAACAGATTAGATGTGGCAAAGGTATTTCCCGTGGTAGGGGAGTCTAGGACAAGAGGACATGATTTCGGGGTTGAAGGACATCCATTTAGGCCAGAGATGTGGAGATATTGCTTTAGTCAGAGGGTGGTAAATCTGTGGAATTTGTTGCCACGAGCAGCTGTGGAGGCCAAGTCATGGAGTGTATTTAAGACAAAGATAGATAGGTTCTTGATTAACCAAGGCATCAAAGGGTATGGGGAGAAGGCAGGGGAGTGGGGATGACTGGAAGAATTGGATCAGCCCATGATTGAATGGCAGAGCAGACTCGATGGGCCAAATAGACTGCTTCTGCTCCTATATTTTATGGTTTTATTGTGGTCTTATGGTCTAGGGTACTGGTGATTCCATACCAGGCTGTGATGCTGCCAGTCAATGTACTCTCCACCACATATCTTCAGAAGTTTGTCAAAGTTTTAAATGTCATAGTGGATCACTGCAAACTCCTAAGGAAGCAGAGGTGCTGCTGTGTTTTCTTTTGTAATTGCACTTGCGCTGGACCCAAGACAGTTCCTCTGAAATGATAACACTGAGGGATTTAAAGTTGTTAATCCTCTCCATCGGCCGGCTGGTGGCGTAGTGGCATCAGCGCTGGACTCTGGAGCGAGTGGTCCCTAGTTCGAATCCAGCAAGCTCCCTTGCATGCTTTCCATTCGTGCTGAACATCGAACCTCGTAAAAAACAAACTGGAGAATGCTACAGAAATGCCACATGATAAGATCGGTGCAAAAAGCTTGTCATGACAGCGCCCCGATGACTCCACCTGGAGTTAAGGGCATGATGAATGATGAATGAATTCTCTCCATCTCCCGATCCCCGATGAGACTTGTCTCATGGACCTGTGGTTTCCTTCATCTGAAGTCTCTCGGCACTTGAGTGAGAGGTTGTTGTTATGGCATCACTCAATCTCCCTCCCATATGCTAATTTATCACCAACTTCAATTCGGCCAGCATTATTAGTATTGGAGCTGTACTTAGCTGCACTGTCATAAGTGTAAAGTAGTAGAGCAGAGAGGGCTAAGCACACAGCCTTGTGGTGCACCTATGCTGATGGAGATTGTGGAGAAGATGTTGTTGCCAATCTGAATTGATTGTCCAGTGTCCCAGGGTTGTGAAGAATCAATGAGATGCCATCTGCTCTGGATCTGTCGCTCCGGTGGGCAAATTGGAGTGGATCTAAGTCACTTCTCAGGCAGGAGTTGATATGTTTCATCACCATCCTCTCAAAGCATTTCATCACTGCGGATGTAAGTTTATTGGGTGATAGTCACTGAAGCCGGTCACTACAGTCTTCTTGGGCACTGGTCTAATTGAAGCCTGCTTGAAGCAGATAGGTACCTCAGACTGGCAAATCAAGAGGTTAAAGATCTCAGTGAACATTCCAGCCAGCTGATCAGCACAGGTCTTTAGTCCTTGGCCAGGTACCCAATCTGAGCTGGATGCTTTTCATGTGTTCACCCTCTTGAAGGCTGTTCACACTTTGGCTTTGTCTATCTGCCTCTCTACCAGAGGCCTTTATGTTCAGACCCAGGGAATAACTGTCAAACACAGGTTACTTAAAAGTACATACTGTTTATTAACAAGCTTGCATTCTCAGCAACACAGAGTCTCTGCTCACTGAGCTTGAGAAAATTCGCAGCCAAGTGAGCCCAGAATTCTGCGTGGAGCCGCTGTTATACATTGTTATCACATACAGAGAAGGATAGACCGAGAAGCTTCTCATGGAACAAACACTTCTTCGCTCATACATTATTCTCACAGAATGACTTGTCAAGCTGCCAATAAGTCAGTGAGGTTCTAGCCCTTTTAATTCTGCATATAATTCCTCAACTTCAGAGACAAATCATAGGATCATCAGTGGATGTGGAAGTTTATGATGGTTCTTCTATGTTTTGACTGTGAAAGCAAGCATAGAAAGGATTGAGCTCATCTGGAAGTGAAGCCCTGCTCTCTCCTAATTTAACTTTATCAGAGTTGGAAGTATTCAAGCCTTGCCACAACTGTTGGAGCATCCTTTACTGACTCGTGTTTGGTTCAGAGTTGTCATTTGGCCCGTGAGATGGCTTTCCGGAGATCATACCTGGACTTGTTGTAACTTTCTTGGTCACCAGACTTGAATGCCAAACAGCATGGAAACAGGCACTCAGATCTCCAATTCCTCACCACCCTTTCACATTAATCCTATATTTGTCCCATTTATGATGTCCAAGTTAGAAAGGACTTTGCTGAAGAAACATCTAAACACTTACACCTGGTTCGCTTCACAGATCTGTGCACCCAATACAGAGTATCAATCCTATGTGCTTCAGCCTATTTCCTAACTTCCATTGTCCAATTCTCCCAACACTGCAGTTTTCACTGGCTGCAACATCCCGTATTTAAACTTGTCTTTGTGTTCAAATTGTGATATGACTTCTTCTGACTATGTCCATAGCTCCTCCAGCCACACAAAATGCTAAGATCTGCCTCTGACTTCTTGTCTATCTCCATGTTGGTTCCCCCATTGTTGGTGGCCATTGTTAGAATTATCCAACAGCTCCCCCTTCTCTCCTTTCAACTAGGCCTTGTCAATTCATTTTATCTGACATAATATTCATTTTGTTAATGTGAGAAGATCAAACCCCAATGATGTTCCATCATATATTAAAATGTTGATGTTTGTGGATTTTCATCCTTCAAGAATTTGTTCTGGTGAGTAACTGAGCCCCACAAACATTATGTTCATTATATAATTTAAATATGTGGCTCTGCAAGTGGTTTATTGGATTAGGATGTGAGGGGTGAAAGTGGGGTGGTATAGAGTTTACATTCTTTGGTATTATCTTGTATCGAGTGCTTGTGCAGGATGGTAGATTCAAACACTCACTTTAACAACTTGAACATGAATAATGGCCATTTGTACAGGTGCCCAAAGAAATATTTTGCCCTTGGATTTTTGCCCATCTGGGAAGATGATTGAAGAAGATAATCAAAGAGACGAAGGAATGGTTAAAATTTGATGAGGAAGACGTCCCCTTGATATCCTAGATGGTTCAAAGCTGACATTGTTCTGGCTTTATTGAACTGTCTGTAGAGGAGTAGAAAGACTCAAGTGACAATTGCCAATTGATCCTGAGCATGAAGAGACTACGCTCAGACTTCTGGCCACTCACATCTGATGAGGTGCACGTAAACGAGAAGTACTTATCGATGTTGCTCCAAAATGATGCGGCCATTTGATAACCACCACAGCTTTAGGAAGATGTATAATTTGACAAAGATTTACCAAAATGATACAAGGACTCCAAAGGTTAAATTATGAGAATAACTGGGATTATATTCGCTGATGTTTAGAATGTCGAAGAACAATTTAACTTGATTTTTCGAGGGAATTGACACAGCAGGTAGGAATAAAAGCTACTTTCATTGGCCCAGGCAGCTTCAGCCAGCAGACAGTTTAGGCATTTCAGCCAGGATTCAGAAGTGGCGCTAGGAAATGCTCCTGCTTGCAAAGGGTGGGGGACATTTTGAACTCCGTAGCGAACAATGATTAAAGTTATGTTAACTCTATCCCATCTCTGGAGACAAATTGTTGACCAATATCTTTTATAAGCCTACCAATTCCCATTGTTCTCTTGATTATACTTGTTCCCGCACTGTATCGTGTAAAAATGAAATTTCCTTTCCTCAGTTCCTCCGTCTCCGCCACATCTCCTTCGTGTCATCCCTTGGTCCGACATTCTCTCCTATTAGATTCCTTTCTCTTCATCCCTTTGCCTTTTCTGCCTGTCACCCAGCTCCTCACATCATCATCCCTCCACAAACCACACACCCCACTCACTTGTCCTCCTCCCCCTCCCCTACCACCTTATTCTGGCTTTTGTCCCTTTCTTTCTCATCCCGATGAAGGTTCTCAGCCTGAAATGAAGGCATTGAGATGAAGGCATTGAGAATAACATCAGCAAATTTGCTGATGATACTAAGCTGGGTGGCAGTGTGACATGTGATGAGGATGTTAGGAGAATTCAGGGAGACTTGGATAGGCTGGGTGAGTGGGCAGATACTTGGCAGATGACGTTTAATGTGAATAAGTGTGAGGTTATCCACTTTGGGAGTAAGAACAGGAAGGCAGATTATTATCTGAATGGTGTAGAGTTAGGTAAGGGAGAAATACAAAGAGATCTAGGAGTCCTTGTTCATCAGTCACTGAAGGTGAATGAGCAAGTGCAGCAGGCAGTGAAGAAGGCTAATGGAATGTTGGCCTTTATTACAAAGGGAATTGAGTACAAGAGCAAGGAAATCCTCTTGCATTTGTACAGGGCCCTGGTGAGACCACACCTGGAGTATTGTGTACAGTTTTGGTCTCCAGGGTTAAGGAAGGACATCCTGGCTGTAGAGGAAGTGCAGCATAGATTCACGAGGTTAATTCCTGGGATGTCCGGACTGTCTTACGCAGAGGGGTTAGAGAGACTGGGCTTGTACACGCTGGAATTAAGGAGATTGAGAGGGGATCTGATTGCAACATATAAGATTATTAAGGGATTGGACAAGATAGAGGCAGGAAATATGTTCCAGATGCTGGGAGAGTCCAGTACCAGAGGGCATGGTTTGAGAATAAGGGGTAGGTCATTTAGGACAGAGTTAAGGAAAAACTTCTTCTCCCAGAGAGTTGTGGGGGTCTGGAATGCACTGCCTCGGAAGGTAGTGGAGGCCAATTCTCTGGATGCTTTCAAGAAGGAGCTAGATAGGTATCTTATGGATAGGGGAATCAAGGGATATGGGGACAAGGCAGGAACCGGGTATTGATAGTAGATGATCAGCCATGATCTCAAAACAGCGGTGCAGGCTCGAAGGGCCGGATGGTCTACTTCTGCACCTATTGTCTATTGTCTATCTGTTCTCAGGTTGCGGCTTTCCATTCCAGGACATCACAGATGTCCTCCTTCCTAAAAGAATGAGGTTTTCCTCCCTCCACCATTGATGTTGCCCTCACCCACATCTCGTCCATCTTTTGAATATCTGCGCTCACCACATTTCGCTGCTGACTTAACAGGGATAGAGTTCCTCTTGTCCTTACTTACCACCGCATGAGCCTCCACATCCAGCACATCATTCTCCGCAACTTATGCCATCTCCAAAGGGATCCTATCACCAAATATATCTTTACCTTCTCCCTCTCTCTGTTACTGCAGTGATCACTCCCTCCATGATTCCCTTATCCCTTCGTCCTTCCCGGCACTTATCCCTGCAAGTGGCTTATGTACTACACCTGTCCATTTACCTCTTCCCTCACCTGCATTCAGGGCCCCAAATAGTCCTTCCAGGAGAGGCAACACATCACCAGCCAATCTGCTGGGCCTTTTATTGTGTCCAGTGCTCCCAATGCGTCCTCCTCTACACCGATGAGACCCATCTTAATTTGGGTGCTTCATCGCATACCTCTATTCTATCCATAAAAACGGAACTTCCCAGTGGCCAAATCTGTTAATTCTAATAAATGGCAGTTCATCAGCTTCCTCTTGTGCCACAATGAGGCCACCCATATTATAAGGAGGAGGAACACCTTATATTCCATCTGGGTAGTCTCCAACCTGATGGCATAAACATCGATCTCTCCTTCAAATAAAAAAGTTTGTTGTGCTCCTTCCCTCTTCTTCTATTCCCACTTTGGCCTCTTGCCTCTTCTCTCCTGCCTATCACCTCCCCCGGGTCCCCTCCTCCTTTCCTTTTTCCTATCCAACACAATCTATCCTATCTCCTCTCCTATCAGCTTCCTTCTTCTCCAGCCCCTTGGCTTTTTCTACCCACCTGGCTTCACCTATCCTCCATCCCCTCCCCCCACATTTTTATTCGGGCGTCTTCCCCCTTCCTTTCTAGTCCAGATGAAGTGTCTCAGCCCGAAATAATGCATCATTTCCCTAGTTGCTGCCTGACCTGCTGAGTTCCTCTTGCATTTTGTGTATGCTGCTTTGGATTACAGCATCTGCAGAATTTCTCATGTTTATGTTAACTCCAATGTTGTGATTGGCAGATTTTAGTTCAAAAGCCTTATGAATAGTCACAGATCTCCTATGATCAATTTGGCCAGTGGAAGAAATTCAAGGGTTTAAATGCCCATGTTCCCACACATTGGAGGAAATAGCAATCCTATAGTTAACTCTGTGTGTTTGTGTGTGTGTGTGTGTGTGTGTGTGCGCGCACGCGCGCCCTTAACTTCTAGTGGAGTCATCGGGGCGCCGTCATGACAAGCTTTTTGCACCGATCGTTTTGGTGATTGTTCATCGTACGGTGTGCCTTGGGCATCTGAAACCTGGCGGAGCCCATCCCCCTCTAGGTTTATTTTTTACGAGGTCGGGTTGCTAGCTCAACGCTCAACCCAGGCACGGATGGAGAGCGTGCAAGGGAGTCGGCCGGATCCGAACTCGGGACCTCTCGCCCCGAAGTCCAGCGCTGAAGTCTAGCACTACACCAGCCCCTGACAACTAGATAACTACATGAAAGCAAAGAACTCTGGACTATGGAAAAGTGCGTTGTTATTATTATTTAAAAGGCAAAGATATAGATCCTAGTCCTGGCTGTCCATTCTATCTTTTATCCACTGTAGACAGGTATCCCTGCCCTACGCTGCAAACCTCTCTGCCTTTTGGTCTCTACTCTCTCATTGTTCAGAATGCCAGACTCTTAATCACCATCCATTCTATATAATAGTACCTCCTGAAGATCTGTGTCGACTTCTGTGTCTTAGAATTCCTTTGTGCAATGCATTGTAACAGCTGGGTGTATTTGTATTTCAGCAAGGCTCAGTGACAGAAACTTTTGAACTAGAGATCAAGAATCTGGTAAGTGCGATGACTGGTAATATGGGATGAATGGAAGCCTGAAGATCCCCTTCTAACATTAGCGAAGTAAAGCTAAGTGTTGTTTACCAGTGATAAGTAAGACCAAAAGGAAGGACAGCATGGGACAGGCTAATCCAATGTTAGAAGTATTACGGGCAAGGAGGATGAACTTAGACCCTGCATTGAATTACGATGTTATTACCATGACAGAGATCTGGCTGTGTAAGGGACGGGACAGGCTGCTCAGCATTGTGAGTTTAATTGTTTTAGATGTGATAGGGGGCAGATGGTAAAAGAGGTGGAGTGGTTGCACTGCTGAGGGAGAATATCACAGCAGTACTCAGAGAGGGCGTACCGAACGGCTCATCCACGGAGATGTTATGGGTGGAGCTCCAAAATAAGGAGGGTGCAATTACACTGATTGAATCAGATTGTAGCCACTCCCACCACAGCCCCCTCCCAAAGCCACCGAGAGGTGGAGGAATAGAAATGTAAACAGGTGCTGAAACCACAGGGTTGTCATAGTGGGGGGCTTTAACTACCCCAGTATTGATAGCAACTTCCTTAATATAAGACACATAGAATGGGCTGGGATTTCTTTAGTACATCCAAGAGGGGTTCTCCAAATAGTATGTGGAGAGTCCAAATGGAGGAGAGAACATATTGGACCTGGTTTTGAGAAATGAGCCTGGCCAGGTGACAGGCCTGACGGTGGGTGAGCATATTGGGAATAGTGACCACTACTTTCCTTTTGAAGTTGGCTGGTGGTGTAGTGGCGTCAGCACTGGACTTACAGGCCAATGGTCCTGGGTTTGAATCCACCCAGCTCCTTGCACACTTTCCACATGAGCAACTCAGCCTTGTAAGAAACAGACAAATGCTAAGGAAATAGCAAAAAATGCTGCTCGATGTACCACAAGGCGCAAAAAGGAACAACAAAAACCCATGTCTCGAAGTAGTTTTGAGGAAGGATAAAATCAGATCTTGCAGTAAGGTACTAAATTGGGGGAGGGCAAATTATGGCTGAATAAGACAGGAACTAAGAGTACTGAATGGGAGCAGCTGCTGTTCGACATGTCCACATCTGACATGTGAGAATTCTTTAAAGACCAGGTGATCAGAGTTCAAAATCTGCATGTTCTGTAGAGCAGTAAGGACAAAGATGGTAAAATAATCTCTGGATGATGGGAGATGTCCTAACAACACGCACAAAACGCTGGAGGAACAAGTCAGGCAGCATCTATGAAAAAGAGTATAGTTGATGTTTTGAGCCGAGACCCTTCAGCAAGACTGGAGAAAAAATGATGAGGAGTTAGAGCTAAAAGGTGGGGGGAGGGAGGGGAGGAAGAAACACAAGGTGATGGGTGAAACCGGGGGTGGGGGTGGGTGAGGGGTGAAGTATTGTTTTAATCTGATAATATTACCAAACCCAATGAAGCAAGGTTTTCTGACTTCATATCAATTGATTAGATTTTGCATAGCTAATTAATTATTTAGACCAAAATCACACTCTTTGTCATTAAGTTGATTTTGAAACTGAAGAAGCTTCTTCGGTGTGTTAAGGAGATAGTATGTAGACAAGCTGACGCTTCACTTTCACAAAGTCATTGTCAGTTTAATGCAACTCTGTCCCTTGACTCTGGGTTAATTCAGCCTGGTGGGGTTAGCTGTAGTTCAGTGAGGAAATCCTTGTCATGGGGCCAGAAGGTCACTAGTTTAAACCAGACCTGAGATCTGAACCTATGATATGGAATGGTTTTAGAGGAAACATGTGGCACTATCAGAGACACTGTTCACCAGGTGGGAGATTGATCCAAGGCCCTTCCTGATCTGACAGCTTGATGCCAATGAGTCCATGACACCTTGCTAGACAGAGAAGGGAAGTTCCAATGCTTGCCAAGTTGACATTCATCTTAAACATGATCTATATAGTTATCTCATTACTGCTCATGGGGTACTTCTGAGCATGTTTGCAATATTACAACAATGATTATATCAGCATTATTTCATTGGTAATATTGATTGTGATGTTGGAGAGTCCTGAGGATGTAAGAGCTGCTATCTAAATGAATACCTTGCTATGTTTTCTTTGTAAAACTAATGTAAACAAATGTATTTTCCAGCATGTCTGCTATCTTGACATGTCAATAGACTTTTCTTATGGATACTTTGGATATGGTTATTCTAACCAGGTAAGTCTGCATGTGAAACTTGCATTACAGAAATGTACTGCTTAGAAATGGCTGAGGCCTAACGAACGTTGATATATTGGGAGACTTTGGGGTGTGTCCTTAGCACGTGTTGATATGGTAGAGAAAAAGCCACTTGTTTCTCTTGGCTTCATGGACCAAGGCACTGAACATACGAATTGGGACAACATGTTGCAGTTTGTACAAAACATTGCTTTGGTACTGTGTACAGTTCTGGTCACCGCACTGCACAAAGAATGTGGTAGCTGTTGTAGCCTGGGGAAACGTACACACTCAGGACAACAAATAGTTTTTCGGGTTTTAATTCCTTTATCTGTTTTAGATGTTTAAGTGCCAGAAGAGGGTCTTAAAACAAAATGAACGACTTTACAATCAGGTCCTGCCATTACAATCTCCGTTTAACCTTCGATCCACACACTTGTGTATTGACCAATTGCGTATGCAGTATAAAAATACAAAGAAAATAGCACAAAACCTATATAGAACTAATACAGTAGTGGCAATTCTGAAAGAACACAATACAAACAACATTAGAATCCCCCAACCCTGAATCTTATACATCGCAGCGAAAAATGTAAGTGAATACATCTCATCTAAGATGTCTACTACTCTTTAGTACACACGTGCTGAACCCCCGAACGGAGACTAAACATTCACGTTACGTGGTTACGTGCACAATCAGTCGTGATACAATACAGTTAGGCAGAAGATACACTTCGGCACAACTTTTACAAGATATTGCCCAGTAGTTAAATTACAGGAAGCCTGACCTACTCGGTCGCTGAGGAACTTTGCAAGCCACGCTATCCAGCGTGAAAATCTAAAGCATCCACATGTAAAACATGTCAAATTACCAATATTCTCGATTCGTCAACAAGCATAAACGAATTCACATGGATATTGTAAATTAATGCTCACCTTTCCTCACCCAGCCCAGTACCTCTGGGGGAACTTGATTCCAATGCCCCATCAGCTTCGGCTGCAGACAACAAAATGGTCTCCCCACCATCCCGCGCGTGCATAATGATATCACCATCTCCACTTAAAGGCACAGACAACTATTCTAGCATTACCCAGATGGATGCCTGTGTACACTTGTTAACAATAATGAGTAGCATTCGATGGTCACCCTGTTACATAGCAATAAAGAGAGTGGAGAAGAGATTCACTGGGGTGTTGCCTGGGATGGAAGGCTCTGGATAAAAGAAAAGATCGGTTTGTGCTCTCTGGAACATAGGAGGCTGAGGGGTGACCTTAAAGAGATTTATAAAATTATGCAGGGCACAGAGAGTATGGATAGTCAGAATCTTTACCCAATGTATGGGAGTCTAGAATTAAAGGTCACAGGTTTAAAGTGAGAAGGGAGATTGTAAGGGGTTAGTTGATCAGTGTTGGAAATCGGGAATAAACTGGTAGAGGAAGATACATTTAAAATGCTTAAAAGACCTTTGACCAGCTACCTGGATAGGAAAGGCTTAGAGAGATATGGGCCTAATGAGAGATGAGAGTCGATAGGAAGAAATGGATGTGGTGACAATATTCAAGAATTAATCTTTGAATCTGAATGAATATTCCACAGTTGTCACCTTCATCAAGACCTGTGTGGATGAGTACATGCCTTCGACAACATACCAGACATATCCAAATCAAAATCTGTCAATGAACCAGGAAAGTGATAGTCTGTTGAGGGCTAGATCTGTAGCGTTCCAGACCAGTGACCCACAACTATACAAGTCCAGGTATGGCTAATGAAAGGCCATTTTAAGAGCAAAAAAAAACAATCTTGATTGAAGTTAGAGATGGAATTGGATGCATGTCAGCTCTGGCAGGGTTTACAGGCCATCACAGGCTGTGATACTTAAGTCCCAGATGAGCTCCAAGCCTTTTAAGCATGCTTTGAAAGGAAGAATAAAACTACACCTGTGTGAATCCCTGCAGCAACTGGCAACTCTGTGATTTGTCTTGGAGGCTGATAACAGAGCATCTTTCAAGAGGGTGAACCCTCGTAAAGTATCAGGCCCTGATGATGTACATGGTAGGGCACCATAAACCTACACTAACCAACTGGCAGGTGTGTTCAAGGACATGGTCAATCTCTCACCGCTGCAGCAGGAGGCTCCCACCAGCTTCAAAGGGGCGTCAATCATGCCAGTTTCCAAGAAGAGCAGAGAGAGCTGCCTTGTTGACTATCGCCTAGTTGCACTCACATCTACAGTGATGGAGTGCTTTGAGAAGTTGGTCATGGCCAGAATCGATTGCCTAAGCAAGAGCCAGGACCCACTGCATTTGTCTACCACCACAATAAGTCTATGGAGGATGCAATTTCACTGGCTCTCCACAAGGCCCGGTACTACCTTGACAACATCAATATCTGCAACAGGCTGCTGTATATTAATTACAGCTCAGCATTCAGCACCATCAAACCTCAGTATTAATCAAGCAACACACACAAAATGCTGGTGGAACACAGCAGGCCAGGCAGCATCTATAGGGAGAAGCACTGTCGACGTTTTGGGCCGAGACCCTTCGTCAGGACTAACTGAAAGGAAAGATAGTAAGAGATTTGAAAGTAGTGGGAGAGGGGGAAATGCGAAATGATGGGAGAGGACCGGAGATAGGAGGCCTCCCGTCCCATGATCCTTTCCCTTCTCCAGCTCTGTATCACTTTCGCCAATCACCTTTCCAGCTCTTAGCTTCATCCCACCCCCTCTGGCCTTCTCCTTCCAGTGTGCTGGAAGAACTAAGTAGGTCAAGCAGCATATGTAGAAGCGAAGAGTAAGATGATCTTTTTTGGTCAAGACCATGTACCAGGACTGAGTGGTAAGTGGAAAGCTTGCTACTGTAGCGCCGTGCAACAGGGGTTGGATAGGGTTTGGTAGGTGAAAGGTGGAACAAGATGGGGAAAGGATGATAAGCAGGTTGGGGTGGGGGGAGCATGGGAAAGAGAAGAAAACCAGGATATCGGGTGATTTGTGAGGGAAGAAAGCACCAAGACTGGGGTATGGTTTTCCTGAAAATGGGATATTCAATGTTTCTAACATTAGGGTGGGAGCTACTTAAGCGGGATAAGAATGGTGTTTTTCCTGTTTGTGATAGGCCTCTCCATAGCAGTGGGGGTAAGTCAAGGGCAGATATTGCTATGGAATTCTAACTGGGAGAAGAATATCTCATATTCGTCTTGGGTAACTTGCAACCTAATTGTATGAACATTAAATTCTCCATTTCAGGTAACATGCTGGTGTGCAACTGAGCGAGTAGGTTGTAGGGAAGTGAGTGGGGAAGGGGGATGATGGAAGTGATAAGACTATTCAGAGATGCTCCCAGACACGCTCACCTTTCCACCTAGGTATCTCTGCCAACTGGTTCCATCTGTCCATCAGCCCTACCCATCTGGTTCCACTTATCACCTCCCAGCTTTGCTTTCATACCCGTTTACCCTGCTATACACCGGTGATCTCCTCTTCCTTCTCAGTTCTGATGCAAGGCCTTGACATTGCCTTAAACTCTTTGCCTCCATTGGCCCAGTGAGCTCTTCCAGCATTGTGTTTTTCTTTGCTTTAGACACCAGCATCAGCTGCCTCTTTTGTCCTCTCTAAACAAAAGAATGCAGGGCATGTGATACAGAGCAGGAGGACATGCCCACCTGATATCAGAATCAGGTTTACTATCACTGGCATATGTTGTGAAATTTGTTACGGCCCGAACCTCCGAGTAATTCCAGTGCTTTCTGCTTTTAGGTTAATATCATAGAGCGTGACAGCACAGAAACAGGTTACTTGGCCCATCGAGTCTGTGCCAAACTATTATTCTGCATAGTCCCGTTGACCTGTACCTGCACCATAGCCCCCCATACCCCTCCCATACATGTACTTATCCAAACTTCTCTTAAGTGATGAAGTCCAACCTGCATCCACCAGCTCTGCTGACAGCTCATTCCACGTTCACACCATCTTCTGACTGAAGAAGATCCCCCCTCACGTTCCCCTTACATATTTCACACCTATGCCCTCTAGTCTGGTTTGCCCAACCTCACTGGAAAAAGTCTGCCTACATTTGCCCCATCTATACGCTTCATATGCGTATACCTCTATCAAATCTTCCCTCATTGTCCTATGCTCCAGGGAATAAACTATTCAACTTTTCAGAATCATTTAAATCCTCAAGTCCCGGCAACATCTTTGCAAATTTTCTCTGCACTCTTTCATATGCTTACTGTAATTCACTGTTGTTTTTCTCTCTGTTATTACGTACTGCATTGTAATGCTGCCACAAAGACAACAAATTTCATGATATGTGCTGGTGATATGAAAGCTGATTGTGATTGTGAATAACTGGATCTTAGTGGTAGCTTTCCAGTAGGTTGCTGACTGGAACTGCACACAGTGCTGGAAATGAGGCCTCATCATAACATAGCATCCCTACTCATCTACTCAGTATTTGATTTATGAAGACCAAAGTACCGAAGCTCTATTTATGATCCTAATCTTGCTAATAATGCTAAAAGGATTAGAAACATAGGAAACCTACAGCACAATACAGGCCCTTTGGCTCACAAAGCTGTGCCAAACATGTCCTTACCTTAGAAATTACCTAGGGTTACCCATAGCCCTCCATTTTTCAAAGCTCCATGTACCTGTCTTAAAAGACCCTATCGTGTCCGCCTCTACCGCCGTTGCCAGCAGCCCATTCCACGCACTCACCACTCTCTGTAAAAAAACTTACCCCGGCATCGCCTCTGAACCTACTTCCAAGCACCTTAAAACTATGCCCTCTCATGCTAGCCATTCCAGCCCTGGGGAAAAGCTTTTGACTATCCACCCGATGAATGCCTCTCATCATCTTATACTCTTCAATCAGGTCATCTCTCATCCTCTGTCACTCCAAGGAAAAAAGGGCCAAGTTCACTCAACCTATTCTCATAAGGCATGCTCCCCAATCCAGGCAACTTCCTTGTAAATCTCCTCTGCACCCTTTCTATAGTTTCCACATCCTTCCTATAGTGAGGCGACTAGAACTGAGCACAGTACTCCAAGAGGGGTCTGACCAGCGTCCTATATAGCTGCAACATTACTCTCGGCTCCGAAACTCAATCCCACGACTGACGAAGGCCAATGCACCATATGCTTTCTTAACCACAGAGTCAACCTGCACAGCAGCTTTCAGTGTCCTACGTACCCGGACCCCAAGATCCCTCTGATCCTCCACACTGCCAAGAGTCTTACCATTAATACTACATTCTGCCATCATATTTGACCTACCAAAATGAACTACCTCACACTTACCTTGGATGAACTCCATCTGCCACTTCTCAGCCCAGTTTGCATCCTATCAATGTCCCACTGTAACCTCTGACAGCCCTCCACATGATTCACAACACCTCCAATCTTTGTGTCATCATCAGCAAATTTACTAACCCATCCCTCCACTTCTTCATCCAGGTCATTTACAAAAATCACAAAGAGTAGGGGTCCCAGAACAGATCCCTGAGGTACACCACTGGTCACCAACCTCCATGCAGAATATGACCCGTCTACAACCACTCTTTGTCTTCCATGGGCAAGCCAGTTCTGGATCCACAAAGCGATATCCCCTTGGATCCCATGCCTTCTTACTTTCTCAATAAGCCTTGCAATGGGGTACCTTATCAAATGCCTTGCTGAAATCCATATACACTACATCTATGGTTCTACCTTCATCAATGTGTTTAGTCACATCCTCAAAAAATTCAATCAGGCTCGTAAGGCACGACCTGCCTTTTCCAAAGCCATGCTGGCTATTCCTAATCATATTATGCCTCTCCAAATGTTCACAAATCCTGCCTCTCAGGATATTCTCCATCAACTTACCAACCACTGAAGTAAGACTCATTGGTCTATAATTTCCTGAGCTATCTCTACTCCCTTTCTTGAATAATGAAACAACATCTGCAACACTCCAGTCTTCCGGGGCCACTCCCGTCCCCGTTGATGATGCAAAGATCATTGCCAGAGGCTCAGCAATCTCCTCCCTTGCCTCCCACAGTTGCCTGGACACATCTCATCCGGTCCTTGTGACTTATCCAACTTGATGCTTTCCACAACCTCCTGCACATCCTCTTTCTTAATATCTACATGCTCAAGCTTTTCAGTCCACTGTAAGTCATCCCTACAATCGCCAAGATCCTTTTCCGTAGTGAATACAAATAACCTGTGTAAAAATCCACCTTTACTCCTCTAAGATGTGTTCATTTTGCCAGCCTTACCATGTGCTAGACTTCTCCCTTTTCTCTTTTCCTTTGGTCTTGATACCAGCTGAAGCAAGTGGAAAAAGAAAAAACAAGCATCAACGACGATTCCCTTTTCCTTCGGATCCCTCCATTAGGGAACAGAAAGGATGAAACAAAGTAAGCAATTTTTACTCACACTTACAGGTCCAGTGTAAAGCTCCCTCCTTTTTTCTCTCTTGCTATTTTTACTGCAACTCCGAATTCTATGGCTTTCATTACCTGGGGGGACATGAGAGTGTCTTTCAATTTGTTCAACCAACCCAGGCTTGTGTCATCACATGAGAATGACGTAGATTCAGCAGTTAATCACAACCCTTAACTATATGACACATGCTATTAGCAATTGAGAGTCTGGAATTTGGGAAAACAGCATCTGTTGCTGGTAAAGGTGACCAGAGGCCATTGTCACAGAGCCCACCAGGTTGTCTAAAGACTTTCACAGGGGATCTGTCACCGTGATCCAGTCTAGCCTACAGTGGACTCCAGACTCTGTGCTGTTTACTAGTCAATGTTATCTGAACTGGGCCAGCAAGCCACTGATTTGTAGAAAAACAAAAATATTGAAACTGGATGGGCTCACTGACATTGGCCTTAATGCCAAAATGTGACGTGGTAAAATCGCACCCATGCCCAACCCAGCCAATCTTACAAATCCTCCTCATGCACATCTCAGGCCTGCTCTCAAAAATTCAGAGATCTGCAGATATCTACATCATAGACAAATCAAGCCTCCTTCCTGACTAATTGTGCTTTATGGTATTGTACCTGAAAGACAATGTGGCAGATTCATCCTCTGCAATTCTGAACACATCTAGCAGAGCAGACCCACCAGTGCTGGTGTCGTGGTGGTACAGCACACCTCAATCCACACATCAGTTAAAGACATCACAAAGTCTCAGGGCATACAGTCAAACACAAGCAAGGAAACCTCCTGCTGACTCCAACATTCATTCTTCCTCAGCTGATGAACCAGCACTCCTCCACATTGGACCACACTTGGAAGAACCATTGAATGAAGTAAGGGATCAAAATGTACTCTAGTTGGGGATTTCAGTATTCCATCACCTCAGTGGCTCAGCAGACCATGCTGAACCCCTCAAAAACGTGAGTCTGCAGCGGTTAAAGCGGGTAGTATGGGTTTCAAGTTCTTGGGCGTTGACATCTCAGAAGATCTATCCAGGGTCCACCATAATGATGTAATCATGACAAAGGTATCCCAGTGGCTATACTTCATTTGGAGTTGGAGGAGATTTGGTGTGTCACCAACAACTAGCAAATTTCTACAGATGTACTGTAGAGAGTATTCTGCCTGGTTGCATTAGCGACTGGTATGGATCTTCAATACAAAGGATCATAAGAGGCTTTAGAGGGTTGCAGACTTAACCAGCTCCGTCATGGCACAAGCCTCTCCACTCTCAAGGACATCTTTCAAAAGAGGAGCCTCAAGAAGGTAGCATCCATTGTTAAGGACCCTCACCATCTGGGACATGCCCTCTTCTCATTGATACCATCAGAGGGGAAGTACAGGGGCATGAAGACCCACACTGAATGTTTTAGGTACAGCTTCTTCCCCTCTGCACATCACAGAAACCCCCTCCATGACCACTGCCTATACTTCTTGCAGTATAATCAAAACCCACTCACCCTGGTCATTCACTCTTTACCACTCTCCCATTGGGGAGAAGATACAAAAGCCCAAAAGAAAGCCTAAGAACAGTTTCTATTCCACTGTTAGAAGATTATTGAATGATTCTGTAGTACAGTATGATGAAATCTTGACCTCACAATCTACTTCACTATAACCTTGCACCTTATTATCTACCTGTATGACTTACTCTGTAATTGTAACAATTTATTCTGCATTCTGTTATTGTTTTACCCTGTACTACCTCAATGCATTGTAATGAATTTATCTGTATGAACAGTTTTCAAGACAAATTTTTATAACTCTACCATGGTACATCTGACATTAACAAACCATGTTAGAGGATTACAAAATCATGATGAGACATAGATAAAGTGAATGGTGACAATCATTTTCCCAGGGTGGGTGAGTCTGAATTAGAGGGCATAGATTTTAAGGGAGTGAGGTAAGATTTAAAGGAGAACTCGAGGGCAGATTTTGGATGGTTGGTGTATGGAAAAAAACTTCAAGAGGAATTGATAGAGGCAAGTACAGTTACAATAATTAAAATATCATTTTGACAGTTGTATGGATAGGAAAGGTAGGGGGATATAAGCCAAACACAGCCAAATGGGATTAGCTCAGGGAGGCAACTTGGTCAACATGGACAAGTTGTGCCAAAGAGCCTGGTTCTGTGTTGTGTGACTATATGACTCTGTTCATTTTTCTGACCTTTACCCCAGATGCACAATGGCACGAAAGAATAGAAGTAGTTGGTAAAGTACTGTACTTCACAGCAGTTGCCAGCAGTTCTGTTTATGTTCAGCATGGACTTGATAGGCTGAAAGGCTTTTCTTCCAATCTGCATGACTGTAAGAGAAGTATTCACAATCTTGTGGAGCTTTTCCCTCTAGCTGTTTGCACTTTGGTTGCTGAAAGTTGGTCTAGTGGGTTCTATGTCATGTTGTGCTCTTACCTGTAGCAACGTGATCACCTACCAGACCATGCCATACCCAGCATTCCTGCCCAAGGAGCTCCAAGTGTCGGTCGGAAACCTTGCAAAGGAGAGGGAGAGAGAAACCACTCTGGCTGAGTCACCTGAATACTTCACCAAGGTTCCCCGCTCTGTCCTGCACCTTATGAAGACAAGAAAAAGGCAAGTAACCTCTTATGTAAAGCACTGGAAATCACATGATAACACCCTGGGAAAGGTTTCACTGCTAATGTAATGGTCTTTCTGTAGAAGCTGTGTTTGGGTTATAGTTAAGCGGTACCGGGTTCTTTGGAGTATGAACTGTTTATTGTTGTTTGGCGGGAGATGGAGAGGTAACACGCTGGAGAGAACCAATCATAGGATACGACCCGATGGGGAGATTGTGATTCGATGGAGCCAGGCGCCGAGTTCGACTGAGGTTCAATGAATTGAGCTCCAACTGGTGCACATTCGACTGTTTAATTATAATGGACTGATTTTGTTTTTTCATTATTTTCTTTACTAATCCTTTAGTCAACGTTCATAAATATAATTCCTTTAGTCATATGCAGTGTGCTGTCTGTTGTTTCTTGGCACTGAGTTGTAATGAGGTTGCAAATTACACAGCATCCACACAAACCAGGGTCTGGAACGGGAGAGCCGTCTCAGTCTCACAGGTTTGGCAGGACCAGAGTGTGTCTTCCCTAGACTTAAGCAGCCAAGGACAGACATCCTCTATCCTGAAGCTGTGCCCTCTTGTCCTAGCCTCCTCCATCATGGGATGCATCCTTTCCACATCTACCATGTCTAGGCCTTTCAACATTTGAAAGGTTTCATTGAAATCCCCCCACATCCTTCTAACTTCCAGCAAGTACAGACCCAGAGCCATCAAAGATTCCTCATATGATAACCTTTTCATTCCCAGAATCATGCTTGTGAACCTCCTCTGAACCCTGTCCAATGTCAGCACATCTTTTCTTAGATGAGGAGTCCAAAACTGCTTTCTATACTCATGGTGAGGCTTCACCAGTGCCTTCTAAAGCCTCAGCATCACATCCTTGCTCTTGTATTCTAGACCTCTTGAAATGAATGCTAACATTGCACTTGCCTTACTCACCACAGACTCAGCCTGTAAGTTAACCTTTAGGGTGTTCTGCACAAGGATTCCCAAATCTCTTTGTATCTCAGATTTTTGGATTTTCTCCCTGTTTAAAAAATAGTCTGCACATTTATTTCATCTTCCAAAGTGTTGACCATGCATTTTCCAGCATCGTATTTCATTTGCCACTTCCTCATCCATTTTCCAAATCTTTCAAAGTTCTCAACACTACCTGCCCCTCCACCAATCTTCGTTTCAACTGCAAATCTGGCAACAAAGCCATATACTGTATTCCATCATCTAAATTATTGATATACAGCATAAAAAGAAGAGGTCCCAAAACCACGACTCACTAATAGCCAACCAGAAAAGGATTCTTTTATTCCTATTCACTGCCTCCTACCAATCAGCCAATGCTCTAATCATGTCAGCAGCTTTTCTTTAGTGCTTTGGCCTCTTAACTTGGTAAGCAGCCTCATGTGTAGCACCTTATCAAAGGCCTTCTGAAAGTCCAAATATACAACATCCACTACATCCCCTTTATCCATCCTACTTGTAATCTCCACAAAGAATTCCAACAGGTTCACCAGGCAAGATTTTCCCTTGACAATGCGGACTCTGTCCTAACTTGTCCTGTGTCACCAAGTACTTCAAAACCTCATCCTTAACAATTGACAATAACATCTTCCCAACCACTGAGGTCAGGCTAACTATAATTTCCTTTCTGCTGTCTTCCTCCTTTCTTAAAGAGTGGTGTGACATTTGCAGTTTTTCAGTCCTCTGGAACCAAGCCAGAGTCGAATGATTCTTGAAGGATCATTACTAATGTCTCCATAATCTCTACCACTACCTCTTTCAGAAGCCCAGGGTGCAGTTCATCTAGTTTGGGTGACTTATGTACCTTTAGGTCTTTCAGTTTTTTGAACATCTTCTCCCTTGTAATAGTAATTGCACTCACCTCTCTTCCCTCACACTCTTCAACAGGTGGCACACTGATAGTGTCTTCCACAGTGCAGACTGATGAAGAATAGTTCATCTGCCATCTCCTTGACCCCTCTTGTTATTTCTCCAGCCTCATTTTCTACCGGTTCTGTATCCACTCTCATCTCTCTTTTATTTTTTTATATACTTGAAAAAGCTTTTTCTATCCACCCTGATATTGTTTGCTGGCTTGCTTTCATATTTCATCTTTTCCCTCCTAGTAATTCTTTTAGTTGTTCTCTGCAGGTCTTTAAAAGCTTCCCAATCCTCTGTCTTCCTGCTAATTTTTGCTTTGTTGTATGCCCTTTCTTTTGCTTTTACAATAGCTTTGACTTCTCTCGTCAGTTATACTATTTTGCTATTTGAGTATTTCTTCATTTTTGGAATGCGACTATCTTGCACTTTCCTCACTTTTCCCAGAAACTCAAGCCATTGCTGCTCTGCTGACATCCCTGCCAGCATCTCCTTCCAATTTACTTTGGCCAACTCCTCTCTCATACCACTGTAATTTCCTGTACTCCACTGAAACTCCCTGCTACATCAGACTTTACTTTCTCCCTATTAAATTGCAAGTTGAACTCAATCATATCGTGATCACTGCCTCCTAAGCGTTCCTTTACCTTAAGCTCCCTAATTGCCTCTGGTTCATTACAACACCTAATCCAGTACAGCTGATTCCCTAGTAGGCTCAATGACAAACTGCTCTAAAAAGCCATCTTGTAAGCATTCAACAAATTCACTCTTGGGATCCATTACCAACCTGATTTTCACAATCTGTTTCACAGCATGTTAAACTTTCCCATTATTATCTTAACATTGTCCTTTTGACAGACCTTTTCTATTTCCCATTGTATTTTGTAGTCCACATCCCAGCTACGGTTGGAGGCCTGACTATAACTGCTATCAGGGTTCTTTTACCTTTCCAGTTTCTTAACTCAATTCACAAGGATTCAACATTTTCTGATCCCATGTCATATCTTTCTAATGATTTGATGCCATTATTTATCAGCAGAGCCATGCTACCCCTCTGTCTACCTTCCTATTCCTCCAATACAATGTGTAAGCTTGGACTTCAACTCCCAACTACAACCATTCTTTAGACACCATTCAGTGTTGGCCACAATATCATACCTGACAATCTATAAAAGTGCACCAAATTCATCCACCTTATTTATTATACTCCATGCATTGAGAAAAAACACTTTGAGTATTGTATTTTCTATCCTTTTTGATTCTGTATCCCTAATGCACTGATATACGCATATCTGATATCTGATATATCCTGCTGCCTGCAATTTTGCCCTGTCATCTGCCTGCCCTCTTGACAGTCTGACTGCATGTTGTTTTACCATCTATCCTATCCTGAGCCCCATCACTCTGGTTCCCACCCCCTGCCAGATTAGTTTAGACCCTCACCAACAGCTCTAACAAACCTGCCCGTGAGAATATTGGCCCCCCCACCCTTGGGTTCAGGTGCAGCCCATCCCTTTTGTACAGGACATACCTCCCCCAGAAGAGATCCCAATGATCCAAGAACCTGAAGCCCTGGCCCCTGCACCAGCTTCTCAACCACCCATATATCTACCAAATCATCCTGTTTCTACCCTCACTGGCGTGTGGCACAGGTAGCAATCCAGAAATTACTACCCTGGACGTCCTGCTGCTCAGATTTCTGCCTAGCTCTCTATATTCTCTCTTCAGGACCTCATAGCTTTTCCTTCCTATGTCCCTGTTACCAATACCTACCAAGACATCTGGCTGTCCCCCCCCCCCCTTTTCAAAAAGCTGCGGACACGATCCGAGATATCCCTGACCCTGGCACCAGGGAGGCAATGTATCATCTGGGTGTCCCGTTCACGTCCACAGAATCTCCTGTACGTTTCTCTGACTATTTAGTCCCCTATCACTACCGCTCCCCTCTTCTGCACCATGGACCATTGTTCAGTGCCAGTAACCTGATCTCTGTGGCACTTCCCTAAGAGGTCAACCCCCACAACATCCAGAACAGAATACTCATTCTTTAGGGGAATGGCCACAGGGGTGCTCTGCATTAACTGCCTATTGACTGTCCCATTCCTTCTCCTGACAGTCACCCAGCCCTCTGTCTCCTGCCCCTTAGGGGTGACTACTTCCCTGCAACTCCTATTGATGGTCTCCTCACTCTCCCATACAAGCCGAAGGTCATCCAGCTGCTGTTCCAGATCCCTAACACGGTCTTCAAGGAGCTGCAGCTGGATGCACTTCATGCAGATGTAGTTCCCCGGGAGACTCCGAGTCTCGCAGGGCTCCAACATCTGGCATGAAGAAAACACAATGGCCAATTAAACTACACTAAATACCCCTGACACAGTTGGCACTCTCACCACTGGCCCACTCCCAACAATGGCCGCTCGGCTTGTCCCTTTTGTACTTTTATTTTCTCCTCTCTCTGCTGCTCCCGCTGCTGTTTGGGCCACCGGAATATGGCTGGAAGCTGATAGTACAACCTATACACAGGTACCCTGAATAATGGTAGGAGGTAGACCGATCATCAAGCCCTGGGCCCCTGCCGATTATAGGAGCATGACTATCTTCCTTACCACCAACTCAAACTGCAAGTTAACAATTAAGGAATACTGCATATCGATCCAGATCCCTTTGCACCTCTGATTTCTGACTTAGCTTCCTGTTTAGAAAATAGTCTTTGCCTTTATTCTTTCTACCAAAGTGCATGAGATGACCATACACTCCCTGACACTATATTCCGTCTACCGCTTCTTTGCCCATTCTCTTAATCCTTCTACACATTTCCTCAGCATAATCCTCAGCATTACCTGTCCCTCCTCCTATCTTTGTATTGTCCACAATCTTAGCCAAAGGCCATCAATTCCATCTCCACATCATTGACATAAAACATGAAAAGAAATGGCCCCAACACTGACCCCCCCACTCCTGCCGAACGCCACTAGTCACTGGCAACAAACCATAAAAGACCCCCTTTATTCTCTCTGTCTCCTGCCAGTCAGTCAATCCATGCTAGTATCTTTTCCGTCATGCTATGTGCTCTTATCTTGTTTAGCAGACTCATGTGAGGCACCTTGTGAAAGGCCTGAAAATCCAAGAAAGCTGCAACCCCAGATTTTTTTTTGTCAATCCTGTCACAGAATTCCATCAGATTCGTAAGGCAAAATTTATCTTTATGGAAATGATGCTCAATAACCTATTTTATCATGTGCTTCCAAGTACCTCATCTTCTCAACCACTGAGGTCAGGCTAACTGGCCTATAATTTGTTTGCAGGCCGAAACCAGTTTGAATCAGCCTAAACAGGCTGAAACTGGTTTGAATTGGCTGAAATCAGTTTGAACCCATTTCGATTGGCTGGACTTGAGCCACAGTGACACAGCGGTTAACGTGACGCTATTACAGCTTGGGGTGCTGGAGTTCAGACTTTAATCACGTAACTAGGCTAGGGTTAAATTGGTCATTTGCTGGTGGTGCAGTTTGAAAATCCTGAAGGGCAGATTCACCACTTCCTGCTAAAAGAAATTCCTCCTTGCCTCTGTTCTAAAGGGTTCACCTCCCTCAACCATCTCCTGTCCTGTCTAAAACCTTCAATGGCTTATGTTATTAAAGGCCTGTTTCATTTGTAATGAACATCTCTAATTAGAGACAGTCAAGTCAATTTGAATCACTGTTAACTAACAACAAAAAACAAGTAAAACATAGTTAAACTTGCTTATTCTTCACATTTGGTCACCAACTCCACCCCCCACCCCCAACCAAGTCCACTTGAAGTTCAAAGTAAATTTATTATCAAAGTATGTATACGTCAACATATACTACACAGAGGTACATCATCTTGCAGGAATTTACAGTGGAAAATTAAAACTTCTGAAAAATCATATATAATTAATGACTGACAAATAACTGATGTGCAAAAGAAGACATTATTATTAAAGATAAATAAAGAAAAAGAGATAAGTGAAAAATTAGAGAAAATTTAAAAAAGAGAAAAAAATGAAGAAAAAAATGAGAAAATGAGGGAGGAAAAGAGGGGAAAAACAGATGAAGGAATGATACTGACAACATGAATTGTGGAGTCCTTGAAAGTGAGTCTCTAGGTTGTGGAATCAGTTCAGAGTGAAATTATCCACGCTGGCTCAGGAGCTTGATGGTTTTAGGGTAATAAACCCAAGAGACTAGCTGGTGTAAAGCTGGGGTGCCAGCAATGAGGTGTAACCCACAGCTCAGCTCAGCACATTACAAGCCATCCCAAACAGTAAATCCGTGGTGTCTGAATCTGGTCTCTGGAGCTGTTACGTACCCCGTAACCGGGTTAACAGACCAGCAGAAATGGAAGGATACGTTGGAGTCTGGTGGTACTGTGACTAAAAGTGTTTATTAGCAAACTAAGCAATGCAATATCAAAAATGCAAATATACATATAAAACAGGTTAGCAATAATAAAAACAGAAGTGTAGGAATAATAATCAATAATAAGAAACAAGCTCTATCAATGTCTAGGGGTAAATGAGTTGTCATAGAAGAATATAAAGTTCAGTTCAGTTCGTTCGTGCTGAGGTAGTTGGTTGTTGTGATGCAATGTTGGAGAGAGAGAGAGAGACCGAGCAAGAGACTGGGCAGCTGCAGCAGGCAAACCTTCTGTTGTGTTCTTATTCCGTTGTACCGTTGTGGTCATTCGGTTATGACCCCTCCGTTCTCAGCTAGACCGTTCTTCTGTGGTGGACTCGTCACTCTGGCGTGAGTGGACACACACACAAGCCCCCACCGGTCCTGCCGTCACACTGTGAGCTTTGTGACCGATCTCCCGATCCGGTCCTCGAAGCCCCCACCTTCCTGTGGGTGCACAACACTCTTTCAGTGTCCACTGGTGTGTCTGAGGGGTGTCTCCCCACACCTGTCTTTTATCCCCATGGACGGGGTATCGGACATCCACCAACTCCACATGTCTATGTCCAGCAAACTAGGCCTCTCCTGCTGTCTCCTCAGGAATGTTAACGAGCAAAGAAACATCCTTGCAGCGAAAGGTAAATAATCAGTGAAGAGCCAAAATATATAAATCATCCGTCTCTTTCTCTCTTATCTGTAGCAGATGCCTCTACCTCTGTTTTTCAACTCTCTCTCTCATTAGCAGCATAGTTCCAGGGGCGGGGGCGGGGGTGGGGGGTTAACTCTGGACCCCATTTTCCATCAGGTCTGTTCAGCACTCATAACAGCACTAAAGCTGCAAGTCTGGAAGGGGTGACGTGCAGTGGTTAACTAGTGGAATTAGCCTACACTGTACTCCAGCCCTGTGTTTCAACGGACTGTGTTTCTTCAAAATGGTGCTATATTCTGTCCCCCTAGGAAGGCAGATAGTAACTTGTTTCAACTGGAAAAACTGCACTCAGTACAGGTGGAGTTTAATCTGGACAAGTGTGAGGTGTTGCACTTGAGGAAGTAAAATGCAGGGCAGAAGTATACAGTAAATGGTGGAATATGTCCTTTAGCATTCCACTGGACAGTCAGTCAGCTGGAGTGGGACTTAAATCATCATATTCTTGCTCAGTTCATTGCTGACTCCAGTTACCAAGACAAATGTAGTGCAAACCAAATTTGAGCTATGTGAGTGCATTTGTTTACCTAAATTCATTTTAAAGACAGCAATATTAAACAAATGCAGAATTTAAGTATAAATTATAACCAATGCAAGCTGAGACTGAAAACAAAATGTAAGTTGGCTCTAACTTTAATCATCATTGGGAGATTCTGCCAATAGCTGTTAATTATGAGGAACTTTTTAAGTGCAAGAATACTATTGGGCAAATTTTAAAAGGTTTTTAATACTTTTTAAGTTTGCTAATCACCTTTTGTAAATACATGCAACACCCACATTTTAATGGGGAGGAAGCTGTGAGTCAGTTTTCTAATTTTACACAACATGAAGCTGCATCATCTATGATTACAACAAGAAGATGAGCTAAAATCAATATTGTTACTTATTTTCAAATACCGTGAAGGCGAAGTTTTGCGCAAAGATTTGTGAATTCTGCAAAAGCGAATTTCAGAGCAGTCATTGTTAGAGGGCTACCTGTTTTAATTTTTTCTGTATCATTTTTGAAAAGTCATTTTATGAATTTTTAAAATTAGGTTACTCACAGTTAGACTGCCTTCTGTAAGGCCTAAAGCAAAAAATTACTTCACCAAACTAGCAACACACAAAATGCTGGAGGAACTCAGCAGGCCAGGCAGCATCTATGGAAAAAAACCCACAGTCGACGTTTTGGGCCTGTTACGTTCCCAGTAACCGGGTGACTTGCCAGCAAAGATAGAGAGGTCCGCTGAAGCCTGATGGTACTATTTTCAAATGTTTTTATTTATAAAGGGGCACAAACGTATGGTTAATACAGAACATTCAGATCATATACATCGTCAAAACTCAATCTAAAGCGCAGGTATAGTAATAATCAATCAAAAATAAGCTCTATCGTTGTCTGGGGATACTGAGTCCAATGGAATATAAGAGTCACTCAAAGTCTGCAGGCTTCCCTGTTTCGGGAACCGCTGGCATTTCACGTGTTGGATAGAGAGAGAAGGAACACTTGCCCGTCGTCTTTGCGAAGCAATTCCCTGTTGTTAGTTAAAACGGTTTGTCCTTTGGTTCCAGCCACAGACTCCCGATCCGGAATCTAACGCACGTGGCTTCCTTCAGAATGGCTTCCCGCTCCGACGGGAAGCGCTATCGTGTCTTCTTCGTGTGTCTCCTTGGTGCGTCTGAGGCCCCGCCTCGGCAGCCCACCTTTTATCTGGACTGGCAGGGTTGTAGATGTCAATCAGGGTGGGGGTGAGGCAATCTTTCCCCCATCACCCATCTCACATTGCCCTGAGGGGTTGCACGTAGTCCAGTTCCTTATTCCACAAAGGTGTCTCCCAAGACAATGGCTATGTCCAAGGCTTTTGTCTTGCTGAGCGGCCAGCCCTCATTCCAAACCGTAAGGCTCTCTCTCTCTCTCTCTCTTGCGATTCTCACAAAGGAGGGGGCTGGGGTTATAACAGGCCGAGAGAGACCCTTCAGCAGGATGTTTTTTGTGATTTCCAGCATCTTCAGATTTTCTCTTGTTTGTGATTTGTTCACCAAACTAGCATCATTTTGAGCAAAGTTTGCACTTGGATTTGAAAACCTTGCCCACAATACAGATAAAATCTTAGTTCCCTTCTTATTGGATTTGAGGCAAAACCTTAGCCATCAAGTGTCTTAGGTGGAAAATGTTCGCAGAAGGTTATGTTCATATTTTGATGTACAACACAAACTAACTTGTCTGCACCTTTTGTTCCTTAACATGATAAGGTGCGTCTCTGTTCCTAAAAGATTTGATAATATTTCTGCCTGAAGCACTGTTGAGAATCCCACAATCTCATTGACCCACTACCATCAGGAAGGAGGTACAAGAGCATCAGGACTAGGACTGACAGACTGAGTACCAGTTTCTTCTCCCAGGCTGTGAGACTAATGAATACCCTGCCACCACTGAGGTCTTGTCACTAGCACAATGAGCTGTTTACTGTATACCTGTGTTGCACATTTCACATGCATTTTGAATTATATTTTATTAACTTATTTGGTGTAAACACAAAGATATCTGCAGATGCTGAAAATTCAAGCAACACACATGAAATGCTGGTGGAACGCAGCCGGCCAGACAGCATCTATAGGGAGAAGCACTGTCGACGTTTCGGGCCGAGACCCTTCGTCACTTATTTGGTGTAATTTGTTTGTTTTATGTTCTGTGTTTGATATACGCACTGTAGATGCACCATAGTCTGAATGAACATTGTTTCATTTGGTTGTATATATGCACAGTCAGATGACAATTAACTTCAAGATTCAAGACTGTTTTATGTCACTTCCTGTACACAAGTGTAAAGGAAAACAAAATAGTCACTCCAGATCTGATGCAGCACAAAAGATAAAGAATGCAAAACTGTAATAATTTAAAGAAAACAATACATTTAAATACATAAGATAGCTTATAAACATAGATTGATTGTATGCCCATAAAGTGACATTAGGCTGTATATAAGGTCACTGACAAGAAATAATAAAGTAGTGGAATTATTTGTGTCTGTGCACAACTACTTATCAATTAAATAAAAGTACAGACATGGGAGATGGCTTTAACCAGTGTATTCACATTGCAGCGAGAGAAGGAGAACTATGTACATGTGTAGACAACAGTGCACGTACAGACAACAGATCAATAAGTAGTGCTAAGGAGGGGTGGGTCATTACTTTAAAGAAAATAGATCCATACGTTACACTTTATCCCCCTTTAGATTAATGCAACATAAACTGTATATGTATAAAACATTCAATTTCTCTTTCATAAACCCATATTCCGAATAAAGATGTTCTCACAATAACAATCCATAACTAACTTCACAGTTCTAAAGGTTCAGTCTTTTGGGTGGTGCTCTGCTTCTTTCAGGAGAGTGTCTCTGGACCTGTGGAGTGGCATCAGGTTTGGCCAAGTGTCTTGTCAATGATAATGTTTGCATTGTGTCTCTGAGCCTGTGGAGTGGCATCAGGTTTGGCAAGTGTCTTGTCAATGATAATGTTTGCATTGTGTCTCTGAGCCTGTGGAGTGGCATCAGGTTTGGCCAAGTGTCTTGTCAATGATAATGTTTGCATTGTGTCTCTGGACCTGTGTAGTAGCATCAGGTTTGGCAAGTGTCTTGTCAATGATAATGTTTGCATTGTGTCTCTGGACCTGTGGAGTGGCATCAGGTTTGGCAAGTGTCTTGTCAACAATAACGTTCTCGTTGCACCTCTGGACCTGTGAAGTGGCATCAGGTTTGGCAGGTGTCTTGTCTAAGACCATGTTCTCAGTTTCTGGTGTCACGTTGCTGTCAGTGACATCATCACTGAGAGGTAAGTTTGGTGACTGTAACATGTCTGTCTTGTCTGATGCTGTCAACTCTGGTGTATTCTTCAGTTGACCATCTGGTCCACATGACATTGCCATTTCTGATTGCCACCATCCACTGTGTACATCAGTGGTCCCATTGTTGTAGCTATCCTACTGGGTGTCCATTTGTCTTCTCAGTAATCACGTGCTAGGACTTCCTGTCTAATCTCAAAGCTCTTTGCTGCTTTGCTTGGTAACTGACTGAACTGTTTATTCTGTACTTCTCTCCATAGATCTGGTTTCAGGAGGTCTATGTGAGATCTCAGATTCCTGCTTATGAACAGCAATGCAGGTGTTTGATTTGCCATTGCATGAACAGAGTTCCCAGCAGAAAAGGAAGTGGTTCACCTTGCGCTACAGAGAAATATGCTCCTTCTCCATTGCCTTAATGGACTTCTTGAAGGTTTGGATAAACCTTCCAGCTAACCCATTTGTTCCTGGGTGGTGAGGAGCTGACTTGAAATGTTGATGCCAATTTTCTTCATGAACAGTTGAAATTCCTCTGATGCGTGTTGTGTGTTGTCACTCATAATTTGTTCTGGTAAGCCATTTCTCAGAGCAGAGACAGTCTTTGCTGAGGTAGTTAACTTCATTGCTATAACCTCTGATCTGTTTATTCCCTTCTCAAACACCTTCTCATTAGCGTGACAGCCTCTGGTTAATGCTACCATTTGGGCTGTAGTTTCCTGTTGATGCCTCAGAGATAGTTTTAATTGCCAGTCTAGTTGGATTTTTCTCAACCGTTCTCATCTGAAGAGTGCTGGCTCTTGACTTTCCAATACATAAAGTTCAGACTGCTGTGTTTGGCCACCATATGTCACCTTCACTTTCACTTTGCCTTTGGGGGAAAGCATTTTAGCATCACTGAGGTCTTCTCTAATGGTAACTCAGAAAACAGTCTGTTGTAGTCAGCCTCTGGAATTATGGACAAAGGCGACCCTGTATCCAGCTCCATTTTCAGTTTTACACTGGACACGTCTATTGTGATCCAGGTGACTTTGTGATCTGCTTCAGTTATACTATGCAGTTCTAGGCATGACACTCTTTTGAGTGCCACTTGCAAGCCTATCCCTTAATGCATCCGTCTCCAACGTCACAGTACTGGGAAAGTTTACATAGTTCTACAATGTATTCAGAAATGCATTCCTCTTTTGATTGGTTCTTTTTGTAAAATCTAAATCTCTCAGCTATTGCTAGCGGTTTAGGGCTCAAATAATTTTGTAAAATGTCTGGCTGCTGGCTTTTCAGGGGTTACTAAGTGCCATACGAGACTGTATGTTCTTGGGCCCATTAAGCTAAAAAGTGTAGGGGCTTTCTTTTACTCCTTCATGTTGTTCACCTTCACTATCATTATCAAATTCATCAACTTTCCCAAATGAAGCCATTGCAACATTATTTTCTCTTTAATTTCAGCATGTTTCTCACTATTACTCATATGTCCTTTGGCTTTCTCATGCTGTTTAATTCTTGCTGTTTTGTCCCATAGCTGTTGGTAAAGTTTGTGATATTCTCTGACATTAAAGTTCGTACTCGTCGCCAATTTGTTGTGTCTGTGCACAACTACACATCGATTAAATGAAAGCATGTATGTGGGACATGGCTTTAACTTGTGTATTCACATTGCAGTGAGTGAGAACAATGTGCATGTGCAGACAACAAATCAATACATAGTGCTGGGGGGGTGGTTGTCCTTGCTCTAAAAGAAATAGATCCACACATTACATTAGTGGATGGAGATGTTGAACAGTCTTACTGCTTGGGGAAAGCAGTCTGATGGTCCTGGTGTGGATGCTAAGTAACCTCCTCCCTTATGGGAGTGGGACAAACGGTCTATGAACAGGGTGGGTGGGATCCTTAATGATGTTACTGGCCCTCTTCCAGACCCTTTGTAGGTTTATGTCCTTGATGGTGGGTAGGTTGGTGTCGGTGAAGCATTGGGCAGTTTTGACTACCAGTTGTAAAACCTTCCTGTCCACCGCAGTGCAGTGATACAGCTTGTCAGCACGCTGTCTGCTGTGCATATATAGAATGATGTGAGTATGAATGTGCAAAATCCAGCTTCCTTTAGCCTCTTCAGAAAGCAGAGGCATTGGTGAGCTTTCTTTACTGTGTAGCTGTGTTCTGGGACCAGGAGAGGTTGTGTGTGATGTGTATTCCCAGGAGTTTGAAACTTCTTACAGTTTCCCTGCTGTGTTACCGAGGTAAAGTGCAAGTGGGTGGCACAAGCTGATGTCAATAACCATCTCCTTTGTCTTGTTGACCTTAAGGAAGAAGTTATCTGAACTTAAACTTGGACTTGAAATAGTGTGAAGCTTAGTTTGTGAGCTGGTTTTCCTTGTGTTCCAGACTAGAAGCATTGAGGCACGAGTATAATGAGAAGAAAACTCAAGAGCAACGGATCGAGTTCCTGGAGCAGCTGATTCTAAGGAAAATGTGGACACCTGGAACGATACTGAAATCTGAGAGGAGGGCTAAGGTGAGACTAAAATGATTAAACCAAAATGCTTGAAAGTAACCTTGGAGCATTTATTTACTCATTATCTATCATAGTTCCTGGATCAAACTTCATTTGATTACACGCCTGTGAAATTCATTGGGGGGCATATTAGAAACTAGAGGTCCCATATAAAAAGGGGTTGAGGAAAATAGAGTCTGAGATTGAAGAAAATATTTGCTGGGGATGACTGGCTGTATAACAGCTTGTCATTTAAAAAATATTTAGAGATACATCAAAGATAAGAGGCCCTCCTGGCCCGATGAACCTGTGCTGCCCAGTTACTCCCATGTAACCAATTAACCCATAAACCTTTGAATGCACAATCAGTTCAGTAGCTTACATCTTTCAGATACAATAAATTGCATCTCAAGTTCAGGGTAAGGGCTTACAAGGAGAATGGCATCTGTTCGGGATATAAAGTCTGTCCACACTCCATGTGCTCATGATGGGTATGAATCACATGATGGGGATTTGTGTGGCAGTGGGGTGAATAATGCTGGAGGTCAAACTTCCATCAGTATTGCTGGCAGCTGCAGCATTGTTACCGTCTGTGTGGAGATCTGAGTGTTGAGGCCCAACACCATTCTAACTGCTGAATTTTCATTAGCAAGTCCTTACTGTGTCCCAGCAGGAACAATGTCCAACGTATTGGGTGGTACTAATGCCAGGCAGTGATACTTTTGGCAGAGCATGGAGAGGACAGACTCTCCTTTGGGGTGGCACTGGGAAAGAAAGAGGAAGTTCTGTGGCAGGAGAGGCAGAAGACTTTTAGGTGGTGACAAGGAACAATTATTCAGCATGACCTCTGGAGTTGTACTGGAATGAGCCTTCCAGTAACTCTTCTTCTTCTGTCAGGGTCTGTCACTGATGTCTTTGACCTGAAATGTTGGCATGTTAAATAGATCCCAGCTTGCCTGAAATTCTAGAGTAGTTACTACACTGAAGGAGACTATTCAGCCCATCAAGTCCATGCTGGTAGCCTGTAGAATAATTTTTTTTCAGTCCAGTTATTATGCTTTTTCTCATCAAGTGCCAGTCTGATTGAGAAACACATACAAAATGCCAGAGGAATGCAGCAGGTCAGGCAACATCAAGTGTGACAGTGGAAAAGTGTGTATGGAACCGGAGGAGATAGCAGAGGTATTAGTGAGTATTTTGCTTCAGTATTCACTACGGAAAAGGATCTTGGTGATTGTAGTGATGACTTTCAGCAGACTGAAAAGCTTGGGAATGTAGATATTAAGGAAGAGGATGTGCTGGAGATTTTGGAAAGCATCAAGTTGGATAAGTCACTGGGACCAGGTGAGATATTCTCCAGGCTGCTGTGGGAAGCGAGGGAGGAGATTGCTGAGCCTCTGGCGATTACCTTTGCATCATCAATGGGGATGGGAGAGGTTCCGGAGGATTGGAGGGTTGTGGATGTTGTTCCATTATACAAGAAAGGGAGTAGAGATAGCCCAGGAAATTATAGACCAGTGAGTCTTACTTCAGTGGTTGGTAAGTAGATGGAGACAATCCTGAGAAGCAGGATTTATGAACACTTGGAGAGGCATAATATGATTAGGAATAGTCAGCATGACTTTGTGAAAGGCAGGTCATGCCTTATGAGACTGAGTGAATTTTTTGAGGATGTGACTAAACACATTGATGAAGGAAGAGCAGTAGATGTAGATTTCATTAAGGCATTTGATAAGGTACCCCATGCAAGGCTTATTGAGAAAGTATGGAGGCATGGGATCCAAGGGGACCTTGCATTGTGGATCCAGAACTGGGTTACCCACAGAAGGCAAAGAGTGGTTGTAGATGGGTCATATTCTGCATGGAGGTTTGGTAACCAGTGGTGTGCCTCATGGATCTGTTCTGGGACCCCTACTCTTTGTGATTTTTATAAATGACCTGGATGAAGAAGTGGAGAGATGGGTTAGTAAATTTGCTGATGACACAAAGATTGGAGTTGTTGTGAATAGTGTGGAGGGCTGAAAGAGGTTACAGTGGGACATTGATAGGATGCAAAAGTGGGCTGAGAAGTGGCAGATGGAGTTCAACCCAGATAAGTGTGAGGTGGTTCATTTTGGTAGGTCAAATGTGATGGCAGAATATAGTATTAATGGTAAGACTCTTGGCAGCGTGGAGGATCAGAGGGATCTTGGGGTCTGAGTCCATAGGACACTCAAAACTGCTGCACAGGTTGACTCTGTGGTTTAGAAAACATATGGAGCATTGGCCTTCATCAATCGCGGGATTGAATTTAAGAGCCGAGAGGTAATGTTGCAGCTATATAGGACTCTGGTCAGACCCCACTTGGAGGACTGTGCTCAGTTCTGGTCGCCTCACTATAGGAAGGATGTGGAAACCATAGAAAGGGTGCAGAGGAGATTTACAAGGATGTCTCCTAGATTGGGGAGCATGCCTTATGAGAATAGGTTGGGTGAATTCAGCCTTTTTTACTTGGAGCAACAGAGGATGAGAGGTGACCTGATAGAGGTGTATAAGATGATGAGAGGCATTGATCATGTGGATAGTCAGAGGCGTTTTCCCAGGGCTGAAATGGCTAGCATGAGAGGGCATAGTTTTAAGATGCTTGGAAGTTGTTATAGAGGAGATGTCGGGGCAAGTTTTTTACATGGACAGTGGTGAGTGCGTGGAATGGGCTGACGCAACGGTGGTGGAGGCGAATACAATAGGGTCGTTTAAGAGACTCCCGGATAGGTACATGGAGCTTAAAAAAAATAGAGGGCTATGGGTAACCCTAGGTAATTTCTAAGGTAAGGACACATTCGGCACAGCTTTGTGGGCTGAAGGACCTGTATTGTGCTGTAGGTTTTCTATGTTTCTGTTTCTATCTGTGGAAAGGAATAAACAGATGACTTTTTGAGCCAAGACCCTTCTTCAGGACTGGAAAGGAAGGGGGCAGGTGTCAGAATAAGAAGATGAAGGGGAAGGGAATGAGCACAATCTGGTAAGACCTGGTGAGGGAGAAGGTGAGTGGGGAAGGGAGGATGAAGTAAGAAGCTGGGAGGCAATATTTGGAAGCGTTAAAGGACTGAAGAAGAAGTAATTCTTTCCTGGAAGCCAGTATGGAACTGATGGGCCCAATGGCTTCTATCTGCATTAGTTAGCACATACGATATCAGGCATTGAATTGATAGTTGTCCATCCTAAAGCTGAGGGAATAATGTAATAATGTATTCAATCAATGGAACACAGCTGGGCAGATTCACTGCAGAAGGCCTTGGGTGACATAGTTTTGGGGGAGGGGGTCAACATACTCAAGGTACTGCTATATTATTGAGATTACTTTTGCACTGAGTTTGAGCATAGCACAGAATCAGAACTCACATGCTCAGGCAATGCTTCTCCATCCAAGATACAACAGGAGAAAGACATGTTTCATGAAGTAGTAAGTTACAGTTTTTAAGTAGAACTCTGAGTTAATTTTCTCGAGTAGACAGTAAATCCTGAACTTAATTTTGCAGGCATCATTTGGTCCAGAAGTTCGAACTACATTCAGCAACGAAGACTACCATCCTGAAGGTCCTTCTTCTGCAGTGGAAAATGGTGCGTTTGAGCAGCCAGTGCTGATGATTTAGAGAATTTGGCAAGATATATAAAATTTCATAACATATGCTGGTGATATTAAATCTGATTCTGATTCTGAAGAATTCTCCCTCAGCCTCGTCCTTTCATTCCACTCCTATGATGTTACTTCTTCAGCTCTTTGTATGCAGAATAACAACTCTAGTAAATCAAAAACCTTTGATTTTTAAAGACCAACAGTATTGATCTATATAGGAAAATGGAAGGGATTGGGACGGACATTATGAATGAAGTGAGGAGGGGTATTTCATAATCTCCCAGTTATATATGCAATTAGCTTGCCGTGCCCCTCATCAGACATTGTTTTGAAACATCCACTCTTTATTCATTTCTGTGGACGCTGCCTGGCCTGCTGGGTTCCTCCAGCACTTTGTATCTGTTGCTTTGGGTTTCTGGCATCGGCGGACTTTCTTGTGTTATTGTTTCAATGGATACTCAAGTTGCATGAACTTACATCCTTTACCTCTGTTCTTCCTCACAGGAGAAACCTCCTCAGGATCTTGTGATGAAGCAAAGGTATTGATCAGAAGCTGCAGAATATATCTCTGAAGAACGGTGCATGAACACTCATGTATAAATTAATCCAACTTATGGTGATAAGAATTGGATGGTGCATATCAGCCCATGTGACCACTATCTTGAACATTGACTCTCTCTACCACCATTTTTTTTAATCCATTTTGCTTCCTTGCATTCCTCCTCCTTCACTTTTAATGACAAGGTTGTTATAGAACATAGAGCATTAAACATTACAACACAGCATAGGCCTTTTGGCCCATGCTGTGCCAGCCTACTCTAAGATCAATCTAACCCTCCCCTCCTACATAGCTCTTCATTTTTCTATCATCCATGTGCATATCTAAGAGTTTCTTAAATGCCCCAATGTAGCTGCCTCTATCAGCACACCTAGCAGTATGTTCCACACATCCACCATTCTCTGTGTGAAAAAAAAACTTCCCTTTGATATCCTCTCCCCGTGCTTTCCTTCCATCACCTTTAAATAATGCTTCCTTGTGCTAGCCATTTCCACCCCAGGAAAAGGTCTCTGGCTATCCACTCAATTTATGCCTCTTACTATCTTGTACAACTCTACCAAATCACTTCTCATCCTTCTCCGCTCCAAGGAGAAAAGCCCCAGCTCGCTCAAACTATCCTCATAAGATATGCTCTCTAATCCAGGCAACGCCTTTGGAAAGTTCATATATACTCCCTCATGAACCCTCTCTGTTATCTCATTAAAAATAAATTTCTAGTATGTTAGTTAACTACAATTTGCCTCAAACAAACCCATGCTTGTCTTTCTTAAGAACTTCAAACTGGTCCAAGTGATTGGTGGTTCAGTCTCAGATTAGTATATTTCAAAGCCCCCACAGCTGACGTTGCTGGAGTTATTCCTACAACCTGGTTTGGATGAGGGTGTGACACCTGCACTGAGGCATTACCTGCAGATGCTCGGATGATCATAGATTTGTTCAATATAGAACAGGCTCCTTGTATCTCCGTGTTTATGCTGACATTGTGCCAGCATTGATCCTGAGAATTTAATATATGGAGAAAACACTTTGCCAGTCTTTACCCTTGGCCTTTCCACTCACACTGTCTTCTGTTTTCTCTCACACTCTGTTTGCTCCTCTCTATTTTCCCAACCATTCCTCCTCCCATGCCAATTTTCCCAAAGTCCATTTTGCTCCTCTGCACCTCCTCTTCCCACTTCACCATTCCCTTCTTCCTCCTCTTCCCACTTCATTCCCTTCTACCCCTCTGTTTTACCTGCTCTTAATCCTCTTCTTTTCCTCCTTCCCCCTTTCTCTCTTCTCTCATCTCTTCTCACCCCCATACTCTTTTCACCCTTCTCACCCATTTCTCTGCTTACCTCCCCCCATGTACCTTTCCCCTTTCCTCTACCTCTTTTGATCCTGTGCATTGGAGTGTCTATACAAGGCAGTGAGGTAGCCTTTCAGAGTACTGTCCATGGTACATCTGTAGAAATTTGCTGGTCTTTGTTGACATACTAAAACTCTAAGTGAAGTTATTTGTCTACATTAATTCCATATCCCTTATGTGTTTCTAATTCCAGTAGTTATCAGGATGCCTCTGAAGTGTTGTTTTTGTCTCTACTGCCTCCCCTGGCAGTTCACTCCAGATACTAACTACTCTTTGTGTGAAAAATGTATCCCTTGGATCTCCTTTAAACCTCCCATCTCTCCCTCAAACCTGAGCCCTTTAATTTTAGACACCCTTACCTCAGTCACATTCTCTGCTCAATTGAGTTACTGTTTCACCTTTTAGTCCCCTGATCACTCTCACTTATCTTAGTATCTTTCCACAAAATTTCTTCATTCCATCGTATTTTTGCTCTCCAGTCACTCATATATTTCTTTCCTACTAGTTTTCAGCCTGTGGAGAACTCCTGAAATTGCATGTATTGTTTCTTAACCTTGCAGTCCAGGATATCTCCCCCACTGCAGAAATTATTACCTTAATAATATTACTCTTAATACCAATCCTGATGAAGGGTCTCAACCCAAAATGTCAACTGTTTATTCCTCTTTATAGATGTTGTCAGACGTGCTGAGTCTCTCTGACATTTTGTGTGTACACTTCCCTTAATAATGATTGATCTCTTTAACAATTTGTCTCTTTCTTTTCCAGAGTAGTATGGTCCACCGTCGCCCTGTTTTGTCAAACCAGAAAACAGAAATCCAGGTTAAATTCCCACCTTTTATCATCTCATTTCCATTTCTAAGTCTCCAGCCAACTCACCCTATGTAACTGCACAGAAAAAATGAGCTTGTGGAAATCCCAAATCAGCCAAGTATATATTGAAACAATCCTTGAAGCCAAGAATGATGTGTTGATATGATAGCATCATATATACAGTACATTGTAAATACAATCTGCTATTTATGCACATTTTATTCCATATCTGTACTTTAACCTCTAAATTATTTTTTAATATAATTCTTTATTCTTTATAATGGTTGCATATTGTGCCCCGACCAACACACCACAGCAAATTCCTAATACATGTAAATATACTCTTAGTGGCCACTTTATTAGGAATACCTGTACACCTGTTTGTTAATGCAAATATCTTATCAGTCAATCATGTGGCAGCAGCTCAACGCATAAAAGCATGTAGACATGGTCAAGAGGTTCAGCTGTTGTTCAGACCAAACATCAGAATGGGGAAGGGATGTGATGTAAATAACATTGATTGTGGAATGATTGCTGGTGCCAGACTGGGTGGTTGGAGTATCTCAGAAACTGCTGCTTCTCCTGGGGTTTTCATGCACACCAGTCTCTAGAGTTTACAGAAAATGGTGCAAATTTTTTTTTTAATCCAATGAGCAGCAGTTCTGTGGGCGAAAGCACCTTGTTAATAAGAGAGGTCAGAGGAGAATGACTACAGTGATGTGTAGAGGAGTATCTCTGAGCATATTACACACTGAACCTTGTAGCGGATGGGTTACAGCAGCAGAAGACCTTTAAACTACACTCAGTAGCCACCTTATTAGGGACAGAAGATGCCTAATAAACTGGCCACTAGGTGTATGTGGTGAATAACATTGATCCGTGATCACATTAGGAGAGCAGAATTAACCTTATTATGTATTTGGCCAGTGGGAACCAGTCAGCAACTTCTACATTGTCTGCTGGCAGTGCTAATTAATATAATACTCCTCTCCATCTGAGAAATAGAAGTTAAATAAGAGGTAGACACCAGTGTCACCCCCATTGACCCCAATGTCATCTCCTACAAATTTTGCCCCAGACCTTTTTTTTTCCAAGTCTCCATCATTATCTAGATTTTCAATGGGTGATTGTTCACTTAACCATCTCCAGCTCCTTCTCCACTTTCAGGAAATTCTCATCACTAAGCCCAGGTTGCCTCTTCCCTTTACTTCCCCACCTCCCACAAACAGAATATCCACAATGTTCTGCAGACCTCAGTTCCCTGCCACCTCTTCCCTCCCCAACTCTTTCCTCCATGAGAAGCTCTGACTTGAAAGGACAAAGGGCTGTGAGGGTTGATTAGAGAGTGAGACTGCGAGAGAAAGATCAAATGAAAAGGCCATTAGCTTACCCTGCCCTCCTCCTCCTCTCAGCCTCTGCAGTTTCCCTGCATCTCCAAGTAGCTAAAGATAAGACAGATCTAGAGGCAATGAAACACTGATCAAGCCAGTTTTGCTGACAAGTGATGTCTGAATTTTATTTAGATCTATATGGGGAACCAAAGCCAATCTTATTTATTAAGATTTAGTGGGCATAGGTTTTAAGGTCGCAAACACGAGGAAATCTGCAGATGCTGGAAATTCAAGCAACACACACAAAACGCTGGTGGAACACAGCAGGCCAGGCAGCATCTACAGGAAGAAGTACAGTCGACATCAGAGTCTCGGCCCGAAACGTTGACTGTACTTCTTCCTATAAATGATCCCTGGCCTGCTGCGTTCCACCAGCATTTTGTGTGTGTTGCATAGGTTTTAATGTGACAGGGGAGAGATTTAATAGGAATCTGAGGGGTGGAGGGTAGTTTTCCCACCCAGAGAGCAGTCTGTATGTAGAATGAACTGCCAGAGGAAGTGGTTGAGGCAGGAACATTAACAATATTTAAAAAGCCACTTGATCTGGTACATAGAATAGGTTTAGAGGGAAATGTACCACTCGCAGGCAAATAGAACTAGCTTAGATGGGATAACATTTGGGTGAAGAGCCTGTTTCCCTGTTCTTATGACTCTGGAGAAAATTAGCAATAACAACAAAAGAGGGTAGCTCCCCTCTGCCCCCCACCTTCTCAAGAGCAGCTAGGGATTGGGCAATTAAATGCTATTCCAGCCTGAAGAGCCCACGTTCTTTGAATACATATTTTTTAAAAACAGCAACATGAACTTTGGTTTGTACGTCCCTAAATACTTTTACTGCAAAGATTTTTGTTAGAATCATTTTTGGTAGGAAGATAATGAAGCTCTATCCCATGAAATGTTTCGTGCTATCGGTTAGGTGTTTAAGGAATAATCATCGTGGTTAACCCTTAGCACAAGTTTAATGTCCTTGTAATCCTGATATCTCTGACCAGTTATCCTCCTCAGTTTAGAGGCTTAGAGCACAACTGCACAAAAACAGCCTTCGCCTGTCTTGTCTGTACTGAGCTACTATGCCGTCTGGACCAGGACCGTAGCCCTCCGTACCCTTCCCATCCAGGTACCTATTCAAGTTTTTTCCCTCTAATTGAAGAAGTTCCCCCTCATGTTCCCCTTAAATATTTCACTTTTCACCCTTAACTCATGAATTTGAGTTCTAGTAGTGGCTTGTATCAACCAGTTGATTGATACACCCCACTACAATCCATAAAACTGGTACTAAAATTGTCTGTCATGCATCAGCTGGACTGGCTTGCCAGTGAACTAGGTAGAATTTGCTGATTGGTTCCCATTACCAAATTATTCAGAGTCATAGAACACTATAGCACAGAAGCCAGGACTTTCATCCCATCTAGTCCATGCTGAGATATTATTCTGCCTATCCCATTGACCTGCACCTGAACCATAGACCTCCATACCCCTCCAATCTATGTACTTATCCAAACTTCTCTTAACCGTTGAAATCAAACCTGTATCCACCACTTCTGCTGGTAGCTCGTTCCACACACTCCCTACCCTCTGAGTAAAAAAGCTCCCCCTTGTTCCCTTAAATATCTCTCCTTTCACTTTAACCTATGATCCCTAGTTCTAGACTTCCACCCAACTTCAGTGGAAAAAACCTGGTTGTATTTACCGTATCTATACTCCTCATAATTTTGGATACTTCTATCAAATCACTCCTCATTCTCCTTCGCTCCAGGGAATAAAGTCCCAACCTATTCAACCTCTCCCTATAACTCAGTCCCAGCAACATCCTTGTAAATGTTCTCCACACTCTTTCAATCTTGTAGATAACTTTCCTGTAGGAAGGTGACCAGAACTTCACACAGTACTCCAAGTTAGACCTCACCAATGTCTCAAACGACTTCAACATAAATAACCCCTGTACTTAGCACTTTGATTTATGGAGGCCAACGTACCAAAAATCAGGTTTTGTTAATAAGGTTAAATACACCCTCCTAATGTGATTCTATCATACCAGCACATCATTCAGAGTGTCCATCTGGATACACGTTAGTTTAGTACACGTTTGTTGTTCTAATGGAGGGGCGCAGAGATACAGTGACATCTCTGGCTCCTAGTAATGGTGCTAGATTTAAATTCATAGGTAGTGTTTCAAAGTTTCTAGTCAGGGATTTCAATCAACCAAATCTCCACAAATACAGCACTGCTGAATTCTTCGGCAAAATTACTTCTAATCCACCAGCAGCAGAGTGAATAGTGGTGCTCAATGGACTAGGGGTTCTGTGGAACCAGACCCAGCGCCAGCAACTTGCCCTAACGGCTCCGCTGGGGAAGCGGCAGAAGCAGGCGGTGCGGGAGGAAACACGGCAAGAGAGCCAGGGCTTCAACTAAGCTGAGAGCTAACCAGACCAGACTGGTGATCCCATCATTTTTCTGGCCAATGGGCGCTTGCTAGAAAATAAAATAGACTCACTGAGACTAAGAAGGAACACACAGAAAGAGATGAGAAACTGCCTCATTTTGATTTTGGCTGAAACACGACTAAACAACAACATGCCCAACTCAGTGTTTCAACTTGATAGGATGACTCTGTTCTGCACAGACAGCAACTTCCTGTCAAGGAAATTCAAAGGAATGTGTGTGTAAATTAACAAAAGTTGATGTGGAAACTCATCTGTAGTTAGCAGTCACTGTTCTGCAGCAATTGAAAGTCTTACAGGTAAATGCTGGCTACATTATCTGCTCAGGGAGTTTGCTGTTGTGTTCATCCCCGCTGTTTACGTCCACACCCCCACGTCCCAAGCTCAAATGCCAAGGATGCACTGTGAACTTTACAGTATCATCAGATCTCTATAAAACAAGAATCTAGATGGTCTCTTCATAACTGCAGGAGACTTCAATCACGTTAACCTACAACAACACACACAAAATGCCGGAGGAACTCAACATGTCAGGCAGCATCTATGGAAGTGAAGAAGCAGGGCACATCTTCAGGATTGGAAAGGAAAGGAGAAGATGCCAGAATAAAAAGTTGGGGAGAGGAGTGTGGAACAGAAGAAGAGGGGATGAGGAGGAATTTTTTTTTTACCGGAAGCAGAAATTGATATTCATGCAATCTGGTTGAAGACCACCTAGATGGAATGTCAGGTGTTGCTCCTCCACCATGAGCGTAGCCTCAACTTGGCACAGGAGGAGGTCATGGACTGACATGTCAGAAAGGGAATGGGAATCAGAATTAAAATATTTGGCTATTGGGAAGTTACACTCTTCACATGTGGAGTGGAGGTGCTCAATGAAGGGGCTCCACACCAGGTCTTACTGATATGAGGCCGCATCAGGAGCAACAGGCCCAATAGGCAGCTCCAACAGATTCGCAAGTGAAGTGTTGCCTCAGCTGGAAGGATGGTTTGGGATCTTAATGGAGATGAAGGAGGAAGTGAACGGGCAGGTGTAGCACTATGGCCGCTTGCAGGCATAAGTGTCAGGAGGGAGCTTAGTGGAAAGGGACAAATGGACAAGGGAGTCACGGAGGGAGAGATCCCTGTGGAAAACAGAGAGAGGGGGGTGAGGTAAGATGTGTTTGGTGGTAGGATCCCTTTGGAGTTGGTGGAAGTTGCGGAGGATGATGTGATAGATGAGGATGCTCATGGGGTGGTAGGTAAGGACAAGAGGAACTCTATCACTGTAAAGGCAACAGGACGATGAGGTGAACACAGATGTTCAGGAAGTGGAGGAGATGCAGGTGAGGGCAGCATCAATGGTGGAGGAAGGGAAAACTTGTTCTTTGAAGGAGGACAACTCTGATGACCTGGAAAGGAAAGTCTCATCCTGGGAACAGATGCAATGGAGACGAACCTGTAGAACATTTTACCCAAATTCCACCAACACGTCACCATAGCCACAAGGGGAACAAATAAACACAACCGAGTTGATACAGACACAGTACTTACAAAACCACCCCATGAGCCCCCCCCCCCCCCCCCGACCTCTCTGACCACATCTTCATGATGTTAATCCCAGCATACTGACTGCTGCTGAAAATAAAGAAACCAATCAACGACCATCATGGATGGCCTAAAGAAGCAATCTTTGTGCTTCAGGAGTGTTGTGAATGGACTAACTGACAGTTGTTCAAGGCCACCTCAAATGGAAAAGGCACAAAAACTCGAGGAATTTGTCACATCCGTCACCTCAGTGTGTAGATGACGTTGGTACCTCAGGAACAGTGACATCATGGTCCAACCTGAAGACCTGGCTGTACACTTCACTAAAAGTGCGGGGCACTGCCTTCGAGTCTGATGACAGAACAGCTCTCAGAGCAGCTGGGGAAACCTCATCTTAGACAGCAAGAAGGCAAAGACTACCTACAATAAAAAAAATCTCAGGAACATCTGTCCGAGAAAGATCCCTGGCACATGCGGCTGGGCATCAAAGGCATTACTGACCATGCAAGGAAGAACAGCATTGACTGTACAGTGACACCTTCATCCCTGATGCTCGAAACAACTTTTATGCAGGCTTTGAGGTGTGAAACACAACACCAACCACACAAGGTACACACACCTCCCAGTGAGTAGCCACAGAGTGTAAAACCAATTTTCATGAGAAGGACTCTGCAGAGAGTCAACTGCCCATAAGGTGTCCGGGGCAGGTAACATACCAGGCTGAGTACCCAGGGAGTGTGCACAACTGTTCACCAATGTCCTCACAGACATCTTCAATACTTCACTCACTCAGGCTACTGACCCCACACGCTTCAAGTCAGCCACCATCATCCCTGTACCAAAGAACTCTATGCCTTCAGAACCAAACAGCTACCTCCTGGTGGCACTGATGCCAATATCATAAAATGCTTTGAAGACGTCATTCCTGCCACAGCGGATGCTCATCAGTATGCTCACCGAGAGAACTGCTCTACGACTGACGTCACGGCATTTGTCATGCACCTGGCCATTTACACACCTAGAGGACAAGGACACTTAAGTCAGAATGCTGCTTCTGGATTTCCATTTGGAATTTAACACTATTGTCCCACAGACCTGGGGAGCAGACTCCAACTCCTCTGTCTAAGTACACCACTGTGCAATTGGGTGTTGGACTACCCAGCCAGCAGACCTCAAATACTCAGGATGCACGTCCACTCCTCCCTCCCCAGCATTCTCTGCACAGGGATCCCCCAGGGCTGTGTGCAGAGTCCATTGCTATACACTCCGCTGACACGTGAGTGCGAGTAATCACATCGTCAAGTTCACCGGTGACACGACAGTGATGGGGCTCATCACTAACGACACTGAAGCGCCCTGCAACGAGGAGGTGGAAGAGCTCGAGCTTCCAAGCAAATAGCCACTTCCTCACTGTCAACAACCCAAAAGAGATGGTTATCGACTTCATGAGAACTCATACCGCTCATGCCCCTCTTTACATCGGCAGGCAGGTGTGGAAGCTGTGAGCAGCTCTAAACTCCTGGGAGTGCACATATCACACAACCTCCCATGGTTCCAGAATAAACATTCTACACCATCAGGAAAGCTCTCCGATGCCTCTGCTTTCTGAGGAGGCTGAAGAGAGCTGGTCTATGCACTTCCTTGCCGGTGTCGTTCTACAGTAGAGAGCATCCTAACGAGCTGAGTAGCTGCAATGGGGCTCCCAGGGAGGCTCTGCAACAGGAATCAGAACTGCTCAATGCACCAGCCCACCCACCATCGAGGTCACGGACATAGAAAAGTCCCAGAAAAGAGCCAGTAACATCATGAAGGATCCCACCCGTTCTGCTCGTGCACTGTTTGTCCCACTCCATCAAGGAGGAGGCTATGAAGCATCTACGCCAGGACCACCAGACTTCAAAATGGTTTCTTCCCCCAAGCAGTAAGGTTTATCATCACCTTCACCCATTAACCCGCCACAACCACCACTGCTTCATCATTAACGTCGCAGTAGCATAGCGGTTACCACGACACTGTTACGGCTCGGGACATCAGAATTCGGAGTTCACTTCGGGTGTCCTCTGTACATCTTTCCCTGTGGAATGTTTAGATTTTCCCCAGCTCCTCCAGTTTGCTCCCACAGGCTCAATATTGGGTAGGTTAATTGCTCTTTGTAAATGATCCCATGATTGGCTTCGGCTTAAATTGGGGTTGTCGGTGGCGGGGGCTGTTGGGCAGTGTGATTTGATGGACTAGAAGGGCCTATTCCTTGTGGTACCTTTAAATAAAATAAAATAAATTTCTTGTCAGTCACCTTATGTGCCGATTCTCCTGCACCGAGCATCACTTTATGGACATATAATCAACCTAGAAATATAAACTATCTTATGAATTTATATTTATTTTTTATATTATTATTGTGTTCTTCATCTTATTGTGTTTCTACTGTGCTATGTTGGACCCAGAGTAACAATTATTTTGTTCTCCTTTACACTGTGTGCTGGAAATGTTATTAAACTATCTTGAATATGAAGCAGGTGAAGAAACATCTGTGGAAAGAATGTTTCAGGTCTGGGACTCTTCATCAGAACCAGGAGAGAAGCAAGTTAGTCTGGGTACAAGAGGAGATAGGACAGAACAAATTGAATTTCTTTGATAGGTTTAAACAATGGGTAATTAAAATAAAATTAAGCCTTTGTGTAATGTGCTACTAATGGTGTATAGTCTGAGGAATGTGCTGTCTAGCTATACATGAAATGGGAAACAATGACCAGCTCTCAAAAAGAGTGGATAATCTAAAGTTGGAGAATCTAGTACTGAATCCTATGGGTTTCAATATGCCCAGATGCAAGGTGAGGTGTTGTTCCTTAAGCTTACATTGGCCCTCAGTGTAACAGATTGGGCAGCCACGTTTAGTAAGAACAGGGCAGGCATGCGTTTATTAAAGTGGCAGACAACCGGAACATCAGGGTCACTCCTGGACTCCGTGGGCAGGTAGCATCCAGCCTGCATTTGGTTCTCCAATATTACAGAAGCCATTTTGTGAGTACTGAATGCAGTGCAGGAGATTGGGAGAAGTTCAAGTGAATTTCTGCTTCATCTGAAAAGACTGTTTGGGTCCCTAATGGTGAAAAAAAGATGGTGCAAATGGAAGAATCACATGACAGGAACTGTTAGGCAGAGATGGAAAAGTGGTGAGCCGGGCGGCTCTGAAAGGAGCAATCCCTTTAAAATAATGCAAGGAGAAGGGAGGGAATATGTGTCTGGTGGTGGAATCTTGTAGAAGTTGACCAAAATTGCTCTGGAATGAGCTGTGAGAGGAGATGGTAGAGACAGAGACAGTAAAATTATTTATTTGGACAGGTGCGGGATGTCAGAGCACTGAGGGATGGGACGCTAATGTAGGCAAATGGAACTAGTGTAAAGAGGCATGACGGACAACATGGATGAGCTGACTGAACATCCAGTCTCCATGTTGTGCACTCCATGACTATATAAATATGGAGGATAGTGGAGTGGAAATGAAGAGCCAGGAGATATTTTATTTAGCACTGCCTTGGGATGAGAAGGTGTGAGCGTAGATGTACAAAAAGATATATGGGGTGGCTTTATACACAATGATAGAGAGGAAGTGGCTGTTAAACAAAGGAACAAGAACTTTGCATGAGAACTGGCCATTTTTGTGTGCATTTTCTTTGTTTTAATGAAAAGTTAGACCATACAACATGACACATATTAAAAACATTAGCAACACCTTGCACAGATTAAGAAGCTGAATCTTAATTGTTCTATTATTTCCACACTCAGAGATGGTTCCCCTGTTGCACCCATCTCCCTTACCAACCTTCTCTGCTACCTGGACTAACTTTCTTTGTCTCTTTCTCATTTATGATGAAGCCACCTGGACATGAAACATAACTGTTTTTCTCTGCACGGATGCTGCCTAACCTGCTGAGTTTTTCCAGTATTTTTTGTTTTTATTATAAATATTGCTTTGCTCAAAGAGCAGTTAGTAGAGTGATACAGTCTTTAAAATAGGAATAATAATAAAGTAGAAATAATTATTCCTACTTTAAAGAACAATATTTATTGTTTACAATAATTATTGTTTGCAAACAATATTACATTTACAATTAGTTTTATTTATTAATCATGTTATGCCTGGTATAACAAACATTAAACACTCCTTTACTTTTTTCCATTTACCTAAATAAAGATGAAAGTAACATATAAACCATTAAGATCTGGATTTTGCCTTTGCAATAGTAGTAAAACCATTGGTATTTAATGTCAGTGCACAGTGAAATTGATTACTCCTGGACAACCTACTGTACACGTGTTCTTAAACTTGGCAATTCAGAAATTAGTATTCATTGATCTTTTCCTACGAGGGTGTTTTGTTGCATTTTTGTCCACATTAACTAATAAACTTGAGCCATGAAACTACACTCACACTAGAATTTCCTACGATAGAAGTTGTTTGGTAATACATTAACTTTTTTTCTACTGCATATTACTGAACAACCTTCATAGTGAGAAATCCTGGAAAAGGCATATATTGTTACATGAGTTGTAAGTATATTTTCATGGTATGCTATGATTATTGGTTAACTAATCTAAAAAAAGAAACTACTTGAGGGAAATACAATCTGCACAATTATTTCAAAATTTTGTGCTTTACAAAATGAATTACAATATTCCATCTTTGATTACATGTGTACAGTATGTTCCAATCATAGTCTGTGCTGTCTACATCACAATTTATTCTGGGAATTCTTTAGTGTAATTGTCTGCTCTGCCATCAATGTTGATAGCACTTTGAAGGTGCCTGAGGAAAACTGGTGGTGGGAAGGGAAAAATCCAAATAAAAAAAAATCACTCAATCTTTTTGGGAAATTTACTTGGATGTTATTGCCATGTGCCGTCACTTTGCCATAGAGCAAGAAACTCAGGTCCAGATGTTGAAAAGTTCTTTGAAGCTCTGTTTCCCCATACAGATGAGACTAATGTTGCCTCTTACTTTTCCAGACCACGTCCTCTGGTATGAAAACCAAGTTGTCTGTGTCAGAACGTCAACCATCCAACTCAGTGATCGTCTCAATTATCAACTTACGGAACCCATTTCTTAAATTTCTGGTATGAAGCCTTTGGATAGTGAAATCAAGCTGTCTGGATGGATTATGTTGCAAAGTTTTTGCTTTTCCCAGCTCACTCAAATCCTGAGAGCTTGGATCTAAGTAGGGTGCACCTCCTTAAGGAGAACCTATCCTCTGTAGACCTGTCAATCACCTGTGCAGATTTCTTGACTTGCAGAAGTCAAGCACAATGTCTTGTCAGTTTTGGTCCTCTTCTGTGAGGGTGCCACAGGAGTGCTGAACCTGTGGAATCATGGCAGCATGTTTTTAGGGTAAATTCCCACACTTCTTTGGGCTGAGATGTAAAGTCAACAATTGTCTTTGAATTGAATTGGCATAAAGTGGAGGGTGAGGAATAATGAGATGCTGAAACAAGAGAGAAAGTTAACTCTAAGCAGAAAACTTGAGGTCTGAGAACCTAGAAACAGGAACAGGATATTGAGCTCTTGAAAAACACAAGAGATTCTGCAGATTCTGGAAATCCAGAGTAATACACATACACAGTGCTGGAAGAACTCAACAGGTCAAGGAACATCAGTGGAGAGGGATTATACCAGTTCTAATTTTAAATATAATTGATGGCAAGTATTTCCACTGAGAACAAAGTTGAGCTCATTAATTTTGTTGTTCATCTATTTGAGGGACCTTACTGACTTGATTTGGTGCATGTGTTTTCCTACACAACAATTATATCAATTCAAAGTGATCTGTAATGCATCTTGCGGTCTCAAAGCAATTTGCAGTGCATTTTTTGAGGTATCCTAAGAAGTTACATACATGCAGGAGTCCTTTTGTTCATCTGACCACATTTGTAAGGTGATTTTGAATTTGATAGGACAGTCCTTTGCCTCATTATCACTTCAAGTAGTTCTCCCTGTATTTCTCATTTCTAAAATTAACATTGGTTAACAGACTTAGACAGGATGAAGTTACCATATTAAAAGCTAGGATTAGAGAAGAGCTGTTATTACATTTAGATAAAGTCTTATGGGAAATAGAAATAGCACCAGAGGATGAGGAAGCAGCTAATGCTATTGAGTTTAAAATAGAACTATTCGAGGAATGATTGTTTAGCATTAATGGTAGGAATGTAGAAGGAAAGCTTGATCATTACAAATATATTTTTGAAAGTTCGGGCAATCAAGGGCTTTGGGTTTCATGCACAGAGGAGGAATTGAGACCTGGAGTAGGTCAGCCATGATCACAGGATGGCTTGAGGGATCAAGTGGTCTACTCTGCTCCTATCTTCTTGTGTTCTTATGGTAACATTACTCAAAGGTGTGAGGAAAAGTACATGGATATCCGAACAAAAAGTAATGCTTGACTAACCTTTATTGTTCTTTGAAGAAGTAACAAATATAAAACAATAGCACTCTAGTTAAGTAGTAAGTTGCTTACTGGGAGCCCTATTTCATCAGTTACATAAATGCTAAAGGAAATGAAAATATAAAATTTGCATGGAAGTGTGTAATTAATTGGGCGACTGCAGCAAAATACATGGCAGTATCAATAAACTTGAGGACTGAGTATGTGAACAGCAAACCAATTTTATTCTAAATATTGTATGGATGCAAGAAGAGCTCTCTGACTCCTTGGTAAGTAAGAGTCTAAGGATCTTGAGCTACAGTCACACAAATCAGAAATGAAAATGTAATTGAGTGCACTCACACTAATTCTATTAACAAAGGGACAAAATTCTGGGGTACAATTCAGGATGGATAGTATTGAAAAGAGGTGAAGTCATATTAAACACTTAAAACATTTGATAAAAATAGGTCAACTCTCCACATTCATAAAAATTGCAAGTGCAAAAATACTTACCAGGATAACACCCAAATGAGAGAAATTAGGAAAATCAATGTTTCCTTTATCCTAATGAAAGTAAAGTTCAGTGTGCTATAAACCAATGAGAAATTCAGGGAAAAGGGAAAAGTTCCTTACCTAGGGAATAATAAAATGTGAAATGCTGCCACCAAGAGCAGTTAAAATGTGTAACAAAGACATGCCAAATGGGAGGAAACCAGATAAACACTTGAAGGAGAAGGAAAGCAGCAGGTGACATTAGAAAGGGAAGAGTTTCAGGTGGCATGAACTAGATTAATGATTTCCCAGCCTGAACATAAAGAAAATATCTAGAAACATTTTGTTTCCACTGTGCAATGTTTGGTAAACAGAGGTCAGGAGATTAATATGTCAAGATATTTCAGCTCTTTCTGAAATATGTCTGAGAAGGAGTAGAAATGGTCGGGAGTTGAGACTTCAGCTGACTTTAAGAGGGGCATTGGAAAAGAAACAGGAGGCAATGTTGATTAAAAATAATTACTGCTTAGAGAAGTGAGAATTTTTAGGAGGGTCATCCAATGAGGTTATGTGGGTTGAACTAAAGAGCAATGAACAGATTTTTTAAAAACATAAGGAGAGAAAAGATAAAATATGAAGGTATTCTGGAAAAAAGTATCAAAGAGGATACCAAAAGCTATTTTTCAGCTATATAAAGTATAAGAGAGGCAAAAATGGATATTGGACTGCTGAAAAATTAGGCTGGAGAGGTGGTAAGGGAGGATAAAGAAATGGCGGACGAACATAGTAGGTACTTTGAGTCAGTCTTCACTGTGGGAGACACTAGAAATATGCCAGAAAATCAGGAGTGTCAGAGGCAGAAGTGAGTGTAGTTGTTATAACTAAGGAGAAGGTGCTTGGGAAGCTGAAAGGTCTGATGGTAAATGTCACCTGCACTAGATGGACTCACCCCAAAGTTCTGAAAAATGAGCTGAAGAGGTTGTGGAGGCATCAGTAATGATTGTCCAAGAATCACTGGATTCTGGAATGATTCCAGAGGACTGGAAAATTATAAGTGTTTCTCCACCCTTTAAGAAGGGAAGGAGGCAGAAGAACAGAATTATCAGCCAGTTAGCCTGACTTCAGTGGTTGAGAAGATGGAGTGCATTATTAAGGATGAGGTTTCAGTTTACTTGTAGGCGAATGATAAAGTAGGCCAAAGTCGGCATGGTTTCTTTAAGGGAAAATCTTGTCGGACAAATCCTTTGGAATTCTGTGAGGAAATAACAAGCAGGATAGACAAAGGAGAGTCGGTGGATTTTGTTTGCTTGAATTTTCAGAAGGTCTTAACAAGGTGCCGTATCTGAGGCTGCTTAATAAGATAAGAGCCAATGGTATAACAGGAAAGTACTAGCATGGATAGATGATTGGTTGATTGGCACGAGGCAAAATGTGGAAATAAAGGAGGTCAATTCCGGTTGGCTGCTGGTGACAAGTGATGTTCCACAGGGGTCGGTATTGGGACCGCTTTTTTTCACATAAGCCATTGATCCGGATGACGGAATTGATGGCTTTGTGGCCTAGTTTGCAGATGATACAACGGTGTAAGGGCAGGTAGTACTGAGGAAGCAGGGAGTTGGCAGAAGGACTTGGATAGTTGGGAGGATAGGCAAAAATGTGGCACATGGAATATAGTGTAGGAAGTGTGTGGCCATACATTTTGGTAGAAGGAATAAAGGCATCTCTAAACGGGGAGAAAATCCAAAAATGAGAGGTGCAAGAGGAGTTGGGAGTCTTTATGCAGGGTTCCCTAACAGTTAATTTGCAGGTTAGGTCAGTGGTAAGGAAGGCAAATACAATGTTAGCATTCATTTCAAGAGCACTAGAATATAAAAGCAAGGATGTGATGCTGAGGCTTTATAAGGCACTGGACATGAAGTATTGTGAGCGGTGTTGTGCCCTTTACTAAGAAATAAGTGCTGGTATTGGAGAGGTTCCAGGGGAGATTCACGAGAATTATTTCAGGAATGAAAGGGCTAATTTATGAGGACAGTTGATGATTCTGGGACTGTACTTGCTGGAGTTTAGAAGAATGTGGGAGAGGGGTGTGGGATCATATTGAAACCTATCGAATTTTGAAAGGCCTAGACAGAGTGGATGTAGAGAGCATGTTTCTTATAGTGAGTGCATATAGACCAGGGGGCACAGCCTTAGAATAGAGGAATGTCCATTTGGAACAGAAAGGAGAGGGTATTTCTTTAGCCAGAAGGTGGTGAATCTGTGGAATCATTGCCATTGGTGGCTGTGAAGGCCATGTCACTGAATGTATTTAAAGCAGAGGTTGATAGGTTCTTAGTTAGTTAGTGCATGAATGGTTACAGGAACAAGGCAGGAGAATGGGATTGAGATGGTTAATAACCAGCCATGAAGAAATGGTGCAGCAGACTCGATGGGCTGAGTGGCCTAACTCAGCTCCTATATCTTATGGTCTTATAACACTGTTGCAAACATAATGTAGAACTCCAAATAGAAAAACAATTTGGTGGCAAACCATGAAAGTGAAATGATAATGGCAAAATGTTCCCCCTTCCTTTCCAGTCCTGATGAAGGGTCTCAGCCCAAGGTTTCAACTGTTTATTAATTTCCATAGATGCTGCCTGATCTGCTGAGTTCCTCTAACATTTTGTATGTGTTACTGTGGATTTTCAGCATCAGAAGAATCTCTTGTATTTGTGGGCAATATTTGAGAGATTTCAGTTGCCCCAATATCAATTCAGATATATCAGCGCAAAAGCTGTAGGGAGCACAGAACTCTGAATATCTTAGCTGGTATGCAGCAAACCCAGAAGGTAGCACAAGTGGTGGGAGGAGATAGGTGTTGGGGTTTAAATTTATATTTGGGTAATGAAAGATGGCAAGTGAAAGGACTGATAATAATTCAGTTAGATTTGTGTGTCAAGATACGAGTAAATGTTTAAACTTGGGGAAATTTCTGTTTACCTCAACTGAGAGATGATTGTTAGGGTGGATTACAACCAAGGAAGGTTTTTAAGCAATGGGAATCATTAAGTACTAAATTCAAATGGTTCAGAGTAAATGTTCCCACAATTAAAGTGGGTGGGACTGCAATGCCACGTCCACAGAAGGTAAGATGAGGCAGTAAAAAAGCAAAGAATTTATTAGTTATCAGGAGTGTAGGAAGTGTAGATATGAAATTGGTAAAGCAAAGTGAGAGCATAGAAAAATACTGAGGTAAAATCAAGGATATCTAATGATTCTTGACAATTAATTAAAGAGCAAGAGGATAACTAAAGGAATAGGTCCTGTTGGGAGCAAAATACAAACTATGCATGGAGACAGAGGGTGCAGTCAAAGTTTCTAATGAAGACTTCATGGCTGTCTTATCAAATGTGGGGATTATGCTGCTGATGAATGTAAGGTATCAGTTAGGATAAGTATATTAGAAGTGGAAATATTAAGGAATTTGTCATCTTTGAAAATGGATAAATCACCAGATCTGAGTAAGATGCATAGGAAGCAAGAGAGGGAATTATAGAGGTGCTCACCACAGTTATCTTCTGATGAAGGGTCCTGGTCATGAAACATTATCTCCATTCACAGAGGCTGCCTGATCTGCTAAATGTTTCCAGCATTTTATGTTTTTACTTCAGGTTTCTAATACCATCATTTTTTTGGGCATTTATCCATCTTGCCTTACTATGGCAACGGTGTCAGAGGAGTGGAACACTGGCAACATGAGAGGAAGGGATAAACTAAATAACAACAAAGCTATTGCACCCACTTTGGTGGGAAAACTTTTGGTATAAATTCTGAGAGACCTTTTAAATCCTTGTTAAGAAAGTGAAAGCATTCAAGCAGTTGCCAGTGACCTGTGAGACAAGCTCAAAGTAACTTGACCAAATTTTTTTAGGGTGGTAACAAAGAGCGCCAATGAGGTAGTGAACTTAATATAAGCAACATGGTTTTCAGAAAAGTTTTTAAATTAGTCTCATGGCAGGTTTGTTAAAAAAGTGAAAGCCCATGGAATCCAAAGGGGAGTGGCAGATTGGACTTAATATTGCCGGTAAACCAAGAGCAATGCTTGACTCATGTTTTCTTGTGATTTTAATGCATTTTCAGTGGTGGTTCATCAGACTCTGTGTGTGCGTGCGTGCGATGCCCTGGTTAAGATTTCTACTGCTATGCTGTAGGAATTTCTTGTTAGCAGTTTACTGTAAAAACAATGTGATGCACCATCAATAACTCACTGCGACATGAGGCGAGATATCGGCTTTTATTGACTGGAAGAAAGAACAAGCAGTAATTGACCACCATGCTACATCCTGGAGACTGAGAGCAGGGCTCAGGCCCCAATCGCCTTTATACTGGGGTCTGTGGGAGGAGCCACAGGAGCAGTCAGCGGGGGGGGGGGGGGGGGGGGGTGCGTGTCCAGACAGGTATATGTAGTTCACCACACAATGTTTCCTGCTTCTAGAATCTTTTGGTTTTGGCTAGAGATAAGACGCCATGTTGTTCAACTTAGGAATGTTGTGTCAGCCCAACAGAACGGTGGGATCAGGAGAAAGTTCTAGAGAGCACAGAGCGGAGTGACCTTTGTGACAATAGTCTGGTTTGGGGCCTTCTAGTGGGAGCTGCAGAGTGGGACAGTAGGGAAGATGCCGCAGAATGCTGTTAGAAGGAGAGTCCACATTGCAAGTAGTGCTTTTGTGCAGATGAATGGCTCCAAGGAGAAAGGACCAATACTCCGGAGAGAGAGGCAGTCTGCTCAAGATGGTCTCCAAGGGGAGTTTGAAAATGTGGCAGGTGTTTTCACACAGATCAGCGCATGAGGACGATATACACCCCCAAATACTCCAGTATGAGCAATGTTCATGTGCACATTGGACTGGTTTAACTGTAATGGACCCTTTTCTTTTCTACATCCTATTAACCGTTTGATAAAGCTGAAATTGGCAAATATACTTCGTAATTTCATGCAGTGTTGTTTCTTGTCCACCAACAATTGTGTGTGGGCAGTATTTACACAGCATTCTTTTCTTTTCAAATCTTTTTATTATTATTGTTATTATCCAAAATACAAGAGTACATCAAAGTAAGTAGCACTTACAATGTCTCAAAGGAGAAAAAAAACAATATTAAGGATTGAAAAATATGGTGACACAAAAAAAAAGAGAAGAAAAGAAAAAAAAAACCCTACTAAAGCAAGAAAAAGGTGAGGAAAAAAAAGAACCCATTAGGTGTTCAGCCCCGGAGCCATGTGTCATACAAAAAGCTTCTAAAGATAAACATCAAACCGCCAGCAAAATAAAATTATACCAAAATTTACAATTAGATCGTGGAGAAAATCTATCAATTAACTCAAATGGTAATAACGAGCAAATGAACCCCATCTTTTCTCAAAATCAAGCATAGGTTCGAAGGTTCAACTTCTAATTTTCTCCAAACTAAGACATAACATCACTTGAGAGAACCATTGTGACAGAGTGGGAGCCGATGTATCCTTCCACTTCAACAGAATGGCCCTCCTAGCTATCAATGTAACAAACACAATAACATGTTGGTCAGACAAAGAAATACCATGAATACTTTGAGGTATTATTCCAAAGAGCACAGTTTATTTGTTAGGTTGTAAATTAATTTTAAGTACCTTAGAAATTGTAGAAAAAACTGACTTCCAAAATCGTTCCAATATAGAACAAGACCAAATCATGTGTGCCAGTGTAGCTGTCTCGGTTTTACATCTATCACAATAACTACCAACATTAGAAAAGATTTTAGACAATTTCTCCTTCATCAAATAATAACGATGTACAATTTTAAATTGAATCAATGAATGGCTAGCAGAAATCGAAGAAGAGTTAACCAACTTCAAGATCCACATCCAGTCCTCCGCTATAAAAGTCAAATTAAGTTCCTTGTTCCCAATCTTGTTTAATCTTAAAGAAAGGGTGTTTATCCCGTTGTAATAATAAATTATAGATTCTTCCAATGGAACCCTTCATCAAAGGGTTCATACTCATAATAGTATCTAACAGGTTGGCCTCTAATATGCAAGGAAAATGACTTAAATATTTTTGTAAGAAATGTCTAACTTGAAGGTATTGTAAGAAGTGTGAATATGAAAGAGTGTATTTATCAACTAATTGTTCCAAAGACATCAGTCTATCTTCTTTAAATAGATCCAAAAAAGAATTAATACCTTTATTTTTCCAAAATAAAAAAGTTAGATCACTCAAAGAAGGCTTAAAAATAGTTTTAATAAGTTAAACTACAAAGTTTATACTAGTTAAGATTTAAAAAAATTACGGAACTGGAGCCAAATTTGTAAAGAATACTTAATCACAGGGTATAAATTTAAATTAGCAACTTTAGCTAATTGTATAGTTAGAGCAGCTCCCAATAACAAGGTTAAGTAAAACTGTTTCACAGCTTTCAATTCCAAATCTACCCAAATTGGCCGCTCATTCTTATCAACCCAGTATAACCAAAAGGACATATATCGCACATTAACAGCCCAGTAATACATTCTCAAATTAGGCAAAGCAAGACCTCTGTCCTTTTTCAATTTTTGTACGTGACATTTACCAATTCTTGGTCTTTTATCATTCCAAATAAAAGATGGGATAATAGAATCAATTTGATCAAAAAACTTCTTAGTCAAAAAACAGGAATATTCTGAAATAAATATAAACATTTTGGTAAAATCATCATTTTAGCTATATGGATGTGGCCAGCAAGTGAAAACGTAAGTGGGTTCAATCTGCTAAATAAATACTTCATAGAATCTACCAAGGGAGCAAAATTAGCTTTATAAAGATCCTTATATTTTTTAGTGATTATAATGCCTAGATATCTAAAGGAATCCATAACTTTGAAAGGATATTATCATATATAGAAACAGATTCATTTAAAGGAAACAGTTCACTTTTATTAAAATTAATTTTATATCCTGAAAAATCTCCAAATTCATTGAATGATTTTAGCAAGGCAGAAATAGATTCCTCAGGATTAGATATGTAAACCAATAAATCATCAGCATAAAGAGAAATCTTATGAATGGTATCATTCACAAGAATCCCATGAATATCTTTAGCTTCACAAAGGGCAATAGCAAGGGTTTCTAATATTAAGTAGCAAAGGACTTAATGGACAACCCTGTCTTGTTCCCCGTGAAAACAGAAAAAAAGGGGATCTACAATTATTAGTAACAACAGTAGAAATAGGAGTTTTATATATCATTCTAATCCAATTATTAATATTAATACCAAAGCCAAATTTCTCTAAAATATTAAATAAATATTTCCATTCGACCTGATAAAACGCTTTTTAAGCATCCAAAGTGACGATGCATTGTGGATTTTTAAAAGAAGATGAATATATAATATTAGATAATCTCCAAACATTTGAAAAGGAATAACAACCCTTTATAAATCCTGTTTGATCTTTAAAAATAATTTTACCCAAAATATTTTCCAACCGACTGGTCATCATCTTTGACAGTATCTTAGCATCAATATTCAATAATGAAATAGGTCTATATGGAGCACAATCAGTAGGATCTTTATCCTTTTTAAGAATTAAAGAAATAGAAGCCTCATAAAAAGCAGAGGGTAAATCACTTTTCACAAAAGAGTCTTTAAACATTTCCAACATATACGGAGAAAGCAATTCTCCGAATTTTTTATAGAATTCTACAGGATAGCCATCAAGTCCAGGGGCCTTACCAGATTGCATTGAAAAAATAGCTTTATAAGTTTTGGCTTCAGTAATTTGAGCATCAAGAGTTTTTTGATCCTCAACAGAAATTTGAGGAAAAGCAATTTTTCGTTAAAAAAAAGCATTCATTTTAGAAGAATCCACTAGAAATTGAGATTTATAAAGTTCAGTATAAAAATATTGAAAAGTCTTAATTTCTTCATATTCCCAAGCCAGGGTGCCATCTTTCCTACGGATTTTCAAAATTTGCCTTTTGGCTCTGGCCGTTTTTATTTGAGATGCAAGCAGTTTGTTATTTTTATCTCCAAACATATAAAATTGACTTTTTAGCTTAAGCAAGTTGCCTTCAATAGGATGAGTTAATAATAAGTTATATTGTGATTGAAGTTCCACCCTTTGTTTAAATAAGTCAATATTATTTAATCACATAAATATTATCTAAATCTTTAATTTGTTTTGAAATCTTATCTAATTCTACTTTAGTCTGTTTTTTAAGTTTAGCTGAATAAGAAATAATCTGACCATGTAGAAATGCTTTAAATGTATCCCATATGATTAATTTAGACATACCCCCTATGTCATTAAAAAGAAAAAATTCTTTTATCTGGGTTTCAATAAAACTAACGAAGTCAGAATTTTGCAATAATGTTTGGGATAGGCGCCGAGGTGGGCGGGCAAGGATGACATCATCGAATTCAAAAGACAGACTCAAAGGCGCATGATCAGATATAGCAATAACGTCATATTCACAATTCTTAACGCTATTTACACAGCATTCATTCAAATCGAGGCTTCTTCAATCAGAACAGTGTGACATTGTGGTTAAACCCAAAATCATACCAACCCTAGACATACAGTAGCTAGGGTGCCTAAGAGCTCTGCACTGTATGGTTTTTGTCAATGTGGAATGGAGAGCGAGTCTGGCAGGAGTAAGGGATGTTGGGGATGGCAAGGGGAGAGCACTGCGGGAGGGGTGCGGGACAGGTGGCAGAGAAAGAGTGTCAGGGTCGGGAGGTGGCATGCGTGCAGACAAACCCGGCCCTGAGACACCTGCTAAGTTCATGTGATTCTAAAGAATTGGTTTATTAATCATTAAAGAATGTCTCTCTGGTGGTTCCCACTCCCTCCACTCTCCCTTCCCTTTTCCCAATCATGATTCCCCTCTCCCTGCTCCCTTCCCACTCTCGTTCCACAATAGAGACCCATATCAGAACCAGCTTTATCGTCATTCACAAATGTCATGAAATTTGTTTTGTGCAGCAGCAGTACAGTGCAATACGTACAATTACTAAAGTACCGTCCAAGTTTTAGGCACCTTCGATACATACATACACATACTGTATATATGTACCTAAGGCTTTTGCAGACTATATTTTAAATCAATATAACTTATTGATTTGGACTTAACTGGAGGAAGCATGCTGATGGCTCAAAAGTTGTTAATGTAATGACAGCGAGGAGGAAGATACAGAAGTTTTGTTACATAAGATGAAAAAGCATTTCAGCATGTATATTGTACACATTTCTCTACATTAAATGTACCTTTAAAACCTTTGAAAAGCAGCAAACTCATTTTGGCGAAGTGTGAAGTAATTCTTTTGGCAAGGTGTGACAAGGCAAAGGATTGTGTAATAAATGGAAGACTATTGAAAGGTGTAATGAAACATAAGGACCCAGAGCGTACTTCCATTTACTTTTGAAGCTAACAGGACCTGTCAGTAAAATGGTTCAAAAAGGTGTACAGGATGATTTCCTTTAATTAGTCAAGGCATGGAATTCTGTGCAACAATGTAACGTTGGAAGTCTGTTACATGGGGTAGGCTACCAAGGCTGGATAGGGTGGAGCTGTTTACCTTGAAATGGAGATGACGAAAGTTATGATTAATTGAGGCACATGATATTATGAGTGGCAAAGACAGAGTATGTTGTAGAAATCTATTTCTTTTAGTGCAGGGATCTGAAAACCGAGGGGCATAGATTTAAAGAACTTGGATTAGAAGGGGGAGGAGAAAAATATCCATGCAAAGTTGATTGGGTTTTTGATCTTTTTTTTGCCTGAAAGTGGCTTAAGGGCAGAAACCTTTTTTACATTTACAAATTTAAATCACAGGCTTAGTGCAGGCTCATCTGGCTATTTTATTTTTTGATCATCATGGACATGATGACTTCCACCAGTATTACTAATTCTCTGTGATCCTGATCAAAGTTAAAATGCAGAGAACTTTTCTTTGCAAAAGTAATAATCTGCAGTGGTGCCTCTTGACTCATTAGTAATTTTTAAAAGAGAATTGAAAACATACTCAGCAGATATTTTACAGGGTGAAGGGGCAAATGTAGGTAAATAAGAGTAGATTAATAGTTGATTGGGTATGGAACTGGAAAAAATGGGCCAAATAGCCACTTTTTATACAGGATGATTTCCTGAAATCAAATTCCCAATTTGACTTAAGTTTGAACATTCATATCATGTAAATGAAGCTGAAAATTCTTTGAAATACTCAGCCAGTTAGGCAGTATGTGTATGTGTGTATATATAAGGAATACGTTTGGCACCAGTTTGGCTGCAGGAGCTGCCGGAAGGATGTTCAATGTCATTCAACCATCTTAGTGGCTCCACTCCAGATTTGCAGTCTGGGTTACTCCCGTAGCCTTCGTCTCTCGCGAGGCTGTCCATAAGGCAGTGGGGCTATTTACCCATAGCTGGGATCTGGCTCATGAGCACCAGGGCATGTCCACACACTGGTGGGCCTGTGTGCTACGTGTACAGGGGCCAGACCTCCCCCCCCGCCCCGTCCTCTGTAGTTCAGCCTGAGTCTGAAAGGAGTTCAGTTTCCAGTGAGGAGGCACTACATGAGGCTTGCTGTTGGAGAGGCAGTGTAAATGGAATTTTTGTGTCTCCAATCCTCACAATCATGGTTAATCTTGAATCTGACTTTTATCCAGCAATGGATGCACAGAATTTTTCAAGGAATAATGCCCGGGAATCCAGATAATGTAACATCTGTGAAATTCGAAGCAAAATCTGACGTCCCTGAACCAGAGCCTGAGAGACCACAATCGTTATCGGCAGCAGCAGAACACAGAAGAGTGGACGTCCCTAATCAGATCAGCTCAACTCTTGTAAGTTCCTAATCGATCTGAAAACTAGCAATTGTCAAGAAAGTTCAGTTTGATTTCAAATAACTAGGCTACAGTGAGCTGTTTAAAAATACTAGAAATGAAAATCCACTCTAACAACATACACGCAGTGGTCCCTTTATTAGGCTCACCTGTCCACCTGCTTATTAATGCAAATATCTAGTTGGCCAATCATGTAGCAGCAACTCAAAGCAGACATGGTCAAGAGGTTCATTTGTTGCCCAGACCAAACATCAGAATGGGGAAGAAATGTGATCTAAGTGACATTGACTGTGGAATGATTTTTGGTGCAAGATGGGGTGGTTTGAGTCTCTCAGAAACCCTGATTTTCATGAACAACAGCCTTCGTAGTTTTCAGAGAATGGTGAGATAAACAAAACAGATTCAGCGAGTGGCAGTTCTGCGGTGAAAATGCCTTGTTAATGAGAGAGGTCAAACGAGAATGGCCAGACTGGCTCAAGCTGACTGGAAAGGCGACAGTAACTCTAATAACCACTCCATTACCAGTTGTGTGCAGAAAAGCATCTCCAAATGAACAACACATTGAACCTTGGAGTGGATGAGCTACAGAAGCAGAAGATCATGAAAATGAGGTTTCTAATAAAGTGGTCACTGAGTGTATAAGCAATATGAATAGTCTGTGATTACAATGCAAACACGATATCTCACTAACTAAAGTTGTGCTAATTGAGACTACAGCAACTCAAAGCATGACCAATGAGTATTGATTTCCAGCTGACTAGTTTTATCAAGAAGGTGATACTGAGTGAAAGACTGTGAGAATGCTAGAAGTATTGGAACATTTGATTACATTTCAATGTCATCATTTGGCACTTCCTATTGCAGTTTCCTTCTCCAGAAATAACAATACAAGAAGATAAGCAAGATGACAAGGAGTTAGAACAAACAGAACCAGGTCCATTTTTAATCAATTTTATGTCAAGGAACACCCCAGCCCAAGTAAGTAAACTTGTAAACTGAGCTGTCATATGTAAAGAGTCTTATTCTGTATGTGGTTGATTCTTGCATGGACCTAAGACAATTTAGTCCACTATTTCTTACTATCACATTTCTTATCTCCACTACTTAAGGCAGAGATAGGTAGGTTCTTGATTAGTCAGAGCATTAAAGGGTATGGGGTGAAAGCAGGGGAGTGGGGATGATTAGAAGAATTGGATCAGCCCATGATTGAATGATGGAGCAGACTCGATGGACCGAATGGCCTACTTCTGCTCCTATATCTTATGGTCTTAATGACTCCATTTGTTTACATTCTCTCCAGCACTTGTTCTGGTGCATACAAGATCCCTATATTTCACATCTCTGCCTTCTCCTGCCCCACTGGACTCATGTCCTCAAACCTCGACTCCATTCTATCCCCTTGGATTCAGTCCCTTCCCACCTACATCACTTCATTTCTCATGCACTTGATCTCCTCAGTAACTTTCAATTCCCTGGTCCTAACGTCCTCATGTTCACCATGGATTTTCAGTTACTATACACCTCTATACTCTATCAAGAAGGCCTTAAGTCTCTCCATTTCTTTCTCAATAAAAGAACTAAGCAGTTCCCTTTCCACCACCACTCTCCTCTGTCTGACAGAACTGGTCCTCACCCTCAACAATTTTTCCTTTAGCTCCTCCCACTTTCTCCATAGTCCAGGGGACCCACAGGCACCCTATGCCTACCTCTTCGTTGGCTATGTAAAAGAGTCCATGTTTCAAGCCTTTCCCAGGAACGTTCTCCACTACATTGATGACCGCATTGGTGCTGCTTCCTGCAGCCATGCTGAGCTCGTCAATTTCATCAACTTTGCCTCCAACTTACACCCTATCCTTATATTCACTTGGTTCATTTCTGACACTTCTTTCCCCTTTCTCAATCTCTCTGACTCCATCTCTGGAGAGAAGCTGTCGACCAACATCTTTTATAAACCTTCTGATGCCCACAGTTATCTTGAATATAGCTCTTCCCACCCTGTCTCCTGTAAAAATTCCATCCCCTTTTTTTCAGTTCCTTCATCTCCACTGCATCTGTTCCCAAGATGAGGCTTTCATTTCCAGGGCATCAGAGATGCCCTCTTCCTTGAAAAAACTGGGTATCCCTTCCTCCACCATAGATGTTGCCCTCACTCACATCTCCTCCTTTTCCCAAACATCCACGCTCACCCCATCTTCCCGCTGCCCTAACAGAGTCAGAGTTCCTCTTGTCCTTACCTACCACCCCGTGAGCTTCCGCATCCAACACATCATCTTATGTAACTTCCACCATTTCCAGTGGGATACCACCTCCAAACATATCTTTACCTCCTCCCTCTCTCTACTTTCTGCAGTGATCACTGCCTCCGAGATTCCCTTGTCCATTTGTCCTACCCGGCACTTATCCCTGCAAGTGGCTAATGTACTACACCTGTCCATTCACCTCTTCCCTCACCTCCATTTAGGGCCCCAAACAGTCCTTCCAGGAGAAGCAACACTTTACCTGTGAATCTACTGGGATCAATTGTTGCGTCTGGTGCTCCCGATGCAGCCTCCTCTACATTGGTGAGACCAGTCGTAAATTGAGGTACTACTTCGTCGAGCACCTCCACTCCGTCCATCAGAAGTGGGATTTCCTGGTGGTCAAACGTTTTAATTCTGATTCCCATTCCTCAGGGTGGAGGTCCAACACCTTATATTCCATCTGGATAGCCTCCAACCTGATGGCATGAACATCGATTTGTCCTTTCAGTAAAAAAAAATGTTCACTCACCTACTCCTCTTCTTTTATTCTCCACTCTGGCCTCTTAACTCATGTCACCTGCCTATCATCTTCCCCCTGGGACCCCTTCTCCTTCCCTTTCCCTCATGGTCCATTCTCCTCTCCTATCAGATTCCTTCCTCTCCAGCCCTTTACCTTTCTACCCACCTGGCTTCACCTATCATCTTCTAGTTATCCTCCTTCCCCTTCCCCCACCTTTTTGTTCAGGCATCTTCCCCCTTCCTTTCCAGTCCTGATGAAGGATCTCGGCCCAAAACGTCGATTACTTATTAACTTCCATAGATGCTGCCTGACTTGCTGAGTTCATTTTATGTGTGTAGCTTTGGGTTTCAGTATTTGCAGACTTCTTCGTGTTTATGCTCCACCACGGATGTTTCTGAAGTCCTTGTGTCTTCCGAAGGTGCAGTCATACTGTTCTGCACATACCAACAAGCACTTCAAATTGCCAGCTAACCCGAGGAGTGCTTTAGCAATAACGTGTGGGGCAGAAGCTCAGAAAAAATGCTGAGCGTTTGTGTCTGCTTTAGAAGACTTACCTTTCCCCTACTAAACAGTAGATGGATTCTTTGCTGAGATTTGCTAAGATTTTTCTTTTCCCATTAAAGGTGATTAGGATAGGACTGGTCCTTGGGTTGAAATTCTAAACTGGAGAAAGGCCAGTTTGATGGGTTCAGAACAGTGTGTCACGTATGGATTGGGTCAGGTTGTTTTCTAGCAAAGGGATGACTGGTAATTGGAAGGCCTTCAGAAGTAAAACTTTGAGAGTACTGAGTTTCTATGTTCCTGTTAGAATAAAAGGCAAGACTAACAGTTTTGGGGTACCTTGGCATTTGTTTTGAGAGATACTGAGGCCCTGGTTAAGAAAAATGGGGTGCCTAGCAGCTGTAGGCAGGAAGGAACAAATGAAGCACTTGAGGAGAAGAAGAAATGCAAGAGAGGGTTAAGAGAAGGTGAGAGGTCGTTGTGGCAGACAAGGTGAAGGATAATCCCGAGGGCTTCTATGAGTATATTAAGAGCAAAAGGATAGCAAGGGTCAAAATTGGTGCTCTTAGGGAACAGCGTGATCATCAATGCATGGAGCTGAAAGAGATGGGGGATATATTCAATTTGCATCTGTACTTGGGAGATGGACACAAAATCTGTGGACATAGTTTGTTGTTAAGAAGGAATATGGCAACACACACAAAATGCTGGTGGAACACAGCAAGCCAGGCAGCATCTATAGGAGAAGCACTGTCGACGTTTCGGGCTGAGACCCTTCGTCAGGAATATGGCATGCTTGCCTTTATTAGTTGAGGCACTGAGTTCAAAAGTCGAGAAGTTATGTTGCAGCTTTGCGAAACTCTGGAGTATTGCTGGTTGCCCCACTGTAGGAAGAATGTGGAGGCTTTGGAGAGGGTTCAGAAGAGGTTTACCAGGATTAGAGGGCATCTGCTATAACAAGAAGCTGGGCAAACTTGGTTTTGTTTCTCTGGAGTGGTGGAGGCTGAGGAGAGATCAGATAGACTTTTGTAAGATTATGAGAGGCACAGGTAGAATAAACAGACAAGATCCTGAGGTCGAAATGTCTAATATCAGAAGACATGCATTTAAAATGAGAAGGTGGGTAAAGGAGATGTGAGGAGAAAGTCTTTTACATGAGGAATGCACTGCCTGGAATGGTGGTAGAGGTAGAAACATTAGGAACTTAAGAGACATTTAGGTAGGTACATGAATCTGAGGAAAGGATGTGGATATTGTGTAGGCAGAATAGATTAGATTTGCTTGCATTTGATTACTAATTTTGGGCAGATGGGGCTCATCAGCCGTGGTTGGCAGCACCTCTAGCAGAAGAAAAACTCCGATCTCAAACCTCCGCTGCCTTTTGGCTACGCCCACTCAAGGGAAAGCCTTCGGGAGTAAACCCTGAGGAGAAATCCGGAGTTCAAGTCCCTAAGACAGTCCTATGTTGAGTTCAATGCTGACTGGCCACTCCTGCAATGCCATTGGTGCCAAACTGCATCAGTCTCTGCCATTCCTTTTGGATTAATCAGCCTTGTGCCTGATACATGGGCTCCTGTGCTCTCCATAACATACTGCCTTGGCTTGCAACTTCCACAGTTGACCCCGACCAGTGGAGGACCACACAATTACTAATTCTATTGGCTCAGCACAACATTGTGGGCTAAGTGGCCAGTTTGTGTGTTGTTTTACGTACTGAAGCAAAACAGCCATGAGATCATAGACCATGTACAGGAGGGGAGGTTCTTACTGTCTTGGGGCAAATTTGGCTGGATAAGTCCCCAGGGACAGAAAAAGTGTCTCTTTAGACATCGTGGGAGGCTTGTTCAGAAATTGCAGGATCCCTGGCAGAGATATCTAAAACATCATTTTAACCACAGGGGAGTTGTCAGAGGACTGAAGGATAGCTAATCTTGTTCCATTGTTCAACAGTGGCTCTGAGAATAAGCCGGGAAATTATAGGCTGGTGAGCCTGACGTCAGTAGCAGGTAAATTACTGGAAGGTATTCCAAGGAAACGGGTATATAAGTATTTGGATAGATAGAGTTTGTTTGGGGATAGTTAACATGGCTTTGTGCATGACAGGTTATGTCTAACCAATCTTATGGAGTGTTTCAAAGAGATTAGACCATAAGATGTAGGAGCTGAATAAGGTAATCTGGTCCATCGAATCTGCTCCACTATGCAATCACGGCTGATTGATTTTCCTTCTCATTCCCATTCTCCTGCCTTCTCCGCATAACCTTTGACACCCCTAATAATCAAGAACTGCTGCTTTAAATATACCCAATAACTTGGCCTCTGCAGCCGTCTGTGGCAATGAATTCCACAGATTCACCACCCTCTGGCTAAATAAATTCCTCCTTATCCTTCTGTTTTATGGCTGTGCCCCTTGGACCTAGTGCAGCACTTCTACTCTACTGAAACCTTTCAATATTCTGTAGGTTTGGGCAGTAATTTACCAGGTAAGAGGTGTGGAGGAATTCATTGATGAATGTGAAAGTGGATCTGCAATTGAGCATCATTTTGACCCTTTCTGTTATAGTTTTCTCCTCCTGAAGCAAACCAGAAAGCAAAAAAAGGACTGAAGAGCAATGTAAGTAAAATCCAATGTAGTGATGACTTCATGTCCAAGAGTGCATCAGGTCAAGTAGGTCTGAATTTAACTCGTAAAAATTTGATAGTAATTCACTTCAGGTCCTGATACCTGAACAAGCATTGCTTGATTTTTATAGTATAATGAAATTTAAGATTTCTTAATACAGTATCCTATCGGCCAAATTCACAAAGTCACAGGTGTATGTTAATCTAAAATGAGACTTAACACATCTATTTCCATGAAATATTTCTGTGCTAATTGAACTAATTTGTGGAACACAATGACTCAACGTCATTCAAAAATAGTTAAAAATCCTTGGGCAGATATGAACTCCAGAGATAATTGTGGAATGACTGGGACTCAAAAATTAACCCTGACTTCATCTGAACAATAGAACGACAGTCAAAGAGGATATTAGATTGAAGGCTGCCATGGGTATTCTTTCATTAGTTGTCCCATTTTGTGTGGACAGCACCCATTTGATGATCTTTTATTCAATTTATTCCATTAACTTTGAATTTTAGTTCTGCTGAATGGGAATAATATTTAATGAATGAGAGTGCTGGGGTAATGGCATTTGTGACAGCTTTGGTCCTTTATATTGCAGTTACATTTTCCCACGGAAGATACCCTACCTAGCAGTGCTATTCTTCATGAGACCAAGTGGATACCACAAAGGCGGTGCAGTTTTGTAGAGGGTAAAGATTCACAAGAAATTATTGGAAGCTTACTGTCAACCAACCTCCAACAACGTGTAAGTCAAGGGCCCACAGAAGATGTGGAATCGTGGTAACTTTCAGGGCAGTTCGAAAGAAGGGGGAAACCTGATCAATAGAGACTTCAGATGCTGGGATCCAGAGCAGAACACAAATTGGTGGAGGAACTCGGCAACATCTGTGGGGGGGGGGGGGGGCCTGCATCAGGGATGAGAGTGTAGAGGGGAGATAGCCAGTATAAAGAAGTGTGAGGGTGAGGTGAGAGATGGGCTGGTACACGGTGGGTGGAACCGGGTGAAATGGGGGACGATGGGCAGATGAAGCTGTGGGGAGAGAGGGAGCAATTTTGAGATAGAGGCTGGTGGGTGGATAGATAAATGAAACCAGATAAGGATAAATAAGATGGAGCCAGGTGGAGGGGGTTTGGTAAATGAGGAGGGGAAGGTAGAGAAAGAGGGTGGAAGCTATTATCTCTCCTTGATTCCATCTTCTCATCACCCAAGGACCTAACCACCTGGGTCTCTTCTTCCTTGGCCTACCTTCCCTTACCTGGATCTGTCTGCCCATCATCCCTCACATCACCTTTTTCAGCCAATCACCGGCCAGCCTGTCTCTCACCCCTCCCTCTCATCTCTTTATCCCGGCCAATTCCCCTCTGCATTCTCAGTCCTGATGGAGGGTTTCAACCCCAGATGCCAGCCATTTCTGTACCTCCACAGTTGTTGCTTGATCCACTGAGTTCCTCCAGCAATATGTATTTTTGCTCGAGACCTAATTAACAAACTTGCCAAACTTGGAGAAGAGAGAACTCCAGGAGGAGGAATCAGATAACTTTGAGAAATTTACTGGAATTATAATGTGATATTTTGGCCTTGTTAGATCAGTAGTGTAACTGTTAGCTCATTGCTTTACAGCAGCCAGCTATAAGGTGGTGGTTTGATTATCTGTAAGGACTGTGTACCTTCCTCCCATGACAATGTGAATTTCCTCTGGGTGTTCTGGCTTCCTTCCACAATCCAAAGATGTACCGGTTAAACTTAGTGAGTTGTGGCCTGCTATGTTGGTGCAGGAAGCGTGAAAACTCTTACAGGCTACCCAGCACAACCTCCACTTTAAATATACCTAATGACTTGGTCTCTACAGCCATCTGTGACAATGAATTTCACAGATTCACCACTCTCTGGTGAAAGAAGTTCCAGCTCTTCACTGTTATAAACAGATGAAGGGTTCTCCTTGTATTTTGAGGTGATACCCCCTGGTCCAACCATTAAGAACATCCTCTTCTCTTCTAGTCTAGGCTTTTCAATTTTCAGTAGATTTCAATGAGATTCCCCCATCATTCTTCAAAACTCCAAAACTGCTTTTGATCCCTATCTGTTGGCACATGACCCACCACATACAGTATAACCCAGTGATTATAAACACAAAGAGATTAAGCAGATGCTGGAAATCCAGAGCAAAATGCTGGAGGAACTCAGCAAGTCAGGCAGCATCTACAGGGAGGAATAAACAGTTAATGTTTCATCAGGGCTCTGATTAAGATTGGTGTAGAGATGTAGAGCCAAGGTATTAGGCCAACAGAGGGTACGTACCTCCTATATAATCACATCAACATTTATTAATTAGCAATGTGCCCATGACGATGATCTAATTCTTTGTATTTTCAGGTACCTTTGGGTTTTACATCAAGTGATGTGGGTTCACATGACAGCAGCAAGTTAAAAGCAACTGAGGACCAAAGATATCCAGAGAATGCCAATCCAGTGAGGTTTAGCACAAAGCCTTCAATAAGTGTTCACTCAAGCAATGTAAGTCTGGAGCAATCTGTCGAACACTAGATGATAGTTGAGGCATTTTTAGATAACAAAATAGCTAAAAGTAGGATAAAACTCTTTTCTGACTACTTTGCATTTGCCTTCCTGTGTAATTTCATGAGAGTAGAAGCAGAGCTCTGCTGGATGGCTAATGCCATTTCCGAACTCAGGAAAGTAGAACTAACTCAGAACTTTATCTGAATTAAGTTAACGTTGTTGAAAAGAAGTCATAATTTAATAAAGGATTTAGTAGGAAAACAAATAGGAACCAAGGACAAAATAAAGTTGACATGGATTTCAAGTGGAAGAAATTGATTAACAAACCTTATAGAAGTATTTGAAGAAGTAATGGCATAGCCAAGGGATAAAATGCTGAGTGCCATTCTATAAACTTTGGTCAGGTTGAATCATGGAATGATTTCAACACAGGAGGAGACCAAATGCTTTGTAGGTGGAAAAAAAAAAGGTATAAAGGTGGTGTGATGGAGGCCACAGCTCTGGGGTAGAAGCTGTTCCTCAGTCTATTTGTTCTGGCTTTTAGTGTCCTGAACCTTTTGCTGGACGGCAGCGGGTCAAACAGGGAGTGGCCAGGATGTGTGGTGTCTCTGGTTATGCTACTTGCTTTCCTCCTGAGTCTGCTGGAATAGATGGTGTCCAGTTCTTGGGAGCTCCATCCTGACAATTCGCTGGGCCGCCTTCACCACGTGATGCAGGTCTTGTCGCTCAGCGGCTGTGCAGCTGGCATACCACACTGTGGCGCTGTTGGTCAGGATGGTTTCAATTGTGCTTCTGTTGAAGTTAAGCAACAGCTTTTGTGGGAGTTTGGCCTGTTTCGGCTTTCTCAGGAAGAAGAGTCTTTGTTGTGCCTTTTTTTTTACAAGCAGCGAGGTGTTTGTAGTCCATATCAGCTGTTTTGACAACATAACTCCAAGTAACTTATGTTTTTTCATACTTTCCACTACCTCTCCATGTATGTATATGGAGGGGGGTGTGTACTCTGTCCTTTGATCTCCTGAAGTTAATGATCATCTCTTTTGTTTTAGAAGTGTTAAGGACCAGGTCATTGTCCTTACACCACACCGTCAGATGGTCCACCTCGAGCCTGTAGGCTATTTAAGGGAGAAGTTGATAGATTCTTGATTAATCAGGGTATGAAGGGACCCAGGGGAGAAGACAGCAAATTGGGGCCGAGAAGGAAAATGGATCAGCCATGATGAAATGGTGAAGCAGACTCAATGGTCCAAATGGCCTAATTCTTCTCCTGCATCTTATGCTCTTATGGTAATATTGAATACTGTATTGAAAGGCCGAGATGGAATGCATGTGGAGAGTATGTTTTCAATAGTGGGAGAGTCCAGAACCAGAGGGCACTGCCTCAGAATGCAAGGACATCCCTTTTACTTTATCTGGGGGGTGGTGACTCTGTGGAATTAATTGCCACAGATAGCTTGTGGAGGCCAAGTTATTGGGTATATTAAAGCAGAGGTGGTAGCAGTGTCAAAGGTTACAGGGAGAAGGAAGAAGAATAGGATTGAGAGGGAAAATAAACCAGCTATGGTGAAGCAGACTTGATGGCTGAATGGCCCAATTTTTCTCCTGTATCTTATAGTCAGTGCCCAACACACAGCTTCTCTTTCTGTTACTGCTTTGGAGAATTGCTAAAGTGAAAATCAGATTAAAGTACATCAAGAGCAGTAAAATGGGGAATATACAGGTATTTGCATTTTTTTTCCTCAATCAATTCTGTGTGCCATTTTGCATATAATTTGAACCTCAGAATTGGAAATTGAGTTGACACCAGTTTAGGAATCTGGTTATTACTGAAGAATACTGAAACAAAATTATCCAGAAGTTAATAGGAGCACCAATTCACTTGCATCTAGATATACCAGGGGCACAACTTTGGATTGTGATCCAAGCTTTACAACAAATGCACTTAATGTTATGCAATATTAGGAGATCCAGTTAACATCAGTGAACTTACCACAGCTGCTGGCACTTGTTCATGGTTTGAACTAATTGAAGAGCCCTCTCCAAAGAGCCTGTCCATTCCCTCAAAGGAAAAGAGAAGGTAACATTGATGGTTTTCGGAGCAGGATCCTGCGACCCTAGGGACCAAGGTTTACAGCAGCAGTGAGGCTGACACACCTTGAACATTGAGCAAAGTTGCAAGAAATGCTATACCTTAGGGGCTTATTTTATGGTGAGTGCTTCAAATATGACCTGTGCTGCCTTCTGCTGGCACATTCAGACCCAGGAGGTAGCTCAGACACACATTATACATCCATGATGATTGAGTTAACCATACAGTAGGAGTACAGGAAGATTACATTTATTTCTTTGTACTACAGGGAAAATTCTGAGGAAATGTTGCTCAGGCCAGAGAAATGGCAGGAAATCCCTTTTGGACTCTTCTGTCTGCTCAGGTGCCGACTCAAATGGACCCTTGCACACAACACAGCAAATACTCCTTTTATTTTTCACTTCTTGTCTGTTTAATTTCAGTCTTTCTACTACTCCCACAGTCCCCCCACCCCATACAACAGCCATGATCAGGAGGAGGCAGGCAGAAAGCCAGCAGGTGAGAGAGGGCAAGGAGCACATTGCAGCATTATGCTTAATGCTACCAATCTCGACACCATCCCGGCAGCGTGTTCCACGCACCCACCACACTCTGCTAAAAAAAAACTTACCTCTGCTATCCCCTGTATACTTTTCTCCAATCACCTGAGGGAAAAGTCTCTGGCTCCCCACTATGCCTCATGACATCTTATACACCTCTATCAAGTCACCTCTTGTATTAAACTTTGATCAGGAGTTCACAGAGGAAGAGTTCACTTTGGATCTTGAACTGCTTTGCATCTCTGGGACAGATGACATTGTCATATCTGTCCATCATCAGCTGAGGGGAAAATCTGTGCTCTCATGGGAATTTTGACAGAGGCCACTTAAAGACTTGGTGGCTCTGTGGAGCGTCTGGGTGACGCAGAAGAGCTATGCTGCTTCTCACCTGGGCATGGCGCAGTCACCCACGGACGGAGGCAACTTCTCCTAAAATGGATCAGTGGGTGCAGAAACTCATGTTCTCGCACAGGAAGTCAGACTGACCTAGACCACTGTGGCAAATGTCTCCAGGTTCCAGTAATGAGGAAAATGTATTCTTATTCTTCATATCTTTAGAAATATGAGACCATCTCATACCACTGTGAAGGATTGTATCCTCTTCCCTCACACCTCACACCTGGCCTGCTGCTGATTGAAGTGAAGTTAGAGATCACTATTAATTATATTGACGTGGATAAGTGATGCCAAAATCAGTCATTGCTGCCACAGGTAATAATCAGACGAATATTACCCAATTTGTAAATACGCGATGAAACACTTTCAAGGCATTGAAGGTCAGGCAGCATCTGTGAAGGGAAATGGATAGTCAATGTTTTAGGTTGGGACTCAACCCTTAACAGCAACTGTCCATTTTCCTCCATGGATGCTTCCTGACCTACTGAGTTTTCCAGATTGTGTGTTGCTCTATATTTCAACATGTGCAGTCTCTTCCATCTCTATGAAGCACTTTCAGGCAGGTTCCCTGCCCACTAAAAGATCTTGCTTCTTCTGCTAACCAAAGCTGAATACTCAATCTCTAAATGCATCTTCTGGTATTGTCTTCTTTTCCAGACAGTCATGTAATCATATGCAGAGGTTCCATTGGTGTTGTTTGATGTAGGCTTAGGGAGGTTTAATGTGAAGGTGGTTGAATTTTTCAGATGAACACAAAATGTAACTGTTCTACTTTGGCTGGTTTCAGGAGCTTGGGTTATTCAGCCTTCTAGCCAGTGCCTTCATCAATTGTAGCATTGAAGATATCACCCGATAAAAGACCAAGCAATTCACCGTGATAGTGAGAACTGAACTTAAATGGTGCATAAAAAGATCTTTTCCCATCATTTACTTTATTGACAATTCCTTCACTCTCAGTTCACAACAGGCTCAGCAAGACCACCACAGAAGCCCAAATGGTGAAGAGATATTTAGTGCAGATGGGGGAATGGATCAACCCTAAAGTCTAAGTGGTCGATTTTATGCAGAGTTCAGGATCAAAAGTCAACATCACAATATGTTTTGCAACAGACCTGAAGTTTGTGAAAAACGTGTGTGAAGAGTCATTTAAATTGAATTGCTGGGCACCACTGAAACAGGCTTCCATTGTGAATGACCAGCATCTGTGAACTATTTTCTAGCAGTGATAGCCTATTCATTTCAAACCCAGGAATAATGTCATTATGTCCATGACACAATGTAGACAAATGGCAAATTCCACAAATGGATAATCAAGACGCGCAGTGTGGAGTCTAATTTCTGACTTCACATGACTCAGACACAACATCACATTGCAAGTCGTAGATTAGCTATTTTCCCATCATAAAGCACCATGTGATGAAAATTTGTACTACAATAGTGTTAATTAAAACTGAATTCAAATGTATGACATTGTGGGCATCAATGAATTGTGGTTGAAGGAAGATGATAGCTGGGAGCTTAATGTCCAAGGATACACATTGTATCAAGAGGACAGGCAGGAAGGCAGAGGGAGTGGCACTGCTCTGTTGGTAAAAAATAAAATCAATTCAATAGAAAGAGGTGACGTAAAATCAGGAGGTGTAGAATCATTATGGGTAGATCTAAGAAACTGCAAGGGTAAAAAGACCCCGATGGGAGTTACATACAGACCCCCAAATAGTAGTAAAGATGTAGTCTACAAATTACATTGAAATAGAAAGTGATTGTCAAAAAGGCAATGTTATGATAGTCCTGTGGGATTTCAATATGCAGCTAAATTGGAAAAATCAGGTTGGTGCAGGATCCCAAGAAGAGGATGGTAGATAAGTCATCTGGACCAGGTGGTATACAACCCAGGGTCTGAAAGAGGTGACTGAAAAGATTATGGAGGCATTAGCAATGACCTTTCAAGAATCAATTGATTCTGGCATGGTTCTGGAGGAATGGAAAATTGCAAATGTCACTCCCCTCTTCAAGAAGGAGAGAAGCAGGAGGAAGGAAATCATAAGCCAGTTAGTCTGACCTCAGTGGCTGGGAAGCTGTTGGGGTTGATTGTTATGGATGTGGTCTTGGGGTATCTGGAGGCATATGATAAAATAGGCCATAGTCAGCATGGTTTCCTCAAGGGAAAAGCTTACCTGACAGATGTTGGAATTCTTTGAAGAAACACCAAGCAGAGTAGATAGAGGAGAATTGGTGGATGAGTACTTGGATTTTCACAAGGCTTTTGACAAAGTGCCACACAAGAGATTGCTTAATAAGTTAAGAGCTCATTGTATTACAGGAAAGATATTACCACAGATAGAGCATTGGCTGACTGGCAGGAGGCAAAGAGTGAGAATAAAGGGACCCTTTTCTGGTTGGCTATTGGTGATTACTGGTGTTCCACAGGTGTCTGTGTGGGTACTGCTTCTTTTTACCTGTATGTCAATGATTTGGATGACAGAATTTGATGGGTTTGTGGCCAAGTTTGTGGACAATACAAAGACAGGTGGAGGGGCAGGTAGTTTTGAAGAAGGAGAGAGGCAACTGAAGGACTTGGACAGATTTGGAGAATGGGGGAAAAAGTGGCAGAAGTGTATGGTCAATGCACTCTTGTAGAAGAAATAAAAGCATAGACTATTTTCTAAATGGTGAGAAAATTCAAAAATCTGAGGTGAAAAGGAACTTGGGAGTCCTTGTGCAGGATCCCCTAAAGGTTAATTTGCAGGTTGAGTTGGTGGTGAGGAAGGCAGGAGACTGAGAGGGAAAATAAATTGGCAATGATAAAATGGTGGAGCAGACCCAATGATCCAAATGGCCTAATTCTGCTGCTATATCTTATGGTCATTAAGTGATGCACTACAATTTATTAATATTATTAAAAGGCTTTGATACTTTAGAGTAGGAGCAAAAATATAAGGATAAGACCATTGTTTATCCATGTACGTGAAAAAAAGAGAGAGAGGTAGCTTGTAGGAGTAAATATTTGAATTTAAGTCTGATCATTTGTTTTTAAGCTTCCCCGCGAATTTGAATTTCCTCTTAAATTTGAAGAAAAGACATGAAAAAGAAGTTGAACAGGTCAAAAGGGAAGAAGCCATGGGCATGCTGAAATTTAAAATGCATTTACTATGAATCACTGTATGATCAGAAACCATTAAAATTGGAGAACCTTGGTAATGGTCAAGACATTTAAGGAAGTAAGGAAGGAGAAAAATTACAAGATAGCCAGATTTAGAGATATTAATGGAATGAGTTTAGATAAATTGATTCTACCACAGTATACCAAAATGCTGTTTTAGTGACAGTGTCACTGGCTGCTGTTTATTGCTCCTAGTCAGTGAGTGAGAGGTTAGCAGAGCCTGTGTGATAAATACAGGTGATCAGGACCGAGCATAGGATCGTGGCATGCAATCACTGATCCTGGACACCCATGGTGTAAACAATGTGATTCAAATACAACTTGTATTGCATTGGTAAACTTAAAAAGCTAACGTTTATGTGATAATATGGTGAGCATTTATTGTGCCTTATTATTTATGTGGTAGACCTTGTAACATTGAATAACATTTTAATGGAACTGTACAAACAGACCTACCACTGCTTAAGCTCCTTCACCGTACTGTGAAAAACTAAAGCCAGTGAAAGGATTTTCCAAATGGTCCATGTAGGGAACTGGTGTTAATATTTTGAGGCAGACAACCTAAAGTATTACTAAACATCCTTGATGGTTTTCAGAGCTCTCTGTGCTTGTACAAATTTCACTTGGATTAAGCTTGCAATACACACTCACAAACTGCTTGGGGAACTCAGTAAGCCAGGCAGCATCTATGGAAAAGTGTAAACAGTCAATGTTTTGGGACGAGACTCTTCGCCAGTGTGTTGCTTTAGATTTCTAGTATCTGCAGATTTTCTTGTGTTTGTAAATACCTAAACCCAGCCTGGCAGATGATTACATTTAGAATGGCACAGCAGAAGTTGTGTGAGGAGATGGAATAGTTTGACTTCAGGCAGAGCCACGTTATATACAGAAAAGAAGAGAGAAGTATGGTTGTGGCCTGCATCTCTTCTGGCTGCTCTCTAACTGATCTTAATGTGATTGATGCTAACAGTGGGTTTTCATTCTTACCTCTTGCATTATTAAATATTTAAATGATCCTTAAATGTTTACTGTATATGATAGGTTTAATACGTTAACATGTCCTTGAACTGATGAATCAGTAACGCACAAAATTCAAATAACATGCACTGGTTCATGCTTGTCTGCTCCAGTCAATGTAGAAGGACTTACAAGTGTTCAGAAAGTGGAATCTATGGGTGTTGTAATGATGACACTTATTATTCCTGCATAGTCAATGCAACTCAACTCTTTCTATGTTTCTTTTAAATACAGGGAAGTCAACAAAAAAATGTTGTGGTACAAATTACCTCAGTCTCCCAAACAGACAGTCTTAGTACTGAATCTACTGAAGCATCAGGAGGATCCTCACCATGGGAGGGTTACAAGGTATGTACAGAACTGACCTCGCATGGGGCCACTCCATGCAAAAGAAGTTGCAAAGGAGGCTTGATGGGAAAGTCAATGTCAAAGTAAGTTTATTATCAAAGTGCATACAATGTCACCATATACTATCTTAAGATTCATTTTCTTGCAGGCTGTTGTGTATTTAATATTTCAATAATACTTGAGTAATCTTGTAAATATATTGGTTGATTAAGGTTTCCTATTCATTTAAAAAATTCATTATGGGTTTTATATATATAAATACATGAATTGCATAAGTCATCATACTACCACGTGATACGCACATGCCTCTCTTAACTTAAACCCAAAGTTAGACATGCTTTTCGGACCCCACAGGCATTTACAGGAAAATTAAGAAATATAATATAATTTATGAAAAACTATACACCAGGTCCGGCAAGCAGCCAAGATGCAAAAGACAAATTGTGCAAATAAAATATAGATGACGCTGATGGTGAGTCAGCAGGTTGTGGAATCAGTTGAGAGTTGTGGTGAGTGAAGTTATCCATGTGATGCACCATCAATAACTCTCTGAGACGTGAGGCGAGATATCGGCTTTTATTGACTGGAAGAAAGAACAAGCAGCAATTGACCACCATGCTACATCCTGGAGACTGAGAGGCAGGGCTCAGGCCCCAATCGCCTTTATACCGGGGTCTGTGGGAGGAGCCACAGTCAGTGGGAGGAGCCACAGGAGCAGTCAGCCGGGGGGGGGGGGGGCGTGTCCAGACAGGTATATGTAGTTCACCACACCATGCTGGTTCAGGAACTTGATGGGTGTAGGGTAATAATTGTTCCTGAAGCTGGAGATGTGTGACCTAAGGCTCCTATACTCCTGTCAGATAGTAGCAGCGAGAACATGGCTTGGATGATGGGGGACCCTTGATAATAGATACTGCTTTCTTGTGGCAGCACTCCATGTAAATGTACTCAGTGGTAGGGAGGGCTTTTTTTGTGATGGGCTGGGCTGTATCCACCTCTTTCTGTAGGCTTTTCCATTCCTAGGCATTGGTGTTTCCATACCAGGCCATGATGCAACCAGTTAGAATACTCTTCACTGTGGAAGTCTGTCAAAGTTTTAGGTGACATGACAAATCTACGCAAACTTCTAAGAAAGTAAAGGCACTGTTTGTGCTTCTTTCTGATGGTATTTATTGTACATGTTGGTCCCAGGACAGATCCTCTGATAGAATAATGCCAAGGAATTTTAAATTGGTGACCCTCTCCACCTCTGGCTCATGGACCTATAGTTGCTTCCTTCTGTAGTCAATAATCAGCTCTTTGGTTATGTTATCATGGAGTGAAAAGTTGTTGTATCACCTCTCAACCCAATTTTCAATCTTCTTCCTTTATGCCGATGTGTCACAGCCTTTGATTTGGAATACAGCGGTAGTGTCATCAGCAAACTTAAATACAGCATTAGAACTGTACCTACCAACACAATCAGAGGTACAAGGCGAGTAGAGCAGGGGGCTGAGCACACAGCCTTGTGGTGCACCTGTGCTGATGGTGATTGAGGAGGAGATGTTGTTTCCAATCCGAACTGACTGGGGTCTGCAGGTGAGGAAATAAAAGATCCAGTTGCACAATGAAGTACCAAGATCCAAGTCTTGGAGCTTACTGATGAATTTTGAGGGGATGATAATGTTAAAGTAGTGACAGTGGTGATAATAGGCAAGGACAAAGTTGTCGATATCCCAAGAGGTGTGGGCTACCTTTTGTGTCATAGGAGAATAGGTGTTGTTATTGTCCAGGCAATTCTACCCTACTCCTATCTGATGAAGAATTTAATACATTTAATCCCTTCCACAATAAAGATTTATTCGTTTTCCTGTAACATAGTTGGACTCACGCATCTATCACAATAAAACCAGTGCAATAAATAATAGTCAGACACAATTCAACTACCCTCAAATGAAATTGGAAACAATGGATCTAAAGAGTGATGCTTTCATGTTTTTATTATAACTAGGCAGACAGTTTATTTTATTGTCAGATTTCCAAGAAATTAAACCCAGTGAAGGAAATGATTAATATGGAGAGACTGCAGAAGCTAGAAATAACACCATAAGACATAGGAGTTGAAGTAAGTCATTCACCCCATTGAGTCTTCTGTGCCATTAAATCACGGCTGATTTATTTTCCCTCTCATCCCCATTCTCCTGCCTTGTTCCTGTACTAATCAAAAACTTATCAACCTCTGCTATAAATATACCAAATGACTTGGCCTTCACAGCCAAATATGGCAATGAATTCCTCAGATTCACTATGCTCTGGCTAAAGAAATTCCTCCTCATCTCTGTTCTAAAAGGGATATCCTACTATTCAAGGCTGTGCCTCCACTGCCAAATGTGGCAATGAGTTCTACAGACCAAACTTCTGCTCTAGATCATAACACAAAATGCTGGAGGAGCTCAGCGACTCTTCCAGCATTTAGCGTTTTGGTTAATGGAGAGAACAAGTTGGTTCAGTAAGTTAACTCACAGGCATTTTGATTTGTGTCCTGAGATCATATTGAGCTAAAATGATGTGAAACAATATTCACCTAGGTGCTCTGCCTCTCAGTGATCTTGTGTGTCTTGGGACTCTGTTTTTAGTGGGGTTTGGCTCTGCAATCCCGAAAGGGTGCTTTTCTGACAATTTCTTTCAGAGTACACAAAAGCAGGTGGTGAGGGAACTGGAGAATGCTTGAAGATATGGAAGGAAGAATGGTGGAAAACTACCAGCATCTTTAATTTTCCACACACTAACGTGTGATTTATATTTCTTCTATAATTTTTAACTGGCTTTTCCAGTGTCATGGATTCACCTGGAGGTTTTGAATGTCTAACCAATACTATTTGGAGTTGCATTATGTTCTTTAGGGCTTTGGAATTGTGGTAAACTATGTATACCTGTCTGGACATGCCCCCCCCCCCCCCACCCCTCTGCTCCTGTGGCTCCTCCCACAAACCCCTGTATAAAGGCGATTTGGGGGCACTGCTCCTCCCTCAGTCTCGACATGGTCGTGTTCCCTTTTTCGCTGTTAATAAAAGCCTATCATTCACTTCCAGTCTCCTAGAGTTATTGATGGTGCATCAATTTTATTAACAGCGAATTTAAAACATGGAACGAATTTTACGACCCGACAGATTGGATATTGACCCTCAATCTCCCGAAGCCGGCATCGCTTTTGAACTCTGGCTTGCATACTTCAAATCGTACTTGGAGAAGATTCGAGTGACCGCGGCTGCCACAATGCACAGAGTTCTCCTCTCCAGGGTCAGTCCGCGGGTCTACTTCCTGATCAGGGACCTGCCGACCTACCAAGGGGCACTGGACGCCCTCAAAAGACAATACCTGCGGCCAGTGAACACCGTCTACGCAAGACATTGCTTAGCGACGCGGCGGCAGCGGGCCGGAGAGTCGAGCGCTGAGTTTGTCCGGGCCCTACAGACACTCGTGCGGGCCTGCGACTGCAGGGGGCTGACGGCGGAACAGCATGCGGAGCTGCTAGTAAGAGACGCCTTCGTTACGGGGATCAGGTCAGTGTACGTGTGCCAGCGGTTGCTGGAACACGCTGATCTTACCTTACATTTGGCGATCGAGCTGGCCGACACGCTGGAGGCCGCTCTGCACAACGCTGGCACTGTCCAGGCGCGCGATCTCCCGCCGGCCCCGTGGACGCCGCAGACCCCACAACCCTCCAGCGAATTGACCTCGACTACTGCCAGTCGCGAGTCCGTGAAGTTCCCGCAACCCGCCGGCGAATCGACCTCGGTTGCTGCTAGTCGCAAGTCTGCGCAGTGTTGCTTCTGCGGACTCGAAAAGCACCCCCAAAAACGCTGCCCGGCCCGAGAAGCGACCTGCTCCAGCTGCGGAAAGAAGGGCCACTTCGCCAAGGCCTGTAAGTCCAAACCGTGAGCGGGGCTGAGCAGTGCCGCATGCGAGGCATGGGGGTCGCCATCTTGGTCGCTGCCATCTTGCCTGCCCGCCGCGTGCGAGGCATGGGGGCGGCCATCTTGGCCAGCGCCACCTCGCCCTGCCTCCGACCCATGGGTGCTTACCGGGCACCAAGATGGCGATGCAACTCTGGCCTCCGTGACCCTCGACCAAAGCGCTCCCCACCAGCTCGCAAGGTCAATGATGGACATCCTGGTGGAGGGGCACAGGACTAGCTGCCTGTTTGACATGGGCAGCACTGAGAGTTTTATTGACCCGGACACGGTGCAACGCTGACACAGCCGGTAAGCCAGAAGGTCACCATGGCTTCTGGATCGCATTCCACAGATATCTGGGGGGGTTGTGTAGTGACACTGGTGGTGCAGGGCACAGAATATTGGGACTTTACATTACTGGTCATGCCTCAACTGTGTGCCCCCGTGCTATTGGGGCTCGACTTCCAGAGCCACCTGAAAAGTGTGACAATGGAATATGACGGGCCCCTCCCACCAATCACTGTCAGAAATCTCCAGTTCTGTGGGAATTCGTCACTTACCCCACTACCGACCACACACACACACCAACCCACACATCCCACCCAGCACCATGCCGACAGCTGCGCTACTGACACCACTTGCAGCCTCTCCACCCTCAAGATCCCTCCCCCACTGCTATTCGCCAACCTGACCCCCGACTGTAAACCTGTGGCAACTAAAAGCAGGAGGTACAGCGCAGGGGACAGGGCCTTCATTCAGTCGGAGGTGCAGCGGCTGCTCAGGGAGGGGATCGTTGAGCCAAGCACAAGCCCTTGGAGGGCCCAGGTGGTTGTTGTTCGGAAAGGATAGAAAAATAGGATGGTCATGGACTATAGCCAGACCATCAATAGGTTCACGCAGCTTGACGCGTACCCCCTACCCCGCATCGTGGATATGGTCAACCAGATAGCTCAGTACAAGGTGTACTCGACCATAGATCTGAAATCCGCTTACCATCAGCTCCCCATCCGCCCAGAGGACCGCCCCTACACCGACTTCGAGGCGGGCGGCAGGCTTTATCACTTCCTGCGCGTCCCCTTCGGTGTCACGAATGGTGTCTCTGTCTTCCAGCGGGAAATGGACCGGATGGTGGACCAGTGCCAACTGAAGGCCACGTTCCCATACCTGGATAACATCACCATCTGCGGTCACGACCGGCAGGATCACGACACCAACCTCCAACAATTTTTTCAAGCGGCCAAAGCTTTTAACCTTACCTATGACAGGGACAAGTGTGTGTTCGGAACCACCCGACTTGCTATCCTTGGGTATGTCGTGGAGAACGGGGTCATTGGCCCTGATCCCGACCATATACGCCCCCAGTTGGAACTCCCTCTTCCCAACACCCTCAGAGCCCTCAGACGGTGCCTGGGCTTCTTTTCCTATTACGCCCAATGGGTCCCTCACTACGCAGACAAGGCCCGCCCCCGATCAAGTCCACCACATTTCCCCTCTCTGCCGAGGCCCGCGCGGCCTTCAGCCGCATTAAAGGGGACATTGCCAAAGCAACGATGCATGCAGTGGACGAGACCATTCCCTTCCAGGTAGAGAGTGACGCCTCCGACTTCGCGCTGACTGCTACCCTCGATCAGGCAGGAAGGCCGGTAGCCTTCTTTTCTCGTACCCTTCAAGGCCCTGAAATTCGGCACTCCGCGGTGGAAAAAGAAGCCCAGGCCATAGTGGAAGCTATTAGGCACTGGAGGCACTATCTCGCTGACAAAAAGTTTACCTTGCTGACCAACCAGCGCTCAGTTGCGTTCATGTTTAGCAACCAACAGCAGGGCAAAATCAAAAATGATAAGATTTTGAGGTGGAGAATCGAACTCTCCACCTACAACTATGACATCCTGTACCGGCCTGGAAGGCTCAATGAGCCTCCGATGCCCTATCCCGGGGAACGTGTGCCAGCGTGTAGATCGACCGGCTATACGCCCTCCATGCAGATCTTTGTCACCCGGGGGTCACCCGGCTTTTCCATTTCATGAAAGCCCGGAACCTGCCTTACTCCCTCGAGGACATCAGGATGATGACCAGGGACTGCCAAGCCTGCGCTGAGTCCAAACTGCACTTCTACCGTCCAGCAAAGGCATAACTTATCAAGGCCACCCGCCCCTTTGAGTGACCGAGTGTCGACTTTAAGGGCCCCCTTCCCTCCACCGACCGCAATGTGTACTTTCCTAACATAATCGACGAGTACTCACGGTTCCCCTTTGCCATCCCCTGCCCCGATATCATAAAAGCCCTGCACCAGCTCTTCACTCTGTTTGGGTACCCGTGCTATATCCACAGTGATAGAGGGTCCTTGTTTATGAGTGACGAGCTGCGCCAGTTCCTGCTAGCTAGGGGCATTGCTACTAGTAGGACCACGAGCTATAATCCCCGGGGGAATGGACAGGTGGAGAGGGAGAATGCCACTGTGTGGAAGGCCACTCTTAGCCCTTCGGTCAAAGGGATTGCCGGTCTCTCGCTGGCAGGAGGTCCTCCCCGAGGAACTCCACTCCATCCGCTCCCTGTTATGCACGTCCACCAATACCACCCCTCATGAGCGACTCTTTTCTTTTCCCAGGAAATCTGCCACTGGGACCACCCTACCAGCTTGGCTGACGTCCCCAGGGCCAGTGCTGCTCCGGAAACATGTGAGGAGCAATAAATACTCCCCAATGGTCGAGAGGGTTCACCTACTTCATGCCAACCCCCAGTATGCCTACGTGATCTTACCTGATGGGTGGGAGGACACTGTCTCCATCCGCAACCTGGCACCCGCAGGAGCACCAGACCCCTACCCTGAACGCTCCATGGTGACTATAGACCCCGTACCCACCGATGTATATGCCCATGAGACACCTACCCATGAGACACCGCGCATGCCCAGCCCTGCACCGACTCCTCCGGACACTCCCATGCTGGGCGCCATGCACACACATGAGGGGTTACTGATGCCTAACGGGCTGGCACCTCCAGTCGGGCCGGGACCAGCACAACCACCGTCACCGGTGCTACGTAGATCACAGCGATGGACTCGACCGCCTGATAGACTCGACCTGTGAAAATACTTGTCAGAAACTTCGGTAAATATACTTGTCAAAAACTTCGCCCCGTGGGGACTCTCTTTTAAAACAAAGGAGGGGTGAATGTGGTAAACTATCTATACCTGTCTGGACACGCCCCCCCCTCTGCTGACTGCTCCTGTGGCTCCGATGGGGGCACTGCTCCTCCCTCAGTCTCGACATGGTCGTGGTCCCTTTCTCGCTGTTAATAAAAGCCTATCGTTCACTTCCAGTCTCCTAGAGTTATTGATGGTGCATCAGGAATATTGGCAATTGTGTAAGTCCTCGATATCCCAGTACTCCATGCCCAACTTTGCTAACAATTCTGATTACTCTTCTATCCTTGACTCTTTGACTGGTAGGATTTATTTTAATAATTTATCCCAAAAAAATATTCAAATGTTTTGTATTTGTCTTCACAACTGCTGCAGAATTTCCGTGTGAGCACCTTGTGTAATCATGTGCGAACACAGAATTCCTACACCTTCTGAAAAACGTTTTCATGGGAGCTTTGCTGACTCGTGTTCAGTGCTTCACACCGCCAGGAGTGTGAACTCCCTGCAATTCCTTTACACATGTGCTGTGAAATCTGCCCAGCGAACTCGCACCAAACAAAACCTGAAGCAAAAGCAGCATTGATTTCAGTAAGGAACAATAAGAACAGACCATGAGGAACAGGAGGAGGAGTAGGCCTTATTGTCCTTCATGCCTGTTCTGCCATTTATTATCATGGTGACCTTTTGAATTATCACTACTTCCTTTCCCTGACCCACTTCTCTTGATTTTCTTAATATTTTGAAATTTGTCAGTCTCTAACTCGTATACGTGGCCTTTCTGGTGAAAAAATTAGTTCTAGACATTCCAGCCAGTGAAATATCTTTGCTGTATCTACCCTGTCAAGCCCAATAATATTTTAATGAGGCCAACACACATTCTCCTAAAGTCTAGTGAGTAAATGTTCAATCTATTTAATCTCTTCTCATTGGACAATCCTTTCATTTCCTACCATTTAATCAGTGGGACCCTTGGATCTGTGATGTTTTGCAGCATTTCTATCATTATTTCATTGTTTTTAGATAAGGAGATTCCCATAATTTTCAAGCTGAGATCTCACCAGGACCCTGCATAATTACAATAAGATGTCTTTTCTCTTTTACTCCTTTCAATCTCTTTGCAAAAAAATTCCAACCTACAGTTTACCTACCAAATGGCCCACTGCACCTGGACACCAACATTCAGCAAATTGTATCCATGGGTTTGCCAAGTTCTTCTGAACAGCAACAATTTCCAGTCTCACAACATGTAAAAAAATACTGTACTCTTCTCTTGTTGGGTCCCCTTGCCCAATCCCTGACCCTCCCTTCCCCACATAGTCTCCCAACCCAAAAACAACCTGTCTATTCCTGCCCTTTCTTTCGTGTCAGTTATTCCACTACCTTACCTCTCTCAATTATCTTCATTGCTCCCTCAAAAAGACTTCCATCAAATTTGCGAGATAGTACATCACTTGTGTAAGGCCTTGCTGACTCTCACTAAGTCCATGCTTTTCCAAATATATGAAAATGCTATGCCTTGGAATATAAATTCCCTGCCATTGTTATAAGGCCTCCCGGCCTATAATTCCATGTTTTTTGCTGTTACCCTTCCTGAACAAAGGGACAACATTGGTATTCTCCAGATTTCTCCAGTCCATGTTTTCCTCTCACCATTCAGATGATGAAGGCATCTGAACTGGTGTGGATAATTTCACTCCCTCCAACTCTGAACTTACTCCACAATCTACAGACTCACCCTTCAAGGACTCTACAGCTCATATTCTCAGTATTATTTATTTTTATTTGCACTATTTGTCTTCTTTTGCACATTGGTTATTTGCCAGTCTTTGCTTATGTCTAGTTTTTCATAAATTCTATTGTATTTCTTAATTTTTCTGACAATGCCTGCAAGGAAAAGAATTTGAAGCTGCTATTGTATATGGTGATTGTTGTGTATTTAATATTTCAATATTTGAGTAATCTTGTATATATAATGCTTGATTAGGCATTCTTTGTCATTGTGGTAATTTATTACAGGTTATATGCATAAATACATTAGTTACATACATCATCACGCTACAACGTGATACAAGTGTGCCTCACTTCAAGTAAACCCGAAGTTAGGCTCCCATTTCAGACTCCCATGTCTTCCCTTGAATTAATTTACTATTTTGAAGTTCAAAACATACCAGTGATGCATACTTTGATAATAAAATTACTTTGACTTCATTTACTTTGGCTTCCTTCAGCACCTTAGGATTGTATGGTTGTAATGTGTGGCATGCACTGCCCTCCAGAACTCACCTATCTGCTTGATTCACTGCAAATGACTATTTAGTGTTGAATCAGAACAGTGATCTTAACAAAAGAATACTACGGATGCTAAACACTTTTTTTAAATTACAGAAATATTCCAAAAAAAAGCAGGATTCACCTAACAACCTCATCCCATCGAGCACCAATATTTTAGTTGATCCGCCAAAAAAGCATCAGATATACCTGATAGACACCCTAATCCCAGAAACATGGAAAGATTTAGCAGCAGAGTCGGAGGTGGCTTTCAGGGAACAGAGCAGTTCACGTAATAACAAGGTAAGAGAATTTAGCCGGGTCCAAGTCTTTTTATCACCTCCCCTCCTCCTCGAATAGAAGACACAACAGAAAGCTTGTGGGGCCGAATCACACTCTAATTCCTCTCCTCTTGTGGCTGATGTACATAGTGAGTTTTTATAGGGGCCAGCGGAAGGCTATCCAGCCGTCACGGCAAAACATCTGGGCTTACACATTTCCTTGTGCACTCAACATGGGTGATGGGTTAGTGTCAAATAATCTTTGCTGTTTGGATGTCCTGTTGCCACTGCAGTGTGTGATTGACTACTTCAAGTGGTTACAATCGGGACCTCTTTGATCTTACTGAATCAGTACTCAAGTTCTCTGTGGAAAGCATCAGGCCCGAACGGGTCCTGTGTGTATCAGCTGGCTGAGGATATTTGAAAGCACTTTTAACCACTTCCTGCTTCAGTCTAAGGTTCCCACCTGCTTAGTGAAGACCACTATCACCCTAAACAAAACAAGGTAACATTAGACATTTAGTAAAAATAAGATTACGTACCTTAATGACTACTGCCCGGTGGCTCTGCTATCCACTATCATGAAGTGGCCTTTCATTGAAATGCTGGTCATGGCATGCATTAAGTCTAGCCTCCCAGGTGACCAGTGAGCATTGTAGGCATGCGATGTTGACATCAGAAGCATGGCAACACTTGTGGGCTGCCCCCTAGTACAACTTTGGGTGTGTTTGGTGGTTAACATAAATGACATATTTCACGGTGTGTTTCAATGTACATGTGAGAAGTAAACTTGAATCTTGCACCTTGACTGGAATTCACCCACTAATGATATAGATCTACAGTGGATGCCACCGCTCTAGCTCTACACTCATCTCTGGAGCATCTGGACAGTAAAGCCTTCTGTGTTAGACAAATGTTTCTTGATTACTGCTCCACATTCAATACTATAATACTAAGCAAACACATCTCAAAGTCCTAGATCTGGAAGTCAACACCCCTCTTTGCAATTAGATCCTTGACTTCCTGACCAACAGACTGCAATCACTAAGGATAGGCAGCAACATCTCCACACCTCAAGGCTGTGTCTCTACTCCTTCTACATGGTCAAATTCTGCTCTAACTTCATCTACAACCACTGTGTCTCAAATAATGATGAGTAGGAATACAGGAAGAAGAGTGTCATGACAATCTTCTTGAGTTGTGATAGATTCTTGATTGGTCAGGTCATGAAGGAATACAGGGAGGAAGCAGGAGATTGGGGCTGAGAGCAAAATGGATCAGTCATGATGAAATGGTGGAGCAGACTCGATGGGCCAGATGGTCTAATTCTGCTCCTATTTCTTTTGGTTTTATGACAACAACCTTCCCCTCAAAGCCAGCAAAATAAAAGAGCTGGTGATTGACTTCAGCAAGGGGAGCAATGTTCATACTCACATCAATAGTGCTGACATTAAGAGGGCTGAGAGCTTCAATTCCTAGGAATGAACATCACCAATAGCCTGTCCTGGTCCATCTTCAGCCAAGAAAGCACACCAGCGCCTCTAGTTCCTTAGTAGGCTAAAGAAATTTGGCATGTTCCCTTTGAATTGCCCAATTTTTATTTGAGGCACCATAGAAAGCATTCTATCTAGATATATCACAGTTTGTATGACATCGGCTCTGCCCATGACCACAAGAAACTGCAGGGAGAGTAGACACAGGTCAGCACATCATGGAAACAAGCCTCCCCTCCACGGACTCTTCCTGCTGCCTCAGGAAAGCAGCCAGCATCATCAAAGACCCCACCAACCCTGGACGTTCTCTCTTCTTCCCCCTTCCATTGGGCCAAAGATACAAAAGCCCGAAAGACCGTGCCACTGTACAGGACAGCTTCTATCCTGGTGTTTTATATTGAATGTTTCCCTGGTGTGATAAGATAAACTTCTGACCCAACAATCTACCTTATTGTGACCTTGCACCTTACTGTCCACCTGCACTGCACTCTCTCTATACTGTGACACTCTATTCTGCAGGGTTACTGTTTTACCTTGTACTAGGTCAATGCACCATTGTAATCAAGAATACGCAAGATGTTTTTCACTGTACTTCAGTACATGTGACAATAATAAACAAGTGTACTAGTTTATTAATTTAATATGTAGTAGACTATAACAAACTTCTACTGATGTACAGTGCAAAGCACTGTGACAGTGGCCTGGCATGGAACCTCCAATACGCAGCAACTCCTGAAATCCGACTCCCAGCTCCTGAATGGATGAGGGGTACCGGGAGCCTCATTTCTGGCAGTGATGAAGATAAGTGGAACACATTTTTCTTGGGAGGAATATCCAGTCAGCTTGCAGATAAACATAAACTCAAAGGAAGAAGACATAAAAGGAGCTGGTTAGAACCAAGTCTTCCAGATCTGTGATATTCTGTGATCCAACAGGTGTGATAACCTTAGAACATAGAATATAACAGCCCATGATGTTGTGCTAACCTTTTAACCTACTCCAAAATCAATCAAATTCTTCCCTCCTAACTACAAAGCCCAGCTACCACTGCAACTGAAAGTGATAGCGAATCGGAGGGAGAGTCAAATCTCTCGGAAGGATCAGCTGAAGAAGGAGGCAAAAGTCCTTCTAGAAATATAGAAAAGACTTTGAGGCAAATAATGCATAAATTAGACACATTAAAAGTAATTAAAAATAATCAAAAAATACTCGAAAAAAAATGACCAATATGGAGACTATGCTTGATAAAATGGCAAAGAGACAGGAAAAAATGGAAAAAAGAATTACGGACTTGGAAACTACAATGGAAGATATGGTTGAAAGAATGGACAAAATGGAAAAGGAAAATATGATGTGGACATCAGAAAGAAAACAATTTATGGAAAAAATTGATAAGCTTGAAAATCTCAGTAGACGAAATAATATTAAAATTGTTGGACTCAAAGAAGATATAGAAGGAGAAGATCCAATAAATTTTTTTCAAAAATGGATCCCTGAAAAATTGAAAATGGAAAGAGAAACTCCAATTGAGATTGAAAGGGCGCATAGATCTTTAAGGTCAAGACCTCGAGCTGATCAAAACCCACGATCAATTTTGATAAAATGCTCACGATACCAAGACAAAGAAAAGATCCTGAAGGCCGCTGCCCAAAGTGCCAAAAATAGAAACGGGCCATTGATGATAGCAGGGAAACCAGTTCTTTTTTATCCGGATATAAGTTACAACCTGTTGAAGAGAAAGAAGGAATTTAACCCAGTGAAAAAAGCCTTATGGGAAAAGGGTTATAAATTTACAATGCGTCATCCAGCAACACTGATAATTTTTTTGGAGGAGGGAAATTTTTTTTTTTCCGATTATCGAAAAGCGGAGGAGTTTGTACAAGAACTTCCATCTATTCGCTAATTACACATAGAGGCTTCCAAACGTAATGGATTAAAGATGAAGATAGACCCAAGGAACAGAAGTGATGGACATTTATGGATATTATAGAAGAGAAAAGCAAAATTTTAGAAATACTAAATGAGAACAGTATTTTTTTTTCTCTTCTTATACATATACTTTTTTATGTTGCGGGGGAGCTGGGAGGCTGTGGATCGGTTACTGCGGGATTCACGTGTGTAATCATGGTGGTTGCCATGACCCGTACAGCAGAGGGGGGTAATGTTGTGTTTTTTTTCTACAACATTAGTAGGGGGGTATTTTGTTTTTTTTCTTTATATTTTAATTTTTTTTCTATCTTTTTGCCTGGATGATTGGTGGGGACACACATAGCAACACGGAGATTTTTATAAAGATTTCCCAGGATACCACGAAAGTGGAAAGATTAGGTATTATTATAGATTGGAGTAATATAATAAAAAAATAATGACTAATCTACTAAATTTTTTAAGTTTTAATGTTAATGGGCTTAATGGGCCAGTAAAAAGAAAAAGAATTTTAACATATATTAAAAAAATGAGAACTCCGTGGGGCATGTGTGGATCTTCCAACATCCAGGCATTCCCTTTTTTTTTCTTTCTTATTTTTTTAATAGGGATGTTAGGGGGGAGGGGTTAAGGGGAGGGGGGCTGGGTAACACTTCTTTTTTCTTACACATTTATTCTGTAACTATTTAAAAACAATAAAAAAAGTTTTAAAAAAAAATTCTTCCCTCCTGCATAACTCTCCAATTTTCTATCATCTATGTGTCTACCTAAGAGTTTCTTAAATAACCCCTAAGGTATCTACCTCTATCACCACTGTTCCACGCACCTACCACTTTCTATGTAAAGAATGGGGTCTCATGCCTCTTGACTTTCTGAAAGAGCCTGTCTTATCAAACTTCTTACTAAAGTCCACATATACCACATCCATTGCTTTGCCTTCATCGATGTGCCTTGTCATATCCACAAACAATTCAATCAGGCTCGTGAGGCACGGCCTGCCCCTCACAAAGTTTTGGTATCCCCTTCTTCCTCCTCCCCTGGGTCAAGCCTCCGAAGCTGGAAGATACTGTCTAAGGGCAGTGCCTGCCATTGGGTAACATATCCTACAAGGCAAAGGGGAAAGTCCAATGCAAGCGCAGTAAATGATTGCGTTTGCTATATTGTTTGCCGAGTGTGTTGTGAGTTGTGAAGGCACTGATGACATGGCCTCCGTGCCAGGAGTGTAGTCTGTTTGTACCGGGCATAGTAGGTCTGCGTGCCAGTGTCCCTGTGATTGCCCTCAGGTCTGACAGCAGTTTGTGACTGTCGCAAGGCTGCATGTCAGCAGGATTTAGCAAGGTCAGAACAGCAAGCCTTGAGAAACTGGAATTACCGATGCACTCTTCCCATCTCCTTGCCGACTCATTGCCATCTGAGCCTGACCACCACTTTCTCTCTGAGACTTCCCTTGGCTCCCTTGTACGAGAGTACCACTCCTCCATCTTGATCACGGGTGTGTGTGTAGGCAATGTGCAGGTATAGATAAGCGTGAATGGGATGGGCCAAAAGGCCTGTTTCTGTGCTGCACAGCTATGTGACTATGGGGTAAGGGGTGTGAATGTGCAGACAAGGGTGTCCATCTCCTGGACAAACATTAGCACAGAGCGATCACGGCTAACTTTGCAGATAGGTGTCTGATGCCAGCCAGTGTACAAAGGGTATGTGCGCACTTGAACTATGGCTGTCATTGAATGCGATATCCCAGTACACTGCCATGAATCAGTACAGGTAATTCATGCAGAGCGGGTTCAACACAGTATGTTAGCCGAGGAGGAATTTCAAGCCAACGATCTCTTACGGTGCAGAGTTGCTCTGCCATGCCAGTTGTTGATTGGCCCATCAAGGGATGTAGCAGCTCTTTCCCATCGCTGGGCTTCCGTGCCATGGTACCAGCTTGCAGCTCTGGATACCTCAGAGCTATAAGAATAACACGTACAAAATACTCTGCCTCTTTCACAAGGGGCTCACTTCAGACTAATGTCGCTGAAGAACCGTTGGGAAAGTGTGCTGCAGATAGGAGGGCCCGTGCGCACACTTTGCTAAGTACCTGTTCATTGAATGTTTAGTTTTGTAGTTATGTAACTTGGGGAGACTTAACAAAGTTCCTGTTGAGTTCGTAGTGTTGCTGAATGTTTAGTGTCATAGTTTTTGAAACTTAGGGTGGTTTAGATGAGTACTTGTTTGACTGAGATCCCTGGTGGAGTGTTTCACTGTTCATTAATAACTGGTTAATGTGCTTACTTGTAATCAGTACCTCCTGTCCCACTTACCAAATCTGCAAATCTGTTTCCCCATTACAATATCCCTAGAATGTTGAATGCATAACCAATATCAAAGATGGCAATGATTAATGTGAATTATATATGATATTGCTAAGGCTTATCTTTCTATATATTTTTTCTCTATAGCAGTATACAGTAACAGCTCCCAGCAAAGATGCCTCAATAAATACCCTTTATAAGTTTTCACCTAGGGACATTGAGGTGGATCAATCCAAAACTTCTGGATTCTACACTAACAAGGTAATTACGGAGTCAGCCAAAGGTGGAACCGCACACGATGAATTTAACTGAGATGAATCATTCAGAGAGGGTTTGGTGATCTACACTCTAAAGGGTTAGGATGCTGTGTAGTCATTTTGGACAATGAAGGTCTGGGTGTGATTCAAAGCTTTCATTCTTTTGAGGGACTCTACATGATTGAAAGGCCTTGTCATCGTCATCATGTGCCATGTTGTTTGATGCATGCGATTACTGTCTTTGACCATGATTGTTCTTGTTAAATTTTTCTAAAGAACTGGTTTGCCACTGCCGCCTTCTGGGCAGTATCTTTACAAGACGGGTGACCCCAGCCATTATCAATACTCTTCAGAGATTGTCTACCTGGCATCAGTGCTCACATAGCCAGGACTTGTTATATGCATCAGTTGCTCATATAGCCATCCATTACCTGCTCCCATGGCCTTGCGTGACTGTGACTGGGGGGAATACCAGATGTTACATCTTGTCCAAGGGTGATCTACTGGTTAGCAGAGGGAAGGAGCACCTTACACCTCCTTTGGTATAGACATATCTCCACCCTGTCAGTTACTTGGCTTGTCTAAATAATATGCAATTCAATTATGATCTAATTATGTTTATAAACACATGAGATTCTGCAGATGCTGGAAATCTGGAGCAACAGGCACAAAATGGTGAAGGAACTAAGGAACCAAATGGAGGAGAAAAAGCAGTAAATGTTTCAGGATGAGACCATTCATCAGGACTGGAAAGGAAGGGGAGAAGAAGCCAGAATAAGGTGGGGGGGGGGGGGAAGGGAAGGAGTACAAGTCGACAGGTGATAGGTGAGACCAGGTGGGTGGGGAGGTGAGGGCGAGGGGATGATGTGGGAAGCTGGCAGGTGATATGTGAGATCAGATGAGTGGGGAGGTGGGAACAAGGGGATGATATGAAATGCTAGCAGGTGATATGTGAGATCAGGTGAGTGGGGAGGTGGGGATAAGGGGATGATGTGGGAAGCTGGCAGGTGATATGTGAGATCAGGTGAGTGGGGAGGTGGGAACAAGGGGATGATGTGAAATGCTTTCAGGTGATATGTGAGATCAGGTGAGTGGGGAGGTGGGAACAAGGGGATGATGTGAAATGCTTTCAGGTGATATGTGAGATCAGGTGAGTGGGGAGGTGGGGATAAGGGGATGATGTGGGAAGCTGGCAGGTGATATGTGAGATCAGGTGAGTGGGGAGGTGGGGATAAGGGGATGATGTGGGAAGCTGGCAGGTGATATGTGAGATCAGGTGAGTGGGGAGGTGGGAACAAGGGGATGATGTGGGAAGCTGGCAGGTGATATGTGAGATCAGGTGAGTGGGGAGGTGGGAACAAGGGGATGATGTGAAATGCTTTCAGGTGATATGTGAGATCAGGTGAGTGGGGAGGTGGAGATAAAGGGATGATGTGGGAAGCTGGCAGGTGATATGTGAGATCAGGTGAGTGGGGAGGTGGGGATAAGGGGATGATGTGGGAAGCTGGCAGGTGATATGTGAGATCAGGTGAGTGGGGAGGTGGGAACAAGGGGATGATGTGGGAAGCTGGCAGGTGATATGTGAGATCAGGTGAGTGGGGAGGTGGGAACAAGGGGATGATGTGAAATGCTTTCAGGTGATATGTGAGATCAGGTGAGTGGGGAGGTGGAGATAAAGGGATGATGTGGGAAGCTGGCAGGTGATATGTGAGATCAGGTGAGTGGGGAGGTGGGAACAAGGGGATGATGTGAAATGCTTTCAGGTGATATGTGAGATCAGGTGAGTGGGGAGGTGGGGATAAGGGGATGATGTGGGAAGCTGGCAGGTGATATGTGAGATCAGGTGAGTGGGGAGGTGGGGATAAGGGGATGATGTGGGAAGCTGGCAGGTGATATGTGAGATCAGGTGAGTGGGGAGGTGGGAACAAGGGGATGATGTGGGAAGCTGGCAGGTGATATGTGAGATCAGGTGAGTGGGGAGGTGGGAACAAGGGGATGATGTGAAATGCTTTCAGGTGATATGTGAGATCAGGTGAGTGGGGAGGTGGAGATAAAGGGATGATGTGGGAAGCTGGTAGGTGATATGTGAGATCAGGTGAGTGGGGAGGTGGGAACAAGGGGATGATGTGAAATGCTTTCAGGTGATATGTGAGATCAGGTGAGTGGGGAGGTGGGAACAAGGGGATGATGTGAAATGCTTTCAGGTGATATGTGAGATCAGGTGAGTGGGGAGGTGGGGATAAGGGGATGATGTGGGAAGCTGGCAGGTGATATGTGAGATCAGGTGAGTGGGGAGGTGGGAACAAGGGGATGATGTGGGAAGCTGGCAGGTGATATGTGAGATCAGGTGAGTGGGGAGGTGGGAACAAGGGGATGATGTGGGAAGCTGGCAGGTGACAGGTGGAAGAGCTGAAGAAGATGGAACCTGATGTAAGAGGAGAGTGGACCATGGAAGAAAGGGAGGGAGGAGGGCCCAAAGGGAAGTGAAGGGTAGGTGAGGAGAAGAGAAGGTGTAAGAGGGAAGCCAGAGTGGGGAATGGAAAAACAGAAATGGAGAAGGGGGATAAATGACTGTAAGTTGGAAAAATAGATATTATGCTACCCAAACAGAATATGTGTTGCTCCTCCAACCTAAAGGATCTTTCCATCTGAATTACAAGACACAAATGGCCATTACTTCCTATAGAGCAATATCTAATGGCATAATTGGCCATGATGCTTCACTCCCAGATGAGCTCAATGCCTTTCATGCACATTTAGAACAACATTACCGTACCACACTCTCACTGCCACTGGGATTAGTGTAGATCAGCATGGGAGTGGTAAAGCCGAAGAGCTCACTTCCATGTGTGGTATCAGAAGAGGCCACGGACCAACATGTCAGAATAGTAGTAGGAAGTAAAATTAAAATGCTCAATGTCATGGGTATATTTTGTGTACAGCTCTCATTGGAATCATTAAATAATCCCTTTACAACTACTGCAGCTACAGACACTGCAGTAAACAACCCCCTAAAAAGAACTGGTGATCTTCTGAACCGGCAGACGCAGGAGCCCCGTCCATGCAGGTGAATGAATGCAGCAGCTGGAAGGTCAGGGAACCTCTCGTTGCCCCAGGAAACAGGGCTGCTGGGGAGGACTGCGAGTGAAAACTGGAACGCAGGGCCCTGAGATCTTCACTCACCACCACCCTCCTGGCTATTGTACAATCTCAGAAAACTAAAACTGAAGACCTGAGAACAAGGCTGCAGTACCAGAGGGTCATCAGGGACTGTTACGTACTCACCCTCTAGTACTCTGGAGACAGCACTCTACCAGAATCAGAATCAGGTTTATTATCACCGGCATGTGACATGAAATTTGTTAACTTAGCAGCAGCAGTTCAATGCAATACGTAATCTAGCAGAGAGAGAGAGAAAAAACAATTTTAAAAAAACGTAATAATAAATAAGTAAATAAATTATGTATATTGAATAGATTATTTAAAAATGTGCAAAAACAGAAATACTGTATATTAAAAAAAAGTGAGGTAGTCCAAAGCTTCAAAGTCCATTTAGGAATCGGATGGCAGAGGGGAAGAAGCTGTTCCTGAATCACTGTGTGTGTGCCTTCAGGCTTCTGTATCTCCTACCTGATGGTAACAGTGAGGAAAGGGTATGCCCTGGGTGCTGGAGGTCCTTAATAATGGGTGCTGCCTTTCTGAGACACTACTCCCTGAAGATGTCCTGGGTACTTTGTAGGTTAGTACCCAAGATGGAGCTGACTAGATTTACAACATTCTGCAGCTTCTTTCGGTCCTGTGCAGTGGCCCCTCCATATCAGACAGTGATGCAGCCTGTCAGAATGCTCTCCACGGTACAACTACAGAAGTTTTTGAGTATATTTGTTGACATTCCAAATCACCTCAAACTCCTAATAAAGTATAGCTGCTGTCTTGCCTTCTTTATAACTACATCGATATGTTGGGACCAGGTTAGATCCTCAGAGATCTTGACACCCAGGAACTTGAAACTGCTCACTCTCTCCACTTCTGATCCCTCTATGAGGATTGGTATGTGTTCCTTCATCTTGCTGACATTGAGTGCCAGGTTGTTACTGCGGCACCACTCCACTAGTTGGCATATCTCACTCCTGTACGCCTTCTTATCTTCACAGCTGTAGTTGTGTTCTCCCTTTCAAAGTGTGCTTAGAAGGCGTTGAGTTCATCGCTTTTTCCTTCACTGTGATCTGGATGGCAGCATCAGTAAAGGCAGAGACAGGGGCATTTGCTTCATGATTAATTCATCATGGTGCACAAATATGGTGGTTCTGTCTCAGTTCTTCCGACCAGGGGCATCTGGTGGTCAAGTCCATCCATTCTGTCTGCCAAAGGAGCTCTCTGCCATCATCCTGCTTGCCATGTACATCCACCCCTGGGCAAATAATCAAGCTGGTATCACTGTGATCCACAGTCACAAGACAGCATGCCCTGATGCTTTCCAATCAATGTGAGATCTTCAACAGGCCCAGTTTGAAGAAGTCTCTGACAAACTACCATCAGCATGTTACTTGTGAAACCAGAGGAATCAACACATTCAATCACTGTTATGTCTCCATCAAGAATGCTTACTGTCAAGCCGTGCCTGCACTTCGGCAAGTATGATCACTTGGCTGTACTCATACTCCCAGTATGTAGACAGAGACTGAAGACCTCAGCACCTGTGCTAGGAACCTTGGAGGTACGGTCAAGAGAAGTGAAGGACCATTTACAAGACTGCTTTGAATCAGTTGACTGGACCATATTCAGGGATTCATCTTCGGATCTGAATGAATACGCCACAGCCATCACTGACTTCATCAAAGACTGCATGGAAGGGTATGTGTCTTTGAGAACATACCGAATTTCCCAAACCAAAATGCCTGGCCGGCAATTCAGTCTGATGAGGGCTATATCTGTGAGATTCAAGACTGATGATCTGGAGCCCCATGAGGAGACTAGGTACAATCTATGGAAGGCCATCATGAGCGTGAAAAGCCTACTTCATCTGAATTTCAAGACACGACAGCTGTGGCAGGGTTTGCATGCCATTACTTCCTATCGAGCGATACCTAACGGCATAATTGGCTATGATGCTTCACTGCCAGATGAGTTCAATGCCTTTCATGCACATATAGAACAACACTACTACACCACACTGCCACTGCCACTGGGATTAGTGTAGATCAGCATGGGAGTGGTAGGCTCAAGGGTTCCATGCTGCATTTTCCTATGAATCTCTGAACAGAATAGAACAAAACTCAGATAATCCTGCATGTTCAGGACTTTGATAGTCCTGAGCTGGCCAATTTTTGGGACTGTTGAACCATTCTTCTGTTAATACCACAACACACTTTTAATATACTCTTAAGTTCTACACAATAGCATAAGATTCTCCAGGTTGGATTCTGGAAGTCGGTGTGCAGGGAACCAGGTGCCAAACCATCAGTTTTTCTAAACAATTGGATCGTGGGTGATAGGTGTATTTGTTTAGTTTTTTTATTCAGAGATATAGCACGGTAATACACCCTTGCGTACTAGTGAACCTGCATGCCCAATTACACCCATGTGACCAATTAACTAATCCGCCGCCTTTGGATTGTGGGAGGAAACCCATGCGGTGATGGGGGAAGAACGTGCAAACTCCTTCTAGACAGCGGCGAGATTGAACCTGGGTCTTCTGGCGCTGTAACAGTGTTACACTAACCGCTATGCCACTACGCCATGTCTTGTTGAAAAGGAGAAACGCTACCAAGCACTGCTGTGCAGTGATACTTTGGTGTCCTTGTTTAGGAGACATCTAAAGTTTACATGTCGATAGAGCAAGCAATTAGGAAGGCAAATGGATACTGATCTTTATTGTGAGGCCTTTGGATTGCTCTTGAATAAGAGTAACTTGGCATTGTGATAATATGGTATTTATTGTTAAAGATTTAAAGCAGGAAGTTAGTGTTTGGCACTCAGTGATGTCCGAGGTTCAAAATGTTTGGCTATTTACAGACAAGCAGGTATTTAAAGATACAGTTCATAAAATTTGGGAGGTCATGTCACAGGTGCTCAGAACCTTGCTGCCTGACCTGTTGAGCCGCTCGAGCGGTTTGTTTATTTGCTGCAAATTGCAACATCTGCAGCCTCTTGTGTTACTAGGAATATTGCCAGGTTTTGCATTCCTTAGTTTAGGGGCATTCCTAGGAACTACGCTGGGGGTAGTTCCAAGGTGCCCTTAGCATGATTTTCACTTGAGAAGTTTGTCTTTTGAGCAGTAATTCATGAGCCAAACTCTCTAATATTTAGATGAATGAGTGGTAATTTTACTTTAAAATGGATGGGTGGTGAGTCCTGGTTTCAATCTAATGGATCACCCATTTAAGACTGAGTTGAGGAAGAATTTCTTCTCTGTGGCTCATGAATCATCAGAATTTGCTCTCTCAGAGAGATGTGGAAGTGGAGTCTTTGAACTTATTCAAGGCCTAGATGGGGATTTCAAGACAGTGAAGAGGATCAGGCAAGAAAGTAGAGTTGGGGCTGAGATTAGATCAGCATGATATGGAATGATAGAGCAAGTTTGAGGAGGCATGTGACTCGCTCCTGTACCTGGTTCTTTTGCTCACTCAGTGAGAATTGGCTGGTATTTACAACAGGAGTGGTTAGAGGAGAAAGGAAACATGCTTCCTCAAGGATTATCTCCTTTGACCTTGGAAAAATCCTGGGCTCTCTCCAGAGGGAGTTTGACCTTCCAGGTGACTTCATTGCCAGGGAGAGAAATGGAAAGGTGTGATCAGTAAGCAAGGAGCAGGGAAGACTTACTCCAATGGAGTTCACCTCTTGACAGTGCTTGGAACACGGTATCTACATTGACAACACCCTGTTTCATCAGAGAGACCAAGTAATGCCCCCAGTCCAGGGACTGGCAGCTGGTAGATTACATCATTGTCCATGGGAAATGACAATACACATGTCCGCATCACCTGTACCCTGACCAGTACCAATGGCCATTCGATTAACCACTGCACAATCTGCTCTGTTATGTCATCAGCTTTGGAGGGTAGCTGGTCACAGAAATATTCCCCCAGGAAGAGCACTGCAGAGGTTCTCGGGGATCTTGCAAAGGAAAGTAATCTCAGATGGTGCTGCATAGACAACTGATGGTCCTCAACCAGTGTATTATCCACAATGTCTGGACAGAGCTGCCCAAGCATCTACCATAATTAGAGAGTGAAGAGACTTGCCTTCTTTGCCAAAAAACACCAAGACTGGTTTGATGAAAAGGTCTAGAAGCTAAAACAGAGCGTTCTCAAACAGAAAGATCTACTATATCTCAAAGGGAAAGGAAGTGGCTCTACAGGTTCCTGACCATCAGGTCTAATGGAGAACCTCTCACCAAAGGGTAGTTGGAGTTTCGAAAGAGCATAGGAGCACCAGCAACTATGTGGCAATCAAGCTGTGCAGATTCTTTAGCATGTCAGAGCCATCAGTTCACAAGTCATGGGCCAACACTTCTGAAGGCCTAAAATAGGAGAATGTTTATTGCACACACAAAATGCCGGAGGAACTCAACAGGTCAGGCTTCATCTACGGAGAAGCATAAACAGTCAATGTTTCGGGCTGAGATCTTTCCTCAGGACCAGAGAAGAGCATTTCAAAAAGTCCCCAATGGTGACTCTGTCTGGCCTCCATCATGCCCTACCTGATCCAAACACACCACAGACAAGTGAGTTGTTAGAAACAACACATCTGATGATCTTCAGCAACTGAAGGTATCCTTATTAATGCCCTGAGTCCCAGCAGTGTGGAAGTTAAGCCACTCATGCACAGCCACATATCGCACAGGAGCAAGAAGTACCAGGGGACACTAAAGGCTTCATAATATGTGACAATCTTCAAGGAAAAAGATGCATCTAATTGCGGTATCTACTGATGGTGTTCCTGCGGATTTCCACAGGGTTGATTAAGTAGATGAAGTATGACTTCCCTCATCAGGGTGTGAATTCTGTTCATTGATAGAGAGAGTGGACATTTTCTATGTCATAGCAACAACAAGACCAGTTTCAGCTGCTGTATTGTATTCTTTATGACCTTACAAACAACTTTAACATTGAAGGGGAGGGGGGTGGCAGAATATCTTTATGTTTGGCCACTCTAAAGTATGCAATTCTGGCTAACATCTGTGATGACATGCAAACTCTGTTTTTAACGGGTGGGTGCACAATGGGCCAATTCTCAGCATAGTCTGATGTTGAGCAAGGCTCTGTTAAGACCATAAGATATAGGAGCAGAATTAGGCCATTTGCCCCATCAAGTCTGCTCTAACATTTCATCATGGCTGATCAATTCTTCCTCTCAGCTCCAGTCTCACTTCAGGCCCTGACCAATCAAGAATCTATCAACCTCCGGCTTACTATACATAAAGACTTGGCCTCCACAGCCGCCTGTGGCAACGAGTTCCACAGATTCACCACTCCCTGACTAAAGAAATTCCTCCTCATCTCCGTTCTTACAGGGTGCCCCTCTATTCCCACCATAGGAAACATTCTTTCCACATCCACTCTGTCAAGGCCTTTCACCGTTCGATAGGTTTCAATGAGGTCACCCCTCATTATCTGAATTCTAGTGAATACAGGCCCAGAGCCATCAAATGCTTTTCATCTGACAAGCCATTTAATCCTGTCTCAACAATTGTCTCTGTCTTACACATCACATCCAGCTGATTTTCTGCTGGACAAGAGCTAATTGAGCACCCGTTCTCCCCAGTTCCCATTGTCTTCTCCTGGATTCTACCACTCACCTACACACCAGCGGCAATTTACTGCAGCCACTTATTCTATTATCCACACGTCGTCAGGTATGGAATGAAAGGGTTAATGTATGAGGGGCACCTGGTGGCTCTGGGTCTGCACTGCTAGCGTTTAGAAAAATGAGGGGAGGATCTCATTAAAACCTTTTGAATATTGAAAGGCCCTGATAGGAGTTAGATAAACAGAGGATGTTTCCAGCAGAGGAAGAGTCTAGGACCAGACGGGACAGTCTGAGAATAGAAGTATGTCCCTTTAGGACAGAAATAAGGAAGAATTTCTTTAGCCACATGGTCATTCTATGGAATTCATTGCCACAGATGGCTATGGAGGCCAGTGGGTATACTTAAAGAGGAATTTGATAGGTTCCTAATTAGTGAGGGCGTCAAACATAATGGGGAGGAGGCAGGAGAATAGTGTTGAGAGGGATAATAAATTAGCCATTTTGGAATGGTGGAACAGATTCGAAGGGCCAAATGGGCTGTGTGGGAGGAAACTGGAGCACTCGGGGAATCCTTGTGATTAGAGAGAAAACGTGCAACCACTTGGAAAGCACCAAATGTCAGGAAAGAAGCCGAGTTCCTGGAGCTGTGAAGTGGCAGCTCAATCAGCTACATTTCAGCATCATAGTGTCTGGTGAATCATACTAGACCCTGGAAAGCATGGAGCATCTTCCACACCTCAAAGACCACTTTTCATGGAAGACAGCTGTTCGTGGCAAAACTCATTCGCTTCAGTGAACCTGTGCAGGCTTTGGCCGTCAGTGGACAAGAACTTTTCAAAATCAAGACCTCAAACTGGGCACTAATCTGATACCCCAGTGTCAGTTGTGATTTCAGCCTTCTCTATGCTTCAGAACAGCGGATGACCTACAGCGCACACCTCAAGGCAAAGACTCGAATGTCATCTCTGCAAAACCCAACAAGTGGACAGATAGTGTAAATGAACTAACATCAGCATCTCTTCAATGTTCAGCAGCAATAGCACCATTTAGAGGAGGCCATTTTGTTCCCCTGCCAGAGTCCTGAAATGGATCCATTAATCCTTTTTTTTCTTCTAATCTTAGCCTCGGTGCACTTCATTACTCAGGTGACTATAGATGTAGTAGTCCTACCCTTTGTCTTTGCTGTAGCATGCTTACCCTCAACCCGTTAAATCTAATGCTTGGATGTCTGTCATTTCTCTGTGACTGATTGATCTTCAGGTCATTGTCAGCAGACACCACTACTCAAGTCACATATTAGTCCATGAAATTGGTCTTGTCCCCAATTTTGAAAGTGGCAAAAGTGATATCTTTGTCCTGTTCCCCAAGAAAATGTGTTTCATGTAAATGGTCAGCACGGGAATGTTGGGCAGAAGGGCATGTTTCTGCATTGCACAATTCTATGATTCAATAACTGTGCTAAATTTGTCTGATTTATAATAACCACAAAATATGTGCTCTCACAAACATCTTTCAATCTTCCTTGGTCCAATTCACAAAACTAAATCTGGAATTGGCCAAAGACAGGTTTTTGTAAAGGGCATATCTGTCGAAGATGAACATACCATGTCTTGTGAAGGTTGAACCATTAGCAACATCACTTTGTGACAATTATGTGGCTCATGTTTGCCACAAACAAATTCATTAATAATAAAAAAATTAAGCATTTAACTGAATCACCTTGTACAGTTTTAGAAGTTAGAGATCAAAAATAGAATACAGCATTCTGAAAGAGAAATGATCTTACAATTTTGATTTTTAGGCACAGCAGTTTACTGGAGGACAACATGCTGTTCACTCACCAAAACATGAATCTTCAGACATTATCGCAGAACTAGATAAATCCAGTTTAAGTCCCAGAAGCTCCTCATCTGTTCAGGTAATTATGTAAAGTTATTTGTCGTAAATATTGAGAGAGTGTAAAGGAGCAGGTCTCTGGGAAAATGGGAGCAAAAAGCAGTTTGGTAATTGATGGAGACACCCATTATCCGTGAGTAGCTTGGGAAAAAAACTATAAGGAGCAAGGAGGGTTATGAATTCCAAATAAAGATGTAGCAAAACTCCCTTCTTTTTACATTATGGTTTTTTTTCTTGATTTTGAAAAGTTCTTGTCCACTGACAGCCAAAGCCTGCACAGGTTCACTGAAGCTAATGATGAGTTTTGCCACGAACATCTGCCTTACATGAAAAGTGGTCTTCGAGGTGTGGAAGATGCTCCATGCTTTCCAGGGTCTAGTATAAAATACATATTTTATATGGATTGCAGTAAAGGGCACATTCTTTTAGTTGCCTAATCATCTGCTATACCAACATTTCACCCCTCATGGTTCACATTGTCACATCCCCAAATCCCTTTGTACTGTAACACCAGTCTATAATAAATAACAATTTACTGTCTCGTTCTTCATTCCAAAGTGGATAAGCTCAGATTTTCCCACCAGCATTCCACATGCCAACCTCTTACTCGCTTAGTCTTTTGCTGCCCTTTATATCCTCCTCAAACTTATTAACCCACCTGTCAAACTGGAACAAAGTATATTCGGTCCCTTCATCGAAGTCATTAATATTGACTGTAAGTAGCTGAGGCCACTGCAGAGATCCAATAATTACTGATTGTCCGTCCCAAAGGATCTATTTATCCTAACTCTCTAACTTTAGTTAGCTAATCCTCTATGCATGTCAATAAATTATCGCCAGCCAATATCCACTTGTGTAGTTAACTTCAACTACATGTCGATGAATATGGCACCATATGGAATGGCTACTGAATCCAAGTAATCTTAATCTACTGGTTTTCATTATCCATTCTTCATAGATCTTGAAATAAATCAAGGAGGTTGGTTTTTTATAAAGCACATTGACCTTCCTTGATATTGTTCCAATATTATAATTTCCCAGACATCCTGGTATAACCTCAAAAATGGATTCCATCATTTTCTCATGATGAATTTCTTTCTTTCTTTCTCTCCCTGTAATAATACATTTTCAGTTTTCCAATCCCCTGGAATCCCACCAGTTCCTGAGTAATTTTGTTAGATCACAATCAAAACAGCCACTTATCTCTGTGGCCACTCGCTTTAAGATCCCAGAATACATGCCATCAGGTCCACGTGACTTACTAGCTTTAGCCTAATTAGTTTGTTGACATTTTCTAAATAAGTAGGGGCAGAAATTTACAGCAGCCAAATAACCTACCTAGGATATGGGGGTGGTGGAGGCATGAATGAGCTAAACAAATAAGAATAATACACGGTGGAACAATGTTTCATAGAGTCACAGAGCAATATAGCACAGAAACAGGTCCTTCAGCCCATCTAGTCTATGCCGAGCTATTATTGTGCCTAGTCTCATCAATCTGCACTTGGACCACTGTCCTACATCTCCCACCCATCTACATATCTATCCAAACTTCTCTCAAGTGTTAAAATCAAACCCACATCCACCACTTCCACCACCAGCTCATTCCACACTCTCTCCACCCTCTGAGCGAGGAAGCTCCCCCTCGGATTCCTCCTAAATATTTCATCTTTCACCCTGAACCTATGACCTCTAGTACTAGTCTCACACAACCTCAGGGGAGAAAGCCTGCTTGCATTTACCCTATCCGTCCCCCTCATATGCAATGAGCGATTGTAACAAGATCTACTGTGTATATCCAGCTCTAGCTTTCATTTTTATTATAAATTCCCAACATCCTTAGTTTTTTTAAAATTTTAAATTACTCAGTTTGATTTGTATAAAATTGTACTTTCCTGTCTTTGAGTTCAGTGACAACAAAATCCAATTAATCCCAAATGTAATAATTTTGCAGGCCTTTATTTTTGAAGTTCTGTATGACAGATGGTGTTCTAGTTATTTCCAAGAGTACAGTTTTATGATTGGTTTAGGTAGGACAGTTAGAAAATTATTCACATCAGAGAATGTTTGCAGATGGTTTACTAACACAGAAATCGATAGCAGAGTACACAAATCTACAGTTTATTTTGCCACACTTCACAATCAGCAGTAATTCAGAGACCAAAAAACTCCCTTATGCTTTCCAGCTGTTAGGGCACTAAAGCAATTAAAATTGGAGCAACAGTTTGAAAGAGAGAGTGCACAAAAACAGGCCCTTTGACCCTTTGATAGGGCGAAAGTAAAGTCTGATGCAGCAGTATTTCAGTGGAGTAAGGGAAATTACAGTGGTATGAGAGAGGAGTTGGCCAAAGTAAATTGGAAGGAGCTGCTGGGAAAAATGAGGAAGGTGCAGGACATGTGTATTCTAAAAGTGAAGAAACACTCAAATGGCAAAATAGTATACAACTATGGCTGACAAGGGAAGGCAAAGCTAATGTAAAAGCAAAAGAGAAGACATACAACAATGCAAAAATTAGTGGGCAGATAGAGGATTGGGAAGTTTTTAAAAACCTACAGAGAGCAACCAGAAGAATCATTAGAAGAAAAAAGATGAAATATGAAAGCAAGCTAGCAAATAATATCAAAGTAAAAGCTTTTTCAAGTATGTAAAAAAATAAAAGAGAGATGAGAGTAGATATAGGACTGTTAGAAAACGAGGCAGGAGAAATAATAATGGGGGACAAGGAGATGGCAGATGAACTAAATGAGTATTTTGCATCAGCCTTCACTGTGGAGGACACTAGCAGTGTGTCTGATGTTGTAGTGTGTGAAGGAAGAGGAGTGGGTGCAGTTACCATTACAAGAGAGAAGATGCTCAAAAAGTTGAAATACCTAAAGGTGCATAAGTCACCCGGACCAGAGGAACTGCACTCCAGGATTCTGAAAGAGGTAATGTTAGAGATTGTGGTGGCATTAGAAATGATCTTTCAAAAATCATTGGACTCTGGCATGGTGCCAGAGGACTGGAAAATTGCAAATGTCACTCCACTCTTAAGAAAGGAGGAAGGCAGCAGAAAGGAAATTATAGACCGGTTAGCCTGACCTCAGTGGTTGGGAAGATGTTAGAGACAATTGTTAAGGATGAAGTGATGGAGTACTTGGTGACACAGGACAAGATAGGACAAAGTCAGCATGGTTTCCTTAATCTCTTTGAGGAGATTACAAGTAGGATAGATAAAGGAAATGCAGTGGATGTTGTATATTTGGACTTTCAGAAGGCCTTTGACAAGGTGCCACTCATGAGGCTGCTTACCAAATTAAGAGCCCGTGGTACTACAGGAAATTTACTAAGATGGTTGGAGCATTGGCTGATTGAAAAAAGGCAGTGAGTGGGAATAAAAGGATTCTTGTTTGGTTGGCTGCCAGTGACTAGTGGTGTTCGCAGGGGTCGGTGTTGGGACCATTTTTTTAATGCTGTATATAAATGATTTAGATGATGAAATAGATGGCTTTGTTGCCAAGTTTACAGAGGATATGAAGATTGGCGGAGGGGCAGGTAGTGTTGAAGAAACAGGTAGGATGCAGAAGAACTTAGATTAGGAGAATGGGCAAGAAAGTGGCAAATGAAATATAATGTTGGAAAATGCATGCTCATGCACTTTGGTAATAGAAATAAATGTGAGAATTATTTTCTAAAGGGAAAGAAAATCCAAACATCTGAGATGCAAAGGGACTTGGGAGTCCTTGTGCAGAACACCCTAAAGGTTAACTTGCAGATTGAGTCGGTGGTGAGGAAGGCAAATGCAATGTTAGCATTCATTTCAACAAATCTAGAATACAAGAACACTAACGAGGCCTCAGCTTGAGTATTGTGAACAATTTTGGACTACTCATCTTAGAAGAGACATGTTGGCATTGGAGGGGAGCTGAGAGGAGATTCACAAGGTTGATTCCAGGAATGAAAGGGCTATCATATGGGGAACGCTTGATAGCTCTGGGTCTGTACTCGCTGGAATTTAGAATGATGAGGTTTCTCATTGAAACCTTTTGAATGTTGAGAGGACTAAACAGAGTAGAAGTGGAAAGGATGATTCCCATGATGGGGGAGTCTAGGACAAGAGGGCACAGCCTCAGGATAGAGGGGCATCCATTCAAAACAGATGTGGAGAAATTCCTTTATCTGGAGGGTGTGAATTTGTTGCTATGTGCAGCTGTGGAGGCCAGGTTGTTGGGTGTATTTAGAGTGGAGTTTGATTGGTTCTTAATTGGACATGGCATCAAAGGTTACGGGGAGAATGCCGGGAAATGGGGTTGAGGAGAAGATAAAACAGATCAGCCATGATTCAATGACGGAACAGACTCGATGGGCCAAATGGCCTAATTCTGCTCCTATGTCTTATGGTCTTATGGACGCATTGAGTCTGCACCTAACACGGTTTTGCACTAATGCTATGTTAATACAGTTTTTTATTGTTCTCCCAATTTCCCCCCAGATTCTACCACTCACCTACACACAAGAAGCAATTGCTGCAGGCAATTTACCTCCCAACCCACACATCTTTGGGACGTGAGAGGTGTGGTGGGGTGGGGAGGGAACCAGATCATGTGGAGGAATGCCAAGTGGTGACAGGGGGAATGTGCAGATTCCACACGGAGAGAATCAATGGCCCAGATCGAACCCAGGTCTCTGCAGTGTTGAGCCAGCAGCTCTACCAGCTGTGGCACTTACCTACTGGTAAAGAGAATTACACAGTTACAGCAGGAAACTTCCAGAAACAATCATTAGGAATTGGGCAGCTGCTTGGACAAGTATGGACAGAATAAGGAAAGTCACCAGAGATTTGATAAATCGATGAATTTTACTTTGATGAGGGTCAGTGATGTACATGGAGTTTCAAAAAGTGTATGATAATACGATGTGTGACAGGTTTTTCATCAAGAATGAAGCTCATGGGTTAAAATGGATAGAAACAGTATAGAATAGTTGAAGTGACAATATGGGATTGGGTGTTTTTCAGAATATAAACAGGTAATGTACTCCCAAGAGGTCAATGCTAGGAGTCACTAGTTTACTTAATATTTCTTGATAACTTTGACTTGAAGGAATAGGGCACAGTTTCCAAATGTGTAGATGAGACGAAACATGCAAGCATTGTGAACTGTGAGGATTTTAAAAATAGATATCAGAAGGAGAGAGAGAAAGAGAGCGAGAGAGAGAGAGAGAGGCTGAAAGGCATATTGTCTGTAAGGTATAAGTCTGTGAGTATAAACTACTGCTTTACTAGACTATGGGATAGCTCTCCCAGCTTAGTAACCAGTGCCCAGATATCCGGGGGAGGATTTTGCAAAGTGATCTGGGTTGGTTGCTGGTGTGACTTTGCCGCATCTGTACCGGTGGCTATGTTGAGCAATCAGATCGTCAAACACTGCCAGTCGTAATTAGAGACAGCAAACTGAGAGATCTGGAGGCTGATCACTCTTAGAAACTGTCAGGCAGTGTGGGAGTTGGGAGAGAATTCAAGCAGCGTCTCGTGAGCTTGCTGAGTCAACATTATCCCCGTTTCTGCTCACACTGGTCGTGATACTGCCTAATGGCAGACTGTTTAATGGGAGATGGCAAATGATATATGGGAAAAGATACTGGATTATTAAAAATCATTCCTCTCTTTTCAAAGCAGATAGATGGAAGGAAATCTTCCTCCTCCATTAAAACCTTTGAATCATCAGAAGGAAGCGACCTTGACCAAGATGAAGACATTCCTTATCCTGCGGCATCTCCAAACGATCAGGTAAAAGCAAATCCGCTGCTGAAAGTGAAGAGTTAATCAATGTTGAGCATCGATGAGCAATGTTAATCAATATTGATGGGCTGGGATTGTTATGCAGTGATTTTTGGATGTGCAAATCCACCCCCCTTGATGTTTTCTTCGCCTTTAACCTACAGTAAAGGGTAATTTACTGTGGCCAGTTATCCTCCTCTACAATGTAGGAGGAGGCTGGAATCCTTCCCAGGGAGACCCACATGGTCATGGAAAGAACATGCAAACTCCACAGAGGCAGCACCCAAGGCCAGGCTTGAACACAGGGATTGTGAGACAACAGTACTACCTGCTGCATTACCGCGATGCTGCTGTAGAGGGGGTTTGTTTTTCAGAGGGAGTTGGAGAAGATACGGAATCATAAATATGTTGATGGAATTGGTGATCAGTGTTGGGCTGATTCAGCAGCCTGACTGTGGGGCTGTCCACTGACTACTGATGGGGCATGGGCCACTATATTAATGTCCTGTGGATGAGTACAGGAATGGAGACACAAGAGACAGCAGGTGCTGCAATCTGGAATTCAGTTGGTTGAGCAGCATTTGCGTTTGGGGGGGGGGGGAAGGAGCTTTTGACGTTTCCTGCCTCGTACAGTGATGCTGGAGGTCAACGTCCATGATGGAGCTAAGCACTTACTGTGGAAATGAGAAAATGGTGGTTACAGTCCAGGGGGGTGTCAACAGTGACAATGTGGAGGGCTAGTCATTCCCGGTGGGACCATAGATATCTGCTTGTGGCAAGAGAAGCAGGTTAGCCCGATCATTACTGTAGCCTTCTGACCCATAAGGACTTTCTCACGGCTCCTTAACCCTTCCAGCAGAAATCCCTACCAGCCTCAAAGTGAGGAGTGAGGTAGTCTCCGAAGCATGTAGCGTCATTGAAATATTTAATGGAACTGCTTGGCTGGCGCTATCTTGGTATCTCATTTGCACCTGGCAAATATATTGTCTTTGAGGATTAAAATTTCCTCAGTTATGTTTAGCAAGTCTTGCCCACTCTGTTGTCTGCTGTAACCATTGTAAAAAGTAATGGGCCAGAGAAAGATAGAAAAATCAGTATGCTGTGCATGCCACTACATCAGAAGTTCCCAGTTGTTTTTCTTCTTTGAGCCACACTTCACTGAAATTTGCTTTCACTATGGCTTCTTACCACCCAGATTTTTCCCTATGTCTTATTAGCACTGGTTGCAAAGCAAAGAAAAATGTGCAGTTTAGTTGAAAATATCATCTTAATCTCTGTATTGATAAATCATTCATTCAAGACGTTTGAGGTCCTGTCATCGGAGAGTCTGACATTCGAGGCCTAGAGCTCGAGGGCACATCATAAACTTATCTTACCTCCGATACTGAAGATCGAGGACTGACGCTGGATCGGAAGTTGAAGCCCAGTGGCTGATGCCCGAGATTTACGAGTCTGCCCATTCACTGGGAAAAGCTGAGGCCTGTTCTGTGTAACTCCACTGGAGGCTGGAAGTCCAGAGGCCTGTCCTGGAGTTGGAGGACTGTCTGGGTGTGTGGGCGGGTAGGAGGGAGGGTAGGGGCTTGTTTTGCTGTTGTTGTTTTGTTGCTTGTGTTCTGCGTTGTTCTTCTGTGCGTTGTAGGAAGGCTATGTTGGCGCCGCAATGAGTGGTGACACTTGTGGACAGCACCCAGCTCATCCTTGGGTTGTGTTGGTTATTAACTCAAGCCACTCGTGTCACTGTAGGTTTTGATGTACATGTGATGTATAGGACCTCAAAGGCACAGCTGAAGGAAGATGATGACACATCATCTTCCAGTGCATTCAAATCCGAGCATGTCTTTCATCTCTGCACATTTTTCGAGCTGATTATTAACCCTGTTAAATTCCAGTTTGGGTTGTCAGCCATTAACTTTCTCAGCCACCTCATCTCCATGCGAACCCCTTCCCATCAAAACTAGCTGTTATTATGGATTTCCCACCACCCTGCACTACTAAAAAACTGCAAGAGATTTTATGTATGGTAAATTTCTATCTCCACTTCCTTACACAAGCTGCTGAATTTATGCTTCCCCTATATGGTGCATTTAAAGGCAATACCCCTTATCACATGCTTGACTGGTCAGTGGATATGACCAGGGAATTTGATGATGCCAAACAAGCCCTTTCCAACTTGACCCCACTCCCCAATGCCACCTATAGTCATTACTGCTGACACTTCAGACTCCGCTGTGGCCACTGTACACGAACAGTTGGCTGGAGATGTGTGGCAGCCACTCGCCTTCTCTAGCCGGCAGCTCCGTCTCCCCAAAAGGAAGCTCAGCACATTTGACCATGAGCTTCTCAGTCTATATTTCTCAGGATGAGGCTTTTCATTATAGAATGAAGGAGATGTCCTGCTTTTTCAAAGAAAGGGGCTTCCTTTCCTCCACCATCAATGCTGCCCTCAACCGCATCTCTTCCATTTCCCCCATGTCTGCTCTTACCCCATCCTCCCGCCACAGTACCAGGGATAGGGTTCCTTTTGTCCTCACCTGCCACCCCACCAGGCTTCGCGTCCAGTATATAATTCTCCAAAACTTCGGTCATCTCCAACAGGATCCCACCACCAAGCATATCTTTCCCCCCTACTTTCTGCTTTCCACAGGAATTGTTTCCTACGCGACTCCCTTGTTCATTTGTCCCTCCCCGCTGATCTCCTTCCTGATACTTATCCTTGCAAGCAGAACAAGTGCTACACCTGCCCCTACACCTCCTCCCTCACCACCATTCAGGACCCCAAACAGTCCCCCCAGGTGAGGTGATACTTCACCTGTGTGTCTGTTGGAGTCTTGTACTGTATCCGGTGCTCCTGGTGAGGTTTCCTGTATATCGGAGAGACCCAACATAGATTGAGAGTCCACTTCGCCAAGCACCTATGCTCCATCTGTCAGAGAAAGCGGGATCTCCCAGTGGCCACTTATTTTAATTCCACTTCCCATTCCCATTCCAATATGTCTATCCATGGCCTCCTCCACTGTCGTGATGAAGCCACACTCAGGTTGGAGGAACAGCACCTTATATTCTTTTTGGGTGGCCTCCAACCTGATGGCATGAACATTGAATTCTTGAACTTCCGGTAATGACCCCCTCTTTCACCATTCCCCTTCCCCTTTTCTCCCTCTCACCTTGTCTCCTTGCCCACCCATCATTTCCCTCTGCTGCTCCTCCCCCCTTTTCTTTCTTCCATGATCTTCTTTCGCTTTCACCAATCAACTTCCCAGCTCTTTATTTCAACTCTCCCCCTTCAGGTTTCACCCATCACCTCGTGTTTCTCTCTCCCCTCCCCCCACTTTTAAAATCTACTCCTCAGCTTTTTTTTTTCTCCAGCCCTGCCGAAGGGTTTCAGCCCAAAATGTCGACTGTACTCTTTTCCATAGATGCTGCCTGGCCTGCTGAGTTTCCCTTGCGTTTTGTGTGTGTTGCTCTGATTTCCAGCATCTGCAGATTTTCTCTTGTGTGTGATTGGATTACTACAGCATCATTTTGTGTCGACAACCAACACAACACAAGTTTGAGGCTTGTGCTGGGGGCAGCTTCCAAGTGCCACCACACTTCTGGTACTAACAAAGCGTGCCCACAACTCAGTAACCCTAACCCGTATGACTTTGGAATGTGGGAAGAAACCAGAGCTCCTGAAGGAAGCCCACCTGGGGGAGAATGTACAAACACTTTACAGAGAACAGCAGGAATTAAACCTCGGTCAGTGATCAGTGACCACTGACGCAAAGGAGCAATCACACAAACTACTATGTTACTGTGGTGCCCCATGGCCCCAGTAATCTCCAGAGCCACCCACCTGTTGTGTGGGCAGATGGAAGTTGCTGGGAACTATGATCCAGTGTTTGCCAGGAGGGTATGGGGTTTTGGAGAGATTGGTAATAGCTGCGTAGCGTCAGTAGGAAGAGAGAGGGGAAAGGGAAAAGAAGGGATGGGAAGAGGGTGGGGGAGATTGACTGATGGTGAACAATGGCAGATACACTTGTCTGCACCTATGGGTTTCAGAGCTCAGGCACTGATTGTGGTCCTGATTCATAAGGAGAGACTGGATAGACTGGGACTGGTTTCCATCGTGCAAAGGAGGCAGACGAGTGACCTTATAGAGATAAAGAAAATCCTTAAGGGCATTCGTTAAGATTGTTTATCAGTGTTTTACCCAAAGTAGAGGAGCCAAAGGTTACGGAGCAAGGGTTTACAGTGAGGGAGAAAAGATTTAAAGGGAACCTCCAGAGCAAATTTTTCACACAGAAGCTGGTGGGTATGTGGAAAAAGTTGCCAAAGGAATTGGTAGAGGAGAGTACCATTATAACATTTTAAAGCCGTTTGGCAGGTTCATAGAAAGGAAAAGTTGTGAGAGATATGGGCCAAGTACAGGAAAATGGGATTAACTCAGAAGGCATCTTGTTCACGTGGACTAGTTGGGCTTGAGGGCCATTTTCTGTCAATCTGTGACATTTTACTGAAATAATTCTGTTCACATTTATAAATGTTTCAGGAGAAAACCGATCCCAGACTTGATATACCAAAGGAAGATCTCCAAGCAGGACAAGTAAAGGCTTCATTCAGTGCAACAGGAAAAGACACAATAATCTCAACAGTATTTGTGGATCAGATTCTTCTCGGAGATGACACCAAAGTTAAAACCAAACCTCCTGAAGTCGGTCATCGAGACAGTTACCAGTGGGTAAGAGATAAGGATGGATAAAAACTTGATTCTTCATGCTAAATGTTTGATGATCTGAGCTTAAACAATAACTCTTACTGCTTACTTCTGATTGGATGAAAGTCAGCTTCATAATCTATGCCTTGGGTCCTTAAGCAATATTAATTTCTCCATGATGACAGCACGGTATCACAAATAGTAGAGCTGCTGTCTCAATCCCACCCTCTGGCTGTATAGAGTTTGCACGTTCTCCCTGTGACGGTGGATTTCCCTGGAATGCTCTGCATTCTTCCTTCACTAATAGGTCACTGTAAATGACTTCTGGTACATATGGTAAATGAGTGGTAGAATGTGGGGGATATTGAGATTGTGAAAGAATAAGTGAGACTGATATATGACTCATGTAAATAAATGAGTGGTCAACAATTAGCTTCGAGTCAATGTGCCAATGACCCAAACTCTAATCTGTGTAAACTTTACTCAAGGAGCAACTTTATTCACCATTTACATTTAAATGTATCAGGAGTTTGCTGTGGTGTGTTGGCATGACTTGTAACAAAAAACAACGTTCAATAATTACAAAGAACAAAAACACACAAAAATAAGATGGAGGTTGAAGTACGGATATGGAATAAAATGTGCATAATACATAGCATGTATTTACAATGTAAACAGTATCATAAAAAGTGGTTTAAAGTGCTTACAGTGCAATGACTGAAATAATAAATAGACGGAGGTTGCTAATTAAAATGGTTGATCAGATAAACTGCCTGGCATAAGAAACTTTTAAGATGGCGAGAAGTTTTTATTTTAGTAGCCCTATAGTGCTTCCCAGAAGGGAGTTTGTAGGATGGGCAGTATCTGCAGTGATTTTTCTTGCCTACTTCTTTATCCCGGACACATACAAGTTCTGCAGAAATGGTAGACTGCAGCCAATAACTTCTCCTGCTGACCTTATAGTCCACTACGTTCCTCTGGGACTCCAACTATAAAGAGTGGTAGATTGAAAGGCCTGGATAACTCATCACCTGGGTGCCCATTTCCAGTGGCGAGTGAGACTTGTGGCTGTGAAACAATCTCAGGTTCTGGGGCCACCTCTGTGGTGGCTGTAGGAGTTGACTCTAGGACTGCAGTAAGTTGTTCTGACAGCTCTGGCACCTTTCTTCTGGATGTTTTGGCATCCCGAGCAGTGAATGGCAAGCAGCTATGGCTAGTGATCTATTACAGGCCACCAGACAAAGCTTTGACCCAACACTTCCATTTTGACCATGCCTAGATGACCTAGATGACACTTTAGCTCTCAGCTTGGACGGTACAACTCTCAATCCCCATATAAGGCAACCCCCATCAAGAGCAAGTTCATCCCGGCGCTGGAGAAAACAGAGGAACTAGAATTTCTGCTGCACGTTCCAGCCACTTTGAATGGCTATGTAGACTTGAGACAGTGTGGGGTCTTTTCTAGTTTCCCTTTGGATCAGCTCTGCCATAAAAGGGAGACTTCCAATTTGCATTTGGGAGAATATGTCAAGTGGAGTGTCCTTTTTTATAAATTCTTCAGTTATTTCCTTTTCCAAGGGTAAACAGGACAATCCATCAGCATTTCCATGATTAGTCATCCTCTTGAATTAAATTTTGTAATTGTGCCCTCAGAGAAACAAAACCTATCTCTGTATTCGTGCTGCTGTTAAAGGAACACCTGCCTGTGGATTGAAAATGGATGCTAGTGGTTGATGATCAGTAATGAGGGTAAACTCTCTCCCATACAAGTGCTGGCTGAAACTCTTTTCACGCAAAACCACACTCAAGGCATCTCTGTCAATCTGTGAGCAATGGTAGGGGAACATGATGCAAAGGCTATGGGGCATTCACTTGCATCACTCATAACACGTGACATGACTGCACCTATACCATAACGCGAGGCGTCACAGACAAGCTTCAGCGGACAATGTAGATCATAACATGTGAGTCCAGTGTCTAATGCAACCATTCCCTTTACCTTTTGGAAAGCCACCTCACACTGCTTTGTCCATTGCCATTTCTTCCTGATCTGTAGTAATAAATTCAAAGGCTGGAACATAGTAGCCAGGTTTGGCAGCAGCTTGTTCTAGTTATTGACAAATCCTAAAAAGGACCATAACTGTGACATGACCTTTGGCCCTGGGGCATCCACCACTGCTTGAAATTTCTCAGCACACTTGTGTCATGCTTGTGTGTCAATGGTGTGACCACAGTAAGTGATACTTCATTTAAAGAATTCACACTTATTGCGTCATGCCCTGAGCCCATAATCTTTTAATATTTTTAACACTGTGTAAGGGTTTTTTTTATTGGTGTAAGGGGGTTTCTTCTTTTTCTTTGTTACTGCATATGTTAATCAAAATGGCTTCTTTGTTTTGTTAAAAGTAGGAATGCTTCTTTGTTATGATAAGTGCTTTCTCTCGCAGTTTGTTTGGGTTTAGAGTTGCTGATAACGGGGATTGTATTCATTTGTTAACCAATTGGGATTAATGTTATTCTCTCTTCTGGGTCTGTAAGCTATTATTGGCGGGCATTTGGGGAGTCAGCGCGAGGGGGTGAGAGAGAGAGAGGATGAAATGCTGTAAACTAGGCGATGAAACAGACCCCGAGCAGGGGTCCGAGGCCAGGATTTTCGGTGAGGAGAGGAGATGAAGATGGACGTGCCAGGGGTGCTTGGTTGATCACTTCGGGTGGTCCCGAGCTACAAGTCGAGGAGGTCTGAGGGGATCGAATGGTGGCCAGAAGACTTCGGTAATTGAGCTCCAACGGTTGTGCATGAAGTGGTTTTTGACTTTGATAAGTTTGGTGCCTTTTCTTTATTTCCTTTTCCTTCATTATTACTGTATCGTTATTAATTACTTAGTTCCAGTAAGATCTATAAAGTGTAATCATTTAATCGCATATGGTGTACTGTCTGTTATTTGGCGGGATGGGGACATCACACAGCATCTACACAGGCTGATTATCCAGTTTGGCGGGGCCGAAGGCTGCTCCCCCAGATGGAAGCAAGCTGAGCGAGCCTGAGGCGTGCCAGGTGGTTGCAACTGGCTTAAGATTTTAGAGATCCTTACTAGTAAAAATGGTGTCATCCAGGTAACACAGAGCACCTGAGCAGCCTTGCTGTATCTGGGCTTCTTCCATCTCCATCTGTAGGTAGGTGTCAGCTAAGTCTACCTTGTTGAAGTATTTCCCTCCAGAAAGGTTTGCAAAAGATACCTCGTCCTGGGGAGAGGGTATTGATCTACTTTCAGTACTGGATTGATGGTGACCTTAAAATCACCACAGATCCTGTCAGACCTATCCTTCTTGTCTGCTGGGACCACTGGTGTTGCCTATAGGCTTCACTCAACCTTGGAACAAATTCCTTCAGCCTCCATGCCATCTAGTTCACTGACTAGTTTATGACAGATGGTATAAGGAACCAGATGGGCTTTGAAAAACTTGGGTATGGCATTTTCATTTAATACTATTTTACCCTTGATATGTTTGACTTTTCCATTGTGAACACTGCTGTGGTATCATCCAGTACCTTTCTTAATTCACTTTCAGTTGACTCTATTGCAGGGGATGTGGCACGCAAGTGGTGGATGGATCTCTAATCAAGTTGTAGTTGTCACAGCCAATTATGGCTTCACAATGATGGCCCGCCTTTTTTACCACATACAAACCCAGTGTGGCTTGTTGGCTATTGTATTTCACTGTTACAAATATCATTCCACAAATGTTATCTTTCTCTCATATAAGCTCTTAGTTGGATATCTGCAGGCTTCAGCTGAGTATCTTCGAGATGCCGTTCAAACTCATTTTGTGGAATGACTGTAACAGCTAAGCCACTGTCCAATTCCATTTTAATTAATTTGCCATTCACTTCTGGTAGAAGCCATATTGTTTGTCTCCTTTTAGTTTTCACATTATAAATCTCAAGACTACTCAGTCCTGTATCACTCTCATCATGATCAGATTTTTCATCAATAGCATGCAGATTAGTGCTTTTTATGAAACTGCAGCTTGACTGCAAAGATGCATACATCAGGATGTTCTTTATCAACTATAGCTCAGCATTCAATACTACCATCTAATCAGTAAGCTCCAAGACCTTGGCCTCAATACCTCCTTGTGCAATTGGATCCTGGATTTCCTCACTTGCAGACTCCAGTCAGCTTGAATTGGCAACAATATCTCCTCCAGAACCTCCATCAGCACAGGTGCACGACAAGACTGTGTGCTTAGCCTCGTTTTGCTCACTTTACACTTATGACTGTGCAGCTAAGCACAGCTCCAATGCCATCTTTAAGTTTACTGATGATGTAACTGTCATTGGCCAAATTAAAGGTGGTGATGAATAATCATATAGGAGGGGGATTGAAAATCTGGCTGAGAGATGTCATAACAACAATGCTTCACTCTATATCAGCAAGACCAAGGAGCTGATACTCCTTGACTTTTAAGAAGGGAACCAGAAATTCATGAGCCAATCTTCATCAGGGGATCACAGATGGAGAGTGGCAGCACCTTTAAATTCCTAGGTATTACTATTTCGGAGGACCTCTACTTCCTTAGGAATCTGCGAAGATTCAGCATGACACTAAAACTTTGACAAACTCTATAGATGTGTGGTGGAGAGTATATTGACTGGCTGTATCACAGTCTGGTATAGAAACAGCAATGCCTTTGAATGGAAAATCCTACAAATCCTACAAATCCTACAAATCCTAGTGGATTTGTCCCAGTACATCACAGGTAAAGCCCTCCCAACCATTGAGTGTATCCACTTGAAACTCTGTTGTAGGAAAGCAGCATCTATCATCAGGGACCCCCACCACACTGGACATGCTCTCTTCTTGCTGCTGCCATCAGGAAGAAGGTACCAGAGCTTCAGAACTCCTCACACAGGCTCTTGAACCAAAGGGTACAATTTCATTCAACTTTACTTGCCCCATCATTGAAATGTTCCCACAACCTATAGACTCACTTTCAAGGACTCTTCATCTCATGTTCTCGATATTTATTGCTTATAGATTATTATTATTTTTCTTTTTGTATTTGCATAGTTTGTTGTCTTCTGCACTCTGGTTAAACGTCCTAGTTGGGCAGACTTTCATTGATTCTATTATAGTTGTTATTGTATAGATTTGTTGAGTACGTCCACAAGAAAATGACATAGATGTACTTAGATAATAAAATTTACTTTGAACTTTGAAAATACCCCTTGGAGAATTAGAGGGGAATTGATGAGCATGTGAGAAAATAGGTTACAAAGAAATAAGTCAGGTTGACCTGATTGCCTTGAGAGACAGCATGGACTTAATTGGGTAAGCTGTCTCCCTCCAGATTGAAAGGAAATATGAAAAACATAATTGTCAAGATAGAGGAAAGTGTTCCTAATAGGTGACTGCTGAACTAAAGGCTTCATGAGGCAAAATTATAGAGGGTGAGAAAGTACCAAAGAAATGGGTAAAGAAAATAGAGAAGATTGTAACATCAGGATTACATCCAATCAGGGTGCGAGTGGGGGGTGGACAGGTACTTGCTGACTTCTCCATCATTCTTCTATCTTTTGTTCATTGATAAATTTTATATTTTCTTTCTGTCTAGCTTGTTAACATGTACTTGTAAAACTAACATAATAGGTTGATTTGTTCAGTTTGTCTAATTTTATCATGAAAATTTAAATTCTTAAAATATTTAATTATTGGGGTTTATTATTTTTCATTTTCCTGCTTTTCTTCCCAATCATCTAACACAAAAGGCAGTAGCTGCTTTCTGTTTTTACTTCGGATTCAGGGCTTTCCAGTTCTTCTCCACCATGACATCATTTTCTTTGAGTATCTTAAAATGCTCTCAAAGCTGTTTCTTTAATTATCTCTTGACCCCTGATTTGTGTGTGTGCAAACTGGAATCCTGCTCCCTGTCATTACATTTGTTTGTCATATACATTAATGATCTGGATGATGGGGTGGTAAATTGGATTAGTAAGTATGCAGATGATACTAAGGTAGGTGGCATTGTGGATAATGAAGTAGGTTTTCAAAGTTTGCAGAGAGATTTAGGCCAGTTAGAAGAGTGGGCTGAACGATGGCAGATGGTGTTTAATGCTGATAAGTGTGAGGTGCTACATTTTGGTAGGAATAATCCATATAGGACATACATGGTAAATGGTAGGGCATTGAGGAATTCAGTAGAACAGAGTGATCTAGGAATAATGGTGCATAGTTCCCTGAAGATGGAATCTCATGTAGATGGGGTGGTGAAGAAAGCTTTTGGTATGCTGGCCTTTATAAATCAGAGCATTGAGTATAGGAGTTGGGATGTAATGTTAAAATTGTACAAGGCATTGGTAAGGCCGAATTTGGAGTATTGTGTACAGTTCTGGTCACCGAATTATAGGAAAGATGTCAACAAAATAGAGAGAGTACTGAGAAGATTTACTAGAATGTTACCTGGGTTTTAGCACCTAAATTACAGGGAAAGATTGAACAAGTTAGGTCTTTATTCTTTGGAGCGTAGAAGGTTGAAGGGGGACTTGATAGAGGTATTTAATTATGAGGGGGATAGATAGAGTTGACGTGGATAGGCTTTTTCCATTGAGAGTAGGGGAGATTCAAACAAGAGGACATGAGTTAAGAGTTAGGGGGCAAAAGTTTAAGGATAACACGAGAGGGAATTTCTTTACTCAGAGAGTGGTAGCTGTGTGGAACAAGCTTCCAATAGAAGTGGTAGAGGCAGGTTCAGTATTGTCATGTAAAGTAAAATTGGATAGGTATATGGACAGGAAAGGAATGGAGGGTTATGGGCTGAGTGCAGGTCAGTGGGACTAGGTGAGGGTAAGCATTCGGCACGGACTAGAAGGGCCGAGATGGCCTGTTTCCGTGCTGTAATTGTTATATGGTTATATGGTGTAGCAAATCTGATAAATGCAGAAAGGAGACTTTCGAATGACTCAACCATCTGACTAATTAAGAAGGCTGTAGTATCAAGAGCAGATTCATTTGCTGTTTTCTATTTATTACTTTGTGAGATGTAATCATTGCTAGCAATACTGGTATATGTTACACACCCCTGCTTACTCACTGGGGTGAGAAGGGTCTGAAATCACACATGGGTCAAAGATAATGGGTTCATGAAGGACAGTATTGAAGACCAGATTGTTTTCACGTAAATGACGGTCCGGTAGTTTTATAGTTGGCTTTGCAGACACCATCTTTTTACAAATTTATTTAATTACTTGAATTTTAGTTCACCAGCTGTTCTGGTGGGGATTTGGTCTTGTCACTGTGTTATTGGGCCAGCCTCCTGGATACTTAACCACAGAATTTCCATACCTCTCCAGACACAACTATTTGCACCATCAAAGTATTGGCATCAACACTATTCATTTGAGGTAGCAGATGGAAAGTCTGATTTGCATCTATGGGAGCTGGAGGCACAGTGTGCTCAACACTCGTAAGTGAGGCAAGCTGTGTGTAATCCTCTTGCTGCCCGATCATCACCAGGAGGACATGTTAAGAGCTGATTTCCTATTCTTCATCTCATAGGGTTCATTTGACATCCTTCCAGAAGCTGAACTGAAATTGTAATCAATCCTTCACCAACAGTTAAGACTATGAGGAACAGGAGCTGAATTAGGCCACTTAGCTCATTGCGTTTACTCTGCCATTTATTATCCTTCTCCCCATACTTTTGACGCCCTAGCAACCTCCACTTTGAGTATGCCCAATAACTTGGCCTCCACAGTCATCTGTGGCAATAAAACCCACAGATTTACCACCATCTGGCTAAAGAAATTCCTCCATATAAGCTATCGTAAAGGGATCTCTTTGTGTTCTAAAGGGACTCCTTGTGTTCTGAAACTGCGCCCTCTGGTCCTAGACTCACCCACTATAGGAAATATCCTCTCGTGCCCTCTTTATCTAGGCCTTTCAAAATTCAATAGGTTTCAATGAGATTCCCCCCCCCCCACACACATCTCCTACCTCCAGCAAGTACATGCTCAGAATCATAAGATTCCTACATACAGTACATACGTTATCCAAATGTTTTCAATGCTGCTTTACAATTGTTCATTTGCACCCCATTCCACAACCTGCCTCTGCCCCTCCAAGCCTTTACCAAGATCCAATGGTTAATCTCTTGACCTCTTGCACTCAAATCTCTTGTGAACTCTCCCAAAAGTGTTTTTTTTTAATCACTAATAAATCCTTTCTGTTCTCAATTACAAATATAACAGGCAGAAGCCAGTTCCAGGAGGGACTCTGAAACAGAAGAACAGCAAAAAGGTCCATCTACTTCTTCAGGCAAGGAAGCCAGAGTAGACGGGACTGCATGGACACTGCGTGTGGCTGACGCGTTTCCCCTTGATATTCCCAGAATTGAGACCATATCTGACGAAACCAACCAGATGCAAAGTCACCCACAGGGAGAGGTTAGTGATTGAATAAGGTTTTGAGTGTTTCCCTCCTTAGGCAAGGACTCCTTTATTTTCCCAGCCAACAGCAATAAAGTGCATTACTTTGGCTACCCACTATGGCACACCATATCACATTCTGTGAACGATTTATTGTCCAAACCTGCCCGACCAACATTGTTAATGTAGCATATGATGCTGCTTAACTTGAAACTGCAGGTAGGCTCTGCTGAAGGTGGAGATAACCTGCACTCCCCCATGAGGGAGTTTGGTGTTGAATTTTTGAGAGGTGAGCTTACTAAAGGAGGCTGCTCGAATACTCCGCGGAAACACTTTGTGCACTGGGCACCCAGCCAGCAAGCTCTTGCCCAAGAGTCACAAGATATTGAAGAGTTTAGCTCCAATGATTCGAGGCTTTACATAGAGTGTAGAGCCCATTCTGTCAAATAGACACTGACTAGATACCCCCAGTACCAGGGAAAATAGATAAAGTCATTACAGTAAAAGAATGTGATTGAGGAAATGCAAACATACCCAGGATTGCAGCAGTGAAACCTACTAAGATACCCTCTTTTTAAAGCATGATTACAACCCATAATATTAGGAATTCACCTGTAACAAATTAAATTAATGAGTAGATACTTCAAGCATAGCAAGTAAAACTGTTGCCCTGTTCGTGGCATTACTGCCCTCTAATCTGACACCACTGACATTTCATCAGTTCTAGAAAAGCACGGATCTTCCTTCCACTCTGCTGGATTAGGGTGTAGAATTGCTATTTTTCTTGTAGTTTCACATTACTTGTTTATATCTCAATATAATCACCTAAGTACATGTAATTGCTTAGTGAGTTTTCCCAGCAATTATGGTGCGGTTATTTTTATATTTTCCTTAAAGCTTCTTAGTTTTCTATTAGCTATTTTATGAGTTAATTGCTATCACTAGAATTTTTGTTATCTCTGGTCTGAGACAACCATGATGCTGACCAAGAAAGTTGCAAGAGGTCCAAATACGATCTCTGGAAAACCATCTAACAGGCAAAGTGGCAATTCCAGACCAAACTGAAATCAACGAGGATGATGGACAGTTGTGCCAAGGCTTGAATATTATCACCTCTTATAAAGTTAGATCAAGTGACAAAGATGACAACAGGGTTTTGCTTCCAGATGAGCTCAATGCTTCTATGCCCGCTTTGACTGTCACAAGAAGGAGCTATCACAAGGTCCCACAGCCCCGATGATCCTGTGATTTCGTCTCCGAGACAGATGTAGGAGAACCACAAAAAGCATCCGGCCCAGAGGTGGTCCCTGGTCAACTGCTAAAGACCTGTGCTGATCAACAGGCTGCAGTGTTCACTGAAATCTTTAACCTCTCAGTTCAGCAGTCTGAGATACCCACCTGCTTCAAGTAGGCTTCAATTATACCGGTGCCCAAGAAGAGCATGGTAACCTGCCTCAATGACTATTGTCCAGCAGCACTAACATCCACAGAGATGAAGTGTTTTGAGAGGTTGGTGATGAAACATATCAATTCTTGCCTGAGATGTGACTTGGATCTGTTCTGGAGCAACAGGTCCACAGTAGATGCTACCTCATTGGCTCTTCACTCAACCCTGGAACATCTGGACAGCAAAGATACATAGAACATCAGGATGCTCTTTATGTCTACAGCTCGGCATTCAATACCTTCATCACCTCAAAACTAGTCAATAAGCTCCAAGACCTTGGCCTCAATACCTCCTTGTGCAATTGGATCCTCTATTTTTTCCACTTGCAGACCCCAGTCAGTTCAGATTGGCAACATCATCTCCTCCACGAACTCCATTATTGCAGGTCTACCACAGGGCCGTGTGCTTTGCCCCTGCTCTGCTTGCTTTTCACCTATGACTGCGTGGCTAAGCACAGCTCCAGTACCATATTCAAATTTGCTGACAGCACCACTGTTATAGGCCAAATCAAAAGTGGTGATGAATCAGTATATAGGAGTGAGATTGAAAATCTGGCTGAGCGGTGCCATAACAACAACCTCTTACTCAATGTCAGCAAGACCAAGGACTTGAGGAGAAAGAAACCAGTGGTCCATGGGCAAGTCCTTTTCAGGGATTCAGCAGGGGAAAGGGTCAGCAACTTTAAACTCCTTGGTGTTATCATTTCAGATGATCTGTCCTGAGCCCAGCACTTAAGTGTTTTTACCTAGCAACCACAGTAGCAACTCTGCTTCCTTAAGAGTTTGCAGAGATGCAGCATGAAATCTAAAACTTTGACAAACTTCTAAAGATGTGTGGTGAAGAGTATATTGATTATCTGCATTACAACCTGATATAGAAATATCAATGCTCCTGAATGGAAAATCCCACACAAAGTAGTGGATATGCCCCAGTCCATCAAGAATAAAGTCCTCCCAATCATTGAGCACATCTACATGAAACGCTGTTGCTGGAAAGCAGTGTCCATCAGCAGTGACCCCCATTACCTAGGACATGCTCTCTTCGCACTGGTGCCATCAGGAAGAAAGTACAAGAGCCTCAGGACTCTCACCACCAGGTGCAGAAAGAGTCATTACCCCTCAACCATCAGGCTCTTGAACCAAGGTGGACAACCTCATTCAACTTCACTTTCCCCATCAGTGAAATGTTCCTACAACCAATGGATTCACTTTCAAGGACTCTACATCTCGTGTTCTTGATATTTATTGCTTATTTGTTATTATTTTTATCATTATTATTATTATTTCTTTCTTTTTGTATTTGCACAATTTGTTGTCTTTTGAACACTGGTTGAACATCAAAGTTGGTGCAGTCTTGTGTTGATTCTATAATGGTTATTATTCTATTATGGATTTTTTGAGTATGCTCACAAGAAAATGAATCTTGGGATTATATAAGGTGATATGTATGTACTTTGATAATAAACATACTTTGAACTCTGAATGTTTCCTCCCTTTGTTCTCACGGCTTTTTCTTTGTCTTTTTCTTTGTCATTGTAATTCTTAATAAAATTGCTTAGCAAAAAGTTTAATATCTCATTCTTGACTTCCAAAGAACATTTGGATCACAAAAGGACTGTGATCTCAGCATCCCACCCTGCTCTGTTTCTCAAAACCTACTTGCCGTTAACTTTTCCTAATTCTGAAAAAAGGCCATTGACCCAAAACATTAATTACGATTCTCTCCCCAATGGTGCTGCCTGACCTGTGAAGTATTTCTTATAGTTTCTTCTTTTAATTTTGCATCCTTTGTCCACAGTCCTTTTCGGCTGTAGGATGTTACTTGCAACAGGTTTTTTTGTGACTGTTGTGGCATCCGTTTCCAGATGACGGACCCTCTTCATCTCTGTTAATGCCATTTTTCTGAAACCACACATGACCTTCACCACCAGCAGATGCCAGATCTTCTCTGGACTGACCATGTTGTAGTGACCTGACCTTGCCCCCAGTTTTGTGTGACAAACTGCTTGATAGTTATTTCAGTGATCCTGCTGGTAGTGAACAAAGTGGTAAAGATGGAAGTCTCCCACATTAACTCAAACACCTTCACTGCTCAAGAAACACTCCAAATTCTGAGGACCCAATATGAATAACTTTGTCGATGAAGCAAAATCCTTTCTCCTTTGATAAATATTCCAATGAATGAATTCATTAAAGGCTTAAGAACTCACAGTTAGCATTTCCTGTGTGGTAGTACATGGTCCTGAGATCACACATTCCTACTGCATGGAAACAAACCCTTCAGCCCACCCAGTCCACACAATTCACAAACCTAATGCTGCACTAATCCAATTTTCCTTCTCCCTACATTCTCATTGACTCCTCCCCAGATACTACCACTCACTTACACAGCAGCCAACTAACCTAACAGCCACTCATCTCAGGAAGGAACCCATGTGGTCACAATCTCCAAACTAGCCTCGGATCATGAAGAAATCAGAAAGCTCTCCAAAACTAAGACCCAGGCCTGATGAAGACCAAGATCAAGAAAACAATAATCAGAAAGGGAACATTACATTGAAAGACAGCAAATTAATGCAGGTACATGGTGGCTTTAGCCATACACAACATGATGGATCTTCTTTTTCTCCTGAATAATAATTTGGAACTCTTCCATTATAACTGATTATTTATTTATTCTGGATCTCTCCATCCACAACTAGGCTTGTATGTTGGTATTGTCTTCAAAGATTCAAACAGTTATTGTGAGGTCTGGATTTCTAACGAAATTCAAAAAGAGTGCGATGCGTATAGCACAATCATTAGTAAAGGACACATCAGAACACAGGGAACAGAATAGGCTATTTTGGCTCATGTTCTGGTAACTTACCAGGTCAGTAACCAAGCAACCCACACTCACAATCTAGAGACCTAAATTCCAATTGATTTAAATTTAGTTAGAATTTAGCTATCAGCAGCATCACAAAAATAACTAAAACTTAGTTAAATTTAGTTAAATAGATTCAAACTTAGTTAATTCCTTACTGTTATAAAAGCATGAAGAGAGGCATTAGAGGCAATGAGCAGAGAGATGAACCATCATCTGCTTCACTAGCATCATTCTGGGAAGAAAGCTCTTGCCTAGTCTGAACTACACTTAACTCTGGATCAGCCAGTGTAGTTACAAACGTTTGTAATTTTCTGCAGCAGATAGTCACTCCCAGTGAGTTTCTCCTCAGAAATACGTGGGGCACGTATTCAAGTTGGAAGAGCTGCATTAGTTGGACCTAGTTACCCTCACAGAAATTTGCCTTGGATAAAATGTGTCCATTTTATTTAATGTTATATACTCGTCTTCTTTTAAAACTCCACAATGCGTTCTTTCTTTGGATGCTGAAAAAGCTTTTGATTGGGTCGAATGGAAATATTTACTTAATGTTTTAGAGAAATTTGGTTTTGCTGTTAATTTTAATAATTGGACTAGAATGATATATAAAACTCCTATCGCTACTGTTATTACCAATGACTGTTGATACCCTTTCTTTCAGCTTTCACGTTGAGCCCTTTGTTATTTAACTTAGTACTAGAACCCCTTGCTATCGCTCTCCATGAAGCTAAAGATATTCATGGGATTCTTGTGAATGAGACCATTCATAAGATTTCTCTGTACGCTGACGACTTACTGGTCTATATTTCTAATCCTGAGGAATCTATCCCTGCCTTGCTAAAATTATTTAATGAATTTGGAGATTTTTTGGGATACAAATTAAATTTTCACAAAAGTGAACTGTTCCCTTTAAATGAATCTGTTTCTATATATGATAATATTCCTTTCAGAGTCACGGATTCCTTTAGATATTTAGGTGTTACAATTACTAAAAAATATAAAGATCTTTATAAAGCTGATTTTGTTCCCTTGGTAGATTCTATGAAGTATTTAATTAGTAGATGGAATCCACTTACATTTTCACTCGCTGGTCACATCAATGCGGTCAAAATGATGTTATAACCAAAATTTTTATATTTATTTCAGAATATCCCTGTTTTTTTGACTAAGAAGTTTTTTGATTCTATTATTTCATCTTTTATTCGGAATAATAAAAGACCAAGAATTAGTAAATATCACTTACAAAAATTAAAAAAGGATGGAGGTCTTGCTTTGCCTAATTTAAGAATGTATTACTGGGCTGTTAATGTGCGATATATGTCCCTTTGTTTACACTGGGTTGATAAAAACGATCGGTCAATTTGTGTAGACTTGGAGCTGAAAGCTGTGAAATAGTTTTATTTAACTTTGTTTTTGGGAGCTGCCTTACCTGTACAATTAGCTAAAATTGCTAATTTAAATTTATATCCTGTGATTAAGCATTCTGTACAAATTTGGCTCCAGTTTCGTAATTTTTTTAACCTTAAAAAATTTAAACTTTTTGGTTTAATTTAAAAAAAAATCTTTTTATTAATTTTAAACAAACATGAATGAACCATGAATACAGAGAGTTTGAGAGTACATAATTAATAGTTTAAAGTATAAATACAAATAAATGATAATCCATATATAATAACCTCCCAAATTCATAGTAATTATGAAAAATGGAGTAAATATTTAAAAAAAACCAAAAAAAGAAAAAAAAACCTAACCAACATGGGCCATTGCATTATGTCAAATATACACAGTAGCGTCAATAACTCTGTACCTCCATCCAAATAATTAAGGATAATAAAAGTAAGGTTTAGGAAAAGTCAGTTTAGTTCATATGAAAATGGTGAATAAATGGTCTCCAAGTTTCTTCAAATTTAACTGAAGGGTCAAAGACAACACTTCTAATTTTTTTCTAAACTCAAACAAGAAATAGTTTGAGAAAACCACAGAAATATAGTTGGAGGATTAATTTCTTTCCAATTCAATAGGATAGATCTTCTAGCCATTAATGTAACAAATGCAATCATCTTCTGAGCTGAGGGGGATAAACAACTATTATCCACCAGTGGTAAACCGAAAATTGAAGTAATAGGATGCAGTTGCAATTTGATATTCAGAACTGTTGAAATAATACCGAAAATATCTTTCCAATAATTTTGCAAGCAAGGGCAAGATCAAAACATGCGGGTCAGTGAAGCAACTTCAGAATGACATATATCACAGGTTGGATTAACATAAGAATAAAATTGAGCAAGTTTGTCCTTAGACATATGAGCCCTATGTACAACCTTAAATTGTATTAAGGCATGTTTAGCACAAATAGAAGAAGAATTGACTAATTGTAAAATTTTCTCCCACTGCTCCGTGGGTATAAGACAATGAAGTTCTTTTTCCCATTCCTTCTTAATTTTTTCTGATACTTCTGGCTGTATTTTCATGATCATATTATAAATGATGGCTACTAAATCCTTCTGGCAAGGATTCAGAGCAAAAAATTTTTCCGTAATGTCCATTGGACATAATTTCGGAAAAAACTGTAACATATTATTCAAGAAATTTCTAACTTGCAAGTATCTAAAAAAATGAGTTTTAGGCAAATTATATTTATTAGATAGCTGTTCAAAGGACATAAGACTGTTGTCTAAAAATAGATCATGAAAACATGTTATACCTTTTGTTTTCCATAACACAAAGGCTTGATCCATAAAAGAGGGCCGAAATAAAAAGTTAAATATAATAGGGCTTGATAAGATAAACTTATTCAAGCCAAAGAATTTACAAAATTGAAACCATATTTGTAATGTATGTTTAACTATAGGATTAGTTATTTGTTTATTCAATTTAGATAAAGCAAAAGGAAGCGAAGATCCTAAAATAGAAAACAATGAAAAGTCTTGTACAGGTTTACATTCCAAATTTACCCATTGTGGGCAAGATGCTATAATCGATTCTTGTGTCCAAAATATTAAATATCGAATATTAACTGCCCAATAGTAAAATCGCAGGTTTGGCAAAGCCAAACCACCCTCCTTCTTAGGCTTCTGTAAATATTTTTTACTTAATCTAGGATTTTTATTCTGCCAGACATATGAGGTTATTTTGGAGTCAATGATATCAAAAAAAGATTTAGGAATAAAAATTGGTAATGCTTGGAATAAATATAAAAATTTGGGTAATATTTAGTTTAATTTATCAAAATTTCTTTTTTAAACCTTCATTGAGTGATCTAATTTTTTTTACTTTGGAAGAATAAAGGCATTAATTCTTTTTTGGATTTATTTAAAGAAAATAGACAGATGTCTTTTGAGCAATTAGTTGATAAATATTCTCTTTCATACTCACACTTTTTACAATACCTTCAAGTTAGACATTTCTTACAAAAATATTTAAGTAATTTTCCTTACATATCGGATGCCGACCTGTTAGATATTATTACGAGTATGAACCCTTTGATGAAGGGTTCCATTGGAAGAATTTATAATTTACTATTACAATGGGATAAGCGCCCTTTACTTAAAATAAAACAAGATTGGGGAAAGGAACTTAATTTGATTTTTGTGGCAGAGGACTGGACACAGATTCTGAAGTTGGTTAACTCTTCTTCGATCTGTGCTAGTCATTCACTGATTCAATTCAAAATTGTACACCATTACTATTTGACGAAGGAGAGATTGTCTAAAATATTTCCTAATGTTGATAGTTATTGTGATAGATGTAAAACTGAGACAGCTACACTGACACACATGTTTTGGTCTTGTTCTATATCGGAACAGTTCTGGAAGTCAGTTTTTTCATTTCTAAAGCACTTAAAATCAATTTACAACTTAACAAATTAACTGTGCTTTTTGGAATAATTCCTCAAAATATCCGCGGTATCCCTTTGTCTAACCAACACGTTGTTGCATTTGTCACATTGATAGCTAGGAGGGCCATTCTGTTGAAGTAGAAGATGTGTCGGCTCCCACTTTGTCACAGTGGTTCTCTCAAGTGATGCTATGTCTTAGTTTGGAGAAAATTAGAAGTCAAAACTTTGAACCTATTTTTGATTTTGAGAAAAGATGGGGTTCATTTGCTTGCTGTTATCATTTGAGTTCATTGATAGATTTCCTTCACGATCTAATTGTAAATTTTTGTATATTTTTTGCCGGTGGTTTGCTGTTTATCTTTTTTTTAGAAGCTTTTTGTATAACGCATGGCTCCAGGATTTTTTTCTCACTTTCTTTTCCTTTAGCAGGGTTTTTTTTTTCTTTTTTTGTAATAAAAATGTGTCCTGCATTACAATCCCAGGGTGTTTCCCAATGCATTTGTAAGCAGGTGTGCAATAAACTAATTATGATAAACAGCGGTGTACAGGTTCAAGATTCTGTCTTTCATCGTGTAGTGTTGCCAATGAACTGCTGTGCTGTGGTAGAGTAACATTTAGCACAACGCTTTACAGCAGCCATCGGTAAGATTGTGATTCGATCCCTGCCGCTGTCTGTCAGGGGTTTGTATGTTCTCCGCGTGACCCCGTGGCTTTCCTCTGGGTGCACCGGTTTCCTGCCACATTCCAAAGATGTACGGTTAGCATTCGTGAGTTGTGTGCTTGCTGTGTTGGTGCCGCAAGTGCAGTGACGCATGTGGACCACCCCCAGCACAATCCTCACTGATTTCAATTGATGCATTTCACTGTATGTTTCAACGTACCTGTCACAAGTAAAGCTAATTCTTCATCTTTACCCTTAATGAAATATTCTGGTTCTTCACTTCCACTGAGGTCAATTCATTTTAAATGAACTATGTATCTGCACACCAAGATCCAGTGTAAAATATTGTCATTTCTATCATACAGATTTCTCTCCTCTGTTAGTGCTTCCAGTAATTTACTGTTTTAACCACGGAAGCCATCTGTTCATGCTGACTTGATGCATGCCTTTGGCCTCATATGACTTTGCTAATTCCTTACTATTAAAATCATCAAACCACAAGAGCAGGCTGAGTGTATGAGGAAAGGGTGGTCGGAGAGCAGTGGCACTTCCCACAGTGAATTTATGTCCATTTTAATCATGAGAGGGGGTGCAAAGCAACCTGACTTACCTACATGTTATTACCTTGCGTTGCCAGCTGGATCCTAGCAGTGAGTGTTCCAGTCTTGATTATTCGTCGCCAGATCAGGTACACATGGGCAAGTTCTTTGCGGCTGATAACAGGGGTGGGAGTCTCTCCAGATGGTGAAGAAATGTGCGTTTGCTTAGCACAGGGTTCACCTGGATTGTGCCACATTGAGACACTGATCAGGGAAGCTGGAGTCCATCAGGGGTCAAAACTTCAAAGTAAATTTATTATCAAATTATGTAGAAGACCCTGAGATTCATTTTCTTGCAGGTATTCACAGGAGAACAAAGAAATGCAATAGAATCAATGGAAACCAAAAACAAACACTAATAATGAAAACATGATTTGTAGAGTCCTTGAAAGTAGGATCATAGGTTGTGGAATCTGCTCAGAGTTGAGGTGAGGGAAGTCTTCAGGGTCAAACTGAAATTCATTGTTATATGTGTATGAAAAGCTTATTACTGCAGCATCACAGGCACATAACATCTGATACAACATTCACTGCTGAAACTTCAAAAATTCAATGATATACAATTTTACCAAACACAACACAGGTAGAACAAAAAAAACCAACATGAAGTGGTCATAGTGTTGCTACACTAAGGTCGCGATTATGGTTGTTCAAGTGTCAACTGGCTGAAGAGAAATCGCTGTTCTTGAAACTGATGATGTGGGACTTCAGCTTCCTTGGATTTGTATGTAGCTAACATAAGTTGGACCCATACACTATGAATCGCCCCGTAAAAGCAAAGTTGGAAGCAGTCAGCACTGAAATTTTGATGATGTGCCTTTGTTTATGTAGGTGTTTGGATGAAGTGCTGTCCAGTGCTCTTGGCCAGCCTTTTCTTTGTAATGTTGACGCTGCTGGTAAATCTTTTGCAAGCTTCAGTGATTAGCCGATCCTTAACTGTGGTTAATGAAGTGAACTAGAAAGGATTTCAGCACTAATGCAAAGAGGGGGCAGTGACTCTTCCCCTGAGACTCATCAAGCCACATCATCCATCCTTTCTTCAGTAACAACTGCAGACTGACCATTGCTGAAAGCATGTTGGAGAAAGCCGGTGAAGCAGATGCCAACTCTGGGTACAAAGGCAGAGCTTGATTCATGCTAGTTGAAAAGTTACACTCTAATGAGATCATTTAGTTTTGGCATAACAACAATCAGAAGATGAGAGGTATTTAAAAAACTACTTTGAGTTGAAACAGGGAGATGATCCATGCACTTTATCGGTGCAACTGCACTTGGAACACGTGTTCTGGTCAATAGAACACACGGGAAAGTAAGAGCAGGATGAAGCTGCTCAGCGCTTCAAGGCTGCCCCACCATTCAATGCGATCACAGCTGATCAATGCCAGCTTCAACTCCTCTTCTGTGCCAGTTCCCCTAAGCCTCAATTCCTCGAACATTCAAATGCTTATCTAACTTCACCTTAAATGTAACTAATGACCTGGCCTCAGGGGCATGGAATTCCAGAGATTCACCGCCCTCTAAAAGAAAACATTTCTGCACCTCTCAAATTTAAATGACTGGCCTCTTATTTTGTATCGGTGTCCCCCTTGTCTGTGACCCTCCCACTAGTAGCAGTATCTCAACACATGCCCTGTCAAGCCCTATTAGGCTGTAGTGTGCTTGAATAAATTCAACCCATCATTCCTGAACCTGCTGGTGTGAGACCAATTATTTTAATCATTTAATTCCTCAGCCATCTCCATCACGGGTGCAACCCTTCCTACCATCGAGGACGTTTGCAAGAGCTAGTGACTCAATGCAATGGCATCCAACACTACAGACCCTCACCCCTGGTTCACGCCCTCTTCTTGTTGTTACCATTACGAAGAAGACACAGGTGCCTTAAAACCAACACTAAATGAAACAGAAACAGTTTATTCTCTCTGGCATCAGATTTCTGACAATCCATGAACACTACCCCATTATTCCTTTTTTGTACTATTTTTTTTTTTTGCAATTTATAGTAATTCTATGTCTTTGCACTGTACAACTGCTGCAAACCAACAAACTTCACATTATATAAGTCAGTGATATTAAACCCAATTCTTATATTACAGGAGCATTTAATTGACATTTGTAATCAATCATCAAGAATTTTTCCACAAGATGTCAGGTCTTCAACATTTCTATCCACTTTCTTCTCTTCCAGATAGCTCACAGGGGGATGTTTACCTGGGACAGTCTGCAGTCCGCAGTCAGTAATGCTCTTACTTGAGACTGACCAGTTGTCAGTGATGTGAACTTCCTTTATGGTGCCCTTTCTGTGGTTTCTACATAACTTCCTTGGCAGCAGAGTCTCCTCCAAAAGCATGATGGGATACTTGACATCACTCTGGTTGCTATAGTACATTGAATATTTTGTATATTACCGTCTGATAATCTAATCCCTGAATACTTGTCATTGCTCTCAAGCTATTCCCTGTCAATTTTGTAGAAGTGGTTTGACCTATCAGTAGAAGGACATTTGTATTCCTTGGAGTTTCAACGAATGCAGGATGACCTCATTCAAGCATACAGCACCCTAGTGGGATTTGACAGGGTAGGTGTTGAGATAGTGCTTAGTGGGAAAGTCACAAACAAAGGGACGGGTCCTGATGAAGGGTCTCAGCCCAAGATGTTGAGTTTATTCCTCTTCATAGATGCTGCCTGACCTGCTGAGTTCCACCGGATTGTTGCTCTGAATTTCCAGCATCTGCAGAATCTCTTGTGTTATTAACACAAAACATATGTTGTAGTGCTTAACATAATTATATTTTTCTATTTTTATTGCAGAATTACACAAGAAGGCATTTGATGGTGGATCCATCAATGTCTGGTTCTTCCATAGAATCAAACGTGTCTTCACAGCACTCAACAATTACAGAAATATCCAAATCTCCTTCTGGTGGTCTGGTAGGTACAACTGTATTAAACTGCGGCCAGATTTAATAAAGCCCACTTACCAGGGATCAGCAACCCTCATGATCAGCAAAACCAAAGAGCTGTACATTGACTAGAGGTGGAAGAAGCTAGAGGTCCATGAACCAGTCCTCTTCAGGGAATCAAGGTGGAGCGGATTGGTAATTTTAAATTCCCTGGTGTTGTTCGCATCAGAGGATTGGTCCTAAATGTTCATAATTAATGTGCCTTGCACAGTAAATGGTGAACCACTTGTAGTTCTCATAAAATGATATGGCTGAATAGTTATTTTGATTTCCAATTTGCAATGTAGAAATGCCGTGGTCTTCATGTAGAAAATGGAACAGTACAATAAAAATTATATTTACTAAAATTGAAAGCTTTCTGTGTTTTGCAGATAGAATCAGCAGGACGTCACACTGTGAATTTGACAGAACACAAGCCTTCATTGTTATCTCTTGGTAATCAAGCCACTTCTGCAGCCCAAGGTGAAAGCACACAAAACTCCTTATCAGTCTCAGATCGAGAAACCACTGAGCTTACCAAAACAGAGGCCACTTCTGAAGAAGTCATTGGACAAGCAAGCAGCCAGCAGGAAGAAGACCCTGCATTGAATATTGAAGAGTCAGGGCAGGTCAGTATTGTTAACAATGATGCACAACACGGTGGTGCCTGTTATATATTTAATATTTCACTAATATTTGAGTAATGTTGTAAATATATTGTTTGATTAAGGATTCTTTGTTGTTTACATAATGCATTGTGGGATAAATGGCATATGTCATTACACTGCCATGTCATATGTGCACACCTTGCTTAAAGTAAAAACAAATTTAGACTTGCATTCCACACTCCCTCTTTTTTCCTTCCAACTCATTTTTATGTTTTGGAGTTAATAATATAACAGTGGTGACGAGTAAGTTTTGAAAGGACCCAGGACGACTATCTACCTGTTAAAGTCCAGTGAAACTTTTGAGTTTTAAAATAAAGAGCAGCAAGACTTTACAGTTTAAAAAAAAACCCAGAAAATGGACAAATTCACAGGTCATAAACAGTGAGTACTGGTTGATAATAATCATAAGCAAAAAAAGAGCAGAAATGGCTGGCTACATTTGAAAGATTTCAACATTCAATTGGATAAGATATATCTTGAATGTGTATAGGGGACAAATTGAGCAGTATTATTGATGCACCATCAATAACTCACTCTGAGACGTAAAAGCGAGATATCGGCTTTTATTGACTGGAAGAAGGAACGAGCAGTGAGTGACCACCATACTACATCCTGGAGACTGAGAGGCCGGGCTCAGACCTCCATCACCTTTATACAGGGGTCTGTGGGAGGAGCCACAGGAGCAGTCATCAGGGGCGTGTCCAGACAGGTATATGTAGCTCACCACAATTATGAAGCAAATGAAACAGCCAGTGAAATAGAGTGCTGATTGCTGAGTGCATTGGGTTTAAAGATATACAGTTTGACTGCTCCAATCAAACCAGCCGAGATTTGCTTTACTGATATCTTGAAAGTAATGAAACTAAACCATAATAGAACCAAAACCAGTGTTGATTGTAGAACACTTTAGGATTCACAAGTTGAATCAACAGGAAGGGGAGTCCATTTCAGCTTATGTGGCTGAATTGAAGAAATTGTCAGTTCAGTGGTGGGCTTACTGATGTTTAATTTGTGGAATCATACAAGAAAGCATTCAAAGATGGCTCCTAACTGAAGCACAACTCACATTTAAAAGAGCAGGTGAATCCGCTGTTTCAATGGAAACAGCAGTCAGAGACACAATTGAGTTGCAGTCAGGAATGAATGTGAGCGCGAACAAAATTGCAACTTTTAAACATAAACCTGTCTGGCTGAAAAAAAGATGTGTTACCATTGTGACAGGGGCTCACATTCACCAGACCAATGCACGTTTAAAGGTGAAATTTGCAGAAAATTGAACAAAGTAGTGTTACGCCTGTGCCCCCCAACTCTGAGGGGCCGAAGGGTACAAAGTAGCCCCCTCCTTTGTGAGAATCGCAAGATCGATATTAAGTCAGGTCAGGAGACCCAGGAAATGAGAGAGAATCCTCATGGGCTTGGAATGTGTGTCCTGCCCTCAGCAAGACAAAGCCACGGATAACGGCCATTGTCTCTTGGAGACGGACTTGTGTATTGAGTACTGTGCTATTCAGTGAAGCCCTCAGGGAACAACTCTGAGGGGGCTGGTGGAGGGATGGCCTCATCCCAACCTGATTGACATCTGAGACCCCGTGAGTAAGGATAAAAGAGGGTCTGGGGAACAACCCCTTCAGACGCACCAGGAGAAACGCTAGAAATCCTGTGACAGCATTTAATAGCGGCAGCTGGTGGAGGGCCCACATGTGTCCTTTCCCGTTGCCCGGGATTGGGGCCTTACCACGGAAGACGGCTTAGCTAAAGAAGAGATCACCACCAACGACATTTCGAAGGATCGACATCATAAAAAGGAAAAACGGGCAAGTTCTAAAAATCCGTCTCTCTCTCTCCAACCAAAAGCTGCAGCCTGAATGAACTGAAGTGACTTTTATATTTCCATCGGACAATACATTATCCCCTAGACAACGATAGAGCTATTTCTTATTGATTATTATTATACCCGCGCTTTAGATTTAGTATTGACGACGTATATTATCTGTATGTTTGCATTGATATTATTTTTGTGTATTTTTATCAATAAATACTGTTAAAACTAGTACCATCAGACTTCAACGGACCTCTCTATCTTTGCTGGTAAGTGACCCAGTTACGGGGTTCGTAACAGTAGGACACACACAAAGTGCATGTCAGGCAGTCAAAAATAAATGGATTGCACATGGAAGAGAGAAAAAAAAAGTCAATTTGCAATTTCAATCTGAATGCTGTTGATGAGAAACTGATAATGATAAGAGTGACTCAGGACTGCGTAGTCTTGAGATTTAAATGTGAAAACTAACAAGAGACAAGCAATATGGCTTACACCAGAAGTGAATGGTAAACTAATGAAAATGGAATTGGACGCTGGCTCCACTTTTTTAGTCATTCAGAAAAATGAGTTTGAATGGAATTTCAAAGATATTCAACCGAGAATGTATACTGGAAGAAAGATAACTCCTGTGCGAATGCCATTTGTAACAGTGAAATACAACAACCAACAAGCAACGTTCGGCTTGTATATGGTAAAAACAGGAGGGCCAACATTGTGGAGACATGATTTGCTGAGACAACTACAACTTAGTTGGAGATCCATCCACCATTTGCATGCCACATCCCCTGCAATAGAGTCAGCTGAAAGCAAATTAAGAAAGGTAGTGGATGAGGCCACAGCAGTATTCAAGGATGGCATTGGAAAACTCAAACATATCAACTGTTGACTGAAAATGCCACATCCAAATTTTACAAAGCCCATCTGTTTCCTTATACCATCTGTGAAAGAAGTAGCCAGTGAGCTAGATCACATGGAGGCTGAAGGAATTAATTCCTATGTTGGTTGGAGACCATGGGAAACACCAGTGTTCCCAGTAGCCAAGAAGATTTAGTCTGTCAGGATCTGTGATCATTTTAAGGTCACCATCAATCCAGTACTGTAAGCTGATCAATACCCTCTGCCTAAGATAGAGGATCTCTTTGCAAACCTTTCTGGAGGAAAACACCAGCAAAATGCACTTAGCTGAGGCCTACCTACAGATGGAGATGGAAGCAGAGTCCAAATGGTTTCTCATGATAGACACTCACAAAGGGTTTTATCGCTACAATTGGCTTATTTTTGGAGTAGCATCTGAATCTGTTCTCTGGCAGAAAGCTAGGGACCAGGTACGACAAGGCTGCCCAAACACTCAGTGTTACCTGGATGACATCATTGTTATGGGTAAGGATAACAAGGAACAGCTCCAAAATCTCAAGACTGTGTTAAAAAGATTGGAAGGTTATAGACTCAGAGCACAACGCAACAAGTGTGAATTATTTAAACCAAGCATCACTTACTGTGGTCACACAATTGAAGCACAAGAATTACGCAAGTGTACTGAGAAAACTCAAGCAGTGGTGGATGTCCCAAGGCCAAAGGATGTGTCCCTTGTAGGATTTGTCAATTACTATAACAGGTTCCGGCTAAACCTGGCTACTGTGCTCCACCCCTCGAATTCATTACTAAAGATCAGGAAGAACTGGCAATGGACAAAGCAGTGTGAGATGCCTTTCAAAAATGTAGAGGAAATGGTGACATCAGACACTGTAGTCACACATTATGATCCATATTATCCAGTGAAGCTTGTCTATGACACCTCGGCTTATGGTATTGGTGCAGTCATGTCACGTGATGGAAGTGAACACCCCATTTCCTTTACATCACATTCTTTTACCACTTAAGAGAAAAGTTATACACAGGTTGAGAGACAGGCCTTAAATCTAGTTTAGAGTGTAAAGTACTCCAACAAGTATTTGTATGGGAGAGAGTTTACCCTCATTACTGATCATCAACCACCAGTGTCCATTTTCAACCCTCAGAAGGATGTTCCACTAACAGCAGAAGCACGAATACAGAGATGAGCTCTGTTTCTCGGAGGACACAATTACAAGATCAACTAATCAAGGAAATGCTGATGGAGCATTTTAGAGAAAGGAGGAGAAAGGTGTCCCGAGCTGTCAGTGCCTCTTCCTGCAGTCTCAGTGTCAACTCCTACACCCACCACGGAGGTGGAGCCAGAACCTGAGATTGTTTCACAGACATAAACCTCACCTGCCAAGCAAAGTGACCCCCCCCCCCCCCCACCCCCGGTCAGGAAAGACATTATCCCATGAGAGTAAATAGCATCCACAGCAATTAAATCTTTAGGCCTGAATGGGGCAAGTTAAAATTTACTCTGCTGTGGATGTCTGTATAGTAGTTGTATTATATAGTATACTCTTTGTGTGTGGGTGGTGAAGTAGTGTAGTGGTGCTTGTAGTTAGTGCATGCCGCATAGTGCTCTCTGCTTACAGCTATTGCCGTTGGCTAGCCTTCTCAACAGAGGGTGAAAGAGGAGCTGAGTGTGTAAGCCTCCTCCTGCCAGTACAGAGCCTCTCCACCACCAAGACTCCTGCAGTGCCTCCTCGAGGCCACATGGAGAAACTGGGTATCTTATGGTCCCAGGCTAAATGACAGGGGATCTCGGAGCAGCAGTGGGCCCCAGAGACGTGGCGTGCGGGCCCACCACTGTGTGGATACGCCCTGGCGCCCATCAACCACTGTCCCAGCTATGGATAAATAGCCCCACTGCCTTGTGGTAAGTCTGTTGAGACGAGGCTAAGGGAGCACACACTGACAGAAAAGCAATGCGCTGGCAGCGTGCAATTGGTGGGCCTTAACAGACCAAGGACCCGGCAGCCTCCTGAAGCCAAGATGTGTGACCAGTTGTCCTGGGTCCACCCTTGCCACCGGGATTTACCTCATCATGGTGAAGATCGTGCCTCTGGGGGTGACGCACCCCCGTGGCACTTTAATATCTTCCTTGCGCAGGTCTCCACCTCTGACCACGGAGACTGCAATAGAACTTGTGGGTCCCTGATAGGACTGTATAGTCATCAGAGATCTCACCATTAAAGGAGTGGACATCGTCATTGGATTTTGATGGACAACCGAAGAAGAAGCTGAGAGGAGTGTTGTGTATTCAATATTTCATGAATATTTGAATAATATTGTAAATATATTGTTTAATTAAGCATTCTTTGTTTTTACATAATGCATTGCAGGTTGTACATAAAAGTGCGTAAATGCATATATCATTACGCTGCCTCATCATACATATATGCCTCACTTAAAGTAAGAACAAAGTTAGACTCGAATTACTTGTTTTTCTTCCAATTAGTTTTTACGTTTTAGAGTTAGCAGTGATTATTGTACCCTGAGTTGTATTTGGGAGTCCATCCACCTACTTTGACATTCAGTGGTATTACAGATAGAATCAGCAAGACATCACACTGTGACAACTGACTGGGCTGGTCAGTTGGTCTGACTAAATAATCCTATGGTTACAAGAGCGGGCTACTGGGCGAGTATCCTCTGACAAGCGGCTCAATTCAAAGTTCAAAGTACATTTCTTATCAAAGAATGTACACTTCATATGAACTTGAGATTTGTCTCCTTGCAGGCAGCACAAAACAAAGAAGCCCAATAGAACCCAGTAAGACCAAAGAAGGCCATTGAACACCCAATGTGCAGAGAGAAATAAAACAAATCGTGCAAACAATTAAATAAGCAAATAGCATTCAGAACTGAAGTTCCACTTTCAGTTAGTTCAGAAATCCAACATTTGCGGACCACAGCGTCAGTGCAGAGATGAGTAAACCTCGCGGAGAAGTGAGATGAAGTTCAGTGCAGAGACTCAGTTCCTGCCACCTCAAAAATTTTCCAGTATCTGCATCAAACAAGTTGTAATTTCTAACCATTCCTGGGGTAAATAAATTTCTCCTGAGTTGCTGACTGGATAATGGCTCTAATATTATTATTTTCCACAGATGGAGACGTGATCCCCAAGGTCATTCTTTATTGTTTATTATTTAGAGATGCAGCACGGTAACCGGCCCTTCAGGTCAGTGTGCCCACGCGGCCTAACTACACCCTTGTGACCAATTAACCAACTAGCCCATACACCTTTGGATTATGGGAGGAAACCGGAGCACCCAAAGGAGAGCCACATGGTCAGGCAGCAGCAGAATTCAGCCTGCAATTGTGTTACACTATCCAGCATGCTGCCGTGTCGCCCGTTCAGGTTGCAACAGCCTTCCCTCTCCGGCATGTAAACAGATCCCAGACTTCCCTGACCGTTTGTTTCTGGCATTATTTTTCTCCTTTTTGTTCTCTGTTTGTAATATGAGTCAAGATCATGCCTTCGAAAGGCATCAATGTAACTTGAACAAAGCTCTCTAGTTTTTTATTTCTTCTTTAGAAATAAATCTCAGTGTGCCCATTGCATTTTTATGCTCCCTCCTGTACTGCCTGTTATCCAGGATCCTTCTCTTTCTCTGTCACATTTAAATATTTTCTAAGCACCTGTAACCTCCTACCAAAACAAATATTCTTAACTTACATTGAAATTAATATGCGACCACACTTATAAATGTGGAGCAAGTAACCCACAAAACTTGAGGAAAAAGACATAAAGTTTGGGGTTGGATAGTAACATCCAGCTCTGCATAAAACAAAAACTTTTTTGCCTTTCTTAAGAAATCGAGTGACAACTTTCAGATTCAAATTCATTTGTTCATCACATATACATTGAAACCTACGGAAAAACTTAATTTAACAACCAACACAGCCTGAGGATGTGTCAACAGCACATGGCCACATACTGGCGCCAACAGAGCAAGCCCACAACACTGGGCAGAACAACACAGAACACAATAAGTAACAAAACAACAACTGTAGAATAGGCCCCTTTCTCCCCTCCCACCCACTCACACACCTGGACAATCCTCCAACCCCAGAGCAGTCGTCTGGGCCTCAGGTCTCCAGGCTTTGGCCAATGGCCTTAGCTTCCAGACTTCCAATTGAGCTTCAAATTTTGATCATTGGGATTGATTCCCGGACTAACCAACGACAGGAGCCCAATCTTCAGGCTCACAGATTCACTGGCCCTCATGCTTCCTGCTCGCATGGACATCTGATCCCTGGACATAAGAACATAAGAATTAAGAGCAGGAGTTGGCCATCTGACCCATCGAGCCTGCTCCGCCATTCAATATGATCATGGCTGATCTGCCCATGGACTCATCTCCACCTAACTGCTTTTTCCCCATAACCCCTAATTCCCTTACTATGCAAAAATCTATCCAACCTTGTCTTAAATATATTTACTGAGGTAGCCTCCACTGCTTCCTAGTGATCCGTGACAGCCCGACTTTCATGGATGTCCTTCATCACCCATCCATGCCCCAGGCCTTGGAATGTGGGATGGAGGCCTAGACTCTGGCCACTCCTCTAACTCCTCTGCATCGCTGTCCCCAAACCCTAATTTGAAATCTAACTCCCTCACATCCCTGTCCCTATACCCAACTTAACCCCTAACTCCTCCCTCTGTCCCTAGAACTATTTCTATGAACTTAAAAATGTAACTAAGTCTGAGACATAACCTCATGAAGATTGTGGCTTGGCACCATCTCGTTCACAGCTAGCATTCCTTATTTATCCTGGAAGTTGTGAAAATGAAATAGCTTTATACTATCGTGGCTTCTGCTTCCACAGTGCGTAAGTAGGACCTGGATCTCACTACTGAGCCCTGTATAGTTTGGCAGAGTAAAAAAACATCCTGTGTAGCGTTGTTTGAAATAATCCTCTTTGTCTACATCTCATTGTAGGAGTATACAAGAGGAAACGTGAGTGTGAGCTTGCCAAGGCTTCCTTATTTGGTGGAAGCAAATGATACCTCTCCACGATACCATTCACTTGTAGAGATCGCCAAACCTGCTTCAAGTAGTGGGGTAAGTGCAGCAGTACTAAACGGTGACCTACTGAATTAGATCCACTGGGAAATGATCAGCCTGTAGAAAATAATCAGTGATGTGTTGCAGCCTGGACAAACGGGTTGTTTTCTCTGGAGCAGCAGAGACAGAGTGGAGACCTTATGGAAGCTTACAAGGTTATGAGAGGCAAGACAGAGGAGGCAGCTGATATCTTCTTTTCCTAGGGTTGAAATGCCTGATACTGTACTAGAAACCATGCATATAAAGTGAGAGAGAGCAAGTTCAATGGAGATGTGTGGGGTGTGATTTTTACAGAGTTTGGTTGGTGTGTTACGAACCCCGTAACTGGGTCACTTACCAGCAAAGATGGAGACGTCCGTTGAAGTCTGATGATACTATTTTTAACAGTATTTATTAGTAAAAATACACAAAAATAATATCAATGCAAATATACAGGTAATATACGTCATCAATACTAAATCTAAAAGTGCGGGTATAATAATAATCAATAAGAAATAAGCTCTATCATTGTCTAGGGGATAATGTATTGTCCTATGGAAATATAAAGTTCACTCAGTTCATGCAGGCTGCAGCCATTGGGGACCGTTGTGTTGCAATGGTTGGAGAGAGAGAGAGTTTTGGGAGAAAAACTTGCCAACTTTCCTTTTATGATTTCGATCCGTCAGGAGTCTCGTTGTCGTGGCCTTTCACTTGTGGCCTCTCCTTTAGCTAAACCGTTCTTCCGTGATGAGCCCACCACCCCGGCAAGGGAGGACACACACGAGCTCTCACCGGCGTTCGCTATAAAACGCTATCACGGGATTTCTAGTGTTTCTCCTGGTGCGTCTAAAGGGGTCGTTCCCCAGACCCCTCTTTTATCCTTACTCACGGGGTCTCAGATGTCAATCAGGTTGGGATGATGCAATCCCTCAACCAGACCACTCTGGTTGTCCCCTGAGGGGTTTCAATGAATAGTACAGTACTCAATACACAATTCTGTCTCCAAGAGACAATAGCCGTTATCAGTGGTTCCGTTCCGCTGAGGTCAGGACACATTCCAAATCTTGTGTATTCTGGACGTCTCTCTCTCATTTCCTGGGTCTCAGACCCGAAATAATAGCGATCTTGCGATTCTCAAAAAGGAGGGGGCGACTTTGTACCCTTCGGCCCCTCAGCGTTGTGGCACATTCGTAACACCCCCTTCCTTCTAAGATTTTTGCCACTGGTAAAAATTAATTAGTACAGAGTCTTACAGGATTTCAGAATCTAACACAATACAAAAGAGTTTTTTTTCACTACAGTGTAATACAGTTATACATTCAATTCAGCATCTAAACAGTTAGCGGTTACATTGTCACTTCCTTTAATATCTTAACATCTTGTACCTTAATAAATTCTTGTAGCATCAGACTCCAATTTAATAACCACCTATTTTTATTCCTTTTCTTCAGCAAACAAAAACTAAAGAGTTGTGATCTTACCTTACGTGTATATTACAAAAATTCATGCAAATACTAATCTTTATTTTACTTTCAAACCTAACAGTCAATCTTCCATGGGGTTATCTTTATTAGTTACATGCTTTGTCAAAATCCCTTAAAAACGGATCCTGTTATTTAAAGTGACATCCCGTCAACCCTCACCCCTTTTCCAGTTAACTCCCACGTGGTTAGCTTGTGCACCAGTGTGGAATAGGCTTTTGCATGCTCCTTTCATAGGAGTTATTTTATCAACAATGTTTTCCAAACGTAGCCCATTTGCTGAATTTCCACACAATTCTTTATTTTTAAGCAAGTCGTTAGTTTTATCTTCAGGACCCTTCATTCTATTGGTTTTCAGTTTAAAATCTGCAAGCGATCCCTCTTTGTCCAAACAGCATTTCAAATTCTGCCTCTTCACAGCACACTCTTGAATAACAATAGCGTGTGGGGCACCTTTACATTCCAAATCAACCTGTAATTGATTCGCAGGCACCGTGTTAACAAGCCATTGTCCCTTCAGCCTGGTTACTGCTTCTGACATCAATCCAGACTTTAAATTTTCTTCATTCAATTTAGGAACTACACTTTTCCCTTCTCCTTCAATAATAAGATTCACATCACCACCTTTTATCTCCTCACTAACTTTTAACACACCTTTGAACACAAACAACTGGGAATTCTCACTTCCCACTAGTACCCTTTCTTCACTGAACCAAGTCCATCTGACCCACAAGGACTGCATTCCTTTTCAACTGAATCAAATACCTCAGACTTTTTCTGAGTTCCATTACTAGGTTCAGTACCACGTGCATCCACATCTTGAACACACTCAAATGGGAAATCTGCCTCTTCCAGGCTTTCAATACCCGCACCCTTTTCAAATTCTAAGTTCCCTTGATCCTCCCAGTTACTCTCTGGGTAACTCCCTTCCAGAGTAAACTCAACCCTGCGGGCTGAAACAACCTCATCTGCCAACCCAGCAGACTTCTTCAAGGTAATGGCATCCTTCTCATCTAGGACTGCCCTCATTTCATTATCGGGAACACCTTTAAAATTTTCAACTTCTTCAAACAGTTCTGTCAAGCCAGACAGATCATCCATGTCCAACCCTGGACCTTCTAACAGCCACATCTGTTTCTCATTTTTACTCCGTGCCTCTATAATTTTCCTCCTGGCTAAGGGAAGGTCTACCTCCTCTCCCTTACTCTCTTTCACTTCCCTATTCTCCGTTTTACCACCCTCTAACCCCTCTTGGTACAGGGTCGGTAAAAACGTCTCAGCCAAATCGATACTGGCCTCTTTCTCAGCTGCCTTTCTCGACATGCTGCGAGTGGTCGTGCATGCGGGAGAGATCTTGGAATCTAGGGGCAGGTCCTCAACACTTACAGGCTGGCTCGTCAGCTCCATGGCCGACCAAACCTTACCACCAGCTAAATCGTTACCCAGAAGGATGTCTACGTCAGTTCTCGGGAATTCTGATCGCACCCCTATTTCAACTGGTCCAGATACCAGCTCACAATTCATAATGATCCTATGCAAAGGCACAGCTTCTGTCCCTTTTCCTATGCCTCTCAAAGCTACCTCTCCAGTCTCGGGACCAAAATCTAGTACCGTACTGCGAATTAATGACAGCTCAGCTCCAGTGTCTCTCCAGATCCGCACTGGAACTGGTGTGTCTCCCTCTTTCACAGACACGGTTCCTTCTGAAATAAATTTCTCAGGCCCCTCTCGTATTCTGTCTACCTGGGGCTTTCTCGTCGATTTACTGATCACCACAATACATCCTGTAGGGACTGCTGCTTTCTCTTTTCCTGTCTCCTTCCTCGGAGCAAGGCACTTAGATGCAATATGTCCCACCTTTCCACATTTAAAACAGGTCAAGCCAGGAACCCTCCTGCCGTCTTGCCTTTCCGCCTCCTTATTTTTACCACTAGCTCCCGGCTGGATCTCTGCCTCAGCCGGTAGGCTTTCTCTACCGTTCCCACGGTCTTTCTGGTAACTCTTATTCGAGGAAAACTTTGGATATGGACTTATTCGGCTTCTCGTTCAAATACATCCAGATATCATCCGAAACACAACCTTTAAATTCCTCAATCAGAATTAACTCCCTGAGACACCAAAAATCTTCTTCCACCATTTCTGCTGCACACCAGCGATCCAAGAGCACACCCTTTTCATAGGCAAACTCTGCATACGTCTGATTCCACCCTTTCTTTAAATTACTGAACTTTTGCCTATAGGCCTCAGGTACCAATTCATAGGTCCAAAGAATGGCCTCCTTTACTTTCTCATAATTCTCAGACTCCTCCTCCATGGACAACGCCGCATAAGCCCGTTGTGCCTTCCCTTTTAATACACTTTGTAACAACGTCACCCACTGATCTCTGGACCACTCTGACTCACTACCACCTTTTCAAAATGCAAGAAATAACTATCAACATCCGTCTCCTTGAACGGAGGTACTAACCTAAACTCCCTACTAACATTAAATCTCTCCTCTCGGTCTGACCCTTGAGCTCTTTGCTCTTGCCTTAACTTCTCCAGGTCCATCTCATATTGCCTCTGTTTCTCCTTCTCCTCATACTCCCTCTCCTTTTTGGCTCTCTCCTTCTCTTTTTCAGCTGCTTCCAGCTGTTTTAACTTAATTTCATGCTCCCTTTGCATCTCAGCTCTTTCCTGCTCCTTTTCAGCTCTTTCTTTTTCCTTTTCGGCTGCTTCCAGCTGTTTTAACTTAATTTCATGTTCCAACCTTAATTTCTCCAACTCTAACTGCTGGAACCTTTTCAGGGATATTTTCCAATACCTCAGCCGAAAACATGTTCTTCACAATATAATACTGAGTTATGGCCCTCTGCACCTCCCGCTTTTTCATTGACAACCTCACCTCTGCGAGATTTAGTCCTTTCGCAATATTTATCAAGTCCGACTTTGTGGCCACCTCTAGCGCCTCCAGAGTCGGGTTTTCTATGAATTCGTCTATGTCCATCTTTGCTGGTTTCCTGTCTGGTTACCCGCGCAAACAGATCCAAGTTTGGACTTAAAAGCCCGATTCACTGGCCCTCCAATTTGGTATCAAATCTCGAGACGAGGCCCCACATTGTTACGAACCCCGTAACTGGGTCACTTACCAGCAAAGATGGAGACGTCCGTTGAAGTCTGATGATACTATTTTTAACAGTATTTATTAGTAAAAATACACAAAAAAATATCAATGCAAATATACAGGTAATATACGTCATCAATACTAAATCTGAAAGTGCGGGTATAATAATAAGAAATAAGCTCTATCGTTGTCTAGGGGATAATGTATTGTCCGATGGAAATATAAAGTTCACTCAGTTCATGCAGTCTGCAGTCGTTGGGGACCGCTGTGTTGCAATGGTTGGAGAGAGAGAGAGATTTGGAGAAAAACTTGCCGACTTTCCTTTTATGATTTCGATCTGTCAGGAGTCTTGTTGGTGTGGCCGTTCACTTGTGGCCTCTCCTTTAGCTAAGCCGTTCTTCCGTGATGAGCCCGCCACCCCGGCAAGGGAGGAAGCACACGAGCTCTCACTGGCGGTCACTATAAAACGCTATCATGGGATTTCTAGCGTTTCTCCTGGTGCGTCTAAAGGGATTGTTCCCCAGACCCCTCTTTTATCCTCACTCACGGGGTCTCAGATGTCAATCAGGTTGGGATGATGCAATCCCTCAACCAGACCACTCTGGTTGTCCCCTGAGGGGTTTCAATGAATAGTACAGTACTCAATACACAATTCGGACTCCAAGAGACAATAGCCGTTATCAGTGGTTCCGTTTCGCTGAGGTCAGGACACATTCCAAACCTTGTGTATTCTGGACATCTCTCTCTCATTTCCTGGGTCTCAGACCCGAAATAATAGCGATCTTGCGATTCTCAAAAAGGAGGGGGCGACTTTGTACCCTTCGGCCCCTCAGAGTTGCTTCACATTCATAATAGGTGCCTGTACTCTGCTGCCTGTTTTGTTTTGGATTCTGATGCTTTTGTGATCCTGACGTTCTTTGCAGTCAAGAATAATGCATAAAACTTACCAGTAGCAATTTTATTAAGCTTTACAAGAACAAAGGACAAACAAGAAAAAGAGCTGAGAGAGCAAAGAAAAGGACAAAAGAAAAAGGTAGTCATGTTTGTCCCATACAAAAATTACAAAAATTTCAGCAATGACAGTTAATCTATAAAATAGTGAGATTCAAGTGGTGTGATACCTGCTACTGAAAACAAGAAAGTATCTAGGAAACTACAAATGCAACTTTCGTGTAAAAACTGGAAATTTCACTGAAGGTTACAGTAGATAGGATAACGAGTCAAAGTCTATTTTTTTCATATGGGCATAAGTTAGGTGAAGGGAGGAGTTTTAAAGGTAATCCTTGGACTAAGTTCTGCCAGAGGAGATGATAGGATCAGATGGTCATGGTTGGCAGGAATTAAGACAGATACTAATTTAGACAGAGATAATGTATTGAAGGCAAGTGAAATTAATGTAAGATGACATTACTGGAAAAGGCAGTGGTTAGCAACTGAAGACATAAATGTGGAACATTACACAGTAGAATACAGGACCTTCAGCCTACAATGTTGTGACGATCTTTTAATCGAATCAAGATCAATCCACCCCTTCCCTCTTACATAAGCCCTCCGTTTGTCTATCAGTGACCCCTCAGGCAACAAAGGATAGCTGTTTCAGACTTGAGTATGACACTCAACAGGAGCCGAACCACTGAACTCCCCCCACCCCTGGCTAACTGCATGACTGACCAGACTGTAGACTTACTGTAGATGTGCTCGGGCACCTGGATAGAGCTACTAGTGCATTTTAATGCAGCCCAACCAGTGTTTCTGGAAGGACCCAAGGTTTGCTGCACTTCCTGTGCTGTGAAAGCAGTTCTTCAGAAATCAACCTCTGCACAGTATTTGCATTTTAATGATTTTATCCTATTGTTAAAGACTTCTGAATCCACTCATTGATAACTCTGCAGCTCTTCACCATTTTCACATCCATTTTGCATTACCTTTTTTTTGTTGTCAACTCCAGACCCAGATTCTGTGACAATCATTTCAAATTGTTAAATGTTAAAGCAGCTTCCGGTGTTCGCTCAGTGGAAGGTCAAGCTGAACTAAGACAACTTGAGATATATTATTATTATTATTATTTTTTTTTCTTCTCTTTGTGACTCTACGTGTTTCTGAAATTGTAGCCACATTGCTGCCTGTGCTATGTGTTATGGGCAATATGCTATGTGCTGTTGGTAATGTGTTTTGCACTTTGGCCCCAGAGGAACACAGTTTCGTTTGGCTATATTCATGTGTGGTTGAATGATAATTAAACTGTCAGCTCATTTATTTATTTGTTTATTTATTTAAGTACATATTAATCAGCTTAAGTTAAAGGCATCACTCTAATGTCATAAGATTTAGAAGTATAACAATGGCCCTTCCAGCCATTCAAGCTGCGCTGCTGCCAGCAACTCCTGAATTAACCCTTGCCGAACCACAGGACAATTTACAATGACCAATTAAACTACGCACTGGTATGCCTTTGAACTGTGGGAGGCCCATGTATTTCATGGGGAAGATGTACAAACTGCTTACAAAGGACACTGTGATCGAACTCAGCCAGCGCTGTAATAGCGTTGCGCTAATCACTACACCACCGTGGCTTCTCTCCCGCTGAAAGCCTGAGTAAGTAGCTACAACCTCTGTACTGTTCATCGATATGTCAATACCTAGAAATTTAAAGCCAACCCACCAATGTAGACATATTTTCTTCAACTGCCCCATATTCCACATACCAAGGGAGATCTACAGAAACGAATTAGCCCATTAACTGCACCTTTTAATATGGGAGGAAACCGGAACATCCAGAATAATCTCACAGTCAAAGGGAGAGCGTGCACACTCCGCACCGGCAGCGTCCGAAGGCAGGATTGAACCTGGCCTCTGGTGCTGTCAGGCAGCATCTCTATGAACTGTACCAGTTTGCCACCTCTGTGGCTGAGGGGCTGAGGGTGCCAACGGAGGAAGTGATCAGTGCACTGAGGTCGTGGACAGTGAGTCTCTGCACAAGATCACTGAGAATCAAGTTCCATTACCTCCAGTCTTTGCATGGAGCACAGATCCTATTCTGTCAAGTAGATGCAAACCAGTTAGGTCTAGCAATGGCACGAGCTGGGAAACTGGAGGAGGTTATTATAGTGCAGAAATGTGATTGAATAAATGCTGACAGACCCCCAAGCACAAACAGCAGGATTTTGTTTCTTTTTTAAAAATTTGACATCTTATGACATTAGAGAGGTGCCTTTAATTTAAACTAATGAATATGTACTTAAATAAAGGTAATAAAACGACTTCTTTCCATATACTATTCCTGCCCTCTGTTGGATTAGGGTGTAAATTGTTATTTATCTTGTATTTTTCTTGCAGTTTAACTTTCCTATGTTTACTTGTTTTTTGAAATAATCACCTTTATACATGAATTTTTCCAGCAAATATGGTACAGTAGCTTCTGTATTTTTTTAGGAGCTTCATAGTTTCCAGTGGCAGGGTGTCACACCACTTGATTTTGGCCATTTTATGGGTTTGTATTGTGCTAGTATTATTTTATTTTGTGACTGCACGTGCTGTTGTAGCTATTTACATGCACTGTGTGTGGCTGTATATACTATTGTGAACCTTCGCCCTAAAGCAACAATGTTTCATTTAGCTGTATACAGGAGTATGGTTGAATGACTATTAAACTTGAACTTGAACTAATGGTTAACGCTGGAACTTTGTTATCTTTAGTCTGAGTATGAGACGACCATGACTGCTTTTTCCTTTGTCTTTTCTTTGTTCCTTTGGCTTGTCTTTCTTCGTTCATTCTTTGTTCTTGTAACACTTAATAAAATGACCGTAAGGAACAAGTTTCATATTCCATTCTTGACTTCCAAAGAACCTCTGGATTACAAAACTACGAGGATCCGACACCTCTATTGATGTTTCATCATTCCTGCCTTCCAGACAATCAGGCACCTTCCCTTCATTGCAATTTAAAATTGACTTTTTCCCAGTATTGATTTGAAGCATTGAATCAGTTTCTCCCTCTAGAGTTGCTGCCTGATTCTCTCCTCTTCTTTCAGCTTCCCTTTGTCCGCAGTATTTTGCATTTGTAGATTGTTACTGAGAAGAGATTTTTCTGGGTAATTTTTGTTCCACCCATCTCAGTTCAAACTTTCAGTTGGATCCTTTTAAAATCACAACGAGGGACCTTTGCCGCACAGCCAGACAATCTGAGCATTGATTGTTTTGTAGCCACTGAATGGTGGAGTTTGTTATGACCAGCAGTATGCTGGCTCATTCTGCATAACCACTGAGTCAGGGAGGCACAGACCCTCCCAAATGACAACAGTATCCTATTCCAATTCACCAGTAACAAATGGTGAACATGGTGGAAAAAGGCCATTTTCAATGATGGATCACTCGAGACAAACTCTTATCAACTTTGTCAATGGAAGTAAGCATGAAAGATTCACTTCCTTATAGCTGATGTTTCTTGCTCTGTAAATGGTAAATTGACTGAGTGGCAGTCATAAAATTAAAGTTGTATTTGTTTGCAATTTGCAGTGCAAAGACTTGACTGTATGCCCTGGTTTGTAAATTGCAATGCAGAAACCTGTGTGTATACCCTTTTTGTAATTTGCAGTGCAGAAACTTGCCTGTATGCCCCAGTTTGTAATGTGCAGTGCAGAAACTTGCCTGTATGCCCTGGTTTGAAATTTGCTGATAGATCTAAGCCCACCCAAGCTCTTCCGAATAAATCGGCCTCTCTTATTAATTCCTTTATGACTGATACTGCGATTTCCAAAATTTGGCGTTTTTTACACCCCAATGACAGAGTTTTCATACTTTTCTCATGTTTATCATAATTATTCAAGAATTGATTACTTTTTCATTGATCACCATTTACTTACAGATGTTATCGATTGTAAATATGACTCTATTACCATTTCTGACCATGCACCTTTGAAGCTATCTATTAAGACAACGGACTCATCTACTAATGCTAAATCTTGGAGGTTCAACTGTATTTTATTGCAGGACTTAGACTTTGTTAATTTTATTAAACAACAAATTGATTTGTTTTTCTCAACAAATTCTACAGCAGAGATCTCTAGTGGAATTTTATGGGACACTTTTAAAGCATTTATTCGTGGACAGATTATTTCATACTCTGCTGGAGTTAGGAAGCGAACTAATTCTAAAATATTAACATTAGTTGATAAAATCAAAGCAATTGATAAGATTTATTCAGTGACCCCCAGCAAAGAACTTTATAAAGAAAGAGTGGAACTTCAAATGGAGCATAGTTTGTTATTATCCTCTTCGATTGAAAATCAGTTAATTAAATCTAGAACCCAGTTTTATGTACATGGAGATAAGTCTGGCAAATTATTGGCTAATCAATTGAAAACTGCTTCGGTTAAACGACAGATTACTAGGATTCGTAAACAAGATGGCACTCTGACGATCCACCATAAAGAGATAAATAAAGCCTTTCAAGATTTTTATAATTCCTTATATCAATCAGAATTTGTTGAGGATTCTTCTATAATAGATGAATTTTTAAGAAAATTGAATATTCCAAAATTAACAGTAGAGGATAGTGTATTCCTAGAAACACCTATTACGGAAACAGAAATAAAAAAGGCTATTTTTTCAATGAATTCCGGTAAAGCTCCTGGTCTGGATGGTTATACTGTAGAATTTTTAAAATCCTTTTCCTCTATACTTTCTCCTTGGCTTTGTAAATTTTTTAAAGATGCGTTAATTATAGGCAAATTGCCACAATCTTTTTATGAAGCCTCTATTTCTTTAATTCTTAAAAAAGATAAAGACCCTATTGAATGTGCATCCTATCGGCCTATATCTTTGCTGAATACGGATTTTAAGATTTTTAGTAAAATTTTGGCTACTAGATTAGAAAATATATTACCTCAAATTATTTCTGAAGATCAGACTGGATTTATTAAAAACCGCTATTCATCTTTTAACATTAGAAAATTAATTAATATTATTTATACTCCTTCACCCAAAATACCAGAATGTGTCATTTCCTTAGATGCTGAAAAAGCATTTGATAGAGTTGAATGGCCATATTTATTTAATACATTGCAGCATTTTAATTTTAGTTCAAAATTTATATCATAGATTAAATTAATATACTATAAACCCTTGACTTCGGTCTTTACCAATAATCAAAGATCTTTTTTTCAGTTATTCCATGGTACAAGGCAAGGCTGTCCTTTAAGTCCTTTACTATTTGACATTGTTTTGGAACCTTTGGCTATAGCCATTCGTGAATCACCTAATATTTTGGGTATTACTCGTGGGGAAGGGACGTATAAGTTATCATTATATGCTGATGATTTGTTACTATACATATCCGACCCTGAGAGATCTATTCCTGCTATTTCGTCCTTGCTTGCTCAGTTTAGTAACTTTTCTGGTTATAAATTGAATTTTAATAAGAGTGAATTATTTCCATTAAATATGCAAGTTCCAATTTATAAACATTTACCATTTAAAGTTGTCACAGATTATTTTACTTATTTGGGTATTAAAATTACCAAAAAACATAAAGATTTATTTAAAGTTAATTTCTTACCATTAATTGACCAAATTAAGCAACTTGCTACCAGGTGGTCTCCATTATCTTTGTCATTGGTTGGTCGAATTAATGCTATTAAGATAATGGTATTACCCAAATTCTTATATTTATTTCAAGCATTACCAATTTTTATTCCTAAATGTTTTTTTGATATTATTGACTCCAAAATATCTTCCTATCTGTGGCCGAATAAAAATCCTAGACTAAGCAAAAAATATTTACAGAAGCCTAAGAAGGAGGGCGGTTTGGCTTTGGCAAACTTGAGATTTTACTATTGGGCAGTGTTACATACCCCGTAACTGGGTCACTTACCAGCAAAGATAGAGAGGTCCATTAAAGTCTGATGGTACTATTTTTAACAGTATTTATTGATAAAAATACACAAAAATAATATCAATGCAACCATACAGATAATATACGTCGTCAATACTAAATCTAAAAGCGCGGGTATAATAGTAATCAATAAGAAATAACTCTATCGTTGTCTAGGGGATAATGTATGGTCCGATGGAAATATAAAAGTCACTCAAGTTCATTCAAGCTGCAGCTTTTGGTTGGAGAGAGAGACAGATTAAAACTTGCCCATTCCTTTTATGATGTCAATCCTTCGAGAGTCGTTGGGGGCTGATTTCTCCTTTGTGGTTAGCTAAAGCCGTTCTTCCGTGGCAAGACCCACCAATTCCGAGGCAAATGGAAAAGGATGCACGTGGGCTTTTCCACCGGCTTTCGCTATTACGCTGTTACAGGAGTTCTAGCGTTTCTTCTGGTGCGTCTGAGGGGCTGTTCCCACAGACCCTCTTTTATCCTGACTCACAGGGTCTCAGATGTCAATCAGGGTGGAATGATGCCAGCCCTCCACCAACCCCCCTCGGTTCATTGCCTGGGGGCTTCAATGAATCGTACAGTACTCAATACACAATTCCGTCTCCGAGAGATAATGGCCGTTATCCGTGGCTTTGTCTCTCGGAGGCCCAGGACACATTCCAAACATTGAGGAATCTGCGTGTCACTCTCTCTCATTTCCTGGGTCTCCTGACCCGAATCAATAGCGATCCTGCGATTCTCAAAAAGGAGGGGGCCACAGGCGTAACAGCAGTTAATATACGATATTTAATATTTTGGACACAAGAATTGACTATAGCAGCTTGCCCACAATGGGTAAATTTGGAATGTAAATCTGTACAAGACTTTTCATTGTTTTCAATTTTAGGATTTTCACTTCCTTTTTCTTTATCTAAATTGAATAAACAAATAACTAATCCTATAGTCAAAAATACATTGCGAATTTGGTTTCAATTTCGTAAATTTTTTGGTTTGAATAAGTTCATCTTATCAAGCCCTATAATATCTAACTTTCTTTTTCGGCCCTCTTTTATGGATCAAGCTTTTGTTTTATGGAAAACAAAAGATATAACATGTTTTCATGATCTATTTTTGGATGATAGCTTTATGTCCTTTGAACAGCTATCTAATAAATATAATTTACCTAAAACTCATTTTTTTAGATATTTGCAAGTTAGAAATTTTTTGCATAATGAGTTACAGTCTTTTCCGAAACTATGTCCATCAGACATTACGGAAAGAATTTTAGCTCTGAATCCTTGTCAAAAGGGTTTAGTAACTGTCATTTATAATATGATCATGAAAATACAGCCAGAAATATCAGAAAAAATTAAGAAGGAATGGGAAAAAGAGCTTCATTGTCTTATACCCGCTGAGCAGTGGGAGAAAATTTTACTATTAATCAATTCTTCTTCTATTTGTGCTAAACATGCCCTAATACAATTTAAGGTTGTATATAGAGCTCATATGTCTAAGGATAAACTTGCTCGATTTTATTCTTATATTAATCCAACCTGTGACAGATGTCATTCTAATGTTGCTTCATTGACCCACATGTTTTGGTCTTGCCCTTGTTTGCAAAATTATTGGAAAGATATTTTCAGTATTATTTCAATAGTTCTGAATATCAATTTCCAACCGCATCCTATTACTGCAATTTTCGGTTTACCAATGGCGGATAATAGTCGTTTATCCTCCTCATCTCGACGAATGATTGCATTTGTTACATTAATGGCTAGAAGATCTATTTTATTGAATTGGAAAGAAATTAATCCTCCAACTATATTTCAGTGGTTTTCTCAAACTATCTCTTGTTTGAGCTTAGAAAAAATTAGAAGTGTTGTCTTTGATCCTTCAGTTAAATTTGAAAAAACTTGGAGACCATTTATTCAACATTTTCATATGAGTTAAATTGTCTTTTCCTAAACCTCACTTTTATTATCCTTAATTATTTGGATGGAGGTTCGGAGTTATTGGCACTGCTGTATATATTTGACATTATGCAATGGCCCATGTTTTTCTCTCTTTTTTTTGGTTTTTTAAAATTTCTTTTGTTCATAAATACTATGAGTTTGGGAGGTTATTATATATTGATTATCATATATTTGAATGTCTACTTAAACTATTAACTATGTACTCTCAAACTCTCTGTATTCATGTTTCATTTATGTTTGCTTAAAAATTAATAAAAAGATTTAAAAAGAAAAAGAAATTTGCAATGTAGAAACTTGCCTGTATGCCGTGGTTTGAAATTTGCAATGTAGGTGGTGGAGCAATGCAATATATATTAAAAAACACATTGCTAACATTTTTTTCGAGATACAGTTAGCAAGGTATCACTCTTTGAATTTGCGAAGAAACAAGGTTTCATTATTAACACTTTGGGATTAAGGCAATTTTGCAAAGCAAAGTAAAACTATAGAATTCTCTGAGCACTCTCAGCTCCTCGGGGTGTCAGTGAACTCCCCACAACTGAGGACGTGCCTGAAGAAGTTAATAGCCAAGCAAGCAACCAGCTGGAAGAGGACACTGTATTGGATACTGAAGAGTTGGTGCAGGAGTTACCAGCGTTTGCCTCACACAGCATGATGGAGGTAACCTGTATCCTGAGCTTAATTTTGAAGCCTTGGTTCCATTAGTGACAACCAACACTGTATACTCTGGATCTGTCAATTTACTGTATGGATTGTCGGGCAATCTTAACGCTGTCATCACCAATTAAGGAAAGCATATTAAGAGGATTGAACTTCAAAATGGATAGAGTGCCTATTGCATGCACCATTGGTAAATGACTCCTGGGTTGGCTGTTTCCAGGCTGTATTTCTCTGTGGCTCTTTGCAAAGGCAGAAATTGAAATAGATTGTTTATCTCCGAGGTCTTTTATGCCATTCAGAGCATGTATGGTAATGGTGCTTTGATTACATTAAGATGCCAGGGCCAACACTTTAGAGGCTAGAATTCCAATCCCAGCCTAATAGCGGTTTCAGTCATTTGGAATTCTCTTTTAAGAAAATAGGGAAGTATTTAAAACCAAAGCAGATACAGAAAGTGCTGGAAACATCCAGACAGTGTTTGTGTGAACAATTCGGGTTGAAGACACTTCGCCAGAACCACTGAAGAGCAGAACAAGTTAGATTTGAGCACCCAGGATGGTGTGTGGAGAAGTTAGTAAGGCAGACAACGGTGGTGTAAATGTACAGTATATCGCCACAATCTATAAACTATTGGCCAGCATGTCCATCCTCTGTGACTGTCAAGCCCAGGAAGCAACCCTGCTTCAATAAGGATGCACACCAGAAGCTTAAGAAAGGGGCAGAATGATGGAAGAATATGTACTCGATTGTTGAAAATAATCATATTTTTCCTTTTTCTAATACAGGCACAGTCATCAAAACATGACCAGAAAGTTGTACGTGCAGCATTGCTTAAGGTTCCAACAAATGTTAAAAAGCAACATAAATCTGAAAGAGGCTCCAAATTAAACCAGTCAAGCAAAAGTCAAAAGGTAATTAACCAACCGACCAGCACTGGGATACCCCCATGGTGAAGTTCATTGTGAAGACTGAAAAGGGTCAGGAATCAGTGCAATTTAGCACACGAAGATGTTCAGAGTTTTGTTTTAGATATTCAGAGAGTGGATTTTATTCTACTCTGGTGTGATTTTTGGAGTTTTTCCCTATTTCATAAGCGTTGATTTTCTGTGTTTATCCAGATCTGCAGTCTCAGAAATAATGGTGAGTAGTGATCTATAATTGGAGTCCCTGACTGAAATGCCTAGATGTCTTAATTGTTTCGAGAACTGGCAAAGAAGGGTTGAGTCCATTTTATACTCACCTATTAGGACTGACGTTCATCCTATACTGATCATTATCCCACATGTTGCAGTCAACCAATGCTACTGGTTTACTCATTGGCTGCATGCCTTGAAGTGAGACTGGACTTTGATCATGGATGGTACTACCTAGAGTCAAGCATAGTCGCACAAAAGGGATGTTTAAACAATGTTATAACAATAGACTGGATATTGTTTTCTTTTTCCATAACACAATGAACCTGAGGAGCAAAATTTAAAGTTGGAGCATTTTTTAAAAAAATTTGTTCAAGGGATATGAGCTTCGTAAGCTGAGCCAGAATGCAATTATCTGTGCAAAGATGGTGGTGAGCTGCTGAAGTTATTGAGGTTGAGGGTAGAGAGGTTAGGGAGGGAGTCCCAGGATTTTGACCCACTGATGGTGAGGAATGGTGATTTATTTCCTATTCAGCATGTTCCTTGGCAACTTCTCGGTGGTCCCATGCTTTTGCTGCCCTTGTCTTTTAGCTGGCAGAGGTGGTGGATTTGGAAGGTTGTGCTCAGGGAGTCTTGGTGAGTGATTGGTGCAAACTGTTGCTACTCTGCATTGGTGGTGAAGTGAGCGAGTGCTACTGTGAGTGTGCAAGGTACTATGTCCTGTATGGTGTGAAGTACTGATTATGGACTTGGTGTGTGCTGAGGGTTTCTGTGCACATGGGTGAAGGTCACGTAGTCAGTCAAGGTGCTTTCACTCATCATCGGGGATGCTGTTGCTGCCCCCTCAGTGTTACAGGTTTGCAGTGTAGACTGAGCCTGTTAGAAATGAAGGATCAAACCCAGCACCAGAGATGAAAGAAATTAGCTTTATTTGTCTCATGTACATTGAAGCGTACAGCAAAATCAGTTGTTTGCATCAATTCAAATCGGCAAGGATATGCTGGACAGCCCACGAGTGTTTCCACATTTCTGGTGCCAACACAGCATGCCCACAACTTACTGACCTTAACTGTGTAGCATCCATGCCCCCAATTTACCCCCATTCGCCTAGGGTGAACCGCCATCACCCCACCAATAGTGCAATGCTTTGGTGTAAGTACAATGTAATGCCCCCCCCCAGTACACGTTTGTAACACAAATGTCAGACAATACACCAAAAGCGAGTAAATAATTGCAACTTTATAGTTATTTCTTAGTGATGGGTTAGTAAAAACAGATAACTTAAAGGTGCCAAATCAGTAAGTTTATCAGTTTGTGCACATAATATTTTAATACGTTGGAGCTCACGCCTCTGGTTCCATCCACAACGACCTTCCGAGCTTTCGGCCACCGTCCAAACCGCCGATGTCCAGTATCTGCTGCCCTGGAACCGCTGTCTGCTCCTCACACGTCCATCCTCCTCACTCACCTCCCAAAAAAGATCACGAACTCCCGCTCAGCTCACACATGCAAGATAGCATAACAATTCTCCATTAGTTAGTTCCCCCCTTATCTGCAGTCATAACCCAAACATTCCAGCTACAGAAACACATTACAGCATTAAGTAACATTACAGAGAAGCCATTTCATTATAACAATACAGAGAAGCCATTTTGTTAGCCTGAACAGTTAACACCACAGTTTACGGTACTGAGAGCCCTACAACCGTATGTCTTTGGAAGGTGGGAATAAACCAGAGGAACTGGGGGAAACCCATGTGGTCATGAGAAGAACGTACAAACTCCTTACAGGCAGCAGCAGGAATTGAACCCCAATCAGTGTAAGCTGGTGCTGTAAAGCGCTACAATAACTGCTATGCTGCCGGCTTGTTTAAAGTGGTCATCAATAGCCAGCAGGTTTATCAAGGAGTCCTGTGGGCCAGACCTCATCAGTATCAGCCACAGTGACCTTGGAGCAACTGGAAATTTCAGATAATTTTGAAGGTGGGGCCTTGCTCTGTATGTTCTAAAGGTAGTGCCCCCAGGTTTTTAGTTAGGGGATCAGGAAGGAGGTGCTCCGGATGAGAATGAGATTCCTGGATGGTATGTTGCTTCACAGGTGCCTGGGTCCAGGACGTCTCGGTCCAAGTCCTCAGCATTCTTAAGTGGGAAGGTGAGCAGCTAGAGTTCATGGTCCATATAAGTATCAATGACATAGGTAGGAAGAGGGATGAAGAGGGAGCTCAGTGTGTTAGGTACTAAGTTAAAGGATAGGACCTCCATGGTCGTGATCTCAGGATTGCTACCCATGGCACATGCTAGTGTGGCTAGAAATAGTAAGATCTTGCAGGGCCTGACAAGGTGTTCCCTCAGACCCTGTGGGAGACAAGTGCAGAAACTGCATGGACCCTAGCAGAGAAAATTAAATTGTCCTTAGCAACAGGTGAGGTCCCAACGATTGGAGGATAGCTAATGCTTTCTGCTGTTTAAGAAAGGCTGTAGGAATAAATCAGGAAATTATAGGCTGGTGAGCCTGATATCAGTGGTGTGGAAGTTTTGGACTAGGACTGTATAGTCATCAAAGATCTCACCGTTAAAGGAGTAGATGGCTTCATCAGATTCCGATGGATAACCAAAGGAGGAGGAAGATATTGGAAGGTATTCTAAGCGATCAGATATATGAGTATTTAGGTAGACAGGGTCTGATTAGGGACCTCTGGCTCTGAGTGTGATAGGTCATGTCTAACCAATTTTATAGAGTATTTCAAGGAAATTACCAAGAAAGCTGATGAAGACAAGGCAGTGGATATTGTCTACATGAACTATGTCCCGCATGGGAAGTTGGTCAAGAAGGTTCAGTCGCTCAGCATTTAAGATAAGTTAGCAAGTTGGGTTAGACATTGGCTTTGTAGCAGAAGCCCTAGAGTTGGAGTAGATGGTTACCTCTCTGACTGGAGGTCTGTGACCAGCGGAGTGTTGCAGGGATCAGTTGTTGATTGTCATCTATATCAATGATCTAGATGATAATGTGGTTAGCTGGATCAGCAAAATTGCAGATGACCTCAAGATTGAGGGTGTAGTGGACAGCGAGGAAGACTATCAAAGCTTGCAGTGGAATCTGGATCAGCTGAAAAGATGGGCTGAAAAATGGCAGATGGAATATGCAAATAAGGTTGAAAGAGTACAGAGAAAATTTACAAGAATGTTGCTGGGACAGAAGGACCTGAATTAGAAGGAAAGATTGAATAGGTTAGGGCTTTATTCCCTGGAATGTAGAAGGTTGAGGAGAAATTTGATAGAGGAGTACAAAATTTGTGAATGGTGTAGATAGGGTAAATGCAAGCAGGCTTTTTCCACTGAGGTTGGGTGGGACTATGAAAGAGGTCATGGGTTAAGGGTGAAAGGTCATTATGAGGGGAACTTCTTTACCTAGAGGGTTGTGAGAGTGTAGAACGAGCTGCCAGCGCAAGTAGTGGATGTGATTTTGATTTCAATGTTTAAGAGTAATTGGATAAGTACATGAATGGGAGGGCTATGGTCCGAGTGAAGGTCAAAGCAACTGGTCAGTTTAAATAGTTCAGCATGGACTAGATAGGCCAAACGGCCTGTGTCTGTGCTGTATTGTTCTATGTCTCTATGACACTATATATCCAGGACTCAGAGAAGTTAGAGGAATGTAAGACCTCCCTTACAGAGAGGGTTGAAGTCGCTGGTGGGTCTATGCCCTAGAATCCACCAGGTGCCATCTCTACCTGATCTTTTTGTCATTACTTGATCCTTGGTGTTCCGTGTGACAAATGGTCGGAGTGGAGGGAAACTTGAGAAATGTAGATACAAATTTCCCTACTTATTCAATTAGTTCAGCCCAAGAATCAAATCTTCCATAACATGAAGAGTCAAAAATGGCATATCATTCCAGACACTGGACAAGTGCCCTCTTAAGACCACAGGACATAGGAAGAGAATTAAGCCATTTAGCCCATAGAGTCTGCTCTACCACTCGAGCTTGGCTGATTTATTTTCTTCCTCAACCCCACTCTCCTGCCTTCTCCCTATAACTTTTGACACCCTTACTGATCTAGAAGTTAAGCAACCAAATGAAAGGTAGGTTCAATTAGTAACTCCTGCCCACTAAATGATGAACCACTCCTTGAGGCGCCTGAATGGATCACATGAATCAGTAACAATATTGCCATCCTAACCCGCAATTTGTACATTCCCCTTAATCTCAACAACCTGCTGTATACAGTGCAGCAAAACAGTAGAAAAATACACGTAGCAGTGCTTTAAAATAATGGTGTCTTTCTTCTTTTAAACGTAGAAGCCTTCATCCAATTTGTTGCACAACAATAGTTTGTTTACTGTCCTATACAGTACACAAATGTAAATGAGAACAAAGTAGTTGTTACTCTGGATCCAATGCAGCACAAAAAACACAATAAGAAAAAGTACACAATCATTAAAATAACACAATAAATACATAAGGCAACTTACAGGTAAGTATATGTATTGATTGTACATATATAAACTGACACTAGCTACAGGGCTGTCTGTATGTAAGGTGACTCTGACAGGAAGTAGTGGTGATGGGATGGGTTAATGGGTGGAGGTGTTGACCAGCTTTACTGCTTGGGGAAGGTAACTGTTTGGTCCTGATGTGGATGCTAAATAGCTTCCTCCCTGATGGGAGTGGGACAAACAGTCTATGAGCAGGGTGGATGGGATCCTTCGTGATATTGCTGGCCTTTTTCTGCCATCTGCATGGGAGGGGGAGCTGGGGGGGTGCTTTGGGGTTCTAACATTTAACTCTCATTCATTCTTTGGGGCATTCTTCGGTTTTCATGGATGGTTGCAAAGAAACAGTATTTCAGGATGATTATTGTATACATTTCTCTGACATTAAATTGTACCTTTGATATGTCCTTGCTGGTGGGTAGGTCTGCTGTCATCCAGTTTCCATACCATGCAGTAATATAGCACGTTAGGATGACCCCACTGCACATCTGTAGAAGGTTGTGAGTATTGATGAGGGTAGTCCACCTCTCTTCAGTCTCCTTGGAAAGAAACGCACTGAATGGATCAGAGAGCGATAACAATTCTGATCAAAGTGATCGAAGCTTTTCCGGTAATTAATACGAAGCCACTCAAGTTGGGGGAAACTCTGATGCAGCTAACTCTGAAGAGAGTGACAGAAGGAAGGGATTACTTATTAGACACATTAAAAGTTGAAAAGTCGAATAAGCCTGTGAAGTACACTGGAGTTTATTTGCACTCTGGGTTTAAGCATGTAGTTTTTCCTCTTTTGATGAAGATTAATTTATTCTATTACTAATGAATATCAATAGCAGAAACACAAGCAGGATTGGGCTGTCTGATGAAGGGACATCAACTGTTTATTCCTCTCGATAGTTGCTGCCTGACCTGCTGCGTTCCTCCAGTGTTTTGTGTGTGTTGCTGAAGTGATATGAAGGGCCTTTATCATGAAGGGATTTCAGTAAAGATCCTTCGATTGTAAAGTACAGATGCAAGTATGGCTCAGTATGTCCGTGGAATGGGACTGCCTGTCCTACGGGTGTCTTCCATTTTGATCCACACACACCAGGGATCCCCACAAGTCAGTAAGAATTGTCTACCCTATCCCACTTTCTAATACGATCTCTTGATTTCCTTATATCCAGAAATCTATTGTTGCCACTGTAATTCTCCATCCTACTGTTTATCTGTCTGTGGCCTCCTGGATTGCTCCAAAGAAGCCCAGTGGATGGTGTGTAGCAACACCATCTTCTCTCTGGGAATGTGGCAGATGACTACAATCTATTGAATTCCCTAACATTGGGGGTAACTTGCTCTTTCTCTCTGTCATATCAGAGCTGTCCTCCTGTCATCTTGTGGCATTAGCTCAGCTTTTCCCTCTGCAGTCATACAGCCTGACCAGGTGGACATGCCCAACACACCTACCATTAGCCACACATAGGATAGAGAGAATGTGGAATGAGCTGCCAGCGGAAATGGTGCGTGGAGGTTCCAGTTCAACATTTAAGGAGAGTTTGGATAAAGGTGTGGGTGGGCGGGGTATGGAGGGGCTGTGGTCCAGGTGCAGATCGAGGTGGCTAGGAAGAATAATACACTGTCATGGATTAGATGGGCCAAAGGGCCTGCTTTTCATGCTGTATTGCTCTATGACTTTATGGCATGTACAGTGCCTCCTTTGTTTACAAATACCTCTTTCTGCTGAATCAGAAAAGAACAAGGAATGAACTTTTAAATATTTTTGTTGCATATTGTAAGTTGCACTATCTAATTTAACAAGATCTCTGTGTCTATTGGCCTACATTGCTGCCTGGTTCTGAAATGCTGCCATTTGTAATAATACTTCCTTGACTTCAAGCAGCAGCTAGCAGCTAGTCTAGGCAACCACGAAGATCTACACCAATTCGGGCCTGTTGCCACACCACACGGGCCTTGAGTTCCCACACCCAACAAAGCTCTTCAATACTCTTTGTAAAATCTGCCTTTTGTTAATTCATTTTTAAACTTCTGTGTGTAGTTTGGTGTCAAGCTCCATTTGATAATGATCATATGAGGTACTTCGGGCTGTTGACTGCACTAATGGCATGGACAAGTTGGGCAGAGGACCTGCATCCGTTCTGTGTAACTATGACTGTATATAATTGTTTCTGCTGTCTGTAGAAGTACAAAGAATAGAACACTACATACAACATTGCTCAGACAGTTGTATCTTCCTGTTAATAAATGTAGAAGTATCAGTCGAAACACCAGGGTTTGACTTCAGCCTTAAGGGTGCAATCATTATCAGTGGTTCAAAGGTCGGAGAGCGAATCAGAAAAAAAACCAAGGTTGAAGACTACGGTGTCTGATAAGGTATTTGGAGAATTATGCAAAATTGAGACTGTGCTTGTAGATGTTTTGAATATGTTTATACGTGTAGCCTAGAGAGAACTCAAAAACAGGAGTCCAGAAGTAAATTAATTCATTAATAAATGCCAAGAAAGGGCTAAGTTTATATATGTCATATTTTGAGTTACTTTGATTTCTGTGCCTATTTATTACAGTAATATAATAAGAAATTTGCAACATTAAAGGCCATTCAGTCCTACATCTTTGTGCTGGTATATCACACCATATGGTTCATGGTGGTCTCGGTTTAAATACAAGGATTTTCATCTCAAATCCTGTGCAAATGTCACCCCTCCTTCCCTTTCTTCAATGGTCTACTGTCCTCTCTTATCAGATTCCTTCTTCAGCCCCTCACCTCTTCCACCTCTTACCTTCCCACCTATCCTCTCACCCGATTTCATCTATCACCTTCTATCTTGTACTCCTTGCCCCACCACAATTTTTTTTCAAATCCTGGTCTCTTACTCCTTCACATCCAATCCCGATGAAGGGTCTCAGCCCGAAGCATCGACAGTTCATTTCAATCCATCAGTGCTGTCTGACCTGTTGAGTTTCTCGTTTGTGTTAGTCAAGTTTTCCAGCATTTGGAGAATCTCTCGAGTTTATGATTAGCCACTTAAGAGATTTGCTTTGGAAACCGACAAGGCCATTTGTTTCACTGATAATTATCAATCTATTTCTAATTAATTAAAATAACGGCCCCTTCTCTTCTGCCTACAATAAGGCCAGGGTTCTCTTGCCTGTGACAGTGTCATCTGCAAATTTATGAGAAAACAACTTTCTGTAGCAACGTATCTCTGTTTATAATGTAGGGTTCATTGGGGAAAAGAAGGGTTTGGATTACACAAAATAGCAAATCAGATTTTTTACTAGGAATACATAGTGGATGGGTACACTATAATTCAGTTTCTAAAAGCAAACTAGTCTAATTTGTAAAGGAATGCAATAGGAAAATGGAGATGTTATGTAAAACTTGTACAGTTACAGGCTGAGACAATGGCACAGCAGATGCTGCTGCTACCTCAGAGGTGCATGGACTCAGGATTGATCCTGCTTTTCAGACTGTCTGCGTGGAATTTATGTGGTCCCTTTGAAACTGGTTAAACTGTACCCAGAACACAGTGGTGGGTAAATAAAGGCTGTAGCTAGTGGAAATATGAAATCAAAGCTGAAAATTCTGAGGATACTCAGCAGGAAAGACAATGCCTGTGGAGAAAGAAATGTAGAAAGCAGGTTTATCCTCCATATAATGGAAAGGAGGTAAAGCCTTCAGAATTGGTGCAGAGAAGCCCCTCCATAGATGCTGCCTTACTTGCTGAGTTCCTCCAGAATTGTGGGCACATTGCTCAAGGTTTCCAGCATTTGCAGAATCTCATGTAATCTCCAGCCGGTTGGTGAGATTTTGTCTGCCACAAATGATGGGACGGATCTCTGGGAAATTAAGGCAAGCTGGTGCCTTGACAGTTGTCTTCAGCTAATGAAAGGAATTCGGATGGGCGATATACAGTACAGTATAATTTCTTCCGACCAAGTAAATTGGCTGTGTCAATATTAACATAATAATCCTGCAACTGTTGCTGTTTCCTCATCATCAATCAGACGTTTCTGCTTATAAATGCAGGGAGTTCTAGCAAGAGCAGATTCCAGACGGGATGCAGAAGGAGAGAATCACCTGGGGAATCAGCTTTTGAGTGATGTGCAACTTAACGTAGCTACAGAAACTTTCATGCCATCTGTCGGTGTTCAGACACAAACAGAAGCTACCCAAACTCGAACCACACCAGATGAAGTCAACCTTGGAGATAACCTCCAGCAGGAAACGGTCAGTCCTTCATGATCAATAGAAGAGCAGAGACAAGGATGTAGTGATTTTGAGAATGGAGTTAATTTGTCTCCAGAGTGTGAGTTCAGGTTTTTACATAGTAGAGGCCCTAAATCCCACAATGTTGTGCTGATCTTTTAATCTACTTTAATATCAATCTAACCCTTCCAAGGTAAACCTTCCATTTTTCTATCATTTATGAGTTTCTTAAATACCCCTAACGTAACTGCCTCTATCAACACCTCTGGCAGGGTGTTCCATGCACTCACCACTCTCTGTAAAACAAAAACTTAACTCTAAAATGCCCTCTATATTTTCCTCCAATCACCTTAAAATCATGCCCCCGGCATTATCCATTTCTGCCCAAAAAAAAATGTTAGCTCGCTCAATCTATCCTCATAAGACACGCTCTGTAATCCAGGCAACATCCTGGTAAATCTCCTCTGCACCCTCAGTAAAGCTTCTATATCCTTCCTTTAATGAAGCAACCAGGGCTGAACATAATACTCCATGTGTGGCCTAACCAGGGTTTTATAGAGCTGCAACATTACATTGTGGCTTTTGATCTCAATCCCCCAATTAATGAAGACAACACACAATATGCTTTCATAATCACTTTATCAACTTGCACAGCAACCCATGGGCATAAACCCTAAAATCCCAATTTCCTCCACACTGCTAACAATCCTGCCATTCACCTTGTACTCTACCTTTAAGTTCAACCTTCCAAATGGTATCAGTTCACACATCTCCGGGATAAATCCCGTCTGCCACTTCTCAGCCCAGCTTTGCATCCTGTCAGTGTCCCTTTGTAAGTTATGATAACCTTCTACACTCTCCCCAGCTCCACCAAACTTTGTGTCATCTGCAAGCTTGCTTAACCCACTGTTCTATTACTCGTCATCGAGAATTCAGTCGGTCTCAACTGAAGGTAGACAATAGCTGGGAAAGCTCTGGACAGAGAGGTGATGGCACATCTTATGTGTGCTGCTTTTAATTAGTTCAGTCACCATGTAATTATGTATTCCCAACTGTTATTACAATTACAATATTCATTGATGGGCACCACTCAATAAGAACTAATTGTGAGATATCAAAAAACTGTTTGTACTGGAAGTCTAAAGTTTAAAAAAAACAAAATGGTAGAAACACTCAACTAAGCAGTTAAGTAATATCTATGGTGAAATAAACAGTTAATATTTTGGCTGTAGGCCCCTAAGAGAATTGACCCTGTGTCAGGTTTGTCTTGGGGTTAAGTCATTGATATAATTCATTGATGTTGTCATCCAGTCACTGAGCTAATGAGAGCAGAGAGAAGTGTTGTGTATTTAATATTTCAGTAATATATTGTTTGATTAAGCATTCTTTGTTATTTACATGATGTGCCGCAGGTCATATGTAAAAGTACGTGCATGGTATATGTCATCACACCACCATGTCATATGTGCACACATCACTTAAAGTAAAAACAAAGTTAGACTCGCATTCCAGACTCTCTTGTGTTTCTTTCCATTAGTTTTTATGTTTTGGAGTTAGAAAACCTAACAGTAGTGATGAGTAAGTTTGAAAATCAACCCAAAACAACTTGTTGAAGCGCAATGAGTCATTTGAGTTTTTAAAAAAGCAGTGCAGCACCTATCTCTTCAGAAGGGAGGTGGAGAACATGGCTGAATTTTTTAAAAAGGTGAAAAATAGACAAATTCACAGGTCCATAAACAGTGAGTACCAGGTGATAATAATCATAAATCTGAAAAAATCAGAAATGACTGGCTACGTTGGAAAGATAGATGCATAGACGCATAACTGGAGTATGCATACTGAGCAAATTGAGCTACATTTTGAAGCAAATGAAATAGCCAATGAGAAGCAAGTGTCAGTTTTGCTGAGTGAATTGGGTTAAAGGCGTGCAGTTTACTCCCACCAAACCAGCCAAAGTATGCTGATATCATGAAAGTAATACAGGATCAGTTAGAACCAAAAATATTGTTTAGTTCAGAATGCTGTAGGTTTCATAAGGGGAGTCCATTTCAGTGTATGGCTGAAGTGAAGAAGGTATCTGAGCATTGTCAATTCAATGATAGGCTTAATGATGCACTGAGAGATTATTTACTGTGTGGAATATTATACAAAAGCATTCAAAAATGGCTCCTAACTGAAGTATAACTTACATTTAAGATAACAGTTGATATTGCTGTTGCAATGGAAACTACGGCCAAAGACACAATTGAGTTACAGTCAGGAATGAGTAAAAGAAAGAATGGGTAGGGAGACAAAATACCAGAAGTTAGAGAAATTAATGTTCATGCTGTCAAGTTGGAGGCTATCCAGACAGAATATGAGGTGTTAATCCTCTGATCTGAGTTTGACCTCATCGTGGCAGTAGAGGAGACCATAGACTGATGAATCTGAATGGAAATGGGAAGTAGAATTAAAATGGGTGGCCACCAGGAAAATCATGCCAATTGTACAGATGGAGTGAAGGTGCTGGACAAAACAGTTCCCCAATCTACAGCAGGTCTCGCCAATGTTGAGGAGGTCACACCAGGATCATTGGATACAGTAGCTTTCTCCATAGACTTGCAGGTGAAGTGTTGCCTCACCTGGAAGGACTGTTTGGAGCCCTGAATAATGGTGAGGGAGGAGGTGAAGGGGCATGTGTAGCATTTGTCTTACTTGTAGGGGTAAGTGCCAAGAGAGAGATTAATGGGCAGAGATGCATGGATGAGGGTATCACAGAGAAACCAATCCCTGCGGGGGAGGGAAAGGTGTTTTTCCTGGTAGGATCCCATTGATGACAATAGAAGTTAGGGAAAATGATGTGTTGGATGTTGAGGCTCGTGGGTGATTTGTAAGAACAAGGGAAGTTCTACCCCTGTTATGGTGAGGAGAAGATTGGGTAACAACACTTGTTGAGGAAATGAAGGACATAATGTGAGATGGTAGGGGAAGAGAAACCCTATTCTTTGAAGAAGGAGGACATCTCAGATGTTCTGGAAAGGAAAGCCTCATTCTGAGAACAGGTGCAGCAATGACCAAAGACCTAAGAAAAGAGAATGGCATTTTTACAAGTGACATGATGGGAAGAAGTATAGGCAAGATAGCTGAGAGTGTCTGTGGGTTTATAAATGATCCGTATATAGTATACTGATCAAATATCAGTAGACAGTCTGTCTCCAGAAATGAACATAAAGAGATCGAGAAAGGGGAGAGAGCCGTCAGAGATGAACAGTCATAATCTTTCCCCCAGGTAGAAATGTCCTGTGCTAGACGATGTGAATTTAAGGTGAGAGGGGGCAAGTTTAAAGCAGATGTGCAGGACAAGTTTTTTTACACAGAGAGTGGTGGGTGTCTGGAACAGACTGCAGGGGTAGTGATGGAAACAATGGAAGACAGTAATAGTTAAGAGGCTTTTAGATAGTTACGTGCTTATGCAGGCAATGGAAGGATATGGTTCACAAATCATGTACAAGCAGTAGTGGTTCAAATTGGCATTGTGTTTGCTGTAGATATTCTGGGCCAAAGGGCCTGTTCCTGTGTTGTTCTGTATTCTATTCTGGGTATCTGAACACCAAGCATCATAGTGTGCTGAAGTTACGGGTGATATGGTGCAGGCATCGTGAAGGATGGGTCTGGCCATATTCCAGTCATTCTGACTATTTCCAGCTTCCTATTTATTTTTGCCAGAAATGCTTTCTTTCAGCAGCTGTCGCTGACACCACACTTTAGATTCTCAGAACAGTCTCTCTGTCTAGAGAACGTGAAGCTAACTGCCACAGGGTGTCACTGAGAGATCGGCTTTACATAAATCTGAATCTGACCGAGTGAAAGATGTGCAAGGCTCTGATGAAGAGGTCTGAAAAGATGGTTTTGTAAAGTAAAAATGTTGTCAGTGAGAAGTTGTGCCAATTGCCCTCTCCCTAGATGTCACTTCTTTCAACATGAAACTGGAACTACCCCAGTTCTAGAAACATAGAAACATGGAAACATAGAAAACCTACGGCACAATACAGGCCTTCGGCCCACAAAGCTGTGCTGAACATGTCCCTACCTTAGAACTACCTAGGCTCTACCCATAGCCATCTATTTTTCTAAGCTCCATGTAGCCATCCAGGAGTTTCTTAATAGACCCTATCGTTTCCTCCTCCACCACAGCCGCCGGCAGCCCATTCCACACACTCACCACTCTCTGCATAAAAAACTTACCCCTGACATCTCCTCTGTACCTACTTCCAAGCAGCTTAAAACTATGCTCTCTCATGCTAGCCATTTCAGCCTTGGGAAAAAGCCTCTGACTATCCACACGATCAGTGCCTCTCATTATCTTGTACACCTCTATCAGGTCACCTCTCATCCTCCATCTCTCCGAGGAGAAAAGGTCGAGTTAACTCAACCTGTTCTCATAAGGCATGCTCCCCAATCCAGGCAACATCCTTGTAAATCTCCTCTGCACCCTTTCTATGGTTTCCACATCCTTCCTGTAGTGAGGCGACCAGAATTGAGCACAGTACTCCAAGTGGGGTCTGACCAGGGTCCTATATAGCTGCAACATTACCTCTCAGCTCTTAAACTCATTCCCATGATTGATGAAGGCCAATGCACCATATGCCTTCTTAACCACTACTAGTGGACATTACAGACCTGTAGCTGCTGCTCTGGCCTAGTCCTATTGATGAAATCCTTTTGCTTATAAATACAGAGACTCCCAGCAGAAACTGGTTCCAGTCAGGATGTGGAAGGAGAGAATCACCCAGGAGGACAACCTTCAGGATCACGGAGTGAGGTGCACTTGATTTAACTACAAAAGTTTCTGCTCCATTCAAGTTTATTGTTGTGGCGTGTATAAGTGGCATGCAAATTAGTTGTTTGCAACGGCAGCACAGTATATTATTAACATGAGAAACATAAGTTAACATAACTTACAAAAAAGCAAACAACAAAGTAAATATAACAACACTAGTGCATTGTCGAGAGAGTGAGAGGAAAAGAAATATAGTTGGAAGTGGTGCTATGGTTTGTCAGGTCCATTCAAAATCCTGATAGCCATGGGGAAAAGCTGTTGTTGATCCTTGAGCTGTGGGTTTTCAGCTTTCTATGCCTCCTGCCTGATGGCAGCAGCAAGAACAGGACATGGCCTGGATGGTGAGGATCTCCAATGATGGATGTCTCCTTCCTGAAACATCACCTCTTGTAAACGTCATTGATGGTAGGGAGTACATGATGGAACTAGCCAAGTCCACAAGTCTCTGCAGCCTCTTGTGTTTCTGCACACTGGGGATCAGACCATGATGCAACCAGTCAGTTCATGGGTGTTAAGTTATCCAGCCCCCGCCCCCCCCCCCCAGTTAACCTTTACCCACTGCAATTCACCAGCCACTGAAATGGGTCTATGGCAGACCCCATCTACCAGGCCCTATATTCATCTCTGGAGCTGCTAGAACATAGTTTATTAACTACAGCCCCACCTTCAATACTATAAAAGCAAACTCATCTCCAAACTTCTAGACCTGGGAGTCAACACCTCCCTTTGCAACTGGCTCCTTGACTTCCTGACCAATCAGTTAGGATAGGCAGCAACACCACTGCCACGATTATCCTCAGCATTGGTGCTCTACAAGATGGTGTCCTCAGCCCACTACTCTACTCCCTGTACACTCACGACTGTATGCTTTGTAATCGGTGTAATCCAACGTATCACTTGAATTGTCACGTTCTTGATGAATATCATTACCCTACAATTGCTGCTGTTGCTTGATAGTTGATGAGATCTTTCTGTTTAAAAATACAGGAAGTTCCAACAGGAGCAGAATCCAGGCAGGATGTGGAACAAGAGCATCGTCCTGGGGATCAGACTTTGAGTGATGTTCAACTTGACGTAGATACAGGAACCTCTGTGTCATCTCTGGGTGATCAGGTACTTTAACAGAAACATCCCAAACTGGAATAATATCAAATGAAGCCATCCTTGAAGATATTAGCCATCAGGAAGTAGTCAGGGCTCCAAGATCAACTGAAGCGCCGGGATAGATGTAGTGATACTGGAGAATGGAGTTACCGTAGATTTCGCACTACAGAGCGCACCTGATTAAAAGCCGCTGGCTCTAATTTTAGAAATAAAATCAATTTTGTACTTGTACAAGCCGCACCGGATTTTAGGCCGCACCGGATTTTCGGCCGCACCGGATTTTCGGCCGCAGGTGTCCCACGTTGTAATATGAGATATTTACACAGAAAGATATTACACGTGAGGATTTTTTAACTTTTAATTAAATCCGTATGGTAACATAAACAAATACATATTGCAAATGCTTTTTTTCGAACCGTGCCTGTAACACGGCTACTTTTAAATATACGTTGCGTATACTTTTTTACTGAACAACATTCCAATATCTCCTAACGACTGGTAAAAAATATATATACTGCAGCCTACCAGGAAAAGTTATTGATCGCTTTTAACTTAAAAGCAGCGTTTTGGCTCCGCCGCTCCGCCGCTCGCCCCCCGCCTTCCCGTTTATCGCAAACCGGTATATTTCCCACAAGACGCAGCGAAACCGGGTGTGACGTCATAGCATCCCGGGATGTAGTACAGAAAACAAATATAGTTAAAACACTTCTAACTTTAACTAACAAATGAATTACTAAGCGAAAATATTATAAACTAAATAACTGCCATAAAGGCAGCACAATGCTTTTCTTCGAGTGTTTTCCATGTTGATGAGGGTGAGTACAAATGACTGATTTACAATAATTTAATTGTGAAAGTGCGCTTGATTTATCGTACAATTTCATTGGACCTCTGTGAACTACTCATCAATTTTATTGGTCTACTGTTACGAGGCAAAATGTTTTTGGCGGCATGAAAAAAAATCATGCATTAGCTGCACCGTAGTAAAGGCCGCAGTGTTCAAAGCTGTTCAAAATGTGGGAAAAAAGTAGCGGCTTATAATCCGACATCTACGGTAATTTGTTTCCAGGGTGTGAGTTCAGCATTTCCACCTTCACTGAATGCTATTCAATGGCAACCGGCTCAATCCATTGTCTTTTGCCCAATCAGTGCTGGTGTCACTGAAGAAAGAGACAGTTAATTGAACATGTGGCGGTGCCCAGGGGAATTGTGGCGCCCACAGAGAACAGCAATTTTAATTGACTCAGGCACCCCACTATATTTGTGTTCCCTAATTGTTAAGATTCTTTGTTTTTTGAGATTTGTCTTGTTCAGCTATCTTTGGAACTCCAAAATATCTGACTTTTCTTTTGTTAGTAAAGTGGTCGCATTTTCAGTGGATTCTTGTATTTGTTCTCCAGCAACTCATCTTGATGAACGAGTTAACAGCTAGCTATTTCATTCTCCTTACTGCAAGCCTATGTTTTCAATGCCTTTTTAATTGCAGAATTATACCTATAAAAATTTTAAATATAAAAAATTCATTGGTATGTCACTCCTTAGACATCAAGACTAAGTATGTATGTTTTGTACGATAGACACAAGGCAGGTTTGTTCAGTTCTTTTCAGAATTAATTTTACACCTGCATGACATCATTTTTTTCCCCTTAAATGCGTTTATTAGCACACAGTCAAAGGTTTTACCCCTGATGTTAGATTCACAGTGGGAATGGACAAACATAATAAATATAAGTAAAATGTACCTGCTCTGCTATTGAGTAAAATAATGAATAATCTTTTATCTCAGTGGCACATTCTGGCCCTAACCCCTACAACTTGTGACTTCCTGAATATCCAAAAATTGATCACTGACTGAGCTTCCACTACATACATGGGTGGAGAATTCAAACATTCACCACACTCAAGGAATTGTTTTTTTCTCTCTTATTGCTGTCTTGACCAGCTAGATCCTTGTTCTGAAATCATGACATCTGGTTCCTGGCACTTAAGGCAAGCAAAATATGTCAAGCCTTGCAAAAAAAGCTTAATGTTTCAGTGAGACCATCCTCATTTTTCTAAACCTGAGTGACTATAGGCCCAATCTGCCTAATTTCATCTGACAGCACATCTAATTTAATCCAAGAACATTTTGTCTGGAGAACATTGCTTGTAGTTCCTCTGTTGTAAATGCTTTCTTTCTTCAGTATGGAGTCTAAACCTATTCATGTTATTGGGATAGGGTCTCATTAAGGAATTGCAGAGCTCAGAGTTGGAGTACTTTATACAATCATTATCTCAAGGCGCTGAAAAAAAACCCACCAAAGACATCACCGCAAGATCTGTAAGGTCTTCCAGATTCACTGCAAGGATAAGCAAACCATTCTCAGTGTTCTCGCTGCACTTGGCAGGTGATGTCAGGAAAACCACACCATTCACACACCCCAACACCAGACTTCTGAAACAGATACCCTTTTCTAAGTTCTTGAATAGGTAGAGAGTACAAGATGGGCAGAGGAGAAGGTTGTGTTCAGAGTCTCCAAGAGGAAATGCAATGTCCCCACTGACTACTGACCTATGACTGCTCAAAGTGGAGGAGAAGCACTCAGGGCAGTATGTAGAACCTTGAGGAGATGCCTTGTGAGTACATGGCAATTTACATAAGCAGTAGAAGGTGCCCACCACCTTAAAAACTACCCAGATGCTGAGTCCATCTGTCCTATCAGTGGAAGAGTCTGCATTCTAACATTGGCCACATCGGATGCCTCAGAGCCTACAAGAACCACAGGCAGTTCTTGCTCATTCCCAAAGGTATGCCTATGATGTAATTGCAATAAGAAGTCTGTGCTCTTGTGTTCAAGCCTCTTGCAGTAAAGGTTTTTTGCCTTACAAATTGCTTCACACAAACTTTGTGATTTGCATGCAAGCATTCCAGGTCCATCCAAACACTGAAGGCTTTCAGTCCCTCAATATTAAAAAAATAAGTTGCCTTCAAATGTTTTATCACCTTACCTCAATTTTCCGAATTCTTTCTCAGTGCCTCCATCCTTCACTAGTCACACAGTCTATTTGTAGCTCCTACATCCTCTTCACAGCCAAAACTGCCGTTCAGCTTTGTATCATCAGCAAATATGGATATATTACGTTCGGTCCACTCATCCAAATCATTAGTACAGATGGTGATCAGCTAGTGCCCAGGATTGATCCTTGTGGTACCTCACTGGCCATTTACTACAGCCCAAAAATGCCACATTTATTCCTTCTCTATGTCTTCTAACCTGGTCACAAACCACACAAGCTTATTATCCCCAGTCTTATTTGCTCTAACTTTATTTGCAGATGTCTTCTGTGGCATCTGATTGGAGTCTTTCTGTAAGCCCAAATCTGTGGGTTCCCCTCTCTATATTTTTCTAGTTACAACCTAACAATGTTAATTGATCTGTCCTTCAAAATTTGTCCCATTAATAGAATGAAAAACGTACAGAGAAATCAGGTGTATAAAAGACTCACAAAACTTCCATTTGGTTGTGAGTTTCCATCTGTTAATATTCATTGAACTGATCTGGATGTACTCACTTTCAAGGACTCTACAACTCATGTTCTCAGTATTATGGATGTATCTATCTATCTATTGTATTTGTACAGTTTGTATTCTTTTGGTTGTTTGTCCATCTTCGTGAATAGTTTTTCATGGATTCTATTTGTGTTTCTTTGTATCTACTGTGAATGCCCACAAGAAAATGAATCTCAGGGTAGTATATGTTGGCATATATGTATTTTGATAATAAGTAAATGTACTTTACATTGGATTTGTCTCTGGTACGCCATAGATGGCAGCTTCTATCACTTAAGATACAGGAGCAGAAGTAGGCCTTGGGCCCATCAAGACTGCTCCTGTCGTGGTTTCTTGAAATAATCAGGAGACGCAGAAGATTCTTCGTGAAATTTAAGCCCTTATTTGCAAACAAAAGCTGAGACAATTAATGAGCGTATCACTAATTGCCTGCCGAGCCTAGTTCACAGTATTCTTTATAGTAATTTCTTATCTTAGTTTCATTAGCATATACTTGTTCTAGTGCCTTGACTGGTTCTCACACCATCACATGATCCTGTCTACCACTGTTACCTCTACATGCTTACTTTCACTGTTAGCTACATTCTCAAGACACTGATGCGTTCAATAGTACAGAGACAATACAGAGATTACATTCTGGCTAATAAATTGGATACATAGTAAACAGCAAACACAAGGCTGGTCACATAGTTCTGGCCACACAGCAAACATTGCAACTTTATTCTCCAATATAATCCCCCCTTTGAGACCCACAGGGTCTCACACAGAGAAAGAAGGCTAAGAGTCCGTGCACAAAAGCCCCAATAAAGTCCAGCACTTATTCCCAAATCTCGGGTTAAACTATAATTTTCTGCACCAAGACCTCAAAGTATTCTCTCCCTGTTACCCTAGGCCGCTGAGTCAAAAACCTGTCCCTTTGTATCTGAGACAGGGAAAAAGACTCAGAAGCCCTTACAATCTACTCCCACACTGTTGTTTTGCTCTTGTTCATCCTGCAGGTGTTGTAGGCTGTAACGATACTTCTTCGGTGCTTCTTTCTCCGCTAAGCTTGGTTCAGTAATCGCCACGAGCATCGGAAATTGTTTGGTTGCAGCACACACTACAAGAGACTTGAGACAAGGAAGAAAACAGCACAGAACAAGCGCACAGCTCAGCAATACAATACTGACAGTCATTGCCATCTTAGTCAGCCATACTCCCCATCCTCCGAGTCTACTTTCTAACCAGTCAAATAACTGATGTCCGAATGCTGCATTCTGTTTAACTTCCTTTCTGAGACTTTTCAACTTATACATTGTCTTAGTAAATGATCCTTCTGGACTAGTGTTATTTGGTATAAAAGTACAGCACTGCTCTCCAAACATCACACAAATTCCTCCTTGTTCTGCCAACAGCCAGTCCAATGCTTTTCTATTCTGCCACGCCATTTTGCTAGTTGCATCTAACTGTTGTCCCAAGGCCTCCAATGCATCATCAGTGTAGTTGATGAATCTTTGCTGATTGTAATATATATATATATATATATATATATATATAATTTATCCATTCAACATTCTTAATAGTTCCTATCAAGAGTAGAAATGCTTCGAAGCCCGCAACAATCTCATTCCTCGCCTTAAATTCGTTAGGTATACCTCTCGGCTGTCCTATACTATCTATCCAAGTCATTGAGTCAGGTTCATATTTTCTCCTTTTCCGCAATAGTATCTGCTGTTCAGAGATATCAATGTTGAAGTGTACTTCAGGGGATACTATAACTTCTTGAAGTAGCATAACACGTGTACACGTACCTGCCCAATTGAGAGGAAGTGTGGCTCTCAGACCTCCTTCCTCACTACACAGCCACCAGGTGTCTTTTAAGGAGATGGTCTGGGTGTCCAATGCACCTTTGGGTGGATGGGAACCTACTATGTGTCTTTCGCCTGGGGTTACATCCCACATCTGAGTGCAGCTACCTCTGAAATGACCCACTGGACGAGCACCTTGCCTCGTAAAACATTCATAGCTCAACTGATATTGCATTATAAGCTTTTCCTGTGTAGGTGTCTGGCTTCTTTTGTTTATAGCCCATGGTCTGCTGTAGTTGCAGTCAGAGGCAAGCTTGCGTTGATCAAACTGCGGGGAAGCCTGATATAACATACACCAATATGGGCACATTGGTGCGTTTCTCATACAGCTTTGATAGCAGGGATCTGTTATAACACAAAGCTTCAGGAAACAAGCCTTAATCGAACCTGGACACTGTCATTCACATTGCTCCCTATACTCTCTTTGCCACCGCGTGCAAGTGGAGGAGTTATAAGGCATGGGAACTACATGCTGAGTGGGGCTTTCCCTTGAGCACAGGTAACAATTCTGTCTCTTCATCATTCCTGCCGTGTAAGTTGCCCATTGATACCACTGATTAGTACGTGTCTGTAACCATGGCGAGGAGGTAAGTGTTGTGCTCCACTTACTTCTTTTCTGTAGGTTCTGTGGGGACTGAACTGTCCCATTCCATATCTGCCACACTAATGGTTTCCAAGTCTGCACTGGAGTATGTGGGTGCTTTGTCCCAGGGACACGACTGCTCATTCCCAGCTCATCCCCATTATCTGAAAAAGCACTACTATCCACCACCACATCCTGAGGGTCTTCAGGCCCGTCCTCAGGGCCAAAAATTTCCCTTACTAATTGATCAAACTCCTGTGTCAGCTTCTTGTTCCTCCTGTCTGCCTCCCGCTAACTGCTCTTCTGCATCACTTACCTCGGACACTTCACCTGATTGTCCTTGCGGGACTGCCCTCGTGCAGTGGTTCAGATGGTACCCGGTGGAGCGTCCTTCTACCTGAACTGCGGTGGGTGATGCCTTGGTCACCGTAAAGGGTCCTTCCCTTCTCGGCTCGTTCCACTTTCTCCGAAAAACTCGCACGTAAACCTGGTCTCCTGGTTTGATTGGTCCTTCCCCTTGTACGGTCTTCGGCTCTTTCTGTTTTTCCTGGGCATAAATAGACCTATGTATCATAGTTAGCTGCTGCATGTATTGTTTCAATTCTATTTCCAATTGTTCCAAACTAGGTCCCTTATATGGCCCTCTCCACTGGGGCACTGGCATGGTCCTCCCAGTTAGCATCTCATGCGGTGTCAGGCATGTCATTCGATTAGTTTGCATGCGGTAACTCATCAATGCTAACGGTAAAGCATCGACCCAATTAAATTTAGTGTCTGCACAAATTTTGTTCAGTTTGGCTTTCAGGGTTCCATTAATTCTCTCTACCATGCCCTGCGACTGAGGGTGGTATACACATCCAAATCTTTGCTTTATCCTCAGCGCTTGTAGTACCAATTTGACCACTTTCTGGATAAAACCTGAACCATTGTCTGAGCTAACTTCTGTAGGTATTCCAAACCTTAGGATCACTTCACTTGTCAGAAATTTTACCACTGTCTTTGCCCCTTGATCTTTCGAAGGTACCGCCTCCACCCATCTGCTAAATCGATCAATTACTACCAGCATGTATCTTTTCCCTCTCACTGTATTTATCATGTCTATGTAATCGATCACTGGATGTTTAAATGGTCCTTCAGGTTTGGGAATGTGACCTATTGGGGTTGTAATTCCCTTCCGAACATTATTCTGTGCACATACCTTGCACTGTGACAAGACAAAGTCCACTGAAGCCTGTAAATAAGGCGACCAAAAACCATCCTTTTTTTTTTACTTTCTTTATCACTTCCCCCCTTGCACAATGGTCAATTCCATGCGCTTCTGAAATCAGAATCGTCAGTAGAGGGGTGGGCACTACCAGCAAATCGTCTTCCATGCTCCACAAGCCTTCCGGGTTCTGTTTGGCCCCCCTTCGTCTCCACATTGTCTGTTCTGCCAAAGTTGCCTTACTTTGTATTTCAATTAGGTCCTCTGCCACAGGTTCTGGAGCAAGGCTTACCTGGGGGGCAATGACAGCTGATGTACATCCAGATGCTTTTCTGGCTGCCTCGTCCGCAGCTTGATTTCCCTTTGTTATTACATCATTTCCCTTTTTATGTGCCTGGCATTTTACTATAGCCAATGCTTTAGGTTTCATTATGGCTTTTATTAAGTCGAGAATTTGCTGACAATGTTGTATGGGATCTCCACTGCTTTTTTAAAAACCTCTCTGTTTCCACACTGCCCCAAACAAATGGCATACTCCATGAGCATATGCCGAATCAGTATAGATGTCTACTTTCTCACCTTCCATCATTTCACACGCAGCTGTCAGGGCTTTGATTTCTGCTAGTTAGGCGGAACATGGTTGGGGGCAGGACTCCATCCTAATAATCTTAAAGCTCGACTGATCCTGCTGCACTACTGAGAACCCTGCATGATTTCCATCATAATCCCTATATCAAGAGCCATCTACAAACAGAACCTTTTTATCTGCATCCTCTAGTGGTTCTGACCGTAAATCTGCTCTTAATTTGGCAAATGCCATCGTCTTCCCTACATAATCATGGGGATCTCCTTCATAGCCCAAAGGGACAAAATCGGCTATATTACTGGTAGTGCATCTCTGTATGGTTATGTCTGGAAATGTCAATAGCATCTGATACGCTGCTATCCTGGCTGGCATCAGCACAAATTTCCCTCTTCCAGCAATTCTGCTACTGAGCGGTGTGTTACAGATGATGCCTTTTCATACGCATAGTACAGCGCCGCCAATCCGTGATAACAGGGTAGATACCCCTGAGCCACCTCATCTAGTCTCTACATGCTTACTTTCACTGTTAGCTACATTCTCAAGACACTGATGCGTTCAATAGTACAGAGACAATACAGAGGTTACATTCTGGCTGATAAATTGGACACATAGTAAATAGCAAACACAAGGCTGTCACATAGTTCTGGCCACACAGCAAACGTTGCAACTTTATTCTCCAATACTCCACGGTTTCACCATGACGGATCCATTTTTCCTCTCCTGCCTTCTTCCAGTATCACTTCATGTCCTGACCAATCCAGAATCTATCAATCTCTGCTTAAATATATGCCTCCATAACTGTCTGTGGCAAGAATTCCATAGATACACCATTCCCTAAAGAAATTCCTCCTCATCTCCATTCTAAAAGGATGCTCCTCTATTCTGAGGCTGTGCCCTCTTGTCCTAGACGCTCCTGCCATAAGAAACATCCTCTCCACATCTGTTTTATCAAGGCTTTTCACCATTCGATGGGTTTCAATTAGATCTCACCACATTCTTCTGAATTCCAGTGAATACAGGCCCAAAGCCATCAAACGCTCTTCATATGACCAATCATTCAATCCTGGAATCATTTTCGTGGACCTCCCTTGATCACTCTGCAGTATCAGCACATCCTTTCTAAGATAAGGGGCTCAAAACTGCTCACAATACTCCAAGTGAGGCCTCACCAGTGCTTTATAAAGCCTTAACATTACATCCTTGTTTTTATATTCTAGTCCTCATGAAATGAATGCTAACATCGCATTTGCCTTTCTTTCCACCAACTCATCCTGCAAATTAACCTTTAGGGAATCCTGCAGAAGGACTTCCAAGTCCCTTTGTGTCTCTGATTTTTGAATTTTCTCTCCATTTAGGAAATAGTCTACCCTTTATTTCTTCTAAAGTGCATGACCATGCACTTCCCAAAACTGTATTCCGTCTGCCACTTCTTTCCCCATTCTCCTAATCTGTGTGAGTCCTTCTGTAACCTCTCGGCTTCCTCAAAACTAATTTCTCCTCCACCAATCTTCATATCGTCCACAAACTTCACAATAACACCATCAATTCCATCATCCAAGTCATTGACACAAAAGGTAAAAAGAACTGGACCCATCACAGACCAGTGTGGAACACCAGAAAAGGCTCCCTTTGTTCCCATTCTTTGCTTCTTGCCAATCAGCCACTGCTTTATTCATGTTAGTATCTTTCCTGTAATATCATGGGCTCTTAACTTGTCAAGCAGCCTCATTTGTGACACCTTGTCAAAGGCCTTCTGAAAATCCAAGTGCACAACATCAACCAATTCTCCTTTGTCTGTCCTGCTTGTTATTTCTTCTAAGAATTCCAGTGGATTTGTCAGGCAAGGATTTCCTTTGAGGGAAATTTTATCACGAGCCTCCAAGTGCCCTGAAACCACATTGTTAATAATCAACTCCAACATCTTCCCAGCCACTGGGGTCAGACTAACTGGCCTATAATTTGCCTCCTTCTGCCTCCCTCCTTTCTTGAAGAGTTGAGTGATATTCCTTCGAAACCATTCTTGAAAGATCATTACTAGTGCTTCTACAGTCTCTTCAGCTACCTCTTTCAGAATCTGGGGTGTACAACATTTGCTCCAACCATCACTTGGATGATGATTTTTGATTTAGCATAAAGATCTCTCGTTAACTGCACTGGCCTGATTGCTGAAACATTTCTGTATCAATACAGGAAGTTCTAACAGAAAATTATTCCAGTCTGGAAGTGGGAGAAGAAAAGTCTTCATCTGAACTGTCTTCAAGTTCAATAGCTGAGGTAAAATAAATTTAATTGCTCAAATTTATCCTTCAGTAATGGCTGATCAGGAACTTGTAGAATTGTCCCAAACTGGAAAGTTTGTTCACCAGGTTAGCCACCAGCAAGCAGTAGTCAGCGTGTGAGAAAGGCTATGTTCCTGGGAAATAAGTGGGGGAATTAGGCTGATGGTTTGTTCTGATACCCACGTAGACATGAACAGCTGAACAGCCACATTCTATGTAATAAGGAGAAACTGAGACTACTGTTCTTTGACATGCCGTTCATGACCTTTTTCCACCCTTTCTACCAAGAAACTCCCATCTTTTACTTGATCCAGTGTTTACGATTGAATTGAATTTATCTGGGTTGTGACACTGTAACAATTAAGATAATTGTTGAAAATAATTTATTACATGCCCTTTGTAAAATGAAGAAGTGTCATATGGTACAGGAACAAGCTCCTTCTTAACAAAAGTGCATCTGTACTTTATAGCAGACAATTGAACACCTTGGACGTCATTAAGGGTTAGTGGATGAAGCATAGAGACTATAAAAATCTCTGGTTTGATGCCCAACTTTGGACAGATCTACTGATCTTATTCTGCATGGCAATCAAGAATGATGTAATTGACTGTTGGGCCAAGCGGTTACCTGTTCATCATTCCTGAGGTTTTGTCTCCAGTTGCTTTATTGTCTATTTATGTAATTGAAGACTGGACTTGACAATCCTGTTCATTGCTCTTGTTCAAGTGTCTGACAATTGACCACTATCTTAACTGCTGTATTTGATACCTGATGCTTGACTTTCAGCTAGGAAATAAAGTATCATATACACGTGTACGTCCATCAGAGGCTCAAGGATCCTGGAAACCACCACAGCCCAGCAGCAATCAAATTGAGACTTCTGATCTGGCTCTCCAGAAGGAAGATAGTTTGGCAAATATGATTGCATCAGCAATAAAAGAAGTGGAAATGGAACAAAGATCTGCAGAAGCGCAGGTGAGGGGGATGTAAGACATATTCATTACAAGTAAGAAGATCTGGTAGATCAGGTGCCATGGAATCCCGGGAGAGCTAGTTAGGTCAATTTAAAATTGGCTGGGAGGAGGGAAGCAAAGGTTAGTGGCTGAAGTTTGTTTCTTAGAATGGACACCAGTACCTAACGGTGTGCTGCAGGGATCAGTGTTGGGACCCTTGGTGTTCATGATTTACATAAATGGTTTGGATGCAAAAGCACAAGGCTTGATCGGTAAGTTTGCGGGTGATAGGAATTTTGACCTTATGACATAGGAGCAGAACTAGGATGTTGCCTCTGCTCTGCCATTCCATCATGGTTGATTTATTATACCCCTCAACCCCATTTTCCTGCCTTCTTCCTGTAACCTTTGACACCTTTACTGATCAACATTTTATCAACCTCCTCTTTAAATATACCCAATGACTAGGTCTCAACAGCCTTTTGTAGAAATGAATTCCAGATTCACTACTCTCTGGCTAAAGAAATTCCTCCGCACCTGTGTTCTAAAGTGACGTCTTTCAAATTCTGAGGCTGTGCCCTCTGATCCCCCACTATAGGACACGTCCTCTTCATAAGCACTCTATCTACACCTTTCAATACTTAATAGTTTTAATGAGAAACTCATTCTTATAAACTCCAGGAAATACAGGCTCAGAGCTATCAAACGCTCCTCATACGTTATCCCTTTCATTCTAGAAATCTCATCTAGTTCTTCTCCAATGCCAACATATCCTTTCTTAGATAAGTGGCCCAAAGTTGCTCACAATGCTTCGTGAGGTCTGACCAATGCCTCAGCATTACATTCCTGCTTTTATATTCTAGTCCTCTCAAAATGAATGCTAATTTTGCATTTGCCTTCCCTACCACTGACTCAACCTGGAAGTTAATCGTTAGGGAATCCTGCACAAGGACTCCCAAGTTCCTTAGCACCTTTGATTTTTGAATTTTCTCCCTATTTAGAAAATAGCCTATGCCTCTATTCCTTCTACCAAAGTGCATGACCATACACTTCCCTACACCATATTCCATCTGCTTCTTCTTTGTCCATTCTGCTAATCTGTCCTTCTGCTGATTCCTGCTCCCACATTACCTTCCCCACCATCTATCTTTATATTGTCCGCAAAACTTGGCCACAAGGTAATCAATTCTGTCATTCAGCTCTTTGACATACAGTATAATGTGAAAAGAAGTGGTTCCAACACTGACCCATGGAATTAGGTGAAAGAAGTAAAGAGCTAAAGAAGGAATCTAGTAGGAGAGGACAGTGCACAATGGTAGGAGGTAGGGAACCAGAAGAGGTGATGGACAGGTGTGGGTAGAGAAGGGGTAAGAGAAATGGAATAGACAAGGGAGGGGAGAGAAATTACTGGAAGTTACAGAAATCGATGTTCATGCATTAGGTTGGAAGCTATCCAGATGGAATATGAGGTGTTGCTTCTCCAACGTGAGTTTGGCTCATGGCAGTTTGTATGTGTTTCTCAAGATCTCTAGCATCTGTAGAATCGGTTGTGTTTATAGATGTAGAGTAGTAATTTTTAAACATATTTGTTGATAACATTTCAGAGCTCAACAATTTTTAAAAACCACCTCAAATTAGTAAAGGCGGGAAAGTAGTAATCATACAGAGATGCAACATCCAAAGACAGACAAAAATAAAGTTGTATTGTTTTTTTTGAAATACAGAAGCATCATCCAAAACCCCCTGAAAGATGCAAAAAAGCTATTTTATTTCCAGAGGTAGTAGTGGCAGACCAAGAGAAAGGCATCCTAGGCTTCAAAATGCACAAATATGTGTTAGAACAAGACAGAACAGTTGCTGCAAAACAATACAAATCAAAGTCAGGATCTGCAAAGTCACATTCTACATGCAAGTATGTTCGAAAGAATGTGGATTCGCGGAAGCAACAGGAGTCGAGGGAGACGAGTTTAATCACACAGAATGCCGATCCACAACAAATGACTTCCACGGCACCTAACAATGAAAATGTTCAGCAGAGTGACGAAGTAGAAGTAGTACTCCCCAAGGAAGAGCCTCATAGGCGATCATCGGAAAGCTAATAACCCAAGTTGACTCAATATAGTTGCCCATTTAAACCAGAGTGATCAGCTTTAGATTGAAGGACGGGGTTGAAGCACATTTAATATCTTGACATAACCAGGGCTTTGATGATGTAATGCTTCTTATTTGTCCTAAATAAATGCAACAAATTCAGAGGCCATTGTAGTTAGAATCTTGAATGCAAGATGGATTTAAAAATAAAATTCCATTTAGATATCTCTTGATTTCAACACTTGCTTATCTGACAGATTATTTCAACTATTAATTGATTAGTATACATGTTGGTTATGTTCACTCACATTCCAGCCTGCTTTGGTTACCCGAAATAAAATGTAACCTTAGCCAGTTGTTAGAGATTTCAACTTCCTCTCCTCATGTCTACTATCATAATGATTACTTCAGTGTTCCACAATGCTGATGATTATGAACCAGTTCCGTATCCGTTCCTTTAACGTCCCTGAGCCCTGACACGTTTACTTTTGTTTGCTGTCTGAGATACACAAGGAGACTGTGGGCTCCTGTAAAAAAGATGAGCTGAGTGATTTTTTTTCTCAGCTGTGAAAAGCACGCAGCTATTATTAATAGCTATCTGCAGAATGACCAAAATACCAACCCATATAAGGCAGCTTCCTGGGTCATCTCTCATACGTTTGCAGGTGCCAAAATGTGTCATCCTTGGCTTTCTTCTCATTCTTAGGGGTTAAACCTCACACCAGTCATTGACAATGTAAGAAACACAAGGTGTCATCCAAATACAAGTTTAGATCAAGTCTGCCCCCTTGTGGGCAGAATAGATTATTTAACACTGCAAAGATCACAAAAGAACAAGGCATATAGTTATTACATCTTTACCAAATAATCTGTTTTTGGCAATACCTATCATTTAAGTGGTTGAACTGATCGGTAGTGTACAGATTATTTGCTGTGTCCAAATAGTGAGACTTCTCAAGGTGCTGCTAAGGTAGTGATGTGTTTTGGGACAACCCAAGGTCATGAAAGTTAATAAACACCAAAGTTAATGTTCTTGTGCTGGATAACAATGTTTCTTTCAGCTTAGCAGTTTTGAAACAGACTTTCACCACAGCACAGTAACCGAATCTACACTGGAACTCTGCCATGTTTTTTTAGATCTGATAAAAAGAACAAGAAATATTTTTGATCAATGCAATCCAAACCATAAACATATTCAATATTGAGTATAGTAAAATTGATGTTATCTTAGAAACATATTCCATTTAAATCATTCTCTTTATCTGTCCTATTCTTCATAACATTTAGATTAAAGAAGTGACAAAATTAGACTCCCCATTTTATCCCAAACAGAAAAAGGTGCCACGTTGGCCTGAACTCGGTCCACTGTCCACCACACACAATGACCTTCTGAAGCTTAAAGGTATCCTGGAACAAAGCAAGTAAATATGATGTCCTGAGATCCCGTGCCAAAATACCCCAACACTCTTCCGCAACTTGAAGGGTATCAAGGACTTCTAAATATATCTGACACCAAAATCAGTTTTAAAAGAACTTGCATACACCAACCTTCTCTGGCATAAAGCTGAGGGTTGTATGTGAATTGCACGTCATCTCTTCATGCCGCGACTTCATTGGAGGAAATCAACAGCCAGCAGTGAAACAGACAGATAACACTGATATCTGACCTCCAGTTCCTCTCAAACTTCTGTGCATGCATGATGAAAGGTGGATGTCAAGAGTGACTAAGCTACAAATTACTGGTAGGTGGTATTGAAAGATGTTCCCTGAAAGATTTTCAGCATTCTACAACATAGACTGCATCACATCATACTTCTCACATATATAATTAATCACAGCTTCACAGGGGTTTAGAAACATGCCACAATTTTATTTTATTGTTTTGTACAAGAAATTATACATTGTGTTTACAGGAATACATTTATACAAAAAGTGATTTATAGCAAAGTTCAAAATCTCAAATCTCACAAATGTTTATCCTTCCCTACCACAGGAAAATGAAGATGTTCTTGTGCTGGACAACGATGTTTCTTTCAGTTAGCAGTTTTGAAATAGCTAAAATTCTACTAAAATACTTTCAACAAAAGGGAAATATGCAGCTTCTGAAATGCTGATCATTCCACTCATTTTACTTTCAACGTTCAGCATCAATATTAAATAAATTCCTAAGGCACTGGTGCATGATTTTTCACTCTCATCTATACCTTTACGGTTCGAAGGTAAATTTAAGTACTTGTATCATTGCGCATGTTTTTTTTGGGTGACAGGTATGAAGTGAGGGAATTGTCTTGCACCATAAAACATTTACATCAGCAAAAACTGCCATGTGGGTAGCACCTACAATGTAGCAAAATGTCTTAAGGTGCTTAATTGGCCTACTGTTACAATAAAATTGACGCAGAGCCAAATGTAACAACAATACAAAAGACAAATAGCTTGCTTAAGGAGAAGTATCTTCAAGCCAGCAAGAGGTAGAGGGGTTATGGAAAGAATTCCTCCCCTGATAATTGAAAGCATAGTTGCCCCTGAGGTGTGATTAAATGTAGGGATGACCAAGAACCTACACTTCGAGCAGCACGTATCCAAAGTTTACTGGACTGGAAAGTGTAGCAACACCAATTTAAATGTTTTAGCTGCTGGGAAAAATCCAGACCTTCTCAAGTACTATTTTCTTGATATTTCAGTTTTAAATGTGAATTACATATTATCAATTTTATTTAAATATAGAATTTATCCCACTTGGAAGAAATGTGGTGTTCGAGGTATTATTCAGTTCTTTATGTGCGCATTTAACATTTCACAAGTCATCTGGCATCTCTACAATGCAAAACAATTATAAATTGTAACCTCAATCCCAGATTATAATTTCAGTGGTGTTAAATTTTAATCTACATTAAACCTATTTAGTGTATAACTGATAATTGTTTGACAAATATATTCTAACAATTCGGTTGCTACTCTCGACTTGAGAAATGTGGATTATACTGCAAAGGCAAGGACTAGGATATTTCTCGGCATAAGTCTGCTTAATTTGCTTGATATGTTAGATGTCAGAAACCGTCCGTCAATAAGGTAAACCCACTTGCATTTTTATTTCCGCAGTGGGATTTCCCATTTATTGCTGTTATAAACACACAGCATTTCTACCTTTGTTTGGTGTCCTTTTCTTTTGCATTAGGTACTGGTGCAAAAGCAGGCATTTTGTGTTAGTCTCACCTTGAGAGCCTGATAACTCACGTAGCTTCTGACACATGCTAAATTTACCAATTGTCTACTGTCAAAGCAATGCCAGGGTGACTCTCCAGATAAAGTGCCTGCTCTCAGGCAGCATCTAACCATAAACTGGGCAGGTGAAATGGCAATTAAAAGAGAGACCTGAGACTACAGATTCTGGAATCAGGACCAAAGAACAAATGGCTGGAGGAATTCGAGTGATGCAGGGCTGACTGTTGCTTATTCGCTATGGATGTTGCTGAGCTACTGACTTTGGCTGGCAGTTTGTTCTTTGCCTCAGTGTTGTAGAGAGATGTTTCCTTCAGCATTTGGAATTATGGCCCGTTCATCAATATTTCTGAAGATTTGGTTGCTTTTGGTGAGGGTATGAAATATTTTTTCCCTTTGTGAATTCTGACCTCTTACAGAAAGGAAAGTGCTCAGAGCTGGCCTGGATTAGACTCTTTCAAACCTGAATTAATATACCTGATGTTTTCCATCAGGATCAATATTAGCTCATCCGGAACTTCAAGCCTCAAGAGCAGTCTCCATAAATAGCATTATAACAAGCTTTAAATGGACAAAAAAAAGAATCAATTCCTCTGCACGTGCACAATCACAGTGCCATCCCACACATTCCCTTTGGTCAGGATAAGTTCTGAGATGCTGAATATATTAGCTATAGTACAGATTTTGATCGCATCTTCAATCACAGCAAAACCATGTCTCATTCAATATTCATCACACACAATGAAAGTACTAAGTAGATCTTTTAGAATTAAGACAAAATAAATTCTTAGGTTTTCTTCTTCCTTCCCCCAAACTCTCTTGAAAGCAATACTGGATATACGTGTAATAAGGAAATCATGCTGTTCATATATTCACTACCATATTTTTGATGATGTGATAACCATGTCTAATTAGATTTAGGAGGCATTCAAGTGTAAGAAAAACAAATACCAGGAGCTGGTAGAGCTGTGCTAGAAACGGGTGAAGGGCACAATGTGAGATTTTGCCAGTTGCACGCTCTGCAAAACCTACTCTCACCTTGGCATTGTGGGAGCTGGAAAGAAAAGAGCCACCAGGACCACCACAGAGGCTGCTGAGCGAGCCTCCAGATGGTTATGGATCAGTAAGTGAGACCTGTGGACCAATGCTGCTGGGACACAAGCCGGGGCCTGATCGACCCTGGCTGGGTCGCCTGGGCAAGAATGTCTGCTGTTGAAGGACCCGAAACACCCAGTGACCCCAGGTTACATCACTGATGATGTGTCCCAGTGCATCTCAGCAGCATCATTTCACATCAGATACTAGCTATGGAAACTGGTATAACATAGTGTATACAGGATTAGACATTGGATCCCACTGAACAAAATAGAAATAAATGGCACTTACACCCTGTTGTTATGTTGGTAGTTTGATACGAAAGTAGCTTCATAATTTTAAGTGGAAAAAGAGCAAAGCCAGTTTATTCCTGATGGCTCCTCAAAAAGCCAGGTCTAAAGGGAAACTACTCCTATGCTCAGGCTTCAGCTTCACCAAAAACAGGAAAACAAAATATCTAACTGCTTCCATTCCACTTTAAGAAATAAACAGATATTATCACCCACCACAAACTGAATTTCCTATTGGATATGGACATTATCCAAATAATATGGATTATTTATAAATGTGAGCTCATCTACATAACTGTACAGTAAATTGAGACACTGGTTGGTAGAGTTCAATTATATTTAAACTTAAGTGATCTATAATGATGCAAACTGTTTAATTGCTTTTATTTACCAAAGGAATTGCAAGTCTGCTCTACTGACTGCTAAAAAAATTACAGTAGCGTGACTGGAGAAGCACTTAATGCAACATGTCACTTTTAAATATTTTATATAGCTATATTTTATAGTTAATACAACCCAAGCCTATGGAATTCTAGCCATAGTAACATTACAGTGAACCTGCATTGGACTTTTCCAAGATGCAATTAAGTCCAATGGTCAAAGGTGAACAGCATTTTAAATGCCACCTCAGAACACTTTGTATATTTGAAGCTCATTTTTATATCCCAGCCCAAGATAAAAGCCAATATTACAATACTATTTAAAATATATTTAGTACGTTTGATGTACATGAAACATATATTTCCTTTCCCACTAAACATCTGCTAATCTAACTCATTAGAAAATACTCCCTTTGGTTGCATCTTTTTCAGATTCCTAGTGGACGATCACAAGAGTTTTGTCTACACAATCTGATCAAGTGCTTTAAAAAAAAAAGTCCTATTGGCTTCATGATATATTTCTGCATGTCACATTATAAAAGTAGATAGGGTGGGGCATAGTTATAGAATCAAGAAAATCAATTTAAATATGCTGATTATGAAAATCTAAAAGTAATTAGTCTTATCTGACTAATCCACTTAAAGGTCAGACTGTGTTAAAAAGGGACATGGCACATTAGATCACCAAAATAAAGTTTTAGGATCAATTGCATTATCTTACATCAGACACCAGTTAAGGGAACTACTAAGAATTAGTATCAATAGTGTTTTCATGTATAAGGTTTGGATCCCTTCAAACTAAATGGAAATAAATAGAACATAAATCCTAATCTCTTGCTCATCTGATTATCATCTAATAAAACTCACAAGTTTTATTAGAATGGCTCCCAGCTGATCCTGCCCATTTTTCCCTAAGCAATGAGATGAGAATGTCTTGGGGAACCCATCTGCCACTTTTCCTTCTTTCATATTTCTACTTGGATACTCATTCCTCTATCTCAGCTTTGTTCCCTCTGCCTCAGCCCAATATCATCCCACTGCAAAATTAAGGACAAACTGTAGGGCGATCTTGAAGTTCAAACCTCTCAACTTTATGAAAGATACTAAAAATCAGATGAAATAACGGTTGGCTGTATATTTATGCATACAAAGTAGAGACATGTACAAAAATATAATTGTGCTTGTACATTCTGCCATTTTGAGTATCTTGGGCAACTACAGATCATAAATTTTCAAATTATTTTTAAAGCAATAATCCAATACTGGAGCAGAAAATGCATCATTTGTAAGTGCAAGTGCACTTTGTGCACAAGTTCAGGATCAATATGGATAAATCCCTGATCTAGATTTACAACACAGATCAAGATTCCCATATATCAACACAAGCAGCAATAACAAATGTCTAATTTTAACAGGTGACCTGTCTTCAGTAACCTTAATGGACAGCAAACACAAGGTGAAACTTATTCAAAACCATTTTGCTTGTCATAAGAAGAGATAAATGGGTAAAAGAACCAAGTTAAAATTCCCAGTCACCATCTAAGTCTTGTACGGGATTGATCGGTCTGTCTCCTTTTGACCCGGATGTCCCCACTGTGGCCCAAGAGCCAGAAAGTGGCATGGCTGGCTGAAGCAGACTGATCAGGGACGCCTTGGTCTGCTTTTTCACCTGCAGAAGTGGGAAAGAAATTAAAACCACTCACACACACAAGCAATCTGCATAGTTTGAGGCATCCAAAATAGATGAAACCATTGTAATGTTAGTGCAACTGATAAAATGTTCCACTTAAAAATCTTATTACTGAGAAAACTAGTAAAATACTAACAAATGCAGACAAGTAATAACTGCATCTTAAATTCATATCCAGCTTGATGGCTTTTATTTACTACATAATTTACTGACTAGCAATCAATTCTCTAGTATTCCTAATCATGAATTACTTTGACATTTTAAAAAATGTAAAGACTAATTATTAACAAATCCAATATCCAGTACTCCACAGTCTCTAAGTTCTGATGAGGTACTGTTTATTCTTAATTTTTTAAATCATTAGAAAATAAATGGAGTAAGTGAGCACCTGTTTAAAGAAGGGGTGGGATAGCAACATGCTTGCTGATGGTCTGAAACAGAGAAATAGAAAATTATTTATTCAAACAAAAGAAATATCTAGATCATCCACAGTAACAACAAAAAAATCATACAAAATTAAAACCTTATCTTAAGGTCAAATCCTTTTTAAAGTTAAATTACAATTTACTTTGAACTTCAATTTTTCTTGAAGGGGCCATATAACCATATAACAATTACAGCATGGAAACAGGCCATCTCGGCCCTTCTAGTCCGTGCCGAACGCTTACTCTCACCGAGCCTCACTGACCTGCACTCAGCCCATAACCCTCCATTCCTTTCCTGTCCATATACCTATCCAAATTTTTTTTTAAATGACAATATCGAACCTGCCTCTACCACTTCTACTGGAAGCTCATTCCACACAGCTACCACTGTCTGAGTAAAGAAGCTCCCCCTTGTGTTACCCCTAAACTTTTGCCCTTTAACTCTCAACTCATGTCCTCTTGTTTGAATCTCCCCTACTCTCAATAGAAAAAGCCTATCCATGTCAACTCTATCTCTCCCCCTCATAATTTTAAATACCTCTATCAAGTCCCCCCTCAACCTTCTACACTCCAAAGAATAAAGACCTAACTTGTTCAACCTTTCTTTGTAACTTAGGTGCTGAAACCCAGGTAACATTCTAGTAAATCTCCTCTGTACTCTCTCTATTTTGTTGACATCTTTCCTATAATTCGGTGACCAGAACTGTACACAATACTCCAGATTTGGCCTCACCAAGGCCTTGTACAATTTTTACATTACATCCCAACTCCTATACTCAATGCTCTGATTTATAAAGGCCAGCATACCAAAAGCTTTCTTCACCACCCTATCCACATGAGATTCCATCTTCAGGGAACTATGCACCATTATTCCTAGATCACTCTGTTCTACTGAATTCCTCAATGCCCTACCATTTACCATGTATGTCCTATTTTGATTAGACCTACCAAAATGTAGCACCTCACACTTATCAGCATTAAACTCCATCTGCCATCTTTCAGCCCACTCTTCTAACTGGCCTAAATCTCTCTGCAAGCTTTGAAAGCCTACTTCATTATCCACAACGCCACCTATCTTAGTATCATCTGCATACTTACTAATCCAATTTACCACCCCATCATCCGGATCATTAATGTATATGACAAACAACATTGGACCCAGTACAGATCCCTGAGGCACACCACTAGTCACCGGCCTCCAACCTGACGAACAGTTATCCACCACTAAACTCTGGCATCTCCCATCCAGCCACTGTTGAATCCATTTTACTACTTCAATATTAATACCTAACGATTGAGCCTTCCTAACTAACCTTCCGTGTGGAACCTTGTCAAAGGCCTTACTGAAGTCCATATAGACAACATCCACTGCTTTACCCTCGTCAACTTTCCTAGTAACCTCTTCAAAAAATTCAATAAGATTTGTCAAACATGACCTTCCACACACAAATCCATGTTGACTGTCCCTAATCAGACCCTGTCTATCCAGATAATTATATATACTATCTCTAAGAATACTTTCCATTAATTTACCCACCACTGATGTCAAACTCACAGGCCGATAATTGTTAGGTTTACTGTTAGAACCCTTTTTAAACAATGGAACCACATGAGCAATACGCCAATCCTCCAGCACCATCCCCGTTTCTAATAACATTTGAAATATTTCTGTCAGAGCCCCTGCTATTTCTACACTAACTTCTCTCAAGGTCCTAGGGAATATCCTGTCAGGATCCAGAGATTTATCCACTTTTATATTCTTTAAAAGCGCCAGTACTTCCTCTTCTTTAATCATCGTAGTTTCCATAACTACCCTACTTGTTTCCCTTACCTTACACAATTCAATATCCTTCTCCTTAGTCAATACCAAAGAAAAGAAATTGTTCAAAATCTCCCCCATCTCTTTTGGCTTCACACATAGCTGTCCACTCTGATTCTCTAAGGGACCAATTTTATCCCTCACTATCCTTTTGCTATTGATATAACTGTAGAAACCCTTTGGATTTATTTTCACCTTACTCACCAAAGCAACCTCATATCTTCTTTTAGCTTTTCTAATTTCTTTCTTAAGATTCTTTTTACATTCTTTATATTCCTCGAGCACCTCATTTACTCCATGCTGCCTATATTTATTGTAGATCTCTCTCTTTTTCCGAACCAAGTTTTCAATATCCTTTGAAAACCATGGCTCCCTCAAACTTTTAACCTTTCCTTTCAACCTAACAGGAAAATAAAAATTCTGTACCGTCAAAATTTCACCTTTAAATGACCTCCATTTCTCTATTACATCCTTCCCATAATACAACCTGTCCCAATCCACTCCTTCTAAATCCTTTTGCATCTCCTCAAAGTTAGCCTTTCTCCAATCAAAAATCTCAACCCTGGGTCCAGACCTATCCTTCTCCATAATTATATTGACACTAATGGTACTGTGATCACTGGGTCAGAAGTGCTCCCCAACACATACCTCCGTCACCTGACCTATCTCATTCCCTAACAGGGGATCCAACACTGCCCCTTCTCTAGTAAGTACCTCTATGTATTGCTGCAAAAAACTATCCTGCACACATTTTACAAACTGCAAACTATCCAGCCCTTTTACAGAATGGGCTTGCCAGTCTATGTGTGGAAAATTAAAATCTCCCACAATCACAACCTTGTGCTTACTACAAATATCTGCCATTTTAGTGCAGTTGCTTAGATTAAATTATTGAATAATATTCACAGATACTATTAAAGTTACTCCACCTTTTACCAGAACTTAGTCTAATTTCAGAATTAATAATATACTCTTCTACTTCATAGTTGTTGCTAGGAAGTCTATCCAGAAGTGGTGAACCTATGACTACCATACTCAAGATGCACATGCAAGTTTTTGTTGGCATGCAGCATGCAGTGTAGCCCCTTGATTCTTTAAATCCCACCCATAATTAAAAGATACTTAATAATTGATAAACTGCCAACTGTTATAGGATTATTAACAGTAAAACAATAAATATACATAAATAAGCAACAGGGTTCATCCTTTTTCCTTAAAATTTTCATAATCATTTTTACCAATTCATTAATTAATGATAATCTCAGCACAAAATTACCATTGCTTGTAAGAGAATGCTTTAGAAGATTATCACCAATTTGAACATACACTCTCAGAAATGTTCACCACCCCTGGTCTATACACACCAATTGTCCAATTCTTGATTGTCCCTGTAGTGTCTTCTCTGTGTGCTTACTTGTATTACCTTTAGTCACAGAGATAATTTCTTCATTAAACAGTAACAATGTTCTTTCCTACCTTTCCTGGAATCATATATAAAATTCTGATAATTCTACAATTCTAAAATTCCAATGGCTTCTGGCATTTGTCTCACCAGGTGATGTTTGCCACGCTTCGTTTTCACTCACAGGACATTACTTCCTTTACACTTGCCTGGTTCACTAGAAGATTTATCATCATACTGTAGAACATCTTTAAAAATTCAATTAGATGTGTTGGGTAATAGAAAAGTAACATCCTTTAGTGTGGAAGATTGTCAGCAATGTCTTAAATGTGCTGGATATGGAAGCTTTACTATGATGTGAATTCAGTTCATTGAGTCATATAGCATGGAAACATGCCCTTCAGACAAACTGTGATGCCCAGCAAGCTTGCTCCACGTGTATTTAAACCTCTAGATCTTTCTTAATCAAGTACCTCTTGTGATGGCTTTTAAATGTTGCTAATGAGACCATCTTAACCACTATTTCTGGTAGCTCATTTCACATGCACACCATCGTTTGTATGGTGAAGCTGACCCTCAGGTCCTTTTCAAATCCAACACTTCTGATCTTAAACCTACACCCTCCTGCTTTTTGGATGCCTTCCTTGGGAAAAAAAGAACTATGTGCTTTTACCCTGTCTATATGCCCTTCATGATATTGTATCAGGTCGCCACTTAACCACCAGCATTCCTAGATTGCACAACTTCTCCTTGTAACTCAGGCTCCTAAGCCTGGGCAACATCCTGGTAAATTTTTTCTGCACTATTTCTAGTTTAATTGCATCTTCCCATAACAGGGTGACCAAAACTATACAGAATACTCAAGATGCAGTCTCACCAATGTCTTATAAACTGCTGCACAACTTCCCAACTCCTATTCTCAATTCCCTGACAGATAAGGCCAGCATGCCAAATGTCTTCCTCACCACCATTTCTACCTGTGCACTACCTTCAGCAAATTATGTACTTGCATTCTGAGGTCCCTCTACAACACTCCCCAGGGCTTTACCAGTCACTGTGCAAGTCCTACCCTGGTTGGATTTCCCAAAATGCAGCATCTCACATTTATCTGATTAAAAGCCATTTGCCAATCGTCAGTCCACACATATGGCTGAACAAGATCTTCCTGCAATTTTTCATAACTATTTACACTGTCTACAATAGCATGTACTTTAGTATCAACCGCAGTCTTACTAACCATGCCTTATATATTCACATCCAATTCATATATAAATGATTTACACACAAAGGTCCCAGCACCGACTAATATGCCAAACTACTAGACACAAACCTCGAGACTGAGAAACAACTCTTGACCTTCACCCTCTGCTTTTGACCACTGAGCCAGTTATGAATCCATTCCGCTATCTCCCCCTGAATCCCATGCCATCTGGCATTCCAGGCTAGCCTAGCATGAGTGACCTTGTCAAGGGCCTTGCTAAAGTCTATATAAACAACATCCACTGGATACAGTCTCATATGTACATCTCAACAATGGCTATTATGTGATGTTCTTTAAGTGGAACTTTCATTAGCAATTCATTCACTTCATTAACAAATAACCCTTTGGTTACTTGCTTACCTACCACAATTTCTGATAACTCTCTGAGTTAGCAGACCTACCGATTTCCAGGCTCTCTCTGTAGACAAAGTTCTACAAAACTGTGAAAAGCTGCAGAGAAAGTTTTCTTTGCTGAACTCGGAGACTGTTCACTTTGATTTGTCCTCATCATGCGGTAAATGGCCATACTCTCCCCAATCCCAGAATCCATTCCTGAGCGGAAGTTTTTTATCATGAGTTCTTTTTGTGGAAAACTGAAGTCCAGCAGACATAATGACCGCTTCAACTTCTGGAGCAGCATCTGCAAAAAGGAAATATGAAAGCTAAATTGACCAACTTCTAACTTCCTCTGTCATACATCAGTCGCATTAAACAGTTTCTTAATGTACAATGCTACATTTTCAAGAATGAAGAAAATCACCTGTGTAGGCGGAGTATTCTGAAAAGGAACCTGGCCACTGGCCAGCTCACATGCTGTGATTCCAAGGCTGTAGATGTCAGACTTTGTATCGTATCCATGCAAGTCCTAATGTAGAAGAGAAAGCACACTGCTAGGAATCCAATGATAATGGACAGGCTTACAATAACACATTTATCTCCGGTTAGCTGCACACAAAGATACATTAAAAAGCTTGCTTCTGCGGCCTCTCAAATCTAAAAAAGAAACAAAATGAGCAGATTCACTCTAAGTATTGGATCTCAGCTGATCCACTTCTGATTAACAACTTTTAGCTCCATTATAAATCAGGAAACAAGGTAAAATTTGAGCATTTTTGCATCGGTTTTCTGCTGTTAAAGCATGGTTGCATAGACACTCAGCATCCCAGAACTGATTGTTGGTGTGTTGACCTTCATTAGTCAGTGGGAGAGCTACAAGGTAACGTTGCAGCTCATTAAAATCCTGGTTAGACCACACTTGTAGTATCGTGTTCAGCTCTGGTCACCTCAAGTTAAGAAGAATGTGGTGCAGAGATTTGCCAGGATGCTATCTGGGCTAGAAAGCATGTCTTCTGAAGATAGGTTGAGTGAGCTAGGGCTTTTCTTTTTAGAGTGAAGGAGTATGAGAGGTGACCTGATGGAAGTGTGTAGGATGATAAGAGGCATAAAAATAGAAAGGATAACCAGAGACATTTTCCCAGGGCAGAAATGGCTAATACAAGGGGCATAAATTTAAGGAGGAAGGTATGGGGAGGAATGTCAAAGGTAAGGTATGGAAAGCTCTGCCAGGGATGGTAACAAAGGCAGGTACACTAGAAACATTTAAGAAACACTTAGATAGGCATGTGGATGATAGAGAAATGAAAGGTTATGTAGGAGGGAAGGGTTAGATTGGTCTTAGAGTAGATTAAAAGGTCAGCAAAATATTGTGGCTCAAAGGCCAAGTACTGTGCTGTAATGTTCTATATTCTTGCCATCTTCAGAAGTTTTCTGATGACTCTGCCATAGTTGGATGCATCAGCAAGGGAGATGAGGCTGAGTACAGGGCTATGGTGGGAAACTTTGTCACATGGTGCGAGCAGAATCATCTGCAGCTTAATGTGAAAAAGACTAAGGAGCTGGTGGTGGACCTGAGGAGGACTAAGGCACCAGTGACCCCTGTTTCCATCCAAGGGTGGAGATGTCCACCATGTGTGGACATGGTGGAGGATTACAAATACCTGGGGATACGAATTGACAATAAACTGGACTGGTCAAAGAACACGGAGGCTGTCTACAAGAAGGGGCAGAGCCGTCTCTATTTCCTGAGGAGACTGAGGTCCTTTAACATCTGCCGGACGATGCTGAGGATGTTCTACGAGTCTGTGGTGGCCAGTGCTATCATGTTTGCTGTTGTGTGCTGGGGCAGCAGGCTGAGGGTAGCAGACACCAACAGAATCAACAAACTCATTCGTTAAGGCCAGTGATGTTGTGGAGGTGGAACTGGACTCTCTGATGGTAGTGTCTGAAAAGAGGATGCTGTCCAAGTTGCATGCCATCTTGGACAATGACTCCCATCCACTCCATAATGTACTGGTTAGGCACAGGAGTACATTCAGGCAGAGACTCATTCCACCGAGATGCAACACTGAGCTTCATGGGAAGTCATTCCTGCCTGTGGCCATCAAACTTTACAACTCCTTCCTAGGAGTGTCAGACACCCTGAGCCAATAGGCTGGTCCTGGACTTATTTCCACTTGGCAGGATTAACTTATTATTATTTAATTATTTATGGTTTTCTATTGCTATATTTCTTCACCATTCTTGGTGCGGCTGTAATGAAACCCAATTTCCCTCGGGATCAATAAAGTACGTCTGTCTGTCTATGAAGCAAAGACAGTTCTGCATGTGAAACTCTTGCCCTTGTGTATCTTACCCTGCTCTTCAAAAAAAAAACAAACCTTGGCTGAATGTGCATGCAGTCACCAGGTTATGTTAGGGTTTCCTCCTGGATAAGTGTTTGTAACCTGTATTTTTCTGTAAGACAAACACAGAATCAGCTGTGACAGGGAAAGCAGCCGCCAGCCAGCCTCACTGATTGTGAGTGAGCAGGTGAGTCTGATCAGTGCCTGAGCAAACTCGGTTTGATCCCACGACGGATGTTGTGCCTTGTTCGTATGCATAGATGTCCATACGTTGGACATTCTTAGCTCCAGGGAGAGCATGTGTTCCTACTGAGTACTTTGGAGACAGAGAATTATGTAAGTACTCATGGTCCTCTCTGCTGTTTTATTCGCGGAAAAAGGTATCACGAAATCAAGCCCAAATTCTGCAAATGAGTGTACAAGTACATTTGAACATGGGGAAAGGAGATAGATAGCCCAAAACTGGATTCATTCATCATAAAATTAAAGACAACTGCAAAGAATATTGCAAACACGAGGAAATCTGCAGATGCTGGAAATTCAAGCAACACACACAAAATGCTGGTGGAACACAGCAGGCCAGACAGCATCTATAGGGAGAAGCACTGTCGACGATTCGAGCTGAGACCCTTCGTCAAGACTAGGGTCATTTGATCATTAAGGTACAAAGTCTAAACAAAAGCAACATTGTCATACAGCATGGAAGCAAGTCCTTCATTCTACCTGGTCCATGTTAAATGAAGTCCGTTTAAACTAGTCCCTTTTCTTTGTGTTTAGCCCTCTCATCCATCTACCTAGCCAAGTAACTTCTAATTGTTGTTCATGTACCTGCCTCAACCGCTTCTTGTGGCAGCTCCTCCATCTATACACCATTTTCTGGGTGAAAAAAACTGCCCTTCTGATCCCTATTGAAACTCTCCCCTCTCACCTTAAAATCTATGCCCTCTAGCTCTTGATCCACCAACAATGGGATAAAGACAGTGTGCATTCAACCTATCTATGCTCCTCGTGGTTTTACACAACTCTAAGATCACTCCTTATTCTTCTGTGCCCCAATAAAGTAAGTCCTAAGCTCAAGCTCTGACAATATCCTCCTAGATGTTGTCCTCACTTTTATCATCTAAATGGAATCCTTCCTATAGCAGGGTGACCAAAGCTGAACACAAAATTCCAACATCATGCATAACTGCAACATCCCAACTGTTATTCTCAATGCTCTGAAAAAATGAAGGCCTTCTTCACCATTCTGACTAGCAGTGATGCTACCTTCACAGTAGAACTTTACAGTAAAAGGTAGACCCTGGTGTTGTAGAACTGTAGAAAAGCCAATTAGAAGCTGTCCTTGAGCCTGGTGGTACATGCCTTCTGGCTTTTGTAACTTCTGCCTCATGTAAGGGAGAGAAGAGAGAATGTCCAAGGTGAGTAGGGTATTTATCAAGGCACAAGAAATGTAGGCAGAGGAAAAGCTGGTTTCCATGATATGCTGTCAAACGTACAGCATTGGATCCTGACAGATTATACTTACATTTGGAAAGATAAGGGTTCATTAAAGATAATCAGCATGGCTTTGTGAGTGAGAGATCATGTCTCACAAATCCAATTGAGTTCTTTGAAGTAAATGAAGATTCATAGAACATTTACTATTATTATTACCTCAGGATTATACGATCCTGAGGTTTGTCTTCCCACAGCCAGCCACAAAACAAACCATGAAAAGTTCAAAGAAAAACATCAAACCTCCAATGTGAAAAAATTGTGCAAACGGCAAAAAAAACCAAGCAATAAACACAGTATATAAAACATCAACCCCAAAGTTAATGAAACAGTCCAGGAATGGCCAACGAAGGCTCAGTTCAGTCCAATCAAGTGCAGTGCTATTCACTGACCACAGGCTGCTGAGCCAGTCCACCCCAATCAACATTGCACCAAACAGCACCAAAAAGCAGCCACCAGATTCCAAAACACATAGCAACATAAACCACAGAGTCCAGTCCACAACCACGTTGACCATGAGGGCAAGAGGTAAATATATTCTACATGGACATCAGTAAAAGGTCTTTGATAAGGTTCTACATGGTAGAATGGGATTGCATGGAATCCAGGGGAGATGGCTAACTGGGTACATAATTGGCCTGATCGGAAGAAGCAGAGGGTGATGGTAGAAGGTTGTCTTTTTATTTTCCAAACTGGAGGCCTGTAATTAGTGGCGTGCCTAAGGGGGTCAGTGCTAAGCCCATCATCATCTACACCAATGATCTGGATAAGTATCTACAAGATATGGCTAGCAAGCTTGCAGATGACACCAAAATAGATGGTTTTATAGAGGAAGTTTATCAAGAATTGCAGTGGAACTTGATCGGCTGGGTAAGTGAGCCAAGGAATGCAAATGAAGTTTAATGCAAATAAGTGTGAGCTGAAGAAATATCCACCCTGACCCACAGCAATTTTTAATGATGTACCATAGAAAGCATTCTATCAGTATGGCAACTGCTCTGCCCAGGACCGCAAGCAACTGCACAGTTTTGGACAAAGCTCCTTATAGGATAAGGTAGACTCAACTTCACAATCTACCTTGTGTTGGCTTTGCACCTTATCATCTGCACTGCACTTTCTCTGTAATTGGAACACTTTATTTTGTTTTCTGTTAATGCCTTCCTTTGCACTACTTCAATGCACTGTCGTAGTGAATTTATCTGTATGGATGGTGAGTCTTACGCTGGTGGTACGCAAACTACTGGAAAGGATTCTTAAGGATAGGATCTACGAGCATTTGGAGAAGTACAGTCTACTCATGGATAGTCAACATGGCTTTGTGAAGGGAAGGTCGTGCCTCATGAGCCTGATTGAGTTTTTTGAAGAGGTAACAAAAGAAATTGATCAGCGTAGGGCAGTGGATGTGGTCTACATGGACTTTAGCAAAGCATTTGACAAGGTCCCTCACGAGAGACTCATCTGGAAAGTCATGAGGCATGGGATCAGTGGAACCTTGGCTGTTTGGATAAAAAATTGGCTTAAAGGAAGAAAGCAGAGAGTAGTTGTGGAAGGAAAGTATTCTGCCTGGAGGTCGGTGACTAGTGGAGTGCCGCAGGGATCTGTCCTGGGACCCCTGATATTTGTGATTTTTATAAATGACCTGGATGTAGAGGCAGAAGGATGGGTGAGTAAGTTTGCGGATGACACGAAGATTGGAGGAGTTGTGGATGGAGCTGTAGGTGGTCGAAGGTTACAAGAGGATATAGACAGGCTGCAGAGTTGGGCAGAAAAATGGCAGATTGGAGTTCAATCCAGACAAGTGTGAGGTGATGCATTTTGGAAGGACAAACCAGAAGACTGAGTACAGGATTAATGGTCAGTTACTTAAGAGTGTGGATGAACAAAGGGACCTTGGGGTTCAAATCTATACATCCCTCACGATTGCTGCACAGGTTGATAGGGTGGTTAAGAAGGCCTATGGGATGCTAGGCTTCATTAACAGGGGGATTGAGTTCAAGAGTAGAGAGGTCATGTTGCAACTCTACAAATCTCTGGTGAGACTGCACTACTCTGGTGACTATTGTGTTCAGTTCAGTTCACCTCATTATAGGAAGGATGTGGAAGCTGTGGAGAGGGTGCAGAGGAGATTTACCAGGATGTTGCCTGGTTTGGAGAACAAGTCATATGAAGCAAGGTTAGCACAGCTGGGACTTTTCTCTTTGGAGCGTAGAAGAATGAGAGGGGACTTGATAGAGGTCTACAAGATTATGAGAGGCATAGATAGGGTGGATAGTCAGTACCTGTTTCCCAGGGCACCAATAGCAAACACCAGAGGGCATATGTACAAAATTAAGGGAGGGAAGTTTAGGGGAGACATCAGGGGTAAGTTTTTTTACACAGAGGGTTGTGAGTGCCTGGAATGACTTGCCAGCGATGGTGGTGGAGGCTAAAACAGGGGTATTTAAGAGCCTCTTGGACAGGCACACGGATGAAAGAAAAATGGAGGGTTATGGGGTAGTGTGGGTTTAGTACTTTTTTTAAGGATTATTTGGGTCAGCACAACATGGAGGGCTGAAGGGCCTGTACTGTGCTATAGTGTTCTATGGTTCTATGGATGGATGGGATGTTAAATAGCTTTTCACTGTATCTCAGAACGTGACAATAATAAACCAATTTAACTTTTTTAAATTTACCAATTTATATGCATCACTGTGCTTAATCAGATTGTTCTACAAATAATAGGTTTATCCCTAGTCCCTTTCTCAAACATCTGCAGTCTTCCAATAGCTGGGCACCAGTCCTCAATGTTTAAATGTTTGAAAGGTTTATGGACATGGCTCCTACAATTTTATCTCATCTGAACGAGATGATTTACCTACCTTAAGTGCAACCTGCCTTTAATAGCGCCTCTTCATCCACTGTTTTAGCCAATGCAGAATCTCAATTAAGCCTTCATTTGCTGACATACCAGCAACATCACCCTTAGGATAAGGTACTCAGTACCAGTCACATCCTCTGCCTCCATCAATAAATTTCCTTGGGCTCTGGTCAGTCACATTTCTTCTCTCACAATATTTTTACTGTTCACATACTTCTGGATTTTTAAAAAGTTTGTTGCTGGTCTTTTCCCTCTGCTTCGCTCATTGCCTTTTTGACTTTCCTTTCTGTAATCATGGCTGGTTCTCACTCGTGCTAACAAACTAGAATCTGTCCTGTGATCTTTTTAAGGTTGTAATTTGGTAGTTTAGTGGGAAGAAACCATCTCTTCTGGTGAGAACATTAGAAGACAGAGACATACTGTCTCAACTTTGCTGGACAGTCCCAAGCCCAGCTGCGAAAGGAGGGTTGGGCATTGGACTAGCAATCCCATCACATAAAAACCTAGCACTACAGAAACACAAATAGGATGTCTAAAGACCTTATCCTTGGGAGAGGAAGGATCTTTTAAGATTGACTACATGTGATGGAGGAAGAGGAAAAATAGATAATTATAGGATTATCATGATTGAACTGAAATGCATACTCCTGTTTCTATCAAATAAAATAGATTTGTTTTAGTAGAACAATTGGACTTGGTTTCAATATTAAAATAGAAACTCTATTTGATGGATTATCCAAATATAAAATTCCCGACTACAAGAAAGTAGGTACATTAAAACCACTTGTTAAAGCACTGAAAGAGAAATGTGACTGATTTTGCATTCATCACACTTTTGGCTTGGTACATAAAGAGTAAAGTTTATAGAGCTAATTAAGCTTACCTGTTGGAGAACTTCTGGGCTTAACCAAGGCAGAACAGAAGCACTGAATTCTGGAAAATCATATACAACTCTTAGCCTTTGTCCATCACTGATCATGCTGCAGAGACCATGCAGACCAGAGAGATAAATATGTCCCTCCCCAGAAATAAGTATATGGCTTGGTCTAACACTCCTGTTGAAGGAAGAAAAACAGAACATAGTTTGTGTCAGTTGGGAAAGTGTTTTGAATAAATTTTCCAGACCTAATCTTGCTCAAGATGGGGAAGTGAATGATCTTTATGTGAATACCTGACGAAATGGGAAGGTTGAATCGGTCTGTATTCTCTTCTAAATTTGACTAGATTCAAATTCATTCCAAACCATTCAATTTCAAGACAACACCAGTAAAAATTAATTTGTTAATGGAAAAGCTAAGTAAGAATGTACTGATGCACTTGTCACTAAGCTAATGCAATGGAATTATAGAAAAATATTTTAAACAGTATTTAGTCCTTAACTTCACAGCATTTCATTTTTCACCAGTTTATTTAAAACAAAATGTGTACTTCATGGTGATTAAGTGCTAACAATTCCTTTGAAATAAATATATTTCAGAAATGTAATCAAGCATGTTCATTAGTAAGCCAACAGCAGCATTAGCTCAATGCAAGCTTCAAATGAAAAGGTTTTAAGGTTTTATGGCTGTATTAAAGCACCACAAATATTGAAAATGAACGTTCAATCTATTTAATGCAAAGCAGTATAATAAATGGAGCACTGAAGAACTGTATACTTTTACAACTGACAAAATTATGTGTGTGCATGCTAACACTAGTATTCATTTAATCTGGATCAAGAAAATCAGTAATGTTTACACTGTTATAGTAGGGAAATGACTTTGATTGAATAAATGCACTGACATTACTAACAACCCAAGCCAAATTTCCCAGATTGCATTGCACCTCCCTATGTTTAATACCTTAAATTCTTTCAAATTTCTACATGCCTCTAGATACTATTTATCAATTATTCCTTTTAAGGAGAGAGAGGATATAATCTAGCATGTGTACACCATTGCCTTAACTCATCAGAGAGTTCTCTTTGCAATTTTAGCCACATACTTAATGAGAGATACAATCTGACTTACTTTTTGATTCTGTTTATAATCACATCTTGACTTGAAACAAATCAAATGCAACACAGCAGATTTGGTACAATGACAGATTCAGATATAAACACGAGGTTAAACAACATCAAGAGGTTGATTCTTGTAATTCTTAGAAAGCAGCAAAATGTGATCAAGGAGTAACATGATAAATTCAAGAAAACGAGGATAGAAGAAAAAAATAGCTTAGCTTAATATCCAAGTTTACCTGTGAATGCATCCCATTTGGTGAATATAATCCAATGCTTTCAGGACTCCATAAAAAATATGTGCCATTAAACTTTCACTCATGCCTTCAGTAAAATACAACTTTAGCAGGCTGCTGGCAGAACCTAGGTAAGATCAAAAAAGCAAGCTCAAGGGCCACACATTCATTAAAAAGCATTAAGTGTAAAGAGTATAATACAACAGATGAAGGTCCCTGTATGGGCTTTACCTTACCGTAGGCGGTGAATGCTAGGATGACCCATAGCTCACTACCTTCTGCAAAGACGGCTGGGTGTGGCAGGATGTTTGGGTGCCGGAGAAACTGCCAGATAAGCAGCTCATTCTGAAAGCAAAGCACAAATTCTTCGGGTAAGGCTACATTCACGAAAACAAATACCATACAGTACATCATCTCACACATGAAATACAGGTTCCATTCTTCCCGAAAATGCTCACAGTTGTTCCTCTTCGGTTACTCTTTCTAATTTTCCCTTAAAAGTTACTAATCTCTAACTCTTTGACTCAATGTGGGGTAGACAGGATTAACTAGTGTTTTCCTGGATTTAGCTTGGGCATCAGCTGGTGTGCCAGAATGGCTTCAACTGAACAAGAATGAGCACTGGGTGCCATAAGATGACCAAAAGAAATGAAGAAATGGAATGGGAGTTAACAGCAAGAAATATAGAAAGGTGTCTCAAGGGCAGAGTCAAAAGAAATGTCAAATGATAAACTGATTGAAATACAGTACATTAAACAAATATTTTGCATCCATCCTCATGGTGAAATACTTATGAGACTACATAGCAAGATGTCCACATCATTGACAACAATTCAAATCCCACAGCAAAATTTTAAATATTCTTTAATCACTCCAATGAAAAAATCTTCATGCTAAAACATTAATTGTGCTCTGCTGCACTTAATCAGAGTGGGATACTAGTAAATGTTGATGTTCTTTCCGCAGAAAATTCAAAGTTAATTGCCAAGTAAAGCAAACAACTAAGGCAGCATGCAAACTATCTTTTATTGCAAAGGACTAAGAAATCAACTCTTGCTCCAGTTGTACTGTTCGCAGTTGATGTTTCCTCTTGCAGGAGTCTTGATCAAGATGGCAGAGTATCCTTAGAAGGGACTGAGCACTTAGGGTGGGGTTAAGAATAAATTTCATTACATTGGGATGTGGTTCCTTGGCATTCCCTATTCCAGAGGACCATGGAAAACCCAACATAAATTTGAGTTTGATATTATCCTTAGGGGCTCCTAGAGAATCAAGAGATAAGATGAAGCAGGAAAGTGTATGTAATTATCAGTGTATTTAATGAACACTGTAGGACAGACTTGAAACCCAATGGTCCTTTCCAAAACATTCTCAAGCAAAGGGTGGCATACTCAAGACAGCATTTTTTAAATTACTGTCAAGATGGATTGTCATATAGCTGCCTCCTACATTCAACCATCCCTCTGTAGGCAACAGTTCTTCCTCCAAACAGCAAATTAATGAAACATAGAAAACCTACAGCATATTACAGGCCCTTCAGCCCACAAAGCTGTGCCGAACATGTCACTACCTTAGAACTACCTAGACTTACCCATAGCCCTCTATTTGTTTAAGCTCCACGTACCTATCCAGGAGTCTCTTAAAAGACCCTATTGTTTCCACCTCCACCGCCGCTGCTGGCAGCCCATTCCACACACTCACCACTCTCTGTGTAAAAAACTTACCCCTGACATCTCCTCTGTACCTACTTCCAAGCACCTTAAAACTATGCCCTCTCATGCTAGCCATTTCAGCCCTGGGAAAAAGCCTGACTATCCACACGATCGATGCCTCTCATTATCTTATACACCTCTGTCAGGTCACCTATCATCCTCCATCGCTCCAAGGAGGAAAGGCCGAGTTCACTCAACCTATTCTCATAAGGCATGCTCCCCAAGTGCTACTTTTGAGGCATAAGTAAAGAAAATCAAGATTTATAGTCAAAAGCTCAGACAGTACTCTGTGGTGTCAGATGCCAACTTTCCAATCAAATGGCACTTAGCAAGAGTTGGTAAGTGATATTTATTCTTCATGCAACATTTACACATAATCTGGTCACAATTACATTACTGTCATTGGAACTGGGCTCAAGGACGCCCAGCTCAGCACAAGAAAGTAACTATACATTTTTCTTAAGAAGTATTTCACTGACCATGAAATATTTGTGCACCATGTAATTTCATAGTCTGCATAATGCATATCCCAGTGTTTGACATACATGTGTAGATGACTGCACACTGCAGCTGTGATGCACGTCAGGGTCAAGTAAATTAACAGCATCTAATGTGAATGTTCACAAGTAAATTGATACATGATAAGATTCAAGGGATCACTGCTTTGATGGAGAGACAGCAAAACTATTTGAAAAAGTGTCAAGCTATCCCTATAGCATTTTGACAATATTTAAAAACTACTAGCTCAATTAAAATTGTACACATCTAAAAAAGATTCTGCTTATTACGTATTTACTATACTGACCTGCAAAGAGGACAGGTTTTCTTCAGAACAGGTGTCCATATTTGTGCGTTTGACAACCACCATGTTTCCAGATGGGATGTGCTTGGCCAGGTTCACTGTGGTTAAATTACTAAAACTCTTTCCTAACATACAAAATAAATAAATATCAAGCCAATTATTGAATTTCTAGCAATCACTGTCTTATTAAAGCCAATGGGAAAATAGCTCAGTTAAATGAAAAGAACAATAAGAATGTAGGAAATAAAGGAGTCTCTTAAGTTAGTTTAAAACTTATAATTGTGAAATATTTCAAGTTCTAATGGATTTCTGTCAATTGCAAAGTAAGTATGGTCAAATATATAAATGCAAGTTACTGGAACACTCACAGATAATACCATGAGAGCAGTCACTATTATGAACTCATGTCCTAACCAGATTAAAATCTCTTAGACATACCTGCCTGACAAACTAGTACTGGACTGTTTCAGCAGATGAGTTGCTTTTGAGTGACATTAAGACTTAAGCTATCCCCTTGTATGCAAGATCCCACAACAATATACTAACACTCCAGAGAACATGAAAGGTGTTATGTAAACATAAATGAGCTGAAGAATAATTTTAACTGGAAAGGAAGACTGAACTGAAGCTCTTCTTGACTTCAGAAATCTTCAACCAAGAAGAAAACCAGGCATTCTTCACAAATTTAATAGAAATCCATTACAAACTATGAACATTAGTGTATCTGTTGTGAACAGACTAGAACACAAAACATAAAAAGAACTGTACAGGAAAGGAACAGGCCCTTCAGCCCACTTTATGTGCTACGTTACCAATCTAACTAACCCATCATGTTTTATATCTTTTTACTTTCTACCCATTTGTCTGTCTGTCTGAATGTTTCCTACAAGCTGCCAGTGTCTGTTTTTACCACCTCCCTCTGCACTGTGTTCCGGGAACCTACCACCCTTTGAGTAAAATAAAAATCACCCCACAAATCTCCATTAAACTTGCCCCATATCACCTTAAATCTACACCCTAGACATAATATATCTCCTCTGGGAAAAAGGCTACCTACCCACCCTGTCTATTACTCAAAGTTTGATAGCAATGTTGTCAATACTCTGTTATCTGTCAGCTGAAAACACTAACAATAGAAGGTGCGAAGGCCACTGTAAACCCCAGAAATTAACTCCACAACTTCAAGAGGACAGTTGGTATTTGAAATCAAAGTAAAACCTTTCTAGTATTTGAAAACAGGTGTAAATATTTTGCGTATGTGGATTTGCAATGTATTTTCTAAAAAGTATCATAATTCTAAAATGAAATTATTTAAGTAGTTGAGAAATACTGAAAACAATCAGCCAGCAAACAAGAATAGGATTAGATTAATGTCTTCAGAATAAAAACCAGCTGCTGAGTTGAGCAACCTGTTGCTTTATTTCAGTATTCAACAGGACATTTGTTAGAGGGATTGAATTTAAGAGCACGGACATTATGCTGCAAATGGATAGGGTAGTGGTGAGGCCGCACCTGGAGTACTGTGTGCGGTTCTGGTCTCCTTACTTGAAGAAGGATATACTGGCTTTGGAGGCAGTGCAGAGGAGGTTCACCAGGTTGATTGCAGAGATGAGGGGATTAGACTACAAGGAGAGACTGAGTCGCCTGGGACTGCACTCACTAGAATTCAAAAGAATGGAAGAGATCTTATAGAAACATATAAAATTATGAAAGGGATAGATAAGACAGAGACATGAAAGTTGTTTCCACCGATAGGTGAGGCTAGAACCAGGGGACATAGCCTCAAGATTCAGGGGAGTAGATTTAGGACGGAGATGAGGAAATGCTTTTCCCAAAGGGTGGTGAATCTGTGGAATTCTCTGCCCACTGAAGCAGTGGAGGCTACCTCAGTAAATATATTTAAGACAAGGTTGGATAGATTTTTGCATAGTAGAGAAATTGAGGGTTATAGGGAAAAGGTAGGTAGGTGGAGATGAGTCCATGGCCAGATCAGACGTGTTCTTATTGAATGGCAGAGCAGGCTCAACGGGCCAGATGGCCAACTCCTGCTCCTATTTCTTATGTTCTTAATGTTTTATGAGGCCATTATCAAATAACTCTAATTTAGTAAGTGTTTTTACCTAGTTCACATAAAAGCTCATAGTGACTGGCACTGGTTGTGTATACCATCTTATCTTCTTGCTGGGATCTCTGGGAACATGAGTAAAATCCATTTTTCTGTGTAGGGAAAAAGGAAACATAATAACAGGTGAGCATCCGTTCAGTTCAAGTAGAAAAATGATAGCATCTAAAATAGTGATTTTTTTTAGTATGGATCAAATAGCTAAACATTAGAAATAAGCACCGTTGCCAGGCAGATTGCAGGAACAGTGCAGAGCTAATCAAGTTAAAAAAAAGACCTGATACTTAACCTTCAGACAGTTTATTTGCATAAAGATCACTGCATTTATCAAAATCTGTAAAGCACCTGTATTTTTTGTTTAAGGCATTGAAGTTGAAGGAGTGAATCTTTCACTCAATAACCAGTAAGACCATAAGACAGAGGAGCAGAATTAGCCCATTCAGCCCATTGACTCTGCTCCGCCATTTCAACATGGCTGATCCATTTCTCTCTCAACCCCATTCTCCTGCCTTCTCCCTGTTACCTTTCATGCCCTTACTGAGCAAGAACCCAACACCCTCCAACTTTAATACACCCAGATACCTGGCCCCCATAGCCACCTGTAGCAACAAATTCCAGATTCACCACGCTCTGGCTAAAGAAAATCCTCCAAATCTCCATTCTAAATGAACATCCCTCTATTCTGAGGCTGTGCCCTCAGGTCCTAGACTCCCCCAATATAGGAAACATCCTCTCCACAACCACTCGATCTAGGCCTTTCAACATTCGATAAGTTTCAATTAGATATCCCCACATTTTATTTTAAATTTCAGCAAGTACAGGCCAAACCAACAGTCGGCCCTCCTTATCCGCGGGAGATTGGTTCCAGGACCCCCCGGGGATACCAAAATTCACGGATGCTCAACTCCCTTATTTAACATGTATCAGTGAAGTGGTCTTTAGGACCCAGTAGAACCCCGGACTTTATTTAACATGTCTCCATGCGGTGGACGTCAGGACCTGGTGGCGCAGCTCTGAATCCGCAGTGTTTCTGTTCACAAAAATAATCATGATCGCGATTGAAAGTAAGGTGGAAGTAATAAAGCGATCGGAAAGAGGTGAAATGCCATCGGCCACTGGAAAAGCGTTAGGCTACAGTCGGTCAACGATCGGAACAATTTTAATGGAGAATGTGAAAGGCCCTGCCCCGATGAAAGCTACAGTTATTACTAAGCAACACAGTGGTTTAATTATTGAAATACGTATGTTTCTTAAGTGTTTTATATGCAGAGAAAGGTAAAATATATACTATCTACTAAGAAAAACTTTTGACTAACTGACACTAAATAATACTGGATGTACCTGTTCCGACTTCAAATCTGACTTAAAGACAGACTCAGGAATGGAACTCATTCATAACCCGGGCACTGCCTGTACTTTTAACTCATTTCTAGATTACTTATAATACCTAATACAATGTAAATGCTATGTAAATAGTTGTTATACTGTACTGTTTAGGGAATAATGACAAGAAAAAATAGTCTGTACATGCTCAAGCAACGAGTGCTGGAGAGAGAACTTCCGGGTTTTCCCGATCCATGGTTGGTTGAATCCACGCATATGGAATCCGTGGATAAGGAGGGCCGACTGTACTCCTCATATGATAACTCTTCCATTCCTGGAATCATTCTTGTGAACTTTCTCTGAACCCTCTCCAATGTTAGCACATCCTTTCTTAGATAAGTGGCCCAAAACTGCCCACAATACTCCAAGTGAGGCCTCACCAGTGCCTTATAAAGTCTCAGCATTACATCCTTGCATTAACATTCTAGTCCTCTTGAAATGAATGCTAACATTTCTGTCTTTGATATCTCTTTTTTCCCTTTCAAGGTTCTTCTGAAGACCCTGATCTGGAGTTACACTCTGATTTCAGTTCTTTGCAGGAATGAAACCCGCTCTCAGGGCCTCACTACTGATATCCCAAGGACGCGGCCTGGAAGGTGAGCGCGCCTTCAGGGCTCTTAACTTTCGTGGCTCTGGAGACGTGCTGATTCTAGGCCGGTGCTCCTTACTGAAGCCTCACGGGAGAACACGGAACATCGGGAGCAGCGGGTTAGCTGATGGGGGTTGTATATCTGGAGTGCTGCACCTTTCTGGTGCCAACTCTTTGGGCGCAGAGCTCAGAAAAAGCGACGCAACAGACTTCTAAAATCGTAAATCAGCGAGTTGTTTGTTATGTCTCTCTCTTGCTGTGAAACAGGGACACCTCATTTTCCCTTATTGGGGGAGACAGAGAGGGACACGAATGAAATGGGAGACAGTATGACAAATTACCAGGTGAATGAATAGTTTCTGGGTTAGTGCAAGTCTGTGTCTTTATTGATGCTTGCTGCACACTTGAGTGCTTAGTGGAAGGTGCTGTTGCTCTTTGCTTTTCGGAGGTGGGGGTGGGGTTGTTGCCCTCCTGTTGTTTGTGTGTGGGAAGGGGGAGCTGGGGGGGGGGGCTTTTGGGTTCTAACGTTTTAACTGTCATTCATTTTTTGTGGATGTTTGTCTAGAAAAAGAATTTCAGGATGTATATTGTATATATTTCTCTGACATTAAATGCACCTTTGAAACAGTGCATTTGCCTTCCTTGCCACCAACTCAACCTGCAAGTTAACCATTAGGGAATCCTGCATGAGAACTCTCAGGTCTCTTCGCACTTCTGATTTTTGAATTTTCTCCCTGCTTAGAAAACAGTCTACACTTTTATTTCTTCTACCAAAGTGCATGACCATACACTTCTATTCCCAGTCTCCTAATCTGCCTGTCCTTCTGAAACCTCCTGCTTCCTCAACGCTACCTCTCCCTCTATTCCTGCTAGTATCTTTCCTGTAATACCATGGGCTCTTATCTTGTTAAGCAACTTCATATGCGGCACCTTGTCAAAGGCCTTCTGAAAATCCATGTACACAACATCCACCAATTCTCCCTTGTCTATCCTGCTTATTATTTCCTCAAATAATTTCAACAGATTTCCCTTCAAGTAGATATCCAACACAAAACCAATTTGAGAAGCAGAAACCTACATGCCACCTACTAGTTGTAAGATACAATTCTGACAACTTGCGACTGAGAATTTGCAACCAATTCCAACAACTGACATACCCACCTACAATTTTGCAAAGTTAACAGCAATGTTATAAACTGTCTGCAATGTGACTTTTGAACTATATTCACTGCAAAGATTCTACTTAAAGAAATATTTTTAAGTCAAGTGCATAGACAAATTTCAAATAAAGAATGCAAGTTCATGATTTTCCCAATATAGCGACATCTTTGCCATCCAACGTTACCATCAGAACTAAGTGAAACTTTGCATTATAATTCAAACAATGAATAGTCTATCTTGTAATTTTTCTGCAGTATCAATAAATGACACAATGTTGCTTATAAAGCATAATCAGTCTTGGAGGGAAAGCTTCTGCCCAAGTTTATCTCCCTCATAATATATTCACTCTTTTGATCCACACAAATTAAGTATGGATCCATTCCAAACTGGTAGAACTGTTGTGCACACTGAAATTATTTTGCTCATCTAGCACTCCTCAGCTCAGTTGTGTGTAACACAAACATATTTAGCAGGCGCTCAGAAGTCATGATTACTTTACAAAAAAAAAGAACAGCATGCCAAATTGTCAAATGTGAAGACTAATCCTTCTCACTACTATCACTGGTACATGTTAACCTTATCCACTAACATCACATTTAAATTATAACTCACCGGACAATGACGGTCTTTACCATCTACCTGGTTCTCAGCATCAATTGGTTCTATTTCTGTCTGTGAAATGCAGGAACAGTCCTTAAGAGAGATTAAGAGAAAAAAAATCAAGTTCAAGTTCTAGTTGATTGCCTTGAAAAAGATTCAGCCCCCCACAACTATTTTTATGGTTTACTGTCTCACTTTCGACACAAAAGCATACTGGGAGAGCAACCATGGAGTGGACTCAAACAAAGAAAATTGATGTCCTTGAGTGGTCCAGTTAGAGTCCTGATCAACCAAACATCCTTGGCAAGACCTCATGATTGCTGTCCACTGCTGCTCCCCAACTAATCTGGCACAGCTTGACCAATTTTGCAAGGAGGAATGGGAAAACCTTGCTCCATCACACTGTGCAAAGTTAATAGAGACTTATCTAAGAATACCGGCTGTAATAGCTGGCAGAGGTGGTTCAACTAAATACTGAGCAAACGATGATGAATACTTTCGAACTGCTGACATTTCAGTTTTTGAATTTTTAGTTTTTTCATGTTTTACAATTTTCCATGTTTTCTTGGGCTCTACCGTGAAAAAAAAAAGCATGTGATTCCCAAATAAGATTCAAGATTCATTTATTATCAAAGGATGTATAAATTATACAATCTTGAGATTTTCTTGCTCAGGTAGCCACAAAGAAACCCGAAATAACCCAATTAAAGAAAAAAAAAGAATAAAAATAACAATAAAGGCTAACACTCAATGCGCAAGAGAAAAAAATCATGCAAACAATTGAAGCAAACAACAGCATTCCGAACCAAAATTGAGTCCTCAGATCCAAATCCCGGACTAGGCCCAAAGCCTCACTTATCAGTTCATCATATTAGCGGGCACGGAGCACAGCTGCCGGGGCAGTCTTCATAGCCTCAGCGTCAGAGAACAAGCAAAATCGGCTCTAGTCCCAACCAACACCATCTTTTCATGTGGTGGCGTTTAAATTTACCCAACAGCAGAACACCAAAAGGCTCCAGGGAGAGGGTAGTGAAGATTGTGGAGAGCAAGCGAAATTGGCTCTTGCCTCTGATCCGGGCCGGCATGTAAATGGTCTAAATAGTGAATTGTATCTTGCTCTAGGAACAGGGCACTGCAAAGGATTTGGGACCTCAACCACAACACCCAGTAACTCACTCCAGGCCCAGATTGGGGGCTAAATACTTTTACAATGCACCGTATAACTAACATACAACACAAAGTAATATCACCATAAATCAATTAACAAATAATAAAATATATTCCAGAAAATTGACGTTTCGCATAAAGTGCATTTATGACACAGGTTAAAAAGTAAACCCTGTAACACTACTGGCGCTTTATAAGCAATGAGACCTGTGGGGGGTGGGGAAGAGGCTGAGTAGTCTTGTGCCCTGGAGATAGAAAGTTGTTTTGCATCTCAATATTCCCTGTCTAAATGCTATGACAATTCTTGCCTAATGTTAGGGGATCAAAGAGATTGTATGAAAATGGAGAATGCAAGCTTAATGTAATTAAACCTCAGATGAGCGTACGGAGAGGCAAGGCCAGGAGGTGTTTTCCTAATATCCAAGATATTAGCTGACTTCAGCACTGAAAGCTACAAGTGGGATTGAAGGCTGGCTAACTTTCAGTGGTAAAATGTGGGTGACTGCGTTCTACAAAGGGTTGGAAATATGCTTTTCAAAATATACATTAATGATTTAGACAAATCAAATCGTTAAATCTAAATCTGCACATGATTGACACCCAAGTTGCAATTTGTTGAAAGCATTGATTTGCTACATTAGACCTACAGTGGATGTTTTAAGCAGAGCCAGTGTGCACACTCACACATGGTGTTCATGCTCTGTTCCTGAAAAGGACAGACACACCGTGAAATGATTAATGCAATGGAGAAAAGGTGGTGGGGATTAAGTGGAGAAACTGGTGCTTATAAACCCAGATCTGTGGTCAGCGACAGTCAAGTACATGCAAAAATGACGTGTGAACAGTCTATGTAGATTCAGGGACATAGATAATGAAAGTTAAACTGGGGCTGGATACATCAATTACTATAAACTGCACCAAAAATTAGCAATTCCATAAAAGTAACCAAGTACTGCGATTAGGAATTAGAGAGAAAATACACACATAAACAGTCCCTTTAGCCTACTGACTCCATAGTGAACACACTGCTTACATTAATCAATTTAAAAAAAAAAAATTCTCCGCATATTTCCACATCACCGAGGACCTCACGTGGTCTGTACAAACCAGCTGTGTGGTGAAAAAGGCACAACAGCACCTCTTTCACCTCAGACAGTTGAGGAAGTTTGGTATGGGACCCCAAGTCCTAAGAACTTTCTACAGGGGCACAATTGAGAGTATCCTGACTGGTATGGGAACTGTACCTTCCTTAATTGCTGGACTCTGCAGAGACTGGAGCGGACAGTCCAGCACATCTGTAGTTGTGAACTTCCCATGATCCAGGATATTCACAAAGACTGTTGTGAAAAAAGGGCCCAAAGGATCATTGGGGGCCCAAGTCACCCCAACCTCAATCTATTCCAACTGCTACCATCCGGGAAACTGTACTGCAGCATAAAAGCTAGGGCCAACAGTCTCCAGGACAGCTTCTTCCACCAGGCCATCAGACTGATTAACTCAAGCTGATTTGAGTGTAATTCTATGTTACATTGACTGCACATTGCACATTTAGACAGAGATGTAACTTAAAAAGTTTTACTCATGTATGTGAAGGTAGTAAGAGATAAAGTCAATTCAATTCAATTAATGGTGAAATGGCAAAGGGGTCAGGAAGTGAGATCCTTGCTACATGATCCTTGCTCCATGACACAAGCAAACTACTCACGTTACCGGTCCAGTTCTGTTTCTGGTCACTAACAATGTACAATGGCGGGGAAGTCAGCAATAACATTGCTGCTGAATGCCAGGCTTAGATAGTTTTCTTAATCTCCTTGTCAGAGGTAGTCAACGACACAGAAATAGAGAATGAGTGTTATTTGCCACATTTCAGTCCAAACTTGAAAGCTGTGCAGTTCTTGCTACATTGTTCATCTTCTGCAAGGTTGTGATGGAAATGACTATCACCACTTCTAACCTTCACACTGACCTGAGAAATTCCTGCCATAATACTCTGGTATGAGATGACATCTTAACACTCTTTGTGCTATGTTTGACCTAGGCAACAAAAACTTACTCCTTGATTCTACTGACTTCAGATTATAATGGCTGCTTGCTGCCACATTGGTCAAAATTGCCTCAAACGTCATGGACAGTCTCTCTTTCCTGACCTTTGTAACTCAGTTCTCTTGTCCGCATTTGAAGGAAGGCTGTAAGTGAGATCCAGAATGAAGTGGTCTTGGCAGAACCAAAAGTGAGCTATGTGAAGATTATCAGAGAGGAAATACCATTTGACAATACAGTCAACAAAACTTCTTGTTATTTTTCTGGTAATGAAAGATTAACTGATGGTTGTTAGGAATTGGCTAAATTTGATTTGTCCAGGTTTTTAAATAGAAAATTTGCTACAGAGTAAGCATATACTTAGATAGCTGTAAATGTTGTACTTCTGTTGAACAGTTTAGATAAATGGACAGCTTGCACCACAGCTCTTGCTGTAACCAGTCTACTGTAGAGCAAATCACACTAGTTCATGACTGGCTTCAGCAGTGTCAAGGACTTCAAAATAAAGCAAAGGTAAAATGTCCTTGGTCTAAAAATGAATGCAAATACTTCAGTCTTCTATTTATCTCTTCACATTCCCCCCTCCCCCCCCATCCCAACAGGATCACAGAAGTCAGTCTTCATTCAATTCCACATAACAAGAAACAGCTGAGAACAAAGTCCAGACAATATCCAGACTATTATAATGAAGACCTGCACTCCAAATCCCACCGTGCCTCCAGCCAAAGTGATAACGGTATCCTGTTCACAAAAGGCACGTGGCTACTCATTTCCCAATGAGTCTACTCGTAAACATCAAAGTGCTGGAAAGGATTATTGACAGTGCAATCATGTACATTCTCATCAATAACTCCCTCACTAATTCCCAATTTCTCTTTTGTTAATACCACTAAGACCCAGACCTCACTACAGCATTGGTCCAAACATGGACCAAAGAGTCCATTCCAGAGGTGAGGTAAGAGTGACTCTCGTCACCAAGATGACCTTTGTTCACAAGCATAAATTACCTTGGTAAATCTGGTAACTGCACTTCGTGGGATGGAGATTGTTGCAGTTCCATCAGCTCAGCCCAGCCCAGGACATCACTGTAGGAATTTGTGAGAGCAAAGCTCTAAACTCAACTATTTTCAGCCACTTCCTTTATGATCTTCTATCATGTCTGAAGTAGACCATACCTGCATGTAGCAAGATCTGGTCAACATTCAAAGGGTTTTAAGTAGAAATAGCATTCACATTTGTGTCAGATAATAAACATCCCAAACACAGAGTGAGACCAACTACCTATGACATTCAACGGTGATGCCATTGCCAAATAGCCATGATCAGCACAAATCCTGTGGCTGACCTGCATGAATAACAAAATTGCAAAGCCTTTCCACAATCTCCTAGGCACAAATAAGGAGTATTTATCATCCCAGATGGGTGAGCTTCAACAGCTCACAAGCAGCTCAGCACCATCCTGATCAGGACAACCTGTTTGTTTGGTAACCCATTCACCATTCATTCCATTTGCCACCATTGAGCTGCCTGTACCATATAAATTTCACTGCAGTTATTTACTCTGGCTACACTGACACCCCAAGGACAAAGACTGCAAGGACCCTGGAGCACCATCACCTGCAATATACATTGGAAATATATGACTGCTCCTTCACCTTGCTAAATTCTAGAACAGCCTTCACTTCAGAACTGTGCAACAGAAGGACTGAAACTGTCTCAACAGCACCTTCTCAAAGGTACTCAGGTTGAGGACAATAAATAGTTACTTGTCAACAATGTCCACAAAAGATTGAACAAAAACTATGCTTTGCTCACTATCATGCAGGGGGAGATGCATGGTGTCTCCTACTCCATTTACTTGATTGTCCACAGATGGATAGAGGACAGTAAAACATTGTATTGATCCTTAGCTCTGTCTACTGAAAGCTGCTTCCAGTTTTAATCACATGTATTGACAAGTTATTTTCATAAGTTTATTGTTACCCTTTTACACACCGCTCCACACTTCATTGATCCAGGTTTGGTCTCCTAATGTAATGGTAACCAGTGTTCACGTAACTGCCTCCACTGCAGAGATCAAATACAGATTGGGTATCCACACAGACTGGAGGTGTTAGGGGCTCTGGATAGAGGTAATGTCGTTTCTTTGATGTCTGGCAGCTGCACTCTACCTAGGAGGGTGGATGGACATCACTGGTCCTCATCCATTCCTAAATCTCGCACATCTGCCTCCAAGTAGCCCACCACTTCAGCAGGCGGGCTAAGTGACGTGAGGGGGTGGTGTTAACACGGCACCACCAGGCAAAGGGCCTCATCAATGAAGCCACTGGTCAGGGCAATGAGTTCTCTGATGAACTACAACCGCCACGTGTTCGAGAACAGAGCGAGTCTCCAAGTTGGAGGACAACGGCTGTGGTCTGGCCTAGAGAGGGATGGGTGCCACCAGGCTTCACCAGCCCAAGACACACAATAGTGCCTATGACCCATAGGCAGGTTGCTGGATCGGATCCAAACAGAACAATCCACTGTGTGCATCACATCATGCTAATACCCAAGATAGACTTTTAGGTACTAGTCACTAGATATATTAACTCTCTGCTCCACTCTGACCCTTGTCCTCAGCCTCCCACATTGCTCTAATGTAGCTGAAATTAAGACTTTGTCATTATTCTTAATACATATTGCATGGCAGTTTGGCATAATTGAGTGTTCCAGGACAGGTAAGAAGGTTGCAGGTTATTCAGTTAACTGAATTCCAAACATGCTCCAACGGGATGTAAATACACTTTGGGTATCTACTGTGTGTATCATGTCATGTTAAACCCAAGATTAACTTTTAGATACTTGCCCCCAGGCATATTAATTGTTTGTTAATCAGACATAGTTAAATCTTGGTCTACTGATTACTAGTTCCAGTAATTTAACTATTATGGCAACCACTTAGACAAACAGGAGGCTGCAATTACATAACAGCTTTGGGTTGACTTACCAGAAAAGACATGGAAGCTCCGATATACTTGGTGATTCACATGAGCACTGCGACCCTGATAAAAAGAAATACTTGAAGGATGACCTTTTGATTTAGTCAGCTGATCAAACAAAACTAAGAACTTGCACAAGACATGTGTTTCTATAGCTCTTACTAAATTATGTTATAAAACTTTGATGCCAATATCCTCATGTACCAAGTCTATTCATTGTCATCCCTGACCTTACGATCTAGTTATAATGTAGGTTTTTAAACTCTGTCCTGTGTTGATAAAGCTACCCTGGCCCTGTCACTCCCTGCAAGTCCTGATGAATGGTCTCAGCCCAAAACGTTGACTGTTTACTCTTTTCCATAGATGCTGCCTGGCTTGCTAAGTTCTTCCAGCATTTTATGTGTGCTCTCTCACCTTAAGAACTCCACTGCTTGACTAATTTCTGGTCACCTCTTACAATATTCTCTTCTATGGCTTAATCAAATGTTTTTAATTATCATGTGGAGGATAACTCTGGAAGAAGCAAACCCAGCAAGCTTCTGACAAGAACAATCTGGTCTGGAATAGTTATTGATAAATAACCACATCCTATTTTGTGTGCTCTGCAGCACTGAGCTCAACAAATTTTGAATGCATCTGTTAGCTCACTCAGTACAGAACAAGTGAACTTGCCACCCTCCTAGCTTATCTGATTCTGACACACACACACATTGATGCATTTCCCCCACGGAATTTTCACTATTGCTTAGTAAATAGAAATATTTTAAAATATCATGCTTTACTATGAAATTGTAATTACATGAAACCCTATTGTACAGTAACAGCTCATATTAAGATTTTCACTGAAAAGTGAATTCAACATTCACATAGTTTAGTGCTAACCGAAAATATCTGAGTTGTTTAAATTCGATTTTCGTTTAATATTCATCTGCTATTGATATCAGCCAATGCACTTACTGAATAAGCTACATCATTTGCGAAGTATGTTAATATTTAAGACACGATCAGTATCAGAATCTCCTGCTTCTCAAGAAATACGGTGGACTTTTGGAAATGGAATTAACTTTACTTCCGCTCAACCAATCGTAGGCACTGCAAAATAAAGACAAAGCATTAAGCCACCAGTTCCACGTAAGGTAAATTGATCCAGCCACCCCTAACTGCTGGACACAACTCCAATGAGACCATCAACTTGCACCAATGCAAAAAGTTGATGCTGAACATTCTTTTCGTTTTGCGCAGTTAATTTTGCAGGTTTACAAAAGATCACTAAGCTCGTATGCTCTAACGATCAGAGACATTTAAAGGGGGAGAGAGGGGAATCTCACCCCACAACATAGACAGCCCCTTCACAAGCTTCGCCTGCCAGCGACAGTAAGAAACTTCAAAACCAATTCACGGCTCTAAACATCTTGCCTATCCATGCTCAGGCCTCGGACCCCAGGCGCTTGAGGAGTGTGAGTGAGGAGGGGCAATGTGGACGTTTCATTCCCAGTGGCGAGAGGCGTCCCTGCTATCCTCCCGGTCCTCCAAGGGATCACGTCCCCTCAACCCCCCATAGTTGCTGCCTCAGCGAATCGCCCTCCTCCATCCATGATCGGTCTCCCTCACCTTGATCAGGGAGGGAGGGGGGTGGAAGAGGCGGGGTGGCCCTCCCCCGACAACGAACCGTGACGTCACAATGATTGACAGTTTCCCCTTTGACAGCGGGCAGGGCAGCCATGATCTCGCGAGAGGAGGTCACTGCGTTGTGAAGCTGGCAGGCGGGGGCGATGGATTAATCCTGACACATGCTGAAGAGAGCGGTGGCTGGGTCGAGGTGGGGAGGAGTTTGTGTATCTCTCTCTAGAAACTGGTTCCAAATTACGTCAAATAAGCGTCTTTTGTAAATCTATTCCTCTTTACTGTTCACTGACGGCAGAAAGCAGCGAACCTGCCTGCTTTGCTCAGTGTCATGGGATAGGATAAAAAGAGGGGCGGACCGGCCTCCACTGACTTGTCGTTCCGTTTCCCGACCAACCCCAGATGTAGAGTAGCCTCTAATCTTGCTATTTATATTGGAGCAGTTTCAGGTTGGTGACCTGAATAAGGATAAATAAATTAAAGATTAATAATCTCAAAGGATAGACAACAGGATGATTTTGGGTACAAAAAAACAAAGTGGCTGCTTCATAAACAATCTTACTAGACGTGATAAGCTGGGAGAAAAATGGCTCTTTGACCAACTCAAATCTTCTCCAGCTGAGTCACCAACCCCAGGCTAAATGGCTCAGGTGGATGGATATCATGATATTGTGAGCAGTTTGGGCCCTTTATCTGAAAAAGGATTGCTGGCACTGGAGAGGGTCCAGAGGAAGTTCACGAGAATTAAAGGATTAATGTATGAGGAGTGATGAATGTCTTTGGCCCTGTAATCACTGGAGTTTAGAAGATGAGGGGGAATCTCATTGAAACGTATTGAAAGGCCTAGATAAAGTGGATGTGGATGTGGAAGGTGTTTCCATGGTGAGAGAATGAAGGACCAAAGGACACAGTCTCAAAATACAGGAATGTACAAGATTAGAGATAAAAGTGGGAAGATGTGCCTGGAGGCTGTGGAAGTGAGCGAGGTCCTCAATGAATACTTCTCCGGTATTCACCACTGAGAGGGAACTTGATGACGGTGAGGACAATATGAGTGAGGTTGATGTTCTGGAGCATGTTGATATTAAGGAAGAGGAGGTGTTGGAAGTTGTTAAAATACATTAGGACGGATAAGTCCCCGGGGCCTGACGGAATATTCCCCAGGCTGCTCCACGAGGCAAGGGAAGAGATTGCTGAACCTCTGGCTAGGATCTTTATGTCCTCGTTGTCCACGGGAATGGTACCGGAGGATTGGAGGGAGGCGAATGTTGTCCCCTTGTTCAAAAAAGGTAGTAGGGATAGTCCAGGTAATTATAGACCAGTGAGCCTTACGGCTGTGGTGGGAAAGCTATTAGAAAAGATTCTTAGAGATAGGATCTATGGGCATTTAGAGAATCATGGTCTGATCAGGGACAGTCAGCATGGCTTTGTGAAGGGCAGATTGTGCCTAACAAGTCTGATAGAGTCCTTTGAGGAGGTGACCAGGCATATAGATGAGGGTAGTGCAGTGGATGTGATCTACATGGATTTTAGTAAGGCATTTGACAAGGTTCCACACGGAAGGCTTATTCAGAAAGTCAGAAGGCATGGGATCCAGGGAAATTTGGCCAGGTGGATTCAGAATTGGCTTGCCTGCAGAAGGCAGAGGGTCGTGGTGGAGGGAGTACATTCAGATTGGAGGGTTGTGACTAGTGGTGTCCCACAAGGATCTGTTCTGGGACCTCTACTTTTTGTGATTTTTATTAACGACCTGGATGTGGGGGTAGAAGGGTGGGTTGGCAAGTTTGCAGATGACACAAAGGTTGGTGGTGGTGTAGATAGTGTAGACAATTGTGAAGATTGCAGAGAGACATTGATAGGATGCAGAAGTGGGCTGAGAAGTGGCAGATGGAGTTCAACCCAGAGAAGTGTGAGGTGGTACACTTTGGAAGGACAAACTCCAAGGCAGAGTACAAAGTAAATGGCAGGATACTTGGTAGTGTGGAGGAGCAGAGGAATCTGGGGGTACATGTCCATAGATCCCTGAAAGTTGCCTCACAAGTAGATAGGGTAGTTAAGAAAGCTTATGGAGTGTTAGCTTTCATAAGTCGAGGGATAGAGCTTAAGAGTCGCGATATAATGATACAGCTATATAAAACTCTAGTTAGGCCACACTTAGAGTACTGTGTCCAGTTCTGGTCGCCTCAGTATAGGAAGAATGTGGAAGCATTGGAAAGGGTACAGAGGAGATTTACCAGGATGCTGCCTGGTTTAGAGAGTATGGATTATGATCAGAGATTAAGGGAGCTAGGGCTTTACTCTTTGGAGAGAAGGAGGATGAGAGGAGACATGATAGAGGTGTACAAGATATTAAGAGGAATAGACAGAGTGGACAGCCAGCGCCTCTTCCCCAGGGCACCACTGCTCAGTACAAGAGGACATGGCTTTAAGGTAAGGGGAGGGAAGTTCAAGGGGGATATTAGAGGAAGGTTTTTCACTCAGAGAATGGTTGGTGCGTGGAATGCACTGCCTGAGTCAGTGGTGGAGGCAGATACACTAGTGAAGTTTAAGAGACTACTAGACAGGTATATGGAGGAATTTAAGGTGGGGGTTTATATGGGAGGCAGGGTTTGAGGGTTGGCACAACATTGTGGGCCGAAGGGCCTGTAATGTGCTGTACTATTCTATGTTCTGTGTACCTTTAAAATGGAGATGAGGAAGAGCCAGAGGGAGGTGAATCTGTGGAATTCATTGCCACAGGTGGCTGTTGAGGCGAAGTATATTAAGAGTGGAGGTTGATAGGTTGTTGATTCAAAGGCTACGGAATGAAGGCAAAAGAATGGGGTTGAGAGAGATAATAAGTCAGCCGTGATTGAATGGCAGAGCAGACTATGGGCCAAATGGCCTAATTCCGCTTCTATGTCTTATGGCCTTATAAAACCTGAACAATGTCTGGAATTGTCAAACTAGCAAGTATTGGGGCAGCGTGAGTGAAATTGCTCTGATGAGAGCTTGTTGACCTGAAAGGCTAATCCTTTTTCTCTCCCTGTGGATGTTGAATGCATTGTTGCGTATATCCAGCATCCTCTGCTTTAATTCTGTGTATGCAGCATCCAGAGTAGGATTTTGCCTTTTATGTAATTGTTGGTCATCCCATAGTATCTTAACTTCAGATGACAACATTGATAGAGTGGTAACACATCTTAGCCTCCTGAGCCTGCTCCAGTATTCAATGAGGCTATAGCCAATTTATAGCCTAGCTTCATACACCTACCTTTCCCCATATCTTTTATCATACAGAAGAATGTAGAAGAGTCTCAAGAAATATCTTTTGCTACTTTGTGTTTGCCCAAAGAATTATTTACAGCAGTGCACTAGCTTAGCTTTGTCCCACGTGATATCTTCCTCAAATGTTCTCACTGTGTCTTTGAAAATAAACCACCAGAACAAGATGTATATGAATGTTTTGGTGGCAACCTAAATCAAACACTATCATCCAGTAGTACTTCCATCCATGATGATGGAGTGCTTTGAGGGGTTGGTGATGAAACAACTCCTGCCTGAGGAGTTACTTGGATCCGTACCAATTTGCCCACAATCATAACAGGTCAACAGCAGATACTATCTCATTGGCTCTTCTCTCAACCGTGGAACACCTGGACAGTGAAGTTGCATACATTAGGATGCTCTTCATTGACTAATCAACAAGCTCCAAGACATAAGCCTCAATACCTCCTTGTGCAACTGGATCCTCAATTTCCTCACTTGTAGACCCCAGTCAGTTGGGATTGGCAACAACATTTCCTCCACAATCTCCATCGGCACAGATGCAACACAAGGCTGTGAGTTTAGCCTCCTGCCCACTTTATATTTATGACTGTGAGTCTAAGCACAGCTCCAATGCCATATTTAAGTTTACTGACAAATCCACTGTTGTTGGCTGAATCAAAGATAGTGACAAATAGGGAGGGAGATTGAAAATCTGACTGAGTGGTGCCACAACAACAACCTCTCACCCAATGTCAGCAAAACCAAAAAGTGCTGATTATTGACTCTAGGTGGGGAAAACCAGAGCTAGACCTTATCAGGGGATCAGAGGTCATCAGATATAAATTCCTTGGCATTATCATTTCAGAGGATCTGACCTGGGCCCAACGTGTAACTGCCATTACAAACAAGAAAATCTGCAGATGCTGGAAATCCAAACAACACACATAAAATGCTGGAGGAACTCAGCAGGTCAGACAACATTAATGGAAAAAAAAGTACAAAATCCTGAAGGATTTCAGCCTGATATGTCCACAGTACTTTTCCATAGATGCTGCCTGGTTTGCTGAGCTCCTCCAGTATTTTGAAACTGCCATTACAAAGAAGACACAGCAGCACCTTTACTTTCTTAGAAGTTTGCGAAGGTTCAGCATGACGTCTGAAATTTGACAAACTTCTATAGATGCACAGTGGAGAGCATACTGACTAGTTGTATCAGGGCCTTGTGTGGGAACACCAATACTCCTGAACAGAAAAGCCAACAAAAAGTAGTAGATACAGCCCACTTCAGCACAGGTAAAGCCCTCCCCACCATTGAGCACATTTACAAGGAGCATTGCAGCAAGAAAGCAGCATCCATCTTCAAGGATCCCACCATACATGTCATGCCCTCTTCTTGCTGATGTCATCAGGAAGGAGGAACATAAGCATCAGGACCCACACCACCAGATTCAGGAACAGTTATTTCCCCTCAACCATCAGGCTCTTGAACCAGAGGGGTTAACTTCACTCACCCCAACACTGAACTGATTCCACTGCACAGCCTAGGAAATACTTACTTTCAAGTCCACTGAATTCTCATGGTCTTGATATTTATTGCTTATTTATTATTATTACTATTCTGATTTTTGTATTTGCAGTGTTTTTTGTACATTGTTTGTTAATCTTCGTTGTGTGCGGCTTTTCATTGATTCTATAGTTTCTTTGTATTTACTGAGAATGCCTGCAAGAAAATGAATGACATATATGTACTTCGATAATATATTTACTTTGAACTTTGAAATTCACCTTTGTTCAACATCTTAAGAAAAATGTAATTTTTTAATTGTTTGTGGATGTGTAATGAGTTCAAATTGCCTAGACCTATATTAATACATTTTAAGAAGTACTTAGTAGGCAAAAACTGATGTGAGGTGTTTTCCAAGGCACCATAAAGTATTTGGAATGTACAAGGCTATCTAATTCGCCACTCCTGACCAACAATGGATTTTCCTCTCATCCTTTTGTATACAGTCCCAGGTTTTGTTCCACCAGATTGTCTAGACATCTATCCCAAATTAAATCATGGAATGATGAAGTCATCATGAAGAAATACAGTAAGCAAATAACACACCGGGCAAATAAGAAGCCAAATGGAACATTATCTCTGATTGCAAGGGGAAAATAGAGGATAAAACTGGGGAACCCTGGTTTCCAATTTATGGGACTTTGGTGAGACCACAACTGCAGTACTGTATATAATTTTGTCCTCCTTGCTTAATAAACTGGTGCTACAGATCGTGAACTGAAGGTTTACTAGAAGGAGGATTGTGTATTATGAGGAAAAAATAAGAATGGGCTTATAACTTCCCACAATTTAAAAGAATGAGTGATGATCTTGTTGACACATATGACATAAGCCACAGGTGCAGAATTAGCCTATTCAGCCTATTGAGTCTGCTCCATCTTTCAATATTGGGTTATTTATTATCCCCTTCAACTCCATTCTCCTGTTTAGATTCTTCTAATCTTTGACACCCTTACTAATCAAGAACTTATCAACCTCTGCTTTAAATCTACCCAATGACTTGGCCTCCACAGCCGTTTTGTGGAAATGAATTCCACAGATTCACCACCTTCTGGTTAATGAAATGCTTCCTCATCCCTGTTTTAAGATTCTGAGGCTTAGTAGGGTGAATTCTGTGAGGATTCTGCCTCGGTGGGAGAACCTGGAATGTGGGTCATAAGAGGTCTAAAACTTAATACTGTACAGACTTGAAGATGATTCTTTGTTTTTCTCAGAGTTGTTAATGTTTTGAATTCTTAATTCCAGAAAACTCTTTATGCTGTGTCATTTGAATTATTCAGGCTGAGATCGATCAATATTTGCACTACAGTAAAAATCAATAGAAATGGGGAGGGGGAGAGGGCATGAAAATGGAATTGAAGCCAAAGATCAGATGAGTCATGAATGGCAGAGCAGGCTCAGAGGGCTATATGGCAATATTCTTGCCTGTAATCATGTGCCAGTTCTTTTTTAGAGTTGTCCAGTCAATCCCCACTCCATTCCTCTTATCCCATCTAAATACTTTAAGGGCTGATTTCTAGCCCTTTAATATTTAATAGTTTCGGTTGAATTCTATTGTCTAATTTGCTTCATTCACTTCTTGGGCAGCATTTTTTCAAATCATTGTAGTTAGTACTTATTGTGTGAGGAAGATGTTTTCTTGAGTCTTCTCAACAGCCTTAGTCTAATCTGTAAAACAAACAGTCAGATCCTTTGGAGTAAAAAACATCATTCTTAATTCATTATTTTAGTTTAATTTCTACTCCATTCTACAGTTTTAAGCTTTAGTAGATTCCAGATTAACCTTTCCTTTGCTATTACTATTTCATATCTCAAAATTTTAGTAATGCTTTTTGAATTCTGTAGAGGTAAATTTACCCAAGCAGCTGTATTGTGGGGATCGCCTGTACAAACTATTTTAACCTCTTGTTTTTATTCCAGTTTCGACAGACTCCCTCTTGCAAGTTCACATATTTATGAATTGTGCATCAGTTTTTCCATCACAGTTACATCTCCCCGCTTTCATTTCTCAGAAAATTTAACTCATGCCCTGACTCACATTTTTGGATAGACTCTGAACAGTCTGTAAGAAGAACAATGTGGGTGTGTAGCCAACTCATTCAAAAACAACAGATAAATATTTACACATTAACATTAATGAAAATTAAACAAAATAGTCAATGCTTTAGAGTCACCAGAAAGGGAACATTAAAAGCAGCATAAATCATAAGCCTGTCTTTCTGGGAAAGTTCTATCAGTATTAACATTGCTGATAGAATTGCATTGTGGTTTTCCATTTATATGCTACGTACCTCAATCCAAATGTGCACAATTTTCCACCCACTTATGTAACAAAGGTCATGGTAAATCCTGTACAGAGCCTTTGATTCTTGTTTAAAAAATGAGAAAAAAGCAAAGGTTAATGGGATTGATAAGAAAAACTTAAACACTATTCAAGCCCTGTGGAAGCAGACATTAAGTGTGTTCACAATGCAGATGAGAACCTTGGGCTCAATAGCTCTGAAAGATATTTTATTTACATGGAATTGTCATTGGAGGCAATAGTACTTGTGGAACTATTGAGCTGGACATTGTTAAATGCTACAAATATACTGTACATAAATGAGATTATAACAAACTAATCTAGATTAATCTAAGATTAGACTTTTAGCTCAAATTTAGCAGCTAACATTCATTCATTAATATACTATAATTAATATATAACCTGTAACAATGAACATATTTAAACAATTAAATTAATATTTTATGGAAAATTAACATGAATCATAATGGTATGGAAATTATTTTTTAAAAATGAGGAACAACATGAAGAGGCAGGGACCAAACAGCATGCCTTTCTCAAATCTCATTTGACTAACAGCCAATTGGGTTGAACTTTTTGAAGAAGGTTATTACGTGTGTTGATGAGAGTTGTGCATTTGATGTCTTCATAGACTTCAGTAGCGCTTTTGACAAATTCCCACATGGAAAATGATCCAAACATTAACTGTCGACTGAATCCAGTGCGTCTTGTTAAACTGGATCTAAAATTGGTTAGGTAATGATTTATTTTGCAAGTGAAGGCTGTGCCTGTTGTTGGATCACAGGAATCAGTAATGGAACCTTGTAGTTTGTTTTATACACATAAGAACATAAGAAATAGGAGCAGGAGTAGGCTCTTCGGCCTGTCAAGCCTGCTCCGCCATTCAATAAGATCATGGCTGATCTGGCCACGGACTCATCTTCACCTATCTACCTTTTCCCCATAACCCTTAATTCCCCCTATTATGCAAAACTCTATCCAATCTTGTCTTAAAGATATTTACTGAGGTGGCCTCCACTGCTTCATTGGGCAGATAATTCCACAGATTCACCACTCTTGGGAAAAAGCAATTCCTTCTCATCTCCATCCTAAATCTGCTCCCTCGAATCTTGAGGCTATGTCCCCTAGTTCTAGTCTCACCTACTAGTGAAAACAATTTCCTGCCTCGATCTTACTATCCCTTTCATAATTTTATGTTTCTATAAGATCTCCTCTCATTCTTCTGAATTCCAGAATGCGCAGTCCTGTAGTAAACCCATTCAAAGTTCAAAGTAAATTTATTATCTAAGTACATATATGACACCATATACAATCCTGAGATTCATTTTCTTGTGGGCATACTCAGCAAATCTATAAAACAAGATCAATGAAAGATCAACCAGCGTGCAGAAGTCAACAAACTGTGCAAATGCAAATATAAATCAATAGCAATAAACAATGAAAATGTGAGAGTACTTAAAGTGAGATTGTTTGTTGTAGGAACATGGCAATGATGGAGCAAGTGAGTGTAGTTATCCCCTTTTATTGAAGCGCCCGATGGCTGAGAGGTAGTAACTGGTCTTGAACCTGGTGGTGTGAGCCCTGAGTCTCTTGTACATTTTACCTGATAGCAGCAGTGAGATTGCAATACATAAAAAGATAAAATTTCATGACCTATGTGAGTGATGGTAAATCTGATTCTAATATGGATGCCTATTGTGGACCAAGAATGGGAAGGGGACAGGGAGATGGGAATCATGGGATGCACTAGAGAGACATTTGGTAATGATCAATAAACCAATTGTTGGGAATTAAATAACCTTGCCCGGTATCTCAGGGCTAGGTGTGTCTGCACCCACACGAATCACCCTGCCCCGGTACTCCTTCTCTGGCAACTGTCCGACACCACTCCTGCCTCACCGTTCCCAGCTATAAAAATGTGCCTGATTTTTGCACAGTACTGTATATTATCAATACAGATATGAATCTGTGATATGATAATTGATGGTGGTGTTGATCGCAAGGAAGGTAATCTTCAGCTACAGAGCTGATAAGATTGGTGGAACAAAGCCAGATGGAATCCTGAAAAATGTAAGTGAATGTATTTTAGGAAAACTAATAAAATGTGAGGTTTATAATGAATTGCAGTAATAGTAAGTTTTGAGAGACAGAGGGACTGAGGACACCAGCACATAGATGAGGTGGTAAAGAAGGCATGCAGGATATTAGCCAGAGCAGTTAATATAAGAGCAGGGAGGTTAGGATACAATGTATGTTGAACATTAGTTAGGCAACTGTTGGAATACTGTGTATTTTTGGTCACCACACAATAAGAAGGATGCGATTGCTATGGAGAAAGTGCAAGGGAGATTCACCAACATATTGCCCTGTATGGTAAGTTTTGGGAATGAGAACAGACTAGATAGGCTGTGTTTGTTTCCCTTTGAGGCTGAGGGAGGACCTATTTGAAACATTCAAAATTATGAGGAGCATAGAATGGGGGAGAAGTAAGAAGGTTTCTCTTTAGCAGAGTCATCTATGACAGTAGGGCTTAAGTTTTATGGTCATGGAAATGAAAATTAGTAGGGATTTGAGAAGATTTTGTTTCATTCAGAGAGTGGATGAAATCTGGTTTGAGATTTCTGAGTGGAGGCAAATCTTTTTCACATTTAAGAAGTATTTAGATGAGTCCTTTTCATCTGTAAATGTGGTAATCTCTTTGCTTAGGTTAGAGTGTGTTTAGGGCTATAAAACTATAATCTTTAGTGCACAATAACATGACATGTAGGAAGAAAATGCAGCATGTAGTGTGACAGGAAGAGAGGTGGTCAGATAATTTTCATTCATACATCCATTAAAATTCTAACGTCTGCATTTTAGCCCTGCCTCAACCCCACCCTATTTCAGTATCCATCCACAATGCAAGTTTTTCAGTTTCCACAAGTTGTAGGTTGGCTGCCATAACAAAATCTGTGTTTCAAAAAGTAGCTCAATATGAACAGAATGCTTTAGGGTTTCCTGATAAAATGGCGATTAGATAGAAATTCTTTCAATCACTTCACACAACTATAGTCATTAAAATTAAGCCTTTTATTACTTAAAAACTAAGGGTATCAACCAGATGGAATCAAGCTAGCTTATTACGCACAAATAAATCTGCAAATGCTGGAAATCCAAGCAACACACACAAGCCACCGGAGGAACTCAGCAGGCCAGGCAGCATCTATGGAAAAAAGTAAACAGTCAATGTTTGGGCCAAGACCCTTCATCAGGACTGGGAAAAAATATGAGAATTTAGATCAAGAAGGTAGGGCGAAGGGAGGTTAAAGTACAAGGTGGTAGGTGAAAGTGACTGGAGAAGAGGGAGGAGCACCAGAGGGAAGTGATAGGCAGGTAAGGACCATTTGATTGCTGTTGAATTGGTGCGTATAATGTTATAGTGCACAACATCGACATTTGGTATAAGACAATTCCCGAGAGAGTAGTTCAACATTGGTTAATTAGTCAAAATCCTATGTAAACTTAATTAGGCATTGCATTAATAGATAGACTAACTCCACACTCTTGTTTTGGCCGCTTCTCACATTTTCATGAATTAGCAGATAACAAGAGCTTTATCCCTTCTTTATGGCCATTGTGTTGCCCACAAAAGGTTGGAGTTCCAATCTGTTCAAGCATGAGTATTTAGCATGTTTCTTATGTCATTCTGCTTTGTTCCTATAATTATAATAGCAATTATATTTCAACAGTAATTGACTATAAGGTGCTTTGAAAAGTCCTGGAATGTGCTTTTTAAAAACTATTGCATTATAGATCTGATTGCTGTATACACACGCACTTCCAGTGGAGCTTTTCCATTACAGGATCTGTTTGTTGTCCAAAATTAGAATCCTTTTAAGCAGTGGTCAATTAAATTTCAAAAATTGACAAGAGTCAAGGCGAACTATCTTCCTGTGCAGCTGGTGAAGTAAGTAATTTAAAATATCAAGTGTTTCTCTTCAGGATTTGATCAAGATTCTGAGCTTAATTTAGGGGTTTCAAGACAGTTACACACTGAGACACTGCTTTCTTAGTCTAATCACACTTATTGCTATATAGAACTTTATACTGAAAATAATTATGAGAGTAACATTTTGACATTGGTTTTACTGAATGCTAAAAAGCAAAAGTATATTCTTTAGCAATAAAAGCTTGATAAAAATGGACATATTTTTAAAAATACTCTTGTCTGGATTTAGGAGACAGATACCATTTTGACCCTGTTGTTTACTTTTGAATACAATGTCTGTCCTTGAAGTCTTTTCCAGAAAATTATAAGGTTGCTAGGAAGAAGCTCAAGGATGGAATTAGGAGAGCCAGAAGGGGCCATGAGAAGGCCCTGGTGAGCAGGATTAAGGAAAACCCCAAGGCGTTCTACAAGTACGTGAAGAGCAAGAGGATGAGCTGTGCGAGAATAGGACCAATCAGGTGTGATAGTGGAAACTTGTGCATAGAGTCAGAGGAGATAGCGGAGATACTTAATGAATACTTTGCTTCAGTATTCACCAGGAAAAAAGACCTTGGCAATTGTGGGGAATACTTACAGTGGACTGAAACGTTTGAGCATATAGACATTAAGCAGGAGGATGTGCTGGAGCTTTTGAAAAACGTTGTTATATAAGTCACTGGGACTGGATGAGATATGCCCCAGGCTACTGTGGGAAGAAAGGGAGGAGATTGCTGAGCCTCTTGCGATGATCCTTGCGTCATCAATAGGGATGGGAGAAGTACTGGAGGGTTGCAAATGTTGTTTCCTTGTTCAAGAAAGGGAGTAGAGGTAACCCAGGAAATTATAGACCAGTGAGTCTGACTTCAGTGGTGGGCAAATTGTTGGAGAAGATCCTGAGAGGCAGGATTTATGAGCATTTGGAGAGCTTTAATCTGATTAGGGATAATCAGCATGACTTTGTCAAGGGGAGGCCATGCCTTATGAGCCTGACTGAATTCTTTGAGGATGTAACAAAACACATTGATGAAGGTAGAGCAGTGGATGTAGTGTATATGAATTTCAGTAAGGCATTTGATAAGGTTCCCCACGCAAGGCTTCTTCAGAAAGTAAGGAGGCATGGAATCCAAGGAGACCTTGCTTTATGGATCCAGAACTGGCTTGCCCACAGAATGCAAAGGGTGGTTGTAGGTGGTTCGTATTCTGCATGGAGGTTGGTGAGCAGTGGTGTTCCACAGGGATCTATTCTGGGATCCCTCCTCTTTGTGATTTTTATAAATGACCTGGATGAAGAAGTAGAAGGGTGGGTTAGTAAGTTTGCTAATGGCACAAAGTATGGAGGTGTTGTGGATAGTGTGGAAGGTTGTCTGGTTACAGTGGGACATCGATAGGATGCAAAACTGGACTGAGAAGTGGCAGATGGACTTCAACCCAGATAAGAGTAAAGTGGTTCATTTTGGTAGGTCCAATTTGAAGACAGAATATAATATCAATGGTAAGACTCTTGGCAGTATGGAGGATCTGAGAGATCTTGTCAAAAGGACACTCAAAGCTGCTGGGCAGGTTGATAGTGTTGTTAAGAAGGCGTATGGTGCGTTGGCCTTCATCTACGATGGGATTGAGTTCAAGAGCTGTGAGGTAATGTTACAGCTATATAACACCTTGGTCAGACCCCACTTGGAATACTGTGTTCACTTCTGGTCCTCTCAGTTTGGAAGGTTGGGGATGTGGTGAACTACATATACCTGTCTGGACACGCCCCCCGCTGACTGCTCCTGTGGCTCCTCCCACTGACCCCGGTATAATGGCGATTGGGGACACAACCCCGGCCTCAGTCTCCAGGATGTAGTATGGTGGTCAACTACTGCTTGTTCTTTCTTCCAGTCAATAAAAGCCGATATCTCGCCTTTGCGTCTCAGAGAGAGTTATTGATGGTGCATCAATGGATACTATCGGGAAAGTGCAGAGGAGATTGACAAGGATATTGCCTGGATTGGAGGGCGTACCTTAGGAGAATAGGTTGAGTGAACTTGGCCTTTACTCTTTGGAGCGACGGAAGATGAGAGGTGACCCGATAGAGGTGATTAAGATGATGAGGGGCATTGATCGTGTGGATAGCCAGAAGCTGTATCCCAGGGCTGAAATGGCTAACACGAGGGAGCATAGTTTTAAGGTGCTTGGAAATAGGCACTGAGAGGATATCAGGGGTAAGTTTTTCACACAGAGAGTGGTGGGTGCATGGAATGCACTGCCGGTAGCAGTGGTGAAAGCAGATACAATAGGGTCTTTTACTGGAGCTTAGAAAAATAGAGGGCTATGCTTTAGGGAAATTCTAGGCAGTTTCTAGAGTAGCTTACATGGTCGGCACAATATTGTGAGCAAATGGGCCTGTAATCTGCTGTGGATTTGTTTCTATGTTCTACGTTTTTTCATTGTTGATGAATATCCCGAGTCAACCAGCAGGTGGCGCACAGAAGTAATCAAATAACAACTGTTCTCTGTTCATAGTTCAGAGGGAGTCTCTGCCTGGATCTGAGACTGCTGCCTGGCACAGATCATATGAGGGACTGAACCAGCTGACTCCATTCACTGTGTATATGAGTTGCTGTTAACAGTAATAGTATCTCCTTTTTTTCTTCTTAGGCATTCCCTCTCGAACGAGGATGTCTTGATTCCACTGTAGTTTTGTGGGTTCTGAGATGATTGATTGAGCCAATGTGGGATCTGCAGTCTTCCATGGAAGGGGTAGGAATTGCCTGACGAGGCAGGCAGATGGGTTGTTTGGTATGTAGTCTGGTACTTATGACATTTACATGGAGATTCTGTGTTCTTCAGAAACAAGATCCTGAGGTCCTCAATACCATCCCAAGTGCTCAGTCACTTGGCTCTAGTCACAAACTTACTCACACTCCAACTACAGACCCGACCCCAGTTCCTTTTATGTACCCATTTTGAACCCCTGTCTCTGCCTGTATACTCTGCTTGCCCTCTGGACCCTCAGTACAAAACCTGGACTTTACAATGCTTAACCATGGGGATTTCTGAATAGTCAGAAATTGGATTACAATGATCACAAACTCTTTTCCACAGCAGAAGTATATAAAACCAGAAGGTATATGTTTTCTTGAATGGGGTTTAGGCCAGAGTAATAACAATGATGAGATAGAGTACAGGAGCGAAATCACAAACCTTGTGTCCTAATGTCAGAACATTACTGTCAACAAAAGAGTTGGTTGTTGACCTAAAGAAACAAGCAGTGAAGATAATGCTGTCCTCATTAATAGAGCTAATGTTGATATGGTTGACTGCTTCAGTTTCCTTGGTATTCACGTCACCAACAATATCACCTAGTCCCACCAGTCTGATGCAGTAATATAAGAAAGTACAACAGCGTATTTACTTTCTTAGGTGTCTGATAGATTCAGGAGGATTTGTGCATGAAGATACTCTCTACCATCTATAGATGCATTATAGAAAGTATCCCGACTGGCTGTATCTTAACATGGCAACTGTTCTGATCTGGTCAGATGGAATCTGCAGAGTGGTAAACACTGCTCAGTCCATCTTCATGGTGGGTTGCTGCAGAACGGTTAATAGTATCATAAAGGATGCCTTTCTTTTCTTCTCTTCTACCTTCTGGGAGAACATACAGGAGCCTGAAATCCCAGATGACTAGACTTAAGAACAGTATTCCCTACTGCTAGAAGACTTCTTTCACTTCCCCGTTACATGATGCTGCTTTGTACTTGGACTCCTCTGTTATTTTGTTATTGTCACTTTAGTCTTTCTTTTTGTACTACTGTAGATTTGCATTATAATCTTCACATCATTCTGTTTGCACTCATCACCATATTTATTCTTGTTTTTATTACTACGTTTGTGAGCTTCAAGTGAGCAGGGAATTTCGTTGCATATATGACAATGAACTGATCTGATTCTGAATCTAAGGATCTTCACCCAGAGAGTAGCTAAAATCTATAATGCATTGACGGGGTGGTGGAAGCAGAGCCCCGCACACTTATGAAATAGCACTTGAATCACCAAGGTATAGAGGGTTAACATTTTTGTTTTAGGATCTTCGACCTGAAACAACCGTTTCTCTTACAGATGCGGCTGAGCATTTCCAGTATTTTCTGTTTTTGTTCCAGGTTCCACTCTGACTGCCAGAAAATGGGATTAGTATCAATGGATACCCATTGATCTGCACGAAAACGAACGGGCTAAAGGGCCCGTTGCTGTGCTATTTGACTTATTTTTGTAATCAGTGGACTAAAGAGAATGAAGTGCTTGCTCATCAGTTGAACTCCACCTACAGAAAGCAGAGTCTTTTGTTAAGTTCTTCCTCTCTTGAAAGGCACAGATACTTTCGCAAATGCCGGTAAATTGGTAACTAATTGGCTGGTGAGCTGAGCGAGCATCTTGCCAACTCGAGAAGAAAATGGGTTCGTCCGTCACCATGTGATGACGTCATCAGTATCGAGTAGGAGCGGCGAAGCTGGCGGTCGGAGGTTGATGACGCTGAGAGCGACAGACTGGCATCTGCGCTGGTTGCTAAGGCCCCGTCCTGCTTTGAAAGTCCTTCGGTGCCCGTGGCGGGATCTGACTAGCGATCCGAGACCGAGGACGGGACTGGTCGGAGGACAGAGTTGGATGGTGAGTGTCGTGAGTCGCAGGAAGGGATGAGGGAAGGCGTATGGGCGGCAATGAGCGAGGTCGGCACGGTCACCCGGTGTCGCTTTGTCACTGACCACTGACTCCCTGGTGCCTCCGCCTCCCCGCTGCTCCTCTGTTATTGCTCCCTCCCCAACTGTTCACCTTTATCCTCATCCCTAATGAGGATCCCAGGTAAGCCTTTTTTTTTAGGATGCATGCCGGAGCTCTCTCCCTCGCTGCCAAGGCTTTTACTAGTATCCTATTACCACACCCGCACCCCGTTAGCCACGCACATCCCAGACTTCTCTACCGCCCCCGCTCAACTAATTCGCTTTCCCTCCCCACACTTTCAACCCTCTCAGCGCCCGCAACTCATTTTCTAATTGCTCATCCTCTCCCGCCCTTCACTTTCGCTCTCACCACTGGTCACCTTCTGACCCCTCATTTCGCGCTCCACTCTCTGCTTCCTCTCAGCACCAACTTCTGCACTGCCCACCTTCCCTGGATGAGGAATCTAAATTGTGTCAGTAATTAAATCCTATCAAAGATATCACTGGATTGTTCTAATTTTTTTTACTGGTGTATTTTTAGTTTGCTCATTCTATATACACTGGAAGGATATGATTTTTCCATTTCCTGTTGATGTACAGTATATGTGTAAATTCTTAAATACAGGAACTCTAATGCACAGCAAATTGGAAAATTATTCTGAATCTGAAGGTGACTGTATTACTTGGAGGTTTTATGCATGGCATGTCTTACCATGGGATTCTTCAGTAATTACATATTAATCCTAAGTCTTAGCTTTGAGCAGACAATGTGATGTAATGGAGACAGTGATGCAGTTTTAAAAAGAGGCTTGTTTTTTGTTGACTGTAATATTGGAATAGGGGAAAGGGACCCATTTGACAGTCTGCAATTATCTAATTGAACTGGTTTTCTAGTCGGTGAGTGAGGGGAGCATCGATGTGTAGGGCGACTGGTTAAGGTATGTGTTGGAATGTATTCAAGCATGTTACAATCTTATTGATAACTAATGCTGATGAATTTATAGTCTGTGATGTAAGTGTGGGTGGAGTCATTGATGTTGCTGTTGTGTAGTCTTATCAGAACATTCTTATTATTTTTGATCTCATGGGAGGAATTCCAACTTGTGTTCACACAGAATTGTCAATGATGTGAGAAATGAATTCACGTTTTCTCAGATTATAATATTAGGAAAGCACCTTAAAAACCCTTAGATGTGTATATTAGTAGGACAGAATTTATCTGCAACAAGGGTAAAGAGTGATGAACAGGTATGACAGTGCTCAACCTGGGAACCGTATTGTTAGTGATGTGCTTTAAAATGATATTACTTGTATCAGAAAGGTGTTTTTCTTTGGATTTGTATTGTTTCAGATAATGAAAAACCAGACTTTCAATGTAGGAAGTGGGAGTTATAATTAGATGCCACTTTGTCTGGATTATGTCTTTCAATTTGGACAGTGAAGCTTATGGAATTACAGTACCACTTGAAGGCTGTCACATTGTTGAGCTCAGCCAAGGCACAGAAATTACAGGAGAGTTTTGAAGTTCACTCTTCCTTTTTTTACCCCTCTGCATTATACGCTGCTCTCATGCTTCATCGTCCATTTGTTCATTATGTACCATGTCATATGATATGGGTGATCATGGTCTTTCTATGACCATGATTGTTCTTGGCAAATTTTTCTATAGAAGTAGTTTGTTATTGCCACCTTCTGAGCAGTGTCCTTACAAGATGAGTGACCCAGCCATTATCAGTGCTCTTCAGAGATTGTCTGCCTGGTGTTAGTGGTTGCATAATGGACTTATGATATGCACCAGCAGCTCATATGACTGTCCACTATCTGCTCCCGTGGCTTCACGTGACCCTGATCGGGGAGCTTAGCAGGTGCTACACCTTGCAGGCTAGTGGATGGAAGGAAGGCCTTGCATCTCCTTTGGTGGAGACATATCTCCATGCCCCCACCCTCTTTCTTAACAGATGTATTGAACCAAGACCAAGGAACAGTTTGTGGACTTCAGGAGAGGGAAACCAGAGGTACATGAGCCAGTAATCACCGATGGATCAGAGGTGGAAAAGATCAGTAACTTTAAATTCCTAGATGTCACTATTTCAGAGGACTTGTCCTGGACCTGTCATATAAATATAATTGGAAAGGAAGCACAACTGCACCTTTATTTCTGCAGATGTCTGTGGAGTTTTGGCATGTTGTAAAAACCTTGGCAAGGTGGAAAGTGTGCTGATTGGCTGTATTACAGGCTGGCATGGGAACACCGTTGCCTTTGAGTGGAAAATCCTACAAAGGTAGTGAATTTGGCCCAGTACATCATGGTTAAAACCCTCCCAACCATTGAGCAAATCTACATGAAAAGCAGCGCAATCATCAAAGATCCTCACCACCCAGGGCATGCTGTTTTCTCATTTCTGCCATCAAGTAGAAGATACAGGAGCCTCAGGACCAAGTTCAAAAACAGTTACTTCCCCTCAGTCATCAGGCTCAAGGGGATAACACAAGGAGATAATTGTACTCATGCGACAAACAAGAGAAAATCTGCAGATGCTGGAAATCTGAGGAACACACACAAAATGGTGGAGGAACTCAGCAAGCCAAGCAGCATCTGTGGAAAAAAGTACAGTCAATATTTCGAGCCAAAACCCCTGTAGGACTGGAGAAAAAAAGTTGAGGAGTAGATAAGGTCTCTTTATCTTGTGATTTCATGCTCATTATTTATAATTGCATTTGCAGTTGGTTGCCCATTGACTCTGTTTACGTTCTGTAGATTTGCTAAGTATGCCCAGAGAGAAAGAGTATCGGTTGTATGTGGTGACATGTATGTACTCTGATAAATTTTACTTTGAACTCTGAACTTTAACCTCCATAGTGCTGCTCATCTGCCATTTTGTTCATTGATGTCTGTTGGTTTCCCCACAAATTAATGATTTATATTTATTTTTTTCATCAGTTTTCCCTTCCCTAACACTTTATCTTTGTTTAATTCCCCTATCTCCACTGCCTTTTTTCTCACAATTAATAGCATTCCTTTGTTTCCCTACTTGTCCCCTTAAAAATGTGCTTTATTAATCGAGCTTTTGATGACCCTTTGTCACTTTGACCCCCAGCCATTAGCAGGAGTGATGCACCATCAATAACTCACGCCGAGACTTAGGAAGTGAGATATCGGCTTTTATTGACTGAAGAACAACACTACATCCTGGGAAATGAGGGAGAGCAGCAGACCACAGTCGCCTTTATACAGGGGTCTGTGGGAGGAGCCACAGGGGCAGTCAGCAGGGTCTTGGGAGGAGCCACAGGAGCAGTCAGACAGGTATATCTAGTTCACCACATTCACCCCCCCTTTGTTTAAAAAAAATTCCCAAGCATATTTACAGGTTAAGTCGATCAGGTGGTCGAATCGTTCGCTGCGATCTACGTAGCTCCGGCTGCAATTGCACAGGAGCCGGAGGTGATGACGGCACAGGTGCCGGAGGTGGTGTGTGCTCCGGAGGCGGAGAGTGGGTTAATTCTGTCCCAACAGGAGGTGTCAGGGATCCCTCGCGTGTGAGCGAGGTCCCTGGAACAGACGCATACGGAGTCTGTGTGGGGCACGGTGCGCGCGGAGTCACCTCGGGTACAGGGTGCATAGTTACCGTGGAGTGCTCGGGGTAGTGGTCTGCTGCTCCGGCGGGCGCCAGGTCGCGGACAGAGACCGTGTCCTCCCGCCCATCAGGCAAGACCACGTAGGCATACTGGGGATTAGCATGCAGGAGGTGAACCTTCTCGACCAGTGGTGAGTACTTATTACTCCTCGCATGTTTACGCAGCAGCACTGGCCCCGGGGACGTCAGCCAAACTGGCAGGGTGGTCCCAGTGACAGACTTCCTGGGAAAAGAGAATAAGCGTTCGTGAGGGGTGGCATTAGTGGACGTACACAACAGGGAGCGGATAGAGTGGAGTGCCTCAGGGAGGACCTCCTGCCATCGGGAGACCGGCAACCCTTGTGACTTAAGGGCTAAAAGTATGGCCTTCCACACTGTGGCATTCTCCCTCTCCACCTGGCCATTCCCCCGGGGATTATAACTCGTGGTGCGACTAGTAGCTATGCCCCTAGCAAGCAGGAACCGGCGCAACTCGTCACTCATAAAGGAGGACCCTCTATCACTGTGGACATAGCAGGGATATCCGAACAGAGTGAAGAGCTGGCGCAGGACTTTTATGACCGACGTGGTAGTAGTGTCGGGGCAGGGAACGGCAAAGGGGAATCGCGAGTACTCGTCAATAATACTGAGAAAGTAGACATTGCGGTCGGTGGAGGGAAGGGGGCCCTTAAAGTCAATACTCAGTCGCTCAAAAGGGCGGGTGGCCTTGACAAGCTGCGCAGTGTCAGGACGGTAGAAGTGCGGTTTGCACTCAGCGCAGATCTGGCAGTCCCTGGTCATCGTCCTGATGTCCTCCAGGGAGTACGGCAGGTTCCGGGCTTTAATGAAATGATAAAACCGGGTGACCCCCGGGTGGCAAAGTTGGGCATGAAGGGCATACAGCTGGTCGAGCTGGGCACTAGCACACGGTCCCCGGGATAGGGCATCAGACGGTTCATTGAGCCTGCCAGGCCGGTACAGGATATCGTAAGTATAGGTGGAGAGTTCTATTCTCCATCGCAAAATTTTATCATTTTTGATTTTGCCCCGCTGTTGGCTGCTGAACATGAACGCAACCGAGCGCTGGTCAGTCAGCAAGGTGAACCTTTTGCCGGCGAGATAGTGCCGCCAGTGCCGAATAGCTTCCACTATGGCTTGGGCTTCTTTCTCCACCGTGGAGTGCCGAAGTTCAGAGCCTTGAAGGGTACGAGAAAAAAACGCCACTGGCCTGCCTTCCTGATTGAGGGTAGCAGCCAGCGCGACGTCAGAGGCGTCACTCTCTACTTGGAAGGGAATGGTCTCGTCTACCGCATGCATCGTTGCTTTGGCAATGTCCCCTTTAATGCAGCTGAAGGCCGCGCGGGCCTCGGCAGAGAGGGGAAAGGTGGTAGACTTGACCAGGGGGCGGGCCTTGTCCGCGTAATGGGGAACCCATTGGGAGTAATAGGAAAAAAAACCCAGGCACCGCCGGAGGGCCTTGAGAGTAGTGGGAAGAGGGAGTTCTAACAGGGGGCGCATACGGTCGGGGTCAGGGCCAATGACCCCGTTCTCCACGGCATACCCAAGGATAGCGAGTCGTGTGGTTCTGAACACACACTTGTCCTTGTTATAAGTGAGGTTCAAAGCATTGGCCACCTGGAAAAAACGTTGGAGGTTGGCGTCATGGTCCGACCAGTCGCGACCACAGATGGTGATGTTATCTAGATAGGGAAATGTGGCCGTCAGTTTGTACTGGTCCACCATCCGGTCCATCTCCCTCTGGAAGACTGAGACCCCATTTGTGACACCAAATGGGACGCGCAGAAAGTGATAGAGCCTGCCACCCGCCTCGAAGGCGGTGTAAGGGCGGTCCTCTGGGCGGATGGGGAGCTGGTGATAAGCGGATTTCAGATCAATTGTCGAGTACACCTTGTACTGAGCTATCTGGTTGACCATATCCGCGATGCGGGGTAGGGGGTACGCGTCAAGCTGCGTGAATCTATTAATGGTCTGGCTGTAGTCCACAACCATCCTATTTTTCTGCCCAGTCCGAACAACGACCACCTGGGACCGCCATGGGCTTGTGCTTGGCTCAATGATCCCCTCCCTGAGCAGCCGCTGCACCTCTGAATGAATAAAGGCCCTGTCCCCCGCACTGTACCTCCTACTTTTAGTTGCCACAGGTTTACAGTCGGGGGTCAGGTTGGTGAACAGCGATGGGGGAGGGATCTTGAGGGTGGAGAGGTTGCAAATAGTGTCAGCAGCACAGCTATCGGCATGGTGCTGGGCGGGATGTGTGGTTCGGTGTGTATGTGTGTGTGGTAACGGAGTATATGGCGAAGTCCCACCAAACTGAGGATTCCTGACAGTGAGCGGTGGGAGAGGCCCGTCATATGCCATAGTCACACTTTCGAGATGGCTCTGGAAGTCCAGCCCCAATAGCACAGGTGCGCACAGCCGAGGCATGACCAGGTACGCAAAGTTCCGATATTCTGTGCCCTGCACCACCAATGTCGCTACACAACCCACCCGGATGTCTGTGGAATGCGACCCTGAAGCCAAGGTGATCTTCTGACGGACCGGCCGTGTCACGAGTCCGCAGCGTTTCACTGTGGCCGGGTCAATAAAACTCTCAGTGCTGCCCGTGTCAAACAGGCAGCTAGTCCTGTGCCCCTCCACCAGGATGTCCATCATCGACCTTGCGAGCTGGTGCGGAGCGCTTTGATCGAGGGTCACGGAAGCCAGTGTTGAACGGGGCGTGTCGGGGGCGGGGCCTGGTGACGACGGCAAAGTTGGCCGCTCACATCCGGGCATGCAAGATGGCGAGGCGGGGGCGGGGCCTGGTGACGCAGGCAAAGATGGTTGTCCACATCCGGTCATGCAAAATGGCGGCCCCCAGGTATCAGACGCAGCGCTGCTCGACCCCGGGCGCAGTTTAGACTTACATACTTTGGCGAAATGGCCCTTCTTCCCACAGCTGGAACAAGTCGCTTCGCGCGCCGGGCAGCTGTTTCTGGCATGTTTCAGAAGCCCACAAAAGTAACAGAGTTTCATACCTGGCGAATTCGTGGGGTTTGAGATACCGCGACTGGCAGCGGCGTTGGCGAATTCGCTCGGAACCGGGGAATCACGCGGCTGGACCTCTTCGGCGTACAGCTGCGCAGCCTCTATCGAATCGGCCGTCTCTATCGCGGAGCGTAAGGTAAGATCAGCCTTTTCCAGCAGCCGCTGGCGGATACACACTGACCGGACCCCAGTCACAAAAGCGTCTCGGACCAAGAGTTCCTTATGCTGTTCTGCTGTGAGCGCTTGGCAGTCACAAGCCCGCGCGAGTGCCTGTAGTTCGCGGAGAAATTCAGCAGTCGACTCCGTAGGGCGCTGTTTTCGTGTTGCCAAGCGGTGCCGTGCATAAACTGGATTTACTGGCCGCAGGTACTGTCTTTGGAGGGCGGCAAGCGCCTCCTCGTAGGTGGATATGTCCCTGATGAACGAATAAACTTTTGGGGCGACCCTCGAGAAGAGAAGTTTGTGCCGAACAGCCGAGTCGGTGGCACGAACCTCCTCTAAGTACGATTGGAAGCACACCAGCCAGTGTTCAAAGGCAAGAGCTGCTCCAGGGTCTTGGGGGTCCAAGTCTAGGCGTTCTGGGCGTAAAGCGGTTTCCATGTTGTAACTTTCAGTCAATAAAATTGATGCACCATCAATAACTCACGCCGAGACTTAGGAAGTGAGATATCGGCTTTTATTGACTGAAGAACAACACTACATCCTGGGAAATGAGGGAGAGCAGCAGGCCACAGTCGCCTTTATACAGGGGTCTGTGGGAGGAGCCACAGGGACAGTCAGCAGGGTCTTGGGAGGAGCCACAGGAGCAGTCAGACAGGTATATCTAGTTCACCACAAGGAGGTACCATAACATTAGGACAAGAACAAAGAGAAATACTTCGATTTGGCATTTTCATATTGTTTGATTGCATTCCTACAAAGGATGTTGTATATTAAAGGCACCATAAAAATCCAGGTCTTTGCTGTTAAGGAGGCAGATACTATTGAAATATATATCTATAATTTATTTCAATGTGTATTAACTTCAAGTTTATTGCCATTCAATCATACACATGTATAACACCAAATGACCTCAAGGTGTTCAACACAGAACTCTAACTCGCACACAACACATAAAGCAATATTGCTACAAATAAACTAACAAATAATAAGGTGCATTACAATATACAGTACAAATAAGGTGCATTTCAAAAAGTAAATACTATAATGCTACTGGCTCTTCATACGTTATGGGACCTGAGTGGTGGCAGGGAGTTCAGTGGACTTTTGACCTCGTGGGAAGAAGCTGTTTCCCATCCTAACAGTTCTCATCCTAATGCAACGGTACCTCCTGCCTGATGTAAGGGGTCAAAAAAGATTGTTCAATGGATGGGAGGTATCACTGACAGTGCTAAGGGCCTTGCGTGTGCAGCACTCCTGATAAATATCTCTCATGGGTGGAAGGGCGACCTGATGATCCTCTCAGCAGATGCCTTGCAATCCCCAAATCAAACAGTGATGCAGCCAGTCAGGACACTCTTGATGGTGCTCCTGTAAAAATTGGTTAAAATGGGAGTTGGGTGTGGGGGGGGGGGGGGGAGGTGGGGAGCCTCATTCACCTCAATCTCCCAGGATGTGGAGACACTCCTGTGCTTTTTTGACCAAGAGGTGATGTTGAGAGACCAGGTGAGATCATCTGTTATGTGCACTTCCAGAAACTGCTCCTTACTTTCTCCATGGAGGGGCCGTGTGTGTGCAGTGAGGAGTAGTCACTCTGCACTTTCCTAAGATCCACAATCATCTCTTCGGTTTTGCCCAAGTTGAGACTCAAGTTGCTGTGCTCACACCATTTTACCAACTGCTCTAGCTCCTCACTGTACACTGTCTAATCGTTGTTGTTGATGAGGCTAACCATAAGACCTATGATCTTTCTGTACATTGCAGTGTACTCTATATTAAGAGGGAATCTTGATTCTAAGGCATTGCACTCTGTCACAGTTCACTTTAGTCAGTCAATTATTAAAGTTCACAATATGATAACATCTTCTGTTAAACTGAAGATAAGTAATTCCACGGACTGAATTTATGACATGAAGTGCTCTTAACAGATGTGATTTGTTCCTTGCAATCACTTATAATTTGCACTCCGCTCCTTCATGTTTTGTGTGAAATCATTTTGTTTTCCTGTTTCATTGTCATTTTACACAGTGAATTTTGTCACTTGGTTCTCTGCTAGCGCTGGACCTGAAGCTTGTGTGGATTTTTTTTAGGTGTTCTCTGGATCCTTTCCCAGCTAATTTTACTTAACAGCCTTAATTTAATCATAAATCCTTGGCCATTACTTTTAATGCTCTGATTAGTGAGGTACACTTTTGTTAAAATATTCTTTTTCCATCCCATACACTTAAATCTTCCAGTAGTACATTTATTAATTTTCTTATTGCACACAACAGTGTTGAAGTCTATTCACTGCTAAACTGGATGCCAGGGAATTTGCACTTAATCTCTTAATTTGGTAGTGTAGTATTGAATTGAACATAAGGTGCATATTCTTTTAATGCAGTAACTTGATCTACCAAGTTAATGTCCTTGGTGAAAGGGCAGCCACATGTTTGAATGAAATGAATGTCTGAAGAAGAATGCTTGCTGTAAATTGACTGTGTTGCTTTTGTAGGCATGTTGTTGATACTTGATGGAATTTACAGGTTGAGGCAGGATTTGCTTTGTTTAATTTGGTCATTTGGGTCATTGTGCGTAATCAATAAACAGATCATTGCTTTGCTTTGGTGTATGCATTTTTATACAGGAAAGCTGCATCACATTTCTCTTAAACCCAGAGAAACTGAGCACAAATTTAACAGCGTGTTTGTGATCAATCAGCATGAGCATCAGAATGAATAGTTTTTTTTGTACCTTTTTGTATCATAAAATCATAAAATTGAGTATGAGACAAAGAAATCTAGGAGAATAGATGAGTACAAGGGGATAAATTGTTATAACTGCAAGCGCTGGTAATATAGGATGAAAATGGAAAATACAGTATAGAAAATCCTCACCAGGATAGGCAATGCCCGTGGAAACAGAAACAGAATTAATGAGTCAGGTTGGAGACCATTTACAGAACGGAGAAGGTGAGAAAATAAAGCAGATGCTGGAAATCCAAGCAACATACACATACAATGCTAGAGGAACTCAGTAGGCAGACAGCATCTATGGAAAAGAGTAAACAGTTGACATTTTGGAATGAGACCCTTCTTCAGGTTCTGATGAGGGGCCTTGGCCCGAAACGTTGACTGTTTACTCTTTTTCTATAGATACTACCTGGCCTGCTGAGTTCCTCCAGCTTTTTGTGTGTGTGTAGGTGAGAAAACAATTTAGTTTAGAATAAGCTAATTCTAGGAAAATGTGTTTAGATTGTGGAAAATGAAAATTACATTTTTTAAAAAAAAACTTATCTCTGTCTAAATCAGTGGTTCCCAACCTTTTCTATGCCCCACACCGCTAGGAAATGTTTGATTAATGTTCGCACCCCCTACAAAAGTAATATCACATTTGAAGATGAAGAAGTCTAATTTCTAATTTTTGAACCACAAATTAAACCACATACAATTCTGTGGGTGAACAAATTGAACTTAAAAAAAGTAAGCTTTTAACTCAGTGCATAAAATGCAAATATAAATTGAGCAATCAGATTCTAATTTATTCAGAAAAAATTGTAAACAGTAAAATCAGTCCCAATTGTGAACATAAAATTCAATGACTTATTTGCTCCTGCTTCGCATTCATGATTTTGTCAAAACGTGGAACTTTCTTGCTGACTGCAATCCGCAGGTCTGCCTGTGGATTCAGGCGATTCCTAGATTTTGTCTTGATTGACAAAAGAGAACTGAATCCAGATTCACCCAAGTATGTTGTTGCAAATGGAATGAGGACACGGAGTACTTTTCCACCAAGTCTTGGGAACATATCCAGTGCTACACACCAAAACTCCTCCAAAGTCTTGCTTTCAAATTGCATTTCAAGAGCTCGATTTGTCCGCAAATCTGTAAGATCTTCCTTCAGCTCTTCATCATCTGACATTTTCTCCAAATTGTAGGAATATGGATTCATGATCCATTCTTCTGAAATCTTCAGGTCTCCAGCAGCAAAATATCCATCAAACGATTCTGGCAGCATTTCCAAATGAGCCACAATTTCTTCACCGCACAGTAGGAGTTATGGATCCAGCATCATCAACCATCTCTTCTAGTGAAGGAAAATTTGAGAGACTGCCCCTTCCCATCCTTCAATGCCAAAGATGTAACTTTTCTTTGAAGGCATTCAACTTTTCACAAGCCTTCAATATGTTTATCCCTTTTCCTTGAAGAGAAACACTCAGGTCATTCATACAAGTGAAAATGTCAGCTAAGTAAACCAGCATTTGGGCGAATTCCTGTGATTCCATTGCCCCAACCAGATCACATTCACGCTCCTCCAGAAAAACTTTGATTTCTTCCCGCAGTTCAAAGAAGCGGGTTAAAGCTTGTCCTCGTGACAATCAACGGACTTCTGTGTGGAAACGCAAAACTGAATACTCACTTCCCAGATCCTCACAAAATGATTTGAAGATGCGATGGTTCAAAGCACGCCCCCTGATCCAGTTGATGACCTTCACACAAGTATTAAGGACTTTCTTCAAATTTGGAGGCAATGTTTTTGATGACAAAGCATGCCGATGAAGAAAACAATGGGTAACTTGTAAGTCTGGAATCTCCTTTTTCATCAATGCAGAAAAGCCAGATTTATTTCCAAGCATTGCAGGTGCCCCGTCAGTGCACACAGAACTAATGACTTTGATATCTAAATCATGTTTGGCAAAGAAGTCTTTCACCAGCTGCATCACATCCTTTGCAGTTGTGTTTGTTTTCAGATCTTTACAAAACAGGAAATCACAGCACCATCATTGACATGCCTCACTAATGTGATGAGTTGACTACAACTGGAGACATCACTTGACTCATCCAACTGAATAGAGATTTTAAGAGGACTAGCTCTGACATCTGAGATGACTTGGTCCAAAATATCTTCACTCAAATCACTGATTTGGTTGTGAATGACATTATTTGATAGGGGCACCTGTTCAAATTTTTTTCTTGCTTCTTTGCCCAGGATAATTGTTGCCATTTCCAGTGCACATGGCTTGATGAGATCTTCCGCAATTGTATGGGGCTTCTTGGATTTGGCCACTTTATATGCCACTTGGTATGAAGCAAGAAGTAGTGGTTTTTCACCAGAAACAAAACCTAATTTTGGAAGAGTTCCTTGTGAATCAAAGCGAGCTCTTTTGATTTTCAATGACCCAACATCATGTCCTTCAACATCAGCTCCGCCATGCTTGTTCTTGAAGTGCTCTTGAAGCTTGGATGGCTTCAAATTTGAGTTGGAAAACACAACGCTACGAAGAATGCACTGGTGTTTTTGCAAGCCATCATTTCCTGTTGTGCAAGTGAAACCAAAGCACACATAGTCATCATTCCATTTCCTTTTTGACAAGATGAAGGGTTAAGGGTAAAGAGAAAAATGTGAGCTAATATGAGAAAAACTATATCTGACTAAGTCAGGGATTACCGCTTTACTCAACTAGACACGCCTATAACAAAGTATCGCGAGAAATACGCTTTTGAATATTATATTACAACAATATCTGCGGTTACGCCAAGATATATCGTCAGGTGGAAATGCTACGGGTACGTGACGCGACTTATTAGGCTACTCTCTACTGAATTTACACACCTATTTCCGATGATTACCGGAGATATGAACTCCCATCACACCATTCAAAGTCCTCGGTGTTAACCATGATACCTCCTCAACTAACACAATTCAAAATTATCAACGGTTCAAGAAAAAAACCTATTAAGAGAAAAAAACCTTTGAAATTCAAAAACTTCTGTAATGCATTGAGACAAATATGAATGAATGACTTCAGCTGCTTTTTAACAAAATACGGCTTTAAAAATTTTTATAATTAAATAATTTACCTACTGTCTGTGGGTTTGGTTTTAACACAAACCCAAAAAGTCGTTACTTGATGGTTGATTCGGGATGTATAAAGATTTTGGCATTATGAGATGAATTTTAACTCTGAGATGTAACCTTCTAGCTAACACTGATGAGACTCCTCAACTCTGAGGTGTAACTTCCCAGGTAACACTAATGAGAATCCTTAACGCTGACTCGGGCAGCGGGAGACTGGAGTGAGTTTTCGTCTCTCTGGACTCGGGCAGCGGGAGACTGGAGTGTGCTTGGGACAAATGTTACTATCACTTCTGAAGGCACACTGGCAGCTGGCTGAGTGATGACTCGTGACTTGTCACTCAAGGACACAAGCCACTTTTTGTCGCACCCCCTGAAATTCCATCTCGCACCCCCTGGGGGTGCGGGCACCCCAGGTTGGGAACCCCTGGTCTAAATAAAGCACGGAATTCAAGAATGAAGAATGTATAATGAATCTTCATAAGATACTGGAACTAAGAATTTACCTTTCTTATAGAGATGAGGAGGAATTTCTTTAGAGGTTGATGAATCTGTGGAAATGATTGCCACAGACGTTTGTGGAAGCCAAGTCATTGGATCTATTTAAAGTAGAGGTTGATAGATTCTTGATTAGTAGGAAGAACACAGGAAAATGGAGTTCAGAGGGAAAATAAATCGCCCATGATTGAAAGGCAAAGCAGACTGGTTGGGCCAAACAGCCTAATTCTGCACCTACATTTTATAATTTTATGGCCTAACCATACAGAAAACAAATCTGGAGGCACTCACTGGGTTAGGCAGCATCGGTGGAGGGAAGTGAACAGTGATGTTTTAGGTTGAGAAAAATATACCGTGTCTGCATAAAATACTGGTTCACTTTCAACTGGAGTATTGTATCTAGTTCTTAGTACTTCATTTTAGGAAAGACATGAACTCATTGGAGAAGCTGCAGGAGCTTCACTGTAACAATCTCAGGCCTGAGGGACTTCAGTTATACTCTGGAGAGTGGAGAATCGAGAATTCTCTTTGAAACAGTATGTTAGAAGGGGATCCAATAGAGGTATTTGAAATCATGAAATATCCAGGCAGTAAACATTTTGTAAATCTGTGAGTAGTCAAGCTTTTTCAAGTTTTTGGTTATGTTCCAATAACATTTTTGTGTTGAATTTTGTGTAGTAATGCTGCTGTGGTTTGAGATGTTTTACTATGTTGATAATCAATCTGCCAATTGGTTTGCATCTTTAGTAACTGCTTGATTTCCTCCCCCCCCCCCCCCTTCTGTTAGCAGCCAAGGCTCAAGTGTTCCTTCCCCTGGTATATATCATTGCACCAATTTAACCTGCTTTATTTTTAAGCTCTCTTTCTCACTTGTGTGTAATCTCCACCAACTCTCCACTGTGACTTGAAGACACTTTTATAAATTGAGATCCTGGTGAGGGTTACACCCAAAAAGCTGATAACTGAATTCCTGGAGTGCTTACAGCATTCTCTATTTTTAAACATTTCATCCAGTTATTTCTTAGCTACCACTGGCAGGGTCACTAGAGCTTCATTTATAATTTTAATAGATAGTAGAATGAAAACTGCCATAGGTTGCGTGGGAAAAAGAAACAAGAGAAAATCTGCAGATGCTGGAAATCCAAGCAACACACACAAAATGCTGGAGGAATTCAGCAGGCCAGGCACCATCTATGGAAAAGAGTACAGTCAATGTTTCAGGCGTCCTGCAGAATGGTTTCGGCTCAAAACAGTGATTGTACACTTTTTTTTCCATAGATGCTGCCTGGCATGCTGAGTTCTTCCAGCATTTTGTGTGTGTTGGTAGGTTGCCTGAACATTTTTGATCCATTGTGAAGAAAGTACATTTGCTAAATTTATGTAGAAATTTGCACTGGAACATGTGAGAATGGATTAGACTGTAGATACCAGTTTGAATTCTGCTTCTCATCATCCAGTTAACAACAACAAAATCAAAAAGCACAGACAGAGGAGATACAATTTATCACGTCTGCAAGTTCTTTGAAAGTTGGTTCCCATTATCACCTCCCTTACTTGTCAGATTCCAGAACTAGTAGTTTCTACATTCTTGATTATCTTCTTGGTTGTCTCCACTTTCTCCCCCTCTTCCCTACACCTGGCTCCATCTCTCCCTTTTTTGTCTGCCTCCATTTATCATCCACCTGCTTCTCTCTCCCAACTCCACAGCACCCTGGCTTGGTCTGCCCATCATCTATCACCTCCTCTTTGATTCACCACAGCCTCTTCTGCTCTTTATACTGGCTTTCTTCTCTCTTTACACTTGCCCTGATGCAAGGTTTTGAATCAAAGCATCAATTTCTCCCTGCTTCTGTCCCTTCCACAATACTGCTTAGCCTGCTAGTTCCTCCAGTGGATTGCTTGTTGCTCGAGCAACTGCAGCCTCTTGCATCTCCTTTTAGAGAGCTGTCCAGTTACTCTTTACAGCCGTTCCTTGTTCTTTCCCTGTTCCTCTGAAAATTTCTTTTCAAGTATATTTTCACCTGAAGCCATCTATTCACTTCAAGCTTATAAAGACAAATTAAAAAAATGTTTTGGTTAACTGTGTATAATTCAAGATATGACAGATAAACTGGAGAAAGTTAGGATCTGAAATAAAGATCTTACATTTCTTATTTCATGTCTTTGAAATATCCAGAGTAAAATATTAGGAGCAAAATATTATTTGAAGAGGAAATGTGGCAACATATATGCATCTGCAACTTTGTATCTGTAATAACAATCAGATGACATTTTTATGAAACATGTTGAATGTTCATTTAAATATTTGAGCAGATAAGAGACATGAATTTTGTTTTGGAAAAGTCCTCACCCCATACTGGTACAAAATCTAGCTGCTTTTCACTTTTTGTAAGTGCATTCTTCCTTTTTCACATTGTTTAAATGCTCATGAATCACGTGATTGCCTAACTATAGGATGAGTATTTCAGTTCTGTGCAGCTGTTGGTAAACCTGAGTATTTTGTACTTTTATCTTTTAAGTCCTTATCAAAACTTTCAGAAGTCAAGGTATTTATGCAAGTGGGATTTTAGAGTGCTCCTATAAATGCTTTTAAGTGTGGTTATAAAGATTGTAAACTGTTAATTGTAAATTGTAAAGCAGTGGGTTTTTATAAAAGAAATGCTTGACAGCTAGTGAGAGCATGAAGGCAAATTTATGAATATTTTGATAGAATGGTTAAGGTGTTTCCTTGTGGAGATAAACCAAGAAACTTCGTTCTTGTTTGTAAGTACAACCTAATAGTTGATCACAGATTAGCACTAGCAGAAAATTTTTCCACCCTGTCACTTAGATAGATAGATACTTTATTCATCCCCATGGGGAAATTCAACTTTTTTCCAATGTCCCATACACTTGTTGTAGCAAAACTAATTACATACAATACTTAACTCAGTAAAGAATATGATATGCATCTAAATCACTATCTCAAAAAGCATTAATAATAGCTTTTAAAAAGTTCTTAAGTCCTGGCGGTAGAATTGTAAAGCCTAATGGCATTGGGGAGTATTGACCTCTTCATCCTGTCTGAGGAGCATTGCATCGATAGTAATCTGTCGCTGAAACTGCTTCTCTGTCTCTGGATGGTGCTATGTAGAGGATGTTCAGAGTTATCCATAATTGACCGTAGCCTACTCAGCGCCCTTCGCTCAGCTACCGGTGTTAAACTCTCCAGTACTTTGCCCACGACAGAGCCCGCCTTCCTTACCAGCTTATTAAGACGTGAGGCGTCCCTCTTCTTAATGCTTCCTCCCCAACACGCCACCACAAAGAAGAGGGCGCTCTCCACAACTGACCTATAGAACATCTTCAGCATCTCACTACTGACATTGAATGACGCCAACCTTCTTAGGAAGTACAGTCGACTCTGTGCCTTCCTGCACAAGGCATCTGTGCTGGCAGTCCAGTCTAGCTTCTCGTCTAACTGTACTCCCAGATACTTGTAGGTTTTAACCTGCTCCACACATTCTCCATTAATGATCACTTGTAATAATGCCATCCCCTTCTCTCAGTTGCTCCTTTTCTGCTGCATCTGTACTCAGGATAAGGCTTTAATGGCAGTTGGCAGTCTAACTTAAAGCTGCCTTACCACCACCAACTGGACTGGAGTATGGTGTAGCGAGTTGAGGAATAAAACCACCACTAGTTCTTTATCAACTGAAAACTAAATTACCCCAAAAGCTCTATAGATTTTAAATAATGAAAGACAATATTGTGAATTAAGTTAAAGTTACTTCCATAACTTCATTCCAGAACTAATGAGATGTCTTCCTTCTTCAAAGAAATGTGCTTCCCTTCCTTCGCCATCAACGCTCTCCTCACCCGCATCTCTTACATTTTGCACACATCTGCTCACACCCCATCCTCCTGCTCCATCAGGGATAGGGTTCCTCTTGTCCTCACCTACCACCCCACCAACCTATACATCCAGCACATAGTTCTCTGTAACTTCCACCATGTCCAAAGTGATCCCACCACCAAGTGCGTCCGCCCCACCCCACAATGAGAACATATTTTGAAAAATAATTAAATAAGTAGTGCCAAAAGCGAGCAAAAAATATTTAGGTAATGTTCATGGGTTCAATGTCCATTCAGAAATCTGATGGCGGAGGGAAATAGCTGTTCCTGAAATGCTGAGTGTGTGACTTCAGGCTCCTGTATCTCCTCATTGATGGTGGCAGTGAGAGAAGGGCATATTCTGGGTGATGGGATCGTTAATGATTAATGCTGCCCTTTTTGCTAGGGAGGCTAGTGCCCATGATGGAGTGGCTAAGTTTACATCTTTCTACAGCCTTTTTGGATCCTGTGCAGTGGCCCCTCCATACCGGGCAGTGACGTGACCAGTTAGAATGCTGTCCATGGTACCTCTGTAGAAATGTGTAAGAGTCTTTGGTGACATGCCAAGTCTCATCAAACTCCTGATGAAATATAGTCGCTGTCATGTCTTCGTTGTAATTGTATCCAAAAGTTGGGCCCAGGATAGATCTTCAGAGATGTTCACATCCAGAAACTTGAAACTGCTTACCCTTTCTACTGCTGATCCTTTGATAAGGACTGGTGCATGTTCCCTCAACTTCCCCTTCCTGAAGTCCATGGTCAATTCCTTGATCTTACTGAGTGTAAAGTTGTTGTTGCAACACCACTCAACCTGCTGACCTATCTCACTCTGGTATGCAAAATGTGTATATATCACCAAATACTACCTTGAGATTCATTTTCTTGCAGGCATTCACAGTAGAACAAAGAAGTACACCAGAACCTCTGAAAGACTACATACAAAGGCTGATAAGTAACCAAAGTGCAAAAGAAGACAAACCCCAAATAAATAAATAATATCGAGAGTAGTTGAATCCTTGAAAATAATGCCATAGGTTGTGTTTAACGATCAGTTCAGTGTTGTGAGTGAAGATGTCCACACTGATTCAGGATCGTAGTGGTTGAAGGGTAATAACTGTTCCTGAGCTAGGTGGTATGGGACCAATAGCTCTTCTATCTCCTAGATGGTAGCAGTGAGAGGAGAGCATGGCTTGGGTGGTGGGGTTCTTTGGTGCTTTCCTGTGGCACTACCCTTTGTTGGTGTGCACAATGGTGGGGAGTGCTCTTCCTGTGATGAAATGGGCTGCAACTGTCACTTTTTCTTGGCTTCTTCATCCTTGTGCCCTGGTGTTTTCGTACCAGGCTGTCATGCAACTATTCAGGATACTCTCCACTGTGCATCTGTAGAAGTTTTATAGAAGTCAAACTTTTAGATGACTTGTCAAATTTGTGCAAATGTTTAAGAAAATAGAGGTGCTGCTGTGCTTTCTTGGAAATGGCTTTTATGTGCTGGTCACAGGACAGATCTTTTATGATATTGCCCAGGAATTTAGAGTTACACTGTCTCTTGCGGGGATGATGGTGTTAAATGCTGTGATGTAGTGGTTGAAGAGCATTTTGGTGTATGCATCTTCACTGTCCAGATGTTCCAGAGCTGAGCGAAGAACCAGTTGAAATAGCATCTGTTGTTGATCTGTTGCTTTGGTGGGCAAATTGGAGTGGATCCAAGTCACTCCTCAGGCAGGAGTTAATATGCTTCATGATTATCCTCTCAAAGGACTTCATCACAATGGATGATAGTCATTCAGGTAGGTTTCCATGTTATCCTTGGGTATGTTTGGAGCCTGCTTGAAGCTGTTGGTGCCTTGGATTGCTAAAGCAAGAGGATAAAGTAAACACTCCAACCAGTTAATTAGCACAGGTCTTCAGTACTTGGTCAGATACACCATCTGGGTCAGATGTTTCTGCAGTTCACCCTCCTGAAGGATATTCTTGTGCCAACCTCAGAGACTGTATTCACACGGTCATTGGGAGTGGGAGCTCATGAAGGTACCTCTTGTTTTGTCCGTCAAAGCGCACATAAAAGGCAATGAGCTCATCTGGAAGCAAAATCTTTATTCAAGGTTCAAAGTAACTTTATTGTTATACTACCCTGAGATTCATTTTCTTGTGGGCATTCACAGTAAGTACAAAGAAATACAGTAGAATCAATGAAAAGCCACACACAAATATGGACAAGCAACCAAAGTGCAAAAGTCAACAAACTGTACAAATACAAAAACCCAGAAAAAATAATAAATATGTAAGCAATAAATATTAAATCTGATTGGTAGGCCCCTTTTCAGTGAGTTTAGACGTTGTGGAATCAGTTCAGTGTTGGGTTGAGTGAAATTTTCCTCTCTGGTTCAAGAGCCTGATGGTTCAGGAGTAATAACTGTTCTAAACGTGGGGGTGTGGACTTGAGGCTCCTGTACCACCTTCCTGATGGCAGCAGTGAGAAGAGAGCATGGCTTGCATGGTGAGGGTCCTTGATGATGGATGCTGCTTCCTGAGATAACATTCCTTTGTTTCTTGTAGATGCGCTCAGTGGTGGGGACAGCTTTACCTGTGATCGACTAGGCTGTCTCCATTACTTTTTGTAGGCTTTTCCCTTCAAGGGCAGCGGCGTTTCCATAACAGGCTATGATGCAACTAGTCAGTATACTCTCCACCGTGCATCTACAGAAGTTTGTCAAAGTTTTAGAAGACATGCTGAATCTACGCAAACTTCTACTAAAGTAGGAGTACTGCCACATCTTCTTTGTAATGGCAGTTACACCTTGGACTCAGGATAGTCCTCTGAAATGATAACACAGAGGAATTTTTATAGTTGCTGACCCTCTCCACCTTTGATCCCTGGTGAGGTCTGGTTCATAGAGTTCCAGTTTACTCCTCCTATAGTTAATAATTAGCTCTTTGGTTTTGCTGACATTGAGTGAAAGGTTTTTGTTGTGGCACCTTTCAGCCAGATTTCAACTCCTTGTATGCTGATTCATTACCACCTTTGATTCGAACAACAACAGTGGAGTTGCCAGCAAACTTAAATAAGGTATTATTGTCATTTATGCCATTTGGTTTTGCTTTGTATGAGGTGATGGCATTCAACCCTCACCACAGTTACTGCACATCCTTTTTTGTTGCAAGTTTGGTCCAGAATTGCCACTTCATATGTGAAGTCACTTTCCAGAGTTCATACCTAGACCTCTTGTACCTTCCTGGGTCACCCGACTTGAAAGTCATCGATCTAGCCCCTACGGAACCTCCAGGGCTCTGGCTCGTGAGCATTCTGAATGATTGTGGGTAATTCTATAAATGCACCTGACTATATTCCAAATGTTAAAGTTAAGTAGGTGATCATAGCAACTAAAAGTGTAGTTAATTGTTTATTGTTTTCTTTAAAACATTGTATCAGGAGAGTGAGATTCTCCTGGACTCTCCCTTTCCTGGAGGTTTGCTGTGTGAATAAAGACACAATTAATTACCCAATTATAGCTTCTGTGTGTCTGAGTTTTAGTCAGTTAGAACACCTGGGAGTTCATCTGACTTTATTCAATTGAAAATGAGCAAAATTTAATGATAGTGGAGTGCCTGATTGTGGGCAAGTGATCTACTGAACATGTGCATCTGAGCACAGTGTACATGAGCTGCACTTTCACGTGCTGGGCATTTTACTTGGGTTCTTTTGCAACCTAAGAATAGCTGATCAACCATGTGTAATATTTTGAAATCAATTTTCAAATGTGATATAATATAGTTAATTAACTGAGTTAGCTGTTAACTTCAGCAGTTATTCCTATCTCTAAGCTGTCTAATACATGATAAGTGGGAGATGATGCATGCTTTTAATATGACCACCAGTTAGATTAGTTGCTGCCGCAGGTTCATAGCTAAATACAGAAGTGTAAAACTTGCATTTGTGTAATTTTTCACTTTCTCAGGATATCTTAAAAAGCACATTGAAGCACGTTCTTGTTAAAGGAAATGAGTTAAATAAAATTTTAAAGATGTTAATTCGAAAATTGAATGTTTATCAAGGGCGCAAAGAAGGCTTCCCCATTTCTCTTCTTTTATACCGTAGAAAGGACACAGAACCTTGAGTTTGGGTATTGCACTCGAGTGTTGCTCTAGATAATGTGGCCGGGGATGAGTGTGTACAAGGGTTTAACTTTGAACTGAGTGTGTTATAGCTTAATGAAAACTTCCTGGGAATGTGTTTTGTTATCTTGGTCTGTGTGGAACACTGTTTCATTTGCTATATTCAGGTATGGTTGAATGATAATTGAACTTGAAGTCTCATTTTGTAAGGCTATTCTCTGTGCTGCTGTTTATTTTAATAAAATTTTCAAATATATGAGTAACAATGAATGCATTTCATGGTTATGATATTCTGTTACATGCAACTTTTTTGGTCAAATGACGTGTTGAGTGTCTTTTAAGACAGTTTAAAAATAAATGTATAATGCTGTAACTGCATATTTTTCTTTGTTTTATTTAGGTTTAGCATCACATCTTGTCTTTTTCATTCTATGTTTCTGTTCAGGATCCTATATGCTGTTGTCCTGCCATCTGCAATGGTTGGGGTGCTTAAACTTTTAGCTTTCCTTTTTAAAATTGTGCCATTTGCCTCGTATTATCTTTACTTGTGCTTTTCTCTCTTTTACTTTTCTGTGTAAAATTTTCTCTTGTATGTCAGTGCATCTATTTGTCACTCACCTTGAAGTGCTTTCTCTGGTGTTTGCAGTGCTGTCAAGTTTCATTTTCAAATTTCATCATTGTCTTCATTACCACAAGCCACTGGAGACTTGGAATTTTTCATTTTTTATTTTTGTTTTGTTTGAAGTGTTTAGATTTGGTTTGTGTTCAAAATTGGGTGGTTATGGAATCCTTGGTTATGGGAGAAAGTTAAGTCAACAGATGCATTAGCTCCCAGTGAAATAAACATGAAATCATTAATGGTAAAAATGTATAATACTAACTATTCTGTTACATGCTAACTAATTTATTTATTGTAGCCTGGTACCTTTCCGCAAAAATAATACACCTCTCTGCAAATCTTGTGTGTGTAGCAGAATGCTTACTATTAGTTTGAAAAGCACACCAAGTTTCACGGAGAAGGTTTCATTATCTGCGTGATTTGTGAAACATGGTGATGAATCATTGACTAAGCATCTTCTGTTCCTCTTTTGCTTTTAATTACAGATATTATAAATAGCATCTATCCTGCTGGGAGAAATATCAAGAAGACAGGAGGTAGATTGCATCATGCTCTTAGACCTTCGCTGAAATAATCTAAATAAAAAATAATAATTTACTCTTGATCAATTCCCAGTGTACTATAATATTGCTGTGATGTAGGTTGTTCAGGGAACTGACAAAGAGGAACTTGCAGCTGCTGCCATGGCCCATCTGCTCAACTACAATACAAACAGACTCCTTGTTTATATAAAAATAAAAACTCATTTAACACCTTTAAAATAGAGGTAATTGACTAACTCGTCCATCAGCTACTGCTAAGTGTCTGACATTGAATTAACGCACAGAGCTCGTATTGTAAATCTACCCTCGGCTAATGGCATCTTTTTCTGGGAAAATAGTCCCATACTCACTGAAACCTGCTAGAGTTATGATTCTTATTTGCATTGCCTCATAGAAATTATTTAAATAGATACTTCATTCTAAAAGTGATGGTTGCAAAATAGCCTCTATCTAATTTCCTATCTATTGCCATCTGATATACAGGGTAAGCCTTGTTTTACATCTGAAATTTTAGTTGTAAATTAATGCCAATCCCAGCACATGTGCCAGTTACATTTGTGTAAAGCTTATTGATAGTTGTCTAGTACACAAAGTGTTATCAAAGCTTAAGTTAGCTTTGCAAAGCAAATTTGGCAGGGAGTCATCCTCAGTGTACATTTTGAGAAGCTTTTGGATTTGCATGTGCATGAGCAGATGTTGGGGCTTTCAGTCAGAGCCAATATCATTGGCAGAAATGTCGTAACCAAACTTCTCAATACAAAATATCCACAACTGTGTCATAATGTGCAATGTTTATCAAGCATCTTTCAAACTCATGCTCCAGTCTTTTTTTTTAGCTATTTCTACCTTTGTTCCTGTGTAATTATTGTATAAAGGCTACCACCAGTGACTTCCTTCTCTTGCTTTTCCTTTTCTCCCTCAAATTGATTCTGCATCTTAACCTGCTGAGACAAGATAATTTCTCACTTTTGCAGTGATCTGTTGGTTTGACAGGTCTACTTCACCTCATTTTTCTTACCTCCCAAGGCGTTAAGTGTCCTAGATTAATTAGTTCTCAGAGTAAAATAGAGAATGTTCAAAACAAATGGCAGGCCCAATCAGTATTCATGGAAAGGTAAAAGGTGTTGTCTGAGGAGGGGTCTTAAACCTGCTATGTTAACTGTTTTTCTTTCCATTAATACTGCCAGAACTTCTGATTGTTTCCACCACTTTGTTTTTACAATTTCCAGCATCTGCAGCTTAATTTTTTTTTCTGGATCTTAACCATGGTCATCTTGCAATGATAGCCTTGTGCAGGTGATCAAATCACTCCCATTTGTGTGTTCAATTTGTTTATCTCTTTGTGCATGCTGCATACATTCAGGTAGAGAACTGTAAATTTTGTCTTTGCCAATTTGCATGCAGTTTAGATAATTCTTTGGAGGCTATCATCCTTTTGTAGTTTGGATCCTACTTATCATACTTTATCAGTGGCACCACTTTCTTAATCCCAACTTTATATTGGTGCCACATGGGTCACAATGGCTAGATTTTTTTCCTTCCCCTTAAGTGCCTCTCCAGTCAAATGAGACAATGCTCCCACTTATGATACACATTACAAACTTTAATGAACTGCTGTCATGGTGCTACTGTTCAGTTGCTTGTCTTCACTGTATCTTGTTACCTTTTATTCCTTGAGTTGAGGTTTGCATGCACTATAATGTAAAGGCAAAAACTTCTTAGCTTGGCCTCTTCCATTTTACAGACTTTGTAAGATGATTGATTCCTAAATGTAATTTTGTGGTGGAATTGTAGCTCCACCACAAAAGCAACAATTATTTTTGACTTCAGTGCAGTGTAATTCTGATGTCACGCATACTCGCTCGAGGACATATTGTAAGATGTCGTGGCCTCATTATATTGTCCACCTGTAAGTCTAAATTCATGAGCTTCATTGCTAACAATGTTGATGTCATGCTAAATCAGTCATGAGTCATGCTAAATGCAATTTGTTTTTTGTTTTTGCTGCAGGTTGCATTTGAAAACAGCGCATCATGAGTATTCTCTCTCTTGATTTTGTTTTTTGCAAGTCATCAGCCCAGCTTTTAACAGTTTCCTTAATTTCATCTTAACTGAATGAGATGTGATCGCCAATAGACTTCAAATGAAAATCCACTCAGCAATACTAAATATTGTATGGGATAATATGTGTAATCCTCCTCAAGCATTGAATCATTTCGTCAATATATTCAATCTGTTTGGATGGTGGGGGAATCTTCCAAGAGGGAATTTTTCAAGATGCCTTTGGACAAGTAATGCCAGAAAATAAATCCATGAATGTGAATCAAAAAGAGACGGGGACCATCACTGGTAAGCAGAAACTAAACTCTATCTTTGGAGGGACAAATTTTCATTTGTTTTAATTTTTTTGTTTCCCTTTTAAATGTAATATGAAACTTAAGAGTAATTGTAAATGACTGAACTCGGAACGATGTTAACTACTTTCTTCTCCAGCTGATGGTTCTCTTGTTTTCTTCTTTTGCCTACACTAGTGGTTGCCAACCTATCGATCGCGATCGACTGGTCGATCTTTGAGACTTTCCCAGTAGATCGCGAAAAAGAAATACACAAATACTGCTGAGAGATTGTTTCCGGGTTGCGGGGTTTTAGTTCCGTTCTTTCTGCCCAGTGCGCATGCGTGTAGCTCCCCCGCACTACACAGTGTACTTCAGTGGTTCCCAACCACCGGGCCGCGAGGAAACAATATGAGTCCGCTGCACTTTTCCTCATTCCCTGTCATGCCCACTGTTGAACTTGAACCCACGCAAGGTCATCAGTCGCCTAAACGCAGTGACACCCTCGCGCCAGGGATCACTGGTTGGCCTTGCGCGGCCGGTGAGAAGTGCTGTTGCTACTGGCCTGGAGCGCGAACAGATGGGCGCCACCTCTAAACCTGTTTAGCACACTGAATGTTCGTGGGGAACCTAGTGCTAAAGTATTCGCAGACGACCTAATTCGGGCTCAGGGTTTCATAAGTAGCAGACCAGCTACCTCACTGCAATCTACTGAAAGTAAACCCCTGAGCCAAACTTTCGTCGGCCGATAGATCCTACCTACCTACAAGGGGAGCGGCCTGCCCAGGGCGTGCGCCCTGTCGCACTCCTCGCTCGGTTGGTTGCTCTCTCCAGACTGCGACTGCCGCAGCCCTGGCACGGGGACCTCCGGCCCTGACCTTGTCCTCACCCCACCCACGACCAGCCGCACCTGGCTAAGGCGGTGGGCGGGCGGGAGGCTGCAGTTCGGGCCGGGAGGCTGTCTAATGAGGCAATGAAGCCCTCAAAACTGCTTCGACACCTTGAGTCCAAGCACCCTGTACTTAAAGACAAACCCACTGAATTTTGAGAGCGGAAAAAACATGAGCAAGCGGGACAGAAGCTAAGTGCCGAGAGCCGCGAAAACTAAATTGCGGAATAGACTGGACATAAGGAACCTGCTTCAAGTATCGCTGTGTTCCGCTCGTGTTTAGCCCCCCCCCCCGGTCGGCTGGTCCTCAAGAATATTGTCAGTATTAAACCGGGCCACGGTGCAAAAAAGGGTGGGTACCCCTGGGGTTTATACATTATTTCTACTTCCGGGTTGTGGGGTTTTACTTCCGGTCTTTTCTGCCCTGGTGCGCATGCATGTGACGAATCGATCTGGGGTCGACCTTGCCTTTCACTAAGGCCGAGGTAGGGGATCTTGGGCTTAAAAAGGTTGGTGACCACTAGTCTACACTTTTAGGCATAAAATTAAGGCATGAGGTATTTTTCAGGCAAAGCCTTCATTGTACAAAATACTTTTAATTTTAAATACAGCTCAGTGACATTGCATATTAGCAGATCATATTGAGACAAAGATTAGAATGGGAGTAGTAGTCTCCAGTGCTCCATTTAGTCTTTGGAAGTGGGGAGAGGCAGCAAAATAAGGATTTGGAAAAGAAAGCACTTCTTGAATCTAGAATTAAGTGAGGTAGTTTTAAGATTGGAAGTGTTTTAAAAAATGATTCATTCAGCTTTAATCGTATGTATGTTGAGAGGATCGGAGTTGACGTCATTGATGTTTATGTATGCTCGTGAGATACTATGAACAGCCCTTTTTTTTTCTCTTTTTTAAAAGTTTTTTTTAGTTTTTTTTTCTTCTTTGTTTTTTTTTTCTTTTTCCTGATACTAGATTAGTAGATTAGCTAACTTTCTTAGATAGATTTATTATTTTTTTTCTCTTTTTTATACTATATATTATGGAATATCTAAACTTACCTTGTTCATATATATACTATATGGTTTATGTTTTGGGAAACTTACTTATGCTGTATTCATTGTTTATGTATTTCTTTATGTATAATGGGAGTCTATATATTTGTAATCCCTTACCATTATTTGAATTGTATCTCATTCATAATATTCTAAATATTAATAAAAAGATTGAAAGAGAAAAAATGATTCAAATGATAAATCAATACAGGGACATGGAAAAGATTACAGATGTAGGAACCATAAATGGTTTGGTATAAGAAGCAAAGTTTTTGAAATGAGTAATGTTGAGTTCCAATGGTATCTAGCAAGGATAAGTATGATGGAATGGAGGATTTGGTGTTGGATAATTTGTGTACAGCAGAATTATGAAGGACAGAACTTAGGGGTGGACAACTGCTTTGCTAGAATAATCATACCTGGAGTTGACTTTTCCAGGATAGTGGTTTCTGCATCAGTAAGTCATTAGTGGATGAATAAGGACAATGTTGCCAAAGTAGATATAGGAGGTTCCCATTTTTAAAAGCAGGTTAAATTGGGAGCCAGTTTGCTGAAAGTTTACTAGCACGTCAGCCCTCTGAAGAATCAAACAGGGTAACTTTGTCTTGTCAGTGTCGAATGGAATTGAAAAACACTACTGCTCATCCAGCCCATGACATAGGGGTAAGAGATCAGAAGTGTCTTTATAGATTTGAGAAGTAGAAGAAAAGGAAGGAAAAGGTCAAAATCAGAACCAGTATATTTTCTATATATATTTTCTATTGGTGTCAATTATTAGAATCATGGGCCTGACTTTGAATCTTGAGAAAATCAATGTCAAGTGTCTCCTCTGCCTGACTTCCTTCTCTTAATGAGTGACATATTTTGGGGTGCTTCATGCTAATGACATTTGGGTGGGCAGAAGAAAAGATATTGCAAGAGATTTACTCACCTTGTTGGTATAATTCATCCGACATTTTAAAATTAAGAGATATGTCAGTGGAAGCAGCTTTTGATGGAGTACTTGTGTTATCATAGAAAGTGATTTTGTGGGTTGAAACCGACGTGCTTTCACTACTGTCTTGGAGCAGTCTTTTAAAGTGGGGTGGCCATTATTCACGACCTGCCACTGGTTTTCAGCTTGCTCCAAGGCAGCTAGAGACCAGGTTGAATTGCAGGAAATATAACACATGTTCGTGTATCTATGTACACAGTCCAATTGCATACAGTTGCCTTCAGATGGTTCTTATCATTTTTCCCCAACTGCCTTTTGCAACAAAGATGTTAGAGGTGGCCTTAATACATAAAGAAGATCATACACCAGAACAGCAGAAACTTTCAGTCTTTCTGTTGTATTACATCCAACTTGAGTAGCAATTTGAACAAAATGCCACAATCTCAAGAATGGTTTTGAAGTGATAAATTTCAGACAATTTATTTTATGTTCTGTATATTATAGATGTAATGAGTAGGATGTGCCTCTTAAGTGCACGTAATTACCAGTGGAAGGTGTAATTCTTGCAATAATCACAGAAGCAAGCTTTTCATGGTAGGAAATAATTTGGAGATATTCAGCAGGTCAGGCAGCATCTTTGCAGAGAAAAATGGTTAATTTTTCAATCAGTAACTTCTCATTAGAGAGTCAAATGAAAAGCTGATCAGATTTTTGAAGTTTATCCAACATTTGCAGTTTTTTTGCTTTTTATTTAACATGGGTTAATAATACAAATGCTGTAATGTTTAAAATTTTCAAGGTAAGTCTTTGCAGGTTGGCATTAGATGCAACAGAACTCGGAAGACATGAGATTATTTTTTGTAGCAGATCGGGCATCAACTATATAGTGGAAGATTTTTAAATCCAAAAGTAAATACATGTGTGGCTTAACGTAGAATTAGAGATTTATTGTGTTGCATGTGCCATGCACTTAATAGAGAAGTATATTTACATTGTACACCATTTCCAAACATTGGTTATGCTTTTGTACTCAAACAATGTTATATAACTTTTGACTTTTGACCTATTGTAACTTCAACTCCTATGTCATTAATCTCACTTTAATTCTGGAAGCAACTTGCTCATTTGGTGCAGCATAGTAGTGTAATGATTAGCACAACTCTATTACAATGCCAGTGACCTGGGTTCAATTCCCACCACTGTCTCCAAGAAATTTGTGCGACCATAAGGGTTTCCTCTGGGTGTTCCGGTTTCTTCTTGCATTCTAAAGGCATAGGGATGGACCAGGTTAACTGGTTACATGGGTGTTACATGGGTGTAACTGGGTGGCGCAGGCTTGTAGAGCCGGAAACGCCTGTTACGTGCTTTAAAAATAAATACTTAAAAATATTCTATCCAGGTTAATCAGATCTGCCCATAGTTTAGTTGCAATGTTGCTTAGATCTCTCCTCCACCCCCATTTTTATAATACAAAAGAATTGCACTGCAATAGTTGATCCAGCGACCTCCTTTTTTTATTTATTGTCCTGTACCCAGTTCTTTCCTGACAAGGCCATCACCAGAACCAAGTTAATACTGTCATCATTTTTCTTTGAAGATTTGCTGTGATGCGGAAGAGCTCTGAACTTAGCACCTGCAGAGTTTAGTCCAGCTTTACAGACATTCTGAAGTAATTCTGAAAAATCTCTATGGAGTAAACACCATAGAAATTGCATAGTACGGGTGGCTATGTGGTTGGAGAGAGAGTGAGTACAGCAGGAAAAACTTTGGGTTCTTGGTGCTGGTTCAACTGCATAGAACTGGATACTTGAAGGTTTACTGGAGCTATGCTGCCAGCAGTGTGGATGTTGGTACAGGTCTGGGGTTATTGAAAATATTCTCTATTACAGTATTGGTAGTATTCAAAGGACCATTGAGTATTGTAAAAACCAGAGAGTGGTAATAACTGGGGACTTCAACTGACCTAAAATAGACTTGGAGAATCCAAGGCGTACTGAGGGAGAGGAAGTTTTGAAGTGTGGTCGGGAGAATTTGATTCACCATTATGAGGAGGCAAGGAAGAGGAGGCATTGCTGGATTTGATTTTGTGGAATAAGGTGGGGCCAAGTGACGAGGTTTAGTTGGTGAGATTTTGGCAACAATGCTAGTGTTTCCGTGAGGCTAAAGCTTTAGAAAAAGAAATTGATTTTTCTAATGTAAAATAATAAATGGGAACATGGTTATTTTCAGTAGAATGGAAGAACATCTGACACGAGTGAATTGTAATTGAAGATTGGCAATCAAAATTGTCAGTGATTAATGACCTTTAATGTCAGTGACCTTTAAGGAGTTGGTCCAAGTTCTTTCTCATAGTTCCTGGATTTCTGAAGAGGTTGAGAACACACCCAAGAGCTGGGCTGACTCGGTGCGAAAAGGATATAAGAGAACCAGAGAGAGGAGAAAAGAATGTTTAAAAAAAAGTATTCTAAAGTTAATCTAAAAGTATCTGAACTCTGTTTATAGTAAGAGTGGTGATATGGCTAATTTGGGACCAAAAGATAGCTACAGGCATGACTGAAGTACTGACCTTAATATTTTACATTGGTCTTTATGAAGGAAAATGATGCTGCAGAGTGTCAATGAAAGAAGTGTTTATGAAACTGAGTGAAAAATGACAAAGGGGATCATACTTAAAGTGTAAGTACTTAATGTAGTGAGCTACCTGGTCCAAGTGGGATGGGTCATAATTTGCTGAGGGAAGCTGTGGTTTAATTGTAGAGAGGTTGCCCATAATTTTGCCAGTGTCTGTGAATATGGGAATAGTTTATGTTACTGAAGGATTGCATATATTACAGACTTGCCCAGATCAGGGCAAGCAGTCACTTGGATTGATTAAAGAACTTCATCATGAATTTGTAAAAGGCAAATTACAGTCAGTTGACTTGATAGTTTTTTTTAGTGAGATAACATGGTCAGTGAGGGAAGTGCTATTACTATGATGTAGATGAGTTCTCAGGAACTATCTTACACAAGTGTTGTACATTAGGCTAGTCATGAAATTGAAATCTGCAGCAGAACAGAAGAGAATAAATACTAAAGGTAAGACAAGTAGTTGTTTTTGTCTGGACCAGGGATAATCTCAGTGGTGTTCCTCAGTAGTTTTCTTAACACTTCATGACATGAGCTTTATAAAACTTATAAGCACCATCAACAGTGAGGAGATTTCAGAGTGAAATTGGGCTGATCTAATGGGCAAATACTGTATATGGTAGTTAAAACTTAAAGCAGAAATGTGTTCTAAAAGGGCTATAGGAACAATCTTGAGATGCACAGTACGCTCAGTGGTTACATTATTAGATACCTCTTGTACCTAGTAAAGTGGCCACTGAGTGTAAATTCTTAGTCCTCTGCTGCTGTAGTCCATCCACATTAAGGATTGACGTGTTGTGCATTTAGGGATGCTCTTTTGCACACCACTGTTGTGCATGGCTATTTGAGTTACTGCCACCCTCCTGTCAGCTTGAACCAGTCTGGCTATTCTCTGACTGTGTGGAAGTTGAATCCGGATAAAGTCACTCAGAGACCATATAAGTACAAACTCTTACATGGGTTAAGGGTGAAGGGGGAAAAGTTCAAAGGGAACATTAGTGGGGGCTTCTTCACACAGAGAGTGGTGGGAGTGTGGAATGGGCTGCCAGATGAAGTGGTAAATGCGGGCTCACTTTTAACATTTAAGAAAAACTTGGACAGGTACATAGATGAGAGGTGTATGGAGGGATATGGTTCAGGTGCAGGTCAGTGGGAATAGGCAGAAAAATGGTTCGGCACAGCCAAGAAGGACTGAAGGGCCTGTTTCTGTGCTGTAATGTTCTATGGTTCTTTATTCAAAGCACCCGGGGCTTATTCAGTTAGTTGCTCAAACAGGAGCAGTCTGTCTGTGACTGTTCCTGCCCGATCCACCAAACTAACTAACAATTCCCTTACAACACAAATATATTTGTTCAGATACCTCCCACACAAGACAGGCTGGAGTCAAAGTTATCCACTACATGACAGGCCCGAAAGCCAAGTTACAAAATAGGCATAATGGACAGAACATACAGAAACAGGCTAGAGTGGTCCTATCTCTACGCTTGGAGTGTACAAGGAGATAAGCTTCCTGAAACCCTAGCTAGCTTCCTTCAAGAAGAAATATGGCTCAGCATGGCTTAGCACATCTGTTGATCAACAGCGGTTTCTTTCAGAAAAACAGGCTGCTATTGCTTAACGAAGTGTTGACCCTTTATCAACCTCTCCCATTAAAAAGGGGGTTCCACCCACAGAAGTGCCACTTGCTGGATGTTTTTTTGTTTTTTTGCACCATTTTCTGTAAACTCTGGAAACTGTTGTGTGTGAAATCCCAGGAGATCAGCAGTTTCGGAGACAGTCAAACCACCCCATCTGGCACCAGCAATCATTCAAAGGTTCAAGTACATTTATTATTAAAGAATGTATAAACTATACAGCTTTGAGATTTGCTTGCTCACAGGCAGCCACAAAGCAAGAAACCCGAAGTAACCCTATTAAAGAAAAAAAATAAAAATCAAAGAGCAACTCTCAATGCGCAAAAGAAAGGAAAAAAATGCAAAGCAATCAAACAATTGAAGCAAGCAACAGCATTCTGAATCAAAATTGAATCCTCAGATCTGAACCCCAGAGAAGCCTGAGTAGGCGCAAAGACTCGCCTATCAGCTCATCATATTAGTGGACACATAGCACAGTAGCCAGGGTGGTCTTCATAGCCACAGCACCATAGAGATGACCATTGTGGAGAACAAGCGAAATCAGCTTTCGGCCCAGATCCCAACACCCTGTCTTTTCAATCTATCTGGGCCAGCATATAAATTGTCCAAACAACGGAATGGTGAAGGGCACAGATATCCTGGAGAGAGGAGTAAAACATTATAGAGAGTGAGTGAAATTGGCCCTCACCTCCAATCTGGGCTGGCGTTTAAATCGTCTTAACAGAGAATTGTACCTTGCAATAGGACCCAGCTCCGGGCTACCCAACAATTCAATCATTCCACAGTTAAAATCACTTTGATCTCATTTCTTCCCCATTCTGATGTTTGGTTTGAACAACAGCTGAACCTCTTAACCATGTCTATGTGCTTTTATGCATTGAGTTGCTGCTACATCAGAATCAGAATCAGGTTTATTATCACAGGCATGTGATGTAAAATTTGTTAACTTAGCAGCAGTTCAATGCAATACATAATCTAGCAGGGAGAAGAAAATAAAAATAATAAACAAGTAAATCAATTATGTATATTGAATAGATTTTTTTTAAATATGCAAAAACAGAAATATTGTATATTTTTAAAAAATGTGAGGTAGTGTCCAAAGATTCAATGTCCATTTAGGAATCGGATGGCAGAGGGGAAGAAGCTGTTCTTGAATCACTGACTGTGTGCCTTCAGGCTTCTGTATCTCCTACCTGATGGTAACAGTGAGAAAAGGGCATGCCCTGGGTGCTGGAGGTCCTTAATAATGGACGTTGCCTTTCTGAGACACTGTTTCCTAAAGATGTCCTGGGTACTTTGTAGGGTAGTAGCGAGATGGAGCTGACTAGATTTACAATCTTCTGCAGCTTCTTTCGGTCCTGTGCAGTAAGTAGCCCCTCCATACCAGACAGTGATGCAACCTGTCAGAATGCTCTCCACGGTACAACTGTAGAAGTTTTTGATTGTATTTGTTGACATGCCAAATCTCTTCAAGCTCCTAATGAAGTATAGCTGCTGTCTTGCCTTCTTTATAATTAGATTGATATGTTGGGACCAGGTTAGATCCTCAGGGATCTTGACACCCAGGAACTTGAAGCTGCTCACTTGCTCCACTTCTGATCCCTCCATGAGGATCGGTATATGTTCCTTCGTCTTACCCTTCCCGAAGTCCACAATCAGCTCTTTCATCTTACTGACATTGAGTGCCAGATTGTTGCTATGGCACAACTCCACTAGTTGGTATATCTCCTGTACGCCCTCTCATCACCACCTGAGATTTTACCAACAATGGTTCTATCATCAGCAAATTTGTAGATGGTATTTGAGCTGTGCCTAGCCACACAGTCATCTGTGTGTAGAGAGTAGAGCAGTGGGCTAAGCATACACCTCTGAGGTGTGCCAGTGTTGGTCTTCAGCGAGGAGGATATTTTATCACCAATCCACAGAGATTGTGGTCTACCGGTTAGGAAATTGAGGATCCAATTGCCGAGGGAGGTACAGAGGCCCAGGTTCTGCAACTTCTCAGTGAGGATTATGGGAATGATTGTATTAAATGCTGAGCTATAGTTGATGAACAGCATCCTGACATAGGTGTTTGTGTTGTCCAAATATTCAAAAGCTGTATGAAGAGCCATTGAGATTGCATCTGCCATTGACCTATTGTGGTGATAGGTAATGATTGGCTGGTTAGATATTTGCATTAGTAAGCAGGTGTATAGGCATACCTAATATAGTTCCTACTGAGTGTGAATGTATGTATATAAATGGTTGAAATTAATAGGGCAGGTTGAAAAAATAGTTTAAAAGAAATTTAAGATAATATGCTTTTAAAATGACACCAGGCAAGAGTGTCATGATGAGCTAATGGAAAACACTGGTTTGGTACGATAAGTGTTTTGTTTAAGGTTCTGGACACCAGATTTCAAGGAAGAACCAAAGAAGGGGTACAGAGAAGATTTATTAGATTGATATCAGGAATGAGTGATTTTAGTTATCGAATGAACTATGGAAGCCAAAGCTATTCTCTCCTTGGAACAGAGGTGTTTGAAGTGAAATTTGATAGTTATCAAAAATCACAGCATTAAGTGCAATGTTCCAATTAGCAGAAAGGTCAAACGCCAGAGGACATAGAGTCAAGGTGATTGACAAAAGAGCAGCATGTGGTTGGAATCTGGAGTACAGATCCTGAGGGATATTGTGGCTGCATTTGATATTGGCACTGAGTATTTAATTGAAAGAAATTTGCTAGGCTAAGAGGAGATGTAATGGAAGTTGGAATAATTCGATTGCACTCTCATAAGCTGGCTCAGTCTCTCTTGAGAGATAATTTTTCTTCTCCCATGGACCAATACCATCAAACAAAGAGTCTGTGGATCCCCAGGTTGGGAACCCCTTCTGTAGACTGAATGGCCTCTTCAGTGTTTTAACCATGTAGTACTGAACTGAAAGTTAATTTTGGGGTACCGTAGATTCCGGATTATAAGCTGCTACTTTTTTCCCACGCTTTGAACAGCTTTGAACACTGCGGCCTTTACTACGGTGCGGCTAATGCATGGTTTTTTTTCATACCGCCAAAAACATTTTGCCTCGTAACAGTAGACCAATAAAATTGATGAGTAGTTCACAGAGGTCCAATGAAATTGTACGATAAATCAAGCGCACTTTCACAATTAAATTATTGTAAATCAGTCATTTGTACTCACCCTCATCAACATGGAAAACACTCGAAGAAAAGCATTGTGCTGCCTTTATGGCAGTTATTTAGTTTATAATATTTTTGCTTAGTAATTCATTTGTTAGTATTTTCTAGTTAAAGTTATAAGTGTTTTAAGTATATTTGTTTTCTGTACTACATCCCGGGATGCTATGATGTCACATCCGGTTTCGCCGCGTCTTGTGGGAAAATACCGGTTTGCGATAAACGGAAAGGTGGGGGCGAGCACATTAGACCCGCGCGAGAACGCTGCAAAGCATATGATGCAGCTTTTAAGTTAAAGGCGATCAATAACTTTTCCTGGTAGGCTGCAGTATATATTTTTTTACCAGTCGTTAGGAGATATTGGAATGTTGTTCGTGCACTGTTCAGTAAAAAAGTATACGCAACGTAATTTGTGTGTTACCGATACGTATGTTTATTTAAAAGTAGCCGTGTTACAGGCACGGTTCGAAAAAAAGCATTTGCAATATGTATTTGTTTATGTTACCATACGGATTTAATTAAAAGTTAAAAAATCCTCACGTGTAATATCTTTCTGTGTAAATATCTCATATTACAACGTGGGACACCTGAGGCTTAAAATCCGGTGCGGCTTGTACAAGTACAAAATTGATTTTCTTTCTAAAATTAGAGCCTGCGGCTTTTAATCAGGTGCGCTCTGTAGTCCGGAATCTACGGGGTAATTGGAGAAAAGCCAACAGGTGGTCAAAAATTTAAAAATTCTTTCAAAAAATTAACAGACTCATGAAAGGCTGAATAACAACCCTCAGGACTGACTATATGATTACACAATTCTGATTAGGTTTACAGGCTGACTGTCAAAACTAGAAGCAAGCTTGTGTAAACATCAGCCTAGTTTGGGGAAAATATAGCACATAATTGTCAAGTTAATTTTGGTTTGTATGAGTTTAATTCCTTCCAGTCATTCCTAAAATGGTGCTTGATTAGTTTACTATGTTTCCCTACCCACACATTTTTCTCCCCCAATATTTTCCTCCCGGTGAGTTTAACCTGTGTTCATCATGTAACATGTATCTTGCAATGATGTTTTGATCTTTAACCAGATTATCAGTGTATTAAATTAGCGTAAGTCAGGAGTATAATCATCCTTGATTATTGGAGGAAGAATTTTTCTAGACAGTCTGAAAAATAGAACAGTAATCCAGGGATTTGTGCTGTTGATCCAGACCTGGGAATTTAAATTTGATTAATCTGCAAGCATTTACAACAGGAACATGTCCAATTTTATACACTTGGCATTCAATGGAATCATCATTGCTGATCAACATTATCTTTACAAGCGAAAATTAATCCTGTCTTTCATATTTTTCTCCTGATAAACACCCAACTATGTGCCACTTTCTTTGCTGGTTTAAGTTCTGGGACCTGTAGTACATACTGTGGTAGTACCCTTACCAAATAATGATCAACATGACAAGCTTTAGGGCATACAATGATGGGGAATAAATGTACGCTTTGCATAATAAACATAGATAGTAGCAACGTATAAAATAAAATCACTTTTTTTGTTGCGGAATAATTATTTGTGTTGGAGATGATGACCTTTGTTCTATTAACCCTTTAGAACACAAAACATTACAGCACAGCAACATTACCCTTCAACCTTATAATCTACCTTACAATAAGGTGCCAGCCTTATAATCTACTCTGTATCAATATAACCCTTCCCTCCAGGATAACCCTCCATTTTTCTATCATGCATGTGCCAATCTAAGAGTTTATTAACTGTCCATGATATAACTGCTTCTACCGCTATCCCTGACAGCGTATTCCACATATACACTTCTGTTAAAAAAACCTCTGACATCCTCTCTATACTTTCCTACAATCATTTTAAAAATTTACCCCTTTTGTATGGGATATTTTTGTAACACTTATAATTTGGTGTCTAAATTGATTTACAAAATATTTACTGGTCCTCTCTCTTAGTGGGGAGGGGAGGGATCAAGGTAATGTATAACCTTGGAGCAGAACTGGCCCACTTTGACACAAACAAAATGTCTTTGTGCCTGAAATTGTTAACCTCCACCATTGAGTCCCAAGGATTACAATGTACCTAGACTGAGGCCTAACTTAATTTGAGAGGCATCTGGAAGATGACATTCACCTTGCGGACTGAACAGGGATGCTCCTGGTAGTGCTCTTTGATTTATGTTTGGTTTCTGTAGTGTAGAGGAGATGTATTCTGAGCACTGAATTGATAGAAGGGCAAGCTGGTCCCTCAGCTAAAAGTAGTATTTGATGGTGGGAAAAGGAGAAGAAAATGGCTGCTGTTGCGCCCTCAGTGACTGCATGGAAGTTGTCTGAGAAAAGGAGCTACAGAGGTTACGGCCTCTTTTGAAAGCCAAGAGTAAACGCAGTGGTATGTCTGGTGGTGGCATCTTTTTGAAGGCGATACAACATAGAGTATATTCCACGAGGACATGAGAAACCCCATGTTTGCTCTGATTTGGACTTAGTAGAAGATATGTTTTTGTGTCATCTGCAGTGCCCCTAAAAAGTATTCACACTCCTTGGAAGTTTTCATGTTTTATTGTTTTACAAAATTGAATCACAGTGGATTTAATTTAGCTTTTTTGACACTGATCAACAGAAAAAGACTCTTTGTGTCAAAGTGAAAACATCTCTACAAAGAGATCTAAATTAATTACAAATGTAAAAGACAAAATAATTGATTATACAAGTATTCACCCCCTTTCATACAACACACCAAGTCATCACTGGTGCCACCAATTGTCACATAATTAGTTAAATGGAGATCACAGTGCAGTCAAGGTGTTTCAATCAATTGGTTGTAGTAAAAATACACCTATAAGCTCCAGCTACTGGTGAGTCAGTATCCTGGTAAAAACTACACCACGATGACAAAAGAACACTCCAAACAACTCTGCAGAAAGGTTATTGAAAAGCACAAGTCAGGAGATGGATACAAGGGAACTTCCAAGTCACTGAATATCCCTTGGAGTACAGTTAAGTCAGTCATCAAGAAATGGAAAGAATATGGCACAGCTGTAAATCTGCCTAGAACAGGCTGTCCTCAAAAACTGAGTAACTGTGCAAGAAGGGAACTAGTGACAGAGTCCACAAAGAGACCTACAACAATTCTGGCGAGTTTCAAATGGTTGAGATGGTAGAGACTGCATACAACAACTATTGCCCTGGTGATTCACCAGTCACAGTTTTATGGGAGAGTGGCAAAGAGAAAGCCACTGTTGGGGGAAAAAAAACTCATGAAATCTCAGCTAGAGTTTGCCAGAAGGCATGTGGGATGCTGAAGTCAGCTGGAAGAAGGTTATATGGTCTAATAAAACCAGAATTGAGCTTTTTAGCCAGCAGACTAAATGCTATGTTTGGTATAAGCCAAACATCGTACATCATTAAAAAAAAAACACCATCCCTACCATGAATATGGTGATGGCTGCATCATGCAGTGGGGATGGTTCGCTGCAGCAGGCCCTGGAAGGCTTGTAAAATAGAGGGTAAAATGAATGCAGCAAAATACGGGGAAGTCCTGGAGGACAACCAGATACAGTCTGCAAGTGAACTGTGACTTGGGGGAAGATTTGTTTTCCAGCAAGACAATGACCCTAAGCATAAAGCCAAAGCTACACAGGAAAGGATTAAAAACAACAAAGTTAATATCCTGGAGAGGCCAAGTCAGAGTTCAGACCTCAGTCCAGTTGAGAATTTTTGTCTGGTCTTGAAAAGGGCTGTTCACTCATGATCCCCATGTAATCTGACAGAGCTTGAGCAGTTTTCTAAAGAAGAATGGAGGAAGAATTGCAGTGTACAGATATGTAAAGCTTCTAGGGACCTATCCACACATACTCAAGGCTGTAACTGCTGCCAAAGGTGCATCTACTAAATACTGACTTGAGGGGGTTGAATATTTATGCAATCAATTATTTTGTGTTTTATATTTGTAATTAATTTAGATCACTTTGTTAGAGATCCGTTTTCACTTTGACACAAAAGAGTCTTTTTTTGTATGGATCAGTGACAAAAAAAAAGCCAAATTAAATACACTGTGATTCAATGTTGTAGAAAATAAAACATGACAACTTTCGGGGGTGGGGGGTGAATACTTTTTATAGGCACTGTAATTTTAGGTCGATAACAACTTGAGCATAATAGAGTTATTCCTTGGGTTTCAGATAGCAGCTAACAGCTAGACCTATTTTGATGACAAAGAATTTTCTCAATTTATACCTACAAGGAGTGGTAGTTTTTATTGTGAAAACATCAAAATCTCCAATTTATGGAGGCTGATCTAATAGAATCTATATCACAGAACCAGTGACATAGCCACTCTCTGTGCTTGTCAAGCTTCATCCTACAGTATCCATTTTTAACACCATTTACTACTTGATCTGAAAGAGTTAAACATAGAACAGTGTAGGCAGGAACAGGCCATTTGGTACACAATGTTAAAGCTGAACAAAATGACAAATTAAACTAATTCTCTTCAACCTGTACTTGATCCACATCCCTCCATATTCATATATCTAACAGCCTCTTAAATATTTTTGATTGTTTCCTCCATAAACCCAGAAGCCCATTTCAAGCACCTACGACTTCCTGTGGGTAAAAATAAAACTTGCCTTGCACATCTCCTTTAAACTTATTCCCTTTCACCTTAAACGCATGAACTCAAGTACATAACATTTCTTCCTTGGGGAAAAGATTCTGGCAATTTACTCTGTGTATGTCACTCATAATTCATAAACTTCTATCAGATCTCCCCTTAGCCTCTACCACTCCATGTTTGTCCCACCTCTTCTTACAGCTGATGCTTTCCAATCCACACAGCATCCCGGTAAACCTTTTCTGCACCCTTTCTAAAATCTCCTCGTCATTCCTGCAAAGTGGGAACCAGATGCGGCCTAACCAGAGTTTTATAACCCTGCAATGTGACTTCCTGACCATTGAACTCAATGCTTCAACTAATTAAGGCAAGTATGCCTTCCACCTTTTTTACCATCCTGTTGGATTTACGTGACCACTTTCAGTAAGCTGTGGACTTGGACCCCACGATCCCTCTATACATCAATGCTGTTAAGGATCCTGTCATTAACTGTATATTTTTACATCCTGACGAAGGGTCTCGGCCCGAAACGTTGACTGCTCATTTCCACAGATGCTGCCCGACCTGCTGAGTTCCTCCAGCGTGTTGTACATGTTACTTTTACATTAGACACTTAATATTTGTTTCCATTAAATCCCATCTGCCATTTCTCTGTCCATTTCTGTAACTGATTTCTATTCTGCTATATTCTTTAATATCCCTGTACACTGTCCACAACTCTATTATTCTTTGTCTTGTCTGCAAGCTTACTAATGCACCCATCTATATGTTTATCCAAATGTTTTACATACATCATAAACGGAGGCCCAGCTTTGATACCTATGGAAAAACAGTGGTTATTGACCTCCAGCCAGAATAACATCCTTTCCTCATTACCCTCTGTCTTCTATGGAGAAGCCTACTCTAAATCCAAATTACCAAGTCACTCTGGATCACATACTTCTCAAGACCATTAGATATAGGAGCAGAATTATGCCATTTGACCCATCGAGTTTGCTCCACCATTTTGTTATGGCTGATCCAGTTTTCCTCTCAGCTTCGATCTCCTGCTTTTTCCCCATATCCCTTCATGCCCTGACCAATCAAGAATCTATCAACCTCTGCCTTAAATATGCATAAAGACTTGGCCTCCGCAGCTGCCTGTGGCAAATAATGCCACAGATTCACCACTCTCTGGCTAAAGAAATCCCTCCTCATTTCCATTCTGAAACGTCTTAATCTTCTGGAACAGGTTGTCATGAAGCACTTGGAGAACAACCACTGTCCTATCCTCATCAATCCCCTTTGTTACCTCTTCAAAAAAGTCTCGAAGCCTGTAAGATGTGATCTGTCATGCACAAAGCTGTGTTGGCTGTCCCTAGTGAAGCCATGTTTTTCCAAATGCATGTAAATCCTATTCCAAAGAATCATTTCCAATAGCTTCCATGCCACTTATATAGGGCTTACTGATAAATTCCTGAATTATCCTCATTTCCTGTCTTAAACAAAGGAACGCCATTTGCTACTCTACGCTCCTCTAGAACTTCATCTATTGCTAGTGAGGATGCAGACATTTTCAAGGCTCCAGCAATCACCTCTCTTTCAATAAGCTGGGATGCATCCCATCAGGACTTGGGGCCATCCACATTGATGCTCTTCAGACCTAAGGCCACTTCTTTCCTGATCTCAAAATGCCCCAGCACAACATCATGATCCACACTAATCCCACTATCGTTCACATACTGCCCTGTAGTGAATACTGATGCAAATACTCATTTATTACTTTGCTCACACCCTCTGATTCCAAGCATACAGTATATTCCCTCCTATATCCTTGTTCACCATTTGGACTGGATAATCTGCTTGAAGAATGTAGGAAATTACTCTTTCACTGCAGGCGAAGAGTGTTAACAATTAGATTTTAGGATTTTTTTTCATCTATTGTTTGACTTTATCCTGTAACATTTCAGGAGGAGGTCTGAAACATAAACTGTTTATTCCTTTCCATAAATGTTGCATGACCTACTAAGTTCTTCCAGCATTTGATGTGTTGCTCTGGATGTCCAATAGCTGCAGAATTTCTTGTTTTCGGTAGGAGGCTGCTGGGTCCATTGGGTCCATTTGCTTCCCTGGGAGCAATATCTTTCCCTCTGTTCATGCAGCTTGTACTCTTCCACACTTGCCAGTCAGCTCTTTTTGATTTATTTTTTGATTAAGGAGTAATTTATGGTAGTTAATCAATTCACCAACCATTGAAAGTAGTAAATTAATCAAACCTAAAAAAAAGTTTAACAGCTTTGCAATGAATTTGTATATACTGCAAATGTTTCTGACATGTCTGAAACAATGTTTTGACAGTCCTCTATGCTGAGGATATACATTGGCAGACCCTGCATTTTTTCCCATAGTTTAATGGCTGGGAATTTTTTTTTCTCCCCGCCCCACCATGTGATAGGATTTGCTGCAAATAAAAATTCCTCCATGATATATGGTCGTGCTGTTTAGCCTGGAAGGGGAAGTTTGTGGGAGATTCACAGGAGGAAAGGTGCATGAATTTTATGTGCATTTTCTGTGGGTTGATAGTAACTGTGGGCAACTTGCCTCTGGCCAGAGATTATTTTGGGTCAGTGTCACAGGTTAACAGTGTTTCGTCAGGTCATCAGCCTGAAGCATTAGAATTAATAGGCAGCCATGAATCGAGAAGTTTAACATCCATATGTGCTACATGAGCTGGTGAGCATTTTTAACATTTCCTTGCCTAATTAGAATTTGCAGCTTTTTTTTGCCTTTTTATTAATCTGAACCCCATTGGTTCAATAGGATTAGGTTAGTTGTATATTTGTTATCATACAATTAAAATTGTAAAAATATAGGACTAATTGTAAGGTTCTTAGACTTTACAGTACAACAACAAGCTTTTCACCCTAGCTGGTCAGCTTACTGGTTTATTTTTGTAAATGTACTGAGATTCAGAGGGGAAATTTTTGTTTGAATGCCCCAGGAATAATTTAGTACATTGCAGTAAACGAAAACAATGCAGAATATAATGCAGCAACTATAGAGAGAATACAGTTGAAACAAATGAAATGCAAGGGCTGCAACGAGGTTGACTGGGATTTAAGAATTCATCTTCAGCGTAAGCGAGGTCTGTTCAAGAGTCCAACAGCTGGATAGAAGTTTCCTGTGAGTGGTGTGGTATATGCTTTCAAGCTTTAGGTATCTTCTGTACCACAGAAGGGAGGTGAATAACTGGAGTGGAAGAGGTCCTTGATTATGTTAGCTGATTTCCTGAAGCACTGGGAACTATAGATAGAGTCGGTGGAGGGGAGGCTTGTTTGCACGATGTACTAGGCTGTGTTCACATTTCTGCAGTTTCTTTTGGTCATGGGCAGAGTAGTTGCCTGACCAAACTATGTCTGCAGTGTGTTTGTACTTCACACTTGGGCAGAAATTGGGAGAAAAAAGCCTAAAATATCAGTAAAGATGAGATATTGCCTGAAGTTTGCTGTTTGGATATTTTCTGTCACATGATATTTTATGAATTTAATCATTTTCCTGGGTATTTTTTTATCAAAAAGGACAGGTTCTGTGGATATGTAACTTTGCATGAAATGTGAAATTATGACTTTGCTTAATGTGATGAGATGCCCCTGATAAGTATCTGTTCCTGTTACCAGATGTGTGCAGCAGTGAGGAGTTGCCTGAGGTAGAACTTGTGAGCTTGATCGAAGACCAGCTTCCCCAGTATCACCTGCAAGCAGACTCGCTCTACCTCTATCAGAACGAGGACTGGGGGCAGACCTCGGAGCATCCTGGACATGCATCTAGTGAGCTTTCTCCCACCCAAGCTGAGGAGGCCTTCCGTTACATGAGTAAGTGACCTGGTCATAGTAACTCTTCATTGAACGATTTATTGTGTCTGTTTAAAAGACAAATGATTTATCTTGTGGGGGAAGAATCAAGTCAATAACATTCTTTTTCTAGCCTAGCTTCCAAGATACGCTATGGTTCTCACCACTCACATTTGGGAGTGATCATAATTATTGCATACACAGAAAACAAGCTAAACTGTGTTGAGCTGGAGGGTGTTGAGTTATGAGGTGTTCCTTATGACTTCTTAAAGCAGTTTAAAACCAGTGACATTTATCTGAAGGATTGAAGTATATAATAATCTTCACAGACTGTATTTTAGCAATTAGAATCATATAAATGATATTTTGATAGTGACTGTATAATTCCTTTTAGCTGGGTAAAGACATTGCCATGGGAACTTTTATATTCTCTGGGATTGCCATAATACTTTATTAAAAAGATGGCACCTTTACATTTCCACCTCACTAATGCATTGATTTTGTCAGCTGGTTGTTTCAGGGCTAAAGAAACCATCAGAAAATAAGTTGATTTGCATTGCTTTCAAATGTCTTAACACCATTTCTTGCTGTAGCATTGTAAACTTCTTCAGGATGTTGGACCTGATACCATGTACCTTTTCTGTGCAAAGCCAGCAGGCTGATGCAGAATGGAGCCATGACTCGTCTATCTGAATTAAACTGTTAATTATCTCTTCATGCTGTCTGCATGGTATTTACCGTACTTATGCTCTAATTGTCTTTTATACTAACTCCATTTGGTCTGTCCATCATAAAAAGTATGGATGACTTCTTTTGGGATTGCTTTAGTATTGGAAGCAATCTAAAACTTGATCTAATCTGGTGGTTATAAAAGGAAGATATAAAAATGCATTCAGAATTAAATGTAGCTGATGACAAAAACTCAATTGTTGCATGTGCATGTATATGGAATTTTAAAAATTTCTGCTGAGTATCCACTTGCCATTAAGTCTGCAAGATCCCCTTAACCTGTTTTGATGACAAGCAAGGTAGAATTAGATAATCCTGTCCAGTATTTGCCAAACAGTATCAAATCTGTTTATTATCACATTGCAGTCAGTGAGAGATTGCTATGTATAAATTCATTGCCACACTTTTCAGTGTTACTGTGATGTCTCCACTTCAGAAATACTAAATTGGCCATAACTTAACCTGGAACCTCTTGAAAACACTGTTAAAGGTGTTATATCAATGCAAGACTTCCCTTCTAAATCCAAAATAAAAATTCAGCAGGTCACCATGCCAGATTTCCAGCTTCAGTAGTTTTTCCCTTCCAAAATGTGTAAGGTTAGTTGAATCACTTGTGCCTATCGTTCACTTTTACAACAAAGTTAATTTGCAGTGGAGCAATCTTTTTTGATCACAGATCATTACCAAGGATTGTTTCCTGTAATGTCTGGGTGTAAAAATCCCAATACATGAACTCTAGTGACCCCTAGTGGCAAGCACGCTTGTCAAAAAGCTATAACTAGACTGCAACTATACACTAAACTTGTTTTCCTTTGATTACAGCCTTATTGTGTTTAAAATGTTTTCATCTATCTTCCATATGTAACCCCACATGTTGAAATTGTACCAGATCAATAAAATTTGATTTGTGAATTGTTTAGAATAAGGCTGTTCCCATGGCAGACTCGAGAATAGGAGAGAGATTTCTTGTAGAGGCCTTTTCATTACACGGAAACAAGTTTCAATTCACTATTCACTTAGAATACTTTCTAATGTGAATTGTTCCCTTTTTAAAAAATAAGAGGCATGCTTTCTATTCAAGTAGAAGCTCACATTCCATAAACTTGTACACTATATATTATGACAACAAAGGTGCATTGCTCTTGGTAATTCCAGCTAGAAGTAGCAAACAACATTAATGTAATACAGTTGTGACTGACATTTATGAACCTCACCACCACCCACCCATTCCCACCCACCAATAATAATGTGATGGATGGCTACGAACTCTCTGTGGATGCCCTATTACTTTTCCATAGGGTTTAGGTACTGTATCAACAAGGAAAGATATTGGATTTCCAAGTCAGGTCATTGTGAGCTTTGGTACTTTCCAACCCATGGATTGTAGGGTATCAATTCCTTGGTACATGTGATAATAATAAACCAACTGCAATTCTCAGAAGCTGTGGTGACTAGCTGCAGTGCGCCTTTATAGATATTGTCCTCAAACCTTCACCTTATACAGAAAGGACAACAGTCAGTTTTCACACAGCAAGGTCTCAAAAACATTTAAAAAAAAGATGTCGGTCACTCAGGTCCTGGAGTCTGCCCTACCATGACTGGTCCTTCTCTTTAAGGACTATTTGCCCACTTCATCCCTATGTTCCTCAATTCCTTTAATATCTATCAATCAGTGACTGTACATCCGCAGCTATCTGGGTTGGGGTATTACAAAGATTCACCATCACAACGAAGTAAATTTCTTCTCCATTTAGGCCTAAATAGTACACCGGGCATCTTTGTTGTCAAAATGTCATGGGATCTTTTACTTCTACTTAATATGAGAGGAGTGCATTTAAACAAAAAATGGTTGTGCTTCAGTTCATTTTCTGGTAGGGATGTTATTGTCCCATATGCCATGTGTTGTTGACAGTTAAATAGACTCTGACAACTTGCACTTATTTCTCAATTGCACTTGTGTACAAGTAGAACACAAGCCCCTGTCACCAAACTTCAGCTCAGAAATTTCATACGAACATTGATCCAGTAGCAACTTTGTACATTTCTGAATCCCATTGTTTGCATGTACACACAGTGGCCACTTATTCGGTGCAGGAGTGGATCCCAGTGTGGTCGTCTTCTGTTGTAGCCTATCCGCTACAATGCTCAATGTGTTGTGCACTCAGATGCTGTTCTGCAGCAACTGTTGTAATGTGGTTATTTGAGTTATTGTTACATTCTTGTCAACTGGAACTAGTCAGGCCTTTTTTTTTTAAACACCATTTCTGTAAACTCTAGAGCAGGAGTTCCCAACCTGGGATCCGTGGACCCCTTGCTTAATGGTATTGGTCCATGGCATAAAAAAGGTTGGGATCCTCTGCTCCAGAGACTGTTTTGCATGAAAATCCCAAGAGATCAGTTGTTTCTGAGATACTCAAATCACCCCATCTTGCGCTAACGATGATTCTGCGGCCGAAGTCACTTACATCACATTTCTTCCCCATTCTGATGCTTGGTCTGTACAACATCTGAAACTCTTGACCGTGTCTGCATGCTTTTATGCATTAAGTTGCTGTCTTGTGATTGGCTGATTAGATTTTTACACTAACAGGAGGTAATGAGTGTATAATCACCATGCATTTTTTGGGTGTTAATATAATCTATGAGTAAAAGCCAGTAGTACATTAGATTTATTAAAATAACTGTCCCATGGCTACTGTGTGCATTCCTGTCTTAGAATACCTAGTGACTAGAGAACAAAGAGGCTGTGTAAAGAGCTAGATTTTCAAGGGCTATGTTCAGATTGGGTGATGACTATAAGATGTCTGTACACTGTCTCTGTCAGCATATCATCTAAACCCTTGTCTTGATGCAGCTTTCACTCAGGCAGGCCCACTCTTGCACGAGGTCATCTCCAAAAATTGAGTCAGCTTTGGTTCCAGGAAGAACTAAATGATTTTTGGTTAACATAAGTTTTATTTCCCCTAATCTGACACTGTAACATGTAATCATTATGTGAAAGGGCACACATTCAACAAAATATAAATTTATATCAGTGATAAATCCTGTGGCTCCCTCTGCTTCTGCCTCCCATCCACACTTCACTTACTATAACCTTCAGCCTTCTCCAGTTCCATCCTCCACCCCCACTCTGGTGTCATCCCCAGCTCTCCACCTCAGCTTCTCCTTTACCCTTCTGTGACTGCTGCAGTCTCTTGTTGCCCTTTGCGGAAAGAACATGAATACAGGCAATTTGTTTTTTTTTGTGGGTACGAAGGCTACACTACATATTTATAATCTTCTAAAATTCAAAAGTATAATGATGCATCTTCACTCCAATTATGGCATTGTTGCACTAAGTAAGAATCTGGCTTCAAGGTAAGCAGAATGGTGCTCCCATTACAGCCATCTCAGCCTGCCTCTAATTCCTGTAGCCCACTGGTGCAACCTATGGGTCCCTGTGCGTTTGCTACCATTGCCCTAGCAGGCTATTAAAAGAAAGTGTTTATTGGGGTTTAGGGGACTGAGAAGTGTGGGATAGTGCAGTCATTCAACTTAGAATTGGTATGTTGAAGTTTTCCCAACCAAGTTTTCTCCAACACTGCCATATGGAGAACTTAATCTCACTTCAAAATTAATTTGCAGCACTTCTTAGAAACTGCTCAGATGATGTCATTAGAATTATATCACTAGAATATGGTGGTTACAAAGCTATCAATTGCACTTTAATTTAATGTAGACATTAGTCAGTGATGAGAATAGTGTATGGTATCATGAGAGTCCTATTGGAGGATTTGTTTCATTGTCTGGGGGCTATAGAGAATCAGCTTTCCAAAATTAGAACAATTTGTGCATCGCAACCTGTTCTGTAACAAGGATTTCTTAACTGCAGTGAAGTACATTCTGTAATTTATTTGTACTTCTCAATCAGCAACTGTGCTGATGTTTTGCCTTTCAGTATGTGGTGACACACTTTTTGGAGGCAAAAGAGAAGAAGAATATCCTTATTTTTCATAATTTTCATTGTTGTTCATTTGCCTACATGGAGGGACCTTATCTAACACTTCCTTTAAAACTAAACAATAACCAATTAATTTTTAACTCAGTTAAGCTAATTGTATTTTTATATTGGTTCCTGCCCCATCTGTGAGTAGAATATAAATGCATATGCATTTACATAAACAACATTTTCAGATGGCCTGGAGTTCACATTGTGATTTTAAGGTACTTTCAGTGTTTCATTGGTTCAGTAGTTTTTAGCTTGTGCCCATTGCCACCATGTCCATTAAAAATGGAGTCATGTAATTTTGGTTTGTAATGGTGTGTAAACATTTATGGTATACAGGATGTTACCATCAAGGTACGTGGTGTTTTTGAATTGATGTAAATAAGATTGAAGTGAAGGATTTTTACAAATATTGATAAGGCTAAACATAATAAACATAAACGTAATAGATATTGGAAGCTTGATTTGCCTGTTAAACTGATTGTCTTTTGAAATAATTATAGGGAAATAACTAATAATGTTTTTTATTATATTTACAGTGATTATAGTGAAAGGAAGAGCAATTGAATGAAGTACCAAGCAGCACACTAGATTCAGTTTCTCTCTGAATTAAAAATAGAATTTACAACCATGTTGTAGTTGCTCTTCTAATATAGTCTCATTCTGTTTAGCCCAGCATACAATTTTTATCATGATTTTGAAATTCTACTGCACTATGGATAGCTTTACAGATTAAACAAAACAATTTCTTGCCATACAAGTTATTTGGGAAACAGACTATGGGAATGTATTATGTTCAGCATTGCAGACCTCAAGAACAAAAATTTAATTTGTTCTTTATACTGTAAGATGTTTCAAGACTTCTTAAGGGAGAATTGCTGAATGAAATTTGAGACTGAGGCACATGAAGAAACAATATGTGATTGGATTCCCAAAAGCTCAAGGCAGAGTCCCCTTTGTTTTTTTTTTCAGAAGCATGAACGACTGGGTGAGGTTCAAGAGAGGGAAGAATGAGTTTGCTCAAGGATTTAAACACAGTGGGAGCTTAAAATTACTACAACAGAGCGCAGTGTACATAAACAAGCACTGGCTTGATTAAGATACGGTGCAAGTTAAAATATGAATAACAATTTTGAATGAAGCAAATTCCTGGAGGGTATATAGTGCTGGAATAACTGTTATTGTATGGAGTATTGACTCAAAATAATGTGGGAAAACATGAGTATTTTGACACAATCTATGTAAATGATAGAAATGGAGATCTTGGTGATGAGTAGCACTAAGAATCTGAATGATCTAATTCAGTGATAGTGGTTAGTGTATTCAATAACTAAGGCAGTACCTGGTTTAGATCAAATGTTAGGAATAATTTGAGAAAGGTAAAGGAGGGTGGTGAGAATTGATTGATTCCTTCAAAAATCAATCAGTTAGTCAAAAAGGATTAAGGCAGTTCATGTGTGGCAATAAATTAGTTTGAAAGGAAGATAGGATCAGAAAAGCAGAAGAAGGAGGATCGAGATATGTATCCAGGTGTTGTCTGTGCAATGTCATATTTGAAAGGAAGGTGAAACACTTTGGGGGAAAGGATGTAAAGGTAACCACAGATCAGGACAACTCTGAAAGAGACTGAGAAGAGAATTAGAATATTCCTGTCTGAATATGGTTCTGAATGTAGATGTAATGGTGATTTGAGGAGCGCTCAAATGGGTGATTCTGTGGGGGAGGGGGGGAGGTAATGAATATCAATTAGGATCTACCTGGAATAAATTGAAGCTGGAGACAATTGGTAAGAAAAATGATCTGGGCTGGTAGCGAGTTTTGGTAGAAGCTTGATAAACACAAAGAATAAAGTTAAACAAGGTAAAAGAAGCCACTGGAAATTGTTAGGAGAGCAAAATTTCAACTAGGTAGGCATGCCTGGGGAAAAAAATTGTCAATTAAAGAGTACATAAGGGTAATACATGTATTCAGTTATTTTAAATTATGACGGGAAGTGTCAGAAAATGAGCAGCGTCTGTGGATCAAGACACAGTAATGGTTTGTATTGAAGCTCTTCAGTAACTACAAGAGAAAGTTGCGAAGTAATGCAGAAGTAGGAAAAGGCTGAGGAGGTAAAGTAAGTGAGTTGATTGTAACCTGTACAGAATAGACCAAGGTATTCAGCAGTAGGGCCAATTTCATAAACTCCATTGCATTTCAGAGAGCAGCTGTCTGATTGTTGTTGTTCCATAATATTTTGCTGAAGCCTTCATTTTAGCTGAGTGGTTTGTTCGTCCTGTCTAGCTCCCAAAACTTTTCAGTTCTTTGTGAGCTTGAAAGTACAACAGTAGAGCAAAAACAAAAATCACGCCATTGGTATTGTTGACTCTTGCTAAAATTAACAGGATTATAAACTAACCTATTTGTTTCCAAAAAGTCACCATTGGAATGTATTAACATTGCATGTTGATTTTAAGTAATCAAGTAATCTTATGCAGGGTTAATAGAAGATTGCCTCGTTAAAGCAGATGTCTAAACCACAAATTCTAGACTCTGGACTACACTGGATGGATCATTAAATTATATGACAGGAAAACATTATGAGTGATCTTTACTTAATTTTATCATCAGATAATGGTGATTGAAGTATAGAAAAAGATGTTGTAACTTTAACTCTGATAACATACATGTTAGATTTTGTCTTGTGGGTCTAGAGATGTTTAGCAGTTAATTATGGGTATTACATAAACTGAAGAGTGTTCGGATTTTACATTACAGCTAACCTATCTGGCCTTTAGTCCTCATGTTGTCTCAGTTATTCATTTTATCTTTTTAAAAATATTTACCCACATTCTTTAAAATGCAACATGTGCAGCTGCTGCCTCACAGGAGAGGAAACTCTGTTCATCCTAGCCTCCAGTGCTGTGTCTGCAGAGTTTAAACTTTCTTCCTGTGACCATGTGGATTTTCTCTGGCTGTTTTGGTTTTCTCCCATATCTCAAAGACATGCGGGTCAGTAGGTTAATTGGCCACTGTAAATGGATCCTAGTGTAGGCGAGTATAGAATCTGGGAGAATAACAGATCTTATTAATGTAGGTTGGATGATCAGTGTTCTGTGCAGATACCGTGGGTAGAAGGTCCTGTTTTTATGCTGTATTTTTCTATAATTCTATAACTCGTGGATTCCCAATCCATTCTAAATATTGCAATCTATCTGCTTTGCATGAATGGGGATGATGGTCTAATCAGCCTAGAACTGAAGTTTTAGGATTTGGGAGAAAGCAGAACATCTGGAGCAAACCATTGAAGTCATAGGAAGAACATGGAAACTTCATGTAAACTGCACTCAAAGACAAGATTAAACTTGGGTCACTGGACTTGAGATAACAGCTCTACTAGCTGTACCATTGCACTAACCATTATTCAAATTCTCACACATTCCCGTTAACTCTGTCCAGATTCTACCATTCATCTGCATACTTTGGATAATTTATGACAGCCAATTAACCTAGCAATCTGGATTTCTTTGGGAAGTGGAAGAAATCTACATGGTTGCAGGGAGAATGTGCAAACCCCACACGACACCACCCAAGGTCAGGATGAAAGTTATGAGAGAGCACCTCTATTAACTGTGCCTCCCAATGTGACTTTAGGTTTTGGACATAATAGAACTCCCTTTGTAAACAAATTCCACTCCAGTATCAAATGTAATCACACTACTACAGTTATCAAACTATAAGAATTGGAACCAAAGATCAAACAGTAAACTAATCTTGACCTTTTATGTAACTTTGTCAATACATACACACCTCTTTCATGCTGATAGATATTTGATGATTCAAAATTTAAATGTCATATTATTTTGTAAAATGGCACAGGGCACTTCAAATTTCCAAATACAGATTAATCCAGAGTAAGGCACTTCTAAGAAAATACCAATGCACTGTTACGGACATACCATTGCGCTATTGCAAACAAACATAATTGTAACTTTTTCTCAAATAATTTCATGCAATTTAATTAAAGACTATACACTTGACTTTAGAAAATATCCACAACAGCCCAATTAATAAATTTGACAGGTTTCAATTACTTTGCTTAACCAAAGTGGGTAATGGAATTAGTTTCCAGATTAACAATTATTTATTCAATGGGACTGCAAGTTCAAGGCAAAAAGTGGCCTTCTATTACACCTGCAGCTTGATATTCATGTGAGGCCTTCCTCACATGTGAGGTCAGTACGATATGGAGAGCAAGCTGTTGCCCATACAGCAGGCTCCCCTTCTCCTCGCAGCAGATGAATCTAAAGGAACAGCAGAGTCCCATACAGCTTGCCGCCAGTGACATGGCAGGTGTTGCCAGTCAGCATTGAACTGCCTTAGGGATTCCAGCTCCAGGCTTTTCCTCTGGGTTTATTCCTGAAGCCTTCCCCATGAGTGGGTGTAGATGCAAGGCAGCAGACATTTAAGATCAGTGTGTTCCTCCTTGATGCCAACCACAGCCAATGAGCCCCATCTGCTGAAAGCGACTGGTTTTAAGGTGCCAGCGACCCATCTTTGCCCCTTCTCCTGCCAGTAGAAATGGTTCCATCAGGCTTGGTAACTAAGCTACCTGTGAAGGCCAGGAGCTGGACTTGGTTGTCAGAGGCTATTTGAGATGCACACCATTGGGAGCATTTAATAGGTAGTGGAAGTTTATCCCCACTGCCACCCCCAGCTTTAACAACCGTAAGGAACCGTAGTGATTACTTTAAAACAAACAAACTGCTGAGAGACAAAGCAAAGAGATTGGTATTACACTTTCAAATAATGAAGTTTCAAAGCCGATAAAGGTACTTTCAATCCTTTTATTATGAAATCAGCAAAGATGAACAATCTTGTAGCCATAAAAAAAACTAACAAAACTAAATTAGCGATATAGCATTCGAATTAGCGAAGTAATGTGATTAGCAGTCGAACTAATGAATTCAAGCAAAGTTAGCAACCTAGTTAGGTTAATATCCCAGTTAAGGTAACTAATACTAATAACAATTGAATAGAGGTCAACAAAAAAAATCATGCTCTGAGGCTTACCCCCACGCAACTAGACTAAAGTGGCTAAGTGTGAATACATAACTATACTCATTTGCTTCTCCCACATCCTGACCCATGTGACAGATTACCATAATAAATGCACCACAAAATCCAATACCGACGGAAAATAGATACGTGGCTCCAAAAGACAGAAAATAAATACATGGCTGCTATATCCTGGCCCTTTAATTGTCATGACATAATTACAACTACATACTGGTAAAATTGGAGCCATGAGATCTTCAAGGACAAACATCAATACTTATATAAATGTCCTTTCTTATCTCTTCTTCCAGTCAAGTCATATAACACTCATCTAGGCCAGAGTTTACCAGCGCTTAGTCCAGTACAGAGTGATCTTTCCTACCACGCTCTGTCAAGTCAAAGTCATAAAGCTTCTCGCGCTGTAGCTTCTCAGACCTCTGCCTCCTGTAGAAGACAGATCTTAGCCATAGTCTGTACAAACAGCTGATCTTGGTCTTGATGTGCACCTGCAGCACAAAGCCTCTTTTATCTGGAACGACTTAAATGATTCTTCCACAATCCACGAGTTTCGAGGTGCTGTGTCATCAACTAAGCACAATGTCTCCTGGGAGGAAATTCTGTATTATACCTGACCATTTCTGATGATTTTGTAACTGTTGTAAATATTCCTTGACCCACTCTTTTGAAAACAAGTTTGACATATATTGGACTTGCTTCCATCTGTGATAAGCACAAGTGTCTTCCTTTTGGAACTTTTTTGATGGCAAGGATGGTGAAGTCTATAGAAGCAACAGATGGTTGGATTTTAGTCCTTCCAAATCATTGGGATGGGCGGATGCTTTAGTAATTGGACAGCCATTGATAATAGCCTCTATTTTACAAAGGACTGTGTGGAAATCCTCTTCGTCAATATTCTGTACCTTCATGGTGGAACTGAAAACCTTTCACACAGACCTGAACAATCTCTCCCATGTTCCTACATGATGTGGACCAACTTGGGGGGTGGGGGTTAAAAATTCACTTAATGGCTCCAACAGAGTTTGTGGCATTATCAGAGCACAGTTCAAGAACCTATGCTCGTCTTGCTATAGTGTTGAAGTGTTTAACAAGAAATCTGTGTGGAAAGAAGATGCCACTTCAATGTTAACAGCTCGAGTAGCTAAGTAGGTAAATATGACCCCATACCTCTTCACTACTCCTTCTGCCCTTCACCTCAGAAGGACCAAAGTAGTCCACTCCTACATTTCCAAACAGAGGTTCATTTGGAGAGACCTTGATGAGAGATGGATAGGCCATGTGCTGGCATCCTGGAGCTGTGTGCAACCACTGACAAACAACGCACTTAAACAGGATTCTTCTAGCTGTAATAGCTCCGGGAACCCAATATTTTTGGTGCGACCTGGATAATGTGTGGTTACAGCCACCATATCCGAGCTCTTGATGTACATTCCTTAGAATGAGATCTGAGATGTGAAGATACTTTGCCAGTATAGCAGGAGGTTTAGACTCTTCAGGCATAGCTGCCCTACTAAGCCATCAAACAACTCTCAAGACACCATCTTCATGTGCTGGATTGAGCTCGAAAATATGGCTGAATCTTTTCATATTTTCTTCCCTTTGCAAACTTGAGAATTCATCTGGAAATTGCTTTCTTTAGTCAAATGCAATGATCTCCATTCAGCCTTTCTGAGCTCCACCACTGAGAAACAATCTCGGATGATCTGACCTTTGGCCTTCTCAATCTCTCTCTAAAGAATACCCTTGTTTTTCATCCAAATCAGACTGAGCAAGAGTGATGTTCACTTGCTTCCACTTCTGACAAAGAAACAAGAGCAAGTTCTTAAACCTAAGAATCCAGGCCATTGCCTTCCTCAAACACATCCAGGATGAGAAGTGTTACCATGTTCACCACCTCTTCAATTTGCACGGCATTCATTTTTAACACTCCTCTTGACTTCCAGATCATCTAACAGAAGTTCTCCAGAACATTCGATATTCATAGGCCATTCCCTTTCAGGCTAAAGAAGATACTGAGGCCCTGACACTTTCAACCCTCTAGAGGCTACATCTGTTGGGTTGCTTGAAATGTTTACAAACCTCTATTAAGATGCTTATAAGACTGTAAGAATTTCTGAAACTCTGTTTGCAATGAAGGTTTGGAACCTGGACAGTTCAGTGTTGATATACTTCAGTGCAAAAGTACTATCAGTCCAGAATACTGAAGTCCTGAAGTTGCATGTGCATCTCCTGTGTCTACAATGTGTCCACACAACTTCAATCATAGGAGCTGTGAGCTCCATATAAGGGATGGAAGCTGACTTTGACAGATCTACCCTAGATTTTCCCATGATAAAAGCACTGCATCAGAGTGTGTTTTTTGTGAAATAATAGGTAGATCACTGCTCCATAGCTACCTTCGCTTGCTTTAGTAAAGTGGTGTAACTGCAGCAGTAATTTCTCCAAAATCTAGGGGTTTCAAACATCCAATCACCTTGAAGTCTTCCAGCTAGCACACTATCTGTTGCTTATCCGCTCTGGGTTGAAAGCGGCCTCCAGCACAAATGGATACAAGGTTCATGATAAAGAGATACCACTTCTTCTTCAGAGAACATTAACACAAGGCAGGCATCAACATAGAAGCAATCCAAAACCTTTATTCATTGTCTTGCAGCTGAACTTGTTCTTCATTGTCTTCTACACATTTCCTAAGGGCAAAGTTGGCACAGCTTGGTGATGAAGTTCATCCAAAGAGATGTACAGTACCACCATTCTGAAGTCCATTATATCTTGGCTGAGGTCACCATCAGGCCACCAGAGAAACCTCGGCAAATATGCATCTTTCACAGGTACTTTAACCTGATGAAACATCGATTCAATATCTACCATGAACACCACTGATTCTTTTCTGAATGTGGTTGTGACCCCAATCAGTGAGCTACTAAGATCAGGCCCCTGTGAAAGCTGAACATTGTGATATTCCCTGAAAAGTCACTTCACAGTCAAACACAACATGAAGCTTCCCTTTTCTGGGGTGATAACACCATGATGTGGAATACACCAGACTTTTCCATCACTATATTCCAGATTCTCTCCTGGTATTCTTTCAGCATTATCTTTGGATATGATATTCTTCATGAAAGCTGTGTGGTCAGAGTGAAATGACAAATCTGTCTTAAACCTTGTCCTTAGATTTAGAGCACTCTGTTCAGCAATTTTCCTTTTATTTGGTATGTTAACCTCTTTCTTTCTCAAAGGTGTTCTAGTCTGGTAGTGGGCCATCCTCCAGTTTTGTGGAATTCGACACCAGCTCCATGAAATTCTGATCTTCTCTTGACAAACCAAGTTTGTTCATCCTGACTGCAATCAGGGAAGTCAGTCTTGAGCTGTCACTGCCAGAGCTCATCCGAGTTGAAAACGTGAGATCCTATTCACTGTCATCTCTGATTTTGCACAGTCTCTTCCATCACCATGATCTCCTTTCAGTGGTCCATTCACAGTCCCAATCCAACATTGTTCAAATTGCATAACGTTCATCATGGACACTGCAAATCACTTGCAATGGGTCCAGTGCTTTAGGCACATTTGTCCTTATCAGCAGCTCAATTTCTGAATCATTCTCTGGCAAATGGACATGTTTCATGCGAGACCATCCCTGGAGATCCCTCTGCCGTGGTGTGTTCAATTTGTGGACAGGCATGCTTTCCTGCTTACAGATGTCAGCTAGTTCACAATAGTTTTCATTATCTAAGCCAGCCACTTCTAATCCTGAAACAAAGTAGCTACTCCTGATTTTCTCTTGACCCATGGTGAGTAAGAGAATGTGGGTTCTTTTTTCCTGTGAGATTAAGCTTGTTCATGAGGCCCATTCTGCAGAACATTGGTGTTCTACTTTGCTCTAGGAAAGCACTACTGCTATCTTGTTACTCTTCTTAGGTTTCACTTGCATTGGAGCTTCCTGCAACACAGATTCGAGTGCTGACATTAGACACACTATTGTTTAGTTTCATGTCATTCTGTGGGTCACCTGCTGTATGCTTAGTCAAAATGTGCCTTGGAATTTGAGAAACATTGTCTGATGGAAGATAAGACATGTATTCACTTGTTGCAGCAAAAAGACCTTCAATATAATGTGTTTGGTTCAATCATTGTTTCACATTCCATATGAATGCACTGAAATGGCGATCAGTGCTTGAGAAACGTCTATTTTGCCGTACCTTTTCAAGCTTGGGAAGTAACGAGATTAGCATGTGATGTTGCTTAGCAACAACTTCAGAGATTAGTCAAATCCTCAAGACAAGATTGCACTTGTGAGACATTTTCTTTAATTTTATTAAGATCATTAATTGATAGTATTAATATTTTAATTTTGTTTATATTTGTTTCATACTCATTTTGAAGACTTAAAATTAGATTAGCCTTAGCTTTAGCTTTTATTTCTCTTTTACAAGCCTCAACTGCTGGGTCATTGGCGCCAATTCCATGCTATTATAGAGTGGTACACTCTATTTACCAACTATTTACTTCATCCCTCCCTCTCCTGGTTTCACCTATCACCTTGTGTATCTCTCTCACCTCCCCCTCCTTCTTGGCCTGAAATGTCGACTGTACTTTTTTCCATAGATGCTGCCTGGCCTGCTGAGTTCCTCCAGCATTCAACACACTCGTTATTTTCTCTAGTTGCGCGGTTGTTTACTTGCTCAAGCTGCTCCAGTTTCGGTGTATCATTGTCAGTGTTGAGAATCGAGTTTGAAGTCCGAGGCAGTCCCTTGCCATAGACTGGTGTTCATTTGGTGTAACTTTTCTTTTGTTGATAAAATGTAGCAGTTACTTTAAAACAAACCAAAACCGCCAAGAGCAAGCTTTCAAATAAAGAAGTTCCAAAGTCGAAGAAAATACTTCCAATCCTTTGTTACAAAACCAACAAAGAACAATCTTGTAGCGATATTTTTTTAAATGACTGATTAGGCTAAATTAGCAGTATAGCATTCAAATTAGCGAAGGAAAGAAGTTAGCACTTGAACTATCTTATTTAAACAAAGTTAGCATTCCAATAATGTCCCAGTTAGCTTAGCTATGCATTCTAATAATGATTGAATAGTGGTCAACAAAAATATAATTTTCCATGGCTTACCCCCCTCAACTAGACTAAACTAAACATAAAGTACACTGCAGATGCTGTGGTCAAAACAACACGATGGTCCTGACGAAGGGTCTCGGCCCGAAATGTTGACTGCTCGTTTCCACGGATGCTGCCCGACCTGCTGAATTCCTCCAGCATGTTAGACTAAACTAAACTAGCTAAATGTGAATACATAACTGTACTCTTTTATTTCTACCACACCCCAACCCAAGTGAGAGATTACCATAATAAACGTGCCACAAAATACAATACAGACAGAAAATAGATGCATGGCTACTAAAGGAACCAATTGAAAAATGACATCTGTTTGGACCTATAGCATTTACTATTCATGTGAAATAATAATCTAAAAAAAACACTCTGTCACGGAATATGTTAAATTTTCAACACAACCCATACTGAACCTGAAAATATCTGCTTTTAAGATCTTCTATTGATTCCCCTGGACAAGTCCTGGATGTCAGTCATGGGACTTCCTATTTATTGACATACAAGTGGCTGATAGTAAAGTTAATTGCCTATTGAAAAAGGAGAACAGAATTGCAAGTCACAATGGGAAAATAACTTTGTGTCATTTACAATTCTATTGTTAATTTCACTTTTTTTTAAAAAACAGGTATCAATGGGGAACTCTTGGTGGTTAATCTAGTTTTAATTGCACTCTGCATGCAATGCTATTGATGATAATCCCATTCACCGTGGTTTCACTGACCTTTTTATCATCTCTCTATTACTCTTCCTTTCTTTGCATCTGTATCTTTCTTTGGCTTATCATCCCCTCCTTCAGCTTTCTATGAAAAGGAAGAGAATTCCTCGTTGCTCCCAATGTCTTGCAGTTGTCCTCAAGGTAACTGAAACTTCCTTTGAGCCATACATAGTTTGATACAATAGTTAAATGTCAAAAGGTGTGAACTATCATTGAGAATCTGTGTACTTATAATTCCTACTATGTCATCAAATATAGCCTTTAATCTTTCTGTTGCACTTAAAGTTCAAGTGTAGGTTCAAATGGCTGCTGTTTTCTAATTGCTTTGTTTGTTTAATTACAAGAGCAATTACTTTCATTCTAATGTGAGCAGATATTTCATTCCTTTGAAATATTGTTTGGTTTTTAAAATAATCTTGAGTAGGAGTATCCTTCTGCTTTGGAATCAATTGCATTTCACTTAGCCTATGATTTTGCCACATTCCCCCATTTGTATGATTTATATTTTCATATAATTTGTAGTGCATTGTGAAATTAAGAATTGGGAGATGAAAATGTCACATTATTGAAGATCCTTAATCTAAAGTTTGCTTCATTCTTGTATATTTTAACTGTATATTTTCTTGTATATTTTTCTTTTGTTTTGGGCTTTTTTCTTCCTCAGTTTTTTTGTGATGATGGGGCCATGTTGGGCTTGTGATTGATTTTTCTTTGTTTTCTGAAGATAGCGGTATGACGCATCAATGGATTTAGGCTTTAACTCATATTGGTAACACACGCTATTAGACTTGTAATGAGGAACTGGTGCGAGATTTGCTGGAAAAATAATGGGATAAGCTTTGAGGGGCTACTGGACAATGTAAGAAAAAACATCCTGGTTAACTCCTGATAAGCAGTAAGCAGCACAAATTCAAAGCTGGATAGAACTGTTCTAGAATAAAAAAATTTTTTAAAATGTGACGTTTCATAAGTTAAAACAACTTTTCTCCTTTCCTCTCCCCTCTTCCCAGTAATGGGGCCAGAGGCCCCACTTATGTTAGTGGAGTAGCGGCATAACCAACTTGTATTTATGATATATTGAAACCAAGTTATGACATATGGTAGTTCTGGAGGTCAGGTCATTGGGTGTATTCAAGGCAGAACTTGATAGGTTCTTGATTGGCCACAGCATCAAAGGTTACAGAGAGAAGACTAGGGAGTGGGGCTGAGGAGGGGAGAAAAAAGGATAACCCATGATTGAATGGTGGAGCAGACACGATGGGCCAAATGGTCTAATTCTGCTCTGATGTCTTATGGTCTTATAATGTGTGACAGAATCTGGGCAACTTCATTGGCTTAATGATTCCAATTTTAATTATATAAAATCACCACGTTCGGTAGAGTTAATGGCATGAAATTCATACCTTTGCTATACAAGGACTTCTGTCATTTACACTTTGCTTTAATGACTAAACAGAATCTAAATTGGACCAAAAAGAAGACAGCTATATTAAGTACAACTTAAACAGTGATTGTCACAAAGATACTAAGCCCGTCCATATCATTCTATTGCATATCTGTTCTCGTATCTTGGGGATCTTTGGAATGTACTCCTATGTTCCTCTAATCCTTTGCAGTTCTCGTATAATGTCTATTCCCTTTCCTTGTTTACTCTTCCAAAGGTTGCAGAGCTGCACTTTATTTCCTCCTAAAGAGGAAATTTCCTCCTAATCTAATTTTAACAAGCTCTTGGAGCAGCTTTTTAACCATGTCCAGGCCAAGCAATTGTGTACATTTAAATTGGAGATTCTTGATTAGTAATAGTGCCGAAGATTATGGGGAGAAGGCTGGAGAATGAGGGGAAATAATTCAGTCCATCTTCTAATGACAGAGCAGACTTGATGGGCTGAATTTTCTAATTCTCTTCCTGTGACTTGTCTTGTATTGAGCCTTTTAATGCATCCCAAGTCAAGTATCCATTTGAAGGTTGGTATTTAAGGCGTGCCGGCAGGTACACATAGTGGCATCAGCACTGGACTTCGAGGCAAGAGGTCTCAAGTTCGAATCCGGCCAGCACTCTTGCAAGCTCTCCATCCGTACCTGGGTTGAGTGTCGAGCTAGCAACTTGACCTCATAAAAAAAGAAACCTGGAGAGGGATGGGCTCCGCCAGGTTTCAGATGCCCAAGACACGCCGTACAATGAGCAATCACCAAAAAGATTGGTGCAAAAAGCTTGTCATGACGGTGCCCCGACAATTCCACCAGGAGTTAAGGGCATGCGTGTGTGCGTGTTTAAGACACATTTAAGACATACATTATTCTTGAAAAGAGAAATAACAAGCTTTGGCTCTCCTCAACTGATATAGAAATGGGTCTCTTTCAGCTCAAGCAGATACATTATATAAGTGTTGAGGAATGGGGTGGTGCGTGGCCAAGTGGTTAAGGCATTGGGCTAATGATCTGAAGGTCGTGAGTTCAAGCCCCAGCTGAGGCAGCGTGTTGTGTCCTTGAGCAAGGCAGTTAACCACACATTGCTCCAGTCCACCCATGCAGACTATAGAGAATCCTGACCCTTGGTGTAATTTTCTTCCTTTAATTATTTTTTAATTAATAAAAGATACAGAAAAGATAGTGAATGAGAAACTGTTTCATTGATAGAATAATATTAAATAGGAGACTCATTTAAGAGCTTAATTGGGCATTTATTTCAATTGCTAGAGTTTTACTTTTAGGGAAAGATGTTCAAGTTTTGAAGTAGTTTTAAGTTAAGTAAACTTGAATGTTACAGATCTTACAGGGTTTTGACCCAGATTAATGACCCTTTAAATTTCAATCTTTATCCCAGTTCTCAGTTCTGAAAGGGTGGATCAGATGACAAGAACGTACAATGACATTGATATGGTCACACACTTGCTGGCTGAGGTAAGACATTTAAACTGACTTTTCATAACTTGCATCTAAATTAGATTTAAAAAAGATAAAAAGATTAGAACTTGGTTAACATCAATAACATTTAGCAGGCCAGCAGAGTTCTGCTGTATTGAAGTTGCAGTGCTACATCAATGGGGGGCTAAAGCAAGAACTGCTTCCCAATTAATGTTACACACTTAAGTGCAGTTAATATGACATGTTCACAAATCAAATCACACAGATAATCATACCTGGGCCATTACCCTTAAAGCACTTGTAGTCCCATTCACCCACTTTCTCTATAGTCTTCGAGTCTGAATGAGTACATCACAGTTGTCACTGACTTCATTAAAACCTGTGTGGATGAGTGTGTGCCCATGAGAACATAATCTACATACCTGAATAAAAAGCCATGCATCAGCCAGGAGTTTTGTTGTCTTCTGAGGACTAGATCTGTGGCATTCAAATCTGGTGATCCAGGACTGTATAAAGGCTTATAAAGGTGTGACTTCTGGAGGGCTACTCAAGAGCAAAGGAACAATTCCAAACAAGGTTGGAGGTGGAATCGGATGCACATCAACTTCCTACAAAGTGAAACCTAATATTGTGAATGGCAGTGATGCTTCACTTCCAGATGTGCTCATTGCCTTTTATGCACACTTTGAAAGGAAGAATAAAACTATAGCTATAAGGATACCTGGGCCTTTGTACCTCCCTCTGGAATTAATCTTCGACTTCATCACCAAAAGACCACATTCTGTGCAGATCGAAAATAACATCTGTACTTTGCTGATGATCAACACTAGCACACCTCAAGGATGTGTGCTTAGCCCACTGCTCTACTCTCTGTACACCCGTGACTGTGTGGCTCGGCACAGATCAAATACCATCTACAAATTTGCTGATGACACAACTATTGTTGGCAGTCTTTCCGATGGTGACGGAAGGGTGTACAGGAGCGAGATATATCAGCTGGTTGAGTGTTGTTACAGCAACAACCTTGCACTCAATGTCAGTAAGACCAAAGAACTAATTGTGGACTTCAGAAAGGGTAAGATGAGGGAACACATACCAGTTCTCATAGAGAGCTCAGTGGAAAGAATGAGGAATTTCAAGTTCCTGGGTGTCAACTTCTCTGTGGATCTATCCTGGGCCCTGGTATATTGATGCTGTTACAAAGAAGGCACAACTGTGGCTAAATTTCATTCGAAGTTTGGGTAAACTTGGTATGTCACCAAAGGCACTGCTCAAAAATTTCTACAGATGTACCACGGAGAAGACTAACTGGCTGCATCACTTTGTTTTGGAAGTATCCTTTTAAATCACTCTTATTTGAGCTGCTGTTTTTAAACTAGTCCATTATAAATGAAAAATATGGGAGTTATTCAAAAGGTTAGAACCAACTTGTAGATGTGCATGTTTCTTAATCATATAGAATTCATTCAGTTTTACTGCTAGAGCTGATTTCTTTTCCCCACAAAACGTGATTAAAGAAATAGTAAAATGATCTGCACGTTACTTGCCCCAGAATTGATAGTTTAATTGCACAGTTGGTCAGCTTGTCCAAGAGAGAAAATTAATTTGTAAGATCAGAGTGAACTGCAGCTTTGTGCTATAAACTTATTGTACTCTTGCAATGGCCTAAGGACTTTCACCAAACCATTTGGGTTTGTTGTTATTACATGTGTTGTTTTTCTTTGGCAGAGAGATCGTGATTTGGAATTGGCTGCTCGGATAGGGCAGTCTTTACTGCAGCGGAACAGAGCACTGTCTGAGAGAAATGAACTCCTAGAAGAACAGTTGGCCCAGGCTTATGATCAAGTGAGTTGACATTTTCAACTGATTTACTTTTAGCAAAGAGACGTTTCCTTCCTTTATCATCTGTCCTCCAAGTGATTTGAGTTCCACATCGATATCTGTGCTTTGCTGGGATGGCTGAATGATGTGGTAGGTTTATGTAAAAGGCTACCCAAATTTTTCCAATGCCTGACATGTTATTAAGTTCTTGTTGACTGGCATTGCCTTTCATTTTACACTTAGTGGCCACTTTATTGGGTACACCTGTACACCTGCTCATTAATGCAAATATCTAATCAGCCAATCATGTGTGGGTAACTATCCATAAAAGCATGCAGACATAGTCCAGAGACTCAACCGTTGTTCAGACCAAACATCAAATTGGGGAGTAAATGTGACCTAAGTGACTTTGACCATAGAATGATTGTTGGTGCTAGACAGGGTGGTTTGACTATCTCAGAAACTACTGATCTGGGATTTTCACACACAACAGTCTCTGGAGTTGACAGAAAGTGGTGCGGAAAAACAAAAACATTCTGTGGGTTAAAATGCCTTGTCAATGAGAGAGGTCAGAGGACAATGGCCAGGCTAGTTCAAGCTGACAGGAAGATGAGGACAACGTAAGTAACCGTGTGTTACAATAGTGGTGTGCAGAAGAGCATCTCTGAATGAACAACACATTGAACCTTGAAATGGATGGGCTACAGTAGCAGAAGACTATACTGGGTTCTACTCCTGTATCTAATATAAAGTAAACACTGAGCATATACTGAGATGAAATCTCTGTCTGTGCACTGAGATGTGCATTGTGATTAACTGATTTAAGTGTGTGCAAGTCAAATATAAGTTGCTCCTATTCTGACCGTGATTGAAGTCACCAGAGAGACACTGAAGCTGGTGATATTGTATTTGTTATTCGTCACAACAAGCAGGCATACTTCTGGAGACCCTCCATAGAATCTCCCAAACTCAAAAGTCATCACATTTTTATGCTCTTATAAGATCAGTGGTAATATTAGGTGATTCAACACAATTTTGATTATGACAATTACATTGACAATGCTTCCTTTGATTTGCATATCTGCAGAGGGAGACACCTTTGAATGTTCAAATACCTTTATTGGGGCAAACTAATTGTAAGCTTCCTTAAATTTATGTGCAAAGGTGCTAATTACTTAAGCGTGTAGTTGCCCAGATTGATGCACAACTCCATTTTTTAAATGTTTGGCTAACGCATATGCAAATATCTCCCCATTTTGTAAACCATAATCTCTTGGTCTGTGGGCCAGCCTGTCCTTTCGGCTTCGATTTACAGCTTGCAATTTACAATTAGAACTGAAGACTGGTTCTTGCTTGAATTAATATCTGTTATATTCACGTAACTCCAGAATACTCCCTTACACTGAAAATGTATACTGTGTATTCTTGTATACTGTGGAATTGCCTTTTATTATATATTCAGTGGCCACTTTGTTGGATACACCTCTATACCTCATTAATGCAAATGCATTGTCAGCTAATCATGTGGCAGCAACTCAATGCGTTAAAGCACGCAGACATGGCCGAAAGCTTCAGTTGCTGTTCAGACCGAACATCTGAATGGGGAATTTCAGTGACTTTGACCATGGAATAATTGTTGGTTCCAGTTAGGATAATTTGAGTATCTCAGAAACTGCTGCTGATTTCATGGGATTTTCACACATAAGAGTCTATTAAAGTTTACAGAGAATGTTGTGAAAACAGGAAAAAAAAATCCTGTGAGCAGCAGTTCTGTGGGTAGAAACGCTTTTTTAATGAGAGAGGTCCGAGGACTGGTTGAACCTTACAGGAAAATGACAGTAACTCAAATATCCACCTATTACAACAGAAGTGCTTCTCTGAATGAACAACATGTTGAACCTTGAAGTAGATGGTCTACAGTAGCAGAAGACAACATTGGATTCCATTCCTGTATCTAAAAAAGTGGCCACTAAGTGTATATGATGGAACTTGTTGAAAATCTCTTTACCCTGAGATGCTCATTTTGATTAATTGACACGAGTATGCACGTCAATTACATGTCAGTCACTCCTATAGTTAAGTTTCTATGTACTTGTGTTTGAAGGGTATGTTAATAGAGATTGAGTCGAGAAGGAGGAGGTTCATATATGGCATAATCTGGTAATTGACTGATGCTGCACCATATTACATGATTGCCTGTTTATCTCTTCCCCATTAATGTAGGGAGAGTTTGCAGTGTAGGGAAGAAAATTCAATTTATATTGAGTAGCAGCTGCTGGGGTCAAATAACTGTTCACAACTCCTAACCAATGGTTTGGTTCATATAACTATACCAAATGCATATTTTTTCTTGAGTATTAACATTTCTAAGAAAAACGTCCCACTCTCCCATTAGTCCTCTGCTCACTGACCCCAGTCAACAACATTTCTGAAATTCTTCTCTCTAATTTGACCTCTTGTGCATCATCACTTTTGAATCTACTAATTATTGCTGTGCCTTGGGCTGCAAAGACCTTGTAATTTCATACCCTGACTGTCTCTGTATGCCAGTTTTTGTTTCTCTAGAGGACATAACCTGGATTTTCGTTATCTTCCCAAATTTATCTTTTTGAGACTTAGTACTATTCTTTATATCAATGCTTTGAAGGGTCCAGTAGAATGTTCTCTTCCCAGGCACCCCATCAGTACAACCCAGGTTTCGTAAACTTAAGTGTACTGCTTCTAACACATTAAAAGTGCTCCATTAAAAAATGTTAATGAAGCACATAAAGAATACAGTAGAATGCTCTGTTGTTTGACCAGTGCTCCCCTATAAATCAAATAACCTCTATTTTAATGATCACAGTTTTCCTAATTGCATGCAATGCCTTTTAAGGATTATGTATTGGGGTACAAGATCCCTAGTATCTCAAAGCTCTACAGTCTTTTTATTTTTTTGGGTTGGCAAGAAAATTTTATTTTCCCATGTTATTCTCCATTTGCTAGACAGTTTCCCACTCACTTAATCAGTCTATCCCTTTGTAGCTTTCTTGTGTCTTAACTAACTTTTCTGCCAATGTATATATCTTCAACAAATTTAATAGCATGCCTTTGGGGCCTTCATCTAAATCATTTATATAAATCTTAAATCTTAAAAACAATTGGTAGCCTGTTGCATCTTGCCAACTTGAAGAGACCCATTTATACTTTCCCTGTATTTCCTGTTGCTGCCAATTTTCTGACATGCCAGCATGTCAGCATAAGTATTTTCTGTAATAACCTGTGATACAACACCCAATCAAATGTCTTCTGTAAATTTAGGTGCGTATAACACATCTACCATCCATGTGTTTTACGATGGTAAATAAATGGGACTTCATATATGGTTGCATTAGATAGTAGGTTTTTACTTTCAAAACATGTAAAATAGGAAGACGTCACATCAGTTGCTTGACACAACTTTATTTTTTCAGCAACTATACAATTATTAAAGAAAGCTGTTGTACTTAGATGTAATTAAAATAATGGGTGTTGAATAAAGGAAACAGCTGTTTTTACAGTAGTGATTAAGTTGAAGGTATTGCTTATAAGAAACATACAAATTTAATACAAGGCTTAGATAGCTAGAGTGCAACATCTGTGCAACTTTTTGCCCTCCAGGATATCCCAATGCACTTTATTCTAATTGTTTTTGTAAGATTGGAAATGTTACAGTTTACACATGACAATGTCCTAAAGAGTCCTAAAGAGACAATGATCAGAAATTGATTGAAGAATAATTATTAGAAAAGAACTTTATTGCTCAGCTTTTCTAATTCAACTGTATTCTGTCCTAGTTACCCTTTGCTCAGTCCATTTTCTTTCCATCAGGTTAACCAGCTGCAACATGAGCTGTCAAAAAAGGATGAGCTCCTGAGAGTTGTGGCCAATGCCTCTGAGGAGAGTGAATCTGACTCCAGCTGCTCCACACCTCTCCGACGTAATGAGTCCTTTCATTTGTCACATAGTTTGATGCAGTTGGATGCATTGCAAAGTAAACTGCGAGAACTGGAGGATGAAAATCTTTCTCTCCGTTCTGAGGTAGGCAATTAGATTAATTGATTTAAGTGTGCACTACAAGTCAAATATAAGTCGCTCCTATAGTTCACTTATTGGTTACTTGCGTTCGAAGGATATGCTGATGGGGATTGAGTATAGTGGGAGAAGGTTTGTCTATAGCATAATCTCTGGCACAGATCAGTTGGTTAAATGGCTTTTTCTTAGTTCTTTAGGCATAATTTTAAAATTTAAAACAACTTTTCTACAAGATTTAAATTGAACAGCATTGATTCAGCTGCAACATGTTTCTTTTTCAATACATTGTATGATTTAAAAAATTATTTTGCAATGGAACACGTCTATGATAGTTTCCTGGTTTAGAGTCATAGAGTGATACAGAATAGCACTAAGCCAACCCACATTCCACAATCTGGCGATCCTCATTCAGTAACCACTACTGATAACTGAACTCTCCAGTGTTTAATGTCTGTCCACTGATTGCAGTTCATCTACAGTATGCCTCTCCTTGACTCAGTCTAAATCAATGTCAGCTCCCTTTCTCCATAAACCATTTATCGATCCCTGAATCAATGGCAGCCAACCCTTGGCCAAAACCTCTTTAATTCCTATTATAGCTCGTCCAGATCTAACTTTAGCACCCTTCCTGTTTGTTTTCCTGTTTACTTTACAGTAAGTGAAGGGAAATGTGTGTTGACTGAAGTTGTAGGGTTGGTCCAACTGTGCCCAATTTCCTTTAGGCTGCCAGAGTTGCTGAATTTTTAAACAGTATGCATGTAACTGAATCAGAATTGGATTAATTTTTGCACTGTTATCATGTCAGAGACTTGACAGATGGATTGTGCATAGCAAGGTTCCATAAACAGGAGAGATGTAATAATCAGAATCATTTCTTTCAGTCATGATGCTTGAGAGATAAACGCCAGTTCCTACTCTTATGGAGTCAACTCAGCAACAGTCTAACATAATGCATTGAATATTGTTCATGATAGCCTCCTTTTTTTTAGCCTTGCATCTATGATAACATGATGGCAAAAGTGCCTTCAAGACACCACCGTGCTGCCTTTGAGCTGGATGGGAACCAGTAAACATTTGTTCATGGCAGCCATCACAATCTTTCACTTGTCACTTGTCACTTGTGTAGTGTGGCATTGCCATGATGTTAAATGTGAATAGGTCTAGCAGGTGAAAACTAGACATCTGAGATGGGGTGGATTGTCAGCAGCAGCAGAAATATACACTACTACAATCTGTGGCCCCTTGTATCACACCAAGCCAAGCACTCAACTCTGATGGGTGCAGTAGGGCATACTGGGAACATGATTAGACATAAAAAAAAGTGAGTTGGCAGACTGGAAAACTGCAGAACTGGTCTACAAGCACACTGAACAACAAGGAGTAGACAGCTAATTGACCTTGGAACCAACAGATTAGATCAAAACTCTGTAGTCTGGCCATCTCCAACTAAAAGTGATGTGACAGTTAAAAAAGCTAATAGGAGAAGGCCCCACAAAAGTTCCCTTTGTTAACGAAAGCAGGAGACGGCACATGAGTGCTAAAGACAACGCTGACTGGTGATTCATTTTGGCTTTATCCCAAGATCCTCACTTAAGCCATTTTGATTTACTCTTAAGTGGTATGAAGAAATGGCTGAAAAGAGCACTGGATGCCATATTGTGAAAAAAATAATGAATTAAAAACTGAACGGGTGCTAAGGTGAGAAATGTTAAGCTCATTCAATGCTTGAATCTTACTATTTACTGTCAAAAGAGGGAACAATTATAGTGACATATAATAAGCCTATGACTATCAGAGGATTAGTTAACATCTTGCATGCTAAGGGAAACTGAAGGTGTTGTGCAATCATTTGACTTCCAAGAAGTAGTATAATCTTGAGTGAAATTATTCTTGATAGTGATTGTTTTGCTGTTCCCAGTTTTCACATTGTGGTATTCAAAGGTCAAGTTGAAATGTTTACTCTTGCTTTCATACTTTTGCAGCATGTTAACGCTTGCTGTTTGACCTGATAAATGATTCCAGTACTTTCAGATTTTGGCATGTAGATTTTTTGTGTCTCATCAAAGTTATGTATTTCATCCAAGTTGTAGGTTCAGTCAATGTTTTGATGTACCTGTATTTATATAAGATGAAACCAAATTGTGGCCTATTCTGAATAATGGGTTGAAATCAACAATGTGGGCCACAATGTCAGCAATCAGAAAACGCTGTAGTTTGTTAGCAATATAATAACTAGTAGGTAGTTCATGAGATCAACATTCAGATGCCAGAGAGTGTGTGCTAGAAAAGCAGTGGCGTCCACTATGTTATAGAAAATTTGGTTTTAAATGTTGATATCAGATAGGTATATGGATAACAGGCCATCTACATAAAAGATCCACATTAAACTGTGATTGCCAAATATTAATGTCCAGTTTAATCGAATGCACTAGCTAGCAGTAAAAAAAAACAACAAATAAGAAGCCCAGTGGCAGGAGCATAGGATTAAAAGGATGGGCATCCGAAACCAGTGATATAGGTTGAAAGGGTGATCATTAGAAAGAAGTGGTGTGGAATAATGAGGGCGCCAATTAGAATTTTGCTAAATTAATTTTTACACCACCAGATACAAATGGTTAAGGTCACAAAGTAGTAACCAGATACCAATTTGGCACTTTGTGCCGGGTTACAATTCCCCAGATCAGCAGTGTGGGCATAGTTTTGCGCATTGTGTTTTAAATTATCTGAATCTAATAGCTATAATTTACTTTGCAGTGTTCTGTTCTGAACAATTTTACATGGAAATGTGGAAAGCGAAGAATATTAACAGACTTCATGACCTTTATTTGTGGAACTAGTGTAGAATCTTGTGTGGACCTTGTACCAGACTGTTTGTGTAAATTTTAATCATCTTAATTGCTGTTGGTTCAAGGCTGGTAATTGTTCAATATACTATTTGTAACTATAAAGCTATGCTTTCCGACCTAGGCTTATAATATGTTATAAAACAATGCGTCATTCCCTATTGTTGATAAGCATGTCAATTTATCTCAGAAGTATGTAGAATAAAAATATATTAGATTTACTACACCAATGGAACAGAATAAAAAACAGTTAAATGCTTCAGGTTAATGACTTTTCAAAGGAACTCCATGGATTGATGGTAAATAGATGAAAACAGGAATAGCAAAATTGTTACCTCATATGATTGACTGAAAGCTTGCTGGGAGTCTTCTGATAAAGGGTCTTAGCCCAAAACATTGACTGTTTATTCATTTCCATAGATGCTGCCTGACCTGCTGAGTTCCTCCAGTGTTTTGTGTGTTTTGCTCTATAAGTTTCAGATACTGTTTTTCAGATTTGTGTCAAAGTTTGGGAGGGAGGGATACTGGAAATATTCAGCAGGTAATGTAGTGTCTGTGAAGAAAGAACCATAGTTGACATTACCAAGTTTTCATTGGAAAAAAATGAAAAAATGGACATGTTGCTGCAGAAAAATGGGGCGGGGGGAGGGATTGGAAAGAACAAAAATAATTTTTGTGAGCACAAAAGATTCTGAATGAAACAGATAAAGTTGGTACTAACTGAGAGGGGTTTGTGCAGTTGCACCTGATTTGTCCAGGGGAATGCATGTGCAACTCCTCTTGAATTTTGACACCAATCTGAAGAACAGTATCTGAAACTTCCAGAGCAGCAACACACAAAATGCTGGAGGAACTCAGCAGGTTAGGCAGCATCTATGGAAATGAATAAACAGTCAACATTACGGGCTATGACTCTTCATCAGGAGACTTCCAACAAGCTTTCAGTCAGTCATATCAGGTAACAATTTTGCACCTGATTTGTCCAGAAGGGATAATAACATAAGAAATAGAAACAGGATTAGGTTATTTCAAGTCAAGTCAACTTTTATTGTCATTTCGACCATAACTACTGGTACAGTGCATAGTAAAAATGAGACAACGTTTTTCAGGACCATGGTGTTACGTGACACAGTACAAAAAACTAGACTGATCTACGTAATAAAAACAACACAGAGAAAGCTACACTAGACTACAGACCTACACTGGACTGCATAAAGTGCACAAAAACAGTGCAGGCATTACAATAAATAATAAACAGGACAGTAGGGCAAGGTGTCAGTCCAGGCTTCGGGTATTGAGGAGTCTGATAGCTTGGGAGAAGAAACTGTTACATAGTCTGGTTGTGAGAGCCCGAATGCTTCGGAGCCTTTTCCCAGACGGCAGGAGGGAGAAGAGATTGTATGAGGGGTGCATGGGGTCCTTCATAATGCTGTTTCCTTTGCGGATGCAGCGTGTAGTATAAATGTCCGTGATGGCAGGAAGAGACCCCCCAATGATCTTCTCAGCTGACCTCACTATCCACTGCAGGGTCTTGCGATCCGAGATGGTGCAATTTCCAAACCAGGCAGTGATGCAGCTGCTCAGGATGCTCTCAATACAACCCCTGTAGAATGTGATGAGGATGGGGGGTGGGAAATGGACTTTCCTCAGCCTTCGCGAAAAGTAGAGATGCTGCTGGGCTTTCTTTGCTATGGAGCTCGTGTTGAGGGACCAGGTGAGATTCTCCGTCAGGTGAACACCAAGAAATTTGGTGCTGTTTACGATCTCTACCGAGGAGCCGTCAATGCTCAGCGGGGAGTGGTCGTTCCGTTCCCTCCTGAAGTCAACAACCATCTCTTTTGTTTACATTAAGAGACAGGTTGTTGGCTCTGCACCAGTCTGTTAGCCGCTGCACCTCCTCTCTGTAAGCTGACTCGTCGTTCTTGCTGATGAGACCCACCATGGTCGTGTCATCGGCGAACCTGATGATGTGGTTCGAGCTATGTGTTGCAGCACAGTCATGGGTCAGCAGAGTGAACAGCAGTGGACTGAGCACGTAACCCTGGGGAGCCCCCGTGCTCAGTGTGATGGTGTTGGAGATGCTGCTCCGGACTGACTGAGGTCTCCCAGTCAGGAAGTCTGCCCCCTTTTGTCAGTTTGGCCAGTCAGTAAGAGTGTGTATGATCTTTTACTTGTGCAACTTTCCCATATCTCTTAATTCCCTTAATATCTTAAATATGCTCAGTGACAGATTCTCCACGGGTGTCATAGGTAGAGATTTCCAACAATTTATGACCCTGTCAGTGAAGAAATCTACCCTTGGTCTAACCAAGAGAAGTACATCCACTCGCTCTCCTGTCCCATAGGTTTAAAAATAATATTTATTTGATGCACACTAGTACTCTGCTTAGCGCTAACCTGTAGAATATTGATTTGTCATAGCTTTTTGATATTCCAGTCTGTTTGCACATAAGTACTTGCCTTACTTTAAAGTAAAGGCAGCGCACTACCCAGGCAGACAAACTGCTGGGAGACTGGCGTTGAACTTCTGCCTTCCCCTACCATTTTGGCAGCAAACAGTCATTTTTAGCTTGGCGTAAAGAAGTTGCCTCTGAAACTGGTGCTTGTCACCCTACTCCCTGAAGAAAGCACAGTTTGAAAGAACTAATCTGCCATGTGTTGACTGTCCATGAAGATCCCACAGATGATTGGTGAGAAGAAATGGGAAAATCCATACAAGAGAACTGAAGTGAAGAAGTTTGCTTTTGCAGAGTCAATGTTGAAGCATTTATTTTGGGATGAATTAGAAGCTTTAATTGTAAACTAGCATTGGTGTTGACATTAAAAGCCCAATCCGGATCTTAGTATAAAGAGCTACAGCTGTTTAACAGGATACTTCATTCCTTTGTGGGTTCCAATATTTAGGGTGCAAACAACCCTTCACTGAATTGCATCCTTACATGTATCATCTGTTTGTGCAAAATGACAGGTGCATTGAAGTACCTATTTCAGAATGGTACTTTGGAGAAACTGCTAATTGTCCTTGTTCTGTATGTCTCCTCTTCATTCCAAAGGCTTGTCACCTAAAGACAGAAACCATCAACTATGAAGAGAAGGAGCAACAGCTGGTCAACGACTGTGTGAAGGAGCTGAGTAAGTACAAAGAAAAGACTCCTGCTTTCATACAACGCTTTCCAAAACCCACATCGTACTCAAGTACTTTTAAGGTCATTTAATATTTCCCCACCACTACTTTGAAATAGTGTCTGAAGAATCTTTGTGAGGGGGCATTTGGGACTTAGCCTTGGCATTACATCGGAAAGTGAATCAAGCACCATGTTCTGCTTGAAGTTCATTGCCTGTAAACTAAAGCACAGTTGGAGTCAAATGTATGCATTACATCCAAGTGAATTGAATTTATTCAGTGAAGAGAATGGCCACTTTTTTTTCTTTCAGTGAAATGAGTCAGTGATTAGAATCTTGAGATATCATTCTGATGTAGCTGGTCTGTGAAGCAGGTGGAAAGATTTGAACCTTTTAACTTTAGTGCTGTTCCACCCTATCCACATGAGTAGATGTGTGTTGTAAAACATCACACAGTGAAATTTTGTTTCTCCTGAAATTATATGAATCAACTGTATTTTATTCAGTTTTATCTTATGACTGTAGCTAGCAAGGACTGCTTATAGTAGCCATTTGTTATTGTTCTTGAGAACGTGGTAAATAGTTGCCTGTCATCTTGGATTATTCTGATTTATGTGGTGGAAGTATTCCCTTTGTGCTGTTAGATGGTGTTCCAGGAATGTGATACAGTGTAATAGAATGAAGAAACATATACAGGTATTTGTATTTGAGTTGCAAGGTATCTTAACATTCCCCAGCCTTGTAATGCTACATCATAGGGGTCACATGTTTGAAACAAACCAACCCAATATCCATAGTATCAATACAATTCCTGTAAAATTGATTGGCACATAATCTACTGTATTTGTTGAGTTCAGTGTTTCTTTCAACTGCTTTATTCATCTTGTCCTTACATTTATTTCTTTTTTTTGAAGGAGAAGCAAATATAAATATTTCTAACCTAGCAGACGAACTCTCCAGAAAAAATGACGACATTGCTCGTCATCAGGAGGAGATTACCAACCTACTCAGTCAAATTGTGGAGCTTCAGCTTAAAGTCAAGGAGGCAAGTGTGAAAATTCCACAAGCAGTGACACGGAATCTTTTATGAATATGTACACAACGCTGGAAGAACTCAGCAGATTAGGCAGTATCCATGAGAAAAGAGTAGCCAACGTTTCAGGCCGAGACCCTTCATCAGGAATGTGGGGGAAGGGAGGGCCGAAGCCCAGTAATAGAGATAGGGGAGGGGGTAGGGCCTAGAGGCGCCAGGTGGAAAACCAATCAGAGGAAAGGTAAAGGAGGGAGGGGATAAGCATGAAAGAACTGTAGAGATAAAGAAGCAGAAAGTTGAAAGGGGAGAGAGGCAGAGAGGGACCTGGGATAGGGGGAGGGGGAGGGAATTACTGGAAATTGGAGAATTCAATGTTCATACCACCAGGCTGGAGGCTACCTAGACGGTAGATGAGGTGTTGCTCCTCCAACCTGAGTTTGGCCTCATCATGGCAGTAGAGGAGGCAGTATGGACATATCTAGACGGGAATGAGAGGCAGAGTTGAAGTGGGTGGCAACCGGGAGGTCCTGTCTATTGTGACGGACGGAGCGTAGGTGCTCGACGAAGCGGTCCCCCAATCTGCGTCGGGTCTCGCTGATGTAGAGGAGGCCGCACCGGATGCAATAGACAACTCCAGCAGACTCGCAGGTGAAGTGTTGCCTCACCTGGAAGGACTGTCTGGGGCCCGGAATGGTGGTAAGGGGGGAGGTGTGGGGACAGGTGTAGCATTTGCCCTTGCAGGGATAAGTGCCAGGTGGGAGTTCTGTGGGGAGGGACGTGTGGACCAGGTAGTCACGGAGGGAATGATCCCTGTGAAAAGCTGAGAGGGGTAGGGAGGGAAAGATGTGTGTGGTGCTGGGGTCCTGTTGAAGGTGGCGGAAGTTGCGGAGGATAATGTGTTGGATCCGGAGGCTGGTCCCGGTGCGGCCTCCTCTACATCGGCGAGACCTGACGCAGATTGGGGGACCGCTTCGTCGAGCACCTTTCAACTTTCTGCTTCTTTATCTCTACAGTTCTTTCATGCTTATCCCCTCCTCCCTTTATCTTTCCTCTGATTGGTTTTCCACCTGGCGCCTCCAGGCCCTACCCCCTCCCCTATCTCTATTACTGGGCTTCGGCCCTCTCTTCCCCCCCATTCCTGATGAAGGGTCTCGGCCTGAAACGTTGGCTACTCTTTTCTCACGGATGCTGCCTGACCTGCTGAGTTCTTCCAGCGTTGTGTATGTATTCTTTGATCCACTGCATCTGCAGTTGTATTTTTGTGTACAGAATCTCCTATTACAGGTGTCCCCCTCTTTATAAAGGTAGAGCGTTCCTATGAAACCTTTTTTAAGCTGAACTGGCATAAAGTGAAGAACCATTAATTTATATGGGAAAAATTTTCGCAAAAGCGAACATCCTCTTTGTAATGCGAAAACGGGTTACTAATGTAAGTCTTTTGTAAAAGCGAAGAGGCGTAAGTGAACATTCGTAAAGTAGGGGACACGTATTAAGCTTGCAGCAAGGCTGGTATTGAAGCCTGTCCACTTTTGGGTTACTTTTTCTGAAAAGAAGTCATAAGTACTAATTCTTTTTTCTAGTGTGCCATTGAGAAGGAAGAACTGAAGCAACATCTGCAGGCATCTAAAGATGCCCAGCGACAGCTTACAGCAGAAGTGAGTACTTTTCCTGAGTCTGAAGTAATGCTATAACAATCTTAAACACTTTATGCTTTCTGCAAGCAATAAAAATCAAAGACAAAAAAAAACTGCGGATACAAGGAACATCTAACAAGTCTGGCAGAATCCATGGAAGGAGAAACAGAATTTGATCTGAAATGTCAAATAGTTGCAGAGAGAGGTATTATTCCCTCCCATTGCAACCTCAACCCATGCAGTACACCAGTGTAAATATTACCTTTTCACCTCTCTGCTGCTCCTTTTTAGAATGATGTCTATTTATGACAGTTTTAATGATTTTGTATAAACTGGAATTACAATTTTGAGCACAGAGTTCTATTCTTTGCAGGTGGATTTTCAAGTATCAAAGGGTATGTGCCATGAAGTAATCAGACATTCGAGATTTCAATTTAGATACTTTTCTAGTTTAATTCTGTAAAGCATAGCTTTTCAAAGTGAACTTATTATCTAACTACATATATGCGGGCATTCACAGTAAATATAAGAAAAACCTTTAGAATCAATGAAAGACCACCCCCAAAAAGGATGGGCAACCAATCAGTGTGCAAAAGACAACAAACTGTGCAAATACAAAGAGATAAAAGAAGAAATAATAATGAATAAACAAGCAATAAGTAAAAGAGTCCTTGAATATGAGTCCATAGGTTGAAGGAACAGTTCACAGATGGGGTGAGTGAATTTATTCCCTCTGGTTCAAGAGCCTGATGGTTGAGGGGTAGTAACTATTCCTAATCCTGCTGGTGGGGGCCCTGAGGCTCCTGTACCACCTTCCTGATGGCAGTAGTGAGGAGAGAGCATGGCTTCGATGAGGGATGCTGCTTTACTGCGACGGTGCTCCATGGAGATGTGCTCAATGGTGGGAAGAACTTTACCCGTGATGAACTGGGCAGCATCCACTACTTTTTACAAGATTTTTCATTCAAGGGCATTGGTGTTTCTATATCAGGCCATGATGCAACTAGTCAATGTACTCTCCACCACACTTCTATAGACGTTTCTATGCTTTCTTCTTATGGCACTTGTGTGCTGGGCCTAGGACAGATCCAGTAAAATGATAACAATGCGCAATTTAACGTTTCTGACTCTCCACCGCTCCCTGATGAGAACTGGCTCATGGACCTCTGGTTTCCTCCTCCTGAAGTTCATAATCAGCTTCTTGCTCTTGCTGACATTGGGTGGTTGTTGTGACACCACTCAGCCAGATTTTCAGTCTCCCTCCTATATGTTGATTTGTCACCACCTTTGATTTGGCCAATGATGGTGGTGCTGTCAGCAAATTTAAATATGGCATTGGAGCTGTACTTAGCCTCTCAATCACAAGTATAAAGCGAGTAGAGCAAGGGGCTAAGCACACATCCTTGTGGAGGAGATGTTGACAATCTAAACTGACTGGGATTTGTAAGTGAGGAAATCAAGGATCAAGTTGCATAAGGAGGTATTGAGGCCTAGGTCTTGAAGCTGTCCAGATGCGCCAGGGTTGAGTGAAGAGCCAATGAAATGGCATCTGCTGTTGAGTTGTTCTGATGGTAACAAATGAGAGCGGATCCAAGTTGCTTCTCAGGCAGGTATGTTTCATCTCCAACCTCTCAAAGGACAGTGGATGTAAGTGCTACAGGATGATGGTCATCGAGGCACAATCTTCTTAAAGACGAGTATAATTGAAGCCTGCTTGAAGCAGAGGGGTACCTCAAACATCTGAAGTGGAAGGTTAAAGATATTAGTGAATACTCCAGCGAGTTGATCAGCACGGGTCTTTAGTTAACCCATCTGGGCTGAATGCTTTCTGTGGGTTCACCTTCATGAAAGATATTCTCATGTTGGTTCCAGGACTGAAATCACAATGTCATCGAGTGTTGTGGGATTTTGTGAAGGTGCTTCCATGTTTTAATAGTCAAAATAAGCATACAAGGCAATAAGCTCATCAGGGAGTGAAACCTTATTGTCATCTATGTTGTCATCTATGCTCCTGATGAAGGGTTTCGGCCCGAAACAGCATTATTACCTCCTCCCATAGATGCTGTCTGGCCTGCTGAGTTCTGCCAGCATTTTGTGTTTTTTATTTATTTCCAGCATCTGCAGATTCACTCGTGTTGTCATCTATGTTGCTTGGCTTCACTTTGTAGGAGGTGATAGCATTCAAGCCCTGCCATAGCTGTCGAGCATACTTCAGTGATTCAAGTTTCATATGGAATTTCCACTTTGTGAGATGTCTTTCCAGAAATCGTACTTGTATTTTACTTGTTCATCAGACCTAAATGTCATTGATCTGGCCCGCAGGGGATTGCAGATCTCATGGTTCATCCAGGGCTTCTGTTTTGGGAAGGCTCTGAATGATATTGTGAGGACACACTTGTCTATGACTGTTTTTCTGAGGTTTGTGACACCATGGTGTATTGGTTCATATCTTCTGAGTCCTTAAACACGCCCCGTCCACTGACTCAGGCAATCATTTAGCCGCTCCTTAGCCTCCCGCAACCACCTCTTTGTTTTCTTAATCTCTGGTGCCTTGCTCTTTAGCCTCTGCCTGTATGCAGGTAGTAGGAGGACAACAAAGTGATTAGATTTACCAAAATACCGTGTAGGCATGGAACAGTAGGCAGTCCTAACTGTAGTATAGCAGTGGTTGACTGTGTTAGGACCCCTGGTGCTGCAGATGAGGTATCGATGATAATTGGCAGAGATTTCTTCAAATAAGCCTGATTGAAGTCCCCGACAATGTTAAAGGTGTTGTGATAGGCTGTTTCTTATTTTCTGAAGGTGGTAGTCAATACATCTAGTGCCTGTTTAACAGTAGCATTTGGTGGTATGTAAATTGAGGTCAGGTTCACAATGGAGAACTCTCTTGGTAAGTAGAATGGTCAGCACTTAAATCATTAATGTTCCAGATCGGGGGAACAAGAGTTCAGCAAGACTATTGATTCCAAACACCACAAAGATTTTATCATGAAACACACACACCCACCTATGCCTTCTCTGAATCAGCAATCCAGTCCATCTCATGTATTGAGAAGTGCTTGGGTCTTACTAACGTATCTGTCATGTTCAAAACGAGCCATGTCTCCGTGAATCAGAGAGCGCAGCAATTCCTCATCTCCTTCTGGTACAGCAATCTTGCCCTTAGGTCCTCAATCTTGTTTTCAAGCGACTGTACATTTGCTAACAAGATGCTGGATAGAGAAAGTTTCATGATCCTTTGTTTGAGCCTAGCCTGGAGTCCTCCCCTCCTCCCTCTCTCTCAGCCATGGTGATGTACCTTCGTCTACTTAAGCATGCCTGAGAGTTAAGTTTGCTGAGTCCTTCAGAAGATCATGAAGTCATTAGTTTGTTCAGACGATTTAAAAGTGCATTACTCAAAGGGGAATTACAGGCTGCAGATTGCAGTCAAAGTAGTTCAAAAGAAGTATACTTAGAAGCTGCCCGCAACATGTCACTGGTTCACCAGCGGCATCATGTTAATCACACCACATTATCAAACAGAATTAATTGAGAAGGTGCAAAAAGAAATTCAGTCACCGATGTCACTGTTGAGAGTGTAGTTTTCAGGAAAGACTAAAGAACCTCCTACATTTTTATTCTGAGGGTTTAAAAAAAAAAGTTGAAGGAATTAAGATGCTTTAAAAAGAGATTTAAATGAGTAAACAGAAGATTTCTGGGAACTTAAAACTGCAGGTCGGGAATTCAGGATGATTTAATTCAGAAAATTGTGAGAATGCAGAACTTCTACATTTTAGTAGCAGAGATCAATATCTTAAGCAAATATTTTAAAAGGAAGGCTAGATGGAGAAAAATAATGTGTATGCTGTTCAGATAACATGACACAAAAAGATTGTATTCAGCATTTTGTATTAGTGGAAGGACATCAGTCAGTTTCTCCTTTTCTGCATGTATAGAATGGTGGTAAACCAGACCCTCACTTACTTCTCAGGATTTATCCATAAACAAGTGGGCTAATGGAGTCAGCACTAAAACTAGTCGTCATAGCATTATGTATTGAAAGATGTGTTAATAACAGTGTTGCTGTGCCAGGAATCTGGCAGAAATTTCTGTCCTCCCTGCTACTGCGTCCTTTATTGCTAGAAATCCGGTGCCAAAAGCTTGTCTCAAAGCCCTACCCTCTTTGTTGCTGGGTGCTGCTGACCTGAATCTAGCATAAGTTGTTCTATGGTTGAGTTTGGCAGCATCACTTTCCTCAGTCTGGAGATTTCTTTATAGTAATAAAACCTACTGAGGAGGAGAGGGCAGGAGCTCTCATAACATCCAGCAGATGGTAATGATAGAGACTGTAGGATCCATGTGATGTGCAAACACATGGAGCTGGTGCTATCAGTGCCTAACACTGGCCCACACTCACCACGCCAGCCAGGTTACAGCTCTGGATTCCACACATCAGTACCGAGCAGTTGTAATAACCTTCCAGTCCATTTGACACTGGCCTTGCAGGCAGTTTCTCCACATAGAGCTGCTGGAAATCCATTACTGGAGGGAGCGCCAGGGATTCTTAGAATTAGAGGGTACCCATTTAAAACAGAGATGAGGAGAAATCTTTTCAGCCAGAGGGTTGTGGATTTATGGAATTCGTTGCCACATACAGCTGTGGAGGCCCAATCATTGAGGGTTTTTAAGGAGGAGATTGACAGGTATCTAATTAGTCAGGGTATCAAGGGATATGGGGAAAAAAGCCAGAAATTGGAACTAGATGGGAGAATAGTTTAGCTCATGGTGGAGTGGTGGAGCAGACTCAGTGGGCCGAATGCCTACTTCTGCTCCTTTGTCTTGTGATCTTGTGATTCATGCTAGGTTCCTGGCATTGTAGTGTGCTACAGCATTGGAGAGGGCTCAGTTTCACAGCACTGCAGTATGTAATCTGAGACGGTGTCTTTTCTTAATATAAAAGGCATTGTCTGTGCATTCATGTATGTGATTAGACTGGAATACCAAGAGTGCCACATCAAATCGGCACTTTGCAGGGTATTGCCAACTATGCTGTTATATATAAATTGGGAAAAGGAAAGCTGGCTGTTTGAGGCTGTGTTTGAAACCTTTACTGTCAATATTTAATAGTGGCATTCATTTTGTATTTCATTTCAAAACACTCATTTACTTCCCACCTACTCAATAGAATTTGCTTCCACTTCTCATTCCCTTTAATAGATCTTACATTTTGGATCCATACCATATCTCAGTTTGGAGAAGTTTATTGTTTTCTGCAAGAGAAAATAGTAGGAACATTAGTGGTTTTGATGTAAATCCATTTAAGACTTCTCTTTCAGCTCCATGTGTAGATTTCAACTGCTTTGATTTTTAGCTTCACATCTTACAGGAGAGTTTATAAGCAACCAGTCATAGAATTACTAAATACTATTATGTCATTGTTTTCCTTCTTCCTCCTCCTCCCCTGCCAAGCAAAGGAGGTTGACTATATCCTGCAGTCTCTATCAGTGATGAAAATCAAGATTCCAGTCCCTAATAGTTTGCATCATGCACATGAACATGCAATGGCAAAGGATTGTGCAACATGTTGACTGATGTCTCAGATATGCTGATTTTATAGTTTGATCAATGAGATTATCTTTTATTCTCATTTTTTAAAAATCTTTGTATTTTTCACTGCAGCTGCTGGAAGTACAGGATCATAATGCTGAGTGTTTGGGAATGTTACATGAATCTCAGGAAGAGCTAAAAGAATTGCGGAACAAGTCAACATCATGTGCACTAAACCGACCCCAAGCTTACAGCATGTTCCCTATGGTATGGAGTCTTGATATCAAACCCTGTTTTCTGTATGTGTATTAAGTACTGTTTGTTCACATACCAATACTGAAGAGCACGGAGCAAAATGATTAGACAAATTGCTACACACACACTGTTATAGCAATTATTTGTGTGTGAATCTTCTCTCCATTTTCCTTTTCTTCCTTTATTTCATTTTCTTTCTTTATAGAAGGTTATTCAGCTCATTGAGCCATGTCAGTTGCGGGTCAATTTCATCAATCCATTGCTCCCACTTTTTTTTCCGTTATGTACCCTCTATCAACTATCCACAATTCTCCTACTACTTGCTAACACACCATGCCTAATATACAGCAGCCACATAAACTATCAACCAGCAGATTTTGGGATGTGGAAGGAAACGAGAGCATCTGGAGCAAATGCATGTGTTCACATGGAGAAAATGCAAACCTCGCGGGCAGCGCCTGAGATCAGGATTGAACTTGTCACTAGAGCTGCAAGGCTCAGCTTTACCTGCTGCACCACTGTGCCATACTTTCTTGTAATAAGGGATTTGCCTTGGAGAGCGGACAGCTCGGATGATCAGATTGGGGCCGTATTCACATTCATTTAGTGAGAAGTGTAGAGAAACTGGGAAAGAGATAATAGAAATGTTAGGTTCTGTTGTAGCTATTAAATGCAAGTATGTTACTATGATGGAGTAGATACATTCATATTTAGTTAAAGAGTGAGTAGAATCTAAATCATTATGGTAAGCAGACAATTTCAATCATGAATTTTCAGGTCAAAAGTTTGAAGTAAATTTATCTAAGAATGGATATGTTAACTTAACTACCTGGAGATTAATTGCCTTTTAGGCATTTACAAAAAAAATGCAATAGAATTTTTTTAAAAACTATATAAACAGACGAAGACTGACAGCCAATGTGCAAAAGAAGATTAAAAATAACACTGTGAACATGAGTTGTAAAGAGTTCTTGAAAATGAGTTTGTAGGTCATAGAATCAGTTCAGAGTAGTGGCGATTGAAGTTATCCATGACTCTGCAGGAGACTAATGGTTGTAGATAAAGCTGTTCCTGAACCTTGTGGCGTAGGACCCAAGGCTTCTGTACCTCCTGCCATATGATAGTAATGATATGTTATCATATTTGTTGTAATTCTCTATCCCACCACCCACTTCCCTCATCCCTCACCATCACTGTGACCACTCACATCTACCCAAGCATCAGACAGCTTCATTGCAGAATATTGATATTGTTTATGGGCCTGCACATGCATTTGTAGTTTCTTCACGCAGTGGTTTTTTGGAAACTGACCATAAAATAATTTTCTTGTAGAATTCCTTGGCTGCTGAGATTGAAGGAAGTATGCGCAGGGAGCTTAATCTTGAAGAGTCAACGATGGAAGATCAAAGGTAAATAGAAGTGTTACAAATACTCAGCATATTTTTGTCCCACTATTTCTTAGAAAAAATCTGAACAAATTTGAGAGAATTGATCATTCGTCTTAAACCAGAGCACAAGAAGTGGGGTTCAACCTTTAAGTCTACTGTTTTTCACTTAGATTTTGACTGATTAATTTTACCTTATCCGTTTGATTACCTATTGCCATCCTTGTATTTGAAATATATTTGGCAATTTTGGCTTTTTCAATTGGACCCTAGCTTCAACAAGAACTTACAAATGAGTATTCCAGATTTTTATTTACTTTTCTGTGAAGAAATGCTTCTTGCTATCACTAGTCTAATACAAACTAAATTGATTTGCCTTCCTCTCAATGCTCATTGTGACGTAATTGCTGATTTTCCAATACATTGATATATTCCTCCCTTTTTTATTGCCTTAGGAGCCAACACAGACGGGTTTTCTGTACAGTCCGAAGCATAAATGAAACCCTACAAACTCACATGCCAGCTTCTCCTCTGGGATCTATCCCAGGATCTGGTTGTTCATCTCTTCTTGTAACTATGAAATCCCAGCAACCCAACATGGGGTCATCTGATCCAAAAGTGTCAAAAAACTCAGCGGGTGAAGCTAGTTCCCACTGGTAAGTAACAAATGTCAATAAGTTGCTTTCTCACTGCCTAATGGTCAAGGTTAATAGATAAGGGAGAAATACACAAGAGGAATTCTCTGTGTATCCTGTTCCAGTATCGTATTGGTGCAATTATTCATTCTCGTGCAATATGTCTCCTTTGTTACTCCACTTGTTAATTTGACATTTTGCAAAGAAAAAGAATCTAATTTGCATCTCAACTTTTGTTTGTGTTGATAAATTTGAAAGGACGGTATTCATGGATAGCACTCCTTTGATTTACAGTGTTGCTTACTCAGCCCATTTTGCTGATTGCAATTGTTCATCAACCTGCAGTACTCATCAATTCACGGCTGACAGTGTGGGTAATTATGTAAGGCCCTGATAACAGATGAAACCTGTTGTACAGTGTGTGAGCAAATTGACTGGGAGATTTCCAGAGTCTTTCCTCAGCAAAATGTCATAATGATGGGCCAAGTCTCAGGATAATGGATCATTCATTTATTGCAGTTGATAACTTTTTTTTAATTCAAATGGTTTTAAAACTTTGGAATTGTGTATTTTAGTGGGTGATGAGTATTTAATCATATAAGAGAGAATTTTTGGATACCAGGGGAATTGGAGAATGTGGGGATTAGGTGACAAAGTAAACTTGGCACTTTCTCAGCCATGATCAAGCTGTATGGCAGAGCATTTTCTGGGCTAAATGTATTACCCCTTCTATGTATGTTGCTATGCACCACTTTAATAGAAAAGAATAAAGCACCAAGCTGCATTATGCTGTGTTTCATGGTTCACTCAAGCCTCATTAGCAACTCCTATTTCTTTCTCCTTTGTGTACTTGCCCATGTCGCCATCTTCTTGTAGATACCTTTGAGCTTGAAGCCCCATCCCACCAGCAACTTCCCTTCAGCTTCATTTCTTGAACTAATCTGCACAACCCTAATCACTACCTCACTATAGTAATCCTGTGCTCACCTTGCACTACAATGGATTTCTTTTTGTTCCAGTTGGGTCCTTCATTGTATAATTTGTTTTTTCATGTGAATGTTGCACATCTGACACCATGTCCAGGTGATGCTGCGTCAAGTTAGATTTTCATTCCACTTGTACATATGACAGTTAACTCAGCTTTAAGCTTCTCCTTGGATCTATGCAATATGCCACAACTTTACCACTTCAGCAAGCCCCTATTCTAGCACTAAGTAGAATGACTCACTTAAATTTATAGACTTTAATTTTGGGTATCACCACCATGATGACTTGAATCTAGCCCATAATAACTGTGATATTTTGAAAGCAAATATGAATATGAATAATCACTTCAGTTAATTCTTACATTGCAGTTAAAAGTATGACCTGTGATGTTATCTATATGTGGTCAGTAGTAATTTGACAACATGGGGTTCCATACTGGATGGAAGGCCCAGCTGGTGTGCTTTATGTTTCAGAAGACTGATTAACATTTTCTCTCTCTAGCATGTTTCCAAGTCTTTTCTTTTTATAGAGTATGGGTATGATTCTTTTGCTTAGAATCTGAAGACTATTTCATAATGTACATTCAGGTTTGGCAAATGAGATTTCTGATTCTCAGCAGACAATACATTTAGAAAGCCAGCAAGCACTTCAAAGAATATGATGCCTTTGAATATCTGTTAATAGTCAAATTCATTCAATGTGCACAAGTACAGTTGAGGTAGCGTACAATGGAAAAACTTGCAGCATCACAGAAACAGGTACAAATGGCACACAGTATATACGGCAGCTTATAGCTAGATTATACAAGACAGTGAGGGGAGCGAGACAAGACAGTGTGCAAAGACTTCATTGCAAGAGGTGGTCTATAGCAATCCATTGCTCAGGTAGATTTAGCTTTGTGTAGGTCGGATCAAAAATCTGAGGGTTGTAGGAAAATTGCTGATCAATGTGTACCACTTCAGTTTTCTTTAGCTCCTGTCCAATAGTAGCAGTGAGAAGAGGACATGGCTTACTTAGTGAGGTTCCTTAATGATAGGTGCCACTTTCTTGAGGAATTGCCTCCTCTAGATAACTCTTTGCAGCCTAGTATTTTCCTGTGCGTTGGAATTGCCATACCAGTCAGGATACTTTCAACAGTAATAGCTTGACCAAAAGTTCACTGTGAGTAGCATTGGCATTAGTTAGTAATTGGTTGATAATCTGACATTTAGTTGCTGAAACCTACTTAATTCTAGTTTGACCACCCTAACCTGGAAAAGCCATGTAAGTATTGTTCATTTTCTTGTTTTTTTTTTCCACAGTGAACGGTCTAATGTTGGACAGCCGGGAACACCTGGTGGCAAAGACCTGTCCACTGCTTTGCGCCGCCTTTCTCTGCGGCAGGAGAATTACTTGAGTGAGAAGAGGTTCTTTGAAAGTGAACGGGACCGGAAGCTGATGGCCATGGCAACAAAAGAGGAGTCTGGCTGCAGTACACCAGCAGAGAGTGTGATGTCCACTGGGACCAACCTTAGTGACCTAACAGAGATGTCTTGCTTTTCCAGTGTGTCGAGCTCTTACCGCACATTCCTACCTGAAAAGCTACAGATTGTCAAACCACTTGAAGGTGCGAATAGAGACGTAGAGTTCCTTAATGATTTCAGTGGCCACTGATGTATTGCAATACAGAGTACAGAATTTCCCCATGGGGATGAATAAAGTATCTATCTATCTATTTAACAGGAATAGTGATAGAATGAGGAGAAGGCAATAGAGTAGTTCGCCAAGCACTCTGCCATGCCCTCATTCTACCACTGCTAGCTCTTCAGCACACTTTGTCATCAGGATTTAGATGTCAGAATCTGATCATTGAAGGCTTTTGTTTTCAGTTCAGGATCTCTGCAAAGCAGGAGCACTTTGATCTGTAGTGTCCTGTGATCAATGATGTAAATTGATAATACATTTATTATTGTCACATGTACAGTAAAAAAAACTTACCTTATAAACTAGATCAATTAGTTACAACAGTGCATGGTGGTAGTATCAGGGAAAAGCAGCAACAAAATGCAGAATAAAGTGTTACTGTTACAGAGAAAATGTGATGCAGACAAGCATAGTGATGTATAGCCATAATGAGGTAGATTCTGAGATCGAGAGTCTGCCTTATCATACTATTGAACCATTCAGTAGTCTTACAGTGGAGTGTAAGCTGTCCTTGGTACTTGCGTCCCGACTTTTAATCTTCTGTCCACTGGGAGTGGGGAGAAGAGAGAATGCTGGGGGTGAGTGGGGTCTTTGATAATGTTGGCTGTTTTATCAAGGCAATAAGAAGTGTAGGCAGAGTTCAGGGAGGGGAGGCTGGTTTCTGTGATGTGCTGAGCTCTGTGAAGACTCTACAATTTTGTACAGTTGTAGATAGAGCAATTTCCATACCAAGTCATGATGCAGCCAGATAGGATGCTCTCTATGATGCATTGATAAAAATTGGTGACTGTCAAAGGGGAATGCAGATTTCTTCAGCCTTCTGAGAAAGAAGAGCTGTGGTTGGATCCAGTCAAGCTATTGGTGATGAGAGCTGATTCATGGCTGTTTACCCAGGCCTCACAATACTTCCCCAAAAGTAAGAGTGGATGGAGTGGTTAACAGTGAGAACAATGGACTTTGGCCACAGAGTGATATTAATGAATTGGTAAGATAGATAGAGCATTAACAGATTGGGTTGAATCCTGTTAAATGTGATGACTGATAAAATTAAGAGGCTAATATATAATGAATGGTAGGGTTCTAGAGAGTTCTGAGCAACAGCAGGACCTTGGTATACAAGTCCAGGGATCACTGGAGGTGGCAGCACAGGTAGATGAGGTAGTGAAGACTCTATTCTCATTAGCCAGGTCATAGAATATAAAAGTGTGGAGGCTATGGTATAACTTAGAAAACATTGGTTATACCACAACTGGATAATATGTGCAGTTCTGATCACCACACTATAGGAAGAAAGTAATTGGACATGGAGAGAGTGCAGAGGAGATTAACCAGGGTGCTTTCTGGGAAGGATCATTATAAGAAAAGACTGGATGAGAAGAGAAGCTGTGTTTGACTTCCTCAGAATAGAGGAGACCAAGGAGGGACCTGATTGAGATACATAGAAGAGGCATAAATAGTACAGGTAATTAGAATTGAAAGACCTAGTTTCTGGCACATTACTCTGTAACTTTTTCTCCCTTATAGCAGAGGTATCTGAAATCAGAAGATATTGTCTAAGATAAAGGCCAGTAAATTTAGAAGGATTTTCTGAGGAAGAGTTTTTTTTCTCTTCCAAAGAATCAGATTCAGAATCGGGTTTAATAACTCTGGCATCGTAATGAAATTTGTTGTTTGCAGCTGTAGTACAGTGTGATATATAATAAAAATACTTAATTACAGTAAGAATATATAAAAAATTAAATTAGTCCAAAAAGAGAGTGGAAAAAATAATGGGATAGTTAGCATTGTCTATTCAGATATGGCAGAGGGGAAGGAGTTGTTCCTAAAATGTTGAGTGTGTGTCTTCACCATCCTGTACCATCTCCTTGATGGTAGCACTGAGTAATGAACATGAGTGATGGGGGTCCTTAATGCTGCCTTTTTGAGGTGTCACCTTTTGAAGGTATCGTCGACGCTGGGGAGGCTGGTGTCCATGATGGAGCTGACTGAGTTTGCAATCTTCTGCAGTTTTTTCCCAGTGCTGTACAGTGGTCCTTCTATAGCAGATGATAATGCAACCAGATAAAATGCTCTCTATGGCACAGCTGTAAAAATTTGCACCTGTCGTTGGTGACATACCAAGTCTCCTCAAACTCCTAATGAAATATAGCCACTGCCGTGCCTTCTTTCTAATTGCAGCTATATGTTGGGTCCTCCCAAGATAGATCTTCTGAGATGTTGACACCCAGGATCTTGAAACTGCTCTCCCTTTCCACTGCTGAATCCTCAATGAGGACTAGTGTGTGCTCCTTGACTTCCCGTTCCTGAAATCCACAATCAATTTCTTGGCCTTACTGACGTAGAATGTAAGGTGGTTGTTGCAACACCATTCAACCAGGTGATCTGTTTCACTCCTGTACGCCTCCTGGTCACTATCTGAAATTCTGCCAACAATAGTGTCACTGGCAAATTTATAGATGGCTTTTGAACTGTGCTAGCCACACAGTCATAGGTGTCGAGAGACTAGAGTGTGGTTAGAATCTGGAATGCACCCTAGTAGGTAGTGGAGACAAAACTCTCAACATGTGAAGGTATCATGTTGAGCTCTGGAATCTCCAAGGCACAGGATGCTACAGAACAAGTGCTGGGAAATGAGATTGGTACAGAAGGGGTACCATTTAAAGATAGTAAGGAACAGGGCCCTTCAAGTTGCACTACCCTGCAACCCCCGATTTCACCTTGGCCTAATGATGGTCCGATTTACAATAACCAATTAACCTCCTAACCACTACATCCTTGGACTGTGGAGCACCTGGAGAAAACCCACGCATTCCATGGGGAGGATGTACAAATTCCTTACAGAGGACACTGAAATTGAACTCCTAACTCCGAGGCCCTGAGCTGTAATAGTATCGCACCAACGAGTGTGCTACTGTGGCACCCTGCACTAAAGTAGTTGGACTAGAGTTAGCTGGAGGAACAGATTTAAAGTTTCAGTTCAAATCTGTAGTAAAGATTAGAGTTCATAAATCAGTTTGTGATGCTGGAAAATTATGGAGTGGGGAGTGGAGAGGAAAGAAAAGGACAGATCATTATTGACATAATAGAATGAATAACAAAATACATAATGGTGGAAGACCTGTATGCATGCACGTGCGTGTTAACAATACAAGAAACATGATGCACATCGATGGATGTCTAAGTGCTGTTTCTCTGAAATTGTTGAACTCTGCATTCCAGGAACACTAATATTTTTCAAAATTATATGGATATGTTTTATTCAAGTGCCACCTTTCTCAGTAGAAGCTGCACCATTCCATGTATGTTATCGGGCCTAACTGGTGATGTGCTATTCCTGGTGTCTGATGCGTTTCATGTTAAATGCATTGACCGTCAAGATTATCACTGTGCAGTGTTTGGTATCATAATGCCCCATTAAAAGTAAACAATGTACAATATGGAATTTTCTTAATTGTTATACAAAAAGAATCATCTCAACATTCAATCAATTATAAATGAAAGAGATGCAATTTGTGAAATGTACCCAATATAAAAATACTTGTTTGGTTGGATCCATCTGATTTCAATAATGTCAATGGTTCAAAATTATTTCTTTCATCAAATACAATATTTAATCTATTTCTGGCAATTAATGCATTTTTTCTACATTTACTCTGTTAACATCAGGTTATTACAAACAATATAAAATCATATCTATAGAACCAAATGGAAGTCAATGACTTAGTTGTCTTTATTTCATCATTGAATCTAGTTAAGATTCTTAATTTTTTTTGTCACCTTGCACTTGGTAGGTTCAATGACTCTACATCAGTGGCAACAGTTAGCACAGCCTAACCTGGGCACAATTTTGGACCCACGGCCTGGTGTCCTCACTAAAGGTTTTGAGCTACTTCAGGAAGATGACATTTACCGTCTCTCTGATCTGGAAGAGGACAGTGAGGAAGGAATCTCATTCAAAGCTCAGCACACTTCCACCCCCGAGGATAAAAAAGAGAAGAAGCAGGACAAAGAGAAAGAGTCTTCTGAAAGGAAGGAGCTACCACCAGATATTTTTCTGCCAATAAATAGCCACTCAACTCACGAGTCAGCAGCTGGTGAGTTCTTTTCTGTAGAACGTTTGGTGGATTAATGATCAAGTGTAATGAGAGGCACTGAGCAAATTATCCTTGTGATTTGCATGGGACAGTAACAGTCACAATTAGTTTAAGGAGATTGTATTCCCTTTTCTACCAAAAGATTTCTTAAATGCCTCTGTCATACCATATAGACTCATCAAACATTTATCCCACAGCCACTCTGGGTTCACTTTATTGGTGATATTCCCTTATTCCATCCACCCCACCCACTCTGCAGCATAAAGCTAAAACGTTCTCTCTCTTTCCATAGATGATATCTGAACTGAGTGTTTATGGCATTTTCTGTCTTTAACCTCGTCAGCTGTTCCGCAGAAGTCCAGCACTGTCTGTTGAGTTTCATCTTCTCTAGTAGCCAGCTCAACATTGGATTCAGCAATTTTGCATAACTGGCCTTGTTGTTTTGTCAGAACTGAGCAAGTGTAGGGAATGTATGGGTTGCTCAGTAGATCAGGTATCTGGTGAGGAGAGCTGGGTTATCTTATTAATCTGTTGACCTTTCATGGTGGAGAAACATCAGTTTGGGGCCTGGACACTGGGAGTCACTTTGTGGGTGTTGAGTATTTTCTTCATGAAGCAAGATACTTATTGTAACCCTTCTTTGTGACCACCTGCAGCATTTTCAGTGTACAGAAGGAAGATATGTTAACCTACAAAATTTCTCTTTCCTCTCTTCTGCCCCCTCCCCTCTCATGCCACTCCTCCCCCCCACCCTCACACCACCCACATCATCAATTATTTTCCTCCGTTGGCCACCCCCACCCCCGTTTCTGTCTGCAGTGAGGAATCCAGGCAAATGTCTGTCACAGACCAACTCAACTTACACCTTCACTACCTGCAGAATTCTTCATCCTACTGACATTGTTCAAGTTTCATCAAGGTGGGTTGTTAGTCTGCTATGTCCTATTTTCTTATGGGAGCTGTTGGGTCCAATACTCATTCTTTTGGTATTGTGTATTCTTGACACTGTGAATGAAAAATGAATTATTACCTGAACTGTGTTTATAAAATTATGCCACTGATTCCATCCACTAGGCCTCTGGCTTTTCAGAAGAATTATTCCAATTAATCCCAACACCTAAGAAAAGTTAGCATAGGAATTACAAAGGTGATGAATAATTTTTCAGCCTCAGCAATTTTGGTTTTTCAAGTCCCTATCTCAATGGGGTATAAGGCCCACCGGCTACCCTCACCTAGTTTTGCCCACTTGTCCAAGTAGTTTAATGGGGTGTGCCCTCTGTCACATGCAAGCAGCTCTTAGAGCTGAGTGTACACTGCCATGTTCTTTTGATTGACTAAATAAATAAAATCAGCGCAGACACCTTGTGTAGATAATAGGCTGCCTTCGTACAATTTTCGATGATTGCATCCTCCAAGTCTTCACTTTCACTGTAACATTCAAGATGATTGTCAATATTTTCTAATTCTTTGTAGTGTCTAACTTGTTGAAGTAGTAAAATTGTTTATTTTTACTCCCAGCCATTTCTAGCATCTTCAAATCTGAATGCTTGAAACTGCAGTAAGCAAAACAGTTCTGAATTGTCTTACTGCTTACTTCTTGCCAACTATCAATGACAAAAATCATAGCTTTTCAAACAGAAGCACACACAACTGAAGCTATTTAAAAACTGCTCTGAGCACAGTCTAGTATCCAAGTCTGATGCTAGTTAGAAACTGTTCGCCAATAATCTCCTGTCCCAGTTAAGGGGCATAATGTTCCAATTAAACAAAGGGAATTGCAGCTATTTTCTCAATTTGTTTTTTTAAGAGTGCCCCAAGTAAGTGGCTGTCCCTATTATCTATTAACTGGAATCCACTATCTATCAGCTTTCTTGCTTTGTCCTTGGGTCATTGTTCCATACTGAGACTTCAGCAGTTCAAGGTGGGCCTCCATTGCCTTTCTTGGGCAATGAATGCTGAGCTTGCCAGCAAAGTTCACGTATTCAGAAGGTATTTCATGAAATGTTCTGATACAACAACTATATACCCACTATATTCTAGTGGGTGGTTTAAGTAAAAAATAGTTTTATGAGACATTTGACAATGAAATTAAGTTAGGTTTATCTCTCTGTACTTTGTTTTAGTGTCATGTATGCTCCGGTGCCAAATTCAGGGGGTTCATCTGCAAATATGATCTCCAGTCCAAGCACCCCCATTGTTCCTTGCCGGCCAAGCATTGGTGAATCCTTCACAAAAAGAAGAGAGTCAACTACTACTCTGAGCAGCACTAACAGCTTGACAAAGCTCTTGCAAGATCGTGGAATCTCCGCTAGTGTTTATCGTTGCCCTCTGCTGAAAATCCCACCTGTGGTTCCCCCTAAGGCGTTAACTACGCCCCGTACCCCACCGAACTCCCCCTGCCGCTCCCCATGCCTGTCGCCGTTGCCCTTTGACACACAAGGAGCCATTGAGAACTTTCTTGCTTCACGCCCTGCAGAGACGCTGCTCCATGAAATCTACTGCCTGAAGCCTGGTCGGGTTTGTGCCGATTCTGCGCCCGCCAGTCTGAACCTGGTCAAAAAGCTGAAAAGAATGGGAATTGCACAGGCTGTTGCCCCACGGAATACCCCAGAGTGTGATGACAGCCAGGAAGGAAAGGTTAAGAAGCACCAACAGGAATCGGCAGTGTACATGGGGACTGGCAGCAGTCTGTTAGGTGTCTTGAGGCGAAATCAGAGTGTCCCCAGTGTGCTTTGTGGGCTTGGCATGCCAATACCAAAGATGGGCACCTTCAATGAGAAGACTGAAACCAATTTGGTTTTACCTGCAAAGAAGTGACCCATCTGAATTCTATTCCCACCAACCCCTCCCCCCCCCCACTCTCCATCCCTCATTACTTAGTCCCCCAACCCAGTCCTAAGTCGTTTTAACTGGAAGGTAGGTTTGTTTTGTTGAGAAGCTCCTGAAAGTCTGAAGGTGGTAAGTGCAAGTGAACAAAGGAAGCTGAGCTGTTGAAAAGATTAAAAGATTTTGATGTGAGAGTGTCAGTCAAGAGAACTGATTGGTGATGAAATGAAGGTAGAAGTGAGGCAACATAAAATATTTGAACATTCTGAGGGTTTGTAATGAAAGATAGTAATGAACAAAAGAGGCATTTATGCAAGGGCTGAACCAGCAGCTTGACACTAATGAGCAAGATGAGCATCATTTCTCAACTCTTGCTCTTGAGAAATATCACGCTAAGCACAACAAAAAGCATTAAAGCACACCCTTGAATGTTTGATTTGTACTAAGCAGTAGCGAAATCATCACCCTTTCTTTATGATTCAATTACTCTTTGACCTTGACAGCCCCATAACAAACCTTGCTGTATTTGTTTATTATCCAATACTCAAACTGCCTCACCTCCTTTTGAGCACGCATGCATTTTTAAATCCAAGTATCTTAAGGTCTTATTTCTTAAACATTTTTAAAGCATTCACACTGTAACCCATTATCAGTGAACACAAATATAAATTACTTTTCTTCCAAAGCCAATACACCAGGTAATATTATTGTACTTTAAGCCATCACATTACCCCAATTAAATTCTATTGGGACTTTCTAGAACACTGCTTAATCAATTTCTTCACTTTTTAGCATAGAAATAGGATTATTTGATCCTCAAGGTTTGGCATAAGCCCTTTTGACATTAATACAATCAATTAAAAACTCACCACAATACATTGGAATTGAAGGGCTGTACTGATCAAAAGCATTAGGTGTACTTTACTGTGAAACTGGTTAACTCCCTATGATTACCATCATTGCAACCTGACCTTGACAACAGAGACTGAAGTGGGTTTAGTTTAAGTCTGTGAATATTGATTGGTGATATTGAACAGGTTGTAGGTGATAGTGTGGGAGGGGGCAAGTTTTAAGATTTGGTGCTTCAATACTATGATATTACTACTTTATATAAGCTATAAAGATTTATTTTGCTCTATGTACTAATATCAAGCTATATTATAATTGGTTGAGTTTAGGTTTGATCTGCTTTACCAAAAACAACAGGTGAAACTGTGGTCACTAGAAGTAGAATTTGAGTTGGCCATGTTTGGTTAATGCTTTTTTACCCTCTCCGTTTTCCTACAACCGCCCCGCCCCCTTCCATTGTCCCTTTGGTTTGTGGGTTAGCCTGGGGAGAAAAACAAGGGGTTGCTTGGTGGAGCTAAATACTCCATCGCTTGGTTGTTTGAGGTATAGCATAGAGGGGCTGGAATTGACAAAAAATCTAGAAAATTCGGATGGGGGATTCACCATAGCCAAAACAGCATGGTCTTTCATTCAGTGTTGTAGAATGAAGTGAAAGACAGTGCTAGCAAATCTTCCAGTCTAAATATGGTGTCTGGTTTAATAGTTTACTAATGTCAAGACACCAGATTTTTGAAGTTATTAATGGTGTAGTATAGATTGATATTTATTTCAAAACTTTTTTTAAAAAGGAAGGATCATTGTCATGTTTGGTTGTTGTTATACATCCAGAACTTCTTTGGGGTTGCCAGTTCTGATTGGACAGAGTCCTCCAGGAGATTCACCATGTGACTATAACCAGTCTGCTCCTGTGCTCCAGCCTTTGGTTGTCCACTTCCACATATTCTCGACCCAGTCAGTAAAATGGACATTGGCAGTCAAGAATCACTAAATTCTGTAACAATCTAACATTTTTTCATTTCCATATTTTAAATATCAAAAACATGAATGTATAGAAAAATTAAGAATAATGTTTTACCTGTGAAATTAATATTTAATTCCACAAAGTCACCATGATCCTGGAGGGTGCACAGGCACAACTTTTGTTTTCAATCAAGTGGTAATTTTGTGTATGTTTAATGCTATTTGCAAAGCCATGAATTTAAAGTTCAGCTGTATACCCTTCACAAAACAATGTAATCTTTCAGAGGGCCAAAACTATTTGGTTGCAAACCTCATAGTAAGATGCTCTTGGGATGAAATGTCAGCATAAAGGGAAAATATCCTGGGCTGATGGCAGTCCTTAGATAAGAAGATGATGTCTTTAAAAGCTGTCATGTCTTTAGAGTACACGGGTTGCATGTCATACTGCTAGGGTCCTGCCAGCTCACAGCCAAAGCGGCAAAATCGCACTAATCTTCACTACGGGCATGGTTTTGCACTTTAAAGAAAAAATGCACTTGTTTTTAAAAAAAGAAAACCTATTTGTAATTCTAAAACAAAATCTAATTGTAAAGTAGGGGAATCTAAGGGAATCTAAAACAAAATTTGTAGAATAATCTTTAAAACTTCAGTTGTTATTTTAAATATAGTTCCCAGATGAGTAATAAGCTCAGTTACATAGCAAAGAATTTCAATCCGCTAAATTGATCAGGAGTGTATTCCGCCCAGTCACCTACAGTTGAACATGTATAGCACAATCCCAAAAACATTGGGCCATCTGCCATTGTGCATTTGTGGAGGTCACAGCTAATGGCAGTGATCGGTGAATAAGTCTTTTGGGAATCTCACACTGACAACTGCTGATCATGTCCTGAGAGTGGAGGAGCACCAGACCACATATTAGGAAAGATATAACCCAAATTTTCTATCTTATTGGACTTTTCCACCCCCACCCTGCATGTAAATGGAGTTTGATTCCAGTACTAAGACCCCTATATTCTGAGGTGAGTTATATTTCAGGTATCTGTGTGCATTTCCTGTGGATTTGCATTTAAAAAGGGAATTGCGCTCAGTCACTTCCACAGCAAATATGACCAAGCTTGGCAAGGTATCATTCTATACTGAGTATAAAGCAGCCTGTGAATCCAGAGGAGGACAGTGAACTCTTAATTGGCCAGTAATCGAAATTCATGCTGCTTTGAGTTACCAAGGTTTGTATATACTGTATCTAGGCAGTTCCCAAGCTGGTAGGGGATCAGAGAGAATTTGCTTTCTTGTCTAATTGGAATATTGTTTAAGAATGTATATTGACCAGTTAAATCCATCCTGCAAGAGAAAAGTGGAAGTGCATATTTTTTGTTCACACGGTGTATTTTAAGGTCTAACCTTGAATCAGCCTGTGTTCTGCTGCCTTGTCACTGGGTGAGAACATGTTCTTTTCTCGCTGTCTGCTTAGAGGGGGATTCATAGAAACCCACTCGGTTTACTTGGTATCTGTTGTTGCTTCTACTTGCTTACATGTTTTGTTTATATTAAATATTTATTTTAAAGCAGGGTGAGTTTTGGCTGATATTCTAATTATATGGCTCTGGGGTTGTCCTGATAGTTAGCCCTGCCTGACTACAGCCCAGCTCAAACTGGATAGGTCCTGAATGGGTCCCTGCAATGCACAATATTACTGGTTAGTGCTTGCTGATCCTGTGCAATCCCCTGCCAATGACTTGATTGCATGTCTGTAGAAAGTCTCTGGGAAATTCTTGCACTATTTTTTTTATATAGGAGAGATTTCCTTTATCCATTCAGTGAATAGTTTTACTAGTTACTGCACACAGTTGCTATACCTGGTATGTGGTGTAGTCCTCCTGACAGTATGTTTACGTGTGGCAGTGGTCCAGAGACTGAGCTACTTGCCACCTGGCTGATACATTCTAGAACTACCCTGAGAAGACGAATGCAATTGTTTTCTCCAACTGTCATTTGTTATGCAATATTTGATATTTATTGTAATAATTAATATAACTGCAAAATACATGGCATTTCTGAGTAACTTCAGCTCATAAATAAACTTTTTAAATTTAATTTTTGCCATTTGAACTGTCCACTTGATACCAGTTGCAGTCCAAAAACGTGCATTGGTTGAGTTGGGTTGGGTTGTCATGTCACACACAAGGTGGTCACAGTCCAGTGTCCCTGGGTTGCATGGGGGAAAATACACCATTTCTCAATGCACCCCTCATGTGGAGTAGCAAGGTGCCACTCCCATCTGATGCTCTTGCAAGTAAAAGCATAGGCATGACACAACCCAGTTTGCCCAAAGAGCCGAACTGTTTGTGGCTGTAGACTCCATATAATCCTATGTGACTATCACTAGGCAACCATTGAGCACAAGTTTGCTCTTGCAACATTAGTTACAAGTGATAACTCCAGTGATCAATTGGCCTGATGACATGTCTTTGCATTGTGGCATATTTTGTGTCAAGTTTATTGTCATATGCACAAATATGATGAGATGCAGTTACAATGAAAAACTTGCTTGCAACAGCATCATGTTAAGCATGTAGGTACAGACAACACATGATAAAACTTGCACATACACGACAGTAAAGACTGGGGAAAGAAGACCTTGTGAGAAAAAAGACAAGTAGAGATAAGTTCAAGGTAGTGCAAGAGGTGATGTGTAGTGTTCCACTTCTGAGGTAGGTTTGGGTTGTGCAGCTCAGTTTAAAAACCTGAAGGTTGTAGGGGTGTGGAACTATAGGTGCTATACCTCCTACCCAATGATAGCAGTGAGAAGAGGGCAAGATCTGGATGGTGCAGATACTTTATTATACATGCTGCCTTCTAGATAGATAGATAGATACTTTATTCAGCCCCATGGGGAAATTCAACATTTTTTCCAATGTCCCATACACTTATTGAGCAAAACTAATTACAATCTGCCTCATGCAGATGCTCTCAAAAGCTGGGAAAGGTCTGTCCACGACTCTCTCCAGCATCTTGTGTTCCTGTACATTGGAACTACTGTACTAGGCCATGATGCAAACACTCAGGACACTTTCAACAGTTAGTCTGTATCTTGATGTAGTTTTACTGTTTAAGATCATACTTAAGTTTAAACTCGACGCTTTGAGGGGTTTTCATCGATGCCAGTGTAATTCTCATTCCGGGATCGACAGCACAATCAGATCGCGTTTCCATTTTCTGTAGCTGATGGAGGCAGGAACACTGAAGATGTAAAGCAGAATATGGTTACAGGGTGGGTTGTTCAAACCATCCCACAGAACTGCAGACAGCATGGGACCTCACTATCCATAATGGTGTTGCATGGAACAAAATAGGCATTGGGTTTGGCATTGTGAGTCATTTTGTATGCCTGGCAAGGTCAGGCATTCCTTGGTAAAGCAGCCACCAGAACGACTCCTCCCACTCAAGTCATTCTCATTCTCTCCCCGCACCCCATCCCATTTGATAGAAGATATCAAGACCTGAAAGCATGTACCACTGGATTCAAGGACAGTTTCAATCTACCCTAAGTGTTTTAAGATAACTGAATGGACCACTTGCCGATAAGATGAATTCATGACCTCACATTCTACCTGGCCACCTTACCTGCGCTATATGTAATTGTGCGTTCTGTTATTGTTTTTCCCGTCATTGCACTGATGTGATGAAATGGTTTCTATAAACGACATCCATGGCAGTTTTTTTTTCACCGTTACTCGGTACATGTGACAATAATAAGCACCACCACGTCGCAGTGCTGAGTAGAAAAACTATTGGTTAGTGTTTGTTCCCACCCCAACCCCTAACGAACAGCGCTTTGACTGTTTGAGTCCCAGTTTAACGCAAAATGTTCTGCGAATGTAAGTCTATTGAGAAAGCTGCGAATAGACACGATGATTTGAGTGGCTTTGAGAAAAGCTCTAAATATTGACAGTCACTCAATAACAGCTCGCTGTAACCAGTGACCTCCCCCCCCCCCCCCCCCCGGAAGTAACCATTATCTGGTTGGAAATTTGTCGTTTGAAAATATTGTTAAAATTCAGTGGTTGAGAGACTTTGGCGACTCCTAGCAACAGCAGCTAGCGAAAGAATTGCTCATTCTGACGGAGGGTGGTGACAGTTGACCGCCTTTGTGACCCGCGGCCGAGGTATGCTTATTTGTTTCATGGTACCCGGTGACCAAGGCTTTCCACAGTCGCCCCGGCAACCATTTTCGTCTTTTGGACACGTATTCCACCACCTCCTCCCCTTCACCGCTACAGACAGACAGACACACTCCGTGCGACGGAAATGGAGGGAGGAGTCCAGCCGCTGACCATCTCCTCCATCCTCCCTCTGTAAGGTCAGTGCTCCTTTCCACTGGGCGACTGGGTCCGATCCAGACGCTTAACTGCGTCAATGGTGCACACTGGAAACCGACATGTCCTCTCGGGGAGGCAAACTCAAGAAATAAAAGGGAGAAAAATAACAACTTAATGGGAGGAAATCTGGGAGGTCCACAAATTTGACTCGAAATCATGACCTCTGCAGGAAACGGCCCCCCCCCCCGTATAAAGGGACCCAATGAATCACATTTCTTCGTCTTTTATCGCCAGAGATTTATGGGGGGGGGGGGGAGTTTACATTTAAATCTGGACGAACCTTAATCCTTTGGCCTGCTTCAGCCTACCATTTACAACGCTACTTTGCACTGATGTAAGAGTTTAATGTGGGAGGCCATTCCAAGGGAAGAAACCCACATATAATGTAAGGAGCCGCGTAAAGCTATTAGATGACCATTTGAGGCAGACGACTTTATTTCAGTGCACATCATAAAAGAGAAGGGACTGTGGAATTTAGGGATGAAATGTCAATGCCTTGGGGGGAGGGGTTTAGTAAATGAAAATAATTAATAATCCAAAACAAAATTGCAGGTGTAGGAAATCCTAAATTAAAAACCCTGGAAACATTCAGCATGTCAGGCTGATACCTCTTCTTCCAACATGCTCCGAGGAAGAATCTTCAGCCTGAAACATTATCTATGCTTTCCACTGTGAGGAGTAAAATTGGCAACCTCGAGAGAAGTAGGGCTAGAGAGGGTTACGGAGATAGAGAGGTGCAAATCCGTGGAGGGATTTGAATACAAGGTTGGTAATTTTAAAATGGCACCAATGCAGGTTGTTAAGTACGGGTCAGTAGAGAGAAGCAAGTGGGCTGGACTTGGCACAAGTGAGGATGCAGCCTGTAGAGTTTCTTTGTCACTGGGTGTATTTAAGGCAGAGATTTGATTGGTAAGGGGGTGAAGAGCTATGGGGAGGAGGTGGAAGAACGGGGTTAAAAAAAATTGCCCATGATTGAGTAGCTGAGCAAACACCACATTCAAAGTTGCAGGAAGTCTGGTAAACTCTCAAATTTTCCCAGGAGAGGGGAAGAGCGTGTTGCTAGGTTGGGAGGAAAAATTGAAATGGTCAGAGTGCTGAGGTTGGAGGCAAGAGACAATCCAGTTTGGCTCACCTCTTGTCTCTATGCTGGACTGAGGCAGTGGCCTGCAACTGGTGGACTTCTGGATCAGCTGCAGTGATGCTGTTTTATGAACTTAGTTCCGTATGCTGTTTCCTTGTTTTTATTGTTTACACAACATGTTTTGTTTTCTCTCTCTCTGCACACTGGGTGTTTGATGGTTTTCTTTGGGCTTTAATGGGTTCTATTGGGTTTCTTTGTTTCATGGCTGCCTGTAAGGAGACAAATCTCTAGGTTGTATAAAGTTTACATACTTTGATAATAAATGTATTTTGAACTTTAAAGCAGCTGTATCTTTGTCTTTCCTTAGGAGACAGCACAAAAACAAGCCATCAAGTCCCCTCTCACTGTCTGCATCAATTTTTACACAGATCCAACCCCAAATCCACATATACACCTATGAATTTCACCCAGATCAGATTCTTGCACTCATCTATACATTGGGGCCAATTAACCTACCAGCCCACAGGTCTTTGGGATACCGCAGTAACTGGGTGCTGTGGCTTAGGAAAGAAGAGAAGTGAAGAGGACTGTTATAGGAGATTCCATAGTTGGAGGAATAGAGATGAGATTCTGTGGACGTGATACAGACCACAGACTGGTATGTTACCTCCCAGGTGCCAGGGTCGGGGTTGTCTCGGCTCAGGTCCATGACATTCTATAGGGGAAAGGTGATCAGCCAGAAGCCTTGGTACATATGACATAGGTAGGAAAGGTGAGGAAGTCCTAAAGAGAGATTGTTTTAGGGAGCTAGGTAGAAAGCTGAAAAGCAGGACAACCAGGGTAGTAATCTCTGGATTGCTGCCTGTGACACTCCTGTGAGGGTAAAAATAGGAGTGTTTGGCAGATAAATTTATGGCTGAGGAACTGGTGTAAAGGGCAGGGGTTCACATTTCTGGATCATTGGGATCTCTTCTGGGGAAGGTACCGCCTGTACAAAAGGGACTAGTTACACCTGAACCCGAGGGGGACCAATATCCTTGCATGCAGGTTTGCTAGAGCTGTTCGGAAGGGTTTTAACTAATTTGGCAGGGGTATAGGAGCTGATAGGCTGAGGATGGGGCAGTTGGTTTACAATCAGGCAGTGTGTAGTGAGACTGTTAGCACAGAGAGGCTTGATGGTAGGGCAAAATTGTAGTCAATTGAATGAGTTGTAGTGTAAAAGGGACAAAATTGAAAAGGGTGACGATTACAGGACTAAAAGTGTTATATTTGAATGCACAGTGCACGGAATAAGATAGATAAACTTATAGCACAGAAATTGGCAGGTATGTTGGTATCACTAAGTCGTGGCTGAAAGATAATTATAGGTGGAAGCTTAACATCCAAGGATACACATTGTATTGAAAGTATAGACACGGGATGGGGCGGCTCTGTTAATAAATGAAATCAAATCATTAGAAAGAGGTGACACAAGACCAGAAAGTGTAGAATCCTTGTTTGTAGCACTAAGAAACTGCAAGGGTATGTACCCTGATAGGTGTTGTATACAGGCCTGTGAACAGATGCAAAATGTGGGCTACAAATTACAACCATGGCAATGTTATGTCAGTCATGGGGGATTTCAATATGCAGGTAGTTTGGGAAAATCAGGTTGATGCTGAATCCCAAGAGAAGGGAGTTTGTAGAACGCCTACAAGATGGCTTTTTAGAGAAGCTTGTGGTTGGGTGTTGTGCAGTGAGCCTGAATTGATAAGAGAGCCTAAGGTAAAGGAACCCTAGAATTCAAAAGAGAGGTGAGAGTCGATTTCAGATTGCTGGAAAATTCTGCTGGAGAGGTTGTCATAGGGGACAAGGGAATGGTGGACAAATTGAATAAGTATTTTGCATCAGTCTCACTGTGGAAGACACTTGCAGTATGTCAGAAGTTGGGTGTGTCAGGGAGCAGAGGTGAGTGAAGGGAAAAGGGGCTTGGGGAAAATGAAAAGTCTGAAGGTAGATAAATCACCCGGAGCAGATGATCAGCACCCCAGGGTTCTGAAAGAGGTGGATGAAGAGAAGGTGGAGGTGGTGTTGCATGAACAAAGTCACTGGAGAGAAGCACATGAAGCGGTTTCTTTAGGGCAAAATGAGACACAGCGGGCATCGTTTGGGGATCCTTTTATAGCAAGAGGTCTGATTGACCCAACACTACATGACATGTTAAGTGCTAAAGATCAAAGGACAATGCTATATTTACAATACTTCCTTTGAACTACACACAAACTTCACAGCTCCCCTTACACGCCCACACCACAGACACCTGAATGATTTTTAATCAGCATTGTCTGATCTTCCCATTAACTCTAATTCATGGCTCGGAACCTATTGTTCAGAGCTGCACTTTAAATTCAATCTACAGTTTGTATTCATATTTAAAATTTGGTGGCTGAAGTTATTTGCTATATATTCTAACTGCCCAAAAATGTCCTAAAACTAAATTTGTACCAGGAAAGGCCAACCTTAAGGAGGATCTACTCAAATGGGGCAGCAGAAATGCCCTGCTTTGTATCATCTCTCATTTACCCTATGTGTATCTACATCTACCCTATCGTCCCTAATGGCTATAAGATGCCAGAGAGATTGCTCCAGAAATTTGAACAGTCTTTTAAAAATACAGCTTCGTCATTTGTATGCCTGTTGCTCCCTTCCCTGCTGACTAATTGCGGTTTTGATCACATTCTTTATCTGCACCCTTTTGTTCTCTGTTAACTAAAACTTCCTTACTCGGGCACCAGCAAGGTAAATATATCAGGCTCACAGGTCCTCTTATCGATGTACGGGGAGGATTTGGGGTGGTCTCTATTTGAATGATTGCAAGGGTCTCTCCCTGGTGGTGTGCCCTTCCGAACTGTCCAGTCAATCGCTGGCCCAACTGCTGAAAGGGCCATTTGTATTCACTCCCCAAACTTCCCTCTCTCAGTCTATCACACCTTCAAAATTGTGGACTCTGATGTCTCTGCTGTAACTTGGATCCCTTCCCATCTATTTTCCCCCAATATCTTTTCTATTCTGTGCTACACAACCAATTGTCTACCTTCAGCAACCAGCTTTCATTACAGAGTACCATTAGCATTACACTTTAACCTACAATTCTCAGCTTTCTTTCACACTCTCTGTATCCTCTGCCTTCACATTTGCTGTGGGTCTGCTTCCATCAACTGTGGTCAGGTCTAGTGTGCCCGGCTGGTGTTCATCTCAGAATCTCTGTAATTATACTGTTACTGGGCATACTTGATCTCCCACTCTGTCTGTGGAGGTTAGAAGGTGAGTCATACGGTTTAGCCTGAGACTAGTGTTTCCACCAGCTGTCTCGCTGAGTGTACACAAGTGTAATTTGTTAAAAGTACCATCTGTGGTCTTATCCATCAGGGAGCAAATACTGCCTTTTCAGACAGTATCCTCACCATGACCTGGTCTCTCAGCAGTGGAAGGACTGTCTCCTTTCCCACCGGCTCTCTCTGACCAGCAATGTGCTGCTGTTGTTTCACCCGGTCCTTCCGCACTTTACCCTGGTCCTTCAAATCTCCACGTAATCTTACTAAATTGGTAGTTTCTTTCTGTACACTTGTAAATTCTGTTGCTTCTTGTTCTTACACTGTCCTCGCACTGATGTCTGCCCACTCGTTCCCTTTCTGTTCCTTGTTGTCCCCTTTCTGGTGAGCCTTGACTGTGATCACCTCAGGCAGCTGCACTACCTCTAACAGCTCCTGACTGTGCTTGGTCCCTGCCCTTGGCACCTCCTGACATTCCCACACATTGCCCAGTCTCTCTTCCCTGCTTGGGGTTGCTGTATCTCTGTGGGCTGCGTTAGCTGCTTTGCAGGTCACCTAGGTTCACTGTCCCTGTCCTGTCTATGTTTTTCTCCTTTTCCTGAGTTTATGATCGCTCCTGCCTTGCTCAGTGTGTCTATTCAATCACAAGCAAGAGAAATTCTGCAGATGCTGGAAATCCAAGCAACACGCACACACAATGCTGGAAGAACTCAGCAGGCCAGGCAGCATCTATGGAAAAGAATACCTTCGACGTTTTGGGCCAACACCCTTCGATTCCACCTCTCAGTCGTGGGCAAGGGTAATCAGTTATCAATGCTGATGATCCCGTGTCTGCTAAAGTTCCACATTACTGGCCCCCGATAAACCTCTTACATACATCCATGGATGACCGCTACTGGCAGTAGAGGCTGCCGTCAGCTGTTTGTCTGATCTCACCAGCTCTGTACTCTGGTCGGGAGTCAAATTGGAAAGAGAGGGCACGGCTGTGGATTTTGCCTGCACTGGTGAATGATTTTAATACTTTCCTCTGTTTTTAGGACACTGCCTCAATCTATGGCCTGAGAGGCCACAGCTGTTACAAATATCTCCTTTACCCTCCCACGTCTATTCCAGCAGTTCCTTGCTAGACGCTCTGGTTGCTGGCACACAAAGCAAGTTCTCTGTGATGTCACGGCAGCTACATTCACTACAGGTACTTTATGACTTCCCCTCTCCCTCCTATCTCTGGTCTATCTCACTGGCCCGGGACAGTATTGCTGAGCAGGTCAATGACACTGCTATCCCCAAATCTAAAACTTCCCGGAGAGCTGAGCTCAGCCCTTCCTTCAGCATTTTCAGGAAAACTAGGTCATCCCTCCCCTGGATTATCCAACTCCAAATGCTCCTCATATGCTTGATATACGTTCTGCATAATCCATGGCTGGCTCCTCAGCTCTCTCTGAATCACTGACATTATCGTTCCCCAGTTACTCTCACCTCCCCCCAGTTGTGGCCTCACTTCCCCCTTTAAAGAAGCAATATCTCTCTTCATTGCTGGCGTCCCCTGTAGTTGCCCACGTACCATCCTGCACCCCCCTGGGCCATACCGTCTCACATATTCCTTGGGCACTTCGCTTTTGCCAACACATGTATATCTTTGGGGTACATCTGGTGAATTTCAACCATTTCCTCAAGCTTGTGCCAGAATTCTGCATACCTGCAGGCGACCTTAATTGAGAGCATCTCTGACAAAATGGGAGGTGAAGGGTTCGCTGGGGTCATCAGGTTTCTCAACCTAATGTTGCTTGACTTCAGTAGGAGCCATCCTTACAGATACATCTGGGTAAAACCCCTCCCTGAAATATCTCCACACCAATTCCCACACTACGCAAAACATACATGACGTATACAAGTTAACAGTACACACTTAAAACCATGGAGTTTGTATTTCGTAATCTGCCGCTTTTGTGCATCTAAGCTCATGTCTGCTGTATTCATTTGTTACACCAATGCACACGCACTTGTGTATGCTAAAATATAGTTCACAGAACGAATATACTGGCGTCCTGAACCTCCAATAACCACCCTTTGCAACTAGTGGCCCATTTTACCAAATTATCATACAGATGTTTAAACACACACACACACACACACACACAGACACACAGACACACAGACACACACGTAGACACACACGTAGACACACACACACACACACACACACACACCTTTTATATCTACTAGTTCAGCTCTCCGCTGTGTTCATGATACCTTGCGAACCCATAGTCACCGACCTGAACAGGTCCAAATGTGAGTGCTAATTTTAAAAATACTCACCCACTTAGACTGTTGAGATCACTGGCCACACAATGGGTTGCAAAGGCATCCTGGATGAGCCCCCAATGTTGTCGCATGAATGAAGTCACCAGAGAGAACGTACTGGTAGCTTTGAAGCAGTCTCTTTATTTGACAAAATGGGACACAACAGGCATCATATGCAGTTACTTTTGGAGTAAGAGGTCTGCTAGACCCAATGCTGCACTACATTGTATGTGCTAAAGATCAAAGAACAATTCCGTATTTACAATGCTAACACAATACTTCCTTTGAGCTACACACAAACTTCACAGATCCCACTTCACACCCGCACCACAGAGACCTGAATGCATTGATTGTCCAGTCTTCCTGTTAACTGTGATTCATGGATTTTAGGAACCCATTGTTCAGAACTGCATTTTAAACTTAATCTGCAGTCTATATTCATATTTGAAGATTGGTAGCTGAAGTCAGTTGCTGAAGTTATTTGCATTGATCTTACAGCAATCAATAGATTCTGGAAAGATTCTGAGGACTGGAAAATTGCAAATATCACTCCACATTTGAAGGGAGAGAAGCAGAAGAAAGGAAATTATAGGCCAGTTAGTCTGACCTCAGTGGTTGGGAAGGTGTTGGAGTCAATCGTTAAGAATGTGGTTTTGTGGTATTTGGAGGTACATGATAAAATAAGTCATAGTCTGCATGGTTTCATGAAGGGAAAATTGTGCCTGATAAATCTTGGGATTCTTTAAAGAAATGACAAGCAGGATAGACAAAGGAGAATCAGTGGATGTTATGTACTTGGATTTTCTGAAGGCCTTTGAGAAGGTGCCACTCATGAGGCTGCTTAACAAATTAGAGCCCTTTGTATTACGGGAAAGATTCTAGCGTGGATAAAGCAGTGGCTGATTGGCAGGAGGCAAAGAGTGGGAATAAAAGGAGCTTTTTCTGGTTGGCTGCCGGTGTTTAGTGGTGTTCCACAGGGGTCTGCATTCAGACCACTTCTTTTCATGTTATATGTCAGTGATTGGGATGACAGAATTGATAGCTTTGTGGCTAAGTTTGCGGATGATACGAAGATAGGTGGAGAGGCAGATAGTGTTGAAGAAGCAAGGAGACTGCAGAAGGACAGACAGATTAGGAGAACAGGCAAAGAAGTAGCAGATGGAATACAGTGTTGGGAAGTGTATGGTCATGCACTTTGGTAGAAGAAGTATTTTCTAAATGGAGAGAAAATTCAAAAGTCCAAGGTGCAGTGGGACTTAGGAATCACCGCCAGGATTCCCTTAATTTTAACTTGCAGGTTGAGTCGGTGGTGAGGAAGGCAAATGCAATGTTAGCATTCATTTTGAGAGGACTAGAATATAAAAGCAATGATATAACATTGAGGCTTTTTAAGGCCTAATAAGACCATAAGACATAGGAGCAGAATTAGGCCATTTGGCCTAATTAGTCTGCTCTGCCAGTCAATCATGGCTGATCCTTTTTTCCTCTCCTCAGGCCTCACTTGGAGTATCGTGAGCAGCTTGGGCACTTTATCTAAGGAAAAAAGTGTTGGCATTGGAGAAGCCACAGAGGGGGTTCACAAAAATAATTTCAGGAATGAAAAGGTATATGAGGACCGATTGATGATTGTGGGGCTGTACTGACTAGAATTCAGAAGAATGAGGGGGATATTTTTGAAACCTATCAAATGTTGAATGGCCTCGATAGAGTGGATGTGGAGAGAGTGCTTCCTATGGTGGGGAAGCCTATGACCAGAGGACACAGCCTCAAATTAGAGGGAAGACCATTTAAAACAGAGATGAGGAGGAATTTCTTTAGCCAGAGAGTGGTGAATCTGTGGAATTCATTGCCACAGGCTGCTGTGGAGGTCAAGTCATTGGGTCTATTTAAGGCAGAGGTTGATACATTCTTGATTAGTCAGGGCATGGATCAGTCATGATGAAATGGCATTAAAGACTCTATGGGCCAAATGGCCTAATTCTGCTCCTATATCTTATGGTCTTTAAGGCTGCCTGTTCACATAAAGAATGTATCAAGTTACATAGACTCCATTGGAGGCTAGGAGTGAACCCAGGTCTCTGGAACTGTGAGGCCACAGTGATAAAGTTAGGGACACTTCTCACCCAGTGACGGCTGTCAGATAGAAAATATTCAGCATAGCAAATGGGACTGTGTGAGGGTGATCATGATATGATGGCTGATCTGACCATGGACTCATCTCCGCTTACCTGCCTTTTTCCCATAACCCTTAATTCCCCTACTATACAATTAAGGGTTTTGGAGAAAAGGCAGGTAGGAGATGATTCAATGGACTATGGAAGGAAGATGGGGACTAGAGACAGGTGGCCTGCCCATCACTTCCCTTTTTACAGATTGTTGGTTTGTAAAAAGGATGTGGAGGTAGGTGGAAGGGTCTGTGTGACGGTTCATCCTGAGCAGCTGCATGATAGAGAATTTCCTGATGAATGGGCTGTTCGTTCTCCCTCTCCCCTCTCTCTATATCCACACTAGTCCGGATAATTTTGAAAACACCGGTTTCGCGTAAAAATGATAGGCGTCCACACTATGCGTTTTTGAAAATATCTCTATCCACACTAAAACGGAGATTTCGGCGAATCTTCTCTTCCTGCGCATGCTCAAGACACATCTACCAAAAACAAGTGACATGGTTAGTGTAGAATCTTGCCGTAAAAGTGCGCGTTTCTGTATTTACAGACTACAAAAACTTTAAACGATGGGCAGCTGTTGGCTCTCGCGCAGGAGAACTTAAAACTAAAAAAAAACAAATACTGGAGCGTATGGAGGCAACCGACAGGGAATTCACGGACAGATTGACCTGGCTGACAATGAACATTGAAAAACTGACTAACTCTGTTGCATTAATAAAGCCCCTTGTTAAGTGTATAAAACATGTCTGCATCAGTATTATTTTTTATTGCCTTACAATGTTACATTAGGCTGTTATACATCTATTGTCAGAGAAGTACTTGCATAAATAGGTAAACCACCTTCATACGAGCAAGGACAGAAAACAGAGCAAAGTGAGTACAGTATACTTATTTATTCAGTAAGTTATGGGTCAAAGTATTTGGTGAGTACATTTCTAACTCTTCTGGCTTCAGTCTCGTTGCCGTCTGTTCTGAAATTGTTAGGTTGAGTTCAAGAAAACAATGAAATAGCGCACTGCCGTCTGACAGCGTTTTCAGAAGTCTCTGGTTACCCCATCCATGCTGATCTGCCCGAGCAGCATTTTCAAAAATACCCACCCTGGAAAGCGTTTCTGAAAAACTTCGGTTTCAGGAGACGAAAACGCTGTTTTAGTGCGGACGGAGGGTAAAAACAAAGAGAAAAAGCTTCGGTTACGGATTTATCCGGCGTAGTGTGGATGTAGTCTCACTCACTCTCTCACACACCCCCCACCCCCAGCTGGAAAATTATCAAGTTTGTGAAAGGCACCCTTTGGTCTGCCCAAAATTTGTTGGTCTGCCAGTTTATCGAGATATCCAAAGAGGGATGTTGCCAACTGGATACCATATATGCTGGGGGATGCACTAAAGCTTGGTGCAGCCACCACAAAGTCTCAGTGGGGAGGGACCACAGTGTAGAGTTCTTCTGCTACCAGACTTGTTTTAAAAGAACCTAAGGAGATTGGCCACTTTTTCAGTGGAAGAATTGGGGATGCTCCAGTTTTCCCAGCTGAGAAAGTTATTTGCGGGTATATTCTTCGTTACGGCAAGGAATGGAGTTGAGAGATGTTTTGGAGTGTAATTGAAGGAATTTTCCAAGTTAAGGGACCATTGTTCAGCTAAAACAGCATTTCCTTATGCTGTGTTATGCTCAATAAAGAGACCTTGAAAAGATTTCCAATGGAATTTAACACCTCACTTTACCCATGTAATTGTTTTAAGTGTGATAAATCCACAGCTGAATCCAAAACATTCACCTTTCAATACCTGATCGGCTGGAGTAGAGGCAGTTGGGAGAGAATGTTTCTATTCAAAATGTAAATAGAGAGAAAATTCTAAACAGCTGAGCTTGTCAGTTGTGTTAAACCCATGAATCAACTCTGGTGATTTTATTTCCCACTGGATATCCTCCTGGTGATTCTTTGTGTCCCTGTGGAGATCTGGGATATATAGCATGAAATGGATTTCTTCCAGCCTTGCTCTTAAAAGCTAGCTGCAGTACTACCTTTATCCCCATTCAAGTAATCTATTTGTTGTAGTGAAGGCTCATAACATTGAACGTGTAGGATTCTAATGTTCTCTTGTTATTAGCTTTGCAGCATGGCTAAGTCGGCATTTCCAAGCTTAGTGTGTGAAGGTCCATCCCCTCAGCCGAGGTAAGTGTAATACCCTGGTTTAAACCATGCTTTATTTTATTAATACAGTTATGCTGTTTATTTTCTGCAGATCTCCTCAAAATGCTAATCTATATAAAATGTATCTATAATTTCATTATACACTTAATAATATACAGTTTCAATCAAGTATTTCATTACACACACAAAATGCTGTTGGAACACAGCAGGCCAGGCAGCATCTATAGGGAGAAGCACTGTCGACATTTCGGGCCAAGACCCTTCGTCAGGACTAATTGAAAGGAGAGATACTAAGAGATTTGAAAGTAGTGGGGGGGAGGGGGAAATGCAAAATGATAGGAGAAGACTGGAGGGGGTGGGATGAAGCTAAGAGCTGGAAAGGTAATTGGCGAAAGTGATACAGAGCTGGAGAAGGGAAAGGATCATGGGACAGGAGGCCTTGGGAGAAAGCAAGTGGGGGAAGCACCAGAGGGAGATGGAGAACAGGCAGAGTGATGAGCAGAGAAAGAGAAAAAAAACCAAATAACTAAATATTTCAGGGATGGGGTAAGAAAGGGAGGAGGGGCATTAATGGAAGTTAGAGAAGTCAATGTTCGTGCCATCAGGTTGGAGGCTGCCCAGACGATATATAAGGTGTTGTTCCTCCAACCTGAGTTTGGATTCATTTTGACAGTAGAGGAGGCCATGGATAGACGTATCAGAATGGGAATGGGACGTGGAATTAAAATGTGTGGCCACTGGGAGATCCTGCTTTCTCTGGCGGACCGAGCGTAGGTGTTCAGCGAAACGGTCTCCCAGTCTGTGTCGGGTCTCACCAATATATAAAAGGCCACACCGGGAGCACCGGATACAGTACACCCGTTGTGATGGAAATAACTGGTTCTTTGAGTCTCAACAGTAGAGGCCTGGAGACACACAGTTTTAATAATAAGGAATTTATTATTAAAGGGGAAGTCGGGTCAACACAAGCAACTACAATACACAGGAAACAGTGTGGGGACAGGGTACTGTTACACATACAAAGAACATGGGAAAAGCACTACAACAGCTATCCCCCTTGACCTTGGATAGCTGTGGCTCCCTTACCAGAACAAACGATAGACCTTCCCAAACATAAATCAATGCACTTACCTTCAATGAGGTGATCTGTAAGAGAGAGCGAGCCAGGGACATGTCTCACCTTTTATAGCATGGGGCTGGGCGAGATAATCCAATTAAGGTGACCAGTAATTTAGGTGTGCATTGATTAGTTGGGAGGGACCAAATGTTGATTGGCATGTGGTGTGTCCTCCGACCAGCCAGGTGGCAGTGCATCTGTCACGTGGCCGGTATCTCTGGACACAGTATACCACACCAGCCGACTCACAGGTGAAGTGTCACCTCACCTGGAAGGACTGTCTGGGGCCCTGAATGGTGGTGAGGGAGGAAGTGTAAGAGCAGGTGTAGCACTTGTTCCACTAACAAGGATAAGTGCCAGGAGGGAGATCGGTGGGAAGGGATGGGGGGGAGGGATGAATGGATAGGGGAGTCGCGTAGGGAGTGATCCCTGTGGAAAGCAGAAAGGGGGGGAGGGAAAGATGTGCTTGGCAGTGGGATCCCATTGGAGGTGGTGGAAGTTACGGAGAATTATACGTTGGACCTGGAGGCTGGTGGGGTGGTAGGTGAGGACAAGGGGAACCCTGTCCCGAGTGGGGTGGCGGGTGGATGGGGTGAGGACAGATTGTGCGGGAAATGGGAGAGATGTGTTTGAGAGCAGAGTTGATGATGGAAGAAGGGAAGCCCCTTTGTTTAAAAAAGGAAGACACCTCCTTCGTCCTGGAATGAAAAGCTTCATCCTGAGAGCAGATGCAGTGGAGACGGAGGAATTGTGAGAAGGGGATGGCATTTTTGCAAGAGACTGGGTGGGAAAGGGAATAGTCCAGGTAGCTGTGAGAGTCTGTAGGCTTATAGTAGATACCACTAGATAAGCCATCTCCAGAGATGGAGACAGAAAGATCAAGAAAGGGGAGGGAGGTGTCGGAAATGGACCAGGTAAATTTGAGGGCAAGGTGAAAGTTGGAGGCAAAGTTAATGAAGTCAACGAGCTCAGCATGCGTGCAGGAGGCAGCGCCAATGCAGTCGTTGATATAGCGAAGGAAAAGAGGGGGACGGATACCCATATAGACTTGGAACATGGACTGTTCCACAAAGCCAACAAAAAGGCAGGCATAACTGGGACCCATGTGGGTGCCCATGGCTACACCCTTGGTTTGGAGGAAGTGGGAGGAGCCAAAGGAGAAATTATTGAGAGTAAGAACTAATTCCGCTAGACGGAGGAGAGTGGTGGTAGAGGGGAATTGGTTAGGTCTGGAATCCAAAAAGAAGCGAAGAGCTTTGAGACCGTCCTGGTGGGGGATGGAGGTATATAGGGACTGGATGTCCATGGTGAAAATAAGGCAGTGGGGGCCAGGGAACTTAAAATCATTGAAAAACTTCAAAGCTTGCTCCTGCCCCACCGAACTCATTTCTGCATACCTGGACACTGTTTTATTCCCCCCCCCCCTTGTTCAATCTCTTCCCACCTATGTTCGTGACACATCTCACGCTTTGAATTTTTTCAATGATTTTAAGTTAAGAAAGTAGCATCACATAACACCAGAGCCCAATGGCTGAAAGACCTACAAACAAGCCTCTGCAATCCCCCAGAGGAAGAACCAGTGACCATCACAGTAGTAGATGTCCAGCAATAGGTAGTAACACAAAGAACTGGACATCACCAGGGCCTGACATGATCTACACCTATTGGCTGAAGAAACCAACAGCATTACATACACAGCTGGCAGCTCAAATGAACCAGTAGCTAGAAGCAGGCTCCCACCCTGACTAGCTAACTCAAGAAAGGACAGTATTCATAGTGAAGGGCCCTCACAGAGGAGCAGCACCATCAAACTACCAGCCTAGAACCTGCCTGCAGACAACATGGAAGCTCCTATCAGGCATCATAACCACCAAGCCAAAGGAACATGTGTGTAAATTCCTGAGCCCTGCTCAGAGAGGGATTGGTAATGGAACCGGAGACTCCAAGCACCAACTACTGGTAGACAAAGTGAGACTCCAAGACTAGGCAAACCAACCTAAGCACAGCCTGGATCAACTACCAGAAAGCATACAACTCAACGCCCCTTGCATGGATACTGGAATGCCTGTCTCTGTACAAGGTCAACAAGGCATTAAGGACCTTCATCAAGAACTTGATGCTAGAAGTTAACTCAAAGCCAATAGCACAAGTGACTGTCAGATGTGGAGCATACCAGGGTAATGCACTGTCCCCACTGCTGAACAGCAAAGGCTTGAACCCCCTCAGCCAGATTATCTCAGAGAGTGGACATGGGTACAGGTTCTAGGGTGGAGTGACCATCAGCCATCTCCTGTACATGGATGACACCAAGCTGTGTGCCAGAAATGAAAGACATCGACTCACTAATCCACCTGACAAGGGAGTACAGCAGAGACATCGGGATGTCACTTGGACTGGAAAAGTGTAGCCGGGTGGTAGTGAAAAGAGAAAAACTCATCAAGACTGAAGGAATCGAGTTACGTGAAGGTCATATACCAGATGTACAGGACAGCTACAAGTACTTGGGGATCCTCCAGGTACATAGAAGCCATGATGAGGACACAAGGAAGGCTGCAACATCCAAGTACCTCCAAAGAGTGAGAAAGGTCCTAAAAAACCAGCTGAATGTGAAGAGTGAGATCAGAGCTATCAACACATTCGCCCTACCAGTCCTCAGATACTCAACCACTATGGAATGATCTGGAAGCCACTGACATCAAGACCTAGAAACTACTAACACACATGGAGGGTTCCATCCAAAGCCCAACGTTTAGAGACTGTACATCCACTGGAATAATGGAGGATGGGGACTTGGAAATGTCAAGGCCGCAGTCTTGGAAGAAATGTGAAACATCCATGAGTATGTCAGGAAGATGGCCTCTAAGGATAACCTGCTAGGTGAGTACCTCAGACAGGGGACACGGAAATGGAAGTGAGTGAAGCAGAGTCAGAGGACCAGAGGCCATGTCAGGACAAGCCACTGCACAGGATGTATCATCACCAAATATCAGAAGTGGCTGACATAGGAAAGTCCTACCAATAGCTGGAAAGGGCAGGGCTGAGGGACGGCACAGAGGCGCTGCTCATGGCTGCACAAGGACAGGCATTGAGCACAAGAGTAACAGAAGCAGGGTCTATCACACCAGGCAAGATCCAAGATGCAGATTGTGCAAGGAATCTGCTGAAACCATCCAGCACATCGTAGCAGGGTGCGAAATGCAGGCAGGGACAGCACACACTGAACAGCACAACCAAATTGCAGGAATTGTGTACAGGGACGTCTGGCTGAGTGTAAATTGGACACTTCCAAGTCTAAATGGGAAACGCCCAAGAAAGTAGTAGAGAATGACAGAGCTGAGGTCCTGTGGGACTTCCAATTGCAGATACTGGCCAACCAGCCAGACATAGTGATACTGGACAAAGAACAGAAGAACAGATGTGGCAATCCCAAATGACAGTAACATCAGGAAGAAAGAATATGAGAAGCTGGAGAAATACCAGGGCTTGAAAGAGCAGATAGAAAGGATGTGGAAGGTTATGGTGGTGATAGGAGCACTTGAGCTGTGATACCTGGAATGGGAGAGTGGCTCCAACAAATCCCTAGAACAACATCTGGGATCTCAGTCCAGATGAGCGCACTACTAGGAACAACAAGGATAGTGTGCCAAACCCTCAAACTCCCAGGCCTCTGGTAGAGGACCTGACATTGAGGGAGATGAACATACACCCCTTAAGGAGTGAGAAAAATATGTGTGTGTGTGTGTGTGTGTGTGTGTGTGTGTGTGTATATGTGTATATATATAATGGGCCCTTTATTTTGTCTGTTATAACATAAAACATTTTGTCAATACAATTTCAATCTAAATTTATACTGCTGTGAGCTGAATTGCTTCCTGGCGAACATTAAATTTGTCAGTATTCACACAGGTAACTGTCTTGCTTTCCCTTAGAAGAAGCATTCAAACTTATGTTTTTCATGTCAACCCGAATCATATCTATCCTAGACCTGTTTATTTACTAATAATGGCCTTTCATCATGATTCCCATGCATTGGAGAGTTAGATTGCTGAGGGTTTGTATTCACAGTAATAACTAATTCATTACACGAAGGTTAAATGAGGATAGGGGTTTAGGTTCTCAATAAGATTATATAATGTATTATTTTTGAGAGGGTTTATGATAGACAATCTGAAGATAAAGGTCACTCATTTATATGTGAAATTTCTTTTGCCATTTTTAGTTACAGTAATTTCAGCATTAAGGTTTTTGGGGCACTAATAAAATTCAAGGGATTTGCTAGGAATGCAGAGTTCTAGTGGAAATTCACTCCTTGTTTTATTGAATTCAACTAACCTATTTGTTGTAGCAAAGGTAAAAGAGAGGTTATTTAATCAATGCCTGAAGATAAAACGCCAGCTTGGAAAGTTTCACAGACGGAAAGTAAACTTGAGATTTTGGGTGGGAGGGTGTGAAAATGCCAATATTCCTTAAAATTAGTGACTTGAATATTGTACACTGGAATATTTTATTTGGAAACTATTTGCTTTTGTAACTGCTGGATTAGATTTTGGGAAACATTCAAAGTCAACGTTGTATTTATTGTCATCTGCACATGTACATGTATGCACAGGTACAATGGAAAAACTGACTTGCAGCAGCACCACAGGCACATGGCATTATGTATTTAGCATTCATAAGAAATATAAATGAAACATAATTCAAACATTTTTAAAAAGAAAATACAATTAAAAACAAAAAGTCAATTTTTAGTACAGTGATCAAAGTGGTCATAATGTGGTTAAACTCCTGTAGATTAGGCATTCCTTTAATTAAATAGAGGGAATCAGGTATTTCTACAGGTAAGATAGAAATGGTGGAAATGTTCAACATGTCATGCAGCACCTTTGGAAAGAGAAGTAGAGGTGATGTGTTTCTATAGACAGTTGTCAAAAATCTTCAACCTTAAACATTAATTCTGTTGGAAGCTGAGTAGCACACACAAACTGCTGGAGGAACTCAACAAGTCGGGCAGCATCTACGGAGAGGAATAAAGAACTGATGTTTCAGGCCAAGAACCTTTGTCGGAAGCTGTCATCAGTTTATTCCTCTCTATAGATGCTGCCTGACCTGGTCATTCTGGATTTCCAGCATCTACAGAATCTCAGGTTTCTTTAGAACCTGACCTGCTGAGTGCTTCAATCCCCCAGATTTTTTTTTGATTTTCAGATATTCCTACCATTTGGTTTAATAAGGATTTACTCTCTTGACAATTTCATGTGGTTACATGCTACTGCCCAATTTAAAGAGGATAACATATCTGAAAACCTGATCTGGTACCATGCAAGTTAGAGTCATAGAGTTCACAGTATAGTACAGCACAGAAACAAGCCCATTGGCCCATCTAGTCCATGCCAAACCATTTCAACTGCCTTGTCCATCGACCTGCACGTGGACCATAGCCCTCCATACCTTTACCACCCATGTACTTATCGAAAGTTATCTTAAACATTGAAATCCAGCTCACATGCACTACTTGTGCTAGCAGCTCATTTCATATGCTCACGATCCTTTGAAGAAGTTTCCCTTCATGTTCCCTTTAAAATTTTAACCTTTCACCCTGAACCCATGACCTCTAGTTCCAGTCTCACTCAACCTCAGTGGAAAAAGCCTGCTTGTGTTTACCCTATCTATATCCTTCATAATTTTGTTTACCAAGTCTCCCCTCAGTCTTCTACGTTCCAAGGAATAAAGTCCTAACCTATTCAATCTTTTCTGATAAGTCAGGTCCTCCAGTTCCAGCAACATCCCTTTTAATTTTCTCAGTACTCTTTCAACATTATTTACATCATTCCTGTTGGTAGGTGACCAAAACTGCACACAATACTCCAGATCAGGCCTCACCAGCGTCATATAAAACTTCAACATAACATCCCACATCTTGTACTCAATACATAGATCTACAAGGGGAAATGCGTCAGAAGCTTTCTTTATGACCCCATCTATCTGTGCCACCGCTTTCAATGAATTACTGTTCATTGTGTAAGACCTACCCTGGTTGGACTTACCAAAATGCAACATCTTGCACTTGTCTGCATTAATTTTCATCTTCCAATTTTCAGCCGGTTCAGATTCCACTGCATGCTCTGAGAGTTTTCCTCGCTGTCCACTACACCCCCAATCTTGATGTCATCTGCTAATCTGTTGATCCATTTAACCACATTATCATCCATATCATTGATATAGATGACAAACAACAGACCCAGCACCAATCCCTGTGGCACTCCACTAGTTACAGTCCTCCAGTCAGAGAGGCAACCCACTATTACAATCCTTAGGCTTCTCCGACAAACCTAATGTCTAATCCAGTTTACTACCTCATCTTGAATACCAAGCAACTGAACCTTCTTGACCAACCTCCTATGCAAGATCTTGTCCAATGCCTTGCTAAAGTCCATGTGGATAACATCCACTGCCTTGCCTTCATCAACCTTCCTAATAATTTCTTTGAAAAAATCTATAAGATTGGTTAGACATGACCTACCATGCACAAAGCCATGCTGACTATCCATAATCAGACCATGTCTATACAAATATTCATGTATCCGGTCCCTTAGGATACCTTCCAATAACTTTCCAACTACTGATGTCAGGCTCACCAGCCTATAATTTCCTGGTTCATTTTTAGAGGCTTTCTTAAACAGCAGAACATTAGTTATCCTCTAATCATCTAGCACCTCACCTGTCACTAAGGATGATTTTAAATATCTCTGCTCGAGCCCCTACAATTCCCACAGGGTCCTTGGAAGCAACTTGTCAGGCCCTGGGGATTTATCCACCCTAATTTGCCTCATCTTCTGCAATCTGTATAAGGTCCATGAAGTTGATGCTGCTTTGCCTCACTTCTGTAAAATCGGTGTCCATCTCCTGAGTAAATACAGATGTAAAAGACACGTTTAAGATCTCCCCCCATCTCTTTTGGATCCACACATGGATTACCATTCTGATCTTCCAGAGGATCAATTTTGTCCCTTTGCGATCCCTTTGATCTAAACATATCAGTGGAATCCCTTAGGATTCTCCTTCACCGTGTCTGCTAGGACAACCTCATGCCTTATTTTAGCCTTCCTGATTTATTTTTTAAGTGTTCTCTTGCATTTACTTTTACTCCTTAAGCACCTCATTTGTTCCTATCCATGATGCACCATCAATAACTGTCGGAGACGTGAGGCAAGATAAAGGCTTTTATTGGCTGGAAGAAAGAACAAGCAGCAATTGACCACCACACTGCATCCTGGAGACTGAGGCCGGGGCGGTGTCCCCAATCGCCTTTATACCGGGGTCCGTGGGAGGAGCCACAGGAGCAGTCAGCGGGGTGTGGGGGTGTCCAGACAGGTATATGTAGTTCACCACAATCCACCCTGCAGTTTTTTTCTTAACCAGGGCCTCAATATCTCTTGAAAACCATGATTCCTTAAACCTGTTATCTTTACTTTCTATTCTGTCAGGCACATACAAACTTTGTACTCTCAAAATTTCACTTTTGAAGGCCTCCCACTTACCAAGTACTCCTTAGCCAGAAAACAGCCTGTCCCAATCCACATTTGCCAGATCTTTTCCGATATCTTAAAAATCAGCCTTTCTCCAGTTTAGAATCTCAACCTGCGGACCAGACCTATCTTTTTCCATGTTTACTAGATGCAAGGTGTTCTACATAAACTTCTGTCACCTGTTGTCTCATTTCCTAATAGCAGATCAAGTATCATACACTCTCTCTTTGGGAGTTCTATTTACTGATTAAGGAAACTTTTCTGAACAGTTTTGACAAATTCTATTCCATCTAGTCCTTTTACAGTAATGGAGTCCCAGTCAACATGTTTAAAGTTAAAATTGCCTACTATAACAACCTTATGTTTTTTGCAACAGTCTGCGATCTCTCTACAAATTTGTTCCTGTAAATCCCGTGGACTGTTGAGTGTTCTATAATATAGCCCCATTAACATGGTCATTCCTCATTTCCACCAGTGAAACCTCGCTAGATGAGTTCTCCAGTCTGTCCTGACTGAATACTGCTGTGACATTATCCCTGACTAGCAATGCCACCCCTCCCTCTTTAGTCCCTCCAGCTCTGTTGCAACAGAAGATACCAATACAACAGAATAGAACAGAACCCTGGTATATTGAGCTGACAGTTCTGCCCTTCCTACAACCAATCTCACTAATGTATCATAATTCTATGTGCTGATCCATGCCCTGAGCTCATTTCCTTGTCCTACAATACATCTTGCATTGAAATCTATGCAACTCAGAACAGCACAGTCACACCATGCTCAACCTTTTGATTCCTGACTTTGTCTGTCTTAAAAGCATCTGTCTGCACATCCTTTCCACAATCAGTTTAGATACTCTGGTTCCCATCCCCCTGCAACTCTAGTTTAAACCCCAGCATCCAGCACTAGCGAACCTTCCCACTAGGATATTAGTCCCCCTCCACTTCAGGTGCAAACCGTCCCTTCCGTACTGGTCCCGCCTTCCCTGGAAGTGAGCCCAGTGATCCAAAAATCTGTTGCCCTCCTTCCTACACCAGCTCCTTAACCACATGCTAAACTGTATGATCTTCCTATTTCTGGCCTCATTAGCATGTGGCAGGGGTAGCAATCCTGAGATCACAACCCTGGAGGCCCTGCTCTTTAACTTAGCACCTAACTCCCTGAACTCCCTTTATAGAACCTCTTCACTCTTCCTACATATGTCATTGGTACCTATGTAGACTCTATTGTGGATACATTAGGGTCTTTTAAGAGACTCTTAGATAGGTACATGGAGCTTCGAAAAATAGAGGGCTATGTGGTAGGGAAATTCTAGTCAGTTTCTATAGTAGGTTACATGGTTGGCACAACATTGTGGGCCGAAGGGCCTGTAATGTGCTGTAGATTTCTATAGACCATGACCACTGGCTGTTCACCCTCCCACTAAAGAATGCTGAGGACTCAATCTGAGATGTCTGGACTCAGGCACCCAGGAGGCAACTTACCATTCAGGAATGTTGTTCTCATTCACAGAACCTCCTTTCTGTTTCCCAAACTAACAAATCTCTATCACCACAACTCGTCTCTTCTCCCCTCTTCCCTCTGAGTCACAGAGCCAGACTCAGTGCCAGATAACCGACCGTTGTGACTTTCCCCTGCTAGGTCTACCCCCCCCCCCCCCCCAACACAGTATCCAAAGTGGTATACCTGTGTTGTGGAGGATGGCACTGGGGTACTCTGCACTGGCTGTGTAATCCATTTCCCCTTCCAGACTGTCACCCTGTTCCCTGTGTCCTGCCCTTGGGTGTAACTACTTCTCTAGATGCCTTATCTATCACACTCTCAGCCTCCCAAAGGAACCCAAAAGAAAGTTCCTTTCTTTTCTTTTTAAAGCTTTTTATTGATTTTAAGCAAACATAAATGAAACATTGAGTACAAAGAGCTTGAGAGTACATAATTAATAGGTTAAGGTATAAATACAAATAGATGATAATCCATATATAATAACCTCCCAAACTCATAGTGGTTACAAAAATGGAGAAAGTAAGAAAAAAACCCTGAAAAAACCAAAAAAAAACCTAACCAACATAGGCCATTGCATTATATCAAATATAATACAGTAGCATCAATAACTCTGCATCTCCATCCAAATAATTAAAGATGAGGTTTAGGAAAAGTCAGTTTAGTTCATATGAAAATGTTGAATAGATGGTCTCCAAGTTTCTTCAAATTTAACTGAAGGGTCAAAGACAACACTTCTAATTTTTTCTAAACTCAAACAAGAAATATTTTGAGAAAACCACTGAAGTATAGTTGGAGGATTAATTTCTTTCCAGTTCAATAGGATAGATCTTCTAGCCACTAATGTGACAAATGCAATCATCTGCCAGGCTGAGGGGGATAAGCAACTATTATCCGCCATTGGTAAACCAAAAATTGCAGTAATCGGATGTGGTTGCAATTTGATGTTCAGAACTGTTGAAATAGTACCAAAAATACCTTTCCAATAATTTTGCAAACAGGGGCAAGACCAAAACATGTGGGTCAATGAAGTGACTTCAGAATGACATCTGTCACAGGTTGGATTAACATAAGAATAAAATCAAGCGAGTTTGTCCTTGGACATATGAGCCCTATGTACAACCTTAAATTGTATTAGGGCATGTTTAGCACAAATAGAAGAAGAATTAACTAATTGTAAAATTTTCTCCCACTGCTCTGTGGGTATAAGGCAGTGAAGTTCTTTTTCCCATTCCTTCTTAATTCTTTCTAATACTCCTGGCTGTATTTTCATGATCATATTATAAATGATGGCTACATCCAGTTCCAGCTCCAACTTCTTAAAGTGGATTGTTAGAAACTGCAACTGGATGTACTTCCTGCAGCTGTGGTCAGCAAGGAAACTGGAGGTCTTTCTGCCTTCCCACATCCTGCAAGAGGAACATTCAACTATCCTGCATCCCTACTGTTCTAACTGTGCAAATATAAAGAAGGTAAACAATAAATGAGCTGGGGAGAGAAAAAAAATCTGCCTACAGCTTTTTCACCTTCTCTCGCTCAAGCCTCTCCTCGCTGAAGCATTGCAGAGCTAAAGCCTCAAATAACCGCTCCAACACTGTCCAGTCCAACAAAGGCCGCTCCCACAATTTCACATGTGATAAACAATGTCTTGTAAGGGGACATTCTGATATTCTAACATTCAATAGCTGAAAGTGTAAACAGGTGTTGACCATAGCTCTTTATTTTCTTGTGGGGATACCACCCCTAATTACCCTTGAGATGTTGAAATGAGTTGACACCTTGAACCAGTGCAGTGGTCGGGATCTTGCACAGTGCTATTCATAAGTTGTTGAGGCATTTGGACCCATCAGCAAAGACCATAAGGCATAGGAACAGGATCAGGTCTTTTGGTCTATTGAGTCTGCTCCGCCATTTCATCATGGCAGATTTACTGTTCCTCTCAACCCCATTCTCCCGCCTTCTCCCTGTAACCTTTGATGCCCTGACTAATCAAGAACCTGTCAACTTCCGCTTTAAATAGACTCAATATTTTGGCATCCATAGCCATCTGTGGCAATAAATTCCATAGATTTGCTGCACACTGGTTAAAGAAACAGTACATCACGGTTCCTGTACCCTACCATAACTTCCCTGTCTCATTGGAATGTACCTAGGCAGAACTCCACACAAATATCCCCTGAACATTTGCCACATTTCCTCCGTACTTTTCCCTGAGAACATCTGTTCCCAATTTAAGCCTTCAATTTCCTGCCTGTTCGCCTCATCATTCCCCTTACTCCAATTAAACGCTTTTCTAACTTGTCTGTTCCTATCTCTCTCCAATGCTATTGTAAAAGAGATACTATCTCCAAAATGCTCTCTTACTAAGAGATCTGACACCTGACCAGGTTCATTTCCCAATACCAAATCAAGTACAGCCTCTCCTCTTGCAGGATTATCTACATATTGCATCAAGAAACCTTCCTGAACACACCTAACAAAATCCACCCCATCTAAATCCCTTGCTCTAGGGAGATGCCAATCAATACGTATTTGAGAAATTAAAATCTCTCATCATGACAACTCTGTTATTAATACACCTTTCCAGGATCTGTTTCCCTATCTGCTCCTCGATTTCCCTGTTACTATTGGGCGGCCTATAAAAAACACCCAGTAGAGTTATTGACCCCTTCCTGTTCCTAACCTCCTCCCACAGAGACTCTGTAGACAATCCCTTCATGACGTCCACCTTTTCTGCGGCCGTGACACTATCTCTGATCAACAGTGCCACGCCCCACCTCTTTTGCCTCCCTCCCTGTCCTTTCTGAAACATCTAAAACCCAGCACTTGAAGTAACCATTTCTGTTCCTGAGCCATCCAAGTCTCTGTAATGGCCACCACATCATAGCTCCGAGTACTGATCCATGCTCTAAGCTCATCCACTTTGTTCACAATACTTCTTGCATTAAAATAGATGCATCTCAAACCGTCGGTCTGTGTGTGTCCCTTCTCTATCACCTGCCTATCCTCCCTCTCACACTGTCTACAAGCTTTCTCTATTTGTGAGCCAACCGCCTCTTCCCCAGTCTCCGCAGTTCAGTTCCAGTTTGGTTCCCACCCCCCAACAATTCTAGCTTAAACACTCCCCAGTAGCCTTAGCAGGGTCCCCCTGGGATTCAAGTGCAACCCGTCCTTTTTGTACAGGTCACACCTGCTCTAAAAGAGGTCCCAATGATCCAGAAATCTGAATCCCTACCCCCTGCTCCAATCCCTCACCACGCATTTATCCTCCACCTCATTCTATTCCTATACTCACTGTCACGTGGCACAGGCAGTAATCCCGAGATTACTACCTTTGCGGTCCTGCTTCTCAACTTCCTTCCTAACTCCCTGTAGTCTGTTTTCAGTACCTCTTCCCTTTTCCTACATATGTCTTTGGTACCAATATGTACTACGACCTCTGGCTGTTCTCCCTCCCACTGCAGGATATCTTGGATGTGATCTGAAACATCCCGGACCCTGGCACCTGGGAGGCAAACTACCATCCAAGTTTCTTTACTGCGTCCACAGAATCGCCTGTCTGACCCCCTAACTATAGAGTCCCCTATCACTACTACCTTCCTCTTCCTTTCCCTACCCTCCTGAGCCACAGGGCCGGACTCTGATCCAGAGGTTCGACCACAGTTACTTACCCCAGGTAGGCTGTCCCCCCAACAGTACTCAAACAGGAGTACTTATTGTTCAGGGGGACAGTCACAGGGGTACTCTCTTGTACCTGACTCTTCCCCTTCCCTCTCCTGACTGTTACCCACTTGTCTGTCTCCCATGGCTCTGGTGTGACCACCTGCCTATAACTCCTTTCTATCACCTCCTCGCTCTCCCTGACCAGACGAAGGTTATCGAGCTGCATCTCCAGTTCCCTAACACAGTCCCTTGGGAGTTGCTGAACCTCTGGCAATGATCTTTGCATCATCAATGAGGACGTGAGAGGTTCCGGAGGATTGGAGGGTTGCAGATGTTGTTCCCTTATTCAAGAAAAGGAGTAGGGATAGCTCAGGAAATTATAGACTAGTGAGTCTTACTTCAGTGGTTGGTAAGTTGATGAAAAAGATCCTAAGAGGCAGGATTTATGAACATTTGGAGAGGTATAATATGATTAGGAATAGTCAGCATGGCTTTGTAAAGGGCAGGTTGCGCCTTACGAGACTGATTGAATTTTTTGAGGATGTGACTAAACACATTGATGAAGGAAAAGCAGTAGATGTACTGTATATGGATTTCAGCAAGGCATTTGATAGGGTACCCCATGCAAGGCTTATTTGAAAAGTAAGGAGGCATGGGATCCAAGGGGACATTGTGGTTTCAGAATTGGCATGCCCACAGAAGGCAAAGAGTGGTTGTAGACGGGTCATATTCTGCATGGAGGTCGATGACGTGTGGTGTGCCTCAGGGATCTGTTCTGGGACCCTTGCTCTTCGTGATTTTTATAATGACCGGGATAAGAAAGTGGAGGGATGGGTTAGTAAGTTTGCTGATGACACAAAGGTTGGGAGTGTTGTGGATCATGTAGAGGGCTGTCAGAGGTTACAGCAGGACATTGATAAGGATGCAAAACTGGACTGAGAAGTGGCAGATGGAGTTCAACCCAGATAAGTGTGAAGTGGTTCATTTTAGTAGGTCAAATATGATGGTAGAAGATGATGAGAGGCATTGATCGTGTGGATAGTCAGAGGCTTTTTCCCAGGGCTGAAATGGATGTCACAAGAGGGCACAGGTTTAAGGTGCTTGGGATTAGGTACAGAGGAGATGTTAGGGGTAAGTTTTTTATGCAGAGAGTGTTGAGTGCATGGAATGGGCTGCCGGCAATGGTGGTGGAGGCGGATACGATAGGGTCTTTTAAGAGAATTTTGGATAGGTACATGGAGCTTAGAAAAATAGAGGCCTATGGGTAAAACTAGTAATTTCTAAGGTGGGGTCATGTTCGGCACAACTTTGTGGGCTGAAGGGCCTGTATTGTGCTGTAGGTTTTCTATGTTTCTATGAAATTCCTCCTCATCACTGGTATAAATGGACGTTCCTCTCTTCTGAGGCTGTGCCCTTTGGTCCAAGACTTGCCCGTTGTAGGGAACATCCTCTCCACATCCTCTCTACATAAGCCTTTCAATATTCAATAGGTTTTGATGAAATCCCCCCTCATTCTTCTAAAATCCGGTGAGTGCAGACCCAGAGCCATTAAATGTGCCTCACAAATTAACTCTTCATTTCCAGAATCATTCTCTGGACCCTCTCTAATACCAGCACAACTTTGTTTAGATAAGTTGCCCAAAACTGTTCATAGTACTCCAAATGCAGCTGACCAATGTCTTACAAGGACTCAGCATCACATCCTTGCTCTTGTATTCTACTCCCAGGAAGAAAATCTGACTGCTATAAATGTCATCAGCCTTTCTCAAATAATGACCAGCAATCTATTGTTACAACTTGAGCTGAATCCTTCCTTGTGTTCAGTAATGGATGCCTCAGTAACAATGCAGTACGTCTCTTCTGGTAAGTCGTGCCATCCCATCACTCAGTAATGAAACACAGCAGAGAGTGGTAGGATGACTGTTGTCAGATGGCAGAGGTGAATAGCAGTTATAGAATAGAAATGGTAAATTTAAAGTGTATCTGGATAAGAATGTGAGTTAGAAGGTGATGCGCTGTGATACATTTATGGTTTCTGTCTTCCTGCAGTTTGACAGGGACCTGAGGGGGTAAACAAAACTTATCAAATTGTCTCCTACTCGGCAGAATAGAAAATTATTTCATAGTTTATCCGTTTGTTTTTCTTCCAGCACACCATGTGCCATCCTGCAGTTCTGTGGAACTTGTGGGAGTCGGTCGACTGCTACACATGATTACCAGGTAAAGGCCTTGTTACCTGAGCAGACATGCAGTGCGATAGAGTTGATTTCTCACTGACACTAACTGACCAACTTTCAGTATCTGGCCAGCAAATAGCTGCTGAACATGGATTTAATGAAACAGGGCACATGGTTAATTGGGACATACTGGGACCAGTACATTTTGGCCCAATTAAGCCCCAATTAGTCAAAGTTTCACAGATATTGTTTAAAAAAAAGGTATAAAAAAGACAAGTCCACAATAACTCCTTTCCAGTTCTCCAAGTGCTTCTCTGCTTCCTTCAGACTTTGCCTCTTTTCCACGTTAGAACTCTCATTCTCCTTGTGTTCAGATCCCTGCGGGATTGATCGATTACCATTGCTGATCCCCAAGTTTCCCTCAATGTCTCCCTAGGTTTTGACTCCCCAAGTTTCATCTTCCTCACTGCTTCCCTGCTGAAAATCCCTTGGTTCTTTACACCCTAAGCTCTGTAAACACAGCCTCCCTCGTGCTTCTTAAAGAAGCATTTTGTGAACAATTTCTGCCCTAATATCACCTTACGAGGCCCAGTGTCAAATGATGTTGGATTTCCTTGTGTGGGAGGCTTGAGTTATATTGAGAAACTGGATGGGTTAAGACTGTTTTCCCTGCAGTGAAGAAGGCTGAAGGGTGACCTCATAAAGGTTTATAAAATAATGTGGCTCATAGCTAGCCTAAGTGGTCACAGTCTCTTTTCCAGGGTAGGGGAGTCTAAAACCAAAGGATGCAGTTTTAAACTCAGACAAGCAAGATTTAAAGAGGAACTGGGGAACAGGTTTCTCCACACAGAGGGTGGTGCATGTTTGGAACAAGTTTCCAGAGGAGGTGGAGGAGGCAGAAAAGTGAGGCATGCACGTATCATGTGGTGGCGTGATGATATATGATATTCATGTATTTATATATATGTAACCAGTAATAAATTATTTAAATGAACAAGAATGCTTAATCAATCAATACATATATACACAAGATTACTCAATATTATTGAAATATTAAATACACAACACTCCTCCCTTGGTAGATATAAACTCCAATTCAACAGAGAATGCATCTCAACGGTAAACGCAGTATATATTATAATTACTATATACAGATATCCACAGCATAGTAAATTTTAAATTGTCCCATTCAGGCCTAAAGATTTAATTGCTGTGCAGGATTTCTTACTTTTGTGGGATAATGCCTTTTCTGACGAGGGGGATCACTCTGCTTGGCAAGTGAGACTTGTGGCTGTGAAAACAATCTCTGTTTCTGAGGTCTCCTCCATAGTAATCATTGGAGTTGACTCTGAGACTGCAGGAAGTGGTTCTGACAGCTCTGAACACCTTAATTCTCCTTCCTTTTTCTTCTTCTGGTTTGTGCATCTTGATCTTGGGAAGGTCCATTTAGTTCACTGGAGTATTCTCTTATTAGTCTTTCTGTTTCTCCCTTTCCGATTGATCTTTCCTCTTGGTTTCCTCATCCACGGCATCATCTGATGAATCCTTTGTTTTTGTATCTCTACTGGCTTCTTTCCTTTTGACCTTCCATTCATCGAGTGTCTACTTTTACAAGTAGCTTTTTGTCTCCCACTTGAAGTTCATGGACACGGAGTAGATTCTGGTTCTTCATATTCACAAAAGTTGAATGCTTGCAATTTTCCTGAAGCTCCTTGAACTCTCTTCCAGCTTAAAACCAAGCCACATTTTGCAAGTAACTGTCTGATTAACGTATCAGAGGCATTCTCAGATACGTTGCCTACAAAAACTGCTGAAATCAGACCTCTGCTTTTGTCACTTTCACACTTCCTCTGAGCAGCATGGTCCTTCCTTAATCTAATATGCTTTCCAGCCAGAAGCAGAGAAGTCGAAACCAACACCTGTTTGTCCTCTATTGGGTAACAGTTCATGGCATACAGCATGGAGATAGTTGTGGCATCATCCAGCACTTTTCTTAATTTGCTTTCAGTTGGTTTCATGTTAGGGGATGTGGCATGCAAATTGTGGATGAATCTCCAATCAAAATATAGTTGTCTCAGCCAATCACGTCCCCACAATGTTGGTCCTCCTGTTTTTTCCACATACAAGCCCGGTCGGTGTTGGTTGCTGTATTTCACTGTCATGACTGTCATTCCACAGTCATTACCTTTTCTCCAATATAAGTTCTAAGCTGGATATCTGCAGGCTTCAGTTTAGTATCTTTGAAATGCCTCTCAAAGTCATTTTGTGTAATGACTGAAACAGCTGAACTAGTCTGATTCCATTTTAATTAATTTGCCATTCACTTCTGGTGGAAACCATATTGCTTGTCTATTGTTAATTTTCACACTGAAAATCAGTCCTGCGTCACTCATCATTATCAGATTTTTCATCAACAGCATGCAGATTAGTGCTCTTTTTGAAACTTCAACTTGACTTACTAGCTGTTTCTCTTCCCTGTGAAATTCATTTATTTTTGTCTACCTGACATGCTCTTTGTACGTGTCCCATTTTTTGCATTTTCAACAAGTTTTGCCCTTAACTCATCATTGGTCTGGAGTATGTGATCCCCGCCACAACAGTAACACAATTTGTTTGACCAGGCAGTTTCGACTTGCAGTTTTGTTCTCACTCACTTTCAACTCAATTGCATCTGCCTGTGGTTTTCATTGAAACAGATATTCCAACCGCTCTTTTAAATGTAATTTGTGCAACAGTTAGGAGCCATTTTTGAATGCTTTCTTGTAAGATTCCATGAACTAAGTGATCTCTTAGTGCATCACTAAGCCCATTACCAAACTGTCAATGTTCAGACGATCTCTTCAATGCAACCATGTATGCTGAAATGGACTTCTCTTCCTTTTGATTCCACTTATGAAACCTAAAGCACCCTGCAATCAATAATGGCGTTGGTTCTAAATGTTGCAACATTACTTTGACGATATCAGCCAAGCTAATTTCTGCTGGTGTTGCTGAAGCTGTTAGCATATGCCTTGAAACCAAATGCACTCAGAAAAATTGATACTTGTTTCTCATTGGCTATTTCATTTACTTAAAAATATTGTTCAATCCATTCAGTATATAAAATCCAGTTACCTATTATGTAATCTAACGCATCTATCTTTACGATGTAGCTACTCCAAGTTTAGGTGGGTGATAGAAAAATTGGGAGATGTTAATGGGAATGTGTGAAAGAGTAATTTACAGAAAATAATGGGAGACTGGGATTAATCTGATTGCTCTTAGAGCCAGCCTAAACTCGATAGACCAACTGGGTCTCTGATCCAAGAAATATTAAACAGTAGTAATAACCCACAAGGTGGTAAAGTAAATGTACCTATTGAAACCCAGAGCCAGCTGTCTGTGAGGTATGTTAGAACATAGGACAGTAAAGTATAGCACAGTACAGGCCCTTCGGCCCACAACGTTGTGCTGACTGTTTAACCTACTGTAAGATCAATCTTTCCCTTCCTTTCCATGTAGACTTCCAGTTTTTTTTTCATCTGTGTGCTTATCTAAGATTCTCTTAAATGTCCCTAATGTACCTGCCTCTACCAGCATCCCTTAGCAGGGTGCTCCATGCACCTACCACCCTTTGTGTAAAGAAAAACTACCTCTGAAATCTGGCTGTCCATTCCGTCTATGCCTCATAATCTTGTACAGGACTCCCCCCGCTATCCGAAGGTAGAGCGTTCCTATGAAACCTTTCCTAAGCCGAAATGTCGTAAAGTGAAGAAGCAATCACCATTAATTTATATGGGAAAAATTTTTGAGCATTCCCAGACCCAAAAAATAACCTACCAAATCATACCAAATAACACATAAAAGCTAAAATAACACTAACATATAGTAAAAGCAGGAATGGTATGATAAATACACAGCCTATATAATGTAGAAATAATGTATGTACAGTGTAGTTTCACTTACCAGAATCGGGATGATTTAACCAAAACCGATTTGTAGAAAAAAATCAGCGCGTACACTCATGCGCGCACACCTGCCCACGCAAGGCTTCATGGTCATGGTGGTCTTTCTTGGGGTAAACACAAGTTTTGAAGCGGGCGCCTTTTTTCATAAGAGCGAAAATGCTCTTTGGATTTCTTTAGGTTAGCGAAAACAGGTACTAATGTAAGTCTTTCGTAAAAACGAAGTGGCGTAAAGCGGGGGACACCTGTATATCACTCTCAAGTTACCTCTCATCCTCTGTCACTCCAAAGTGAAAAGCCCTAGCTTGCTCAACATGTCCTCATAAGACATGCTCTTTAATCCAGGCAACACCATGGTCAATCTCTTCTGCAACTTCCACATTCTTGCTATCAATGAGGCTCTCAGGCTACTGTTTGCCACAGCAGGTAACTAATGATGTTCATTTCACACAGAAAAGAGAATCCGTTGTCATTGCACCAGGATACACCCTGTCTCGGACCAAGAGTAACATTAGTGTCTCCTTGTGTGATGAGTTCTTCAATCGACCCAAGCCTGTCAGGACATATGTTTCAAGGTAATGTCCCTGTGATAGATAATCAGTGTTATTTCCTCTTTGGGCAGTGGGGTAGGCTGAAGCATATTGCTGATTGTATTACAGTTTACTATGTTTATCCAAACATAATTAACTGTGTTGTATTTGCTGATTTCACTGCACTGAGTAGATCAGTGGTCCTCTAACATTTTTGGGTTAGCACCCCCTTGGCTCCCAGACCATTGCTTTGAGCAGGAAATTTTTATGTGGCCTGAAAAGTGTGCAGCATTTTAAATGTTTATTTGTAATATGAATACTATGAATATTTAGAATGAAAATTGGAAAATCACATTCTTTTGATTTTACTTATTAATTAAAGGATATAATGAAATACAGTACAACAAAGAAAACCTTGCACGTTTTGTAAACTTTTTCTCGTCTGTGTTACAAATCCATTGTCATAAACACTGTCCAGATTAACTTTACATCCAGATAAAAGATACATCTTAATCCTCATAAAATCATCCAGCTGTTCCACTTCTAGTGTGTTTCTGGTTTTACATTTGACTGAATTTATAAAACTGAACTTACATTTGCAGTCAGCACTAGAAGCTTGAAATGTTCCAAAAACGTCAACAAGAATTGACAGTTACAAACAAGAGAAAGTCTGCAGATGCTGGAACACACACAAGAGTTGATAGTTCTTCTAATTCTTCACTCCAAGCACATAGCTCAATATATCAGTGAATATCTTAATTGAACCAGTCTTAACTTTTTCAGACATGACAAATTTGAAATCACAGTATTGCTGCGATATTTTTGAGGCAATCTTTTCGTCATGGTTCATAATAGTAGATGAGTTTTTTTTGTCAGTCATATGACATTCTCTTTTCCAAATTCAAAATTGATTGTGTTTGCAATAGCAACAGAACCAAAAACCTGCCATTCCCTTAGCTCATCATCAGGAAATTATTATCCAAGTGATCACACACACTTTGAATCAAAGAATAGGCGCAGTAGCAACATTGAGCTACCAAGTTTCATTCTGTGTTTATTAAAACTTATAACAGTTCGAAACACTGACAATGTAAGCACATTGAAACACTAAAATGCTTCAAAGTTATGGTTATGATACATTCAGTATTTAGAAAATGTATGGATTATATTCATTAACATATAATTATATGCATTAATTATAGTATTTCAGTGCTATATTAACATAGATATCAAAATTATAAAAAATTTTCCAGCTGCACGGCAGCTAAGGCTATGTGCACGGGAGCATTTCAGTGACTGCATGGCCATACGCCCACACAGCTTAGAGGGAACAGTGCTCCCAGGCCCCATCCCCCTTTCCGGTAATTACATAAAAACTATAAAGAATTTTCATTTACAATGCACAATGAAAGAAAATTAGGAATAGCAAATTCAAAGAAGTGACAAATAATTGCAAAATTATTCAAATCTATTTAAAGCTACATATAAAATTATTTCAGTATTTATTTAAAGTAGAAACAGTTTTCATCTACAATTCACTACTCACATTGCTTTCTTTGAGATGGATAGGTTTGGTGCAGCGATATTAGCTTCTCAACATCAGACTGAATGTCACTCAGGAGTCTCAGATCCCACCGTTCAGTAATTTGCAGTCAATTTCATTGCTTTGAAAGAAGTTGGCGACCACACTGAAACTGTGCTCCACTAAATAATGTTGGAAATGTTGCAAAAGGCAATAAAGAATGTCTTGACCTTTTTCCACAGTGCAGGATAGCACTCAGAGACTTTATTTCTGCAACCAAAAGTCTTGATATGGTTTTTTTGAACCTTAAATGAGATCAGTTCTTCCTTCATCCGTCCTGTTAATTTCTCATTAAAAGTGTTCAGGAATAGATTTATTACCCAATCTGGAATACCCAGATGGGCACAGATACTTGAAGATCATCATCTGGTATTCTTTCTTTCTCTTTCAAATCAGAGAGGCTCAGAAATTGGAAAAGGTCGTAACAGCCAATGTTGCACTTGATAGAAATGTGGACATGACTAATATGACTTTGATATGATTCAGATCATTTCCTTGGAATTGGAGATTGATTTTATTAAACTTTGCAAATAATTCTGACAAATAAGTGATGAATTGCCTAATATTCTTGAGTTGATTACTGAAAGAAGCAGTCTTCAAAGAATCTTATTGAATTTCAAAACACGCATTAAAGAACTTCTGAGAGGAATCTGACTTCTAAGCACAAAGCAAGCATTCAAACTGTTCAATATTCTCAATACAAACCCCTCGCAATAGTTGAGAATTGAGAGCATGGGACTTGATTTTATTTACCGCTGTGATAACACTATTTAATGATTTGTGCTGCCATTCACTTAAGGTTTTTTGTGACAAGATGCTATCTGTAAATTACACAGTGAATGGTAAATATGTTAGGTACAGCTTTTTAAAATAAATTAATAATCCCTCAGTGGTGTCCTGTCACTGATGGTGTCCAAACTGTTGCACAAGTAAAAATGTTGGTGAGGGGAATGTCCTTCCCTTTGAAAAGTTGCTCAACAACCTGAAATATTGTCTCCCCTGGTGTATTTGTTTCTAATCCCCTTGCAAATAACAACTTTTGAACCATGCTTTCATATCTTATGAAGCGAACGTAACCAAGAAGCAAATATTTATTTCCTGACAAAATTGACTCTTCCAACCATGGAGCAAATTCTGTTGTCCTAAGTATGTTGCACAATATGTCTTCCATGTTCTCAGACACTTCATCTATTCGTCTTTGAGCAGAGTCATTTTCTGAGTGGAATTGTGTTAATTATTGGGTCTGATGACTTACACAAAACTGTACTCAGAATCTCCCTTACTGCTGGCAGAATCAGTTCTTCTCCAATTGTATGGGTCTTTCCAGATGTAGTGATGAAATGTTTTATGAAGCACACAAACCATCACTGTTTATTTGTGAAGTGCTAGAAAATATGTTTTTAAGTGTTTTTCATTTCTGAAAGTTTTCACAAAGTGTCTTAAAATAAAGCCAAGTTCTTGTTTACTTTATCAGAATGTATTCTCTTCAAATATTCAAGGAACTTGGACAGCTTCACACAACAGACACATTGGCTGTTGTTGTTGCTTGGTGCTGATATAAATCTATATTTTGGATACTCTATACTGTCTACACTTTTTTGTTTGATCTGCTTCTGCCATTTTTGTTATGGATTCATGATCACAATCAATCACCTTTTGTTTAAGTCTAACCTCAAGCACGGTGATCAATGAAAGGGAAAGTAATGACCTCATCATAGCTCAGACAAAATCTGACTCTCTACCAGAAAGTGCATTAAGTTGGGAAGCAATATCTTGTTGGGTCTTGGGCTATAAAAATACAGTCAAGACCATTTGAAAGGGCAGTTTCATAACTTTGCTCCATTGAATATCATATCCTAATTCACAGGAGTTGTGTCACTGCGTGATTAGAGTATGGGAATTGTACTAGCTAACACTGTACCACAGTAGTGAACGATAGTGATGCGTGGACCGGACCAGGAAATAACAAGATTTCTTCAGTTCAGATTTCTCATGATATACTAAATATAAGTGTCACATTGCTATTTAACAACTATAACACATTTCGAGTGAAGTCTCAGAGAACAGTGGGTTACCAAGAGATGAGGTGATTATGTGATCTTTGTAATCAATTATGAGGTACTGCAGATCAAATGCTTATAATACGTAATTAATTTCTTAAGTTAAGCCTGTAATCCCTCAGCTGCCCCCTTGCTACCGAGTGCACCCCTACCTTCTTTATCTTTATCGTCCCCTTAAAAACTCCTACAGTTCCTGGGATACAATATTGTTCACATTGGGAACCACTGGTGTAGCTTGATGTTTCTGTCCAGCAGCTATTGAATACAGATCAAGAACTCTGTCAAGCTCTTCTTGTACTATCTTCTATATCGATCTCAGTCTCCATACACTTTGCTAAGTATACACTATCTCAGCTCCTGTCCACCATGTACGATATCTCCCTCTCACATTGTACAGCTTGGTGTCCGCCTCAGGGCTCAGTGTTGTACTCCTTTGGTTTAACTGTCCATGTCCTCTGCAGTGTATTGCTTGGCATATCCGTGTCAGTGACTGACTACACAGCTCGTTACACCTGTCTCAACTCCTGAACCCGCGCAACACTCAATGTAATGTACCTTTGCTTCGTCTATCTGAGACACAATCTATAGATTGCAACATCCCTAGCTCTCAAAGGTATGGGTTCTATAGTATGTTATGATTAGTAAATTGTGATCATGCACGGCGGCACTTATAGGCTGCCTCCAGCACATATTTGGACTATGCTGGTGATTGATGCAAATAATGAATTCCCTTGAATATTTCAATATACGTGTGACAAATAAAGCTAATTGTTAATCTTTTGAGTGAATTGTAGTTCAGAAGGATTGTAAGCTTATTTCCTCGGCAGTATTAATTCATATTTTTATCTACTTTTTCAGGCCTGCACCAGAGAAGGACATGTGAGTGTTCACTATTCCTTATGTTTAATATCAGGCAGCTTCAGCAGCAGAATAATTCACTGAGTGTCAGTGAGCATCTTTAGACCTGGACCTATTTGAAGTTGTATACCTATTCCCATCATTCCCTCACCATTTTTCTACCAGGTCTGGGAAATAAAGAGTTAAAGATAACTTAGATATGTAATTGGCTAGGGCGCAATCGTAGCCAATTACATATCTAAGGAGAATGCAGCTGGGGATTCCAGGGTGAGTATTAGAAACAGTGATGTGTAGCTCTCTGGCCCCGGGTTTAGGGAATACAATACCAAAGTCTACAGACAGTTCAAAAGGTGGCACTGCTGTGTTTAGGAGGATGTTGATTGGCTGCTGAAATGGGCTCACTCTTGGCAAATCCCACCCAATACTGCCAATTGTGAATTAGTGCATTTTGGAGAGATTATATAATCGGCATGGCGCTATTTCGCGGAAGTTACAAGGACAGGGTACCTGCAGGTGTGTATTCATCATGAAGGAAGCAGTGCACATTGCTTCGTCAATGTAGGAAATAGATCTGCTTCAGAGCTTTGTCTCGGGAGCCAGGCAGCACAAAGACACAACTAGTGGAGCTGCAACTCGGGTTCAATCTGGACCTCAGGTCCTGTATGTACGGAGTTTGCACTTTTTCTCTGTGAGAGTCTGGAGTTCCCCAGCTGCTGCAGCTTCCTGTGTTCTACAGGCAGACAGTTTGGTAGGTCCATATAACTTGCCCCAGAGTGCAGGTGAGTGGTAGAATCCGGTGCAGCTGAGAGCAGTGCTGAGAGACTAGAATGGAATTAGTGTAGGGTTCAGTGTTATTGGTGTAGGTTGATAGATGATGCAGAACTGTTTGGCCAAAGGGCTCGTTTCCATGCTGTATGATGCTATGAACAAAGAATCTTTTTGTTTAAATAACACCAAACCTCTTTAGCAGTTAGCTGAAGAATTGTTTGCAATGCTCAGCAGCACACTTTAGAAAGATGTGGAGAGGAGAAGGCAGTGTCAGAGGCAGACAGGGCAGGGCACGCTGACCTTCATCGGTTAGGGCATTGAGCTTTGGCTCTGGGATGTTACGACGCAGTTGCACAAGAAGCTTGTGAGGCTGTCGCTGGAGTATTATGGCAGTTTTAGTCACCCTGTTAGACGAAAGATTGCATTAACTTGGAAAGAATGCAAAGATGAGTTACAAGAATATTTCCAGGACTGGAGGGCCTGAGTTACAGGAGAGGTTGGGCAGGTTAGGACTTTATTCCTTAGAGTCCATGAGAATGAGAGGTGACCTTATGGGGGTGTATAAAATCATGAGCATAGATGGAGTGAACACATACAGTAATTTTCTCATGGAAAGTGAGGAAAAAAAAGAGGGCATAGGATTAATGTGAGAGGAGAAAGATTTAAAAGCAACTTCTTCACATAGAGGATCGAGTGTATATATAGAATGAGCTGCCTGAGGAGTAGTTAGGGAAGGGGCAGGGACAATGTTTAAAAGACACTTGGACAGGTACATAAATAGAAAAGGTAGGGACATAGGGCAAATGCGGGTAAGTGGCACCAGCTCAGATGGGCATCTTAGTCAGTATGGATGAGTTGGATTGAAGGGCATATTACCGTGCTGTATAACTCCGACTCTGTGACCACAGATTGAGCCTGGTCTTGGGGTAAAACGGTGGCACAAGGGTTTGATCAACTTCCACCTCTTGTTCTGCTCCGTTTTGGCTCAGCCTGTTAAATTTTGGGCCCAAACCACCTTGAAAGCAACAGCAGTGATTGATTATGCCTTTGCCCTGTGAAATTGAGATCTTCTTCTTCCCAGGGAGCAACTGATCAAGGACCTACAAGAGCAGATCACTCAGCTCGTGCAGTTACTGGAAGAGGAGAGCTACAGGCAGATGGCCTTGGAGAGAAAGGTGGGTCTGAAAGGTTCAGATTCAGATTTCAGGCTTAGATTAATTTAGGTTCAGATTTTAGATTTATTTATCACATTTACATCTAATCATACAGTGAAATGTGTCATTTTGTGTGAACAACCAACACACCCAAGGATGTGCTGGGGACAGCCGCAAATGTTGCCACACGTTCCGGTTTCAATGTGGCATGCTCACAATACTTGGCAGAACACACCAAGCAACAAAGCAACAGCAGTGAAACAAGCCCCATTCCTCCCTCCCTCCCATGCACTTACATTGTCCTCTAACCCCACAACAGGCCATCTTCGACCTCCGGCGGGCTTGTGGCTTCGCAGACACTGGGCCCCGACTACCCCAGCGGTCTTGCAAAGATTCACAAACTCATGCTCCGGTCATTGGACCTTGACCTTTGGGCTTCAATCCGGAACGTGGGGCAACATTTGTGGCTGCCTCCGACTGACCTTTTGGGCTTTGATATGCAGGGTAACATTCTTGTCCAGTGTTAGGTCTCTTGCATCTCAGGGGATAAGAGTTGTATCTGGAATGTGTTAAATGCTGATGGAAGTAGCATTTGCAGGGTTTGATCCACAGAGAAGAGTGGATGCCACACCCTGTGAGCGTTGGATGAGACATGGAGCGCAGAAACAGGCCCTTTGGCTCACTGAGTCTGTGCTAGCCGTCAACCACCCATTTACACTGTTGCTATATTAATCCCAGTTTATATTCCCTACATTTCCACCTTCTAGATTCTACCACTGACTTACACACCAGGAGCAATTTAGTCTGTGTGTGCTTGAAACCAGACCTCCCTGAGGAAACCTACACGGTCACAGGGAATACTTGCAAAATCCGGCTGTACCAGTCAGAGCAGAAGAGCCAGAAGCTCTTCAAAAGTTGTTTCTGATTGGCTAAGAGAGTGGTAACTCAACCAATAAAAGGAAGGTACTGCAGGTTAAGATAGAACAGCCATTGTGAGAGAAGACCAGTGGAAGAGTGGGGAGCCTGAGGCTTTGGCTCAAAAGGCTTCACTGAGGAGGTGTAGATGAGTGGCAGGTAAGAAACGAAAAGTTTTTATTTTCCTGTTAATCTGTGACCTTTGACATGCTTTAGCCAAGATGGTAGTTAGGGCAGCGGAATGCTCCTGCAAGACGTGGAAAGTTAGGGAACCCCATAGTCTCTCTGATGATCACATCTGTGGATACCATAGCTGAGTTCCTAACAGACCAAGTGGAGGGACTGAGGGAGCATTTGGATGTAGTCAGGATCAACTGGGAGGTTGTCGATTTCATTGATAAGAGCTTTGGTAAGGTGGTCACCCTAAGGTGCAGATTATACATAAATGGGTGACCACCAGGAGAAGTAAGGGGAGGCAGGCTTTCTCTGTGGCTATCACCCTCAAACCCCTTAGGATACTGTTGGGAGCTGTGGGCGGTGTTGTGAATGGTGTAAAGCACTATCAACAACTACAGTGGGATATAGATCAGTTACAGACATGGGCAGAGAAGAGGGAGAGTTTTATCCAGGCAAGTATCAGTTGTTACAGTTGGGGAGGTCAAATGAAAGGAGAGTTAATAATAGGTCCCTCAATATTATTGAAGTACAGATGGATATTGGGGTCTAGACACAATTCATTGGAAGTGGCTACAAAAACGGATTAGGTGGTAAAGAAGGCTCACGTGAACTCGCCTTCAGTGGTTGGGGTATTGAGTGTAAGAGTAAGGAAGTCATGGTACAGCTCTGTAAAACTTTAATCAGACCACACTTGGAGAACTGTGTGCAGTTTTGGTCACCCCTTTACAGGAAGGATGTGAATGACTCTGTAGAGGGTGCAGAGGTGGTTTGCCAGGATGCTGCCTGGATTAGAGGGTACGAGCTTGAAGGAAAGTTTGGACAAACTTGGGTTGTTGAGTGTAAGAGTCTGAGCAGAGACATAAGAGAGGATTTTAAAATTATGAGAGTCATAGATGGAGTAGTCTGAATATTTTCAAACACCAGAGAACATGCTTTTCACTATGAAGGTTGGAGAGTGCAGGCTTAAAGGTGACGAGAGGAGCGAGGTTTTATATGGAGAGAGTGGTAGTTGTGTGGAATAGGTTGCCAGTGCTAGTAGTGGAAGCAAGCAGTTTGGTGAAGTTTCAGAAACTTTTAGATTGACACATGAATATTAAGGGAATGGAGGGACATGGTGATACACATGAGGAGGACGTTTAGTATCAATTGGCATCATGATTGATCTGTCCAGTGCTCTACTCTCCCATGTTCTATGTACCAGAGGTTAGAATGAACCCAGGTCTCTGCCTAGGTTGGGAGATTCCAACAATGATCCCAGAAATAAAATAGCAAACCTGAAACTTTTTCCTCTGAAATGGTGAAAGCTGTTAACATGGAAAGGCGATAGATTAAGCTGAAGGTTAACAGTTAAGCTGCTGTCTCCCTGGTCCAGAGACCCAGGTTCATTGCTGACATTGGCTGATCTTTGTATGGAGTTTGCACATTCTCCCTGTGACCACTTGGGTTGGTTCCAGTTGCTCCAGTTTCCTCCCACTTTCCAAACAAGTGTGGCTGGTAGGTTAGTCTTAGTGTGTAGATAAATGGTAGAATCAGTGGAAATATGGGGGAATAAAATGGGATTAGCCTAAAAGGGAGTTTTATAGAGATCTTCTTCACTGTTGTACGATTTCTGATTTTAAACGTGGAGCAGGAATAGGCCATTCAGCCCTTCCTGCCTGCCCTGCCATTCAATGTGACAACACTTGATCTTATCTTCTATGCCAGACAAAGTTTATCCCCCTGCTCTTATAAATCCCCTTTGGTTTGAGCCTCCACAATACTCCATGGCAGGGAATTCCAGGGGTTCACTACCCTCTGTGAGAAGTAGTTGCTGTACAATTCAGTTTTAAATGACTACTCCCTAGTTTTGTAACTCCATCTTTTTGTTTAGGAATTTCCCATCAGTAGAAACATTCCAATGAAAGGTCTGGACCTGATTTATTCCCTTTCATAGATGCTGCCTGACCTCACTTCTTCCACATATTGTGTGTGTTTCTCCTTTTGTAGGAAGGAATTACTCTAATAGAGGTCTTTGAGATAATGAACTGGTTTGTAGTGTGGGCTGAGGAAATGTTTCCATGTGTGAGACACCAAACTAAGCCTCATACAGTCATGAGTAGATCTGACAGGTAATACAGAAGCATCAGTGGAGGACAAAGTCACTCCTACGTGGCACGGATGAGGTAAAAAGTACCAGTGTCCATGAAGGAGATACCAGAAACCTGCAGAGAGCAGGAAGGCACAGAAAGAAGTTCCAGTGGGTGAGGTGAAGGGGAAAGAATGTTCGAAGTCTATATACCAGCTTGGGTTAATGAGCTGAAAAGGTCTGCTTCTTTGTTGTACATTCTTCTCATACTATATTCTTCAGATTTAAAATTAAGATTAGCTTTATTTGTCGCATGTACATCAAAATATACAGTGAAACGGATCATTTGTACCAAATCAAATCAGCGAGGATTCTGCTAAGCAACCCATAAATGTCGCCACACTTCCAGCGCCAATACATGCCCACCATACGTCTTTGGAATGTGGGAGGAATTCAAAGGCACTGTAATAGTATTACGCTACTGTGCCTCCCTCCAGTTGCCTGTACAATGAACTATAATCTAACCACATTTTTATGCAGTTTTGTGTCAAAAGCTCTCAGTCATTTACAGGGAAAGTTCTCTGTATTGCTCCTTTCAAATTATAAACCATGAGACCCACCAGTAGTGAATAAGAAACTACTTCCAGGGTGTTTGTGTGGTGGGGCAGGCAGATGGGGATTTGCTGATGGGTTAGGAAGCTGGCTTGGTGTTTCAGGGAGATGGGCACTCACTGCACATTATTGGGTCCAGTTTCAGAATGAGAACGAGCAGGCAAAGTTGTTGTTGGAGAAGAAGCATGAAGAACACATGAGGTAGGATTTCAAAAAAAGACGGTTGAGACGTTCTTTAGCATGCATTTGGGCTCCACATTGAGAGGTGAGTGTGCATTATGCTGTACTTGCCCCAGGTTTGGTGGACATGAATGGGTGGGGCTATTACCATGGTAACATTCCTAAAAGCCTGTAGCAATGTTTTCCTTAAGGGTCAAAAGTAGCCTGAGATTAATGTTTGAAACAAAATTCAGGATTGGAGGACCTCTTGCCCTTGTAAACAACCATTTTGAGCAATCGGGGGATGGAGAAAGGGCCAGATTGTGAAGATTTATTCTGTTTCAGTGAAATTGCTGCTATCCATGCTCTTGAAGTCCAGGCGATGAAAGAGAAATTTGAAGAGTCAATGGTGGAGATCAAAATGGACGCAGAGAAGCAGTATGGTAGGTTCCATTCACATTTGCTGTGGAGAGAAATACACATAAAATACTGAGGAACTCAGCAAGTCTGTTTATTTTATCAATGTTGACTGTTTATTCCTCTCCATTGATGCTGCCTGACTTGCTGAATTCCTCCAGTATTTTGTGTATATTGCTCAAGATTTACAGCATATACAGAATCTCGTGTTTATTGTATGTAGATTTGCTATGTTTCTCTGCTTCCCAAAAAATTACAGTATATAATTTTAAAGGAAAATTTGTTGATGAATTTCAAAATGGTGTCCACCCTGCGAGACGTTATAGTAATTTATTCACTCAGTGAACCGTTGTCTGCTGAGGTTTCAGCCAATTCTGGTACATTTTACCTGTAAGGATAGCACACATTGCACTATTCTTCACTGACTTTAGCACTCCGCATGAGACTACCTCCTTCCGTGTGCAGACCAGTTTGTATTGCGGCCAAGTTCGGAGGTTGGAATTCAGAGACTGGCACGTCTAGAGGTGGAAGCTTGAAGGTTGAAGACCCAAGTCTGCAAGGCTGGAGGTTGAAGACCCTGGGTCATATGTCTGGAAGTCAGAGGGCAATGTCTCTGAGTCTGAAAGTCAGGGACCAAGGACTAGAGGTCAGAGGACTGTGTGGGTGGGTAGGAGGGAGGGCAGGAAAGGGGCTTGTGTTGCTGTGGTGATTTGTTTTGTTGTTCTACTGAACATTGTGGCTATGCTATGTTGGTGCCAGAATATACAGGCTATGAGCTTTCCCCTGCACGTACTTTGGCTGTGTTGGTTGTAAACACAAACACATTTCACTGTGTTTTCATGTACATCTGCTAAATAAATAAATCTGTTCACGTGTGGAAGTTGAATTGCCGTATCAAATCCAGTCCTTGTATGGAGCAGTGAAGCATTTTTTTTAAGAAGAAAGACCTTGTAACCAAAAAAGGTTTGACTAATGCATAGGCCCAGGCACTGAATCCATCTGTTATTGCTTCATCTGTCTGCTTTCTGTAATCAGATGGAGTTTATGTTTGGTACATAGCATATAGTTTGGTCTGCATGGGCTATCAGATTATCGTGTTAGAAAGTGCAAAGTAAAATTATTGGACTAGTCTGATAAATGATGCACAGGGGTCAAACCCAGACTGATGTCATTGTGTACTGAATTGGTGTGAAGTGCAGCGCATCAGATACCGGGCCAATTTTGTACACAGTGTACAAGACCAGTCTGATGTGTGGTGGAAGGGTATCTGGACTGGTTTAATACAGAGAACTGTGGACTGATCTGGGGTATAGTTACTGAACTGAAATGATAAATAATAAATAGTTGTAGTTTTGGTTTGTATTAGAGCAAAAGGTGTCAAGATATATTATGAAATAAAATGTTATGCCAAGCCATACAGATGATCAAAAGCTTTGTCAGAGAATTAGGTTTTAAGGATGATGGTGATGGAAAGAGGGAATGAAGCTGATCGATTGTCCACAACCCAGGGCCTTGGTAGCTGCTTGCACAGTTATAAATGGGGACTGACTGAAGAGAGAATTCTGCTCTTTGTGCACAAGTTAAAAGGTGGAGTTTTCTGAAGGCTCTTCTGTTTGAGATCTTATTGCTGTTTCCAGCATTTTCTGTTTTTACTACACAATGTCACCCCATTGTGAGGGAAGAGTTGAAGCAACAAAAAAAAATTGTTGGGTGCAGCTTAGAGAGAGAGAGAGGAAAATGAGGAAGGGATAGGGAGATAGAAATATTTCAAGATTCAAGCTTATCTATCAAATGTATATTGGAACATACAGGGAAATAATAGTATTGTTTCCATTAACAACCAAAATATTTATGGTTACTTCAGAAATTAAGAGCCAAAAAATCTAACAAAAAATGTAGATTAAAGCTAAAGATAAAGCTTAGTTTTATTTGTTTGTACATGGAAAGATACAGAGAATGTTGTTTGTGTCAAATCAAATCGGCAAGCATGTGCTGAGGGCACCCCCCAAGTGTCGCCACGCTTCTGGTGCCAACATGGCATGCCCACAACCCACTAAGCTTAACTGTATGTCTTTAGACTGTGGGAGGAAATCAGGGTGCCCGGAGGAAACCCGTGTGGTCACAGGAAGAACGTACAACCTCTTTACAGACAGCAGCAGGAATCTAACCTCGATGGGTGACATTATAAAGTGATGTGCCAACCACATTACTGTATCACCCCCAGAACTGATGGTCTTGGGTTCTAAATGACTGGTGTCCATTAATAACTGTTACATTGCAATGATTTCCAAGAATTGCCTAAATTCTAGGAATTGTTAGCCTTAATTCAAGGGGAGTGGGTATTGTGTCTAGTGGGAAGCAGTATATGGACTGATTTGCTTCAAAGAGAGGCAATACTTGTCACTTTAAGCATGATAGCCTACAGCAGTAAAGGGATTAAATATCTGGGCCACACTAACATTGTCTCCGTAGTGTGCGGATTTGTCTTATGAATACTTGGGGTGGATGGCTACCTCAATTGTGAACTGATTCCACAACCTACAGGCTCACTTTCAAGGACTCTACAATTCATATTCTCAGTATTACTTGTTTCTATTTGTACAATTAGTCTCTTGTATATTGGGCATTTGTCAGTCTTTATATATAGTGTTTCATCAATTCTATTATTTTTCTATAAAAGCCTGTAAGAAAATGAATCTCAGAGGTATATGGAAACATATACAGCATGTACTTAGATAATAAATTTACATTGATTGTAACTTTGATCACTTCAGATGCAACATATTTTCTCCTTTTGTTCTATAGCTGAGCTGAAGGGAGAGCTTGAAAGCATACAGGCTGCATTTATGTCCTATAAGGTAAGTAACAAAGATGTCTTTAAGTTTTATAGCACTTTATAATGAATTGCCTCAGAAAACAATTAGTTTCATGGTGCTATGACGTGTGTAAGTTATCATTTTAGTATATTTTGCCCCAGTAATGTTCTAATGCTGGTTTGAGGTTACTGAATTTGTATCTAGAGTGGAGGGAAGGATATTGGAGTTGGAAATAAAGAAACGGGGAAAAAAACAAAAGCAGAAGATTGTCACTGGATCTTCGAATCTGCTCTGCCATTCAGTATGACCATTACCTCAATATTATACTTCTGCCCTCTCATACTCCTTCATACCTTTTGTTCTTAAATTTCAACCATCCAACCTCTGTGATGGCAAATGCCCTATGTGAAGAAATTTCCCTTCATCTCAGCCCTAAGTGTTTTTTTCCCATATCCTGAGACCATCGAAATGACATTGACAGTGGTGCAATGTATTGCTGGTCTCAGCTCAAGTACCGGGAAAATCCAGGACCTCCCGCCCAAGCTACTGCTTGTACCTAAAACATAAATGTGTTATGATCCAGGAGCCTAGTGTTAGAACACTCATCTAAGTGTGTCTGAGTCTGGGCTTTTAAAATTCATTCATCCCTAGAGGTAAAGCTGGAGCTGTAGAGCAGGGAAAAGAAGTGCTTTGGCCTATTGTGCTGACTATCAGGCACTCATTTAGACCAATCCTACACTGATCTTGTTTTATTCTCCTCACGTTCTCATCAACTGCCCTAGATTTTTCCACCTTTGGGGCCAATTCATCCTTGGGAAATCAGAGCATCCAGGAGAAATCCATGTGGTCATAGAACTTGCAGACTCCACACAGACAGCACGGGGAGGGGGGGTGGGGGGAAGGAGAGGGGGTCGTAGTCAGGACTGAACCCAGGTTGCTGGAGCCATGAGGTCACAGCTGTACCAACCTCACCATTGTTCTATCTTAATCAAAGCAAAGAACTGAATTCACTCAAATCTGTTCTCCTTGTACGTTTTTCATATTTAAAGAGAGTTCCTCTTGTCAAGTGTCCCTATCATTTCCTCAGGCACTTGCTGTACATACAATTAGCTGAGGCATATAAACTAATCTTATGTACATACAGCCACCCAGTTACTTGTACATTGTTTTATAGGATTGTTTTTATAGTTATTGTGTATTTTGTGCTGCATTGGATCTGAAGTAACAAACATTTCCTTCTCCTTTACACACCTGTTCTGAAGAATGACAAAATTAAAAGTAATATTAAGAGCTTTGTTGCCAAAATTTTGATTGTTTATGGTGCACATTGTTACATTGAAGGAAGAAGTTTATAGAATAAACATAGATTTCACATGCCCCTGAATTTTCACTTTGTGTGTATGTACTTTGGAAGCCAAATCAGTAGAGTTATTATTATATTCTTTTTCCTATTAGTAGGGGTTTCTCATGTCCATTCTGGGCAGTTCACACACCTTTGGTCCCCAACGGCACTCAGCTCTCATCTGTGGCTCCAAGTTGCCGTTTACATGCAACTGTGGCCAGCTCGCTTTGACGGCGAGGTGAGGGTAGCCAGTGGGCTCATGCCCCGGTGAGATAGTAATGAAGACTAGGCAAATGAGATCAATAGTGAGGTCCAACAAAGAGACAGTTCTGCAATACTTCATATAGAGCGAAGGGTATGACAAGGCACAGAAAAAAATCATGGTCATCCACTGCAAACAAGGAAGAGCCCAGTTGTGACAACTACTTGTCCCACTGGATCTGGACTTTTGAGGTAGAGAGAGTGGAACTGCTCAAGGCAATATCTTTTCCACTTTGAAAACCCTCCTGCAGAAATTTCTTTGCACAGGTCCAACTGTCATCATCAGATATGCCAGGCAACCAATCTAATTTTCCTATTAAAAACAGGATTGTAGCAAATGCTACTTGGGGCTGTTCTGCAGTTTATTTGTAACATTATTAATTCTAAGTTGATGGTTTCTTGAATCAGGAATCCATCATTGAAGAAATGAATGAAAACTGGGCACAGAGAGAAGCTGAAATGAACAGGCAGTTTGAAGCAGACAAGAGAATGGAGTTGAACCTGCAGGGTAATTGACCATTTCAGCAGGAAAACTACTGAGCACGAATTACAGTGGAAATGGGGGAAGCAGGGAGTATTTGGACTGGGCATATTGTGAGGCTGTGTATGAAAAGAGCCATATTGTAAGTACACAATGTGTATAAATGTTTAATGGAACACTTATGTGCTGGTAACACAACTACTATCATCTTGTATAGTGCTGGTTACTAGATTGCTGCTGCAGCAGTAGTCACTTGCTACTAACTACCATGGATGGTGAAAATGTTCCACCCCCATTTTAACTACCTTGTTTATTTAGTGTGGTTGGAAAGGGAATCAAAAGTAGTCAATACCAATGGCTGAAATGCTCTAAATGGTGTTCTCTGTTAACTTACCTGTTTATCCTGTTAGATTAGATTTGCCACATCCATGGAGCAGCTGATTGTGTATGTGTAAAAATTAGAGTTTGGGTAGAGCAGCTTTTGAACCCCTAGAGCAGTGATGAACTTCAAAGCCATGCAGATGTTTTACTGGGTCAAGAAATAGAGCATGGGACAAACAGACCATGTCAGCTTTTGCTTCTAGAGGATTTGTTTAAGGATTAATGTTTAACTAGGCAGAAATGGTGTCAAGGGATCACGCATATTCTCCCAAACAGACCCCCTTCTTACCTGAACTGCAGCTTTTCCTCAATAAAAAAATGTCAAAGATAAGAAACTGCAATGGTAGAATCTGGAGCAAATAAAGAGCTGCTGGAAGAACACACATGGTCTGGTAACATCTGTATAGTGAAATGGCAGTCAACGCTTTGGGTCAAGACAATTCGTCTGGACTATGCATTTCCCTCTGCAGATGCCAGCTGACTATCCAGTTTCCTCCTACAAATTGTTTTTTTTGTTCCTCAATGATATTGGCCTCCAGCAATAAGCCGGATTTGAGTCCACCAGCACTGATGTTAGAAATATCTTGAATTGCCAAAGTGGGAAAGCTTATTAAGGTTGTCCCCACACACAAATGTCTTGTGATATAGCATACAATGAATGAGATGTTTCTTTTATCTGTCAGAGAACACCTTGAAAAAGAAATGTGACCAAGAGAAAAAGTTAATTGAACAGCAATTCCAAAAACAGATTACTTCCATGCTTGAGGAACACAAAATTGAAATGGAGGTGAGCAAAATCTTTTTAATATGATACCCACTGGGAGAAATGAATACAAGTGCTTAAAGATATGTATTTTGATTGTTTTCCACAAAGGAAATGTTCCACTTCTTTCAATGGAATAGTTCATTACAAATGAAGTACTTGGGATAGACTATCAGGTTTTTTTCCCCCCCAACATTATTTTTCAAGTGCAGTATCAATAATTTGCATTTATGTGGTTCTTTCAACATAATAAATACTCGAGAACACTTAAGATTGTTATCAATGGAAAGTTGGCCTAAAGAGGTTTATCAGAATAAGTGAAAAGATCTTGATGAAAGGGCTAGCTTTCAGAAGTATCTTTAAGGAACTTTAAGACTAGGCAGCTTAGAGAGGGAATTCCAGAGCTGAAGACAGAGATTTCTGGAATGGGCACTTGAAATTTGGTTACATGTAAGTGGTCAGAATTGAAGCGGCATGAAGGTGCAGAGGATTGAATAAACAGATGGAATAAGTTATGGAATAGGGAGGGGGTTGCTGGAAACCACTTCTTAAAGTACTTTTTCTAAGATATTAGATGAATTGTAAGACTAAAGTCATAGTTTAATCAAAACGTACTTTAAAAAAAAACTAGTGTATTTTTCACAGTAAGGTGGTTTGTCCCCACTTACTGGTAGAAAGTAATATATATATACCTTTTCATTTTCCATTGGCTTAAGTGTAGGCATATTACACGTGGTGTACTTTAAAAAAAAACTAGTGGTGTACACTAGTGGATTAGTGGTGTACACTAGTGGTGTACACTAGTGGATTAGTGGTGTACACTAGTGGATTACACGTGGTGTACTTTAAAAAAAAACTAGTGTATTTTTCACAGTAAGGTGGTTTGTCCCCACTTACTGGTAGAAAGTAATATATATATACCTTTTCATTTTCCATTGGCTTAAGTGTAGGCATATTACACGTGGTGTAATTGTGCAACCATTAATTAATTTATTTTTATCTAAGGAATTTTCTGTTTCCTCAACTATAAAGGTGATGGATTTTCAGAGGCATCATCTTTTTATCTTCACCTTCTTTGCTTTTCCCTGCTTTGCTTCTCAATTTTTCACTTTGCTTAGTATTTGTGTGTTTGTTTAAACTTTAAACTAAACAATCTTTAAGAATTAAGACTCCTCGCCATTCTTGATCCCCGGAAGAACCCTAACGATCAGGAAAATAACTTAAGATATTACAGGGTTGACTTGGAAGGGTTTGAAGATGAGGATGAGAACATTGAAATTGAGGCCTCACTAGATTTGGAACCATTACAGATGGAGTGATTAATGAATGTAACCTGATGTGAGTTAAGCATACGAAAAATTCTGCAGATGCTGGAAATCCAGAGTAACACATACAAAATGTTGGAGGAACTCAGCAGGTCAGGCAGCACCTATGCATAGGAATAAATTGTCGATGTTCCAAGCTAAGAAACAGGACCTGATGAAACACTAATTCCGTTATCCTCTAGGTGTATTCAAAAATGTAACTGGATGTTCAGTTGATGGTGTTGAAATTCCACACAAATTTTGATAGGTTAAATGGCTTTTCCTCAAATTAGAATTTTGTTCAAAGAATTTTAGTCAGAATAATTTTTCCAGTTTTGGAAATAAAGAAAATCCAAATTCTATGCTAATAACATCCAGCTTGGGTTACTTTATTTTTTATTATAATAATTATGTAATAATTACATTAAAACTTGATACAAACATAATTTTTTTAAAAAATACTGTCCTATTACATACAAAATAGGTATACTTGACATTTTTCCATTAAGTTAGCTGTGATTTTGGAATTTAGTGAACTTGAATTTGGCAATCTACAGATAACTGAAGCACATTTTTTAAAATGTAATTGACTTGCTCTTTGATTCTGCTTTCTCAGGAAGCTGCTAACAAATTTAATGCCATTTCTGGAACAGTCGAGGAGCTAAAAATGTCAAAACAGAAGATCCAGGTATAACCATATGGCCAGGAACAATTCAGTGCTATTTTGGAATTGCCTTTATGAAGGTAAAGCAGCTTTGGTTACATAGCATTCCTGTCAACTATAGTGGCTGGATCTGCACGGGTTCATTAAGGGTACAATGGTAAGGAGGTCTTGCTACAAATATACAGGATGTCATTGAGACTGCTCCAGGAGTACTGAGTCTTGGTCATTGTACCCAAGGGTATATTTAGTGGCAATTGGTATACTGCAGATAAAGATTTTAAAACATTCTTTCATTAAATGTGAACTGCCTTGTGACAGGGTACAGAATTTAAAACTGGAGGATAATTTACACTGCTGAACATAGAGGCATCTCATGATGAGATTTTTCATTGCACGACATGGGTGTTGCCATTTTCCATAAAAGGTGTTCCTCCTCCATTGCTATACACACAGCCCTCATCTGCAACTCCTCCATTTCCCACTCATCTGTCCTCATCCCATACCCTTGCTACCGACATAAAAAGGATGGGATTCCCCTTTATCCTCACCTGCCACCCCATCAGCCTCCACAACTTGCACCATCTCCAACGGGATCACTCTCCCCACTGATCCCCCTCCAAGCACTTATCCCAACAACTATCTCAGATGTTAAGCCTGCCCTACAGCTCCTCTCTCACTACCCTCAGAGGCTGAACCGTCCTAGGTGAGGCAGTCCTTCACATGTGAATGTACCAGTGTCATTTATTGCTTCCCAAACAGCCACCTCTACATCAGTGACACCCAACACAGATTGGGGGAATGAGTTCGAGCACCTTCGCTTATTCCATTTTAAAACCAGGATCTTCCTGTGGCCAGTCATTTTAATTCCACTTCCCATCCCCACACTGACATGTCTCCTCTACTGCAAAGCTGAGGCTAGATGCTGATTAGAGGAACATCTCAAATTAAATCTGGGTAATCTCCAATTTTATGGCATCACCGTTTGTTTTCCCTTATCTCTCTGGCCCTATTACCCCTTCTCTTTCCCGTCATCCCACCTGTCACCCCTACCTTTGTCCCCATGGTTTCTCATCTGCTTCCCTTCACTCTATTGTCCACTATCCTCTTCAGCTTTCTCCTCCCATCATTCCCATTCCTCCCCATCTCACATGGATTCTTCCAGCTGTTGCTGTTGCTCCTGCCCCCCCCCCCCCCACCCCATTCCTTTTTTCTGGTTCCTGGCTTCTTTCCTTTTCACCCTGATGAAGGGTCTCAACTCAAAATGTCTGTTCATTTTTCTCCATCAATACTACCTGGCCTACAAGTTCCTCCAGCAATTTTTATGTGTTGTATAGTGACAACCTGTATTCATATTTATGGGCTCAAATAGAGGAACACAGCAGATCAGGCAGCATATATGGAGAGGGGAAAAAAGCAGTCGATGTTTTGGGTTGAGACCCTTAAGACTCAAATTAGGATTATTTCTAGATCTGTAAGTGTTTCTCTGGGTTTCCAGCACCTGCAGGATCTCATGTTCAAATTTACAGGATCTGCAGGAACAACTGGAAAAGAAAACAGAAGAGCTACAGTATCAGACTGAACACCTAAGCCAAGTCAAGGAACGGCAACAAGCAATGGTAATCAGATGTTTGGTCACTTTTGTGTGAATGTTTCTAGTTTTGGAAACCAAAGCCTAACTTTCCAGTGGCTTAGGAATACCAAACATGCAAACAATAGCAGAGGCTGAGATCCATTTGTCTGTGTGCTTGGCACTGAGTCAGAAGATCATGGTCACAGTTGCCACCCTGAGCTGGGATAGTACTGGAAGTTACTGGAATTACCTAACAATTCAGGCACTGGGCACACCACAGTCTGCCCAAAACTCAGATAGGATATTAGTTAGAAAAAGGTTGACATTTACAGTATCCTGGTTAATAGTGTTGCCTTTAGACTCTCCAGGATATTAATTAAGACCATAAAACATAACAGCAGTATTCGCCCATCAAGTCTGCTCCATCATTACATCAAGGCTGATTTATTGTACCTCTCAACCCCATTCTCATGCCTTCTCCCCATAACCTTTGACACCCTTACTAATCAAGAAACCATCAACCTCCACTTTCAATATACCCAATGACTTGGCCTCAATAGCTATCTGTGGCAATGAATTTGCATAAAGAATTTCCTCTTCATCTGTTCTAAAGGATGTCCTTGTATTGAGGTTATGCCCTCTGGACCTAGACTCCACCACTAAAGAAAACATCCTCTCCACGTCCACTCTGTTTTGGGCTTTCAATATTCCATAGATTTCAGTGAGATCCATCAAGCACAACTTGTACATCAACCCTTTCATTTGCAGTAACAATCTCATGAACCTCTCGCTGGACTCTCCAATGTCAGCGCATCCTTTCTTAGGATAAGGGGTCTGAAACAGCTCACAATACTCCATGCATTCTAGCCAATGCCTTACAAAGCCTCAGCATTATATCCTTGCTTTTATATGCTAGTAATCTCAAAATAAATGCTAACATTGCATTTGCCTTCCTCACCAACAACTCAAATGCAAGTTAACCATTAATGCGTACTCTTTGCACCCCTGATTTCTGAATGTTCTCATTTCCTTCTACCGAAGTGCATGATCACTTCCCGACACTGTATCCCATCTCTACTTCTTTGCCCATTCTCCTAAACTGTCCAAGACCTTCTGCAGACTCCCTACTACCTCAACACTACCTGCCCCTCCACCTATCTTTTATTGTCTGCAAACATGGCCACAAAGTCATCAATTCCATCATCCAAATCATTGACATACAAGATGAAAAAAAGCGGTCATAACTCTGACCCTTGCGGAACATTACTAGTCACTGTCAGCCAACCTTTATTCCCACTCTGCCATTTAAGATTTACTGTGAGTATGAGGGTTGGCAGAGTATCCAGTAATTTCCAAAATCTTAGAGCAGCTCTTGGATATTCAACACATTGTAGTCAAATCATCTTTCTGAAACAAGTACCAGCAACCACATGCTACTGTCTAATTTCAGTTCAGTACGTTGTTGAGCTATGACTCCTGTTTCCTGTTTTTTTATAAGTTAATGGATGGTTTGATGTTCAAAGTAATATTTATTATCAGAGTACATACATGTTACCATATACAACACTGAAAATTCTTTTTCTGTGGGCGTACTTAGCAGATCTATAGAATAGTAACTGTAAACAAACTGCAAATGCAGATAATAAGTAATGACAAGAGTCCTTAAATGTGTGTAGTTATCCCCTTTTGTTCAAGAGCCTGACGGCTGAGAGGCAGTAACTGTTCTTACACCTGGTGGTGTTGAGTCCTGAGGCAACTGTACCTTCTACCTGATGGCAGCAGCGAGAAAAGAGCATGCTTACTAAGTTGGTAAAGTTGTCTGAGGTGACCAATAAAATTGTATCATGTAGCTTTTTACCCAGGGCAGAAAAGATTCTGGGGAGAAGTATAGGGGAATGACGTAGGCAGGATTTAAAAAAATTTTTTTTTTTTTTACAGTGATGGGTGCATGAAACACACTGCCAAAGGTGGTGGTAGAGGCAGATACAGTAGAGATATTTTAATGTATCTTAGGCGCATAATTGATAAAAAAATGGAGGACTATACAGGAGGGAAGTGTTAGATTAATCGTGGAGTAGGTTAAAAGTTTGGTACAAAATCACTGGCCAAGGGCCTTACTGTGCTGAAACGTTCTATGTTCAAAAGGTTTGTAGCAAGAAGAAACAATAGATGGAAAGCTGATCTAGCCTGATTTTGTTCACACTCAGAACATGAAAGGTCTAGCAAAACCAAAAGAAAGTCTGCTGCCCTCAGCACATCAGACTTTTGCCTTCCTCAGTCTGAGATGAGCTGGAGCACAGATGGGGGATATCACTTCCAAACAGTGATCATTTTCATTTGACTAGGTTATCTATTCTTTGGAAAATTAGTGACCATTTCCTTAATTTAATTATTTGTTCACATTTTAAACAACTTGTTTTTGTGTGGTGATGGGCCTTTTGTCCCTTGTCCTTGTCATGCATGGTGGGCTCACTCATTCAGCCCTCTGTATATGTGCAAATAGGTCCAGTGGCGTATTGACCAGCTCAACAGCAGGTTATAAAATCAGGCTGAGATAGGAGGAAAATTATTATCATGCTGGAAAGCAAACTGTGTTTTGAAGCGGGTGATGCAGAATCTTTGATCAGAGGGATATGCAGAGGAAGAGGACAGAGCTCCCCCTCCCCACTGAATGTGGCTCAGATGTGGAATAGTGTCCAATTATTTATTGTAGCTCATTCTCAATATCTGATTTACAAAATAACATTTATTATTTCAGGAAGCTAAACTGACGGAATTTGAAGGACTCTACAAGACAGACATAAGCTCCCTGCAGATGAAATATCTGAGTTCCATAGAAGTTTTAGAGAATCAAAACATGGATCTGAAGTAAGAACACAATCTACGTCCTTGCTTTACCAAGATCATACTTCACTAATTATTTAGAGTAAGATGCACTTTTTGGCCTCAAAAATAGTTATCTGTACACATTGAATCTTTGTGGAATATTTTCCCTGTTCTATGTGTGAAATCATTGTACTGAATTTGTGATATCAAAATGCCTAACTGTTCTATACCTTATGTCATCACTGAAATCTATATTTCAATCATGTTCTGGCCAAAGACGTTTTCTCCGAATTCCTTACTGAACCAGTGAACAGGTAAAGAATAGTCCGAATTCTCCACAAGTGGAAACATTGTTTACACTATTAAATTACTTATTAATAATCCCTCTATTACATCACCCTTTGATTAAAAAAACATCAATTTCATAATTAACCACTGAGTTCTGGTAATAAGCAACTGATCTTTTCCATTTGCTCATTCAGATGGCTGGACTTTACAGCAAAAGGCTTAATCACACCTAATAGGAATCATTCAGAAGTACAAGAGATTCTGCAGATGCTGGAGATCTGGAGGAACTCAGCAAGTCAGGCAGCATCTATGGAGGGATAAGAACAGTCAATGCTTAGGACTGAAATCCTTCATCAGGACTGGAAAGGCAGAATAACAGGGGAGGGGAGCAAGAACAGGAGTTGCCAGGTAAAAAGTGAAGGGGGATAAAAAGCGAATAATGTGAGAAACTGGGAGGTGATAGGTGGAAAAGGCAAAGAGCTCAAGAAGGAATTCGATAAGAGAGTACAGTACATTTCAAGTAAAGAGAAGATGGGGAACCAGAGTAAGGAAGGTGAAGGTAATGGCGATGGCAAGTTATGGAGGAAAGGAAAGGGAAAAGAGAAGGGTAAAAGGGGCATAGATACAAGGGAAAACAGAGGGGAATAGTACCAGGCATTAGAGAAATCAACATTTTGCCAAGACAATTTGAGGTATTGCTCTTCCAGTCAGTGTCCGGCCTCAATATAGAAGCACAGGAGGCCAAGGAAAGACATGTGGGTGCACGACTGGGATATGGCTGGCCACCGGAGCAAAGGTTACCAACTAAGCGATTTCCATCAGTGTCTGGCAGATCTCACCAATGTCGAGGAGGCTGCACCAGTCAGTATAATTTTCATTACAGCCATGGAAAAAAATCTGACCTGTTTAAAGGCAGAACATTACTTGAAATCCTTTATGATACCTCTGGAATTGCCTTTAGGGTGTTTTGAGCTTGTTTATACTGCTTTACTTAGTGGCATAAATGGACTGTATATAAATTAGCCAGCCAAGAAAATGCAGGAACTTTTGTTCACAGTAAATAGAAGTTTCTCCTGCAGTGAATTGTATGTCAAAACACATCCTGATTAGGTGATCTATGCTCGTTGTTTAGAACATAGAACAGTGCAACACAGGAACAGGCCCTTCAGCCCAGAATGTTGTGCTGAACCAATTAAATTAGTAATCAAATAGCCAACTATAGCAATCCCTTCTGCCTACACAATGTCCATATCCTTACATGTCCCTCACATTCAGGTGCTTATCTAAACATCTCTGAAAAGTGCCAAATGTATTTGCCTTGACCATCATCCCAGGCAGTGCATCACAGGCACCCACCACTGTAAAAAAACACTTGCCCCCTTACCTGTCCTTTGAAATCACCCCCTTTCACCTTAAATTCACGCCCTCTGATATTAGACTTTTCAACCCTGAAAAAAAGATACTATCTATACCTCTCATAATCCTATAAACCTCTATCAGAACTCTCCTCAACCTCTGCTGCTTCAAGAAAACTAGCCACATTTGTCCAGCCTCTTGCCCTTTAATCCAGGCAGCATCCCGGTAAACTTCTTCTACAGCCTCTCCAAAGCCTCACATCTATGTATAATGGGGTGACCAGAATTGGTTAGGCATCAGAGCCGTCTTAATTAATCTACCAACAGGCACATGCTAGAAGAAACTGGAGCACCTGTAGGAAACCCAGTGGAGAACATGGAAACTGCACTGAGGCAACAGTAGAAGTCAGGATTGAAACTCTGGAGCTGACAGATGTGCCATCTAATATCTTGCCTAAAAATTATGTACTCTTTTTCTGTCGTACACAAGGTTACAGAAATCGCACAGTGTAAAATTATTTTGTTTTCACCTCCAAATAGTAATTTTCAGTATTAAAAGAACACATTTATTTGGCACCATGGTAGTGTACACTGTAGCGGTTAGTGCAATGCTATTACAGCTTGAGGCATTCCAGTGTCATTCTGTAAGGAGAATATGTCCTCCCAGTGGAAAGTGGAGGTTTTCTCCAGTTTCCTTCCACAGTCCAAAGACATACCAGGTGGGTTAATTGGAGCAGCTAAAGCAGCTGTATCACTAAATAAATAAATACTCTAGAAACAAAATAAAGAGTTAAATAGAATGATTATGAAATGCAACAGAGCATCAAAAGTGCTCAATTATTAAGGGAGATCCTCCAGGTCAGTTTTGAATTTTGACAATATGTCCAGAAGAATTGTATATGTAACAGAAAATCTACCCCTCTGAAAGACTGAATAGCATCAACTTGTAACTGCTTGTCAAAATGCATTACTAATCTCTGGAAATTTAACAATCCTATTCATTCCAGCAAAGTGCCCATGGAAGCTTCTGGTGCAACAGGACAAAAATAACCACTTTTTCTCCCCCCCCCCCCCCCCCCTCTTCAGGCAATTGTTTGCTCTGAAAGCTGAAGAACTATGTGTCCTAAAGGCCAAAATAGAGGAGCAAGAGAGAATACAGAAGCTTAAAATGAGAGCAAGTCTCCGGGTCACTTTACAAGAATAAAGCAAGGTCAATGCAGGGGACATGGATAAGAGATGGCAGCAAACCACAGCACTTGTCCATGTGCATCACAGTCAAAGGGATTGAGTACAAGATTGAAAATGTATGGAGCAAAGATTAGCAACTGCATTCCATGGTATGTTTTGCTTGGTTTAAATGTACAATTGCTCACTGGGAATCTTGTTTTGTAAACAGAATAAATTTGGATTTTGGAACTAATTAGTTGTAATAGCTTCATTTGGAAAATACCATCCAATGTACCCGTTTCTTCAGATTTTAATGTCAACTAGTGTTCTATATCAAAATCAAGAATTTTCCCATTCTCACTTACCTACCAGGTGCATTTTTCAATGGGAATTCTGTAAATGGAATTCTGTAAAGGAGTTAGAATTGCTGAAAAAGTGGCACAAGCAGATTCAATATGAACTTTCCAAAGGGAGAGTTACTTGAAGAATTCACAGCAGAGAGCATAAAAGATTTTTTAAAAATTGAGACAATACAGACATGGTGAGTCAGCTGGCCTCCTTATCTGCCACATGCCCACCTGGGACTTTCCTGTGAGAGAAAGAGAATAAGTTTGCACTGATAATCTTAAGTCTTAAAGATGGAGGGGAAATTTGACCGAGGTATACAAAATTATGAGGGGTATATATAGGGTAAATGCAAGCAGGTTTTATCCCCCACTGAGATTGGATGAGACTACAACTAGGGATCATGGGATAAGGGTGAAAGGTGAAATGTTTAAGGGGAACATGAGGGGGAACTTCTTCACTCAGACGGTGGTGAGTGTGTGGAATGAGCTGCTAGTGCAAGCCATGGATTTGATTTCAATTTCACTGTTTAAGAAAAGTTTGGATTGGTACATGGATGGGAGGGCTATTGTCCAGATGCAGGTAAATAGGACTAGGCTGTTTAAATGGTTTGGCACAGATTAGATGGGCTGAATGATCCATTTCTGTGCTGCAGGTTTTCAATAACTGACTATGAAAGCTGTATAATTGGGGGGAAAAGGTCCAATCTTATTTCTCTACAGACATTTTAAAAAAGGAAAATAAGATTTTAAACATAAATTAACCATTTCTGCATTTGTTGTCTGGCAAAACATTTACAACGCTTTCCATCTTAATTTTTTAAAAAGTCAACACAGCTAATTTTCACAATTGTCCAAAGTGTTGTTTAAGCATAATTGGCTTTTTTTTTTAATACAATGTAGGCAATGTAACAACCAATTTGATACCCAGCAAGATCCACAAATGACAATGTGACTAAGACAATAACAATTCTTTGGCTCTGATGACCAAAGGATAAATATGATCCAGGCAGTCCAAAGAACTGCCTGTTCTTCAAATAATGCCTTGGGAATCAAGCAAATGTACTTCATCCTCTTAGTCATATCATCTAACAACTTGTATGGCCCAGAAACAAATGATTTTTGTTTGAAAATCCCATGGAACATTTTAGGCCTTATTATGTTAAAGGTCTATATACATTTTGTTTTACTCTTGCACTATACATGTTCAAGCAACATATCCAATGTCCAGTATAAAATTAATGTTCCCAGCTGTGTAGTAAGAGAAGAACAATCAACAGATCGACAAACTGCATTCAAAAAACTAAATGCCTTACCAAAGCTTTGCAGGTGATTAATGTAGAAGTTCCATTTCTGCATGTTTAAATCAGAACTTGAAGTTCTCTCCTGAAGAATGCAGTATATACATACTTCTGAAGGCTTACTGGAATAATCAGCATGAACCATGTTATATTAATTGAGGCCTAGATTAGTGATATACAGACAGAACTAGATATCAAAATATGCAAACACACAAGGAAAAAAAATCACTTTTTTGTATAAATTCTTTAATCAATTTAGAGCTTTACATATGAAATTATTGCATTATGCTTATCCTCGATATAAAATAAACGGATTCAAATTTCTTAGGAAAATTCAAAGGAGGTTCTTACTCCTTCCTTAGACCATTCTCAGAATAATTAATGTCAGAGTAACTTACGTCAGAATAATTATCCACACATTTACTAGCTCAGATTAGAAGGGGTTGTCCTTGGGCAATGTTTAAAATTTTGCTTTCAATAGATGCCAAAACATCTCTGAAAGCCAGAATTGCATCTTTGCTGACTTAAGTGCTTGCCTGTTTTTAGGTAATAAGCCAGGTGGTAATTGAACTGTGAAATCCCCAAATTAAAAGCTTCAGGTTTTCTATTCCAATGCATGATCTACTCTCCTCCTCTCCTGCCCAATTCCTCATATCCCACATGTACATCTCTAGCAGCATTGCAAAAATCATCTCCACCTATCCATCATTTGACCCAAATACTAGTGGTCCGGGGCAATGGAATCTGTGGCATTGTAGAAGGAAACTTCAATCCCTCTGTCAACCAACATTACATAGGAAATTGAATTGTCCATGCTTGTTGGCAGTGCAAAGCAGAAAGGAAACAACCAAGGGCCAAATCAAATCTTCATGAGCATTAATCACCTTCTGAAGTAATTAAGCACTAGGAAGAGATTGTATTTCTAATAATTAATACATTTGTGCCACCTGCATCATTAACAGAATTTCACATTTGGAAAGTATCAAAACACTTTTTTCACTAACAAAGCTCCTTGTACACTTGCCTACCTGCCTCCACCTGTCTCCAGGAAGCATGAAAACAGGTCAGAGATGCCTCAGGTTGAATCTGGCTGAAAGGGATTAGATTTCCTTGTTTTTAAAAAAAATAAAACACTGTCTCATGCGATACCTCACTAATTCAAAAACAAAATACACCTTGTATCCAATGTACAAGTTGACATGAATTGTTAAAAGCCAAGGTCAAAGGAGAAGGTGGTAATAACCCATGATCACTACTCTCTGAAGAATAAAGATTTTTGAAGATCTGCCAAACTAAAGATGAATCTGTAATCAACTCAATTACATCCAAAAAAAATCAGCTTCAAGTGGAAAACTGGTATCTTACAAGATTCATTCAAATCTTACAGGGAAAAAAATAGGTATAACACAAAGCACTACTTCTGGACATTAACTTAAAAAAAATAAAACACTGCAGATGCTGGAAATCAGAAATAAAAACTGAAAGTATTGGAAATACCAAAAAGGCAAAGAAGCACCTGTGGATACAATAGACAATAGACAGTAGGTGCAGGAGTAGGCCATTCGGCCCTTCTAGCCAGCACCACCATTCACTGTGATCATGGCTGATCATACACAATCAGTACCCCATTCCTGCCCTCTCCCCATATCCCTTGACCCCACTGTCTATAAGAGCTCTATCTAACCCTCTCTCTTGAATGCATCCAGAGACTTGGCCTCCACTGCCTTCTGGGGCAGAGCATTCCACATATCCACTACTCTCTGGGTGAAAAAGTTTTTCCGCATCTCTGTTCTAAATGGCCTACCCCTTATTGATACTGAAGCAAAGTTAACAGGTTAACAGTTAACTTAAGGATTCTTAAGGATAGGATCTACGAGCATTTGGAGAAGTACAGTCTACTCATGGATAGTCAACATGGCTTTGTGAAGGGAAGATCGTGCCTCACGAGCCTGATTGAGTTTTTTGAAGAGGTAACAAAAGAAATTGATCAGCGTAGGGCAGTGGATGTGGTCTACATGGACTTTTAGCAAAGCATTTGACAAGGTCCCTCATGAGAGACTCATCTGGAAAGTCATGAGGCATGGGATCAGTGGAACCTTGGCTGTTAGGATAAAAAATTGGCTTAAAGGAAGAAAGCAGAGAGTAGTTGTGGAAGGAAAGTATTCTGCCTGGAGGTCGGTGACTAGTGGAGTGCCGCAGGGATCTGTCCTGGGACCCCTGCTATTTGTGATTTTTATAAATGACCTGGATGTAGAGGCGGAAGGATGGGTGAGTAAATTTGCGGATGACACGAAGATTGGAGGAGTTGTGGATGGAGCTGTAGGTTGTCGAAGGTTACAAGAGGATATAGACAGGCTGCAGAGTTGGGCAGAAAAATGGCAGATGGAGTTCAATCTGGACAAGTGTGAGGTGATGCATTTTGGAAGGACAAACCAGAAGACTGAGTACAGGATTAATGGTCAGTTACTTAAGAGTGTGGATGAACAAAGGGACCTTGGGGTTCAAATCCATACATCCCTCAAGGTCGCTGCACAGGTTGATAGGGTAGTTAAGAAGGTCTTTGGGATGCTAGGCTTCATTAACAGGGGGATTGCGTTCAAGAGTAGAGAGGTCATGTTGCAACTCTACAAATCTCTGGTGAGACCGCACTTAAGAGTATTGTGTTCAATTCTAGTCACCTCATTATAGGAAGGATGTGGAAGCTATGGAGAGGGTGCAGAGGAGATTTACCAGGATGTTGCCTGGTTTGGAGAACAAGTCATATGAAGCAAGGTTAGCAGAGCTGGACTTTTCTCTTTGGAGCGTAGAAGAATGAGAGGGGACTTGATAGAGGTCTACAAGATTATGAGAGGCATAGATATGGTGGAGAGTCAGTACCTGTTTCCCAGGGCACCAACAGCAAACACCAGAGGGCATGTGTACAAAATTAAGGGAGGGAAGTTTAGGGGAGACATCAGGGGTAAGTTTTTTGCACAGAGGGTTGTGAGTGCCTGGAATGACTTGCCAGGGATGGTGGTGGAGGCTAAAACATTAGGGGTATTTAACAGCCTCTTGGACAGGCACATGGATGAAAGAAAAATGGAGGGTTATGGGGTAGTGTGGGTTTAGTACTTTCTTTTAAGGATTATATGGGTCGGCACAACAAGGAGGGCTGAAGGTACTGTGCTGTGGTGTTCTATGGGTCTAGGTCAAAGTTCTCATGAAAGGTCAACAATCAGTGTACACAGATGCTGTCTTGTCTTCTCAGTATTTCCAATATTTACTGTTTTATTTTTAATTCTGAGCAAGTACTTTAGATTACAGCAAATTAGGCCTATACCAGTTACTGACTGAAGAAAATCTAAACCAGTTGTTATAAGTACTTAAAGATTTTGTTTGGATTTGATCTATTATTATTGAAATATCAATACAGTTAGTGATTATAAAGCTTTTCATTTGCTTTTTCACTACATCATGTTGGAAAAAAGTTTTAAAGAAATATTCCCTTGTTCCAGAAAGAAAGCAAGTTCTACCCAAAGGTATTCATGAAAATATTTTTCATACTGGCCAGTACAACTTCTCCTCTTCCTCCTCAATCAAATCAGCAGCATTCTTCAAGTTATTAGATTTTCAGTTCAAATTGACTGTAATAAGATTTTCCTAAAATTGTTTTATCATTGGCCAATCACAAATGACAGTGCACCATGAGAACTTCATGTCATGCCACATTCATATGATACACCTACTCACATTCACAATTCAGAGCAAAGTCATAGATCACTCAAAGCTATTCTACAATTTATATAATAAAGTTCAAACATAAAAGTAAACCAACTGCAGCTGCTAGGTAGCATCACATATCCCGATGAAGTTATTCACTGAGTCATTAATATCTGGAGCCTAAACTACATTTTCAAGGCAACTCTTTGCATCCTGTTCCACAGGAGGCAGTTATTTAATTTGCTAATTGTAATTTTAAGAAACGAGATGAAATGCTGAAATAAAGGATGGCTGCAACATTTCTAATTGATTCTTTAATTTCTCCTGTCTTGTCATTATTATTCATAACTTGTTTTCTTGTTTTAAAAACTATAGGCAAATTTGTCCCAAAAGCAACTGCAGATCACTGTAGCAATTTAACCTGTTTTTGTTTGGTAAAATCTGAAGTAAATTACAGAAATTATGCTTGTTTAGAAAGGCAATGGAGAGAATTTGTTGTAATATTTCATCATTTGATAAACTGAGTGCAAGCTTGACTTTCCTTTATACACACTGCAATCCCTGCAAATGGTACCATACAGTACATATACATTAATAGTGAAATTCTGTTAAGTGGACTCCTCATTCCTGTGCTACTCACAGTGTTAGACTTGGTAAGGATTTTGTTCTAGTCACTTAGCACTTACTAGGAAAACATCCAAAGATTTGAACAGGAGTGAAAATAATATATTAGCAGAAGGGATTTAATGCATCCTATTAGCACATAGATAAAGTTTTGAGTGTCTGTCTAATTTACAAGAGGTTAGGTGTCTTTTTAAGGCATTGTGTAAAACAATCAGCAAAATAACTGATTGAGGGGGAAAATCTGTTGGTTTTCTAATGAGAGCAAGAGTTTAAATAGGAAAACAGTGGCTCTTTAGAAGATGTTACTCCACTTGCAACAGAAGGCCATACATTTTTTTCATACATTATATACTTTGTCTATCTCAAATTATCACCTTATGTATCATTATTACATAGCAGAACTTTCTCTGAACTGCGAACTCCTGAGGTTGCAAGTGTACATGTGAGGCACATAGTCCTTGCCAGCAGGTCAGGTCCTCACTGAAAATTAGACCATAAATCCACTTTGTTTCTTTTTCCACAACCATCCTATGTTAGAAAAAAAAAACACATTTCAAAATTACCACTCTTGTATGTGATGTGATCCTGCTCTGGATTTTCTGGCCCATGAAAATTCAGTCAATACATCAACCAGATCAGAACCAAGTCCAAGAGAAATTTTCACAAGAACACATGACCAAAATTACCAATTACCATTACCAATACTACGTATTGACGACTGCAATACTGTGCAACATAAATGAACACCAGTTGTTGGTGTTAGAAGCATTGACATTTTCCTTGGGAATAGAATCCCATTTATTGCATAGATAATTTTTTTCTTAAAAAGTTTGAATATTTGCATGAAATAAAAAAAATCTCTTAAGTATTTATTCTGGCAGTTATTGACCAAGTCCTCTGGCGATGGTTCTTCAATCTGTTTTGATAATATCTCCTGCTGGATTTCTCTTCTCAGACTGAGGGTACCAACAAACTGTCATGAAGAACCTGGCAGCTTTTGCCAACTTATTTTCAATCCTCACTTTACTTCTTTGCATTTCATAGAAGATGAGCCACTGATTGTACTTTCACTGCTCTTACTCAGCTACGAGCTTCCGATAATAAGACAAAAGCTCACAACTTCTTCCAGCTGGCCACTTCCAGTTTCCGCAGCCATTATCTGAAGTCTGCCACACTGATGGACAAGGCAACTTCCGGTCTGCGGGTACGACCACGAACTACCTGCTTTTCACTAGCTTCTGTGGAGTCACCACTCTGATGCACAGTAGCTTGTTCACTGTTAAAAGAAAGCATTCAGTTAACCTATACTCCTAAATTTAAGATGTGTATGCCAAATGAAAAAATAAAATCAACACTAATGAAATGCATTAAAATGACTTATTATTTTAAACCAATAAGTTCTTAAGGACATAGATTTTGTTTAAAACAATATTTTACTTATGCAGTTATTTTCCACCACGTTATGTTTCAATACTTCAAATGTGTAATTTCAACTCATGAACTAAATTTTCTTTAAACATACGCAATATTAAGAGTCACATCAGAAGCACTGGAAGGCTTTTAGACATCAGCTATAGGTACAAGATGATAATGTCTTATCCTGCTACTTGCTTTATTCATCTTTCCTTTGGACAGGTTAATAATATTTTTAAAAATTCAATTGATAAGTATTCCTATATTCATTGGAATTTCATGTAGAAATTATACAATGGAAGATGATCAAGATTTCAAGACCATTCTGTCAGAATTATACACCAATTAATGTTCAAGGGTCAACTGTATGCAGAAATTTCATGAATCAATTTGAGGGTCAAAGTGCTGGACAGTCAATAGCTGCTCATATTTTAGGGTGAGCTGCAACGGATGCTTGGCTAAGGCATTAAACCTAAAATGCAGCAGGAATTCCTCACTCACATGAGCCCTGCTTGCACCATTAATAACATTAGTTTCTAAGGGCTTGATGGCCAACTATTATTGGTAATTTTAGGGTCATTAAAATGATCAACTAGTAGAGCAGCTGCAACACAATGATTGACTCAGGTTCAATCCCATCTCTGGGCACTCTCTTTGTGGAGTTTGCATGTTCTGCATGACCACATGGATTTCTTCCAGGTGCTCCAGACTCCTCCTACATCCCAAAGATGAACAGGTAGGCTACATTAATTGGCCACCTGAAAATTGTTCCTAGTGTGTAGGTAACTGGTAGAATCAGTGGGGGTGGGGGCAAGGTTGGAAGGGGAATTTTAAGATAATGGAGAATGATTAAGGCTGGATAAGCGTAATTGGATGGCTGATGTTCAGTGGAGACTATGACTTTAATGAAGGGGGTTGTAACTTCACAACTGCAGTATTCAGAAGCCATGATTTGCTATCTTTGTCCCTCAAGAGGTACACCATTCATGCCTTCATAATTTGCAGCTTGGTAGAATCTGAATCTGTTTTCTGTAACAGATTGAATCTAATTTAAATTGGGGAGTTTAAATTATATCCTACTGTACAGGGACTGAAGGGACAAGAAAAAATAGTTCCAAGGAAACATCCAGTCCTTGGCTGCTCAAGAGAAAAGAAAATATGGTAAGTGGCTACACACACAAAATGCTGGTGGAACGCAGCAGGCCAGGCAGCATCGATAGGAAGAAGCACAGTCGATGTTTTGGGCCAAGACCCTTCATCAGGACCCTTCTTCCTATAGATGCTGCCTGGCCTGCTGCATTCCACCAGCATTTTGTGTGTGTAGCCACTTATCATATTTTCTCTTTTCTTGAGCAGCCAAGGACTGGATGTTTCCCTGGAACTATTTGTTTGAAGCATGACAATAAATTGTTTTTAGCATATAAGTTACCGTTTGTTCTTATTACTGTCTTCAAGTCTGAGTTTTTCCTTTCCAATGTCATCAGCAATGGTGCTGAAGTCTTTGTTGTTGTCAATTAACAGATTCTGTGTGAATAAAATGTTTGCAATTATCCACTGAAGTATAAACAGGTGAGTTTCTGCAAGAGCGTTTGATCATTTCATCATTCAGCATATGCACAGAATATACTTCAAAGCTCTGCAGAACTGTTTTTCATTCTTAGTTACAAAAGGCAGCCGAGAATAAAAGCTGAGGGAAGAAATTTCAATAACAGAACATTAAACTTAAAGAGCACATTGGAAAGGCCTGGCTTCTGTTCTTTGTGTCATAAAAACAACAGGACAAAGTGCTAACAGATTTACAAAGATGATAACAGAAGTTATCAGGAAAGATTGAACAGCCTAGATTTCTTTTCTAGTCTGGAACAACACAGTCATAAGCCTATAACTGTGCTACAAACTGGCAAGTCAAGAAGTAGTTTAAAATCATGAAACTGACCTCAGTTAATATCAAGTTTACCTTAACTCCTATAATGTCTCCGTCTTTCAGATAATATGGCGCCCCCTGCGCGCTCTGTAGTTTCTTTTTCTTCTTCTTCTTTGAAACTTGTTGGCTCTAAAAAGGAAAGATGAGACATGATGCTTTCAGCAACAAGTTCAGCACTACTGCAAAATCATGATGGTCCCCACTGCCTTTGCCAATATATGATCAGCAATCAATACCTTAAAATGGATTAGTTGGTCATGATCATGTTAGTGGTGGAGCAACATTATGATAGGCAAATTGGCTGCCAATGTTCCCACAATACAACCTTAACTCTACTTCGAGGGTTTTAGGGTTTTAAAGTTATAGGACATCCTAAGTTCAGGGGAGGTATTAAAGAAAAGAAAAACTAGTTTTATTTAAAACCAATTTTAAAATATATACTTAATCTGTGAAAAGAGAATTTGCATGATCTGAAAATTCAGAATTTTATCACCAAGTACCACCTAAACATTCAGGAAGTACAAATCAACTCTCAGCATCTTCATTTCAATCTCATTATTAAGGCCCAACATAAATTGTAGGAAGAGTTTCCAAAAAATGTCGCTGTTTTGCAGCACACAAACATGGTGAAAGTCACATGACTTATTAATTGTAATTTACAAACATTTGTCTACATTTGCTTTTGGGCTGAGGTTACTTAAATTACATATGGAGGTGGAGATGTTTTCCTTTCAATCATAATCAGGCTGAGGACGCTACACTTGACTTCATCTAACCACAAGAGAAAATTCCAGCGTGCTATCAACTTCCCCACGTTGGTGGGGAGGTTGACAGTTTGAAGTATCTACAGGCTGTCCCTCCTGTCAACAGCTTTCCTATTCTATGACAGTTCTCTGCTGGGTATATCCAGACAGGATAGAATATCCTGCAATATCTGTAAAGCTTCAATTTAAGTAGGCCCATAGTTGTCAGAATATTCTCTGACACTCTGAAACCAAGCACTGACTTCATAAATTTGAATGGCAACGAAGGAAAAAAAAAGGCTTAGCTGTAACAGTAACTCAGTTAATGGTGAATACAGCATCACTGGATGGTCTCAATTAGAACACTTCACTCTGTTTCACAATATCATTCAAGACTCCACTACAATTTTACTATTTAAAAAGCAAATTAATATAAATGCTGGAAATCTAAATGCTTGGTCGAAAGTGGCTTTAAACAATTACAGAGTCAGTATTACAGGAAAGGGAAAGAATGAACAAAATGGAATTATAAAAAGGCAGTAGGATTTGAATTAGAAAGGGGTTAACAATGTAAGAAAAGTCCTGCATACATTTCTGGAAAGATTTAAATGTGAGGCCCTTTAGGGAACAGCAACCATAACCCACAAAATTCTTCATTAGCACCATAAATGAAGTAGTTCAATTAGCAAAAAGAATCCTAAACTTAAACAAAGGAAAATATTGAAGTAAATGAATAAATTGTCTATGACAGATAGAGGAGTTCCACTGCAGAACAAGATGATGGATAGTAAATTGCAAATCTATTAATCATACCTCGCTGATACAAAAGTTCACTAAGTGACCCAAACATGACAAATAAGTTAAGGATGCTATTAGATCAAAAGAGATGTCCTGAAGTTGTCAGAAAAATATGTTTCAGTAATTTTGAGGATTGGAAGCAGTTCAGTAAATTGGTTGATGAGACTGATTAAGAGGGCAAACGTAGAGCTTCAATGTAAACTTGCAAGAAACACTAAAGATTACTCCAAAAGTATCCAGAGGATGTAAAAAGAACAAGCTGAAGACTTATGTAGATCTCTTATAATCATAAACAGGAGAATATATCATTGGGAACTAAGGAAATGAAGTACAATTAAATATTTTAGTTTTGACTTTACAGAGACAATACAAATAGAAATGAAGAGAATCATGACTCTAATGAGAAAGAGAATTCAATGAAATTTGTTAAAAGTAAAATTGCTAGTAAATTTAGTGGAACTGAAAATCAATAAATCCCAAGGACATTCCAAAGTTAAAACAAAAGAAGTAGCATAGAAATTGTGGATGGCTAAATTGCATACCATAAAGGAGTGAGAGGGTAATCAGAAGGGGAATGGAAAAAGAGGGTGATAATTCTGGCTGCACAATTTAAAAATAAGAGAAAAGAGGACACCAAAGATCAGCAGAAGGGAGAATGTCTGAGCCTATTATAAAGGTTATGATAGTATGACACCTAGAATGCCAACAGGTTTAAGCAAAGTCAATATGGATTTAAGACAAGCAAGTCATGTTTTGACAAACTTTCTGGAGTTTTTTTTAAACTGAGGATGTAAGTGGTAGAATAGAAAAGGGGTAAATTGTAAATTTGGTGAAAATCTCAATTAAGAGGTTAATATGAAAATGAAAGCACATGGGATTAAGGGCAAAAACAACTGGCTAGCATTGAAAATTGGAGCTGACCAACAGGAAATAGAATAGGAATAAATGGAACTCTCCTGATGTAGCTAAAAACACAAAATGCTGGCAGAAACCAGCAGGCCAGACAGCATCTATGGGAGGAGGTAGTGATGACGTTTCGGGCCGAAACCCTTCATCAGGAGTGAAGTAACATGGGATGGTCGAGGGGGGTTAAGAAGTGGGGGGAGGGATGAAGTAGAGAGCTGGGAAGTGATAGGCGGGAGGGAAATAGGCTAGGGGGAAGGTGGAGAATTATGGGAAATAAAAGAGAAAGAAAGGTAGGGCTGGGGGTAGATTATAGTGAGGGGGGAAAAGAGAGAGAAAGAGAACCAGACTAAAATTATAGATAGGGATGGGGTAAGGGGGGGGGGCAGGGGTATCAACGGAGGTCTGTGAGTTGAATGTTCATGCCAGCAGGTAGGAAGCTACCCAGGCGGGAGATAAGGTATTGCTCCATCGACCTGCGCGCGACCTCATCTTGACGGTAGAGGAGGCCATGGACAGACATGTCGGAGTGGGAGTGGTCTGTGGAATTGAAGTGTGTGGCCACAGGGAGATCCCGCCACTGCTGGAGGACTGACCGCCGGTGTTCGGCGAAACGGTCTCCCAGTCTGCGGCGGGTCTCCCCAATGCATCAATGGCCACATTGGGAGCATCTAGATGTAGCATGTGGTGAGAGGTACCAGAGCTTGTGACGTAAATGTGGAGGTGGAAAAGAGACTTCAAGATGATTTACACAAATTAAGTAGATGGGAAAACACATGATAGATGTAGTACAAGTTGAAATTGCACTGCCTGTGTCAACAAAGTTGTCTACTTTGGTTTTTGTAATGAGGATATTGTTACGAACCCCGTAACTGGGTCACTTACCAGCAAAGATAGAGAGGTCCGTTGAAGTCTGATGGTACTATTTTTAAAAGTTTTTATTTATAAAGGGGCACAAAAGTAAGATTAATACAAACATTCAGATAATATACGTCGTCAATACTCAATCTAAAGCGCGGGTATAGTAATAATCATCAATAAGAAGTAGCTCTATCGTTTTGTCTAGGGGTAAAAATATTGTCCGATGGAAATATAAAAGTCTCTCAAGTTCATGCAGGCTTTAGCCTTTTGGGGACCGCTGGGTTTCACTTGTTGGAGAGAGAGAGAGAGAGATTTTGTGAGAAAAGAAACTTGCCCAGTCTTTTAAGACGCAAACCGTTGAATCTGGAACGTTGGTTCCCCGTTGTTAGTTCGAAGTCCTTTTCGGTGTTATCAGCCACCCGCTCCCCAGGCCAGGGGAAACGGAACACACGTGGCTTCCGAATAGCTTCCCGTTATCACGGGAGCGATGAGTGATGGTGTCTCCTTCTGGTGCGTCGCTAGGGGACTGCCCCCTGCAGCCCTTCTTTTATCTTGACTTGCAGGGTTGTAGATGTCAATCAGGGTGGGGTGATTCAATCCCCAGCCCACATTGCCCGAGGGTGTGCACGTAGCCCAGTCCACGTTGCCCTGAGAGCTGGCACGTAGTATAGGATCGCAATCCACAAAGGTGTCTCCAAGAAACAATGGCCAAATCCGTTGCTTTGTCTTGCTGAGGATTCTCTCTCATTTCCTGGGTCCAAGACCTGAATTAATAGCGATCTTGCGATTCTCAGGAAGGAGGGGGCTGGGATCATAACAATATAAATTTATTGAGTGACTGAATTAAAACCTACCAAAATCAGTTTAATGTGGGCAAATGCAAGCTCAAATGTGAATTATCATCTAAATAGCAAGAAATTGCAAATGAGTGGTACAACTGGATGCAAGAGATTCTGCTGATGCTAGAAATCCATGTAGCACTCTCCAGATCTTCAACAAACAAATTGCTTCCTGTTTGAGCCAAAATCTTCAAATTTTGACTTGTCAGTCCAAACAACCTGCTGCCATTGTTCAGCACTCCAGTTCTTGTGTTTTTCTGCGTTGGTGAGTCTCTTGCCTTTGATTCCACTTCAGAAGAATGGCATTTTGGCAGCAACTCTTCCATGAAGACCACTTCTAACAAGGCTTCTCCAGACTGTGGATTCCAATGGTTTCTGTGAGTTCAGAGCTGATAGCAGTGCTGGACTTCTTCCAATTTAGCGGGACTAACATAGTTCTCATCTGCTATGAAATTTCTGGTTGGGAGAGACCTTGCTAATGTAGGATTATGTGTATCACTGCTATCTTCACCCTTGCCTTAGTGTAAGAATTGATGACTTGAAGGTTAAACTGTCAGATCTGCCACACCTTCACCTTACAGCTTGACTGTCCTTTACCCAGTTTGATTCTTTCTACACCCATTTCTGTTTCAGTTAATTGGTTTAGTTCATTATGTCATTGATCATTCACATTATGTAACATTTCTTCGTCAACACAGTGTTTTGGAAAATGAATGTTTGGAAATCTAAAATTTGCTCTTTTCTACTGACACACTAACACAGAAGACAGCAAATAAACATACAAAACCAAATTTATATAAAAACCTAGGGTGCCTAAGATTTTTGAACAGTACTGTATTTATTTATTTAGAGGTAAGTGTGGAATTGCCAAATCGTACAAGAGGACCTTCCAGCCCAATGTACCATGCCACCCAGTAACCTACCTATTTAACCCTAGTCTAATCACAGGGCAATTTACAATGTCCAATCAACCTACTAACCAATACATCGTTGTACTGTGAGAGGAAATTGAAACACCTGGAGGAAATCCACGCACTCACAGGAAGATGTACAAACTTTCTTACAGAGTTTGCTGAAATTGAAATCCAAACTCCGATGCCCCGAGCTGTAGTAGTGTTGCGCTGACTGCTACACTACCGTGGCACCCCAGATAGACCATAACCAATTTTATTTTATTACAATGCAGGTACATTCCACTCTAGATAAAAGTGAATAATGTTTTCTTCTGCTAAGCCAAAGTAGAGGTGTTGCTTCTTACCCAGGTGGTTATTGGCATCCATTCAAACTGATCTGTTAACTGTTTGGCAATTTCAATATGTTCCGGTACTAGTGAGTAGTGCTGAGAAATTCTCTGTCTAAGAGCCCGAGTTGTGGATTCTTTGGACACGTCCCAGACAATCTCCTCTGCTGGATAATAGGCCCTTTCGCCAGGCACACCCATCCGCAACTGTAGCAACAACTCAGTGGGCCTAAACAGAAAACAATTGCAAATACACTTACAAAAATATACCATTCATACGAATAAATGTTCATGCAAGTACAAAATACAGAAACTTTTAAAAAATGTTGGGAAATAACTACTACTAGCAGGTTGGCATTTTCCTGCATTTCTCTGGTGCTCTAGAGGTGGTGATGATACTGAGCCATCTTGTTATTCTGCAGATCATGAGTTGAAGTGTGATATCAAAGAAATTCCAGGATTTTGACCCAAGGATGCAGGTGAAATGCAACATATAAATACAGGAGTGCAATTAGGCCATTTGGCCTACTGAGTCTGCTACACCACTTCATCATGGCTGATCCAACTATTCTCTCAACTTCAATCTCCTGCCTTCTCCTTGTATCCCTTCATGCCTGGACCAATCAAAAATCTATCAACCTCTGCCTTAAATATACATGAAGACTTGGCTGTCGCAGCTGCCTATGGCAAAGAATTCCACAGATTCACCACTCTCTGGCTCCTCATCTCTATTCTAAAAGGATGCCCCTCTATTCTGAGGCTGTGTCCTCTGGTCTTAGACACTCCCACCACAGGAAACATCCTCTTCACATCCACTCTATCAATCCCTTTTACTATTCAAATTTAATGAGATCACCCCTCATTCTTCTAAATTCTAGAGAATACAGACCCAAAGCCATCAAATGCTCTTCATACAACAAGCCATTCATCCTGGAATCATTTTCATGAACCTCCTTTGAAACCTCTCCAGTTTCAGCACATCTTTTCTAACTTAAGGGACCCAAAACTCCTCACAATAGGAGGCCTCACCAGTGCTTTATAAAGTCCCAACATTACATCTTGCTTTTATACTCTAGTCCACTTGATATTAATACTAACATTGCATTTGCCTTCCTCACCACAGACTCACCCTGCAAATTAACCTTTAGAGAATCCTGTACAAGGACACCCAGGTCCCTTGCTGCCTTGTGTTTTTTTTTGTATTTTCTCTCCATTTAGAAAATAGTCAACCTTTTCATTTCTTCCACCAAAGTAGCATGACCATGCACTTCCCAGCACTGTATTCCATCTGCCATTTCTTTTCCCATCCCATTCTCCTAGTCTGTGCTTCTGCAACCTCTCTTGCTTCCTCAAAACTACCTGCCCCTCCACCTATCTTCATATTGTCTACAAACTTTGCAACAAAGCCATCAATTTCATCATCCAAATCATAACACATAATGTAAAAAGAGTAGGTCCCAACACAAACCCCTGTGGAACATCACTTGAGACCAGCAGCAAACCAGAAAAGGCTCCCTTTATTCCCATTCTTTGCCTCTGGCCAATCAGCCACTGCTTTATCCATGCTAGAATCTTTCCTGTAATGCCATGGGCTCGTAGCTTGTTAAGCAGCTTCATGTGTAGTACCTTATCAAAGGCCTTCTGGAAATCCAAGTACATAACATCAACTTATTCTCCTTTGTCTATCCTGTTTGTTATTTCTTCAAAGAATTCCAACAGATTTGTCAGGCAAATCGATGAAACCATGCTGACTATGGCCTATTTTATCATGTGCCTCCAAGTACCAAGAGCTCAGCCTTAATAATCAACTCCAACATCTTTACAATCACTGAGATCAGATTAACTGACCTATAGTTTACTTTCTTCTGCTTGTCTCCCTTTTTGAAGAGTGAAGTGACATTTACAATTTTCCAGTCTTCCGGAACTATTCCAGAAACTAGTGATTCTTGAAAGATCATTACTAATGCCTTTACAATATCTTTAGCCACCTCTTTCAGAACCCTGGGATGTTCACCATCTGGTCCAGGTGAATTAGTTACCTTCAGATTCCCAAGAACCTTTTCCCCAGTTACAGTAACTTCACACATTTCATGACCCCGACACCTGGAACTTCCACCTTACTGCTAGTGTCTTCCACAGTGAAGATGGAAGCAAGATACTTATTCATCTTGTCCATTATTTTGTTGTACCCTATTACTACCTCTCCAGCATTGTTTTCCAGTGGTCCAATATCCACATTTGCCTTTCTTTTACATGATGTATCTGGAGAAACTTTTGGTATGCTCTTCGATATTATTTGCAATTTTACTTCTGTATTCCATCTTTACCTTCTCAATGATTTCTTTAGTTGTCTTCTGTTGGTTTTTAAAAGCCTCCCAATCCTCTAACATCCACTAATCTTTGCTCTATTATATGATCTCTCTTTGGCTTTTACGTTGACTTTGACTTCTCTTGTTGGCCGCAGTTGTGTCATCTATCCTTCAGAATACTTTTTCCTTTTTGGATGTATATATCCTGTTCCACCCAATCCAAAATAACTGATTCCCTAGTGGGCTCAACCACGAGCTTTTCTGAAAAGCCATCTTGTAGGCATCCCCTCCTGGAATCCAGGACCAGCCCGATTTACCCAATCTATCTGCACATTGAAGTCCCACATGACTACTGTAACATTGCCCTTTTGGCATGCATTTTCTCTCTCCCATTGTAATTTGTAAGCCACATCCTTACTACTGTTTGGGGGGGGGGGGGGTCTATATACAGTTCCCATCAGGGTCTTTTTACTCTTGCAGTTCCTTGGCTCTATCGACAATGATTCAATACCTTCTGACTATGTCACTTCTCTCTAATGATTTGATTTTGTATTTTTTTTAACCAACAGAGCAACGCTGCCTCCTCTGCCTTTCTGCTTGTACTTTCGATACAACGTGAACCCTTGGACATTAAGCTCCCACCTATAATCTTCTTTCAGCCATGATTCAGTGATACCTACATCCTCATACCTGCCAATCTGCAAATGTGCTGCAAGTTCATCTACCTTATTCCGCATAATACACACATTCAAATACAACACTTTGGTCTGTATTCACCCTTCTCGATTTTGTCCATCTTTTACGTTGAAACTCAACCTGTTGACTGCAATTTTGCCCTATCAACAGCCTCTCCTCACTACACATGGCTTCTGTTTGTAAACCAGCTACTTCAACTTCAGCACAATTATCTGCCTTTTCTATGATACTTCTTGCATTGAAATATATGCAGTTCAGGACACTTTTGATTCCTAACCTTGTCTGAGGTCTTACCAACATCTGCCTGCACAACTTCTCCACTAATTGTTCTGGCTATCTGGTTCCCATCCCCTTGCAACTCTAGTTTAAACCCCACCATGCAGCATAAACAAGAACTTCCTGCTAGAATATTAGTCCCCCTCCAGTTCAAGTGCAAACTGCCCCTTCTACACAGGCCCTACCTTTCCAGGAAGAGAGCCCAATGATCCAAAAATCTTATGCTCTCCCTCCCACACCAATTCCTTAGACACGTATTAAACTGTATAATCTTCCTAGTTCTGGCCTCACTAGCATATGGCACAGGTAGCAATCCTGGAGGTCCTGCCCTATAACTTAGCACTTAACTCGCTGAACTCCCTATGCAGTGTGCAGTACCTTGCCACTTGCCCTACCCATGTCATTGCTACCTATGTGGACCACAGTTTCTGGCAGTTTACCCTCCCACTTAAGAATGTTGAGGACTCGATCTGAGATATCCCAAGCCCTGGCACCCAGGAGGCAACATACCATCCAGGAATCTTGCTTTCACCCACAGAACCTCCTGTCCATTCCCATAACTAACGAATCTCCTATCACCACAAAGTGCCTCTTCTTCCCCTTCCTGAACAATCCAGATTTAATCTAGTTCTAACTCCAACTCCTTTACAAGGATGCCAAATCAAATGTACCTCATTGGTTACCATAAAGAGTTCTAGAAGAGGGATTTGACTCACATTGCCAGGTACAAATGTGGTTTTCTGGTAAGAAGATATTGGCAAAAACATACAGAAGGCAAAATGTAAAAGATACTATTTCCCAGGAGTACAGCTAAGAACTATGGTCTTCCCCTTATCCAAACTAGTACTCATACACCTCTATATTTTTCAGAACTGGCTGAAATATACATATACATATGTTTGACAATAATAATCCAATTACAAATGATTACATCCTCTGGCTGTCCAAACTATAACCCATGCCACACATACAACAATGCCCATAAAAGAAGAAACCTAGGCAATTAACTATCTTAATTAGACTCACTTATATTAGATAGGTTCTTTACATGGACCAGTTTGGAAATGACACATTTTAATGGTGCAGGTGCATCACTGCTGGTTAAATTTTAAAACATTATAATGTCATTATTTATTACATTTTGTCCATTACCAACGCGCCTTCATGAAATGCATCTAAGCCTCAAACAACTGCAAAAAATCTTTTAACTCCATTCTGATAAACCAGCAAAAGGCAAAATGCAGGAGCCTTCTGTCCTGCACACAGAAATATATTATGTAGAGTGCAAATGTTTGTTATGTACTAATAACTCTATAGAGGGTTAATATGGCTCTGACATGGTACTCCAACTACACCAGCAGGAAAAATCACTATTTCAATAAGTCTGGAGCAACAAACTACATCTGTACTTACGCCAGCTGTTCTTCTGCTTGAAGCAGCTGAATTCCAATCTCTGCAGAACTCCCCAGCTTGAATTTGCTGTACAGACAAATGAATTTACACTTAAGATGAAAGCTCTGTAGGCTTCTCAATTAAGACAAAGTAACAATGATTCGATTTATATACTGTATAAATACAGAATTTGAGAATAGTGTTTTGCAGGTGAGGAATGAAACCGAAACACAAATGACTTTAAGCAGCAATGTAAAGCAGTTTTGCTAGAATCCAAGGAATTGAAAAGGCCTCCAATGTTAGAGCTGAGAAATCCTGGATGGGTTGATGGGTCTGACATACAAAAATCAGCACCTTCTGAACAGACAATGCAGACTTAAAGTTTGAAACAAAAAGTTAAAAAAAAATTCCTAGAACGATAAAGCACAGAAATAAGCCCATTTACCAGTGTTTGGTTTGTCTGTGCACTGACAATGCAGGTCTGGATATTTATTCAACATTGTGAATACCTGCTCCCACCACCCTCTGGAAAAAAAATCTATGCCTTCTAGTTTTTGATACCAGTGTTCTTTCCAAAGTAAGAACAGAAGCTTTGCACCAGTTCGATGTGGAGCGTAAAACTAGAATGATGCATCACTGTAAACAAAGCAGTAAAGCCAGAGAACTGACAGCTAGCCAGTTCAATTCCAGGGCAATTTTGGTTTTCAGAATGAATCTATAAAAACTATGTTAAAATAAGACTGAAGTCTTCTGAATAAAGCTGACCTTGAAGTTAATGTGCTAAACAGCAGAGAGGTATTAACACTTGGCAAAAACGAGTGTGATAGAATGGAGGACTTTCTGCTCACTAGATTAATGTGTATTTCCGGCATTTTCAGCTTTTATTTCACATTTTCAGCAAGTGCTATATTTAGTTTTCATTTTAAGCACCAGCCATTCTGCTTATAGTATTCAGTTTACCACCAGACAGCTCTCCATCTTTTACAGTGGGGGGGCCAGTGTAGATCTGGTAAGTGACACAAGATGTAAGCCAAGTGCTTGTGTGCTTTGAACAAGTTCAATGCAAGCACCAGCTGGCACACATCATGGCTGGTGTTTGCCAGAGGAGTTCCCAGCTGCTGTTTGCCCAAGGAATTATAGAAACATGAGTGATGGAAATGAGCCATTCAGCTCAATTTGTCCACACTAACCAGTGTGGATGACTTCTGTATTAAACCCAGCACTTAACCCACAGCCCTCTATTCACAAGCTAGGATTGGTATTACCTGAGCTGCTGCTGCTGGTTCCGCAGGATCTTAACAGGACACTTATTTTCGAGCAGCCAGACCCTGAGGAACTTCACTGAAGGAACGGAGAGACCTTGAAGCAATGGCAAAGTCAAAACCTGCAAAAGGAAATCAGTAGAGTTTAAAAAAATCTCATAACTGGGGATCCTACAACTACAAGCATACAAAGCATACAAGATAAAGACAGCAACAGACTCTTCACCCCTTGTGTGACCTTGATCTGAATTTTAACTCACCCTATCTGTCCACAGCTCTCCATTCCCTGCCTACATATGACAAACAAGAGAAATTCTGCAGAGGCTGGAAATCCAAGCAGCACACACAAAATGCGGGAGGAATTCAGCAGGCCAGACAGCATCAATGGAAAAGAATAAACAGTTGATGTTTCAGGATGAGACCCTTCATCAGAATAGAAATGTTGATTGTTTACTCTTTTCCATAGATGATGCCTAGCCTGCTGAGTTCCTCCAGCATTTGTCTGTGTTGTGTACATACGACCTGGTGTGCATAACACATGCTATTCACGTACTTTTACATGTAATCTGCAATGAATTTTTAAAATAAACAATACTTAATCAAACAATATATTTAAAATATAACTCAAACACTGAAATATTAAATGTCCAACACTCTTTCTTGCTTAGCTATAAACTCAAAGCTCATATTGAGGAAGGATATACTGGCTTTGGAGGCAATCTCTCCTCATAGGTTGATTCCAGAGATGAAGGGGTTAACCTATGAGGAGAGATTGAGTCGCCTGGGACTATACTCTCTGGAATTCAGAAGAATGAGAGGGGATCTTATAGAAACATACAAAATTTTGAAAGGGATAGATAAGATAGAAGTAGTAAAGTTGTTTACGTGAGACTAGAACTAGGGGACATTGCCTCAAGATTCAGGGGAGAAGATTTAGGATGGAGATGAGGAGAAACTGTTCTTCCCCAGAGAATGGTGAATTCTCTGCCCAGGTAAGCAGTTGAGGCTTCTTCACTAAATATATTTAAGATACAGTTAGATAGATTTTTATATAGTAGGGGAATTAAGGGTTATAGGGAAAAGGCAGGTAGATGGAGCTGAGTTTACGGACAGATCAGCCATGATCTTATTGAATGGCGGGGCAGGCTCGATGGGCTGGATAGCCTACCCCTGCTCTTATTTCTTATGTAAACTCAATATAGAATGCATCTCAGCTATTGCACAGTATACCATATAATACAACTACTACATAGACATCCACAGCATAGTAAGTTCTAAATTGTACCATTCAGGCCTAAAGATCTAACTGCTGTGCAGGATTTCTTATTTTTGTGGGATAATGCATTTCCTGACAAGGGGGATCACTCTGCTTGACAGGTGAGACTTGTGGCTGTGAAACGATCCTGGGCCTCCTTCTGGGGTAGGAGTTGACTCTGGGACTGCAGGAAATGACTCTGACAGCTCTGGACAGCCATCTTCTGGACATGTTGACATTCCAAACAGTGCATAGCAAGCTGCTCGATCAGGTGATCTATCTCAGGCCACTAGACAAGGCTTTGAGCCAATGCTTTAATTTTAGCCATTATGACTGGGATGTAGCTCATTCCACAGCTTAGTTTTCAATTTAGATGTTATAACAACTCTCAAACTCCACATAAAGCAACCTCTATCAAGGGCAATTTCATCCCGGCACTGGTGAAAATGGGGGAAACTGGATTTTTTCCTGCACATTCCAACCATTTTGGGTGGCCATGCAGACTTGTGGCAGGATGGAGATATGTCTCTACCAAAGATGCTCCTTCCCTCCACTAGCCTGCAAGTCAGCCTTGGGCAAAGTGTCACACCTACATAGGCCCCCAATTAGGATCATATGAAGTCATGGGAGCAAGTGGTGGATGATTGTACGAGTAGCCGGAGTATATCACAAGTGCTGGTTATGTGAATAATGACACCAGGCAGACGATCTCTGAAGAGTATTCATAATGGCTGGGGCCGCCTGTCATGTAAAGACACTGCCCAGAAGGAGACAATGCTAAACCACTTCTGTTGAAAAATCTGCCAAAGACAATCATCGCTCACATCTACGACAGGGCTCGTAAGAATAATGATGATGTAGACTGAGACATTGTGCAGTATTTTCTGGTTTCCTTGGATCATCTCTGCCCTGACAGTGGACTTTCAATTTGCATTAGGAAGAATACGCCAACAGGAGAGTCCCCTTTTGTAAAATTTTTAAGTATTTCCTTTCCCAAGGGTAAACAGGACATGCATTAGCAATTCCATGATTAAATGTTCTCTTGAAGTCGATATTGTAGTGGTGTCCTCCAAGAAACAGAGCTCATCTCTGCATTCATGTTGTTGCTGTTAGTGGAATGGCTTACTGTGGATTGAAAATGGACACTAGAGGTGGATGGTCAGTAGTCAAGGCAAACTCTCTCCCATCCTTGTACTGGTTGAAACATTTTACACCCCAAACCAAAAGCAAGGCCCTTCTGTTGATATGTGCATAAATTTTCTCTGCAGCCTTAAAGGAACGCAAAGGCTTAGGGACATTCACATCCATTGGCCTTGGGAAATCTACCACTGCTTGAATTTTCTCAGCACACTTGTGCAATACAAGTGCCCTCCTTATCCACAGGGGAATTGGTTCCGAGATCCCCTGCGGATACCAAAAATCGCGGATGCTCAAGTCCCTTATTTAACCTGAATCAGTGCAGTGGTCTTTAGGACCCAGCGGAACCCCGGACTTTATTTAACATGTTCAGAGCAGTGGGCATTAGGAGCCAGCGTAGCTCTGAATCTGCAGCGTTTCTGTTCACGGAAAAAATCACAATCGCGATTGAAAATAAGGTGGAAGTAATAAAGCGATCGGAAAGAGGTGAAATGCCATCGGTCATTGGAAAAGCGTTAGACTACAGTCGGTCAACGATCGGAACAATTTTAATGGAGCATGTGAAAGGCCCTGCGCCGATGAAAGCTACGATTATTACTAAGCAACGCGGTGGTTTAATTATTAAGTTTTGGGTTTTTGATCCTCCACATCAACCCGACACGATGGAGAGCGCACTCAATAGTGATCTGTCACTGGAGCCGAGCTCGGCGCTGAAACATACGTTCTTAAGTGTTTTATATGCATAGAAAGGTAAAATATATACTATACACAAATGCAAACGTTTTGACTAACTGACGCTAAATAATACCGGATGTACCTGTTCCGACTTACTTAGTAAGAGAACTTCCGATTTTTTTCGATCCCGATCCACGATAACCCATGCACATTCTCCCGTATACTTTAAATCATCTCTAGATTACTTATAACAACTAATACAATGTAAACGCTATGTAAAATAGTTGTTATACTGCATTGTTTAGGGAATAATGACAAGAAAAAAAAGTCTGCACATGCTCGAACAACAAGTGCTGGAAGAGCACTTCCGGGTTTTTGCGATTCTCGGTTGGTTGAATTCATGGATAAGGAGGGCCGACTGTACTTATGCATCAATGATGTGGCCACAGTAAGTGATGCTTGGTTGAAAGAACGCACACTTGTTGTGTCATGCTCTCAACTGCTTCCCTGGGCAGAGAATTCCACAGATTCACCACTCTGTGGGGAAAAAAACAGGATTTTGGAGATGTACCTTGTCATATTCATTGGTAACAACAATGTCATCCAGGTCATACGGAGTGCCTGGGCAGCCTTGCAGCACCTGATTCATTGCTTTCTGCCAGAGTGCAGGTGCACAGACTACTCTAAAAATAACCTTGGTGGCGTGTATTGATCTACTTTCAGTAGTAGGTTGACGGTGACCTTAAAATCATCACAGATCATGATACACCCATTCTTTTTGGCAATTGGGACCACTGGCATTGCCCATGGGCTCCACTCAACCATGGGAAGAGTTTCATCAATTTGCATGCGATCCAGCTAACTGGCTTCTTTATCACAGATTGGATAAGGAACCAGACAGATTTTGTAAAATTTGGGTGCGGAATTTTCAATTAACACCGCTTTACCTTTGACATGTTTGAGTTTTCCCAATGCCTTCCTTGAACATTGCTGTGCCATCATCCAGAATGCATCTCAACTATATACACAGTATATTATATAACTACTATATACAGGTGTCCACAGCAAAGTAAATTTTAAATCATCCCGTTCAAGCCTAAAGATTTAATTGCAGTGGAGGATTTCTTACTCTTGCAGGATAATGCCTTTCTTGACTAAGGAGGTCACTCTGTTTGGCAAATAAGACTTGTGGCTGTGAAAACAATCTCAGGTTCTGGGGCCTCCTCCATGGTGGTTGAAACTGTAGACTGGACAAAGTGGTTCTGACAGCTCCGGACACCTTTCTTCTCCTTTTTTCTTCTTCTAGTTTGTGCATTTTAATCTTGGGAGGGTCCATTTAGTTCCCTGGAGCATTGCCTTATTTATCCTTCTGTTGCTCCTCTTACAATTTGATCTCTCCTCCTGGTTTCCTCATCCACAGCATCATCTGATGAACCCTCTGCTTTTGTATCTCCATTGACTTCTGACTTTCCATTCATTTAGCTGGGCTTTGGTCTTTGCATCTACTTTTACAAGCAGCTTTTTGTTTTCCACTTGAAGTTCATGCAATAATCTTAATGCACACAGAGTAGATTCTGGTTCTTCACAGTCACAAAATCCAAAGGCTTGCAACTTTCCTAAAGCTCCTTGAACTCTCTTCCAGCTTAAAACCAAGCCACAATTTGCAAGTAACTGTCTAATTTACATATCAGAAGCTTTCTCAGATATGTTGCCTATAAAAACTGCCAAAGTTGGTCCACTGTTTTCATAACGTTCACGATTCCTCTGAGCAGCATGGCCCTTTCTTGGTCCAAAACGCTTTCCAACTAGAAGCAGAGAAGTCGAAACCAATACCTGTTTGTCCTCTACTGGGCAACAGTTCATGGTATACAGCACGGAGATAGTTGTGGCATCATCCAGTAAATTTCTTTATTTGCTTTGAACTGGCTTCATTGCAGGGAGCACAGCATGCAAATTGTGGATGGATCTCCAGTCAAGCTGCAGTTGTCTTTGCCAATCACGTCCCCATTACGCTGGTCCTCATGTTTTTGCACATACAAGTCCAAGGTGGCTTCTTGGTTGTTCTATTTCACTGTCACAAATGTCATTCCAACATGAGTTATCTTTTTTGCCAGCACAAGTTCTTAGTTGGATATCTTTTGGCTTCAGTTTACTATCTTTGAAATGCTGTTCAAACTCCTTTTGTGGAATGACTGAAACAGTGTCTAATTCCATTTTAATTAATTTGCTGTTCACTTCTGGCATAAGCCACAATACTTGTCTATTGTTAATTTTCACACTGTAAATCTCAGGCCTACACAGACCTGTGTCACTCTCATCATTATCAGATTTTTCATCAGCAGTGTGCAGGTTAGTGCTCTTTTTGAAAATGCAACTTGATTTAAAAAAAAATCTTTTTCTCTTCCCTGTGCAGACCATAATCTCAATTCAGCCATGCAAGTCTTCCTTTTGATTTCACTTATGAAATCTGAAGAGTTCTGCAATCAACAATGGTTTTGGTTCTAAATGCTCCTTCATTACTTTCCTGAATTCAGCAAGGCTCATTTTGGTGGTTTGGTTGGGAGTAATAAACTTCTAAGCAAACTGTAAGCCTATCTACCTATTACACTTAGTAACACTGGCACTGGCTTTTCATTGGCTATTTCATTTACTTCAAAATACTGTTGAATTTGTTCAGTAAACAACATCCAGTTATCTGTTGTGCAATCTAACACATCATTCCAATGTAGCGGGCCATTTCTGCTTTTTATTTATTATTACCCAGTACTCACTGTTATTGAACCTGTTAATTTTGTCTGTTTCTCAAACAATTCACTGCACTTCCAAAGAAAAAATAATCCTGTTGCACTTTAAAAAAAAATTCAAACGTGTCTCTCTCGAGAGGAAAGAACATACTGTGCTTCAATATGTAGGTAGTCATCTCGGGTTTGTTTTAAAACTTACTCGTCGCCACTGTTATTTTTGTAACTCCAAAAACTAATCAAAAGAAAACATGGATGCCCAGGGATAACATGTATACTTTGATTTTACTTTAGTGAGGCACACACGTGATGTAGTGGCATAATGAATTATGTCATTCATGTACTTTTGCATATAACCCATAATGAATTATTTAAACAAGGAATACTTAATCAAATATATTTACAATATTACCTAAATGTTAAATACACAACAAATTACAATCGATTCTCAATTATTCAGTGGCCGACCTAATTGTTTACAGATTAACTGCATCAGGAATAAGCCTGTGCTTGCAAAGTAAAACAATGTTTGAAAATTTCTTGGGTCTATGATATTCTTTTTTAATTTTACTGCATTGCTGTAGTGAATTCACTTACCTGAGTTTTTAAATCCTCAAGACTAGCATCACCAGATATCTCAATATTGCCCACAAATTCCAAGTCAGTGTCCATATTCTGCTGCAGTGAAAAGTCTGTAAAGGAAGAAAGACAGATGAATCAACTATAGTAACTTTCAATGCATCAAATGCTGTTGAGCTAGAAAATACCCAAAGTATAAGCATTGTATAAGAAGAAGAACACAACAGTCAAGATTGCATTTGAAGCATTGTGAGCAGTTCTGGGCCTTTTATCTTTGAAATAATGTGCTAACATTGGAGAAGGTACACGAGAATGATCTTGGGAATAATAAGGTTAACTTATGAGGAACATATGATAGCTTTGGGCCTGTACTGGCTGGAGTTTGGAAGAATAAGGGGGATTTCATTGAAACCTATCCAATACTGAAAGGCTGAGATAGAATGGAAGTGGAGAGAATATTTCCAACAGTGGGAGAGTCCAGGACCAGAAGGCATAGTTCAGAACAGAAGGACAATCCTTAAGAACAGCGGTTAGAAGGAATGTTGACCAAAGGATGATGAACCTGTGGAATTCATTGCCACAGATGACTGTGCAGGCCAAGTCATTGGTATGTTTAAAGCAGAGGTTGATTGGATCGTGCTTAATAAGGACATCAAAGGTTATGGGGAGAACGTAGAAAAATGGAGTAGAGAGGGATAATAAATCAGCCACGATGGAATGGCAGAGCAGATTCCATGGGCTGAATGTCCTAATTCTGCTCCTGTCTCTTATGGTCTCATGACCAAAGTGAACAGCCATGTAAAACTCAAAGCGCAGTCAAACAATCCAAAGAAACGTCAGTGGAATCTATTATTGAACACCTTGTCATTACTTCAAAAAATTTTAAAGCTATATAATTTCTTATTAAGTAGAATAAACTTGATTTGGTAAATTCTCTGCAAGGTTTGAGATAAGTAGGCACAGCTGGTGATTTTAGGGTTTCAAGTCTTGGAGTAGTACAATCTATTTTTACTTTACACAAATCAAACCATGCTTATGTAAGAATGAATGTTATTGCATCTATAGCTCAGTATCCTGGATGGATGCAGGGTGTCTAGTTGTCAAAGAATCATCATTGTGCTCATCTTGGCTTTCAAACTGATTTCTGGAGGGCACCGTCACCAAACAGACTTGTTCCTAGTGACTTGCAGCACCAAAGCAAAAGAAACATAGTTCCTGAATGTGCATTGATATGTTTGTATTGTTAGGAATAATCTGATTTAACCCATTGCATTTTTTGTTTCCCGGTCTTGTGATTCCTCAGTAACTCCTATTACTGGAATTATGAAGTAACTCTTTTCCATGAAGGCAGCTCATGCTGCAACTGTTCAATTACTGAATAGCCAAAAAGTAGCAAGGAATTAGGAAAGCACATGGACTGCTATGGTTCAATCACAAACAAGAGAAAATTTGCAGATGCTGGAAATCCGAGCAACACACACCAAATGCTGGAGGAACTCAGCAGGCCAGACAGCATCTATGGAAAAAAGTACAGTCAATGTTTTGGGGCAAGACTTGATGAAGGTTCTTGACCTGAAAGATCGACTTACTATTCTTTTCCATAGATGCTGCCTGGACAGTTATGGTTTATTGCTTGGGAAATCATATACAAAAGGAGAGGCTATGCTTCAGATAGATAGAGCACTGGTGAGTCCTCAACTGTATTACTGTGCACAGTATTGTTCTCTTTATTTAAGGGAGAGTTGTAATGATACTTGATCTGCTATTAGGGAATGAGACAGGTTATGTTGCTGAACACTTTGCATCTAGTGATTAAAATGCCATTAATTTCAAATCTGGTCTGGTGCAGTTTGAGATTCCAAATTAGAGAAAGGCCAATTTTGAAGGTATCAGAAAGGATCTAGCAAGTGTGGACTGGGACAGGCTGTTTTCTGGCAAAGGTGTTCTTTGTAAGTGGGAGGCCTTCAAAAGTGAATTTTTGAGAGTACAAAGCTCCCATGTGCCTGTCATAATAAAAGGCAAAAATAACCAGTGTGGAGAATCTTGGTTATCAAGAGATATTCAAGCCCTGGTTAACAATTAAAAAAAATAGGTGGTGTATTGTAGCTATAGGCAGGTAGGAACAAATGAGATGCTTATGGAGTAAAAGAAATGCATGAAGACACTTTTGGAAATTGGGAGGGCTAAAAGAAGGCATGAGATTGCCCTAGCGGACACGGTGAAGGAGAAATGTTAAGAGCAAAAGGGTTGCAAGGGACAAAATTGGTCCTCTGGAAGATCAGAATGGTAATCCATGTGTGGAGGCTAAACAGATGGAGGAGATCCTAAATGCATTTTTTGCATCTGTATTTACTCAGGAGATGGGCCTAGAGTCTATAGAAGTGAGGCAAAATTGCATCAACTTCATGGATTCTATACAGATTACAGAGGAGGTGTTTGCTATCTTGAGGCAAATTAGGGTGGATAAATCCCCAGGATCAGACCTCGCGGGAGGCAAGGGCAGAAATTTCAGGGCCTTAGCAAAGATATCTAAATTATCCTTAGCAACAGGTGGAGTGCTGGAGGATTGCTAATGTTTCGCTGCTTAAGAAAGACTATAAAAATAAATCAGGAAATTCTAGTCCAGTGACACTGACTGAGTGACACTGACTGAGTAGTGGGGAAGTTATTAGAAGGTATTCTAAGGGACCAGATATATGAATATTTGGATAGACATGGACTGATTAAGGATAGTCAGCATGACTTTGTGTGTTGTAGGTTGTGTCTAACCAACCTTACAGATTTTTACAAGGAAGTTATCAGGAAAGTTAATGAAGGCAAGACAATGGATGTTGTTTACATGGACTTTAGTAAGGCATTTGACAAGTTCTTGCATGGGAGGTTAGTCAAGGTTCAGTCACTTGGCATTCAAGGTGTGGTAATAAATTGGATGAGCATTGGTTTTGTGGGAGAAGCCAGAGAGTTGTAGTAGATGGTTGCCTCTCTAACTAGAGGGCTGTGACTAGTGGTGTGCCTCATCGATCAGTGCTGGGTCATTTGTTGTTTGTCATCAAAGTTCACGAGGATGATTCCAGGAATGAAGAGATTAACTATGAGGAGCATTTGGCAGCTTTGGGCCTGCACTCACTGAAATTTAGAAGAATGCGGGGAAGGGGGGTCTCACTGAAACCTACTGAATGTTGAAAGGACTAGATAGGATGGATGTGGAGAAGATGTTTCTTATGGTGGGGGTATCCAGAACGAGAGGGCACAGCCTCAAAATGGAGGGGAGACACTTTAGAACAGAGGTAAGGAAAAAAATTTTTAGCCAGAGAGTAGCGAATCTGTAAAATACTCTGCCACAGACTGCGGTGGAGGCCAAGTCCATGCACATATTTAAGGCGGAAGTTGATCGTTTCCTGATTGGTCAGGGCATCCAACAATATGACGAGAAGGCAGGTGTCTGGGGTTGAGTGGAATCAGGGATCAGCCACGATGGAATGCCTGATTCTGCTCCTATGTCTTATGGAATCATCTATATCAATGATATGGATGATAATGTGGTTAATTGGATCAGCAAATTTGAAGAGACACCAAGATTGGGGGTATAGTGGAGAGCGAAGATGACAATCATGGCTTTTAACGGGATCTGGACCAGCTGAAAAAATGGGCTGCAAAATGGCAAATAAATTTTAATACAGACAAGTATTACAACTCAGTAGGACCAACCAATATAGGTCTTACACAATGAACGGTAGGGCAATTAGGAGTGTGATAGGACAAAGGGATCTGGGAATACAGGTCCATAATTCGTTGAACGTGGCATCACAGGTTGATAGGGTTGTAAAGAAAGCATTTGGCATATTGGCCTTTATAAATCAAAGTACTGAGTACAGAAGATGGGATGTTATGTCGAACTTTTACAAGATGTTGGTGAGGCCTAATTTGGAGTATTGTGTGCAGTTTTGTTCGCAAACAAACAGGAAAGATGTAAATAAGGCTGAAAGAGCGCAGAGAAAATGTACAAGGATGTTGCCAGGACTGGAAGACCTGAAATATAAGGAAAGATTGATATCTACACAAGGCTGCTTAACAAGCTATGAGCCTATGGTATTACCGGAAAAATTCTAGCATGGATAAAGAAGTGGCTGATTGGCAGGAAGCAAAGAATGGGAATAAAAGGGAGCTGGTTGGCTGCCGGTGACTAGTAGTGTTTCACAGAGATTTGTGTTGGGACCTATTCTTTTTGTATTAAATGGCAATGATTTGGATGGTGGAACTGATGGCTTTGCTGTAAAGATGGCGGACAATACGAAGATAGGTGAGGGGTGGGTAGTTTTGAGGAAGTAAAGAAGCTACAGGTGGAATTAGACAGATTAGGAGAATGGGCACAGAAATGACAGATGGAATACAGTGTCAAGAAGTGTGTGGTCATGCACCTTGGTAGAAGAAAGGGTTGACTATTTTCTAAATGGAGAGAAAATACACAAAACTGAGGTGCAAAGGGATCAAGGAGCCCTTGTGCAGGATTCTCTAAAGGTTAATTTGCAAGTTGAATCTGTGGTGGGGAAGGAATATGCAATGCCAGAATTCATTTTCAAGAGGAGTAGAATATGAAAGCAAGGATGTAATGTTGAGACTTCATAAAGCACTGGTGAGGCCTCACTTAGAATATTATGAGCAGCTTTGGGCCACTTATCTTAGAAAGGATGTGTTGAAACTGGAGAAGGTGCAAAGAAGTTTCAGGAAAAGGATTCCAGGATTGAATGGCTTGTCATATGAAGAGTGTTTGATAGCTCTGGGACTATACCTGCTGGAATTCAGAAGAATGAGGGGTGATGTCATTGAAACCTATCAAATGGTGAAAGGCCTTGATAGAGTGGATGTGGAGAGGATGTTTCCTATGGTGGGAGAGTCTAACACCAGGGTACACAGCCTCAGAATAGAAGGGCGCTATTTTGGAACTGAGATGAAGAACTTCTTTAGCCAGAGAGTGATAAATGTGTGGAAGAGATCTGGTATGTCAACAAATACACTCAAAAACTTCTATAGATTTACCATGGAGAGCATTCTGACAGACTGCATCACTGTCTGCTAAGGGGAGGGGGCTACTGCACAGGACCGACAGAAGCTGCATAGGGTTGTAAATTTAGTCGGCTCCATCTTGGGTACTAGCCTATAAAGTACCTAGGACATCTTCAAGGAGTGGTACCTCAGAAAGACAATGTCCATTATTAAGGACCTCCAGCACCCAGGGAATACCCTTTTCTCACTGTTGCCATCGAGTAGGAGGTACAGAAGCCTGAAGGCACACACTCAGCAATCAGGAACAGCTTTTTCCCCTCTGCCATCTAATTCCTAAATGGACACTGAACCCTTGTACACTACCTCATTTTTATACATATTTGTTTTTGTACAACTTCTTTTAATCTATTCAATATACATATATTGTAATTGATTTAGTTACTTATTTTTTATTATTATTTTATTTTGTTTTTTTTCTTCTATATTATGCATTGCTTCTGCCAAGTTAACACATTTCATGTCACATGCCGATGATAATAAATCTGATTCTTATTCTGAATTTTTTGCCACAGGCAGCCATGGAGGCCATCTTTATGTATATCTAAAGCAAAGGTTGATAGATTCTTGATTGGTCAGGGCAAGAAGGAATACGGGGAGAAGGCAGGAGATTGGGGCTGAAAGGAAAATTTGATCAGCCATGATGAAATGGCAGAGCAGACTCAATGGTTCAAATGGCTTAATTCTGCACCTATATCTTATGGTCTTATGGGTTAGGACTTTATACGTTGGAACGCAGAAGACTGAGAAGAGATTTGATAGAGGTATACAGAATTATGAGGCATATAGATAAGATAAAAGCAAGCAGGCTTTTTCCACTGAGGTTGGGTGGGATTCCATCTAGAGGTCATTGGTTAAGGGTGAAAGGTGAAAAGTTTAAGGGGAACATGAGGGGAAACTTCTTCACTTCGAGGGTGGTGAGAATGTGGAATGAGCTGTCAGTGCAAGTGGTGGACTGCGAGCTCAATTTCAACGTTTAAGAGGAGTTTGTTTAGGTATATGGTGACAGGGGTCTGGAGATCTATGGTCCCGATTGATGCACTATCAATAACTCCAAAAGACTGGAAGTAGAGTAAATACTGAAAGGCTTTTATTAGCAGTAAAATGGACCACGTCCATGCTGGATGACTGCCCTGGACTGTGGGAGGAGCAGTGACACCATCACCTTTATCCAGGGGTCTGTCGGAGGAGCCACAGGAGCAGTCAGCAGAGGGACATGTCCAGACAGATATACATGGTTTACCACACCGATGTAATAGACAGTTTAAATGGCACAGCATGAACTAGATGGGCCAAAGGGCCGGTTTCTGCGTTGTGATTTTCTATGACTTTACTAGAGATTAATATCTAGAATAGGTAGGCTGTCTTATGAGTAAACACTAGAGAGGAATGGCTTATATTTGATGAGATTTAGAAAAGTGAGAGGAGATTTGACCAAAACGTACCTTAAGGGGCAGATGTGGAAAAGGTGTTTATTTTCATGTGAAACTCTTGAACTAGAGGTCATTTCTGTAAGGAAGGGGTTACCGTTTAAGTTCCTTGGAACTTCCACCAGAGGATAATGGATCAGAATTTTGGAATATTTTAAGGAAAGGGTAGATGAGTTCTTGATAAGGACATGAAAGGTTACCATTGTTAAATGAGATTGTGGAGGGGAGTTAACAATTAGGTCAGCAATCTTACTAGCGCTGCCTCAAGAGGCCAAGTGGCCTACTCTCATTCCCAATATGGTAGCAAATATGTTTTATGTTGTAAGCGGCACTATGATCTGGTTAGGTTTAATTTTGTACGTTGAAAGCCTGTCCAGTTATACAGCAAGTCTCATCTCAGTGCTTCAACTCTTTGCAAGGCCCCTTTTTTGTAAGACAAATAAGTTCCAAATGTCTTTTGGACTGTTTTTACATCATTTACATCATTTATTAAGAATAGCTTAAGGCTGGGACTAGATTAACAATGAAATAAATGCCATATTAAACTAACAGTTGCCATTGATAAGAATGGTGACATAAAGAGATGTTTGTAACAATACACTGGAGGAGGTGAGGCAGCTCTCAGCACCTAATTACACTCAAGATTCAAAGAAATATACTTCACCACTTCGGCTCTCATTTAATTATAGATATTTAAAAGCAGTAGATTTAGAGTTACCTCATTCATTCCTTCATCTCTGCTTAGACAAAGCACTTGTAAGGAAACTAAGAAAAAAGTAGCAACCATATAAAAATAAAACTAAAATAACAGTTTTATTCATGTATTACAGATCACAAGCATGCCATTATACTTTGCTCAAAATAATTCAACAACTTTTTTGAATAATCATTTAAAGTGGAGTTTCAAGTTGAAGTCACCTGCAACTAAACTTAACTGTGCACCAGGGGGCATTACACCATCCATGAATCAAAACATTTTTCATTCTCAAATTGAATAGCTCCTATAACATGGAAGCTGTGGGAGAGGAAAAAGGCATGATTATCTCTTACAAATTAAATTCAAAGGAAAACCTAATCTTGTAATACCTATAATGTTTGCATGCCTGTAATTATTCTGAAAGAATCTAGAAATACCAGTTACATCAAGATAGTGCAGGAACCCAGGGCATCCTAATCTGCACTCATTACTAAACTCAGTCTCCTCAGTTTAGTTGACCTACCTGTTGCACTGGACAAGATGCTTAAAGAACAAAGCCTGTCTTCAATGCTTTTTTGCTTCTCTTGAATGTACCCCGAGTTTACCGAATTCAGTGTAGATTGGTAGAACCATACAGGTAACATCAGAAATCCCTGCAAGAAATATGGCAAAAAGAAAGAATTTTATCTTTTATTTGATACAGAGGGTGAAACAGACCCATTCCCTGAAACATGACGAGGTTTTCTTGAAAAACTAAAATATCTTCTTTCACTATCAATACTGGTCCATTTTTAACATGATGCCAACAGAAAAACATGACGTGGTTGTCGAAGAAGAGATGGCTATGTGGAAATTTCATAGAAGGACATACTTATGGAGGAATAAAACATGCAATCAGGCCTTTCAAACCACAATCTGTGTGGGCCATCAAGTATGCATTTATTCTGATTCCAATTTCCAGCACTTGGCCGAAAGTCTTGCAAGCTGTAGCATTTCGGTGGCTCATCTAAATACTTAACATATGAAGAAACCAGATGGAATAAATAAGGATATTGCAATCACAAAGAAAAAAAGATTAGAATAATTAGCAAAAGAACTAGAGGTGAGACATTTTAACATAAATTATTATGATGTGGAAAGGACTGTGAAGAAGTGGTGAAAACAGATTGTTTTGGTTGACTGTTGAAAAGCTATTTCAGAGAGCTTTAGGCATTAGGGTGACAGGCTGAATCCTTTTGCTTTATTTGACCAGATACTGAACAACAAATGATAACAATTTTAAAAGTTTCTACAATTATAGAAAAGATGGCTGACTTTAAGAGTCTCCAGCTGAGTGAGGTGTACTACTACTCCACTGGAAAGATTGGAAATTGAAAAAAAAAGATAAAGTGAAATCCATCAGGACAAACACTAGTATGCAATACACATTAATTAAAAGCCATTGAAATAACTAGGCTAACTATTTTTTTAAATTTTTGCTTACATATAGTAAGTTTTGGCTGTTGTATATTTCTATTATAAAAGCTGAAACAGAATGTGTGGTGTGCTCTTCCAAATGGGTTCAAAGATTCACCTTTGGTGGAAGTCGCCCTTCCATGAGAACAAGTGTGTCTCCATTGGTTATTTTCATGTCTGCTACTGTAGCTTCCTACAAATACAAAAAAAAAGGAAATTACTACACAAACCTTAGGTTTTCATCCTTTCCTGTCAATTTTATACAAATGCCTCTTGCTGCTGAAAGCACAGACCCCATTTAAGAATCCTGGTGGATCAGAAGTCAAAGCCCAATAACCAAAGCCTAGAGACTGGAACCCCAGAGGCCTGTCCTGGGTTTGGACGACTGTCTGTCTGGAACAGGGCTCGTTTTGCTGTTGCTTTATTGCTTATCATGTTCCATTTTGCTGTGTTCTGTGTTGTTCTGCCGAGTATTGTCAGCATGCTATGTTGGTGCTGGAATGTGTGACAACACTTGTGGGCTGCCCCCAGCACATCTTTGGGTTGTTAACACAAAGGACATTTTTTTTACTCTATGCTTCAATGTACATGTGATAAATAAAATTAATCTGAATCTAATGGCTCTCAGCTGCCATTCAGTTTTTCATCTGAGCCAGTTTTCTGTGTGACACCCGGGGGGGGGGGGGGGTACAGTTTACTCCATAATGATCCAGTTAACTTCAAACACATTCTATCCAAGTACAATTGTAGAGTAACTGTCGAGATCAAGCAAAGGGTTCCCCTCCAACTGTTTATTGTTTTAACTTCTATTAGGTCCCATGTAAAAGTACTACATTAAAGCAAGCACTAGAGAGGGTGCAGAAGAGATTCACTTGGAACTTGCCTGATGGAGCTTTTTTTATTTTCAGGAAAAACTAGAGAGGCTGAGTATGTTTTCATTAGAATGGAGGAGACCAAGAAGGGGGAATCTGACAGAAGCATACAAAGTTATGAAGGGCAAAGTTAGGAAACCCTTCCCCATAAAGAGGGATCTAACATTAGATGGCATATGTTTATCATAAAACACAAGGGATTTAGAGGGGATGCGAGGAAGAACTTTTTCCACCAAAAGGACAATCTAGAACAGACAACCCCAATAGGTGGACCACAGGCCAGGTCCGGACCGCGAGAACCAAACGTCTGGACCATGCCGACCCTTTGGCACTTACATGAACGCACCTGTCATAACATGTAAATAAAGCGCGCGCTGCACTAATTTATTTTAACCTCATCCCACACCGTACACATTCTTTTTCTGTGTGACATCATGTCTCATCTAAATCAACTTAATCTGCAATTACAAGGCAACAACCACACTGTTGCTGACATGTACGAGGCGATTGAAGCTTTCCAGTCAAAGCTGAACCTTTTGGCAGGAGACATTCACGGGAAAAAGTTGCACTTTCCACGTCTGCGGGAGCATTGCGAGAAGAACGAAATGCGGGAGGATCCAGTGATGAAGGATTTCGTGATGAGCCTGGCAGAAAACTTCAGGGAACGATTTGAAAGCTCCCCTAAACTCTCAGGTGACATCCTCCCCTTCCTGAGATGGCCATTCTCCATTTCCGCTGACAGCCAGTGGATTGCAGAGGCCAAAAAGCTGGTGCCTTCCATAGATGAGGCAACTCTTCAGATGGAGGTCTTGGAAATGGGAACATCTGATTTGCTCAAAGCACAACACAAGGACATTGGGGCGAGTGACTTTTGGATCATCACCAAGCTCTATTCAAAAACACAAGAGCTATTGCAATGCTCCTACTCACACTGTTCCCCTCCACATACACGTGAGTCATCGTTTTCTTCAATGAACTCTATCAAGAACCAGGACAGAAACAGACTCTCCAATGCACATCTTGGCCAGTGCCTCAGGATTGCCACAATAGAACACAGGCCTGACATCAGGAGGATTGCCTCATCCCGTCGCTATCACTTCTCTCACTGACTGGTGAGTGAATCAATTTATTTTTGTCCATTTGTCAATCTTACTGTGGTATAATAATATTACAACAATAATACTGATAATTTCATTTATAGCTACACTTCATTCTTCAAATGCTATATAGCTTAATTAAAAAGAACAAATAGATTAAATGAGAGAACAGAAACATTGGAAAAGGCAGTACTACTGAAACTCATTGTGTGGAAGAGAAGTGTTCTCTGTGTGGAAGAGAAGTGGTGAAGACTACCATGTTTTGTGTGCGTGTGTTCGTTCATGTATTTTAAGTGCCAGATGAGTTCTCAATGTGACAGCTGACAGTTGTGATAGCTAGGTCATAATTAAATGGTTGGTTTTGGATTTATTTTGTTTCAAGAGTGCATTTTTTCTTCTGTGACTCACAACACAGGTTTGAGAATTACAGGCCTAAATTATTACTACTACTACTGCAATAATAATAATAATAATAATAATAATGGTAATAGCAGCAACAACATCTGCCCATAAAACAACTTACAGGTGTACTGAAAAGAAACTCTAGATGTTTTGGCCCTTGGCTTGGCATGCTTGACATAATTTGGCCCTTGGGGAAAACTAATTGGGGTACCCTGATCTAGAACCTAATGCCCAAGGCAGGAACTCTCAGCACATCTAGGTATCTCAAGGAGCAAATGAATCAGCGAAGCACAAGAAAATGAATTATAGGTAGGTACTTGGTCAGCATGGACATGGTAGACCAAAGGGTCTGTTTCTACATTTTATAAAGGCCTCGATGAGTTTACAAAATCAAATTATTGCCAAGAAATCTATTATTTGTATAAGACTGGCTGCACTATTTGGTGTCATTCTAACTGGTTTTTGGATTGGAAATGGTACAATTATAAACATTTTCATAGCATCACAACATTTTGGGAAAAAAATTCGTATTTAATATACAAAAGTAATTGAAATGACTTTCTACCTCACCTCATCTTTCAAAACTTCTCCAGCATCATAGCACCAATCAGTTTTCCTTAAATGCCAATTTTCTCCTGCAGAACAAACACAGATTTCCATGAGTGAACTCTTAATATTCTGATAGCAATTTCATAAACATTAATATTTTTCTCAACTTATGTTTCCTGAAGTATCCTTGAAAATTTAGTCTAAATCCAAGTTTATTTTGTTACCAGTGACAATGCAAATACTTTGCTGAATTCTTTACTGTCGATCGGGTTGAGCAGTCAAGGACATTAAGTTTCTTCATTTGAAGCCACTCATGCATTGCTCTGATAGTGTGCTTTGTGTCATTGTCCTGCTGAAAAATGAACTTCCCCAGTTTAAGCTTTCTGGTAGAGGCTAACAGGCTTTTACCAAGGATCTCTTTATTTTAGCAGCATTCATTTTCCCATCATTTCTGACCAGATTTCCAATCCCTGCTGCTGAAAAGCATACCCACAGCATATTGCTACTTCCTCCATACTTTACAGGAAGGATGCTGTTACCTGGCTAATGATTACACCACACGTACCACTAAAAAAAACATATCTTTGCCTGTAAAGACTGTGCAAAGTGTCACTTAGAAAATACTGTAAAGATGTGGAAGGAGGTCTTGTGGAAATGAGATTAAAGTAAAACTTTTTTGCTTCAACACTAAGCAGCACATGTGGCATAAGTCTAATATTGCGCATCAGCCAGGTAACACCATCTATGTGGTGGAGGTAGCATCATGCTATGGGGATGTTTTTCAGCAGCAGGGACTGCAAACCTGGTCAAAACTGATGGAAGAGTGAAAGCTACTAAATACAGAGATCCTAGATAAAAACCTGCTAGCATCTTTCAGCCGGGCAACAATCAAAATCACACTGCTAGAGCAATGCATGGAGTGGCTTTAAATGAAGAAAATTGATGTCCTTGAGTGGCCCAGTCAGAGTCCTGACCTTAACTCAATCGAACATCTCTGGCAAGATCTCAAGATTGCTGTCCACCACTGCTCCCCAATGAACCCAGCAGAGCTTGAGCATTTTTGCAAGGAGGAATAGGCATATATAGTGCAAGGCTGACAGAGGCTTATCTAAAGACTACTGGCTGTAATAGCTGCGAGAGATGGTTCAACTAAGTTCTCAGAATCAGGTTTATTATCACTGGCACGTGATGTGAAATTTGTTAACTTAGCAGCAGCAGTTCAATGCAATACATAATCTAACAGAGAAGGAAAAAAAATAAAAACAATAATAATAATAAACAAGTAAATCAATTACAGCATACGTATATTGAATAGATTTTTTAAAATGTGCAAAAACAGAAATCCTGTACACTAAAAAAAGTGAGGTAGTGTCCAAAGATTCAATGTCTATTTAGGAATCGGATGGCAGAGGGGAAGAAGCTGTTCTTGAATTGTTGAGTGTGTGTCTTCAGGCTTCTGAACCTCCTACCTGATGGTAACAGTGAGAAAAAGGCATGCCCTGGGTGCTGGAGGTCCCTTCTGTGACACCACTCCCTGAAGATGTCCTGGGTACTTTGTAGGCTAGTACCCAAGATGGAGCTGACTAGATTTACAACCTTCTGCAGCTTCTTTCGGTCCTGTGCAGTAGCTCCTCCATACCAGACATTGATGCAGCCTGTCAGAATGCTCTCCACAGTAAAACTATAAATGTTTTTGAGTGTATTTGTTGACAAGCCAAATCTCTTAAAACACCCAAAAAAGTATAGCTGCTGCCTTGCCTTCTTTATAACTACATCAATATGTTGGGACCAGGTTAGATGCTCAGAGATCTTGACACCCAGGAACTTGAAACTGCTCACTATCTCCACTTCTGATCCCTCTATGAGGATTGGCATGTGTTCCTTCGTCTTACCCTTCCTAAAGTCCACAATCAGCTCTTTCGTTTTACTGGCGTTGAGTGCCAGGTTGTTGCTGCGGCACCACTCCACTAGTTGGCATATCTTACTCCAGTACGCCCTCTCGTCACCACCTGAAATTCTACCGACAATGGTTGTATTGTCTGCAAATTTAATTATGGTATCTGAGCCATGCCTAGCCACACAGTCATGTGTATTAGAGAGTAGAGCAGTGGGCTAAGTACACACCCCTGAGGTGCGCCAGCGTTGATCGTCAGCGAGGAGGATATATTATCACCAATCCACACAGACTGTGGTCTTCCGGTTAGGAAGTCAAGGATCCAATTACAGAGGGAGGTAAAGAGGCCCAGGTTCTGCAACTTCTCAATCAGGATTGTGGGAATGATGGTATTAAATACTGAGCTATAGTCGATGCACAACATCCTGACGTAGCTGAACAAAGGAGGATGAATAATTTCAAACTTCACTATTTTCCCTGTTTTTTGGACTCTCTACTGTGTAAAAAAGGAGCATGTGATTCTTAAATAAAAGTCCCCAGTTAAATTGATCAAAATCCTTGGTTGTAATACTCAAATTTATGTGAACAAAGGGTTGAGGGCTGAATACTTTCACAAGACACTGTAAACTAAAATAGGCAGTCAAACTATTGTAGGAGTTGGAATTCTTAAGTACCTGATAATCCAGCTTTCTCTAACATCAGCTTCAAGCACTGAAACGAGAGGTAGTAAGGTTGGAATGAAAGGTCATTTGAAACAATTACAACATATGGTAATGTTAAACATATAAACTACTCAAAAGTTTATCAAAGAACTAATTTACAAAAATAGCAGTCTTGGAGATTTTAAAAAGAGTAGTAACAACTGCATAATTTATTACACCAAGACAAAAAATTAAGGATAGAATCCTTGAAATAAGCAGGTCATAGAAAACAGTTGTGATGGTGGAATAAAGGGAAGCAAAATACATATCACAAGTCTAGAAAAATAAGGAGCTTTTAAACTGTGTGTATACTGTGAACTGTAAACTGTGTGTACACACACTCGCACATTTAGGCAGTTTTAGAGCTGGAGTTAATGGTAAAAAGAAAATAAATGATCATGGATAAAGATCGATCTGGTCCTCAGGTTGAAGAACTAAACTGGAAAAAGGCCAAATTTGAAGAAATGAGAAAGGATCTAAAAAGTGTAGATTGGAACAGGTTGTTCTCTGGCAAGGAAGTGATTGGTAAGTGGCAGGCCTTCAAAGAAGAAATTTTGAGAGCGCAGAGTTTGTATGTTCCTGTCAGGGTTAAAGGCAAAATGAATAAGAATAAGGAACCTTGGTTCTCGAAGGATATTGGAACTCTGATAAAGAAGAAGAGAGAGATGTATAACATGTATGGGCAACAGGGAGGAAATAAGATGCTTGAGGAGTATAAAAAAGAGTAAGAAAATACTTAAGAAAGAAATCAATCAGGAGGGCTAAAAGAAGACATGAGGTTGCTTTGGCAGTCAGGGTGAAGGATAATCCTAAGAGCTTCTACAGGTGTGTTAAAAGCAAAAGGATAGTAAGGGATAAAATTGGTCCTCTTGAAGATCAGAGTGGTCGGCTATGTATGGAACCAAAAGAAATGGGAGAGATATTAAATGGGTTTTTTGCATCTGTATTTACTAAGGAAACTGGAATGGAGTCTATAAGAGGAGGAGTTGCTTGCTGTCTTGAGGCAAATCAGAGTAGATAAATCCCCAGGACCTGACAGGGTATTCCCTCGGACCTTGAAGGAGACTAGTGTTGAAATTGCAGGGGCCCTGGCAGAAATATTTAAAATGTCGATATCCGCGGGTCAGGTGCCAGAGCATTGGAGGATAGCTCATAGAAACATAGAAAATAGGTGCAGGAGTAGGCCATTCAGCCCTTCGAGCCTGCACCGCCATTCAGTATGATCATGGCTGATCATCCAACTCAGAACCCTGTACCTGCTTTCTCTCCATACCCCCGATCCCTTTAGCCACAAGGGCCATATCTAACCTCCTCTTAAATATATTCAATGAACTGGCCTCAACTGTTTCCTGTGGCAGAGAATTCCACAGATTCACCACTCTCTGTGTGAAGAAGTTTTTCCTCATCTCGGTCCTAAAAGGCTTCCCCTTTATCCTTAAACTGTGACCCCTTGTTCTGGACTTCCCCAACATCAGAAACAATCTTCCTGCATCTAGCCTGTCCAATCCCTTTAGAATTTTATACGTTTCAATAAGATCCCCCCTCAATCTTCTATATTCCAGCGAGTATAAGCCTAGTCGATCCAGTCTTTCTTCATATGAAAGTCCTGCCATTCCAGGAATCAATCTGGTGAACCTTCTTTGTACTCCCTCTATGGCCAGAATGTCTTTCCTCAGATTAGGGGACCAAAACTGCACATAATACTCTGGATGCAGTCTCACCAAGGCCTTGTACAACTGCAGTAGAACCTCCCTGCTCCTATATTCGAATTCTTTTGCTATGAATGCCAACATACCATTTGCCTTTTTCACCACCTGCTGTACCTGCATGCCCACTTTCAATGACTGGTGTACAATGACACCCAGGTCTCGTTGCAACTCCCCTTTTCCTAATCGACCACCATTCAGATAATAATCTGTTTTCCCGTTCTTGCAACCAAAGTGGATAACCTCACATCTATACACATTAAATTGCATCTGCCATGAATTTGCCCACTCATCTAACCTATCCAAGTCACCCTGCATCCTCTTAGCATCCTCCTCACAGCTAACACTGCTGCCCAGCTTCGTGTCATCCGCAAACTTGGAGATGCTGCATGTAGTTCCATTGTTTAAAAAAGGCTCAAAAAGTAAGCTGGGAAGTTATAGGCTGGTAAGTTTGACATCGGTAGTAGCTAAATTATTGGAAGGAATACTAAGAGATAGGATAGACAGGGACTTATTAGAAAAAGTCAGCATGGCTTTGTGCGTGATAGGTCATGTTTAACTAATCTATTAGAGTTTTTTGAGGAAGTTACCAGGAAAGTGGATGAAGGGAAGGCAGTGGATGTTGTATACATGGACTTCAGTAAGGCCTTTGACAAGGTCCTGCATGGGAGGTTAGTTAGGAAGATTCAGTCGCTAGGTATACATGGTGAGGTAGTAAATTGGATTGGACATTAGCTCAATGGAAGAAGCCAGAGAGTGGTAGTGGAGGATTGCTACTCTGAGTGGGGGCCTGTGACTAGTGGTGTGCCACAGGGATCAGTGCTGGGTCCATTGTTATTTGTCATCTATATCAATGATCTGGATGATAATGTGGCAAATTGGATCAGCAAATTTGCTGATGATACAAAGATTGGAGGTGTAGTGGACAGTGAGGAAGGTTTTCAAAGCTTGCAAAGGGATTTGGACCAGTTGGAGGAATGGGCTGAAAAATGGCAGATGGAGTTTAATGCAGACAACTGTGAGGTATTGCACTTCGGAAGGTCAAACCAAGGTAGAACATACAATATAAATGGTAGGACACTGAGGAGTGCAGTAGAACAGAGGGATCTGGGAGTACAGATACATGATTCCCTAAAAGTGGCGTCACAAGTAGATAGGGTCGTAAAGAGAGCTTTTGGTACATTGGCCTTTATAAATCAAAGTATTCAGTATAAGAGTTGGAATGTAATGGTGAGGTTGTATAAGTCATTGGTAAGACCGAATTTAGAGTATTGTGTGCAGTTTTGGTCACCTAATTACAGGAAGGATATTAATAAGGTTGAAAGAGTGCAAAGGTTTACAAGAACGTTGCCGGGACTTGAGAAACTGAGTTACAGAGTAAGGTCGAATAGGTTAGGACTTTATTCCCTGGAGCGTAAGAGAATGAGGGGGTAATTTGATAGAGGTGTATAAAATTATGATGGGTATAGATACACTGAATGCAAGCAGGCGTTTTCTACTGAGGCTAGGGGAGAAAAAACCAGAGGTCATGGGTTAAGGGTGAAAAGCTTAAAGGGAACATTGGTGGGGCTTATTCATGCAGAGAGTGGTGGGAGTGTGGAATGAGCTGCCAGATGAAGTGGTGAATGCGGGCTCACTTTTGACATTTAAGAAAAACTTGGACAGGTATATGGATGAGAGGGGTTTGGAGGGATATGGCCAGTGGGACTGGGCAAAAAAATGGTTCGGCACAGCCAAGAAGGGCCAAAAGGCCTGTTTCTGTGCTGTAATGTTCTATGGTTCTAAAGGCAATTTGGATAACACCCTGATGCAAGAGAATGAGGTTATAAATAAGATGCCAAGGCCAAATGAAAGACATTTGGGGCAGGGGCAATGGGAGAGATGAGGCATGGTCTAGCATAATTTTCAATATGCAGCAATTTAGGCAGAGTGAGGAATGGGCTTAGCCCAGTAGTCAACACATCTTTGATCCCAACTTATGACAATGTCATAGGTTGAGTTTTTTTAATATATATATATAAAACCTGTGCTATACCTGGATTGCTGCGGTCATAAAGTAAATACAATGAAAAACTGTTAATTATTTAAAAAATCTATTCATAAACTGGTACAAAATTAACAGGTGCAGACTATAAAGCAAAAGCAAAATAGGTTAAGCGTATGAGAGTTTATCAAAATATTCACATCCAATCTCACTGCCAAAGAATGATTTTGTAACTTTAAACAAAACACTCAACTACTTGAAAATATAAGAACAGTTTTCAAACAGGGAATCACTACTGATTTGTTCCTCTGACTTCCCCTCACAACCCTAAGTCCACTACAATCTCCATCATTAAGCATTGGTGATAACTGCATAATTAAACAGTTGAGATATTCCTCCATATGATTAGTCAATAGAAACCAGAGGATCATTGTAATATTGTAAATATAGAAAATATACTACTTCCTTCTGTGTTGATTACCTAACATTAAATATTTGGAAGTGTGGCATGCAGAATAATTGATAAAAAAAAGCTAGAAAATAAGCTGAAAAATGGCAGATGGAATTTAATGAAGACAAGTGTAAGGTGTTGCACTTTGGCAGAACAAACCAAGGTAAGACATATAGTGAATATCAATCCATAACTGCTTGAAAATGGCATCTCAGGTAGATATGTTGGTAAAGGGGTTTTGGCACAATGGCCTTCATAAAGCAAGGCAATGAGTACAGGAATTGAGTTGCTATGTTGAATTTGTATAAAATCTTGATGAGGCCAAATTTAGAGTACGTGTGCAGTTTTGATCACCTACTTACAGGAAAATTACCAATAAGGTTGAAGAGTTCAGAGAAAATTTACACAGATCTTGCCAGGATTTGAGGGCCCAAGTTACTGAATAATAGGCTGAATAACTTAGGGCTTTATTCTCTGGAGTACACAAGAATAAGCAGAGATTTGATAAAGGTATACAAAATTATGAGGGGTAAAGATAGGGAGAATGCATGAAGATCTTTTCCCCTCAAGTTGGGAGATCTAGATCTAGAGGTCATAAATTCAGGGTGAAAGGTGAAATTTTTTAAGAGAAATCAGAGGGGGAGCTGCTTCACTCAAAGAATGGTTCAAGTGTAGAATGAGCTGCCAGCAGAAGTAATAGATGTGGGTTCAATTGTAACACTTAAGAGAAGTGAGAGAGATGGAGGGTTATGGTCTGTGTAGTGTTAGGAAGAAAATCAGGCTGATATGGAATAGATGTGCCAAAGCGCCCGTTTATGTGCTCTAAGACTCTACGACTCTATAAATAAAATATCAGGGAACATGAAACTAAAGAGGGTAGAGAAAAGACAAAGATCAGTTTTGATCTATATGAAAAATGATCAGCTCATGGGGCTAAGCTCCACCTTTCTGTATTTGTATTTTTAATATAACCTTTCATAAAATACTTGCGCCTAACACTGTATTCATTACAAGATTTTATTTAATATTTGTAAACTTTAATAATTTAAAATGTCATTTAATGGAAGTTTGACATTTACAGGTTTATATACATATGATATACACCAGACAGAAAGCATTATTCATAGAACTAAGTGATCACACCAGGCATTGGTCATAAGGAAGCTACAATAAAAGCTGCTTTAAAAAAAATCTCTGACAGGGTACACCCGCTTTTTACCTCTCGGACTGAGACGCTCCGTTCTACCACAATCTCCATTTCTGAGTTTAAGTGAATTCTGTCCCCAATAGTGAAATACAAGAACAGCTAGATTAAAAAAAGGATAAATTGTCAATCACATTGAATGATAATGTTCAATTGCACCAGTGATGAATTGGAGAAAGTGCTGAAAAATCTGACAAGATCTGGCAGAACAAATCAACATGCAATGCCACACATATTCTGGAAACAGGTCTATTTCAAGTTAAATCAATAGACTACCTAATTAGTTCAGATAAAGTGCAGTGAGTAGGGAAAATTCGATGAATAATTTAAGTAATAAACATTTCATTAGTCTACTAAAAGAAACAATAAATTGAGACATACTGAATTAATAGCCTGAACTAACTCACATTTCTCAGCATAAATATCTATTAAATTTCAAGGCTCTTGGACAAATGCAGAATCATCAATTTTTCTCTGCCAAAATTAGTAATTTAAAAATAGTTAGAATTGATTTTATTTTCAAAATTTTCATACAACTTATGAAAATGTTTTATTTTTACTGATTGTAAAACGTGTCTGCACGACGTATGACAAGGCTGGGGGGAGGGAAGTCTTTAAAAATCAATAGTTTTCCAGAGGAATTTCATGGGCAAATGCACATCCATTGTCACTTGAGGCTGTGCAGCCTATCTGCACAGCTGTGTTGCTTACAGCCCTCAGATATTATCCTCTTGTATCCTGAGATTACTTCAGGGGAATAAGGAACCTGAACAGTAAGTGCAGGTAGTGCATGGGCTTAGGAAGATCAGGCCAATATGCATTTATCATTTAATTACCACAGAAAAGGCTGTGACTATGCAAACTATTTAATTTGAAATAAAAGACTGCTGAAGTGACTCAGTGGATCAGGCAGCATCCGTAGAGGGAAATGGGACAGTCCAGGATCCAGGTCAACTGCAGCCTGGATGAAGGGTCTCCACTCAAGAATTCAACAGTTCGTTTTTGCCCTGAGTTCCAGACTTTGCAGTTTTTGTGTTTCCAAACTATTGAGCTCTTCCATTGGATATGATCCAAGCTACAAGAATGAAAGAGTCCAGCATGTCAGGAGTAGTGACTTTGCCCAATACATCACAGGCACATTCCTTCCCATCACTGGTAATACCTACAGGAGGTACTGCCTCAATAAAGCAACATCTATCATCAAAGATTCCCACTATTTGGCCCATTCCCTCTTTTTACCGCTATCAGGAGGTACAGAAGTTTAGAATTCCACTGGGTTCAAGAATAGTTACTCACCCTTCAATGATTCGACTTTTGAATCGACCAGCAAAAGCATTATCACTGCAAATTAGCAAGACTATAACCACTTTGCAGTAAAATAGATTTGTTGTTCCAGTTGTATTCTTTCTTATAATTATGTTTTTCTTGTGACTCTGCTTGTATGATGTTGTCTACTTGTGATACTGCTGAAGCTAAGTTTTTAATACATGTACTTGTGCATAAGACAATAAACTTGATTTTCACTATGAAATGTGTTCAGCACTCTCAATCCATGAAGCCAAACTTGTAACTATGGTAAAAGCAAAATCCCTGGAAATGGAAACTATCATTCTAATGCTTCTGAACTTAAAGCAACATAGAAAAACTTTTAATTTATTTTGCTCACACTTGGATTCTACCTTACAAAGAATTTTAGCGACATATTGTGATTTTTTTCCTAGTTTATTTCTTTTTCAAACCTCAGTGCTGGCATTTCTTTCCAACAAACTCTAAACACCATAGCTTAAAGTAATTCTCTCCGAGAATTAGCAGAGTGCACTGAACAGTATTAGAAGAAACAAATGCAAATATGAATAATTGTTTAGCACTTTCACCTTTAAAAGCAAGAAATAGCACTTGTCAATACAGTTTGGAAACTACCCTAATCTCTCTTACCTGTGTGTCAGTTGGAGTGCAGCCAGGAAAAAGTGCCAAAGTGCTTCCTGTTTTCAACCCAGCATCTTTCACAGCCAAATTTTCATATACTGGAGGCAAGATGCAAACAGATATCAAGGACAAGCATATGGATCAAAGAGAAAATCATGTATGACTTCTCCCAAAAACAAGAGGCAATCGAGTTCAAGGTAGACAGAAGGAGAAACCCATTGAGCCCATTATAAGAGTAGTGCACTCACCTGGTGGGAGGAGCTTTCCAACTCTGTCAATTGGTCTCAGACAGATTTCATTCTCTGCAAGACAAAATAACATCGAATTAACTAGATCTATGTGTAGTAGCTGTTTAAAAAAACATAGTTTCATCAAACTTATTCAAAAAATGATTCAATCTGTGTCCCTTTTCCTGCCTGGTTAGTAAAAGAGAACCAATTCTCACTGATTAAGACTTCCAGTGAGAAACAATGAAGTTCCATCTATATATTTTTCCTTAACTTTGGCATTCAAAGCATTTTGAGTGTATAAGGTACTTTTCAAGTGCATATTGCAATGTAGGGGATACACAGCAAACTGCAAGTTTTTGCAAACAGGTTTGTATTTATGAGTAAATAATGTTTTATTGTTATATCACACTGGTGTGGGTAACATCATTAGATGAAGCAAAATATTAATCATGTTCTTACACCTCAAGTATAGCCTCCTCCCATCATCAACCGAAGGTGTACATACACCTAGTGGCTACTTTACAAGGTACACCATTACAACTGCTCGTTAATGCAAATATCTAATCAGCCAATTATGTGGCAGCAACTCAATGCATAGAAGCATGCAGACATGGTCAAGAGGTTCAGTTGTTTAGACCAAACATCAGAACGGGGAAGAAATGCAATCTAAGTAACTTTGATGCCCGAATGATAGTTGGTGCCAGATGGGGTGGTTTGAGTATCTCAGAAACTGCTAATATCCTAGGATTTTCACATACAACAGTCTTTAGAGATTATAGAGAATCATGTGAAAAACAAAAAAACATCCAGTGAGTGGCAGTTCTGTGGGTAAAATCGCCTTGTTAATGAAAGAGGACAGAGCAGAATGGTCAGACTGGTTCGATCTGACAAAGGCAACAGTAACTCAAACAACCGCACATTACAACAGTGGTGTGCAGAACAGCATCACTGAATGCTCTTTGTATCAAACCCTGAAGTGTATGGGGAAAAAAGCAGAAAACCATGAACATACAAAAATACACTCAGTAGCCACTTTATTAGGCACCTCCTGTACATAATAAAGTGGCCACAGAGTGTATGTTGGATTACACAGAAAACTGAATCGTACTGGATAGTGAGAATTCCTGTAAAAAAAAATTGTCTTTACTTACAAAAGTACTCATTACCTTTTCCACTACTTTCCTCCAGTTTCTCAATTGCATTAGATTTAATTTCTGAAATGAGCTGAAAGAAAATAAAACAAAAAAATGGTTTAGCAAATAATTCACATAATGATCCAATCACATAGAACTAACCGTTATGACTGTGACCAAGTCTCTGGAGAAATTGTTAGATATGAAAGTCTTCATTCATCTCAACAAGCTTTTTTTATATACTTCAAAAATAAACTTCATTCACAACAAAAATATATGAAAAGAAAAAAAAGAGTGCAACATTTTACATTCATGGTCATTAGCAGATTAACATTTTTTTTAAAAACCATGGTACCATTGTCAATTATGTGGCCACTGGGGTGATACACCCTTCTGTTGTTTGAGGGCCTTCACCCCCACCCAACTGAGCCCTTCAATGTGCAGTAGCAGGTAGAGCTTCCTTACAGAACTTTGGTATAAGCTGCACTAAACTTCAGTGGATCCCTCAATTCGTGGTCTTGTAGCCTGGAATGTGCCTTTCAGCAGCATCTCACTGTGCCAGAAGACAAACAAGTTTTGGGCAGACCAAAGAGGATCTTACACCAAATTGATGAAGTTCCAGCAGCATTTGATGTCTGTCTCAGAGTGCACCCTGGAGACAGCCTGTGGATCAGAGTCCACTGTTATGCTTCTACTGGGAATGAACTGAGAGAAGGAGTTTTGCATCCTTCTCCACACCTTAGCAAATCCAAAATATTCAGAGGTGGGTGACTATTTCCATTCAGCACAACCATCCTGAGGGCAGTGTGTGTTGGGGATTATATGTCATCCATTCAGGAAGGATCTCACTGTGAGGGTCCCTCTCAATGCCAGTGAAGGGAGATCTTTGTGCTTGTTAGTGAATCCTGACGATGATGCATTCTGCCTGATGATTTGGACCGTTGCTAAGGGAGACACTCCACTGTATCCAGAATCTCTGTCCCACAGCTTCTGCAAGACTTTCTCTACTGACCCATTGTCTGATGGACCTGTGGTGTGGCAACATTTAGCTAAATAGGACATTGCATGGTAAAAGGACCAGACTATCCTCTGCAACATTAGGGATAAGTAGAACTTCAGTACACAGTGACATTTGGTGTGCATGCACTTTGGATCCGTACAGTCTGATAAAACCACTCACAAAGGTAGTCATCAGGATGTGGGAAATATTAGACCCACTTCTGCCTTCATTCTATGGGGACTTATGTATTGTAACCTGTCGGACTCGATCCTTCCTGGATCCCAGATGAACTGGAAGGCAGCCGAGGTGATTACTAAGGCAGAGGAGCAAAGAACAAGCCACAGCTGCACCAAGTATAGCAGCCCTGAGAGTACAGAAGATTGGCTGACTGGCTGGAGGCAAAGAGTGGGAATAAAGGGAGTCTATTCTGGTTGTCTGCTGTTGATTAGTGGTGTTCCACAGGGGTTGTTACTGGGGCTCTGCAGAAGGATTTGATAGATTTGGAGAATGGGCAAATAAATGGCAGATGGAAAATAGTGGAAAAAAAGTCCACGTGCCCTTTGGTAGAAGGAATAAAGGTGTAGACTATTTTCTAAACGGAGCAAAGTCAGAAATTAGAGGTGCAAAGGGGCTTGGGAGTTCTAGTGCAGGATTCCATAAAATTTAACTTGCAGGTTGAGAAGGTAGCAAGGAAGGCAAATTCAACATTAGCATTCATTTTGAAAGGGCAAGGATGTAACGCTGAGGCTTTATACAGCATTTGGAGTATTGTGAACAGTTTTGGGCTCCTTATCTAAGAAAGAATGTGCTAGCATTGGAGGTTCATGAGACTGAGGTGAAAGGATCAACATACAAGGACCATTTGGCTCTGGGCCTGTACTCATCGGAGTTTAGAAGAATGAGACGGGATCTCACTGAAACTATAGAATGTTGAGATGTCTAAATAGAATGGACATAGGATGTTTACAATAGCGGGGAGGAGTAGGATCGGAGGCCAGTCTCAGAGTGCAATATTAACCTTTTAGAACAGAGATGAGGAATTTCTTTAGCTGGGCATCTGTGGAATTCATTGCTACACACAAATGTGGAGGCCAAATGATTGGGTATATTTAACGTGGTTCTTGATTAGTAAGCGCATCAAAGGTTACTGGGAGAAGGCAGGAGAAGGCCAGTGTTGAATGGTGGAGCAGACTTGATGGGCTGAATGGTCTACTGCTCCTACGTGTTATATGTCTGTCACACTTGGTCTTGGCAAAGAGTTCTATGCAGCACACAAACAAGGGAGGGGAGAGTGGATAACCCTGCTCAACTCCAGAATTAATGGGGAAGCTATCTGTCTTCCATCCACTGATCTGAACTGCACTATGGATATCTGTGTTGAGCAGCTGAATCCAATTTCTGATTCCTTTCCCAAAATCCATTTCGAGAGTATGTCTGTCACGTACGTCCTGACAGCAGAGCAAAGCTGTCAAAGAATTTCCTGCCTGATATAGCACAGGTTTGGTTTGGGTGGATCATCTGTCCCAAAGAAGGACAGCATAAGATGATCCACCCAAACCAAACCTGTGCTATATCAGGCAGGAAATTCTTTGACAGCATTGCTCTGTTGTCAGGACGTACGTGACAGACATACTCTCGAAATGGATTTTGGGAAATGAACTGAGACAATTTTGGTCCTAAACTTCAATTGTTTATTTCTTAAAATAACTTTGATCTAGGTGCCTTGTTTGATGTAGGCCAATTAGTATAGAACCATGGCTTTTATGGTGATCTAATGCATATGAAAATGACTTATAGTTATATGAATTTATAAACCACATCTTGAACAGCCAGACCCCCTGCAGTGGGCTGGCAACTTGTGCTTTGTAGATGCCTTTTAATTTCAAAACTGACGGCTGCTCTTGCTTTACATTTCAATAGGTTTATTTTTGAATACTGGTTGTTTTTTGTCTGTATTACCTGCTACCCTAAGATATCACATTCTTATAATTCCCTAACACCAACATAGTAAAATAACCCAAATGTTTCAAGTGAGTGGTATTGGACATCACTTGATACCATACAAGTTCATATATTAGGACAGATTGGCTAAACAGGGAATTTTAAAAGAGCATATTAAAGTTTTTAATTGTTATTATCATTTCATTAAGAAACAGTATATTACAATGTACTTACCAGGTACCAGTGTACTTAACAGGCACCATTTATATGGCTTTGCTAGTTGCAGCAGTTTCGCAGAAAAATTAAATACAGTGGTAATTGTGCATCTGGTGAGCATGTGTGCAATCTGGACTTAAATAACAGAACTCCAAATAGTGTTCAGCTTAAGGAAATGAGATATAAACTTACTTAAACGTACAACGATGACACGAGGAATCCTAGCTACTCTAATGTACAGCACTACAGTTTAAACCCCACACCATCACAGCTTTGTTGTTATTCATAAGCTTTTTTAATTATGAAGTCTGGGGTCACTGGCATAGCAAACACATGGACTGCAGTGTTGCAAAAAAAAGGTCAGATCACCAGCAGCCTTATAATGGCAAATGGGTATAGGCATTACATGCTGGTCTTACCACTAATTCAATACAACAAGAAGCTTAAATAGTTAAAACTTTATAAAAATGAAATTGAAAACTTCCAGATATTTGATTCAAACAAGATTATTAAACTCTCCATAGATGCTGCTTGGCCTGCCGAGTGCTTCCACATTTGCTGTTTTGGTTTCAAATTTCAGACTGACTGTTTCTTTAATCCAATTTTTCACTGTTGCAGATGATGTAAAATATGCAAGAGCATCCAGAAGTAGTCCATTGTACTGACTTCATAACAGCCCTCATGACATCATACATTTCAATCCTCAATCTGTTTTTAAACAGAATTTTTATCTAATCATATCATCGACCATAAACCCAATACCTCTACCAACTAGAAGGTCCAGTGGAAGAGCATGTGAAGACAACGAATTCCCCTACAAGTCATATATTATTATACCAAGGGTATACATCTCTACTCTTTCATTATAACTAAAGGCTTAGAATTTGCCATTTAATATCAACATGGAAATTTCTTTACAAAGATAGCATAATTTCAAAAATATGGCTCAGACCCATCACAGTTCCGAAAGACGATGAGGGAGGAGAAAATGAAATGGGATTGATGACAATGCTCCCAACCTTAAATGACTCACCCTCTGACAGCAGTGACCATTATAAACCATTTATTTTTCAGAGAATAAAGATCTTAAAGAATTATTTGTCACATGTACTCGAAACCTACAGTGAAATACATCGATTGCATCAATGAACAACAGAATCCAAGGATGTGCTGGGAGCAGCCCACAAGTGTCACCTTGTTTCCAGTGCCAACAAAACGTGCCCACAATTAACTAACCCATTTCTGGAATGTGGGAGGAAAGCCATGGAGTCATGGAGAGAACATACAAACTCCGTACAAATAGTAACAATAGGGTGGTGGCAACTGAACCCTGATCACTGATCGTTGGAATTGTAAAGTGTTACGCTAACTGCTACAATACTGTGCCACCCAAGTACAGGTTCTAAACAGTTGTGAATTTTAATAATAGCATGCATTATGTTTTAAATACCACACAAAACTACTCACCATCTCCATGGTAACTGCAACAGTCACCACTGCCCCTGCAGATTGTGACAATCCTTCACCACAGTAATTCTTGATCTGTAGCCAGCTGCGATCAGTCTGTGGTGCTACATTTACAAGGATATCATTGGGACAGGGAACACTGTGAAAGCCATTAAATACAAAGTGATTTACTTGAAGTACAAACAAGGAATCAATTGCAATTGTTTTTCTTTTCTTGATGAAAGCACAAATTTTACTTAAATTTTAATATTTCCAATACAATTCATTTTCCACATGCCGAAGAAGAACTTGGATTTTGTTTAATGTTACTTTCAAAAATGTTATTGCGAGGACCAAATTTTCAAACTTCTATCAAATAAGAATCTGGCAAAACCACACTTGGGAGCTTAGGATAATGGATTAACATCTAATAGAGACTGATCACTTAATTCCCTTAGCAATTGCAGGGAGTAATGTAAATGGAACTGTCAATATTTTTCTCCAATAGTTTAAGGCTATAGAACAAAATCTGGTACGTCATTAGCACTGATATAAATTGCTTTAAATTCTTACCTCAGGTCACAGGATTTCTGGTCTGTTGCTAACACGGAATCGCCATCTTTAAGTTTTAGTTCTGCTAGGGTTTTGTGTGCATCTTCACTGGCATATGCAACCCAATTTGAGGACATTTCATTCTCCAATCTCCTATAAAAAAGAGTTAGCTCCTCTGGAGAAATTCCTGTTGATAAGGCTAGAGCTTCTCGAACTGAACTGAGCAACGTGTTCCGGGTGAACACCTTCTGTGTCTCATTGTACTGTATGGTTTCAATTTCTGATTTACGCCTTGTTCTGGGATACAGTATTTTAAGTAGTAATGGCTCAAACTCCTCACCTGTTTGTATCTTTACACCACCAACCTGGCAACAGAATAGTTAACAAAACATACATTAACATTAAGTCTCTAAATTACATGATTACATAAGCAAAATCTGTAATTTCTATATGTATGCAGAAAAGCATTAACAACCCAAAGGATAAGGAAGCAACAGACCCACTTAAGTTAAAGGATAAATGAAACAAACAGATGAACAAAACAACACAACAGACTGTAAAAATAGAAATATTCACAGCAGGGAAGAATTGCACAAAGTAACCAGTACTTGTTTAGTACCAGACACTTTAAACATTGACAACACCCAAACACACACATGCATGTCAAATGCACAAGCTGAGTCCTGAGTGTAAATGCACACCAAATACATCCTAAGAAGCTGCATACTGAAATTTACAAGCCATTTAAAAATGTATGTTTATCTTTCAGCTACAATTACTTGAACCAGTCCCTAAAGAGTAATAAATCTGAAGAAACAGACCAAATAAGAAACTAGTTCTACAACTATACTCTAGGTGTCAGCATTGGTTCAACAATTACACTCAGCAAGGTGTAGGTTCGAAAGATTCAAGGGAATCCTGCTCTGTCAGAGGAAGTTTGCAAAACAGATGTTTGAACAGTCACTACTTTTGTCCTATTGTACAGGCCTAAATGAGATTTCTCATTTGGCAGGGGAGATGTTAAGAGTATCTTGACCAATAGATATATTTCATTGAGTATTCCTCATCCCCCATGCAAGACTACAAACAGGTCCACCCTGTCCACCCCTCACTCCAGTAGTTTCCATGAGATTCAGATTGAGACACCACTGGTCACGAGTTGTTTAGGCATGTACTTAAAAACCATCAAATATATATTGTTTTTTCAAATATAAAGAGTAACAGAGAAGTGAGGGTGGATATTGGACAGCTGGAAAATGACACTGGAGAGATTGTAGTGGAGGACAAAGGAATAGCGGATAAGCTTTAATAAGCATTTTGATTCAGTGTTCACTGTGAAAGACATTAGCAGTATGCCAGAAATGCAAGAGTGTCAGGAGGCAGAAGCAAGTGTTGCTGCTATTACTAAGGAGAAGTTGCTTGGGAAACTGAAAGGTCTAAAGGTAGACCTGAGCCAGGTGGAGCAGGCGTCAAGGTTCTGAAAGACATAGCTGAAGAGATGTGCATGCATTAGTAATGATCTTTCAAGAATCACTAGAATTTGGAATGGTTTCGGAGGATTGGAAAATTGCAAACTTTAAGAAGGGATGAAGGCAGAAGAAAGTTAATTATAGGACAGTTAGCCAAATTTTAGTGTTTAGGAAGTTGTTGGGGAGTCCATTACTAAGGATGTGGTTTTGGGGTACTTGAAGGCACATGATAAAAAAAGACCAAAGTCAGCATGGTTTCCTTTAGGGGATATCTTGCTCGACAAATCTGTTGAAAATCTTTTAAGAAAATAACAAGCAAGATGGACAAAGGAGAGTCAGTGTATGTTGTTCACTTGGATTTTCAGAAGGCCTTCAACAAGGTGCCACACAAGGCTGCTTAACAAGATCAAAGCCCATAGTATTACAAGAAAGATACTAGCATGGTTAGAAGTTTGTCTGACTGACAGGAGTAAAGAGTGGGAATAAGGAAGGCCTTTTCTAGTTGGCTGCTGTGACTAGTATGTTCAGCAGGAGTCAATGTTGGGACCACTTCTTTTTACATTATATGTTGATGATTTTGAATACATAATTGATGGTTTTGCGGCCAAGTTTGCAGATGATATAAAACTAGGTGCAGGGGCAGTTGGCGTTGAGAAAGCAGGTAGTCTGCAGAAGTACTTGGACACATTGGAAGAATGGACAAAATAGTAGCAGATGGAATATGGTGTAGATAAGTGTATGGTCATGTACTTTAGCAGAAGGAATAAAGGTGCAGACTATTTTCTAAACGGGAAGAAAACTCAAAAATCAGAGGTGCAAAGAAACTTGGGAATCCTTGTGCAGGACCGCACTTGGGAGTATTGTGAACAGTTTTGTACACCTCATCTTAAAAAACATGTGCTGCTATTGGAGATGGTATGGAGTAGGTTCATACTGATTCTTGGAATGAAAGGGTTAATGTATGAGGAGCGTTTGATGGCTCTGGGCCAGTATTCACTGGAGTTTAGAAGAATGAGGGGGGGATCTTATTGAAACCTATTGAATATTAAAAGGTCTGTGTAGTGTGGATGTGGGGAGGGTATTTCCTACTGTGGGTGTGTCTAGGACTAGAGGGCACAGCTTCAGAATAGAGGGACATCCATTTAGAACAGAGATGAGGAATTTCTTTAGCCAGAGGGAGGTGAATCTGTGGAATTCATTGCCACAGACAGCTGTGGAGGCAAAGTTATAGAGAATACGTACTTAAAACTGAGGTTGATACATTCTTAAATAGTCAGGGTGTCAAATGTTACATGGAGAAGACAGGAGAATGATAATAAATCAGCCATGGTGAATTGGCAGAGCAGACTCGTTGGACCAAATGGCTTAATTCTCCTCCAATTTCTTATGGTACTGAGACTGTAAAGATGCAAAATGCCCAGTTTTTCTTTCCTAATCAGACAGTATTTGTGAACGATACTATGAAATGCTTTCAGTTTAGACAGTAGATTAAATTGCATTCACCACCATATGGCAAAAGCACTGTTAAGAATTTGAGAAAATTTTTGAGTAACTCAAAATTACTCAAATTTATTCACAACAAAAAATAGCTTACATTTTCTTTAAAATAATGGATAATTGTGATTTATGCAAAGATTAGTGTCAACCAGTAACAGTGGGTATAATCACTACATTTAGTAGGAAAAAATATGAATACTGACCGTTGTCAGTGTTTGAGGATTATCGCAATGTGAGGTATCATGGTAGTTGATTTTAGGTGACTCTGAAGTGAATGGGTGAGTGACAGTGAAGGCAGTGGGGGTGGGGCAGAGATGAGGAGTTCAGCGAACAGAAAAAAAAGTAGACAGAGGATGAATCTACATATAGACAGAAGATAAAGGAACACAGAACTGGGCCTTCTGTCCACTATGTTCTATTAATCATTGACCTATTCCAAGATAATTTAAGGCTTCTCTCCCACATAACCACTCATTTTTATTTCATCCATATGGCAATCTAAGAGTCTCCTTGAATCTCCCTAATGTATACATTCCAATCACCAGCACTGGCAGTGCATTCCACGTACTCACCACTGTGAAAAAAAATCTATCTCTGACATCCCCTCCATACTTTCTCTCTCTGTGACAATGTGACTTTCTTACTCTATTACAGAGTTTTTAAATGCCCCTAATGTATCTGCCTCTATCACCGCCCGTGGCAGGGCATTCCACGCACCCACTTCTCATTATCCCCCCTTATATTAGCAATTCCGTCCTGGGAAAAAGATGCTGGCTGTCCATTCCATCCATACCTCTTATCTTGTACACCTCTATCAAATCACTTCTCATCCCCCTTTGCTCTACCTACCTAGCTCAATCTAACCTCATAAGACTTCCTCATACTCTAGCCCAAGCAGTATCTTGGTAAATCTCCTCCGCACTCTTTCTAAAGCTTCCACATCCTTCATATAATGAGGCAACCAGAAATGAACAAATTACTCCAAGTGTGGTCCAACCAGAGTTTTAGAGAATTACAAAATTACCTCACGGCTCTTGAACTCAATCTCCGACTAACAAAGGCCAACACACCATACAACTTAACTAGTGTGACAACTTTGAAGGATCTTTGGACGTGGACCCCAAGACTAATCAGCAATGGGGACTTATCTATCCAAATGTTTTTCAAAAGTTCAAGCACATCCCCTTTCTTAACGACGACACGTGCCAGCATTATAGTCCGTTCTACACTGTCCTCACATTCATCAAGTCTCTTCCACTAGTGAATACTGAAGCAAAGTATTCATTAATGACCTCCCCCACCTCCAGGCACATTTTCTCTTTTATTCCTGATCAGTCCTACCCTCACTTTAGTCATCTTGTTTTTCATAGACATGTAGAATGCCTCAAGGTATTCCTTATTCCTACTCACAAAGGGCATGTCATAACCCCTTCTAGCTCTAAGTCCCTGCTTAAGCTCCTTCCTGGCTATGCTACATCATTCAAGAGCCCTGTCTGATGTTTGTCCTAAACCTTAAGTATACTTCCTTCTTTCTGACTAAGTACACCACCTTTCTTGTCACCCACACTTCCTTCATCTTTTCCCTGGCTCAATGGGACAAACCTATCCAGAATCCTATTCAAGTGCTCCTAAATAACCTCAATGTTTTGTTGTACATTCCCTTGAGAACATCTGCTCCCAATTTATGCTCTTAAGTTCCTGCATAATAGCGTTGTAACTACGTCTTGCCCAATTAAATATTTCCCCATACCATCTGCTCCTTTCCTTGTCCAAGGCTATGCTAAAGGTCAGGGAGTTTTGGTCACGGTCTTTGAAATGCTTACCCACTGAGAGATCTGTCACCTGACCAGGTTCATTGCCTAATACGGCCACTTCTCTAGTCGCCCTGTCCACGAATTATGTGTTCAAAAAAGATTTCTTATTAATTCTGCCCCATCTAAACTTCTTGAGCTAAGGAAGTGTCAATCGATATCAGGAAAGCCGAAGTCATCGAAGAGGAGCTAGACATAAATATCTATAAGCAGAAAGCATTTGGAATATGATAATATAGAGAAGTACAAGAAAACATGAAAAGAAAATACAAAGAAGCAGGCCAAGAAAGAGGTTGAGTGATGAAGGCACTAAACAGTGATTCCTTTGCTTGCATCTATGGAAACAGTTTTATTTCTATCTTTGATATCTCTTTTTTTCCCCTTTCAAGGTTCTTTTGAAGACCCTGACCTGGAGTTACATGCTGACTTTGGTTCTTTGTGGGAACGAGACCTGTTCTCAGGGCCTCATGACTGGCTGCTTTTCAATATGCTAAGGACACGGCCTAGAAGACTAGCGCGCCTTCAGGATGCCGGATTTTCGTGGCTCTAGAGGCAAGTGGATGCAAGGCTGGTGCTGCTGCCGATGACTGATGCTTCATGGGAGAACAAGGAAGATCGTAAACAGTGGGCTTGCTGTTGGCTGTGCACGGAAAAAGCGACGCAACAGACTTTTATCACCATAAATCAGCGAGTTGTTTGTCATGTCTCCCTACTCACTGTGAAACGGGAACACCTTTTTTTCCCCTTATTAGGGAGAGAGTGCCTGTGTTATGTTGAATACCGCGTGAATGAGTAGTCTTTGGGCACTGCAAGTCTGTGTCTTTATTGATGCTTTGCTGCACGCTTGAGTGCTCGGTGGGGAGGGCCGATGTTTTTTTGCTCTTGAGGGGGTTTTGTTGCCTTGCTGCTGCTTGTGCGTTGGGGGGAGGGCTTTGGGGTTCTAACATTTAATAGTTATTCATTCTTTGTGGCACTCCTCTGTTTTCATGGATGTTTGTGAAGAAAAAGAATTTCAGGATGTATACTGTATATATTTCTCTGACATTAAATGTACTTATTGAAACAATTTCCTCTCATAGAGGATTCCAGAACAGAAACAATATTAGAGCCAAATTATAGATACAATCTTCCACGATGCTTTAATCGGCGAGAAATGTAGTCAATCATGGCCCCTTGTCTCATATCTGAGCTTCTCCTCATGGTAGCTCACTCTCACATTTCTCTTCTGGAGTTTTCTCAGGGACAGCATATCACAAGCTCACTCGATCGAACTACAGACTGTAAGTCACAGGCTCCAACAGTTTCAAAAACAAAATTAAGATAAAAAGAATAAATAGGATACATAGAAAAACTGAAATGACAGATCATCTGGAAGATGTCACCTGAATAGTCATTGTTCACTGGTGCCAACTTGACCGGAGTTGGTCTATGTGATCTACATTATACTACATGGTAATTTATAGCCACGTACAGTGTACTGTCAAAAGATGTCTAATACTTAAAACTATGGCATGATGATCTTAATTGCTACCACAAAATACTTGTATGGTTTCAGAGAGATTATGCCACTAGCTTTAGTTAGGCTTATTTATCACAAGATTATTCCATATGGAGGAAGGGAAATTCAGAAGAGGGAAAATAAGGGGCAAGTATCTATTTGTTCAAATCAGAGAAGACCAGAGAGGGCACATTCGTAATTTGTGATGACCTTGCCAGAGATAAACACAAGAGATTCTGCAGATGCTGGGAAATCCAGAGCAACATACACTAAATGCTGCAGGAACTCAGCAGGTCAGGCAACATCTATGGTAATAAATACACAGTCGACATTTCAGGCTGAGACCCTTCATCAGGACTAGAAAGGAAGAGGAGAGGTGCCAGAATAAAAATGTAGGGGGAGGGGAAAGAGGACAAACTAGAAGGTGATAGGTGATAGGTGGAGGAGGAGCATGAAGTAAAAAGATGGGAGGTGATAGGTGTAAAAGGCAAAGGCAAGAGAAGGAGGAATCTAACAGGAGAGAAGAGTGGACCATGGGATAAAGGGAAAGAGGAAGGGCACGGGCGAAGTGATAGGCAGATGAGGAGAAGGGGTACGAGGCCAGAGTGGGGAATAGATGAGAGGGAAGGGGAAGGAAAAACAGAAAAAAAAAATTACCAGGAGAAATTGATGTTCATGCCATCAGATTGAGGCTACCTAGAGCAAATAAAAGGGTTCTCCTCCACCCTGAGCATGGCCTTATCATGGCAGAAGAGGAGACCATGGACTGACGTGTCAGAACAGGAATGGGGATAGGAATTAAATTGGTTGGGCACTAGGAAATTCTGATTTTTGCAGATGGAGTGGAGGTGCTTCACAAAGTGTTAGGAGGCCACATCGGGAGAATCAGATACTGTATATGACCCCAACAGATTCGCAGGTGAATTGTTACCTCACCTGGAAGGACCGTTTGGGGCCCTGAATGGAGCTGAGGGAGGAGATGAATGGGCAGGTGTAGCATTTCTTCCTCTTGCAGGGATAAGTGCCTGGATGGAGAATAGTGAGAGGGAGGAATGGACAAGGAATCACAGAGGGAGTGATCCCTGCGGAAAGTGGAGAGTAGATGGGAAGTAAAGATGCATTTGCTGGTAGGATCCCGGTGCAGATGGCGGAAGTTGCAGGGAATGATGTGTTGGGTGCAGAAGCTCATGAGATGGTATACAAGGACAAGAGGAATTCTATCACTGTTGAGGTGGAGGGAAGATGGGGTGAGCGCAGATATCCAGGAAATGGAAGAGATGCAGGTAAGGGCAGCATCAATGGTGGAGGAAGGGAAACCCAAGTGCTTCTGTTTTCAAAGATAGTGGTAGTCTGGAACACACTCCCCAAGTAAAAATATTTAAAGTAGGTTTAGATGTTTATTAAGATGAATAGATCTCAGGAAGGGCAATGAAATTAGGGCTCAGCCTGACTAAATCAACATAAGATGCTTGACAGACTATATGCTCTCTTGCCCTTCCTGTACCTCCAATCCAGCATGACCATAGAGATATCCACAGCTAGAATTATCACATTCAGTCAACTGAATGTATAAGGTCGGGTGACAGGGAGAACTGGCAAAATATGGAAAATTTATCACTAACAAGAGAAAATCTGCAGATGCTGGAAATCAAAATAATACAGACAAATGCTGGAGGAACTCAGCAGGCCAGAGTAAACAGTCGACATTTCAGGCCAAGACATCCTGATGAAGAGCTCCGGCCCAAAACTTTGACGAAAATTTTATGTTAACCTCTGAACTCTTTATTCCACAAGACTATAAGATACAGAAGCAGAATTAGGCCATTTGGACCATCAAGTCTGCTCTGCCATTTCATCATGGCCAATTCATCTTTTTCCTCTCAGACCCATTTTCCTGCCTTCCCTCCCCCACCCTTCCCTCATGCCCTGACCAATCAAGAATCTATCAACCTCTGCTTAAATATGCCATCACAGCTGTCTGTGGCAACAAATTCCACAGATTCACCACTCATCGCCGTTCTAAAGATAGATAGATAGATAGATAGATACTTTATTCATCCCCATGGGGAAATTCAACTTTTTTCCAATGTCCCATACACTTGTTGTAGCAAAACTAATTACATACAATACTTAACTCAGTAAAAAATATGATATGCATCTAAATCACTATCTCAAAAAGCATTAATAATAGCTTTTAAAAAGTTCTTAAGTCCTGGCGGTTGAATTGTAAAGCCTAATGGCATTGGGAAGTATTGACCTCTTCATCCTGTCTGAGGAGCACCTCCTTATTGTGAGGCTGTGCCCTCTACTCTTAGAGACACTCCCACCACAGGAAACATCCTCTCCATATCCACTCTCTCAAGGGCTTTCACCATTCGATAGGTTTCAATTAGGTCACCCCTCATTCTTCTAAATTCCAGTATGGTGAAAGTTCCAGGTGTCAGGGATTTAGCCCTTTCTCTCCACCCAATCATGCTCACTTGAGAATTCCCAATCCCTCAGATCTCCACTCCAAACTGATGAGACAAATCTTTTAAAAAAAATTTAGGAAATGAGTTAAGACCCAACTATCAGACGAAGTTTTCCAGAATTCAACACCAAACTGGCAACATTACATGCATAAAATGGGCACTGAATATACAGCATGGAGAAACACCAGTGCTTTATTGAAGCATGTTATTGAACCAATCTTAAACTATTCAATATCTGATGTTGAAACACGGCAACCAAAATTGAAAATGTAATCCTTCTCCAGCAGTAACAATGTTCACACTTTCATGAGCGCAAATCAAAGTTGACAAAGTACAGAATGGGAAAATTAATGTAATCACAAGAAAAATTGATTGCTTATTACCTTGTTACCATTCCATACAAAAAGAGTTGTTCCATCTGTAATGCCCAGACTGTACAGAGAGATATGATCCTCTGGGTTGAGAAGGGAGGAAAAGTGCAATCAGTACTTTGAATATAATTAAAACTGATCAGCCATGAATGGTGGTAGGAGAGCAACTGTGGAAATTGTTCCGAGTGCAGATTTGAAAAGGCAACAACTGAACATTTTTTTTACATGTATTTGTTCATTAAGAATGCTGAAAAAATATTATTTTACTTTCTTTTGACATGAACTATAGGATTTAAGAAACCCACATAAAACTACAGTTCCACTCGTAAAGTAGCATTTTTATGAAGGTGCTGTGGCACTACAGCTCTATTGGTCTTGCTTGCATGATGACACCATGATCAAGCTATACTGAAAATGGAAAATTACCAAAAGATATTTTGAGCGCAGTTAGAAATGGACATATAATATTTGTCAGCTGAAAGTAATAATATTATACAATTATAACCCAAAAGAGTCCTCATAAGTTTAACTATAAACATTTGGAAAACTAAAAATAGTTAAAGTTGGTCAAATTTTTAATGCTACAATGTTGGGACTATTGAACTATAATATCCTGGAAAGCAATTAATTGAATTCAGATTGAATGAATATTCAGATAATCAGTTAAAATAGAGACTATTTTCCTTTTTAACAAAACTTCTCCAAGAATGTTAAACCTGTAGGATCCATCAAAAGATAACTTGTGGTTCAAAAGGCCCAAAGCCACTTCCCCTCCACTTCACCCACCCCTTAAGTTATCCTACCATTAACTATACAGGCAGTAGTAAGCTTTGGAAAGATGCTGTTTTCAGTGAAGGAAACTTGCACTTTTTAATATTTATTTAATCCTTACCTTTAAAGGTCTCATAAAGATGAAGACCAGCCGGCAGTTGCTTAGCAAGAGTTATTACCATATCTCCATTCCAGAATTCCAACTGCTGCAATGAGACGTACTTAAGTTAATGTTAATTGCTGTAATTATATATGGTTTATCTGGTTTTTCTAACAATTACACCTCTAAAGAGGAATATTAATCGCATGGAGCATTTAGGATTTTTGATACATCTTAAAAAAAAGACAAGCAAGAGGGACTAACAGCAACAGAGAGAAAGAGTTAGCAGGCCCAAGAGAATAGGACAGATACTCTAAGGAGAACATGGGAGGATACAAAATACAAGTAAATGAAAGAACACCTGAGCCAAATGGGCAGAAGAAGAAACACAAACACAATTTGAGTTGATGAGTCCTGATGAATGGTCTAGAACTGAAACATTGACTGTTTATTTCCCTGTATAGATACTGCTTCACCTACTAATTTTCACCCCCATTTTATGTGTTGCAGAAGAAACACGTGAATTTGTGGAACACTTTTGCAACTTTAGGAGGTTCCAAAGCATTTTACAGTAAAACTGTTTCTGAAGAGTAGGCTATATACTACAAATATGGCATCTGATTGTACACAACCTGATGTCAGATTTCAGCCAATCCCATTCTGTCCATTTGTTCCAAAGTCATTCTGGGATTTGTACTGAAGACTTTTGGTTCAGTACCAGCTTTGTTTCTAGCCAGCTACCTCACTGGCAACCATCTGACAGTGGAAAACTTGAAACTACCTTGTTTCAAGACTGTGCTGGCAAACAATGCAACTAATGGCAACGTCTTGCAGACAGTTCACAAAACTACTTCTTTCAAATATGATTTTGCTACTAAGCTGCGTGTGATTGGAACCTGTGATTTATATTTTAATGATGTGTTCTTGGGCCGATATAACAATCTTGTGCTTTGCTATCTCCAAGGGAGTTCAGCCTGGAGGCCTGGAAGCTTGTAGACCATTATCGACTCCACTGCTCCTGTTCGTTTGAGGCATCAAGGTTCTGGTCGACAAAGTCGAGAGCGGAGGACAGCTGGGTGTTCAGCACCATCTGCCTGTGTTTGACTGATCTTCCTTTCCCTCTTGCTAGATGCTGTTGCAGGTAAGTAAAAGGGTTTGGGGTTTCATGTTGCAAGGATTCATTGGCGAGACTTGTGGCTGTAGACTCACTTTGGGGGACTTTGAAGTTCATGCTGCACGTGGTACTGGATTCCAGTTACTTTTATTTTCCCTGTTTCTGAGCAGTTTTAGCAAGGTGATCGGTGAGGACTGGGGAGCTTCAGTGAAGACTGGCTCTGTGGCTTGCGGTGCTGAACTAAACTAAATGAAACTGTATACTCTTGGATTCCAGGTTTGATGTTGATATTCTATGTATTGTTTGCTCACATTTTGCCGTTTGCATAATTTGTTCTTTTTTTCCGTGCACTGGATGTTTTTCTAGGAATGGGTTCCATGGTGTGTTTCGTGGCTGCCTGTGGGAACACGAATCTCCAGGTTGTATTCTGTATACATACTTTGATAATAAACATACTTTGAACTTTGAAAATTGCCAAGGATATCCTAACTTCGGTCATAAAAATTTCATCCAGCCAATTAACAACTCATCAGCTTAGGTTTAACCTCTCAAGTGATAGTTAATGCAGTTCAGTATGCAATCAAATGGCAAAAACTCACTGATATGCCAGAAGTGGACAAGAACTAGACTGCAGAGTTTAATTAAGAGGGATCTTTCTTGAGATCACGTTAGTCTTGACCAAGTTCTACATCACTGAGTCCTAAAGTATACATACATGTAGATGGTTGTAGTTACTGAACGTCAAACTGTGCTTATACATTCACTGGCCATTTTATTAAGTACACCTGTACACCCATTCATTAATGCTATTCAGCCAGACATGTGGCAGCAACTCAATACATCCCATGGTCAAAAAGTTTAGCTGTTGTTCAGAGCAAAGGGGGAAGAAATATGATCTAAGTGACTTTGACCGTGGAATGATTGCTGGTGCCAGACAGGGTGGTTTGAGTATCTCAGAAACTGTTGATCTCCTGGGATCTTCATACACAACAGTTTCTAGATCTTACAGAGATTGGTGTGAAAAATAAAAAAAAACACAACCCAACCAGTGAATGGCAGTTCTGTTCGGAAAAAATCCTTGATAATAAGGTCAGAGGAGAATAGCCAGACTGGTTCAAGCTGACAAGAAGGCATTACAACAGTGGTGTGCAGAAGATCATTTTTGAGCGCACAACATGTTGAACCTTGAAGTGGATGAGCTATAGCAGCAGAAGAGCACACTGGGTTCCACTCCTGTACCTAACAAAGTGGCCACTGAGTGTATATTCCTTCGCCAAATTCCTGGGGCAGAAATTTACAATTGCAATGTCTTGGATCCTACCAGTTGTGAACGATTATCAGTGCATTTTCCTCCATGGTAAGGTTAGTGGTGGAGATCTTGCCTGTGCTGTTTTTGCAATTGATTAGATAATGAAGCAGTCGGTATCATGTTGAACAAGATTAAAACAGCATTCAGTTATGATCAATAAGTAGCAAATAAAACTGTGCCACACTAGTGAAAGACAATGGCTCCCCCCCCACAAAAAAAATCATTGTGAAATCAATGGCCAAAACATTCTGTAACTTCATCAGGCACATTAAAACTATGAATAAAATGGCACAACCTGGGTACCCTGCAGCAAGTGACATCACCTTCTGACACTTCACTCTGCCCTTTGACTTGAGTTGACTGAACCCAAAATTTGGTGTTCATTTACTCTCTTTTTGGCTCCAATCCAAGTTACTGTCTTCCCACTGTTTTCAATTTCTTCTTCTAATCATTTAGGTTCCACCTGATCTCAATGTTGTATCTACTGGCTACATCCATATTCTAGTAATCTTTCTACCACCTTTTGTGCCATTTCCAGTTTCCTATTTTAATTTAAATTTTACCTCATTACCTCTACATCTAAATCTGCCGTACACCTAACACCTTATACCACAAAACATCTGCTTAGTAAACATTTGTCATCACTATTGCATTTTCAAGAGGAAAGCATATTGAATTTATATAATTTGTTCTTTATCTGTATCTAAAATGTTCCTCTCAGTTCAAGCAATCAATAGGTTACATTTTTAATAATTCCCTCAAGTGCTTTTCTGATTATTGCTGTCAGGTTTGTACAGAATGTGTGGGAGGCACTGAAGTATAAATTGTAAAGCTGGCATAGAAGGAAGAATCTATAACTTGCACCAGATTTCAACAGAAAACTTCATTGAAGTGAGTGAAAATATGCATAAGTGAATTTTTTTTAACATTGTGGAAGTTAATTAAAACAAGAGTATTAAGAGAAAGCCAAGATAACTGAGCAGTCGTGCATTGAGACAAGGACGGCATGGTAACGTAGTGATTAGCACAATGCTTTACAGTATCAGCAACTTAGGTTCATTTCCCGTTGCTGCCTGTAAGGAGTTTGTATGCTCTTCCCGTAATCACGTGGATTTCCTCCCACACTCCAAAGATTTACAGGTTGGTTGGTTAATTGGTCATTGTAAATTATCCCATGATTAGGCTAGGATTCAATCCTGGGATTGCTGGACAGCGTAGCTCAAAAGGTTGGAAGGGCCTATTCCACACTGCATCTCAGTAAATACATAAATAATGCAAATACATAAATAAATCCGTAAGTATTTCCATAAAGACCTTGAACACCAGACTAAATATGCTTGGGTAGAATGGACAAATAAAGAGAATGAAAGCTTTTAACAGAGTCATAATAGGCCCAATGGAAAAGAGAATCAGTAAAAAAGAGAATAGTAAAGGTAAAGGAATTAAATAGAAGCAGTCAGTTAGTTACTTTACCTGTGCCACCATTCAATAAAATCACTGCTGATCTTTAACCAGCACAGCATTCCTCCAGAAATCCCATATCCTTTGATTTCCTCTATGTTTAAAAATCTATCAATCTCTTGAATATACTACTCAACACAGCTTTCACAGCTCTCTTAGGTACCAAGTTCCAAAGATTCAACATCAGTGAGTGAAGAGTCATGATGTGGAAAGAGTCAATAAACTGTTAAAAACTCAAGCTGTGTCAGTAAAAGGCATTCAATGACAATTCACAAGGGAAACTCTCATGCCAGGAAACTCTAATCCTGAAGACTATGTTCAACAACTAAAAACTGATTGATTACTTTTGAACAAACTAGTTATATTAGAAATGGATAGATTGCTTTAGATAAAATTAAGAACAAAAAATACGAGTTTGAATCTTGGATAGATGATAGCCATGAGCCTTCAGAATGATGGAATATATGCTGCGTGAACCTCAAGACATGTGCAACACGCACAAAATGTCGGAGGAACTCAGCATGTCAGGCAGCATCTATGGAGGGGAATAAACAGATGTCATTTTGGGCTGAGACCCTCATCAGAACTGGAAAGAAACAGGGCAGAAGCCAGAGTAAGGTAGGGCAGAGGGGAAGACTACAAACTGATAGTTAATAGGTACAATCAGGTGAGGGGAAGGTGGGTGAATGGGGGTAGGAATGATATGAGAAGCTGGAAGATAATAGGCAAAAGAGGCTGAGAAAGAAGGAATCTGATAGGACAGTAAAGGGAAGGAGATGGGGAGCTAGAGGGAGGTGACGGATAGGTTATGAGGTGTGTGAGGGGAAGGGGTGAGAAGGCCATCAGAGTGGTGGAAAACAATAAAGGGGGAGTGGATACTGGATGACAGATATTCATATCATCAGGTTCGAAACCACCCAGATGGATACCAGGTGTCGCTCCTTATAAGTTAAATATATGTACTAGATTGTATAAAGTAAATGTTCTTAAGTGCTCCTAAGTTATAAGTTTACTGGGCACTATTATTAAATAACAGTGCAAAACTTCTGTTTGTACAATTAACAAAACTATCTTGGTAAAATAAGAGGGTCAAATACTTTATGATTTTAATTTAAATAAAAGGAAAATAGAAGGAGTTCTTTAAAGAGACCTGTTTTGTTAAATCCTATATATTTCATGTCTATAATAATGGATTTAATTGGCAAAAATTCCATCAAGGGAAGTAAGAATATCCTGTATGCAATCACTTGCTAAGGTGCCTAAAAGAACGGTGGAAGAACAGAAAAGCCAACATCCAAAAGAGAATCGGATATTGGGTAAAGAGCAGAGAGTAAGAAATTAGAGAACACCTTCAATGGTGTAATGGGCTGAACATCATCTTCTCGGCTCCACAAGTATAAGTAAAATAATCCAGAAATAATTTTTTTATATATATTACAGTATATCACTGACAGTAACCAATGTTGTGCACTCACCTGGAAAACAGTCTGCATGAGATCACCGATCGTTTTTCTCCTGTCTATGGTTATCGTTAATACACTGTCCCGCTGGGAGGAAGCAGGCTGTAAGGCACCATTTTCAAACTTATACTTGGGACCCCAGTGAAGATGGACTTCAATGTTATTGGTTGCAGAATCAAATTCTGCCCTGGATTTGAAACAGCATAAATGACAATTACAGCTTTAAAAAAAATAGAAAGTAAACAGTGATGGGATAGTTTTGCTTTATAAATCACTTCCTCTCAAAATTGCTTTGATCCATATTGAATCTATTTTATACAAAGGAGCTAAGTGCCATACATTAAGAATTAGATCGTTCATTCGTGCCTGATCTACAAATAAACCAAAGTACCAGCATTGAATGGTCAGTTCAAATACATTGTTAGCAAAACTAAAATCCTGGCTTTACTAAAGAACCTTTAGTTTTAAAATCCTGAAGGCCAGACAGTAACTAGTGGAAGAAATGGATAAATAAATTCATTTCCTTTTTGAACAAGATTATTTATGTTAAAAGTGGCAAAACAAAGTACTTAAGAACAAAGTGATAGGGATGACATACAAAATCCAGCAAACTTGGGTGTTCCTGCAATATGGAGAACCCGGGAATGGAGGCAAAGCCTAAGGATAAAGGAACAACCAAGTAGGAAAGAGAAGGAGAAACGTTTCTTTACACTAAGGTAAATAGATAGATACTCTATTGATCCCAAAGGAAATTACAGTACACTGTAGCATTACAAGTACACAGTTAAACACTATTAGAAAAGTAAGGAGGAATAAAAAGTAAGTTACCTCAAACAGTTTAATAGGAGGGGGTCATCACATGCCCGGCTACAGGTTGACTCATTATAGAGTTTAATGGCCAAGGGTAAGAATGACCTCATATAGCACTCTTTGGAGCAGCACAACTGTCTTAAGTCTATTACTATAAGTGCTCCTCTGTTCAGCCATGGTGGCATGCAGAGGGTGAGAAACATTGTCCAGAATTGCCAGGATTTTATGTAAGGTCCTTTGTTCTATGACAACCTCCAGTGTGTCCTGTTTGACTCCTGTAACAGAGCCAGGCTTTTTGAATCAGTTTATTCAGTCTGTTGGCATCACCTGTGTTGGTGCCATTGCCCCTGCACATCACTGCATAGAAGATTGTGACAACAAACTGGTAGAACATGTAAAGGAGAAGCCTGCATACTCCAAAGGACCTCAGTCTCCATAGGAAGTTGGGGCAACTCTGGCCCTTCTTGTACAGAAGGAGCTCCACTCCAGTCTATCATCCAAGTGCACTCCAAGGGACTTGTAGGTCCTCACCATATCCACGTCCTCATGATCAATAGTAACAGGGAGCAGTGCAGGCTTAGTCTTCCAAAAGCCCTTCACCATCTCCACTGAGGTTTGGCAGGACTACAACTAGAGGTCATGAGTTAAGGGTGAAAGATGAAAAGTTTAAGGGAAACATGGGGGGGGGGGGGAGCAACTTCTCTCAGAGAGTTGTGAGGGTATGTAATGAGCTGCCAGTGCAAGTGGTGCATGCAAGTTCAATGTCAACACTTAAGGGAAGTTCGGATAGGTACATGGATGATAGGAGTACGGAGGGCCATGGTCCCGGTGCAGGTTGATAGGAGTAGGCATTACAAACAACCTTACAAAGTGAAGGACTCAGCCCATATAACAATACTGCTCTGAAATAATGGCTGAACAATTACATTCCAGAACGTTAACTGCTTAGTCACAATTATATCCAAAGCTAAGATATCCATCACCATTTGAAGGTGGATATAGCTATCTCAGTCAACAGGAACTGAAAATAACTCAAATCCTTTGTGGTTATTAATAAAACAGTAGTTTTTCTTTAATTCCACATTAATTTTCTTCATTTCAAGGAGATTTTGAAAAAAAAAACAATACCAATGGTTCAGTTTACTCTGGAATTAATTTCCTTCCTCCCCAATTTTACCTCCTATTTGAAGCCAAAAATGGAACTCAACAAACAAGGAGGTAATAAACAGGTATCAAATCTTGGTAAGAATCAGTGACTACCATACTTTAAAACAAGTAATTCCTCTGTAACTCAACCCTAAATACAATTTTTCTGTCTTCTAACAAAACGTGAATATTGCCTCTATAACAGCAAGCTACTATTTCAACAAAAAGTAAAAAGAATTTTCTAATGTCCTGTGAAATATCCATAGCTCTTGAAATAAAACCTGAAAAATTAACAATTCTATTATGATTATAATAATTCATTTTGTAAAGAAGGGCTAAATTGCAATGCTTTCAACTAATTAGCAAATTCAAATTGGTTAATCATTTGAAGGCCGCAGTGGATTTCAACAGAATCAAAGCAAATGTTTTTAAACTACAGGCAGTCCCCGAGTTATGAACGTCTAACTTACGGACAACTCGTACTTACAAACGGAGGGAGGAGAATGCCGTCCGACATTTTAAGTCAGATCATGAAACCGTCCACAATTTTAAGTCGTTATACACTGTGTTGAGTGTATAACTTTGTATTTGGCTTAAATATTTCTTAGCAAGGTTCACCCTGATCCCCCTTTTCCAGTCAGCACCACCCCCACTTGTCTCATTTAACCTTGTCTCAGTGTGGGTGAACTTTAGAACTCAGAGCTACCCGCTGCCCGCAGCTGCTGCTGTATATTTTTTATTAAGTGTGATTGTGAACAATAGCCAGATCAGAAATGCTGATCAAGTCAACTAGTTCCTAAAGAGAACTCTGATAGGCCAATCAGACAGTTCACTGCAGCTCAGCGATAGAACATAAAATCCGCAGTTTTCTGGTCCATTGACGGAAAACGATTGCGATTGAAAATAAAGTGGAAATAATAAAGAGGTGAAATGCCATCAGTCATTGGAAAAGCTTTAGGCTATAGTTGGTCAACAATCGGTACAACCTTAAAGGGTACAGGTAGAGGATAAAGTGAGAATAATGAAGCATGTGAAAGGCCCTGCCCCGATGAAAGCTACAATTATTACTAAGCAAGGCAGTGGTTATATTATTGAAATATATACATTTCTTAAGTGTTTTATACGCATAGAAAGGTAAAATATATACTATATACTAAGACAAACGTTTGACTAACTGACGCCAAATAATACCGGATGTACCTGTTCTGACTTATGTAAAAATCCGACAGGAACGGAACTCGTTTGTAATCCGGGGACTGCCTGTATAGTTAAATGATTTGATAAATATACCAAGATTCTGTTGTTGTTGAGTAGCTCAGATTTTAATGAAACAATCGCAGATCACATAATCGGTAACCAATAGAAATGGCACATATAACCATACACACACACACACACACACACAAACAAATGGAATAGTCACAGGACACATTAAAGACAATTACCAACATGTTATTTGAAGTTGCACTGGTGATGTTGCCTAGCTGGGTAATGAAACGTCTGAAAGCTAACAAGCCAGCTCGGCTACTCAACAACAACGTCCTCAACCCAAGCTACAAATCTTTTCCAACATCTTAATTACCAAGATTTTACTGAAGAGCAGAGTGTAATGCATCACTAATAAAACCAACATAATTATTTTACTAATTTCAGTTTTTAAAAAAAAAAAATCACACTGAGACAAAACTATTAATAGGAAATTAGTCTACATTCATGAACATTAAGCTTTCACTAATGACTGAAATTACGGAGGGATCTGCTGGCAAAGTGTGTGAGCACTGTTAACAACACACACAAACTGCTGGTGGAACTCAGCCAGCCAGGCAACATCTATAAGGAGAAGCATAGTTAACTTTAGTTTGAACACATTCCATGTTATGAAATGTGTTTGCTATACTTTACTCAAACTACACAAAGGTTCAATTCACTATTTTAATTCTGAGCTTATTGGCACCTTGAGACTGTGGACTATTTCTCTTAGTGGTTTTTTCTGCTCTGCCTTGTCATACATCTGGACCTTTTTTGCTCCTGAAATGATCCCTATTGTATTTATTGATTCTTAACATTTCTTGGATTGCTTCTGATATAAAATACACTATGCCAAATGGTCATCTCTTAGAACAAATCTTGTTAATTGTATTACGGAAATTACCTTTGTTTCTGAAGACCGGCATCTAGGCTAGCCATCTCCTCCTTCAAGTTGGCTGGTACTTTATACTTTGAATTCCCTCTAGCTATGGAAACAAATGAAACAAACAATGTTTCACCAAAGGAACAAAAAAGTTCATATAATGTTAGCACAGTCTAATAAAAGCCAGTAACAGTACGTTCAACCCTTCCGTTGCTGCTGTGACTAAGGTTATACAATTTACGACACAAATGGAGGTTAGATGTCATCTGTTCTAAAGCTACTAAGTCATGTTACGATAAATTATCTGTACCATTCTTCCATATATCCATAGCCCTGTACCTTGAACATGATTACAATGTCTTCCCTTAAAACTAAATATTTAGTGTCTTAAATACAATTATCATAAAGAAGAATGCTTGGTGTTGACTTGCAAAAGAGAAAGCCATTAATGCTTCAGGTGAATGGCTGTCTTCTATACTCAGGCAACTTAATGGAGAATTAGCATAAACATTTGAGGGTCAAGATAATTACAATGAAGGTGATTAATGTTACATTGCATGTTGTCAAAATATCTTTTCATTTTTGGATTACTTATCAGATGCAACTTTACACTGATTTCCATCTAAAGACTGTATTTTCCATTAACCAAATGATAAACAAACACTACACAGATGATGTTGTTCAATGGAAATCAGATGGATATTAATAATTGTACTATTAAATAGCAAGATATCATAGGGTTTGATAAATACTTTATCTACAATCAAGCTATAAATAAATACTAACTTTATTTGTAAAGTTTATGGTTTATTAATTTTGAGAATACATTTTCACATATGAACATATCCCACTAAAACTAAGCACAAGTTAGCTGAATAAACCACAAGGATGGCAAAATGTATGCGGAAGTAATTAATGCTAGAGTTTTAACAGCTTAGAAACTGCAGTGTAACAGGACAGATCACTGATTATATTTCTTGTTTACATCCAATTTTAGACTGCTAGATTATCTGAAACAACTCGAAGTTTGAAATACAGTGCAAGTAAATCATTCAATTAGGTTTCATCTACAAATTCAATTCTTTAATCCATCAACAAATATGCAGACTTACCAAAGTTGGTTAGCACATTACAACTGCCAGAGGGAGCTGACATATTTCTGAACATTTAAAACCAGCAATGCAACCTTAACCCCACAGAGAACCTGACCATTCAGCCCCATCTTCAGTTGGGTTGATTTAGGTTGGGTGAACAGATGCTAGGAGCTTATAGGTAGCATAAAACTACAAGACCCTTGACAAACCCAAAATAGATCATCGGGACAATAAGCTTGAAAAAGTGCACAGAAAATTTGCAAAGATGTTGCCAGGGCTGGTGGGAAAATTAAGTAGCTTAGGACTTTATTTCTTGGAGTCTAGGAGAATGTGAAGACATCTTATAAAGGTATACAAAATTATGAGGAGTATAGGTACGGTAAATACATGCAGGTTTTTCCCATCAGATTGGGTCAGACTAGAACTAGAGATTTAGGACAAACAGTGAAATATTTAAAAGGAACCAGAGAGGGAAATGTCTTCATTCAGAGGGTGGTCTGAGTGTAGAAGAGGCTGCTGGCAGAAGTGGTGGATGGGGATTTGTTCGCAACCTCTAAGAGAAGCTTCAATATGTATGTGAATGGGATAGGTATGGAGGGCTATGGCCTGGGTGTGGCTGGATGAAACTAAGCAGAAAAACAGGTCATTGAGTTAGAGTCATAGTGAAGTACAGCACAGAAACAGGCACTTCAGCCCATTAGTCCATGCCAAAACTGCCTACTCCCATCGAACTGCACCTGGACCAAAGCCCTCCATACCTCTACCATCCATGGACCTATCCAAACTTCTCTTAAACATTTAAATCGAACTCGCATACACTGGCAATCGCTGGCAGCTCATTCCAAACACTCACGACCTTGTGAGTGAAGTTTCCCCTCATGTTCCCCTTAAACTTCTCACCTTTCACTCTTAACCATGATCTCTGGCTGTAGTTCAGTAGAAAACACCTGCTTGCATTTACCCTATCTATACCCCTCTGTCCTGTGAGGGTGTGCCTGACTCTGTTGCATCGCCTTTTTTCTGCCTAGCCTCGTGGATCAATTGGCTGATCATAGTGATGTATTCAAGGCATCCAGAACAACCCAGGATGCCACCTTTCTGGATGGATATGTTGATATAGTGGTTCTCCATTAAGTAAGAAATCAGCCTTCTCACAAGCACTGAGAAGAATATCTTGCACTCCACACTAAGGAGGGAGATTGTTCTAAACTGGGTGATTGTAGAGGAATCATCTTCCTTGGGAACAAAGCGTCCTTCAGCTATTTTCCAGATTGGTGGAATAGCACATTTGGTCCCAATCTTCCTCATTATCTTCCAAAATCTCTGGAGGAGTTATGGGCATTTCTTACATACCTTGTAGTGTATACCACTCGGTCCTGGGGTAGCACTCCTTTGATGATATCCTGAACCTCCTGCCATGTGGGCTGTGCCACGTTCGCTCAGTTGCTGGGAATCTTGGTTAGGGGACTTTTTGATTGAATTCTAGTTCCTGATTCCTACGGGGATCACTGTGTGATTCCCACAGAAATTCTTCCACCCCTTGCTTTGAGCTGGTTAGGGTGCCAGACTTTTGCTGGCTGAGAAGAGACCTGGTGAACCTGAATGGGTTTTTAACAAACGGTGCTCTTCTCTCTTTCTCCCTTCCTCGCTTTTGCAGCTGCTCCACCCTCCTGAGCTTGCGCAGCTGTTTCTGCAGTTTGCTGGTTAGATTTTTGACACCACCTTTTTTGTCAGATGAACTGTTTTTGAATTGTTTATTCGGGGTCTTTATCTCACTTCTCAGGTGGCGAATCTCCTTTTCCCTCCAGTTTAGTTGAAATGAAAGTTTAAGATCCCCCTTCTCCATTGGGCTGGATCACTCTTTAATAAAGTTGAATACAATGGCTGTGAAGGAATCATTGCCAATGTAGGTTCCAAGATGCAATCCAGGTCATCGAACTGCTTCCAAGATACAATATCTGATGATCTAGGCCATCTGATCCTCACTTTCCTTGATTAGGGTGCCAGAGGGAGCACTCACTTGGACACTTTCTGGCACTGGGGCGGGTCAGGTGTGGAGAGACCTGCAGCTCTGTGGGGTGTTTCCTGGCTGGAGTTCACCATCATCTCATTGAATGTTGAGTCCGTGCATTGCACTTGAATCACATTTGTTCCACAACTGGATCTGCTTTGTTGTATCTTGAGGCCTTTGATGTTTTTACAGACTTTGCCTCTGTCCTGTGGGGGCATGCCTTATTCTGATTGTTGAAAGAAACTTCTGTGGTGATTGATTAATTTAGAAACTGCAGTTGCTTTTCCCATTGGATAGCTGGCTAGTGTCCAGTTTCAAATATCTTTGATATATAAAAAATAGCAGATGGAAGGGTTTGCTCTCTTCTTCCTTTTTTTTTCTTTTTACAATATTTTTATTCAGAAGAAAAAAAACAAGATTTACAGAGTGCAACACATAGATACATCTCCACATAACTTGTGTACATTCATATATTGTAATAAAATTGATCAAAATATTATAGCATAACACATAAAGGTATACCACTCTGTAATCAAAAATTTAAAGATAAGACATACATCATAAAAAAAATTATATAAAAAAAAGTCAACCCCCTACCAACTACCAAAGAAAAAAGCTGATGGATGATAATGGATAAATTAGAAAAGAAAACATATTCGCTTAAGAAGAGAACATAAAAATATACATAAAAGTCTGTGCACTGTTAAACTTTATAAATTGGAAAAGAAATTTAGGAAAGGTCCCCAGATATCATAAAAAGATTGTTTCGAATTTAAGACTGAGCAGCTGATCTTTTGTAAGTTTAATTAAGACATAATATCACGTAGCCATTGAAGATGTGTAGGAGGGGTAGACTCCTTCCATTTAAGCAAGATTGCTCTCCTTGCTAAAAGAGAGGTAAAAACTAAAACCTGTAGGTTAGAAGTATTTAAAGTTATATCTTCATCTGCAATAATACCAAATAAGGCAGTAAGAGGATTTGGGTCAAATTGGACCCTAAAAAGTTGTGAGAAGGTATGGAATACTTCCCACCAAAACTTTTCAATTGTAGGGCAAAACCAAAACATATGAATTAAAGAGGCATCAGCAGAGTTACATTTATTACAAAGTGGAGAAACATTTGGATAAAAACTGGACAGCTTCTGTTTAGAAATGTAAGCTCTATGAACCACTTTAAATTGTAGAAGAGAATGACGAGCACAGAAAGATGATTTATTAACCTGTTTAAGAATTTTATTCCATCTATCATCAGAAATCTGACAATTTAGGTCATCCTCCCAAGTTTTTTTTATTTTATCTAAAAAGTCTTGGCTAGATTCAATAAACAAGTTATAGATACCGGTAATAGAACCATTAACAAAAGGTTTTAAATTTAAAAGATCGTCCAGTAAATTTTTATCAGGACCTATAGGAAAAGTAGTTAATTGGAAACGTAAGAAATCTCTAATTTGAAGGTATCTGTAAAAATGCATTTTTGGGAGTGCAAATTTAGTTGACAATTGGTCAAATGAAGCAAGAGGTCCTGAGATAAACAGGTCCCAAAAACACTTAATACCTAGTTCATCCCAATCCTTAAAGACTTTGTTAGTCATGGAAGGGATAAAAAAATAATTAAGGAGAATGGGAGATGATAATGAAAAATTCGCTGAACCAAAAAATTTCCTAAATTGAGACCAAATCCGTAAAGTTTGCTTAACAATTATGTTATCTGTTATTTTATTTGCTGAAAAAGAAGAATACGATCCAAGGAGAGAGACAATACAGGATTTTTTTTTTTTTTACAGAATTAACTTCTAAGGAGACCCATGATGGGCAATCTTTACGATAAATATAATAAGACCAGAAAGTAATATTCCTTATATTGGCAGCCCAATAGTAAAACCTAAAACTGGGTAGGGCTAATCCACCCATCTCTTTATTTCTTTGTAGGTAAACTTTACTTAAACTAGCTTGCTTATTATTCCAAATATAAGATGTTAAAATTGAATCTAAAGAATCAAAGTAGGTCTTGGGAATAAAAATAGGTAAGGCCTGAAAAAGATATAAAAATTTAGGAAGAATCTTCATTTTAATCGAATTAATTCAGCCAATTAGGGATAAAGAAAGAGGAGACCATTTAGAAAGCATCTTTTTCACATAATTCAATAAGGGGTTTAAGTTTTCTTTAAATAAATTCTTGAAGTTTTTAGTAATTGTTACACCTAGATATGTAAATTGACTTGTAACAACTTGGAACGGAAATTTGGCATTTGATGACATTAGGTCATTTAAAGAAAATAGCTCACTTTTATGTAAGTTCAGCTTATATCCTGAAAAAGAACTAAACTGGGAAATTAAAGAAAGAACCGAAGGTAAAGAAGTTTCAGTGTTAGAGATAAAAAGTAAAATATCATCAGTGTATAATGAAATTTTATGAGACATACCTTCCCTTAGTATACCAGAAATGTCCTTAGATTCTCGAAATGCTATTGCTAAGGGTTCTATAGCTAAAGCAAAAAGTAAAGGACTAAGAGGGCAACCTTGTCTAGTTCCCCGCTGTAATTTAAAGGGCTTAGAAATTTGAGAGTTAGTAATAACCTGAGCGGTAGGAGACAAGTAAATTAATTTAACCCAACGAATAAAATTAGGCCCAAAATTAAACTTTTCTAAGGTCTTAAAAAGATAATTCCACTCAATCCTATCAAAGGCTTTTTCTGCATCTAAGGATAATATACATTTTGGATGGTGAATATATCACATTCAACAACCAACGTATATTAAAATGTGAGTAACGATTTTTAATAAATCCTGTCTGGTCATGTGATATAATAGATGGTAAAATATTTTCAAGTCTTCGAGCTAAGATTTTGGATAAGATTTTTGCATCAACATTTAATAAAGAGATCGGTCTGTATGAAGAACATTCAGCTGGATTTTTATTTTTTTTAAAAGAATAAGAGAAATAAAAGCTTCATAAAAAGATTGAGGGAGTTTATCTGATTTAAAGGACTCTGATAAAACAGAGGATAAATAAGGTGTAAGTAACATAGTGAAAGTTTTATAAAACTCCCCAGGAAAGCCATCAGGTCCTGGGGTCTTACCAGAATGTAAAGCACATATAGCCTCAGTCACTTCTTCATTGGAAATAGGCTGATCTAACTGTGTTAGGCTATCAGCAGACAATGTAAGAATGTTGATATTACTGAAAAAAGCATTCATATAGGTATCAACTAAAGAAGAGTCAGACTGATAAAACTTAAGGTAAAAGTCTTTAAATACATTAATTTCAGAATGGTCGGATATCTTAGTACCATTATCTTTAAAAATTTCTGTGATTTGACAATTAACCGTAAAAGATTTTACGCGATTTTAAGTTAGAATTAGTCTTCAGCCTCCCTTGGCTGACTTCTCTCTTTGGGGGGAGGGAGGGGGGAAATGGGTTCTTCCAGAAAGCTGATTGGAGGTTTTTACTGTTTTATTTATTCACTATCTACATGTCTGTGATTACCTTTTATACATTACTAAAGGATACTTGATGGATTCTTTTATTAATATACTCAGCTTTAATATGAAAGGTCTAAATAACCCTGTTAAATGAAATAAGATTTCTTCTTATATCAGGAAACTTAAAACTTGTATAATCTTTCTCCAAGAAACCTATATTCGTAAAGATGATATTTCACGCTTTTTCAAAGGATGGAAGGGTATACATTTTCACTTACCCTCTCAATCTAGATCGAGAGGCGTCTCTATCCTGTTTGATCAGAATGTATCCTTTGTTCAACATAATGTAATTTCTGATACAAATGGGCGCTTTATCATTGTTTTGGGTAGTCTTGAGAATAAACTAATTGTATTTGCGAATGTATATGCTCCAAATACAGATGACTCCTTGTTCTTTGAATGTCTTTTTTTCTTTTCTGCCTGATCTGAATTGGTCTTCCTCAGTCATGGGTGGAGATTTTAATTTTTGGCTTGACCCTATATTAGATCGCTCTTCAAGTAAAACCCCTGTCACTAATAAATCTGTCCTACTTTTTAAATCTTTTCTATTTCAATGTGGTATTCTCGACGTGTGGCGTTTTTTACACCCCCAAGAAAAGGAATATTCATATTTCTCTCAGGTTCATCATATGTACTCTCGGATTGACTACTTTTTTATAGATAGAAACTTGCTTCCACTGGTACGATCCTGTGATTATAAGGAGATTGCTTTGTCTGATCATGCACCTGTGCCTCTGGCTTTAAGATTACCTGTTTACTCTGTACCACATAGAAGTTGGCGTTTTAACTTATCACTGTTATCTGATAAAAATTTTTTAAAGTTTTTGGAAAACCATATTACTTTTTTCTTTAAAGAAAATTTTAAAGGAGATACTGCTGGTACTATGGTCTGGGATACTTTTAAAGTATATATTCGTGGAGAAATTATCTCTTACTCTATCTATATAAAGAAAAAAGCTGACAAAGAAAGGTCTGACCTAGCAGCGATATTAAAAGATCTTGATCGAAAGTATGCCCTATCTCTAGATCCAATTATATATAATAAGCGTATTGAAATCCAATCCAAGTATAATCTTCTGCTGACTTACCCAATTTAATGACAGCTGTTGAGAGATAAAACTCAATTTTACATTCACGGGGATAGAACAGGTAGTTTATTAGCCAATCATTTAAAATCTTTTTCCTTTGTTTTAGGCAATAATGCATCTGATTATTAGGAAGGTATGTTCTGCGCACACTTTTAACTAAGTTTGTTTGTTGAGTATTCAGCTTTGTAGTGCCTGTAACTTGGGGAGCATATATGTTTGGTCGAATTTTTACTGTTTATAAACAAGTCATTAACATACCTATTCGAAGTCAGTGCATTCCTTGGTCTCACTCGCCAGACCCGTGAACCCGATACAACATTATACCCTCATAAACACCCATCAAATCTCCTCTAAATCTTCTACATTCGAAAGAATATACTTCTAATGTATTTAATCTTTCCTTAGTAACTCATGTCCTCCAGACATGACAACATCCTTGAAAATTTTCTCTGTACTCTTTCAACCTTGTTTACACCATTCTTGCAGGTAGGTGATCGTAACTGCACACAATACTCCAAATCAGGCTTCACCATCATCTTATACATCTTCAAAATACACTGCCTATAAATAGTATTCACCTACTTTAGAAGTTTTCATGTTTTATTGTTTAACAACATTGAAACACAGTGGATTTAATTTGGCTTATCTGGCACTGATCAATAGAAAAAGACTTGTGTCAAAGTGAAAACAGATCTCTACAAAGTGATCTAAAAATATAAAACAAAATAATTGATTGCATACATATTCACACCCCCCCCCCCCGTTAATATGATACACCAAATCATCACTGGTGTAGTCAAATTGGTTTTAGAAGTCACATAATTAATTAAATGGAGAACTGTTTTTGAAGACCAGTCGGGTGTTTCAATTGATTTTTAGTTTAAAAAAATACACCCGTATCTGGAGGGTGCAACTGTTGGTGAGTCAGTATCCTGGCAAAAACAAGACAAAAGAACACTCCAAGCAACTCTGTAAAAAGGTTATTGAAAAGTACATTCAGAAAAACGGATACAAGAAAGTTTCCAAGTCACTGAATATCCCTTGGAATACAGTTCAAGAAATGGAAAGAATATTGCACAGCTGTACATCTGCCTAGGGCAGGCCGTCCTCAAAAATTAAGTAACTGTGCAAGATGGGGACTAGTGAGGGAGGCCAACAGGAGACCTATGACAACTCTGGAGGAGTTACAAGCTTCAGTGGCTGAGTTGGGAGAGACTGCACATACAACTGTTGCCCGGGTGTTTCACCAGTCACAGCTTAATGGGAGAGTGGTAAGGAGAAAGCCACTATTGAAAACAACTCACATGAAATCTTGGCTAGAGTTTGCCAGAAGGTATGTGGAAGACTTTGAAGTCAGTAGGAAGAAAGTTCTATGGTCTGATTAAACCAAAACTGAGCTTTTTAGCCATCAGACTAAACACTATCTTTGGCGTAAGCCAAGCACCACACATCATCCCTACCGTGAAGCCTGGTGGTGGCTGCATCATGCTGTGGGGATGTTTCACTACAGCAGGCCCTGGAAGGCTTGTGAAGGTAGAGGGTAAAATGAATGTAGCAAAATACAGGAAAATCCTGAAGAAAAACCTGATGCAGTTTACAAGAGAACAGCGACTTGGGAAATTTGTTCTTCAGCAAGACAAGGACTGCTCACTCACAATCCCCATTGCAGAGCCTGGGCAATTTTGTAATGAAGAATGGGGAAAAATTGCAGTGTCCAGATGTGCAAAGCTGATAGAGACCTATCCACACAGACTTAAGGCTGTAATTGCAGCCAAAGATGCATCTACTAAATACTGATTTGAAGAGGTTGAACATTAACGTAATCAATTATTTTGTGTTTTATATATGTAATTAATTTAGATCACTTTGCTGAGATCAGTTTTCACTTTGCCATGAAAAGAGTCTTTTTCTATTAATCAGTGTCAGATAAGCCAAATTAACTCCACTGTGATTCAATGTTGTAAAACAATAAAACATGAAACGCTCCAAGAGGGTGAATACTTTTTATAGACACTAACATCTCATCTCCTGCACCCAATACATTGATTTATGTGTCCGAAGCTTTCTTTATGACCCTATCTACTTGTGAGACCACATTCAACAAATTATGTACCTGTACTTCCAGATCCCTTTGTTCCACCACACTCCTCAGTGCTTACTATGTAAGACCTATCCTGATTGGTCCTACCGAAGCGCAAAACCTCACACTTGTTTGCATTAAATTCCATCTGCCATTTTTCAGTCCATTTTACCAGCTGACGCAGATCACTCTGCAAGCCATGATGGTCTTCCTCTTTGCCCACAACACCAACATTGTGGTGTCATCCACAAATTTGCTGATCCAGTTTACTGCATCATCCAGATCATTGATATAGATGACAAACAACAAAGGACCCAACACTGATTCCTGCAGTACACCACTAATCACAGACCTCCAGTCAGAGAGGCAACACTCTACTTCCACTTCCTTGTTTCTCCCACAAAGCCAATGTCTAATCTAATTTGCTACCTTATCTTGAATGCAAAGCAAATGAACCTTCTTGACCAGCCTCCCATACAGGACCCTGTCAATGCCTCACTAAAGTCCATGTATACACACCCACTGCCTTGCCTTCATCCACTTTCCTGATATCTTCCTCAGAAAACTCTGTAAGATTGCTTAGACCCAACCTACCACTTACGAAGCCATGCTGACTATCCTTAATCAGCCCATGTCTTTCCAAATATTTATATTTATACTTGTATATCCAGTTCAGGTGCAAACTGCCCCTTCTACATAGGTCTGATCTTCCTTGGAAGAGAGCCCAATGATCTAAAAATCTTATGCCCTCCCTCCTACACCAACTCCTTAACCACGTGTTAAACTGTATAATCTTCTTAGTTCTGCCTCACTAGCATGTGGCAGGGGTAGCAATCCTGAGATCACAACCCTGGAGGTCCTACCCTTTAATTCAGCACCCAACTCCCTAAACTCCTTATGCAAAACTTCATGACTCAACCTGTCCGTCATTGGTATCTACATGGACCATGACTGCTGGCTGTTCACTCTCCCACTTAAGAATGCTGAGGACTCTTTCTGAGAGATCTGGAGTTCACCCAGTTCCAGCTCCAACTCCTTAACACAGATTGCCAGAAGCTGCAGCTGGATGCACTTCTTGCAGTTGTAGTCGTCAGGGACACTGGAAGTCTCCTTGCCTTCCCACATCCCACAAGAGGAGCATTCCACTTTCTTCTTGGCATCTCTACTGTCCTAAATGAAAAAATGTAAAGAAGGGAAGGGGAAAAAAAAACTTTACCTAGAGCTTTTCTTTTTTGCTTTCTCTGACTGAACCTTCGAAGAGCTAAAGCTTCACCACTCTAACTGTGCCCACTCCAATGATGGCCACTGCGCTTGCCTGTCTTCTTTTAATTTACTCTTGCTAATCAATCCCAAATGCCAACTGGTCAATATTCAGAGCTTAAAAATAAAGGTCGGCTCAGGCTGGAAGGCCAAAGGGCCTATTTCTGTGTTGTAGTGCTCTATGACTCTATGACAGCCAATGATGATACAGCAGTATTTTTATCATCTGAAGAATCACTGGCCAATTGAGATATTCTAAAGTAAAATCACCATAATTGCTCTACAATATACTGTACCTTGTTCTGGTCGCTGCAGTTGAGATTTTCTGTAAAACAACATGTACGCACACTCTTTGCCCTGAAATTGCTTCTCAATGTCTTTCTCACGGATAGGCCGCACTTGGGAATCATCAAAATCGAACCAATGTTCTTCATTGGTGATGGACTGCGTTCTCCTTGCATCAATCCCATGCTCACTGATGGCTGTGGTATTTCCTGTTTGTGCCTTTCTGACTTTATTGGATTTATGGAGCTGTTGCCCTGGGTAACCATGATCAGCCAGTTTTAGCGCAACCCTTGTTCCATTTGCTTTCAGCAGAAACACATCAGGATGTCTCTCCAGAAACTGAAATAAAAGGGGAAAGATTATAATAGAACCCTCCATCAAACACAACAGCACTAGAATATAGCTGTAATGCCTAAAGGAAGTAGACTGGCACTGATTGATATTTACAACTGGTTTAAGTCCAGCCAGGGAATAGCAGTTGTTACATGTTCAAGAAAAGCTCTTTCCAGCTTATGCTTTGTAAATTAATTAGATGCTGCTATTGACCAGTTACCAAACACCAGCAGCCTCCTCATAGTGATTACATAGCAAAACAAACAAATTAAAGGACTCAATGTCATTGTCATGTTCAGAAACAATTACTGAGCGACTGTTGGACATCTGAGCCACAAGTTTGCACCCAGGTAAATACTGGTAAGGTCAAAGACAATATTCAACATTCTCCGGTATTTTGCTGAGTACACACGTGTTCACAGAAATGAGAGCACTAACAGAATCAATGTTGAACTATAGCAGTACATAGATGTATTCTGCCAACAATGCTGCTGTTCTGACAACTGGTGTTGAGCAGCCCAAGAAGAATGGTGCAGCCATTCAGTGCTAAGATGCAGGACTCAGGACTCCATTGTGGCTGGCATAATAAACGCAAGCATTCTCCGGTATTGTCATGGCTGCCCCATATGTTTCTCTCGTCATCTCCTGCTGGATATGATGGATGAGACTATTTTTGACTGCCTATGCTTGGATGCATGGTTCGCTCTAGTAGGGAAACCTCTCTATAGCAAGAAGCTCAATGGCCAGCAACCACATTTGAATGTACTTCATAGAAATCTCCAGGCTATGGAGAGCCTTGCAGCCAAGCAAAGAGAGGGGAAGACAGCAACTTCAATACATTCAACAGGAAGTGAAAAGGAACACACACAAAATGCTGGTGGAACTCAGCAGGCGAGGCAGCATCTATAGGAAGAAGTACAGTCGACGTTTCGGGCCGAGACCCTTCGTCAGGACTAACTGAAAGAAGAGACAGTAAGAGATTTGAAAGTGGGAGACGGAGAGGGAGACCTGAAATGATAGGAAAGGACAGGAGGAGGAGGGATGAAGCTAAGAGCTGGAAAGTTGATTGGCAAAAAGGATACACAGCTGGAGAAGGGAGAGGATCATGGGACGGGAGGCCTGGGGAGAAAGAAAGGGGGAGGGGAGCACCAGAGGGAGATGGAGAGCAGGCAAGGAGTAATTGTGAGAGGGACAGAGAGAGAAAAAAGAGAGAGAGAAAAGAAGAAAATAAAAGGGAAAAAATAATAGATAGATAGATAAATAAATAAGGGATGGGGTAAGAAGGGGAGGGGGGCATTAACGAAAGTTAGAGAAATCAATGTTCATGCCACCAGGTTGGTGGCTACCTAGACGGTATATAAGGTGTTGTTCCTCCAACCTGAGTGTGACTTCATCTTGACAGTGGAGGAGGCCATGGATAGACATACCAGAATGGGAATGGGACGTGGAATTAAAATATGTGGCCACTGGGAGATCCTGCTTACTCTGGCGTAGGTGTTCAGCGAAACAGTCTCCCAGTCCGTGTCGGGTCTCACCAATATATGGAAGGCCGCACCAGGAGCACCGGACGCAGTATATCACACCAGCCGACTCACAGGTGAAGTGCTGCCTAACCTGGAAGGTCTACCTGGGGCTCTGAATGGTGGTAAGGGAGGAAGTGTAAGGGCAGGTGTAGAAACTGTTCCGTTTACAAGGGTAAGTGCCAGGAGGGAGATCGACGGGAAGGGATGGGGGGGGGCGCGAATGGACAAAGGAGTCGCGCAGGGTGCAATCCCTGCGGAAAGCAGAAGTGGGGGGAGGCAAAGATGTGCTTGATGGTGGGATCCCGTTGGAAGTGGCAGAAGTTATGGAGAATTATATGTTGGACCCAGAGGCTGGTGGGGTGGTAGGTGAGGACAAGGGGAACCCTACCCCTAGTGGGGTGGCGGGAGGATGGGGTGAGAGCAGATGTGCGTGAAATAAATAAAAACATACATGATGAAAATAAGGCGGTGGGGGCCAGGCAACTTAAAATCATTGAATAAATTCAAAGCGTGAGAAGTGTCACAAACATAGGTGGGAAGGGATTGAATAAAGGAGGATAAAACAGTGTTGAGATATGCAGAAATGAGTTCGGTGGGGCAGGAGCAAGCTGAGGCAATAGGTCTACCTGGACAGACAGGTTTGTGGATCTTGGGTAGGAGGTAGAAACGGGAAGTGCAGGGTGTGGGAACTATGAGGTTGGTGGCAGTGGGAGGGAGATCCCCAGAGCTGATAAGGTTGATGATGGTGTGGGAGACAGTGGCCTGGTGCTCCTCAGTGGGGTCATGATCAAGGGGTAAATAAGAGGAGGTATCAGTGAGTTGTCGCTGTGCCTCGGCAAGGTAGAGGTCAGTAAACCAGATGACAACAGCAGACTACAAGTGAAAAGGGGAAGTTTAGAATTAGGGGTGGGATTTATGAACACTTGCCCTATTCATCCTAACTTGATCAACGTCAGTACTCACGAGCAGCTTCTGTATATTGCCTTGGCAACCCACTCCGTAAGGAGCCAGGTAGCAATGAGAGCACCATCTAATTACTGTGGGAGCACCAGGATTCTCACATGGTATTGCAGCAATGTAAATTTTTTTGTAAAGAAAATACAAGTGTATATACTTGAGAGCAATTGCAGTCCAGGACCAAGAGCACTATAACAAAACAGCATAATAATATAGCTCATAATTGGAAATGATCATAAATAAATATGCAACTCTCTGGTAAAACAGCTTCACCAGCAATTACAGACCCCCAACAATGAAAAACAGTATTATAGTGCAAACCATTTACTGGGGAAACAACTTGGTGCACACATTCAAATTTTCATTATTCTGGTAATCACACTGCAGTTTCCTACCTTTCTTATAGACCCAAACTGCTTGCGATATTTTTTGTTCCATGCAACACCAACCTTCTCCAGTAATTTCTGGCCCAGTTGGTCAACCAGTATGCCATCGGGTCCTATCTAAGTGAACAGATGGGAGAATGGAGTAAGAAAATGTCGAATTTTATTTCAAGAATGTCATTTATAATCTACAGCAAAATAAACCTAGTTACCCTAGTTAGCAGGGTTCTTAGCAGGTACAGGGTAGGGAACGGCAGTGCATTCAAGCGACTCTTTTCAAGTACAGAGCCAGAAGCTGTAATGACATTTTATCCGCTAAAAATTCCCAGTTGGCTCATATTCAAAGATGTTAGCATACAGTATTTAACACAATATTTGAGAGAATTGCAACAAAACACATCTTCCAGAAGCCAAGATCAAGTTAGCAAACAAAATGTTATGCTTTCCTTGAAAAACACAGTTTCACCTGGCCATATTTTGGATCATTATATTTAAAGGATGAGTAATTTGAAGGTGCAGCAGTGTGCTGCTCCAGTCTGAGATATATGCAAAGATTCCATATCTAATACCATACCTGGACTAGAATAGCTCTCAAAATTTCGAGGGGATCTCCCAGTTCCAACTGGTTGGCTTCCTTGATTGGATCTTTAGTTGAATTGATCACTGTTTTCTCTTCATCCTGAAAAGGCCACTTATTAGTGATGTGTCATACACAACATATTTTAACTCTGCCCTAATTGAACAAACTACATGAAACCCTGCCAAAAGCTTTTTAATTCACGTTGCCAACAACTGTCCTCCCTCAACAATCTTCTTCGACGCCTCCTCAAAAAACAACCAAATTTATAAAACATGACCTCCCACACAAAGAAATATTGAGAAATCCCAATAAATTCATGCTTTTCTAAAGGTAATGAAATTCTACCCCTAAGATATTTTTCCAGCAATTTCATGATTATTGACCTAAGTTACAGGGATTCAGACAAATCTCGTCGGGGTACGGTACTTAACTTACAAGTAAAATTGAAGCTTAATATTTTAAAAGTCATTTGAGCTTCCAATTGCAAATTCATTTTAAAGTCCCATTAAGGGAATATATCTCTGTACTGTCACCACTACAAAGTGGACACAGCACTATTATACAGATCACAATCTGATCAGAGTTGTTACTGTCATATTGTGCATAACTCCAAGATACCATTTGTGATGACAACAATCATACACAAGATTCTGGAGGAACACAGCAGGGTCAGGCAGCATCCATGGAAATGAACAAACAGTCGCTTTGGGATGAGACCCTTCTTCAGGACTGGAAAAGAAGGGGGGAAACACCAGAATAAAAAAGTTGGGGGGGAGGAGGGGAAGAAGGATTCTAGAAGCTGATGAGTGAAGCCAGGTGGGTGGGAAAGATAAAAGGCTGGAGATGAAGGAATCTGATTGGAGAGGAGAGTGGACCTTAGGAGAAAGGGAAGGAGGGGGGACACTCTCCCCTGCTATCAAATTCTCTCATCTCCAGTCCTTTAGCTTTCCCACCCACTTATCACCTTCTAGCTATCCTTCCAACCATCAAACTAGTGCAGATCACAGGCTTCCAATGTTCCAATTGCAAAATTTAACTGGATACCTATGCTTAATAATATGAAGATTACCAGCTGAGACAGGTGTAAGAATACTTTCAATACATCCCTGATCGATGTTGCATTGTGTTTCAATTGCTTCTCGTTGTTCACAGCATCTTCTCAAAGACAATTACAAACAAATAAGAGGAACAGATAACTAGACTGCCTTTCTCCCAAAGCAGTAATGTTCATACGAGAGGGCATAATTCTCAGGTGATTAGAAGGAAGTATGGGGGTGGGAGGTGGGGGGTGGATATCAGAAGTCCACAGTGCGGTGGATGCATGGAATGTGGCGTCAGGAGTGGTGGTGGAGGCAGATACATTAGACATATTTAAGAGACTCTTAGGCGCACAATAAAAGAGAAAAGGAGGGCTATGTGGGAACGTGGGGGGAAGCATTAGAATGATCTTGGAGTCGGTGAAAAGGTTGGCACATTGTGGGCTAAAGGGCCTGTTCTGAACTTCAGGAAGGTGCAGACAAACCATCCCCCTCTGCGAATGCATGGCTCTTTTGTAGAGAGTTAAGTGCACAAAGTTCCTGGGTGTTGACATCACGGATGACCTCACCTGGTCTTTAATATCACCTCCCTGAATGAGGAGGAACAGCAGTGCCTCCACTTCTAAGAAGATTGAGGTAAGCAAGGCTCCCCCACCCCACCCCCAACCATCTTAACAGCGTTTCACAGAAACACCATTAAAAGTGTCCTGACAAGTTGCCTCTCCATCTGGTATGCGTGCAGCTGAGCATCGAACCAGAAGTCCCTACAAAGTACTGTGCAAACAGCTGAGAGGATCATAGAGGTGTCCCTTCCATCCATCGGGGACATTTATCAGGAGCGCTCCATACGCAGGACCCTTAGTATTATTAATGATCCCACCCATCCATCCAACATCCTCTGTCTTTCTACCATCAGGCAGGAGACTCCGATGCATAAAAACCAAGAATGGTCAGGATGGAAAGCAGTTTCTTCCCCTGGTCATTAGGCTTCTGAACTCCCAGTCACATCATATTCGAAGTGTCACTGGTTAAGCTGTCCCGTAGCTTACAATATTAAATAATAATGCACCTTCATTTGTTATTTATGCGTGATTCATCTGTAGATTTTATCTGTACCTTCGTAAATTAACCTGTGTTATGTGCTTTACACCCCGGTTTGGAGGAACATTGTCTCATTTCTATGTACATGTTATATACATATATATATAGTTGAATGACAATAAACTTTACTTCTGTTCTATGTTGCAAATGAAGCTGCGGTCATGCACAACATTTAGACAGGACAGAATTGGAGCATTCTGAAACTTTTCTCAGTGAAAGGCGATGCAGATATAGGTATGTGTTTTGTAGCTGTTGATGTACAGTTCGGAGATAACAGACCTGATTAAATAAAATCTCTACTTGCAGAGAAATGTTATCATTATCAATAAGGCTAATGCCATCTGGCCCCTTTAAAACATACGTAGTTCCAACTCAGGTTTAAAGTTAAAATTGAAATTGCTCCAAACACAGCCAAACCAAACCCAACTCAAGGGACATTTTTTCTTTCTTATAAATAACTGGACCTGCACTCAGTGAGTACAGTCAGTTCTTCTTGGGCCAGGCTCTAGAGATTTCAGTGAGCTTCACTGCGAACATCACCTGCAAGAGCCCTGACTCCACATCACTCCCACTGTCTCATTCAAGGACACTTCCTAGTCTCAGCTCATGTGTAACATTGTCTAGTTAAATGACAGCATGCTTTTAGATTTTAAAAGTTGTCATGGTCCTGCCACAGGTCACTAAATTACAATGGGAAGCTAGGGTCTACTTTGAAGCCTTTCTGACTGAAGAGTCATAGAGCTACACAGTATGGATAGAGGCCCTTCGTCCCCATGAGCCCATGCTGACCATGGTGTCCCCCGACTAGTCCAGATTTCCTGCATTCAGCCCATGTCCCATGTATTCAAGTGCTTCTTAAACAACACTATTTTAACCTACCTCAACCACTTCTTCTGGCAGCTTATTCTATATACTCACAACACCCTGCTTGACAATGTTGCCCTCATGTCCCTTTTAAATATTTTCCCTCTCATCCTAAACCTATGGCCCCCTAGTTCTGTCTTTCCCTACCCTGGGGAAAAGACTGTTACCATCTATATTAATGCACACAAAATGCTGGAGGAACTCAGCAGGGCAAGCAGCATCTATGGAAAAAAGTACAGTCGACGTTTCAGGCATAATGTGAACTGCACTTTTTTCCATAGATGCAGCCTGGCCTGCTGAGTTCCTCCAGCATTTTGTGTGTGTTGCTCAGATTTCCAGCATCTGCAGATTTTCTCTTGTTGACCATCCACATTATCTCAGTTTTAAATATTGGTATACTCCTCATTAGCCTAGATTCCAAGGAATAAAGACCTAGAATCTCTCACTATAACTCAGGTCTTCTAGTCCTGATAACTTCCTTGCAAATTTTTTTCTATATCACTTCATTTCATGGTGAATGCCAATGATTTGGATGATGGAATTGATGGCTTTGTGGCCAAGTTTGCAGATGACACAGAGACAGGTGGGAGTGGCAGATTGTGTTGAGGAGGCATGGAGTCTGCAGAAGACTTAAAAAGATTGGGAGAATGGACAAAGAATTGGCAGCAGGAATATACTGTAGGGAAGTGCAGGGTCATACACTTTGGTTGAAGGAATAAAGGAACAGATAATTTTCTAAATGAGAAGAAAGTTCAAAAATCAAAGCAGCAAAGGGACTTGGGAGTCCTTGTTCAGGATTCCCTAAAGGTTTTCCTGCAGGTTGAGTCAGTGGTAAGGAAGTCAAATGTAATGTTAGCATTCATTCAAGAAGACTAGAATATAAAAGCAAGGAAGTAATACTGAGGCTTTATAAGGCATTGGTCAGACCGCATTGAGTATTGTGGGTAGTTTTGGGCCCCTTATCTACAAAAAGATGAGATAGCATTGGAGAGGGTCCAGAGGAGTTTCACAAGAATTATTCCGGAAATGGAAGGGTTAATATACGAGGAGCATTTGATGGCTCTGGGCCTGTGCTCATTGGAGTTTAGAAGAATGGGGGGTGGGGGGAGTGATCTCACTGAAACCTATCAAATATTGAAAGACCTGGACAGAGTAGAGAGGATGCTTCCTTGATGCGCCATCAATAACCCTCGGAGACGGGAGGTGAACAATGGGCTTTTATTAGCAGCAAAAGGGACCATGACATCTTGGAGACTGAGGGAGGAGCAGTGCCTTCAATCGCCTTTATACAAGGGTCTGTGGGAGAAGCCACAGGAGCAGTCAGCAGAGGGGCGTGTCCAGACAGCTATACATAGTTTACCACATTCCTATAGTGGGGAAGTCCAGAACCACAGGGCACAGCCTCAGAAGAGATGGACACCCATTTAGAACAGAGATAAGAAAGAAGCTCTTTAGCCAGAGGGTACTGATTCTGCAGAATTCATTGACACAGGTGATAGCAGAGGCCAAATCATTAGCTACGCTTAAAGTGGAGGTTGATGGGTTCTTGATTAGTCAGGGTGTCAAAGGGAGGAGACGAAAGAAAGGGTTAAGAGGGATAGTAAATCAGCTATGATGAAATAGCACAGCAGAGTCTATGGACAGAATGGCCTAATTCTGCTCTTATGTCTTATAGTCACATCTATTTTCTATTAACCACTTATTTCATTTAACAGGGTGACCAAAACAGTACTCCAAGCGCAGCCTCACCAACAACTTATACAACTACAACATAATGTCCAGCTCCTATATTCAATGCCCTGACTGATGGTCAGGATGCTAAACACCTTTTCCACCACCCTGCCTGCCTGTGACACCACTTTCAACAAACTATGCACTTTACCCCCAAGTCCCTCTGTTCCACACTTCACAGTGCACCAGCTCACACTCATCTCCAAATTCATTTGCTGCTCCTTAGCCCACTTTCTTAAGTGATTAAGCTTCCCTTGTAATCTATAACTTCTTCACTATCAACAACACCTAATTTCATGTTATCTGCAAACTTACTGATCAAGCCTTGTGCATTCACATTCAAATTATTTACATAAAAAATGAATAACAAGGACTCCTGTGGCACGCCACTAGTCACCAGCCTCCATTTGTGTTAGTTCATTTGAATGTGAAATTTTCCTCAGGTATGTCAGGGTGGAAAATGACCACATGATCCACCATGCTATAATGAGACATGCAAAGCAGAAAATACACAATTAACATCATTACAATAGTTCAAGTCTCCCAGCTGAGATGATAAAAATCAGAAAAGGTAGTGGAAACATGGAATTATCTCCCAAAATACTGTGGATGCCAAGTCAAATGAAGGTTTCTTAGGATTGAACACCAAAGAATATTGATCAGAGCTGTCAAAGAACTAAAGTATAGATTAGGTATCTTCTAGATGAACAGTGGGATTAGTTTGACTAACTCTTTCCTATGAAAAGGAACAAAAATATTGTCCTTATTTAACAACTAATCTGGCTTTATGGGATTATTTTTTCTAGATCATTCTTTTCTACTTATTGTATGGTCCAAGCACTTAACAAAGTTGCTTAAAACTTTTAAACAACTAGCATTAAGAAACCCTAAACACAAAGTACACTGCAGATGCTGTGGTCAAATGTCCTGACAAAGGGTCTCGGCCCAAAACGTTGACTGCTCCTTTCAACGGATGCTGCCCGACCTGCTGAGTTCATTAAGAAACCTTACCGGGTGTTATATTTGGATAGGTCACACAGATGTATGACAACACAATGACAGACACAGTAAGATGGTCAATAAGTGTTATAAACTACAAGAAAAGGAGGTAAAATAGTTTATAATTAATGAAAAACAAGTTAAAACCTTCATTTACTGGTAAAACAGCACAGTATTTTGTACAAATACATGGTGGCATTCAATATCAGCATCTAATACATCAATTTGCAATGAGATTTTTTTTCTACAGTAGGCAACTTACTACAGGGAACCAGGTGCCCAGTTGGTCAATGTCTTTGATATAAGCATGGTAATGCCCTCCATAGCATCCTCCTTTGTGAATGATTACAGAAAAAAGTTCATACTCTGTGTCTGCCAGGTTATCCTATGAGACAAAATAAGGAAATTCAAGAAGAGCTCCATTCCTTGTAGCAGTCTTTATAACAACATGTAGTTAAATTGCACCCATTACAGAGTAAGATGTAAATTTGATACCAAGCCACTTCACTGAAAGAGGGGTTATCAATCGGTGGCCTTGTGATACACATTAGATGGGACACAGGATTCCCCCTCTTCCCCTTCAGATATCTAAACAGTCTGTTAAGACTTCAGCATAACATTCCAACAGAAGGATTACATCTCTCAGTGCTGCACACCTAGATCACACACTGAAATGCTAGTCTAGTTTACATGCTCTTACGGTGGTATTATCATTTGATCACATTATCCTCTTAGAGATAAAAGTGCTACCATAGTACAAGAAGACTGAAAGCCAAGTCTGGAGGAACAATTTAATTGAGCAAATTAAAAGAGAAGCCTCAGAAGTATGGGAAGCAACAATGGAGTTGAAAAACAAAATTTGTTTAATGGTTAGCATTGTAAAGTTATGAAGTCATACAGCATGGTGTTACGGATTCAGGCAACAATAAATATATGAATTAGGCAGGGGTTTTTATAACAAATAACATGTTTATTAAACACTGAAAACAAACCCCCCCAAAAGTAAACAAATCACTAACGTAACCGGAAATCAGCTGCTGTGCAGCAGCTTAAACAGTTCTTAAAGCAATGAAGCTTAGACAGTTCTTAAAGCGATGTTGCAAAAACAGTTCTTCAAAGTAGTATTGCCAAAAGTTCAAAATGCTCACAGTCCATTTAAGGGAGAGACTTTTTAAGACGATTTAAATTCTCTTTTCCGTCGTGTTGCTTCGGTTCCCAAGATCGAACTTTTTCCCACGAAGAATTTACGAAATGAAACGGCTTAAAGGCACTGACCTTTCCTTTACAGAACTATTCCCAATCCTTTCTGCTATTTTGCAGGGATTAACATGAGAACAGTCAACGAATTCCTTCCAAATAAGGATCAAACAAGGTCGAACCTATTTCACCGTCGAAATCGATTCTCCTCGATCGTTAACTCCCGAACTCCGATCTTCACTCTCCACTGATTCTCAACTAGCAGTATTGTAAAGAAACTGCTGGCAATGACCTTTTAAACTTTAGGCATTAGATAAAACTTCATCTTTCAACTAAACTGCGTCATAACATTAAATCACGCAGTGGCATGAAGTCAACATGGCAAATCCAGCCACGAACTGCCCCTCCTCACAGGGAGGGGTCCTCCTTTTATACCCTGTAAAAAAAACCTGCCACATGACCTCTACTGGCAGGAAAATGACGTCACTCCACCATCACAAGACCATTACCTCAAGTCCAGTATAGCTTCAACCCCAGTCACGTGACAAGTACACCACTGTCATGTCACGGGTACGTAACAATGGAAACAAGTCCTTCAGCCTAACTTGTCAATTGTGTTACTCAGTGAGCTTGGTCCCATCTACCCACATGTGGCCAATGCCCTCTAAACCTCTCTTATTCATGTACTTGATAGCTTTTAAATGTTGCAAAATTGCCCATCTTAACCACCATTCCCAGCAACTCATTCCAAATACACACCACCCTTTCTGTGAAGCTACTATCCATGTACCTATCCAAACTTCCCTTAAATGTTGAAATCAAGCTTACGTACACCACCCGTGCTGGCAGTTCATTCCACACTCTCATAACCCTCTAAGTGAAGAAGTTTCCTTTCATGTTCCCCTTAAACTTTTCACATTTCACCCTTAATCCATGACCTCTAGTTGTAATCCCATCCAACCTCAGAGGAAAAAGTCTGCATGCATTAACCCCGTCTATACCCCTCATAATTTTGTATGCCTCTATCAAATCTTAGCTCAATCTTCTATGTTCCAAGGAATAAAGTCATAACCTATTCAATCTTTCCACATAACTCAGGTCCTCCAGTCCCGGCAACATCCTGGTAAACTTTCTCTGTACTCCTTCAATCTTATTTATATCTTTCCCATAGGTGAGCAAAACTGCACACAATACTCTAAATTAGGCCTCACCAATGAGTTTTGCAACTTCAAAATAACATTCCATCTCCTGTACTCTATACTTCGTTTTATGAATGTCAATGTGCCAAAAGCATTATTTACAACCCTATCAACCTGTGATGCCACTTTCAATGAATTATGGACCTGTATTCCCAGATCCTTTTGTTCTTCCACAGTGCTCTGTGCCCTACCGTTCACTGTATTAGGCCTACACTGGTTGGTCCTACCTCAATGACGGCCACTCCACTTGCCTCTGCCTTATTTTAATTTGTTCCTGCCAATCAACCCCGATTGCTGATTGGCCGCTGCTGAAAGCTCCAAACTGCAGCAAGTCATTGCCTTCTCTACACAATCGGAAAACCTGAATTAACTCCATATTTTCAGGTTTCCAATCTCTCCAATTGGGCGCTGCTCAAAGCTCCCAAGTTATTCCCCTTGTTTCACCTATCACTCCTGCTCTTCCTCTGCTGCTTAAACTAACTAGTTTTCTGATTTTACATGCCTCACATGGAAGGGTTTATGGAAAAAACTGAATAAAACAAAATGAAATCATCCATGGAGAAAACAATATATGATTACATAGGATGAAAATCTTGAATTTATAAAACTGAAGTAGAAGATATGATTTACCTGCTCACAGAATGGCCGCATATCAAGTCTGACTGGAAAGGTGTAGCATCCTGTCTCCTTGTACCTCTCACACTTGGCAAAGTCAAAGTTGAAACGCAGCAATGAGATAGTCAGGAATGTGGGAAGATGCCGTATTTTTGCTGACTGTAGAAGTAAGAGCTTGGGCCAGATTACACAGTTAAACTTGAGTAGAACTATCTATCAGTCACATGATCAATCGCAACTGCATTGAGAATTACTATATCCAAGACACCACTAAAGTTCTAAGATAAAACTGGAAATATTAGCAAAACTTTTCTGTTATACATAAATATCATATAGGTCTTATGAAAGACACGCATTATGCCATTTCATTTGTAGTCACATAGTCCATGTTCCCAAATTTGTTTCTCCATATAGAATGTATAAAGGTAGATTTTTCTTCTACTTTACTTCTGCTTTCTTTCAGCAGTGATTATCATTTACTCATTTTAACCTTCTGGGTAAATTTTAGTTAATGATTTTCTTTTGAAACTGACAGTAGTATATGGATGGATAGAATATTTTCTTTTAAAAAAACTGAAATAGTTTGTGATTTGTTTATTTAGGTGTTCACTGACACTGAAAAAATGACAGTTGCAAACTTTCAAAGGATGCCAAATTGTAAGACATTTAATTACACAAATAAATCAGTTTTTGACCATCACTGAAAATATGAAATATATGAAAAATATGAGCATACAGCACAGCCCCTTCAACAAATTGTAAAAGTCCTAGCAGAGATCCCTATGGTACATTACTGGACATCATAGGTTTGCAATCTCTAAACAACACTCATCTTCAGCTTCTGCTTCCTATTCTCAAGCCAAAGTTTGATCCCATAGGTTTCAACTTTTACTATCCGCTTCCTTGTCAGTAGTATTGCAATCACTCCAGTCGAGTATGACATTCTCCAAAGAGGTTGTCTATAGGTAGGACCTCAGGTGGTTGTACAGGTCAATCTAGGATTAACATAACCTGGATGATCCCCTAATAGAGAATGCCTGTGCATGACTTTAAAATGAACAGGCTGAAACATGGGCAGCCATCACACATCCCTTGACGGAACAGGATCCTGACCTAGGGACCCTTTACAGCTCGAGCCCATCTCCCCCTTCACTGTCATTGTGATGTGTCATTATCTTCTGCCAGCTCCACTGTCGAGGTCTTGATCGGATCACTGTTTGTCTGGAACCTCCCCATTGACCTTAATGCTGTGGGTGATCCTACCAGGAAGCTAAACTCCAAACAGTATCACTCTTGAGACTGCAGGAACTCACAAGCCTCTCCACCACAAGGTGACAATCCTTGGAGAAGGTGACCTTGACAAAGGCCTTGCAGACTACATCAAACAAGTCCAGTACAGTCCTGATGTAAGGTCTCAACCTAAACCATCAACTGTTTATTCTTCTTCACAGATGCCGCCTGACCTGCTGAGTGTCTTCACTTTGTATGTGTTGCTCCAGCATCTGCAGGATCTCACGTTTACATCAATCACAATGTCCATACCATTGCCTCTTCTAAAAATGCAAATTAGTCAGATAGTAACCAGAAAAGCTGGTTTGAGATAACTCTTAATGGAAATGGGTAAAACAAAGTTTATCTTGCTTGCAAAAGAATACAGGCAAGTGTCTTAATTACCAGAAGTTTCAAAGGCCATGGAAATACAGAGAGGGGAAAAAATAGTAGTTCTGAATCAAAGATGGCATTTAGTACTGGAACTGTTTGGAACATAAGAACAAATCAAAGGTCATTTAAAATTACTATTAAAGAGTAAGTGAGAAGTATTTATGCAAAAGCTCCTGAAGACATCGATTCTTCAATTATTTTAATTATATGTGAATTGATTTCAACAGTAAGGATTAATTTTAATCAAAGTGAAAAGACCTGTATTTTGCAGACTGCAGTAATCAAGACAGCATTTGATGCTCCTTTTGAATACTGCTGTAGACAGATACCCTAATTTCTATGGAATAAACTACCTTTCCAAGTATTGCTACCACTTATCAGATCATCAGAATTCTATGATACCAGCAGCCAGTATTTTAATTGGTAGCAAGTGTACAAGTTCCAAAAAAAACATTCAGTCAGTAAGGAATAATTTGTGGTTTCACTTCTGTAAAGGTAACACTATCGTTAATGATATAATTTGTGATGCAATTTACAAGAGCTGCAGAACTTCCTTTCTAATCTTGTCAAATTATAAGAATTAAAACCCTGGATCAAGTAAGTGCTCTTTCTTGATAAAGTACAATATTAAAAATGAACTTTAATTCAATGAGCCACAAAATAATTGTGTACCATTCAGTAATTTTAATTCTAAATTTCATATGGTAATTCCTAATTACCTGGAAAGGAAAAAGAAACATTTATTCACCGGTTAATTCCCCATTTAGATTACTTCTCTCAAACTTGTACTAGCATTATGTGTGATTGCATATGAAAACAATATTTTCGTTTTTAGAATTCACAAATAAAGTAAATTAATTGTCCTTTGAAAAATCAATAATCCTTTGATGATTAGCAGATTTTAAAGAGGCAAACTTCACCTTGGAAGATCTCTACAAAAACACATTTCAATGGATGGCTGCATTCAAGAATTTTTTTAAATAACAGAATAATATCTATTTATATTAGTGTTAGTCATTTGCATATGTACAGACCTACCTCAAGATAAAACTTTTCATACTCGAGGGCAGGATATGCATGATAGAACGCAATTTGCAAGGTTCAGAGAATATGTAGGGGAATGGTGCCATGAGGATTGCTGCACAAGTAGTAGTACAGACTCAAATTGGCCAGTTCCGTGGCACCCTGATTCTATACAAATTTACCTTAATTGCCTTAACCAATTTCTCACACCTTCCACATTGGTAGAGATTATCATTGTCAAAATGTTCTTCTTCAACATAGAGGGTATACAGAGCTTCTTCCAGTCCACTGACATCCTTCACAGCCACAGTCAAGTCCAAAAAGTCCTCCTACACATTGAACAAATGACTTCCATTACAGAGGCATAATTTAGAGTTAATAAAAAAGGGCATTTAAAAAAGAACAAATATTGAAGAAAATACAGCATGCTGATAAACATAACACAAGTGGGAGCAGGAGCAGTATCATTTACTAAGACCAGAGGTACTCTGACTAATTAGCTTTAACTGTACCATGCACATCAAAATATGCAGTAAACTATGTTGTTTATGTCAAATCAAATCACTAAGGGTTGCACTGGGCAGCCCATAAGTGTAGCCACTGTTCCTGCACCAACACAGCATGCCTACAATTCACTAACCCTAACTGCAGATCTTTGGAATGTGAGAGAAAACTGGAGCACCCAGAGGAATCCCACTCAGTCATGGGGAGAAAGTACAAACTCCTGATAGGCAGCTGGAATTGAAACCCAAATACTTGTACCCACCTGCAGGTGGGTACAAATATTCTGCCAGGTTAACAAACTACAAGACCATTCTGTAATGATAGAAGTTAGACAACATCCTTGCTTCTAAGAGCAGGAAGATATTAAACGGTTCTTTACATCTGAAATGTACTAATGTAAATATAAAAATAGTCTTGACAGTTGCTGTGATTTTACTTTGCAATATAATACTGAATTTACTACTCAAGAATAAATATGTTAATATGGCAAATATTAGCACATGCTCACAGGAAATTTATGCTCACAAAACTGCAGATATAGGTTAATATCAAAATGCATCTCCTTGGTATTTATAAAACACAGTTTTCAGATCTGAAGCTTAAATATTAAAAAGTATCAGTCATTTAGAAGTTGCATTTTCAGCAATAGAACATGGCCAAGAATAGAATCAACATGGGGCAATTAATCAATCAGGTATCAAATGGGTTATACAAAATGCTATATTGGAAAGCTAAATTATATTGTACAGACCATACACGTTCTGTTTGGAAACAGCAACAAAGCCTAGATGCATATTATGGATTAAGGTTTCAGATTTACTACAAAATCCCTCCATTTGTACTTTCTGTTTCTCCACTTAGCTAATCTATAACACTTTTCAAGGTGTTCAAGATATTAACAGTCTCCTCTGCCATTCAATCATGGCTGATTCTTTTTTCCTCTTCAGCCCTGTTTTCCTGCCTACTCCCTCTAACTGTGAATCCCTGATTAATAAAGGATTTTTTGTTTTAAATGCACACAATGACTTAGCCTCCATGACCTCTGTGACAATGAATTCTACAGATTCACCACGGTCTAGCTGAAAAAATTCCCCCTCATCTCAATTCTAAAGAGACATCCCTTTACTCTGAGGTTGTGGCTTGGATCTGAAACTCTCTTACCAATGGAAACATCCTCTCCATGTTCATTCTAAGCCTTTCAGTATTCAGTAGGTTGCAATGAGATGCCCCCCATCCCTGTGAACTCTGCCAAGTACAGGCCCATGCCATTGAAGACTTCTCATATGGTTAAGCCTTTCACTCCTGGGATCATAAAACAATCCATCTGGAATTGTTTAATATTTGAGAATGGAGTAAAAAAAAAAAGCAAGGAAGCTGTGTTTTGTAAAATCACTGATAGACTTCACCTTTAATGATGGGCCAGATTTTGAAGGTGAACAGAAACATGGAACTTCTGCTCATACACAGTCTAACATGAAAGCCTAGATTATAATAACCAATTTAAAAAAAAATTATTCTGTAATTGTCTACCCAGCAACAAATAATTCTCTAGCGCTTACACTGGGGAAAGAAATGTCAGACCTGGTGCAGAATCCACAACCCCGTTGATTTCAATGGGACAGCTTATATCCTACTGTTAATCTCTCCCTCTCCCAGTGAAGAGTGTCCTTCTGCTTTAAAATATCCACCATTGTCCCTGCACCTAAAAAGACCAAGGTAACATGTCTGAACGACTGGCGTCCTGTCACACTCATCTCATGATAAGCAAGGGCTTTGAGAAGCTGGTCAATAACTATATCTGCAGCATGCTGCCACCCACACTGGACCCCCTGCAATTTGCCTACTGACACAACCGATCGACAGAGGATGCAATAGCCACAGCTCTATACACCATCCTTACAACACATCTGGAGAAGAGGGACGCTTATGTGAGAATGCTGTTCTTAGACTACATTTCAGCATTCAGCACAGTCCCTCCAGGCTCGACAAGAAGCTCAGAGAACTCGGCCTTCACTCTGCCTTGTGTAGCTGGATCCTGGACTTCCTGTCAGATTGCCGGCAGGTGGTAAGAGTGGGTTCCCTCACCTCAGCCCCTCAGGGCTGTGTACTAAGCCCCCTCCTTTACTCTCTGTATACCCATGACTGTGTTGCCACCTACAGCTCCAATCTGTTAATTAAATTTGCTGATGACACTACACTGATTGGCCTAATCTCAAATAATAACGAGGCAGCCTACAGTGGTGTCAAGAAAACAACTTTTCCCTCAACGTCGCAAAAACAAAGGAACTGGTTGGGGACTACAGGAGGAATGGAGACAGGCCAACCCCAATAGGCATCAATGGATCTGGGGTTGAGAGGGTGAATAGCTTTAAGTTCCTCAGCATAAACATCATCAAGGATCTCACGTGGTCTGTACGTACTGGTTGGGTGGTAAATAAGACACAACAGCACCTCTTTCGCCTCAGATGTTTGAAGAAGTTTGGTATGTCCCCCCCAAAATTCAAAGAATTTTCTATAGGGACACAATTGAGAGCATCCTGACTGGCTACATCACTGCCTGGTATAGGAACTGTACTTCCCTCAATCGCAGAACTCTGCAGAGAGTGGTGCGGACAGCCCAGTGAATCTGTAGTTGTGAACTTCCTACTACTCAGGATATTTACAAAGACAGGTGTGTAAAAAGGGCCTGAAGGATCATTGGGAACCCAAGTCACCCCACAAACTGTTTCAGCTGCTATCATCCAGAAAACAGTACCACAGCATAAAAGCCACGACCAACAGGCTCCAGGACAACTTCTTCCACCAGGTCATCAGACTGATTAATTCATGCTGACACTACTGTATTTCTATGTTATATTGACTATCCTGTTGTACATAACATTTATTATAAATTATACTGCACATTTGAACGGAGAAGTAACGTAAAGATTTTTACTCCTCATGTATTTGAAGGTTGTAAGTAATACAGTCAATTCAATTCAAGAGTCTTAAATGACAAAGGCGAACTCCATCATTACAGTCCTTGTACTTTGTCTATTTTGTACCTGTAACACTATATTTTTCACTGCTTTGTTTTCCTTTTGAAATATCTCAATTCACTTGTTAGCATGATCTATCAGGATGGCATGCAAACAAAAGATTTTCACTGTTATCTCAGTACATGTAACAAATAAAGCGAATTACTGTCAAAACCATCATTGATATTTCAGGAGTTAATTCCTTCGGTATGCTACTAGAGACCCTGCCATCACTTAGGACAGTGTGATAAACCTCCTGTGACCGAAGCAGATATGTTCAGGCATGGGCTAAATACAGCCAGCGACTGAGGGCAGTTATCAGATTCCACTAAATCTGGCCTGAATATATTAAATTCAGTGCATTATTCTTTACAAAGACCATCATGCAAGAGAGATTGTGCAAAAGAAAACAGAACATAAATTATACCAGGAAGAGCATCTTCAGTTAGACAGGGTGGAAAACCTCTTATTTCTCTTGTTAAGAGATTTGATGCAAGTAATTAAAACCATGTACAGTTTTGATAGAATCATCAAAAAATTATTCCAGCTGAAAAATAATTAAAGTCGGCCCTCCTTATCTGCGGGGGATTGGTTCCGGGACTCCTCGCGGATACCAAAATTCGCGGGTGCTCAAGTCCCTTATGCAACCTATCTTAGGGTTTCTGTTCACGAAAATAATCACGATCGAAGATAAAGTGGAAATAATAAAGTGATCGGAAAGAGGTGAAATGCCATCGGTCATTGGAAAAGCGTTAGGCTACGTCGGTCAACAATCGGAACAATTTTGAAGGATAAAGTGAGAAAGGCTCTGCCCCGATGAAAGCTACATTTATTACTAAGCAACGCAGTGGTTTAATTAGCACCCTCGGGAGTGATCTGTCCTGAGTCCCGAGAACTTCCGTTCCCAAGCCCGGCACTGAAACATACGTTCTTAAGTGTTTTATATGCATAGAAAGGTAAAATATATACTATATACTAAGACAAACATTTGACTAAATGATGCTAAATAACACCGGATGTACCTGTTCCGACTTACTTAGTAAAAGAACTTCTGATTTTTTTCGATCCCAATGCACAATAATCCATGCACATCCTCCGGTATACTTTAAATCATCTCTAGATTACTTATAATACCTAATACAATATAAATGCTATGTAAATAGTTGTTATACTGCATTGTTTAGAGAATAATGACAAGAAAAAAAAGTCTGGAAGAGCACTTCCGGGTTTTCGCGATCCGCGGTTGGTTGAATTCGCGCATGCGGAATCTGCGGAGAAGGAGGGCCGATTGTATACACCGATAGGGAAAGAGCATAACAGGGAAAACATCTAGATAAATCTATCAGCCAGCTTTTACAATTATCAGCCAATTAGCCTTGTTTTCCACTATATCATTCTATAACAGTGGTAGTTTTTCCTTCTTGTACCTCCCATTTCCCAATACTTAAAAACACCATAAATCTTTAAAATTTTAGTTTTAATCTGCTGGGGCTCATGACCTATGTCTTTGCTTTTTTAATCTCAGAAGGTAACCTGTCTTCCAAGGGGGTTCACTTTGTAACACAGAAGAGATCAGATCTCATGATTTGTGTGGCACCTGAGAAATCAACTTGCTAAAGTTGGTACAATCATTGGTTCCAAAAAAAAAGTAATTTCTCACCTGTCTTTCACTAATGTTGCCACATTCCTCACAGAAAATCTTGTTAACAACTATTCCATGGTACAGTCTATTAATGAGGTCATGTCCAGAGGTACCGACTAAAGAGCTTTCCAGCGCACTGAACAGAATTCGATTTAATTCTTGCACATCATGTTGACTGGTTTCCTGTAAAATAATTTAAACATTCAACTGTACCTTCAATCAATCCTCCAGAAACAGATCCTTGAAAGGCTTTCAGGGATGGTAGCACATCAGTGTTACACACGTCATTGCCCAGTTCGTGAGACTTAAGTTTATAAATCCCTGTGGTCTCATTCTTTTATTGCAGATAGCATTCTGTTTCCAATCTTCTTCACATCCTCCCATTCCTTCCATCCACCAACTCAGCTATTCTTTCTTGAATTCCCGCAGAGATTCTCCTGATTCACCAAGCATCTAGAAAGTCTACATTTTTACTCATGCTTAGTCATCTCTTAGCTTCAAACTGAAAATCGTACAAAAGTACAGTACAGAAGCAAGAGCTTTCAACTCACTTCGTCCAAGCCAACCACAAATTCTGTATACATCAATCCCATTTTCCTCCATTAGACTGGGATTTTGTTAAGCCTTTCCTATCCAAGTACCTACCCAAAGGCCTTTTAATCATTGTAATTGTATCTGCCTCCACCACTTCATCTGGCAGCTTGTTCCAAACATTCACCATCCTCTTGTGTGAAAAAGTTACCCCTTTTATGTTTTCCACTCTCACCTTAAACCTGTACTTCCTAATTCTAGAACCCCTTACTCTGGAAAAAAGACTGTGTCCACTCTCACCTTAAACCTGTACTTCCTAATTCTAGAACCCCTTACTCTGGAAAAAAGACTGTGACCATTCACCTTATCGACACCCCTCATGATTTGATATACTTGTATAATCTTATACCTCAGAGTCCTATGCCACAGGGAAAAATATTCCAGCTAATACAGCCTCTCCTTTCAATTTAAGGCCTCCTAATCCCAGTAGCCTCCTCACGCACCCTTTCCAAATCTGATAACCTTCCTATACCTGGATGTCCAGAACAGAGCACGATTCTCCAAGTGTGGTCTTACTTCACACAAGTGAAGGTAGGACCAATTAGAGATAAAAGTGGGAAGATGTGCCTGGAGGCTGTGGAAGTGAGCGAGGTCCTCAATAAATACTTCTCTTCGGTATTCACCACTGAGAGGGAACTTGATGACGGTGAGGACAATATGAGTGAGGTTGATGTTCTGGAGCATGTTGATACTAAGGGAGAGGAGGTGTTAAGAGTTGTTAAAATACATTAGGACGGCTAAGTCCCCGGGGCCTGATGGAATATTCCGCAGGCTGCTCCAAGAGGCAAGGAAAGAGATTGCTGAAGCACTGGCTAGGATCTTTATGTCCTCGTTGTCCACGGGAATGGTACCGGAGGATTGGAGGGAGGCGAATGTTATCCCCTTGTTCAAAAAAGGTACTAAGGATAGTCCAGGTAATTATAGACCAGTGAGCCTTACGTCTGTGGCGGGAAAGCTGTTGGAAAAGATTCTTAGAGATAGGATCTATGGGCATTTAGAGAATCATGGTCTGATCAGGAACAGTCAGCATGGCTTTGTGAAGGGTAGATCGTGTCTAACAAACCTGATAGAGTTCTTTGAGGAGGTGACCAGGCATATAGATGAGGGTAGTGCAGTGGATGTGATCTACATGGATTTTAGTAAGGCATTTGACAAGGTTCCACATAGTAGGCTTATTCAGAAAGTCAGAAGGCATGGGATCCAGGGAAGTTTGGCCAGGTGGATTCAGATTTGGCTTGCCTGCAGAAGGCAGAGGGTCGTGGTGGAGGGAGTACATTCAGATTGGAGGGTTGTGACTAGTGGTGTCCCACAAGGATCTGTGCTGGGACCTCTATTTTTTGTGATTTTTATTAACGACCTGGATGTGGGGGCAGAAAGGTGGGTTGGTAAGTTTGCAGACGACACAAAGGTTGGTGGTGGTGTAGATAGTGTAGAGGGTTGTTGAAGATTGCACAGAGACATTGATAGGATGCAGAAGTGGGCTGAGAAGTGGCAGATGGAATTCAACCCGGAGAAGTGTGAGATGGTACACTTTGGAAGGACAAACTCCAAGGCAGAGTACGAAGTAAATGGCAGGATACTTGGTAGTGTGGAGGAGCAGAGGGATCTGGGGGTACATGTCCACAGATCCCTGAAAGTTGCCTCACAGGTAGATAGGGTAGTTAAGAAAGCTTATGGGGTGTTAGCTTTCATAAGTCAAGGGATAGAGTTTAAGAGACGCGATGTAATGATGCAGCTCTATAAAACTCTAGTTAGGTCACACTTGGAGTACTGTGTCCAGTTCTGGAAGGATAGGAAGGATGTGGAAGCATTGGAAAGGGTACAGAGGAGATTTACCAGGATGCTGCCTGGTTTAGAGAGTATGGATTATGATCAGAGATTAAGGAAGCTAGGGCTTTACTCTTTGGAGAGAAGGAGGATGAGAGGAGACATGATAGAGGTGTACAAGATATTAAGAGGAATAGACAGAGTGGACAGCCAGCGCCTCTTCCCCAGGGCACCACTGCTCAGTACAAGAGGACATGGCTTTAAGGTAAGGGGAGGGAAGTTCAAGGGGGATATTAGAGGAAGGTTTTTCACTTGGAGAGTGGTTGGTGCGTGGAATGCACTGCCTGAGTCAGTGGTGGAGGCAGATACACTAGTGAAGTTTAAGAGACTACTAGACAGGTATATGGAGGAATTTAAGGTGGGGGGTTATATGGGAGGCAGGGTTTGAGGGTCGGCACAACATCGTGGGCCGAAGGGCCTGTAATGTGCTGTACTGGGGTGTATGGGGTGTCAGGGAGAGGTAGTACCTCAGACGGGGTACACGTCGTACTCTTCTGAGCAGTTCGTCTGCATTGGTCCTCACCTGACACTCAGCTCTCACCAGTGGTTCCTCGTAGCTGTTTGCATGCAACAGCGGCCATGCCCCGGGCAACGGCTTCGACTGGCCGGCAAAACCTGGTGAGGGTAGCCGATGGGCCTCAAACCCTTGGTGAGTTAGGGCTTGTCTACCTACGCATGTGAAGACTGAATTCGGCGGACTACGTGGAGGAGACCACCACTTGGTGGTCCAACGAGTAGAAATGCGGACCCAGCAAAGCATTGTAGAGCGCAATCAGGGCACAGTGAGACATGTAGGACACTGCTGGCCATCCACTGCATCCCGACTTATCTCCAGCCGTCTCGACTCCGTCTTGCAACTGGATACAGATAGGTCGGGACGAGAGAGTGAGGCTGACGATTTGCGCAACTCTCCCTCACTTTAATTCAAGTCAAGCACAAGTCACGACTCCAAACCCATTCCGCTAAAAAACTTCAAGTCCTGTGGCGATGGGTGAGTGGCGAAGCAGCAGGTGTGGATACACTGGAAGCTGTAGTCACAAACCTGACACACAGGCGGCCCAGGGCATTGGGTCGTTCTCCACTGGAATGAAGCAGCAGTGGAGCTCGGCAGCCCCCTGGGTGTCTGAGCAGTCCTCTAGGAATCGCTCTGCTCACCTCCATGGAGGAAGGGGCTAGAAAAGGTGCCTCAAACATAGCCTGCTTCATCTTACCCTGACCAGCACACCGCTGCTGACGGGGATCCCACTCAGCGGTCGAACTACAAAGAAGACAAAAGTGAAGGTGCTCAACCTTAGCACGTGGAACGTGCGAACTCTGCTTGACATCACCAAGGCTGTCAGACCAGAAAGAAGAACAGCACTGGTCGCCAAAGAACTAGCCCGCTATAACGTGGACATGGCAGCACTCAGCGAAACACGCCTACCAGACAAGGGCCAGCTTACAGAACGTGGTGGTGGGTACACCTTCTTCTGGAGCGGTTGCAACAGCACTGAACGACGAGAGGCTGACGTTGGATTTGCCATCCGATCCCACCTCGCTCGTAAACTTGCCAAGCTTCCAGAGGGCATCAACGATCGCCTGATGACACTTCGGCTCCCACTTGGCAATAAGAGGAGTGCAATGCTGATCAGTGCATATGCCCCAACAATGACCAACCCAGATGATATCAAAGATAAGTTCTATGAAGAACTTGACGCCCTCATAGCAGCAGTCCCACAGTCAGAGAAGCTTATTGTCCTCGGGGACTTTAACGCCAGAGTGAGGACAGATTACCAGACCTGGGAAGGGATTCTTGGAAGACATGGTATTGGCAAGTGTAACAGCAATGGCCTGCTGCTCCTCAAGACATGCGCTACACATGACCTTGTCATCACCAACACCCTATTCCACCTCCCTACCCGTAACAAGACATCTTGGATGCATCCACGCTCTAGGCACTGGCATCTGATTGACTATGTCATCACCAGAAAGAGGGACTGGCAAGACATGAGAGTGACAAAGGCCATGTGTGGTGCCGACTGCTGGACGGATCATCGACTCATAGTGTCCAAGTTTAAACCGCATCCTGCCTGTGAGAAGACCCCAAGGTCAGAAGACTGCAAAGAGGCTCAATGTCTCCAAGCTGAAGAACAGTGTAGTTGCAGAAGAATTTCGTGAAGACCTAGATAGCAGGCTGCTTGACACACCCCAGGATGACCACACCAACATTGAAGAGCAGTGGACGGCTTTCAGAGATGCAGTCTACTCTACCGCTCTCGAACACCTCAGATCAGCAATCCGTAGACATCAAGACTGGTTCGATGAGAACGATGAGGAGATATAGGCACTGTTGTCAGAGAAACACCAACTGTTCAGAGTGCACCAGAACGATCCCACTTCACAAGCAAAGATAGATGCCTTCGCCAGGGCAAGACGGAAAGTGCAGAAGAAACTCCGTGAGATGCAAGATGTCTGGTTCAGCAATAAGGCCGATGAGATCCAGGGCTACGCAGACAGTCACGACACCAAGCGTTTCTACGACGCTTTGAAGGCTATGTATGGACCTCAGTCCTCTAGCTCCTCCCCCCTCCTCAGTGCAGATGGGTCTCGGCTGCTGACAGAGAAAAAGCAGATTTTGGAGAGATGGGCTGAACACTTCAACCAGGTCCTCAACCGCCCTGCCGAAATCAATGATGAGGCCATTGCTTGCCTACCTCAGGTGGAGATCAACCTGGACCCTGACAAACTCCCCACAGAAGAAGTCAGAAAAGCCATCAGGCAACTTTCTTGTAGCAAAGCACCAGGATCAGATGCAATCCCTGCTGAAGTCTACAAAGCAGGAGGCCCATTCATGATGCAGAAGCTGACTGAGCTCTTCCAGTCTATGTGGAACGAAGGAAAGGTCCCGCAACAGTTGAAAGATGCCAGCATAGTCCACATCTACAAGAGGAAAGGCAACCGCCAGTCTTGTGACAATCACAGAGGCATCTCCCTCCTGTCCATAGCTGGGAAGATCTTGGCTTGCGTCCTGCTTAATCACCTTCTCCAACACCTTGAGCAAGGTTTCCTCCCAGAAAGCCAGTGTGGCTTCCGTGCAGAGCGTGGAACTGTCGAAATGATATTTGCTGTACGCCAACTCCAGGAAAAATGTCAAAAGCAGCACAGCGACCTCTTTATGACCTTCGTCGATCTGACCAAGGCATTTGATACGGTCAGCAGAGATGGCTTATGGAAGATAATGGAGAAGTTTGGCTGCCCTAGCAGGTTCATCACGATTGTTCGGCAGTTCCACGATGGCATGATGGTGACAGTTTTGGATGATGGTGACGAGTCAGAAGCCTTCCCAGTGACGAACGGTGTGAAGCAAGGATGTGTTCTCGCCCCTACACTCTTTAGCATGGTCTTCTCTGCTATGCTGAATGATGCCTTCCGCGATTGTCAGGATGGTATACACGTCAGATACAGGACTGGCAGTGGGCTATTCAACCTTTACAAAGGTAAAGGAGACCGTCGTCAGAGACCTCTTATTCGCTGATGATTGCGCCCTCAACGTCAGCACAGAGCAGAAGATGCAGCGAGAAATGGACTGCCTCCCACGAGCCTGTGACAACTTCAGACTTACAATCAGCACCAAAAAGACCGAAGTTATGTACCAGCCCGGAAAGCCCTACCAGGAACCACACATCACAGTAAAGGGGCAGAAGCTATTGGCAGTGAACAGCTTTACTTATCTGGGCAGTACTCTATCACGAGCGGTGAACATAGATGCAGAGAGACAGCAACAGAATTGCCAAAGCCAGTGCCGCCTTTGGGAGACTCCGTGAGAATGTATGGGAGCGGAGAGGACTCTGCCTCACCACCAAGCTGAAGGTCTACCGAGCAGTGGTTCTCACCACCCTCCTCTATGCCAGCGAGACCTGGACTGTCTACAGCAGACACACTAAACAGCTCAACCAGTTCCACTTGAGCTGCCTCCGCAGACTTCTCCAAGTACAATGGCAGGACAAAGTCCCAGACACAGAGGTCCTGGAGCGGGCTAGCACCCACAGTGTCTACACCCTCCTACAGAAAGCCCAAGCCAGATGGGCTGGCCATGTCATCAGGATGTCTGACAGTCGACAACCAAAACAGCTGTTGTATGGAGAGCTGAGCAGGGCAAGTGCTCAGTTGGAGGGCAGAAGAAACGTTTCAAAGACTGCCTCAAAGTGTCCCTCAAAAGACCTCAACATCAATCCCAGTAGCTGGGAATCGCTTGCCCTGGACCGCCCAACCTGGTGGAGCAGGACCACTAAAGGAGCGTGTGCAGCAGAAATCAGACACACCGCAGAGGCTCAGAGGAAACGCGCCGCGCGCAAGGCTCGAGCTACCTCCACTTCCACTGCAGCACCTACCCTCATGTGTCCCACATGTGGGTGAGCTTTCAGGGCCCAGATTGGCCTCACCAGTCACCTCCGGACCCACAGTCACAAACCCTCCACCTGACAGAAGTCGTGGTCGTCTTCGACTCCAAAGGACAAACAACAACAATAACAATGTGCTGTACTATTCTATACTTCTATAAGGAGTCAAAAGTAATATAAATCATGCATGGTTTTCTCCACTTAAGCAGCTGAAATTAATATTGCTTTTTCAAATTCAATATTAAAAATCAGTTGCAAACAACTCACCTCATTACTTGTCCAGCCAAAACTGTCAGTTAAATCAGATGTAGATGCTGCCAGCTGATCTGCAAGCAATAATTGAGCAAAGAGTCTTTGTAGCTCTAAAGGGATGACTCGCACCTGAAAGAGTGAAGCAATTAATGACTTTAAAATATTCTACCATATCTTGAAAACCTAACATAAAGCAATGAAAATAGACCCAAATAAAAAATGACAATACATAACGCCATTGAAACATCAGGGTCACCATAAATATATCACTGTTTGCAATGTACTTTGCAGTTGTTGAATGAACATCTGAGAAATGAAAGATGCAAGATAGCACACATCTTAGGCATACAATTACTTATAGGACAGGCATTCAGAAAAACAAAAGCACTTATTAGTACACAGGAGTACACAGCATGCTCCACCACTGAGATCTTAGCTGATCTAAGACCTATGGGACTGCATGGTAGTGTAGTAGTTAGCATAATACTTTTCAGCACCAGCAACCTAGGTTCAATTCCCACTGATGTCTGTAAGGAGTTTGGATGTTCTCTCCATGACCATGTGGGTTTCCTCCCATAGTCCAAAGTCCTATTGGTTAGTAAGTTAATTAGACACTGTAAATTGTCCTGTGATTAAGTGAGGGTTAATTTGGGGGTTACTGGGCTGTATGCCTCAAAGGGCCAGAAGGGCCAATTCTGCATTGTATCTCTAGATAAAATAAATAAATATTATATTCACTTTTTAATTTTTTTTCTGGTGTAAGATGGCACCAGTGAACCTCAGCGACTTCTGGCTGGTGGCTAACAAAACAAGAATAGCAACTAAATACTTTGTTAACCACACTTTTTCTCGCAAACAATCATCGCAAGAAATAGTCTGCAATTTCCCTTTGGACTTGGAGGCAATTTGATGTGGCAGAACCGAGGCAAGGCAAGGGGACAGGCCTGGGGGGACGTCATGTGATGACGTAGGATCGAGACGTGGAAATCCAGCTCTCCCGTAAAAAACCAGTAAAATAACGTTTAAGTGAAGAAAAGTTAGTAAATACTTTTTTAAAACTACTTATAAACTATTCAGGATTGTCTTAAGATATGCCTCCTAAACAGAAGCAGAAGAAAACTACTACTTTGAAGACAACACAAGTTGGAAAAGAATCAAGGCCGGTTGCTATGAAAGAGCCTCGGGCTCAACTGTATTTTACCTCTGGCAATACAGAACAGGAAACTGCGGCAACATCAACCGTTTCCAAAAAAAAAGAGCAACAGGAATTGCGCATGCGTGAAGGAAAGGGCATGTGCAAACACAAGCAACCCAAACTACAAATTCCAGTTCCGATTGGAACTGAAAGTGAAAGTGAAGATGAGGTGGAATCAGATTCTCTGGATAAATCAGATGAAGATGAAGAGACAAACAAAGAAGAGCAACAGGAAGAGGTTGGAGGTGATATTGGAGACATAAAAAATCTTTGGTGCAAATAATGCATGAATTAAGAGCATTAAAAGTAATAAAAAAGATATTAAAAATATGAAGATTATGTTTGATAAAATGATGAAAAGACAGGACAAAATGAACAAGAAAATTAAAAACTTGGAAGAAACAATGGGAGACACCATTGATAGAGTGAATAAAATGGAAGATAATATACCTGCCTGGACATCAGAAAGAAAACAGTTGTTGGAAAAAGTGGATGTGCTTGAAAATTTTAGCAGACGAAACAATATTAAGATTGTTGGACTTAAAGAAGGTATAGAGGGAGAGGATCCAATAAATTTTTTTCAAAAATGGATCCCGGAAATTTTGGAAATGGAAGAAGGAACCCAGTTAATTGAAATTGAAAGGGCTCACAGAGCCTTAAGACCAAGACCTCAAGTTGATCAAAACCCATGATCAATCTTGATAAAATGCTTAAGATATCAAGATAAAGAAAAGATCCTGAAGGCGGCTACCCAATGTGCCAGAAAGAGAAACGGGCCATTGATGATAGAAGGGAAAACAGTTATTTTCTATCCTGATATAAGTTATGACCTTTTGAAGAGAAAGAAGGAATTTAACCCAGCCAAAAAATTTTTATGGGAAAAAGGCTATAAATTTATATTGCGCCACCCGGCAACTCTGATCATTTTTTTGGATGACGGATAAAGAAGAATTTTTTACTGATTATCGGGATGCAGAAGAATTCGCACAAGAACTCCCAAATATTCGCTAATTACAGTCAAAGATTTAAAAGTGAAACGGATTAAAGATGAAGATAGGGACAGTGAATGGAACTGATGGATGTTTAAGGACAGAAGAATATTTAAATATATTCTTAATTATATGATACAGGGGGAGAAAGGTTAAAATTTAAGAAATATTAATCGACAGTAGTGATATTATTTTTTACTTCTCTTATATATACTTTTTTATGTTACGGGGGAGCTTCGGATCAATTGCTACGGGATTCACGTGTGTAATCATGGCGATTGCCATGACCCGTACAACGGAGGGGGGTAATGTTGTGTTTTTTTTCATTCACAACATTAGTAGGGGGGTATTTTGTTATTTTTTTTCTTTACAATCTATTTTTCTTTTATCTTTCTTTCTTTGCCTGGACGATCGGGGGGGAGACACATAGCAACATGAAGAATTTTAAAAAGATTCCCCAAGGTACTACGAAAGTTGAAAGATTAGATATTATTATAGATTGGAGTAACCCTGTTAAAAGTAATGACTAATTTACTGAATTTTTAAAGTTTTAATGTTAATGGGCTTAATGGACCGGTGTAAAGAAAAAGAATTTTAACATATATTAAGAAAATGAAAATAGATATAGCTTTTTTACAAGAAACACACTTACCAGAGATAGAACATCAGAAATTAAAGAGAGATTGGGTCAGAAATGTTATCGCAGCTTCATTTAACTCAAAGGCGAGGGGAGTTGCAATTTTGGTTAATAAAACTTTACCAATTAAAATACAAAATGTATTAATTGATTTTGTGGGGAGATATGTAATTATACATTGTCAAATTTTTTCAGAACTATGGACTCTTATGAATATTTATGCACCAAATGAAAATGATGTAAAATTTATACAAGAGGCCTTTTTGAATTTGGCTGACGCATATGACAAAATATTAATAGGTGGAGATTTTAATTTTTGTTTAGACCCAGTTTTAGATAGGTCAACAAAGGTTGTTACAAAATCAAAAGTAGCAAGATTAACTTTATCATTGATGAAATATTTAAATTTGATTGATATATGGAGAATAATTAATCCAAAAAGAAGAGATTATTCATTTTATTCAAATAGACATAAAACTTATTCAAGGATAGATTTTTTTCTATTATCAACAAATATTCAAGACAGAGTGAAAAATATGGAATATAAAGCAAGAATATTGTCAGATCATTCTCCCTTGATAATGACAATGATAATGATGGATAAAGAAGAATCGATTTACAGATGGAGATTTAATTCAGTATTATTAAAATATCAAGATTTTTGTGATTTCATGAAAAAGCAGATTCAGTTTTTTTTCGATACAAATTTACATTCAGTTGATGATAAATTTATAGTACGGGAAGCAATGAAGGCATATTTGAGAGGTCAGATAATAAGTTATACTTCTAAAATTAAGAAGGAATATATGGTAGAAACAGATCAATTGGAGAAAGATTACAAAATTAGAAAAAGGATCTCAAAGATATATGACAGAAGAAAAAAGAAGACAACTTGTTAACAAGAAGTTACAATATACGGTAATACACTTCAGACATACTGAACAGAAAAAGCAATTATGAGAACTAAACAGAGATATTACGAACTAGGTGAAAGATCACACAAGATTCTTGCTTGGCAGTTAAAAACAGACCAGACTTCCAAAACGATAAATGCAATTAGAACAAGTGTAAATAAAATTACTTATAAACCTTTAGAAATTAATGAAATTTTTAAGAATTTTTATTCTGAACTGTATCAATCAGAATCACAAAATGATAATGCTGAGATAGAAAGGTTTTTATCACAAATAACTCTTCCAAAATTGAATTTGGAAGAACAGAAGGGATTAGATATGCCTTTTACATTAAAAGAGGTCAAAGAAGCTCTAGGATCGCTTCAAAGTAATAAATCCCGATGAGAAGATGGTTTTCCGCCCGAATTTTACAAAATGTTTAAAGATTTACTAATTCCTCCTTTTATGGAGTTAATACACCAAGTGGAAAGAACGCATAAACTTCCAGAATCTTTTTCGACAGCTATTTTAATAGTATTGCCAAAAAAAGATACAGATCTTTTAAAGCCAACATCATATAGACCTATTTCTGTGTTGAACACTGACTATAAAATAATAGCAAAAATTTTATCTAACAGATTATCTAAATACTTTCCAAAATTAATACATATGGATCAAACAGGATTTATCAAAAATAGACAATTGGCAGATAATGTAACTCGGTTACTTAGTATAATTCATCTGGCACAAAAGAGGGAGGAAATGAGTGTGGTAGCTGCTTTAGATGCAGAAAAAGCATTTGATAGATTGGAATGGAATTTTTTATTTAAGGTATTGGAAAAGTATGGGGGTTAGGAAAATCTTTTATAAAATGGATTAAAACCTTAAATACTAATCCCAAAGCTAAAGTAATGACAAATGGTCAAATTTCAACATCATTTCAGTTAACAAGGTCAACTAGACAAGGTTGTCCATTATCACCTGCTTTATTTGTGTTGGCGATAGAACCATTAGCTGAATTAATTAGAACAGACCCAGATATTATGGGTTTCAGAGTTAACCAGGAGGAATATAAGATAATTTATTTGCTGACGATGTTTTGCTTTATTTAACAAACCCATTGTATTCGCTGCATAAATTATCTTCTAGATTGGAAGAATATGGGAAAATAGCAGGCTACAAAATAAATTGGGATAAAAGTGAATTTCTACCCCTTACTAAAGGAGATTATAGTCAATGTCAATTAATAACTCAATTTAGTTGGCCGATAAATGGTATAAAATACTTAGGTGTAAGAGTTGATAATGATATAAAGAATTTATATAAATTATTTACCATTATTGAAAAAATTCAAGAAGATCTTGATAAATGGATGATGTTACCAATAACAGTAGTAGGCAGAGTAAATGCTGTAAAAATGAATGCATTCCCTAGATTACAATATTTATTCCAAACACTACCAATACAATTACCGCATAAGTTTTTTCAAGAGTTAAATAAATGTGTGAGAAAGTTCCTTTGGAAAGGTAAGATGTCAAGAATATCGTTGGAAAAATTGACATGGAAATTTGACCTAGGAGGGTTACAACTTCTAAACTTTAAAAATTATTATAAAGCAAATCAACTTAGATTTATTGCATCTTTTTTTGATGAAGATAAAACAGCATGGATTAGAATAGAACTAGATAAAATAGGAGAAAATATACCAGAAGATTTTATATACAAGTGGGAATCTAAATGGATATGGGAAAAGAAAGAATCTCCTATATTAAAACAATTGATTGATTTATGGAATAAGATAAATGTTGTTGATGAGATAAAGAGATCTTTATGAGCAAAGAGACCTTTAATTCAAAATAAACTTATTCCTTTTACAATGGATAACCAACTTTTATACAACTAGTTTCAAAAAGGGATTAGATATATAGGAGATTGTTTTGAAGGAGGTATATTAATGTCATTTGATCAATTAAAGAATAAATATAAAATATCAAACAACACTCTTTTTTGTTATTTCCAATTAAGGGCTTATTTAAGAGATAAATTGGGTCAAACAATGTTATTGCCGAAACCTAATGAAATAGAAATTTTAATTCAAAAAGGAAAAATTAAAAAAATTATTTCTTATATGTATAGTTTGATTCAAAAGCAGGCAATTAAACAAGGAATTCATAAGTCAAGACAAAAATGGGAAACTGATTTGAATATTAAAATTGAAGAAACAAATTGGTCAAGACTATGTCTTGACAGTATGACAAATACAACAAATGTCCAGCTAAGACTAGTGCAATATAATTTTTTTACATCAATTATATATTACACCACAAAAAATAAATAAATTAAACCCAAATTTATCTGATCAATGCTTCCGACGTAATCAAAAAATTGCTACTTTTTTACACTCTACTTGGTCTTGTTTTAAAATTCTACCTTTTTGGACAAATTTAAGAGTTTTACTGGAACAAATTATTGGAATACAACTTCCACATAATCCAACATTATTTTTACTAGGCGATATTGAAGGGATAAAATCGAAATCCAAATTGAATAAATATCAGAAAGAATTCATAAAAATTGCATTGGCAGTAGCCAAAAAGGCTATTGCAGTTACTTGGAAATCGGATTCATACTTAAGTATAGATCATTGGAAGAATGAAATTTTTAGCTGCATTCCACTTGAAAAAATTACTTATAATTTAAGAGATAAATATGAAATATTTCTGAAAATCTAGCGCCCTTATTTACAAAAGTTAGGGTTAAATATATAGGTGCTCCGAAGATAAAATTATTGGTTATCTGGGGAAATAAATAAATATACATATTAAAGCTATTATGAACTCCATAGAGCATGTGGGGATCTTCCGATATCCAGGCATTCTTTCTTTCTTTCTTTTTTCTTCTTTTTTTTTCTATAGGGACATGTTAGGGGGAGGGGTTAAGGGGAAGGGGGAAGGGTTGATAATTTTTTTTCTGTAAATATAAAAAAAATCTATTAAAAAAAAGGGGACAAGCCTATCAACAAGAGTACGGAAGAACATGAAAGGTCGTACACATGCTGAATTGAAGCCACGGGGTCTGGGCCCCAGTGCGCATCGATGCGACTGAACACAATGTTTGGACAGTGATTTACAGGCCGAATCGAGGCGGCAAAGCCCAGTGTATCCCAGCAGCAGAAACTGCTGTTCAGAAGATTTAAACAACAGGCTAGATTGAAAAGTCAAGGTGGCAAGGAGCAAACCAGTTCAGATCGCTGCTCGAAACAGCAGAACCTAATGTTTGGATGGAGAGTTAAGCGCCAGGCCAGATTGAAAAGGTCAAGGTGTCAGGGCCCCGAGGCAAGGTACGGGCCGATTAAGATCGCTGCTCCACAACATTTAGTCGGCTCTGCACCGAACTATGGGTCTCAGACTCTCTTTGCAGACTTCAGTTCAGAAACACTGTGTTTGCGGTTACCTCTTGCACGATGTTCTTTCTCATTGACACTGGGTGCTCGATGGTCTTTTTTTATGGGCTATTTTATTGTTTTATTTTCTTATGGACATGATGTGTTTTTTTAATTCTCTGCACATTGGGAGTTAGACAGTCTTTCTTCATATATATGGGGTTTGTTTTTGGGTTTCTTTGATTTGTAGCTGCCTGTTAGGAGAGGAACCTCAAGGCTATATAATGTGTACATTCTTTTATAATAAATGTACTTTGAATACCTTAATTAATATAATTCTATTAATTTCAGACTTAAAATTAACATCTGATCCAGCATCATGTGTCATTTATCAACTTATCCATATAGAAGTGTGCTAACCATTGGCTTTGATTTTTCAACTACAGGTGTCCCCGGTTTTTCGAACGTTCGCTTTATGACACCTCGCTGTTACAAAAGACCTACATCAGTTACCTGTTTTCGCTAACAGAAGGTGTTTTCATTGTTACGAAAAAAGGCAACGCGCGCCGAGCAGCCAAGCTCCTCCCCCGGAACCGCATTCTAGGTGGTATTGCTTAAACACGTGCCTGTGAGCATCTGTGCTCTATGTTGATTTATTTTGTGCATCCGTTAGCAAGATGAGTTCTATGGTATCGGAAAAGCCTAAAAGAGAGCGTAAGGGTGTTACACTTAGCGTAAAACTAGACATAATTAAGTGTTTTGATTGTGGTGAACAAAGTAAGGATATCGTAAGTTTGGCTAAGGGTTTGTGGATGTTGACAAAGTTAATAAAAAAAGTTTTTTAAAAAAAGATGATGTTGAAGAGGTTTTAGCATCCCATGACCAAGAACTGACAGATGAAGAGCTGATGAAGAGGAAAGGATAACAATTGAAGCCGAACGCAGTAGCGAACGGCCCAAATATGAAGTCGTCCAGGAACTGAATGGGAAGCAATTGCGTGAGATTTTCGCTGCGATTGATAATGCTGCAATGATTGCAGAAAAGTATGACTTTAATTTTGAAAGGGTACATAGGTTTAGGGCATATTTGCAGGATGGTTTGAGTGCTTACAAAGAAGTGTATGATAGAAAAATAAGCAGTCAAGCATACTGTTGTTTTTCAAGCCTTCCACATCAGCCACAGCAGACGACGAAACTCAACCTTCGACAACGAGGCAGGCAGACATAGAAGAAGGTGATCTGCCTGCCCTGATGGAAACAGACAACGAGGAGATGACACCCCAGACTCTTCTACCTCCCACCTCCCCAACCCCCGACGACTCAGCCTAACACACCATCATCAGTGTGCTCACTCTCTTCTCAATTCTGGTAAGTGAAACTACACTGTACATACATTATTTCTACTTTATATAGGCTGTGCATTTTTATCAAGTCAACTTTTATTGTCATTTCGACCTTAACTGCTGGTACAGTGCATAGTAAAAATGAGTCAATGTTTTTCAGGACCATGGTTTACATGACAGAGTCCAAAAAACTAGACTGAACTATGTAATAAAAAACACAGAGAAAGCTACACTAGACTACAGACCTACACTGGACTGCATAAAGTGCACAAAAAACAGTACCGGCATTACAATAAATAATAAACAGGACAGTAGGGCAAGGTGTCAGTCCAGGCTTCGGGTATTGAGGAGTCTGATAGCTTGGGGGAAGAAACTGTTGCATAGTCTGGTCGTGAGAGCCCGAATGCTTCAGAGCCTTTTCCCAGACGGCAGGAGGGAGAAGAGATTGTATGAGGGGTGCAGGGAGTCCTTCATAATGCTGTTATTTGTTATATATGTTATATGTGTTATTTGGTAGCTTAAAGGTTACTGGAAAGAGTGCTTCTGCCGGGAGCGCTTGTGTGAGATTTTCGCTGCGGTGGACAGTGCTGCAATAATTGCAGAAAAGTATTCCTACTTTATATAGGCTGTGTACTTATCAGATCATTCCTGCTTTTACTATATGTTACTGTTATTTTACAACGTTTGTAGATTTTGTGTGTTATTTGGCATGATTTGGTAGGTTATTTTTTTGGGTCTGTGAACGCTCAAACATTTTCCATATAAATAAATGGTAATTGCTTCTTCACTTTACGACATTCCAGCTTACGAACCATTTCATAGGAACACTCTACCTTCGAATAGTGGGGGAAACCTGTATGTCCCTTGTCCCTGACTTACCAATCTGCTGAGGAAGTTTCTCTCCGCCCATCCTATCAAAACCCTTTACAATCTTGAAAACTACAATCAAATCACTTTTTACTTTACTAACCTCCTTATAATTCAACCCACAGAGTTAATACACTGGTAAATTGTCCGATCTATCCAAGGGCAATATATTCTTCCCAGAAAAACTCACAGGATTCCAAGTCTAATCTTTGCATGATTTCATACAACTATACAGAAACTTTTCCTTTCAACAGACAGCATTTGATAAGCTTTTTGTATTTTTCCCATCCATCTAAAGCTACTTTATGATCTATTTACACATTAATGCTTCCACTGCATCTGATTTTTCACTATTTACAAAGTACTCAGCCTATTTCCTGACCTAATCAATAAATTACCTTTAATTTCATGAGCATCAACTCCAGTTAAAATTTTCTTTCAAGTGTATTTAATAACTTCCGTACATCTATCTAGATACTATCCTGTCCATTACCTTAATCACCACTTTAAAGCATCAGATCCATCAAGCAACAGCAAAGTTTTATAAATCCACACTGAAAATATTCAAGACTTTCCATTACTTTGATTAAAAGAGTAGCATAATTTGAGCAATAAATGTTAAGGTAATTAACTTATAATTCGCTGGTTTCACCCTCTCAACATAAAAACAGAGCAACACGTTCAAACTTCCAAACTAAATGACATGCTCACAGTTAGAAAATTGTAAAAAATTACAGATTAGCATCTACATATCCCCGACAGCTTCCTTTGAAACCTTCCTGCAATCCAGACTCCATTCAGGATTTTTATTGAGAATTCTGCCTGTGTACATGAGGTCCAAAGATTCAAAGCTTCGAAGTACATTTATCATCAAAGACTGTAAAAATTATATTCTTTGAATTTTGTCTGCTTACATGCAGCCACAAAGCAAGAAACACAAATAAACCAATTAAAAAAAGACCAAAAACCACTGTACAGAGAAAGAAAAACACCGTGCAAACAATAGAAACAAGCCAACAGCATCCTGAACCAGACTGAGTCCCAGATTTGCTCCCAGAGCTTCGGTCCCCAGTTCATCACACTAGTAGAGCAGAAACACAGCAGCCAGATCAGTTCACAGCCTTGGCACCACGGAGAAAGGAATAATTCACGAGAGAGTGAGCAAAATCAGCACAACCCTTGCCTGCATACCCAACACTCAGAATTCCAGTCTCTCTGGGCGGACATTTAAATTGTCCAAGCACCGACTAGTGCCACGCTCCAGGACCCAAATCCAGGCACAACAACACACCCGGGCTGCCCAGCCTGAAGTCATTCTCGATCTCACCAAATCGGCTTGGGGTATAGTTTTCACCTCAACCTCAAAATCTACAATGGACTACCTCAAGAGGCACAGGCTCAAGAGGTTTTGCCATGGCCCTCACAGTCCCCTGAGCTAAACATCATCGAAAATCTGTGGATAAACCTCAAAAGAGCAGTGCATGCAAGACGGCCCAAGAATCTCACAGAACTAGAAGCCTTTTGCAAGGAAGAATGGGCGAAAATCCCCCAAACAATCTCTATTTCAGGCAGATGGAGCTCGTCAGCCTGCGAAGGCAGTCCATCTAAGAGAGGGGAAACTCTGATTTCAAACCTCCACTGCCTTGCGGCCATACCCACTTATGGGAAAGGCTTCAGGAGTAAACCCTGAAGACAAATCTGGAGCTGGAGTCCCTAAGGCAGTCTTCAACCTCGCTCGGGCAATTCCTGTGATGTCACTGGTGCCAAGCTGTATCGGCCCTTGCCCTTCCCTTGGTCAACATTGGTGGCGTGGAGAGGGGAGACTTGCTGCTTGGGCAACTGCCAGTCTTCCATACAACCCTGCCCAGGCCTGCGCCCTGGAGAGGACACTCCAGTGTTGCCTCACTGAAGCGAGACTTCCAGGCGCAGATCCATGGTCTCGTGAGACTAATGGATACCATCACATCTATATATATCTATATAGATCTATCTATCTATCTAATTGGAGGATTCACACAATATCAAAGCAAGATTTAACTGCTCCCTTTGCACTTTTTCCAGTAGCTCAGTAAGCAACTGTGTACTTAAGAATATCAAAGGTTCATTTTATTATTAAAACATGTATGCAGAATACAAAAGATTTGTCTTCTTCAGATAGCCATAAAAGACAAAACGCAATAAAAGTAATTGAACGAAAGTCAATCTCCCACACATGAAAAGAAAATCAAACTCACAAACCCCAAACCCCTCCCTTGCACAAAAACTAACAGATCGCTCAAACCATCAGCCCACCAATAGGCAACAAGAATGGGCGAGAACACAAAAAAAACCCCAAAAGAGGCCAATATGAACTAAATTCCAATCTATAAATCTTAGCGTTTCAATAACATCTCCAAAAGCATCTGGTCCCGGCAGCCCTGCCAAGAACCACTCATTCTCCTCAGCATTTGCCTCAATGTTTCAACCTTCCACGATGCTTTAATCGGCGAGAAATATAGTCAATCATGGCCCCTTGTCTCATATCTGAGCTTCTCCTCATGGTAGCTCACCCTCACATTTCTCTTCTGGAGTTTTCTCAGGGACAGCATATCCCAAGCTCACTCGATCGAACTACAGACTGTAAGTCACAGGCTCCAACAGTTTCAAAAACAAAATTAAGATAAAAAGAATAAATAGGATACATAGAAAAACTGAAATGACAGATCATCTGGAAGATGTCACTTGAGAAATCATTGTTCGCTGGTGCCATCTTGACCGGAGTTGGTCTATGTGATCTACATTACACTACATGGTAATTTATAGCCACGTACAGTGTACTGTCAAAAGATGTCTAATACTTAAAACTATGGCATGATGATCTTAATTGCTCCCACAAAATACTTGTATGGTTTCAGAGAGATTATGCCACCAGCTTTAATTAGGCTTAGTTATCACAAGGTTATCCCATATGGAGGAAGGGAAATTCAGAAGAGGGAAAATAAGGGGTAAATATCTATTTGTTCAAATCAGGAAAGACCAGAGAGGGCACATTCATAATTTGTGATGACTTTGCCAGGGATAAACACAAGAGATTCTGAAAATACTGGAAATCCAGAGTAACACATAAAAAATGCTAGAGGAATTCAGCAGGTCAGGCAGCATCTACGAACAGAAATAAACAGTCGATGCTTTGGGAGCTGATGAAAAGCCTCAGCCCAAAATGTCAACTGTTTATTCCTCTCCATAAATGCTTCCTGACCTGCTAAGTTTCTCAATCATTGTGTGTGCTGGCAAAAATAGAGATGTTCAAAATTAAGACTCTCTAGGCTAGTTTGTAAAAAGGAGGTTTTATTTTAGGATCCATTTCCCTCAGGACAAATGTCAATAGCTTGAGGCTAAGGGAGTAGGTGGGTAGGGGCACAGGTGAGTTAATAGGAAGAACTTCAGAGGGCATACAGACAAAAACAAAATAAACCAATAAGTCATGGGGGTCTGGAATTTATTGCTCAAATAAATGTTTGAGGCAAAAGCCAGAAGATCATTTTGAAATACGTACGGGAGCAAAATGATCTAAAGATTTTTTGTTTAGCCAGCATGTACATGACAAAACAGACGGGTTCTTTCTATTATTTCTGAGGTTTTTTGCAACATGATGGAAATGAAGGGTATTAGCCCAATGTACATCACATGCTGAGCAGAGCTGTTTTATTTTACTCCAAAGAAAACCAAAAATAAAACTAACCTATACTGGTCAATGCTATCTTTAATAGAATTTACAGTGAACAATTTCAAGAATTAAAAATGAGCATTTTGTGCAGATTTGCTGTACTGAAAAATCTCTGTTCACAAATGCAGGGGCAAGATATGATATTAACATTAGATAAATACAAATATTCTGACCTTTGATTCTGGCTTATCTTTGTCTGATAAATCTCCCAGTTCCTCAGGTCCTAGGGCAAATAATGATTCTAATTCAACGAAAGAAGAAGCAATGCATTAACTTCAGGAACAATAAGTACATTTATATAAACCCATTAACATGATAAAGCGATTCTGAGTAACTACTCTATTTTTGCCTCTAATATTCTATATTTATTAATATTCATTAGAAATTAGGAATGAACACTTAAAATGCCAGAAATCTAAACTGAGACAGAGGAAGCATGATTGAGTTGAAATTATCTTTGCCCCACCAACCACCCCCCCATTACTATAAACAGTCTAAGTCAGCATGTAGCTTAACAAATTGGTATACCAAAGACATTCAATTATATTCTTAAGGCCTCCTCCAATGTTGCTAACTTTCTTAATCTATGTTTTCCAAGCAGAGGTGATGGAGTGACAGGAGGCCATGTAATTCAATCAAACCTTAAACACCTGTCATGATCTGACATGAGTTTCTGGCAGTCCTTGTGCAGGATTCCCTAAAATTAACTTGCAGGTTGGGCCAGTGGCAAAGAAGGCAAATGCAATGTCAGTATTCATTTTGAGAGGATATGATGCTGTGGCTTTATAAAGCATTGGTCAGACTGCACTTGGAGTACTGTGAACAGTTTTGGGTCCCTTATGTATGAGAAGATATACTGACATTGTTGTGTTCAAAGGAGGTTAACAAAATTGATTCTGGGATTGAAAGGCTTGTCATTTGAAGAGTGTTTGATGGCTCTGGGCCTGTACTCAGTGGAATTCAGAGTAACAGGTGACCTCATTGAAACATATCGAATGTTGAAAGGCCTCAAAAGAGTGGATGTAGAGAGGATGTTTCCAATAGTGGGTGAGTCTAGGACCAAAGGGCACAGCCTCAGAATAGATGGGCGTCCAGTTAGAACAGAGATGAGCCTGCAGAGTTCTTCAGCATTTCTCTCGTTTGTGATTAGGCACTAATCTATCAGGATCAAGTCAAGAGATAGACAAATTTAGGGCATGGCCAGTTTGTGTGAGAAATCATATGTGTCAAGTACAATGGTTTATTTGTACCTTAAAGTTATGGAACTCCAGCATATCAAGTTGTTCCATGTGGGACTGCTCCAATGAATAACCTTGCAATTATTCAATGCAGTACGATATTCCTATGAGCTTTGCTGGAGCATGTTCAGACAAAATTAACAATAAGCCACACAAACAAACAAAGCTTTTAGTTATAATGCTTTTGAAAAAAATGAGCTTCACAAAAAGAGGCATCAGTGAGGCAGTTCTAGAAGACAGAACTGAGGCACAGTTGACTAAACAATTATGATAACAACCCTTTCTTGTATCTGTTTCAACTCATCATTACTTACCCCGAAATTCTGGTGTATACAGCAATGTTTGAAGCAGTGAGTTGAGGTAGCAGGTGCCTCCCTGGTTTTTAATTCCACTCAGATTACAGGCTGCTCGATGAGCTGGAGGCTCATTATCCTTTTTCCTTGATTTTCTACCATTCCCCACTTTGTTCTCACACACAAAGCCAGAGTCTTCCTCTTCCTCAAACATGTCCCCAAACATTCTGCACAACACGAAGCACTCAACCTCTCATACGGTTTTGCTTTGGCCTAAAAAAACTGAATTTGCAGCTTAATAATTTAATGTTATCTCATTCTCAGCAGCATTAGAACTTCCGCTTTGTTGGCAGCAGTAGGTGTGAAGTTCAACAGTGTCTTTCTTCTGAAAAACAAAGAAAAATGAGTCAAAGTCAAGAAATAATATAGGACAGTAGTGCATTAAGCATTTATTTAATCTTACCAGTTATCCAATTGGTCCCACTTCACTCATTCTTCACAACTCCGAAAACTTTTGTCTCATGTTTATCTAAATTCCTTACAGTGTACATGTCCAACAACAAGTTAGAAAATTTTTCCTCATATTGCTTCTGTATCCTTTGCCAAATAATTACCTTAAATTGCTAACAACCCTTATGTATTTGAAATAAGATACTTATTTAAGGCAATAGTAGTGCATTAGCAAAAATAGCAATGTACTTGGTGCACTGAATTATCCCATATATTTGCTATTGTCATAAAAATGACTACAATTTCCGGTTAACATTTTTGATTTTGTGATAATGTGCTATCATATTTCTGAAAACCTGCATCCAGCAATTCTTTGGGACAACAAGATGAACAATTTAACTAGCCACTAAGATCAATCAATAAGAATGAAACGTTAAAGATGTGAAGCATTCTGGCTTATAATTTTACAGAGAAATTAGCACATTCAGGAACATTGGCAGCAGTACAATATTAAGAAAGGAAAACAGAAAATCCTGAAAATAATTAGCAGGTCCATCGGCATTTAAGGGAAGAACCAAGTTATTAATAAAGAGCACAACAGTGGCCAGAGAAGTGTACAGGGGACACCAGTGAATGCAATTCCTCTTACCTGCTGCAAAGTAAGTAAAGCATATCAATATATATTGAATGGGTGATTTACAGCTGAAATCAATCATTAATCATCACAAAATAAAGCTGTAATTATTGTTGGAGCTCTTTGAAATTGTCAGCAATTGACTGCAGAAGTCTGACAGTATCCTTGGAAGGGAGTAAGCAGTCGATGGTTTGGGCCAAGACCTTCCATCAGGACTGGATATGAAGGCAGCAGAAGTCAGAATAAGAAGGTGGGAGGAGGGTAAGGAGTTCGGGTGATAGGTGAGACCACGACAGGGGGAAAGTGAGTGGGTGCAGAAGGTGAGGTGAAGAAGCTGGAAGGGATAAGTGGAAGAGTTAAAGAGCTGAAGGAGGAGTCCAGCAAGAGGACACTGGACCATAGAAGAAAGGGAAGATGAAAACCAGAGGTGAGTGATGGATAGGTGAAGAGAAGGTGTGAGAGGGTGACCAGAATGAGGAATGTATAGAGAGAAGGAGGGAGGGGAAGAAACTGCTGGAAGTTAGAGTAATCACTGGTCATGCCATCTTGTTGAAGGCTACCCAGATGGAATATCCTCCAACCTGAACTTGGCCTCATCATAGCCATAAAGGAGGCCATGGAAATACCATAAATATAGGAGCAGAAGTAGGCCATTTGGCCCATTGAGTTTTCTTTGCCATTTAATCATGGGCTGATCCAATTCTTCCAGTCATCCCCACTCCCCTGCTTTCTGGTTCTTTATACTCACAAAAGCCGAATGCTTGCAACTTCCCTGAAGCTCCTCGAACTTTCTTCCAGCTTAAAACCAAGCCACATTTCACTAGTAACTACGTGATTAACATATTTTCTGCCTTAGTTTTCCACATCAGCATTTTTTCCCTTTTAAGTTTTTTACATTCTCAACTACCAGCAACAGGCAGTGTGCTACTCCCCATTATTTCTTCTCCAAATTCTTTGCCAGATCTCCTTTAAAAAATTTCATCAGAAGTTAACTTTGCATCCAAACAGAGACCTTTACCCCTCATATTGCTCTGCATCCAATCCTATTACTGGTCTATCTAAATGACTGAACCTTAAATATATAAATGCAAGTTATTCATAAATACAAGAGATTTCAAATATGCTGGAAATCCAAGGCAACCCACAAATTACTGGAGGAACTCAGCAGGTCAGGCAGCATCTATGGATATGAATAAACAGCTGATATTTCAGACTGTGACCCATCATCAGGACAAAGATACTATTGTTTTTCTTCCCTCTTGTACTAACTTGTCTGACATTTTAACCATTTATTTTCCCAATCTTATCTCTAATCTTCTTGCATATTTCTTCTGCTTTCACTCTAACGTTAAAATACGCTGTCTTACAAGCAAGTGAATTTCATGAATGGTTCACTCAGTCCCTCAAGCCTGCTCTACCTTTCAATAAAATCTTTAACACCCTTGCTTGTCAAGAATCCTGCATTCTGGTTCCACCATCCTTTCATGAAGAACATTCTAAAAAGCTCACAACCTTGATGTCATTTAACCTCCTCTTTAAATGGGTAACACCATATTTTTAAACAGTAACCTAGGTTCTCAATTCTCCCACAAGAGCCTATATCCTCTCCACAACCACCAGGCAGAAACCCTTCAGGATCTTATACCAGCAAAGTTTTATCATTTATTTTTCTTTCATCTTCCCTCAGACACCTCTTAAAATAAAAATCTACTTATAACTGAAACTGTTCTACTTCTCTCTCCAAATCAATATGCAGCAGTTCCTGAATTGGATGCAAACCAGGCAAAGAGGTAGCTGCCATTTAATCTTACAGAATCAGAGAGAAGCAGCTTGGAAATAATAAAAAAACACAAAATACTGGAGGAACTCAGCAGGTAGGTCAGCATCTATGGAGAGGAATAAAGAGTTGACGTTTCAGGCCAAGAACATAAGACCAAGAGATATAGGAGCAGAATCAGGCCATTTGGCCCATTGCATCTGCTCCGCCATTTCATCATAGCTCATATATGTCAAACTCAAGGCCCGCGGGCCAAATCCGGCCCGCGGTGGAATTATCTTTGGCCCACGAGATAATATCTAATTACTATTAAAGCTGGCCCCAGTAATCGAAGCACCTATGGCGTATGATATGGCTAATGCTGAGTTTATTCAGGTACCAGGTTTTCAGGGTTTTTAGTGTTTATTCGGCAGTCTTCTTCATAAGAAACGGAATTTGAAAAGTGAAACACTTTGTAGTTATAGCAGAGACTGAGACACATGAGAGCAGGCTGAAAAAATGGAGGCAACGAAAGCTGCGTTCGCACGCGTCCGACTGATCCGGACCGCATGAAGCTGCATTTTGCTCAATCCGGCCCGTGACCTAAAATGAGTTTAACACCCCTGTAGCTGATCCATTTTCCATCTCAGCTCAGATCTCCTGCCTCCGCCCCGTATCCGTTCATGCCCTAACGAATTAAGATTCTATCAACCTCTACCTTAAATATACCCAATGACTTAGCCTCCACAGCCACATGTGGCAAAATACTCCACAGATACACCACCCTCTGGCTTAAGAAACTCCTACTCATCTCTGTTTTAAAAGGTCACCCCTCTATTCTGGGCCTGTGCCCTCTGGTCTTAGACTCCACCACCCTAGAAAACATCCGCTCCATGTCCACTCTATTAAGGCCTTTCAAGATTCTTTGGGTTTCAATGAGGTCACCCCTCATTCTTCTGAATTCAAGTGAGTGCAGGCCCACAGCCATCAAACACTTTTCATATGACAAGCCTTTCATTCCAGGAATCATTTTTGCAAACCTCCACTGAACCCTCTCCAATGTCAGCATGTCCTTTCTTAGATAAGGGGCCTAAGTGAGGCCTCACCAGTGCTTTATAAAGCCTCAACATCACATCCACACTTTTATATTCTAGTGTTCTTGAAATGAATGCTAACATTGCATTTGCCTTCCTCACCAAATACTCAACCTGCAAATTAACCTTTAAGGAATCCTGCAAAGGGACTCAACCCCAAGTCCTGTTGCAACTCAGATTTTGAATTTTCTCTCCATTTAGAAAATAGACTACCCTTTTATTTCTTCCACCAAAGTGCATGACCATACAATTCCCGGCACTGTATTCCATCTGCCACTTCTTTGCCCATTCTTCTAATCTGTCTAAGTCCACCTGTAGTCTACTTCCTCAAAACTATCTGCCCCTCTACCTATCTTTGAATTGTTTGCAAACTTTGCCACATAGCCATCAATTCCGTCATCCAAGTCATTGACATATAACGTAAAAAAGCAGTCCCGACACAGACCCCTATAGAATACAAGTCACCGGCAGCCAACCAAAGAAAGGCTCCCTTTTTTCCAACTCTTTGCATCCTGCTAATCAGCCACTGCCTTAGCCATACCATTATCTTTCCTGTAATACCATGACTTTGAAACTCGTTAAGCAGCCTCACCTTGTCAAAGGCCTTCTGAAAATCCAAGTACACAACATCCAACAATTCCCCTTTGTCTGTCCTGCTTGTTATTTCTTCAAAGAATTCCAACAGATTTGTCAGGCAAGATTTTCCCTTGAGGAAATCATGCTGACTACAGTCTATCTTATCATGTGCAAAGTACCCCAAGACCACATCCTTAACAATCGACTTCAACAGCTTCCCAATCACTGAGGTCAAACTAAATGGCCTATAATTTCCTTTTCTCTGCCTCTTTTCCTTCTTAAAGAGTGGAGTGACACTTGCAATTTTCTATTCCTCTGGAACATACCAGAATCAATTGATTCTTGAAAGATCATTACTAATGCTTCCACAATCTCTTCAGCCTCAAGGACTCATTGGCCTAAAATGTCAACTCTTTATTCCTCTCCAATGATGCTGCCTTACCTGCCAAGTTCCTCCAGCATTCTATGTGTGTTACTATGGCTTTATAGCAAGAGTCATCAACCTGTCTGATATTAATTCAGTATTTTTCTCGTCGCCAATTGTGAAGATTTCTGATGGTTCCCTAGTATGATAAAATGGACTTCTGATCTCACAATCTATCTTTTTATGCTCTTGCACTTAATTGCTTACCAGCACTGCAATTTTTCTATAGCATTATTGTTTTACATTGCTCTATCTAGTAGTCATTTACTTTGTAATCATTTGTTCTGAATGACCCTTCATCAGGACTGGAAAAGCAGGAAAAAGCTAGGCAATAAGCCTTTTGTCCACCAATCCCACACCAACCATGAGCTACCCATTTAGTATTAATTCCACATTAACCCAATGACCAACTTCCAAGTCTTTCAGAAATGAAAAGAAATCTGACCATCCAGAGGAAACCCTCACAATCAGAGAGCAAAAATGCAAGCTCCACACGGCCAGGGCCTATGGCCAACACTGATTGCAGGTCTGTGGTGCTGTGTAGCAACAGCTCTACTAGCTGTGCCATCCATTCTTCTGGTGGATGCTCAAAAATCAAACGCTGTTTCTGCCATGAATGCCAAAGTATGGAACACACTGTCAAAGATTGTTCTCTCCTTTCCGAATTACACAGTTAATGCTCACATAGCCACATGTTTTTCATTACACCTGCACAATAAACTCAACTTATAAACTATCTCTAAAACCTGGATGGGCATCAGTACATAAAAAACTGTTACTACTTTACAATAAGGAAAGGAAGCCCCTTTTACATCCCATCATCAATTTTCCTCAAGTTACACCAAAATTACTGTTATCCAGCCTGTGTTTGATAATTGTTTTGTCATGACCAAATTGTCTTCTTTCACATTGTTGACTCAAAAATCAGCAACTTTTTTCATGTTACCATTATTCCACTCCTACATAAACCCTTCTTATCCATGGTGTGTTCAACTGGGCATCTTTCAGTTCTTTATCACATAGAACCTCTCACCACCATCATGCATTAGTGAATTGTCAGGATTTTTCCATCTAGAAACACCAGACTCTGAAGAAACTGCAGATGCTGAAATGTGGAGTAATAACTGATCTTCTAAAAGAATTCAGCGGGATGAGCAGCATCCATGAGGGGAAATGAATGGTCAACATTTCGGGTTGAAACCACGCATCAGGAGCCAAATCATTCAGAATTCCTTTCTTCCCACAATGCTGCAAGACCCAGAGTTCTTCCAGCAAATATTTTGTGCTTTAAATTCAAAGGACAAACCTGATTTTTTTCTATTAAACCTAAACAGCTCTGAAGAGAGTGCTACATCAAAAGTCAGTAAGTTATGAATATTATTAAAGAAACTTGGGCAGAATTTCTCCAAATTATGAATAAGACCCAAAGACTCATTTACCATCTACTATCACTCCAAACCAAAATTGCTGTGCCCCCAGGTTTATCACACTGAACCCAATAAATCACAACCTAAGTGAAAGCACAATTCTGAATTAAGCTTCAAACCTATAAAGACATAAGCAGATTCTGGAAAACTGAAATAAAGGTAGAAAATAATGGAAACATTTAGCAGGCCAAAGGAATAGCTTTGGAGTAGGAACTTTTCCACACACCTCAACTGCCAAGGATTTCAGATCTCATCTCCTCAGCATTATAATGGTATGTTTATGGACTTTTTTCTTGTAAAAGGCCTTACCATTTCCATTACCATTAACACATGGAGGTGAGAGTGCAGCAACTTAACCGGGAACTCCGCCAGCTGTAAATTAAATCCAGAAATGGGAGATGCTTCCAGTGAGAAAAACAAGGGTTTTGAAGCCCAAATGATGCCCATGAGCATTCAGTACAACCCGAGATGTGGCTTATTATTATTATTGTTATTATTATCATTCACAGGGAGAAAATCTTCGCCACTGAAGCCCTACCATGCTAAGACACAGTAGTAGCGTCTCCCTGGGAACAGCACTTCTTCATATCCGTAAACGGCCATTACTCTACATAGCCGGGTGACTGCGCCTGCGCGACCGCCGTGCCCTCTGGTTATTGTAGTCGCATCTTTTGCATACGCGTGAAGGGGCATAGAGAACTACAATTACCAGTATCCTTCCATTCCGTGGACGAAGAGGTTGCGAGGCAAGGTCAACTTTGGAGTGACGTGGTCACGCCGGTGGGCAACTCAACGTTTTTACCGACCTACCCTCACTTAGAATTAAACATGTCATGGAAGCTAGTAATCTGAAGCAAAAATAAACAATTGTGAACAATGCAAACAAAATGCTAGAGGAACAACTCGAAATGTTGGAGGAGCTCAGCATATCAGGCAGCATCAACGGGGAGAGAAAAAAATAATGTTCGATATAATATTGTATCCAAGTGAAGAGGCTGTGAATTGTTTCAGTCCCACAAAACTGGAGTGAGAATATGTTGGCAGTAGGGTTCTGTATAGGGTTGGAACATTTTGTCGGATAAGACCATTTTCGAAGGTGGATGTTAAATTTCCTGTAGCACCATTTCAATAACGTAATAATGCACTGCCTTTATCAACCAAATACAGTGGATTCGGGCTAATTGGCACACATCGGAACCAGAGCATTTTAACCCAATAAGGACTGCCCCAATTAGCCGAAGTTACATGGAAATAGCTAAAAGTTATATTTTAAAAATACATTTAACTGAGAATCTATGCATTTAAATGAAATAAACAGAAATAAGTGAAATACAGAACAAGTCAAAACACTACCAATACCTCTACTATAAAATTGTGCATTAGTTCCTAATAGTTATCGAGGGAGGAATTCATCAGCAGTGTTCTTTACATTAAATGCAAACGAAAAAATCAGCACAGACACGTAGTGTAGGTAATGGTCTGCCTTCATACAATGATTTAGACGAATGAATCCTCCAAATCTAACTTTTCATTGTAGCATCAAAGATGATTGTTGATACTGTTGTGTCATAATTCAATAATATTTGAGTAATATTGTAAATATTTTTTGATTCAGAATTCTTTGGTTAAGTGATTAATTATAGGTTATATCAAAAGAATGGCATACTTCATATACCACGTGATGTGTACACACTCACTTTAAAGTAAAAACAGAACTAAGACTCTGGGCTTCTGTCTTTTTCTTGCAATTGTTTTTATGTTTTGGAGCTATAAAACTTAACAAAATTCAAAGTAAATTTATTATCAAAGTACATGTATGTCACCATATACAATCCTGAGATTCATTTTCTTGCGGGCATACTCAAATCCATAATTGAATAACAACCATAATAGAATCAATGAAAGACTGCACAAACATGGGTGTTCAACCAATGTGCAAACAACAATGTACTGCAAATATAAAAAAATAAAGAAAAATAATAATGAATAAATAAGCAATAAGCACCAAGAACAAGAGATGAAGAGTCCTTAAAAGTGAGTCCATAGATTGGGGGAATATTTCATGATGGGACAAGTGAAGTTATCCCCTTTGGTTCAAGAGCCTGATGGTTGAGGGGTAATAACTGTACCTGAAACTGGTGGTGTGAGTTCTGGGCTCCTGTAAAGGGAGCATGACCTGGGTGGTAGGGGGTCCCTGACGAAGGATGCTTCTATCCTGCGACAATGCTTTGTGTGGATGTTCTCAATGGTGGGGAGGACTTTACCCGTGATAAACTGGGCCATATCCACTACTTTTGTAGGATTTTCTATTCAAGGGCATTGGGTGTTTCCATACCAGGCTATGATGCAGTCAGTCAAAATACTCTCCACCACACAGCTATAGAAGTTTGTCAAAGTTTTAGATGTCATGCCGAATCTTTGCAATCTCCTAAGGAAGTAGAGGTGCTGCTGTGCTTTCTTCATAATTGCACTTAGGTTCTGGGTCCAGGACAGGTTCTCTGAAATAATAACACCAAGGAATTTAAAGTTGCTGACCTTCTCCACCTCTGATCCTCTGATGGGGACTGGTTCTTGGCCTTTCTTCTTCTTTCTTCTGAAGTCAATAATCAACTTCTCAGTCTTGCTGACATTGAGTGAAAGGTTATTGTTGTGGCACAACTCAGCCAGATTTTCAATCTCCCTCCCTCCTATATGCTGATATGTTTCCACCTTTGATTCAACCAGTAGCAGTGGTGTCATGAGTAAACTCGGATATGGCATTGGAGCTGTGCTTAGCCACACAATCATAAGTGTGAAGTGAACAGAGTAAGAGGCTAAGCACACAGTCTTATGGTGCACCTGTACTGAAGGAGATTGTGGAGGAGATGTTGCCAATCCAAGCGGACTGGAGTTTGCAAGTGAGGAAATTGGGGCCAAGGACTTGAAGCTTAGCAATTAGTTTTGAGGAGATGATTGTAGTGAATGCTGGGCTGTAGTTGATAAAGAGCATCTTTGCTGTCCAGATGTTGCACAGTTGAGTGAAGAGCCAATGAATTAGCATCTGCTGTGGACCTGTTGCTCTGGTCAGCAAACTGGAGTGGATCCAAGTTGCTTCTCAGACAGAAGTTGATGGTTCATCACCAAACTCTCTCAAAACACTTTATCACTGTGAATGTAAGTGCTACTGGATGACAGTCATTGAGGCAGGCTACCTTGTTCATCTTAGGCACTGGTAAAAATGAAGTCTGCTTGACGCAGGTGGGTATCTCAGACTGTGAAGCAAGAGGTTAGAGATCCCAGTGAACGCTCCAGCCAGTTGATCAGCACACATCTTTAGTACTGGCCAGGTATCCTGTCTGGACTGGATGGTTTTTGTGGATTCACCCTCCTGAAGGCTGCTCGCACATCGGCCTCAGAACCTGAAATCACAGGGTCATCAGGGGCTATGGGATTTTGTGATAGTCCATCCATATTTTGACAATCAAAGCAAGCATAGAAGCATTGAACTCATCTGGAAGCAAAGCCCTGTTGTCACCTATGTCACTTGATTTTACTTTATTAGAGGTGATAGTATTCAAGCTCTGTCACAGCTGTTGAGCATCTGTCATTGATTTGTTTAGTCCGGAATTGCCACTTCTCTGTGAGAAGGTTTTCCAGAGGTTGTGTCTGGATCTCCTGTAACTTCTTTGGTTATTGGAATGCCACAGATCTGGCTCTCAGCAGCTTGTGAATTTCATGGTTCATCCAGGACTTCTGATTGAGGAAGATCTGAATGATTTTGTGGGGACACACTCATCTACAGCTGTTTTAATAAAGTCCATGACATCCATGGTGTATTCATTCAGATCCATTGATGTATCCTTGAGCACAGCCCAGTCCACTGACTCGAAGCAATCCTGTAGGAGCTCCTCTACCTACCACAACCATGTGTTTGTTGTCCTAATCTTTGAAGCTCATAATCTCTTTAGCCTCTGCCTGGATGTAGGTAGGAGAAGGACAGCCAGATGACCAGATGTACTGAAATGTGGTCCCAGCAAGGAACGGTAGGCATTCCTTCTCTTAGTATACTTCTGGGGCTACAGGCCATATGCTGATGGCAGTTGGGCAGGGTTTTCTTCAAACAAGCCTGTTGAAGTCAACTATGATTTTAAATGCATTAGGATGAACTGTTACTTGTTTGAAAAAGGCATCATGTAATATCTCAAGTGCTTGACTATATTCCGCCACCGGTGTTATGCAAACTGTGGTTAAGATTATGGAGAATTCCCTAGGTAAATAGGATGAACAGCATTTAACTGTTAGGTGTTCAAGGTTGGGGAAATACAAGTTTAACAAAACTGCCACATCAGAGCACCACCAAGAGTTTATCATGAAACACACACCAATACATTTTGCCTTTCTGAATCAGCAGTTCAGTCCATCCTGTGAATCCTTTGGATCTGATCAAGATATCTGATTGCTGGGAATAAACCATGTCTCAATTACACATAGAACACAACACACTCTCATTACACTCCAAGACAACAATCGTCAGTTTTGTTGGTCTTCAATTTTGTCATGGCGATGAGTAAATTTTAAAATGAATGTGAAATGACTACCTACCTGTTGAAGTGTAATGAGGTATTCAGGATTTTTTAAAAACACAGCGAGATGTTTGGGTTAAAAGTATTCAGTAAGCTATCTTCACAAGAGAAGACGTTCAAGTTTAAAAGAGGCAGGAAATGGACAAATTCAATGGTTCATAAACTGAGTACTGGCTGATAATAACAATATATTTTGCAAAAGGCAGAAATGGCAGGCTACATCAGAAAAAAGTTGTGTTTGATTGCTCAAGATAACTGGCTGCTCTATATGGAGTGAATTAAGCAGTATTTTGAAGCAAATGAAATAGCCAATGAGAAGTGAGTGCCAGTTTTGCTGAGTGCATTAGGGGGACAAGCAAACAGTTTGCTTAGAAGTTTAACTGCTCCAACCAAACCAGCTGAAATGAGCTTTACTGATATCATAAAAGTAATGCAGGAACATTTTGAACCTAATCCATTGTTGATTGCAGAACACCTTAGGTTTCATAAGTAAAATGAAAAGGAAGGGGAGTCCTTTTCAGCATTGTTGGCTGAATTGAAAAGATTGTTTGAGCTTTGTCAATTCATTGATAGGCTTAATGATGCACTGAGAGATAATTTAGTTTGTGGAATCTTATGAGAAAGCAACAGAAATGGATCCTAACTGAAGCACGGCTAACATTTCAAAAAAAAAGCAGTTGAAATCACTGTATCAATGGAAACAGCAGCCAAAGATGCATTTGAGTTGCAGTCAGGAATGAGTGTGAACAAAATTGCAACATCTAAACAGTAATTTCTAAGGTAGGGTGGTGCTCGGCACAACTTTGTGGGCCGAAGGGCCTGTATTGTGCTGTAGGTTTTCTATGTTTCTATGTGTCTAGAAACCAGCTTGGCTGAACAAATTGTGTCACCATTGTGGCAGGGCTCACTTACAGCAGACAAACACAGATTTAAAGGCAAAACTTGCAGAAATGCAACAAAGTAAGACACATCCAAAGAGCATGTTAGGCAGGCAAAAACAAATGGAATACACAGGGAAGAGCAAAGATAAAAAGTCAAGTTGCAGTTTCAAAAAGAGCACTAATCTGTGTGCTGTTGATGTAAAATCCGGTAATGGTGAGAGTGACACACAAGTGTGTAGTCTTGAGATTTGCAAAGTGAATACAAACAATAGTCAAGCAATGTGGCTTACACCAGAAGTGAACGGCAAATTCATTTAAATGAAATTGGGCACTGGCTCGGCTGTTTCAGTCATTACACAAAATGAGTTTGAATGGCATTTCCAAGATACTGAACCGATTCTTCTCTGTTGTGGCTAAGAGGATGACCAGCTACTTCACAGGCACTGGATATATTAACACTAGCTGCCACAAGGCAGGGCTTGCACGTTTCCTGGGATCTGTGGACCATGCATCACTGATATGGGAGCAAATCCAACAAGCCAAGCGTGAGAAAGGTGACCTACAGTTTGTGAGGCTGGATCTTGCGAATGCCTGTGGATCTGTGCCTCACTAGCTTAGCAACTTTACAATGGAGTTCTTTTACATTCCCGACTGCATCAGAAGCCTGGTTTGCGATTACTTCAGTGACCTCCAGATGGGCTTCTCTTTTTGAGGCCTTACAACGGGGTGGCAGCAGGTTGAAGTAGGCATCACAAAGGGGTGTTCTAACTCTCACATCCTGCTTGTTCAGCCCTTGAGATCATCCTTGTTGGAGTAAGACAGGTGGTTGGAGAGATAAAGCTATAGTCAGGACAGAGGCTCTCTTCACTGAGAAGCTACTTGGATGATGTCACAAGCATCCTTCAGACAGCTGCATGCACAAGAAGGCTGCTGAAGGGGTTGGATGAGCTAGTGACATGGACGAGGATGAAGGTTAGGCCCTCCTAGTTGAGAAGCCTATCCCTCCAAAAAGGGGACAGAAGCAAGAACATCACCTTTGTTGAGGGAAGTGAAGAAATCCCATTGTTGGCCAGACAGCCCTCCAAGCCCCTGGGAAATAATACTGTCATAAGGGGGGTGTTGAGAGCGGACCCAAAGGCAAGGCACAGACACTGAACTACCAGGAACAGGACTAGGCGTGAGAAGGAAGCAAGGAAAGTGGGGAAGAAAGGATGCTGGACATGACACAGGCCCCAGACGAGACAAGGATTCCGGGCCTGGGCTAGGACTTGACAAGGATAGCAGAACCAGGACATGGAACTGGGAACTAGGAGCCTGGGCTTGGACTCCGAGCCAGAGACTGGACAAGGACCCAGACCCTTTGTCTTGACCCGGGCTCGGACTCCAGAACCAGGCGAGGACAAGTCGTGGCTATAGGACAAGGAGAGTCACAAGACTGGACGTGAGACTCCTGGACAGGACAAGGGAACCCCAGAACAGGATGAGGGAATCCCAGCACTGGGCTGGGCAAGGTACTCCTGGGCTGGACGAGACATATCGACAAGACGAGAACACAGAGCCTTGGTCGAGGGAGAACAGGAAAGCAGAACACAGAGCCAAAGGAGAGACAGGAACATGGAACACCGAGCCAGGACCCCTCCTTGGGTACAGGACATAGGGCCAGGACTCATTACACAGAACGCTGAACATGAAGAGACAGTTCTCAACACTAGGTAGCGGCAAATGGCTGGACCTACCTAGCGAAGGCGTGGACATGGAGAAGCAGTTCTCAACACTAGGTAGCGGCAAATGGCTGGACCTACCTAGCGAAGGCGTGGACATGGAGAGGCAGTTCCCAACGCCAGGCAGCAGCAAAACGGCTGGACCTACCTAGTGAAGGTGTGGACACAGACAGACAGTTCCAAACAGGGTGAGGCTCCAGACACAGGCAAGGTGAAGCAAGGCTCCAGGCAGTGGCAGGGTGAGGTGAGGCTCCGGGCAGAGGTGGGGCGAGGCGAGGCAAGGCTCCAGGCATGAAGGTGAAGAGAAGGGGTGCAGGCAGGGGGTTTGGACAGGAACAATCCAGCAGCCCAAGGCTGAACCCTGAAGCTATTTACGAAGCCAGCCCGAACAAGACTTAGCTGCCTCAACAGAAACTGGGGAAACCCAGAAAACCTGGAAAAAGGAGCATGGACCGGACCGTGAACTGGAATGTGGATTTCACGGACCGGACCATGACAAGTACAGTACACCACAGAGCTCTCTGACAGGCAAATGGGAAAAGTAGCACAGAACCAGCTCACAGAGGGCCTGCCCAGAATCGACTGGAGTCAACTACGTGGAAAGTATAAAGTGTGATGCTACCAGTTCATACTGTACCAAAGGGTGATGTGGCCCCTGAAAATGTGTAAAATTCCTTCATCAACAACCAGTAGGATTGATGGGTTAGCCAACTAGCCAGCTCATACACCTGAAAATGACTGGGGCAGCCTTGGTGTTTCTCAAACACTGGCCTCTTTGGGAAGAACATGTTGTAGCTGTCACTGCAATCCATCAGCTGGGGTACAAACAGGAGAAAAGCCGACTGGTCAATGAGCTGAGAGAGACCCCCAGCTACTTGTGAGGAGTGTCAGTGCCCCAATCCATACCGGTTGTAAATGGAGAGCTCAAGTTTAAGTAGAGTCTGCAAGTTAACTTTTAGGGTAGTTGCACAAGGACTCCAAAGTCCCTTTGCATTTCAGATTTTTGGATTTTATCCCCATTTAGAAAATATTCGGCAGATTTATTTCTTCAACCAAAGTGCATGACCATGCATTCTCCAACATTGTATTTCATTTGCCATTTTCTTGCCCACTCTTCTAATCTGTCTACCTGCATCCTACCTGTTTCCTCAACATTATCTGCCCCTCCACCTATCTTTCTATCATCTGCAAACTTGGCAACAAAGCCATCTATTCCATCATCTAAATCATTGATGTACAGCATATAAAGAAGTGGTCCCAACACCAGCCCCTGTGGAACACAACTACTCGCAGCCAACCACAAAAGGGTTCTTTTACTCCCACTCACTGTGTCCTACCAATCAGCCAATGCTCTAACCATGCCAGTAACTTTCCTGTAATACCATGGGCTCTTAACTTGGTAAGCAGCTTCATGTGTGGTACCTTGTCAAAGGCCTTCTGAAAGTCCAAATATACAACATCTACCGCATCTCCTTTATCCAAACTACTTGTAATCTCCTCAAAGAATTCCAACAGGTTCTTCAGGCAAGATTTTCCCTTAAGGAAACCATACTGACTTTGTCCTATCTAGTCCTGTGTCACCAAGTACCCCATAACCTCATTCTTAACAATTAACTCCAACATCTCAAACGCTGAGGTTAGGCTAACTGGTCTATAATTTCCTTTCTATTGTCTTCCTCCTTTCTTAAAGAGTGGGGTGACATTTGCAATTTTCCAGTCCTCTGACACCACGCCAGAGTCTAATGATTGTTGAAAGATCATTACTAATGCCTCCATAATCTCTACTACTAACTCTTCCAGAACCCTAGGGGGCAGTTCATCTGCTCCAGGTGACTTAGGTACTTTCAGGTCTTTCAGCTTTTTGAGCACCTTCTTCCTTTTAATAGTAACTGCACTCTCTTCTTTTCCCTCGCCCCCTTCAACATCTGGCACACTGCTAGTGTTTTCCACAGTGGGAAGTGATGTAAAATACTCATTTAGTTCATCTGCTATCTCCTTGTTCCCAGTTATTATTTCTCCAGTCTCAGTTTCTAACAGTCCTATATCCACTCTCATCATTCTTTTATTTTTAACATATTTGAAAAGCTCTTGCTATCCACTTTGATATTGTTTGCTAGCTTGCTTTCATTTATCATCCTTTTCCTCCTAATGCTTCTTTTAGTTGCTCTCTGTAGGTTTTTAAAAGCTTCTGAATCTTCTGCCGTACTACCAATTTTTACATTGTTATATGCCTTTTCTTTTGCTTTTATATTCACTTTGACTTCCCTTGTCAGTCATGGTTGTACTATTTTTCAATTTGAGTATTTCTTTGTTTTTGGAATACATCTATCCTGCACTTTTCACATTTTTCCCAGAAACTCACACCATTGCTGCTCTGCTGTCATCCTTGCCAGCAGCTCCTTCCAATTTACTTTGATCAACTTCTCTCTCATACCACTGTAGTTTCCTTTACTCCACTGAAAAACTACTACATTAGACGTTACTTTCTCCATATCAAATTTCCAGTTGACCTCACTCATATTGTGATCACTATCCCTAAGGGTTCTTTTACCTTAGGTTCCCTAATCACCTCCTGTCCATTACATAGCATCCAATCTAGTATAGCTAATCCCCTAGTAGACTCAAAGACATACTACTCTAAAAAGTCATCTCATAGGCATTCAACAAGCTCACTCTCTTGAGATCTATTACCAACCTGATTTTCCCAGTCGACCTGCATGTTGAAATCTCACATGGCTATCATAACATTGCCCTTTTGAGTAAGCTGAAAGTGAATTAAGAAAGATACTGGATGATGCCACAGCAGTGTCCAGAGATTGGAAACTCAAACATATCAGGGGTAAAATAGTGCTAAACAAAAATGCCACAGCCAAGTTTTGCATAGCCCATCTGGTTCCTTATACCATCTGTGATAAAGCAGCCAGTGAGCTAAGTCGCATGGAGGCTGAAGGGATTCTTTCCAAGGTTGGGTGGAGCCTATGGGCAATGCCAGTGGTCCCAGTACCCAAGAAGAATGGGTCTATTAGGATGTCTCATGACTTTAAGGTCACTGTCAGCCCAGTACCGGAAGTAGATCAAAGCCCTCTGCCCAGGATAGAGGATATCCTTGCAAACCTCTCTAGAGGAAAGTGGACTTAGCCGAGGTCTACCTGCAGATGGAGATGGAAGAAGAGTCCAAAGTGTTTCTCACCATAAACTCTCACAAAGGCTTTATTGCTATAATAGATTTATTTTTGGAGTAGTTCAGCATTTCCACTCCGGCAGAAAGCTATGGACCAGGTGCTGCAAGCCTGCCCAGGCACTTAGTGTTGCCTGGATGGCATCATTATTATCAGTATGGATGACAAAGAACATCTCCAAAATCTCAAAACGGTGTTAAAAAGTTGGGAGATTATGGGCTCAGAGCACGACATAGCAAATGTGAATTAATTAAACCAAGCATCACTTATTGTGGTCACACCATTGTCATTCAAATATTACACAGGTCTGTTGAGAAAATTCAAACAGTGGTGGATGCCTCAAGGTTAATGGGCATGCCACAGTCGTGGCCCTTTTTTGATTTGTCAATTGTTATAACAGGTTCTTGCCAAACCTAGCTACTGTGTTCCACCCCTTGAATTCAATGCTGCAAACCAGGAAGAAATGGCAATGGACAAAGCCAAATGAGGTGGATTCCAAAAGGTAAAGGTGAGGTCAGACACTGATCTCACACATTATGATCCACATCCTCCAGTGACACTTGCCTATGACACCTTGCCTTGTGATATAGGTACAATCATGTCACATATTATGAGTGATGGATATGAACGCCGTATAGCCTTGCATCACGTTCCCCTCGCACTGCAGAGGAAGATTACACACAGATTGACAGAGAGACCTTGAGTCTGGTTTGGGGCGTAAAACATCTCAACCAGTACTTGTATGGGAGAGAGTTTACCCTCATTACTGATCATCAACCACTAGAGTCTATTTCAATCCACAGAGGGTGTTCCACTAACAGCAGCAGCACGAATGCAGAGATGGGCTCTGTTTTCTCAGAGAACGCAATTACAAGAGAACAACTAGTCACAGAAATCTGAAAGAGCATCTTGATGAAAGGAGATGAAAGATGTCCAGAGCTGTCAGAACCACTTCCTGCAGTCTCAGAGTCAACTCCTACAACCGCCACAGGGAAGACCCCAGAAACTGAGATTGTTTCATAGCCACAAATCTCACCTTCCAAGCAGAGTGACATCCCTTATCAGTAAGAAATCCTCCTGTGATTAAATTTTTAGGCCTGAAAGGGACAATTTAACATTTACTATGCTGTGGAAGTCTATATAGTAGGTGTGTGTGTGTGTGTGTGTGTGTGTGTGTGTGTGTGTGTGTGTGTGTGTGTGTGTGTGTGTGTGTGTGTGTGTGTGTGTGTGTGTGTGTGTGTGTGTGTGTGTGTGTGTGTGTGTGTGTGTGTGTGTGTGTGTACAGCATATAAATTGATATGAATTCGATATTGAGTTGGAGTTTATTACTAAGCAGGGAGGAGTGTTGTGCATTAATATTTCAGTAATATTTGAGTAATATTGTTTAATTAAGTATTCTTTGTTTAAATAATTCATTACAGGTTATATGTAAAAGTATGTGAATTGCATATGTCATCACACCACCACATGATATATGCACACCTTGCCTAAAAGTAAAATTGAATGTACATATGTTATCTCCTGGCTCCATTTTTTAATTTCAATTAGTTTTATGTTTTGGAGTTATAAAATGTAACAGATGCCTTCATATTTCCTAACTTGTCGAAGTAGTGAAATTGTTTCATTTTCACTCCTGGCCTTTTCTGGCATCTCCAAGCCTGAATGCTAGAAACCGCGGTCAGCAAATTAGATTCAAATTGTCTTACTGCTTATTTCTCAGCAACTATCAGTGACAAAAGTCAGTACTTTTTGAACATAAACACACCTAACTGATACTACTTAAAAACTGATTGTTCCAAGCATGGTGTAGTGTCTAACAACCACTCAAGTGCACACGACTGACCCTTGTTAGAAACTGTTCAGTAACGATCTCCTGCTCCAATTAAGCAGCATAATGTCCCAAATAAATGAAAGGAATCCGGCTCATTTCTCAATTTAGTTTTTGTTCTTTGAGCACTGTTCCTAATAATGGCTGCTCTGATTAACCAATATCATAAGCCAGCTGGGACATTTAACCAAACATGTGATCATGGAACATCTTAAAGAGAAAAAGATAGGGAGAAGAAAAAAATTGATGTGTGCAGTTTAGACCTTAGCACCTGATGTGACTGTTAATGGAGAGTAATTAAATTCAGTGATGAGCTAGGGACCAGAACTTGAGGAACAGAGATATCTCAAACGATTCATAAAAATGAGAAATTCTGCAGATGCTGGAAATCCAAAGTAGCACAGACAAAATGCTGGAAGAACTCAGCAGGTCAATCAACATCCACTGAAATGAATAAAAAGTCATCATTTCGGCCCAAGACCCTTCTTCAGGACTGGAAAGGAAGGGGGAAGATAATTCTCAAACAATTCTAAGTTTGGAGATTACACAGAAAGAGAGAGGAGCAAGTCATATCATTTGCAAGGAAAACTGAAAATATTTAAATGGAGAATATAGGACAATATAGGACAGTACAGGTGTCCCCCGCTTTACGAATGTTCGCTTTACGCCGCTTCGCTTTTACAAAAGACCTACATTAATAACTTGTTTTAGCATTACAAAGAGGATTTTCACTTTTACAAAATCTTTTCCCATATAAATTAATGGTTCTTCGTTTTACGCCATTTCAGCTTAAGAAGGGTTTCATAGGAACGCTCTACCTTTGTAAAGGGGGGGGGGGGGAACACCTGTAATAGGTGAGTCTGAGCAACTGGAAATACAATGATCAATAGCCTGCCAGGTCCTTATGGCTGGAATAACATAGGCCCCATGAGTTCCAACAGGCATGTATCTACAGCAGCATCTGGCCCACCTGGACTCATGGATTACCATGAATGACTTACCCTTAACGTGAACTATTTCCAGAATAAAATGTAAGCATATAAACTATAACTCCTGAAAATGTGCCCACCTCTCATCTTTGTGTGATGCAATCAATAGATCTACTCTTCTTGTTTAGTTCCATCTTTGTCTGTTAAGACTGAATGATTTGCAGTGGTAACTAAGGGAATATTTCCTGGCCACCTTGTCAAGCGGCAGTGGGAAAATCACACTGAGCGTGCAGCAACAGTGTCAGGAGGTGGCAGAGGTGTTAGCGGTACAGCAGAAGCAATGGAGACCTGCTCAGCAGGAGGATCCATCTAACTTCAGCATGAAATCACTTTAACCTTTAATAGCTTGCCTACATGGATTATGCATCACCACCTGTCCTGCAGTACCAAGCCCAATATTTGTGAATGGTGAATGGCAGGTCTACAGAAAAAATCTTGACATATTAACAGAATTTATGTAAGGCATAGGCAGTGCTTTCAAGGCTGCAGCAGCTGTACTTGTGGGCTCCGGTTGATTGGAGCAAATGATAACATTGCAGCTACATAATAAAGGACTGCCTGATCTCAGGGCCACATACCACGGTTTACATCAACTACTGCTGGAAAATCATCAGCTTGGTAAAAGACACACAGGCTCTGCCTGAAACTTGTAAGTGTAACATCCAGTGTAAGGAGATGTCCTTGAGTGAAAACTGGCACAGTCCAGCAAGCAGGAAGACTGCTGAGGGATGGACTGAGCTTAGAACAGCCACAGTCCAGGGTTCTGCTCCCAGTGGACACTGGGTTAGATCCCTGTAGAAAAGCTTCTTTAACACTTCACAGGTATGTTATTTAAGGAGGAATCATAAGTGGAATTGGCACATTGTGATAGATTGAACTGACATAATGACATAATTAAAGTATAAAAAGACATGAATTGATTATATTTCCTATCTATACTTTTATTTATAATGTATGTATTTGAAATATAAAGAAAGAAACATTAAGTTTGCTTGTGGCAAATAGAAGTGTAAAGTACCTCTTACTAGCTAACAGTGAATATTCATTATAGTTGCCTTTCTTCTGTTTTAATATATAAAAGTGATTTGATACATTTGTGCTACATATTGGAAGCAAGAAAAAACATTTTGATGTTCGATGAAACATGATTATCACAGAGGATCTGCAGAAGAGAGTGGTGTTAAGGTATGGGCATGCTGTGTTTGTACATCCCTTTTTTCTAGTTCCTTTGTAGATTTATATTGAAACCTGTAAAAGGTTGTAAACCTGTAAAAGTCCTGATACTAATATATTTCATCAGTTACTGTAATCATGAGTGGAACTATAATTTTATGGAGCCTGCCATATTTCCTATTGTTCTTACGCTTTTTTGGGGGATTCGATCGTCTTAGGTTGCGATGCCATAATAAATGCTTGACTATTATCCATTCGTGATACCTTGGTTAGAGCTTGTTATCTGCTTTATTTGTTGCTGTGATGGACTTCAGAGAGGATGGCGAGATCCATGGATAGATTTATGGATCCATCCAGTCATGGATGTTCTCAAGAACTCCTGATGTAACCTCCCTCCTGACTCTTAGGTCTCCTCAGCCCACAGCAAATCAATATATAGAAAGACCATTGAGAACTTTGGAGTCCAGCATTAGTGGCAAAAGAAGCACAACCCCCCCCCCCCTTCCAAACTAGCACCTTGTGCCCCAAATGTGGCTGGGTCTGCAGGTCCCAATATTGGCTGGCCTCATTGCTTAGTGTCAGAACATTACATTGCAGTTGTATAAGTTTTTGGTGAGACTACACATGTAGTACTATGTACAGTTTTAGTCACCCTGTTATAAAAAACCTGGTTAAACTGGAATGAGTGCAGATAAGATTTATGAGGATGTTGCCAGAACTAGAGGGGCTGATTTATAGGGAGAGGATGGTCAGACTAGGTCTTTATTCCTTAGAATATAGGAGAATAAGAGGAAACATTATAAAGGTTTATAAAATCATGTGGGTCATAGATAAGCTTAGGGTGGCAGTCTATTCCCCAGAGTATTCCAAAACTAAGGACCATACATGTATGGTGAGAGGGGAAAGATTTAAAATGGACTTGAGGAGCAACACTTTCATGCAAAGGGTGAGGATTATGTGGAACGAGGTGCTAGAGGAAGTGATTGAGACAGGTAGAATGGTATCATTTAAGGAGCACTTGGATAGGTACATGTAGTGGTGGGACTGTGAGGGATAAGGAAATTGGCACCAGATGGATGGGCACCTTGATCAACACGGACTCCTTGAGGTGAAGGGCTTGTGGTTGTGCTTTATTTCTCTGTGACTCCATGACTCTAACACCCATTTATCAACTGAATCCACAAGAGAGCTTTGAGCACAGCAGCTCATGTGCTTCTGCAATAAGCAAAGAAATAAATAATGTGACATGCCTATGTTATCTTCCAAAGTATTTTGTGAATAAAGTCATAAATGTTTACAGACCAAACTGTGGCTGGACACAGTGCTGCAGCAAATAGAGCTGGTCTTTCACAGTTACAGCATCCTGAGTTCAGTTCTGACTTCTCACTCTGTCTGTGTGAAGTCCAAGTAGACAACATCCACTGCCCTATCATCAACATTATTGTTACATCTTCAAAAACACTAAAAGTTTCATTAAACAGGACCTTCCATGCACAAAGCCATGTGAATTCCTGCTAATCAAACTCTGACGATCCAAATCTAGGCCCTGTCCCTCAGAAGTCCTTCTAGTAACTTCCCCACCATTGATGGTAGGCTAACCAGTCTGTAATATATGGCTTGCCCTTGTTACCCCATTTGGGCAATGGAACAACACTGGCCACCTTCCAGTCCTTGGGTTTTTCACCTTAGTAATAGGAATGTTGATACAACAGGCACCCAACTGCACTAGCTTTTGGGGTATAGACGGTCTAACTCCCCGGCGTATGGATAGCTAGTGCAGCCCCTTTAAAGGTTCAAGACCATCCCGCTAATTAACAGCCATGTATTGGGCAGCAAAAAATGACTACTTAAAGGAGCACCAGAACTGAGGCTTGGGGCTCAATCGTAAGCCTTACTAATGATTTTGTCTAACATTTTTTTGTGCTCAGTTCTCAATCCAGTTTGAAACCTTGTCTCAATTATTGCTTCCGGTACTCCAGCAACCTTGCCACAGTGTGACCCATCCGGGTATCGGAGACTTTCATCAGCTGTGGCCAGCCACTGTGAGAAAATTTCAAGGCAGAGCCTGGAGACACACAACCTCTAGCTCGCCGCGTGCCAAATATCACAGGAGAGAAGCCAAAGTTGCTCAGGTGACGCTCTAGGTCGCTTTGTGGAGCCAGTACAGCTTCCAACCCCGGAGATTTGAACGGTGACCCGGGCTCTTGCAGCGGCTTCCTCAGCCAATGCTCATTCATGTTTGAACTCCAGCTATCCCGATTCCCTTTAGAGCACAGAAAGATGGCCTTCATTATCTCCCTTATGACTGGAAAGCCCTGGCCTGGGCCACTGCGTATTGGGAACACAGGTTGGAGTATTTGGAGGAATTTATGGCCGCAGAGACAACCAAACCTCAGAACACCTGATGAAGATTGGACAGGATAGAAGGTCCGTCCTCTGATCTCGGACCATGGCTGGCCTGTCTCCTACTCAGGATCCTGTCCAGCCCCTGCAAATCGGCCGCGTTAGAATCTCCGCCGTCGGAGTGAAGAGTGCTGCCAATACCGTGGGAAAACAGGTCATCTGCAAGCCAAATGACTGAAGCTGCTGTTGTTGGGAAAGCTGTTCAGACAGTGTGGTGTCCGGAGCTCTGTGACAGGAACATGCTCCACCCCCTACCTCACAGATTTTGGTGTCACGGAGATCTCCTGGGAATGAACCGACCAGAGGTGAATGCTCTTTTTTGAACTCTGGAACAGCGGGAAATTTCTTGTACTGTACTTGGGTACCGCCCATCGGCTCAACATACCACTGTAGTTGAGCCAGCCCATGCCCGCAACTGTCTTGGATGGCCATCCGCTTGGTTCCGGGCAGATCCGGCAGCAGGAATTGATCTTGCAGATGAGGAGAGAGGATCATGCAGGGGAACATTAGTTTCTATATCATTGAGTCTCCTCGCGGACCCCTGATCCTCGAACACCCAGCATAACTTCCATGAACTGGAAGGAAGGGAGGATCTCTGCATGGTCTAGTCGCTGCAAGAAGTTGTGTTTTAGGATTGGTGTTCCGACCCCTAGATTCTCCCAAGACCAGCAGCCAACACGGATCAGACTTTCACTCAGGGTAACCTGAAGCCTTCAGGAAACCCGGTCCTACTTTCAAGGGAAGACAAGTCGGCTCCTGCCAATAGGCCTGTGTGAGTCCCGATCCTGTCCGGTCAGGGGTGTGCTGGAACCAGATCTCTAGTTCAGGAACAAACCAAGGAGGTGCCCAAGCAGTATGCAACTAGCAGCTAAGCTAAAGGCTCCAGTTGCCAGGTTCCATCTCAGGGGAAGGCTCCAAAACGGAGACCTTTGGCACCTAGTCCCTGGAGAACAAGGGCCATTTGCTCACTTCGCTGCCGACATCTAAGGAGACTGATGAGGATTTGGACTGTGTTGTTGCCTCTGTTTTCACTAAAGACTCTTATGGACCAATTGGGGAGATTCTGGGGTCTACTGAATCACCCCTGCTACCAACGAGCCTCAGCAGTCATCCTTGGAGTAAGGTTCGGGAGTAATTGCAGCACACAAGCTGGTAGACAAACTTTTTATCTACAAACGTGTGTATAAGGATTTAGAACAGGTCTTCAGTAAGGGAACGGGTTCAACTTTTCCACGGCACTGACCCTATGACTGTACTATAGACCTACTGCCGGGTACGCATCCTTCGCAGGGTTGATTATGTGCACTCTCAGGTCCGGAGAGGAGTACGTAAAGGAGGATCTTGCCTGGTATTCATTTGGCCCTCCACCACACCAGCCAGTGCTGGCTGATTCTTCCTAAAGAAGGAAGGGAGTCTGCGGCCATGCATTGATTATAGAGTGCCTCAGGAGTCGCACCACCAGGTTCAAGAACAGTTACTACCCCTCAACCATCAGGCTCTTGAACAAAAGGTGATAACTTTTGGTCAAGATGGCTCCTGTGTATAACACTCCTTTGGTTGACATCTTCTGGATATATCATGAAACCATATTTCCCTTCTCTTGTGTCTTTTACATTTGTTTTTCGTCTCGAATGTGACTCTGGAACTGATTTGCAGTTTGAAGATGGCTTGAGAGTTTCAGCACTCTGCAGTCTCTGAGAGGATTCCGGGAGGCAGAGGCAGCGTGTGGGAGTCTAGCTGGAAAGTGAAAGGCCTGCCGCTGTACCTAGAGAATGTTACCCAGGTTTTCTGCATTTTGCATATGGACTTGGACTATAGACATTTTTCAGTCTTAGTTTTGTTTATATGCGAGGTTTCTCGCTCAATCTTCCTTGTCTTTTTGTGTGAGGGAGTGTGTGTGTGAGGGAGGATAGGTAGGATCTAGGGGAGAAGGAAGAAAAAGATAATAAAGTTGATTGCATCATTAGGGATAAACAGAGAGGAAGAGGTGGAGAGTTTCTTAAATGCATCTATTTTAATGCTAGGAGCATTGTAAGAAAGGTGGATGAGCTTAGAGCATGGATTGATACCTGGAAATATGATGTTGTAGCTATTAGTGAAACATGGTTGCAGGAGGGGTGTAAATATTCCTGGATTTTGTTGCTTCAGGTGTGATAGAATCGGAGGGGCAAGAGGGGGAGGTGTTGCATTGCTTGTCAGAGAAAATATTACAGCAGTGCTTTGGCAGGATAGATTAGAGGGCTCATCTAGGGAGCCTATTTGGATGGAATTGAGGAATGGGAAAGGTGTAGTAACACTTATAGGGGTGTGTTATAGACCACCTAATGGGGAATGAGAATTGGAGGAGCAAATTTGTAAGGAGATAGCAGATATTTGTAGTAAGCACAAGGTTGCGATTGTGGGAGATTTTAATTTTCCACACATAGACCGGGAAGCCCATTTTGTAAAAGGGCTGGATGGTTTGGAGTTTGTAAAATGTGTGCAGGATAGTTTTTTGCAGCAATACATAGAGGTACCGGCTAGAGAAGGGGCAGTGTTGGATCTCCTGTTAGGGAATGAGATAGGTCAGGTGACGGACGTATGTGTTGGGGAGCACTTCGGGTCCAGTGATCACAATGCCATTAGTTTCAATATAATTATGGAGAAGGATAGGACTAGACCCAGGGTTGAGATTTTTGATTGGAGAAAGGCTAACTTTGAGGAGATGCAAAAGGATTTAGAAGGAGTGGATTGGGATAATTTGTTTTATGGGAAGGATGTAATAGAGAAATGGAGGTCATTTAAAGGTGAAATTTTGAGGGTACAGAATCTTTATGTTCCTGTTAGGTTGAAAGGAAAGCTTAAAAGTTTGAGAACGCCATGGTTTTCAAGGGATATTGGAAACTTGGTTCGGAAAAAGAGGGAGATCAACAGTAAATATAGGCAGCATGGAGTAAATGAGGTGCTCGAGGAATATAAAAAATATAAAAAGAATCTTAAGAAAGAAATTAGAAAAGCTAAAAGAAGATACGAGGTTGTTTTGGCAAGTAAGGTGAAAATAAATCCAAAGGGTTTCTACAGTTATATTAATAGCAAAAGGATAGTGAGGGATAAAATTGGTCCCTTAGAGAATCAGAGTGGACAGCTATGTGTGGAGCCGAAAGAGATGGGGGAGATTTTGAACAACTTCTTTTCTTTGGTATTCACTAAGAAGAAGGATATTGAATTGTGTAAGGTAAGGGAAACTGTAGGGAAGTTATGGAAACTATGATGATTAAAGAGGAAGAAGTACTGGTGCTTTTAAGGAATATAAAAGTAGATAAATCTCTGGATCCTGACAGGATATTCCCGAGGACCTTGAGGGAAGTTGGTGTAGAAATAGCAGGGGCTCTGACAGAAATATTTCAAATGTCATTAGAAATGGGGATGGTGCCGGAGGATTGGTGTATTGCTCATGTGGTTCCATTGTTTAAAAAGGGTTCTAAGAGTAAACCTAGCAATTATCGGCCTGTCAGCTTGATGTCAGTGGTGGGTAAATTAATGGAAAGTATTCTTAGAGATGGTATATATAACTATCTGGATAGACAGGGTCTGATTAGGAATAGTCAGCATGGATTTGTGCATGGAAGGTCATGTTTGACAAATCTTATTGAATTTTTTGAAGAGGTTACGAGGAAAGTTGACGAGGGTAAAGCAGTGGATGTTGTCTATATGGACTTCAGTAAGGCCTTTGACAAAGTTCCGCACAGAAGGTTAGTTAGGAAGGTTCAATCGTTAGGTATTAATATTGAAGTAGTAAAATGGATTCAACAGTGGCTAGATGGGAGATGCCAGGGAGTAGTGATGGATAACTGTTTGTCAGGTTGGAGGCCGGTGACTAGTGGTGTGCCTCAGGGATCTGTACTGGGCCCAATGTTGTTTGTCATATACATTAATGATCTGGATGATGGGATGGTAAATTGGATTAGTAAGTTTGCAGATGATACTAAGGTAGGTGGCGTTGTGGATAATGAAGTAGGTTTTCAAAGCTTGCAGAGAGATTTAGGCCAGTTAGAAGAGTGGGCTGAATGATGGCAGATGGAGTTTAATGCTGATAAGTGTGAGGGGCTACATTTTGGTAGGAGTAATCCAAATAGGACATACATGGTAAATGTTAGGGCATTGAAGACTGCAGTAGAACAGAGTGATCTAGGAATAATGGTGCATAGTTCCCTGAAGGTGGAATCTCATGTGGATAGGGTGTTGAAGAAAGCTTTTGGTATGCTGGCCTTTATAAATCAGAGCATTGAGTATAGGAGTTGGGATGTAATGTTAAAATTGTACAAGGCATTGGTAAGGCCGAATTTGGAGCATTGTGTACAGTTCTGGTCACCGAATTATAGGAAAGATATCAACAAAATAGAGAGAGTTCAGAGAAGATTTACTAGAACGTTACCTGGGTTTCAGCACCTAAGTTACAGAGAAAGGTTGAACAAGTTAGGTCTTTATTCTTTGGAGCGTAGAAGGTTGAGGGGGGACTTGATAGAGGTATTTAAAATTATGAGGGGGATAGATCGAGTTGACGTGGATAGGCTTTTTCCATTGAGAGTAGGAGAGATTCAAACAAGAGGACATGATTTGAGAGTTGGGGGCAAAAGTTTAAGGGTAACACGAGGGGGAATTTCTTTACTCAGAGAGTGGTAGCCATGTGGAATGAGCTTCCAGTAGAAGTGGTAGAGGCAGGTTTGATTTTGTCATTTAAAAAAAAATTGGATAGGTATATGGACAGGAAAGGAATGGAGGGTTATGGGCTGAGTGCGGGCCAGTGGGACTAGGTGAATGTAAGCGTCAGCACGGTCTAGAAGGGCCGAGATGGCCTGTTTCCGTGCTGTAATTGTTATATGGTAATATAGTGTGCAGGGGAGGGGGATTTGGGGTTGATGTGTTTGTTCCATTTTTGTTTGTTTTTTTTGTGTGGGGAGGAGAGATTTGGGGACTGATGATCATGCTGCCATTCTTTTCGTTCTTGGTTTCGGGGCTATCTAGAGAAGAATAATTTTGAAGTTGTATACATTGATAATAAATGAACCTTTGAATGACACTCATTTATGCATTCTTGTAATTTTATGCTCATTATTTATTGCTATTTATTTATATCTGTATTTGCAAATTTTGCTTCCTTTGATGCTGTTTACAGTTACTGTTCTATAGAATTGCTAAGTATGCCCACAGGAAAAAGAACCTCAGGGTTGATCAAGCAAATAAAAACTTGGTTTATTTCGGTCGCTTAGTAAAAACTTTCAGAAACGGTAAACATTTCAAAAAATATTTGCCAGCACTTCACTACAAAACACTGATGGTTACGTGCTTCATACAACATTTCATTGCTCATTGCTAAATCTGGAAAGTCCCATACAATTGGAGAGGAACTGATCCTGCCAGCAGTAAGGAAGTTCTGAGGACAGTTTTGCATAAGTCACCAGACCACATAAATATAGGATTCCACTCAGTGACGTCTCTGTTTAAAGATGAATGTCATTTGACAAAATATCTAAGAATGTGGAAGACATACTGTGCAACATACTTTGCTCCTTAGAAATGTTTGCTTCAAAAAAGATGATAGCATGGTTCAAGAGCTGTTAATTACAAGGGAAATAGCAGATACAAAAAGGGAGTCAATATTTTGGGTTGTTGAGCAATATTTCATAGAGATGGACCTTGCACTCACCAACTTGTACAACAGATGGGGCACCATCAATGACAGGACACCACTGTGGGGTTATTACTGTCTTGAAAAAAGATGTACCTGAAATATTTACCATTCATTGTCTAATTCACAGACAACATCATGTCGCAAAAGACCCAAGTGATCAGCTGCATAAATCATTAAATACTTAAATACTGTTGTCACAGTGGTAAGTAAAATCAAGTCCCATGATTTTAATTCTCAACTATTTCGAAAGCTTTGTATTGAGAATGATGAATAATTTGAATGCTTGCTATTACACACAGAAGTCAGATGGCTCTCAAAGGAAACTGGCTGAGACACTATTATGCACTTTCTGAAACTCAGATAAAATTCTCTGAAGACTCGAATGCTTCATTCAGTAATCAACTCAAGAATATTAGGTATGATGTATATTTGTCAGAATTATTCAAAGTTTAATAAAATCAATCTTCAATTGCAAGGAAAAGTGGCTAAGCACAGCTCCAATGCCATATTTAAGTTTGTTGACAACACCATTGTCGTAGGCTGAATCAAAGGTGGTGACCAACATGGCGCCTAGTGGCGACTCCCTTGCTTGCATTTTAGGAAACAGCTCTATTTCCATCTTTAATAACTTTATTTTTTCCTTTCAGGGTTCTTTTGAAGACCCTGACCTGGAGTTACATGTAGGCTTTGGTTCTTTATGGGAGTGGGACAGGCCCGAGAGTCCTGCTCGTGTTTGGCAGCCTAAGACCTCAGGGGTCTGGAGACGGGTGGATCGTGGGCCAGTGTCACTCACGCGTCATCAGGGGGGCTGGAAAACCTTTTGCTTTGGGGCTGAAGACCCAAGGTCTTTGCGAGCTTTGGACACAGAGCTAGGAAAAAGTGACGGAACTGACTTTTAACATCGTAAACCAGTGGGTTATGGTTATGTCTCCTGCTTACTGTGAAAATGGGGGACACCTCTCTCTCCCTTATTAAGGAGAGAGAGAACCTGTGGTTTGTCGAATGTGGGAAGAAGTGCGAATCCTTTGGAGTAACTCTGGTCTGTGTCTTTGCTATCACTTAGTTGAAAGTTGAATTTCCCCATGGGGATGAATAAAGTATCTATCTATCTATCTAGTATGTGCTTGGGCTTAGTAACTACTGATGTGCTTTTTTTTGCTGGTGGGGGGACTTTGGGGTTCTCACGTTTAACTGTCATTCATTCTTTGGGGCACTTCTCTGTTTTGTGGATGTTTGTGAAGAAGAAGCATTTCAGGATGTATAGTGTATGCATTTCTCTGACATTAAATTGGACCTTTGAACCTTTGAACCCTTTGAACAAATAGGAGGAGACTGAAAATCTGGCTGAAAGGAGCCACAACCATAACCTCTTACTCAATATCAGCAAGACCAGGAAGAAAGCAGAGGTTCATGAGCCAGTCCTCATTGGGGGATCAGAGGTGGAGAGGATCAGCAACTTTAAATTCCTCTGTGCTATAATTTCAGAGGAACTGATACGGGCCCTGCATGCGAGTACAATTATGAAGAAAGCAGGACAGTGCCTCTACTTTCTTCAGAGTTTGTGAAGATTTGGCATGACATCTAAAACACTGACAAACTTCTATAGAAATGTGGTGGAGAGTATATTTACTGGCTGCATCACAGCCTGATATGGAAACATCAACACCCTTGAACAGAAAATCATACAAAAGGTCATGGATATGGGCCAGTCTATCATGGGTAAAGCCCTTTCCATCAAGGAGCACATCTGCATGGGGCATTGTCGTGGGAAAGCAGCATCCATCATTAGGGACCCCAGTCATCCAGATCATGCTCTCTTCTTGCTACTGCCTTCAGGAAGAAGGTATAGGAGCCTTAAGACTCGCTCCACTAGGTTCAGAAACAGTTATTACCCTTCAGTCATCAGGGTCTGGAATCAAAGGGGAAAACTTCACTCCACTGAAATGTTCCCACAACCAATGGACTCACTTTCAAAGACTCTTTACTTTATATTCTTGATATTTATTGCTTATTTATTATTATTATTATTTTTATTTATTCTTTCTTTTTGTATTTGCAGTTTGTTGTCTTTTGCACACTGGTTGTACGCCCAGTTGGTGCGATCTTTCGTTGATTCTATTATGGTTATTGTATTTATTGAGAATGCCCATGAAAATGAATGGTGTAAATGGTGACGTATATGTACTTTGATGATAAATTTTACTTTAAATTTTGAACTTAGAAGTGATGTGACTCCTGTCAAAGTCAAACCAATGGTCTCCAAATTTCTGCCCAAGTTAATCCTATTTAAGCGCAACATTGGCCATTGCAACCTTTTCCAATTTCCAAGCCTCTGAGCTGAAAGAGAAAGACAGGATACCAGATGATGATCTTCAAGTGTATGTGCCCACCTGGGTGAGTTGCATAAAGACATGTCATAGAGATTTCAGGATCTTCTCTCGATCCAAATTCCAAGTTGGGTAATAAATCCATTCCTGAACACTTGTAATGAGGAATTAACAGGAAGCATGGAGGAAGAACTGTTCTCACTACAAAATAACTTTAAGCTGAAGTTGAGATTCAAAAAATCACATCAAGACTTTTGGTTGCAGAACTTCTGCGTTGTGCAAAAAAGGTTAAAATAGTCTTTATTGCCTTTCTAGTATCATGTTTAGTGGAGCACAGTTTCAGAGCAGTCACCAAACTTCTTTCAAAGCAACAAAGCAGACTGCAGATTACTGAGTAAGGGATCTGAGACTCCTCTGAGTGACATTCAACATGATATTGAGAAACGAATATCACTGCACCAAGTCCATCCGTCTGATTAAAAGGTGAAAAAGCAATGAAGTAGTTCATAAATATTTGGTCAATGGATGTACACTCTAAAATTGTTGATAAAAATTGTTTTTACTGTAATTAAATAAATAAATGATTTTATTTGTAGCTTTTTTTTTTAAATTAGTTTTTCAAAACATTTTACAAAATTAAAAACCCCAAATCCCAGTAGGGAGCATTAATACAGTGCAAGATTAAGCATACAATAACAATATGCTACAAACGAAGAGAATTTAACAAAAAAGCACCTAAATTAAAGACAAGTGAGCTTAGTGTCCTCCCCAATCCCCACAACACAAGAAAAAAACAACAACAACTCCAGACCAACCACCACACAATATAGAGAGTATAAGTCAGGACAGTCAAACTCCCAGACTGTAAATACACTTAGCAACAGAGGATAATAATGCCTACTACCAGAAAAAAAAGAAAAAGGGAGCTGAAAGCAAGGGACCGAAAAGAAGAAAAAAAAAAGAAAAAAAAACCCTAGTCAGGAGGAAGGTTATGAAAGTACTCGATAAAAGGTCCCCAACCTTATGGAACTTTAGATCCGAATTAAGAACTGAATAATGAATTTTTTCGAGGTCCAAGCAGGCCATAATGTCGTTAAGCCATTGCGCATGAGTGGGCGGGGCAACATCTCTCCATCTAAGGAGGATCAAGCGTCTCGCCAGGAGAGAGGCAAAGGATAGTATTCGGCATTTGGTCGGACCCAGACATAAATCTGTCTCGCCCCAAAAACCGAACAGAGCAATTAAGGGGTTAGGTTCTAGGTGCTGATTCAGAATACCCGATAATGTAGTGAAGACATCTTTCCAGAATTTCTCCAAGCTAGGACAGAACCAGTACATGTGGATGAGAGAGGCCACGCCCCTCTTGCATTTATCACAAAGCGGACTAATGCCAGGGTAGAATCGAGATAGTTTAGATTTAGACATATGGGCTCTATGAACAATCTTAAACTGTAAGAGGCAATGGCGAGCACAAAGGGAGGTTGAGTTGACTGATTTGAGAACTGAGTCCCAGCTCTCCTTGGATAAGGAGATATTTAAATCCTGTTCCCAGGCCATTTTAATTTTATCCACAGGGGCCCGTCGTAAGGCTGCTAGTTTATCTCGGATAATTGAAATTAAACCTTTACCTAGTGGATTAATGGAAAGAAATAGGTCCATAGCATTTTTCGCAGGCATTTCAGGAAAGTTAGGAATTAAAGTAGCAGTAAAGTGTCGGATTTGGAGATATCTGAAAAAGTGAGCGTTAGGCAGGTTGAACTTAACAGAGAGCTGCTGAAAAGAAGCGAAGCGATTATTAATGAAGAGATCTTCAAAATGTCTAATGCCCTTCCTGTACCAAACATGGAATGCTGAATCGTACGTAGTAGGTAAAAAAAGGTGATTATGTGCGACAGGGCTAGAAACGGAAAACCCCTGGAAACCATAGCATTTCCTGAACTAAGCCCATATACGCAAAGTGTGTCTGACCAGAGGATTAGTTATTGATCTGGGCAGAATGCTAGGGAGTGCAGAGCCAAGAAGTGCAGATATAGATAATTCTTTAGTGGAGCTCAACTCCATTGCCACCCAGTTAGGGCACTCGGGTTGACCATGGAAGAAAGACCAGAAGGCAGCACAACGTGTATTAGCTGCCCAGTAATATAAGCGAAAGTTAGGTAAAGCCATGCCACCCTCTTTTTTAGATTTTTAGAGGTGGATTTTATTAATTCTAGAGCGCTTATTCTGCCACAGATATGACAAAATAATAGAGTCTAAGGAATCAAAAAAAGATTTAGGAATAAAAATTGGGATAGATTGAAATAAGCATAAAAATTTGGGAAGAACATACATTTTAACAACATTAATACGACCTACCAAGGACATAGATAGAGGTGACCATTGTACCAGACTCTGTTTTATAGCATATGAAAGATTGACAAAGTTTTCACGAAAGAGATCTTTAAACTTCCTTGTGACTTTAATTCCAAGATAAGTAAATTGATTATGGACTACTTTAAAAGGGAGATCACGAAATATTAATTCTTGTGCTTCTTTATTAATTGGGAAAAGTTCACTCTTATGTAAGTTGAGTTTATAGCCAGAGATCTGGCTAAACTGGTCAAGAAGTGAAAACATTAGAGGTAAGGATGTAGACGGATTTGAAAGGAAGAGTAATAAGTCATCAGCATAGAGAGAAACTTTATGCTCAACACCCCCTCTCCAAATCCCGGTCAATTCAGGACAATTTCGAAATGCTATCGCCAGAGGTTCTATAGCCAAATCAAAGAGAAAGGGACTTAAGGGGCATCCCTGATGGGTGCCACGTTTGAGATTAAATACTTGGGATTTCCGAAAATTAATTAGAACAGAAGCAGTAGGACACAGGTACAGCAATTGGATCCAAGAGATGAAACTTTGGCCGAGGTCAAATTTTTCTAAGACTGCAAAAAGGTAGTTCCACTCTATACGGTCAAATGCTTTCTCCGCATCAAGGGAGATAACACATTCAGGAGTCCCAGTTGGAACTGAGTATAAAATATTAAATAGACGCCAAATGTTAAAAAAAGGGAGACGGTTTTTAATAAAGCCTGTTTGGTCATCAGAGATAATGGAGGGAATAACGGTTTCTAATCTATGAGCCAACACTTTAGCTAAGATCTTTACATCAACATTGAGCAGAGAGATCGGCCTGTACGAGGAACACTCTGTTGGGTCTTTGCCCTTTTTTAAAAGAAGAATAATAGATGCCTCATTGAAAGAGGGTGGCAATTTGCCGTAATTAAATGAGTCAGATAATACTGAAAGTAACTGAGGAGAAAGAAGTGAGGAGAATGATTTATAAAATTCCACAGGGAACCCATCAGGTCCAGGAGATTTCCCTGAGGACAGTGCAGAAATTGCAAAAGATATTTCTTCTGGTGATATAGGCGCATTGAGTTTGGCTTTGAAATCAGATGAAAGTGAGGGGATATTCAGATTCTGTAAAAATTGATCCACAGAGATATTGTCATTCAGGGATTCAGAGGAATAAAGCCGAGAATAAAAATTTTTAAATGCGTCATTAATTTCTAAATGATCCGATGTAAAGTCTCTGTTCTCCTTCCGGATCTTTGTAATATGTTGTTTGGCTTTGGAACACCTCAGCTGATTGGCTAGGAATTTACCAGACTTATCCCCATGAATGTAAAAGCGGCTCTTGCTTTCGAGAAGTTGGTGTTCGACAGGTTGAGTGGACAGAAGGTTAAATTTAGTTTGGAGTTCAACGCGCTTCTTGTATAATTCAGGGTTCTTAGTTTGGGCATATATTTGATCCAAATCTTTAATCTGGTTAATGAGGTCTGCTCGATCTGCACGGGATCTTCTATTGAGATTTGCTGTGTAAGAGATTATTTGACCCTTCAGATATGCTTTCATGGCATCCCAGACAATCTGGGATGGCACTTCAGGTGATGTATTAGTGTTAAAATAAAAGGTTATCTGGTCCTTAATAAATTTTACGAAATCATCATCCGATAGTAAAGTTGAATCGAACCGCCAGTGTTTGTTCCTCTGAGGGAGACCAGGAAAGTTCAGAGAGAGGGTAATTGGGGCATGGTCAGAGATCAGTATACTCTGATAGTCACAAGAGTGGGCAAATGGGATAAGTTGGTTATCGAGTAAGAAATAGTCAATTCTAGTGAAGGTATGGTGAACATGTGAGAAAAAAGAATAATCTCTCTCCGTAGGATGGAGGAATCGCCAATAATCAGAGATACCAAAATTCCCATGTCACATATAGCATGGGAATTTTGGTAGGAAAATGCACTGAGAGCTTTACTTCAGAATTACTGGTCTTTAGGCTGGAGAAGCATAACATGACAATGTGCCCACCTTTCTTGGAATGTACTGTGGTGCAGTACCAAACAGCCTTTCATCCTGCTTGAGATCCAGTAAAAAGTATGGTTATTTCAGTGGAACTTCAAGGTCAATATAGCTAAATTAATTTGTAACACATCCAAAATCCATAGCTGTTGATCAATAAAAAGAGTCATTACATAGAGGCCAGTAAAGAGGGCTTCTCCAATTTTCTTCTTTAGAATCTAAGAGGATTTCCACTTGTTATTATACCAAGGCAATGAACTGGATGAGGACAGTCAATTAAAGAAAGGTCTAAGTGATTTACAACAGTGAAAAACTTTTTGAAGTTCTATTACTGCTGGAATTTTGGAAGAATAACAATTAATTTGCACACAGCAAATTCCTACAAACTGCAATGGAAATGACCAGATAATTTTTCTATTGATTACAGTTGAGAGATAATTATTGCAAAACAGAACTTCCCTCATCTGCTTTGAAACAAGGTACTTTTACATCTATCTGAGAAGGCAGAGTTTTGGTTCAGGGATTCAAAAGATGGTATCTCTGATAGTCAACAATCCCCTCTTGTTACACAGGAACACCTGTGGAGATGTCTGTACTCTGTTCACTTGAATGAGACTTGAAGACTCCCTTCAAGAGTTATGCCACAGCTCAAAGAGCTTGGGATCCTCCCAGAATGTATGGATTAATATAATATTAAAAAAGTTCTTTTTCATGAATGGAGTATAATGCTTTGAGATAGTTTTGGCAGGAAAAAATATAGTTTTGTGGATTCATAGAAAGGGCATGTTTTCCAACATGTCCTTCCTATGTATTCTCTGGAATTCAATATTGAATCAGGTTTTTTTTTCTGAAAATTACCCTGCTGCTGTATAGGACGTGTTGGAACATGGTAATGTGCATACTATTACTTCAGGGATTCCTGTAGATCCTTGGGATTAGATATTTATCCACCCTGAACAAATGCAATGATTTTGATGTATAAATCTCTTGACAATAGTACGGGCAACAGAGGCAAGGTCTTTAAATCATTTCCGTATATTATTACATATTTCCTTTCCAGCCATGATAAAAAGGATGAAAGCCTTCCAAGATGTTGTTGTTGCAGAGATTCAGGAGAAATGGGATGCTTTTGTAAAGTTGGTCCAATTGTAGTTAATAACCTCAGAGGAGACGCTATTAGCAGGAACAGATGAGGGAGTATTATAATGCACCCTATATGGATAACAACGAACCTATGAATATGGTGTCCTTCAGCTTCCATAAGGTATATGAAAAGATGCCACATAAATATATTCACAAGATAAGAGTTCTTGAAATTCAGTATACTACATTGGCACATGTGGAAGATTAGTTAAGAAGGAATAGTTTGATTTCAAGCTGGCAAATAGCACAGAGATCAATGCTGGAACTCAATTAGGACACCAGCCATTACATCCAGCGAATTTCTCAGCCTTCTGGTCTATTTGTTTAGCTAATACATTTTCCTGATAATGATAATTAAGTAACAATGAGCTTTACATCCTGAAGTTCTTTTTCAAATAGAGAAATGCAGATTATAAATTCATTCTCATTTAAAACAAACAAAACTAACTGCTGGCAAAGCCAATTGTTTTTGGTCTTGATTATACACATCAGAATCAGAATCAGGTTTAATATCACTGGCATATGTCATGAAATTTATTGTTTTGTGGCAGCAGTACATTGCAACACATTGGAGTAAAACCTATAAATTACAGTAAGAGGTCTTCAGGCTCCAATACTTCTTACCTGATGGTAGCAATGGGAAGAGTGGAAGTCCAGGAAGATGGGGGGTCCATAATAATCGATGCTGCCTTTTTGAAGCATTGCCTTTTGAAGGTGTCCTCATTGTTGGGGAGGCTAGTGCCCATGATGGAGTTGGCCGAGTTTACAACTTGCTGCAGCTTTTTCTGACCCTGTGCAGTGGCCCCTCCATACCAGACTGTGATGCAACTACTTAGAATGCTCTCCATGGTACATCTATAGAAATCTGTGAGTGTCTTTGGTAACATGCCAAGTCTCAAAAACCTCCTAATGAAATATAGCTGCTGTTGTGCCTTCTTTGTCATTGCATCAATATGCTGGGCCCAAGAAAGATCTTCAGAGATGTTGACACCCAATAATTTGAAACTGCTTATCCTTTCCACTGCTGATCCCTCGATGAGGACTGGTTGTGTTCCCTCAAATTCCCATTCCTGAAGTCCAGTCAATTCCTTGGTTTTACTGAGGTTGCACACAACAGCATTTTACCAGCTGATCTACCTCACTCCTGTATGCCCCCTCATCACCATCTGAAATTCTGTCAACAGTCGTGTCATCGGCAACTTTATTGTTGGTGTTTGAGCTGTGCCTAGCTGTGTAGAGAGTAGAGCAATGGGCTAAGCACGCATCTTTGAAGTGCACCAATGTTGATTATCAGTGAGAAGGAGATGTTATTTCCATACTGCACAGACTGGCCTCCTGGAGAGGAAGTCAAGGATCTAGTTGCAATAGGAGATACAGAGGCCCAGGTTTTGGAGCTTAATGATGAGAACTGATGGTATGATTGATTTGAAAGCTGAGCTGTAATTAATAAACAGTGCCATGACATAGGTATTACTAATATCTAGGTGATCCAAGGCTGAGTGGAGAGTCAGAGAGATTGTATCCATTGTAGACCTATTATGGCGATAGGTAAATTGCAGTGGATCCAGGTCCTTGCTTAGGTAGGAATCTATTCATTACCAACCTCCCAAAGCACTTCATCACAGTAGATGTGAGTGCCACTGGGTGATAGTCATTGATGCAGCTCCCCCTGCTCTTGAGCACTGGTATGACTGATGTCATTTTGAAGTAGGTGGGAACCTCTGACTGCGGCAGTGAGAGATTGAAGATGTCCTTGAACACTCCCACCAGTTGGTTGGAACAAGCTTTCAGTGTCCTGCCAGGTACACCATCAGGGCCTGACACCTTGTGAGGCTTCACCCTCTTGAGAGATGTTCAGACATCCGTCTCTGAGACAGAGATCACAGGGTCAGCAGATGTTGCAGGGATTTGGACTGGTGTAGCTTCATTCTCCCTTTCAAAGTGTGCAGAAAAGGCATCGAGCTCATCTAGGAGTGAAGCATCACAGCCTTTCATGACGTTAGGTTTTGACCCTGCAAACCCTGCCAGAGCTGATGTGCATCCGCTGCTGTCTTTAACCTCAAAGGGAATTGTTTTTTCACTCTTTAAGTAGCTTTCCATAGGTTGTACATGGACATCTTGTATAGTTCTAGGTCACCTGTCTCGAATACCACAGATCTAGCCCTCAGCAGATTATGGATCTCCTGGTTCATCCATGACTTTTGGATTTGGTATGTCCAGTATGTTTTCAAAGGCACACACTCATCCATATGGGTCCTGACGAAGTCAGTGACAACTGTAGTGTAATCATTCAGATTTGAAATGAATCTTTGAATATTGTCCAGTCCACTGACTGTAAGTGTTCATCCACCTCTCCTGACCATTCCTTTTTGGTCCTCACACCTGTGCTGTGGTCTTTCGTCTTTGCCTATATGCTGGGAGTAGAGGTACAGTCAGGTGAACGGACTTTCCAAATTGTGAGCGTGGGATGGCACAGTATGCATTCTCTGTGGTGGTATAACAGGGGTCAAGTGCATTGCCAGGTGATATGTTGGTGGTAGTTGTTCAGAGGCTTCTTCAGCTGGCCTGGTTAAAATCTGCCACAATGATAAGGAAGGCATCAGGGTGCGCTGATTTGTGCCTGCTGATTATGGTTTTCAGCTCCTCCAGTGCCTGCCTGACATTGGCCTGAGGTGGAATCTACACTGCTACCAGGATGAAGGCAGAAAGCTTCCTCGGCAGATAAAAAGGATGACATTTAACTGCTAGATATTCCAGGCTGCATGAGTGGGATGAAAGAGAACCACCATGCTTGTGCACCACGATGACTTAATCATAAAGCATACTCCACCTCCTCTACCTTTAAAAGACTAGTAATTCTCTTCATGGTGAATGGTGAAGCCATCGGGCTGCAGCGCTACTTCCAAAATGGCAGGTGTGAGCCACGCTTCTATAAAGCAAAGTATGCAGCAGTCTCTGATGTCCTTCTGGTACTAAAATCTCGCACTGTAATCTTCAGTTTTATTTTCTAGAGACTGTATGCTCGCCAGAAGGGTAGTTGGGAGTGGGGATCTAAAGCCTTATGTTTGTGTTTCAATCATACCTGTAGTCCAATGGATTATTCAACTTCCATTTTCTTAAAGGAGAACTGCATTTGTGACCCGAGTCTGCCATCCAGGATCTGCCAATTTTGAGTATCAATAGATTTTTAAAAATGTGTTAAAATGCTGCTCCTTACCAAAGTACCCATGGTTGTGACTGAATTTCAGCAGTAGTAGTCCAAAATCGGAATATTTGATGATTCCCTTTGGAGGTGCAAAAAAACAGTCACCACTTCCATCTTAACAAAAACGTTTGACAAAGTACAGTGTTCATCACATCTGCCTTTTCTTCAGCTGAGACTTTTATCTTTACCAGATAGTGCAGCTGAGTGAAGACATTGAAAATTCCATGGAATTCTGTGAGCCTCGGGCATTCCGGTCAAGATGAAGCAAGCTGTGCTCTCCATTGAGGTCATGGCTCAGACTTAGTTGCAAGCTGGTAGGGATGATTTTGAGGACAGAAAGGGGAGTTAGGGTTCAGGTTGGGGTTTAGGGACGGGGATTGTAAAGCAGTTAGTCAGGCTAGAGTCTAGGCATCAGTCCATGCTCTGCATTCAAAGGCCAACAATGTGGATGGGTGACGAAGGATTTCTGGAGCTTGGGCATCCATCCTGTGCTCAAAGGCCAGAGATGCGGATGTGGGACAAAGAATATCCACAGTCCTGGACTCTGCTCTGCACGTGAAGGCCAGCCACGTGGACGGGTGACAAAAGACATCCGGAGTCTAGGCTTTCGCTCCAAACTTGAAGGCCAACAACATGCTCATGTGACAAAGGACATCTGTGGATGCTGAGCTTTCCCAGGTCAGTAGGTCCTGGGATCAGACATCCATGCAAGCAGGAGGCAAGAGGGCCAGTGAGCTGGAGATCCCCCCTGGAGTCTGGGGTCCCGTCATCAGCAAGTCCAGGGGTCAATATGAAAAATCTAAGTCCAAAGGTTGATGAGAAGTCTGAAAGTCAACATCCAATGGCTGAAGCCTGAGAACTGGAGAATGGAAACTGGAGGTCTGAAGGCCTATCCTGAGGTCCTGGGTGGGAGGGAAGAAAGGAGTTTGTTTTGCTGTTTTTGTTTGTTGCTTGTTGTGTTCTGAGCATTATGGGCATACTGTGTTGACATCAGAGTGTGTGGTGCCCCTCGTGGACTGCCCGCCCCCCCCCCCCAGCAGATCCTGAGGTTGAGTTGGTTGTTAGCACCAATAACGCATTTCACTCTATGTTTTAATGTAAATGTGATAAATACACAAATCTGAAAATTAATCAGATTTTGAATCTTTTCTCAATAAATCTCACTCTATATTTAGGGTTTCACCCGAGTAAATAAGGAGCTTTGTGACAGAAATGACATCAGCAAGAGAACAGACATTTAAGGTCATGGGCAAAAGAGTCGTGGTTGGCATGATGAGAATTTTATTCACATGGCTCGTTTTTGTGAGCCGAGTGTAATGTTTTTGCAATTCAAGATTCAGGGACAATTTTCAAAAAAGGAATGGGATTAAATATTTGCACGGAAAAGAACAAGAGCATGGAATGAATCAGTCCCAATTGGTGCAGAAATGACGCACCAGAAAAATAATGTCTGTGAGACATGTTAACGCCTGGGGAAATGGTTCCCAGAAGAAATGTAATTGCCCTGAAGCAATTATCCCTCAGATGAGGTTGAAACTTGAACCCATAACCTGTCTCAGATGCAGAGTACCAACAACTGGCATCTAAAGATACCTTTAGTCTCAAGTGAAGACAGACCTCAGTACAGGTAACATATGGTCCTTTTGAGAATGAGTCAAATCGGAAATAGACCTTCATATATTAATGTCAGATTTTGTCTGTCAGCATTCCTACAAAGAACCATGTGAAATTTTAATACATTAAAGGTGCTATATAAATGATGTACTGATCGGGTGACAGCATCCAAATATCTGCTCCAGGGTAAATGGATGCTGAAGTAAACTACAAAGAGGAAAACGGAAATAAAATAAAGAAAAATTAAGTCCCAATGGAGATTATCATAGATCATGAGAGAACTGTTTTCAGCCTTGCGCTGAATCACAAGTGAAACCAACAAGTCTGAAGTATTCTAAATTTAGTGCATAATTTTCCATTCCGATGAGCCTTAGATGTGATTGCTGCCATTGACGTCCTGCGGTGTGAAGTGCACTAAATTGCTCAATGCAAATTATGCATCCATATTACATGATTTTTTTTTGTTGGTTTCAGTTCAGTATCTTAAATTCGTTTGATATTAAACTAATCATTGAGATTTAATGGACTGTGTGTGCCACTTTGTGATAAGTAACAGTTCATGTTTATTTTAAAAGTCAGCCAGTGGTTTTAACTATTTGATTTGCGCATCTTAAAACATCAATTCAGTCTGTCCCATCACTGTTGTTGATACAAAATCATACAGTGAAAAACAAGGTCTGTTGGCCTGACTATTCAGTTCATAATAACTGTTTACTTATAATTAACTAATGATGGGGTTAAAAAACCCAAAGCAAGAACTTAACATTGAGGTGCACAGAAATTAACATTTGACCATATTTGCCGTAGGTAGTTTATATGCTCACCTGCACGCATCTTTAGTGTGTTGAATAAATAGTACCGGGATGCATACTTCTACTACCAGCCCACCCCAACCACCCCTTATTTAAGAGAGGTAGCACATTGCCCTGGCTTTTGTACTGGCATGTGTATCCCATAGACAGCTGGGACACACCATCCATGGTCGACCCCAACCAACAGAGAGCCTCAAGTACATAGAGGAATGAAATCACTTTTGTTTTCTTTTCTGTTTTCTTAATTTATCCATTTTTAAATGGATAAAATGACCAGATGAGGAAATAAAGTGACTCTTCTACTACTTGCCTGTGAATTACATTATGTTTAGCTTATTAAAAGATGGCAATTTGGCACTACAGTGTGAAGAGGTTGACTTTGGCAGGCTCTCAGGGAAGCTAGCATATCATCAGAGTTTAATTGGGTCCCCTGGTCACGGCCACAAGGCAACATGATGCGGGTTTGCATGTGGAATCCTCCAACCATTTCACATCAAGCGGTCTCATAGGCTTTTACACTGGTGCCTTATCTGCACTTTAAACTTTGCTTCCTGGCAAGTCCATAATGATTGCTCGTGGGATTTCGCTCAATAATTCATGGTTAGCAGGTGCACACTGGGGTCCAATGCTCTGACAAATCTATTGTCATGGCAACACGATGCTGCTCTTTTGATGCTATTGGCTCAACTGACCACCACCATTTTTGAAGCTTCATCACTGTCATCAACAGTATTCAATTTATGCACAGTAAGATCCCACAAACAAATGTGTAGCAGTAATCAGACAATGTATATTAGATATATTTGTAGTGTACAGCAATTAGCCGGGACACAGGGGAGAACTCCTCTACTTTAAACAAATGTCAAGGGATCATTTACATTCACCTAAGAGGGAAAGTGGAATATGCCCTGAGTACCTGGCTCAACAGCATTGTATTCGGTCAAACATTTAAGACTGAATCACTGCAAGATATCAGAATGGATTATTTTCTTTACCTTTGTTTGTCTAGCTGGCATTTTAGTAGATCTTCAACTATAATTTAACACAGATGGTGAAGCGAAATAATTGCATCTGGGGTGGCAGGCCGTATCACTGTCACATCTTCTTCATGTTTACATATTTCACTACTCTATTGTTTCCCTCTGCAATATATTGCTGCAGTTATTAATTAGAGGAGCAGCACAGTAGATAATGGTTAATGTAACACATTACAGTGCCAATGATTGGAATATTGGAGGTCAATTCTCGCCTCTGTCTGTACGGAGTTTGTACATTCTCCCTGTGACTCCGTGGTTTCCTCCAAGTGTTCCAGTTTCCTCCCACATTCCAAAAAGACATACAGGTTGCGGTCAGTAAACTGTGGATATACTACGTTGGCACCAGAAGTGTGGCAACACTTGCAGGCTGCCCCATCACATCACAAATGATGATGCCAGTGACTGTACTTCACGGTCAGGTGGGCTGCGCAACAAGTTCACCAATTGCACTCGTGAGTATGCACGTTTCAGATAATTACTGTTTCATCATGGTGGTCTTTAACTCACTTCTTATGGTTCTAGTCTTGTCAAGATTTGACCAAAAGCACAGCGAGGTTTAAGCTCCCTGCTTACCCTCATCCTTGTCTGGGATTGAAGACTGCCACTTCAACTGGCGCTGTCAAGGAGCAGTGTTCATCTGGTATTTGATATTGTTTCCAGCTGGAGTGTTGGTGTTAACTTTCAGTTCTAGAATTAACGGCCCTGTTGGCCTAGCGTTTACTGCCTTTCTTTTCCTTTATACTCTGCAAAAGTTCTCATTAAAGTCAGTGAACTGTTGATTCACTTCAGTGTCTCTCTCTCTGCGCTTGGGCCATATGTAAACGGATTGACAACAAGCCTCGACCACGAAACTGGGACCAACCGAGAGAAAACAGCTGACCTTGGCCCTGAGACTCATTGGCCAGGTAGGGAAGAAGTTACAGATGGTCAAATCTGTGCAACAAGAAGTGACTGAAGCAATGCGACAGATAATGTCAGTTTGCAAACCCAGTCTCAGTTGCAGGAACGGTGTCATCGCTCTCAGCAACTGTTTGGTAAGCTTACCACTGACAAGCAGAATCAGGTGGCAGCCATTTCTACTCTCACAGCTGCAGTCCAGGAACTTAAAGCTGACAGCTGGTATCAGCTGACAGCTATTAGCATTCTCACAAATGTAATTCAGCAGCCTTTGATCAAGTCAGTCCCACTCCCAGCATCTTACAGAGCTTCCTTTTCTGCTGACCCAACAAACTCGGCCACTAATGCCCCGACTCCTGCCTCTGGACCAGAACCAACTCCCGTGTCTATACCAGAACCAAGTATTCCTCCATCAGACAGATACTCTGGTGACCCCGATGCCTGCAGGAATTTCATTACCCAATGACCTTCCACGTCCAGCCTGATTGGTTGGGTAATGATGTGCATAAACTGGCATACATGGTAAATCTCCCAAAGAGACCTCCACTCAGCCTGTTCAACACTCCATGGAAGCAAGGTTTCCTCGCAGCCTAGTCATTTCAACATTTTGTTGCTGAGTTAAGGAGAGTTTCTGACCTTCCAGTATGGTGTCAGGAGGCTGCCCACCGCTGCTGGACCTGCGTCAAGATAAAAGGACAGAGAGGGACTATATAGTAAAATTCCGCACACTTGCAGTGGAGCCAGGATGGAACAAGCGATCCCTCATCACTGCCTTCCAGCCCGGAATGAACCCAGGGACTCAGCTTGAGATCATGGTCCATGACGAGCAGGACTGTCTGGATGCCCTGATCTAGCCATTCAAGTTGAGTTAACTGAGTGGCGCAAGGAAAGAATTTCTCGAGCTTCCTACTCTTTAGATCACTGCCTGTCTTCACCCTCTTCCTCATCACCTAGCACCCAGTCCACAAAGGAGGCTATGTAAGTAGAGTGCATATACCTATTTCAGGAGGAATGAGATCAGCATAGGAGAACAGGTTCCTGTCTCTATTGTGGAAATCCAGGACATTTCCAGGTGTCATGTCCCAGTGCCCAGTAAAAGAGGCTACCTGTCAAGAGGGAGGGGAATTTTGATAGGAAAGCTCTCCCTGCAATTACCCTCCCCCAATTGTGTGATGCTACCAGCTTCCTTGTCATGGAGGTTTCAGACCCATGAACTTCAGGCCCTGTTGACTCCAGGGCAGCCAGGAAACTCATGGACATCTCTCTGGGTCAAGGAAATTGAGAAAAAAGATTGACATCAAAGCCCTGGATGGTCAATCTCTGGGCACTGGTCAGATCCACCTTTCCACCGAACCTGTCCATCTTGTGCTCGAAGGCAACCTTAGTGAACAACTCTCCCTCTATCTGGTTGATTTGCCTGAACTGCCATTGGTGTTTGTCATCTCCTGGTTATTCTGACATAATCCATGGATGGATTGGTCCCTTAAAGCACTCCAAGAGTGGGTCCGACATGCCTGTCCACCTGTCTGGGTCCAGCTCATGCTCCGGTCTGTGAATGCCCTCTTGGGCAGTTACTGATGTGGACCTGTCTGGCATTCCAGCTGAATATGTTGACCTTCTTGAGGTTTTTAGTAGAAAGAAGGCCACCTCCCTGCCTCCACACCAGCCATATGATTGCATCATTGACCTCTTACCCAGTACTAGTCCTCCCCAGGGCCGGCTCTTTTCTCTTGCTCATCCAGAAACGACGGAAGAGTACATCAAGAAGGTGTTGGCCTTTGGGTTTATCCATCCATCAAATTCACCAGCAGGGGCAGGTTTCTACTTTATGAGCAAGGATGGCAAGCTCCATCACTGCTCCAGTTATCAGCCCCTAAACAACATCACGGTGAAGAGCCGCTAGCCTTTTCCCCTGCTTGCCTCTGTATTCGAACATCTCCAGGGGCAGTCATATTTTCCAAGATAGATCTGTGCAATACTTATATAATCTTGTTCGTATCAGAGAAGGGGATGAGTGGAACACAGCATTCACACCTCCACTGGATACTATGAGTACTTCGTAATGCTCTCTGGTCTAGCCAACACCCCTGCTGTTTCTCAGCCCCCTTGTCAATGATGTGCTCAGGGACATGGTGAATCAGTTTGTTTTTATATATTTGGATGACATTCTGATCTATTCATGCCCTCACCAGGTACATGTCCAGCATGCTTGGAGGGTTCTTAGACAATTCCACGAGAATACCCAATACGCTAATCCAGAGAAGTGTGAGTTTCATAAAGAGCAGGTGTCATTTTTGGACTATATGCTTACACTTCCAGCATTCAAATGGACCCCAGTAAAGTTCAGTGGCCCAAATAATCTATAATCAATCAGGTGCTCCATGAGGTTTGCAAACATTTATCGCCACTTCATCTGAAATTTCAGCTCTATCATGGCCCCCAGAAATGCACTCAGCAGGAAGACCTCTGCAGAATTCCATTGGACAAATGAAGAAGACCAAGTATTCTTGGAACTAAAGCAACTCTTTAACACTGCTGTTTGTCCCTGCTATGGTGCACTCCAAAGTGTTGAAATGGGGTCATTCCTCCCATCTGGTTGGCCATCCAGGAATTCAATGGACCTTGGAGTTTATAAAGAGACAATTTTGGCGGCCATCTCTATCCCAGAATATCCACGACTTTGTCTCTGCCTGTCCCTACCTGTGCTCAGAACAGCACCTTGCAGGTCTGCTCCATTCACTGCCTGTGCTCCACCACCCCTGGTCCAACCTCTCATCACTGGTCTGCCCTCGACTAATGGAAACACCACCATTCTGAACATCGTGGACCAATTCTCCAAGGCTGCCCACTTCATTTCTCCCCCTAAGCTTCTGACCGCTTGTGAGACTGCCGACATGTGTTCAGGCTGAACAGCTTCCATCAGAACATAGTATCTGATCGAAGACCTCAGTTCACATCCCACTTTTCGAAGGCTGTCTGTTTTCTTGTGGGAGCCACGGCCAGCCTCTTGTCTGGTTTCCACCCCCAATCTCAGACTGAGAGAGTGAATCTGGAGTTGGAGACAGCCCTGTATTGCCTTGTCTCTTCCTTCATGTCCTGGAGCTCCCAACTGGTTTGGGCAGAGACTGCCCATAGTAATCGCCAGTCATCCTCCACTGGCATGTCCCCCTTTGAATGCCAGAAGGGATTCCAGCCACTGCTTTTTCCTAACCAGGAGACTGATGTGAGAGTCCCTACTTCTGAACAGTGAACCCAGTGCACATGGAGACGAGCCAGCACTTCTCTGCTACACGCTCAGAAACAACATGCCTGGCAGGCTGATCAGCTCTGCCAACAGGTGACACCTCTCAAGCCAGCAGAGAAAGTCTGGCTGGCATTGAGGAATCTTCCTCTGGAAGTCGAGAGATGCAAGTTGGCCCCAGGTTATGTGGGACCATTCAGAGTGGAAAAGACTATCAACAAGGTCTTGTATAGAATACCCCTACCATCATCAATGAAGATTCATCCAGAGTTCCATGGTTCCTAACTCAAGCCAGTTACTACCTCCACCCTGGTTCCAGTCACTCCACCTCCCCCTCCTCCTTGCTTGGTGGATGGTTCCTTGGTCTATACTGTGTGGCACCTCCTGGCATTTCTTCGGGTGCAGGTACCTTGTGGATTGAGGGGGGCATGAGGAACATTTTTGGATCCTGAACGATGACGTCCTGGACAAATCTCTCATCCAGGACTTCTGACAGGCTCAGGTCTGTGACACGTCGGGAGGCCACACCTAGGGAAGGGGACACGCTTCACTGTGTGTTTCGATGTTTCAATGTACATGTGACAAATGAAGCTAATCTTTAATTTCCATTTGTACATTGGTTGCCTACTAATAATTTTGCAGGTGCGATCTATAGGTTACCATAACGTAGATGAAAATCTGCTTTGTGTCTCTCACAAGGTGCCCATTTTGACCTCTTGTAAGTTCCAAGTTCCATTAGGGTTGACCGTGCCTCAATGGAGAATGAATGTGTGCATCCAAGGACCTGCTTTTCTTCAAAGGCTGGCAAAGGATAGCGGTGGCAATCTTTAAAACTACTCATCTACTCATTGAGTGAACATCAACCAGCTGCCTCCTGATCTTTAGAACAATTTTCCGAATCAGATCAGTTACCAAAAAGAGTTTGGCAGCCAGGTAGCTGAAAGTTTTCTGAAATAGAATATTTAACAATAATCACTTGGAGGGGTATAAATCACTGCCTTCTGATTACACTAATACAATATGTTGGCAAAGCTAACTTAATGGCCCTCCTTAAAGACCACTTCTGTGTGCTGCAGGCACTCTGACAAGACTGGAATTAGGCACTAAAATTGTAACTGCTCCATTGCAGAGGTGAAAATTAATGTAGAATGTACTTGCATCACCCCATAAAGAATGTGTTTCTTTTTCCAATGGCTTTCGGTCTGAATCTCCTGAATGCAGATTGTGACAGTGGAATCATTTTCTTCTTGCTAACTTTGTTAAAGCCCTGATGTTTCTACTAACACTCCCCTTAACTTTCACCATTACCTGCTTCTCTAGCCTATCAGTATAACTGAAATGCTTCACCCCTGGAAATATTTAGCAAAATCTCCTCTGCACCATCTGCAAAGCTCTGTCAATGACTTTGAAAACAGAACATGGAAAAGGAACAATCTCATTTCAAACAAAATCCCCTGTGCTTCAGTTGCAATTCATAGGCAGAATCAATTCATTCCTGTTTGTTTTTGAAGTGCAGTGCCTTGGGGAATCTTCAGTAAGGAAGTGGAACCCTTTATTGTCAAAACAGGCATTCTGATCTCTATTTTTAACACCGCACATGTTCAGGGAGTCATGGCGATGACCTTAATATTTCCATGTTTATCATGTTATAGAAAGACCAAATATTCTTTGCACATTAATCAGATTTTAAAATATGTAGCGCGGTCTTCTTTTGAACACCAACAGGTAATTGGTTCTAATTATTCACCATATTTCAAAGATTGTATTAATCTCTGAGCCAGAGGTTGTGAGTTTAAATCTCAGTTTTAGGACTTAAAGTCTAGAGTAACCTCCGTCGATTAAAACTGAAGCCTTATCTATATTTGATCTTAAAGGTCTACTTTAAAGAAGCAGTTGTGCTCACTGGTGTCCCAGTCAATACTTATTCCTTAATCAACTGTTGGAAATGCATTATCTGGATTTAATCAATTGGTTGTTTTGTTGTTATTGTTCCTTTCCATCTTGTGGTGCATCGGGTGGCAAACCTTGCTGTTTCTTGAGCATTTTTGTCAATTTCTTATCGAGGCTGAGTTGCTAGCTGGACGCTCAACCCTGCATGGATGAAAGGTATGCAAGGAGCTGGCTGGATTCGAACCCAGTATCACTCATCTCGAAGTCTGGTGCAGATGCCACTACGCCACTGGCAGTATTTGGTTATTTTGGGATGTCTCTATGGGTGCAAATTGGCTCTCACATTTCATATATTTCAACTGTGACTGCAAATTTAATAAGTTTCATTGGCTGTAAATGTGTTTGGATGCTCTGTGTCTGTGAATAAGGAGTTTGTATGTCCTTCCTGTGACCATGTGGGTTTCCTTCAGATGCTGTAGTTTCCTCCCACAGGTTAAGATTGAAGCAAGAGGCTGAGAACAAAGGAGTAAAGGAATCTCAGAGAGAATCATATTTTTTTAACACTGCTCGGGGAAAAGAGGCTAGATTGCGTAGGCACGTGACATAGAGCACCAAAGGTTTAAAAAAAATACCACCATATACAGCGGGCAGCATTGAGAGTGGAGAGCAGAGTGGGATGACTTTGGCTCAACAAGTTTCAGCGTGAACAGGGAGAGGTGAGGGTAGGTTCCAGTAAGTTTTGTTTTGTTCATTTAGAGTAGAGAGAATGCCAGGCAGGATGTTGGAATGCTCCTCTTGTAGGATGTAGGAAGTCAGGGAGACTTCCAGTCTCCCTGACAACGATACCTATAAGAAGTTCATCCAGCTGCAGCTCCTAACAAGCCGCGTCAGGGAACTGGAGCAGGAGCTGGATGACCTCCGGATCATTCGGAAGAATGAGGAGTTTATAGATAGTAGCTTCTGGGAGGTAGTTATGCCAAAGAAGCAGCACACAGGTAATTGGGTTACCATCAGGCGAGGGAAGGTGAAAGGGCAGGCAGAGCAGGGCTCCCCTGTGGCCGTTCCCCTCACCAACAAGTGTACTGATTTGGATACTGTTCGGGGGCGGGGGAGGAGTGACTTACCTGGGACAAGCTGCAGCAGCTGGATCTCTGGCACTGAGTCTGGTTCTGCAGTACAGAAGGGAGGGAGGAAGAAGAGGAGAGCGGTAGTGATAGGGGACTTGATAATTAGTAGTACAGACAGGAGGTTCTGTGGTCGCGACAGAGACCTCCGGCTGGTTTGTTGCCTCCCGGGTGCCAGGGTCAGGGATGTCTCTGATCGCGTACACAGCATTCTGAAGTGGGAGGGTGATCAGCCAGATGTCATGGTACACATCGGTACCAATGACGTAGGGAGAAAGAGTGAGGAGGTCCTGAAGAGTGAGTATAGAGAGCTTGGTAGGAAGTTAAAAAGCAGGACTTTGAGGGTGGTAATCTCAGGATTGCTATCTGTGCCACGTGCCAGTGAGGGTAAGTGTAGGATGCTCTGGAGGATGAACACGTGGCTGAGGAACATGGTGTAGAGGGCAGGGCTTCAGATTTCAGGATCATTGGGACCTCTTCTGGGGCAGGTGGGACCTGTACAAGAGAGACGGGTTACACCTGAACTAAAGGGGGACCAATATCCTTGCAGGGAGGTTTGTTAATGCTATTGGGGGGGCTTTAAACTAGATTTGCAGGGGGATGGGAACTGGAGTGATAGAGCAGATAGTGGAGCAGGGGTGAAAATAAATGATGATAAAAGTTCAGGCAAAGTCACAAATAGAAGGTTTGTGTGCAGTGTTAATAATCTTCTGAGGTGTGTCTATTTCAATGTGAGGAGTATTGTGGGGAAGGCAGATGAGCTGAGGGCGTGGATTGACACATGGAATTATGACATTATAGCCATTAGTGAAACTTGGCTACAGGAGGGGCAGGACTGGCAGCTTAATGTTCCAGGGTTTCGATGTTTCAGACGTGAAAGAGGCAGAGGGATGAAGGGTGGGGGGGGGGGGGTGGCATTGCTAGTCAGGGAAAATGTTACAGCAGTGCTCAGGCAGGACAGATTAGAGGGCTTGTCTACTGAGGCCATATGGGTGGAGCTGAGAAACAGGAGAGGTATGACCACATTAATGGGGTTGTATTATAGACCACCCAATAGTCAGTGAGAATTGGAGGAGCAAATCTGCAAAGAGATAGCAGACAACTGCAGGAAACATAAAGTTGTAATAGTAGGGGATTTTAATTTTCCACATATTGATTGGGACTCCCATACTGTTAAAGGCCTAGATGGGTTAGAGTTTGTAAAATGTGTTCAGCAAAGTTTTCTAAATCAATATATAGAGGTACCAACTAGAGAGGATGCAATATTAGATATCCGATTAGGAAACGAATTGGTACAGGTGACGGAAGTATGTGCAGAGTAACACTTTGGTTCCAGTGATCATAACACCATTAGTTTCAACTTGATCATGGATAAAGATAGATCTGGTCCTTGGGTTGAGGTTCTAAACTGGGAAAAGGCCAAATTTGAAGAAATGAGAAAGGACCTCAAAAGCGTGGATTGGAACAGGTTGTTCTCTGGCAAGGATGTCATTGGTAAGTGGGAGACCTTTGAGAGTGCAGAGTTTGTATGTTCCTGTCAGTATTAAAGGCAACGTGAATAAGAATAAGGAACCTTGGTTCTCGAGGGATATTGGAACTCTGACAAAGAAGAAGAGAGAGATGTATAACATGTATAGGCAACAGGGAGCAAATAAGGTGCTTGACGATTATAAAAAGTGCAAAAAAAAATTATGAAAGAAATCAGGAGGGCTAAAAGAAGACATGAGGTTGCTTTGGCAGGCAAGGTAAAGGATAATCCTAAGAGCTTCAACAGGTATATTAAGAGCAAAAGGATGGTAAGTCATAAAATTGGTCCTCTTGAAGATCAGAGTGGTCGGCTATGTATGGAACCAAAAGAAATTGGGGGAGATCTTAAATGGGTTTTTTGTGTCTGTATTTACTAAGGAAACTGGTATGGAGTCTATGGAAATAAGGCAAACAGATAGTGAGGTCATGGAACCTATACAGATTGAAGAGGAGGAGGTGATTGCTGTCTTGAGGCAAATCAAAGGAGATAAATCCCCAGGACCTGATAGGGTATTCCCTTGGACCTTGAAGGAGACTAGTGTTGAAATTGCAGGGGCCCTGGCAGATATATTTAAAATGTCAGTATCTATGGGTGAGGTGCCGGAAGATTGGAGGACAGTTCATGTTCCGTTATTTAAAAAAGGCTCTAAAAGTAATCTGGGAAATTATAGACCGGTAAGTTTGACGTCGGTAGTAGGTAAATTATTGGATGGAGTACTAAGAGATTGGATCTACAAGTATTTGGATAGACAGGGACTTATTAGGGAGAGTCAACATGGCTTTGTGCGTGGTAGGTCATGTTTAACAAATGTATTAGAGTTTTTCGAGGAAGTTACCAGGAAAGTGGATGAAGGGAAGGCAGTGGATGTTGTCTACATGGACTTCAGTAAGGCCTTTGACAAGGTCCCACATGGGAGGTTAGTTAGGAAGATTCAGTCGCTAGGTATACATGGTGAGGTAGTAAATTGGATTGGACATTGGCTCAGTGGGAGAAGTCAGAGAGTGGTAGTGGAGGATTGTTTCTCTGAGTGGAGGCCTGTGACTAGTGGTGTGCTACAGGGATCAGTGCTGGGTCCATTGTTATTTGTCATCTATATCAATGATCTGGATGATAATGTGGCAAATTGGATCAGCAATTTTGCTGATGATACAAAGATTCGAGGTGTAGTGGACAGTGAGGAAGGTTTTCAAAGCTTGTAGAGGGATTTGGACCAGCTGGAAAAATGGGCTGAAAAATGGCAGATGGAGTTTAATACAGACAAGTGTGAGGTATTGCACTTTAGAAGGAGAAACCAAGGTAGAACATACAAGATAAATGAGGCACTGAGGAGTGCAGTAGAACAGAGGGCTCTGGGAATACGGATACAAAATTCCCTGGAAGTGGCATGACAGGTAGATAGGGTCGTAAAGAGAGCTTTTGGTACATTGGCCTTTATAAATCAAAGTATTGAGTATAAGGTTGAAAGAGTGCAGAGAAAGTTTACAAGGATGTTGCCGGGACTTAAGAAACTGAGTTACAGAGAAAGGTTGAATAGGCTAGGACTTTATTCTCTGGAGCGTAGAAGAATGAGGGAAGATTTGATTGAGGTATATAAAATTATGATGGGTATAGATAGAGTGAATGCAGGCAAGCTTTTTCCACTCAAGCTAGGGAAGAAAAAAACCCAGAGGACATGGGTTAAGGGTGAAAGGGGAAAAGTTTAAAGGGAACATTGGGGGGGGGGGGCTTCTTCACACAGAGTAGTGGGAGTGTGTAATGAGCTGCCAGATGAAAACATTAAGAAAAACTTGGACAGGTACATGGATGAGAAGTGTATGGAGGGATATGGTCCAGGTGCAGGTCAGTGGGACTAGACAGAAAAATGATTCGGCACAGTCAAGAAGGGTCAAAAGGCCTGTTTCTGTGCTGTAATGTTCTATGGTTCTAAGTCCTTTTGCTTCTAGTGACCTGATTTGTAGGATTACCCAACAGAGGGCAGGAAGTGTATATGCTGGACACTACAATCCGGAAGAAATAAAACATAGCACTGCAAGTTTCATGTTTCTTTGAAATTAGTGTCATTTAGTGTCAGTGTTTGGTGGCTCTGGGCCTGTACCCACTGGCGTGAATGAGGAGGGATCTCATTGAAATCTTTTGAATGTTGAAATGCCTAAGATAGAGTGAACATGGAAAGGATGTTTCAAATAGTGGAAGAATCTAAGACCAGAGGACACAGTTCAGGAATAGAAGGGTGTCCCTTTAGAAAACAAATGAGGAGGAATTTCTTTAGACAAAGGGTGGTGAATCTATGGAATTCATTTTCACAGTTGGTTGGCCAAGTCACTTAGGTATATTTAAACAACACACACTAAATGCTGGAGGAACTCAGCAAGCCAGGCAGCATCTATGGAAAAGAATACAGTCGCCGTTTTGGGCTGAGACCCTTCAGCAGAACTGGAAAAAAAAAAGATGAGAAGTCAGAGTAAGAAGGTGATGGGAAAGGAGGAAGAAGCACAAGGTGAAAGGTGAAACTGGAGGTGGGGAGAGGGGAGGGGTGAAGTAAAGAGCTGGGAAGTTGATTGGTGAAAGAGATACAGGGTTGGAGAAGGAGGAGTCTGACAGGAGAGGATAGAAGGCCATGGAAGAGAGGGAAGGGGAGGAGCACCAGAGGGAGGTGATGGGCAGGTACGGAGATAAGGTGACAGAGAGAAATGGGAATGAGGAATGGTGAAGGGGAGGCGTTACCAGCAGTTCGAGAAAATGATGTTCATGCTATCAGGTTGGAGGCTACCCAGACGGAATATAAGGTATTGCTCCTCTAACTTGAGTGTGGCCTTTTCACTACAGTAGAGGAGGTCATGAATGAACATGTTGGAATGGGAATGAGAAATGGAATTAAAATGCGCCCCCCTTCATTATTCCCCATTCCCATTTCCTTCTCTCACCTTATCTCCTTACCTGCCCATCACCTCCCTCTGGTGCTCCTCCCCTTCCCCTTCTTCCATGGCCTTCTGTCCTCTCCTGTCAGAGTCCCCCTTCTCCAGCCCTGTATCTCTTTCATCAATCAACTTCCCAGATCTTTACTTCACTCCCCCGTTTCACTTATCACCTTGTGTTTCTTCCTCCTCCCCTCACCTTCTTACTTTGACTCCTTATCTCTTTATCTCCAGTCCCAATGAAGGGCCTTGGCTGAAATATTGACTGTACTCTTTTCACTCCTTGCAGCATCTACAGACTTTCTCTTGTTTGTGATCAGTATATTTAAAGCAGAAGTTGGTAAGTTCTTGATTAGGAAGGGTGTCAAAGGTTAAGGGAAGAAGGTAGGAGAATGGGTATGAGAGGGGTAATAAATCAGTCATGATGGAATGGCAGAGAAGATTCAATGGGCTGAATGCATAATTTTGCTCCTATGCTTACGGTCTAATGGAATTGCTTCATTTACCCCATCACTCAGAACATGCCCTCTTCTCATTGTTACCATCCGGGAGGAGGGCTAGAAACCCAAGGGCACTCACTCAATGATTCAGGAACAGCTTCTTTCACTTTGCCTTCAGATTTCTGAATGGACATTGAACCCATGAACACTACCTCACTACCTACTTTATATATATATATACACTGTTGTGTATGTATGCATACACTTTTTACTGTAAATCACAGTTTTTACTGCTACGTATTACCGCTACTGCATAACAACAAATTTCATGACATATGCTAGAGATATTTAACCAGATTCTGATGTGTTAGATACAAACCTTATGAGTTTCAGGAAGAATAGCTGCTTCAGAGTCCAGGGTCTTCCAATTCAGTCTGACAAAGAATTTCTCAGTGACACTGAGATGACAGTGTGTAACGATAATGAAGATGCTGAACAACTCGATAGGGCAGAAAAAAGCTATGTGGCATGCTTGTCTTCATTAGCTGAGTTCAAGAGTTGGGGAAGTTATGTTACAACTTTATAAACCTCAATGCAGCCATATCCAGAGTCTTGCATTCCTTTCTGATTCCCCTATTACAAGAAGGAGATAGACGTTGTGGAGAGAGTTCAGAAGGGTTTACCAGGAAGCGGCCTGGATCTGTCACAACCACAGACTCTGCCTCAGGGTCTGTGTGATCATCAATCACGCTGGTGAGTATGCACGTTCCAGCCAATCAGTGTTTCATTGTAGTGGTATTTAACTTCCTTCTTCTTGATTCACTCTTGGCGACACTTGACCAAAAACAGAGCAACATCAACTCTCCCTACTTACTGTTGTCCTGGTTCCAGGAAAGAGCACTGCCGTTTACACTGATGCTGTTAAGGAGCGGTAATTATTTAATATTAAGCTATTACTGCTGAGCTCCTGTATCGGCATTAGATTTAGTTTGAAATTTCTAGTTAACAGCCCTGATGGCCTAGTGTTTATTGATTTTCCTTTATTTCTGCACAGTTCTATTAAAAGTCATAGAATCATAGAAAAGCACAGCACAGAAACAGGCCCTTTGGCCCATCTAGCCCATGCTGAACCATTTAAGCTGTCTACTCCCTTCAACCAGCACCTGGACCATGGCCCTCCAGACACCTACCATCATGTACCTATCCAAACTTCTCTTACATGTTGAAATCGAGCTTGCATGCACCACTTGCACTGGCAGCTTGTTCCACGCTCTTGCAACCCTTTGAGTGAAGAGGTTTTCCTTCATGTTCCTCTTAAACTTTTCATCTTTCACCCTTAATCCCACTGAACCTCAGTGCCTAAATGCTTGCTTGCATTTAGCCTTTCTTACTATTCATAATTCTGTATACCTCTATCAAATCTCCCCTCAATCTTCGACATTCCAAGGACCTATAACTCAGGTCCTCCAGTCCCAACAACACCCTAGTAAATTTTCTCTGTACACTTTCAACCTTATTTCCACCTTTCCAACAGGTAGGTAACCAAAACTGCACACAATACTCCAAATGAGGCCTCACCGACATTTTATTTAACTTTGATATAACATCCCATCTCCTGTGCTTAATACTTTGATTTATGAAAACTTTTGAAAATGACAGAAGTTTTCCATAGGACCCTATTCCCAGATCCCTTTGTACTACCACACTCCTCAGTGCCCTACTGTTCACTGTGTAAGTCCTCCCTTGGTTAGTCCTACCAAAGTGCAACACCTCACACTTGTCTGTATTTAATTCCATCCGCCATTTTTTCAGTCCATTTTTCAAATGTCTTGCTAAGATCCATGTAGACAACATGAGACAAGTGCTGAAGTTATGGGGACCCTAGCAGAGATATTTAAATCCTCCTTAGTGAAGGGAGGTACTGGAGGATTGGAGGATAGCTAATGTTGTGCTACTGTTTGAGAAAGGCTCTAAAAATAAACCAGGAAGTTATAGGCTGGTGAGCCTGACATCAGTAGTGGGAAAATTATTGGCAGTCATTCTAAGGGACAGGATATATGAGTATTTGGATAGACAAGGGCTGATTAGAGATAATCAACACGGCTTTGTGTGTGGTAGGTTGTGTATAACCAAACTTACAAAGTTTTTCGAGGAGGTTACCAGGAAGTAGGGCAGTGGATGTTACCTACATGGGCTTTAGCAAGGCAATCAACAAAGTCCTTTATGGGAGGTTGGTCAAGAAGTTCAGTTGCTTGGTGTTCAAGATGAGGGAGTAAATTGGATTAGGTGTTGGCTTTGTGGGAGAAGCCAGAGTGGTAGTAGATGGTTGCTTCTTTGACTGGAAACTGTGACTAGTGGAGTGCCGCAGGAATCGGTGCTGGGTCTGTTGTTGTTTGCCATCTACATTAATGATCTAAATGATAATGTGGTTAACTGGATTGGCAAATTTGTGAATGACACCAAGACTGGGGGGGGGGGGGGTTTAGTGGACAGTGAAGAAGACTATCAGAGGTTGCAGCGCGATCTAGATCAACTGGGAAGATGGGCTGAAAATGGCAGCGGGAAATTCAATGCAGAAAGTGCAAAGTGTTGCACTTTCGTAGGTCCAACTAGGGTAGGTCTTACACAGTGAGTGGTAGGGCACTGAGGATTGTGGCAGAACAAAGGGATCTGGGAATACAGGTCCATAATTCATTGAAAGTGGTTGCACGTGTAGGTAGGGCTGTAAAAAAATAGCTTTTGGAACATTGGCCTTCATAAATCAATGTATTGAGTACAGGAGATGGGATGTTATGTTGAAGTTGTATAAGACATTGGTGAGGCCTGATTTGGAGTATTGTGTGCAATTCTGATCACCAACCTACAGGAAAGATTTAAATAAGTTTGAGAGATTACAGAGAAAGTTTACCAGGATGCTGTCAGGACCAGCTGCATGTTTCAGTATAGCCCTTTAGTTTCACCTGTGATGTCAGTATTATTTTCTCAATTGTGACATCAGTGTCTCTTATTTAAATAGTGACAACAAATGAATTTATAATTTCAACCAAACTCTAGATTCCTCCTCTATCCTTTTATAACAAGTATAGGAACCCAATAAGTAGTTTATACAATAAAGTGTACCCTAGCTCACAGAAACAGTGACAATGAGAAAAATCACTAATGAACCTCACTGAAGATACCAGAGGACTTTCTCAATACACTCAGCACAGAGACATCTGTTTTACACCCCATAAATGACAGCATAAAGGAACCCTGTATGAGTGAAATTGAATGAAAATCTTTCTGAAAGAGGGAATTTCTCATTCCTCTCTACTATGGGTTCAGGGCGGAGTTAGGTGCTAGCTGTAGCTGTTAGACTCTGAGTTATGCATTCAAGCCCCATTCTAAAGACAATGATTATGCCGAGAGTTCAGTTAAAACCTTGAAATCACACTGCCCAGATCCAGGCCACTCTTTGGACTGGCAATCTGGGAGAGTCACTAGATATAGAGAGAGTACAGAGGAGATTTACTAGAATGTTACCTGGGTTTCAGCACCTACGTTACAGAGAAAGGTTGAACATGTTAGGTCTTTATTCTTTGGAGCGTAGAAGGTTGAGGGGGGACTTGATAGAGGTATTTAAAATTATCGGGGGATAGATAGAGTTGACATGGATAGGCTTTTTCTGTTGAGAGTAGGGGAGATTCAAACAAGAGGACATGAGTTGAGAGTTAAGGAGCAAAAGTTTAGGGGTAATACGAGGGGGAACTTCTTTACTGAGAGAATAGTAGCTGTGTGGAACGAGCTTCCAGTAGAAGTAGTAGAGGCAAGTTCGATTTTGTCATTTAAAAAAAAATTGGGTAAGTATATGGACAGGAAAGGAATGGAGGGTTATGGGCTGAGTGCAGGTCGGTGGGACTAGGTGAGAGCAAACGTTCGGCACGGACTAGAAGGGCCGAGATGGCCTGTTTCCGTGCTGTGATTGTTATATGATTACATGGCTATATACTTACAAGATAAGGAGCCAGTCATTTAAAACTGGTGTGCAGAAATTTCTGTCAAAAGCTAGTGAATCTCTGGAATTCTCTGCCCTGAAAGACCGATCATTAGAAATAATGAAAGAGGAGATAGATAAATATTAGAAAAAAATGAGGGATTGGTAGTGAAGGGGAACCAGCACAGAGAGGAATTGGGGCTTGCATAGATCAGTCATGATCATTTTATGTGGTAGAACAAGTTTGAGGGCTCTGATAACATACTCCTTCTCCCATGTTCATGTATTTTTATTGGATTGTTGCTTGCTTAAACAATAAGCTCTTCAACATTAACGTGAGTAAGGCAGGAGGCAAATCACATGGGCAATACTCAAAATAAGGGGTTTTAAAAATTTCATTTTAACCATTCTGCTTAGTGGTTAGACTTCTTGAGAAAGCCATTTGACTGATAGTCAGGGATCATTCAAGTGAGTACCTAAGGTTTTCTTTACACTTTCTAATTTGTGTGTTAAGTGGTGCGCGACAAGAAATGGATGGCGGACAAGCATTGGATGGGAGAGAGAGGCAGTGTGGGAGAGAAGCAGGATGTCATGTCAAACTTCAAAGAATACATTCAACTAGAGATGGCAATTCTGATGAATTGCATTTTCCACCCTATATTGGCTCTTTGAAAAATCTTACCAATTAGTCGCAATATCCTGCTGTTTCAATTAAGCTCTGGAGATATCTACTTTAAAGTATAGATTCAATTCCCTTTGAAGGTTATTAATGAATCTGCTGTCTTTCAGACAGTGCGTTACAGATCATGAAAACTCAAGGAATAAAATTAATTCTACTTCTTCCTCCCTTATAAATGCACAGGATTATTTTACTGTGATTCTTTCTAGTGGTGGCAATTTCACCCCATGTATTCTTTCAAAAATCTTTCAGAGTCTTAACCACTACCACAACATTTTAATATTTTATTACTGAATGCCAGCCTCCAAGAAATGTGATTGTCAACATAAATTTCAAAATGAATTTGACAATAACCCACAGGGAAAACATGGAAAATAACCAGAGCAGTGGGATATGTTTGCTTATTATTGCATCTTTTCATTTCAAAATCAGGTTAATATCACTGGCATACAGTATGTCATGAAATCTGTTGTTTTGTGGCACCAGTATATTGCAATGCATAATAATGAAATTCTATACATTACAATAGGAAGTATATATATTTAAAAAAATAAATTAAATAAGTAGTGCAAAAAGGGAGGAGAAAAAGTAGTGAGGTTACTTTCATGGGTTCATTGGCCATTCAGAAATCTGATGGTGGAGGGCAAGAAGATGTTTCTGAAATGTTGAGTGTGTTTCTTCAGGTTCCTGAACCTCCTCCTTGATGGTAGAAAAGAGAAGAGGGCTGTCTTGGATGACGCGAGTCCTTAATAATAGACACTGCCTTTTTGAAGCATCGCCTTTTGAATGTGTCCTCGATGTTGGGGAGGTTAGTTCCCATGACAGAGCTGGCAACTTTCTGCAGATTTTTTTGGGTCCTGCACAGTGCCCCCTCCAAACCAGATGGTGATGTGACCAGTTAGAATGCTCTCCTCGGTACATCTGTAGAAATTTGTGAGTGATTTGGTGACATACCAAGTCTCCTCAAACTTGAAATTAAATAAAGCTGCTGTTGTGCCTTTGTGTTTGCACCAGTATGCTGGGCCCAGGATTGATCTTCAGAGATGTTGACACCCAGGAACTTGAAACTTTTCACAGACTGGTGTGTGTTCCCTCAACTTCCCGTTCCTGAAGTGCACAATCAATTCTTTGGGCTTACTGTCACTGTGTGCAAGCTTGTTGCTGTGATATCCTTTAATCTGGTGATTTTGAGGGTAAGTATAAAACCATGTAAGATCTCCATGTCAGTCATTGTCATTTAAAAATAAATCATCTAACTCAAATAAAATGGAAGTACAGAGCAATAGTGTAATATAGAGTAGGCACAGTGAACCAAATGGGCCACTAATCTGTATTGCACAAAATATTGGAGATATGATTCAGTGGGAATATTCTAGCTTCTTGTGGCCTGATGTTAGTAAAGTTCAGGAGATTTCTTCCCAGACAGATATTTATCTCTCCACCAACTATTACTAGAAATCACAGGTTAAGGGTGAAAGGTGAAAAGTTTAAGGCAAGCATGTGGGAAACTTCACTCAGAGGGTTATGAGAGTGTGGAACGAGCTGCCAGTCAAGTGGTGCATGTAAGCTCAATGTTAACATTTAAGAGAAGTTTGGATAGGTACATGGATGGTAAGGGCATTGAAGGCTATGATCCCAGTGCAGGTCAATAGGAGTAGGTAGTTTTAATGATTTCAGTATGAACTAGATGGGCCGAAGGGCCTTTTTAGTGCTGTACTTTTCTATGACTCTATAACATCCCCAAAATGAACAGGTCATCTTTATGTTATTATATTCTGCTTGCTGGTCACAAGTTGATACTTCCTGCTTTATAATAATACTTTTTTGGATGTAAAGCTTTTGGGATCATAAAAGGAGCTATACTTAACATAAACCTGAAGAGGAAGGAAGAGTATTGGTTAAAGGGTGGCACATGAGTGTAGTAGTTTGTGTAATTCTATTACAGCGTCTGTGATCATTGATCAGGGTTTGATTTCCTCAGCTGTCTGTAAGGAGTTTGTATGCTCTCCCTGTGACTGTGTGGGTTTCCTCCTGGCTCCCTGTTTTCTTCCCACATTTCACAGACATAAGGGTTAGCGTCAGTGAGTTGAGGGCATGCTATGTTGGCGCCGGAAGTGTAGCGACTCTTGTGGGCTGCCTCCAGCACAATCCTTGTTGATCTGATTTGATACCAGAGACTAGCCAGAAAAATGTTTGGCACAGTCAAGAAGGGACAAAAGGCCTGTTTCTGTGCTGTAATGTTCTATGGTTCTATGATACAAATAACACATTTCACTGTATGCTTTGATGTACATGTGACAAATAAAGCTCATCTTTTTCTCATTCTTTCTTTCACTGATTGTACTTCCAACAATTACTCAGCTCTATCATTGTGTCATTTGAAATTATGCCCTAAAATGAAACTCAAAACCCTTACTTTCAGCTTCAAAGATCATATTACTTCCTTGCACCATAAAGGAGGCCATCCAGCCCACTGAGTATATGATGGCTCTCACACTAATCACATCAATCCCATGCCCCCCCCCAACTTCCCTGTAATTTATTCCATGTTACCATTCTCAGCAATCCTATCCAATTTTCCAACCAACCATCAAAACTAGAGATCATAGAGTCATGGCTTGGACTCGGGCTCTTTGGCCCAACTGGTCTATTTTGACCAAGATTCACATTTAAGCTAGTCCCATTTACTTGTTTTTGGCCCATATCCCTCTAAACTGGTCCTATCCATGTACCTGTCCAAGTATCTTTTATTTCTTGTTTATGTATGCTCCTCAATCACTTCCTCTGGCAGGTCATTCCATATCCTGATTACTCTGGGTGAAGAAGTTGCCTGTCAGATTCCTAATAAATCTCTCCCCTCTCACCTTAAACCTATTCCCTCTAGTTCTCAATTCCTCATTCCTGGGGGAAAGACTAAGCATATTTACCGTATCTATGCCACTATAATTGTATACATCTCTATAAGATCACCCCTCATTCTCCTATGCTTCAATGAGAAAAGTTCCAACCTGCTCAACCTCTCTCTATTACTCAGTCACTTGAGTTCTGGCAAAATCCTCAAAAATCTCCTCTGCAATCTTTCCAGCTTCATGACACTAGCCTTTGAGCAGAACATCCTACAAAAGGCAGTGGATTCAGCCCAGTACATCACAGGTAAAGCCTTCTTAACCATTGAGCACATCTACATGAAACATGGCATAGAAAAGCAGCGTCCATCATCAAAGATCCTCACCACCCAGGCCATGCTCTTTTCTCTCTGCTGCCATCGGGTAGAAGGTAGAGGTGCCTCAGCACTCACATCACCAGGTTCAAGAGTAGTTACTACCCCACAACCATCAGGCACTTGAACAAAATGGAATAACTACACTCCTTCATATTTTTGGTGTTTGCATAACTGATGGTCTCACTTTAAGGAGTCTTCATCTTATTATTCCATGCTCTTGTTACTTATTCCTGTTTATTTATATTTGCATTTGCACAGTTTGTTGTTCATTGATCCTGTTTATAGTTGCTATTCTATAGATTTGCTAACATTGCCCACAAGAAAAATAATCTCAGGGTTGTATGTGGTGACATGTATGTATTCAGATAATGAATTATTCTTTGAACTTTGAACGTTTTCTGTAGCACGGTGACCAGAACTGAATACAATTTTCCAAACTGACTTGTACAATAGCAACATAACATCCCATACTCATTGCCCTGACTAATGAAGCCCAGTGTTCCAAAAGCCTTTTTCACTACTCTGTCTACCTGTGACACCACTTTCAGGGAACCATGTACTCCTAAATCCCTCAATTTTACAACAATCCCCTGGGCTCTACTGCGAAAGTCCTACTATCATCTGTCTTCCCAAAATGCAACAAATTTCTAGTAATCAATCATAGCAATATGGCTGGAAAGAGACCCGCAGAATGTGCTGCAGTACTATTAACATTTCCTTGGGAGATTTGGATTCAAACAACATAATTCTAGGATGGATGAAATTCCCACAGCAGCTCATCCATCTTGCATTATCATCCTACATTAATTCACTCAGAAACCTGGGGAAATTAGTTAACACTGCCTTAACAACAGAGGCTTTTTTTTTGTGTGTGCGCGCTATGCAGATAAATTTCAAGCCATGGTGTCAAAATGAAGATATTGTTTGAAAAGAGCAAGTCCCTTGCCTGATTGTTTTGCTGACAGGGGTGGCACAGCTCATGGCTCTCTTGTAACTGGGTCAGAAGATTTTGGGGTTCATGTTCTGCCTCATGGACACCAGTGTAGTATTGTGTAAGTATAAAACTGTCAGATCTATAGATGAAACATAAACTGGAGGGTGAACCTAGAACAAGTTGGACAGGTGAAGGAGATTTCTTACTTACTCTGACTGGAAATTTTCCCCCCACTATAGAAGAAAGAACTTTTCATTGTCATATTACCTTTTATGGGACCTTCATGTGAACAGATGGCTCGCTGCATTTCTTTTTCTCGGGTGTTGCCTTGAGAACAAGGATGACTTGCTTCTGTTCCAGTGTCATAGGTTGTAAAATGGCTGATGACGACAACGTGGGATCTGCAGACTCTACCACTGGTGGGGCAATGGGTACTTGTTGCCCTGGAGGAGAGGTTGCTTAGGCTGCTGTGTGCTCCTTCCTCCTAGAACCTGTTCTCAGTGAAGCACCTTGAGATGCTCACACCATTCTCCAAAGTGAATGGGATTCCCAGGAGCAGGTAGGGATATTACTTATTCAAGGATATTTTGAGCGCATCATTGAAGCTTTCTCTCTGTGCTCCTGGCAAATTTTCACCCTGACAGCATTCAGTTGAGGAAATTACAAGCAGGGTAGACAAAGGAGATGTAGTAGATGTGGTGTACTTGGATTTTCAGAAGGCCTTTGACAAGGTGCCGCACATGAAGCTGCTTAGTTAGATAAGAGCCCATGCTTAGCCAGATAAGAGCCCATGGAATTACAGGAAAGTTACTAGCATGGGTGGAGCATTGGCTGGTTGGCAGAAACCAGAGCATGGCAATAAAGGGATCCTACTCTGGCTGCCGATTACCAGTGGAGTTCCACAGGGGTCTGTGTTGGGACCACTGCTTTTTACAATGTATGTCAATGATTTGAACTGTGGGATTAATGGATTTGTGACCAAATTTGCCGATGATACAAAGATAGTTGGAGGAGCGGGTAGTGTTGAGGAAACAGAGAACCTGCAGAGAGACTTAGATAGTTTAGGGGAATGGGCAAAAAAGTGGCAATTAAAATACAATGTTGAAAAGTGTAAGGTCATGCACTTTGGTGGAAGAAATAAATGGGCAGACTATTATTTAGATGGGGAGAGAATTCAAAATGCAGAGATGCAAAGGGACTTGGGAGTCCTTGTGCAAGATACCCTAAAGGTTAACCTCCAGGTTGAGTTGGTGGTGAAGAAGGTGAATGCAATGTTGGCATTCATTTCTAGAGGTATAGAATATAAGAGCAGGGATGTGATGTTGAGGCTCTATAAGGCATTTGTGAGATGACTCTTGGAGTATTGTGTGCAGTTTTGGGCTCTTCATTTTAGAAAGGATATACTGACATTGGAGAGGATTCAGAGAAGATCATGAGAATGATTCCAGGAATGAAAGACTTACCTTATGAGAAACGTCTGGCATCGCTTGGGGTGTATTCCCTGGAGTTCAGGAGAATGAGGGAACTCATAGAAACATTCCGAATGTTAAAAGGCCTGAACAGATTAGATGTGGCAAAGGTATTTCCCCTGGTAGGGGAGTCTAGGACAAGTGGGCACAATTTCAGGATTGAAGGATGTCCATTTAGAACAGAGATGTGGAGAAATTACTTTAGTCAGAGGGTGGTAAATCTGTGGAATTTGTTGCCATGAGTGGCTCTGGAGGCCAAGTCATTGGGTGTATTTAAGGCAGAAATAAATGGGTTCTTGGTTAGCCAGGGCATCAAAGAGAATGGGGAGAAGGCAGGGAGTGGGGATGACTGGAAGAATTGGATCAGCCCATGATTGAATGGCAGAGCAGACTTGAGGGGCCGAATGTCCTACTTCTGCTGCTATATTTTATGGTTTTATGGATAATCTGAATTTTATTAGTTGTACAATAGTAACTGCATGTTCAAACAGTTCCTGACTTTAAACATACCAAGGTCAAGAAAGGCAATATGAATGCAGCCCATTTCTTATTTGCTATACAAGTTCTTCTTGTTGATTGCTGTTAATATAAATCATAAAGAAAATAATCTGAGTAATTTAAACTGTGGACTTATTGCAAAAATATATAAAATTGATTTGCCAGACAATTCCGAGTTATATTTTGGACTCTGGCATCAATTTGAGATTTGGTGGGAAAAAATGAAATCTGTTAACTGTTAGAAATTTGTGGGGCTATGAAGAAAGAACAGGGATTGTAGAACAAATTGGATTTCTCATTCTGAGTGCAATACACAATGGGCTGAACTCTCTCCTATGTTTTAACAAGATCATTTTGTTAGCACTTTCTTGCATTTTTACAATAAAGCTTTCTAACTTCGCAGCAAGGTTTGATTTAGGGAAAAGGAATAAATTATTGCAATTACTATTCCTGAAGCTTTGCCAACAAGTTGGTCATGATGCAGTTTTATTTGGCAGGTCTCTATGAAATGGATAACCTTTAGTATCACCAAAAAAAAAACAAATCACAGGATACAAGAAGGATGTGTGTGTGAGGAGGGGGGAGCAGAAACATCTGACAGAGATTTATGCGACAGGCTGCAAATAAAATACACTTATTAATACAATACAAGCTGCGGAGGTGCTTCCTAACTCTCAGTGGCACAGAGAGATGCCAATCAGGAGTGAGGGCCCTTGCCATTGGATGGAAGAGAGAAGGGGATGTCCAATGCTGGGCGCTGAGGAGAAGGGACAATCAGGTGAAGGTCTTTGACTGAGGGAGTGTGAGAATGAAGAAAAGAGGGAACAAAAGAGAAAATAGGGTTTGAAATAACATCAACAGCGGCAACAAGTAGAAGAAGAGCTCGATAGCAGCATCTGGAATCTCATTCAGGTACTGTAACACGTTGCTAATGGTAGCAGATGGAAATCTTCATGCTGGATATTACTGCTAATGTTATCCAGCTATTTGCTGTGAATGTGAACAAGTTAACAGTTGCTGTTAACAAGATTTTCTGCACTGCGATTTGTAGGGTCTCCTGTTTACTTATTTATATCCTAAATTAAATTCTGCGCTATTTAGTTCTGGTTTACAGAGAAGAATTACTTTGTCAACTAGGACAGGGTTTCTTTTTGTTTAAATCGAATTGATGGTTAGATTTAATCCATGACGATGGAATGAGCATAGACTTGGTGGAAGGAAGAATAAAATCTGTCAGTTTGTATTCTAAAGGAGAGCTTGCTGCTGTATCAGTATCTGTATCAGTTGAGGATATTTTTTTCTATGTTTCTATCTGCATCCTGAGAATGCTCATTGCCAGCTAGAAGCAGGCATGCTTCCTAACGTGCATAAATGGCCCCTTTGGGGCTGCTGATGTGCTTGTGACTGATCTTACATACATCATTACAGATGTTAACATCTGGCCCTGTCACTCTGGAATAGATGCAAGGGAGGGGGAATCCCTGGTGCTTGCATGTTCCTTGTTCACTGTTTTCCCCAGCACCCACATCCTCACTGTGTTGTTTATGGTGCTCCGACTAGGGGAGCCTGGTGGGTAAATGGAGACAGGAGAGGTTGAATGGTAAGCGGTGAGAAGGGAGAATGGGTATCTGGCACTTTCAGCCTCTTTTGGACATTGCTGTGAGATCACTGAATGATCACAGCCGGCGGCACTGTCTATTATATTAACCGACATGCTGGCCAAACTCACGATTGATTATTGACAATAATTAGATGTTATTCACCACCCCCTTCAAATAAGTACATGGTCAGTCCGGGACATTCCCCTGGCAGCAAGAATAATAATGCATTCCATTTAATGGCAATTGAAGCTTAGAAATGATTTTATGTGGGTATTAGAAACCAACATCTTTCTGCCCATTGTTTCGCTGCAACTAATAACCAACATAATTCATCATGAAAACAGCAGGCGGGGAAATATCACACAAAGGTGAAGCTTTCATCTATAAATTTCAGCATCAGTCATTATGCTATTTTCTTACCTCTTTATCGAACAATGGAATGGCATGGCGAGTGTAGACCTAGTCCAATGATCCTGCACCAGTTCTTTGAAAGTGTTATCCAATTAGTCTCACCCTGCTCTATTGCATAATCCTATAAGACTTCCTTTTCAAGAATTTCTCCAAATCCTTTTGAAACTTCCCACTTTTAGGTAATACATTCCAGATCATAACAATTCACTACGTGGAAAGAATTTCCTTCAGTGTTCCCCTGGCTTTTTATTTCAGTCATCTTAATTCTGTCCTTTAGTTATCAATCCGGTGAAAACTGTTTTTTTTCCCCTTGTTTAATACATCAAGTCCATTCATAGCTTTAAACATCTATAATTAAATAATTATTAATCGACATAGCATCTTTCACCGAGATTGATCATACAATGAAGCTCTCCTTTCATTCCGTAATTATGATGCTCCTATTCAATGCGAAAATCTCCCCTGTGGTGTTTAGCAGGTCTTGCGTACTAACCCATATGACAATGCTATCCACTAACAGTAAGGGTTGACATTGCCCTTGGACCTCGGCAGTTTGTTTGTTTAACCCAAGTCATGTTGCCTTTGATTACTTTTCTATCAGTTTGACTTGTTTGAAAGTAGAGACCCAGAGATTTTTCTTAAACTTGCTGTATCATTGGTAGCTACATCCCAATCAATCAACCTAAGCCCTGTTAATATCAATAACTTTAAGGTAACTAATGGAATATGGATTGGAATTTCACTTTCTGACCTCTGTGACTCTCTACACACATGAATTAGACTGAACACATCATGATATAATGATCTTTGCAAGCTCGACTCTAATGATCTCATACCAGGGGGCGGCTTTGAACACAGGAGAATGAAATGGAATGAAATTGAGTTTGATGCCGTAACAAACTGGTGTGTTTGGAAATGGAGAAGAAAAGCCCTTCCACATTTCCTCTTTCTTATTTTATCATTTTCATTACCCTCATTTCCTCTCACCTTCTCTACCTTCTTCTGCAATCCTCCCATCTTCTTACTTTCTCTCTATTGTCACAACCCTATCTGCTATCCTTTCTTTTCTCTCTAGACACCACACTTATTTTTTCTTATTTGATTTAGCCATAGGATTAAGCATTTCTCATTTCTTTTTGCACTGCAAAGCTGCTAGTATTTATTGATCAGTTCCTTATTTGTTGCAATGTCTTCTAAGGAAAGCCCACGTCAGCGCATGACCAGAAGTGGAATCATATATGAGATAGAATGGGTAAGGTTGACGGAAATCCTTCCCAAAAATACATCTGTAAGCCAAATGACTTTTGCAACAGCCTGCAGTTTCATGATCACTGATACCATGTTTCCTAATTTACCCAACAGAACTCTCAAACGGGATTTGAACTCTTATTCTCTAGATCATTATTCAGGCTTGTGTATTATTCTCCAATAATATTCACTGATATTTGCAAACCCTTCCATTTGCACCAGGTTAAACACCATCAGGAGATGTAACACTTGCTCTTTTACTCCTCCCTTCCCACCAACAAGGGTCCAAGCATTGTTTTCCCCATGAAATAGTGATTTAACTTGAACTTCTATCCACTGTGTTTATGTATTCTTCACAAGTGAAATCTCATTTACAAGGAGGAGACCACTTTGGCCACGGCTTTGCCGACCACCCCGATCGAGATTTATAGGGTCTAATGATACAAACAGGCACTTCAGCCCCTCATGTACTTGACAGCCTACAAACCCTAAACCTACACCATAAATATTTTATTTTCCCTGTCTTCACACCAACTCTTCTCAGATTCTATCACTCACTTCCATAAATAGGGAAACTTACAGAGGCCAAGTTACCTACCAACCCACATGTATTTGTTATGTGGGAGTCAACCAGAGCACCCAGAGGAAACCCAGAATGTGCAAACTCTGTACAGACAGCAGGCAAGATCAGAAATGAATCTTGGTCACTGGAGCGCTGAAGTTTCAGCTCAACTAGTTTTTTTTATTGCAAATTATGATAAATTGCACACTGCACTTTCAGATGGAGACGTAACGTAAAGATTTTTACTCCTCATGTATGTGAAGGAGGTAAGAAATAAAGTCAATTCAATGTGCCACTCCAGTGAAGCTCGAGGTAAATTCAAGGAAAACCTTCTGGCAAGACACATTTCAATGTTTGGTACTCAAATCTGAGCAATGATTTTAGAGGATAAGTGTTTCAATATTTTTTGCTTGCTCCTCATACCCTTCAGCCATTTAATTTCATCTGTCTTTCACAATATAATTCTTCCTTTTTATTTTTCCTCCCTTTACTACAATCTAGTAATCTTAAACCTCTTTGTCCTTACTTTGAAATGTTAAACGTGCTTCATATCCCACAGCAGTTGACTGCCCAATTGATTATTTTCAATATTTGTGCATTTCCAGCATCCACATTACTTAGCTACTTTATAAATACCCACTTCCAATTCTCATCTCTTTTGCCTGGTTTTCCTCCCTTCACCTTTTTCCTCTTGTCTGTGTTATTTCCATTGTTTATCTTTTCCTCTTTACTCTTCTCTACTGCACTCTGCATTTCCATCTGTGCACTTTCCAGAATCCTATGAGGCTTGTTTTCCTGAACCTACATTTCTCTCCCATTTATTTTTCTCCTTGACATCAGGAGCCTTTGATGATAGCTTGTGATACGCAATGGAAAATTGGTTTTATTATTCATTTTGCAAGTCACTTGTCCAGCATTTATAGCCCTTTTCTAATTGCCCTTCAGGAAGTGATAGTTAGCCGTGACTTTGTATAATATTTCTGGTGAAGGTACATCCACCATGCTGTTGGAGAAGGAGTTCCGGGATTTAGATCCAGCGATGGTGAATGACAGGTGATATACATCCAAGTCAGAATGATGTGTGACTTGGAGGGAATCTGTTAGTAGGAAGCATCATACCTTTGTCTGTGTTGGTGGAAGAGTTTGCATGTTTAAGGAAATGCAGCCAGAGCCCAGGTGAATAACTGCAGTGTATTTTGTAGATGATACATACTGTAGTTGCTGTGGATATGGATATTTATATGGATGGACCAGTTGACCTCCGGTTCACTTGTGAAGGGCATAAATGTTTAGGGTGGTCAATGAAGTGCAAACGGAGATGGCTGCTTTGTCACGGATGATATCAAGCTTCTTGAAAGTTGTTAAAGTTGCACTCATCCAAGCAAGTGGGGAGAATACTATTACAGTCCTGACTTAGTCATAGTATTACAGCACAGAAACAGACACTTCAGCACAAATCATTCATGCCAGCCAATGAGCTTCCCATATGAATTCCATTTAGTCCATGTACAGTACCTCTAAACCAAGTGTCTTCAAACCATAATTACATCTCCCTCTACCATTTCCTCCAGCAGCTCGTTCCATAAATCCACCATCCTTCGTGTGAAAAACCTGCCCATGTCACCTTTAAATCTTTCACCTCTCACCTTAAACCTAGTTTTAGGCTCCCCTACCTGGGAAAAAGATGGTGACCATCCATTTTATCTATGTCCTCACAGTGTTATAAACCTCTATAAGATCACCTTTCAACCTCCTTCGTTCCAGGGAAAACAGTCCCAGTTTATGCAGTCTCCCCTCATAACTCAAGCACTCCATTTTTGACAACATTCTTGTGAATTTTTTCTGCGTCCCCTCTAGCTTAATCCTCTCCCTCTATAGTATGGTGACCAGAAATGTACACAAAGATCCAGTCTTAACAACATCCTAAACAGTTGTAACAGGACATCCCAACTTTCATTCACTTCCCCATCTAATGAAGGCAAGGCTTGTTACCAGTGTGGCCACTTTCAAGGGAGTACATTATGTATTTGCACCCTTATGACTTGTGTCTTATAGTTGGTGAAAAAGCTTTGGGATTTTAACATGAAGAGGTAACACAGTATACCTAGCTTTTGATATGACAATGTGCCCAAGATATTTATATGGATGGTCCAGTTGACCTCCGGTTCAAAGTTGATGTTGGAGGGATCATCAATCCTAATGTCTATGGTGGGTGGTTAGATTCTCTCTTGTTGCAGATAGTAATTTTCTGGTGCTACTGTGCTCTGATAGTTACATGCCACTTAAAGTCCAAATATTGTCTAATTTTTACTGTGTGCAGGCTTGGCAGTTTCATTTACTAGGGAGTTACAAACAAAATTGGATGTTGTGCAATCATGATGGACTTTATGATGAAATCTAGGTCATTGAGGAAGCAGCTGAAAGGGTTTAGGACACTGCCTTGAGAAACTTATACAATGATGTCCAAGGGCCAGGATGATTGTCCTCCAACAAGCACAGACAGAAGACAAAATACAAGGTCAATGGCAAGATTCTTAGCAGTGTGGAGGAACAGAGAGATCTTGGGGTAATGTTCTTGGATCCTTCAAAGTTGCTACCCAGGTTGATAAGATGGTTAAGAAGACCACCTTCATTAGTAGAAGGAATAAGTTCAGGGGCCTTGAGGTAATGTTGCAGCTCTATAAAACTCAGGTTAGAAAACACAGGATATCGTAGGAAGGATGTGAAAGTTTTAGAGGGGGTGCAGAAGAGATTTACCAGGATGCTGCCTAGATTAGAGAGCATGTCTTATGAGGATAGGTTGAGCGAGCTAGGACTTTTACTTTGGAGTGAAGGAGGATGAAAGGTGACTTGATAGAGGTGTACAAGATGATAAGAGGTGTAGATCGAATGGATAATCAGAGACTTTTTCCCAGTACGGAATGGCTAATGTGAGGAGTCATCATTTTAAGGTGATTAGAGGTAAGAGGTCAGAGGTAAGTTTTTTTGTGGAATGCCCTGATGGGGTGGTGGGCAAAGAGATACATTAGGGACATTTAAGAAACTCTTCAATAAGCACATGGATGATAGAAAAATAGAGGTCTATGTAGGTGTGAAGGATTAGATTAATCTTCAAGTAGATTAAAACATTGTGGGCCAAAGGACCTATATTGTGCTGTAGTGCCCTGTATTCTGTGTCTTATTAACCACAACTGCCTTCTGTTATGTGCCAAATGACTCCAACAAATGGAGTGTTTTCTCCTTGATACCTGTTGAGTTGGTTTGACCATGGCCCCATGATGCCATGCTTAGCCAAATGCTTTGAGACAACAGTAACTGCCCGTCAAAGGAATCCACTCTCACCGGAACCATTCAGTCCATATGGGCCTTGTCAAAAATTAAACAGGGCTTTGGCATGACAACACTGCTGACAATCAGGCTGATTGGGCAGTAATTAGCCAGAACAGATTTGTTCTTTTTTGTGAAATAAAGGATACAGCTGAGCAAGTTTCTACATTGTGAAGAAAATGCCAGAGTGAAGCTACTCTGGAACAGTTTAGCTAGAGCTGCAGAGTGCTGTGAGCTCAGGTCTTCAACAGCTGCAGCCAGGGTATTGTTTGGACATATAAACATAGAAAACCTACAGCACAATACAGGCCTTTCGGCTCACAAAGTTGTGCTGAATATGTCCTTACCTTAGAAATTATTAGGCTTACCCATAGCCCTCTATTTTTCTAAGCTCCATGTACCTATCCAAAAGTCTCTTAAAGGACCCTATCGTATCCGCCTCCACCACCGTTGCCGGCAGCCCATTCCACGCACTCACCACTGTCTATGTAAAAAACTTACCCCTGACATCTCCTCTGTACCTACTCCCCAGCACCTTAAAACTGTGTCCTCTTGTGGCAGCCATTTCAGCCCTGAGAAAAAGCCTCTGACTATCCTTATGATCAATATAGCCTTTGTTGTATCCAGCCATTTCTTCAGGTTACGTGCAGTGAATCAAATGTGGAGTGAAACCAATCCATTTTACCAGGTTGCTATGGCAACAAATTTTCCATTGGAAACCAATTTCAGAAATACTGTACCAAGTTCACGTGTCAAAAATGAATTTAACTTCCATTGGAAAAGTTGGAAAACTGTTCTTACCTCCCTGAATTTGAAGTGGAATCTATCCCGAGCTGATATTAAGGGTTTTTGATGAATCTATGCTCATAGAAAAAACACTGCTTTTAATTTTCTCATTTGAAATTGGATTGGGACTAACAGGATTGTGCAACAAGAACAATTTATATTCAATACACCAAAACTTTCCAAGATGCTTTCCCATTGAGTTATCACATAAAATTGATGTTAAACTCCAAATGGGTAGGCTTTTTCCATTGAGAGTAGGGGAGATTCAAACAAGAGGACATGAGCTGTGAGTTTTTGGTAACACGAGGGATAACTTCTTTACTCAGAGAGTGGCAGCTGTGTGGAACGAGCTTCCAGTAGAAGTGGTAGAGGCAGGTTCGATTTTGTCATTTAAAAAAAAATTGGATAGGTATATGGACAGGAAAGGAGTGGAGGGTTATGGGCTGATTGCAGGTAAGTGGGACTAGGGGAGAGTAAGTATTCGGCACGGACTAGAAGGGCGGAGATGGCCTGTTTCTGTGCTGTAATTGTTATATGGTTATATATGGTTATATGGATATATTCATTCAGAGGATCAAAAACTTGATTAAAGAGGAAGGTTGTTAAGGAGTTTCTAAATGAGATCGAGTCAGAGAAGTTCAACAATGAACTACAGAGTTCAGCACCTTGGGAGCTGAGAATTAGCTTAGCTAGCAATGGTGTAGAGATTAAATTTGAAGAAACCAGAGTTGAAAGAAGGTGGATACCCTAGAATGGTGAGGGAGACAAAAGGGATAATGGCTATGGAGAGGTTAGGAAACAAGGATGAGAATTTTGACTGTAAAGTGAAAAATAACTCCAAATGTTGGAAATCTGAAATAAAGCCAGTTAATACTCAACCATTAGTGTCTAGGGAGAGAGAAATGGTGCAATGTTTCAGTGGTTCTTCATCAGGGACTTAAGAACTGCTAAACCAAGGCATTGCTTAGCTAGAGTTCAAACGTTGCATGCCAAGTAATAAACCATAAAACATAGGAGCAGAATTAGGCTATTCGGCCCATCAAGCCTTCTCCACCTTTGATCATGGCTTATTTATTTTCCATATCAAACCCATTCTTCTGCCTTCTCCCTGTAACCTTTGGTGTCCTCACTAACCTATCAACCTCCATTTTAAACACATCCCTGACTTGGCCTGCACAGCTGTCTGTGGCAACAAATTCCACAAATTCACCACTCCCTGGCTAAAGAAATTCCTCCTCATCTCTGTTCTAAAGGGATGCCCTTTTATTCTGAGTCTGTGCCCTCTGGGCCCACAGTTGCAAACATCCTCTCCACCACCTAGGCCTATCGATTTTCAGTAGGTTTCAAACCTAACAGGTACAAGCCTAGAGCTATCAAGCACGCCTCATACAGTAACCTTTCATTTCCAGGATCATTCTCGTAAACCTCTTCTGGACCCTTTCCAATGATAGCACATAATTTTTTTTAGATATGGGGCCCAAAATTGCTCACAATACTCCAAATGTGGTCTGACCAGTGCCTTATAAAGCCTCAGAGTTACATTCTTGCTTTCATGTTCAATTCTTGTTGAAATGAATGCTAACACTGCATTTGCCTTCCTTGCTACTGACTCAGCCTGCAAATTAATCTCTAGGGAATCCTGCATAAAGATTCCCTTTGCTCATTTGATTTCTGAATTCACTCCCTGTTTAAAAATAGCGTTCACCTTTACTCCTTCTACCAAAGTGCTTGGACATACACCGTATTTCATCTGCTACTTCTTTGCCCATTCTTCTAATCTGTCCAAATCCTTCTGTAGACTCCCTGCTTCCTTTACACTAACTGCTCCTCTGTCTATTTCTGAATAGGTGGTGGATGAATGGGATGCCGCTGCAAAATTTTGGTTGGACCATCTTTTACAGAGGGTAAACCAATGTCAGGGCAGCATTAGAATGGTGAAGTCTGGGCATAACAAGGGCATGGATGACTGGTTCCAGAGGTAGATGAGATAAGTCTGGGGTCTGTCTGTGATAGGTAGAAATAGTTGTGGTTTTAGTCCTGGTGCTCATCTCATGATCAGATATGGCATCAAGGTTGTGAAAAATCCAGGTTTGTTCCATTCTATTGCCAGGGACAGGGAAGGAATCAACAGCTCAGAAGTTGAGTTTGTGATGGGGAACCAAAGATAGTGGTTTTGAGATGCACAATATTTTGTTGAAGAAACTTCTTGCTAGTGCCGTGCCTGCGACAAGCAGTATAACAATGTTGAAAGAGTCGAGAGGTCACTGGAGCTGACGGTGAGGTGAAGCAGGATAATGCCTGCATGTACATAGAAGCCAAAGCCATGTGTTCAGACAATGTTGCTATGCATGGATGGGAGATCTTGTAACAATGGACTGATCTTAGGGGAAATGGTAAGGACCTAGAAAAGAAGTTATTGCATCCCTTTCTTCATCTACCATCGGCGACAGCAAAATGGGTCAGTTCAGTTCCATGTACCTGAACAATAGTGGAGAAGAAGTGCAAGTCAACGATACTAAAAGATATCACCAGATTGAGAAGGTTGTGAGGTGGGGGGGGGGGGGGGGGGGGGGAATAGATCTTGGTCATAATCATTGAGAAACCCGTTAAAATCATTCAAATATGGAAGAAACCATTGTCAATGGCTATGTTTGGAAGGAGATGCTGGCAGTGATGATAACAGAACAGTAATGGCTTGAGTTTCTGGAAAAAAATGAGAATAGATGTATTCCAAAAACAAAGAAATACTCAGATGGCAAAATAGTATAACCGTAGCTGACAAGGGAAGTCAAATGAAATGTAAAAGCAAAAGAGCGGGCATACAACAAAGTAAAATCTAGTGGGAAGATAGCGAATTGGGAAGCTTTTAAAATCCTACAGAAAACAACTAAAAGAATCATTAGGAGGGAAAAGATGAAATATGAAAGCAAGCCAGCAAACAATATGAAGGTGGTTAGAAAAAGCTTTTTCATGTATTTAAAAATTAAAAGACAGATGAGACTGATATAGGACTTGTAGTAAATACAGCCGGAGAGATAATAACGGGGGACAAAGAGATGGCAGATGTGCTAAATGAGTATTTTGTATCAGTCTTCACTGTGGAAGACACTAGCAAGAATCACCGGACTCTGACATGGTTCCAGAGGACTGGAAAATTGCAAATGTCACTTCACTCTTTAAGAAAGGAGGGAGAAATCAGAAAGGAAATTATAAACCAATTCGCCTGACCTCAGTGGTTGGGAAGATGTTAGAGTCAATTGTTAAGGATGAAGTAATGGAGTAGTTGGTGACACAGGACAAGACAGGACTAAGTCAACATGGTTTCCTTAAGGGAAAATCCTGCCTGACAAACCTGTTGGAATTCTTTGAGGAGATTCAAAGTAGGATAGGTAAAAAGGATGCATTGGATGTTCTATATTTGGACTTTCAGAAGGCCTTTGACAAGGTGCCATACATGGGGCAGCTTACCAAGTTAAGAGCCCATGGTAATACAGGAGAGTTACTGGCATGGATAGAGCTTTAGCTGATTGGTAGGAGGCAGTGAGTGGGAATAAAAGGATCCTTTTCTGGTTGACTGCCAGTGACTGGTGGTGTTCCGCAGGGTCGGTGTTGGGACCGCTTCTTTTTATGCTGTATATCAGTTATTTAAATGATGGAATAGATGGCTTTGTTGCCAAGTTTGAAGATGATATGAAGACTGGTGGAAGGGCAGGTAGTGTTGAGGAAACAGGAAGGCTGCAGAGGACTTAGGCAGATTAGGAGAATAGCCAAGAAACTGGCAAATGACTCAATGGGCCAAATGGCCTAATTCTGCTCCTATGTCTCATGGTATTATTTTATTCCTTACATTTGAAAAGAGAGGAGATGAATGGTTTACTAGAGAGTAGTCAGAGCAAAAGTGAGCATTGTTTAAAGTGGGAATTGAGACATTAAAGGCAGAGTTAAGGTCATTATTGAGTCATCTGGCAGCTTCAGAAATATCATTCAATGTTAGGCCTCTTGTGATCAATAGAGAGGGGAAACTTATTTTTGGATCTAGCTCAGGCAGGTTACATAATAGTGAGCAAACCTATCACATGTGATAGGCATACTTTTATCAACTAAGATCACATATATTCAAAGGGTTGTCCTTTAAGTCAGTTGGCAGAGACAGCCTTCACTCTGGGTGGAATTATAGAATCCCATGGCACCACTTTGAAGAAAAATAGTTCTGTATATTTTGGCCAGTATTCCATATATTGCATTTTTGCTGAATATACCATTTGAATGTCACATTTTCTGTGTGGCAACCAGAGCTTTGAGAAAAACAAGTATTTGACTGAGAGTGAAGCACTTCTGAATTTCCTGACACAGTGAAAGAAGCTTTGATCTTTTCTCCAAATTTTGTTACAACTGGAATGTTTTACTGATCCCCCCCTACTAAGGAAAACCCACAAAGTTGGATGCAAATGAGCAATCAATATCTTTTCAGTATAGTCAATATATTTGCATTTCACTCCTGCCCCCCCCCCCCAGTGTATCCCAAAATCTTGTCTCTACATTTGCAATTCCAAACATCCCAGTAATGACAGCAGCTGTGAGTTAAAATTTGATTCAAATCTCTCCAGATCTGAGACGTTGATGCTTTATTATAGTAACTACTATTTCCTGAGTCTGTACACTGCTGTCTGCAGCATAAGCGCTGTAAGAGATTTATCTGCAGTAACGGCTCTGTATTCAGTGCAGTGTTGAGATGTAGCTGTTTCCAAAGCAGTCCCATTTACTGGACTGAACATTGAGGGAGGATTGTGGAATGCTACAACCTCGCCCCCCCCCCCCCCACCAGAGGCTCCCTGTGAAATCAGCAGACAGTAACTAGGCAACGAGTGGTCGTTAGATCATTGATATCCCTTAATGTTCTGCTGGCTTCGTAATCTGTTTCCCTCAAGCAATGGAAACCTGGCAGAAATTGGAAAGAGGGTGAAGTGTTGCTCTCTGGAGTTGTGCCTCCAACATGCTTATTTAGATATAAAATACTCCCATGAAGGCAGCATCCATCATCAAGGACCTCCACCATCCAGACCATATTCTCTTCTCACTGCTGCCATCTGGAAGAAGGTACAGGACCTCAGGAGTCACTCCACTGGGTTCAGGAACAGTTATTACCCCTCAATCATCAGGCTCTTGAACCAATGAAGATATCTAGATTTATAGATAATTGGGCAGTTTTCCAGGGAAGGTGGGACCTGTTCTGGCAGAACAGTTTACATCTGAACTGGAGGGGGACAAATATTCTCGCAGGTAGGTTTGCTAGAGAGGCTCCAGTGGATTTAAACTAGATACAAGGGGGGAAGGGAACCAGAGTGTAGGAAAAGATGTATGGGAGAAGGAAGAAAAAGACAGTAAAGTTCTTTATACTGTTAGAGATAAACAGAGAGGAGGAGGTGGAGAGTTTCTTAAATGCATTTATTTTAATGCTAGGAGCATTGTAAGAAAGGTGGATGAGCTTAGAGCATGGATTGATACCTGGAAATATGATGTTGTAGCTATTAGTGAAACATGGTTGCAGGAGGGGTGTGATTGGCAACTAAATATTCCTGGATTTTGTTGCTTCAGGTGTGATAGAATTGGAGGGACAAGAGAGAGAGGTGTTGCGTTGCTTGTCAGAGAAAATATTACAGCAGTGCTCTGGCAGGATAGATTAGAGGGCTCGTCTAGGGAGACTATTTGGGTGGAATTGAGGAATGGGAAAGGTGTAGTAACACTTATAGGGGTGTATTATAGACCACCTAATGGGGAGCGAGAATTGGAGGAGCAAATTTGCAAGGAGATAGCAGATATTTGTAGTAAGCACAGGGTTGTGATTGTGGGAGATTTTAATTTTCCCCACATAGACTGGGAAGCCCATACTGTAAAAGGGATGGATGGTTTGGAGTTTGTAAAATGTGTGCAGGGTAGTTTTTTACAGCAATACATAGAGGTACCAACTAGAGAAGGGGCAGTGTTGGATCTTCTGTTAGGGAATGAAATAGGTCAGATGACGGAGGTATGTGTTGGGGAGCACTTCAGGTCCAGTGATCACAATAGCATTAGTTTCAATATAATTATGGAAAAGGATAGGACTGGACCCAGGGTTGAGATTTTCGATTGGAGAAAGGCTAACTTTGAGGAGATGCAAAAGGATTTAGAAGGAGTGGATTGGGACAATTTGTTTTATGGGAAGGATGTAATAGAGAAATGGAGGTAATTTAAAGGTGAAATTTTGAGGGTACAGAATCTTTATGTTCCTGTTAGGTTGAAAGGAAAGGTTAAAAGTTTGAGAGAGCCATGATTTTCAAGGGATATTGGAAATTTGGTTAGGAAAAAGAAAGATATCTGCAATAAATATAGGCAGCATGGAGTAAATGAGGTGCTCTAGGAATATAAAGGATGTAAGAAGAAACTTAAGAATGAAATTAGAAAAGCTAAAAGAAGATACGAGGTTGCTTTGGCAAGTAAGGTGAAAATAAATCCAAAGGGTTTCTACAGTTATATTAATAGCAAAAGGATAGTGAGGGATAAAATTGGTCCCTTAGAGAATCAGAGTGGACAGCTATGTGTGGAGCCGAAAGAGATGGGAGAGATTTTGAACAATTTCTTTTCTTCGGTATTCACTAAGAAGAAGGATATTGAATTGTGTAAGGTAAGGGAAACAAGTAGGGAAGTTATTGACACTATGATGATTAAAGAGGAGGAAGTACTGGCACGTTTAAGGAATATAAAAGTGAATAAATCTCCTGATCCTGACAGGATATTCCCTAGGACCTTGAGGGAAGTTAGTGTAGAAATAGTAGGGGCTCTGACAGAAATATTTCAAATGTCATTAGAAACAGGGATGGTGCCAGAGGATTGGTATATTGCTCATGTGGTTCCATTGTTTAAAAAGGGTTCTAAGAGTAAACCTAGCAATTATAGGCCTGTCAGTTTGACGTCAGTGGTGGGTAAATTAATGGAAAGTATTCTTAGAGATGGTATATATAATTATCTGGATAGACAGGGTCTGATTAGGAACAGTCAGCATGGATTTGTGCATGGAAGATCATGTTTGACAAATCTTACTGAATTTTTTGAAGAGGTTACGAGGAAAGTTGACGAGGGTAAAACAGTGGACGCTGTCTATATGGACTTCAGTAAGGTCTTTGACAAGGTTCTGCACGGAAGGTTAGTTAGGAAGGTTCAATTGTTAGGTATTAATACTGAAGTAGTAAAATGGATTCAACAGTGGCTGGATGGGAGATGTCAGAGAGTAGTGGTGGATAACTGTTTGTCAGGTTGGAGGCTGGTGACTAGTAGTGTGCCTCAGGGATCTGTACTGGGCCCAATGCTGTTTGTCATTTACATTAATGATCTGGATGATGGGGTGGTAAATTGGATTAGTAAGTATGCAGATGATATTAAGGTAGGTGGCATTGAGGATAATGAAGTAGGTTTTCAAAGCTTGCAGAGAGATTTAGGCCAGTTAGAAGAGTGGGCTGAACAATGGCAGATGGAGTTTAATGCTGATAAGTGTGAGGTGCTACATTTTGGTAGGAATAATCCAAATAGGACATACATGGTAAATGGTAGGGCATTGAAGAATGCAGTAGAACAGAGTGATCTAGGAATAACAGTGCATAATTCCCTGAAGGTGGAATCTCATGTGGATAGGGTGGTGAAGAAAGCTTTTGGTATGTCGGCCTTTATAAATCAGAGCATTGCGTATAGGAGTTGGGATGTAATGTTAAAATTGTGCAAGGCATTGGTAAGGCCGAATTTGGAGTATTGTGTACAGTTCTGGTTACCGAATTATAGGAAAGATATCAACAAAATAGAGAGAGTTCAGAGAAGATTTACTAGAATGTTACCTGGGTTTCAGCACCCAAGTTACAGGGAAAGGTTGAACAAGTTAGGTCTTTATTCTTGGAGCGTAGGAGGTTGAGGGGGGACTTGATAGAGGTATTTAAAATTATGAGGGGGATAGATAGAGTTGACGTGGATAGGCTTTTTCCATTGAGAGTAGGGGAGATTCAAACAAGAGGAATGAGTTGAGAGTTAGGTGGCAAAAGTTTAAGGGTAACACGAGGGGGAATTTCTTTACTCAGAGAGTGGTAGCTGTGTGGAACGAGCTTCCAGTAGAAGTGGTAGAGGCAGGTTTGGTATTGTCATTTAAAGTAAAATTGGATAGGTATATGGACAGGAAAGGAATGGAGGGTCGGTGGGACTAGGTGAGAGTAAGCGTTCGGCACGGTCTAGAAGGGCCGAGATGGCCTGTTTCCGTGCTGTAATTGTTGTACGGTTATCTTCACTCAGCTTCACTTGCCCCATCACTAAACTGTTCCCACAATCTGTGGACTCATTTCAAGGACTCTTCATCTCATGTTCTCGATATTTATTATTTGTTTGTTTGTTTATTTATTTATTACTTTGTTTTATTTCTTTCTTTTTGTATTTGCACAGTTAATTGTCTTATATACACCAGCTGCTTGTCCATCCTGTTGGATGCGGTCTTTCATTGATTCTATTGTGTTCCTTGTATTTACCATGATTACCCACAAGAAAATGAATCTCAGGATTGTGTATGGTGACATGTATGTACTTTGATAATAAATTTACTTTGAACTTTGAACATAGGTTGATAAGTCCACAAGTAATTCAGTTCAAAGCAACAATTATAAATGCAAATAATGTACCTACAAGGCATAATTTTTCTAATTGTAAGTCAATATACATTATCAAGTAATATACACTAAGTAGCCACTTCATTAGGTACAACTGTACACCTGCTCTTTAATGCAAGTATCTAATCAACCATCACGTGGTAGCAACCCAGTGCATAAAAGCATGCAGATGTGGTCAAAAGGATCAGTGTTGTTCAGACCAAACATCAGAATGGAGAGGGAATGACTAAGTGGCTTTGACTGTGGACTGATTGTTGGTGCCAGACGGGGTGGTTTAAGTATCTCAGAAACTGCTGATCTCCTGGGATTTTCATGCACAACAGTCTCCAAAGTTTACAGAGAATGCTGTGGCTGAGAATGCTTTGTTTATCAGAGACAAGAGCAGAATGACCAGACTGGTTCAAGCCGACAGGAAGGCGACAGTAACTCAAATAACCATCTGTTTCAACTGTGGTGTGCAGGAGAGCATCTCTGAAGACACAACACGTTGAACCTCAAAGTGGATGGGCTACAACAGCAGAAGGCCACACTGGTTTCCACTCCTGTGGTCACTGTGTAAATCCATTAGTCAATTAGCCATCAATAATGAGGAATAAAGCATTCCTTTAAGCTAAAGCATTCCGGAGGAGTGCATACAGGACTGCAATAAAGAACTCCTTAGGCATTCTGGAAAAGCGCTTACAGGATTGCTTTGAGTCAGTAAACTGTACGATATTCAGACATTCATTTTCAAATCTGAATGAATATACCACAGTTCTTATTGACTTCATCATGACCTGTGTGGATAAGTGCATGCCTTCAAGAACATACCATTACTGAGGGCTACTTCTGCAGCATTCAAGACCAGTGATCCAGAACTATACAATAAGCAGTTCAGGTGCGACCTATGGAAACTTATTTTAAGAGCGAAAAATAACTCTGATTGAATTTAGAGATGGAATCGGATGCATGTCATCACTGGCAGTGTTTGCAGGTGATCGTGTGGATAGCCAGAGGCTTTTTCCCAGGGCTGAAATGGCTAGCATGAAAGGGCATAGTTTTAAGGTGCTTGGAAGTAGGTACAGAGGTGGTGTCAGGGGCAGGTTTTTTTAAGCAGAGAGTTGTGAGTGCGGGGAATGGGCTGCCGGCGGCGGTGGAGGAGGAGGAATCGATAGGATCTTTTAAGAGACTCCTGGATGGCTACATGGATCTTAGAAAAATAGAGGGCTATGGGTAAAGCCTAGGTAGTTCTAAGGTAGGGACATGTTTGGCACAGCTTTGTGGGCCGAAGGGCCTGTATTGTGCTGTAGGTTTTCTACGTTTCCAATGTTTCTTACTTTCTACAAGGTGAAACCTTACATCATGAATGGCTATGATGTTTCACTACCAGATGAGTTCAATGCCTTTTATGCACACTTTGAAAGGGAGAATAAAACTACACCCGTGCAAATTCCTATAGCACCTGGTGACACTGTGATCTCTGTCTTGGAGGCTGACATCAGAATATTTTTCAAGAGGATGAATCATCAAAAGGTATCAAGCCCTGATGGTGTACCAGGTAAGGCACTGAAAACATGTGCCAACCAACTGGTGGGAGTTTTCAAGGACATCTTCAATCTCTCACTGCCGCAGTCAGAGGTTCCCACCTACTTCAAAATGGCGACAATCATACCAGTGCCCAAAAAGAGCAGAGTGAGCTGCCTCAATGCCTATTGCCCAGTTGCACTCATGTCTACTATGATGAAGTGCTTTGAGAATTTGATCATGGCCAGAAGTGACTCCTACCAAAGCAAGGATCTGGACCCACTGCAATTTACCTATCATCACAATACAGTAAGACTACGTGGATGCAATCTCTCTGAATCTCCACTCAGCCTTGGACTACCTGGACAATAGCAATACTTACATCAGGCTGCTGTTTATTGATTACAGCTCAGCATTCAACATCATCACAGTCTCAGAATTAATCAACAAGCTCCAAAATTTTGGCCTCTGTACCTCCCTCTGCAACTGGATCCTTCACTTCCTCATCGGGAGACTAGTCAGTGTGTATCAGAAATAACATCTCCTCACTGACTCTCAACACTGTCACCCCTCAAGGATGCGTGCTTAGCGCACTGTTTTACTCTCTCTACACCTGTGACTTTGTGGCTAGGCACAGCTCAAAAGCCTTCTATAAGTTTGCCAATGACACAACTATTGCTGGCGGAATTTTAGACGGTGATGAGAAGTGAGATAGATCAGCTGGCTGAGTTGTGTCACAGCAACAACCTTGAGCTCAACATCAGTAAGATTAAGGAATTGATTGTGGACTTCTGGAACAGGAAGTTGAGGGAACACACACCAGTCCTCATCGAAGGAAATGCTGTGGAAAGGGTGAGCACTTTCCAGTTCTTGGGTGTAAACATCTCTGAAGATTTATCCTGGGCCCAACATATTGATGCAATTACAAAGAAGTCACGACTGCAGCTATACTTCATTAGGACTTTGAGGAGATTTTTCATGTCACCAAAGACTCTCATAAATTTCTATAGATGTACTGGGATGACCATTCTAACTGGTTGCATCATCGTCTGTTATGGAGGGGCCACTGCACAGGATCAGAAAAAGCTGCAGAAAGTTGTAAAATCAGCCAGCTACATCATGGGCACTAGCCTCCCCAGCATTGAGGACACCTTCAAAGTTCCATGTTCAAAGTAAATTTATTATCAAAGTACATATATGCCACCATATACAACCTTGAGATTCATTTTCTTGTTGGCATACTCAATAAATTTACAGAATAATAACCATAACATAATCAATGAAAGACCACAGAACTAGGACATCTAATCACAGTGTTGGGATAGCAAACTATGAAAATAGAAAAAGAAGAGACAAATAATATTAAATAAATAAGCAATAAATATTGAGAACATGAAATGAAGAGTCCTTGAAAGTGAAACTATTGTTTGTGGGAACATTTCAATGATGGTGCAAGTGAAGTGGGTTCAAGAGCCTAATGGTAGAGGTGAAGTAACTATTCCTGAACTTTGTGCTGTGAGTCCTGAGGCTCCTTTACCTTCTTCCTGATGGTAGCAGCGAGAGGAGAGCATGCCCTAGGTGGGGGGATTGCTGATGATGGAAGCTGCTTTCCTACGACAGCGTTTCAGTGCGGGTGTGCTCAATGGTTGGGAGGGCTTTACCTGTGATGGACTAGGTTGTATCCACTACTTTTTGTAGGATTTCCCATTCAAAGACATTAGTGTTTCCATACCAGGCTGTAATGCTGCTAGTCAATATACTCTCCACTACACATCTATAAAAGATTGTCAAATGAATCTCCACCAACTCCTAAGGAAGTAGAGGTACTGCCGTACATTCTTCATAATTGCACTTACATGCTGTGCACAGGACAGGTCCTCTGAAATAATAACACAGAGGAATTTAAAGTTGCTGACACTCTCCACTCTGATCTTCCAATGAGGACTGGCTCATGGACCCCTGGTTTCCTTCCCCTGAAGTCAGTAATCAGCTCCTTGGTCTTGCTGACGTTGAGTAAGAGTTGTTGTTATAGCAACACTCAGGCAGATTTTAAATCTCCTTTCTATATGCTGATTCATCACCACCTTTGATTCAGCTTACAACAGTGGTGTTGTCAGCAAACTTGAAAATAGCATTGGAACTTTGCTTAGCCACATATCATAAGTGTAAAGTCAGTAGAGCAGGGTTGCAAAAAAACAGTCTTGTGCTTCTGTCCAGATATTCCAGAGCTGAGTGAAGAGCCAATGAGATTGTATTTGCCGTGGACCTGTTGCTCTGGTGGGCAAATTAGAGCAGATTTAAGTCACTTCACATGCAGGAGTTGATATGTTTCATCACCGACCTCTCATCACTGTGGTTGTAAGTGCTACTGGACAATAGTCATTGAGGCAGGTTACCATGCTCTTCTTGGGCACCGGTATAATTGAAGCCTACTTGAAGCAGGTGGGTATCTCACAGTGCCGAAGCAAGAGGTTAAAGATCTGAGTGAACACTCCAGCCAGTTGATCAGCACAGCTCTTTAGTACTTGGCCAGGTAACCCCTCTGGGCCGAGTGCTTATTGTGGGTTCACCCTCCTGAAGGTTGCTCGCACACCTGCCTCAGAGACTGAAATCGCAGGATCGTCGGGGAAAGTGGGTGTTTGTAATGGGTCCCCTGTGTTTTGATGGTCAAAGCGAGCATAGAAGCCATTGAACTCATCTGGAATTGAAGCCCTGTTGTTGCCTGTGTTGCTTGATTTATCTTTATAAGAGGTGATAGTATTCAAGCCCTGTCACAACTGTCAAGCATCCTTCGTTAATTCAAGTTCAGTCCGGAACTGCCATTTTGCCTGTGGGATGGCTTTCTGGAGATCGTACCTGGACCTCTTGTAACTTTTTTGGTCACTAATCTTGAATGCATCTGATCAGGCTCTCAGCAGATTGTGGATCTCATGGTTGGGGAAGATCCTGAATGATTTTGCGGGGACGCACTCATCTACAGCTCTGTTAATGAAGTCCATTACAACCATGGTGTATTCATTCAAATCCACAGCTGAGTCCTTGAACACAGCCCAGTCCGCTGACTCAAAGCAAATCCATGACCGCTCCTCTGCCTCCCGTGACCATCTCTTTATTGTCCTAATCTCTGGAGACATGCTCTTGCTCTTTAGCCTCTGCCTGTATGTAGATAGGAGAAGGACGGCCAAGTGATCTGCTTTACTGAAATGTGGTCTGGGCATGGAATGGTAGGCCTTCATATCATAGTGTAACAGTGGTCTAGTGCATTGGGACATCTGCTGCTACAGGTTACACATTGATAGTAACTGGGCAGGGTTTTCTTCAAACAAGCTTGGTTGAAGTCCCCAACTATAATTTGAAATGTGTCCAGATGGACTGTTTCTTGATTGGAGCTGACATCATGCAGTATCACAAGTGCTTGATTATAGTCGGCCACTGGTGGTAAGCAAACTGTGGTCAAGATTATGGAGGAGAACTCCCCAGGTAAATAGAACAAACAGTATTTGACCATTAGGTGTTCAAGATTGGGGGAACAGGAGTTTGACATAATCACCACATTGGAACACTACCCACGAGTTTATCATGAAACACACATGTCCACCTTGTGCCTTTTCTGAATCAGTAGTTCAGTCCATTCGGTGAATCAAGAAGCCTTCTGATTTGACCACTGTATCTGGAATGCAGGGAGAAAGCCATATCTCAGTCAAACATAGAATAGAACAGTTCTTCATTTCCCTCCCATATAGCAATCTTGCCCTCAGGTCCTCTCCAGCAACTGTAAATTTACCAACAAGATGGTGGGTAGAGGGGCCCTCATTCCACTGCATTTCAGCCTGGTTTGGAGTCCCCCTCCTGCTCTGCTTTTGGCCATGGCAATGAATCTTCATTTATTAAAGGTACTGTACCAGCTTGGTCCACCGAGTCCTTCAGACATTTGTGAAATCTTCAGATCATAGTTGATTTGAAAGTACATTGCTAAGAGGGAAATTATATACAGCAAATTGCAGAGATATTAATTCGAAGGAGGTATATTTATAACTATATTTTGACATATTGGCTGCAGCCAACAGATCGTCACTGTGGTTCCTTGAAAAATCTTTGATTTTCAATGACTTTTCAATGTTTTCTCCACCTCCGGGACTCCCAAGTCTATCCTGAGGACTCCCAGGCCATCCTCTCGAGATCCCCCTTGAGGTTTCCAAGTCTCACTTGATATTTCTAAGTCTCTCTGCTTCTCGAAGTACCTCTGGAGGTTTCCCAGGCCTCCCTCTTGAGTTCACAATGCCTCTCTCTCGAGTTCCCCAGCTCTCTTGAATTGTCCCTGGATCTCGGGTTTTCAGGTCTCCCTGAGTTATCAGGTGCTGGCCATAGGGAGGTGGTTACCGTAGTAATCTTCGCAGCCCTGAAGAGCATTAGGCTCTGAAGTGTTTAGAGCACCTGAATTGGTTAATTGTTGTTTAACAAGAGTCATTAACCATCTAGAGTTCCTCATGTTTTTCTCGAATGACTTGCTCTTAGTAATGAGGTCTCCTGGTGCTTTCTCTTTAATCTTGTTAAATTTATTTTGATAGGCTCAGGGATTCTGTTACCTGTATTTTTTTGGCAGATGCCTGATTAATGCTAATTGCAGGGTCTTAGCTTTGAGAATGTTACTTCTTGCGCTATCATTTGATTGAACCACCAATGTTCTTTTGAAATTATTATGGATAAAATCTCATCACCATCTCTACATCAGAGTTCGACTCTGTTCCGCACTTGGGTTCCAATATAGCAACACAGACTTCCCAGCACTTTACCCATATTAGAGTTACAACTAAAATGTGACTCTGTAGATTAGATCACATTAACCATCTTTATATTACACTAGTATAGCACTTGCTTTTCTCTCTTCAGCAACTGTCTAATTCTCTTTTGAAAATTATGGTTAAATGTGCTTTTAGCACTCCCACAGGTGATAAATTCCAGATCACACCTGCTCCTGAATGAAAGGTTTCATCATCAGAGGAGTTGGCAGGAGGTCATCAGCCTCAAATATTAATTCTGTTACTCCCTCCATAGATGCTGTGTGGCCCGCATTTCCTGATTTATTTCAAGAGTCAAATGTTGGGTTTACTTCAGCTCACCAACATCAGCACAGGCACCGCATCAGGAACAAGGTGGCAGAGGCAAGTTCATGAGCACTGCAAGTCATGGTTCAAACTATGATGACTGGTAAAGGAACTTTAGACTGAGAGGCACAAAGTTTTTTAAGGTGACCGCAAGAGAAAACCTGGATGACATTAAAGAGCATTTTCCTCCTAGGATTCTTAGCACGCTGCCAGCTCAGAATACAAATTCTTATCAGCATGTTCCCACAGAAGTGCCACCACTGGTCATGGGTGCCTGACTGAAACCATTGGAACCCCTCGAGACTCACTGAGATAAATTAGGAAGATTTTTTGCATTAAGCAGTCTTTCATTTCCTTTGAGTGTAGTTGATCGAAAGGTGATTTAACTGAAATTTTTAAAGGATTTGATAGAATAGATAGAAAATAGGACATAATTTTAAAAAATTTGAGGTGGTTAAGATCAGCATTAAAGTAAAAGAGTACAATTCATGCATTGGTTAAGGCTTTCTTTATTCCAGTGCTGGTCTTTGTCTGTTAAATAAATGCCATGAAATTTTCCTTTTCTCTTGGAACAAATTAGTTAAAACCTAGATTAAATTAGTAGAGGAAGGAGTTCACATACATGTACTAAATCCAATGCCAGGGAATTGCTAAGATTGCTAAGCAACAGGCTGTACATCTGCCAACCACAAAACATTCAGTTCTCTAAGTGAAGTGGATAAAGAACTGCCTTTAATCTCCATGCCAACATTTATCTCAGAATTGTTACAACTAAAAAACCGATTAACTGGCCATTATCACAAGCTTTAACGGGTCAATTAGATCAGCAAAGAGAAAAAGACCTACATAATATTTCAGGGCAATGATCTTTCAATTTTTAAAATTTAAAGACAACTTTTTTCAGAAAAACAATACAAGAAATGCAGAGATAGTACATGTTTTTTTAAAATTGTATAGTGTCCAGTCAATTCACTCAAAGTATTGTCATCAATTATTACCATAATCCATGAGACATAGGAGCAGAATTAGGCCATTTGACCCATTGAGTCTGATTCACCATTTCATCATGGCTGATTTATTATCCATCTCATCCCCATTCTCCCGTTTTGCCATAACCATTGATGCCCTTACTATCAAGAACCTATCAACTTCCACTTTTAAAATATACCCAATGACTTAGCCTCCATAGTTGTCCATGGTAATGAATTCCACAGATTCCCCACCCTCTGGCTAAAGAAATTCCTCCTCACCTTGTTCTAAAGGGACGTCCTTGTATTCTGAGGCTGTGCCCCCTGGTCCGAGACTCCCCCACTATAGGAAGCAATCAGATTCAATGTGTACATTTACAGGCTGCTCAGAACATTCCTCACTGATCTGATTTGGTTGAAAACAATGCATTTCACTGTATATTTCGATGTACATGTGACAAATAAAGCTAACCTAATCTTTAAAATGCACACAGTTCAAGCTGAAGTTCAAGTTTCTGGTCATTCAACTGTATACCACCAAATAAAACAATGTTTCTCCAGACAAAGGAGCACAACACAGTACATATAACTCACACGCAAAACATAATATACTGTAATATTGCCTCAAATGAAATAAGAAATAGTAATAACGCCAATCATGTGGCGCCTTTGAAAAATATACCAACAGAACTTAGACCCTCCATGTCTTGTGGCAACAGGCTCTAAACTGCAGTCCTTCCCTCCATTGTCTTTGCATTGGGTGCTCTGAACTTCAGTGATCTCCTCACCCCCCACCCCAGTTTGTTTTCCTGCAGCCTGGAATATGCTAACCAACAGCATTCCATTTCAAAGATCTTTTTGTACTGGAACACCAACAAGTTTTGTTAGAACGATGAAAGCCATCAGTCTGAAATATTAACAGACATTCTTTCCACAGATGCTGCCTGACATGCTGAGAGATCCTAGCATTATTTTTTTTTTTGGTTTTAATTTAAGATTTCCTGCATCCTCAATATTTTGCTTCTGTACCTTCACATTGTTGTTGTAGGAGCTTGATGTACAGAGATTATAAGATGCGTTTTCCACAATATAAAAATAACTGTAGTTCAAAAGAACATTGTCTTCTTGTTCTCTGTGCTCCTTTTCCTGTTGACAATGTTGATGTTGGCCAGAGTTATTTCTCAATCCATGGTGCAGAGAGCAATCATGGAGTTCTAGCTGACATTGATCTCCTCTTGAAAAGCACACTCGGTATGCAATGGAATAATAAAAAACCCACAGTGGGCAATGGAAATGCAATGCAGGGCAAAGGGTTCCTTCATTCTCAATAAGTCAAGGATTTAAAATAATTGGAAATGCTCAGCTGGTTAGGCAGCACCTGCAGGGAGGGATACACATCAGTGAGCTATCATCAGAAATAACAGGAAGTTGTTTAATAGAGACGGGTAAACTATTTTATCTTTCCATGGATGTTTAGCAATTCTGTTTTTTTCTCTGTTTTTAAATGTGTTCCAGCACCTGTAGCATTTTGCTTCTGAGTAAATCAAACATTGAAATTATATTTGCTGTAGTAGGTCCAGAAGACTTAACGATAGAAGTTAAAATCAGCATTGTGCTTTATACCCAAATGTAGAGTAAAATAAGTCTGGTATCCTGTTGAGTGCCATTTCCCAACATACCTAATGCAATGCAGTCTGTATGATGAACTGTGACTTTTATTCCTGTAATGCAAGTTAGCATTAGCACATTAAACAACCTCAGATTGCTAATCTTAGTGCCAGGGAATGGGTTATTATAAGATTGCTAAGCAACTGCCAGTGCCTCAGTATAAATTGATATTCATTCAGTTCCTCTGAAGAAAAGTGGCTTAGGATCTACCTTTAATACACTCTCTGCACTCCTGATAATATCTGGCAACAAAAATTGTCATTTAAAACTCACTGCTCTCACACTTTGAATTATCTGTTGATAATTGTTAACAGATAATAACTTAACAGATAATAAATTGACAGTTAATAATTTAATAGTTCAATTGTTTCAACTGCTGGATGTTTTGCTGCCATAAAATAAAATGATCAACAATGAGAGGCTGAAGACAAGGCTTATAAAATTTGATGGCACACATACACTTAAAACAAATCCCACCTCTTTTCTTGAAGCACTGATATATGTTGTGTGGTAACGGCAGTCACAGGAACAGTATACTATTCAGAACCCTGACACCCTTTCCAGTAGCTGGTAAGATCATGGCTGGTCTGTACCTTGGCTTCAGCAATCTGTATTTTTGTATCTGCCAGGGTATCAATAGCAAGCTATTTGGCTGTGGAGAGCATCACAAGTGAACTTGATTTCACCAGATGCTTTGACATCCAAGGGAGTGTAACATCTTTCCATAATCAGTTGAAGAGACAAGTTGCTGGAATAATTGTTTTGTGATCTGTTGAGTGTTTCCAATATTTCCTGTTTTTTTTATGTTTCAGTATTATAACAAGAACAGTTATTTGATTTTCACAAAGAACTCGAATGAAATGTTTAGAAATAATTTCCATTTATGTAGTACCTTTCATAACTGCAAAAATATCCAAAAGCAATCAATTTATAGCCATGAAATATTTTTAAAGAATATTCCTTGTCGTAATATTATAAACTAACAACTTGGACATAGTAAACTCCCATCAGCGGCAACATGAAAATGGTCAAAATCTGTGCTGTTTTTACAGTGGTACTGGTATTCACTACTCTTTATCAAAATAACCATCTATTAATTTCAACCTAAAAAAGCAGAAGGGGAATTAGTTTGAAGTCTCACCTAAGGTCCACACCACCAACAGTTCACCTGTTACTCATGTCCACATGGGAATGTTGGCATGAATGCATGCTCCAATGTTGTCTCCTGTGTAACAGCCAGTGAGCCAAGGTTCAGTAGAGTGACTTGAATAGCAATGAGAGTTCAGGAACATTGAACCTTAATCAGCTCAAATTCCACTATGCCAACGAGAATCTCTAAATTAAGATCTCGTATTATTGAAAATAATCTCATCTGATTTCTTTATATCTTCAGAGAAGGAAATCTGGTGTCCTTACTGAATCTGACCTATATATAGCTCCAGTCCTTTCAGTATGTTTGACTTAACTACTCCAACTATGGTTGGACACACATGTTGCCAGTGATGTCTGCATCCATTGAGCAAACAAATAAAAGATATGTGCTGAAACAATATTGAGGTGGTTACTAATATTTTAACATTATTGAGAGTTGCTGGGTGGGACTTGCAAGATGCTCTAGTGGAGAGTCAGCACAGACCTAATAGGCTGAACAACCTCCTGTGTTGTAACCAATTTGTGACTCTATAGCAAACTGGAATTAAAGCAGAGGTTGATAGGTTTCTTGATTAGTAAGGGCATAAAAGGCTATGGGGAGAAGGCAGGAGAATGGGATTGAGAGGAATATCAAATCAGTCATGGAGCAGACTCCATGAGCCAAATTACCAAATCTGCTCCTATCTCTTATGGTCTTATGGTTTTGTGGAGATGCATCCAATTCCGTCAGAACTCAGGTGGGCATTTACCTTTTAGAAATGAAGTACATAGAAGACCATCAACATTCCCACCTAATCTCTGAATAATGATGTCATCAAGCAGAGCTCTCCATGTGTGTGAGTTACATGCGTGCCAGAAAGGTCCCTGGCTGAACTGAAAGTCTACACCACATATTGATGTTATAGACTAATCACTGAAGGAAGACAAAAATCTGCTGGAGAAAGTGGGTCGATCAGCATCTGTGGAGGCAAAGGGATGGTTTATATTTCAAATTGAGATCCTGCATCCTGCAATGTTTTTTTATGCTCCAGATTACATTTTCCATCTCTTGTATCTCTAGATCAATTGTTGACACTGGAAGATGATATTAAAGGCCTTCTGCAAATTGGGTAGCGGAAGTCCAAAATTTAGGCATTAGATGCAATACCTGAATTAGCATCCTCAATAAATGGCTAGAATGATGCCAATTTGTAATCAGAATCTGAGTTATTATCACTGACTTAGATGACACAAAGTTATTGTTTTGTGGTAGTTGTATAGTGTAAAGGCATAAAATTCCTGTAAGTCACAATAATAAATAAATAGTGCAAAAAAAGGAATAATGAGGTAGTGTTCATGGACCACCAGAAATCTGATGATGCAGAGGAAAAAACTGTTTCTGAATCATTGAGTGTGTGCCATTAGGCTCCTGTACCTCCTTCCTGATGGTAGCAACGAGAAGAAGGCATGTCCCATATGGTGAGGGTCCTGATGATAGATACTGCCTTCTTAAGGCATCAGCTCTTGATGATGCCCTTCAAGGTGAGAAGGGTTGTGCCTATGATGGAGCTGGCTAAGTTAACAACCCTTTGAAGTCTCTTCCAATCCTGTGTAATTGAGCATTTTTGGCAAATACTCTGGAATTCCTTCTGAAAGCTTTTCCCTGTTAGTCTTTTGAAAACCCTCTTATCTTTGAGACTATAATTATATTAGCCCCACCAAGCCACCTTCTCCAGCAGATCTCCCCCACCTCCATGCATGGGTCAGAACTCTTGAAAAGACAAAAGAAAACTGCAGATGCTTAAAATTTGAAATAAAACCAGACAACCTTACAATCACTCAGCAGTTCAGAGAATATCTGTGGAAACAGAAATAGAGCTAACATTTCAGGCTCAAGACACTTTATCAGAACTGGTAAAAGCAGAGAAGGTGAGGGAGGGATGGGTAGAACAAAGAAGTCTCTCCTTGTTCTCTCTTTGTTCTACCCATCCCTCCCTCACCTTCTCTGCTACTTGTAGGGTGAAACCATTGTGGCATTTAGAGGCAGATTATGCTTCTTCGTCTTTGGTATATGTTGACACTTGCAAGGCTATGGGATATGCCCAGTAGGCTAGACTATACCAATAAAAAGAGAAAAGCTAAGCCCAAAATTACAGGCAGTTAACAGGCAGAAGTGGCATGTTCTGATCTTTAGTCTCTTCTGTCACCCTAAAGTAGAAGAATTCAACATTGGGCCTGGAATGCTTTTACATACTAATACGGAAGATGGAGTCGTTACCCTTAAGCTTATGTTGGGCTTTGTTCTAAGAGTATAGGGACAGTGGGAGGCAAATGGAAGCCCAGAGTCCCACAAAGTGATCATTCATTTTGCATTTGGTTTCTCAGATTTGGTTTCTAAAGGAGAACTCAGGTTGTGAATCTCTATGATACTGAGCGATGATCTGTTGTAAATGAGATCTTTAAAATTATGTCATGACTAATAGATAGAGTGAAGATGTATTGACTTGTGGTGGAGTTCTGAACAAGGAGCCGTATATGCGTGATGCTCATTAATAAATCTAATAAATAATTCAGGAAAAACCTCTTATATCATAGTGAGAATGTGGAACATTGCCTATATGTGATTGTTGATGTAATTAGTCTAAATGCATTTAGCAGAAAGTTAGATAAGTACAAAAGTGATCAGTGTATAGAAGGTCATATTGAAAAAGAACAATGAACTTGTATGGCACATGAAAACTCATTTAGATTGATTGAGCTGACTTTTACTCATCCGAGATGTGTGCTCTATGCAATATTATATATAGTTACATTGTTTAGTCACATTCTCTTTCATTGGCTCAGGACACATTAAATTATAACTAGTTCGTAAAATTCTACAAACCTTTAAACTACTGCTCTACACAAAATCAACTGAGATGTTTTTTTATTGGAAGTGTAGACAAAAAAGACAAATTTAAGGATTCTAAAAATAGTTGTTAGAAGAGCAAAGATGTGCTTGTTTCTATGTAGCACATTGGGCCAAAATTTGTTAATTTTTGGTTTGATTGTCACAATTATTGGAAGGCCAGGACTACAACTGCAAACCTTATAGTCACTGGTAATGAATTTGGGAGAAATTTGTTTACTTAAACAATAATTAGAAGATAGAAATCACTACAACACAGAGTAGTTCAGACAATTAACATAAATGCTTTTAAGGGAGTGCTAGTTAAATATATGAAGGAGGAATGTATAAAAGATTACGTTGATTAGATAAGAATGGAACAAATCTTCTGTGGAGCATAAACATTGACAGGAACCTCGATCTCAGCTATAATTTCCAATTAACTGCAAAGTATGTGAAGAGAGTTCAAAAATATCAGAGAACTGATCTAAATATCACTTCAGATTCACTACAAAAAGAGATTTTTTTTTGTGATCTGCAAGCATCATTGTTGATTGAAACTGGGAAATCTTCAGATACACTCAGTGGCCACTTTTATAGGTACCTCCTTCACCTAATAAGGTGCTCACTGCGTGTACATTCATGGTTTTCTGTTACTGCGGCCCATCCATTACAAAGTTCGATATGTTGTATGTTCAGAGATGCTCATCTGCACACCACTGTTGTAATGTGTGGCTGCTTGATTTACTGCCACCTTCCTGTCAGCTGGAAGCAACCTGGCTATCCTCCTCTCATTTTGGGCCAAGATTTATTCATTTCCATAGATGCTGCCCGACCTGCTGAGTTCCTCCAGCATTTTGTGTGTTGCATGCAAGTAAGTGTGCTGCTTTATACTGACAATGTCAAGTTTGTTAAGTGATTTGGCTCGGTGGTGATTATCCCTAACCATGTGCACTGTACATTGGAAAGTTTTTGGGTGACAGGAGGTGAGTCAGTTGCTGCAGGATATCCAGCCTCTGACCTGCTTTTGCAGTCATGGTACTGATGTGGTTGGTCCTGTTGAATTTTGGGTCAATGGTGACCAACCTCAGAACATCACCCGCTCTATTGTCACCAAACCAGCGGTCCAATGAGGCATGTAGAATGAGTAGTCAGCGGCAGTACCAAGTGAATTATCCATTTTGGCCTCCTCCTGCAATTATTGAGCCAATCTGATATATTCATAACGTTATCAGAATTAGCATGGATTTTGGTATCACACTTCATTCCAACTGTAGTGCTGAAGGTTGCTGAGAAGCAGATGTGAACTGTTCCAATACACTTACAATGCAAATTACTCAACAAAATATAAAGTTGCCCAGGTATGGTCTGTTCATAAAGGGCAGGTTAAGTCCTATCTGGTTAAATACAATCTAGTCAGTCTGCTCTCAATTATCAGCAAAATGATGGAGGCTTCCATTTGATAGAAAACTATCAAAGTCCTCCAGATCAGTCTGTTTGTTCAGTTCCTCTACACCACTACCACTTGGCACTAGACTCCATTCAAACGTGAACAAAAGAGCTGACTTCCGGAAGCTAAGTGATGGTGGTTGCTTGTGGCATTAAGGCAAGACCTGGTGCAGCTGAAATAATCGGGAACCAAGCATAACTCTGATGCCTTGGCTTACACAGAGGAATAAGGTTGTGATTGTTTAAGGTCGATCTAGACCTCACTGCAAGAATTCCAATGGGGGGCATTGCAGACCCAATCACTTTCATCTACTTTATCAATGATCTTCCTTCTGTCACTTAGCCTGAAACAGAGATGGTTCTCCATTGTGCATTACTGAATTCCATTTTAACACTAACAGGCCACAAGACATGGGCATGGGCTGGTGGATGGTCAAATCTCCAAAGTGTCAGCTCCAATGAAGATGTTTAACCATATTCCCTTGGTATTCAATGGCACAACTATTGTCTAAGTCAGCCTGCATTAACATCTTGTGAGCTTTTGGTGGGTCACCATTGATCAGATTGGGTCAGGTGCCTGAACACTAATGCCAAAAATTGTAATTCACCCTTAATGTATTAAGTTATTAGCTAATAATGACCCGTTTGGAGACCCCGCTCCAAAAGGTACTGGAAAAACATATTTTTAAATAGTCATCAGGGTTATTTTCACGCTGATTGCCTTCTTAAAACATGAACTGCACAGTCCTGTGATTTTCTCTGATTTCTGTTTCTTTTTGCAGTAGTGCCTTGTTCAGCTTAGTCTTTTTTCTTCTCCACTGTCTGGTATAAGTTATGAATAATTTATGTTCTGAGTGTTGTCTGAATCTACGTGCCTATGATGCTGCTGCTGGCATGTCTTTCATTGTACCTCTACCTCCCCATACTTGTGCACGTGACAATAAATTCAGCTTGACTCCCGAGAACAAATGCCAGCAATCACAGCCCTTATATATCTGCTGCGAGGAAGATTGGGAAGTGAGTACACACCCACTCCCTTGACATAAAACACTACTACTGAGGTCAGGGGACACCTGTGTTCATTGTGCATAACCACATACCCGCCTTCTTATTCCTCCCGTGATCACTGGCAGCACTCGAGTCCTAAATAGTCTTGAATCACTGCAAGGAATGAGCTCTTCTCTGTAGCTTGTATTCTTGCTGCGAATCACTGAAACATGTATAGGGCACCCCCTTAATGAGCAATGAAATACACAGAGCCTTAAGAGCCTAGGTAGGAAAATGCAGACAACAGCATATACACAATAAAAAAGGAGATGTTGGAAATCCAAAATAAAAACACTAGAAATTTAACAAGTCAGAACACATCTATAGGAAGAGAAACAGAGTTAACGTTTCTCCATCAAACACCAGAGCTGGCAACTTATTGATATTGCAGTGGGGTCATGTTAATTCACAAGTCATTGCAAATTTGTTGAAGGGTTCCTCCACAATTTACTGGGAGTCAGAAGATTAAAAGTCCAACATTATTGCTCTGCTTTCTGTTGGTAAGGCAGAACTTTGAGTGCCACACATTATTATGTGCATGCATGATTTCAGTCATGCTAAAAAAAAATCTTGCTTCAGTCACTGTGACAACACCTCATAAATAAATCTTAAAATATAAAGATAAGTAGTTATTGTTTTTATTGGTGCTGCAGATCCAGGATTGGATCACCGCCTGCATTGGATCAGCATTTCCAATGAGTGTAGTGGGAAATTTAAGTAATGTCCATTACATCTTCAGCTTGATGTGAAAGCAAGCCTGGAGGACTCCTATCTCTAACACCTATACTTAATCCTTGTACGTGAATGCAAAATCTGCCCAGTTCAAAAGATGAAAGCTTCCCTTATTTGACAAAGCATGGCTACAACAATAGGTGAGGACATTTCTGCAATCAGAACAGTTACAGCATAACACCAAGGCAGGAGAAATTCCTGCAGGGCAGTGAGGTAGACACAATTTTATTTTAAAGCCTGACGTGGAGCAAGAAGAAGAAATAGCTTGCAGACATCTTGAATCAATAATTAGATCTAACTCTGCCACTGACGCTCATAAATCTCTTGAGCTTTCTTTGATTGATTTACAAGATTTACTTGATTGAATCAACTCTGTGTAACTTGCCGCTTGCCTCGCTTCAACCACTTAACTAACTTAAATTGGGCAGCTGTAAGATGGTGTGAGGAAGGAAATATTTTGCTCCCAAGTTCCAGAAATCAAACTACATTGTTTTCTTCATTTGATGTCTACAAAGTTTATGTATTCTGGGAGCAAGAGGGCAGCTAGGGGCAGGTCAACTCAAGGACAAAGGAGGGAATTTATACACATAGAGGAAGTGGGTGAGGTTGTTAATGAGTACAGCACATCCAGAGGAGGTCATGGATAATGGTGAAATTAGGGAGGAGTATTGTGATATTCAAAGGTATTTGATATTAAGAAGAAGGAGGTGTTGGCTGCCTTGAAAAACATTAAGTTGAATTAATCTCTAGGGCCTGATGGGATCTATCCCAAGATACCAAGGGAAGAGGTTGCAGGGGCCTTGAATCATATCTTTGTATCCTCTTAAGCCATAAATAAAGTGCCAGAAAAATAGGGAATAGACAATGTTTTTTACATTATTTAAGAAGGGCAAAAGGGACAAATCAGAATATTATCAACTCATGAGCCTTACATCAGTGTCAGGGAAATCACTGAGAAGATTCTTAGAGAATGAATTTACTCACACTTGAAAAAGCTTGTTATAAAGTCAGCAAGGCTAGGTGCAAGAGAGTCTCGAAAATTTGATTGAATTTTTTGGGGAAGTTACAAAGATGATTGATCTGGATAGGAATGTGGATGTTGTCTACATGCCACTTAATACAGCATTTGACAAGGTTCCTCATAGTAGTCTGGTCCAGGGGTCACGTAAAATCTGTGGGAAGTTGGTAATTTGGATCCAAAATTGGTCATAGAAGACAAGAGTATAGTCCTGGAGGAGTGTTTTCTTGGTCTTTCCCGTGACACCTAGATTCTGAAAAATGATTAATTAAAAGAGAGTCTACTCTTCATTTTGTTAGTTTGTCTACATTTTCCTGAAATCTGTTACTATTCACTACATTGTATACTTTGGTTCAGCTGAAAATGTTGTAATTATGCCCTGGATTACAAACAGTGAAGACCCCGAAGCCAACCTTTGGGGAGTAGTTCTTATGCACCTTGCCAATCCGAAAAACAACTGCTCACTGTTACCACTGATTTCAGTCCCTCGACCAATTTAACATTCACGCACTTTAATTTCATGGGAATCAATTTTGTTTACGAGTCTTTTATGTGGTACGATGACAAATGTCTTTTGTAGACATTTACAAGTTCTTGTAGTACAAGAATAACTATCACCTCAGATGAATACAGCAATTGCAGAAATCAGGTGATCTGGCACTAGTGACAAAAGCTGTAATGATATAATCATAGAATGCAGAACAAAGAACATAATAGGAATATGCCTTTCGGCCCACCAATCTTCCACTGATCATGATGCCAAATTAAACTAATACATCTTTCCCTACTCAGACCTTATCCCCCATTCCCTGCTACCTTTATTCATGTGTCTGTTAAACAATGCTGTCACATCTTCTTCCACCACTTCTCCTGGTAGTGTGTTCCATGTACCTACTACTCTGTAAAAATCTTACCTCACAAATCTCCTTTAAACGTTGCCCTCTTAAAGCTATGCCCTCTAGTATTTGATATTTCCACCTTGGGAAAAGACTCTGACTACTAATCCTATCTATGCCTTTGATAATTTTATATACTCCTGTCATTTTGTCTGTCAACCTCTGATGCTCCAGAGAAAACAATCCAAGTTTTTCCTACTTTTTCCTTAGCTAACTCTGTCTAATCAAAATCAAGTTCAACTTTATTGCTGTCTATCCCTGGTGGTGCTCAAAATTGGCAGACTCCAGATTGCAGACTCAGTTCATGAGTGCAATTTTCCTTTAAGAAAAAAGAAGCACGGAAAGCATGCTGGTCTGCAAGTAAGATTGAAACACAGAGCCTTAGAACCCCAGTCCCCACTATCCGGCTGGAGAATGTACAACTTCAAGAAAATAAAATTGAAGACCTCAGAATAGAATTGCAGTACCAGGGAGACATCAGAGACTGCTGTATACTTTGCATCATGGAAACGTGGCTCACCCCACTATTTTGGAAGCAGTGCTGCAGCCTGAAGACTTCACCAACCACAGAACAGCTGAGTCTTTTCAAGGTAGAGGAGGCGGAGTTTGTTTTATGATAAAAGCATCATGGAGAACAGACATGGCAGTTCTGTCTCAGTCCTGCTCATCTGACCTAGAACACCTAAGTGTCATTCATTTTACCTGCCGAGGGAGATTTCTCCCATCACTCCACTCTTGGCCAGTGACAGGCAGGCACTGGAGGAGCTGAGCATCGTGATCGTCAGTCACAAAATGGTGCACCATGTTGCTTTTCTAATCATTGTGGGGGATTTCAACCGGGTCATGTTGAGGAAGTCTCTGACTAACTACCACCACCATATCACCTGTGGACCCAGAGGAGCCAACACACTTGACCACTTTTACACCATCATCAAGAACACTTATCGTGCTCTCCCACATCTACAATTTGGCAAGTCTGATCGTCTGACTGTACTTCTACTCCTGGCATACAGGCAGTGACTAAGGAACAGAGACCAGTGTGAGGACTACAAAGATATAGTTAAGGGGGGCAGAGGAGTGCTCATAGGACTACTTTGAATCAGTGGACTGGACAATATTAGGGATTCATCTTCGAATCTGAATGAAAATGCCACAGTTGTCATCAATTTCAGCAAGACTTGTGTGATGACTCTGTGCTTTTGAGAACATACCGGACATAACAAAACTAATAGCCATGGATGTACCAGAAGATTTGTAGTCTGTCGAGGGCTAGATCTATGACATTCAAAACCAGTGATCCAGATTTATACAAGTCCATGTACAATCTATGGAAGGCTATTTTAAGAGTGAAATAAAAACAATTTTGATTGAAGTTAGAGACAGCATTGGATGCATGTCAACTCTGGCAGGGTTTACAGGCCATTACTTCCTACAAGGTGAAACCTAACATCACGAATGGCTGTGATGCTCCACTCCCAGATGAGCTTAATACTACTAATGCATGCTTTGAATGGGAGAATAAAATTATATAACATTGGCAGAAGTGTTCAAGGATATCTTCAATCTCTCACTGCTGCAGTCAGTGGTTCCACCTTCCTCAAAAGGCTGGCAATTATACCATTGCTCAAGAGCAGGGTGAGCTGTCTCAATGACAATCACCCAGTGGCACTCACATCTACTGTGATGAAGTGCTTTGAAAGATTGGTCATGGCCAGAATCAACTCCTGGACCCACTGCAACTGGCTATCACCATGCAATGCAATGCGAATGCAATCTCACTGGTTCTCCATTTGGCCTTGGATGACCTGGACAATATTAATACCTATGTCAGACTGCTGTATATTGATTATAGTTCAGTGTTTAACAGCATCATACCCTCAGTATTAATCAACAAGCTCCAAAACCTGGACCACAGCTGCCTGTGGTAATGAATTCCACAGATTCACCATCAGCTGGCTAAAGGAATTCCTTCTCATCTCTGTTCTAAAGAGATGTCCTTGTATTCTGAGGCTATGCCTTTTGGTCCTATACTGTCCCATTATTGAAAACATCCTCTCGATCTAGGTCTTTCAATATTCGATAGGTTTCAATGACATACCACCTCATTCTTCTAAAGTCCAGCAAGTACAGACTTGCAGGGGAATCTGGTGAAAGTTGTGTTCCCGTGTACCTTAATCCTTTGTCCTTCTTAGTTGTATAGTTTGTGTGTGTAGAAGGTGTGGTAATTAACATAGAACAAGGAATAGTGCAGCACAGTACAGGCCCTTCAGCCCACAAAGCATGTGCTGATCATAATGTGCCAAGCTACAAACCCATCTGTCTACACATGGTCTCTATCCCTCTTTTCCCTGCCTGTTCATATTTTTGGCTAAGTGCCTTTTTAACATTGCACTTAACATTGCATCTGCCTTAATATCTCCTGTGACAGTGCATTCGAGGCACCTTCCACTCGCTCTGTAAAGAAAAAAATCATGCCTCACATTTCTCCTTTAAGCTGTCTTTCACCTTGAACCTATGCCCTCGTGATCCACAGCCAAGAAAGTTCACTAGCCCCTCTACTTCCTCGGGAGGCTAAAGAGAAAAATTGACATCTCCCCTATGACTATCACCATTTTTCATTAAAAAAACATCCTATCCAAATGCACCACAGCTTTGTACGGCAACTGCTCTGCCTGTGGCTGCAAGAAACTGCAGAGCTTTGTGGACACAGCTCAGCACATTATGCAAACCAGTCTCTGCTGCTGCACACCTCGCTGCCTCAATAAAGCAGCCAACATAATCAAAGATCCCACCCTCCCCAGACAATCTGTCCCCCCCCCCCCATATAGCAGAAGACACAAAAGCCTGAAACCATGCACCACCAAGCTCAAGAACAGCTGCTATTCCATTGTTATAAGGCCATTGAATGGTTCCCTGGTATAAAATGGACTCCTGATCTCTCAGTCTGCCTCGTTATGACATTGCCCTTTATTGCCTAGCTGCTCTGCAATTTCTCTGTAACTGTTAACACTTTATTGTGTACTGCAATTATTTTATCTTGTACTACCTCAATGCACTTGTTGTAATGAATTGATCAATATCAACAGTATGTAAGACAAGTTTTTCACTGCACCTCAGTATACGTCACAATAATAAACCAATCCACCAATTTAGCATTTAACATTTTCATGCTGGGAATAATATACTATTAATTATGAGGCATTAACCCTGTTAATGCTTCTTATAATTTTATATACTTCTATCAGGCTGCCTCTCAGCAGCCAGCGCTCCAGAAAAAAACAATCCAAGTTCTTCTAATCCTTCCTTTTAGTTAATACTCTGCAATCCAAATAATATTCTGGTGAATCTCTTCCTAACCCCACAGCCTCCACATCCTGTTGGGGAGAAACTTCAGTGCCTTCTGGCAATGGCACATGGCACAGTGCTCTGGTGGCGGAGGAGGAGGAATAAATGCTTAGCATTGTCAATGAAGTGTCAGTCAGGCAGGCTGTTTAGTACTGAACAGTGTTGAGATTTTTCAGGATTGTTGGCAAAGGAAGAGTATTCCATCATGCTCTTGATCTGTGCCTTGTAGCAGGTGAAAAGGCTTTAGGGTGTCAGATGAAATTAAATGCTGCGTTAATTAGCATATTTGGTAGGATGAGTTGAGAGGAATTATAAATGGCACCATTTTATTGGGTGGGTACTGGAGGAGAGAGATTTGGGAATGTATGTTCATTGTTATTTAAGGGTGGTGGGCGAGTTAGGAAATTTATTAGCAAACCATGTGGAGGATCCTAGGATTAAACCAACAGAAGGATTATCAACTCCCTTAATAATTCACTGGTTGGAACTCAGTGGGTTTTTGTGTCATATGCTGGATACCGTGCTTTGTCAAGAATGCCAAGACATGGAGCAGTTGTCAAAGAGGCCTACCAGAATCGTACCGGGGTCCTGTTACTTCAAAGAGTCATAAAATGATAAAGGAGGTAAATAGACCCTTCAGCCCAACAAGGCCTTTAGACCATTTGCACTAATCTCATTTGATTCTCCTCATACTCCCATAAATCTCACCCCCTCCCCCTGATTCTACTACTCACCTACACTCTAGGGGAGTTTACAGTGGCAAATTATTACTTGATGATTTTTGGGAGATTAATCGTTGATACTCTCTGGTCCAGTGAACAGTGGTGGACCACAGAAGTCTGGACTGTATAAAATTCTCATGGTCATCTTCTCTGAGAGAAGAAATGTTCCTTTTAAACACAGACACTCCCCAGTTTATGCAAAGTTTCCAAAAAAATCTCCATAACCCAAAGTTTCTCTAAGTCAGATCTATAAATAAATAAAACATATTGCAATCTGATTAGGATTTTTTAAAAATAATTTCTGCACATCAGCAGTAAGTCCAGCATTCATTGCCCATCTTTGACAGCCATTGAGAAAATGATAGTCAGAGATTCACAGAGTGACAAAGCTGAGAAACAGGCCCTTTAGCTCACGAATTACATGTTACCCACCAAATACTCAATCCTGCCTTAACCATTTTATCTTCCCCACATTCCTGTCAACGCACCCTGCCCCCAGAATATACATTCTCTACACACTATTGATGGCCAATTAAATTACTGTACTGACCACACATTTTTGAAATGTGAAAGGGAATGGGAAATCCATGTGGTCACAGAGAATGTGCAGACTCTATACAGAAAACTCCACATTGGACCTGGGTCACTGGTTTGATTCAACCGAACCTCTGAGTGATGACTTGATAAAGGTTTTCAAAGTTATGAAGTGGTCTGTTGAGATGGATGCAAAGAAAATGGTTTGTCATGAAGTGTGGGTAGAAGGAAATGCTCAAAATATAACAATAAATTAATCATTAACAAATCAAATATGGGTATTAGCAGGAAATTAGTACACCAAAAATGTAAGTTCTGCTACCACATAGACTGGAGGAGGTAAATGACATGGTTAAGACACAAGGAAATATAATAAACTGTTTTCTAATTTTTAATCTATTTATCGAGATACAGTATGGAATAGCCCCTTCTGGCCCTGCGAGCAATGCTACTCAGATCCCCAAGTTAATCATTGTGCAATCACGTGACAATTCACAATGACAAATTAATGGACTGTGGGAGAAAACTGGAGCACCTGAAGGAAATCTACACAGTCATGGGGAGAACGTACAAACTCCTTACAGGCAGCAGCAGGAATTTAACCTGTGTCACCTGTGCTTTAAAGCGTCGTGCTAACTACTACACTACCGTGCCACCCTATGTTCAAGGGAGGGGTGAAAAGAGGGTTCTGTTGCAAGGAAGAAGGGGGAGAATCATTTGTGTGGTGGATAAGCATCAGCATAAACTAATTGATTAAATGATCTTTCACCTGGACTTAACACAGGGTCATGACCCAAAATACTGACTGTCCATTTCTCTCTACAGATGCTGTCTAATCTTCTGAGTTCCTCCAATAGTTTGTTTTTTTAAATAATAAATGATTTGTTTCTGTGTTATGCCATTCAATAGAAAGAGGAAATAAATAGCTGTCAGCATGCCCTTGGTTTTTCATCATCCTATTACTTCCCTTTAATTTGCAGGGTTCCTTCTGGAGTTTGAAGCCAGCCTTTGGGTACAGCCGCTACTGTCGGAATGGACGACCTACTTTAATGGATGGTTCAAAGATCTCCTAACCATGTTGCTGACAGGCATACCATGGCTCCAGCTCAAGATTGCACACTCTATGGCCTTGGCTGGTCTCCTGATGCTGTTCTCTTTGCTTCAAGCAGCCACCACCTCATGTCCCAGAAGCTGTCAGTGTTTTGATAACAATGGCAAGTTCGTGCGCTGTGCTGGCAAGAACCTGAAAGAAATACCCAAAGACCTCCCTCCTGATACTGTGTTCTTACATCTCAACTCCAACAGGATAACCAAAATACGCAACAATGCCTTCAAGGACTTAAACCTACTCAAGGAGCTGGATTTATCCAAAAATGCCATTGAGTCAATAGATATTGGAGCATTTAAAGGAATCCCTGAGAGCCTCAGGATGCTTGATCTCTCGAGCAATCAGATCCAGAGTGTACCGAAGGAAGTCTTCGGCAAAATTAAAGCAAAGGTCCGTCTTTCTAACAACCCGTGGCGTTGCGAGTGTACGCTGCAGCAAGTCATCAAGGAGTTGACCCTTGATCCAGAGACGGTCAACGATTTCATCTGCCAGTCCTCCGTTCAGGAGGAGTACACAGGAAAGCCACTCATCCAGATCCTCAATTCAGGGATAAACTTCTGCAACATTCACCAGAAGACGACTGACATCGCCATGTTCATCACCATGTTCGGCTGGTTCACCATGGTCATCTCCTATATTGTGTACTATGTGCGTCAGAATCAGGAAGATGCCAGGCGCCACCTTGAGTACCTGAAGTCCCTACCCAGCACACAGATCACCAAGGAATTTGACACAATCAGTACTGTACTATGAGATGGACTTCCCTCTGTAGTGTGACACCTATCTAACCTTAATATCGGATGAGTCAGTAAGATTCCTGGCTCAACCACAAGTGCCTAATTTGCTAATTAGAGATTGTACGCTCTTTGACTTTTTTTAAAATATTTTTTTTTGTGCATTGAAGTTCCTAATAAAGCTGCTGGAATAAATTATTGTGTTGACTTTAGTATCTGATTTAACATCATCCTCTTGACCCTACCAACCAAAGCCAGGTCCACGGGATCAGGCACAGAAACATTGACTCTTGCTCTAAAATGGAGGGGAAAAGTGTGAGGGAGTGCTTCAAGGAACAAGGCGGGGTGAGGGCTTGCTGAGGTATTCTCTCCACAACTGTGATTGAGTAATCGAAGTAGAACCAAGGCAATGAGGCTGGAAAGGAGTCCTTCTTCACCCAAAATTGGAGCTAAACTGGAGGCAACTCTTTGTGATTGGGACTGCACAGTATGAGTAATCCTGTCCAGGTTAAGAGCCGGGCTGGGAGGATAAGATATGTCTATGATTAATTGGGATGAGGTGTGGAGTGGAGGTGTCTGAAGCAGGGAAGATTTTCTCTGAGATCATTGTTGGGAGGATCCTAGTGCATTTATGGTGAGGGCCATTCCTAATGTAGAGTGAAGAAAGGAGACTTAAGGTGATGGGGATGTAGACTGGTGCAAGGCATCTTTACAAACTTCAAGAAACATCTGATACATAAATACTTCCACCAGCCAAACAGGTTTTTCTTGATAAGGAAGCCAACACACCCGACCTGCAGAATGGGCCGTGATGACGAACAGAATGAAGGGATAAGGCAAGGGAGGTGAGAATGAAACAAATAAAAGATTAGCCCAGGGAGGGTGTGAATGGTTTATAGCAGCAGAGGAGGGAATCAAGGGAAGTCCAGCGAAATGGAGAAAGGTCCTCTGACTCAAGTACATGACAGAGATAAAATGGTAGGCCTTTATGATCATGATCACATCGCAGAATGCAGCAGTAGGGGAATCAATAGCTCACATGCCTTGCTATCTCAGTTGGCCTTGGGAATCAATTTCCAGTAACAGCACTTGCTGTCCAACTGAACATAGGAGATGTGGTTAAATTATTTGTAACATAAGACAACTATAAGGTGTCTAAGTAGGAAGATTCATCCAAAATCAGTTATTTTAAGCACCTCCACAGTGATGTTGGTAGTCTGCCTCTGAAATTGATTCTGTTGGATCAACTTTGAAAGCAGAGCACAGCATATTGATAGGGTGTGCGACTATATGGCACATTTAGGCTACAAACCAGTAGGGTAGTCAACTCGGTTTGGGAAGTTTCATTCAATAGCATATTGCGCCAAGCATAATTAATTCTAATGTAACAGATCACATGATGAAATTACATTAATTTTTGACCTCTAATAGCTGAGCTGCCTGGTTGTGGGAGGTTTCCGATGCACTCTTTGATTTCAATTATGTATTCACTTCAACTAAGAATTTGCAGTAGAGCATGTGCCTTGCCCCACCCCAAACCCCAGACGGGGTGCGTGGGGTGATGAGCCTATGCAAGCACAGCAGTACCAATACAAAGATGCACATTTTGGATGGAAAGCTCTAACTTTCTCATACTCATTCTCCGTCTCTGTATATGCAGCCCACGTTGCTGAGTATTTTCAGCTTTCTCTCCATTTGTGGCTGGTTCAGCCCCTGTGTATAATTGTCAGGACATAAGCATTTCAAACCCTCGATCCTGCTCTGCCATTCAATAAGAATGCTGCTGGTCCAATCTTGGCCTCAACAATACCTTCCTACTCTTTCCTCACACCCTTTAACTTCCTGCACATTTCAAAGTCTGTCAGTCTCCAGTTTGAATATATTCAAAGACTCCACCTCCACAGTTCTTTGGGGTAGAGAATTCCAAAGAGTTGCAACCTTCTGAAAGAAGAAATTTCTTCTTATGTCCATCTTAGATGGGTAATCCCTTTATCTGAAGATATGCCCTCTATTTTATTCGCCATAGATATTTACACATACAGGACAGTGGTTCCAGTTGATTAGGACATATGGGGACCTGTACATTTTGGACCAATTAAACAACTGCCCGAATTAGCCAAAGTTTCATGGAAATAGTTAAAAATGCATAAAAAGACAAACTACCATTTAACTGAGTAACAAATTGTGTGTTAAAATGAAGTACAGAACAAATTAGAGCACTAACAATACTACAACAGTCCTATAAAACTGGAGTTCCTTACGGTTATCAAAGGAGGAATTCATCCAATGTACTCTGCCTTGTTCTTAAGATTGACTATAAATGAACAAAATCAGCACAGACACCTAGTGTAGATGATGGCTACTTACAACACCTTCAATGATTGCATCCTCCAAAAGTTCATTTTCATTGTAACATTCAAGATGTTTGCCAATACCTTCAAATTCTTTGTAGTTCCTAACTTGATGAAGTAGTGAAACCATTTCATTTTCACTTCTGGCTGTTCCTGGCATCTTGAAGCCTGAATGCTTGACACTACAGTAAGCAAAACAATTCAGAATGGTCTTACTTCTTATTTCTCCCCAACTTTCAGTGATAAAATTCATTGCTTTTTGAACACAAACTCATGCAACAGCCACTATTTTAAAACCGTTCAATCTAAACATGGTGTAGTGTTTAATTGCCACACAAATACGACTGACTCTAGTTAGAAACTTTGACAAGTCTCCTGTCCCAATATCCCAATTAAGCAGCAACTTTCCCAAATAAATGAAGGGAATCCCAGCTATCTTCTCGATTAGTTTTTATTCTTTAAGATTTGTTCCATATATGCAGCTGCCTTCATCCCATATTATTTATAAATAGCCTCCCATACGAGTTGATCCACAGAACATTCATGATCTCCCAAGCACCGCCAGAGTTCTCTCAGGAGACTTTACATAATTTCAGGACACTCTCAGTCTGGAATGAATTTCAAAACTTAATTGGAGTGTTCCCTGCTTACAAAGTGGAAATGGGTTAGGATCAAGTCAAGGGGAGGAATACCGTTCTGAAACCTCTCGTATTGGATTTGCATAGTTTCAAGAAGAGTTCAGCCTATTTACAGCAAAACTAGAAACTGCATGATGTTATGTAAAGAAGGTATGCAACTGGAAAAACACACATTCTGATTTTACAGCTGACAAGCAAAAATATTATTCTGTGCTAGGGTTATTTTTGGATCCCTAATATCAAGCTATTGAAGAATTTCAAAGAAAGGGGTTCCCCTTCCTCCACCATCAACACCGCCCTCAACCACATCTCTTCCATTTCACGTATGTCTGCTCTCACACCATCCTACTGCCACGCTACAGTTCCTCTTGTCCTCACCTACCACCCCACTAGCCTCTGCGTCAAGCACATAATTCCCTGAAACTTCCGCTATCTCCAACAGGATCCCACCACCAAGCACATCTTTCAATTTCTTCCCCCCGCCACCCCACACACTTTCTGCTTCCCGTAGGGATCACTCCCTACACAATTTCTTTGTCCATTCGTCCTTCCCCACTGATCTCCCTCCTTGCAAGAAGAACACTTGCTAAACCTGCTCTTACACCTCCTCCCCCATTACCATTTGGGGCCCCGAACAGTCCTTCCAGGTGAAGTGACACTTCACCTGTGAGTCTATTGGGGCCATTGACTGTGTCCGGTGCTCCCAGTACATTGGTGAAACCCTGTATATTGGTAGATCATAAGACTGCTTCGCTGAACACCTACGCTCTGTCCACCAGAAGAAGCAGGATCTCCCAGTGGCCACACATTTTAATTCCACTTCTCATTCCCATTCTGATATGTCAATCCATGGCCTCCGCTACTGTCGCGATGAGGCCACACTCAGGTTGGAGGAACAACATCTTATATTCTGTCTGGATAGACTCCAACCTGATGGCATGAACATCGATTTCTCGAACTTCTGGTAATGCCCCCCACTTCACCATTTCCCATCCCCTTTTCCCTCTCTCACCTTATCTCTTTGCCTGCCCATCGCCTTCCTCCCTTTTTCTTTCTTCCATGGCCTTCTGCCCTCTCCTGTAAGATTCCTCCCTTTTCCAGCCCTGTTTCTCTTTCCCTAATCAACTTCCCAGCTCTTTACTTCACCCCTTCGCCTCCTGGTATCATCTTGTGTTTCTCCCTCCCCCTCCCCCACCTTTTAAATCTACTGATCTTTTTTTCTCCAGTCCTGCTGAAGGATCTCAGCCCAAAACGTCGACTGTACTTTTTTCCATACATGCTGCCTGGCCTGCTGAGTTCCTCCAGCATTTTGTGTGTGTTGTTTATGGAACAATGTGTCTGCTACATCAGAATGCCACCAATACATGTTCAACATGTATATTGACATGGAGCAAAGCAGAATGTGGGTAAGAGCTGCAGAGATATATTTATGGCAATTTAATTCATACCCTGCAACACCTCAGACAATGTATGTGAAAAAAATGCAAATACTGTATGTTCAGGGCATATTTTCAACTTGCAATTCCAAATGAGTATTCAAGGGTAGGGTGGCACAGTTCTGGGAACCCATGTTCAATCCTGACTTTGACTGCAGGCTGTGTGGAGTTTGCATGTACACTTCGTGATCTCCAGGTTCTCCATCTCAAAGGCATACAGGTTAGTAGGTTAATTGGCCACTGTTAATTACCCCTGTGCATGTAGATGAGGGGTTGAACCCACGGGGAATCAAAAGGAATTTGGGGAGAATAAAAACGGGTGGTTGATGATTCAGTGAGCCAATAGGCCTTTTTCCAAGATGTGTCTCTCAGTGCCCCATGATTCTATGACAAAGCAAAACTCCTCCTGTACCTTACTTAAAATAAATATACTCTAGTGAAATCCTGGATAATATTTAAACTAGTACTACTAAGAACAAGTGAGTGCTCCCTTCCTACCAATATCAATAAAATGCAATTGTTTGATTGTTTGATTGAGTGCAGTATGTAGGAGGCTGCTGCAATTTCTAAATCCTACATGTGATAGTGCTGCTTTTACACTTCAACAGGACTTTATTAGCTATAACGATGGCCTATAAATGGAGCTTTATAAATGGAAGTCCTTGTTCTTTAAATCACATTACATGCTCACCATAGAACTAAATAAACTAGCAGTGTAATGACTGTCAGAGTTGGGAAGACATATTGCAGGCAAGTGAAGCAACAACCTACGCAGACACAGCCAGTGACATCTCTAGCACATCATTCTGCATTCATTGAGGGAGAATTGTTCTTCCAGACACTCTCTTTGAATTGTGGCAAAGACCCTATGGACCAGAGCTCAGTTTAACCATTTAACATGTTGGTAGGTTAACTACTTAACATTAATTGCCACCAATATGTGGGCGTGCGGCAGAATCAGTGGAGAGTGGATGAGAATGTGGGAAAATCAAAATATTGAATTAACGTAGGATTAATGTGCATAAGTGGATGGTCAGTCAGACTTGGTATGCTGAAGGGTCTGTTTTGTTCTGTGTTTCTTTGTCTTTCCGTAACTATGAATCTTGAACTAACCATTTCAGATTCAGATCGAGATTTATTTATCACATGTACATTGAAGCTTACAGTGAAATGTATCATTTGCATTAACAACCAACACACCCTGGATGCAGCCCACAAGTATCGCCACACATTCCAGTGCTGATATAGCACGCCCACCGTGCTCAGTAAAACACAGAACACAACGAAATAAGCATTCCAAGCAAGAAAAGCAAATTATGACCAGTTCTTCCCTCCCTCCCACTCACCCACACACATATAAGGTCCTCTAGCCCCAAGACCCTCTTCAGCCTCCAGCGGAGCCATGGGTCCCAACTTCCCCAGTGGATTCATAGAGATTTGCAGACTTGGAGCTCCAGCCACTGGGCCTCAACTTCTGGACTTTCAATCAGCCTTCAAGCTTTGATCCGGACCTCTGATCGACCTTCGGACTATGTGCAATAGCATCTCTGTTATTTTGATGTCAGCATGCCAAAAGGTAATTGGCTCTTGCAGATGTAGGGCTCTCAGTACAATTAACTGTGGTGTTAACTGTTCAGGCTAACAAAATGGCTTCTCTGTATTGTTACTTAATGCTGTAATGGGTTTCTGTAGCTGGAATGTTTGGGTTATAACTGCAGATAAGGGGGAAACTAACGAATGGAGAATTGTTATGCTATCTTGTATGTGTGAGCTAAGCGGGAGTTCGTGATCTTTTTTGGGAGGTGAGTGAGGAGGATGGACGTGTGAGGAGCAGACAGCGGTTCCAGGGCAGCAGATACTGGACATCGGCGGTTCGGACGGTGGCCAAAGGCTCAGAAGGTCGTTGTGGATGGAACCAGAGGCGTGAGCTCCAACGTATTAAAATACTATGTGCACAGACTGATAAACTTACTGATTTGGCGCCTTTAAGTTATCTATTTCTACTAACACATCACTAAGAAATAACTATAAAGTTGTGATTATTTACTCGCCTTTGGTGTATTGTCTGATATTTGGTTGCGAGCGTGTACTGGTGGGGGGCATTACACTGTATTTACACCGAAGTATTGCACTGTTGGTGGGGCAATGGCGGTTCACCCTAGGTGAACGGGGGTAAATTGGAGGCATGGATGCTACACAGAATAAGAACTTAGGTGTTTCACCAGTCTCAAAACGAAAGTCAGATCCATATGCAAAATGATTATAAGTTAGAACCTTTCCAACTGCTGCCTATATGTACCACTCTAAGGAGACTGGCAGTAGAGGGTCTTATAAATTCTGGAATATCTGCAAACATGAGGGCTCAAACCTCATCAGCAGCTACCAAGCAGGAGGAAGAAGAGGAAGGTAGGAAGGAAGGGAGGTTTTAGAATCAGAAAATAACTTTTCAAACTGTGCTTCCAATGAACATAATCAAATATTCCCAGTTAGAACTACTGCAGCTGAAAACCACATGGGTACTTCAGTAAGCAGCATCGTTTTAAGATGTTTAAAACAGTCTATCTATACGCACAATTAACGAACCTTGGACAGCAAACTCGGGTTGCGGGTGCAGTTCCTCTTTAAGAAAATGGAAGCAGGGATACTGCGTTGGTCTACAGGTATGATTGAAACACAGGCCTTAGATTTCCATTCCTGACTATCCTGCTGGCAAATGTACAGTATCTGGAAAATAAAACTGAGACCTCAGAGCAAGATTGCTGTACCAGAGGAACAGAGGTACTCTGCTTTACAGAAACATTGCTCACACCAGCAATTTTGGATGCTGCATTGCAGCTCATTTGCTTCATCATTCTCTGAAAACACGGGACAGCTCAGGCTTTTAAAGATAAAGGAGATGATTAACTTATCATGGTGTACAAAAGTGGAAGCTCTGTCTCAGTCCTGCTTACTTGACCTGGAACACCTAGTGGTCAAATGTCTCAATTTTTATTTGTTTCCTGCCAGCATCCTGATAGCAGTGTACATTCCTTCTCAGGTCAATGTCTGGCAGACACTGGAGGAGCTGAGCAGTATAATCAACAGGCACAAAACTAGGCAGCCTAATGCTTTCCCTATCATTGCAGGAGATTTCAAACAGGGCAACTTGAGGAATCTGCTGAACAATTACCACAAACATATCACCTGTGGAACCAGAGGAGACAACATACTTGACCATGATTACACCTCCAACTTACTGTGCCATCCCATGCACAGATTTTGGAAAGTCTGATCACCTGGTTATACTTATAGTCCCAACATATAGGCAGACTAAAGACTGCAGTACCAGTGATGAAGACCAAGAAGGTATGGTCAAGGAGTCAGAGGAATGTTATTTAAGAGTGAAAAAAACAATTCTGATTGAAGTTAGAGACAGAATCGGATTCATATCAGCTCTGTCTGAGTTTGCAGGCCATTATCTCCCACAAAGCAAAACCAAACTTCATGAATGGCTGTGATGCTTCACTCCCAGATGAGCTCACCGTCTTTTATGAATGCTTTGAAAGAGAGAATAGAACTACGCCTGTGCGAATCCCTGAAGCATCTGGTGAACCTGTGATCTTTATCTCAGAGGCCAATATCAGAACATCTTTCAAAAGGGTGAACCCTCACAAGGTGAAAGGCCCTAATGGTGGACCTGGTAGGGTTCTGAAGACCAACTGTTCAAAGTGTTCAAAGACATCTTCAATCTCTCATTGCTGCAGTCAGAGGTTCCCATCTGCTTCAAAAGGCCGACAATCATACCAATGCCCAAGATCAGCCTCAATGACTGTTGCCCAGTGGCGCTCATATCTACTGTGATGAGGTGCTTTGAGAGGTCAGTGATGACTAGAATCAACTCTTGCTTAAGCAAGGATTTGGACCCACTGCAATTTGCCTATGACTACAATATGTCTACAGAAAATGCAATCTCACTAGCTCCCCATTCAGCCTTGGATCACCTGAACAATAGCAATACCTATGTCAGGCTGCTGTTTATTGACTACAGCTCAGGGTTCAAAACAATCATACCCTCAGTTCTAATCTACAAGCTCCAAAACCCAGGCTTCAGTATCTCCCTCTGCAACTGGATCCTTGACTCCTCACCAGTAGACCACATTCTGTGTGGATCGGAAATAACATCTGCTCCTTGCTGACAATCAACACTGGCGCATCTCAAAGATGTGTGCTTAGCCCACTGCTCTACCCTCTCTACATCCACAATTGGGTGGCTATGCACAGCTCAAACGCCTTCTATAAATTTGCCAATGACCTAACTATTGTTGGTCGAATTTCAGATGGTGACAAGGAGTACAGAAGTGAGATAGATCAGCTGGTTGAGTGTTGTCTAAACAACAACCTTGTTCTCAATGTCAGTAAAACTAAGGAGTTGATTGTGGACTTCAGGAAGGGGAAGTCCAGGGAACACACACACATAGAGGGATCAGAAATAGAAAGGGTGAGTGGTATCAAGTTCCTAGAAGAAGGGATGTGATGCTGAGGATTTATAAGGCACTGCTGAGGCCTCATCTTGAGTACTGTGAACAGTTTTGGGGTCCTCATCTAAGAAAAAATGTGCTGGCATTGGAGAGAGTTCAGAGGAGGCTCACAAGGATGATTCCGGGTATGAAAGAATATGAGGAACGTTTGATGGCTCTGGATCTGTATTCGCTGGAATTTAGAAGGATGAGGGGGATCTCACTGAAACCTTCCGAATGTTGAAAGGCCTAGACAGAGTAGATGTGGAAAGGATGTTTCCCATGGAGGGGGAGTCTAGGGCAAGAGGGCACAGTCTCCGGATAGATGGGGCAAAGAAATTTTGTTAGCCAAGGGTGGTGAATTTGTGGAATTTGTTACCACAGGCAACTGTGGAGGCCAGGTCATTAGGTGTATTTAAGGCAGAGCTTGATAAGTTTTGATTGGACATGGCATCAAAGGTTATGGGGAGAAGGCTGGGGAATGGGGCTGAGGAAGGGAAATAAAAGGGTCAGCCATGATTAAATGGCGGAGTGGACTCGATGGGCCAAATGTAGGCCCAATATATTGATGCAGTTATAAAGAAGGCATGACAGTAACTACATTTCATTAGGAGTTTGAGGAGTCTTGGTAGGTCACCAAAGACACTCTCAATCTTCTACAGATGTACCATGGAGAACATTCTAACTGGTTGCATCACCATCTGCCATGGCTGGTCCTCTACACAGGATCAGAAAAAGCTGTAGAAAGTTTTAAACTTAACCAGTTACATCATGAGAACTGACCTTCCCGGCACCCAGGACACACTGAAAAAGCAATGTCTCAAAAAGGTGGTGGCCAACATCAAGGAACTTCATCACCCAAAACAGCCTCTTCGCATTGCTACCACCTAGGAGGATGTAAAGGAGCCTGAAGACACACACTCAACGTTTCATGAAAGCTTCTTCCCCTCTGCTATCAAATATTTGAATGGACAATGAACCCATGAACACTACCTCAGTATTTTTCCCTCTCTTTTTGCACAACTTATTTAATTTTATTTTTAATATATACTTCCAACTGTAATTTATAGTTTAAATTATTATTCTGCAAAATTACTAATTTCGCAACATACACCAGTGATATTGTACCTGATTCTGATTTTGAAAAAGCAGGACCTCATGGGTAGTAATCTCTGGATTGCTGCCTGTGCCATGCGCCAGTGAGAGTAAGACTAGTGGAAAATTATAGTGTGGCTGCAGAACTGGTGTGGGGGGGAGGCAAGGTTTCAGATTTGTAGATTGTTGGGATCTCTTCTGGAGAAGGTATAACCTGTATGAAAGGGACTGGTTACACCTGAACTTGAGGGGGTCCAACTGCCATTGCAGGCAATTTGCTAGAGCTGTCGGGGACAGTTAAACTAGGTTGGCAGGAACATAGGTTAGATGTTGGAGTAGTTGATAGAAAGGTAGATGCAAGGTAGAGACTGATGAAGGATACACAGTCGATAGGGCATAAATGAAGTCAATTAGATGGGTTGAAATATGTCTAATGCAAGAAGCATTAGGAACAAGTGTGATGAACTTAGAACTCAGTATATGGAATTACAACAGAGACTTAGGTGTCACAAAGGCAGGAATGGCTGCTGGATGTTTCGGCATTTAAAAGGAATAGGGAGGGAGGTAAAAGAGGTAGGGAGTGGCGTTGCTTATCAGGGATAGTATCGCAACTGTAGAAAGGGGGGATATCATGGAGGGATTGTCAATTATGGTGGAAGCTGGAAACAAGAAGGAACAATCACTTTATCTAGGGCTCCTAATAGCAGCAGGGAAACCGAGGAGCAGATTGGTAGGCAGATTTTGGAAAGGTGCAACGATAGTGGGGTTGTGGGAATGAGTGACTTCAACTTCACTAATATTGATTGGCACCTCCTTAGTGCATGAGGTTTGAATAGGACAGAATATGTTAGGTGTGTCCAGGGAGGTACCTGACACAATATGTGGACAAACCGACTAAAGGAGAGGCCATACTAGATCTCATACTAGGCAATGAAGCCAGTCAGGTGACAGATCTCTCAGTGGATGAGCTTTCAGAAGCAGTAACCACAACTCCCTAATTTTTAACAGAGCCTTTGACAAAAATAGGAGCAGACTGTATGAGATTGTTTTTAATTACTAGATGGTTAATTCAATACTATCATTCCTTCAAATCTAATCAATAAGCTCTAAGACCTAGACTTCAATACCTTCTTGTGCAACTGGATCCTTGATTTCCTCACTTGACGACCCCAGTCAGTTCAGATTGGCAACAACATCTCCTCCATAAACACCATCTACACAGGTGCACCACAAAACTATGTGCTTAGCCCTTCTGCTGTACTTGCATTATACGTGTGACTGTGAGGCTAAGTACAGCACCAATGCTATTTTAAGTTTGCTGATGACACCATAGTTGTGGGTCAAATCAAAGGTAGTGATGAATCAGCGGATAGGAGGGAAATTGAGAATCTGGCTGAATGGTGCCACAACAACCTCTCACTCAATGTCGGAAAAACCAAAGAACTGATTATTGACTAAAGGAGGAGGAAATTGGAGATCCATGAGCCAGTCCACATCAGGGGATCAGAGGGGCGGCAACTTTAAATTCCTCGATGTTATCATTTCAGAGGATCTGTTCTGGGTCCAGCACATAAGTGTCATTACAAAGAAGGCACGGTGGCATGTCTACTTTCTTAGAATTTTGTGAAGATTCAGCAAGTCATCTAAAACTTTGACAGATTTCTATAGGTGCACGGTGGAGAGTATACTGACTAATTGCATCATGGCCTGGTATGGAAACCCAATGCCCTTGGACAGAAAATCCTACAAAAAAAATAGTAAATACAGCTTAGTCCTTCACAGGTAAAGCCCTCCTCAACACTGAACACATATACTAGGACGCTGTCGCAGGACAGCAGCATCCATCGTCAAAGACTCCCACCATTCAGACCATGCTCTCTTCACACTGCTGCTGTCAGGACCCCCATCACCAGGTTCAGGAGCAGTTATTACCCTTCAACCATCAGGCTCTTGACCAGAGGGGATAAATTCATTCATCTTCACTCACCCCAACATTGAACTGATCCCACAACCTATGGATGCCCTTTCAAGGACTTTTCAACTAATTTTCTTGATATTTATTTATTTTTTATATTTTTTTTCTTTTTGTTATCCCTTTGAATTTTGAATTATGATGCAATTAGGCAGTAACTTGGGAGTGTTTGAAATGGAAATGTAGATATTATTTAGGGGGCACTTCCAAGGGGTTCTGACACATTTGTCCCATTGAGCTAGAGAGAGAATGGTAGGGTGAAGGAATCATGGTTGACAAGAGAGGTGGAACATTCCTTCAAGAGAAAGAAGGAAGCATACTTAAGTTTTAGAAGTAAAGGTCAGACAGGACTCTTGAGAGTTATATAAGATAGCCAGGAAGGACCTTATGAATGGACTTGGGAGAGCTAGAATGGCACATGAGAAGGTCTCGGCAAGTAGGATTAAGGAAAACCCCAAGTCATTCTACATGCTTTTGAAGAACAGAAGGATGACTAGAGTGAGAGTTGGACCAATCAGAGGTAAAAGAGGAAACACCTGGAGTTGGAAGAGGTAGGGGCGGTCCTTAACAAATACCTTGCTTCAGTAATCACGAGTGGGAGGGACCTTGACGAACATGGGGTCAGAGTAAAACAAGCTAGAATATGTTGAAGTTAAGAAGGAGGATATGTTGAAATTTTTTTAAGGACAGCTATGTCCCCAGGGTTGGATGGGATGTACCTGAGGTTACAGTGGGAAGTGAGAAAAGAGATTGCTACGCCATTGGTGATTATCTTTGTGTCCTCATTGGCCACAGAAGTAGAACCAAAAGATTGAAGGATGGAAAATATTATTCCTTTATTCAAGAAAGATAACAGGGATAACCCTGGAAATTATAGATTTATGATTCTTAGATCAGTGGTGGGCAACCTGTTGGAGAGGATTCTTAGAGAAGTTCTCCAAATGGTCGTAAATCCTATCTCTAAGAATCCTCTCCAACAGGTTGCCCACCACTGATCTAAGAATCATAAATCTATAATTTCCAGGGTTATCCCTGACAGGGATCATCAGGATGGCTCTGTGAGGAGCAGATTGGGTCTCCTAAGCCTGATTGACTTTTTTGAGGAAGTGACAAAACAAATTGACAAAGTTAGAGCTGTAGATGTGGAGTATATCAATTTTAGTAAGGAAATTGACAAAGTTCCACAAATGGTAGGCTTATTCAGAAAGTCAGAAGACATGGGATCCAAGAAGACTTGGCTGTATAGATTTAGAATTGGCATGCCTATAGAAGATAGAAAGTGATTTTAAAAGGAGCATCTTCTGCTTGGAGATCAATGAACAGTGGTGTTCCACAGGGATCTGTTCTGGAACCCTTGCTATTTGTGATTTTTATAAAGGACTTGGATGAGGAAGTGGAAGGATGGGTTAGTAAGTTTGCAGATGACATGCAGGTTGTAGATAATGTAGAAGATTGTCATAGGTTACAATGGGATATTGACAGGATGCAGTGCTGAGCTGAGAAGTGGCAGATAGCGTTCAATCTGGAAATGTCGGAAGTGATACACTTTGGAGCGTTGAGCTCAAAAGCAGAGTACAAGATTAATGACAAAATTCTTAGCAGTGTGGAGGAACAGAGGGAATTTGGGTCCATTTCCATAGATCTCTCAAAGTCATCATGCAAATTGAGAGGGTGTTTAAGAAGATATATGATGTGTTGCCCTTCATTATTTGAGGAACTAAGGTCAAGAGCTGCAAGGTAATGTTGTAGCTCTGTAAATCTCTGGTTAGATCATACTTGGAATACCATGTTTAGTTCTGGTTACCTCATTGTAAGAAGGATGTGGAAGCTTTTGAGAGGGTACAGAGGAGATTTGCCAGTATACTCTGGATTACAGAACATGTCTTATGAGTAAAGGCTGAGCAAGCTAAAGCTTTTCTCTTTGGAATAATGGAAAATAAGATATAGTTGACTAAATAAAGCTGTATAAGATGATAAGACCATAAGGTATAGGAGCAGGAATAGGTCATTTGGCCTATCAAGTCTGTTCCACCATTTCATTATGGCTGATCCAAATTCCCTCTCAGCACCAGTCTCCTGTCTTCTCCCTAGTCTCTTCACCACTAGTCACTGGCAGCCAGACAGAAAAGGCTCCCTTTATTCCCACTCTTTGCCTCCTGTCAATCAGCCATTGCTTTATCCATGCTAGAATCTTTCCTGTAGTACCATGGGATCATAGCTTGTCAAGCAGCCTCATGTCTGGCACCATGTCAAAGACCTTCTGAAAATCCAAGTACACAACATCAACCAATTCTCCTTTGTCAATCCTGCTTGCTATTTCATCAAAGAATTCCAGCAAATTTGTCAGGCAACATTTTCCCTTGAGGAAACCAAGCTGACTACAGCCTATTTTATCATGTGCCTCCAAGTACCCCGAGACCACATCCTTAACAATCAGCTCCAACCTCTTCCCAGCCACTGAGGTCAGACTAACTGGCCTATGGGTTCCTTTCTTCTGCCTCTCTCCTCTCCTTGAGGACTGTAGATAGAGTGGACAGCCAGTGGCAATGTCAAATATGAGAGACATACCTTTAGGATGGTTGGAGGAAAGTCCTGTGGGAATGTCAGAGGTAGTTTTTTTTTACATAGAGTGGTAAGTACATGGAATTCACTGCAAAGATTGGTGATATAGACAGATGCATTAAGGATATTTATTTATTTTATTTTATTTATTGATACTACGCGGATTAGGCTTTTCTGGCCCTTTGAGCTTCACAGCCCAACAACCCCAGCAACCTGAGTTAACTCTAATCTAATCTCTAGGCAATTTACAATGACCAATTAACCTACCCAGTGCATCTTTGGACTGTGGGGGGAAACTGGAGGACCTGGAGAAAACCCAAGCATTCCACAGAGAGGATGTATAGAGACTCCTTACAGAGGACTGTAACAGTGATGCACTGACCGCTACACTACTGTGGTGCCCAGAGATTCCTCTATAGACACATGGAAGAAGGAAAAGTTGAAGGCTACGTGGGAAGGAAGGGTTAGATTGATCCAGTTGTAGGTTAAATGGTCAGCGTGACATCGTGTGCTGAAGTGCCTGTACTGTGCTGCCCTGTTCTATGTTCCATGCTGTATGTTCACGTTCTTGTCCACCTGTTTCTCCTGTGTCCTGCTGAGAAGAATGTCTCATCTTCCTCACCTCTTGCCCTCTCTGCTCATCTCCTTGGTTCCACAGGCTGGGGGTTTAGCCTCCAGAGATAGATTTGAGGGAAAACATCACTCTGCTAAGTAGTCTTCTCTAGTTCTATGACAGTGTTGAAAGGCAAAGAGGTTAAAATAGAAAAAGAGGATGAGGGAGAGAAGTACTGATAGATAGTGACATGCAATGACAGGTACTAACAGAGCCCACAGACGTTAGTATAATCTAAAATCATGATCAACACGACAGCTGAGACAGATGGACACAGACAGATACCCTTCAGTCACTTTCTGGCAACAAAAGCTGCGAGCTAGAAATATCAGATACTGATATGTGCCATTAACTACAGATGGGCAAAGTTACAGATGGGCTGGCATGCCAGGAATTGGACATCTGCCTTGTTTTCTTTCCCTTCCATTTGACTGGCTTTACAGTCTGCAGATTTAGCTCATAAACTCACAGATGAATGCATAGCTGCCATCATGACATATGTATGATGAACTGATGGTGTGTTAAGACTACACTAAAGCAATTGATGCAATTAAAAAAAATAATTGCACATTCAATTAGGAGCTGACGTTTTCAGGCAATGTAGCCAAATGGTCTGCAAAGGAAAGAAAGACATATGTTTCCCCAATCCCGATTGTTCCAAAGTGAGTTACTATAAAGGAAGTGCTCGTGTAGTATGGTTATCAGCTGTAATACAGGAACTGCAGCAGCCAATTTCTGCATAGCAAAATATTACCCTGGAAATGGTCTGATGTTTGTAATGGAGACACAAAAGGCTGCATATACTGGAATCTGGAGCAACAGGCACGATACTGGAGGAACGCAGTAGGTCAGGCAGCTACTATGGAGAGGAATAACTGATCAACATTTCGAGCTAAGACACTTTATCAGAACTGGAAATGAGGGGGCAAGAAGCTAGAGTAAGTAGGTGGGAAGAGGGGAAGGAGTACAAGCTGGGAGGTGATGGCTGAAGCCAGGTGAGGGGAAGTGGGTAGGTGAGAGGGGGAAGAAGTGAGAAGCTGGGAGGCGATAGGTGGATTAGGTATGGGGCTAAAGAAAATGAATTGGATAGGAGAGGATAGTGGACCATGGGAGAAAGGGAAAGGGAGGGACACCAAAGTGAGGAGATAGGCAGGTGAGGAGAAGGGAAGGGGTAAGAAGGGAGCCAGAATGAGGAATAGAAAAAGAGAGGAGGGGGAAGTGGTGAAACTATTAGAAGATAAAGAAATCAATGCTCATGCTGTCAGGTTGGAGGCTACCCAGATGGAATATCAGGTGCTGTTCCTCCAACCTGAGAGTGGCTTCATCATGATGATAGAGGAAGTCATAGATTGACAACTCATAAGAGGAGTGAGAAGTAGAATTAAAATGGGTGTACACCAGAAAAACATGCCTTTTGTGACAGACAGAGAGAAGGTGCTCAACAAAGCGGACCCCAATCTATGTTGGTTCTCACCAATGTAAAGGACACCGCTCCGGGAGCACCACATATAGCAGACGAGGCCAACAGACTCACAGGTGAAGAGATATGTGTGAGGGAATGGTGGTGGTGATGGAGCAGGTGTACAGGCAGGTGTAGCACTTGTCCAGTTTTCAAGGGACAGAAAGTCTCCTCTCTCTGTAACAGAGCGATCTCACCAGTGATAAAAAGGCAGTCTCCCCTCTCTGGCAGCAGAGCAATCCCCCAGCGATGAAAGGCAGGCAGCCAGTGTTTCAATCGGCAAACAATGTAAACCTTAATCGGTGAAGTTGAGTTAAAGGCCGGCTTGCAGCCTTCTCGCCACAAGGTTCCCATTCTCTGCCTCTGCCTCCTGGAATCGCCTCAGAGACTGCAGGGGGCTGGAACACCCAAACGATCTCCAAACTGCAAACCACAGACTCCAACGGTTCCAGAATCACGCTCAAGATGAAAAACAAGTGTGAAAGACATAAAGAAGTGAAATATAAGGTTTCATGATCTACCCAGAAGATGTCGACTGAAGGAGCATTGTATGCAGGTGCCATCTTACATAAACTCTGACAATATGGCATCCTTGGGACTATGACAGGGCCAGGCCAGCATATTTTCCAGACTTTGGGATGTTGCACAAACACATTTCCATTTCACTTTATATGCTACACAGCAGCATAATGAAAGTTCCAGTGAAGCCGGGTAGTTTAAAAAGAATGGGAAACAGACAAGAATTCTGGATCCTGTCTCTGACTGCAACCCCACCCTCCCTCCCAACACCTAGAAGTTCTGAAATGCACCACAGCCAACTGAGCACTCCAGATCACTAGCCCCAGCTGTACACCTAATTCACACTCTGTACTCCAGCTCCCCATCACATTCTCTCCAGAGCTTTCACATCTTTGCTAAAGTATGACGCACAGAACTGGCACAATATGTATGTGGACCATCTAGTGCTCCATAAGGATTTGTCAGAACTTCCTTATTTTTTTGTTCATTGCTTCTGGACCTGACACTGTTTTTAACCAATTTCTTAAACCTTCCTGCTACTTTCAACCACATTTAGCCCAAGTCTCTTTGTTCCAGCAACCCTTTCAGGATTCTGCCCTCTAGTTTATAATGCTCATTCTCCTCTTCACAATGTAACACTTATCATTAATTAATCTCACATCTTGTATGACAACTGATACCTTAAATACACACGACCATAATTACACTGTATTTTCCAAACATCTATTGTAATATTTAACACTTGTTAATACTTGTTAATCACACTGCAGTTACAATTACATATTACTGAATACTATGAACACAGTCATTTTGTTTCACTTTAATTTCTTCTTGGCTTCTCTCACTTGTGCCCCTGCTCTCGCGCTTGCAACCTGACACCCCATTGATACTGGAATCGTTGACTTTAATGCCATTACTGAAGCGATTGCAATCCTCTGGAAAGGCACACTTGGCAAGGAGGGAGCAGTGAAAGCTAAATAGACAGCACAGTGGTATAGTTAGTGGAACTACAATATTATGGCTCCAGAGACCCAGGTTCAAAGGTTCATTTATTATCAAACCATGTATTCATATACAACTCTGAAATCTGTCTTCTCCAGATAGCCACAAAATAAAGAAATAACGTGAAAGTCATTCAGAGAGAAACATCAAACCCATCCCCCTGCACAAAAAAGAACGGCATCCCAATCATCAACCCTAAAACTCCCCCCACCACACAAACTGGACGAAAAACATTGATCCACAAAAATAACCCCTGCACTGCACAAAGTACTAACAGAACACTCCCCTCCCCTCACACAACAAAACAGAAAAGGAACAGGCGGTAAAAAACCCCCACAGAAGATAAAAACCATACGTCTGAAAAAGTCCATAGTCCATATCTGCAACAGTCCAATCCATAAACGCAGAACTACAATACCATTCTCCGATATCACCGACATTCATCGAAAGAGCAGGACACTACACAAGAGAGAGGCCTACCCGCCCTCCACAGCGAGCCACACCGTGTTAGGCTGCTCACAGGCTCCCTCTCCAGTAGCGATTAAAAGGAAGGCAGCTGGCGCTGAACTCTCACATGCCACCGACATTTGCCTCGATGCTCAGTCTTCCTTGAGTGACGCTTTAATCAGCAATTAATGGACACTTTAACCGGCAAAATGGAGTTCAGTGCTAAACTCTGATGCTGAACAGAGTCTGCAGACACATGGGGTGTTTCCCCCTCCCCCCCACCACCGGGTGCTTTGGTTTTCTCCCATATTGCAATAACATGCAGGATGGTAGGTTAATTGACCACTGCAAATTGCTTGTGGTCTGTAGGTGAGTGGTGGAATGCAGAGGTACTTGATGGGGAAGGCTTGTAGAAAAAGGTTACAGGGAAAATTAATGGTGGATTGGAATGTTCTATGAACCAGCAAAGATATGATGGGGCATAATGACCTCCTTCAATGTTGCTAGGAAATATGGAAATATAGAAATTCCAAATTGCCAGTGCTGATGAAGGGTCTTAGCCCGAAACATTGACTATTTATCTCTCTCTATAGACACTGCTTGACCTGCTGTGTTCCTCCAGCATCTACCAAAGAGATCTGCTCCTGCTAAGATGCTTTGAACTTGGTTTTGCCATACGCGATATTCTGTTTTGTTGGAGAGACAAGTACAAGAACTCATGGAAACACTCCAGACCAAGGACTAGAACCTGATAGATGGTGGCATCATCTGAAATTATCAAAGGCAACAGTTGTGCCACATCAGCAACAGATTAGTATTAGACTGACCACCATGTAGAATGTTATATCCATCCACCTGGCCCCAAACCACAACAGCAACAGAAAGAACAAGATGGTCTCCTACAGGAATCTGAGGACCCTCAACAAACAAAGTTGCAGAATGCCTAGAGTATGTGGATTGACATGAAGGCAAATCAAGATGAAACATGCATTACTCAGGTTATAATGGACAGAAATGGTACAAATTGGATGTTCAATCTGAAATATGGGTGGGGTGGGGGAGAGGAGGAAGTAAATCCCGTGTAGGTTTTTTTGTTTAGCAGTTGTGGAACGTGCCATTTCAGATATAATTAAAAAGCTTGCAAAACTGGGCCAATCAGTTTTGCATGCTATTTTCTGTTGGAAATTTCAAGCTATGCTCCAGAACTTAAATATGTGACCACATGTTCTATTTTAAGAATCTGGCAAATGTGAGTGGGCTTTTCATAGGGATCAAATATCAAAACTGTAAGAGACCAAATTTTCTTCCTCCATGTGAACACTGAACTTTGTCTGTTTAGAATTATAAAGAAATACAGCATAGAAACAAGCCCTTGGCTCAACAAGTCCACGCTGACTATCAACCATCCCCTTACACAAATCATACATGAATCCCATTTTATTTTAATCCCCCCACATTCTTGTTAACTCACCCCCCACAATATTCTATCATTCATCTACACACCAGAAGCAATTTACATTGACCAGTTAATCTCTCAACAAACTATTTTTGGAATTACGAAGAAATCGGAGCACCTGGGGGAACCCACAAAGTCAGTATTGAACCTGCGCCACTGGGACTGTAGGGACAGTGGCTCTAGAAGCTGTGCCACAGTCACAAAATCATTAGTTGTAAAGGCATTGGCCGCAGATGGAAAGAATGCAGTACTTATTTCTGGGCTAAAATTGCGGTCCGTGACTTAAAGGAGCTCCCATCAGCATACATCAGAAAAATGCTGCTGCAAATGAATTGTGTTATAGATCTGGTGGAAGACGCAAGTCCAAACCTCAAAGCAGTTGCAAAGTATTCAGAAATTAACATGTTGCTGTTTCCCTGAAGTATGAGCCCTGACTTCAGCAGTTGAGTGAAAAAGCAGCAGATGGACTGGGAGGAATCCAATTGCAGAAGGTGCAAAGACCTGTTCTATTTATAATATTAATCAATTTTAATTAATGTTTCTTGGATGCAATAAAATGGATCTCAGAAAATGTGCTGTGTCAAGAATCTGTTCAAACACTCATGTAAAAACACGTGTTGCAAAGAAGGTGTTACTTGTAAAATGCCGACTAGCACTACAAAATGTGGTAACTAGTTATTATTCATCTATTTTATTCTAATGGGGATCAAAATGACTTGTTACATAATAGAAGGCACCAATATCTACAAGGCACACTTTGTTTAGTTGCAACAATTATCAAGAAGTTTATATCATAAAGGTCAAGGAAGCTAAATGAGTAGCATCCCCTGTGCTGGATTGAACATTCATTCCCACTGCTATTGCCTCATAGCAAATGCATAATGCACTGTTTACAGGATGCACTATAACTATTCACTTAAGCCTTCCCAGACGCACAACTTTCATCGAGAAAAGACAAAGGCAGCAGAGTGCATGAGAAGACGCATCACCTAAAAATGTTCTTCCTTGTTTCAGCAAGAAACTAGATATTTAAAGATCAGCTTTATTTGTCACACGTACATCGAAAAATCAAAACATAGAGTGAAATGCGTCTTTTGTGTCAATGACCAATACAGTCCAAGAATGTGTTGGGGGCAGTCCACAAATGTTGCCACGCTTCTAGCACCAACATAGCATGCCCACAAGTTAATAACTCTAACCTGTAAGTCTTTTGGAACGTGGCAGGAAAACAGAGTACCTAGAGGAAATCCACATGATCATGGGGAGAACCAACTGACAGAGAGTGGTGGGAATCACCGCCACCGGTGCTGTAAAGTGTTCCACTACGCTACCATGCCTATTGCTTCACAGCTCCTAGTTTGATCCTGACCTCCCACACTCTAAGTGTGAAGTTTGCACATACTCCAGGCTTCCAATTTCCTTCCATATCCCAAGTACATGTGGATTACTAGCTTTAGTGGCTTGTGCAAAATACTCCTAGTGTTTAATTGAGGGGTAGAATCAGAGAAGGGTTGCTGGAAAAGTGGGGAGAATAAAACTGGATTAGAGCAAATAGGTACATGATTGTTAGTACAGACTGAGTGGGTCCAAGGGCCTACTTCTGTGCTCTAAAGTCTATATGCCAGGGATAATGTTGAATTTATTGTCGTATGTACAAGCACGTGTATGTACACGTGCAATGAAAAACATATTTGTAGCAGCATCACAGGACACAGCATTAGAGAAACAACATTCACAAGAAAACCATAAATTAAACATAAATAAACTTTCTATCAATGTATCGACAGAACTCACATTATTCTTTGAACAATACTCCTGGGGAGGGTTTGAGAGGCGGTTACATGGCCCTCACTGAGCCTTGGTGGTGGCTGCAGTGAGCTTCAGTACATCCTCAGCACGTACTGCTGCATCCCAGAACGAGTCAGTTGCCTGCATTCACCTACAGACATGCGAGGGGTGATTGATAAGTTTCTGGCCTAAAGTAGAAGGAGTTAATTTTAGAAAACCTAGCACATTTATTTTTCAACATTGCCCCCTCCTACATTTACACACTTAGTCCAGCGGTCATGGAGCATACGGATCTTGGACCTCCAGTAAGTGGACTGATGATGTGTGATTGATAAGTTCGTGTCCTAAGGTAGAAGGAGATGAGTTATACAGCTCTTGTTACATGCACACGCAGTTCAACTCTTTGACTGATTATGCAGAAAGTTTGAAGTTAATAACTCATCTCCTTCTACCTTTGGTCTCGAACTTATCAATCACCCTGATGAGTTATTAACTGATGGAGTTTCTGGGAGCAATTCAGAAGGTGCAGAATAGGTACATCCCAAAGAAGTATTCTAAAGGCAAGATGGTACAACCATGGCTGATAAGGGAAGTCAAAGCCAACATAAAAGCCAAAGAGAGGACGCACAATTGAGCAAAAACTAGTGGGAAGTTAGAGGATTGGGGAGCTTTTACAAACCAACAGAAGGTCACTAAAAAGTCATAAAGTAGGAAAAGATGAAATACAAAGGTAAGCTAGCCAATAATATTTGAGAGGATATGAAAAGTTTCTTCAGATGTATAAAGTGTAAAAAAGAGACAGAAGTAGATATCAGACTGCTGGGAAATTATGCTGGAGAGGTAGCAATTGGGGACAAGGAAATAGTGGAGGAACTGAATAAGTATTTTTCATCAGTCTTCATTGTGGAAGACACTATCAGTATGCCAGAAGTTCAAGAGTGTCGGGGGCAGAAGTGAGTGAAGTTGCCATTACTAGGGAGAAGGTGCTTGGGAAATTGAAAGGTCTGAAGGTAGATAAATCACCTGGGCCAGATGGTGCACACCCCAGCGTTATGAAAGAGAAGGCTGAAGAGATTGTACAGGCATCAACAATGATATTTCAAAAATCAATATATTCTAGCATGATTCTAGAAGACTGAAAAATTGCAAATGTCACTCCATGCTTTAAGAAGGGAGAGAGGCAGAAGAAAGGAAATTATAGGCCAGTTAGTCCAACCTCAGTGGTTGGGAAGATGTTGGAGTCGATTGTTAAGGATGTGATTTCGGAGTACTTGGAAGTACATGATAAAATAGAACCATAGAACAGTACAGCACAGAAACAGGCCTTTTGGCCCTTCTTGGCTGTGCCGAACCATTTTTCTGCCTAGTCCCACTGACCTGCAACTGGGCCATATCCCTCCATACACTTCTCATCCATGTACCTTCCAAGTTTTTCTTAAATGTTAAAAGTGAGCCTGCATTTACCACTCATCTGGCAGCTCATTCCACACTCCCACCACTCTCTGTGTGAAGAAGCCCCCACTAATGTTCCCTTTCAAGTTTCCCCCCTTCACCCTTAACCCATGTCCACTGGTTTTTTTCTCCCCTAGCCTCAGTGGAAAAAGCCTGCTTGCTGTCTACACTGTCTATACCCATCATAATTTTACTACCTCTATCAAATCTCCCCTCAATCTTCTATGCTCCAGGGAATAAAGTCCTAACCTATTCAACCTTTCTCTGTAACTCAGTTTCTCAAGTCCCAGCAACATCCTTGTAAACCTTTTCTGCACTCTTTCAACCTTATTAATATCCTTCCTGTAATTCAGTGACCAAAACTACACACAATATTCCAAATTCGGCCTCACCAATGTATTATACAACCTCAGCATAACATTCCAACTCTTATACTCAATATACTTACTATCTTTCCTTTCGGTTAGTCCTGACGAAGGGTCTCAGCCTGAAATGTTGACAGCGCTTCTCCCTTTAGATGCTGCCTGGCCTGCTGCGTTCTACCAGCATTTTGTGTGTGTTGTTGCTTATACTCAATACTTTGATTTATAAAGGCCAATATACCAAAAGTCCTCTTTACAACCCTATCTACCTCTGACGCCACTTTTAGGGAATTATGTATCTGTATTCCTAGATCCCTCTGTTCTACTGCACTCCTCAGTGTCCTACCATTTACCTTGCATGTTCTACCTTGGTTTGTCCTTCCATAGTGTAATACCTCACACTTGTCTACGTTAAAATCCATCTGCCATTTTTCAGCCCATTTTTCCAGCTAGTCCAAATCCCTCTACAAGTTTTGAAAACCTTCCTCATTGTCCACTACACCTCCAATCTTTGTATCATCAGCAAAATTGCTGATCCAATTTACCACATTATCATGCAGATCATTGATATTGATGACAAATAACAATGGACCCAGCACTGATCCCTGTGGCACACCACTAGTCACAGGCCTCCATTCAGAGAAGCAACCCTACACTACCACTCTCTGGCTTCTCCCATTGAGCCAATGTCTAACCCAATTTACTACCTCACCATGTATACCTAGCGACTGAATCTTCCTAACTAACTTTCCATGTGGGACCTTGTCAAAGGCCTTACTGAAGTCCATGTAGACAACATCCACTGCCTTCCCTTCATCCACTTTCCTGGTAACCTCCTCGAAAAACTCCAATAGATTGGTTAAACACGACTTACCACGCACAAACCATGTTGACTCTCCCTAATAAGTCCCTGTCTATCCAAATACTTGTAGATCCTATCTCTTAGTACTCCTTCCAATAATTTACCTACTACGGACGTCAAACTTACCAGCCTATAATTTCCCGGATTACTTTTAGAGCCTTTTTTAAACAACAGAACAACATGAGCTATCCTCCAATCCTCTGGCACTTCACCCATAGATACCAACATTTTAAATATATCTGCCAGGGCCCCTGCAATTTCAACACTAGTTTCCTTCAAGGTCCAAGGGAATACCCTGTCAGGTCCTGCAGATTTATCTACTCTGATTTGCCTCAAGACAGCAATCACCTCCTCCTCTTCAATCTGTATAGGTTCCATGACCTCACTACCTGTTTGCTTTATTTCCAGACTCCATACCAGTTTCCTTAGTAAATACAGATGCAAAAAACCCATTTAAGATCCCCCCCCAATTTCTTTTGGTTCCATACATAGCTGACCACTCTGATCTTCAAGAGGACCAATTTTATCCCTTACTATCCTTTTGCTCTTAATATACCTGTAGAAGCTCTTAGGATTATCCTTTACCTTGACTGCCAAAGCAACCTCATGTCTTCTTTTAGCCCTCCTGATTTCTTTCTTAAGTATTTTTTTGCACTTTTTATAATCGTCAAGCACCTTATTTGCTCCCTGTTGCCTATACATGTTATACATCTCTCTCTTCTTCTTTGTCAGAGTTCCAATATACCTCAAGAACCAAGGTTCCTTAGTCTTATTCACGTTGCCTTTAATACTGACAGGAACATACAAACTCTGCACTCTCAAAGGTCTCCCACTTACCAATGACATCCTTGCCAGAGAACAACCAATCCATGCTTTTGAGATCCTTTCTCATTTCTTCAAATTTGGCCTTTTCCCAGTTTAGAACCTCAACCCAAGGACCAGATCTATCTTTATCCATGATCAAGTTGAAACTAATGGTGTTATGATCACTGGAACCAAAGTGTTACCCTGCACATACTTCCGTCATCTGCCCCAACTCATTTCCTAATCAGAGATCTAATATTGCATCCTCTCTAGTTGGTACCTCTATATATTGATTTAGAAAACTTTGCTGAACACATTTTACAAACTCTAACCCATCTAGGCCTTTAACAGTATAGGAGTCCCAATCAATATGTGGAAAATTAAAATCCCCTACTATTACAACTTTATGTTTCTTGCAGTTGTCTGCTATCTCTCTGCAGATTTGCTCCTCCAATTCTCACTGACTATTGGGTGGTCTATAATACAACCCCATTAATGTGGTCATACCTCTCCTGTTTCTCAGCTCCACCCATATGGCCTCAGTAGACAAGCCCTCTAATCTGTCCTGCCTGAGCACTGCTGTAACATTTTCCCTGACTAGCAATGCCACCCCCCCCCCCCCCACCCCCCCACCCTTCATCCCTCTGCCTCTTTCACGTCTGAAACATCGAAACCCTGGAACATTAAGCTGCCAGTCCTGCCCCTCCTGTAGCCAAGTTTCACTAATGGCTATAATGTCGTAATTCCATGTGTCAATCCACGCCCTCAGCTCGTCAGCCTTCCCCACAATACTCCTCGCATTGAAATAGACACACCTCAGAAGATTATTACCACCGTACACAACCCTTCTATTTGTGACTTTGCCTGAACTTTTATCATCATTTATTTTCACCCCTGCTCCACTATCTGCTCTATTGTTACGTATTCGGGCAACAATAATATAGATGAGTTAGGCAAGGGGTTTTATAACGAATAACACGTTTATTAAACACTGATAACAAACCCCCTTCAAATGTAAACAAACCCAAACAATGATCCGAGCTCAGCTGCTCAAACAGTCCTTAATAGCGTTGCAGTCCCAAACAGTCTTCAAAGCGGTATTGAAAAGAACTCAGTTCGTTAAAACGGTATGCCGAAAGAAAACAGACTTTAAAACGATATGCCGACAGTTCAAAAGCTCACGGTACTTTTAAAAGGAGAGACTTTTTAAAGCGATGTAAATTCTCTTCCACGTCGATGTCCTTCGATTCCCAGCGTCGAACTCCCACGTCGAATTTTATTAAATATAACAACTTAAAGTGACTGACCTTCCTTCCACAATATTCTCAATCTTCCGCTTTTTCCAGCGGAGACTATCGTGAGAATAGTAAACGAAATCCTTCCGAATGAGGATCACACAAGGTCGAAGTCAATCCATCGTCGAAAATCGGTTCTTCTCGATGTCCATCTTCCAAACTTCACTCTCCATTAGCAAAGAAACCGTTGGCTCTGACCTTTTAAACTTTAGGCATTATATAAAACTTCATTTTTAACTAAACTGCGTCATCACATTAAATCACACAGTGATATGAAGTCATCTTGGCAAATCCTGCCACGAACTGCCCCACCTGACAGGGTGGGTCTTCCTTTTATACCCTGTAGAAAAAACCTGTCACATGACCTCTACTGGCGGGAAAATGACATCACTCCACCATTACCTCATGTCCAGTATAACTTCAACCCCAGTCACGTGACAAGGGTACCACTGTCACGTGTCACGGGTACGTAACACCTCCCTCCAAAAAAAAACATTTTTGGTCTGTCAAGAACAAAAATTTTTAACAATTACTTACAAAAAAAAAAACCCAAAAAAAAACAAAGGTATAAATTATATAACATACACAATATACAATACAGTAGGAGTGTTACAATAAAAAAAACCACTCCAAAAAAAAAACATTGTACATTCAACATCGAGATAGACAATCAGCAACCACATTATCTTTACCTTTAATATGAGTTATCACAATATTGTACTCTTGTAACATCAAACTCCAATTTAACAATCTTCTGTTTTTGTTTTTCATCTTACTCAGAAAAACTAACGGATTATGATCAGTGTAAACAATAAGTGGTTTTTGAGTTGTACCAACATATACCTCAAAATATTCCAAAGCTAAAACAAGAGATAACAATTCTTTCTCTATTGTTGAATAGTTTCTTTGATGCTTATTAAATTTCTTAGAAAAGTAAGCTACTGGATGATCAACCTCATCACCCTCATTCCTCTGCATCAATACTGCTCCCGCAGCTTCATCACTAGCATCTACAGCTAATGAAAAAGGTTTTTCAAAGTCAGGTGCCTTAAGCACAGGTTGTTCACATATCATTGTTTTCAATTTTTCAAATGCTTCCTGACAAAACACTGTCCACACAAACTTCACATTCTTCTGCAGAAGGTTAGTTAATGGAAGGGCAACATTAGCAAAATTCTTACAAAATTTTCGATAATATCCTACCATTCCCAAAAACCTTCTGAGAGTTTTTTTCCCCGTTGGAGTGGGAATTTCTAAAATTGCCTGAACTTTTGCCTGAACAGGAGCTACCTTACCTTGACCCACAACATAACCAAGGTAAGTCACAGTGGCATGTCCAAATTCACTCTTGGCTAAATTAATAGTCAAGTTAGCTTTTGAAAGCTTTTCAAACAATTTCTCCACCGCAATAATGTGTGCTTCCCAAGTATCATTTCCTGTCACTAAATCATCAATATAAGCATCAGTATCTTTCAATCCCTGAATCACAGAATTAATCATCCTCTGAAAAGTACCTGGGGCATTCTTCATCCCAAATGGAAGAACATTATACTCATATAACCCAGATGGAGTTACAAATGCAGAAATCTCTCTACCTCTGTCCGTTAATGGAACACACCAATACCCTTTCAATAAATCAATCTTTGTAAGGAACTTTGCTTTTCCAACCTTATCTACACAATCATCTACTCTAGGAATTGGATATGCATCTGTTTTCGTTACAGCATTCACCTTCCTATAATCCGTACAAAACCTAATACTACCATCAGGTTTTGGCACCATTACACATGGCGAACTCCAATTCGAGTTAGAATGTCTAATAATATCATTCTCTAACATGTATTCAATTTCTTTCTCAGCAAGTTCACATTTTTCCATGTTCATTCTATATGGATGTTGTTTAATAGGTTTGGCATCTCCAACATCTACATCATGTGAAGCTATAGTAGTCCTTCTAGGAACATCTGGAAACAAATCCTTATACTTAAAAATCAATTCCTTCATCTGTTGCTTCTGCTCTAGCTGTAAATGTGCTAATTTCTCATCCATATTTTCCAAAATAGTCGAATTAGGTAACCTAACAGAAACAATGTTAGATTTAGAATGAAAGTCAGATGAATCATCTATCATGTTCCCAGTTAAATCCAACTCATTCTCACTAACCACAACAGTCACAGTATCAGATTGTTTCTCAAAATATGGTTTAATCATATTTATGTGGCAAAGTTGTGTTGACCTTCTACGATCTGGAGTTTTTATTACATAATTCACATCATTAACTCTAGACACAATTTCATAAGGTCCATGAAATCTAGCTTGTAAAGGATTTGTCTGCACTGGGAAAAGAACCAACACCTTATCTCCAGGCTTAAACATCCTCATCCTAGCTTCCTTATCATACCAAGTCTTCATTTTCTCCTGAGCCAACTTCAAATTTTCCTTGGCTAAGCTACAAGCTCTATGTAACCTGTCCTTAAATTTCAAAACATAGTCCAACAAATTAGTATGCACTTCCTTACTAATCCACTGTTCCTTCAATAAAGCTAAAGGTCCTCTAACTCTATGTCCAAACACAAGTTCAAATGGACTAAACCCTAAAGATTCCTGTACCGATTCCCTTACTGCAAATAAAAGTAAGTTTATACTCTCATCCCAGTCACTTTCATTCTCCACACAATATGTCCTAATCATATTCTTGAGAGTAGAATGAAACCTCTCCAAGGCACCTTGCGATTCTGGATGGTATGCAGACGAAGTGATTTGCTTAGCTCCCAATTTATAAACTATCTGTTGAAACAATCCAGACATAAAATTACTACCTTGATCAGTTTGTATTTCCTTAGGCAATCCAAAATAAGTAAAGAATTTTATAAGAGCCTTCGTCACAGTTTTAGCTTTTATATTCCTAAGTGGTACTGCCTCTGGAAACCTAGACGAAGTACACATGATAGTCAACAAATACTGATAACCAGTTTTTGTCTTTGGTAATGGACCAACACAATCTACAATAACTTTAGAAAACGGTTCACCAAATGCTGGAATAGGTTGTAATGGAGCTACTGGTGTAACCTGATTTGGTTTACCCACAATTTGACAAGTATGGCACGTCTTACAAAACATCGCCACATCTTTTCTTAAACCAGGCCAGTAAAAATGTTTTAAAATCTTGTCCACAGTTTTCCTTACCCCTTGATGTCCACCTAAAGGCACACTATGAGCTAAAGTCAAAATCTCATTCCGATAAACTTTAGGAACAACTACCTGGTAAACAACATTCCATTCCTCACTTGCAGGAATTGTAGGCGACCTCCACTTCCTCATCAACACTCCTTTTTCCAAGTAATATCCTACTGACACCTTCTCAATTTCACTACCTAGTAAAGCTTGTTCCCTTAATTTTATAATCTCAGGATCTCTATTCTGCTCTGCTATCATCTCCTTCCGAGACAGAGATAAATCTTCATAGTCAGACTTACTCCCAGAATCTTGTTCAAACAACGAAGGTAAGAAAGTTTCTGACACATCCTCAAAACTCGAATCCTGAGTTGAACAGTCATGAGTAACAACCTCATTCTGCACATCAATCTTTTTAGCCATAGCTCTAGTCACAACACAAGAAGAATCTGCGTTAGAATTCACCTCTGGTTCCTCTGACTCCATTGTCAAATGCACTTCAGGAAAAACTTGTCCACCTGCCAAGTCATTACCTAACAATAAAGAAATACCCTTCACAGGTAAGCTATGCTGTAATCCTACCTTAACAAATCCTGTAACTAACCCTGACTTTAAATTTACTTCATGTAAACGTACAGGCATAAAATCACTTCCAACACCTCTTATGTAATTTACCTCACCAGTATCACTCTCTTCATTAAACTTCAACACACTATCTAACATCAGTGATTGAGAAGCTCCAGTATCCCTAAGAATCTTTATTGGCACCAGAGTAGATCCTTCTTTCAAGGATACAAACCCTTCAGTTATAAAATGATCATATCCCTTTCTAACTTTGTCAGACTCTAACAAATCCTCATTTGTGTTTACCAAACCCTGTAACTTTACAGGTGCTTTAGTATGTTGCACACAAGCATCCGGAACTGCTTCCTTCTCTTTCTTTTTCAATTTGAAACAGTTAGCTATTACATGGCCAGGCTTCTTACAATAGTTACAAATAAGACCAAACTGTCTTTCCTTCACAGGTTTTCCTTCCTCTTTACCTCTCTCATTAACTTCTGATTTAATTTCTAATTTACCTGGAGTCTCCATATTATTTTTCCTCTTGAAAATTCTACCCTGAGGAAATTTATTCTTATGGATTAAAACATACTCATCAGCTAATCTAGCACAGTCCTGCAATTTATCAGTATCCCTCTCATTTAAGTAGGTCCTTACTTCAACAGGAATGCTTCTTTTAAATTCCTCCATTAAAATCAGCTCTCTCAATGTCTCATAGACCCCATTTACATTTTTAGAAGAAACCCATCTCTCAAAACACATAGCTTTATCATAGGCAAATTCCACATAAGTCCTTTCCACAGACTTTTTCAAACTCCTGAATCTTTCCCTGTACGCTTCTGGGACCAATTCATACGATTTGAGAATATTTTCTTTCACAATATCATAATCTAATGCTTGCGCAGCAGTTAAAGCTGTGTAAACGTGTCGTGCCTTGCCTTTGATTACACTCTGTAATAACACTGACCATTTATCTTTCGGCCACTCTGACATCCGAGCAATAGTTTCAAAATGTTGAAAATATCTCTCCACTTCTGTTTCACTAAATGGAGGGACCAATTTAATTTCTTGGCTAGCAACAAACGGTTTTCTAGAATCAGAAGACTGATTCTCAGACCTTAAATTCACCATTGCATATTCATATTCTCTTTTCTTCTGCTCAGATTCCAATTTACACCTCTCTAACTCTGCTTTACTTTGTTCCAACCTCATTTGTTCAATTTGCAACTGCATCTCCAGATTACTTATTGGAAACGATTCTAAAATCGATTCTTCAAAAGCACCCGAAGCCACATAGTGAGACGCGATTTTTCTCTGTATTACAGCTTTTGATGTAGTTGGCAAAATCCCTTTAAGATGCAACCGATTAGCAAGTTCAGAGACTTCAGTTTTTTTCGCCTTCGCTAACAAATCCGCGTCTGGCGAATCCAGAAACTCATCAATATTCATCGTTGCCGAATACCACTCACAAGCCAATCAAACAAAAAAAATCGAGCAATCCCCGTTACCAAAACACCAACTCAAAATTCAAAAAACTTTTTAAACTCAAATAATTCAATCCCGGACGAGCCCCCATAATTATGTTACGTATTCGGGCAACAATAATATAGATGAGTTAGGCAAGGGGTTTTATAACGAATAACACGTTTATTAAACACTGATAACAAACCCCCTTCAAATGTAAACAAACCCAAACAATGATCCGAGCTCAGCTGCTCAAACAGTCCTTAATAGCGTTGCAGTCCCAAACAGTCTTCAAAGCGGTATTGAAAAGAACTCAGTTCGTTAAAACGGTATGCCGAAAGAAAACAGACTTTAAAACGATATGCCGACAGTTCAAAAGCTCACGGTACTTTTAAAAGGAGAGACTTTTTAAAGCGATGTAAATTCTCTTCCACGTCGATGTCCTTCGATTCCCAGCGTCGAACTCCCACGTCGAATTTTATTAAATATAACAACTTAAAGTGACTGACCTTCCTTCCACAATATTCTCAATCTTCCGCTTTTTCCAGCGGAGACTATCGTGAGAATAGTAAACGAAATCCTTCCGAATGAGGATCACACAAGGTCGAAGTCAATCCATCGTCGAAAATCGGTTCTTCTCGATGTCCATCTTCCAAACTTCACTCTCCATTAGCAAAGAAACCGTTGGCTCTGACCTTTTAAACTTTAGGCATTATATAAAACTTCATTTTTAACTAAACTGCGTCATCACATTAAATCACACAGTGATATGAAGTCATCTTGGCAAATCCTGCCACGAACTGCCCCACCTGACAGGGTGGGTCTTCCTTTTATACCCTGTAGAAAAAACCTGTCACATGACCTCTACTGGCGGGAAAATGACATCACTCCACCATTACCTCATGTCCAGTATAACTTCAACCCCAGTCACGTGACAAGGGTACCACTGTCACGTGTCACGGGTACGTAACACTATCACCTCGGTTCCCATCCCCCTGCAAATCTAGTTTAAAGCCTCCCCAATAGCACTAACAAAACTCCCTCCAAGGATATTGGTCCCCCTTTAGTTCAGGTGTAACCCATCTCTCTTGTACAGGTCCCACCTGCCCCAGAAGAGGTCCCAATGATCCTGAAATCTGAAGCCCTGCCCTCTACACCATGTTCCTCAGCCACATGTTCATCCTCCAGAGCATCCTACACTTACCCTCACTGGCACGTGGCACAGATAGCAATCCTGAGATTACCACCCTCAAGGTCCTGCTTTTTAACTTCCTACCAAGCTCTCTATACTCACTCTTCAGGACCTCCCACTCTTTCTCCCTACATCATTGGTACCGATGTGTACCATGACATCTGGCTGATCACCCTCCCACTTCAGAATGCTGTGTACGCGATCAGAGACATCCCTGACCCTGGCACCTGGGAGGCAACAAACCATCCAGGAGTCTCTGTCACGACCACAGAAGCTCCTGTCTGTACTTCTAACTATCGAGTCCCCTATCACTACTGCTCTCCTCTTCTTCCTCCCTCCCTTCTGCACTGCAGAACCAGACTCAGTGCCAGAGATCCAGCTGCTGCAGCTTGTCCCAGGTAAGTCATCCTCCCCAACAGTATCCAAATTGGTATATTTGTTGCTGAGGGGAATGGCCACAGGGGAACCCTGCTCTGCCTGCCCTTTCCCCTTCCCTCAGCTGACGGTAACCCAATTACTTGTGCCCTGCTCCTTTGGCGTAGCTACCTCCCTGAAACTACTATCTATAAACTCCTCATTCTCCTGAATAATCCGGAGGTCATCCAGCTCCTGCTCCAGTTCCCTAACGTGGTTTGTTAGGATCTGCAGCTGGATGCACTTCTTGCAGGTGTCATTGTCAGGGAGACCAGAGGTCTCCCTGACTTCCCACATCCTGCAAGAGGAGCATTCCAACATCCTGCCTGGCATCCTACCCCAAATAAACAGAAACTTACTGGAATCTATCCTCGCCTCTGGCTGTTGAGCCAAAGCCATCCCACTCTGCTCCCTCTTACTCCACTGCCCACTCTCACTGCTGCCTGCTGTATCTGGTGGTCTCCTTTTTAAACCTTTGGCACTCTACATCACACGCTTGCGCAGTCTAGCCTCTTCTCCCCGATCAGGTAAAAAAAAAGGCTAAAGTCAGCATGGTTTCCTTAAGGGAAAACCTGCCTGACAGATCTGTTGGAATTACTTGAGGAAAGAACAAGCAGGATAGACAAAGGAGAATTTATGAATGTTGTGTACTTGGATTTTCAGAAGACCTTTGACAAGGTGACTCACATGATGCTGCTTAACAAATTAAGAGCCCATTGTATTACAGGAAAGATACTAATATGGATAAAGCATTGGCTGATTGGCAGGAGGCAAAGACTGGGAATAAAGGAAGCCTTTTCTGTTTGGCTACCAGTGACTAGTGGTGTTCCACAGGGGTCTGTGTTGGGTCTGCTTCTTTTTACGTTATATACCAATGATTTGGATGATGGAGTTGATGGCTTTGCAGTTTTGTGGATGACACAAAGATAGGTCGAGGGGCAGGTAGTATTGAGTAAGCAAAGAAACTGCAGAAGGCTTAGTTAGATTAGGAGAATAGGCAAAGAAGTGGCAGATGGAATATATTGTTGGGAAATGTAGGGTCATGAACTTTGGTGGAGAAATAAAAGCATAGACTGTTTTCTAATTGGAGAGAAAATTCAAAAATCTGAGGTTGGAAGACTCTGTGCAGGACTCCCTAAAAGTTAATTTGCAGGTTGAGTTGGTAAAGAGGAAGTCAAATGCAGTATTAGCAATATTAAAGCAAGGACGTAATGTTGAGACTTTATAAAGCACTGGTGAGACCTCACTTGGAGTACTGTGAGCATTTTTGTGCCTCTTATCTAAGAAAGGATGTGCTGACATTGGAGAGGGTTCAAAGGAGGCTCACAAAAATTACTCTGGGATTGAAAAGCTTATCATATGAGGAGCACTTGATGGCTCTGGGTCTGTACTTACTGGAATTCAGAAGAATGAGGGGTCTCTCCTTGAAACCTATCAAATGTTGAAAGGCCTCAGTAATGTAGATGTGGAGATAATGTTTCCTGTGGTGGGGAAGTCTAGACCAGAGGGCACAGCCTAACAATAGAAGGATGCCCATTTAGAATGGTGATGAGAGGAATTTCTTTAACCAGAGTGTGGTGAATCTGTGGAATTCACTGCCACAGGCGGCTGTGGAGGCCAAATCATCGTCATATTGACAGCAGAAATTGATAGATCCTTGATTAGTCAGGGCATAAAGGGCCAAGGGGAGAAGGCATGAGACTGGGGCTGAGAGAGAAACGGATCAGCTATGTTCAAATGGCAGAACAGAGTCAATGGGCCAAATGGCCTAATTCTGTTCTTACATCTAATGGTCTTATTACTGAAAGAGTGATCTATAAGGCATGAACTTTCAGGTGATAAACTAAGCATGGGCCATGTCTTACTACTCAGATGAACAAAATGATCCTTGAAACAACAGATGATCACACATTAAATCTATTGATTACACCCAAAAACCACTTTTCATAAATGTTAGAAAAAGATAGTCATCTGGCTGAAAATTAGCTTGTGCAATTAAGCAATATTGTATCCATTTATTGGTGACTTGGTATTCACTGGGAAATGAGATATCTGATGTTTTGAATAGACTTTCATTTACATCTCTTTTCATAGTGCAACTCGTCCCTCTCAATTATTTCAATAGTAATACAACGTCCAAAATTAATTTACAGTGAGAATTTTTTAACCTCCCTCGTATGAGCAACTTCTATGTTTGTAGAACAACTCTATTTTACTAAGACTATTTGTGGGGAAAAGACTCAAACTAAATTCTCTTCACTGAGTTTCATACCGCTTTGCAAGCTTAAATATAGCCTTAAGTGTGCTCTGCCTATGAAATCAGACCTTGGTCACTAGCAGCTTCCCATTTTGTAGGATGATTCCAGGCTGTAAGTACTGATCTTTGCCACAAATTGGTTTGCTGTTCACTGCTACATTAAGGAGGTCACCCGTGTTCCATATCCAAAGAGAAAAGACTCCATCTTCTTTTCCTTTAGGTAGCAGAAGCAAGAAAATCTGAAAACATGTGAACTGCACATTTGCAAAGAAAGTCTGGAACAGGATGCTGTGGTCCTTGTTGAAATTCACCCAAAGCAGCTGTGTAGTACAAACCCAGTGATCTATAAATTGTTCCCAGGGGTACATACTGAGATAAATATCAACTGCTGCTGGGAGATCATCAACTGGGTGAAAGGTCTACCCAAAGCCTCTTGATCTTCCACTGTAGAAGCTTGTCATGGGTGTACAATGGGATATTGACAGGATGTAAAATTGACCAGAGAAGTGGTAGATGAAGTTCAACCCAGAAAAGTGTGAAGTGATTCACTCTGGAAGGTCAAATTTGAAGGCAGAATACTGGGTTAATGGCAGGTTTCTTAGCTGTGTGGAGGAACAGGATGTTACAGTCCACATCCATAGATCCCTCAAAGTTTCCATGCAAGTTGATAGGGTTGTTAAGAAGGCATATGGTATGTTAGCATTCATTAGTCAGGGGATTAAGTTCAAGAGCTGTGAGGTAAGGTTGCAGCTCTATAGAACCCTGGTTAGAATACACTTGGAATATTGTGTTCAGTTCTCCTTACCTCATTATAAGAAGGATGTGAAAGTTCTAGAGAGGATGCAGAGGAGATTTACCAGGATGCATCTTGGATTGGAGAGCATGTCATTTGCGGACAGGTTGAGTGAGCTAGTTTTCTCTTTAAAGTAAAGAAAGACAAAAGGTAACTTGATAGAGGTGTAGAAGATGTTAAGAGGCATAAAACCAGTGGATAGTTAGAGACTTTCTCCCAGGGTGGAAATGGCTAATATGAGTGGTCATAATTTCAAGGTATTTGGAGGAAAGAATGGGAAGAAGTCAGAGGTAGCTTTTTAAGACCAAGAGTGGTAGGTGCATGCTTTTACTGCCAGGGTGGTGGTAGAGGGAAATACATTAGGGACATTCAAGAGACTCTTAGATAGGCCCATGGATGATAGAAAAATGGAGGGCTACATAGGAGGAAAGGGTTAGATTGATTTTGAAGAAGGTTAAAAGGTCGGCACAACATCGTGGGTCGAAGGATCTGTACTGTGCTGTAAGTGAATGCACGTTCTGGGACGCAGCAGTACACACTGTGGATGTTCTGAAGCTTGCTGCAGCCACCACCAAGGCTCAGTGAGGGCCATGTAACCGCCTCTCAAACCCTCCCCAGGAGTATTGTTCAAAGAATAATGTAAGTACTGTTGATGCATTGAAAGAAAACATATTGAAGTGATAACATATTGATGTAGAGAGAGACGAATATACAAAATCCATACATTCTGTAGCAAATCTCCTCATATTTAGAAGCCAGCAAGAACTTTGAAGATCAATTAACTGCCATTAAGAATTTGTAAAAACGATTTCGAGGAAAAGGAAGTTTTTAAAATAGATTATTCTGATCAATTTTTGCTACTGTTCCGAGAGATGCTGTGCACAAATTAGCTATTATATTTCCATTACAATAGTGACTACTCTCCAAAGGCACTTTGCAACATCCTGTGGTGATTCAAAAATAGCAAACAAATAAATTAGAAATCTAATGTAAAACCTGAAAACATTGGAGGTACTCAGCATGTCAGGCAGCATTTGTGGAGAGCAAAATGGGGTTTCTAGGCCTAACAGCTGTAGCCAGCACCTGGATATATTGCTGAGGCACTTATCAGTGGAGTGGAGTAGGTCAGTGATAAAAGTTACAGGAGTAACAAATTTTAAGTTAGTATAGAGGCAGGGAAAGTGAGGCAAGGAGGAAAGAAAATAGGAAATCTTTGATACATGGAAAGAAAGGAAGTCTTCTTGATTTTTCACACTGAAGACCTGTGATGTTAAAACTGTTTCAGTCTCCACTTAATGCTGCCTGATATGATGAATGCAGTAGATTCCAGTTAATTGGGGCAACTGCTTATCTGGGATGACTCTTAAAGGACAAACATTAACTAAAAAAATAGATGGGATTCCCTTTGTTTATTTGGGACACTATGCCGCTTAATTGGGACAGGAGATGGCTGCCAAACAGTTTCTAACCAATATCAGTCGCATGCACTTCCATGGCTGTTAGACACTACACCATGCTTAGAGTGAACAGTTTTTAAAAAGCATCAGTTGCATGTGTTCATGTTTAAAACATAGTGATTTTTGTCACTCATAGTTAGAGAGAAATAAGCAGTAAGACAATTCAGAACTGTTTTGCTTACTGTGGTTTCAAACATTCAGGATTGGAAGTGTCAGAAACGACCAAGAGTGAAAATGAAAGGATTTCATTGCTTTATCAAGTTTGGAGCTACAAAGAATTTGAAGGTATCAATAATCATCTTGAATATTACAATGAAAATGAAGATTTGGAGGACATAGTCGTCAAGAGCATTATATGAAGGCAGTCTATTACCTGTACTAGCTGTCTGCACCGATTGTGTTCACTTACAGTTAATCAAGAGAACACAGCAATGTACACTGGATGAATTCCTCCATTGATAACTATTAGGAAATACTACACAGTCTTATAGTAGTATTAGCAGTGTTCTAATTTGCTCTATATTTCATTTAAATACATAATTTGTTACTCAGTTAAACTTTAGTTTGGCTCTTTTATACCTTTTAAAATATTTCCATGAAACTTTTGCTAATTAGGGTAGCTGCTTAATTGGGCCAAAATGTAGTTGATTTGATGTGTCCCAATTAACCGGAATCCACTGCATTTCCAGTTTTTAACTTGTAATTATAGTCCCAGGCATTAGTCTCCCCCAACAAGTGGAAGCACCCCTGAACGTTTGACCAATCATACTGCTTCAGAAAGCCCTTTGAATCTTTCTAAATACCTATAGTCTCTTAGTTATTAGGAAGTGCAGAAATATTGCACTCTGTGTGAAGTAATTACTCCCACAATGCCTATATTTATTTTTGAAGCCCAGTGCTATCTTGAATTCTAAGGTTTGGCAAGAACTCCTTTTATTCAAAATGTGCATTTAGACCAATATTAATGCTCACAAAATGCTGGGGGAACTCAGCAGGTCAGACAGGATTTATGGAAACGAACAAAGAGTCAACATTTCAGATCAAGACCCTTCAAAAGGACTGATGAAATCCTTCTGAGTCCTGATGAAGGGTCTCAGCCTGAAACATAGACTCTTATTCCTTTCCATAGATGATGCATAAGTTATTGAGCTCCTCTAGCATTTCGTGTGTGTGTCTGGATTTTCAGCATCTGCAGAATATCTTGTGTTATAGACCTAAATTATGGACATTTTTTCCCCAAGTTCATTTTGTTCTGTTGCAGTTAGCTCCTTGCAATGAAAGATGTGGAAAGTTCTAACCGCAAATGAACAAATTAAGCCAGATCAGCAGGGAAAGTGAAACTTCTGTCTCGCTCAAGACAAGTGTAAACAACTTGAAGTGCATGGGCGAAGCAATCCTGATTAATAGCACCAAGCAAAGTGAGACATTGTGCCGAGGTCATTCAGACACAATCGGAATAAGGACTGAAAATAAATGCAAAATCAATGGTAAACAAGAAAGCAATTGACCCTGGAATGAACAAGATAGAACCAGGTCAAAGAGCAAATACACAAATCTAGGCCATCCATAGAAAATATAAATAGATGGAATCCTGGAGACTCCACATTTCTCTCCTCCCAGAGGCTGAAGAGTTGCTCTCTGAACTGCAGTGCAGATTCTATGACAGAAAAGCACTGTGCAGATGTAAAATCTGAATTTGAAATGAAGTAGAGTCATGGAGACATGCAGCAGGAAACAAGCTCAACGACCAGAGATATTTTTCCTCTGGTGTTTCTCATGTGTTGGATATAAATGGGAAGTTTCTGGAACTGGAGTGGGTAAGTATGGCGGTGTTTATGATGGGAGAGAGGGGTGGGAGAAGAAATTGGCCTCTAAAGTTGCAAGTGTAGGAGGGCAGAAGGCTCCTATTATGAGGAGTTTCAAGTAATAACTAGGCCCAATTAGCTTTTATCTTCAATGCCAATGCTTAACAGGTGCCAAGGCTATTTTTATGGCAGCAGACACATGCAAAGAGGCGAGGTAGTTCACTTCTTCCTTTCTGAAAACGAACACGTCTCAACAGGTCTTTGAGTGATTCTTCAACTCTTGTCATCTCAGCTCTTCCAGTGTAACCTGATTGTTCATAATTAGATTGCTCTTATTGAATTCATATAATGTTGTCTCATCTAATTTTCACTTTCAGCACAGTATTAAAGAGGAAAATTGTGATGTATAAATATCTGCCTTTATATAGTGCCTTTGGACTTAATGCTGTCCAGCAGTGTTGCATAGCTTTTAAAATGTAAATTTCTGGTCTAAATGGTCTAATGAGAGAATGATAGAAATCCATGAGGAAATGTGCAGATAAACAGCAAAAGGACAATAAGTAAAACACACAACACAAAATGCTGGAGGAACTCAGCAGGCCAGTCAGCATATATTGAAAGAAGTACAGCTGACGTTTCGGGCTGAGCTCCTTTGGCAGGACTGGAAGGGTCTCGGGCTGAAACATTGACTGCACTTTTTTCCATAGATGCTGAATTCAATCCCTGTCCTGCTGAGTTTCTCCAGCATTTTGTGTGTGCTGCTTGGATTTCCAGCATCTGCTCATTTTCTCTTGTTTGTGAAGGGATAATAAGTGTTGTGACAGTGATAGCGGATAAACACAAAGAATACGTCAGACCACCTGGAAGGGACACCTCGAAGACATGCTCCATTGTGACTACCCTTGATTTCACCCCACATCTATCTAACTGGTTCAGCCTCACAGCCACTCATGAGCAACATTTTACACTGTGTGACAAAGTACAGCTCCAACACCATATATAAGTTTGTTGATGACACCACTGTTATGGGCTGTATCAAAGGGGATGACGAATCAGCATAAAGGAGGGACATTAAAAACCTGGATGAGTGGTGTAATAACAACAACCTCTCACTCAATGACAATAAGACCAAAAACTGATAGTAGACTTTAGGAAAGGGAAACAAGAGGTCCATGAGCCAGTAATCATTGCAGGATCAGAGGTGGAAAGGGTCAGTAACTTTAAATTCCAGGTGTCACTATCTCAGAGGACCTGTCCTGGAGCCATCTTATAAATAGAATTGTGAAGAAAGCACGACAGGAGTCTGCAGAAGATCAGTATGTCATCGAAAACCTTGGTAAACTTCTAGATGTGTGGTGCAAAGTGTGATGACTGGCTGCATTATGGCTTAGTATAGGAACACTAATATCTTACAAAAGGGAGTGGAATTGGCCCAGCACATCATGGGTAAATCCTCCTAACCATTGCTAAGTATGCCCACAGAAAAAAGAATCTTAAGAGTTGTATGTGGTGACATGTATGTACTCTGATAATAGTGCTCAGTCACCACAATCTCATCAGGCATGTATCAGGAGATCTCAGAGATGCCATTATCATGACCATGCTTGAGGAAGGAGACAGGTCCTTCCCTGATAACTATGGAGGAGTCTCCCTGCATCTGCTGTGGGGAAAGCCATTGACAGGGTTAGAAACATAGAAAACCTACAGCACAATACAGGCCCTGTGGCCCACAAAGCTGTGTCAAGCATGTCCTTAACTTAGAACTACCAAGGCTTTACCCATAGCCCTCTATTTTTCTAAGCTCATGTAGCCATCCAGGAGTCTCTTAAAAGATCCTATTGTTTCCACCTCCACCACCGTCACCGGCAGCCCATTCCACGCACTCACCACTCTCTGCATAAAAACTTACCCCTGACATCTCCTCTGTATCTACTTCCAAGCACCTTAAAACTATGCCCTCTTATGCTAGCCATTTCAGCCCTGGGAAAAAGCCTCTGACGATCCACACGATCAATGCCTCTCATTATCTTGTACACCTCTATCAGGTCACCTCTCATCCTCCATCGCTCCAAGGAGAAAAGGCCGAGTTCACTCAACTTATTCACATAAGGCATGCTCCCCAATCCAGGCAACATCCTTGTAAATCTCCTCTGCACCCTTTCTATGGTTTCCACATCCTTCCTGTAGTGAGGCGACCAGAAATGAGCACAGTACTCCAAGTGGGGTCTGACCAGGCTCCTATATAGCTGCAACACTACCTCTTGGTTCCTAAATTCAATTCCACGATTGATGAAGGCCAATGCTCCGTATGCCTTCTTAACCAGAGTCAACCTTGTAGCAGCTTTGAGTGTCCTATGGACTCGAACCCCAAGATCCCTCTGATCCTCCACACTGCCAAGAGTCTTACCATTAATGCTATATTCTGCCATCATATTTGACCTACCAAAATGAACCACTTCACACTTATCTGGGTTGAACTCCACTTGCCACTTCTCAGCCCAGTTTTGCATCCTATCAATGTCCCACTGTAACCTCTGACAGCCCTCCACGCTATCCACAACACCCCCAACCTTTGTGTCATCAGCAAATTTACTAACCCATCCCTCCACTTCCTCATTCAAGTCATTTGTAAAAATCACAAAGAATAGGGGTCCCAGAACAGATCCCTGAGGCTCTCCACTGGTCACCAGTCTCCATGCAGAATATGCCCTGTCTACAACCACTCTTTGCCTTCTGTGGGCAAGCCAGTTCTGGATCCACAAAGTAATGTTCCCTCAGATCCCATGCCTCCTTACTTTCTCAGTAAGCCTTGCATGGGGTACCTTATCAAATGCCTTGCTGAAATCCATATACACCACATCTATGGCTCTACCCTCAACAATGTGTTTAGTCACATCCTCAAAAAATTCAATCAGGCTCGTGACTAAATCAGGTTCTCCTCAGCTGCCTTCCCCAGTGTTTGAAGAGCTTCTCCCTGAATCGTAATGTGGATTCCACCCATTGAGATACACCTTGGCATGATCTTCACCGTGTCTAGTCTTAAAGAGAAATACAGGGCCATTTTCTACTTCACTAAAGCTTGTAGGCTCTTGTTAGTCAGGAGGGATAGAAATTCTTTTTCCACCTTAATTTGCTTCAACTTGACTGGCAAGCAGGACCCTAACAAAAAGGGATTATTACAGGTGAGGCTGCATGATCACTACATCACTCTAATTTTCTGACTATAGCACCTCACACCCAACAGTCTTCCCTCTGGAGAGGGACTAATCTCCGGGGCTAATGGTAAACTTTTCAACCCACATCACCCCCAGTCCTGAACCAAGGCCACCCAGAACTACCGTATGTCAATAAGCATGCCTTTGTACTCCATCGGAAGTTAAATGGCTAAATGGCACAGTTAGTAGAAATGCTGTCTCACAGCATCAGTGAGCTGAGTTCAATTCTGACTTCGTGCTGAATGGGTAGGGTTTGCACATTCTCCTGTCACCACACAGGTTTACTCTGGATCCTCTGGTTTCTCCTCACATCCCCAAAACATGCAGCTTAGTGAATTACTTGGCTGCTGTAAATTGCCCCCAGTATGAGTGATAGAATCTGCAGGAATTAAAGAGAATGTGGGGTGAATATAAAAAAATAAGATTGTTGCAATCTCGGTCAGCATCAACTCAATGAGCTTAACTGTGTGATTCCATGCTTTATGACTATATCACCCCCTGTAGGTGACACAGTAGCATAGCAGTTAGCACTTTCCTTTGAGCACCAGTGATCATCCATCAGGGTTCAATTTCTGCCTCTGTATGGAATTTGAACATTCTCCCTGTGTCTATGTGCGTTTCCTCCAGGTGCTCCAATTTCCTTCCACCTTCCAAAGGAGTACGGTTAGGTTTATGAGTTACTGGCATGCTATGTTGGTGCCGGATATGTGACACTTCCAGGCTGCCCAGCGCAATCCTTGCTCCTTCATTCCCCCTCCAATCCCAGCTTTAATCCCTGTCATGTATTCAACATCACTTCCGACCTTCCCTTCTCAGATTCAGCAGGTTCTGTCAAGGGTCTTACCTTTGTTCTCCCTCATCCACACCTCAGTGAGTTCTGTGCCCACCACAACATGAAGCTCTTCTTCTGTCGCCTCCATGCATACTTCCTTGGCAAGGATTCCCCAGCTCACACCAATAAACCCTGTTCCCATCTCCAACTGTCCTCCTCTTCTTGGACACCTCATTCTGGTCTTCTCCCTGCTCTGGATTTTTTTCATCTCTAATTGCCAATGAGATAACAACCATCTAGACCTAAGCACGCCTCTCTCCTTTTCAAACTTTATCGCCTCTGAATGCACTGTCCTCCACTCTCTCCGCACCAGTCCCAAACTATCAAATCTGCAGACAATGGGGGCTGCTGTTGTCGTCTGACCTTGACCATGCTAAGGCCAGGTGGCAGCTCTTAGACACCTCCACTTACTTACCCCTTAAGAAGGACACCACTCAGGTCCATCAGGCCATTGTCTCCAGCACCATCATCCACCTCATCAACTCCAGAGATTTCCCACCCACTGCCACCAAGCTCATAGTTCCCTTAGCCTGTACTGCTCGTTTCTATCTCCAACCCAAGATCCACCACAAACCTGACTATCCTGGTAGGCCCATTGTATCTCTCTGCTCCTGCCCCACTGAAATCATGTCTGCATACCTCGACAACATTTTGTCCTCCTTGGTTAGGTCCCTTCCCACCTACACTTCACATTCTCCTGATCGCTTCAACAACTTTCAATTCCTTGACCCTGATCACCTCATTTTCACCATGGATGTCCAGTCCCTATACACTTCTACCCCACTATCAGGAAGGCTTTAAAGCTCTTTGAATCTTTCTCAACAACAGACCTAACCAGTGCTTCTCAATGACTACCCTCCTCCGTCTGGTGGAACTGGCTCTTATACTTAAAAATTCCTCTTTCAGCTCCTCCCTGTTTCTCCAAACCAAAAGTGTAGCCATTGGCAGCTGCATTGGCACCTGCTATGCCTGCCTTTTCATTGGTATGTGGAACAATGCATTTTCCAAGGCTTCTCTGGTAATGCTTTCCAACTCTTTCTGCCCTACATTGACGACTGTATTGATGCTGTTTCTGGTTTAGATGGTGCCAGCGAACAACAATTCCTCAGGGCACATCTTCCAGATAGCAAATTTTTCCACTTATTACACTTTTTCTATGCATTCTGCTTGTTCTTTTTGTCTTGTTTGTGTTACAGAAACTGTTGGAGCTGATGACGTACAGTTTGGAGGATTACCAAGAACACAAGCTGACTCGTGGAAAAGACTAGAGATGAGACGCGGTGCTATGAATGACTCCATCTCAAAGTGGCGAGGAAGATTGAAGCATCGAGCTGAGTGCAGAGGGGATCAGCAGCCAGATCAGCATGTTCGGCCCCAGATTGCTGGTCACTCTTTATGGAAGGACTGAGTTTGTGTGGCTGCTCTACTCGTATATAGATGAAAAGATGTTTCCCATACTCTAAGACCTCCATGTCCAGCTCAACATTCTCTGCAACTTCCTCCACCTTCAATGGGGTACTAATCTCAAACACATCTTTACTACCAGCAAACCCCCACCCCCACTCTATGCCAGGATTGTGCTGACAGTGACTTCTTTGTCCATTCAACTCTCTCCACTAACCTCTCTCTTGGCATTTATCCCTGCAAGTGGAAGAAGTGCTACAACTGCCCATTCACCTCCATTCAGGGCTCCAAACTGTCATTCCAGGTGAGGCAACACATCATCTGCAAATCTGTTGGGGTTGTCTCCTGTATCCGGTGCTCCGAATAGAGTCGTGGGCCCTTTGCTCCATGTTTTTGTCTATGCTTTAATCTTTGTCTATGCTGAATCATTTAAACTGTTTACTCCCATCAGCCTGCACTGGGACCATAGCCCTCCATACCCATACCATCCATGTACCTATCCAAACTTCACTTAAATGTTGACATTGAGCTCACATGCACCATTTGTGCTGGCAGCTTGTTCCACTTTTGCGGCCATCTGAGTAAAGAAGTTTCTTCGCACATTTCTCTTAAACTTTTCTTCTTTCACGCTTAACCGATGACCTCAGCTTGTAGTCCCACCCAACCTTAGTGGGAAAAGCCTGCTTTCATTTATTCTATTTTAAACCCTCATAATTTTATGTATGTCTATCAAATCTCCTCTCAATCTTCTACATTCTAAGGAATTAAGTTCTAACCTATTCAATCTTTCCTTAGAACTCAGATCCACAAGACCCAGCAACAATCTTGTAAATTTCCTCTGTACTCTTCCAATCTTATTTATACCTTTCTGTGAGCAGGTGACCAAAACCGCACACAATACTGCAAATTAGGTCTCACCAACAACTTCAGCATAACATCACATCTCCTGTCTTCAGTACTTTGATTTATGAAGGCCAATCCCAATGACACCACCTTCAAAGAATGATGCCCCCTATTACCAGATCCCTTTGTTCTACTGCACTCCTCAGTGTCCTGTTGTTCACTGTGTAAGACCTGCCCTGACTGGTCCTACCCAAGTGCAATACCTCACACTTGTCCACATTCAATTTCGTCTGCCGTTTTTCAGCTCATTTTTCCAGCTGGTCTAGATCCCACTACAAACTATGATACCCTTCCTCTCTGTCCACTATACCCCCAATCTTGGTGTCATCTTCAAATTTGCTGAACTAATTAACCGCATTGTCAACCATATTATTGATATAGATGACAAACAATGGACCCAGCACTAATCCCTGTGGTGCTCCACTAGTCACAGGGTTTCCGTCAGAGAGGCAACCATCTACTACCACTCTCCAACTTCACCCACAAAACAAATATCTAATCCAATTTACTACATCATCTTGAATGCCAAGCGACTGAACCTTCTTGGCCATCCTCCCATGCAGGACCTTGTCAAGTGCCTTACTAAAGTCCATGTAGAAAATATTCACTGTCTTGCCTTCATCCACTTTCCTGCTAACTTCCCTGAAAACTCTATGATTGGTTAGACATGACCTACCATGCATGAAGCCGTGCTGACAATCCTTAATCAGTCCATGTCTATCCAAATAATTATATATCCGATCCCTTAGAATACCTTCCAATATCTTTCCCACTGCTGGTGTCAGGCTCACTGGCCTATAATTTCCTGGATTATTTTTAGAGCCTTTCTTAAACTGCAGAACCACAATAGCTATCCTCCAATCCTCTGGTACCTCTCCTTTCACTAAGGATGATTTAAACATTCCTGCTAGGGTTCCACAGTGTCCGAGGGAACACATTGTCAGGTCCTGGGGATTTATCCACCCAGGTTTGCCTCAAGACAGCAAACACCTCCTCCTCTGTAATCAGTATAGGGTCTATGAAATCAATACTGTTTTAACACACATCTATAGACTGTGTCCAACTCCTGAGTAAATACAGATACAAAAAGATTTAAGATTTCCTTAATCACCTTTGGCTTCACACATAGATTACCATTCTGATCTACCAGAGGACCAATTTTGTCCTTTGCAGTCCTTTTGCTCTTAACATATCTGTAGAATCCCTTGGGATAGTAGAATCACCTTGTCTGCAAGAGCAACCACTCGTCTTCTTTTAGCTCTCCTTATTCCTTCTTAAATATTCTCTTGCATTTCTTATATTCCATAAGCACCTCATTTGTTCCTACCTGCCTATACTTGATATGCATCCCCTTTTTCTTAATCAGGGCTTCAATATCTCTTGAAAACCAAGTTTCCCTATACCTGTTATCTTTACCTTTCATCCTGACAGGCATATACAAGCTTTGCACTCTCAAAATTTCACTTTTGAAGGCCTCCCACTTACCAAGTACACCTTTGCCAGAAAACAGCCAATGCCAATCCACACTTGCCAGATCATTTCTGATACAATCAAAATTAGCCTTTCCACAATTTAGAATCTCAACCTGCAACCAGACCTATCTTTTTGCATATTTACTTTGAAACTAATAGCAGTGTGACCACTAGATGCAAAATGTTCCATTACACATCCAATTTCTGTCACCTGCCCTATCTCATTCCCTAATAGCAGATCAAGTATTGCACACTCTCTCAGTGGGACATCTATGTATTGATTAAAGAAACTTTCCTGAACACATTTGACAAACTCTATCCCATTTAGTCCTTTGACAGTATGGGATTCCCAGTCAATATGTGGAAGGTTAAAATCATCGACTATAACAACCTTATGTTTCTTGAACTGTTTGCAATCTCTCTACAAATTTGTTTCTCTAAATTCCTAGGACTGTTGAGTGATATAGCCCCATTAACGTGGTCATACCTTTCTTATTTCTGTTCCACCCAAAACACCTCACTAGATGAGTTTTCCCATTTGTCCTGACTGAGCACTGCTGTGACATTTCCGCTGACTAGTAATGCTGCCCTTCCTCCTTTAATCCCTCCTGTTCTGTTGCATCTAAAACAACAGAACCCCAGAATACCGAGTTGTCAGTCCTGCCCTTCCTGCAACCAAGCATCACTAATGGCTACAATATCATAATTCCAGGTGTTGATCCATGTCCTGAGCTCATCTTCATTTCCTACGATATTTCTTGCACTGAAATATACGCAGCTCAGGACCCTGATCACACCATGATCAACCTTTTCATTCCTGACTTTGTCTGAGGTTTTACCAACATCTGTCTCCACAATCTCTCCACTAACTGTTCTGGCACTCTAGTTGCTATCCACCTGCAACTCTAGTTTAAACCTCACCGTGCAGCATTAGTAAACTTTCTCGCTAGGATATTAGACCCCTTCCAGTTGAGGTGCAAGCTATCTCTTCCATACAGATCCCACCTTCCCTGGAAGAGAAGCCAAAAATCCAAAAATTTAATGCCCTCCCTCCTATAATACCTCCTTAGCCACATGTTAAACTGTAAAATCTTACTATTTCTGGCCTCACTAACACGTGGCATGGGTAGCAATCCTGAGATCAAAACCCTGGAGGTCCTTCCCTTTAACTTAGCATCTAACTCCCTGAACTTCCTGTACAAAACCTTGTCGCTATTCCTGTCTAAGTCATTGCTACCTACATGGACCATGACCTGTAGCTGGTCACCCTCTCACTTAAGAATGCTGATGACTCTATCCAAGATGTCCCGGACCCTAGTGGCAACATACCATCCAAGAATCTCATTCTCATCCATAGAACCCCCTACTTAACAAATCCTGTATCACCACAGCTCACCTCTTCTCCCCCTTTCCCTTCGGAATCACAATCAGATTTAGTACCAGAGGTCTGTGACTTTCCTCTGCTAGGTCATCCTTCCACAACCGTAGCCAAAGTAGTATAACTATTGTTAAAGGGGATGGACACAGGGTTACTTCTCATTGGCTATTTAACCCCTTTCCCCTTCTTGACCATCACACAGTTTCCTGTGTCCTGCACCTTGGGTGTAACTACCTCTCTATATGTCCTATCATCCCCTCAGCCTCCCGAATAATCCCGAGTCCATCCAGTTTCAGCTCCAGTTCCTTAACGTGGAGTGTTACAAGCAGCAGCTGGACGCAATGTTGCCTCCTCTACATCGGTGAGACCTGACATCGATTGGGGGATTGCTTTGATAGACATCTTTGCTCCATCTGCAACAAGCAGGATTTCCTGATGGCCAATCCCCACTCCCAATCCAACATGTCTCCTCATGGCCTCCTCTACTGTCATGATGAAGCCACAGGATCTACAAACTGTTGTAAGCTTATCAAACAAAGCACTGTTGAAGGGCCCGAAACATCGTCACTACCTCCTCCCATAGATGCTGTCTGGCCTGCTGAGTTCTGCCAGCATTTTGTGTTTTTATTTATTTCCAGCATCTGCAGATTCACTCGTGTTCACTGTTGAAGGAGTTGCCTTTTAAATGGTACCTCAGACTGAGATCCTACCTTAGATGTTTACGCACTATTATGAACAAGCGCTATCAGCAGAGGAAGAAGACAAAGGCTTTATTAGACTGAAAATCAGTTAAAATTGGTTTTGTACAGTTGTCAGTTAAACAGATTTTTATGTTAATTATGCCCCCTTAGTGTAAAGACTTTTTTGTAAGGCAGCCTCTTCAATAAAGCCTGGCTCCTCTACATAGATTGTGTTCCTTCTTCCTTACACTCTATCTCCACCCACTCCCTGCTGCTACCTTTTAAGTTGAAGGGCATAAAGGAAATGGCTGTAAATGCTGCAAGTTCACCGTTGATTCATGCACTCACTGAGTGCCAAAAGACTCAAAATTACTTCTGAATCATTGCCAATTTTATGTGTGGGACAATCAACAACCATTAACATCTGAGTTCCTGAATTTACATCTAATTTTACCCTTTTACTGACAGAGCAAAGGCAATACTGCAGGTGGTGAAATCTGGAGCAACAAAAAAATAACAGAATGCTGGAAGAACTCAGTGAGTCCAGCAATGTCAGTGGGGGCAAAATGTGTGACACTATTTCAGGTTGAGAAGCTTCATCAGGACTGGACTTTCAACTTGTTGATACTAGTCTTTAGCCCAGTGTTGGCTTTAATTCTCATAGAAATGGAGATAGTGATGTTCCTCTCCCTCACTGAGATTCCTTCCAGGAAGAGTTTACTAGTGTGAAGTCCAAGGATTCAGTCAATGGAAAACTCAAAGGCAAGGTTTGTACACCGTGTCTGTCACTAAAGATGAATTTTACATGTCTTTCATTTTGTAGGAGAATTAACCCTATTCTCTCTCACTGCCTTCACATGACCGCAAGAGGTCTAGTGGATATTGGTGCTTCACTGATGATAATTGCTCTACAGTGCTTCTAGTTGCCACTCTTTGGATGTGAACTTCTAAAGTGCATTGCACCATGTATCAATGTAGAGGTGGTGGGGTGGGGTTAGCTTATACTGAACCTGTTCTCATTGATACACACTGAGTGAGCTACAGCTTCATTGGGACGGATACTTGCCTCAGAATATTGTGGGTTCAAGTCTTCAGTTGAGAAGCCTCTGAAGATTCTGGCTTATACTCTCACAGAGAATCATTGAGAGTGTGTTGCATTTTCTTTTTCCCTCTTTCAGATGAGAGGTTAGATTGATAGGTTACATAAAATCGTGATACAGAGCGCACTGAGTTGATGTGGACCATCACCACCAATCTGCACTCATCCCATTCTATTCTTCCAGTATTCTCATCAACTCTCCCCATAGATTCCACCAACCACTTACACCCTAAGGGGCAACTTACAGTCACTAATTTACCTACCAACCCTCACACTTTTGGAATGTGGAAGGTAACTGGAGCAGCCAGAGGAAAAGTAGCAGTCATAGGGAGAATGTGGAAAATCCAAACAGACTGTGCTATGGATTGCTGAAGCTGTAAAGCAGTAACATTACTCATTGTGTCACCATGCTACCAGTTTCTTCCCAGGATGAATCCGCTCTGCTTTGTACCTAACCTCTGGAATCAGGTTTATTAACATTGACAAAAAAGTCACAAAATTTGTTGTTTTATGGCAGCAGTACAGTGCAAGACATAGAATTACTATGTTACAAATTAAATAAATAGTGCAAAAGATGAAAAGTGAAGTAGTGTTCATGAGTTCTTGGACTGTTCAGAAATTGAATAGTTTAGGGGAAGAAGCTGTTCACACATTGAGTATGTGTCTTTGTGCTCCTGTACCCCCTCCCCGATGTTAGTAATGAGAAGAGGGCATGTCCTGGATGGAGAGGGTCTTTATTAATGTATGCTGCCTTCCTGAGGCACCACCTCTCGAAGGCATCCTTGATGGCAGGGAGGATTGTGCCCTTGATTGAACTGGCCAAGTCCACAACCCTCTGTAACCTCATGTGACCCTATAGATTGGAGGCTCTGTACCAGACTGCGATGCAAACAATCAGAAAGCTCTCCATCATACATCTAAGAAATTTGCAAGAACCTCTGGTAACATTCTAAATCGCCTCAAAATTTAATGAAGTAGAGCCAGTCGTATGTCTTCTTCATGTTTGCATCAATGTGTTAGGCCCAGGAGAGATCCTCTGAGATGTTGATTCTCAGGAACTTGAAACTGCTCACCCTTTCCAGCACTGACCCTCAGTAAGGACTGGTATGTTCTTCCAGCTTCCCTTTTCTGAAGTCCACAATCAATCCCTTGGTCTTGCTGACATTGAATATAAGGCTGTTGTTGCAACACCACTCAACCAGCCAATTTATTTCACTGTTATATGCCCCCTCATCGCCATCTGAGATTCTGCCAACAGTGGTGTCATTGTGAATTTATAGATAGCATTTGGGGCTGTGTCTGTGCTTCCTAAAAATCTCCCTAAAATGTGATACTGTGACCACTTCATAGTGTACCTTCACCAGGATTGCACATCATCTGTATGGGCATTTTTCCTCTGTCGGCCTGTCATGAACAGCTGAGATGACACAGAAATCATCAAGCTTAATGTGAAAGCAAACAAACTCAGTATCAGACACATATGGGCAGCTTAAACAAACAGTACGTTAATTGACCCTTGTCATTCACAGATGGAATGCTATTTGAGTCAATAGAAAATAATTTCCATTGATTTATCAACATCCAAAATGGATGCAAGTTATTAACCAAGCTACAATCAGTGATCCAGTAACCTTTAATCAAGCAACATGACTCAAGAGATTTTCTCTAGCATGAGCATGTTTTGAAATCCAGTTTTTGGAGGCAGTAAAAGTTCCTGGGGTAAATTTTCAGTCATTTGTTTTAGCTCTAAAGGCCTCTGAGATGGCTAATATAGGATCATAGGTTGAATTACCGGTGAGCAGAAAATGTAAAAGGGGCTGGTTGCCACTTAACCGGTCTATAAAAACTCATTAATAAGGCTCTGTGGCATTTGTATATTTGACATAACATCCTCTCGAATAGTGACCAGCTAATTAAAAGAACATAAGACCATTAGACATTGGAGCAGAATGACACCATTTGGTCCACCGTCTTCTCCCCCATTCAATCATAGCTGTTTATTACCCTTCTCAACCCCATTCTCCTGCATCAACAGATAATTGCAAACACACACAAAATGCGAGAGGTGCTCAGCAAGCCAGACAGCATCCCTACAGGGGAATAAACAGTGAATATTTCAGGCTGAAACCCTTCATCAGGATTGGAATGGTATGGGGCAGAAGCCAAAATAAGAAAGTGAGGGGTGGTCGGGGGGAGAGTGGATGGAGTACAAGCTAGCAGGGGGTAGATGAGACCAGCTGGGGGGAAAGGTGGAGGTGGGATGATGTTAGAAGCTCGGAAGTGGTAGGTGGAAGAAGTAAAGGGCTGAAGAAGAAAGAATCTGATTGGTGAGCTCAGTGGACCATGAAAGAAAGAGAAAGAGAAGGAGGAGAGGGAGAAGAGAAACCAGAGAGAGGTGATGGGACAATGGAATAAAGGATAGGAAGTAGGACCACCACCACTGTCTTTCCCTATAAGATTCCTTCTTCTTCAGCATCTACCTCTTCCACCTACCCCCTCCCAGCTGCTCACATCATCCCCCTCCTCTATCCACCCTACTTCTCCCTCACCTGGTCTCACTTATCACCTGCATTCTCACCCTCCCCTCATCTTCTTATCATGGCTTCTCCCTCCTTCTTTGCCAAACTTGATGAAGCGTCTCAGCCCAAAATGTCGATTATTTTCCTACATAGATGCAGCCTAACTTGTGAGTTTCTCCAGCAAATTGTGTCTGTTGCTCAAGATTTCCAGCATCTGTAGAATCTCTTGTGATCACCTTTAACCTTTCCCTTGGCGCTGAAAATTTAAAGGCATCTTCACTAAACTACAGATGACTTTTTGGTACACCTTTGTCCAAACTATATTTATCTTTATTGACATTTGTTCTGGTCATTGTTTTGAGGGGTTTATCTGAAAGGAATAGATGTTTTGCTACCTCTAAGCATAACTAGTGGAGCTACAGCCTCAGAGCACCAAGGACCTTAGTTCAGTCCAGACCTTGGCACTGTGTTTGCGAAGTTTACATGTTCTCCCATTACCACATGTGTTTCCTTCGTGTGCTTCACATCCCAACACATGCAGTTGATAGGTTAAATGGCCACTGTAAATTGCCCCTACTATGTGGTTGTGTGGTAGAACCTGGGTGAGTTAATGGTATGTGGGGAGAATATCATGGATAGGATTAAGCTTGATGGTCAACCTGGAGAGGCTGTTTCCATGTTGGAGGAATGGGCTGAAAAATGGCAGATGGAGTTTAATGCGGACAAGTGTGAGGTATTGCACTTCGGAAGGTCAAACCAAGGTAGAACATACAAGGTAAGTGGTAGGACACTGAGGAGTGAAGTAGAACAGAGGGTATTGGGAGTACAGATACATAATTCCCTAAAAGTGGCATCACAGGTAGATAGGGTCATAAAGAGAGCTTTTGGTGCATTGGTCTTTATAAATCAAAGTATTGAGTATAAGTGTTGGAATGTAATGATGAGGTTGTATAAGACATTGGTAAGACCGAATTTGGAGTATTGTGTGCAGTTTTTGTCACCTAGTTACAGGAAGGATATTAATAAGGTTGAAAGAGTGCAGAGAAGGTTTACAAGGATGTTGCCGGGACCTGAGAAACTGAGTTACAGAGAAAAGTCGAATAGGTTAGGACTTTATTCCCTGGAGTGTCGGAGAATGAGGGGTGATTTGATAGAGGTGTATAAAATTATGATGGGTACAGATAGAGTGAATGCAAGCAGGCTTTTTCCACTGAGGTTAGGGGAGAAAAAAACCCAGAGGACATGGGTTAAGGGTGAAGGGGGAAAAGTTTAAAGGGAAAATTGGGGGGGGGGGGGTTTCTTCACAGAGAGTGGTGGGAGTGTGAAATGAGCTGCCAGATGAAGTGGTGAATGCGGGCTCACTTTTGACATTTAAGAAAAACTTGGACAGGTATATGGATGAGAGGGGTTTGGAGGGATATGGCCCAGGTGCAGGTCAGTGGGACTAGGCAGAAAAATGGTTCGGCACAGCCAAGAAGTTCTATGCTTTATCTCTCTTTGACTCTTCTCCATTTTGTTCTGCACTTAATAGAAATCACATGAGAAAGAGATTACTAGTTATAGGTGCCCTGCTTAGGCTGCTCAGATAACACAACCAGCAGCTGCTAAAGAAACATGAGAAAGTCAAACAAATGAAGACAATGCTTTGAAGCATCATGCCTCCCATCTTCCACACATATGCACATGAACACTCACATACACAGCCCAATGAAACGTATTCACTTATTATTTCAGAGATGAAATTTCAGAAAACAGGAAATTTACCACAGGTTTTTTTTTACCACAATCAACCACTCTGAAACAGGTTCACTGTTTCAGTGTTCACTGTTCATCATCATATTGCTTTAATAGCAAATAAAAATAGCAATGCTGGAAATCTGAAATAATCAGTGAGCAAAGCTGTATCTGAGGAGAGGGAGTTAAAGTTTTAGAACCTGATCATTGACCTGAACATATTCTCTTTGTTTTTCTCTCTCCACATCGGCTGCCTGATTCTGCTGTCTCCAGCACTTTATTTCCTTATGGGGTTGCAGATTGTCTGCCAAGTTGAATTTCCTATTTTATAAGGTAGATTTCAATTTTAAAAATCTGGCTGTAAATGACTTTGGGCATCTGTTCTGTTCTCTTTCTTTTTTATTTAAATGTCATATCTTGAAAATCATGGGCGCAAGCATGGTTTAATTCACATATTTTCAGCATGATTTAATTTACTTATTTTCCTTCTCTTTGAACCTTTCATCCTATTAGCTTAGGGTGGTTCAAACCAAAGGTGCAGCTAATAAATGCGGCTATGCTAAAATTATTGTTTGGAGCATGTAACACAAAATCAAGTGTCAAACCATTTTAGAAGAAAGCCAAGGTGACCCTTGTATCTTGCTGCCATCTAATAGGATATTTGCTTTGATATTTTGTTGAAATGCTGCAAGCTTTAGTAATGAATTTTCAATAGTTGTTTTCAGAGGAATTATTTCCACCTGATAAATAATAAACATGTATAAGTTAGATGGGATGAATTAAGTGAACTTGCACTCAGATGACTCATACCCTTTCAATTCTGTCAATATGCACAGAAGAGGTGTTTTGTTCTAAAATGGTTCCCGCATTACTATTTATCTAATTATAAACAGTCAGCAATTTTCAAAGCTGTTTTCCTTTTTCCATGATTAAATAGCAGAATTATCAAGTGCCTCACTAAGAGAGAAAGAAGGCTATTTCTGTTTGTCGTGATTGTGCATATGGCAACAGTAACCAGGGCTACAGTTGAGGTGAATATTTGGCCAATGACAAGGGTGGAAGGTTTGCTCAATGATGCAGAGAGATTCGAAGGGGTTGAGACAGTTCTGCTCATGATATCACACTCAATAATGTAGAGGAAATTGGTCTCTTTAGTGCTTGAGTTTCATGGACCAGGATAGTAATTTGGAGAAGTATCCAGCTATGGTTTACTGCCATCAATGTTACTAGCTAGATATTTACAATAGCTACAAAACTGACATATGCCTCAAACCTATTTCACACAAAAACAGCGATAACATCTTGCTCTCCGGTTGGATTCGATAGCAGCATCCTCAAAGTTAGCAGGTTGTGAGTTCATGTCTCACTTCAGAGGCTTGAATAAGCGACCAGGCTAGCATTTTGGAGTGGTCAAAATACATTCACATAATATGTTAAACTGAGATGTAGAGGGATACAGTGTGGACTTAGACCCATTACTCCACCATGTCGATGTAACCAATCTAGCAATCATTTTTATACTAATTCTACCAAACCCACTTAATTCTGTTCACATTCCCATCACCAGATTCTACCACTCATTTACACTAGGAACAATCTACAGTGGTCAATTAATATAATCTCTGCATTTTTTTTGTTTTGTGGGAAGGAACCAAAGCACCTGGAGGAAACTGTAACGTAAGGGTTAGTTTACTTGTCAGTCAAAAGCCACTTCTACTGTGCTGGTTATTGATTGGCTTGTTTGAAGGATGCAGCAGCTTTCTCATTGGTTGCCTTGTGTGCTATGGCATCAGTGTCCAGTTTCAGGCACCTTCCTTTGACTCTGGGGACACATCTTCACATGGAAATCATGGCCAGTGCTGAGGAACCATTGGGAAGGTGTGCTGCAGACAGAGGAGGGCCCATACATACTCTTAGCTAAGTATCTGTTTGGTAAATGTTTAGTTTTGCAGTTTATGTAATTTAGAGTGGCTTGGATGTTTGGTGGAATGTTTTGCTGTTTGTAAATATATGATTGATGTGCTTATTTGTAATCAGTGTCTTCTAACTCACTTACCAAACCCATAAACCTGCTTCATTATAACTGAAACCCACACAGTCACAGCAAGAACATCTGAGTTCCATACTGATGGTACCCAAGGTCGGGGTCGAAGCTAAGTCATTAGCTGAACCACTGTACCTTCTGAGCTTGTAGGAGAGAGGCAGAGTTTTCCCTGGTGTCCTGGTTAGTACTCGTTCCTCAACTGACCCCTAAAACATAATTTTTTCATTTTCGTCCACAGAAGGGGATGGCTCTGTGGGTGAAATTCTTGAGTACTTGCAGAGTTGCAGGAATCAGGGTATTTTTCTGTTTTACAATTCAGATTGATAATCATTCATCAGAAAGTTCTGATGAAAATTCTGAATATTCCAAAACATTCTCTCTCAACAGGTGCTGCCTGACCCACTGAATATTTCTAGCATTCTCCATTCTTATTTCAGATTCCCAGTATCTGCATTTTTGGGGTATTTTCTTGCCCTATCAGTGAAGATGCGTGGTGGACTGCACAACTTTCAGCGCACTGACTGAGGTGTGACGTTTGCTCGTACTTTATTACCAGTCATGTTCAGGATATTGCTGCCTTATGCCAAGCTGGCACTGCCCAAAGCTCTCATTGTACTTTTGTGGAGGGAGTCATAGATTTTGCAACGGTGATGATAAAAGAAAATCAACTTCTGGTTCATGACTTGGAGGGGACTTGGAGGCAACTTGTTCCCTTGCACTGGGCAACCTCATCCTTCAAGGTGGCAAAATCCAACAGGCTCCTTTGTCCTAGAGTGTATCAAGCCACTTGTGTGTTTTTACAACTACACTCATCCAAGCTTGTGAGGAAAATTCCATTGCACATTGACAATGGCTAATTCCTGAGGTTCAATATCTCCTCCCAGGTCAGCAAATCCTGGAATTGCTGTTCTGAGGTCCACGCAAGTCTGGAGTCTATGGTGTGGAGCTCAGGGTCCTATGATCAGCAAGTTCAGGGGTTGATACCGAAGGTAATTTATTAATAGCATGATAGCAGAAGCTGCAGCATGAAAATTCTGGACAGTGGTAAGTGAAAGTGGTAATACTATTACCCACTCTTGAGACGAAATGTTGAACTCTGACGGAGGCACAGTCCCCTGGATGAGATGTCAAACTTACAAAAATACATTTATTATTGCACCCATGACCTGGGTTCAATTCCCACCACTGTTTATAAGGAGTTTGTCCGTTCTCCTTGTGACAGTGTGTGTTTCCTCTGGGTGCTCCAGTTTCTTCCCATTTTCCAAAGACATGAGAGGTTAATTGGTCACATGAGTGAAATTGGAAAGCACTAGCTTGATGGGGTGGAAGGGATTGCTACCATGCTGTACCTCGGAAATAAAATAAATAACATTCATATGTGGAATCTGGAAGCAGCTGTAATGTGGCTTTTACTGTCCACCTATAACTGCAGAGGTAATTAAAAATAACCTATATTTGTAAGTCTGGGTTCACATAAAATCTTCCTTTAATTCTCCTACCCATTCCCACATTAACCTGTCAGTTTTCAGCCTTATCCATTGCAAAAGAGAGGACAACATAATTTGGAAGGATATCTTATATCCTGCATGGGTAGATTACCACCCAACCATTGAACTTTCCAATTCCAGGTAACCCACTCCCTCAGTGTTCTTCTCCCATACATGCTCACCTTTTATTTCCTTTGTTCACTTTTCCCACATGCTCCTCCTTTCTCGACAGCACAGAAACAGGCCCTTTGGGCCATCTAGCCAATGCCAAGCTATTTATCTACCTAGTCCCATCGACTTGCAACCAGACCAGCAGCCGTGGAAACACTCAGAAGGTCAGATAGCATCTATGAAGAAAGAAGGAAACAAACAGAGACAATGTTTCAAGTCAGGACTGGAAAAGCAGGAAAGCCAGCCTTTTTTGCGTAGAAGTAGCTAAGAAGGGAAAAAATAGCAGAAAAACCAATGACAGTTTCTCTCCCCGTAGATGCTAACTGGCCTGCTGAATATTTCTGACATTTATGCTTTTGTTTTAAACTATTTAGCTCCATCTGGAACCAATGCAACAGAATGACAATTAATCACCACTTTCTTAGCATCAAATCATAAAAATCAGGTTAGGTAAAAGTGAATCTATCAACAAACAATAAAGTCCTTAACTATAATTTACTGTCAAATAAGGGAGATGTTGTATATACATTTCACCCCGAGATTGTCTTCCTTAGGCCAAGATTTGCATTCTAATTACTTTTTTGGCTCAGGGATTTAGTCTGAAAGTCTGAATCAATGGAAAGCTGTTTGAAATACCAAAGAATCATTATTGAATATATTTAATTGGCATTAGTTGTGGCTTAATAAATATTAAATGAGAAGCAGATGGTTCATGATTGCTAGCACATTTATATTTTGCATTTTACACATTAATTCAGAGCCTTGTATTCCCTGTGATAAAATCTATTATCGCTCCTTCATACCAGAGTGTTAATTTTTTGCATCTTCCTGTGTTAACACTAAATGGATGGATAATTATAGATATCCAATAGAGCTTCAGAGTGATGAGAAGATTAATAACGCGTTGAACATTTACACTTGTGGACTAAGTTCAGCAGTTGTTTCACCACAATGGAGACATAGTACCAGTTATTTATACCTCCTCCAAAACATCAAGTGTACTGAGTATAAAGGATGTTAAGATTACAGTAAATGACAATTAACACAAGGTTTTGCTTATTATCACGATTTTTGGGAAGTATGGGTGCCAAATTGCTTTTAAAGTGATACCCAGCCCATATAATGCTGCATCTTTTACTGGGAGTTTATATACATGGCAACACGAATTGAAGAAGGTAGATATATGTTGATCTGAGTTCCATTTTGGGACTCAGCCCTCCCCCTCAATGTTGCAGAGAAATGTGATTAACAGGGTCCATATGGAATTAAAAAGGGCATTCCATAAGGAGTTAAACATCCTGAGCTCAAGGATATACCTCGTCCCTTCTAAGACTCTTCAACATCAGCAAGATCTTACCACACTCAGATATGGAAGACTCACTACACAAAGCAAATCTCTTCGTTCCTCAACTTCTTCCACCAGGATTACCACATATCTCATTCAGTATATCTGCTCATCCGTGCTAAATAAAAGGATCAAAAACTGCTTGCAGATGAGTTGTGGCACTTTGGCTATTATAAAAACTGTCGCTGCAGACCTACACATATTTAGTATTCTCTTGATTTCTTTCAGTAGTGACAGAGATAGAAGATACATGCCTGTATCACTTGGTCAAAGAGCGAGGTACCCAATTTCCCTCGGGATCAATAAAGTATGTCTGTCTGTTTGGATGGTAAGATATAGAAGCAAGAGTAGGCCATTTGGTCCACTCTACCATTGAACAAGACAATGGCTGATATTCTTCCTAAGTGCTGTGTACCTGCACAAGCTGCATATCCCTAATTTTCTCCAACATCCAAAAGTCTATCAGTTTAGGATCCTGGATGAAGATTTTAAAAAAATTAACAAATGTTTAGTGTCCTCCCATCACAATATATAGATGGTGGATATTTGAAATGCCACATAGTGCAGAATGTCCCAGGAGGAGAATGGAGAAGAACATAAGTCCATAAGATATAGGTGCAGAATAAGGCCATTTGGCCCATCAAGTTTGCTCCACCACTTCATCATGGCTGATCCATTTCCAGCTCAGCCCCGATCCCTTACCTTCTTCCCTGTATCACTTCATGCCCTGACTAATCAAGAACTTATCAATCCCTGCCTTAAATATACCCAATGACTTGGCCTCCACAGCCATCTGTGGAACTGAATACCACAGATTCACCACTCACTGGCTAAAGAAATTCTTCTTCATCTCCATTCTAAAAGGACGCCCCTCTATTCTGAGGCTGTGTTCTCTGTTCTTAGACACCATCACCATAGGAAACATCCTCTCCACATCCACTCCATCAAGGCCTTTCAACATTTGATAGGCTTCAATAAGGTCACCCCTCATGCATCTGAATTCCAGTGAGTAGAGGCCCAGAGCCATCAAATGCTGCTCATATGACAAGACTTTCAACCCTGGAATCATTTTTTGAACTTCCTTTGAACCCTCTCCAGTTTCAGCACATTCTTTCTAAGATAAGGGGCCCAAAACCACTTACAATACTCCATGAGGCCTCACCAGACTTTATAGAGTCTCAATGTAGCATCCTTGCTTTTCTATTCTAGTCCTAGTGAAATGAATGCTAAATTAACCTTCAGGGAACCTGGCTCAAGGATTCAAAAGTCCATTTGCTCCTAAGATTTTAGTATTTTCTCTACATTTAGAAAATAGTCAAACATTTCATTTCTTCTATGAAAGTCCATGACCATGCACTTCCCGACACTAGGTTCCATCTTTGCCCATTCTCCTAATCTATCTAAGTCCTTCAGTAGGCTCTCTGCTTCCTCAAAACTACCTGCCCCTCCAACTATCTTCATATTGTCTGCAAACTTTGCAATACAGCCATCAATTCCATCATCTAAATCATTGACATATAATGTTGTGGTGAACTACATATACCTGTCTGGACAGGCCCCCTGCTGACTGCTCCTGTGGCCCCTCCCACTGACCATGGCTCCTCCCACAGAACCCGGTATAAAAGTGATTGAGGCCTGAGCCCGACCCTCAGTCTCCAGGATGTAGTATGGTGGTCAACTACTGCTTGTTCTTTCTTCCAGTCAATAAAATCCGATATCTCACCTTCACGTCTCAGAGAGAGTTATTGATGGTGCATCAATTTTATTGACTGGAAGTTTTAAAACATGGAAAGCATTTTACGTCCGGAAAGATTGGATTTGGACCCCCAAGCCCCTGAAGCAGCTCTTGCCTTTGAACTCTGGCTTGCATGCTTCCAATCATACTTGGAGGAGGTTAGTGCAACTGAACCCGCTGTTATGCACCGAATTCTCCTCTCGAGGGTCACCCCGAAAGTTTACTCACTTATGAGAGGCCTGCCGACCTACGAAGGGGCACTGGACGCCCTCAAAAGACAGTACCTGCGGCCAGTGAACACCGTCTACGCAAGACATCGCTTAGCTATGCGATGACAGCGGCCTGGAGAATCGAGCACCGAGTTTCTCCGAGCCCTACAGACACTCGTGCAAACTTGCAACTGCAAAACTCTCACGGCGGAACAGCATGCGGAGCAGCTAGTACGAGACGCCTTTGTTACAGGGATCAGGTCAGTGTACGTGCGCCAGTGGCTGCTGGAAAATGCTAATCTTACCTTACACTCGGCGATCGAGATGGCCGACACGCTGGAGGCTGCTCTGCACAACACTGACGCTGTCCAGCCGCGTGATCCCCCGCCGGTTCTGTGGACACCTCAGATCCCACCGCCGCCAGTTCCCGCGAGCGAATTTGCCAACACCGCTGCCAGTCGCGATTCCATGAACTCCCCGAACCTGACCACAGCTGCTGCCAGTCGCAAGCCTGCGCAGTGTTACCTCTGCGGACTCGAAAAGCACCCCCAAAAACGCTGCCCGGCTCGAGAAGCGACCTGTTCCAGCTGTGGGAAGAAGGGCCATTTCGCCAAGGTCTGTAAGTCTAAACCACGAGCGGGGTCGGGCAGCGCTGCATGCAAAGCATGGGGGCTGCCATCTTGCCTGCCCGCCTCATGCGAAGCATGGGGGCTGCCATCTTGCATGCACGGATGGGGGCGGCCATCTTTGTCGGCGCCAACATGCCCCGCCCCCTACCCACCAATGCTTACCGGGCACCAAGACGGCAGTTCAACTCTGGCTTCCGTAACCCTCGACCAAAGCGCCCCACACCAGCTTGCAAGGTCAATGATGGACATCCTGGTGGAGGGGCACAGGACTAGCTGCCTGTTTGACACGGGCAGCACTGAGAGTTTTATTGACCCAGACACAGTGCAATGCTGTGGACTCGTGACACGGCCGGTAAGCCAGAGGGTCACCTTGGCTTCTGGGTCGTATTCCACAGACATCCGGGTGGGTTGTGTAGTGACATTGGTGGTGCAGGGCACAGAATATCGGAACTTTGCGCTACTGGTCATGCCTCAACTGTGCGCACCTGTGCTATTGGAGCTGGACTTCCAGAGCCACCTCGAAAGTGTGACTATGGCATATGACGGGCCCCTCCCACCACTCACTGTCAGAAATCCTCAGTTTTGTGGGACTTCGCCATATACCCCGCTACTGACCACACACACACACCGACCCGCACATCCCACCCAGCACCATGCTGACAGCTGTGCTACTGACACCACTTGCAGCCTCTCCACCCTCAAGATCCCTCCCCCACCACTGTTCGCCAACCTGACCCCCAACTGTAAACCTGCGGCAACTAAAAGCAGGAGGTACAGCGTGGGGGACAGGGCCCTCATTCAGTTGGAGGTGCAGCAGCTGCTCAGGGAAGGGATCATTGAGCCAAGCACAAGCCCTTGGAGGGCCCAGGTGGTTGTTGTTCAGACCGGGCAGAAAAATAGGATGGTCGTGGACTATAGCCAAACCATCAATAGGTTCACGCAGCTTGACGCGTACCCCCTACCCCGCATTGCAGATATGGTCAACCAGATAGCTCAGTACAAGGTGTACTCGACAATAGATCTGAAATCCGCTTATCACCAGCTCCCCATCCGCCCAGAGGACCGCCCCTACACCACCTTCAAGGCGGGCGGCAGGCTCTATCACTTCCTGCGCATCCCATTCGGTGTCACAAATGGTGTCTCGGTCTTCCAGAGGGAAATGGACCGGATGGTGGACCAGTGCCAACTGAAGGCCACATTTCCCTATCTGGATAACATCACCATCTGTGGTCACGACTGGCCGGATCACAACGCCAACCTCCAACGATTTTTCCAAGTGGCCAAAGCCCTGAACCTTACTTATAATAGAGACAAGTGTGTGTTCGGAACCACCCGACTCGCTATCCTTGGGTATGTCGTGGAAAACGGGGTCATTGGCCCTGATCCCAACCGTATGCGCCCCCTGTTAGAACTCCCTCTTCCCATCACTCTCAAAGCCCTCAGACAGTGCCTGGGCTTCTTTTCCTATTACGCCCAATGGGTCTCCCATTACGCAGACAAGGCCCGCCTCCTGGTCAAGTCTACCACTCTTCCCCTCTCTGCCGAGGCCTGCGCGGCCTTCAGCTGCATCAAAGGGGACATTGCCAAAGCAACGATGCATGCAGTGGACGACACCATTCCCTTCCAAGTAGAGGGTGACGCCTCCGATTTCGTGCTTGCTGCTACCCTCAATCAGGCAGGCAGGTCAGTAGCATTCTTTTCTCGTACCCTTCAAGGCTCTGAAATTCGGCACTCCGCGGTGGAGAAAGAAGCCCAGGCCATTGTGGAATCTATTAGGCACTGGAGGCACTATCTCGCCGGCAAATGGTTCACCTTGCTGACCGACCAGCGCTCAGTTGCATTCATGTTTAGCAACCAACAGCGGGGCAAAATCAAAAATGATAAAATTTTGCGGTGGAGAATAGAACTCTCCACCTACAACTGTGATATCCTGTACCGGCCTGGAAGGCTCAATGAGCCCCCTGATGCCCTATCCCAGGGAGCGTGTGCCAGCACACAGCTTGACCAGCTATATGCCCTCCATGCACATCTTTGCCATCCGGGGGTCACCCGATTTTACCATTTCATGAAAGCCCGGAACCTGCCGTACTCCCTTGAGGACATCAGGACGATGACCAGGGACTGCCAAGTCTGCGCTGAGTGCAAACCGCACTTCTACCGTCCTGAAAAGGCGCAACTTATCAAGGCCACCCGCCCCTTTGAGCGACTGAGTGTTGACTTTAAGGGCCCCCTTCCCTCCACCGACCACAATGTCTACTTTCTCAACATTATCGACGAGTACTCGCGGTTCCCCTTTGCCATCCCCTGCCCCGACACCACTACCACGTACGTCATAAAAGCCCTGCGCCAGCTCTTCACTCTGTTCGAATATCCCTGCTATATCCACAGTGATAAGAGGGTCCTCCTTTATGAGTGACGAGCTGCGCCAGTACCTGCTGGCTAGGGGCATTGCTACTAGTCGGAACATGAGTTATAATCCCCGGGGAAATGGACAGGTGGAGAGGGAGAATGCCACAGTGTGGAAGGCCACACTTTTAGCCCTTAAGTCAAAAGGGTTGCCGGTCTTTCGATGGCAGGAGGTCCTCCCCGAGGCACTCCACTCTATCCGCTCCCTATTATGTACGTCCACCAATGCCACCCCTCACGAGCGCCTATTCTCTTTTCCCAGGAAGTCTGCCACTGGGACCACCCTACCGGCTTGGCTGACGACCCCAGGGCCAGTGCTGCTCCGGAAACATGTGAGGAGCAATAAATACTCCCCGCTGGTCACATGCATGAGGGATCACTGACGCCTAGTGGGCCGACACCTTCAGTTAGGCCGGAACCAGCACAACCACCGTCTCCGGTGCAATCACCACCGGCACCTGTGCAATCACAGCCGGAGCTACGTAGATCGCAGCGACAGATTCGACCACCTGATAGACTTAACCTGTAAATACACTTGTAAGAAACTTCGCCCCATGGGGACTCTCTCTTTTAAAACAAAGGTGGTGGGGGGTGAATGTGGTGAACTACATATACCTGTCTGGACATGCCCCCTGCTGACTGCTCCTGTGGCCCCTCCCACTGACCGTGGCTCCTCCCACAGACCCCGGTATAAAGGCGATTGAGGCCTGAGCCCAGCCCTCAGTCTCCAGGATGTAGTATGGTGGTCAACTACTGCTTGTTCTTTCTTCCAGTCAATAAAAGCCGATATCTCGCCTTCATGTCTCAGAGAGAGTTATTGATGGTGCATCAAACGTAAAAAGAATTGTTCTCAAAACAGACCCATGTGGAACACCACTGGTCACAGGCATCCAACAGAAAAGGCTCCCTTTATTCCCACTCTTTGCCTCCTGCCAATCAGCAACTGATTTTTCCATGCTAGAACCTTTCCTGGAATACCATGGGCTTATAGCTTGTTAAGCAGCCTCACATGTAACACCTTGTCAAAGGCCTTCTGAAAATCCAAGTACATAACATCAACTGATTCTCCTTTGTCTATCCTGCTCGTTATTTCTTTAAAGAATTCCAACAGATTTGTCAGGCAAGATTTACCCTTGAGGAATTTATCACGTGCCTCCAAGTACCAAGACCTCAGCCTTAATAATCAACTTCAACATCTGAGATCAGACTAACTGGCCTATAGTTTCCTTTCTCCTACCTCTCTCTCTTCTTGATGAGTGGAGTAATATTTGCAATGTTCTAGTCTTCTGGAACCATTCCAGAATATAGTTATTCTTGAAAGATCATTACTAATGCCTTCACGATCTCATCAACCACCTCTTTCAGAACTCTGTGGTGTACAGGGTCCACCATCTGGTCCATGTGACTTACCTACCTTCAAACGTTTCAGTTTCCCAAGAACCTTCTAGAAATAGTAACTTCACACACTTCATGACCCCTGACACCTGGAACTTCCACCATACTGCTAATGTCTTCCACAATGAATACTGACACAAAATATTTGTTCAGTTCCTCCGCCATTTCGATGTCCCTCATTACTACTTCTCCAGCATCATTTTCCAGCAGTCTGATATTACACTTTATGTATCTGAAGAAATTTTTGGTTTCCTCTTTAATATTATTGGCTAGCTTACTTTTGTATTCCATCTTTACCTTCTTAATGACTTTTTAGTTGTCTTCTGTTGGTTTTTAAAAGCTTCCCAATCCTTTAACTTACCACTAATTTTTGCTCTATTATATGCCCTCTGTTTGGCTTTTAAGTTGACTTTGACTTCCCTTGTTAGCCACAGTCGTGTCATCTTTCCTGTATACTTCTTTCTCTTTGGGATGTACACATCCTGTGTCTTCCAAATTGCTTCCAGAAATTCCAGCCATTGTTCCACTGCCATCATCCCTACCTGTGTCCCTTTCCAACCAATTCTGGTCAACTCCTCTCTCATGCCTCAGTAATTCCCTTTACTCCACTGTAATACTGATACATCTGACTTTAACTTCTACTTCTGAAATTTCAGAGTTAATTTGATAATATTAAGATCACTAAGGGTTCTTTTCCTTAAACTCTCAAATCAACTCTGGTTCATTGCACAACGCCCAATCAGGAATAGCTGATCCTCTAGCGGGCTCAACCATGAGCTGCTCTAAGAAATTCCGCCTCCTGGAATCCATCACCAACCAGATTATCCCAATCGACCTGCATATTGAAGTCCTCCCAAGACTATTGTAACATTGCCCTTATGGCATGCATTTTCTATCTCCCGTTGTAATCTGTAGGCCACGTCCTTACTACTGTTTGGGTATCCGTATACAACTCCTATCAGGTTCTTTTTACTCTTGCAGTTCCCCAATGGTTCAACACTTTTCAACCCTATGTAACCTCTTTCTAATGATTTGATTTCTTTTTTTTTAACCAACAGAACCCCCTTTGCCTTCCTGACATCCTTATGATACAGTGTGTATCCTTGGAAATTAAGCTTCAAGCTATAATCTTCTATCAGCCACGATTCAGTGATGCCTACAACATTATACCTGTCAACCTGCAACTGTACTGCAAGTTCATCTACTTTATTCCATATACTGCGCGCATTCAAATATAACGTCTTCTGTCCTGTATTCACTCTTCTCAGTTTTGTCCATTTTTTATGTTGCAACTCATCCATCCTGTTGACTGCAATTTTGCCCTATCAATCTGCCTTCACAACCTCTCCACTAACTGTTCTGGCACTCTGGTTCCCATTCCCCTGCAACTCTAGTTTAAACCCCATCATGCAGCATTAACAAACCTTCCCACTATAGTATTAGCCCTCCTCCAGTTCAGCTGCAAACTGTCCCTTCTGTACAGGTCCAACATTCCCTGGAAGAGAGCCCAGTGATCCAGAAATCTTATGCCCTCCCTCTATACCAACTCTTTAGCCACATATTAAACTGTATAATCTTCTTAGTTCTGGCCTCTCTAGCATGTGGCACAGGTAGCAATCCTGAGATCACAACCCTGGAGGACCTGCCTTTTAACTTAGCACCTAACTCCCTGAACTTCCTATGCAGAACCTAGTCACTCATCCTACCCATGTCATTGGTGCCTACATCGATCATGACTTCTGGCTGTTCACTTTCCCACTTAAGAATGCTGAGGACTCAATCCAAGATATCCTGGACCCTGGCACATGGGGGTCAATGTACCATCTGGGAATCTCATTCTTGCCCACAGAACCTCTGCCCATTCCCCTAATGAATCCCCTATCACCAGAGAGTGCCTTTTCTTCCCCAGTCCCTTCTGAGTCACAGAGGCAGACTTAGTGCCAAAGACCTAACCACTGTGACTTTCCTCTGTTAGGTCATGCCCCTCCCAACGGAATTCAAAGTGATATGCCTATTGTCGAGGGGGATGGCCACAGGGGTACTCTGCACTGGCTCTTTTACCCCTTTTCCTTCCTGACTGTCACCCATTTTCCTGTGTCCTGCACCTTGGGTGTAACTACTTCTCTATACGTCCTATCTATCACCCCTTCAGCCTCCTGAGTGATCCAGAGTTCATCCAGTTCCAGCTCCTTAACACAGATGTCAGAAGCTGCAGATGGATGTCATCAGGGATATTGGAGGTCTCCCTGCCTTCCCACATCCCACAAAAGAAGCATTCAACTATCCTGCCTAGCATCTTTACTGTCCTAGCTGAGCAGAAATAAAGAAGGGAAGGGGAAAAAAAAGCACAACCTAGAGCTTTTATTTTCTTTTGCTTTCTCTTTTGCCTCTCTCCATAGAAGCCTCAAAGAGCTAAAGCCTTAAGATCACCACTCTGACTCTGTCCACTCAGATGATGGCCATTGCGCTTGCTCCTGCTTTCCTTTACTTTGCTCTAGCTAATCAATCATAAACACCGATTGATTAGGCATTCACTGATTAGGATTTCACTGTAATGACCCACTTCTGCCTGTTGTACTTGGGCAGTGGACCTGATTGAAGTACACAACATCCACTGATTCTCCTTTGTCAATCCTGCTTGTTATTTCTTCAAAGAATTCCAAATGATTTGTCAAGCAAGATTTTCCATTAAGGAAACTGAATTTGGCCTGTTTATAATGAGCCTCCAAGTATCCCGAAACCATGTCCTTAGCAATCGACTCCAACATCTTCCTAACCACTGAGATCTGACTAACTGGCTTATAATTTCTTTCTTCTGCCTCTCCCTTTCTTGAAGAGAAGAATGATATTTGCAATTTCCCAGTCCTCTGGTATCATGCCAGAATCAATTGATTCTTGAACAATCATTACTAATGTCTCCACAATCTCTTCAGCCACTTCTTTCAAACACAGGAACTTATACCATCTGATCCAGGTGATTTATCTACCTTCAGACTTTTTAGTTTCCCAAGATGGAAACTTCTCACACTTCTGCCCCCTGACACTCTCAAACTTCCAGCAGATTGACTAATGCAAAATACTTATTCAGTTCATCTGCCATTTCCTTATCCCCCATTACCTCTTCTCCAGCATCATTTTCCAGTGAACCGATACCTACTCTTGCCTCCGTTTTACACTTTCTATATCTGAAGAAACTTCTGGTATTCTCTTTAATATTATTGGTTAGCTTAATTTTGTATTCCAAAATACAAGGAAATTCTTTATGACTTTTTTTAGGTACCTTCTGTTGATTTTTAAAAGTTTCCCAATCCTCTAACTTCCCACTAATTTTTGCTCTATTGTCTGCCCTCTCTTTGGCTTTAATGGTGGCTTTGACTTCTCTTGTCAGCCATGGTTGTGATGCTGTATCCTGCCTTTAAAATATGCTTCTTTGGGATATAGATATCCCACGCCTTCCAAATTGCTCCCAGAAATTCCAGCCATTGCTGCTCGGCCATCATCATTTCCAGTCAGTTTTGACAACTCCTCTCACATGCTTCTGTAATTCCCTTTACTCTTCTGTAATACTGATGCAACTGACTTTAACATCTACTTCCGAAATTTCAGTGTTAATTTGATAATGTCATGATCACTTTCCCCTAAGGTTTCTTTTACCTTACGTTCTCAAATCAATTCCAGCTCATTGCACAATACCCAACTCAGAATAGCTGATCCCCTAGTGGGCTAAAAAACTATCTCATAGGCATTTTAGAAACTCTCCCTCTATTGAATCCAACATCAATCTGATTTTCCCAATCTACCTGCATATTGAAATCCCCCAAGATATTGTAACATTGTCCTTTTCACATGCATTTTTTATCTTGCATTGTAATTTGTAGACCACATCTTTACTACTGTTTAGGTGTCTGTATATATCTCACATCAGGGTCTTTTTACTCTTGCAGTTCCTTAGCTCTATCCACAATGATTCAACACATTTCACCCCTATATCACCTCTTTCTGATGATTTGATTTCATTTTTTACTATCAGAGCCACACCACCCCCTCTCTCTATCTGCCTGTCCTTTCAATACAGAGTGTATCGTTGGACATTACGCTCCGAGCTATAATCTTTTTTCAGCCACAATTCAGTGATTCCCACAGCCTCAAACATGGCAATCTGTAACTGTGATACAAGTTCATCTACCTTATTCCGCATACCGTGCCATTCAAATAAAACACCTTTAGTCTTGTATTTACCTTCTTCAATTTTGTTTGTCATTTAGATTACAACCGTTGACTGCAATTTTGTCCTGTCATCAGTCTCACTACACACTGACTGTAAACCAAATACTCCATCCTCAGGCCTTTCATTCCTGTTCCATCCCTTTGCCAAATTAGTTTAAACCCTCCCGAAGAGCTCTAGCAAATCTGCCTGCAAGAATATTGGTCCTCCTCAGGTTCAGGTGTAACTGGTCCCCTTTGTACAGGTTGCACCTTCATCAGAAGAGATCCCGTTTAACTGAAACCCTGCCCCCTGCAAAAAATCCTGCTATTCTTGCCCTTACTGATGTGTAGCATAGGCAGCAATCTAGAGGTTACTATCCTGAAGGTCCTGTTTTTCAGATTTCTACCTAGCTCCCTAAAATTTCTCTTTAGGACCTCCTCACCTTTCGTACTCATGTCATTGGGGCCAATATGTACCAAGACTCCTGGCTGCTCACCTTCCCCCTTTAGAATGCTGTGGACCCAACCCAAGACATCCCTGACCCTGGCACGTGTGGCAGAACATTCTATCAGGGTGTCTCTATTGCACCCACAAAATCTGTCTCTATTCCTCTGACTACAGAATCTCTTATCTCCACTGCAGTCCTCTTCACTGATCTTCCCTTCTGAGCTGCAGTGCCAGACTCAGTGCCGGAAACCCGATTGCTACAGCTCTCCTCTGGTAAGTCATTTCCGCCCGCCCCCAACAGTATCCAAAGTGGTATATGTATTATTGAGGATATTCTGCACAGGCTGCCCGCTTCCCTTCCTTCTCTTGACAGTTACCCAGTGTGGTGAACTACATATACCTGTCTGGACACGCTCCGCCCCCCCCCCTCCGCTGACTGCTCCTGTGGCTCCTCCCACAGACCCTGGTATAAAGGCGATTGGGGCCTGAGCCCTGCCCTCAGTCTCCAAGATGTAGCATGGTGGTCAACTACTGCTTGTTCTTTCTTCCAGTCAATAAAAGCCGATATCTCGCCTCACGTCTCAGAGAGTTATTGATGGTGCATCACCCAGTTACCTGCCTCCTGCAATCTAGGCATAACTACCTCCTAGTGGCTCCTATCTATCACTTGCTCAGTCTCCAGCATAAGCTCCAGTTCCTTAACACGCTCTCTGAGGAGCTGCAGTTCAGTGCACCTCGTGCAGATGTGGTTATCTGAGAGGCTGAAGGTCTCCCAGAATTCCCACATCTCACACTCAGAACAAAACACTGTCCCAGAGCTATTCTCACTGCACTAACTGTGCCCTAACAGACAGGGAATGAAGAATAAAGAAGACAAAGAGGAAACTTACCAGATTCATATCTCACTCAAGCCTAATGAGTCAACACTGGCCCACTCACAACAATGACTACTCCAACAATGGAGTAGTAGTTGCCTGCCCCAGCCTTATTTTTATTCACCCTTCCTAATGAACCTCAGAAGCTGAGGTTGTCCTGCTTCAAAAGGGCAGATTAGAAGGGGATCCAATAGAGGCATTTAAAATAATTAAGGATATACAGATAAAGAGGAACTGCTCCCATTAGTGGAGGGGCCAAGAGCCAGGGGTCACAGAATGAAGATGATTGCTGAAAGAATTAAAAGAGAAAGGTTTTCATGCAGTATGGAAGATACTGTCAGGGGTGTAGTGGAAGCACTGCAGTGTCCACCAGGGCCAGAAACTGAATTGGAGTAGATATACACAATTGCTATTCCTTATTTCCCAGTCTCTTCATCATTTACAAGGCTCATGTCTGGAGTGTGATGGAATACTCTCCACTAGCTGAATAAGTGTAGCTACATCACTCAAAGTACAAAGCCATGTTGACCGTACCTTTTAAGTCCTCACCATTCCAAATGCTGATCAGTCCTGTCCCCCAGAATCTCCTCCAATAACCCTCCCACCACTGATGTTAGGATTAGATAAGCTTTATGACAACTGTATGAGATATGATGAGGCCACACCTAGAATAATGCATGCAGTTTTGGCCCCCTTGCCTAGAAATAAGTATACATTATTGGAAGCAATCCAAAGGAGATTCACCAAGCTAATTGAAAGGCCTGGATAGAGTGGCATGGAAAGGATAGTTCAAGTAGTGGGATGGTCTAGGACCAGAGGGCATAGCCTTAGAATACAAGGATGTTCCTTATGAGGGGCATAGATAGGGTAACTGCAAGTAGGCTTTTCTCGCTGAGGTTAGGTAAGACTAGAACTAGAGGTCATTGGTTAAGGGTGAAAGGTGAACTGTTTAATAGGAACATGAGGGGGAACCTCTTCACTCCGAGTTGCCAGTGGAAGTGGTGGATTTGGATTCAAGTTCAACATTTAAGGCAAATTTGTGTAGGTGTATGCTGTTAAGCGTACACAGGTGGGCACTTCCCAGTTTCCACCCAGCTAACAGGATTCACCTGCCACTCATTTCCAACTCATCACCTGCAGCCTATTTAAACCCAACACTCATCCACAATCCTTGTTCCCACATCAAACCAGCCAGTCTCAACCAGTTGCTCCTAGCCTTCAGTTACCTGATACCTTATTGTGTTAAGTACCATTCTCTCTTGTTTTGTGGGCCCTCGTGGCTTGTTATTTTGCCATTTATTATTAAAGTTATCACTCACCACTAAATCATCTCTGCTGCTCTGAGTTTGGGTCGAGCATCTTCTACATTTCCTGACAGGATGAGTGAACCACCAATTAACCCAGCAAAGTTTGCTTGCCTGACGCAAATTGTCCACCGACACGAGTACACTGTCTCATTACAGTAACCCTGTGCCAGTTAACCTCCTCCCCTGGAGCCCCAGATTCCAGTGCCCAAACACTTCAATGGATCTCCAATTCAATGCCACAACTTCCTGTCCTGGGTGCGCCCGGGAAGCGGAAGGGAGAGACTGGATCATGCTCGGTACTGGATTACACTGTAGAATTCAGGACCCTCGCAGTGGAGTGCAGCTGGAATGCAGAAGCGCTGCTGGCCCATTACCATTATGGCTTCTTGGAGTGCTTGAAAGGTGAGCTTCTACCCAAGAGATCCCCACCAACCTCAACAGCCATATTTCTCTCGCCCTCTGTTGTTGACAAGCATCTTATGAAATGACCCTTCAAATCACCAGCCAGAACCCAGGTTTTGTTCCAAGAACCACTTCAGGCTGTAGGACCTGATGCACCATCAATAACTCTCGGAGATGGGAGGTGAATGATAGGCTTTTATTAGCAGCAAAACGGAACACAGCATCTCGGAGACTGAGGGGGGGAGCAGTGCCTCCAATCACCTTTATACAGGTGTCTGTGGGAGGAGCCACAGGAGCAGTCAGCAGAGGGGCGTGTCCAGACAGGTATACCTAGTTTACCACAGGACCCTTTTCAGCAATGCCTCCAGAACCCATGCAGTTAGGGGAGCTCTCTTAATCCACCCCCTCAAGCATGAGCATTGGTGGAGAAACCACTTGTGTGCTTACTGTGGAGATGCTGAACACCCATGCATCATATGCCCACTGCACCTGGGACAATGGCACCACCAGGTAGAAATAAAGTTCTGGTAAGCTCCCCCCGGCCCCTCGTCCCAGCGCCATAGCCCAACTCACTCTTTGTCTTCCTCCAGACCCTAATGGCTCTACGTGCATAAGAGACTCTGCTGGATTCCGGCGCTGCAGATAACGTTCTGCACCAGACTCTGTGTGTGCAGCTTGGACTACCTATGTCTCATTCCTTCCACATCACAGCCATTGATGAACATCCTTGGAGTCTGGGTTAGTCCAAGCGCATACATGACCTGTACAGAATGGTATCAGAAAGCACTGTAAGTCCATCCAATTCCTGTTTACTGACTCACCCAATACTCCTCTCAAATTGGGTTAGTCGTGGTTCTTCACTCACAACCCTCACTTTGCCTGGTCATCTGGTTCACTGCTGAGTTGCGGAGCCTCCAGCTGGATCCCCTGCCTGCAACCTTAGCTGACTTCACCCCATAAATCCATGGAGACTGAGGAAACCCTCAGCCTCACCAAACACCCACAGGAGTACCATGACTTAGCCAGCCCCTTCTGTAAAATGGAAGCCAGCACCCGGCCGCCTCACGTACCAAACGACTGCACGATCGACGTCCTCCCAGGTACCAACACTCCCTGAGATTGTCTGTTCTCCATCTCCCCTCTGAGACCCAAGACATGAATGACATCGCTGAAGCGCTACAACATAGTTTCATTTGAGCAGCCCGTGCAGGATTCTTCTTTGTCAAGAAGGAAGATGGGTCTCCGTTCCTGCACCAACTAATGTGAACTCCAGAAAATCACCATTCAGAACCGCTACCCTCTCTCTTTGATGGATAGTGTATTTGAAACACTCCTTGGAGCCCAAACTTTCCCCAAACTGGATCTATGGAGCTCATACAACTTGATCTCCATCCTAGCACCTGACACTCACTAGCCACTACGAATACTCGATGATGCCTTTCGGACTTTCTAATAATCCAGCCATTTTCCAAGCCTTCACTCATGTGATCCTCTGAGGCATGCTACACAGGTATGTGTTCATCTACCTCAACAACATCCTCATCCTCTTCAAGGATACCCAAGACCATGTCTGTATGTCCATTCAGTCTCTCCTCAAAAACCAACTGTACTGCAAGTTAGAAGAATGCCAGTTGCACATCCCAGTCATTTCCTGCCTGGCTTACATCCATTCACCCCATGGCATAACCAGAGAGACTGTGTGCCATTGTTCAATGGTCCTGAAAGAGCTCCCTCAAACAGGCTACAGTGTTTCTCCAACTTCTACCACTACAACTACAGCAACTACAGCTAAGTCGCTGCTCCTCTCACCTCCCTCACCGAACCACCTGCCTCACAGATAACCTGGTCTGCTACTGCAGACCATTCTTGTCACCGAATTATAGGAAAGATATCAACAAAATAGAGAGAGTACAGAGAAGATTTACTAGAATGTTACCTGGGTTTCAGCAGCTAAGTTACAGGGAAACATTGAACAAGTTAGGTCTTTATTCTTTGGAGCGTAGAATGTTGAGGGGGGACTTGATAGAGGTATTTAAAATAATGAGAGGGATAGATCGAGTTGACATAGATGGGCTTTTTCCATTGAGAGAAGGGAAGATTCAAACAAGAGGATATGATTTGAGAGTTAGGGGGCAAAAGTTTAAGGGTAACACGAGGGGGAATTTCTTTACTCAGAGAGCGGTAGCTGTGTGGAATGAGCTTCCAGTAGAAGTGGTAGAGGCAGGTTCTGTATTGTCATTTAAAGTAAAATTGGATAGGTATATGGACAGGAAAGGAATGGAGGGTATGGGCTGATTGCAGACCAGTGGGACTAGGTGAATGTAAGCGTCGGCACGGACAAAGAGCCGAGGCAGGTCTAGATAGGCCAAAGGGCCTGTTACTGTGCTATAGAGTTTTATGACTCTACTGGGGTTGAGAGTGAAAATAAATCAGCCATGATCAAATGGCAGACAAGACTCAATGGCCTAATTCTGCTCCTAGATCTTATGATCTTGTGGTCTAATTCCTTAGATAAGATTGTTCTATCAGGAGAGGGTAAACAGATTGAGGTTTTATTCTCTGGAGTATAGAAGAGTTAAAGTAAACTTATTGAAACCTTTTAGGTCCTAAGGGGCATGATAGAGCAGATGTTGAGATTTTTTCACTACTGGGAGAGTCACGAATGAGAGGACACAGCTAAAACTCCAGGTAAGCAGACATTACTTTTAGCTGAGGGCAGTGAATCTCTAGAATTCTCAAAAGCATTTAATATAGAGGTAAATCTCTCAAATATTGGGAAACTTAGTGCTGTGGGGATATGGAGGAGTTGAGGACTGGGGTAGATCAGGCCTGACCTACTAAATGGAGGGGGCAGTTATGGGGAGGCAAGTGACCTAATCCTGCTTGCGTTTTCTGGCATTTTGATCTTGCATATTGCAAGTAATTATGGGACTAACAAACAAACAGCTGGAGGAACTAATGGGTCAAGCAGCATTTCCGGGGGAAAGGAGCTATCAATGTTTTGGGTAAGGGCTCAGCATCAGGTCTAAAACATGAACAATTTCTTTCCCCTGTAGATACATCTCAACCTGTTGAGTTTCTTTAGCAGTTTGTTTTCTGTTCCAAATCTCAGCATCTGTACTTTCCTGTGTCTCCATCACTGCATCAGTTCCTAATAGAGGAAGGATCTGAGTATTTGTGACTGTAGATTTCAGAGGAAGAAAACATTCAGTTGGGAACAATTTATTTTAAAAAGCAAGAAGCATTTATTAATAAGAAAGTTTGCAGCTGCAAAATGACTAAAACAAGTTACTAAAGCATTGTGAGTGGTGCAGCTATCTTGCTCCTCGGGGGGCTTTGTTCCACTTCCCATTTTCTGTCTTTTCTTGCATCTACTCTGCCTCATTTCAACCTCCAGCTGTTTCCATGAAGTGGGTATGAGTCAAAACACGTGTATTCATTGTTATTTTTCCTGCCCAGGACAGCTGAGCCAATAATCCCCCAGATAACATTGGGTATGGTGTGAAGAAAATTCCTTACCTCAGTCCTCTGGTCTTTCAGGTCTGGTGTTCTAGATTTTCAACACGTTCTGCTCAATTTCGGAAGTAATTGGACATTATAGACTAGAAAGCAGAACATCCGCAGTTGCATTGAATACCTGTCTCAATATGTTTCATATCAGGTCCCAGTGGTTTCACTCAATCTGAAATAGTTACTTGTAGATCCATTAGACCCATTCCTACGGATTTCAGAATTTTTTGCAGTGACATTACTCAAGGTGCGTTGTGAATCTATGGGTACTGGTATGAAACATAATGAGATGGATAGCAAGTGTAACTAGCTGCTGTTCTGTTCAGCAGCCTATAATATCTAGTTATTTCAAAGCTGCATGGGTGAGAGAGCCACTGTGTCACAGCACCAGCAACTTGACTTCAATCCAGACTTGGATTTCGTTTGTGTGGACTTTGCACATTCTCCTTGTGACTGCGTGAGTTTCATCCAACTAATTAAGTTTGCTCCACATCCCAAAAACATGTAGATTGGTAAGTTAATTTGCTGGGTAAATTGCCATTAACTTGTAGTTGAGTATTAGAGTATGGGTTCCTTAAGGTTGTTATAGCCAAAGGTGGTAATGGGGAAAGCTCCCACTACCTATTAAATACTCCCAATGCGTGCACCTCAAATAGCCTCCAACAACCAAGTCCAGCTTCTGGCCTTCATGTGTGGCTTTGCTACTAAGCCTAGCGGAACCATTTCTACTGACAGGAGAAAGGGCAAAGGCAGGTTAAAACCAATCACTTTGGGCAGATGGGACTTGTCTGCCATGGTTGGCAGTTCATCTAGGAGAAGGAAAACTCTGATCTCAAACCTCCTCTGCCTTGCGGCTATACCCACCCATGGGGAAAGCTTCAGGAGTAAACCCCAAAGGAAAAATCCAGAGTCCCTAAAGCAGTCCTACATTGAGTTCAATGTTGACTGGCAATTCTGCAACGCTGCTTGTACCAAACTGTATCAGTCTCTGCTGTTCCTTTGGGTTGATCAGATGTTTGGAGAGGGGAAGCTTGCTACATGGGCAACAGCTTGTTCTCCAAATCATACTGCTCAGGCTTGTGTATTTAAACAGCTAGGATGCAATATCCATGGTCAATTCTGAATAACGGAATCCCTCACTCAGTAGAATATTGGGGGAAATTGCTGAAGTTGTAGGGAAGAGTAAAATAGGATTGATGTAGTGGTTGATGTTTGGTGTGGACTTGGTGGGCCCAAAGGACTGTCTCTCTAATAGAACATAGAAATCTACAGCACATTGCAGGCCCTTCAGCCCACAATGTTGTGCTGACCATGTAACCTACTCTAGAAGCTGTCATGAATTTCCCTACTACATAGTCCTCTATTTTTCTAAGCTTGATGTACCTATCTAAGAGTCTCTTAAAAGACCCTTTCGTATATGCCTCTACCACTGTTGTTGGCAGTACATTCCACACACCCACCACTCTCTGTGTGAAAAACTTATATTTGACATCCCCTTGTAGCTACTTCTAAGCACCTTAAAACTATACCCCTTCATGTTAGCCATTTCAGCCCTGGGAAAAAGCCTCTCGCTATCAACACAATGCCTCTCATCATCTTATACACCCAAGATATTTCTGTAACTCTTGTTATAAAGGTGAATGGTAAAAACTGGAACCCAGATCAGGGAGACATTTAAAATAAAGAAAGCTTTGTTCAGGTGATGAATCATTTCTTTTTTATGTAAAGACACCACAGGAGAGTCAGGGCCTCTTGAAATAATGATGGTGATTTGCTGCAGTGCAACTTTCAATGATAAACATTGCAGCCCAATTGCCCAGTGGTGCATGGGTTGGATAACAAGTTTAAATTCATCAAGTCATAGAACACTACAGCACAGAAACAAGCCCTTCAGCCTTTCTAGTCAATGCCAAACTATTAATCTGCCTGGTCTCATTGACCTGCACCTGGACCAGAGCCCTCCATACCACTTCCATCCACATTTCTTGTAAGTGTTGAAATGGAATCCATAACCCCCATTTACACTGGCAGCTCAGTCCACACTCTCACCACCCTCTGAGTGAAGAAGTTCCCCTCTTAGTCCCTTTAAATATTTCACCTTTCACCCTTAACTTCTAGTTCTAATCTCACCCAACTTCAGTGGAAAAAGCCTGCTTGCATTTACCCTAGCTACACCCCTCATAATTTTGTATACTGTACCGCTATCAAATCTTCCCTCTTTCATCTAAGTTCTAGGGAATAAAGTCCTAACCTATTCAATCTTTCCCCGTAACTGAGGTCCTCAAGTCCTTGCAATATCCTTGTGAAATTTCACTGCACTCTTTCAGTCTTATCTGTAGCTAGATGACCAAAACTGCACACAATACTCCAAATTAGGCCTCACCAACATCTTATACAACTTCTGTGGTTAAGAAGCCATATGGTGCATTGGCCTTCATCAATCATGGGATTGAGTTTAAGAGCTGAGAGGTAATGTTAGAGCTATATAGGACCTTGTTCAGACCCCCCTTGGAGCACTGTGCTCAGTTCTGGTCTGTGTTGCAGTCTGCCCAATGGCAGAAATGTGTGAAAAGCACGCTGCTGAGGAAGGAGTGCTCAACAAGGATCAAGTCCAGCTGCTGCCAGCATCTGGAGTAACGCGTGTCCAGGAACCTTGTGTTGAAACTTGGTCTGGAAGTACTGCATGAGTTGGTAATACATAGATTATGATTTGAATCTATTTGACTTTTCAAAGTTTTGCTCTTGCACTCAATTGCTGTCTTTATAGTTCTGGGGGATACTTGGGAGATTCAGCAGAATTCCTAGCAATAGGTACTAGTTACCAGAATTAGTGAATTATCAGAAATGTTATTCTCCTCTGCACTGATCCAGAAATTATAAGTACAGTGGATGTGTTGCACCGCGACGACCTCTATAGGATGCATACATTCCAGATCTAAACAGTTCTCATTTATTATTGATAAATCTCTTTTTATGTCATGCCCATGTAAATTTCTGTCTAAATTGCTAGTTTAAAAAATTGCCAGCTGTTTCTTTTGAGTTAATCTAGTTGATCTCAATGTTACAGCTGCTGTTTGACTAGTCTCATTGCCTAATATTTAGTGAGAGTGGTTTTTAATCATCAGTGTTTCACCCAGTCCGGTAATCAGTCAGTGAAAACAATTCAGTTCAAATTATCATGCCATTCATCCATTGCAATTTATACTTGCTTGTCCAAGTCACAGAAGCGAAAGTAATCCTAATGAAATTTCAATTGATTTTTCTTGGACATAAAATCTCATCAAAATGTAGTTTGAGGGTAATGAACAGCATATAAATTGGAAGGTAGCTGTTCATCATTTTCTTCCTATTGATTATAAGACCATGACATAGGAGCAGAATTAGGTCATTCAGCCCATCAAGTCTACTCTGCCATTTCATTATGGCTGATCCCGGATCCCATTCAACCCCATACACCTACCCTCTGATCATTTCTCTTGATGTCCTGACCAATTAGGAATCTATCAACTCCACATTGAATGTACCCACAGACTTGGCCTCCACTGCAATCTGTGACAGAACATTCCACAGATTCACCACTCTTTAGCTAAAAAATTCCTTCTTACCTCCATTCTAAAAGGTTGCCCCCTTAATTCTGAGTCTGTGCCCTTTAGTTCCGGATGCTTCCATCAGAGGAAACATCCTCTCCACATCCACCTTATCTAATCCTTTCAACATTCAGTAGCTTTCAATGAGATACCCCTCATTCTTCTAAATTCCAGTGAGTATAGGTCCAAAGCTGCCAAACATTCCTCATCTGTTAACCCCTTCAGTCCCAGAATCATCCTTGTGGACCTCCTCTGGACTCTCTTCAATTATAACACATCCTTTCTGAGATATGGGGCCCAAAATTGTTGACAATACTCCAAGTGCAGCCAGACTATTGTCTTATAAAGCTTCATCTTATCTCCTTGTTTTTATATTCTATTCCCTTTGAAATAAATGCCAATACAGTATTGCATTTGCCTTCTTTACCACAGCCTCCACCTGTGAATTAACATTTTGGGAGTCTGGCATGAGGACACCCCAAGTCCCTTTGCACCTCTGATGTTTGAATTTTCACCCCATTTAGATAATAGTCTGCACTATTGTTCATTTTACCATAATGCTTTGTTATACATTTCCCAATATTGTATACCATCTGCCACTTTTTTGCCCATTTTTCCAATTTGTCTAGGTCCTGCTACAATCACATTGCTTCCTCAGTACCACTTACCCTCCATCTATCTTTGTATCATAAACAAACTTTGCCACAAAGCCATCAATTCCACTATCTAAATCATTGACAAATAATGTGAAAAGTAGTGGTCCAAATACTGACCCCTGAGGTCAATGGCAGCTAACTAGAAAAAGCCCCCTTTAATCCCACTCGCTGCCTCCTGTCTGTCAGCCATTCCACTATCCATGCCAGTATACTTCTATAGCATCATAGGATTTTATCTTGTTAAACAGCTTCATGTGAGGCACCTTATCAAATGCCTTCTGAAAATCTAAGTAAATGACAGCCACTGCCTCTCCTTTGCCCACCCTGCTTGTTAATTCCTCAAAAAATACTAACAGATTTGTCAGGCAAGATTTCCCTTTACAGAAACCATGCTGACTTTGACTTTATTCTTAGGCTCCAAGTACCCCGAAACTTTGTCCTTAATAATGGACTCCACAACTTTCCCAGCCACTGAAAGTAGGCTAACTGGCTCATAATTTCCTCGGTTTTGTCTTCCTCCCTTCTTAAAGAGTGGAATGACACTTGCAATTTTCCAGTCCTCCGGGACCATGCCAGAATCAAGTGATTCTTAAAAGATCATGACCAATGCATCCGTTATCTTTTCCGCAAACTCTTTCAAGACTCTGGGATGTTGTCCATCGGGTCCAGGTGACTTACCTACCTTAAGATCTTTCAGTTTGCCTAGCTCTTTTTCTTTGTAATAGCAATGGTACTCACTCCTGCTCTCTGACACTCACAGACATCTGACAGCTAGTGTCTCCACAGTAGACTGAAGTCAAGTACTTATTCAGTTCATCTGACCATTTTCTTGTTCTCCATTACTACCTCACCAGCATTAGTTTCCAGTGATCAAATATCAACCCTCATCCCCCTTTTATTCTTTACATAACTGAAAAAACTTTTAGTATCCTGCTTTATATTAACAGCTAGTTTGCCCTCATATTTCATCTTTTCCCTCCTTATAGCTTTTTAGTTGCCTTTTGTTGGATTTTGAAAGCTTCCCAATCATCCAACTTCCCATTCACTTTTGCTACCTTATATGCCCTTTCCTTGGCTTTTATACAGTCCTTAACTTCCCTTGTCAGTCATGGTTGCCCAGTCCTGCCATTTGAGAACAACTTCTTCTGTGGGACATATTTATTCTGCACCTTGTGAACTATTCGCAGAAACTTCAGCCACCTCTGTTCTGCCATTATTCCCACCAGTATCCCCCTCCAATCCACCTGGGCAAGCTCCTCTCTCATACTTCTGTAATTCCTTTTATTCCATTACGATACTGATACATGTGACTTCTCCCTCCCAAACTGCAGTATGAATTCAATCATATTATGATCACTGCCTCCTACTTATTCTACTACTTACAAAATTTGAAGAAGTACATTAATTGCAGGCAACTGAAAGGTGGATTAACAGGATACATATAGTTATTGAATTTCTACCAACACTGCAAAAACAGTCAGAGAATTTCATTTATCTCTTATCTGTCTTTCATGCTTTCTCACTTCTTTCTCATTTCCTTTTTGCCCTCTTCTCTATCCTTTATTTCTTTGAAGATAACAAAGACTGTAGCTTGCATTCAGGGTTGAGAGATGGATAAACCGGTATTGAACCAAAGTTTGTTGTCACGGTGTGCATTGCCAAATGACTGAACCCAGGTTAAACAGAAAGCTCAAGGGATTAAAGACTCGAGATAAGACAACAATTAACAAATGCAGGTGCAAGGCTGGTGGGGCTCATGACGCTTGTAGTTTGCATTTGGGATTTGGAGATGGAAAAAAACGGTATTGATATGAAATGTTAACTGAGTCTTTTGCCACAGATGGCACTTGATCTGCTGAAGTCCTTTATACTTAATCCAAAAAATCCATAAATCTGAGCTTTGAAAATCAACATGGCAGCTATCTGCTCAATCTGTTCTAAACTTCCATGACCTTTTGCGTTTTATTCAGTTTTTGAGGATATGGGTGCTGCTAGCAAGGCCGCCATTTACCACCCATCCCTAATTGCTCTTGACAGGTTAGTGGTAAGCCGCCTTCTTGAAACATGGTGAAGATGTTGCCATACTGCTGCTGGGGAGAGAGTTCTGGCATTTAGGCCCAACTACTACAAAGGAATAATGATAAATGTCAGGCTAGATGGTGCAGAACTTGAAGGGGAAATCTGCAGCTGGTGGGTGATCCCATGGACCTACTGCCCTTGCCATTCTTGGTGCTGGGCAGCAGGTTCATGGCATCACCACCACCTGCAGTTGAGGAAACACCTCCTTGTAAAGGTCCCTGGAATGGCATAATTCTGCTCCTACGTCCTATGGTCTAATATCCTCTAAATGCATAACTGTAAATTTATGGCACTATGATCTAAGTTCCTCTTTTACATGCCCTTTATTTGTCCGAAACACCACAATTAGATCATATCTTCCATGTCATCTTTTGAATAGAAATCCTGGAATATTCCAGCTTTAACAATTTTGAGAACATCCAGGGATATACAGTGTATCGGAAAGATGGGTTAGTAGGCAGAGGGGGTGGTGTGGCCCTGTGTATAAGAAATAATATTAAATCATTAGAAAGGGATGACATAGGATCAGAAGGCGTAGAGTCTCTATGGGTTGAGTTAAGAAATGGCAAGGGTAAAAGGACCCGAATGGCAGTTGTACACAGGCCTCCAAGCAGCAGCCTGGATGTGGATTACAAATTACAGCAGGAGATAGAAAAGGCGTGTCAAAAAGGCAATGTCATGATAATCATTGGGGAATTTAAAATGAAAGTGGATTGGGAAAACCAAGCCAATACTGGACCTCGAGAGAGAATTTGTAGAATGTCTAAGGGATGGCTTTTTAGAACAGCTTGTTGTTGAGCCCACTAGAGGATCTGCTGTGCTGTATTGGGTGTTGTACAAAGATCTGGAGGTGAGAAGAGAGCTTAAGGTTAAGGGACCCTTAGGGAACAGTGACCACAATATGATCAAGTTCACTTTGAAATTTGAGAAGGAGAAAATAAATTCCAATGTGTCAGTATTTCAGTAGAATAAAGGAAATTACAATGGCATGAGAGGGGAACTGGCCAAGGTTGACTCAAAAGAAACACTAGCAGGAAGGACAGCAGAGCAGCAATGGCTGGAGTTTCTGAGAAAAATTAGGGAAGTGCAAGGCAGATATATTCCAAATAAGAAGAAATTTTTGAATTGAAGGAGGACACTACCGTGACTGACAAGTGAAGCCAGAGCCAAAGTAAAAGCAAAAGAGAGGCATACAAGGAAGCCAAAGCTAGTGGGAAGACAGAGATTGGGAAGATTGGGAAAAACTTGCAGAAGGAAACTAAGAAGGAAAAGATAAATTATGAAAGGAAGCTGGCAACTAATATCAGAGAAGATATTAAAAGCTTTTTTTTACAGGAGACAGGAGAATGGGGCTGAGAGGCACAATAGATCTGTCATAATGGAATGGCAGAGCAGACTCGATGGGCTGAATTACCTAGTTCTGCTCCTGAGTTTTTATCATCTTTTCTCTTATGTTGCCACATGCAGGGAGCTATAGGTGTGGACTTCAAACTGCAACAACTCACACGTCCAGACTAAACTCCATCTTCCATTTTCGGATTGCACTTAAAACTGGTCTGTATGCTGCTGAATCTTTTGATGAGCTTCCTCACTATCCACAACTCTGCTAGTTTTTGTGTCATCTGTAAACTACTAATCAGCCCACTTACATTTAGAGTTTAAACTAGAAGTGGTTCTGGTGATCTCAGCTGCAGAGAAAACTATTTACGCACTATTGTCAAGTATAATGCAGACATATAATTCATTATGCTCACTGGACAGGAGGTCACTGAGGAAAGTCTAAAGCTCCTGCATTAATGAGCTAACCTGGTTTATGCCTCTATTGTTCACTAATGCATTAGTGTCATGATCCCACTCCACATCCTGCAGTTAGCATTCTAAAGAGATTGATGCAAACATACCTGTTGAATGGGCCAAGTACCTTCCATACTTCAGTTGCAATGTTTCATTATTTTTCTTCTTCTTTATCTTCCTGGTGAGAGATAAGCATAAAAACAAACTCATTTTAAGTTTAAAAAAAAACATTTCTATTGATAGAACAATAATCTATGACAAGAAGAAAACAATTTTTTTGCAAAACTGTGTGACTGGGGCCTGCTATCAGTAGATTTAGTGTTTGCATGGGTGTGCATTTCTATGATAGAAACATTCCCTGGGTGACCTAATACTTTTGGCTCTGCCAGGGCAACGTATCTCATGACCTCATGCGTGCAGTCACTGCATTACAGGAAGGGTGTGGTGGCTTTGGAGAAGGTGTCAAAGAGGTTCACCAGAATGTAGCCCGAATTAGAGGATATGAAGAGATTGGACAAACTTGGATTGTTTCCTCTGGGGAGTCAGAGGCAGAGGGGAGTTCTGATAGAAGCTTGTACGATGATTAGAGGCACAGATAGCACAGGTAGTCAGACTCTTTTTTTCCAGGGTAGATATGTCAAAACCAGAAAGCATAGCTTTGAGGTGAGTGGGGGGAAAGGTTAAGGGAGATGAGCTGGGCATGCTTTTTACACAGAGAGTGGGGAGGTGCCTGGAATGTGTTGTTAGAGGAGGTGCTGGAAGAATATATGACAGTGATGAAAATAGCAATTGGATAGGCACACAAACATGTGGGGGCTGGACGGATTTAGATCCTGTGTAGGCAGATGGGATTTGTCTAATTTGACATCATAGATGTCACAGACCATTGTGGGCTGAGGGGCCTGTTCCTATGCTGTACTGTTCTATGTTCATTGCAGTCTTAATAGAGCTGAATTTCAGAGATTATATGAGAGTGACTACCTTTGACATTGAGGTAGCATTTGGCCAAATGTGGCATCAAAGACCCTGGTAAAACTGAAGTCAAAGGACATCACGAGGAATATATTTCATTGGCTGAAGACATACCCGTCACAAAGAAGGATGATTGTGGCTGATGGAATTCAATAGTCTCAGCCCTAATACTTCACTCCAGGAACTCCTTAGGTTGTGTGTGAGGCCCAACCATCCTTAGCTGCATTAGCAGTGATCGTCACCTCCAGTGTAAAATAAAGTCTTTATCTTTCAACCTTTATGTTAAGACTAAGTGAGACTATGAACCAAAAGTTGCACAAGGATCATTCCCTTTGTAACTTTTCAAATACTGAAATAAACTTTTGCCCTCATGCACCAAGACCTAATCCGACATGAACACCACTTTGCTATTCCATTTTTTCACATTATGTATGTTTTGTAATTTATGGACTTTTATGTTTTTGCACTATGCCACTGCTTTAAAACAACTAATTTCACATCATACAAAGTGATAATAAATCTGACTCTGAGCTTTGAAGGCTGATGAACATAGAACATAGGTTATGGTCTATTTGCCTCTTTCAGTTATTGAGAATTTAGCACCAGGTTCACCACCTCAGAGTGAAGAAGTGACCTTTCATCTCAGTTTTAAATGTCCTGCCTCCTATTCTGAGACAGTGACCCCTGCCATTACCTCCCATACTCTGCAAAAGATTCTTGTTCTTGCTTTCCATTCCATGCCTGTCAACTAGTTCTGAATCAATGCCACTGCCTTACCTCTAATACAATGAGATTTTATTTCACACACCAACCTCATAAATGGAACTTTATCAAAGGTCTTCTCAAAATCCAAATATACCTTATCACTGGTTCTCTCTTATCTATTGGTTCAGGCTAATAACAGGCAAGGAACAGTCACAGTTCACAAAAGCTAGTCAATATCCATCTCCAATGAGTTGGTGTACCAATGCCATATCCAAAGCCATTAACAACCTGACAGAAATGGCCTCACCAGGGAAGTCCACAAAACATGAATTAATAAAAGAACATTGGGTTAGGGGTATAACAATGTTGGGAGGGGTTACAATTTTATACATCCAATTTGTACTATCACAGCATGAAATTCAAGTTCAGCAGTACTATTTGTAATGAAAGGCACCACTTGGCTTTCTGGTGTTAGCTTAAGAATTCTTCCAGTAGCAGAACTCAGCATGTGAAAGCCTTGGGGGACTTTCTACAGAAGGAGTACAAACTAACAAGTGATAGATATGACCACTTTATCAAATACATTTGCTTTTTCCACCACAAGAGGCAGGGTGTCCTGATGGCTATCCATTTCAATTTGACTTTCTATTCCCATTCTGACGTGTCTGTCCATTGTCTCCTCTATTGCCATGTCAAGGCCAAAATCAGGTTGGGTTTTGTTCTGTTGGGTAGCCTCCACCCTGATGGAATGAACTTCCAGTAATTGCTCCCTTCCCCTTCCCACCTCACTTTTTCCATTTCTCATTCTGGCTACCCCTTCTCTTTTCCTCACCTGCCCATTACCTCCCACCAGTTCCCCTCCTCCTTCTCTTTCTTCCATGGTCCACTTTTCTCTTCATCTCTTCTACCCATTACCTCCCAGCTTCATTATCCCCCCCTCGCCCCCCCCCACCCAGCTACTTTCCCATTCACCTGGTCTCACCTATCCACTGCCAGTTTGCACTCCTCCTCCTACACACCCCCTTCTTATTCTGACTTCTGACTCCGTCCAATTGGATACACGATTGGCTTTATGGGAGGTTGCATACTGGATTGCAGGCCCATGGCTAGTCGTGTGCCTCAGAGATCAGTGCTGGGCCCTTTATTTTTTGTCCTGGCAGCATCAAAGCGCATCTCCTTTGCACCCACTCAGCACAATCTCATTTTAAAGTCTCTAATTACATTGGGTTTTTTTTCAGCCTCAAGAATGGGACGTCCATTTGTCAACAGCTGATCTCCCAGTCTGGCAAGGCATTGATTTTAAGAAGCAGTGTGTAGTGACAACATTGAGCCAGCCAATCACTCAGGGACATAGAGAGGACAAATATCTGGGATTTTCGCAGACAGTCTACTGTACAGTAAACAGGATGATGTGCTTAGAAAGCAAAGTCTGCTTTAGGAGAAAATAAGTCGCATCAGAAACCACAGCAATGTCTACCACTTAAACACAGGTGATTTAACCAGTGAAGCAAAATGTATGATGTACAGTCACATAACAAATTATGTGCATACAGAACAATCTCAGTCATTTACAGCAGTGTGGCTGGATTGAGAACAGAATTATCTAGTCAACTGCTGGTGAGGAGAAGGATTGTCACTTTACACATACATTTTAAAACACATCCCTGTTTTTAATTCCTTCCAAAGTTCTGTCTATCTCTATGTCTTTCATCCTGGATTCCTCTGGGAATTGGACCTTCAGTTCTGAGCTTTAATTTCTTCATTTGATAGGGAATTGTGACATCAGCTCCCTTAACCTTTCCACATCTACCTCTCTCTTTTAAGACACCCTTTATCTTGCGCTATTTATATAATTTAATGTATATGTATGTATATTTCTTATTGTAATTTATTGATTTTTATGTATTGCACCGCACTGTTGCCACAAAACAAGTTTCATGACATTTGTCACTGATATTAAACCTGTTTCTGATCCTTGCTCTTGTCCCTTTGGTTACCTGATCGCGAGGCTCCATGATGCAGACCTGAGGAGCTAAATGCTCCAGCAGGTCTTCCGTGGACCAGCATTGAGTGTGCCAAACCTGAAGATGTTTATCCTTTAATAGTGCAAACCGTCCCTGCAGTTACTGAACATATATTTTCCAAAATTTATTGTTGTTGTTCCAGTAACGGAAAGTTACATCTTTGACTAAGATCGCAGTCAAAGCCAAAGAAAATTTATTATCAAAGTACGTATATGTCACCATACACTAACTTGTGACTCATTTTCTTACAGGCATTTACAGGCCAATAAAGAACTACAAGAGAATTTATGAAAAACTATACATAAACAAAGACTGACAAACAACCAATGCGCAAAAAAAGACAATTCATATAAACAATTTTTTAAAAAACTAAGGCTGAGATGGAGAGGAGACAGATGTATTTAGAAAGCAAGTAAAACTTGCTGGCAAGGACCCGCAATGAATGATAGTGTGGAAGTTTAAAGAGACACAGTCTGATGCATTGAAATGGAAATATGGTTTTCATTCACAGAATAACATGGAATAACATGGACTCATGAAATTGTATCAAAAAAGAAAATATTCAACACATTAAATCTATTGTAGAGCAGTCCCATTAGGATGCCATTGAAGTTTGCAAGAGAGGACTCCCAATAAATTGGCTTTGGTGCCTTATACACCTTTTATGTCACATTTTAGTTTCTAAGCCAAACCACAAGCACAGTTTCTGGTTCTGGAATATACATTTTGGGTATCTGCAGATTTTTCTTTAGCCCTTGTAGTGGTTTGCATTATAGAAGCCCGATAGGGGACAGATATAGAGTTCAGATAACGGAGGCTTGATCGGAACTAGGGGTATGGTGTGGACATGAGACGGCCTGTTGAGGGATGTTGGAAGAAGGAGAAAGACAGCCTTGTCTAGAGATTGATGTCTCATTGATAGAGACAGGGTGGAGATTTTGGCCTTCACTGGGGAGCAGTGGGAATCATCAATCCAGGGAAGAAAGTGTTCAAGTAATCAGAACGTTGAGAGGTTCATGAAATCAGAGCCAGAGGCCATAGGTGGTCAGTTCAGGGAACTGTGGTGCAGTGGTTGGGTGATCAGTGAAGGTAAGTAAGAAGGGGTGGTGTAGAGGAGCAGGCCAAAGAGTAGCAGGTAAATAATGTGACATCCTTAATCAGTTCCCAGATCCCGCACCCAGTATATTGCAATGAAAGCATTGCTGTTCCATGAACAATAAACCACAGGGATCCCTGGACTAGATTCCTCAACAGCACTCTAAAATATGTAGCATTAAGACCATAAGACATTGGCGCAGAATTAGGCCATTTGGCCTATTGAGTCTGCCCCGCCATTTCATCATGGCTGATTTATTGTCCCTCTAAACCCCATTCTCCTGCCTTCTCCCCACAACCTTTGACAACTGACTAATCAAGAACCTATCAATCTCTGATTTAAATATCCTTAAAGACTTGGCCTCCATAGCTGTCCATGACAATGAATTCCACAGATACACCACCCTTTACCAAAGGAAATTCCTCCTCATCTCTGTTCTAAATGGGCGTCCTTTTATTCTGAGGCTCTGTCCTCTGGTCAAATTCACCCACTATAGGAAACATCTTCTCCACATCCTTTCCATCTAGGCCTTTCTAATATTCAATAGGTTCCAATGAGATCTCCCCTCATTTTACTAACTCCAGCAGGTACAGGACCCCTGGAGACCTCAAATGCTCCTCATATGATAACCCTTTCATTCCTGGAATAATTCTCATGAACCTCCTCTGGATGCTCTCCAATGCCAGTTCATCTTTACTTAGATAAGGAGCCCAAAACTGCTCACAATACTCAAGTGCACTCCGACCAATGCCTTATAAAGCCTCCGTATTACATCCTTGCTTCTATATTCCAGCCCTCTCAAAATGAATGCTAACATTGCAGTTGCCTTCCTTACCACCAACTCAACCTGTAAGTTAAGCTTTACGGAGTCCTGCACAAACACTCCCAAGTCCCTCTGCACATTTGACTTTTTATTTTTCTCCCTGTCTAGAAAATAGTCTACACCTTTATTCCTTCTACCAAAGTGCATGACTATAAACTTCCCTACATTTTGTACCATCTGCTAAATCTTTTTCCCATTCTCCCAATTTGTCTGTCTTTGTGCAGACTGCTTGCTTTCTCAACACTACTTGCCCCTACACCTAACTTTGAATCGTCTGCAAACTCCGCTACAAAGCCATCAATTCTATCAGTCAAATAGTTGACAAAAAGAAGCGGTCCTAATTCTGACCAGTGCAGGACACCATTTGTCACCAGCAGCTTGCCAGAATAGGCTCTCTCTATTCCCACTCTCTGCCTCCTGCCTGTCAGCCAATCTTCTGTCCATTTTAATATCTTTCCTGTCATACCATGGGCTCTTATCTTGTTAAGCAGCCTAATGTGCAGGCTTCTGAAAATCCAAATAAACAACATCCATTGACTCTCCTTCGTCAATCCTGACTGTTATGTTATTTCTTCAAAGAATTCCAACAGATTTATCAGGCAAAATTTCCCCTTAAGGAAACCATGCTGACTTTGGCCTACTTTACCATGTGTCTCCAAGTACCTCATCCAAAACTTCATCCTAAATAATGAACTCTGTCGTGTAATGAAATGGTAAGGTCAGTTATAGTCTGACACTTGTCAAGTATGGTGATGATTTGATCAGTCTGGGACAGAAGAACACATGATGTGAGGGAGCATGGAAGCAAGAATGAGAAATAAAGACACATTCAGAGGATGAATTGTCGAGTCATGATATATGCACTATCTAATTAAGTATGAAGGCAGGTTGCAAATACACAACAGTGGCGCTAAGGATTTGGACTTTGAAAGTAAGTTTAATGTTTAGTTGATGAGAATGGAGAAATTTGGGCTCCAAAACTTCCAAAGTTTTACAGTGCCAGTTGGAGCTGGACACAGTTGCTCAACTCATTTGAACTTTATGCTGACAGTAAAAGACTGATAGTGGACATTAACACACCAGATAATACAAAACAAAGAAGGAGAGCACTACTTTTACACCTTGCAGGACCAGATATGCAGGATATATTTTCAGCACTACCAAACACGGGACAAGTCACAGACTACGGGGCAGCAATGAATGCTTACTTCATTCCCCAGGTCAACACTATGTTTGCCCGGCAGCATTTTCATTAGCTTGCCCAAAAAACAAGGTGAGGCGGTTCAACGGTTCTCCATTCGCCTTTGGCAGCCAGCAAAAGACTAATTTTCTAATTGACACAGACAACCAAATCAGGGATGCCATAGTGGGAAAATGTAACTCAGTCTATGTGTGGAGAAAACTATTGGAGAATATGCAGGGGCTAATGCTTGCCCACAAACTGGAAGTAACAGCGCAATGTGAAAAAGTATAGGAAAGGAACAGTTATCAGCCATGTTGGTCCAAGGGAGCCAGCCAGAGTCTGTGCACCATGTTCACACCTTGAGGACACAACACATGGCAAAAAGACAGGGGGAAAAGAAAGTCTACTAATACAAATGAAAGGCTACAGATGTGGAAAAGCTGATCACTTGGGTAGAGATCCAAAGTGCCAAGCTAGTGGACAGACATGGAGAAAATGCACTGGAAGGACCACTTTGCAAAAATGTGACGGACAAAAGGATTAAAGATACAAAAAGAGAACAATGTTGAGAATGACAGAAGGAATTTATATTTGTTGTTAATGAGACAGTCAACTGAAAAAAATTACTTTTTATGTAGGAGGTGTAAATCTGTACATATTAGTAGATTCAGGAGCCAGAAGCAATATACTGGGTGAAAATGTGTGGGGAAAAAGCTTAAGTCAGAGAAGATAAAGTGCCATTCATATATTCCTAAGCAGAAGAGAAATTCATCCAGCACATCACCGGAGGTTAAAAAAACCAAGAGAAAATCTGCAGATGCTGGAAATCCAAGCAACACACACAAAATGCTGGAGGAACTCAGTAGGCCAGGCAGCATCTATAATGCACAGTCGGCGTTTCGGGCCAAAACCCTTCAGCAGGACTGAAGGTTAAGGGAGTGTTTGAATGTGAAATAAGTATTGGAAACAGAACAGACCAGGTAGAGTTCATTGTGATAAAGGACAATGGTGATCCACTCCTAGGTAGAGAAAGTTGGGTGTGTTAAAGATTGGAGAAAGAGTGTCAGTAGTGATAGACTGCAGTACCCTAAAGTGTTTGAAGCAGTAGGAAAGCTGAACACTAAGCAGATCAGTCTGTACACTAATCCAAAGGTAAAGCCTGTCCTCAGATACATACCTTTCAACTTAGGGAGGCTGCTAAGAAAAAAGTTGAAAAGCTAATGAAACTGGACATTATTGAGAAAGTTGAAGGCCCAACTCCATGGGTTAGCCTGGCAGTAATTTTACTAAAACCCAACAAGTACATCAGAATAAAAACACAAAATGCTGGCAGAACTCAGCAGGCCAGACAGCATCTATGGGAGGAGGTAGTAACGACATTTCAGGCCGAAACCCTTCATTAGGAGTGAAGTAACATGTCGAGGGGGGATAATCAGAATGTGCCTAGACATGAGAAAGGCAAATGAAGCAATTGAGAGGGAGAGATATCCTATTCCAATGGTAGATGAGATACCACAGGGTATGAACGGAGCTGTGGTGTTTAGCAAGCTAAACATTAAATTGGGCTATCACCAGCTAGAACTAACTCCAAAATCTAGAGAGATAACCACATTTGCTGTGCATAATGGGGTGTATAGGTACAAGAGACTGGAATTCGGTGTGTCATCAGCCAATGAGTTAAATGCCTTAACCGGAACTGAAAGAGTTGAGAGCATCTCAGATGATGTGATTGTACATGCTCCTAATCAACAACTGCATGATGAGAGGCTACAAGCTGTCTTAAAGAGACTCAGAGTGTGGACTGACGCTGAACCTGGAGAAATAGCAGTTCAACGTGGACAGACTAGTTTTCATGGGAATTCTCTTGTCACAGAAAGGCATCGGACCAACTGAGGAGAGAGTGTGAGCAGTAATGGAGGCTCGTGAACTACAAAGTGTCACAAAAATGAGGAGTTGTCTAGGTCTTGTCGGCTACAGCAGCGCATTCATACCAGAGTTCGCAACTTTGTCACAACCACTGAGATGACTGACCAGGAAGGACACGCAATTCAAGTTCAGAGAAGAACAGAAACAAGCATTCAAAGGCCTAAAAGAGCAACTAGCAAGAACAGGTACATTGGATGCACCAACTAAAGTAATAGCAGATGCCAGCCCAGTCGGACAGGGGGGCAGTACTCATACAAAAACAAAATGAAGAAATGGTACCTGTCTGCTATGTGAGCTGTAGTCTCACAGACTGAACTAAAGTACTCACAAACTGAGTGAGAAGCATTAGTGTTAGTATGGGTCTGTGAAGGACTTCATCCTTATTTGTATGGGAGAAAATTTGATGTGATCACAGATCACAAACCTTTGGAGATGATTCACAGCCCAAGATCTGAATCACACAGAGCGGTGGGTCTTGAGATTGCAACCATATGACTACAGAGTCATACACATACCAGGAAAACAGAACATTACTGTCCAGGCTACTGGGAGAAACTGCTCCAAAAGAGAGACACAAGCATGATTCAGAGGAATATATCAGGTTCATAGCTGTGAGTGCTACACCTAAAGCTCTGACAACATGAGAGGTAGAGAGAGCGTCAGCCACAGATCCAGAGCTGCAGCAAGTGCGAAAAGCCATCACGAATGGACACTTTGAGAACTGTAAGGCATACGCACCCATTGCAAATGAGCTGTGTGTAGTGAGTCAACTCATCCTCAGAGGGACACGAGTTGTGTTACCCAAAGCCATGTACACACGGGCGCTCACCCTAGCTCATGAAGGACACTTGGGAATAGCTGGTACGAAACAGCATCTCAGAACCAAGGTTTGATAGCCTGGTATGGATAAAGCAGCTGAGAAATACTGCAAAACTCATTACAACTATCAAACTGTATCTAGACCCTCCAGAACCACTAAAACTGACACCATCACTGGATGGTCCTTGACAGGAGGTAGCTGTTGAGTTGCTTGGACCATTACCAACAAACTATTCCATTCTAGTAGTAGTTGATCACTACAGCCAATTTCATAAATATGATATTTTGACCTCTACAGCTGTAGAGAGAGTTATTGACAGTTTGGAGAACATTTTCAGTAGACATGGAGTGCCTGTTCTTTCAAATCAGATAATGGACTCAGTTCAGATCTGAACAGTTCAAGGAATATTGTGAGAGTAATGGAATCAAACACATGAAAACAATGCCAAAGTGGGCTCAGGGAAATGGTGAAGAGGTGTGCAAAATTGCATTGCTGATTAAAAGGATTAGGATTGGTCAAGCAGAAGGACTTGACTGGAAATGTGAACTGAGAAAGTATGTGACTGTAGAGATGTGAAACATGCCACCACAGGGAAAAGTCCTGCAGGACTTCTCTACAATCATAAAATGAGGGGGAAGTTACCAGCCATCAAGGAGGTACACACAGCAGAGCTGGAAGTACAAGATTAGGACAGTACCAGCTGTATGCAGAGGATCACAGAGGAGCACAAGAGTCTACTGTAAAAGCTGGGGACACTGTGCTTATCCAGCAAGAAAAAGTGAACAAACCCAACACCAACACCACACATGGTGGTGAGGAAAACAGGAAATCAAGTGGTAGCTCTATCTCCAACTGGAGTGCAGTATGCAAGGAACACTACACGTGTTCAACACAAGAAAGTTTTGACAGACAGTAGGAAATTCAAGGATTTGTCAGTGGGGTACTAGCATAGGAGGACAATATGATCGACAGTTATGGACAAGCTCAGGTGCACAGTGAGCTGAAGTCATTGCTAGACATCGAAAGCAAAGAGAAACCAGTAGAGGTACCTCAAAGGGTTAGAAAACAACCCCTGAAGTTGTGGGTTTTAAAACTGTTGTAAGTTGAAAATGAAGTTTTCAGTTCCAGAGTTATCATTAGATTGAAACAAAAAATGTGTTGGTTGTAGTCATGCATATCAGAGAATATTGTTGAATTGAAATGGTTAAATCTGTGAGTTGAATGTGTCCTAAAACATTGAAGTTCATTCTCAGGAAAGGAGGAATGCCATGTATTGAAATGGTAAGGTCCGTTAAGTAACTTGACACTTGTCAAGTACGGTGATGATGTCATTGGTCTGGGACAGAACAACATGTGATGTGAGGGATCTTGGAAGTGAGAATGAGAAATAAAGATATGTTGAAAGCATTAAGCATTGAGTCATGATATATGCACTATCTAATTACGTACTAAGATAGGTTGCAAATATACAACAGACTCCAACATCTTACCAACACTGAAGTCTGGTTAGCTAGCCTATAATTCCATTTCTTCTGCCTCCTTTCCTTAAAGTGTGGAATGATGACATTTACAATTCTCCAGTTGTCCGGAACCACTCCAGAATCTCGTGATTCTTGAAAGATCATTACTAATGCCTCCACAATGTCTTCAGCTAACTCTTTCAGAACCCTGGGGTGCAGTCAATCTGGTCCAGGTGACTTATCTACCTTCAGACCTTTCAGCTTCTCAAGCTCCTTCTTATTGACAGCAATTACACTCACTTCTGCCCCCAACACTCTCAAATTTCTGGCATACTGCTAGTGTCTTCTGCAGTGAAGACTGATACAAAAAAATACTTAAGAAGCAAAGTGATGTGGGTCTGACAGCAAAATTGAGTCCAATTTGCACATGTGATTCATGCTGTGAGATACCTACTCAAATTTCCAGGGGTACATTAAATAATCTGGAAAAGGCCATTTTACTGCGGGTAAAATCTATTTTCAACTGCATATAGTGTTGGAATTAACAGTTCTGCACAGACAAATTTTTATTGCTTCATGTTGTTACCCTGCAGCATCGCTAGATAAAATAAACAAGTCAGCTCACAGCCCCACCTGGTGGACTTCTAGAACATAACCCAGTGAAAAAACTGAACTGAACAGCATCCAAAGAAAGATTCTGCAGATGCTGGAAATCCAGAGCAACACACACAAAATGCTGGAGGAACTCAGCCATTCAGGCAGCATCTATAGAGAGGAATAAACAGACAATGCTTCAGACTGAGGCCCTTCATCAGGACTGGAAATGAAGAAGAAAGAAGCCAGAATAAGATGCTGGGCGGGGGAGGAGTATAAGTGAGATATAGTCAGTATTTAGAAATGAGAAGATGGGTGTGATTGGTGGTACCAGATGTGAGCATGTGGTGGGGGGGGGGAGGTGATGATGAACAGATGGAACCAGGTGAAAGAGAAGGTAAATGGGTAGAACTGGTGGGAGCGGGATAGGAACATGGGAGATGGGGGGGGGATAGAAATAAACACCAGTATCTTATTTAGATTGAGCTTTTTGTGTCCAGAAGTGCCTTGAGATCTTTTCATCCATGAATGAAAATTGAGGGTTTTTTTAAGTGCTAGCATAAAGATGGTACTTCTGTTAGTTTATTACTTGGAGCGTCAGCATAAATTTTGTGGTTTGAACTCAAGTAGGGCTGAAACAAGGCTCCCATCCAGAGATAAAAGTACTACCATTTGAGGTGTATCTGACATCCAGGGACTGCTGAACAAGGAAAACTCTGATTTTCCAGTGTCTATCTCATTCCTATCTAATTGGTGAAGTGCTAATTACAGATATGTTAGTCCATTTAAGTTCATCCATCTATAAAGACCTTAAAGTCTGGCACTGAGAGAAACCACTTCCCTGTTTGCAAGTTCATTCCATACTCATATCACCCATTATATAAAACATTTTCTGTTCCCTTTTAAGGTGTTTACATTTAGTAACATGTCACTTGTATTCCCAAGTTTTATTCCTACAATTTATCCTATAACCTTATGCATATTCCTAACCTCAATGTTGATGAAAGATCACCACTGAAATGTCAACCCCGTGTCCCTCCCCAGAGATGTCCCTTGAGTTATTTCCAGCATTGTGTGTGCTCTGCATTCACATTTTCAGTTTTGCAGTACACTACAACACTCCTAATCCCCTGTCCAACTATTCAGAAATCCCAATAGTTTGGTGCCAGGCTTACCAGGAGATGTTTGTTGCACTTCCTTCTGCCTCACAGGGGTCTCAGCTCCAGTGCACCCTTCCAGTCCCCCAAGGCTTCACTCATTCATGCTCTTTCAATGTTACTCACTTGGTTTTGCTGCCCAAAGCCCCTTAAAGGTTACAGGGTTCACATGAATATTTAGCATTCTATAGTGTAACATCTTTTTTAAAGAAGTGAATTACACGTATGTGTTGGAATATTTACATATATTGGATCCAATAATCTGGAAAGTCTTCTAGTCCCGTTTCCAAAACGTCAGATTAAGGGGTTTTACCATTTTGTTTCATTCCATTGAACTATATCATGTTTTTTTAAATAGACACCTTTCAAGACTGCAAGGGCTGTAAACATTTCATTCGTCCTTCTGATTTGGAAGCTGTCTAGCATTAGGAATCAGCCTTTCTGCACTACTCTTCCTGAAAATATACGTTGTATCTTTCCTTTTAAGAAGCCTCCTTCAATTCTTCCATATCTTAACGTTTTGAAGTGGGGGTTATATTCCGCAAAGACCTGGCGGATGGATCGATTGTAAGCTGGACTATTTATAACTGCAAGTCTCAATAGAAGTTTGCCCGTTAATGAGGCTCGGCAGGCATCTGGCGTTGCTTGGCAACACCGCAAACAACATGGCGAAGTTTGTGATTGCAGGTGAGTTGGATTTGTCCGTGAGTGTTAAATGAAACCAAAGCTCCAAGTAGGTAACTGGGGTTTGTGCCGTAAAGTTCATTCCGTCTGGATGTTTAAGAAGTGTGACTGTAACGTAGCGGTTCACGCCGACGCTCTTACAGCTCAGGGCATCAGAATTGAATTCCGGCATTTCCTGGAAGCAAGTTTGTACGTTCCTCCTTGGGTACTCATGGGTTTCCTCCCAAAGTCCAAAGGCATTCCGGTTAGTAGGTTAATTGCTCCTTGCAAATTATCCGGTGATTAGACTGGGGTTAAATCGGTGGTTGTTGCTGGACTCGAAGAGCGGGAAGGGTCTATTCCAAAGTTCACAGTTCAAAGTAAATTTATTATCGAAGTACATATATATCACTATATACAACCCAGAGATTCATTTTCTTGTGGGCATACTTAGTAAATACATAATAGAATAAATGAAAGACTGCACTAAACTTGGACATTCAACCAGTGTGCACAAAACAACAAACTGTGTAAATACAAAAAGAAAGAAATATTAATAATAAATCAATAGGCAATAAATATCGAGAACAAGAGATGAAGAGTCCTTGAAAGTGATTCCAAGGATTGTGGGAACATTTCAATGATGGTGCAAGTGAAGCTGAGGAAAGCCTTTGGTTCAAGAGCCTGATGGTTAAAGGGTGTTAACTGTTCCTGAACCTGGTGGTGTGAGTCCTGAGGCTCCTGCACCTTCCTAATGGCAGCAGTGAGAAGAGAACACAGCCTGGGTGGTGGAGTCCTTGATAATGGATACTGCTTTCCTGTGACAGTGTTTCATGGTGGGGAGAGCTTTACCTGTGAAGGATTGGACCATATTCAATACTTTTTATAGGATTTTCCATTCAAAGGGATTTTTGTTTTCATACCAGGCTGTAACACAGCCAGTCAATATACTCACTTCCACGCATCTATAGAAGTTTTTCTAAGTTTTAGATGTTATGCTGAATCTTCACAAACTCTTAAGGAAATAAAGGTGCTGTCAATAATCAGCTCCTTGTTCTTGCTGACATTAAGTAAGAGGTCCTTGTCCACTCGTCCCCCTCATCGCTTCCCACCGATCTCCCTCCTGGCACTTATCCTTGCAAGCAGAACAAGTGCTACACCTGTCCTTACAGTTCCGCCCTTACAGTTCCTCCCTCACCACCATTCAGGGCCCCAGACAGTCCTTCCAGGTGAGGCGACACTTCACCTGTGAGTCAGCTGGTGTGGTAATGTGGTGAACTACATATACCTGTCTGGACATGCCCCCCCTGCTGACTGCTCCTGTGGCTCCTCCCATGGACCCCAGTATAAAGGTGATTGGAGGCACAGCCCCAGCCTCCGTCTCCAGGATGCTGTGTGGTGGTCAATTGCTGCTTGTTCTTTCTTCCAGCCAATTAAAGCCTATATCTCGCCTCATGTCTCCGAGAGTTATTGATGGTGCATCAGGTATACTGCGTCCAGTGCTCCCGGTGTGGCCTTTTATATATTGGTAAGACCTGACGCAGACTGGGAGACCATTTCGCTGAACACCTATACTCTGTCCGCCAGAGAAAGCAGGATCTCCCAGTGGCCACACATTTTAATTCCATGTCCCATTCTGATATGTCTATCCATGGCCTCCACTACTGTCAGGATGAAGCCACACTCAGGTTGGAGGAACAACACCTTATTAACCAGCTGGGTAGCCTCCAACCTGATTGCATGAACATTGACTAATCTAACTTCCGTTAATGCCCCTCCTCCCCTTCTTACCCCATCCCTGATACATTTAGTTTTTTTCTCCCCTTTTTTTCTCTCTTTCTGCCCATCACTCTGCCTGTTCTCCATCTCCCTCTGGTGCTCCCCTTCCCCTTTCTTTCTCCCTAGGCCTCCTGTCCCATGATCCTTTCCCTTCTCCAGCTCTGTATCCCTTTTGCCAATCACCTTTCTGGCTCTTAGCTTCACCCCACCCCCTCTGGTCTTCTCCTAATCATTTCGTATTTCCCCCTCCCCCTCCTACTTTCAAATCTCTTACTATCTTTCCTTTCAGTTAGTCCTGACGAAGGGTCTCAGCCTGGAACATCGACAGTGCTTCTTCCTATAGATGCTGCCTGGCCTGCTGTGTTCCACCAGCATTTTGTGTGTGTTGCTTGAATATTTAGCATCTGCAGATTTCCTCGTGTTTGCTTAAGTAAGAGGTCGTTGCCTTGGCACCACTCAGCCAGATTTTCAACTTCCCTCTAGTATGCTGATTCATCACCACGATTCATCCTGGTGATTCATCACCACGATTCATCACCACGTTTCATTCATTTAAGCAAACTTAAATATGGCATTGGAGCTGTGCTTAGCCACACAGTCGTAAGTGCAAAGCGAGTAGAGCAGGGGGCTGAGCACACAGCCTTGTGGTGTACCTGTGCTGATGGAGATTGTGGAGGAGATGTTGTTGCCAATCCAAACTGATTAGGGTCTTCAAGTGAGGAAATAGAGGATCCAATAGCACAAGGAAGTATGGAGGCCAAGTTCTTGAAGGTTACTGATTAGTTTCGAGGGGATAATTGTATTGAATGCTGAGCTGTAGTTGATAAAGAGCATCCTGATATTTGCATCTTTGCTGTCTAGATGCTCCAGTGAAGAGCCAATGAGATGGCATCTGATGTTGACCTGCTGATCTGGTAGGACAATTGGATTGGAGCAGAGTTGATAAGTTTCATCACCAACTTCTCAAAACACATCACCACTTCCGCGCTGTAAATTAAAATAAAATGGGAAGCAGGGGACAGGGGAAATGTACAGGAGAAAGGGACAAGGGGCAGGGGGAAGGACAGGGAAAAACAATAGAATTTAATGCTGAGTCTTATGGTGGGCTTTAGGAAGGTGCAGGGTGACCAGTCCTCATTACATGTAAATGGATTGTCTGTGGAAAGAGTTAGGAGCAACAAGTTTCTGGGAGTGCACATAATGGACATTCTCACCTGATTCCTCAACACCACCTTTCTATTCAAGAAAGCGCAGCAACGGCACCACTCCCTGAAGAGATCGAGGCAAGCAAGGCTCCCCCTCGCATATAATCATATAAGAATCAGAAACAGAATCAGAATTACATTTAATATCACCAGTGTATGTGGTGAAATTTGTTAACTTAGCAGCAGCAGTAGAATGCAATACGTGATAATATAGAAAGAATAAATAAATAAGTCAATTACAGTAAATATAGTTATATTAAAATAGTGCAAAAACAGAAAGATGTTTCAGCATCGTATATGACCTAATGATTACTTCAGTAGGCTGATATTCCAAGGATGTATTTATATCAAGAGATGTGAACCTGGCTGATGTACAAGTGACCCTACACTCACCAATATGGCTCTCTCAGCTGGGGATGGTCAAAAATGGAAACACTACCAATTCACATCTTACGAATTAATGAAGTAAGAAAATTATCTCTTGTTTCAAAGATGAAGCATGAGGAATGAATTAAAAAGCTGTTTTTGGAATGGGATGTACATGTGGATAACTAAAAAGCCCAATAGGTCTGTGTCCATAATGTATATAATTTATAGGCTATTATATTGTAGTATGTAACGAGAAGAGGCACACATTGTGCAGGGATTTAGGGAAGTAAGATACATATCTATAATCATCTTAAAAACTGAGGGGTAATGGATGTGCATGAACATGTTTGCTTCATAATTTCAACTATGCTCTTAGATAGATCATCAAACTTAAATTTCTCTTCACACCCTGGTCGATGATGTTGTAATTTAGGGAAATGTGATGGCAAATAAGCACAAGAAATACTGAAACAACAATGAAATTCCCTAAATGTTCAGGAAAAAAAGGTACTGTCATCTTTAACTACTCTAGCCTAGGTATTATTGCTTAAACTGCCACCTGAGTTCATGAGTAATTGGGAATTGGCAATCAATGCTGCCATTGCCAGTGACATCCACATCCATGAACACTTTAAAGCAAACAAAATAATGAGCTTTAATGCTAATTATTAAGAAGTGACTTTTGGACAGTGCGATGCAATGTTGGATAGAGCAGTTCTGTCGGTAAGCATATTAGTGTGTGTTCAGTGTGGCAGGAATGGAATTTTTGATGTGTGCTAATACCAGGTGTTCAAAGCACTTCATGATGTCTGAAGGTGTAGAGTTCTTTGGTACAGGGATGATGGTGGCTGATTTGAATCATGCAGGAACAACAGACTAGATGACTGAAGAGTTGAAGAAGTCTGTGAAGACGTCAGAGAGCTTGTGGGCATACTCCCTGACTGCTTGGCCTGGGATGTTGTCTGGCCTTGCAGCTTAATGGGGGTTGACACTCTAAAGAGTCCTTCTCACAACTGCTGCTGTCACAGACAGTGGCTGCTCACCTGGAAGGGGGTAGTTTTTGTGGCTGATATAGTGTTGTATGTCTAAAAGTGTGCATAAAAACTGTTTAGAGCTTCAGGGAAGGAGGTATCATTGGTACAGCTAACCAATGCCTCTACTTTCTGAGGAGACTGAAGAGAGCTTGATTATGCACATCAATACTCCCAACCTTCTACAGATGTGCAGTAGAGAGCATCCTAACATCCTGCATCACTACATGGTAAAGAAACTGCATTGTGGTGGACTGAAAGGCTCTACAACAGGTCGTCAAAACTGCCCAATGCATCACCAGAGCCAGTCTAATCACCATCAAGGACAGACAATTTATGCAGAAAGGTCTTGGAAAAAAGCCAGCAATATCACAAAGGATCCCACTCACCCTGCTCATGGACTGCTAACCCACTCCCATCAGGACCACCAGACTCAAACATACATATTTTCCATAAGCAGTAAGGCTGGTCAATACCTCCACCCACTAACTACAATCAATTCATGTATATAAACTATCTTATGCATTTATATTTATTATGTTTTTATTGTTGTGTTCTTTTTTCTTTTTTTTGTGCTGCATTGGATCCGGAGTAACAATTATTTCATTCTCCTTTACACCTGTGTTCTGGAAATGACATTAAAGAATCTTGGGAGAAGTCCCATGCTCATCTTGGAATTGTGCAAGGGAAAACTTGTATGCTTCCAAGAGTTCTTTTATAGCTTTGGATTATTCAGTAACATCTAAAAGTGGTATGCTCGGCACAGCTGGCCCTAAGTATTGCCCAAAAGCAGATCTCATCCACAACTTTCTGGAGCATGGCATGGAGATTTTACCATGGTGAGAGCCCTATATCTCACAAATGGCACATAATTGAACAACTCTGAGGATCTCCTTATCATACTTATGCAATTAGATTGTATAAACTATCCAGGGGAAAAAAAGAAAAGCTGCACCAAATGAATGATATGTAAGAAAAATATTTGCACTTCTCAGCATCTCAGACTGATGAAAACCAGTTATAACCCAGTAATTAATTTTGAAGTATCATCTTCATAGCAACGTAGGAATTGCAGTAATCAGTTTTGCATCCTATGTTGTTAAACAGAACCAGAATAAGGTCCTTGTGTGTTCTACAAATGAATTTTAGGAGCAAATTAATGCATTCTAAAGGAACATTAGCAAGTATTGTGAAAGGAAGCTGAATCTGAGAAAACAGGACTACTGATCCTACAAGTGTTCATGATTTATTTCAATTATTGCAGGCAGAGCAAATTGCCCCTATTTTGCCAAATGTCAACTTGCGGCAGACCATCTTTCACAAAGCTTGCCAGATTTCAAGGTTCATAAGATTATCAAACATCCTGAAGATTGGCGGGTGAGTTACATCTTAATTCTAAAAATAATCGGTCAGCTATGGAATGTCCCTGAAATCAATGGTGAATCTGATATTAGAATGCTTGTGTGCCTCAATAGATCAAGAGGCTGCATTCATTGTATTAGGTACCTCCATGCTGTAGAATTACCAGCCAGCAATCAGCATGATTTGGTCCAGTGAATTACTGTTATCTTTCTTACTGCCTGTTACACCTGCTGGTGTTTGTGGCAGCAATGAAGGTCCTCCACCTTGTACTCTCACTCACAAGATGTAGAAGGATTCTTCATTTACTTGACCAGTCAGGGTGATGCTCTGAACCTGGAGGACCAGTGGACTATTCTTAGTCTGACCTCTACCCTTTGACCTGTTTGACATGGGTGACCCTACCAAGAGCCAAAGTATAGCTCTCCAGGTTACTGAGGCACACAAGCATTCAAACCACAGCAAGGCTCCACTAGGAGGAATTACTGTCAAACTCAGTGATTTTTCAGTCTCTGTTTTATTCCTTTTTAGTTGCTGAAGTGGCAAATAATTACAGATAGGGAAGTCCATTTAAATTCATCCATCTATGAAGATATTAGAGTCTGGCATTGAGAGAACCTGTTTCCAAGTTCATTCTATTAATTATTCCACTGATCATTAATTATGTGAAGAATTTTCTGTTCCCTATTTAAATGTTTACCTCTATTAACATATGACTTGTATTCTAGAGTATTATTCTTATAATTTATCCTATAAACTCTATACATTCTCATAACCAAATTTTAATGAAAGTGACTCCAGTGAATACATTCAAGCTTGATGTCCAGTTTAACTGGGAATCATGTGACAGTCTTCTCTCTGCAGAAAGGTTAAGGGCTCTTTAGGGAACTGTTGTTGGTGAGAATGAAAAACAAAATAGCTGATGAATGTCTTCTGTATTCCTTCAGGAAGCCCTCTAGTTACTGATGTGAAAAATATTGCATTGATTTCTGAGCACCTATGGAACTTTGCAGAGACTTTTCATCATGTAGTGAAGCACATTTAGCAGCTTTAATATCTTTATGTGGATTACTTTATCATTTGGATTTACTGCCTTTTGGAGTGGTAAAAAGCAAAGCTATGTAGAGTTAATTTGTGAGCTCTCCCTACACATTTTGAATTACTACACGGGGCAGTGTACCAAGTAAAGAGTTGTATTTGTTCTTAGCTTTAATTAAGGAAACCTGACTGATAGTAATACCGAGGAAGGAAGATAATTAGTACCTCACTATCCACTTCTGCCCTCCCAAGACATCAGAATTTATTAGATATATTTGAATATATTTATGTAAACATCTACATTTGTTGGTTACATCATAAGATGTTTACATAAATATATTCAAATATATCTAATAAATTCTGATGTCTTGGGAGGGCAGAAGTGGATAGTGAGGCACTAATTATCTTCCCTCCTCGGTAAGTAATCCTTCACTGCAGAGTTCAAAACTTGTGCATTTTCACTGCTGTATTCCACCACAAGAATGCATTTATCTTGAACATCTCCATCCTCTCCACAAAGGATGTGAATAATTTGCAAACCATATTAAATATCACCCTGTTTATGAATACACTCGATCAGAGTTACAGGGAAGTAGTCACCCTAAGTTGCAGGAGGCAAGTAGCTGGGTGACTGTCAGGAGAAATAGAAATGTGAATAGGCAGTTAGCACAGAGCACTACTGTGACCAATCCTTTCAATAATAAGTACACCATTTTGGATACCGTTGTGGGGGATGACCTACCTGGAGAATGCCACGGAGACCAGGTTATTAGCACTGAGCATAGGTCCGTGGTGCAGAAGGGAAAGAGTGAGAAGAGGGGTGTGATAATGATGAAGGATACCTTTGCTGATGGTATTACCCAGGAGGGACAAAATAAAGTGGATGATCTTTTACAGATTGTTGGGTATGATGTTGTGGCCATCACTGAATCATGGCTGACGGGTGGTTGTAGTTGGGAGCTGAATGTCCAAGGTTACTCAGGGGGTGGTGTGGCTCTGCTGGTAGAGAATGGCATCAAATCATTAGAAAGATGTGACATAGGATTGGAAGATGTTGAATCCTTGTGGATTGAGTTATGAAACTGCAAGGGTTAAAGGACCCTGATAGCACTTATATACAAGCGTCCAATGGGATGTGGACAACAGATTACAACAGGAAATAGTAAAGACTTGTCAAAGAGGCAGTGTTATGATAGTCATGGGAGATTTCAACATGCAGGTCAATTGGGAAAATTAGATTGGTAATGGACCTTGAGAATGAGTTTGTTGAATGCCGATGAGATGGCTTTTTAGAGCAGTTGGTCATTAAGCCTACTAGGGGATCAGTGAGACTGGATCTAATGGGCCAAAGGTGATTAGGGAGCTTAAGGTAAAAGAACCCTTAGGAGACAGTGATCACATTATGATTGAATTCAACTTGAAATTTGACAGGGAGTAAGTAAATTTGACAGCAGTATTTCAGTTGAGTAAAAGAGATTACAGTTAGCTGAAGTAAATTGGAAAGAGCTGCTGGCAGGGATGACAGCAGAACAGCAATGGTGTGAGTTTCTGGGAAAAATGAGGAAAGTGCAAGATAGATGTGTTCGAAGAACAAAGAAATAATCAAATGGCAAAATAGTACAACCGTGGCTGATGAGGGAAGTCAAAGCTAATGTAAAAACAAAAGAGAGGGCATACAACAACACAAAAATTAGTGGTAAGTCATAGGATTCGGAAGCTTTTAAAAGCCTACAGAGAACAACTAAAAGAATCATTAGGATGGAAAAGATGAAATATGAAAGCAAGCTAGCAAACAATATCAAAGTGGATAGTAAAAGCTTTTTCAAGTATGGCGAATAAATAAATAAATAATAATAAAAGAGATGAGAGTGGATATAGGACTGCTAAAAATGAGTCTGGAAAAATAATAATGGGGTAGAAGGAGATAGATGGTAGATGAACTAAATGAGTATTTTTGCATCAACCTTCACTGTGGAACACATTAGTAGTGTGCCAGATGTTGAAGGGTGTGAGGGAAGAGATGTGAGTGCAGTTACTATTACAAGGGAGAAGGTGCTCAAAAAGCTGAAAGACCCAAGGGTATATAGGTCTCCTGGACCCACAAGGATTCTGAAAAAGGTAGCAGTAGAGATTGTGGAGGCATTAGTAATGATCTTTCAAAAATCATTGGACTCTGGCATAATGCCAGAGGACTTGAAAATTGCAAATGTCACTCCACTCTTTAAGAAAGGAGGAAGGCAGCAGAAAGGAAATTATAAACCAGTTAGTCTGACCTCAGTGGTTGGGAAGATGTTGGAGTCAATTGTTAAGGATGAGGTTATTGAGTACTTGGTGACACAGGACAAGATAGGACAAAGTCAGCATGGTTTCCTTCAGAGAAAATCCTGCCTGTTGAACATGTTGGAATTCTGTGAGAAGTTTACACGTAGGATAGATAAAGAGGATGCAGTAGATATTGTGTATTTGGACGTTCAGAAAGCTTTTGACAAGGTGCCACACATGAGGCTGCTTACCAAGTTAAGAACCCATGGTATTACAGGAAAGTTACTGGCATGGTTTGAGCATTGGCTGATTGGTAGGCGGTAGTGAGTGGGAATAAAAGGATCCTTTTCTGGTTGGCTGCCAGTGACTGGTGGTGTTCTGCAGGAGTCAGTGTTAAGGCCACTTCTTTTTATGATATATATCAATGATTTAGATGATGGAATAGAGGGCTTTGCCAAATTTGCAGATGATACCAAGATTGGGAGAGGGACAGGTAGTGTTGAGGAAACAGGTAGGCTGCAGAAGGACTTGGACAAGTTAAGAGAATGGGCAAGAAACTGGCAAATGAATTACTATGTTGGAAAATGCATTGGTCATGAACTTCGGTAGAAAAAATAAATGTGCAGAATATTTTCTAACTGGGGAGAAAATCCAAAAATCTGAAATGCAAAGGGACTTTGGAATCCTTGTGCAGAACACCCTAAAGGTTAACTTGTAAGTAGAGTCGGTGGTGAGGAAGCCAAATACATTGTTAGCATTCATTTTAAGAGATCTAGAATACGAGAGCAGGGCACTGGTGAGGCCTTACCTTGAATATTGTGAACGGTTATGGGCTCCTCATCTAAGACAAGATGCGCTGGCATTGGAGAGGGTTCAGAGGAGGTTCACAAGGATAATTTTGTCAATGAAATGGTTGACATATGAGAAACATTTGATGGCTCTGGATCTGTACTTGCTGGAATTTAGAAGGATGATGGGGGAATCTCATTGAAATCTTTAAAATGTTGGTTGTAGATGTGGAAACAAAGTTTCCCATGGTGGGGGGAGTCTAGGACAAGAGGGCACAGCCTCAGGATAGAGGTGTGTCCATTTAAAACAGATGCAGAGAAATTCCTTTAGCTATAGGGTGGTGAATTTGTGGAATTTATTATCACAGGCAGCTGTGGAGGCCAGGTCATTGGGTGTATTTAAGGCAAAGCTTGATAGGTTTTTGATTGGACACAGCATCAAAGATTACAGGAAGTAGGGCTGAGGAGGGGGGGAGAAAAGATCAGCCATGATTGAATGGCATAGAAAACTCGATGGGCCAAATGGTCTAATTTTACTCCTATGTCTTATGGTCTTATGGTATGTTTCACACTTACTAACTCCGAAGTTCCACAGAAATCTACACTACAGCTGTCCCATTTGCAAAGGTTGTTCGGATTAAGAAATACTTCAACCCACAGTACTTTGTATTTACAAAAAGCTATAAATCAGGTATATTAAATTAATGGCTGTAGGGAAAAGACAGGAATTTAAGGTCACACTCCAGACAAAGTCATTGGAAATGTAGATTGAACAGTAACGTGTGGCTCCACTTTATGGAAGGCATCATATAACAAACAGTTGCATCATCTGTCTCGTTTAAGACTTGCAGATCTTAGGACAGGTGTAGAATATAGTGTGCTAAAATGGTCAGAGGCTTGGGTTACCCTTTGTTGTTTTGGACTATACAGAACAATAGGAAAACACTGGTTAACATGTCTGAAAATTAATTATGCAGATGCTGTATATTTACTGCTTAGAGCTTGTTTTCTGTCCACGGATCATCTGATGTTGGTAGTGAAAGTTGAATTTCCGCAATATAATTTGTGGAGGCATAATTCACAGTAAGAGTCTTTGAGAATTGTCATTTGACCTAGAAAGCGGTAAATCCAAAGACTATCCAAACATAGTCTAGACAAGTGTCTAAGCAAAGTTTTACAACCATTTTATAATTGCAAGCTTGAATTACTAACAAATGAAGGATATTTAAATTGGGGACTAAATTAGATAATCATTTCATGTGCTGACAGAGAAAGACTGTAAACAAACTGCAGGTTAAATTGGGAACATTCAATGTGATTGCAAGGAGCTTTGTGTACTTGGGAATTGTTGGATAAGAGTTAAGTAAGTTGTATAATTCTGTAACAGTTTTCCGGCAGTACAGAGAAATACTAACTGGAAACAAAATTACGACACCGGCAGTGGCCAAATCAGCATTTCAAATAATCCATGTGGACATTAGTCAAAAGGGGAGCATTTCATTGATGCACATTCAAAAGGATTAAAGTCAAACATGTAGATATTTGCCACCATAAGGCAGATCTTTACCATCTGTGGAATACTAGCAGTATATTGTCCAGTAATGAATCATAGTTTACTTTCTACGTTTTTGAGATCTTTAGGTGATGAACCAACTTCATCTATCAGTTGAGTTCTCCATATCATCTAGCTTCCAATGAGGCAGTGGAGAATAGTATTAAAAGAAGGCTGAATGAAGCAAATGTGCAGAGGTTTAATTTGTAGCTTCATGATAAAGCTCTGAATAATATACAACTCTAAACTCTACTGCCTGTTTTACTTGGCATCACTATCTTTGCACACAATTGTGGTTAGTGCCATCTAACCTACAGTGATGAATGGAGAAGCGGCAAATAAAGTAAATGGCAATGTTTCAAAGAAAAGTAAAGCAATTTTAATTGAGACTGGCCGATCAGTGGGAGAACACTTAGGAAACAGTGATCACAATTCCATAGTGTTTTAAGTTATCTAGAATAAGGGTAATATGGACCTTGCAAGAGAGTATTAAATTGGGACAGGGTCTAATACTATGAGAGTATTAGGCCAGAACTAGGGAGAGTTAATTGGGAACAGCAGTTTATGAACAAATCCACATCTGTCACATGGAGAGTGTTTAAAGACCAACTGTACAGTGTACAGGACAGGTACTGTATGTTCCAGTAAGCAGGAACAATGTGAATCGTAAGGTAAGGGATCCTTGGATTATGGAAGAGGTGGTGAATTTAGACAGGAAGGAAAAAGGAAATGCATGCAAGGTTTACAAAGTTAAGATCAGACAGGACCCATGAGGATTATAAATAAGATGGTAAAGATCTCAAGAAGGGAATTAGGAGTGCCTGAAGGGTCCATGAAAAGTCCTTGCTAAATAGGATTAAAGAGAATCCTAAGGTATTCTATACATGCTGTACATTAAGAGCAAGAGGATACTTAGGGAAAGGTTATACCGTTCAAGAATAAAGGAGGGAACATTTGCTCAGAGGCAAAGGAAGTGGGCAAGGTCCTAAATCAGTATTTTACATTGATATTCCCAAGGAGAAGGAGGTGGGGGGATAGTGAGGTCAGTGCAGAACATGCTAATAGTATCACAGGTAGGACAATTTTGAAATTAAGGAAGAAGTACTGTTGAATCTGCTGAAGGACATTAAGGTAGATAAGTTCCCAGGAACTGTTGGGATATGCCCCAGGTTATTGAGAGAGGCAATAGATTTGACTGCTGGGACCTTGACCAAAATCTTTAAGTCCTGTTCAGCTATAGGGGATGTCCCAAGGATTGGTGAGTAGGTGATGTTGTTCTGTTGTTTGAGAAGTGTAATAAGGATAATCCTGGTAACTATACATTAATGAAGGAAGCTATTGGCGAGGATTCTTAGGGATGGGATTATTATGATCATTTGGAGAGCCATAGCTTAATTGGGAGAGCATGGTTTTGTGTGGGGCAAGTCATGTCTTAGTTACTTGAGTAACTTTTTCAAAGAGGTGACATAGGTGATCGATGAAGGTAGAGCTGTGGATATTGTCTACATATATATTAGTAAGGCATTTGACAGTGTTCAATATGGTAGGTTCATCCAGAAGATTGAGATGCATGGGATCCATTGTCATTTGACTGTTTGGGTAGAGAATTGGCTTACTTGTAGAAAGCAGAGAGTGAAGGTCAATGGGACATTCTGGCTAAAAGGTCTGTGATTAGTGGTGTTTACAGAGACCTATACTGAGAGCTCTGCTGTTTGTGATACACAGTATATAAATGATGGATGAAAACTTGGATGAGTGGGTTAGTAACTTTGCGGACAATACAAAGATTGGTGTTGTTGTGGGTAGTGTGGAGGATACAGCAGAGTATGGGAAAGTTGCAGATATGAGTGGAGAAATGGCAGATGGGGGTTAATCTGGCCAAATGTGAGGTATTTTGTGAGATCAAATATAAAGGGACAGTACACGGGTACACAGAATTGATGTAGAGAGTATCTTAGGGTCCAAGTCTATTGCTCTCTGAAAGAGGCTGCACAGCTTGTTAGGGCAGTTAAGGAGACATGTGGCATGTTTATCTTTATTAGTTGAGGGTCAGGAAGTTGTATTGCAGCTTTATAACACTCTGGTTAGCCTGCATTTGGAGTATTGCATTCATTTCTTGTTGTCCCATTACAGGAAGGACACAGAGGCTTTGCGGATGGTGTAGAGATAGTTTACCAAGATGATGTTTTGATGTTCCAGCTTCATTTGCCAGGAGCAGAGTGGCATTTGGGAAACTATTTATTGTTTCCACTTCTTTCCCTAGTATATGATGGATTGGGAAGAGTCCCAGAACGGCAGCAGGAGTTTGATTATATTGCGGGAATAGAGAGGCACACAAGCAAAGAGTACTCAGAAGGACACAATTTTAAAATATCTATATTTCTTATAATAACTTAGATTTTCTGTTACACAGTAATAAACATTTCTTTGGTTTTGCTTTTAACATTGTACATCCTTCAACTGTAGGCAATTATGTTTAACTTTGAATTCCAAGAAAGCAAATGCCTTATGCTATTGCATATTATATTTGTCTAGCCATGGCTTCAATCAATATGTGAAAAAAATAACTGGAAGCATGAACATTCCCCAATCATATGGAGAGAACTTGTGGACCGTGGAGGAAAGGGATCATTATTAGGTGGATTCAATGAATTTATGGAGTATGTGCAGGTGGGATATGTAATTTGTGCAAACTGCCATTTGCAAGTTGAAAATACGTTTGAAGATGAATTATTTTTCTTTGCCATAATTTTTTTCTAAACTAAATGTGCCAAATTTTTGAAAAGTTGCAAGATATAATCCTAGTAGTTCCTAGCTGTATTGTAACTTGGTAAACCTACTGTATGTGGTGACTCATAAAGTCACAGACTACTGCAGTCCTTGCCAACCCAATCTTCTGCCTAGCCTCATCTATATGCACCCAAACTTCATCTCTCCCAACTCCTCTCATCTATGTACCTATCTGAACTTCTCTTAAATGTTTCAATTGAACTATATCTACTACTTCTACTGTCAGCTCATTGCACACTCACATCTCTCTGAGTGAAGAAGTTTCCCTTCCAGTTCCCCTTAAATATGTCACTCTTCACCCTATAGTTCTATTCTTGCCCAACCTGAAGGGAAAATGCCTGCCTGTATGTCTTCACCCTATCTATATGCCTCATAATTTTGTACACTTCTAAGATCTCCCCTCATTCTCTCATGCTTCAGGGAATAAAGCCCTAACCTATTTAACCTTCCCCTATAACTGAGGTCCTCAAGTATTGACAACATCCTTGTCAATTTTCCTTGCACTCCTTCAAGCTTATTGATATCTTTCCTGTAGGTGGTCAGATCTACATACGATACTCCAAATTTGGTCATCTTGTACAACTTCAACATAACACCCCAACTCCTGTGAACATGTTGTTTGGTTTGAGAACAGGAGCCACAGTGCCCTCTTATTCTCCTGTACTGTGAAAAGTTCCTTCAAATTTACACTTTTGTTATTGGTTTACTATTATCACATACCAAGATGCAGTGAAAAGCTTTTGTTTGGATGCCACCCAGAATGATCACCCCATACATAAGTATGTTGAGGTAGTAAAAAGAAAAATACAGTGTAGAAAATAGTATTGCAATTGTAGAGAAACTGCAGTTAAGTTAATCAAATAAAGTGCAAGGACCACAGCAAAGTAGATTGGGAGATAAAGAATTCACCTCTAGTGTATGAGAGGTCTGTGTAAGAGTCTGATAACAATGGGATAGAAGCTTGAGTCTGGTGGTTTGTATTCTTAAACTTTTGTATCTTCTGTTCAACTGAAGATTGGAGAAGAGAGAATGACTGGGATGAGAAGGGTCTTTGATTATGTTGGCTGCTTTCTCAAGGCAGTGGGAAGTGGAGAGGCTGTTTTGTAGAATTGACTGCCTCAACAACAAGAACTTGCTGAGAGCTACAAACATTGTTCAGAGGCAGTTGCCATATAAAATTGTGATGCTTTCAATGGTGCATCTGTAAAAATTAGTGAGTCATTGGGGACATGCTGAAGTTTCTCGGCCTTCTGAGAGGTAGAGGCTTTAATATGCTTTCTTGGCCATGATGCTCTCTTGGGAGGACCAGCACAAATCGATGATATTTACACCTAGAAACTCAAATTTCCCAACCATCTCCGTCTCTGTACCATTGGTTGAAAGAGGGATATAATATATTCCTGAGCATTAATATATTGGATGACCTGTCCTTGGGCCCTGCACATAGATGTAATCACAAGAAAGATGCAGCTATATTCTTACTTTCTTAAAATGTTATGGACATGTAGCATGTTACAGAATACTTTAACAAGCTAGTATGTATGAACTGTTAAAGTATCCTGACTCATTTCATCATAATCTGATATGGGAATTTGAAGGCTCAGGAACATAAGAAGGTGCACAGTGTAGTAGGCTCTGCCCAATAAATCATAAAAACATCGCTTCCCACCATTAGTAGTTTCTGAGTCTGATCTACATTGGGCACTGCCTCAGGATGGCAACATCTATCACTGACCAAATCCTCAGCATCCGGGCCATGCCATCTTCTCTCAGTTACCATCAGGCAAGGTGTACAGAAACCTGAGGTTGCATATCACCAGGTTCAAGAAACTTTAACCACTTCCCTGCAAACATTTAATTCTTGAACCACCCAGAACTCTAATCACTACCTCTATGTAGCAACACAGTGACCACTTTGTCCAATTTGTACTATGAAATTTGTTTCTTTTGTTCTAATTGTTCTTGTATAATTTTGTATAGCTTGTATTTAATTAAACATTTTGTGATGCAAGTACGTTTTTTTTTGCTGTACCTATGCATACATACACTTTTGCATATGAGAATAAATTTGATTTTTGAAATGAAATAAGAAAAATGCAGGAAGCACACAACAGGTCATCAACTTAAAGCTTTACTCTGTCTTTCCACATATCTGCATGATTTGCTGAATGTTTCCAGCATTTTCTGTCTATGTGTTAGTTTGGTATTACAATAATGTAAGGGTGAGAAATAGACTATGATCATCAGTTAATTCAATAAAACAATGCTAACTGCAAAACATGTGCCGAAACAGAATTGTGTTTAAAATTTGCAGAATGTGGTAGTCAGGGCTTGATTTTAGACTAAGGTGTAACAATTAAAGCAAATGGATAGTATTGGATAGAACAAGGACATTAAATCTACCAGGCATATGATAACAAATCATAGTACTTGAAACAAGTAAATTAGGGGTAGAATATCGATTAAGTAATAGGATAACAAAGGAGAATGTAAACATCCAAAGAACTATACCACTGAACTAAGCAGTGTTTTGAGACTGAATTCTGTACGATTCTGACCGATTATGCATGGTCTCATTCAAGGAGTAAATAAAAAGAAATGAAGCAGTAATGAATAAAGCATATTTTCAAGGACTGGGGCAAAAATCACTCAGGAAATTGGCAGTCAGAATCTAGAATAAAAAGGAATATAAAGTTTGGGGTTAAATGAGAAAGAGAGAGATGGGGAGAGAGGTTAAGCATGATTGGAACGGAGAGAACTTGTATTCAACATGGGACAACAGGAGAGAAAGATCTGTGAGACATTCATTCGAAGGGTGGAACAGACTATGCCTATCATCTTTATTAAATATGGTTTATATAAAGGATCATCTAATCTTGCATTGAAGCCTAATTAAGAAATTTGCTGTGCCACTTTGACTTTTACCTCCTTAGAGTTACTATGGTTTTATTTCTGATAAGCAAACTGACTTCATGATCAAAATTGCAAAGGAGAACTTCAAGACTTACCTGAAGGAGATGGAAGAAGAGAAAAAGAAAAGAAGCCTAATAAAACCAATGTCAGTCTGGATTAGTGGGTAACTATGGATGTTTTAAAATTTTGTAATCAAACCATTTCTTTATTTCTATCAGACAACTTCAGCACATTTCTTTCTCATAGCTGCCACTGTTTATTGGCTCATGCATCTCTCGTAATTTTAAGTGGTTTCTCATCGATGGTCGTATGTACTGTATCTTTAGAGATAACATTGCCATCCTAACTCATAAGTTAATTAAAATGAAAGAGCTACTTTTTCTTTTAAGGAATTAGTAACCATATGAAACTACTTGTTACTGCTTCTAAATGTTAGCTGAGAGACACACATGTGACTTGAGTTAAAATAGAACTGTATTTATACAGACTGGGAGACCGTTTCGCTGAACACCTACACTCTGTCTGCCGGAGGAAGCAGGATCTCCCAGTGGCCACACATTTTAATTCTACGTCCCATTCCCATTCTGATATGTCAATCCATGGCCTCCTCTACTGTCGAGATGAAGCCACACTCAGGTTGGAGGAACAACACCTTATATTCCGTCTGGGTAGCCTCCAACCTGATGGCATGAGCATTGCTTTCTCTAACTTCTGTTAATGCCCCTCCTCCCCTTCTTAACCCATCCATTATTTTTAATTTTTAATGATTTTTTTTCTCTCTTTCCCTCTCACCATAACTCCTTGCCTGTTCTCCATCTTCCTCTGGTGCTCCCCTACCCCTTTCTTTCTTCCAAGGCCTTCTGTCCTATGAATCTCCCCCTTCTCCAGCTTTGTATCCCTTTTGCCAATCAACTTTCCAGCTCTTAGCTTCAACCTGTCTTCAACCTCCTGTCTTCTCCTATCATTTCAGGTCTCCCCCTCCCACTTTTAAATCTCTTACTATCTCTTTTTCCTGTTAGTCCTGACGAAACGCCGACTTTACTTCTTCCTATAGATGCTGCCTGGCCTGCTGCGTTCCACCAGCATTTTGTGTGTGTTGTCTGTATTTATAATAAGAGTTTAGAGACTCCATTAGACAATAAGGTAAAATAATAACTAAATTTGAAGTATAGTTTTGTGCAAAAGTCTTAAGGACGCTAGATTTCAGATGGTATGGCCTCCACAGAGCCCTAATCTCAACATCATTGAGGCTGTTTGAGATTACCTGGAGAGACAGAAGCAAACGAGACAGCAAGAGTCTGCAGAAGAACTGTGGCAAATTCTCCAGGATGCTTGCAACAACCTATCAGCCGATTTTCTTATAAAACTGTACAACAATGTACCTAAGGGAATTGATGCAGTTTTTAAAGGCAAATGATGATCACACCAAATATTGATTTGATTTAGTTTTTTTAACTGTTTCCTGCTCTTTATAGTATTTTTGATATTCATTTCATTATCTTTGAAAGCATCTTTGCTTTACAGACTTTTTTACGTGTGCCTACAACTTTTGCAAGGTACTGTAGCTATTCTGTAATTCTAGTTGCTTTTGTGCATTAATGAATTTTGAAAATCTTTTTGTGTACTTGTTTGAAAGAAAAAAGAGAGAGATGCCCACCAGTCTGGCTGAGCATCCAATCACCATTGTAAAATATTTTAAGAGTTTACAAAACTTGTTCAAATTCAAGTCCTAAATATCAAATTGGTTCATAATAAAATGGTGCAGGACTGTCAACAAAAATCGACAGAAGTGTAATTGCTTTAAATGTGCACTTTATTGAAAACCCCGCCAACACCCCCACCCCACTCCACGGGGGCAGTGCCACTTCCACTGGAGAGTCCGGGACCCAATGGGTCAGCTTGAGACGATCCACAGAAATGCTGTCTGGGTAACCTCCAAAGTCCAGCGTGTGTGTGTGTGTGTGTAAATAAATAGATAGATAGATAGATAAATAAACAAACAAATAAACAAACAAATTATTAAATAAATAATTTTTAAAAAACCTTATCCCTCGCTTCCACCACACAGAACACGCCGTCATAAGGCGGCCGCAGATGGTCATCGTGATGCACAAACACATAGTTTGTCCCCTGCAGACCTGGTGACAGGTGTGACTGCAGCAGGCCATGCTGCAACATGGGCACTGGAGCGAAAGTTTTGACACTGTCTTTGAAAGCTGACTGCCGATGTGAAGCGGACCACGGGACCATGGACGTTAGGGGGGAAACTCACCCGGCTCCCACAGGGGTTGCCTGAAAATGAGCTCAGCAGAAGAGGACTTTAGGTCCAGCTTAGGAGCCGTCCTCAACCCCAACGTGACTCACAGCAGAGTCTGTCCACCCAGCAACCGTCACTGAGGCATGCACGGAGAGCGGTTTTCTTTGAATGATGGAACTGCTTGCACAGATCATTGTCCTGAGGGTGATAAGCCGGGGTCTGGTGCAGTTTGACCCCCAGATCATGGGCAACCGCACACTAAGGCTTGGACGTAAACTGTGTCCCTCGGTCTGAAGAGACATCAGATGGGACAGCGAACTGAGCGATCCAGAGCCAACGAAAGCTCAGACCACCTCCACGGCTGAAATGGACAACAGTAGCACTGCCTCTGGCCAATGTGTAGTCCTATCAACAATGGTGAGGAGGTGAGCAAACCCACAGGATGGGGACAAAGGGACAACCAAACCCACATTCACGTGGTTGAAACGCCGCTCATGGACCGCGAAAAGGAAACAACCACTAGCCCGGTCCCTGACATCCTCCTTAAGCCCGTGCCACACAAACTTTCCTGTCACCAGTTTCTGCGATGCCCTCTGGCCCCGGGTGAGAAAACCCACGAACTGCATTGAAAACACAACACCGCCAGCTTGCTGGCACAACCGGCCTCGGTCGCCCCGTTGATTGGACATTGAAATGCCGCTGCCACTGAAAGCAACGTCCACCGATTTCAACCCTGAGTCTGCCAAACGCAGCGCCAGCACACTCGGGTTCGAAACCCAAATGGACAGTACCAGTGAAGGACCGGGAAAGACAGTCAGCCACGAGGTCACGCTTCCCCGCGACGTGCTGGATGTCCGTGGTGAACTCTGAAATAAAAGGAAGATGATGCTGCTGCCGAGCAGACCAAGGTTCAGAGATCTTAGCTGTGGCGAATATTAGGGGCTTAAAAGCCATAAAAGCCAAAAGGAGAAAATGAAAATGTGCACTGCCAGGTACTGGCCAGGAAGCTCATGGTTGAACATGCTGTACTTGTGCTCACAGGGGTGAAGCTGATGGCTAAAATAGCGAGAGGCTGCCAAATGCAGTTGACCAACTGCTCATGCACTGCTCCACGGTGAGCGTGATTGGCACCACTGGGAGGGGGGTGTGCCAGCAGCATTGCATTCGACAATGCCTGCTTAGTGTCCAAGAATGCCTTGGACCTTTCTTCTATCCAGTCCACGATGTGCTTGGGCACTTTGCCCTTAAGGGCCTCGTAGAGGGGATGCATGAGCTGAGCCGCTTGGGGGTAAGAACAGTGATAAAAGTTCACCAAGCTCAAAAACTCCTTAATAGTGACTGGCCAAGGGAAGCACTTAATGGCCTCAATTTTAGCTGGCAGGGGAACTGCCCCTGCTGCATTGACATGGTGTCTGAGGAAATCAACCATGGACAGTCCAAACTGGCTCTTTGCCAGGTTAACGATAAGACCATGCTGACTAAGATGTTCGTAAAGGGTTCTCAAGTGTAAGAGATGTTCGTCCCTAGAAGACCTGGCTACTAGAATATCTTCTAGGTAAGCTAACAGGAATAGAAAATCCCTGAGAACTCTGCCCACGAGGTCTGAAAGGTCTGGGCTGCTTTCTTTAGCCCGAACAGCATTTGAAGGAACTCAAACAAACCAAATGGTGTAATAGCAGTGGTTTTAGGAATGTCACTCAAGTGGACAGGGACCTGGTGATAACTGCAAATGAGGTCCACCTTCGAGAAAATAATTTTCCCTGCCAGGCAGGCAGAGAAATCCTGGATGTGTGGGATTTCGCACGAGGAGGAAATGGGAAGCCCATGGACTGCTGATGATGCCCAGGTGGGCCGTGGTGTCAAACTCAGCCCCGGCGATGGCTAGCTTCTCCACATCGAGGTGCCTGGTGCGGGCGGGAAGGGGCGGGCCAGTGGTGAGGATTTGGTGCTCCGCCCCGTGTTTAGCAGTGGGGGAAGAGAAGATGGCCTCGGTCAGGTCCAGGAATTCAGGGAGAAGTCGGTGGAGGTGGAAAGGGTGCTGGACGACTTTGAAGAGCTAGTGGTGCTGAGTGTGCTGGAGAGGGAGTAGAAAGTCTGAGTTGACGAGGCGCCAGTTCTGGACGTCAACAAGAAGGCTGTTGGTGCAGAACAGGGGTGTAGACACTGCTGCCAACACAATTCCAACAGAATTTGTGCCTGCTGAAGCACAACGCCATTTCATGCTTACCAGAAGTCTAGGCGGCACTCCTGTTCACAGCCTCAAGAGACGGTCCATCTTCCCCAGTTTGTACGTCCAATTTAGGAACTCCAACTCGGAAAGTTCAAAAATCTCTAGAAGGGTCACCAATGTAGGAGTGTCAACAAAAATCAACATGAGTGAATTACTTCTAACGTACACTTTATTGAACCCCCTCCACCAACAGATGGTAGTGTGTGTGTGTGTGTGTGTGTGTGTGTGTGTGTGTGTGTGTGTGTGTGTGTGTGTGTGTGTGTGTGTGTGTGTGTGTGTGTGTGTGTGTGTGTGTGTGTGTGTGTGTGTGTGTGTAAAACCCCATCCCAAACCTGTAATAACATGCAACATAGCACATAACATGCATGATGAACTTAACCTTTAACAATCTCCTAAAGAAAATAAGGAGTCCCTACTACAGTGGCGTCTTTATCTGAGGGAAAGCATAAGAGAGTTCTTTAAATTTATGAAATCATTTGATAAGCGTAGACAAAAGATCTTTGTGTTAATGAAGTGTCTAAAACTGGGGTGGGGGCTGGTGGGTAATATATACATTGTTACAAGAAAGTACTATAATTAAGACAAAACATACTTAGGAAGAAATAGCAGAATGTGGAGCTTGCTACCCCAAGAAGAAGTTCAGTCAAATCATAGAGAAATACAGAATATTATTTCATATGATTCTTCTTATGAAGTTAGTTCCACTCGAATGTTGCTGGCATGAAGGTAACATGTAAATCTCCTAGATGCCTTAACAACATCTATTGTATATGGAAATTAACAGATGTTTGTTTCATAATTTAGAGCATTAAATCCTGCTTGCTACCTTCTGATTCCCTCCTTGCTGAGTGGAGAGATATTTGGTGAAGACAAGCTTATCAGCTTAAACCTGTTGGACATTGAAGGCTCCATGTCAAGTTTAAATGACTTACAAATGGAGGTTGTAGACATGGCCTTCCCGCTACTTCATAAAGTATCAGTGCATAATTCCTTAAGAAAAGCTTTCATGGATGCTGAAATTATCATTATTCTCAACGATATTGTACCAGATGAAAATAAATCATTGGAAGACTGCTACAAAGACATGGTCGATCTTTACCAAGATATTGGAGATAGGATTGACACTTTTGCAAAATTTGATGTCCGTGTGATTGTTGCTGGTGAGCACATATTGAATTTGAAAATGCACAGCCTCCTGGAGAGTGCACTTTCTGTCAATCATCATAATATTGTAGCGGTTTCAACTCAATTTGAAGGAGAAGCCAAGGCACAAATAGCTAAGAAATTGAATGTGAATACATTAGGTGGGTATATTTTGGTCGTTTGTTGCTTCTTTTGAATCTCTATTCCCTAACGTAGGCATGCTTACCACAGAGACTCAGTTCCATAATTAAGGTCCCATCTCTTAATTATTCTAGAGTTTAAGTTTCTTAAAATATGAATTTTATTCCATTTATGAAACTCAGTGCAGTTCATCCATTATTCTAGAACATGTAAGTTAGAACATGAGTACAATCATAGGGCATGTCATATTTCCTGAGCATCCTTCACTTACATATCAATTTAGAAATGCTACAATTCCATACTTTATGTCACAGTGTTCAGCCCAATATTCCAGTAAAACACCACAATGTTTCTCATAATATTGTGCTGTGTTAGGCACAGTGTGTATTTAGCTAGTCCAGTTACATAGAAACATAGAAACATAGAAAATAGGTGCAGGAGTAGGCCATTCAGCCCTTTGAGCCTGCACCGCTATTCAGTATGATCATGGCTGATCATCCAACTCAGAACCCTGTACCTGCTTTCTCTCCATACCCCCGATCCCTTCAGCCACAAGGGCCATATCTAACTTCCTCTTAAATATAGCCAATGAACTGGCCTCAACTGTTTCCTGTGGCAGAGAATTCCACAGATTTACCGCTCTTTGTGTGAAGAAGCTTTTCCTCATCTTGGTCCTAAAAGGCTTCCCCTTCATCCTTAAACTGTGACCCCTCGTTCTGGACTTCTCCAACATTGGAAACAATCTTCCTGCATCTAGCCTGTCCAATCCCTTTAGAATTTTATACGTTTCAATAAGATCCCCCCTCAATCTTCTAAATTTCAGTGAGTATAAGCCTAGTCGATCCAGTCTTTCTTCATATGAAAGTCCTGCCATCCCAGGAATCAATCTGGTGAACCTTCTCTGTACTCCCTCTATGGCCAGAATGTCTTTCCTCAGATTAGGGGACCAAAACTGCACACAATATTCTAGGTGCTGTCTCACCAAGGCCTTGTACAACTGCAGTAGAACCTCCCTGCTCCTTTTGCTATGAATGCCAAATCTTTTTGCTATGAATGCCTTTATTACACATTTTATCAACAGAGATCCTCAAGACACTGTGCAGTAATAAAGCAATTGAATGATGAAGTTAACTGGTTAGGCATTTTCTTGTTGAAATTAGTCACTGCCTGGAACTTGTGTGGCATAATTGTTAATTGTCACTTCTTGGTCCATGTTTCCAAAACTTTGCATATACTGGCATGGACTGCTTCATTTTTTTGAGGAGTTTAAAATAAAACTAAATATAAATATGTTTCAAAGTGTCCAATAGTTTAGATACTGGTAAGTTAGACCATTATGGACTTTAAGATTATAAAATTAGACTGAAATTTCTGTAATTTCTAAACAGTATAAACCTATCAAAACCAGTATAATTAGTTAATTACTTCTGACTTTAATCTTTTCATTCAATTCTTAAATATGCAATTTTTTATTACAGAATTATAATTAATGTTTTTGTCCCACATTTTCTACACCACCCGTCCCTGCCTACCCTCCCCCCGCCCCCCCCCCCCCCCCCACAAACATCCTGGCTCAATAGATGTGAAAGATGTAATTGTTTGGGGAAACATTGGTAGAAGTACTTACATTGACTTGCATAGAGCGCGTGTTCATCGATATGAAAGCGCTGTCTGGGGTCCGCCTGAGTTTTCGCACCCTGTATTGGAGGTACTAACTGACAGGTGAGGAAAGATTCTTAATGGTGAATAAGTCTGTACTGAAACTTTTGTGCTGATCTGCTAGATAAACGCAGAAGTAGTTTTTGCTGCAATTCAGGCATTGAAGATGCTATGGTGAAATTGAGACTATTTTAGCTGCCTTAATTCCATTTTACTGACTACTTCTGTAGCTCTAAATTCCTATATGATCCATAAATTATCTTGGATTATACTTAATCACTTAGCATCCAGTTGTCTGAGTAACAAATTCCAAGCATTAATAACCTTACCCGCCTCACCTCAGTTCTAAAGGGATCAGCTTTTATCTTCACTATGCCCTCAGTTCCAATTCCCATACTTCTAAGTAACCAACTTTATTTTAACGACGAGATTCTTCTGTTATTGTAGACTGCTTTTAAATACTTTACTGAGACTATTACCGTTTTTAAAAATATTCCTTATTAGGTTGTATTCATACTTGGTTTTTCGCTCTTTATCAATGTTTTTAGTCATCCTTCAATTTTTGAAATTCTCCCTGCCCTTAAACCTAGTCCTACCTTTTTTTTACATTATAAGAGGCAGGAAGACAGCAGCATTTGTGGTGAGAAAATTGTTGATGTGTCACTTCATTGACTTTCCACCAGAAATTTTGGTGGACGGGGAAAAAACAACCTCCAAATAATTAAAGGGCGATGTTGTGGGAAAACTAGCAAAGGGACTAATGAGCCTGACAAAGAGGTGAATCTATTTTATGTAATGGCATGTATAGGATATATTTTGTATGTGTGTGTGATTCATTGATTTAATGATCTCTATAAACTCTTGGTTTGTCATATTTCACCCATATAAAAACAGTAGGCTTTTAATCATATTAAAGGCAATTTATGACTACCGTACAAATTATTATATGTGAGTTCACCAGTTGGCTGCAATTGTTTGTTAGAATTATCAGGAAATAACAGCTAAGCATGGCATTTTTTACACTAAGCATTATTACATATTATTTTTGCCTCAATCTCTTGTTTGCAGTAAATGGATAGAGACAGAATTCCAGGAAGCAGTAAATTCTCATCGATCAATGGTTCAGAAGATATCAAAGCGTCCTTTAGGATTTTCTTTGGCGGCTGCAATATACAAAGTCTTACATTGCTGGTATTTTGACTCACCAGCGGGGGAGATAATGTCTCTTGGAGTTGTCAGTAAAGGTGAGCTACCCACTTTTCAAAAAAATATAAAAAATATCTTCCTTTAGTTTACTCCTCTTCAAAGTGGCTGATTTTTACAGGGATATGAAGTGTCCTTCATCCAGGTGGCTATTTCTCTTGACAATTTCAACTCAACAAAGTATCAACAAAGGAACAGCAAAATCACCTGTGAGTCTGCTGGAGTTGTCTATTGCATCTGGTGCTCCCGGTGCGGCCTCCTCTACATCGGCGAAACCCGACGCAGATTGGGGGACCACTTCGTCGAGCATCTCCACTCCATCCGTCACAATAGACAGGACCTCCCAGTTGCCACCCACTTCAACTCTGCCTCTCATTCCCATCTAGATATGTCCATACATGGCCTCCTCTACTGCCATGATGAGGCCAAACTCAGGTTGGAGGAGCAACACCTCAGCTACCGTCTGGGTAACCTCCAGCCTGGTGGTATGAACATTGAATTCTCCAATTTCCAGTAATTCCCTCCCCCTCCCCCCATCCTAGGTCCCTCTCTGCCCCTCTCCCCCTTTCAACTTTCTGCTCCTTTATCTCTACAGTTCTTTCATGCTTATCCCCTCCCCCCTTTATCCTTCCTCTGATTGGTTTTCCACCTGGTGCCTCTAGGCCCTACCCCCTCCCCTATCTCTGTTACTGGGCTTCGGCCCTCTCTTCCCCCCCCCCCCCCCAATTCCTAATGAAGGGTCTCGGCCCGAAACGTGGCTACTCTTTTCTCACGGATGCTGCCTGACCTGCTGAGTTCTTCCAGCATTGTGTATGTATTCTTTGATCCACAGCATCTGCAGTTGTATTTTTGTGTTTCCCTTCCAAGTCAGGATGATGAGTGCCATAGTGGGGGGGGGGGGGGGGAGTGGATTCTGGTAATAATGCACCAAATGACTCCTTATCTTGTCCTTCCTATTAGCAAAATTTATGCATTTATGCACTGCTGCAGAAAAAGCCTAGCTAATTTGTTATCATACAGGTAGTACATGGTACGGCTATATTGCTACATTGTTAGTGAAATTGAAAAAATAATTTAAAATGGTTATTATTTTCTCGGGTGACACTGATATTCTGGAATTGTCTTGGTGATGCCAATTGGGCATGTGCTTTGTAGATGTTGGAAATACTTTAGGGAGTCAAGAGGTGAAACATTCACTACAAAAACTCAGAATTGCTCTTGCACCTACTGTTTATTTGGTTGGTCCATTTATATTTCTGATGAATTTTAATGCTACTCTAAGGAAGTGCTTACAAAATCACTTTTTGATAAAGGAACCACTTTTTGCGCAAATACTATATTTCACTTGTATGCAAGAGCATAGAAACTGTGTATATCTTGATGGACAGATTGCTAGACTGACTGAGGAACTGAAGATGAAATGAAAGCATTTACATTTCTGCTTCTGGCCTGATGGAAGATCTCAGAAAAAGAACTGAAGATGGTTAGGCCTAAACCACAGAGTGATAAACTTTGGCATTATTGTATATTCTGGGGTTAACAACCATAAAGCCATAAGATATAGGTGCAGAATTAGGCTATTTGGCCCATCGAGTCTGCTCCACAATTTCATCATAGCTTTCATCTCAGCCCCAATCTTCTGCCTTCTCCCCATATCCCTTCATGCCCTGACCAATCAATAATCTATCAACTTCTTAAATATACATAAAGATTTGGCCTCCACAGCTGCCTGTGGAAAAGAATTCCACAGATTCACGACTCTTTGGTAAAAGAAATTCCTCCCCGTCTCCATTCTTAAAGGATGTTGCTCTATACTGAGGCTGTGTCCTCTGGTCTTAGACTTTCCCACCATAGGAAACATCCTCTCCACTTCCACTATATCAAGCCTTTCACCATTCAATAGGTTTCAATCAGTTCACCCCTCATTCTCTAAATTCTTGGATATAAAGGCACAGAGCCATTGAATGTTCTTCATATGACGAGCCGTTCAATCCTGGAATCATTTTTGTGAACCTCCTTTGAACCCTCTCCAGTTTCAGCACATCCTTTCTAAGACGAGGGGCCCAAACTGCTCACAATACTCTAAGTGAGGCCTCATCAGTGCTTTAAAAAGTTTCAGCATTTCATCCTTGCTTTTATATTCTAGTTCTCTTGAAATGAATACCAAGATTGCATTTGCCTTCCTCGCCACAGACTCAACCTGCAAATTAACCTTTAGGGAATCCTGCACAAGGACTCCCAAGTCAATTTACACTTCAGTTATCTATATTTTCTCTCCATTTAGAAAATGGTCAACCCTTTCATTTCTTCTACCAAACTGCATGACCATACACTTCCCAACACAGCATTCCATCTGCCATTTATTTGCCAATTTTCCTGATCTGTCTAAATCCTTCGTAGCTTCTCTGTTACCTCAAAACTATCTGCTCCTTCACCTATCTTCATATCACTAGCAAACTTTGCAACAAAGCCATCATTTCCATCATCCAAATCATTGCCATTTAATGTAAAAAGAATTGGTCACAACACAAATCCATGTGGAACAACGCTAGTCACCGACAGCCGGTCAGAAAAGGCTCTCTTTATTCCCGAGAGCTTTATTTGTGTCTTGCCAGTTAGCCACTGCCTATCCATGATAGAACCTTTCCTGTAATACCGTGGATCATAGCTTGTTAAGCAGCATCATGTGTGCACCTTGTCTAAGGCCTTCTGAAAATCCAAGTACACAACATCAACTGGTTCTCCTTTGTCTATCCTACTTGTTACCTCAAAGAATTCCATGCTGAGTACACCCTATTTTATCATGTGCCTCCAAGCACCCTATCCTTAATAATCGACTCCAACATCTTCCCAGCCACAGAGGTCAGATTAATTGGCCTATAGTTTCCTTTCTTCTGCCTGTCTACCTTCTTGGAGTGACATTTGCAATTTTCCAGTCTTCTGGATCAATTCCAGAATCTAGTGATTCTTGAAAGATTGTTACTAATGCCTCCACAATCTCTTCAGCCACCTCCTTCAGAACTCTGGGGTGTACCCCTTCTAGTCCAAGTGAATTATCTACCTTCAGACCTTTTCAGTTTCCCAAGAACCTTCTCTTTAGTTATGGTAACTTCACACTTCATGCCCCCTGACACCTGGAACTTCCACCATACTGCTGGTGTCTTCCACAGTGAAGTCTGATTCAAAATACTTATTTAATACGTCTGCTATTTCATTGTTCCCCATTACCACCTCTCCGGCAGTCCAATATCCACTCTTGCCTCTCTTTTACACTTTATGTGAAGAAACTTTTGGTATCCTTTTTAATATTATTGCAAGCTTACTTTCATATTCCGCCTTTAACTTCTTAATCATATTTTTAGTTACCTCTATGGCTTTTAAAAGCTTCCAATCTTCTAACTTCCCACTAAGTTTTGCTCTCTTGTTAGCCATGATTGTGTAGTCTTTCCTTTAGAATACTTCTTCCTCTTTTGGATGTATCTATCCTGTGCCTTCCGAATTGCTTCCAGAAACTCCGGCCATTACTGCTCTGCCATCATCCTTGCCAGTGTTCTTTTCCAACCAGTTCTGACCAACTCCTCTCTCATGGCTCTATAATTCCCTTTACTCCACTGTAATACTGATGCATCTGATTTCAGCTTCTCCTTCTCAAATATCAGGGTGAATTCGATCACATTATGATCACTTTCCCCTAAGGGTTCTTTTACCTTAAGGTCTCTAAACAATTCTGGTTCATTACGCAACACCCTGTCCAGAATAGCTGATCCTCTAGTGGGCTCAACCATGAGCTGCAGTAAAAAGCCTTCTCGTAGGCATTCTAGAAATTCCCCCTCCTGGAATCTAGCACCAACCTGATTATCTCAATTCACCTGCATATTGAAATCCCCCATGACTATTGTAACATTGCTCTTTTGGCATGCATTTTCTATCTCCACATCCTCATTGCTGTTTGGGAGTCTGTATACAACTGCCATCAGGGTCTTTTTATCCTTGTATTTCCTTAGCTCTATCCACAATGATTCAACACCTTTTGGCCCTATGTCATTTCTATCTTAAGATTTGATTTCATTTTTTACCATCAGAACATGCTGCCCCCTCTGCCTTCCTACCTATCCTTTTGATACTATGTGTATCCTTGGACATTAAGCTCTCGGGTATAATCTTTCAGCATGATTTAGTGATGCCTACAACATTATACCTGCTAATCTGAAACTGTGCTGCAAGTTTATTTACCTTATTCTGTATACTGCGCTCATTCAAATACAACACCTTCAGTCCTGTATTCACCCTTTTCAATTTTGTCCACCTTTTATGTTGCAACTCATCCTGCTAACTGCAATTTTTCCCTATCAACAGCCTCTCCTCGCTACACATTGCCTCCGTTTGCAAACCACCTACCTCATCCTCAGCACTATTATTCACCTTTCCTATGATACTTATTGCATTTAAATATAGTCAGCTCAAGACACTAATCGCCCCATGTTCAACATTTGATTCCTATCTTTGTCTGAAGTCTTAGCAATAGCTGCCTCCACAACCTCTCCATTAACTGTTCTGGCACTCTGGTTCCCAACCCCCTACAACCCTAGTTTAAACCCCACTGTGCAGCATTAACTAACCTTCCCGCTAGGATATTAGTCCTCTGCCAGTTCAGGTGCAAACCATCCCTTCTGTACAGGTCCCACCTTCCCTGGAAGAGAGCCCAATGATCCAAAAATCTTATGCCCTCCCTCCTACATCAACTCCTTAGCCATGTACTAAACTGTATAATCTTCCTAGTTCTGGCCTCACTAATGTGGCATGGGTAGCAATCCTCAGAGCACAACCCTGGAGATCCTGCTCCCTAAGCAGAATCTCATCACTCGCCCTACCCATGTCATTGGTACTTACATGGACCACAACTTCTGGCTGTTCACCTTCCTACTTAAGAACACTGAGGACTCAATCGGAGATATCCCAGACCCTAGCACCCAAGAGGCAACATATCATCTGGGCCTCTCGTTCTCACCCACAGAACTTGCTGACCATTCCCTTAACTAATGAAACCCCTATCACTACAGAGTGCCTCTTCTATCCCCCCCCCCCCAAGTTACAGAGGCAGATTCAGTACCAGAGATCCGACCACCGTGGCTTCCCTCTGTTAAGTCAACCCCTACCCCATCTCCCCAACAGTATCCTGTTGTTGAGGGGGATGGCCACAGTGATACTCAGCACTTGTTCCTTAATCCCTTTCCCTTTCCTGACTGTCATCCAGTTTACTGTGTCCTGCACCTTGGGTGTAGCTTCCTCTCGACGTTCTGTCTATCATCCCCTCAACCTCCTGAATGATCCAGAGTTCATCCAGTTCCAGCTCCAGCTCCTTAACACGGTTTGTTAAAAGCTGCAGCTGGATGCACTTCTCAAAGTTGTTGTCATCAGGGACACTGGAGGTCTCCCTGTCTTCCCTACATCCTGCAAGAGGAGCATTCCTCTTTCCTGTATGTCATCCCTACTGTCTTAGCTGAGCAGATAGCTTTCCTTTCCTTTGCTTTCTCTGAGTGAAGCCTCTCTTTGCTGAAGCTTCAGAGCTAAAGCCTTAAGATCGCCTCTCTAACCATGTCCATTCACACGGTGGCCATTGCACTTGACCCTGCCTTCCTTTAATTTGCTCTTACTAGTCAATCCCAAATGCTCATATTGCTGGTCAAAGCTCTATTGCGCTGCTGCGACTCACTCCTGCCTTTTATCGTCAGGCAGTGGACCTGATTAAAGACTTCTAAACTTCTCTCCAAACTTCTAATGTCCAGGTTGGCTGCTGGTCAAACCACAGCTATCCTTATGTAAGATATGACTTCAGCCGGCCCAGAATTTTCTCCCTGATTATTAATGGCTTCAGTTTCAACTGTATTTACTGGGTGGAATCATTTTCAATTATTACACGGAGTGAGTAAAATTGGCTGAAGACTGACGTCTTCAGTGGACCCTAGGGAGGATCACTCAGCACACCTACTGAAGATGTTACAGTTGCTCGGTCTTATATTTTACAGTCATCATTTTTGTTTTATTGAAAAGTGAGCATTTATAACCCACCCCTAATTACTACTAAATTGACTTACTAAGCTAGTTCAAAGGACATTTATGAGTCAGCCATATTTATGTGTGGCTAAAATCACTTGTAGGTCTGACCAGGTGAGGGTGTCAGGCTTCCATCCCTGAACAAAATGTATTTTTACAGTAATCTCTTATTTTCATGATTCTCATTATTGATACTAGTTTTTTATTCCAGATGTATTTAATTTCTTGAATTTAAAATTTCCTTTCTCATAAGTGATTTGAGTAAAGAAAAGTCCAAGGTCTCAGGAAACCTGGACATTAACTTCATGATTTAATCATCATAGCAAGCTGAAGATGCTCATGGAGTTTTCTCTTTCTGTATGCCTCCATTTCTGGCTGGTAGAATTTTCATCTGATCTGCTGGTTGACTGTCTACAATATTATGTTTTTGTTATTTAGCAAATCTGTATCTCTTTGGATTATAATACATTGGACCTCCAGAATCACTTAATATTATCCTTGGATATAAGCTCCCCTTAAATTTAGTTTTAATATAGTTTCCCAGAAGGAAAGATCAGGGCACCAAGGCAGTAAGGATCAAACTGACGCAATAACTTCCATCAAAGGATGAAGTTACAGGACTATAGGGGGAGATCAATATTGCATGCGTTAATGGATCCAAGATGTACATTGAGATCCTTTTGTGTTATAAAATATGCAGTAAGATTAGCAAATTAGTTTTATCACCATCTAACTGGAAATCTATCTCTCCGGTCAGTAAGTTTAATTTCATGGCATTTCATATTTGAATAATAACAATTGCCCTCAATTAACATCACAAAATCAGGTGATTAAATCATTTTCTGCTTAAGAACTTCACTGTGCACAAATTGGGTTATAAATCCCAGACACCAATTGTGGGTGGCGAGGTGGAGATACACTTCTACCAAAGGGGGTGTAGAGCACTCTTTCCCTCCACTAGCCTGCAGGTCACACTAGGGCAAGGTGTAGTACCTGCTTAGCCCTCTGATCAGGGTCACGTGAAACCATGGGAGCAGGTAGTTGATGGTTGTATGAACAGCTGGTACATATCACAAAGTCCTGGTTATGGGACCATTGATGCCAGACTGACAATCTTGAAGAGTCTTGAGAATGACTGGGGTCACCTGTCTTCTAAAGACACTGCCCAGATGAAGGCGATGACAAACCACTTCTTAGAAACATTTGCAAAGAACAATCACGATCATGGAGATCATGATCGCCCATGTCATACAACACAGCATATAATGATGATAATGATTCCATCCATGTTACCACAAGTGAGCAGTCCTCAATGATTACCTCATTGTGTATGGAGTGTCCTTGAAATATCCTTTGGTTGAAAACGGTGCTCTGTGCTGTAAGTAGAACACAGAATAGCACAGCACAGGAACAGGCCTTTCAGCCCACAATGTTATGCCAAGCCATCTTAAATAGTAAATCCAAAAATCCCCCAAAACTAATCCCTCCAACCTACAAAATGTTGATATCCTTCCCTCTTCCCCATATTCATGTGCCTATCTAGAAGTCTCTTAAAAGCCTCTAATGTATTTGCTTCTGTCACCATACCAGGAAGCTCATTCCAGGCATCCACTGCTCTCTGAGTAAACACTTACACCTCATATCCCCTTTGAACCTACCCCCCTCACCTTCAACGCATGCCCTCTGGTGTTAGACATTTCTACCCCAGGAAACAGATACTCCCTGTCTAACTATTCCTCTCATAATCTTGTAAACCTCTATCAGATCTCCCTTCAGCCTCCGATGCTCCAGAGAAAATAACCCCAACACAAGTTTGTTCAGTCTCTCATGATTAGCACATGCCTTCTGAACCAGGCGGCATCCTGATAAACCTCGTCTGCATCCTCTCCAAAGCCTCAACCTCCTTCCAAGAGTGGGGTGACCAGTACTGTTTGGAATATTTCAGGTGTAGCCTAACCAGAGTTCTGTAAAGTTACAACATAGCATCTTCATTTTTGAACTCAGTGCCTCAACTAATAAAAGCAAGTATTCCAGAAGCCTTCTTAACCACCCTACCGACATGTGTAGCTATGAATTTGGACCCAAAGATCTCACTGCTCAACCACACTGTTAAGGGCTTTGCAGTATGATTAGCAAATTAGTTTTATCACCATCTAACTGGTAATCTAAACTCTCCAGTCAGGAAGTTTAATTTCATTACATTTCATATTTGAAGATTAACAATTGCCCTCAATTAACATCACAAAATCAGGTGATTAAATTGTTTTCTGCTTAAGGACTTCACTGTGCACAAAGGGCCTTGCCCTTAACTGTGTACTGTCTCCTTACATTTGCCCTACCAAGGTGCAATACCTCACATTTATCTAGGTTAAACTCCATCTGCCACTTCTCTGTCTGTATGTGTAACTGATCTATATCACGCTGTATCTTTACCAGTCTTCTAGATTATGCACAACTCCACCAATCTTGGTATCATATACGAACTTACTAACCATCCATCTATATTTTCATCCAGGTAATTTATATACATCACAAATGGCAGAGAATCCAACACAGATCCCTGTGGAATACCACTAATTACAAACCTCCAGCTCGAATACATTCCTTTAAACACTACCCTCTGTCTCCTATGTGCATTCCAGTTCTGAATCCAAACAGCCAATTTGCCACAAACCCCAAGCATCCTAATCTTCTGAATTAGCCTCCATGAGAGACTTTATCAAAGGCCTTACTAAGATCCATGTAGACAACATCCACTTCTCTACCTTTTATCAATCATCAATCTCTCTCGTCATCTTATCAAGAAACTCAATCAAGTTGGTAAGACACGACTTGCCCCACACAAAACCATGCTGACTCTCCCTAATTAGGCCATAGCTTTCCAATTGCTTATATATCCTTTCCCTAAGAACTTTCTCCAGAAATTTCTCGACAACTGATGTATGACTCACCTGTCTATAATTTCCAGGATTTTCCCTTATTTTCTTCCTAAATAAAGGGACAGCATTAGTCATTCTCCAATCCTCCAGGGATTGTGCCTAGGGGGGACATGAAAGTACTGGTCAAGGCCCTGCCATCTTGTTTCTTGTGTCCCTCAATAACCTGGTGTAAATCCCATCAGGCCCTGGGGACTTACCCACCTTAATACTCATTAGCAAGACGTAACACTTTCTCTTCCTTGACCTCTAAATGCCCTAACATATTTATGCACTCAGCACTGATCTCCTGCTCCTCCCTGTCATTTTCCTTGGTAAATACTGAAGTGAAATACTTCTTAAGGACCTCAGTCATATTCTCTGCATCCAAGCAAATGTACCCCTCTTTTTCCTTGTGTGGTCCTACCCTCTCCCAAATTATCCTTTTGATCTTGATGTATCTATAGAATGCCTTGGGATTCACCTTAATCCTATTTGCCAAGGACTTTTTATGGCTTCTCCTAGCTTTCCTAATTCCCTTCTTGAGTTCTTTTCTGGCTTCTCTATAATCTTCGTGTGTGCCGTTTGATCCTGACTTCCGAAGCTTTACATACGCTTCCCTTTTCTTCTTGACGAAATTAGTCACCTCTCTGGACATCCAAGGTCCTCTTGTATTTCAATTCCAGCCCTTCCTTCTGTACCTTCCCTGCATTTTGTGCAATTGATCTTTAAACACCCTCCACGTGTCTGGAGTGGACTTACCAGAAAAAAAGGTGGTCCCAATTACACCTTTTTAGTAATTTGTCCTACTCCAAATTAAGACTCTCCTGCAAGAACCATACTTACATTATCCTTATCTATGGCTGTTCTGAAACTTAAGGAGTTGTGGTCACTGTTCCCTAACTGCTCACCAACTGAAAGGTCAGTCATCTGGCCAGGCTCACCACCCAACACCAGATATCGTACAGCCCCTCCTCTTGTTGGATCGTTTACACATTGATTTAAGAAACCTTCTGAGATGCACTTAACAAATTCTGCCCCATCTAAACCTCTTGCACTAAGAAGGTTCTAGCTTATATGAAGGAAGTTAAAATCCCCCATGACAACAAACCTATTATTTTTACACATTTCCTTAATCTGTTTACATATCTATTCCTCAATGTAACTATCTTTCCTCTTACACAATTGTGTTAATCAATGTATTATGAGAGGAACTGAATCCCTCTAAGTTGTCTGAATTTTATAAGGCTGAGATATTTTTTCATTGTTACAAGATGTATGCTAACCTAATTAAAGATCTGGTACCTTTTGATCCTATGTACCAGGTGACTTCAATATTCCAATGGATCTCATCTTCTCTGTGCCAGTTCGATTTTGTGGTGGCAAGTGTGTGATCCAGACAGACATCAAAATCAGTGAGGAGACCAAAAAAATGCTAAAATACATTGTTCAAGAACTGAAAATGGTGAGTTCTCAATAGCACTTGAAACTTCATTTGAACCTGCCAAAAAGGGATGTTCAAACAACACACACAAAATGCTGGTGGAACACAGCAGGCCAGGCAGCATCTATAGGGAGAAGCACTGTCGACATTTCGGGCTGAGACCCTTCGTCAGGACTAAAGGGATATTGCTGTTTTGCAGAGTTGGTTAATTGAGTCTTCAGTACAACTTTAGTATCATAAGCAAGGCAGATGAACTTAGAGCGTGGATCAATACGTGGAACTATGATGTTGTGGCCTTTACAGAGACTTGGATGTCTCAGGAGCAGGAGTGGCTGCTGAGTGTGTCAGGCTTTAGATGTTTCAAAAAGAACAGGGAGGGAGACAAAAGAGGAGGGGTGTGGCATTGCTAATTAGGGATAGTGTCACAGCTGCAGAAAAGGAGGAAGTCATGGAAAGATGAGTCAGTGTGGGTGTAAGTCAGAAACAAGGCAATAACTCTACTAGGTGTTTTTATAGATCCCCCAATAGTAACAGGTATATCGAGGAGCAGGTAGGGAGGCAGATTCTGGAATGGTGCAATAATAATTGTTGTGATGGGAGATTATAACTTTCCTTATATTGATTGGCATCTCTTCAGCGCAAGGGGTTTAGATGGGATGGAGTTTGTTAGGTGTGTTCAGGAAAGTTTCCTGACACAATATGTAGATAAGCCAACTAGAGGAGAGGCTGTACTTGATCTGGTATTGGGAAATGAACCTGGTCAGGTGTCAGATCTCTCGGAGGGAGAGCATTTTGGAGATAGTGACCACAGCTCTGTCTCCTTCACCATAGCACTGGAAAGGGATAGGAGCAGACAATTTGGGAAAACATTTAATTAGGGTAGGGGGAAATATGATGCTATTAGGCAGGAACTTAGGAGCAGATGTTCTCAGGAAATGCATGGCAGAAATGTGGCAAATGTTCAGGGAACATTTGCATGGAGTTCTGCATAGGCGTGTTACATTGAGGCAGGGAAAGGATGGTAGGGTTAAAGAACCATGGTGTACAAAGGATGTAGAAAATCTAATTAAGAAGAAAAGAAAAGCTTACAAAAAGTTTAAGAAACTAGGAACTGCTGGAGCTCTAGAAAATTACAAGGTTGCTAGGAAGGAGCTTAAGAATGGAATTGGTAGAGCCAGCAGGGTCCATGAGAAGACTTTGGTGAGCAAGATTAAAGAAAACCCCAATATATTCTACAAGTATGTGAAGATCAAGAGGATGAGCCATATGAGAATAGGACCAACCAGGTGTGATAGTGGAAACTTGTGCAAGGAGTCAGAGGAGATAGCGGAGGTATTTAATGAATACTTTACTTCAGTATTCACCAGGGAAAAAAGACCTTGGCAATTGTAGAGATGACTTACGGTGAACTCAAATGCTTGAGCATATAGACATTAAGAAAGAGGATATGCTGGAGCTTTTGAAAAGCATTAAGTTGGATAAATCACCAGGACCGGATGAGATATACCCCAGGCTACTGTGGTAAGCAAGGGAGGAGATTGCAGAGCCTCTTGCAACAATCTTTGCATCATCAATAGGGACGGGAGAGGTATTGGAGGATAGCAAATGTTGTTTCCTTGTTCAAGAAAGGAAGTAGAGATAATCCAGGAAATTATAAACCAGTGAGTCTGGCTTCAGTGGTGGGCAAGTTGTTGGAGAAGATCCTGAGAGGCAGGATTTATGAGCATTTGGAGAAGCATAATATGATTAGGTATAATCAGCATGGCTTTGTCAAGGGCAGGTTATGCCTTACGAGCCTGTTTGAATTCTTTGAGGATGTAACAAAACACATTGATGAAGGTAGAGCAGTGGTTACAGTGTGTATGGAATTCAGTAAGGCATTTGATAAGGTTCCCCTTGCAAGGCTCCTTCAGCAAGTAAGGAGGCATGGGATCTAAGGAGAACTTGCATTGTGGAACCAGAACTGGCTTGCCCACAGAAAGCAACGGGTGGTTGTAGGTAGTTTGTATTCTGCATGGAGGTTGGTGACCAGCGGCATTCCACAGGGATCTGTTCTAGGACCTCTCTTCTTTGATTTTCATAAATGACGTGGATGAAGAAGTAGAAGGGTGGGTTAGTAAGTTTGCTGATGACACAAAGTTTGGGGGTGTTGTGGGTAGTCTGGAGGTTTGTCAGGGGTTACAGCGGGACATTGATCAGATGCAGAACTGGGCTGAAAAGTGGCAGATAGGGTTCAACCCAGATAAGTGTGAAATGGTTCATTTTGGTAGGTCAAATTTGAAGACAGAATATAGTATTAATGGTAAGAGTCTTGACAGTGTGGAGGATCAGAGAGAGCTGACAATGTTGTTAAGAATGCATATGGTGTGTTGGCATTCAGTGTCCGTGGGATTGAGTTCAAGAGCCATGAGGTAATGTTACAGCTATACAAGACTTTAGTCAGACTCCCCTTAGAGTATTGTGTTCAGTTCTGGTCACTTCACTACAGGAAGGATATGGATACTATCAAAAGAGTACAGAGGAGATTTAAAAGGATGTTGCCTGGATTGGAGAGTGTGCCTTATGAGAATAGGTTGAGTGAACTTGGCCTTTTCTCCTTGGAGCGATGGAGGATGAGAGGTGACCTGATAGAGGTGTATAAGACGATGAGGGGCATTGATCATGTGGATAGTCAGAGGTGTTTTCCCAGGGCTGAAATGGCTAAGGGGACATAGTTTTAAGGTGCTCAGAAGTAGGTACAAGGGGATGTCAGAGGTTAAGATTTTCACACAGAGAGTGGTGGGTGCGTGGAATACACTGCTGGTGACAACGGTGGAGGTGGACACAATGGGGTCTTTTAAGAGACTCTTAGATAGGTACATGGAGTAAAGAAAAATAGAGGGCTGTACGGTAGGGTAATTGTGGTGAACTAGATATACCTGTCTGACTGCTCCTGTGGCTCCTCCCAAGACCCTGCTGACTACCCCTGTGGCTCCTCCCACAGACCCCTGTATAAAGGCGACTGTGGCCTGCTGCTCTCCCTCATTTTCCCCAGGATGTAGTGTTGTTCTTCAGTCAATAAAAGCCGATATCTCACTACCTAAGTCTCGGCGTGAGTTATTGATGGTGCATCAGTAATTCCAGGCAGTTTCTAGAGTAGGTTACATGGTCGGCACAACATTGTGGGCCAAAAGGCCTGTAATGTGCTGTAGATGTCTATGTTCTATGAGGTGAAGTTTTGTTCTAAGTGCTATAGAGCTTTCCAGAAGGGAGCTTTTGGAAAAGGCATTGTGCAGGGTCGATAGTTTGCGCTGTGAGTTTCAGTGGTTGTATGGATGTGGTGTGTTGATGAACCTAATTTATGAGTGTGATTTAACAGTCCCCACCTCCAGAGCAGGGCCTGTAATGTGCTGTAGATTTCTATGTTTTGTGTTCTAACTCAGCTCTAAACTAATGTTTTCATAGCCAATCTGGTGCCTCCATATAATTGCACAATCAAACTGAAATCATTTTCCTATTTGGTATTGCTATTTCAAATTTAACTTTTTCATTGTAGGCAATGTCTTCTTTCCTGAAGTAACAATCAGTAAAAATGCATATTAATTAATGAGGCATATTGGAACTATATTATAGTTTTGTATTGCAGTCTGAAATTTATCTTCAATAACAAAATGCCTATGGGATGCTAGGCTTCATTAACAGGGGGATTGAGTTCAAGAGTAGAGAGGTCATGTTGCAACTCTACAAATCTCTGGTGAGACCGCACTACTCTGGTGAGTATTGTGTTCAGTTCAGTTCACCTCATTATAGGAAGGATGTGGAAGCTATGGAGAGGGTGCAGAGGAGATTTACCAGGATGTTGTCTGGTTTGGAGAACAAGTCATATGAAGCAAGGTTAGCAGAGCTGGACTTTTCTCTTTGGAGCGTAGAAGAATGAGAGGGGACTTGATAGAGGTCTACAAGATTATGAGAGGCATAGATAGGGTGGAGAGTCAGTACCTGTTTCCCAGGGCACCAATAGCAAACACCAGAGGGCATGTGTAGAAAATTAAGGGAGGGAAGTTTAGGGGAGACATCAGGGGTAAGTTTTTTTACACAGAGTGAGTGCCTGGAATGACTTGCCAGGGATGGTGGTGGAGGCTAAAACATTAGGGGTATTTAAGAGCCTCTTGGACAGGCACATGATGAAAGAAAAATAGAGGGTTATGGGGTAGTGTGGGTTTAGTACTTTTTAAAGGATTATATGGGTCGGCACAACATGGAGGGCTGAAGGGCCTGTACTGTATTGTGCTGTAATGTTCTGTGGTTCTAAAACAATGCTGGGTGGTGGTAAGTCATCTGTTCACATCTCTGCTGAAGTACAATATTAAAGTTATCCAAGAATATGGAGAAAATATGCAAAAATGGCACTGAGATAAAACACCGGCTAGGATCTTACTAACAGGCATGTGTTTTGAATTACTTTACTCTAATTTTCCTGTGTTATCATTTACTGTACTCAATTGCCATCATCTCTAAAACAAGTAAGGCTGAATGTCAATGTTGGTAAAGTTTGTCCTCATGGGTCTAATCAGTCTTTCTCCAGTGTTCAGTGTTCCTCCAAGTTACATGATTTCTTATTAATTATTGATAGGGTTATCAAATTAGTATTCATCCAGATTGCAGGAATAATACATGAGATTCATTAAAGGCAATAAAAAACAATTGTGTACTAATTTTATATCAATTTTCTTTTGAGAATTGTCTTAGCTGGCACCTAGACCATTATCTTCAGCTCTTGTAACAACACATTCACAAATTACAAATTCATACACAATTCACTCTTTTTTTTCCTTGAGTTTATTGTGTCTTTCAACCATAGCTTCAGCAGCTACATTCCTTGTGTTTTATAAGTTGATTAAAGGGTATTTCTGTTTCATTATGATAAAAGTGCACAAAATGCAGATTTTATTTCATTCTCTTATCATTCTTATGCATTTACTTATCTGTTCCATACAATTCTTGCTGCACTCTCTGGCTCCATCAACAGCCCCAGGTAGTCAGATTTGATGGCAAAGAGAACCATTCATTTTGACTAGCTTGCAAAGAGCAGGGCTTCACTTTTCCTGCAGTTGACCCTGACCCTTGAGACCAGCTCATAATGATTGCAGATGCTAATCAAACTGTGGATCTGAGCAGAAAATGGTGACATTGTCCATTTAAAGGAAAATTTTTTCACCCTTTTATGCCAGCTTCCTTTCTGATGGATTCAGCAAAGGTTCTGTGCAACAAGACACGGGAAAATGGGTAACATTGATTTGATAGGGGTACGTTTCCTTTGCTTTCTTAGCAACTACACTTCAGAAATATAGTGGATTCCAGTTAATTGGGACATATCAGGACCAGTACTTTTTGGCCATTTAAGTGGCTCCCCCTGACAGCTGAAGATTCATGGAAATAATTAAAAAAGTATAAAAAAGACAAATTGGGTAACAAATTATGTATTTAAATGAAATGCAGAATGCATTAGAACATTGCCTATACACCTACAACACTATAAAACTGTATAACTTCCTAAAGGTTATTAGCGGTGGAATTTATCCAAAGTACACAATGAACAATATCAGCACAGATACCAAGTGTAGATAATGGACAGCCTTCGTACAATCTATCAACGACTGCATCCTCCAAAGCTTAATTTTCATTGTGACATTCAAGATGATTGTCAATACCTTCAAATTCTTTGTAGTTCCTAACTTATTGAAGTAGTGAAATCATTTAATTTTCACTCCTGGCCCTTTCTGATATCTCCAAGTAAGACAATTCAGAATTGTCTTACTGTTTATTTCTCACCAACTATCAGTAACACGATTCACTGTTTTTTTAATACAAACATCCACAACTGATATTATTTTTAAAAACTGTTCACTTTAAGCATGGTGTACCGTTGAACAGTACAAATCAGAGTCTTGTCACCTGCAGAAGTTCTCTGATGACTCTGCGGTGGTTGGGTGTATCAGAGATGGGCAGGAGTTGGTGGATAAGTTTGTGGAGTGGTGCGGGAGGAATCACCTGCTCCTGGATGTGGCCCAAACCATGGAGATGGTGATTGATTTTAGGAGGGAGAGGACTGTGACGAGTCCTGGGTACACTTTGGGAGAAGAAGTTGCAGTGGCGGAGGAGTACAAATGCTTGGGTGTTCACCTTGATAATCAACTTGACTGGAAAACTAACACCAAGGCTGTTTACAAGAAGAGAATGAGCAGACTCTATTTTCTAAAGGAGCTGAGATCCTTCAATGTGTCCAGCAGGATGTTGGAGATCTTTTACCAGTCTGTTGTAGCGTGTAGTCTTCTTTGCAGCTTTATGTTGGGGGAGCAGCATCAGTGCTGGTGATACAAAAAGACTAAATAAACTCATCAAGAAGACTGGAACCATCCTTGGTTATAACCTGGGCTCGTTTGAGTTAGTGGTGGAGAGCAGGTCACTAAACAAGCCACTATCCATTATGGACAATCTGGCACATGACCTACTGGATAAGCAGCGAGCACCCTTTCAAACAGGCTCATTCAGTGCTGTGTTTACAGGGATCACTACAGAAAATCTTTTCTACCAAATGTAATAAGCGTATACAACAGTTTATCTCTGTGCAATGGGAGAACACACATCATAGTACAATCATCTCTTTTATTATTCTGTACATTATTGTACATAATTGCAAATTATTACACATTGGTAAATTACTATTGTGTATATTATTATTCTGTACTTTATTATTAGTTAAGTCTGCACACTGCTAAATGTGTTGTGAAATGTTGCTGCTGAAATGGAAGAATTTACCACTTGCGATCAATAAAATATTTAATATTATTATTTTTATTATTATTAGTCACACAAGTGGACACAACTGATGCTAGTTATAACCTGTTCAGCAAGTCTCCTGTCCTAATTAAGTGGCATAGTATCCCAAATAAATGAAGGGAATCCTGGCAATTTTCTCAATTTTGTTTATTCTTTAGTTGTCCCAAATATGCAGCTACCCCAATTAACCTATGGCCCAATGAACCAAAATCCACTGTACTTCATCTAGAAATCATGAAAGGCTCTGAATACAGTTTTTCATTCTTTTTGCCTGTCCGACTACTTTTCAGTCTTGCTCAGTTCTCTCTCCTATAGAACAAAGTATATGGAACAGTACAGCACAGGAAAGATCTGTCAAAGACATTGTGCCATTCCTAATTAATCTAATCTTACTTCACCACATATACTGTATCTCTCGCTTTGCACATACATGAGACTACCTAAATTTCTTAATCGCTTCAATTTTATCTGCTTCTACCACCACTCCTGGCCCCACCGCTCTCTGTGTAAATAAAAGAGAAAAGAAAACTTGCCTTGCACATCTGCTTTCCACTTTCTCACTCTCACTTGAATACATACCCTCTAGTATAAGAGATTCCAATCCTAGACAAAAGATACTGGTTGCCTTCTCTATCTATAAACTTCTATTAAATCTCCCCTTAGCCTTCACTGCTTCAGAGAAAATAGCCACAGCTTGTCTAACCCCTCATAGAACCAGCCTGCGAAGGCCACATCCCTTGAAGAATTTTTTAAAAGTCCTTGTTTTTAAACACTGAGTTCTAGATTCACATGAGAAAGCATCCTATCAGAGTTTGGTTCTGTTGTGGAGACATTGTGAATTTGGACTAACACCCTGAAAATTGTGCTTTTAAATTTTCCCTTTGCAAGTTATGAGCTTAATTTTTGGCAAATTGAGATCTAGCCCCAGGATCACAAATGACCACTAAGAAGGGTAGAAAGCAGGGAAAGAGGGAGGATAAAGCCATAGAGGGATTTGAAAATAAGGATGATAAGATTTAATTTTAATCTTCAATACAAGGCAGTAATTACCTACCCTAATAAATAATGTCTTTGTAAGTGAAGTTAGGTGTGTTCATTAAAGTTTACACTTTAATAAAGGAAATCATCTTCATCTTTATCTTATTATCTAAAACAAAATAACAAAGATGTAAAAAAAATTTAGGAAAATCGCCCATCGCTATTTCACAGCTACTTGGCATGGTTACAAAGTATTGACATGAAATGCATTTTGCAAATATAAATTGAAAAGTAAGATTATGATAAACTTTATCTTCAATTTTTTTAAACTTTATTTCATTCAATAGGAACAACAGTTAAATTTCTCTTCCATACGTGAAGGGGAGATGGAGTCCAGTCTCTTATTTTTGGCAGAACTACAACATGTATCAAAATCTGAAGAAGTAAGTCCGGAGGAAAATTCAGATGTTGGAGAATAACCGTGTGCAAGCAGGTATTCTTCAATTTTTTAAGCTACAGTCATGTAATAAGAGTAAGTCAATTTGAAGATCTAAAATTGTTTAAGAGACTTGCCTCAAAGCATCTTATGATACACCGTTGGAGAAGGGAACCATTTTCTCAGGCCCAATCCCGTTCCATTTTTATTAAATTTCATTTATTGGGATTTGAGGAATATGGGTAAGGAGGCATCTACTGCCCATCCTGAATTGCTCATGAACAATGTGGCTTGCTTCAAAAATTAAAGTTCAGAAGTAAATTTATTATTTACAACCCTGAGATTCATTTTCTTATAGGAATACTCAATAAACCTGTAGAATAATAACCATTACAGAATCAATGAAAGTCCGCCCAACTTGGACATTCAACCAGAACGCAGAATACAACAAACTGTGCAAATACAAAAATAAATAAATATATATAATTAATAAATAAGTGATAATTATCAAGAACATGAGAAGAAGAGTCCTTGAAAATGAGACCATTGGTTGAGGAAACATTTCAATGATGGAGCAAGTGAAATTGAGTGAAGTTATCCCCTTTGGTTCAAGAGTCTTAATGTTTGAGGGGTAGAAAATGTTCCTGAACCTGGTCGTGTGAGTCCTGAAGTTCCTGTACCTTCTTCCTAATGGCAGCAGCAAGAAGAGAAAATGTCTAGAATGGTGGGGTTCTTGCTGATCGACAGTGCTTTCCTGCGACAGAGTTTCACGTGGATGTGCTCAGTAGTGGGGAGGGTTTTACCCTTGATGAACTGGGCCATACCACTAGTTTTTGTAGGAGTTTCCATTCGATGGTGAATGGTGTTTCCATATCAGGCTGTAATAGCAGTAGATGTTTAAGAGTCAACTACATTGTTGTTTATTGGGAGGCTTATGATGGATCATACTGGTTATGGTAGATTTCCCTAAAGGCATAATGAAATAGATGGGGTTTTGTGACATTCTGGTAATTTTGTATTCATCAATGTCAAACTTGGCTGTCTTTGTAGGATAGTCTAAATTCATAGGCAATAGGATTGTGCTCTGTCATGGTTAATGTATAATGGTACAAATCAACCAAAAATATGAGGCAATGTAACATTTTTGGACAATGTATTTTTATGGAAGAAAAGTTAATGGACAGTAGGTACCTTTTCTTATTTTGCTTTGTAATATATATATATATTTTTGTTACAGCTAAGTAATGATATTATAAATCATCCCTATGGAGAATTTTGCTTTGATTTTTCTCATGTAAAAAAAACCATCTGATCATATCCCTCTCTCTTCTGTTATAGGCACTGAACAATATTTAATGTTCTGCAACTCCAGAAGTTTAAAACAGTGGATATAGTTTTATTCACCAAGTTGTTAATTATTAAATGCTACTTAATTAACCCATGACTGGATTGTTCTACTAGGTTGACTTTAAAATCCTTTTTTGCTTATTCAGGTTTTCTTGAATGCTTTTAGATGAAATAGTGAACATTAATGATATTAGGATGCCTGGAGAATACAATGCATCAGTGCTCATGAGTACTGTAAATGATTAGTGATTGTATCATTTTAGTGACTTACATTGATTCACCTCAAATGTAGTTATGGGGCAATTTACTATCCAGTATAGCTGAAGATATCACAAAAGCACAAGGCTTTGAGGAAAAAGGTATAAAGACTGCATGGCCAAACATTAATCATTCAATGTATTCCATTCATCACCATCATACATTTTCTGGGAAAGACAAGAAATTTTAAGAAAATATCTCTATGACTAACCTCAGGGAAAACTGCTGGAAGATTTAGATCTTGCATGGTAAGGTATCAACTATCATCCAAGATCAGTAATATAAACTAAGTAGCATTTTTTTCAAAATACACATTTTAAAATGAACAGTACCCTCTCCTCTCAGACAGTATCACTTCTTACCTCTTCTACTGTCCTCTGTGGGTACCAAACAGACACTTGTTTACTCATTCTCTCTGATGCCTTCTTGAACAATTCATTGAACATTGCATTCTGAAATGTACATTTTTATGAGCTTAAACCCCTCAATAATATCTCTCCTCCCCACTGCCAGATCCCAGCCCCATGTTTCTGAAAAAAGATTCTGTAATTCCACCCTTGCACCCCAAAAAGCAAAAGCTGGGTCTCATCTGTGTTCCAAGTGCACCCTTTCCCTAGACCCTTTGATACCTGACTAAAATTAGGCTCAATACTCCCAAATTGTTGTGCAGCTCAGTTTACTTGTTAACCAATTTATCTTCACATAAACAATCGTTCATAATAGATGATTTCACAGCTGAATCCAAATTCTTTATCCAAATACTGCAAAATCTGTTTAATATCTTGAAAAAGACATGTAGGATCTGATTTATAGGATAATCATGCTCACTATCTCAATTTCTATTTTGTTATGAAGTAATATCTTTTCCATCAACTTAACACAAATGTATATGTTTAATGGAATTGTCATCATTGAATGAAGGAGCGGACATTAAAAGCAGGAGCAGGCTATTTGCCCTTCTGGTCTGTTGCTCTATTTAATAAGATCGTAGTTTGTTCATTCACGACCTGATTATTATCTTATCTTCGCTTTCCTGTCAACTGTTGGCAACTTTTCATCCATTTACTTATCAAGTATTTCTCTATGTCTCACTTTAAAATATTCAAACAGTGTTAGTCATGACTCCTGGACAACATATTTTTGAGTAGCACCATTCAGTTTTTCATCTTGGGCTTCTGAAATATGCAGGTGTCATTTATGGTTTGACATACCACCAATTGAATTCCCTTTAACTAGATGGGCTGTACTGTGGACTCCTGGGGAGAGTGTGCAGCTGTTAGACTGAGGCTGCTAGGCCAAATATATATTTACTTATATTTTTATCATGAGCTTTCTGACTAAATTACCTCAATATTATTAGACCCACACAGAGACAGCATAATTTTTGGCACTATCTCCCCAGGCATCACGCATCTCATTGCACAGGAAACCTGAATAGTTCTACAAAATCAGTAAAGGACTAGAGAGAAAAGAATGCTGAAGTTATAAAAGAACTTAGTTGCATGTTATATCACAGAAAAGACAAAGACCCAGACCAGTTTCTGTTGATGTTTATGAGTAACAGTACAAATCAGATGTGCTCACCCGTTATTTGTTTATACCTTGGACCATGAAACTAGTCTGTCTGGTTGTTCCCTGCAGTCTCATCACTTCAGTTGTTCCTTACAGATCATGGTAGGGCAGCGGTTCCCAAAGTGAAGAAACGTGGTAAAAAACACAGAAGTAATTAGTAGTGAGGTTGTTTGCTTGTCTGCCTAGAAGTGAGTTTATAGAAGCAACATTTTTGTATGTTAGTTATGAGCAGTCATCTCAAACTAGGGTATTGCATTTCTGGAAATCTCAGTCCTGGAGAGTTGTGGAGGCCGGCTTACTGGGTTTAAATAAATTTATATAATCTTTAAAAGATTAGCTTTAATACTACATGTCATATGTACATTGTGGATATATACAGTGAAATGTATCGTTCTACTCAAGTGACCAACACCCAGGGATTGTACTGGGGGCAGTCCGACTGTGTCGCCACTCTTTCGTTGCCAACATAGTGTTTCCACAGCTCACTAATCATAACCTTAACCTGTACATCTTTGGAATGTTTGAGGAAACCAGAGCACCTGGAGGAAACCCATGCGGTCATGGGGAGCACGTACAAACTCCTTACGGACAGCAGCAGGAATCAAACTCCAATCAGTGATCGTCGGAGCTGCACTAACCACTAGACTGCCATGCCATCCCATGGAAAATAGATAGATTTTTGTATGATCGGAGAAGTGAGGGTTATGGGAAACCAGCTTTGAAGAGGAGATAAGACCTGGGGCAGTTCGGTCATGATCACATTGAATAGCAGAGTACGCATTACTCCTACTTCTGCCTGCTCCATATGTTCTTATATGAATTGGCAATACATAGTCTAAAATGTAATGTTACAATTGAAATCATCTGGTTAGCACATCCTACAAGAGCAGGCAAAAGAATCTGATATAAAACAAAATTGATTGAAGATGCCAGAGTCTGGGGGTCTGGGGTGTTCCTAGTGGGTTGAGCAGATCTGTGAAGGCAGAGGGATGATTAACATTTCAGATCAAGTCTCTGCATCAGGATTGATTGTATGCTAGTAATTACAGGCCATCATATTACTTGCTGTATATCAGCATTTCACTGTCTCTGAACTATGAAAGGAACCTTAAATCTGCCTCTAGCAATGAAACTTCATTAGCTCAGTCTTCTAGATAGAAATACTCATATTCAAAGGACAAGAGTGACACCCACTGGCACAAGACCATGACATCAAGAGTTTTCTGTTCTAGCTGCAGGAGTAATTGATGTTTCAGGTACCAGCTACTTCACTCCTAATAACTTACAGCTTATGCAGGGCCTATTCTTATAGAGTCACAGTCAAACAGCACAAAAACTGGCTCTTTGGCTGACTAATCATGTCAAGTAGTATGCCCATTCATGCCTTTATTTGGTCCATATCTCTCTATTCCTTTCTTATTCATGCACCTATCCAAATGCTTTCTAGACGCTGTGATTGTACCTGCCTCTACCACTTCCTCTGGTAGCTTCTACTATATATCCACCACCCTCACTGCTTTAAAAAAAAATCCTCTGATCTCTTTTAAATATTTCTCCACTCACCTTAAACCTTTAGTTTCAGAATCCCTATCTTTGGAAACAGACTGTAATAATGACCCTATCTATGCCACTTATAATTTTATAAACTGCTACAAAGTTAACCCCAGCTTCCTGTGCTCCAGAGAGAACAGTGGCAGCCTATCCAATCTCTCTTTGTGACTAAAACCTTCCATTCCAGGCAACATCCTGTTAATTCTCTTCACCACAACCCCATTGCTACCACAGCCTCACAGCCATTCTACAGTGACCAGAACTGCACACAGTACTCTAAGTGTGATCTAACCAGTGATAGCCCATTTCTTAACTTCAGTATACCAATCTGTAAAAACAAGGAAGCTAAACATGTTATTCACTACCAGCTATCAATTTTCCAACCATCTGTATCCTTAGATATTCATTCTTACTCTCTAAAAATCTGCCAACCTTTAGTGTAAATACATTGCAGCTTTGGAAACTCAATTGAGAATCAGAATTGGGTTTAATATCACTGACGTGTGTCATAAAATTCGATGTTTCGCAGCAGCAGTACAGTATACAGGTTTCCCCCGCTGTTCGAGGGTAGAGCGTTCCTATGAAATGGTTCATAAGCCGGAATGTCATAAAGCAAAGAAGCAATTACCATTTATTTATATGGGAAAAATTTGTGAGCATTCCCAGACCCAAAAAATAACCTACCAAATCATGCCAAATAACACATAAAAGCTAAAATAACAGTAACATATAGTAAAAGCAAGAATGATATGATAAATACACAGCCTATATAAAGTAGGAATACTTTTCTGCAATAATTGCAGCACCGTCCATTGTAGCGAAAATCTAATGCAAACGATCTCGGCAGATCTCATGGCAAAAACACTCGGCAGAAGCGCTCTCAGCAGAAGCACTCTTTCCAGTAACCTTTAAGCTATGAAGCTGCCAAATCATACCAAGTAACACATAAAAATACACAGCCTATATAAAGTAGAAATAATGTGTGTACAGTGTAGTTTCACTTACCGGAATCGGAAAGACAGGGAGCACACTGATGATGGTGTGTTAGGCTGAGCGGTCGGAGGTTGGGGTGGTGGGAGACTGGGGTGTCATCTCATCGTCGTCCGTTTCCATCAGGGCAGGCAGGTCACCTCCTTCTATGTCTGCCTGCCTCGATGTCGAAGGTCAAGATTCATCGTCTGCTGTGGCTGATGTGGAAGGCTTGAAAAACAAGAGTATGCTTGACTGCTTAGCCTCGCGCATTTTTCTATCATACAGTTCTTTGTAAGCATTTAAACCATCCTGCAAATATGCCCTAAACCTACGTACCATTTCAAAATTAAAGTCATACTTTTCTGCAATCATTGCAGTGTTGCCAATCGCAGCGAAAATCTCATGCAATTGCTTCATGTTCAGCTCCTGGACAACTTCACTTTCGGGCCGTTCGCTACTATGTTCGGCTTCAATTGTTATCCTTTCCTCTTCATCAGCTCTTCATCTCTCAGTCCTTGGTCATGGGATGCCGAAACCTCTTCAACATCAACCTCCTTTAAGAAAGGAGGGAGGGAGAAAACAGAGAACTATTGACCTGTCAGCCTGACATTGGTGGTGGGGAAGATGCTAGAGTCCATTATTAAGGATGAAATAGTGGCATATCTAGATAGCAGTGATAAGATTGGGCTGAGCCAGCATGGATTTACCAAGGGTAAATCATGCTTGACTAATCTGTTGGAGTTTTTCGAGGACGTAACCAGGAAGTTAAACAAGGGAGATCCAGTGGATGTAGTGTACCTCGATTTTCAGAAGGCATTTGATAAGGTCCCACATAGGAGATTGGTGGGTAAAATCAAAGCTCAGGGCATCGGGGGGAAGGCATTGACATGGATAGAAAACTGGTTGGCAGATAGAAAGCAAAGGGTAGCGGTGAATGGGTGTTTCTCGGAATGGCAGGTGGTGACTAGTGGGGTGCCACAGGGTTCGGTATTGGGACCACAGCTGTTTACAATTTATGTCAACGATTTGGATGAAGGCATTGAAAATAACATCAGCAAATTTGCTGATGATACTAAGCTGGGTGGCAGTGTGACGTGATGAGGATGTTAGGAGAATTCAGGGTGACTTGGATAGGCTGGGTGAATGGGCAGATATTTGGCAGATGATGTTTAATGTGAATAAGTGTGAGGTTATCCACTTTGGGAGTAAGAACAGGAAGGCAGATTATTATCTGAACGGTGCAGAGGTAGGTAAGGGAGAAATACAAAGAGATCTAGGAGTCCTTGTTCATCAGTCACTGAAGGTGAATGAGCAAGTGCAGCAGGCAGTGAAGAAGGCTAATGGAATGTTGGCCTTTATTACAAAGGGAATTAAGTACAAGAGCAAGGAAATCCTCTTGCATTTGTACAGAGCCCTAGTGAGACCACACCTGGAGTATTGTGTACAGTTTTGGTCTCCAGGGTTAAGGAAGGACATCCTGGCTGTAGAGGAAGTGCAGCGTAGATTCACGAGGTTAATTCCTGGGATGTCTGGACTGTCTTACGCAGAGAGGTTAGAGAGACTGGGCTTGTACACACTGGAATTAAGGAGATTGAGAGGGGATCTGATTGAAACATATAAGATTATTAAGGGATTGGACAAGATAGAGGCAGGAAATATGTTCCAGATGCTGGGAGAGTCCAGTACCAGAGGGCATGGTTTGAGAATAAGGGGTAGGTCATTTAGGACAGAGTTAAGGAAAAACTACTTCTCCCAGAGAGTTGTGGGGGTCTGGAATGCACTGCCTCGGAAGGTAGTGGAGGCCAATTCTCTGGATGCTTTCAAGAAGGAGCTAGATAGGTATCTTATGGATAGGGGAATCAAGGGATATGGGGACAAGGCAGGAACTGGGTATTGATAGTAGTTGATCAGCCATTATCTCAAAATGGCAGTGCATGCTCGAAGGGCCGAATGGTCTACTTCTGCACCTATTGTCTATTGTCTATCATCTTTGTCAACTTCCACAAACCCAGCCTCCTTAGCCAAACTCACTATATCCTTACTTCGTTCACCACAATGGAAATGCTTTATTATGTCTAGTTTTACACTAAGTGTAACACCCTTACGTGCTCTTTTAGGCTTTTCTGATACCTTAGAACTCATCTTGCTAACGGATACACAAAATAAATCGACATAAAGCACAGATGCTCTCAGGCATGTGTTAAGCAATGGCGGCTAGAATGCAGTTCCAGGGGAGGAGCTTGGCTGCTCGGGGCATGCACTGCCATTTTTTATAACAGTGAAAACACCTGTTAGCGAAAACAGGTAACTAATGTAGGTCTTTCGTAACAGCGAGGTGTCATAAAACAAACTTCGAAAAACGGGGGCCACCTGTAGTGTAATACATCAAAATTATAGATTATAATAAGAAATATATATAAAAAATTAAATTCAGTAGGTAGTACCAAAAGAGAGCAAAAGTAATGAGCTTGTGTTCGTAGGTTGGTTATTGACTGTTTTGAAATCTGATGGCAGAGGGGAGGAAGCTATTCCTAAAATATTGAGTATGTGTCCTCAGGGCCCTGTACCACCTGTCTGATGCTACTATTGATAAAAGTAACATATTTTGGGTGATGCATTCCTTTATGATGGATGCTGTCTTTTTGAGGCAACACCTTTTGAAGATGTCCTCAATGCTGAGAAGGTCAGTGCCATGAGAGATCTGGCTGAGTTTGCAATCCTCTTCAACTCTTTCTTATCCTGTGCAGTAGCCCCTCCATATCAGACAGTGATGGAACAAGTTAGAATCTGTAGACATTTGGGAGAGTCTTTGGTAACATACCAAATCTCCTCAAACTCCTAATGAAATATCGTTGTTGTCTTGCCTTCTTTGTAACTGCATCAATATGTTGGACCCAGGATAGACCTTCAGAGATGTTGGCTCCCAGGAACTTGAAACTGTTCACCCTTTCCATACAGATCCCTTGATGAAGATTGGTGTGTGTGTTCACTCGATTTTCCCTTCCTGAAGTCCACAGTCAACTCCTTGGACTTACTGACGTTGTGCAAGGTTGTTGTTGTGACACCACTCAGCCAGCTGATCTATCTCACTCTTTTACGTCTCCTTGTCACCATCTGAAATTCTGCCAACAACAGTTGTGTCATCAGCAAATTTGTAGATAGCCAATGTTGAATTTAGATTCAGCAAACTAAGACAACTCACGTTTTCTGATTGAATCAGAGCTAGCCAGACTTGATAAAGTCGTACTACGCTGGTGATTGAACAATGTCTTTTAGCAAAGAAATAATTGAAGTTGCAGCAAAAGTTTTAATTCAATCTGGTCCATTTTGATCTTTATCTTTGAGGTTTCCTGTATGTTGGTTGCAGTGACAAATTAAGATTAAAGATCAGCCATGACATTTAAAGCACGTCACCTGAAAGGGGGAGGGAGGGAAAGATGTTTTGGATGGTGGAATCTCATTGATGGAAATTACAAAGATGTTGGGCTGAAATGTTAGACCAGAGTATCACTTTCCTTGCTCCAATGTATTGCATTCATTATTTATGATATATGTAACTTATTTTCCTTTGCAGTTTTCACCACCTTCGATGGGATTTCACCACAGGATGCACCTTCTCCTCCCCTACTCTTTTAGCATTTAAAAGAGATCATTCCCTTTGCAACTCACCAGTCTGATTTCCATCTTCCCTAATCATTCCCTTTCTTAAGGCGCTTGCAGTTCTTCCAATCTAGTGTACTGCATTGTTTACACAAGGTGTGGTCTCCTCTACACTGAGAAACCAAATGCAGATTGAGTGACCATTTGCAAAACATCCCCATTCAGTCTGAAGGGGTGATCCTGAGATTCCATTTACCTGTCACTTTAATGATTCACCAGATGTCTTACTTCATCTGTCTGCCTATGGTCTCCTAGGCTGCTCCAACGAAGCCCAATAATAAGCACTTTGCTGCCTTGAATTCAACAATTTCAGGTAACTTGCACTTTCTGCTTCTATTAGAGCTGACGAATTCTGCCATAAGGTTGTTTGTACTGTTAACTCCATTTTTCTCTTCACAGGCACTGTCTGATGTACCTGGCATTTCCAATATTTTCCTTCTTTTATAATAAATAAAAGAGCATGCTGGCAATATTCAGCAGGCCAAGCCACAATTGTGGGAAGAGAGCCTGATATTATGATCTCAGATTGAACACACTTTGTCAGTCTCAGCTTGAACATCTCTTCTGTGTTTCACAGCTTTAATATGACTCTTTCTCTCTAAGATCACCCATTAAATTATTAAAGAGTTACATAAAAGTCACAAATACCCAGGTGACCATTTTAAAGATACTCCTGTTGTCATGTCTACCCCAGCCCATCCCCTGCAACATAAAATTAAGTTATTTTCTTAATTTCTACTTCTGATTTAAAAAATATTTGATCTGAAGCACTACCTTTATTTATCTCTCCACAACCTGAGTTCCTGAGTGTTTTCAATATTTTCTGTTAATTTCAGATTCCTAGCAGTTTTCCAATTTTCTATTACAATTTATATTGGGTTTTATTATTAGAGTTTGATCAATTAGTAAATACCCTGTTCATAACTGATGTGAGTCCTTTGAACTTTGAGTGTACTATACCAAATGTGAAAGCTTTTAGTTTCAGCTTACAGAGATACTGAACCAAAACCTCTAATTGTTATGACAGAGTAAGAAAGAGATTTTAAAAAGCTCTTCTCCATTTCTACCTTAATGTCCTTTTCACTTTTATTTGAATCAAAAATTCTAAAATTATTTTATCAGCTGTCATGTCAGATCCTCTGTGTCCCCACTGAAAGGCAGCTGCTTTAGGTTTCTGAGCTTCTGTGCTTCTTGGGTGTCATTTCCTTACTTTGAATGTTATATATGTTATTTCAATCCTTCAAGTGACTTTGTGTGTCCAATACAGCAGATATATTGTTTTTTTTCCTCTTCTTTTTCTGGTCTTCCTTCATATAACCCTGGCTCTGCCAGACATCTGCAGAACTGTGATATCATCTATCCTCAGTCATGAACATATGGATATATAAACACCTTTCCAGTTAGATTTTTAACAGACTTAAAGTTTAGGCCGTTGTTAGTAGTTATAGAGTCATACTGTTGTACAGGCCTTTCACACACCATGCCTATGCTTTTCTTTTAGGCCGTCTACATTAGTTCCATCTGTCTGCATTAGGATCATATTCTTCTGTACCTTGCTTGCTTAAGAGTCTATCTAAATATTTCTTAAACTATGTAATTGTACCTGATTTCACCACCTCCTCTGAAAATGAGTTCCACATACCAACCACTCACTTTCTGTATAAAGAAGCATCTCTCAGATCCCCTTTAAAACTCCTTCCTTTCATCTAAAACCTGTGCCCTCTTGTTGTTAATATCTCTGCCATGTGAAAAAGAATTTGACTATCTACTCCAGCTACACCTCTCAACTAAATATTAACATATTACAAAATAAAATGGCTTTGTGTCCTGTAGTTCTGAAGTTTTGCATGAAAGATAGGTTTAGCATAAGGATGTGCACTACATTATTCGTTTCTGTAAAGCAACTCCTTAGGAAGTTCTTCACAACCAAAGAAGGGAAACTGCACATTAAGCTTTTAAAAAGCAAACACGAGGAAATCTGCAGATGCTGGAAATTGAAACAACAACACACACAAAATGCTGGTGGAACACAGCAGGCCAGGCAGCATCTATAGGGAGAAGCACTGTCGACGTTTCGGGCCGAGACCCTTCGTCAGGACTAACTGAAAGGAGAGATACTAAGAAATTTGAAAGTAGTGGGGGGAGGGGGAAATGCGAAATGATAGGAGAAGACCGGAGGAGGTGGGATGAAGCTAAGAGCTGGAAAGGTGATTGGCGAAAGTGATACAGAGCTGGAGAAAGGAAAAGATCATGGGACGGGAGGCCGGGAGAAAGAAAGGAGGAGGGGGGGGCAGCACCAGAGGGAGATGGAGAACAGGCAGGGTGATGGGCAGAGAGAGAGAGAGAGAAAAAACAAACAACTAAATATGTCAGGGATGGGATAAGAAGGGGAGGAAGGGCATTAACAGAAGTTAGAGAAGTCAATGTTCATGCTATCAGGTTGGAGGCTACCCAGCCGGTATATAAGGTGTTGTTCCTCCAACCTGAGTGTGGATTCATCTTGACAGTAGAGGAGTCCATGGATAGACATATCAGAATGGGAATGGGACGTGGAATTAAAATGTGTGGCCACTGGGAGATCCTGCTTTCTCTGGCGGACCGAGCGTAGGTGTTCAGCAAAATGGTCTCCCAGTCTGCGTCGGGTCTCACCAATATATAAAAGGCCACACCGGGAGCACCGGACGCAGTATACCACACCAGCCGACTCACAGGTGAAGTGTCGCCTCACCAGGGAGGACTGTCTGGGGCCCTGAATGGTGGTGAGGGAGGAAGTGTAAGGGCAGGAGTAGCACTTGTTCCGCTTACAAGGATAAGTGCCAGGAGGGAGATTGGTGGGAAGGGATGGGAGGGAGGAGTGAACAAAGGAGTCGCGTAGGGGCAATCCCTGCGGAAAGCAGAAAGAGGGGGGAGGGAAAGATGTGCTTGGTAGTGGGATCCCATTGAAAGCATTAAGCTTTAAAACTACTTTTACGTTTGACAAATGTCGAGATACTTTCATGTAACATTGGTTGGGGAACAGCAAAGTTAAAACTTCTAAAATATTGTAACTTATTGTCTAAAAGGAAAGTACAATGGTCCACAAAGCCTCCAGTGAAGCATTAGATCAAACATAGCAAGATTTTAAATACAATAATAAACTAATGGGACATGTTAATGTAAGCCAGAGATTTTTGGCAATGTCTGCAAGTTGTGAATATGACAGCGTCAGGCTGTTGCTTGACTTGTCTGTGAGCCAATTATAATTTAGTCTCCAGCTGTTTGAGAGAAGAACTGGAGAGGAATAAAGAGTCGACATTTTGGCCAAGTCCTAATGAAGGGTCTTGGTCCAAAACATTGACTCTTTATTCCTCTGCAAAGATGCTGCCTACGTGCTGAATTTCGCTTAGTATGGGAGATTTCCTTTCTGAACAGCATTCATGAATCACGTGTGTCCTTGTGATATATAAATACACTAATCTGACAGTAGATGAGGCCTTAGTTTAAAGTAGCAGTTATAATAGTGAAGAAAGCCATCAGTACTAGAGTGTGAACTTGTGCTGTTACTCAAGAATGTTGCTTTAAACCAGGATTTCTGACACATGGGAGAAAGCGCTAACAATAAAAACACAAGCTGGAGGAACTCGGCAGGCCAAGCAGCATCTATAGACAAGAGTAAACAGTTGACCTTTCTGGCGGAATCTCTTCAGCAGGACTGGAAAAAAGATGAGAAGTTAGAGCAGGAAGATGGGGAGGGAAGGAAGAAGTACAAGGTGATAAGTGAAACTGGGAGCTTGGGAGGGGTGAAGAGCTAGGGAGTTGGTGAAAGAGGTAAGGAGCTGGAGAAGGATAGAGGACCAGAAGAAAGGGAAGGGGGAGGAGCATCAGAGGGAGGTGATAGGTAGGTAAGGAGATGAGATGAGAAAGAGAAACAAGAATGGGGAATGATGAAGATTGGGGGTGGGGGCAATTACCAAAGTTAGAGAAATCAGTGTTCATGCCATCAGGTTGGAGGCCACCCAAACAGAATATAAGATGTTGCTTCTCCAACCTGAGTGTGGCCGCCTCGCGGGAGTAGAGGAGGACATGGACTGACCTTTCGGAATGGGAAGTAGAATTGAAATGGGTGGCCGCTGGGAAATCCCACTTTTTCTGATGGATTGAGTGTAGGTGCTCGACGAAGTGGCTTCCCAATCTATGTCAGATCTCACCGATAAACAGGAGGCCACACTGGGAGTACTGGATACAGTAGATGACCCCAACAGACTCACAGGCAAAGTATTGCCTTGCCTGGAAGGACTGCTTGGGGTCCTGAATGGTAGTGAGGGAGGAGGGATAGGGGTAGGTGTAGCACTTGTTCTGTTTGCTAGGATAAGTACCAGGAAGCAGATCAGTGGGAAGGGATGAATGGGCAAGGGAGTTGCATCACTGTGGAAAGGGGAAACTTGGGGGAGGGAAATATGTGCTTGGTGTTGGGATCCCATTGGAAATGGCAGAAGTTACGGAGAATTATGTACAAACAAGCTGGAGGAACTCAGCGGGTCGGGCAGCATCCGTTGAAATGAGCAGTCAACGTTTCGGGCCGAGACCCTTCGTCAGGACTGAAGAAGGAGGAGGAATGCTCATTTCAATGGATGCTGCCTGACCTGTTGAGTTCATCCAGCATGTTTGTATGTGTTGATTTGACCACAGCATCTGCAGTGTATTTTGTGTTTGGAGAATTATGTGCTAGATGCAGAGGCTAGTGGGGTGGTAGGTGAGGATAAGAGGAGCCCTAACCCTGGTGTGGTGGCTGGAGGATGAGGTGAGGGCAGACATGGGTGAAATGGAAGAGATGCAGGTGAGTGCAGTGTTGATGGTGGAGCGAGGAAAGCCCCTTTCTTTGAAGAAGGAGGATATCTCATTAGTTCTGGAATGAAAAGTTTCATCCTGAGAGCAGATGCGGCAGGTGATGAAGGGTCTCATTCTGAAACGTTGATTGTTTGCCCTTTTCCACAGATTCTGCCTGGCCTGCTGAGTTCTTCCAGCATTTTGTGTGTGTTGCTTGGATTTCCAGCATCTTCAGATTTTCTCTTGTTTGTACCAACCACCTTGTACTTCTTCCCTCCCTCCCTCCACCTTCTTGCTCTAATTTCTCACCTTTCTTTTTCAGTCCTGATGAAGGGTTTCAGCCAGAAAGGTCCACTGTTTAGTATTTTCCATAGATGCTACTTGACCTGCTGAGATCCTCCAGCATTTTGTGTGTGTTGTTTGATTAATAGCATCTCCAGATTTTCTCATTTTGAACAAAAACTGAATGTGATAATTACTGAACAACTGACCATGGAACTGGTCTGTTTTCAAATCAGCCAAATGCCCTCAGATGAATGGGATTTATTTATTGTAAAAATGTAACTTGATTTGGCATTCAGCATATGGTGGGGAATACCCCTTGATTTTACATTACCATGGAGAGAGATGATAGTGAACTTAATTTCTGCAGTTTTCTACATGAGTAGCTTTGCATATCTGTTACATGAGGAAGAGCCACAGAAGGACACTAATGGTATTTAGATACTTAGAGAACTTCTTTAGCAGACATTGAATATTTATCGTATATCTAGATGTATCATATGCAGCATGGTCCACTGAGTTTACACTGACCTTCAAAAACTCATTTTATACTAATCCTATACTAACCTCATGTTTTATATGAACCTGGAAATGAGATCCTTTGTAAGGAGCAGTGCAAAGACTTCTAATCCACTGGAGGGTACCTATATTATTGAATCTTATAGACCAACAAAAGAATGTACGATTACTCACTGCTCTATCCTCCATTGTTATGAGTTATTCTGCTGGTAAGCATGATGTTTCCATGCAACTGAGTATTATAGCCTTTCTTGTAACCAAAATAAAATCTTAAATATATAATTATACTATGAATAATATAATTAGTAGGTTAAAATAATTAGTTTAAATAACCAATAAAAACAGACTGAAAATAAAAATATATGCAAAAATTATATTTAATATTGCCCTTTTAGGTAGTTATGTATCTGTGTGCAATGTGTAAATTTACCTGCTTTCAACATAGAAGTACTTCAGAATACATTACATTTCTTCCTTTTAATCTGGCATAACAATGTATAAATTATTTCGTCCCCAACTCTGAAGCAACAAGCAACAAACCAGAGTTGACCAGGGAACTGAAATTGTTTGAATTCAAAAGGTAAGTAGCATCAAGTGGATGAAGGTATTTTCCCCAAAAAAACATTGCCAGTCATTATCGTATCCTCTATTACATCAGGTAGCAGTTTATGAACTGACAATCCTGTGGTATTGCATCATTTTTGGTAGACTGAAATTCCTGTGAGGTACCATGATTGGAGCTGCTTTTTTTTTTAAGTTCAGCATTATGTGATGACACTCCAGCTTGTGACAGACACAATAGACCTGGCAACTCAAACCTAGGCATCCTATAAGGCACTGTGGACCTCAGCAGCAGCAGAAAAGGAAAAGTGTCCTCTTCCCTCAGCAAGTATTTTTCACAACTCTCTGTACGTAAGCAACCAATCAAGCTCTTTGCATACTTTTCAACAGAACATGTTAATTGTTGGTTGCTTCATTATAGGAAACTTTTGATAGGGTGCCAATGAGATTTACCAGGATGCCCTCTGGATTAGAGAGCATGTCTTATGAGTAGAGGCTGAGTGAGATAGTGCTGTCTGGAGTGAAAGAAGATGGGAGGTGTATGAGAGGCATAGATAGAGTGGACAGCTGGTGCCTTTATGTTGGGGAGGAAATTGCTGAATTGAGAGGGCGTAATTTTTAAGATGATTGGAGGGAAGTATAGGGGATATGTCAGAGAGTAAGTTCTACACAGAGAGTGGTAAGTGCATGGAACACACTGCTGGGGTGAAGGCAGAGGCAGATACATTAGGGAGATTTAACAGACTCTTAGGCATATGGGTAAAAGAAAAATAGATGGTTATGTGGGAAGGAAATGATTGGAAAATTGCAAATATTATTCCGCTACTTAAGAAGGATCGGAGGCAACAGAAAGGAAACTATAGACCTGTTAGCCTGACCTCAGTGGTTGGGAAGTTGTTGAAATCAATTGTTAGGGATGTGATTACAGAGTACCTGGAGGCATTTGACAAGATAGGCCAAAGCCAGCATGGATTCATGAAAGGAAAATCCTGCCTGACCAACCTACTGCAATTTTTTGAGAAAATTACAAGCAGGGTAGACAAAGGATATTCAGTAGATGCGATATACTTGGATTTTCAGAAGGCCTTTAACAAGGTACCACATACAAGGCTGCTTAGCAAGATAAGAGCCCATGGAATTACAGGGAAGTCACTACCATGAGTGGAGAATTAGCTGATCGGCAGAAAACAAAGAGTGGGAATAAAGGGATCCTATTCTGGCTGGCTGCCAGTTACCAGTGGAGTTCCACAGGGGTCAGTGTTGGGACCTCTGCTTTTTACAATGTATGCCAATGATTTGGGCTATGGGATTAATGGATTTGTGGCTAAATTTGCTAACGACACAAAGATAGGTGGAGGAGTGGGTAGTGTTGAGGAAACAGAGAGACTTAGATTGTTTAGGGGAATGGGCAAAAAAGTGGCAAATGAAATACAGTGTTGGAAAGTGTACGGTCATGCACTTTGGTGGAAGAAATAAACGGGCAGACTATTATTTAGATGGGGAGAGAATTCAAAATGCAGAGATGCAAAGGGACTTGAGAGACCTTGTGCAGAATACCCTCAAGGTTAACCTCCAGGTAGAGTCGGTGGTGAAGAAGATGAATGCAATGTTGACATTCGTTTCTAGAGGTATAGAATATAAGAGCAGGAATGTGATGTTGAGGCTCTATAAGGCACTCGTGAGACCACACTTGGAGTATTGTGTGCAGTTTTGGGCTCCTTATTTTAGAAAGGATACACTGACGTTGGAGAGGGTTCAGAGAAGATTCACAAGACTGATTCCAGGAATGAAAGGATTACTGTATGAGAAACATCTGTCAGCTCTTGGGCTATATTCCCTGGAGTTCAGGAGAATGATGGGAGATCTCATGGAAGCATTCCGAATGTTAAAAGGTCTGAACAGATTAGATATGGCCCTGGTAGGGGAGTCTAGGACAAGAGGGCACGACTTCAGGATTGAAGGATGTCCTTTTAGAAAAGGGATGCGGAGAAATTACTTTAGTCAGAGGATGCTAAATCTGTGGAATTTGTTGCCATGAGTGGCTGTGGAGGCCAAGTCATTGGGTGCATTTAAGACAGAGACAGGTAGGTTCTTGATTAGCCAGGGGATCAAAGGGTATGAGGAGAAGGCAAGGGAGTGGGGGTGACTGGAAGAATTGGACCACCCATGATTGAATGGTGAAGCAGGCTCAATGGGCTGAATGGCCAACTTCAGCTCCTATATTTTATGGTCTTATTAATCTTGCAGTAGGTTAAAGGGTTGGCACAGCTTTGTGGGCTGGAGGGCCTATACTGTGCTATATTGTTCTGTGTTCATATTATTGATACAGACCTGAAGCACATATTTTTATGACTTTAAACCCCTTAGGAGTCCAATGGTTGGTGTAGATTAAGTGGGTGAAAGGGCTTGTTTCTCTCTATGACTCTAATATGTGCCCCCACATTCTGTAACTTCTAGCTCTGGCCTATTCCTCAGCTATTAACCTGGTTCAATGAGGAGTGCATAAGGGTGTGCTGGGAGCAGCAGCAAACACTTCTAAAAAAGATGAGGTGCAAACCTGTCAAGATAATCTTAGGATTTACATACAGGTTAAGCAGTGAGAAACAGCATTGTTAGAGCCAAACAATCTCATAACCAGTGGATCCGATCTAAACTCTGGATTGTGAATGGTGGTGGACGATTCAGGAAGGTGGAAACTCCAAGATCATCACCATCCTGAATGGTGACAGGTCCTGGTATGAGAATGTTTGAGACAACCATGGCCAGATGGAAGTGCAGCAGGGATTCTTCAGCCCCAACAACTTTCAAGAAGCTCAGTACCACCAGGATAAAGCAGAACACTTGATTAGCACCACATCCACCACACTAAAACCCCATTCCCAAAGCACAGTGGTTGCAGTGAATCCCATGCACAAAATGTGCTCAACCATGTTACTTCGATGGCAACCCTGCAAACCCTGACCTCTCCTCCCAAGAAAGACATGGACAGAAGGTACATGAGAGCCAAACCACCTTCAAGGTTCTCCTCCAAGTCTTGCACCACTTGAAAATGTATCATTGGTCTTTCATTATCACTAGAAATCCTAGAACTCTCTCCTTAACTGGGCTGAGGGAGCATCCTCTTCATCAGAAGGACTGCAATGATTCATGAAGAGAGTGCAGCACCACCCTCTCAATGGCACTTGGGGTTGACCAAAATGTTAGTCATGCTGATGATGTCCATGTTCTAAAACTGAATATAAAGGAATCATTTTCTCCCTGCGAGACCAGATACTCTCTGCCATCTGTCATCTTGATTCACCCCTTTCCCAAATTATCTACACTGTAGTTAGCACTCGCCATTACAACCTAGCTCTCCAGTCATCTTGCACCATGACACCCCTCACCCGCTGGTCTACTGTATCCCATTTCCACCGGCTTTCCAATTCAATGTGCAGCATTTCCATCTATCCATCTGGCTCTCCACAGAAGATCAGGAGAAAAGAATTAAAAGTAATCCTGTAGGTTATAGCTTCAGAACATTTGGATTTCCCATACTTAATTGTTTTATGTTGACACCAAACTCACATAATACTGTGAAACTCTGATAATATACATCTTGATAATAACCATATATTAATTACAGCACAGAAACAGGCCATCTCGGCCCTTCTAGTCCGTGCCGAACGCTTACTCTCACCTAGTCCCACCTACCTGCACTCAGCCCATAACCCTCCATTCCTGTCCATTTCCTCCAGTCCATTTCCTGTCCATAATCCAAGATCTGGCTAGAGTGTGTCTAGGACTAGGGTCTGGGCTGAGGATGGGTATAAGGCAGGAGCCAGAGCGGAGTATGGAATACCAGGGAACAGGAATGTATGTGACCATCAGAAAAGAGCCATGGGACAGGGTAGGATTGGCTTGTGTGCACCTGGAATGGGTTTGACGAGCTCAATGCTTCCTTTCCTGCCACAGCAATGCTATTTGCTAATCTGCTTCTCTGCAAGGTTGGAGTTGGGGTCCAGAATGCTTGTGTCATTTCCTGCTTCCTTTAACCTCACTGGGTTTACTGGAAAACTTATCATACTACTGTGTAACATGTAAATAAAGCAGTGTAAACGCAGAGTAACACCCAAACATCCAGAAAATCTGTCCCACCAACATCCAAAGAATGCTGCTTTTGTGGAGTTTTATTTTACAGAGCCATGGCAATTGAGAAGAATGTTACATCCTTGAATCATCACAGCTTTAAAATTATCAATGAAGTATTTTTGAAGATGTAATAGAAGCTACCTCCAGCCATGCAGAACAGCTAACAGATCGGCATGTAGTTTTACAATGACGGTAAAGGAAGCATTTGGCTCATCAACTTCTGGTGATTGTCTGTCCATCCTTCTCCTTCACCATTCCCCATTTCCCATTCCCCATTCCCATTTGCCTCTCTCACCACAACTCCTTACCTGCCCATCTCCTCCCTCTGATGCTCCTCCCCTTTCCCTTTCTTCCATGGCCGTCTGTCTTCTCCCATCAGGTTCACCCTCCTCCAACCTTTTAACTCTTTCACCAATCTACTTCCCAGTTCTTTACTTCACCCTTCCACCCCTCCCGGTTTCAACTACCTATCACCTACAATCTCATACTTCTTCCTCTCCTCCTCCCACATTCTTACTCTAACTGCTCATCTCTTTTTTCTAATGCTGATTAAGGGTCTCGGCCTGAAATGTCAAACGTTTATTCTTTTCCGTAGATGCTGCCTGGCCTGCTGAGCTCCTCCAGTATTTTGTGTCTACTTCCAGCATCTGCAGATTTTCTCTTCTTTGTGAATTGACTCGTCAATTCTGTTCCTGTTCTAGTTACAGGCACAACAGTCCTGCCCATACCAGTGCTCTTTCTTGGTGGTCTTGTAAATTATTTCCCTCAAGTGTATGTTGCCATCTCAGTGACTCCTTCCACCACACCCTCAGGCAGTGAGGTGCAGATCAGAAGTTTTTCCCTGGATTTCTGAGAGAGGAGTTTACCCCTTCCATCTACCTGGTACCTAACTCCCAAATCATTCAATCCATGTCCTTGAACCATCTCCCAATGGGAATGGACTTTGAGTGCCATAACCTTTCACAACTCTACATAGTAGTTTGTCAGCAAATCCTCCATGCTTTAAGTATCCTTTGGACAGTGGTGCACTATTTACTCAATAGTTATTCACACTCTTTGTAAACTTTTTTCTGTGGTCTAATATTGAGTATTGAGAAATAGGCTTAGACTATTTCAAATGAAAGCAGTTTTGCAGTCAGTGTCTACAAAGAAAGTACAGTGGGAGAGAGAAATAGATAGGAGCATTTTAAATGTTGGAACCGGAACAAGCATTGTTCCCAGTCGTAAATCAATACAAATGTAAAACTGACGATTTGTTGGAAAAGAATGAGTAATTCTGTTACATCAGTACATCTTAAGAGTAGTTAGTGATCTGACTCCTCCGAATCCATGTTGAGATAATTTGAGCCAAACATGTCAGATCCCAAATGAATATGCAGACACGTCATAAACTGATACAGCACAAGTAAAAAAGGCATTATTAAAATAACTTGCCCAGCACAGCGTGTAGAATGTTATCAATGTCAAGAGAAAGCATTTATCACTGGCACGTAAATCTACATGTTTGTATGGCAGCAGGACTGGGTGTAGACCATCGGTTAAAGTAATATGGAGGGCCGTACTTTTGCTTCGAAGTCATAAAGGTGCAAGTTTGAGTTCTGATTTTGAATCTCTTCTCCCCTGCCCCATTGAGGGGTCTCCTTCCTTGGAAGTCCTTTGTGATTGAGAACGAGTTACTTCTAGTCTGGTTTTAGGATTATACAGCGGGCCTTTCAGCTCAAATCATGCATGCCAACTGAGATGCCAAGCAAATTAATCCCATTTTCTTGCATTTGTCCCATGTCCAAAACATTCCTGTCCATGTATCTGTCCAAATGTTTTTAAATGTCCTACTGTATGTACCACCTCCTATGGCAGCTCGTTCACCCACCACTCCTCAAATTTGCTCCTCAAATCCCCTTTCAGTCTTTCCACTCTAGTTTTAGACTCTCCTACCCTGGGAAAAACACTGTGATTATCTAGCCAATCTATGCCCATCATAATTATATAAACCTCTAATAAGATCACCTGTCACCTTCCTTTGCTCCAGGGAAAACAGTCCCAGCCTACCAAATCTCTCCTTATAATGTGCAACATTCCTGTGAACTTTTTACGCACCCACTCCAGCTTAATCATATCTTTGCTGTAGCATCACAGCTAGACAAATTTTTATGCAACTGTAACATGATGTCCCAAATCCTGTACAGATTTCAACAGCCAATGCAGGCAAACATGCAAATTCATGTTGCTGTCTACCTGTGTTATCACATTTGGGGAAATATGTACTTGTTTGACATCACATAGAATATAGCAGCCAGCTTAATAGGCACCCCATTCACTCACTCCACCATCAACATACAGTACCCGCAATTTGTACCACCTATAGGTTTCACCACAATAATTCACAAAGGCCCCTTAGGCAACACCTTTGAAATTCATGATTTCTACCAGCTGAAGGACAAGCACAAAACAATTGGAACACACCACCTGGAAGTTTCCCTCCAAGCCACACACCTATCCATAGGTCTGTCCACAGCAACACTCTCCTACAACACTCCCCAGGGTCTTACTATTCACTGTGTATGTCCTGGGCTGGTTTAATTTCTCAAAATGAATCACTTCACAGGTCTGTGTTAAATTCCATCTATAATTCCTTTGTCCATTTTCCTAGTTGATCAAAGATTAAGGGTAACCGGAACCTCATTATTGGGGATGTTAGCCTGGGAGAGGACTCCCGTGGTTGTTCATTTAACCTTCCAGTCAACATGGAGGATTTTGCAGAGATAACATTGGTATTCCTCAGGGCTGGAATGTCTGCTATAGGTAGTTCAGATCTCAGGAGGGCAGAGATCACTGCTGCCAGGTAGCCCGTAACTTTAGTACCAACATATCGATGTAGCTACAAAGAAGGCAAGGCAGCAGCAACTATATTTCATTAGGACTTTGAGGAAATTTCTACAGATGTACTGTGGAAAGCATTCTAGCTAGCTGTATCACTGTCTGGTGGGGGGGGGGGCTATTGCACAGGATCGAAAGAAGTTGTAGAAACTTGCAAACTTAGTCAGATCCATCATGAGCACTACCTCTGTAGCAGCCAGGACATCTTCAAGGAGCAATGCCGTCATTAAGGACTCCACCAGCCAGGAAGTGTCTTTTTCTCATTGCTACCATCAGGGAGGTGGTACAGGAGCCTGAAGGCACACACTCAATGATTCAGGAACAGCTTCTTCCTCACTACCGTCTGATTTCTGGATGGACATTGAGCCCATGAATGCCATCTCACCGCACTTTTATTTCTATTTTTTGCACTACTTAATTAATTATATATATATATATACACACACTGTTACGCCTGTGCCCCAACCCTGAGGGGCCGAAGGGTACAAAGTAGCCCCCTCCTTTTTGAGAATCACAAGATCGCTATTAATTCAGGTCTGGGGACCCAGGAAAGGAGAGAGAATCCTCATAGGTTTTGGAATGTGTCCTGGCCCCTCAGCAAGACAAAGCCACGGATAACGGCCATTGTCTCTTGGAGACAGAATTGTGTATTGAGTACTGTACTATTCATTGAAGCCCTCAGGGGATGACCAGAGTGGTCTGGTTGAGGGATTGCATCATCCCAACCTGATTGACATCTGAGACCCCGTGAGTAAGGATAAAAGAGGGTCTGGGGAACAACCCCTTTAGACGCACCAGGAGAAACGCTAGAACTCCCGTGATAGCGTTTAATAGTGACAGCCGGCGGGGCCTGCGTGCGTCCTTTCCCGTTGCCTGGGATTGGCGGGACTGACCACGGAAGACGGCTTAGCTAAAAGGAAAAGGACACCGACGACATTTCGAAGGATCGACATCATAGAAAGGAAAAACGGGCAAGTTCTAAAAATCCGTCTCTCTCTCCAACCAAACGCTGCAGCCTGAATGAACTTGAGTGACTTTTATATTTCCATCGGACAATACGTTAACCCCTAGACAACGATAGAGCTATTTCTTATTGATTATTATTATACCCACGCTTTAGATTTAGTATTGACGACGTATATTATCTGTATGTTTGCATTGATATTATTTTTGTGTATTTTTATCAATAAATACTGTTAAAAGTAGTACCATCAGACTTCAACGGACCTCTCTATCTTTGCTGGTAAGTGACCCAGTTACGGGGTGTTATGATACCAGCCCCCTCCTTTGTGAGAATCGCAAGAGCCCTAGTGAAAGGGGGGGGTCAATGACCCAAGAGAAGAGAGAGACGTGCTGAATACCGCGTTCCACCGGGATGCAGAATAAGGCGACCTTGACTATTGTCTCATGAAGACCACATGTAAAGCCCTCGGGCAAAGTGGGCTGGTTGAGAGAGAGATTGACACCTGCAACCTGATTGACACCTGCGATCCCGTGAGGAAGTATAAACGAGGGTCTGGGGGGGACGACCCCTTCAGACGCACCAAGGAGACATGATAGCGATCCCGTCGTAGCGGGAAGCCATTTTGAAGGAAGCCACGTGCGTTAGATTCCAAATCGGGAGTCTGTGGCTGGAATCACAGAAACCCGCTTTTAACTAACAACAGGGAAGCCTGCTCCCCTGATTCCACGGCTTTGCTTCATAAGGACCCGGGCAAGTGTTCCTTTTCTCACCAATCGCTCTCTCTCTCTCTCCAACACGGGAAACCCAGCGGTTCCCAAAAGGCTGAAGCCTGCAGACTTCTGAATGACTTTTATATTTCCAAATGGACAATATATTATCCCCTAGACAACGATAGAGCTTATTTCTGATTGATTATTACTATACCTGCGCTTTAGATTGAATATTGACAAAGTATGTTATCTAAATGTTTGTATTAACCTTACTTTTGTGCCCCTTTATAAATAAAAATGTTTAAAAATAGTACCATCAGACTTCAGCGGACCTCTCTATCTTTGCTGGTAAGTGACCCAGTTACGGGATACGTAACAACGTGGGGCCTCATCTCGAGATTTGAAACCAAATTGGGAGGGCAGTGAATTGGGTTTGTAAGTCAAAAAAAAAATTTGGATCTGGTACGCGGGTAGCCAGACGGGAAACCAGCAAAGATGGACGTGGATGAATTTATGAAAAACCCGACTGTGGAGGCGCTAGAGGCGGCCACCAAATCAGACTTGTTAAATTTGGCGAAGGGATTGGACCTCACAGAAGTGAGGTCGTCCATGAAAAAGCGGGAGGTGCGAGGGGCCATAACTCGGTATTACATTGGGAAGAATGTGTTCGAAGCTGAGGTATTGGAAAATATCCCTGAAAAAGTATCAGCTAGTGGGATGGATCAGCTAGAGTTGGAGAAATTAAGGTTGGAACATGAATTTAAAATAAAGCAGCTGGAAGCGGCTGAGAGAGAGAAAGAACGGGCTGAGAGAGAGAAAGAAAGGGAGCAGGAGCTCCAACTAAAGGGGTTAGAGGTGGAAAAAGAGCAGGACTAAGCTGAAAAGCAAAGACAGCATGAAATTCAGCTAGAAGTAGCCGAGAATGAGAGGGAACGAGCTGAAAAGCAAAGAGAGTATGAGGAGAGACGAGAACAAAGGGAACATGACTTGGAGATGGAGAAGTTAAAGAAAGAGCGAAGAGATCTAGGGTTAGATCGAGACGAGAGGTTTAATGTTAGTCGGGAGTTGAGGGTAGTACCTCCATTCGAAGAGTCGGATGTTGATAGTTATTTCTTGCTTTTTGAAAAGGTGGCAGTAAATCAAAAGTGGCCCAAAGAGCAGTGAGTGGCATTGTTACAAAGTGTGTTAAAGGGGTAGGCACAACGAGCATATGCGGCATTGGCCGTCGAGGAAGGGGACGCGGAGAATTATGCCAAAGTAAAGGAGGCCATTCTCCGGAGTTACAAGCTAGTACCTGAAGCTTATAGACAAAGGTTCAGAAATTTACGGAAAGGGTGGAATCAAACGTATACCGAGCTAGCCTATGAAAAGGGTGTGCTCTTGGACCGTTGGTGCACCGCGGAAAAGGTGGACGGGGATTATGGGCGTATCAGGGAGTTATTTCTGATTGAGGAATTAAAAGGGTGTGTTCCGGAGGAGATCCGGATGTATTTGAATGAGAAGGCAAGTAAGTCCATCTCAGAAATTGCTAGGTTCGCAGATGAATATGCCCTAACCCACAGGATAAAGTTTTCCTCGCCAAAAGGTTACCCGAGAGACCATCGGAACGGTAGGGAAAGTCCGCCGGCTGAGGCAGAGGTCCCGCCGGGAGCTAGTGGTAAGGTTGAGGGGGAAAGGCCAGGCGGCCCGAGATTTCCGGGCTTGACCTGTTTTAATTGTGGGAAGGGAGGACATATTGCCTCTAGGTGCTTTGCTCCAAGAAAGGAGCCAGAAAAAGGGAAAGCAGCAGTCCCTATCGGGTGTGCCGTGGTAATCAGTAAATCGACGAGAGAGCCCCGGGTAGACAGAGTACGAGAAGGGTCAGAGACTTGGCTGTCACCCGGAACCGTGTCCGTGAAGGTGGGGGACCCACCCATTCCCATCCGAATCTGGCAAGACACCGGGGCGGAGCTGTCGTTGATCCGCCGTGAGATACTAGATTTCGGTCGGAGAAGGGGAATGGTTGCCCTGAAGGGGATAGGTACAAGAATAGAAATGGTGCCCCTACATCAGGTAATTATGGATTGTGAGCTGGTATCTGGACCAGTCGAAATAGGGGTGCCATCAGAATTCCCGAGAACTGACGCGGACATCCTCCTCGGAAATGATTTAGCCGGGGGGGCAGGTTTGGACAAGGGTGACATGGCCCAAACAGCCTGTGAGGATTGTAGCCCCGCCCCTCGCATCTCCAGTCTGTACCACAGGCGCGAGCATTCGCAGCCTGTCGAGAAAGGCAGCTGAGAAAGCGAGCAGTTTAAATCTGGCCAGTATTGATTTGGCCGAGACGGTCCTACCGACCCTGTACCACGAGGGTTCTGAGGGTGGTAAACCGAAGAGTAGTAAAGTGAAAGGGGTTAAGGAAGAGGAGCTAGATCTTCCCTTAGCGAAGAGAAAGGTCCTAGAGGTAGGAAATAAAGATGAGAAATGGAAAAAGCTGTTAAAAGGTCCAGAGTTGGACATGGATGATCTGTCGGGGGTGGCAGCCCTGTTTGAAGAAGTTGAGAGTTGTCAAGGTGTTCCTGATAATGAGATGAAGGCAGTCCTAGATGAAAAGGATGCCATTACCTTGGAGAGGTCTGCTGGGTTGGCAGACGAGGTTATTTCAGCCTGCGGGGTTGAGTTTACTCCAGAAGGGAGTTGCCCAGAGAGGAACTGGGAGGATCAGGGGAATTTAGAATTTGAAAAGGGTACGGGTATTGAAAGCCTGGAAGAGGCAGATGTCCGGTTTGAATGTGTCCAAGATGTGGATGCACGTGGTACTGAACCTAGTAATGGAGCTCAGAACAAGTCTGAGGTATTTGATTCAGTTGAAGAGGAATGCAGTCCCTGTGGGTTAGATGGACAGTGCTCAGTGAAGACAGGGTTAACCCTGGTAATTGGGGGAAGGGAGGGTTCCCAGGTGTTTGTACACGAAGGGGTGGTGAACCTTAAAGTGGAACTCGACCATGGGGGGATAAGGATTGTTATTGAAGGAAACGGTAAGTCTGTGGTTCCCAAATCGAAGGAAGAAATCTTAAACCTGGCAGATCGCTCACAGAGTGAGCCGGGAGATAGTGGGGCCCCCCACACTATTGTTATGCCAGGGTGGGGTGTGAAGAGGCCGCATTCGAAATGCTACGTGAACGAAGAGTTCGAATTAAAAACCAATAGCCTGAAGGGTCCTGACAAAAGGGCTAGCCACCTGGGTAAAATTAAAGAATTGGGTGGAAATGGTCTAAGGGGTGTTGATAAAATGACCCTGATGAACGAGACGGGCGGGAGTTTACCACGCCAAATTACTCAAGTTCCCCACGGGGGGACTCACCAGAAAAGAGGCAACGGTTAATGGGGATGCCATTTTTAAACAGCAAAGCAGGTTGTACGGGGTTGCGCCAAAGCCTGTGAATAATAAAGACAGCCCCTTTGGAGACCTGCTGGTGAAGTGAAAGGACCGAAACGATTAGTATTCGCATAAACTTTTGTAGATGCACCTAAGCTAAGATCACACCCCCTTAGTTTTGTTGCTGAAGAAAAAAAATAAATAAATAGGTGGTTATTGAATTGAAGTCTGATGCTATAAGATTTTTGTACGGTACGTGATGTTCAGAGATTAAAGAAAGGGACACTGTAATCGTTAACTGTTTAGATACTGACTTGAATGTATAACAGTAGTACTCTGTGAAAAGAAAAGCTTGTGTATTGTGGTAGATTCAAAAAAATCCTGTAAGACTCGGTACCACTGTTTTTAACCGCTGGTAAAAAACGTTTAAGAGGGGAGGTGTTATGATACCAACCCCCTCCTTTGTGAGAATCGCAAGAGCCCTAGTGAAAGGGGGGGGTCAATGACCCAAGAGAAGAGAGAGACGTGCTGAATACCGCGTTCCACCAGGATGCAGAACAAGGCGACCTTGACTATTGTCTCATGAAGACCACATGTAAAGCCCTCGGGCAAAGTGGGCTGGTTGAGAGAGAGATTGACACCTGCAACTTGATTGACACCTGCGATCCCGTGAGGAAGTATAAAGGAGGGTCTGGGGGGGACGACCCCTTTAGATGCACCAAGGAGACACGATAGCGATCCTGTCGTAGCGGGAAGCCATTTTGAAGGAAGCCACGTGCGTTAGATTCCGAATCTGGAGTCTGTGGCTGGAATCATGGAAAACCGCTTTTAACTAACAACAGGGAAGCCTGCTCCCCTGATTCCACGGCTTTGCTTCGTAAGGACCCGGGCAAGTGTTCCTTTTCTCACCAATCTCTCTCTCTCTCCAACACGGGAAACCCAGCGGTTCCCAAAAGGCTGAAGCCTGCAGACTTCTGAATGACTTTTATATTTCCAAATGGACAATATATTATCCCCTAGACAACGATAGAGCTTATTTCTGATTGATTATTACTATACCTGCGCTTTAGATTGAATATTGATGAAGTATGTTATCTAAATGTTTGTATTAACCTTACTTTTGTGCCCCTTTATAAATAAAAACGTTTAAAAATGGTACCATCAGACTTCAGCGGACCTCTCTATCTTTGCTGGTAAGTGATCCAGTTACGGGATACGTAACAGGGGTACGTAACAACACACACACACACACACACACACTTTAATTCATGTTTTCTTCACTATTATTATGCATTGCATTTCTCTGATGCCACAAAGACAACAAATTTCACAACATAAGCTGGTAATATTGAACCTGATTCTGATTTTGAGATTTTCAAATAACTTTTTTTTTGATTGGTCAAAGGTGCTGCTGTATTGAAGGCAGCAATGAATTTTGTCATCAGTGCCTGCCTTCGTTGAGAGGTTGTGCCAGAAGCTTGAGAAGTGATACATGTTTTCCAGAATCGTGGTAAGATCCTTTATTGTTAGTGGGCAGTGTAGTGCATCAAAACAAATTGGTAGAGGATCTTGGTTTTGAAGAAGTTTGAGCACAAGGCCCATTGTAGCCCTGCCTAGCTAGAAATATTACCATTCAGAAGAGAAGTTGAACTCCACTCCATGGTTGTCAAAACAGCATAGGTTTTCTCCTGGAGTTTTAATTTCCTCCCATGACCCAGTGATGTGCTGTCAGGTCATCTCACTACTGTAAGTTACCCTTATTGTAGGTAAGTAGCAAACAATCCAAAGAGGAGTTGGTGTGTGTGTGTGTGTTGTAGAGAAGGGTAGAGAGCGAGAGAGAGACTGAGACTTACAGAGTGCAACCAGTCTGCTAGGAGTAAGCATGGAATGGATAGGCTGAATAGCTTCCTTCAGTACCATGGTAAAGAATCATCTGTCTAATCCCAATGGCCTTGTCATAAAGCTATAGAGTTCTTGCAGAGAGAGTTATGACTGTAGGGACTAGAATTAGAATTATCCCTGATATTAAAGTCCTTAAGCTAAAAGACAAGGATGTTGGCAAATTTAGAGTATTGTAATTACTTTGCAATCAACCTTATTTGGAATATTTACCAAGATTCTGGCAATAAATTTCTAAAGCACTGACCAAAGGGTTTTATTTCTACAACTTTGCTGGGGGGTAAAATTTTCCAAGGATATGTTAATGAATAGGGACTGTTATTGGATGGAAATAGTACCAAGAGAGCTTTTACATCTCCCCAGTAATGCCACTGATGTCACATTATACGCGAAACCCAAGGTGAAGGGTTTATGCATATACCATCTACTATTATTACTAGTTGATGTCATCTAGTCACCTCATCTCCTAACTAATGGCTCATTAATTTTGTAGTAATTAGATTTTTTGCTATTCATTCAAGAATTATAAACTTCTCAGGCTGAGTTGTCATTTAATTACCCAGTCCTAACTGCCTTAGTGATGATGATGAGCTGCCTTCTTGATTCACTGCATTCCTTGAGGTATGGCTGTGCCAATAATGCTGTTAGGTAGGGAGTTTCAGGATCTTGCACCAGCAACAGTGAAGGAATGGATTATATTTCCATCAGGATGGTTTGTGGCTTGGAGGGCAACTTGGTGTTCCCATGCTCCTCCTGCTTTCATCCCCCTGGCAAAGACGATGGGTTTGCAAATTTTTCCACCCAGAAGGAATGGTCTGGCAGAGTAAATCACTGAAGCAAAATCATTGACATTTAAAAGGCACTTGGTCAAGTACATTGAAAGGCTTGGAGGGAAATGGGCCAAACACAGGCAAATGAGACTAGTTTAGATGGGCATCATTGTCAGCATGAAATAGTTTAGCCAAAAGGCCTTTTTCTGTGCTGTATGGCTCTATGACTTTGGCAAGTGATGACACTGAAACTATTTTAATTCTGCTTCAAAGACACTCCTGTTAGATGACCCAAAATAAAGAGATGAGTTTGCTTTCAAGATTTTCATCCCTCTCCTTCCTTAAACTGATAGCAGCCATAGACAATTAAATTTAATTAAGCATTTAAATGCAACACTGTTTAAATTTATTTGGATACACAGTAAATTACTTTCACATTACAGCACAAAGACTTGGGTTTAAACCTTTACTCTTCCCACTCTGCTGAACCAGTAAATAAAAATTTATGGAGGTAACATTGCCATTTCAACACAGGGATTTCAGATATGTTTATTAGTGAAAAACAAGCCACAAAAAGACACTACAGCACGTACATTGATATAGTTTAGGCCTTTTTCAGCCCCGTATTTTTTGCTATCCAGTTTTGCGTGATGTTGGAACCATTCCTGTACACTTAGATCCCAACCCAGTCTTGAACAAAGTCTTTTACTCTGGGATTGATCATGCTTTGACCCTCTACGAAGATCCCTGAGGAGAAAGCAAAAATCCCAGTGTTATTACCACATTTACAAAGAACAGATCTTATGCTTATCACAACATAAGAGACCATTTGGCCTATTGTATACTTGCCAGATCTTAGGGGAGCTATCCATTAGTTCCATTTCCCCCTCAATTTCCTTGTACTGCTGCCATGTATTCTCTCTGAAAAGTCCATCAACTTCCCTTTGACTCTTTTTGTCATTAATCTATTCTAAAGGGGTTATTTTCAGCAGACAATAGGTTTTTTTTAAATAAAAAGTTGCCAAGATAAATGAACAAGTATCTCTCCCACCTCCCCCCCCCCCCCCCCCCCATGGAGTGCCATGAATCTTTGAAATGCCAAAGTGAAAGCTGAGTCTGAATATATAGAGTCATAGAACAATACAGTGGGAATACAACCACTTGTCCCATCGAGTCCATACTGACCAGGTGCCCGCCCAGCTGATCCCAATTTCCTGCCTTCGGCTCATTGTCCTCTAAGCTCCACCACTACTTTATTTATGCTAGCACTTCTTAAATGATACTATTGTACCTGCCTCAACCACTTATTCTGGCAGCTTGTTCCATATACTCAACACCGTCTGTATGAAAATGTTGCGCCTCAGATCCATTTAAATCTCTCTCACCCAAAATCTATATTGCTGGTCTTGGACTCCCCTAAGACATAGGAGAAGAATAAGGTGCTTTGGCCCAATGTGTCTCTTCCATCATTCCATCACGGCTGATAATAAATCCTCTCAATGCCATTCTCCTACCTTCTCCCTATAACCTTTGACCTGCTTAGTAATCAACCTATCAACCTCCACTTTAAAAATACCCAATGACTTGGCCTCCACGGCCATCTATGGCAATGAATTCTACAGATTCACCACCCTCTGACTAAAGAAATTCATTATCATCTCTGTGCTATTCTGAGGCTGTGGCCTCTGGTCCGAGACTCTCTTACTATTGGAAACGTCTTCTCCACGTCCACTCTATCAATAATCAGCAGGTTTCAATGAGTCACCAGGTGTTAAAGCCAGGTTTCTGAATTTATAATGTATTATGCATGAAGGGAACACGGGAATAAGTACAAATCTTTCAGCCCTTCATCTTTTTATGTCATAATCAGGTTGTGGCTGATCTATAAAGTAGCCTGCTTAGTTCTAATTTCCTTAACGCCTTTTCCTGACGTAATCCGGTTTGATTTATTTTCCAATAAACTCAAGCTATGTTGATAGAGTTGTGCAATCAGCCTAAAAATTGCAAGCCTACATTTTGTTAACAATAGGATTATTCTTCACCGACAGGTGTTTCCCATCTCCTGACTTGCCATATTGTCTGGAATTAGAGGTCTCAAGATTTTAGCTCCTCTTACAGATTATGCCTGGGATTTGCCTAGTTAAATAATAACATAACTCTGGGTGGGAGAACGCAAGGCAAATACTCATTGTCAATTTCCATTTTTCCCTCCATTTGATTGTCTCTCAAATGACAGTAATCTCATGTAGCAAAAGACAATTCATGTCATTGGATTGATAACTATTATAGAGTCAGAGAGAACTGCAGCACAGAAACAAGTCCTTTGGCCAGTCTCTGGTTCTGTGAGGCAGACACTGTGTTGCCCTATATTCTTTGCACTCATGTTGTAATGCTTCCTGATAAGTATTATGCAAGAGACACTATCTTGTGTTGTAGTCTTAGGATTATCTACCATGATAATCATTTGGAAAGTGGCGATGGGCAGCAGAAGTGTTCCTCATCAAAGGTCTCATCTAGAAACTGTGGGGTTGGACACTGGGAGTGGGGAGATGGTGGTGAAAACATGAGACATACTGTCTGAGATCCGAGTGTGCCGTCACTAGTTCCTTCTCATCTTCAATGAAACGCCTTCGTCCCAACCCATGGGTCCGAGAAATCATACAGTCCACGTAGATGTCCCAGAAGAGCTGTGCCAGGACCCAGAAGAGACTGCTGTGCTTGGACTCTTCTGATGACTTAAGGTAGATCATGAAGTCCCAGAAGCCGTTGACAGTGTCTGCTATACGGGGTTTCCGCATTTCAAGAAGAAGCGTGGAGGAGGATTCCCAACACTGGGGGTCGGTCGGACCCAGAGTCAGAGGATCGATCTGTCCACGGCACGAGTGCAGGGGTGGGAGCAGCATGACCATGAAAAACAGTATTAAGCCCATTGGTCTGTGGTTCCAGAACAGCCTCCTCCTGCTGGTGCTCATTCTGTAAAGCAAACAAGGAACAAGGGTTTAATCAAAGGGAGGCTAGTGCATCTGTTTCTGAATGGTTGGTGGTAGCTATTATTTTATTATTGACACATACGGAGATACAATGAAAGCTTTTGTTAGTATGCCATCCAGACAGATCATCCCATACATAAATACGTCAAGGTGGTAAAAAAGGCAAAACAACAGCACAGTGCAAAAAGTGTTCGAGTTAAAGGGAAGGTGCAAGAGCCATGAAGAGCAAGAGTGAGTGATCAAGAGTTCATCTTCATCGTACACAGGGTTAGTTCAAGAGTCTTGTAACAGTGAAATAGAAGCTGTCCTTGAGCCTAATAGTGTGTCTTCTTGGAAGAAGAAAAAAGCTTGAGAACATACACAAGGAGAGTTCCCAGGCTCAAGGACAGTTCCTATCCCTCTGTTATAAGACTTTTCAATGGAGTTCTTGGACAATAGAGATGAGCTCTTGATCTACAGTCTTGCTAACAGTCATTACACCTCTTATTTGCCTGAGAATGTAGCCCCATTATGCACCTTACCCCTTTTATACTAGGGTCATCTCCTGTTAAACTAATGAATGACTTTACTCTCTGAAAATATTGCTTATCCTCTACTATCCTCCAATTCTAGCTTTGTCTGAACTCCAATTTATCTCACCATTGTTGACCTTTCCTTCAAATGCCAAGGGCCTAAGTCATGGAAAATCCATCTCTACAACTCTTTATATCCCTCTCCCCTTATGTCACTCCAATACATCAAGTTAGCATTGTTTAATAATGCTCCTGTCAAGTGCCTCAAGAGATGTACAAAGGCTGTTGTAAATCTTGTCAAGAAGAAAAGATTCAAAAGACTAGGTAATGATAGAGATCTTGAAGATAAGGCTAGTAGGAAGGAGCTTAAGAATGAAATTAGGAGAGCCAGAAGGGGCCATGAGAAGGCCTTGGCGGACAGGATTAAGGAAAACTCTAAGGCATTCTACAAATATGTGAAGAGCACGAGGATATGACGTGAGAGAATAGGACCAATCAAGTGTGACAGTGGAAAAGTGTGTAATGAACCGGAGGAGATAGCAGAAGTACTTAATTAATACTTTGCTTCGGTATTCACTACAGAAAAGGATCTTAGCGATAGTAGGGATGACTTACAGTGGACTGAAAAGCTTGAGCATGTAGATATTAAGGAAGAGGATGTGCTGGAGCTTTTGAAAAGCATCAAGTTGGATAAGTCACCAGGACCGGATGAGATGTACCCCAGGCTACTGTGAGAGATGAGGGAGGAGATTGCTGAGCCTCTGGTGATGATCTTTGCATCATCAATGGAGACAGAGAGGTTCTGGAGGATTGGGGGTTTGCGGATGTTGTTCCCTTATTCAAGAAAGGGAGTAGAGATAGCCCAGGAAATTATAGACCAGTGAGTCTTACTTCAGTGGTTGGTAAGTTGATGGAGAAGATCCTGAGAGGCAGTATTTATAAACATTCGGAGAGGCATAATATGATTAGGAATAGTCAGCAATGGCTTTGTCAAAGGCAGGTCATGCCTTATGAGCCTGATTGGATTTTTTGAGGATATGACTAGATGTAGAGCAGTAGATGAAGTGTATATGGATTTCAGCAAGGCATTTTACAAGGTACCCCATACAAGGCTTATTGAGAAAGTAAGGAGGCATGGGATCCAAGAGGACATTGCTTTGTGGATCCAGAACTGGCTTGCCCACAGAAGGCAAAGAGTTGTTGTAGACGGGTCATATTCTGCATGCAGTTCGGTGACCAGTGGTGTGCCTCAGGGATCTGTTCTGGAACCCCTACTCTTTGTGATTTTTGTAAATGACCTGGATGAGGAAGTGGAGGAATGGGTTAGTAAATTTGCTGATGACACAAAGGTTGGGGGTGTTGTGGATAGTGTGGAGGGCTGTCAGAAGTTACAGCGGGACATTGATAGGACGCAAAACTGGGCTGAGAAGTGGCAGATGGAGTTCAACCCAGATGAGTGTGAAGTGGTTCATTTTGGTAGGTCAAATATGATGGCAGAAAATAGTATTAATGGTAAGACTCTTGGCAGTATGGAGGATCAGAGGGATCTTGGGGTCCAAGTCCATAGGACATTCAAAGCTGTTGCGCCGGTTGACTCTGTGGTTAAGAAGGCATACAGTGCATTGGTCTTCATTAATTGTGTGATTGAGTTTAAGAGCCGAGAGGTAATGTTGCAGCTATATAGGAGCCTGGTCAGACCCCACTTGGAGTACTGTGCTCAGTTCTGGTCACCTCACTACAGGAAGGATGTGGAAGCCATAGAAAGGGTGCAGAGGAGACTTACAGGGATACTGCCTGGATTGGGGAGCATGCCTTATGAGAACAGGTTGAGTGAACTCAGACTTTTCTCCTTGGAGCGACTGAGGATAAGAGGTGACATGGTAGACGTGTATAAGATGATGTGAGGCATGGATCGTATGGATAGTCAGAGGATTTTCCCCAGAGCTGAGATGGCTAGCATGAGAGGGCACAGTTTTAAGGTGCTTGTAAGTAGATACAGAGGAGATGGCAGGGGTAGGTTTTTTTATGCAGAGAGTGGTGAGTGTGTAGAATGGGCTGCCGGCGACCGTGGTGGAGGTGAATACAATAGGGTCTTTTCAGAGACTCCTTGTCAGGTACATGGAGCTCAGAAAAATAGAGGGCTATGGGTAACCCAGGTAATTTCTAAGGTAAGGACACGTTCAGCACAGCTCTGTGGGCTGAAGGGCCTGTATTGTGCTGTAGGTTTTCTATCTTTCTAGGTATTTCTACTGCTCCTTTGCCAGAGGGAAACAAGTCACTATTGTCCAAATAAATTGGTGTATAGAGGATTGCTACTTCACTTGGCAGGCTACATGACCATAGTCTTTTATTTAAACACTAACAATAAAGCTGTCGTTCATGAAAACAGTCACAAAAGACATAGACTCATCTGCAAGCTGTAAAGGATTGAAGCCAAAGTGGAGACATTATTCAGTATCACTTGGAATTCTCTGCACAGCTTTCTGCAGCACCACTTTGCACTATGAGACTTAGTTGCATTTTTCTGTTAAAATTTAAGCGAAGGGCGCTGAGTAGGCTACGGTCAATTATGGAAAACCCTGAACATCCTCTACATAGCACCATCCAGAGACAGAGAAGCAGTTTCAGCGACAGGTTACTGTCGATGCAATGCTCCTCAGACAGGATGAAGAGGTCAATACTCCCCAATGCCATTAGGCTTTACAATTCAACTGCCAGGACTTAAGAACTTTTTTTTAAAGCTATTATTAATGCTTTTTGAGTTAGTGATTTAGATGCATATCATATTATTACTGAGTTAAGTATTGTATGTAATGAGTTTTTGCTACAACAAGTGTATGGGACATTGGAAAAAATGTTGAATTTCCCCATGGGGATGAATAAAGTATCTATCTATCTATCTATCTATCTATCTAATAAAAAAAAAGGTTACCATTTGCCCTCATCAATACTCTCCTGGCTCACTTTTCTCTTTCACCATTTTGTGAGCCTCAGCTTGGGGTACAGGACATCAAGGTTCAGGAACAACACGGGTGGGTTTATAGCCAGGGATAGGCTGCATTTTCCTGTTCCCTTTAAACCTACAAGGTTCAGTGCAAGTTTTATTATACTACCTTATCAGATGTATAAAAAATGAAATTGTATTTGAGGGTTTATGAGAGAAGCATCAAATAGTCCAGAAAGCTTGCAAGTCTGGCACCAGCAAGGTGCCAAGACTGTTGGATTTTCAGCTATTGAGTATTAACAGTAAGTGAGCATCTGCACATTCCTAAGGGATGGAACTACAATGATAGACAACTTCATGGTTAGAAAATAAAGAAACCACTCTTCATTACAGTCCTGAAAAGCCTGTGTAATATCCCAGGTCATTGCCACAAACAAGATGCTTGAGGAACTCATCAAGTCTCAACCCAAAATGCCAAAAGTCCATTTCCCCCTACAGATGCTGCCCAACCCACTGAGTTCTTCCAGCATTCTGTTTGTTGTTCTAGATTCCAGTACTTACAGTCTCTTGTGCCTCCTGGATTTATGTCCTGCAGTTCTGAACTCCTGTTACCTACCTCATCAACCTCTGTTAGTATCCTGTGAAATTGTTTCTCACACTGTTAAACTTCACTAGCTACAAACCAAAAATCTCAACCACTCCTCACTGGAAATCACCTTCATCCCAGAAATCAACCTTAAGAATCTACATTATGCTAAACTGCCTGAACTGATGGTATATCTTTCTTCAGTTGTCCTACTGTTGTCCTTCAGTTGTACTGTTACCCTCACCCATGGGGGTATTATTTTATGTAATAGAGCAAATAGGTTTTACAAAAAGCAGCATGGTCAGTAGTGCAGCACTCCCTTGGCACAATACTGAATCCATTGGGACACATGCTTCCATTTCTGGAGTAGAGTTTAAACTTAATTCAAAGATGCAAACATTTCTTCTGAGTGAGTTGCAGTTGTCTTGCTTCAGAGAGTCGTGAATCAGCCATGGTGATAAATATACATGATAATAAGTGGGTTGTTGACGCAATTCATCCCTCCCTTGGCCATCATCAGCCACTTACAAGCTCCAAATTTGTACAAACCCATATTTGTAACTGACAGCTTCTCCCGCCATTGCTCAAGGAAAATGGATGATTAGTGCAGGTATTTACTCTTCCTCTCATCACAACCACTCTACCAACAGTTGTAACCTTTCTAATCCTGAAAGACTTGCTCAGTCTTCCATAGGCTGTGCTGTATCACGGAGTATTCCTAGTTCCTTCCGGATCAGTAGCGGCTGCGGAAGTCATGCTCAATTTGATGAAAGAAATGTTTAAACATCACACATCTCAGAATATGCAACCCTTCAAGTGCATTGGGCAAGATCACAGGATCTGGTGCTGAAAGTTGTAGTCAGAATGGTTATCATTATCCGCCTTTAACCCTAGGTATAAAAATAAGATTATACTGAGGACAAGAGTAACCATTCCCACTGTGTGATGTTTCTAACTCAGACACCAGGGCAGACCATCACTTTCCATCTTGTCGACCCTTGTCAACCAGCCCTGTCAACCCTGCAAAGTCCTCCTTACTAACATCTGGGGACTTGTGCCAAAGCTGGGAGAGCTGACTCACAGACTAGTCAAGCAACAACCTGACGTAGTTGAACTGACAGAATCATACCTTACAGTTAACATTCCAGACTCCACCATCACCATTCCTGGTCACGGGCAGGACAGACCTAGCAGAGGTGGTGGGTAGAGAGGGGGTTGCCCTGGAAACTCTCAACATCGACTCTGGACCCCATGAAGTCTCATGACACCAAGTTAAACATGGGTAAGGAAACCTTCTGATTACCACGTACCGTCCTCCCTCAGCCGATGAATCAGTACTCCTCCATGTTGAGCATGGAGGCATTGAAGGTGGCAAGGGCACAGAATGTACTCTGGGTGGGGGACTTCAATGTCCATCACTAAGAGTGGCTTGATAGTACTGAGCTGGTTGGGTCCTACTGGACATAGCTACTAGACTGGGACTACAGCAAATGGTGAGGGAAGCAACAAGAGGGAAAAACACTCAGTCTCATTCTCACCAACCTGCCTGCTGCGAAAGCATCTGTCCGCGACAGCATTCGTAGTCATGACCACCGCACAATAGTTGTGGAGACTAAATCCCATCTCTACATTGAAGAAATCCTCCAGTGCATTGTGTGGCACTACCACCGTGCTAAATGGGATAGACTTCAAACAGACTTCTAGCAACCCAAGACTGGGCATCTGTGAGGCCATCAGCAGCAGCAGAATTGTACTCAACTACAATCTGTAACCTCATGGTCCAGCATATCCCCCACTCTAACATTACCACCAGGCCAGGGGATCAACCCTGGTTCAATGAAGAGTGCAGGAGGGCATAACAAGAACAACACCAGGCATACCTCAATATGAGGTACACCCTGGTGAAGCCACAATAAAGGACTACTTGTGTGCCAAACACCATAAGCAGCAATTAATAGATAGAGCTAAGTGGCTGTACAACCAACAGATCAGATCTAAGCTGTAGTAGTTCTGCCACATCCAGCCGTGAATGGTGGTGGACAATCCAACAGCTCACTGGAGGAGAAGGTTCCACAAGTATCCCCATCCTCGATGATTGATGAGCCCAGACCAGCTGTGCAAAAGATAAGGCTGAGGCATTTGCAACAATCTTCAGTCAGAGGTGATGGTCCAGCTCGGCCTCCTCCAGAAGTCCCCAGCATCCCAGATGCCAGTATGCAGCCAAGCTGATTCACTCCACGTGATATCAAGAAATGGCTGAAAGCACTGGATTCTGTGAAGGCTATGGGCCCAGCCAAAATTCCGGCTATAGTCCTGAATACTTGTGCTCCAGAACTTGCCATGCCACTGGCCAAGCTGTTCCAGAACAGCTACAACACCGGCATCTATCCAGCAATGTGGAAAATTGCCCAGGTATGTCCTGTACACAAGAAACAGGACAAGTCCAATCCAGTCAAGTTTGGATTCTGTCAAAGCCACTCAGCTCCTGACCTCATCACCTCCTTGGTCCAAACATAGACCAAAGAGCTAAATTTCCAGAGGTGAGGTGAGAGTAATAGCCCTCAACATCAAGGCAACACTTAACGGAGTATGGCATCAGAGTGCCCTAGCTAAAATGGAGTCAATGGGAATTAGGGAGAAAACCCTCAGCTGGTTGGAATCATAGCTGACACAAAGGAAGATGGTTGTGGTGGTTGGAGGTCCATCATCTCATCCTCAGGACATCACTGGAGTTCCTCAGGGAAGTGTACTAGGACCAATCATCTTCAGCTGCTTCATCAATGACCTTCCTTCCGTCATGAGGTCAGAAGTAGGGATGTTCGCAGGTGACTGCACAATGTTCTGTACCGTTCATGACCCCTCAGATAGTGAAGCAGTTCATACCCAAATACAATAGGACCTGGACATTATCCAGGCTTGGGCTGACAAGTGGCAAGAAACAATCGAGCCATGCAAGTGCCAGGCAATGACCATCTCCAATAAGAGAGACTCTAACCATTGTCCCATGACATTCAATGGCATAATATTACTGAATCCCCTACCATCAACACCCTAGGAGTTACCATTAACAGGGATTTGAGCTGGTCTAGCCATATAAACACCGTGGCTACCAGAGCAGTTCAAAGGCTAGGAATCCTGCAGCATGTAACTCACCTCCTGACTCCTCAAATCCTGTCCACCATTTACAAGGCTTGGGTCAGGTGTGTAATGGAATACTTGCCATTCACCTGAATGAGTGCAGCTCCATCAACACTCAAGAAGCTTGACACCATCCAGTACAAGGCAGCCACTTGATCGGTATGCCTTCCACAAACATAAAATCCCTCCACCATCGACAAATAATTACAGCAGTGTGTACTATCTACAAGATGCACTTCAACACAGCAAAGTTCCTAAGGCAGGACCTTCCAGATCCACGGCCACTAATATCTAGAAGGACAAGAACAGCAGCACTTGGAAATTCCCATCTATGTTACTCATCATCCTGACTTGGAAACATATCACCGTTCCTTCATTATTACTGGGTCAAAATCATGGAATTTCCTCTCTAACAGCACTGTGAGTGTACCTACACCTTAGAGACTACAGTGGTTCAAGAAGACAACTCATGACCACCTTCACAAGGGCAACTAGAGATGGTCAATAAATACTGGCTTAGCAGGCGCAAATGAAAATAAATCAATAAATCTTGCCATTTTCCCAAACTCCCAAGGCTCTAATAGATGCCTACAGAGGGAATGGTCCTGGAGGAAGTCAAACTGAGCATTGTTGAATAGGTTGATAATTGTTGAAACTCATCAGCGAATCCACACTCAGCAAATGATAATGACCGGATGGATGGGCTGACACTTTGCTGAGGTGGAATTGTGCTCTCGATGAACAGGCCATAGCTGGTCTGTTGTCAATGGATGTCAACACAACAACTTAAGGCACAGGTAGTTCTGGAAGGAAGGTCTTTAACATCACAGCTCCATAATCTTCTCTGCGTTTCAATACCTCAGCCAAGTCTTGAATTGAATTGAGGACCTTTGGAGGAAGCCAAGATTAATCACCATTCGGCATTTCTACCATGAAATGGTCAGGCTTGCTTTTTACAGTCACACGCTCTCAAACGCAGTGTGGCACAGTAGGTCAAACTGCTGCCTCACAGCGCCGGTGACGCAGGTTCAATCCTGACCTCAGATGCTGTGTGTGTGGAGTTTATGTGTTTTCCCTGTGTTTTTCCTACATGGGTTTCCCTTGAGTGCTCAGTTTCATCCCACATCCCAAAGATATGCAGGTAGGGACATTAATTGGCCACTGTGAGTTGATCCTGGGTGGCAGAAAAATAACATCCAACTGCAATGGAAAAAGCCTGCTTACATTTACATTAACCCTACCTATACCCCTCACAATTCTGTGTGCAATCAAATCTCTCCTATTCTCCTATGCTCCTGGCAATAAAATCCTAACTTTTCAAGCCCCAGCGACATCCTTGTAAGTTTTCTCTGGGTAGTTGTTGATACTTGTTGGCTAATCCACACTCAGCAAATGACAATGACCAGATGAATGTGCATCTTATTGATCTAGATCTTATTGATACACAATTTTTCAGTTTTGCATCATGTTTTCAGTATTTCTAACACTCAGACCAGTTCCAAATGCAGACAATGCTTACAGTACTAGGCCATGCAAGCATCCTTCTAACATCTTGAACACTACGATCAGAACAGAATTCCGGCACTGTGTCCTAGTTTCCATAATGAAGAGCAGGCACAATACTGTTCCTCACTAGCTTGAATGAATGTATCGCTAGCATTTCTCAAAACTGCTTAAAATAAGGCAGCCCTTTGCCATCTATCACTTTAACCATTTTTCCCTGCACCAGTAGATGTTGCTGCAGTGTATACTAGTTGCAAGACTTCTTTACCTGCATCATCGAAATCTGAGGCCGCTGGTATTTAGTAAAATAGGGACCAGTTGCTTAAACGGGAGCTACGGTGGTAGCAGAGAAATTCAAGTAAATTGATAGTTACTCATAGAAATGACAATACATATACAGCAGCTATGGCTATCTTGTGTCTGAAGAGACAAAATAAAGTGCCATTATTTGTATTTATGACATTTCAAAGCACCACTTTAAGTGTTTACAATTAAAGTGAGACTTTCAGTTAATGCAAGTGAACAAATAAGATCACATCTTTTGCTTATTCAATACATCAAAGCCATTCAGATTTACTCTTCCAGCCACTTGTTCCACAGTACCACATGTCTACCGTTGCCTTTTTCTTTAGTAAGAGCATAAAAGATATCACATACTGGTTTCTCGTCAAGTGAGAGCACTATTTACCAACATAAACCAACATATTAGTAACACCATTAGTAATTATTAGTAACATCACCGCTGTTACTAAAGAGCTCAAGTAGCACACGCTGTAAACAGATCTCAGATAAAATAGATTCATACAGCATGGAAACAGGCCTTTCAGCCCATCAAGTCTATGCCAACCATCAAACACCAATTTATACTAATCCCATTTTATTCTCCCTACCTTCTCACCAGCTCCCCCCAGATTCTACCGCTCACCTATACACTAGGGACAATTTACAGTGGCCAATTAATTCACCAACCCACACATCTTTGAGATGTGGGAGGAAACTAGAGCATCCAGAGGACACACATGTGGGAGAACGTGCAAACACCACACAGACAGCACATGGAGTCATGTTGTAAACAGGGTCATTGGAGCTATGAGGCAGCAGATCTACCAGTTGCACTACCGCCCTCATGTACAAGAAAATAAATTCTGAACAAGTATTGGAAGAGATGAGACCATAGATGGCATGTCATGGAGCAGTATAAATGGGAGGGATAGAGGGAGAAAGATGGGAAGGATTCATGGGTTATACAAGAGACTGCAGATGCTGTAATCTGCAGCATAGAGAAAAAAACTGCTGGATGAACTTGGGTCAGGCAGCATCCATGGAGGGAAAGGAGCTGTCTATATTTTGTACTAAGACCCTTCATCAGAGCTGAAAGGGTAGAGGGGAGACAACCAGTGTAAAGAGGTCCAAGAGTAGCAGATTGGTTGCAAAGACAAAGGGAAGGCATGAATGTAGTGATGGAAGAAGGAAAAGGATTAAGAGAAGGAGGAGGAAAGAAGATGAGGAGTGGAGAGGGGAGGAGGGGGAGAAATCTTTGCATTGGACTATCCCAAGCCTGGCTGTGAAAGGGGGGGTTGGACATGGGGTTAGCAACTACAACCTGTAAGAACTCAGTACTACAGTAATGCCACCAGAAGCTCCGAAGACCACATCCCTGCGAGGGGAAGGACACACCAAGAAGATGGGCTGTGGCTGGGAAAACTTGAAAGACTGGCCCAAGATAAAGGGCCCTGGCGAGATGATCTCAGCAGTCTATGCCCCAGCAGGGGTGAGGGGCTTAGGAAGTAAAACATAAACACGTGGGATTCTGCAGATGCTGGAAAGCCAGAGTAACACACACAAAATACTGGAGGCACCCAGCAGGTCAGGCAGCAACTATGGAGAGGAATAAACAGTCAACGCTTCTGGCTGAGACCCTTAACCGGGACTGACATAAGAGTAACGAGTTGGGTAAACGGAGAGGGAGAAAGGGGACTGATCAAGACCGTTCAACCGGAAAATAGAAAGTCCACAAACAGAATACATAAAGCAGGAATGCGACCCAATAATGTACGGTTAACGTAGGCTGACAATATTCTTTATGGTTTTGTTTCCGAGTGGAACAGAACCCTGTATTTCTATTCACTCGCTGAACCCCTGCCCGCGAGATTTATACCCAGCCCGTTTGCTAACTTTTGCAGACGGCTCGCCGCAGATCTGTGGATTCGAAGTGTGGAACTTGCCTTGAAGTTCGCGGGCAGGGGCTCCGCCGTGCTGCCGAGCGCTCGGATGCTCCGTCCGTCAGCCTCTCCCGGGGACTGGACGCCTATTGACCGTCCTGTGGCCCTTTTGAAGCCCCGACACTCACTTTGCCTCATACGTCAGGCTCTTCAGAGAGAGAGAGAGAGAGAGAGAGAGAGAGAAGGAAGGGTGTTTGTAATGGCTGTGATTCAGTCACAGTGCTCTTCCAATCGCGGCACAAACTCGGAGCATTTTCAGCTCTCAGGTCAGAGAGAGGGAGGCAGTGACAAGTTGGTCACTTCAGATGCAAATTACAATAACCATTCTGTGTGTGGCTTTCACGCTGGCCTTTGTTACACGTTTAGTCCGCTAGAGAACTACTCTGGCAGTTGTGTTGTCTACAGTCGAGGTGATTTATTTGGAGTCATAGGGTTATATACCCGCGGAAACAGGCCCTTCGGCCCAACTCATTCATGCCAACCAAGTTGCCTATCTAAGTTAATTTCATTTGTCCGCGTTTGGCTCATATCTGTCCGAGCCTATCCTGATCAAGTACTTGTCCTAATGTCTCAAATGTTTTTATTGCACTTGCCTCAAACACCTGCTCTGGCAGCTCGTGACCACCCGCTGTGTGAAGTTGCCCTCAGTTCACTTTTAAATGTTTCCCTTTTGGGAAAAATAGACATTAGATTTAGCCTATGCCCAAAGAAAGCCTAGAGGAGGTTTACCAGAATTGTCTCGGGAATGAAAGGGTTAAAGTACGAGAAGCGTTTGATAGCTCTGGACCTGTACTGGCTGGATTTTAGAAGAATGAGGGGTTCTCATTGAAACCTATCAAATATTGAAAGGCCTGGACAGGGTAGACTACAGAGGATGCCTATAATAGTGGGACAGTCTTGGACCAGAGGGCACAGCCTCAGACTAGAAAGATGTCCCTTTAAAACAGAGATGAGGAGGAATGTCTTTAGCCAGAAGGTGGTGAATCTGTGGAATTCATTGCTCCAGACAGCTGTGGAGGCCAAGTCATTGGGTATATTTAAAGTGGAGGTTGATAGGTATTTAATTAGTAAGGGCATCAAAGATTATAAGGAGAAGACAAGAGAATGAGATTGAGAGGCCATGATCAAATGGTGGAGTGGATTTGATGGGCTGTGTGGTCCAGCTCTGCTCCTGTGTCTCATAATGGATACAGTCTACAGCTAGGAAACCCTACAGTCAGCTGTCTGGAGATTCTTATATTGAGTGCAGTCCCTGTACCTTGGGAAAGCCGTCAACGGGAGCTAATCCCCAGGGCCAATTTGTCTGTTACTGTTTGCTGAAGGAAAAGTAAATGTAGTCTTCTCTCCTTGAGCTGTTGAGTTTGAGTGATTTCTCTAAAGCAGTGGTGAGAAACAAACCCTGAGATGCAAAGAGTCTGTAATCACGTGAGGCAAGGAAGCTGAAAAATGATCGTTACCCTGGCCTCCATGGACTCTCCCCTGTGCCCTTTTGAGTGCTTGCCCTCATTTACAATGGTTTTAGCAAAAACATATTGTAAAGCTACAATCTGCTGGAGGTAATTAATGGGTCAAGCTGCATCTGTGGGTAAGAAGCGGGGTGTGGAAGGAATTGTTGATGTTTCTGGTCAAAACTTTGTATCAGGGTGTGCTTTGACCTGAACTGGCAACAATTCCTCCCCCCACCCCTGGTCCACAAGTGCCGAGCTCCTCCAGCAGATTGTGAGTTGCTCCAGATTCCATCATCTGCAGGTTCTTGTGTCTTCAGGATTCATGAAAGCAGGTCTGCACATAAATAAGAATGGTCATTGCTCAGGACAGTGAGGTGGACAGAAATTTGGAACATTTCAATGTAGTTGATGCCATTCAGAGAGAGATTTATGCTGGAAAAAGGCACCAATGAAAATACACTGGAAAGTCAGGGTCAAATTTCTAACAGACCCATAACTGGGCACAAAATAGCTCTAGTCTATAGTCAGTATATTAACCGGTACCACTTTTTCTGTCCAAAATCTGAAACTATACCTCCCATGTTGTAAAGGGAGGTAATGGTGACCTAAAAAGACTTCACTGAGATTGACTGAATTCTGTTGGTATTAATAGTTCTGGAACCAGAGCAGATGGACAGACCTAAAATACAGATCAGGTGTAATTTAGTTGAAGGTAGCACACGTCTGAAGACTCAGTGACCTCCTGCTTCTGTGTTACTCTCTGCTCTGATTTTGCAGCATCCTTTGTCTCACTCCCATCCTACAGGCTGACTCGAAGTTAACTGCATCAGCCACATGCACGTAAGGGGAAAATCAATTACTGGCATGTTAGCTGAAGAAAAATGGAACAGATAGACGCTCCACAGGTAGAATTTGATTACTTCTGTGCAAGACAAATATGTCTGAGATGTTATGTCCTTCAAGGGTATGTAAGATTTGACATTTTCAGGTCAATTTGCACCTCTTCTTAAAAGAAAACTCTAAACCATGTTTTTTTGAAATGAAGTTCTGAGAAAGTTTCTGGTTTAGTTCTCTGAGCCAGAAACTTGTGACATATTAGGGGGCTTTCAGTGCTTTCAGGCAAATATCCATCCCACATTAAGGAGATCCACAGATAGCGCGAGGCCTTCAGGAGTAAAAATACCTTTTTTTTTTCTCTCTGTACAACTGAATTGCTAGCATTGTGTATTTAATAAACAGACCTGATGCATTGTAACTGGTATATCATCTCAGCTGGCTCCCACCTCCTTGCTTTTGGAGAAAACAGCCTGATGAGTATAATAAATTATCCATCACCGGTTGTGCTCTTTGGTTGTGAGGACTTGGGAATAGGTTGAATGATGTTAATGCTTGTTGGGACTGATGAATTTGGAAAGAATTTTGCTTGGTCCTCAGTTTGATCCTTGGCACCTCTGAGTTACACATGGGCTCCCAGGGACTTGAGGGCAAAGCAGCACTACACAGAAGGTGCCCTGCTTTATTGGAGGTGCAAAGAGATGCCCCTGGCAGAGAAAACTGTAACCATGGCTCAGACGGGAATCAGAACTATCAAGGCATTGCCACAGTGAAGTTCTCCTGGACGACAGGTGTGCTTCAACTAAACCCATCAGAAAGATGGCTTGGTTACATCACTGGATGAGGATCTTCCTGAGCATATTGGCTGCCACGCTTCCTACACATCACAATAACTAGACTTGGAAAGTGTTGCATGCACATGAAATAGTAGTTCCTGAGTTCACAAGAGGTGCAACACAATAGCATTTTTCTCTCCATGCTTCACCCACATTGCTGAGATGGTTCTGGAAAATCAGAAATACAGTGGAGGCCCCTCTCATTTTTCCTCTTCTAGGCAACAATAGCAAGGATATTTTACATCAGTTAATATTAAAATCACTGGCATTTTTTTTTTCTGAATCCTGGCCACTGGCTCAAAGTGAGGAAGCTAGTCAGGTCCCAGAGAGTGGACCAGGAAGTCCAGTGGATGCCCATGGAAAAGAGCACAGTTGACGTTTTGAGCTGAGACCCATCCCACAGAGCGAAAGGTATTATAAAGGTTTAGTAGATAAATGAGCCATTTGTCAAACACTAAATTGGAATGTCATATGAACCTGCTTGCTGTTAACTTCCTATTAGCAAAATCCACTTGTTATTTAGTAATTTATAAAACAATTCAAATCCAATGTGCTGGTTATAACCCAAGGGCAGGTAAAGTATTTCAACATGTATTATTATTTTCACATGACTAGTTTTCACAAATATTAGCTTTTCCTGCCAAAAGGTCTCAGCCCGAAACATTGACTGTACTCTTTTCCATAAATGCTGCCTGGTCTTCTGAGTTCTTCCACTATTTTGTGTGTGTGCTTGGATTTCCACGATCTGCAGATCTTCTCTTGTTTGCCAGTGGCTGGGCCATGGTGAGGTTCCTATGGGGGTAGGTGAAAGTGTATGAGCATTATAACAATTAATGTTGCAATTCCACCTTGTTCCAGACCACTTTTCTCATGCAACCAATTAGCTTGCCAGGGAGATCACAGTGTGTTATGTGACTCCCTCACACCAATTCATCCATGGTAATAGAGGTCACATGATTCCCACAGACCAATTATATTTCTAGAAGATGACAGCATGCCAAGAAGGAAATAAACATAGAACAGTACAGCACATTACAGGCCCTTCGGCCCACAATGTTGTTCTGACCTTCAAACCCTGCTTCCCATATAACCCCCCCACCTTAAATTCCTCCATATACCTGTCTAGTAGTCTCTTAAACTTCACTAGTGTATCTGCCTCCACCACTGATTCAGGCAGTGCATTCCACACACCAACCACTCTCTGAGTGAAAAACCTTCCTCTAATATCCCCCTTGAACTTCCCTCCCCTTACCTTAAAGCCATGTCCTCTTGTACTGAGCAGTGGTGCCCTGGGGAAGAGGCGCTGGCTGTCCACTCTGTCTATTCCTCTTAATATCTTGAACACCTCTATCATGTCTCCTCTCATCCTCCTTCTCTCCAAAGAGTAAAGCCCTAGCTCCCTTAATCTCTGATCATAATGCATACTCTCTAAACCAGGCAGCATCCTGGTAAATCTCCTCTGTACTCTTTCCAATGCTTCCACATCCTTCCTATAGTGAGGTGACCAGAACTGGACACAGTACTCTAAGTGTGGCCTATCTAGAGTTTGCAACTTTTCTTAGCATGATGGAACAATAAATGGGGAGAAAATCTCTACAAGTTCCTCAGCAAGAGACTCAACTGAGATTTTAGTTTTTTTTCTTGTGAAATGTGGTGGCATTTCTCTTCAAATGTTTGGGTGTAACATAAATCCCAAAGAGTGAAAGATATTATAAAGGTTTAGTAGATAAATGAGCCATTTGTCAAACACTAAATTGAAATGTCATATGAATCAGTTCACCTGCTTGCTGTTAACTTCCTATTAGCAAAATCCACTTGTTATTTAGTCATTTATAAAGCAATTCAAATCGAATGTGCTGGTTATAACCCAAGGGCAGGTAAAGTATTTCAATGTGTATAATTTTTCTCACATGACTAATTTTCCAAAAAAGATTAGCTTTTCAATATGATACTAATCACATCTGAGTGGCTCACATTATTTCTTAGCCACTTCTGTATGTTACTGAAATGTTTTAGATGAAGTTATTAGTTCGGCTGAAGGCATTACATATGATGCAGCTGATAGAGCGGCTGTCTTACAGCTCCAAAGACCAGGATTTGATCCTGACCTCCGGTAGAGTTTGCACATTCTCCTTGTGTCTGTGTGGGTTTCCCTCAAGAGCTCCTGTCTCCTCCCTCATATAAAAGGCACATTAGTAGGTTAATTTCTTCTGGAAAATTACCCCCAATGTAGGTACTGTAAAAGAATCAAAGAGCAGAAAATGACCATGTAACTGTGTGGGTTTCTCCTGAGTGCTCTGGTTTCCTCCCACAAACCAAGGGTTTACGGGTTGGTAGGTTAATTGTCCATGGGTGAATGGTAGGGGTTGATAAGAATACAATAGGTGCAAATGAGTGGTTGATGGTTGGTGTGATCCATTTGGGTGGAAGGACTGTTTATCTGTTGTACTTTTCCATAAGATTGTGGTTTTTTGAGATAAATCATTTCCAACCCAGGACAATATGGCAGGAGTTCCTCTGGGTAGTGCCCTGGGCCCAACAATCATCAACTGTGTATGAAATCTGCAGTTCTCTAAGAGAGCAGATCACCACCTGCTTCCCAATGCTACTCAGATTGGGTAACTAATGCCTGCCTCATCAGACTTAGTGGGTCACTAAGGATGAATATGAGGGAAATTGGCCCAGTCTAACATTTATGCTCTGCACAACCCCCCCCCCCCAGTCATCTACTTGATCCACCCCTATCAACATAGCTTTCTATTCCTTTCTCCCTCATGTGATTATCAGATTTCAAATACATTGCTTGAACTTCACCATTTAGTGGTCGATTTAAATTTTTTTCTTTTCCATACAGAATCCTCTCACAAGTTTACTGGTGACTATGGGTGACTGTCTTGCATTTAATCTCCCCACTAGTGGAAAGAGCTCCTCAGTTTCAATCTTCCCACCCCACTTCATTACTTTAAAGGACAGGAGATCAAACTTTTTCCACAGAAGAGAGCCCAAAGCCTCTTCAATCTTTCCTGATAATCTGAAACTTTCAATTGTGTTTTCCTTTTGCTAATCATATTTGAATCTATAGGATCTCAAAAGCCCTGCAACAAAGGTTGCTCCCCACAAAATTGTGTGTTTATAAATCTTTGAGCATTGATCTTGGTTACCAAAATGCCACCAACTACTTAAAATGAGTATTTTTGTTAAGCTATTGTGGCAGAAAAACTTAGAACAAACAATACAGCAAGTCAATACTGTCTGGTTTCCTTATTGACTGTGTAATATTGGATCGATAAATTTGAAAAGTTGACATTTATTTTTGCATTATTAATATTTTGATGACTCGTTTTATATTGACAACCAGTAGTCGCAATCCATTAAATTGTACCTAGTTAATTGTCACCAATTTTAGAGTGTTCTTAAGATGAATGTGAACAAGCAAAATATTACACTAAACTCACACAGACCCAGGCACACACATAATTAGATATGCTTTCATGCCTTATTTTATGCTAAGTCATTGCTTGCAATGGAATATCACATTCACGGTCTCTATGACGGTTAATACTTTGCTTTGACAAGCATCTATAGGTCAATTATAAGGGAAACTGGATACACAAGCCCACAACGAAAACCATGCATTCCAAGTGATATTATTTGTAGGTGTCTCTCATCAGCCATTTAGAAATATAACAAATCTTTACTCATTCTTATGCTTTATCTAAGATTGATGATGGTAGGGTGGTAGATGTTTCCTGCATAAAGGAATGCCTTTGACAAGGTCTGGAGTGTTAGATCACATGGGATCCAGGGTGAGCTAGCTAAGTGGATGCAAAGTTGGCTTGGTGGAAGAATTTAGAGGTGGTTAGTGGAGGGTTGTTACTCAAGTTGGAGGCTTCTGACCAGTGGTGCACCACAGGCATCAGCACTTGGTCCACTGCTTTTTCTCACCCAAATAGTTAATGTAGATGGTGGTGTAGTTAGTAAGTTTACAGATAATGCCAAAATTGGTTGTATAGTGGGCAGTGAAGACCTAAAGTTACAACAGGATCTAGGTTAACTGGGAGAGTGGGCCAAGGAACGGCAGATGGAATTTAACTCAGACAAGTGCCAAGTGTCCAAGTGTTGTATTTTGGTAAGTTAATCCAGGTCAGGACGTACACAATAAATAGCAGGGCTCTGGAACAGAACGACCTAAGGGTACAAGTACATAGTTCCCTGAAAGTGGTGACATAGCTAGGCAGGGTAGTGAAGGTGTTAGCACACTGGCCGTCATCGGTTAGCGTGTTAAGTACAAGATTTAATATGTCGTGTTACAGCTCTACAAGATGTTGGTGAGAGCTTACTCGAAGTATTGTGTATAGTTTGAGCTATAGGATTAACGTTGTTAAGCTGGAGAGGGTACAACAAGATTCATAAGGATGTTATCAGGAGTTAGAAGGAGAGACTGGATGGCCTGGGACTGTTTTCCCTGGAGTGCAGACAGCTGAGGGATGGGCTTATAGAGGTTTATAAAATCATAAGACGCAAAAATAGGGTGGATAATCATGGCCTTCTTCCCAAGAGAGGGGCATCTAAAACTAGAGGGTATTGACATAGGTTGAGAAGAGAAAATGTCTAAGTGCAATTTTTACCACACAGAGGGAAATAAGTATGTGGAACAAACTGCTTGGGGAAGTAGTAGAGGTAAATGTAATTACAATATTTAAAAGACATTTGGAGAGGTACATAGATAGTAAAGATTTAGAGGGATGTGGGCCAAATACCCACGTGGTGAGTGCATGGAATGGGCTGCCGGCAATGATGGTGGAGGCGGATACGATAGGGTCTTTTAAGAGGTTTTTGGATAGGTACATGGAGCTTAGTAAAATAGAGGGCTATAGGTAAGTCTAGTAATTTCTAAGGTAGGGACATGTTCAGCACAATTTTGTGGGCCGAAAGGCCTGTATTGTGCTGTAGGTTTTCTATATTCTTATGTTTCTAAACACAGGCAAATGGAAGGCACCTTGGTCAGCATGGATGGGTTGGGCCAAAGGTTCTGTTTCTCTGCTGTATAATTCTACGACTCACTTTAGGTTCCAATACAGCCTAATCAATGTTTCTGTCTGCGTGCATCCACCATTCTTGTAACTTTCTACTATTTGTCTTTTCACATTGAATACTAATTTATACTACTTAAGCTTGGCAACCTAGAAATTTGCTGAATTTATGGTTAATCCTGGTGCATCGGGATCACAGTATGTAACTGAGATCCTAACAAAAGAGCATGGAATAATGAGGAGATGCTTCCATAAAAAGAAGCCATTGAAGATGCATGCATTTAGTGGAGCAGACAGAATTTTGTCAGGTAGCAATTACATCGGAGTTCTGGCCTTAAAGGAGCTTCTCCCTGCTCTTACACACACACAATCTGCATACACTAATTTACAAATGCTCATTTAATTTACACAGTCATAATAATTTACAAGTACACATATTGATTTACACAAATATAGACACACACACACACACACACATACATATGTGCATACATACACAATTTCTTTCTGCATTCTGCATGTTTCATATTGATGTGCTTTGAATGAGATATCTAAACCAATTCAAATGTGAAGACAGATCTGCACTCCACAATTAGATACAGTGCCCATAAAAAGTATTCACCCACTTGGAAGTTTTCATGGTTTATTGTTTTACAACATCAAATCACAGTGGATTTAATTTGGCTTTTTTGACACTGATCAGCAGAAAAAGACTATTTCCTGTCAAAGTGAAAACAGATCTCCACAAAGTGATCTAAATGAATTACAAATATTAAACACAAAATAATTGATTGTATAAGTATTCACCTCTCCCCCCCCCCCCTTTAATATGACACACCAAATCATCACTGGAGCAGCTAGTTGGTAATGTAAGTCACATAATTAATCAAATGGAGATCACCATGTGCAGTCAAGGTGTTTCATAGACTGTAGTAAAAATACACCTGTATCTGGAAGGTCCAACTGCTGGTGAATCCGTATCTGGGGGGGAAAAAAAACACTATGAAGACAAAAGAACACTCCAAGCAACTCCACAAAAAGGTCATTGAAAAGCACACATCAGGAAATGGATACAAGAAATTTTCAAGTCACTGAATATCCCTTTTAGTATAGTTAAGTCAATTATCAAGAAATGTAAAGAATATGGCACAGCTGTAAATCTGCCTAGATCAGGCCGTCCTCAGAAACTGAGTGTCCATGCAAGAAGGGGACAAGTGAGGGAGGCCACTGAGACCTATGACAGCACTGGAGGAGTTACAGTGGCTCAGATGGGAGAGAGTGCGCATACAGCACCCGCTACCAGGGTGCTTCACCAGTTGCAGTTCTATGGGAGAGTGGCAAAGAGAAAGCCACTATTGAAAAAAACATGAAATCTCAGCTAGAGTTTGCCAGAAGGCATCAGGAGACTCTGAAGTCAACTGGAAGAAGGTTTCATGGTCTGATTAAACCACAATTGAGCATTTTGGCCATCAGACTAAATGCCATATTTAGTGTAAGCCAAACACCGCACATCATCAAAACCACACCATCCCTACTGTGAAGCATGGTGGTGGCTGCATCATGCTGTGGGGATGCTTCACTGCAGCAGCCCTGGAAGGTTTGAAGGTAGAGGGTAAAATGAATGCACCAAAATACAGGGAAATCCTGTAGGAAAACGTGATACAGTCTGCAAGAGAACTGTGACTTGGGAGAAGATTTGTTTTCTAGCAAGACAATGATCCTAAGCATAAAGCCAAAGCTACACAGGAATGGCTAAAAAAACAACAAAATTAATGTCCTGGAGTGGCCAAGTCAAGTCCAGTCCTCAATTCAATTGAGAATTTGTGGCTGAACTTGTAAAGGGCTGTTATCTCATGATCCACATGCAATCTGACAGAACTTGAGCAGTTTTGTAAAGAATGAGGAAAAATTGCAGTGTCCAGATGTGGAAAGTTGATAGAGACCTAGCCACACAGACTCAGGGCTGTAATTTCTGCCAAAGGTGCATCTACTAAATACTGACTTGAAGGGAGTGAATACTTATGCAATCAATTAATTTGTGTTTTATATTTGTAATTAAATTAGATCACTTTGTAGCGACCTATTTGCACTTTGACACTAAAGTCTTTTTTTGTTGATCATGTCAAAAAAGCCAAATTAAATTCACTGTGATTCAATGTTGTAAAATAATAAAACATGAAAACTTGCAAAGGGGATGATTTTTTTTATAAGTACTGTACCAGCTATTGCGGCAAGATCACTGCTGGATGAAAAAGACAATAGAGTAGGTGCAGGAGTAGGCCATTCGGCCCTTTGAGCCAGCACCGCCATTCAATGTGATCATGGCTGATCATCCACAATCAGTAACCCGTTCCTGCCTTCTCCCCATATCCCTTGACTCTGCTATCTTTAAGAGCTCTGTCTAACTCTTTCTTGAAAGCATCCAGAGAATTGGCCTCCACTACCTTCTGAGGCAGATAATTCATAGATCCACCACTCTCTGGGATAAAAAGTTTTTCCTCAACTCTGTTCTAAATGGCCAACCCCTTATTCTTAAACTGTGGCCTCTGGTTCTGGACTCCCCCAACATCAGGAACATGTTTCCTGCCTCTAGCGTGTCCAATCCCTTAATAATCTTATATGTTTCAATCAGATCCCCTCTCATCCTTATAAATTCCAGTGTATACAAGCCCAGTCACTCTAACCTATCAACATATGACAGTCCCGCCATCCCGGGAATCAACCTCGAGAACCTACGCTGCACTCTCCCTCAATAGCAAGAATGTCCTTCCTCAAATTCGGAGACCAAAACTGAACACAATACTCCAGGTGTGGTCTCACCAGGGCCCTGTACAACTGCAGAAGGACCTCTTTGCTCCTATACTCAACTCCCCTAGTTATGAAGGCTAACATGCCATTAGCTTTCTTCACTGCCTGCTGTACTTTGAGCAGACTTTGAGGGCCAGAGGAAAGCCACCTATCGTCCAGCAAAAAGAACCAATCAGGTCCCACACACCAAGGTCCAGGATAACTGAGGTACAACCAATCAAAAAGACTTGGGATGGTGGGGGATCAGTAAAGGAAAACATGTAGTTTTAACAATGTAGTTATAGATTGCAAACATTGTAAAATATTGTTTGTTGCTGCAAGGTCCTTTAAAACCTATCTTAAATTTTTGGAGACAGCCATAAAGTGCCCACTGACACAAACTCAGTTCCTGACACTAAGTTCTAAGCCAATAATCCAGATGATCTTAGGTCTGGTGGATTATCATATACAATACTGTGAAAATGATCATCCACACTCCTTCATTCCAAAATTCTGACTGCTCTGCATCTGGCTCACAGAGTCCAGTTTCTAGCACTCCCAAATCATTGGGAACCTATTTTCAGTACTCCCTTTACACTTATCAGGGCCCTGATTCACATGCTCCTTTTAAACTTACCTGGAATCTATTTCCTTCTCTCCCTTTCAACTCATTGCCTTCATTGGCAAATTTACTATTGTGAAGCAACTAAAAATGACTTGTATTAGAGGTGTTTCAGAGCACCAAAGTAATATACAATAGTGTAGAAAATCTGAACGCACCACAGCGAGCTTTATTGTGGTTGCTTGTAATAAAAGCTCTGACACTCCCTCATCACTGGGGCCTTTGAGGTCACTCATGGAAGACTGGTCAAAAGGATAGAGCCAAGGCAAGTTGGCAAATGGGATTCAAACTTGGCCTGGTAATAGAAAACAGTATGCTGATGGAGGGTTGACTTTGTAATTGGAACCCTATGGTCACTGGGGTATCACTTGGATTAGTGCTGGGACTTTCACTATTGCCAATGGGATATGTGTAAGTAAGTTGTCAGATAACATAAAAATTGGAGTTGTTGTAGAGGGTAGACTCAGGGTATAGAATGGCATGAAGGAGTTAGTAGGATAGGCAGATAAATGTCAGATGGAATTTAATCTGATGCGAGGTAGTGCATGTTGAGAGTACTGATGAGGCTAGGACATACACAATGAATGGCTGGACCCTAGAGAGTTTTGAAGAACAGGCGTACAAGTACATGGATCCCTGAAGGTGGCAGCATACAGGTAGATAAAGTTGGTGAAAAAGGCACACAGGATATTTGTCTCCATTAGTCCTGGCATGGGTTAATGTGGAGGTGCTGGTGGATATAGTAGACTTTATAAACATTAATATTAAGCTACAGCTGGAGTACTCTGTATACATCCAGTTGTCACACTATAGGAAGCACTGCAATGGAGAAGGTACTGAGATTCACCTGGATGTTGCCTGGGACTGCTTTGTCAAGCACCTTTGCTCCATCCACAAACGGCACGATTTCCTACTGGCCAACCATTTTAATTTCAATCTCCATTCCCTTTCTGGCAATGTCAGTCCATGGCCCCCTCTACTGCCACAATGAGGCCACTCTCATGGTGGACAAGCAACACCTTATATTCCATCTGGATTGCTTCTAACCTGATGGCATGGACATTGATTTCTCCAACTTTCGGTAATTTTCCCCTCCCCCTTCCATCTTCGTCAATGCCCCACTCTGCCTCACCCCCCCCCCCCCTTACCTCTTCTCTTCTTCTACCTGCCTATCACCTCCCCCTGGTCCCCTTCCTCCTTCCCTTTCTCCCATGGTCCATTCTCCTAAACTATCAAATTCATTCTCCTCCAACCCTTTACCTTTTCCACTCATCTCCTCCCAGCTTCTTATTTCATTCCCCCCCCCCCACCCACCCGGCTTTACCTATCACCTTCTAGCCTGTACACCTTCCCCTCCCTCACCTCCCCCCCCAGCTGGGGCTGCTTTTCTTGGAGTGGAGGAGACTCAGGGGGAACCTGATCAAGGTGTACAAAATCATGAGGACCAATAGGGTAGATAGTAAGACACCACCCCCTCCATTGTCAATGTGTGTAAATCCAGAAGGAAGAGATTTAAGATGGACTGTAGGTAGTTCACAGGGAATGTAAGGAAGAATTTCTTCATTTGGATAATAGTTAGAATCTGGAACACAGTGGCTGACAGACTGGTGGAAGTTGACTCTCTCAACAGTTAAGACATATCCAGATGAGGACTTTTGTCTCCAAGGCACAGAAGGTGCAGACCAATGCTGGATGATGGGATTAGTGTGGATGGGTACTCAATGGACAGCATGAGAGTAATCCAAATAGCCATTCTCTGTGTTGTTTGATTCTATGAAAATCTTACCTAAATCACACTGAAATTATTGGGAGTTAACAGGTTTCAGATCTGGCTCCAACTGGTAGGTTAGAGTTGCCACTGGGAGGCAAATGGACTTTATACCACTGGAGACACTTGTTGGGGATAAAAATCCACTTCTTCTCAAAGAGAGCAAGTCTTACCTGCTGCATCAGTGGCAGTGAGAATGGTGTGTAACTGTGGTGCAGTTACAAAAGCAGCTCAGGTAAGGAAAATTATTTTCCGACCAACTTTCTCCCTGCCTCTTTTTGCATGGTTTCATCACTGTGTATGTTTTTTTCAAAAATGATTTCAATAGTGATTACTAAATATGCAATATGAGCCAATGTACCCACAGTCCTCATAGTTAAGTGCCTTATGCATAATAGATTAAGTCATACAAACTCTTGCACCTTTAGGGCTTTGGTGCCAGACTAGCAGATTTTCCGGATTACTGCATGTTACTCCAGTGATACCCCTACATATTATACTATTTCTTACATATTACGCCGCAGTATGATCCATTTTGTATTGAAGCCAGTGGGGAGTTTAAAGGCAGTAGGATATAGACATGCAACCTGTGTCTGACTCCACAACTCATTCACAGTGTGGTCCCATGATGTGTCCTCCAGACAAGTGAACATGCCAAACGCCAAACTATCAGCATTTCCTAAAAGAAAACACCACGGAAGTATAGAGGTTATCACAACACTATTATAGCTCCGTCTGTAACGAGTCACTGTACATCCACCCCGTGGAATTTTCCCCGGGTGCTCCAGTTTCCTACCACAGTCCAAAGACGTACCTGGTAGGTTAATCAGTCACTGTCCCATGATTAGGTTAGGGATTGCTGTGGTGGTGTGGCTCAAAGGGCTTACTCCAAGCTGAATATCTCTAAATAAATAAATCCTAGATAAACGAATGCTGGATTACTGGAGTTTTGCCATTGTTTGCCACAGAGATGCTGATCATACTCAGCATTCAGTTTCCAATCCACCGTATAGCAAATAACAATCATACATTATGCAATAGAACCCAGAATTTTATTTTGTTTTTTTTCCATGGAACGAGATGTGGTGCAGACATGTAGTCTCCTTAAGGTACTTAACACATGGACAAAGATTTATTGCAGTCCTATATACCTTGTAGCAGAGGGTGTATAGAAATCACCCAGTCATTATCTCCCCTCCCTGACCCCTCCTCCCCCCCCCAATACACTGAACACACCGGTACGCAGCTTGTCAACCAGTGTTAATTGGACACTATTAAATTTTAATGTCTTTTGCATTTACAGGCGATCTCCTCCATGGCCAGATTGGCGATTTTACACAGAGAAATATCAACATTGAACATAAATTAGCCATATCATTTTTTTCTCTTTTTAGTATGGTGATCTTTAATGAAAATAAACCCAGTGCTGTCATCTTACTAAAGATTGATTCAGACATTCAATTCATGGCATCTCATTAATAATTGTATATAAAAAACATTTCCTTCACGATTTTCAAGTATATAGCAGTTCAGTTCATACCATGTTTTCTATGTGGATAGGTGTGTGCAATACACATTTTTGCATAGTAAATAAAAAAATGTAGTTGTTAATCTTTCCTTCTTTCCCCATGCATCTGTCAGCATAGTCCTGCTGAGATTATTCTTGAATTTCTCAACGAAGATGATCCAAGCTTCATTATGTTACTACATGCAGCATCCCAGTAATAGCCAAGGTTTCTGTCATGGCTAGAATGACTAATGTTTATATATATTACAGAAGCAGCAGCTATATAGGGGGAGGTATGGGGGGCAAGGCAGGTGTTCGTTCAGATGGCAAGGTGCGGATACCATCTAGGCCACTCTGACCTCAGTAGGTTGCATGCTGAGTGATCCCATTTTCTTGAGGTTACCAAGCCACAGAGAGGGACCTTGGACTGCCCAACCCTCCGCAATTGCCCTAGAGTTCCTCAGAAATGAAGATTCAACTTCATTGCAGTACCAGGTGCAACTCAGGAGAAAGGGGGAAAAAAAATCATACAAACATTAAAAATAATACTTGTTTTTCAATTATTTAAGAAAATGTTGATGGCAAAGATGGTATGACTGACAGTCAAGTAACAGCCAATTGTGTCACCTGAAGCTGGGTGTCACAAAGTTGCTGGAGGACTGTTAGGGGGTTTGGGGCAGTGTTCAGGATGCTAACCCCCTAAGAAAACTGGGGCAGCTCGGAGTAACCAACCTTGTAATGGCTTGCAAACACAATGGAGCATCATCTAAGAATACTTTTCACTGGGTTGGGTGGAGAAGTTGTCCAAATGTTCCTGGCGAGGAGAATTGGCTTCTTCCTCTGCTTGCTCTCAAGACTAGGCATGATGACTGGGACAATCAATCACTGGATTTATCGCACTAATGTGGCAAGTTGGCCTGATTAATGGTTTGCCAAGAGACAGACTGCTGTTGTCGTCTGCAGCAGAAACACAGCCCTATCTCATTCAGCTCTAAAGTTCTGATAACAGTGCACCCGCTGTCACTGGCACACATCGGCTCCAGGCACTTGCAGGATTCACCCAGTATCTTTACTAGCATTTCCTGGTTCCATCACTTCCACCATTCAGCAGGATAAGTGCAGTAGACATGTGGGAAGATCATCTCTTCCAGTCCCACAACAAGCTGACACATTAAGATATCATCATTTTCCCGTTCCTGGCTCAATATCCAAGAACTTCCCAAGAAGGGCTCCCAGCACACAATTTGCAGCAGTTCAATAGAATCGTTCACACTACATCAAACCAGAATGAATAATCAAAATGGCTTTAGTACTTCTGTTCATATATAGAACTAATTTTCTCTAATATGTTCTACATTTTTTAACCACACTTTACATTCTAGATTGAAATAGTTATCACATCCACAAAGACTCTGAATTGGCGAGTGCCCCTCCCTTTAAGAAGGGTGGTTAATGGCTGCGCTGGAGGAAGGAAGGATATGGAGCTTCTCCAGTTTGGATTCACACTCGGCCTTCGACACTCTCCACCCCAAGTGGGAGGTGACATATTCTCTGTAACACAGCTCTTGTTGAACCCCGGCTTAGGACTGGGATGACTCAAATTGGAGGCAAAAATCTATCAACTGGGCAGCAACTACTCTAGCTACAGTGTACACTGACTCTGGAAGAGCTCCACTGGTGATTTCCGACATGGATACAATACAGCTGCATACAAAAACAAGAGCATCACTTAATCTAATGAGATACTACCTGACAGCATTGCCAGTGTGTAAATCCTGTCTGTTCAGTTCCTAGCACCCTGAGTTAATCACTAAAGTGGCTTAAAGGGAGAGTACATTTTTGAGTTTGAACTGGAAACATAAGAGAGGACAGTCCAGATGGGGAGATTTTTATTCTGCTATGTCACTGCACTTGTCAATCCCCAATGATCTGTGGCCTTTCTACTGACTGCAACAGAATAAACCTAAACAATATTCACTTCTGATTTTTTTTTTTTTTTTTTTTTTAAGTTCAATGGCTGCTCTTCCTTTCCACTGGCACCCAATGGTACTAATTGACACCCATGCCATGAGATGCTTTACCATGCATAGCACAGTGTGACTTCCTCACAAAGTGAACAGAGAACTACTGGGTCGTGCGCAGTCCAATGGGAGCATGAAATGTCATTGACCAATCCGGGCTTGCAGTTCTTATGAAGGCAGAGTGAAATAGAAGAAGGATACGTCGACAATTTACTTACATTTTCTTTGTACTGTACATAGTGTAAATAAATAATTTTTTCCATCTATTAAAGGGCATTTTTTTTTTGATTCCAGAAACATCACAGCAGAACTGAAATGATCTAGCAACCTGTATTATTCGGCATTCACAATTGAGTGTCACTACATTATTTCCTCAGTCATCCAATGAGGACTGGCAACCTCTTTTGAGCTGATCCAGGCAGAATACGTAACACGCTGTGGGTGGGATAAAGCTTCAATGAAACCCCATATATAAAGTTGTAGTCATTCAGCATGAAGTAAGGGAGTTAACATTCACCTGGAATAATGACCAAGCATTAAAAAAAAACACCTGCTTATAGACCGACACTAAATACAGAGCAGTGAGAAAATCTATACAACCTGTATCATTTCCCTTTGACAGAGTGTCCTATTGCTGCCCCAGTTATAAACCAGATAGAAAATAAATCTGTGGCAGCTCACAAACTGTGGAGAAGATGAACCTGAGATTGGATGGAGATAGCGACCATTTAAGCTTCCATGGAAATACAAAATGTGCTGTGAAGACTTCTGTCGACAGGTGCTGCAACACTAGCTCCTTCTCTCCGATTTTTTGTGTGTGTGTGTTTTATTTGATTCACTTCCATGCTGGTACCATTGGAAAGAGAATACCATGTGTGTGGAAGAGCGTTGCCTGCTCCAGGAACCAAAGTAAAAAGGAAAAGGAACCCCATGCGCTGCAAGATCTCGGGCAATGTTGAGTTTATGGCCACCGGCCTCCTTAGCATCACAGCAGGCTTCCAGGAGGTGTGGAGGAAGTCCCAGTTTTCCTCAACTATACTCTGACCAGGAAAGTACTTGGAGCCCACCCCTTCCCCACCTCACCCTCCCAGTAGATCTGTGGAGGTTGGTGGCGAGGGGTGGTCAGTCGGGGAAGAATTGAGAGCAGAAGGGCCACGCTCTGGTTGCAGAGTTTATTTCCGCCTCCCCTCGTCACGAGTGGAGTGCAAGTTATGAGACAACGCTGTGTACTGGCCCTGCATTCCTGTGCTTCTTTTACTGTGCGCCAAGCCATGACAGTTTATGCTCAGTAGTCGTACCCAGAATCCAAAGGAGCAGAGTCCAGGAGGTGGCACTTAGTCTCTCTTCATATTGCACCAGCCTGGCTGGGATCATATCTTCTCTTCTTGACATTTCTTGTGAACGCAGGGGACAGAGAAAACACAAATCAGGGAGGGGATCAGGACAGTGGAGGAAGAGAAACCATATTAGTAAGTGCACAGTTAGCTTGCATTCTAGTGCACTGTCTTCAGAGTACAGTCACTCCTTCAGCCTAAAGCCCTTTGTAATACAATGAAGGCCATAGAAGACAAAAGTAGGGTGAAAACAATTGGTTGTAGACGGAGGTTTAAAGCACATAAAAATCTAATTATGATAAACCTCAGTATTAGGTTTTAAAGCTTTTTTTCCCCCTTATTTTCAATTGGTAAAGCTCAGCAGAACTGTGAGTACAAATGAAGTGAGTACTGTGGTATCTCATCTGTTGCCCCAGAGCACTGCTGATTTGGTGCCTAGAATGTTGAGGCTGGGGGGGGGGGGGGGTATAATCCCTCCAGTTCTCCCTGCAGCAGGGTGAAGCTGAGTGACTCCTCCCTGTGCTTCTCCACAACACCGCCAGTAAACATGCCAGCTCATCAATGAGCTGCATCTCAGTTATAAAGCAACGCACTCTGCCGCTCTAGGATGCGACAGGTTTGGAGACTAACTGACCGGGTCAGGACGCCTGGCCTCTTTGTGCTTGGACAACTGATACTACTTTTCCCCTCCTTCCTTCTTGCAACCTGTCACTTTGTGCTTTACCGTCGACAGCCAATGTCTCTGGAAAATGCCAATCAATGGCTTTGCTTGGGGCTTCTCATTTCAGACTACTTTAGACTGAAGGATTTCTGTACAGCAGAGGCAAAGCCCAGCAGCACGACACAATGAAGATTACACTTACACACCACATCTATGGTTGGATCCCTAGAAAATGGACAAGCCGTGGCCTTTACATCTTGGATACTGGAACTGTCTGGCTTCAAGTTACCCATCTCCCTCCCCTTGGAAATTTAACGCTGATACCGGCTGTCCATTCTCCTGGGAGAAAGGAGGAGGAGGAGTGGGAGGAAATAATTTTTTTCAAACAGCAAGACATCACAAAGCAATGAAGGGATGTGCTCCAACCTCCCCAGACTCTGGCTTTATGTGGGGCATATAAGCAAGGCCTCATGCTAAGGCACCTCTACCTAATACTGTTTTCTCCTTCCTCTAAAACATGCCCAATACCATTAGAAAAGGCATGCAAAACAAAACCTGGAGAGGGTGTGATTTTTAACGAGTGAGAAGTGACTGAAAGAAGATACCAGAGATCATGAACTCTGTGGACAATCAAGAGTCAGCGTACAATTCCACCAAGTTTTGCAATTAAGACAATTTCATTCCGCAACTATTTCTTGCAGTGATCAAGCCTTACCGCAGGTGAGGCAAGTCTCGAGGTTTAACAGGAGCTGTTAGCCTTTCTGCACTGGCCACAGCTCTGTACCAACAACTCAGGAGAAAACCATCAGCAAGTTGAAAATACTGTGTGCTCTTCTTCATTTTTAAACACATTTATGTATTAGTTGTAAAGCAAAGGGCTAAAGGGAAAGAAAAGCTGTTTGACAGTTAATTATCCACCTACATCATGCAACATTTATTAATTTTTTAAGTGGGGAGGTAAACAGTGATATGAGCTAGACCAATGGCAGAAGAGACAAAGCAGTGAGAAACAGAACATGATTCAATGAAAACTCCAGGATCTCATCCTATTGAAGTTGCTAGGGATATTTGTAGAGTGCCTGTTCTCCCATATTGAAGCCCAACATAGCGTCTCCTTCACCTGTGAGATCCCTGGTGCTGGTGAATGCTGATTTTAATGCCTTTAAATGGGAGCTCCATGATCCGATGATGCAGCCCAGATCAATAAGGCTGGCAAATGTGTTCTATGGCTCAGTTATACAGCTGGATTTCCGACACGTCTAAGTAAACAGCAACATGTTTTGTCTGCCTTTAAAGCAGGATGGTGAGCTAATTTGCCAAGGTTAAAATCAGCTCTCATAGAGTCCTTAAGCAGCAATGTCAACTCTTGATTTACCAAGTATGCATCAGTCAAATGTGTCTCGATAAACTCAGTGAACATTCACACAGCTACTGAGACTACCACTCCCAACCTGTCCCACCAGGAAGCACCAGACATAAAATTCCAAAAGAGACATATTTTCCAGGCCAACAAATCTCTCTGCTGTTCTGGGATTTCCTTCGTAAATGCAGATACATTACTGTCTTATTGTCAAATGAATTAAACAGCTCTCCCGACACTGGGCCACGTTAAAACACTTCGGAGGTAATGTTCTTGTGACTGTTATGCATAGCAAGGTCTTACCAACCATAATGAACAGCTGTTTTTTTTTTAAGCGATCTGAAATAATGAGATGGAAGCTTTAGTTCCCCGCCCCCCCCCCCCCCGGGAGTAAGGGTCTCAATCTTATAACTAACCTAAAAGCCTACATATCACACAGAGCAGTACTCCTTCACTATGAGATTTTGTGGATTTGATGTGGCCTCTACTTCCAAGGCTTTGTCCTGCTCTCCAAACCTTCTCCCTGCGTTCTTTTACTAGGAGGCCATGCTAGGGCTAGGTTTACACCATTTTAACAGTTTAGACCTCAAATTATTGGAACAAAGAAGCTTATTAGTTAAAGGAAGCAGCTAGACAGCTCTTCAACAAATAAGAGTTCAAGGATGTTAGCAATGCACTATGTGAGTGATGTGGACAGAGGGTTAAAATGGAGGATCCTGACCTCCAGCATCGTGTGGAGTTCGCACATCCTCCCGCATGCGCCAGTTTGCTGCCACCTCCCACAGATATGCGGATGGATAGGTTAACCAGGAATTGTATATTGGTCCCTGTATGCAGTTGAGTAGTAGAATGTGGCGGGGTGGGGGCAGGGAAGATGATGGGAACGCGGGGAGAATAAAAACAGTATTAGTGTAGGACTGCAGTGAATTGGTGCATTGAAATTCCTACTTTCATATTGTACGACTCTATCGACTCCAGCAATATACTACAACCTTCCCAAGGACAATAAATGCTAGCCTGGCCAGTGATGCCCCGATCCCAAAAGCAAGTAGCTTTAAATGGAATGGCACTATACAGACACTGCCCAACACAGTGGGGGGGATGCAGCAGCATAGGTACTGCATACACCAGGGAGCAGAACTCTGTAAACATCACCTGACCAATGAGTGGATGCAAACCCATTCTCTATAGACCTCCTGCAAATATAGTAGTTCAGCAGCATCTAAACAACATCGTTACCTGGTAAACTACCCCACGGTGCTAAAAAGGAGTGTAATCAGACAGAGAGGGGGAAAAAAAACTGATCCTGACCCAAAGGATCAAAATCCCAGCCAATGAACAGAGCAATGGAGGTCTAGGAGGGCTGGAATTTACGGAGCACTAGGATTACAGAGTGGCGTGGTAGGGGGAAAGTGATGGAGCTGAGGAGGAGCAAATAAATAGGGAAATTTGACAATGAGGATGAAGTCAAGGGCTTAGGGTGGGATCCTGCAGGCCTGGATCTTCTGGGATTGAGCTGGTCTAATATATTAGCTTTCCTGTGGCTCTCCCTCTGATAGACGGTAGTTGGTGAAACCAGAAGGAAATGACAGTTTGTTTTAATCCTTTCCTTTAGCCAGAGGGTAAATCTGTGGAATTCATCGCCACAGATGACTTTGGAGGCCAAGTCATTGGGTATATTTAAAACAGAGGTTGACAGATTCTTCATTAGTAAGGGCATCAAAGGTTACGGGGAGAAAAGAGGAAAACTGGGTTTGAGAGGATAATAAATCAGCCATGATCAAATGGTGGGGCAGACTCGATGGGCCAAATGGTCTAATTCAGCTCCCATGTCTTATGGTCTTCATGTATGATTTTCCAAGTCACATGGGAAAACTGGGAATCATGCTAATGGATCCACTGGATCTAGTAAATTTCCAAAACTTCCTGGCACTTTCAAGAGCATTCATGTTTAGAAAGCTCCACAAAGGTTTATCGGAAAACCATCCAAATGTGCCTGTTCTGTGCTCCATGAGTTGATCCAGCCTGTTTCACCACCTCAAGGAGGCAACAAATGCTGGTGGCACAGCTAACAGAGCTGCTGCTTCACAGCTCCAGGGGCTCAGGCTCAATCCTGACCTCAGATGCTGTCGGTGTGGAGTTTGCACTTTCTTCCTGTGAACATGAAGGTTTCACCATGGTGCTCCAGTTTCCTCCCACATCACACAGATGTAGATTAATAGGCCACTGTAAAATTGCCCCTACTGAGAAGCAAAATCTAGGTGGAGTGGATAGAAATTCGGCGAGAATAGGTAACGTGGAAATTAAGGGTGTCATGGAACCATAGAACATTGAGCACTACAGGGCAGTACATGCCCTTTGTCCCATGATGTTGGGTCACCCTTTTAACCTACTCTAAGATCAAGCTAGCCATTCCCCCCTATATAGCCCTTCATTTTTCTATCATTCATTTGCTTATCTGAGTCTCTTAAATGCCCCTAATGTATCTGCTTCTACCACCATCTATCTATCCTCACACCCACCACTCTCTGTGTAAAAAATCTACCTCTGACTCCCCCCCCCTCCCTATACCTTACTCAAATCACTTTAAAATTATGTTCCCTGGTATTAGCCATTTATGCCCTGGGAAAATGTCTCTGGCTATCCACTCGATCTAAGCCTCTATCAAGTCCCCCTTCATCGTCCTTCACTCCAAAGAGAAAAGCCATAGCTCTCACAATCTACGTCCAAAAGACATGCTCTCTAGACCACACAGCATCCTGGTAAATCTCCTCTGCATTCTTTCTAAAGCTTTCACATTCTTCCTATAACGAGGCAACCAAATCTAAAGACAGTACTCCAAGTATTGTCTAACCAGTGTTTTATAGAGCTAAAAATTTTGCCTCATGGCTCTTGAATTCAATCTCCCAACCAATGAAGGACACCCAACATATCTTTTTAACCACTCTATCAATGGATGCATTTCTCAAAAGGAGAAATAAATAAATGTTAAAAATACATTTTCCTCCAATCAGATATCATCTGCTTTTCTGTGTTTGCCTTTTGCACTTCCTTGCTAGAAAGTTTCTTCCAGTTCTGGTTCTGCTTTCAGTGCTTCTTTCACAGACCACCAGCTGGGATCCTCTTTCACTCCCTGATTTTCCTGCTGGTTTTCCTGACCGAACCTCTCCTGTGTACTGCCTTTCGACTGCACTTTTCTCCACTTTCACCTACTGTTTTCTGTCTCACTTCTGCAGATTTTGATTCTGCCTCGGACACTCCGTCCAGCCATGCAGTCCACAACTAAACAGAAGCTGAGAGAGGAACACCATGGTTATACTTGACACCTTTTACGCTGGGCTCCCTGCAAGTCAATCTTGGAGATCTTTAGGATCTGATAGCCCACACGGCAGAAATTCCCAGGGATTCCTTGTTTGGCTCGACAATCTGCTGCAGCAAGATCTGAGAAAAGGGAATGATCGGAAGTACTTAAAGAAACAGGCAGGATCGAGCGCAGCTCGATCTTAACCTCTGGTGCTGTCTTAAGTGGAGTTTGACATTCTGCTTGTGGCCATGTGGGTTTCCTCCCACACCCCAAAGACATGCTGCTTGGTTAACTGGCCATGGTAAATTGCCCCTGATGTAGGTGGGTGGAAGCACAATTAGAATGAAATGATGGACATGAGACAGTGAATAGGTCATTGGGAATTAAGTGGGGGGGGGGGGGAATGATTAATCGAGTTGCTCCAAGAGCCAGCATAAATTTGACAGGCCCAAAGGCCTCCTGTATGTCACAAGAAGAAAAAATATGAAATGTCAAATTTATACTCAAATTGTTTCCATCGACGAATTGACTTTGCACACTACAACTGCTGTGGTGCTTCCAGTGCATAACAGCAGTCAATTTACTCATCAAAGTGAAAAACCACAGGAAGCAACACAGTTCCAGATGCAACCAATTCTACAGGCAGTGACTCAATCTAAAACCACACAAGCCCAGAAGACCATAATATATAGGAGCAGAATTAGGCTATTTGGCCATTGCGTCTGCTCTGTCGTTTCATCATTGCTGATCCACTTTCCCTCTCAGCCCCACTCTCCTGCCTTCCCCCCATATCCCGTCATGCTCTGACTGATCAACAATCTATCAACCCCTGCCTTAAATGTACCTAAAGACTTGGCCTCCACAGTTGACTGTGGCAATGAATTCCACAGATTCACCGCTCTCTGACTAAAGAAATTCCTCCTCATCTCCATTCTAAAAGGATGCCACTCTATTCTGAGGCTGTGTCCTCTGGTCTTAGTCTCCCCCACCGTAAGAAACATCCTCTCCACATCTATTCTATTGAGGCCTTTCAACATTCAATAGGTTTCAATGAGGTCACTCCTCATTTTTCTGAATTCTAGTGAGTTCAGGCCCAGAACCATTAAGCACTTTTCATATGACAAGCCTTTTAATCCCAGAATCATTTTCGTGAACCTCCACTGAATCCCCTCCAAAGTCAGCACATCCTTTCTTGGGTAAGGGGCCCAAAGCTGCTCACAATACTTCAAGTGAGGCCTCACCAGTGCTTTATAAAGCCTCAACATTATATCCTTGTTTTTATATTCTAGCCCTCTTAAATTAAATGCTAACATCACATTTGCCTTCCTCACCACCAAACCTTTAGGGAATCCTGCACAAGGACTTCCAAGTCGCTTTGCGCCTCGGATTTTTGAGTTTTCTCTCCATTTAGAAAATAGTCTACCCATTTATTTCTTCTATCAAAGTGTATGACCATACATTTCCCAATACCGTATTCCATCTGCCACTTCTTTGCCCATTCTCCTAATCTAATTCCTTCTGTAGCCTCTCTACTTCCTCAAAACTACCTCCACCTATCTTCGTATCATCCACAAAATTTGCAACAAAGGCATCAATTCGGTCATCCAAGTCATTTATATATAATGTAAAAAGAAATGGTCCCAACACAGACCCCTGTGGAACTGGCAGTCAATCAGAAAAGGCTCCCTTTATTCCCACTCTTTTCATCCTGCCGATCAGCCAATGGTATCATTCCTGTAATACCATGAGCAGTTAACTTGTTAAGCAACCTCATGAGGCACCTTGTCAAAAGACCTTCTGAAAATTCAAGTATATAACAATTACCGATTCTCCTTTGTCTATCCTGCTTGTTATTTCTTCAAAGAATTCCAATAAAGAGGAAACCATGCTGACTATGGTCTATTTTATCATGTGCCTCCATGTATCCAAAAGTCAAGTCCTTAACAATTGACCCCAACATTTTTCCAACCACTGAGGTCACATTAATGGGCCTAAAATTTCCTTTATCTGCTTCTCTCCCTTCTTGAAGAGTGGAGTGACATTTGCAATTTTCCAGTCTTCTGGAACCATTCCAGAATTTAGTGATTCTTGAAAGATCATTACTAATGCCTCCACAATCTCTTCAGCCCCCTCTTTCAGAACTCTGGGAGTACACCATCTGGTCCAGGTTACTTATCTATCTTCAGACCTTTCAGTTTCCCCAAGAACCTTCATCATTGGAATGACAACTTCATACACTTCTGACACCCTCGAACTTCAACCATACCGCTAGTGTCTTCCACAGTGAAGACACGAAAAATACTTATTCAATTCTTCTGCCATTTCCTTGTCCCCCATTACTACCTCTCCAACGTTATTTTCCAGCAGTTTGATATCTGCACTCGCCTCTCTTTTACTCTCTATTTATCTGAAGAAATTTTTGGTGTCCTCTTTAATATTATTGGCTAGCTTACTTTTGTATTCCACCTTTTCGTTCTTAATTACTTTTTTAGTCACCTTCCATTGGTTTTTAAAAGATTCCCTATTCTGTAGCTTCTTGCTAATTTTTGCTCTATTAATTGGCCTTTCTTTGGCTTTTATGTTGGCTTTGACTTCTCTTGTCAGCCACGTTGTGTCAACTTGCCTTTAGAATACTACTACTTCTTTGGAAGAAAGATAAGGAGGACAAAGGTAAGGGGGTAGCAACCCCTCAATGAATCATCACATAAGATCAAAGCACCACTACAGGATATCATAGCATAAAGTGTAAACCACACAAATCACACTGTTCTGTACATGGGCAAAATATTAGGTATGTATTGCTTGCTTATGCATTGGTGCTGGTAGCACATATTGTCCAATGCCTTCAAGTAGCATTTATATAGCACCTTTCAACAGCTGGATGCTTGCTAATTAAAAGCTCGAAGGAAGATCAGACCACAGACAAAGAAGGTGTGTGCAAACAATGCCAGTGGGAAGATGGAAGATTGGGGAGATTAACCAGGGCAGAACACACACAGTAAATGGCAGAGCCCTGAGACTGTTGTTGAGCAGGCTCTAGAGTGAACAGAACTGCTGTTCGGTGGGTGAGTGTGGGGGGTAAAGTCTTGGCTTTTCAGAAGATCAGAAAGGAAAGGGATCCATCAATAGATTCTGTAAGCTGAAGACCAAGACAGTAAATGAAGTGGGGCTTGATTCAAGAAAACATCCAAGTTGAGTCAGAGTACAGTCCTCTTCAAATGCTGCCCTCATGAACTCACACAATTGCTGCCTTACACCAAGTATTTGCCACCACAGTCCGAATGCAACACAATGAGATCTCATTGAAACATACAAAATTCTGGATAGTGGAGATGCAGAGTTGATGTTTCCCTTGGGTGGGGTGTTTAGAATCACTATTCAGTTCAGGTTGCCATGCTGTAGGAAGGATATTATTAAGCTACAGGGAGTGCAGAAAAGATTCACAAGGATGTTACCTGGACTGGAGGGCTTGAGTTAGGAGAGACTGGATAGACTCAGAATGCTTTCCCTGGAGCAGAAGCTGAGAGGCCAGCTTTAGGATTTATAATGTTATCATGGGTATAGATAGGGTGGATGGTCGTAGTCTTTTCCCAGGGTAGAGGGAATAGGTTTAGGGTGAGAGGGGGAAAATTTAAAGGGAATCTGAGTGGAAAGTTTTCGCACACAGAGTGTGATGGATATATGGATTGAGCTGCAGGAGAAAGTGATAGAAGTGCTTAAAATGACAATGTCTGAATCAACATTTGGAAAGCTTTGAAGAGATATGGGCCATTTTCAGGCAAATGGGATTAGCACAGATAGGCGTCATGGTCAGCATGGGCAATTTGAGTCGAGTGGCTCATTTCTGTGTTGTATAACTCTATGAAGTAGCAAACCCCAATTCAACATAAGGGACTAGGCACTCATGACAGAGATGAGAAGGAATTTCTTCACCTCAAAAGTGGTGAATCTTTAGATTTCTTTGCCCAAGAGCAGAATGAAACTTCAGTTGCTGAGCGTATTCAGGAGAGAAAATAATCTTGAGATACTGAAGTTTAAAGTAAATACAGGAGAGTGATCTAAATTAAAAGATCAACCATGATCTTGAGCAGGCAGAATGAGTCAAATGACCAAATCCTGCTCCTAATCCTTAAGTTCTTCTTCAGCTTTTTCTCACTTTCCACCTTTAAGATATTTATTGAAAGGTTCTGAGGTAAGATGTTATCCAATCACACAGCCAGTGGTCATGACCTGTAAAGTGCTGTCCTAAAACTAGTGAACCCAGTTTCAATAACAACTTTCAAAGACTTCAATAAAATCTGGAAAGGAACCAGTTGTGGGGTAAAGAAACTGGGAGGCGGGTCTGAAAGGACAGTTATTTCCGAAGAGTATAGTCTCTATGGTATCTAATTCCAATATCATGGAAGGTATAACAAAAAACAAGAATTAGCATCCTCTGACATAGATGTTTAGCACCAGCAAGCCAGATCATCACTAGTGTTGGAGCACTCCTTTACTTATGATGTAACAACCTTAAAGTTGATCTAAACCTTAAAATAGAATAGCTCACATTAAATGCTAATAGAATCGTGATAATAACCAGTGCTAGCAATGATTCAGTTGTTTCCTAATCTCACAGGAGACTCACCTCGATCAAAATATTCTTAAATACATCTTCTGAGAGTACTGAGCCATTTATTTGAAAAGATCTACATATTAACTCCGTGTGCATGCACACGTGTGTGTGTGTGTGTGTGTGTGTATACGCGCTCATGTGCACATACACACACGGGGCACAATATAATCCGGCAGAAATTTGTAGGACTTTGATTCTATAATGAAGGTCAACAGCTGTGTCCTGCAGACTTTAAAACAATTAATACATCGTCTGAAAAGCAGCCTGTTTGCTGTCCACGTTCACTGATCTTATGTCCAAGTGTCTGAATCCACCATTCTTTGAACTTTTGACCCTGACTAGCTTCCCTTCCCTTTCCAAAGTCTCCAAATACGTTGCATCTTCCTACATCAGAGGCTAATCCTACCATAACAAATTTACTTTGAACAACCATGTAACAGCAGGGGTAAGCCATTCAGTCCCTCAACCTCACTCAAACTAAGGTCCCCCGATCTCGGACTTCTCTGTTTACCTGCCTAAACTCCATAACCTTCCACGCAATTCTTTGTAGCTCTCAGCTCAGCATCTTCTCTGTAGTAGCAAATTCCAAAGATTCATAACCTGACAGCAGAAATTTCTCCTCATCACAGTCTTGTGGTTGGCATTCCTTTCCCCAGAACCCATCCTTCCCAATGTGAGTTCTAGACTTTCCCATTGTTTCCCTAGCAAACCCCCTCAGGAACAAATCAATCTCTTCTCATTTATTTATCCAGCTTCCAGAGTATACAACCTTTCTTTCCAAGACAATCCCTTGACTGGAGTGATTGAACTAGTGAATCTACAGTGCACTGCCTCTAAAGCAACCATGCCTTTGCTTAAACTCAAAACTCCAGAAGTGAATTCACCAAAACCCCTCACAGCTGGAACAAGATCATCAACTGTCCTTGACGTAATGACCATGGTTCCAAGTTTCTGATTCTTTTATCCAGAATTGAGGAATCAAGAACTAGAGGGCTCAAGTTCAAGACAAGAGGGTAAATATCCCCACCAAAATTCTTCTAATTCCATTTACCATCACTCTAATATCACACTTAAGCTATTGATATCTTTCCTTCATAACCTACTTTCCCACCTATCTTTGTATTATCAATTTACTTGACCTATTTCTATTCAAGACAAGGCAGTGTAATTGTCCTTATTGATGTCAAGGCAGACTTGGACATAACTGATGTCCTGTTCACTTCCAGCATTTCCTCTGGCATTCACTTCAGTCCCCCCTCAGCTTCAGTAATGGCATCTTGGGACATAGCCTCAAGATTTGGGGCAGTACATTTAGGATGGAGATGAGGAGGAACTGCTTTTCCCAGAGAGAGGTGAATCTGTGGAATTCTCTACCCAATGAAGCAGTGGAGACTACCACAGTAAATATATTTACGACACGGTTGGATAGATTTTTGCATAGTAGGGGAATTAAGGGTTATGGGGAAAAGGCAGGTAGGTGGAGATGAGTCCATGGCCAGATCAGCCATGATCTTATTGAATAGCAGAGCAGGTTCGACGGGCCAGATGGCCGACTCCTGCTCCTATTTCTTATGTTCTCTCCTGTCTGCCCTGTTCCCAAAAATAGCAATGAAGTAGGAACTAGGTCCTCTCATTTAGTTGCAGGTAAGTGATTCAGTACATCAAGGAAGATTCACACTCTCTTGGGATCTTTTAAATTCACCTGAAGGGGCAGACAGAGCCTTGAATCTGGGAGCACAAAGAAGCCCCATATAAATGCTGGAAGAGCCCTAGCTTCATACATTTCACGGGGCACATGCTGCTAGATCTCCTGGGGGATAAATTTTGATATGCTTTGCCATTCTTACTTTATAATGAGTGATTGGTTAAATATAATTAACACATACTGGCAGCCTATCGCTTGAATTTAAACTCCAGATAAATCATCTCACTTGAGAGCCTCTGAAGGAAAATGTGCTTCCCAATTTCCTGTCAGACACTTTCACCTTTTGCTGGGTCAGCCTTCAAATTTCCCTTTTCTAAAGGGAACAAGCTCTAGCCTATTCAATCCTTTCTCATGGTTATTAATCTCTCTGTTCTAGCAACACTCTTCCAAATCTCCACTGCATCTTTTCCAACATCTCTGCACCCTTACCGTACATCAGCGGTACAATAACCATTTCAGTACAAATGGTCCCACGTCAGTTTAGTTTTGCTACAACAAGTGTATGGGACATTGGAAAAAAGTTGAATTTCCCCATGGGGATGAATAAAGTATCTATCTATCTATCTATCTAGAAGCACTAGAACAACTTGCTGCTGATGCAGCACCTCTGACTAGATCTTTCATGTTTCAAACCACTTCATATCAACACCTACAGTTTAACATTTACATTTAAAGTGAGTCAAGAAACAAGTAAAATATATTCAAATATGCATCAAATTGGAAGAGCCAGATTTGGAATCCGAATCTTTTGGGATTTTCAAGTCAAACAAACAGAATAAAATCAGAATTGTTTGATTGGGAAATATGAGTGAGTCTTCAAAAATATTAATTACTAATTATTACTTCACTCTGTTGACTGTGCTGCATTTGAGACATAAAGCTTCTGCATAGGGACAAGGCAGAGATTACAGATCTCTGCCTGCCTGCCGAGACTTGGAAGACTTTGAGATAGCTTAGGCTACATTTGATATATGCCTCTATTGGACCTGAAAAGACAAAGCCAGAAATTTTTCAGCAAGTTCTAGGAGAAAAATCAAAAAAGATACAAAATCAAGAGTTAAGTTTCTCCTCTCCAGAAACAGAATAATTTCATAATCGGAGCCTTCTATTATGCCTGGTACCGCCAGGTCCTAACATCAATGGAACCAATTTACAGGAGTTTTCAGTCTGTGCTAATTACCTACTAGGTTTCCAAAAGCAGGAAAGATAAAATTAAATATTAAAAAATTACAAAACCATGCCTACCATTTTCTTTTCCTAAAATACAGAATCTATTCTTCAACGAAGTGTGTTTCTTTAACATAGGCTTCTTTAAGGTGGAAGCTTTATTTAGAATTCCATCGCCTTTCACCAGCCCCTCCATCTCAAGCATACCCATGTTGCTTCTGATGTCACAGATTGCTCCCCAGCTTGGAAAAGGTGCTGGAAACAATTAAGTGCATGAAGTACCACTAACAACTTACACAACAGTCTCAGAGTTAAAGCTTCAGCATTGCTCTGTGAATCTTTGTTAGGTTCTGAGCTCACTCTTTGGCGATATTGCCCCAAGACCTAAATACATTGTCCTTGTTAAAGGACACCTCAATTGGAATGTGACTGGGGTACACAACTGTGATGAAGCATACAAGTAATTCCCTTAAATATGATAACCACTCAGACTGGAAAAGTAATTTACAAAGTTATGAATATGTCTGTAAGATTTATGAATATAATAAACCCATAGGGTCAATGACAAGGAGTGCACCATTATTGCCAACCACAGTGTTATCCCATGACTATATAACCAATATTACAACTGAGTACAAAGAAACAAACAGTACACCAATTCACTTTTCTTACTCCAAATATGTGCTCCCCAAAAAAAAATGGTTTCTGTGCCTCTCTGGAAATTGTATATGCTCGTGCAGAATCTCAAGGCAACCAACGTTCACTCCTTCCCACACCCAACTATTGATCAAAGCATCAATAGCACTTTGCACATGTGCTGGTTTACGGATATCGTAGAAAATATACATAAATGATAATTAAACATGCACCAAGCTGAGCTGGGCCAGTCCAAATTGTCTGTGGTTCTGCTGCAGATTAGCCGATAGAGAAAGAATGCTTCTCTCTATATCTGGGCTAGATTTCAATGTTTCAGAGAGAAACGGGAGAAAAATATATTTTAACCACTTTGTGTTCATTTTAACGATCATTCCTTCAGTCAGGATTATTTCTGTTTGGATCTTGCAGCAGAACCTCAAAACTTGGTGTTGTAAGCAGAAGGTAGTGCCATAGCTATTGAAGATAAGACATGCGACAATGCTTACTTAAAACCCCATCCTGTCCCCCCAAGGACAATAGCAGCCACCAGGATGGCGCCTGCGATGGACCCTATTATAAGATTGGTGGCGCTAGGACCTGTGATAAAGGATCATGGGAAGAAACAGCATAAGAACCAACCACCAAGGTACACTTGAGGGAAAACAATTTGTACTTATGCTAATTAGCAATGACTGCACATCAAACTTTTTAAATTTCACCGTTGAACACTACACCATGCAAAATACATATTGTCCGTCAATGAAGTGACTCTCTTCCAGTCTATAGCTTAAAGGAAAAAGAGATTGGAGTTTTAAGTGACCCTTTGATCCAAAAGGGGAGTTCTCGGATGAAGACTGTGTTTAACTAAGGTGGCTATTGACAACTGTACTGCCACAGATATGCCCAACCACTTCTATGGCTTTCTATGGTGTCAATAAAGAAAAGAGGGCTACGGAAAACAAGAGAGGGTAAAATAAGAACAAGACTAAAAAGAAAGAAGTAGATTATGGAAAAAGAGGTGAAGAAAGAGTGAGTTCTTAGTAGTTAATTATGATTATTTAAAAGATTAGGACAATACTCTTGAAGATATTTTTCTTTTATATAAATATTTAACCTGTGCAGATATTTTCCTTGGAAATTTTTTTTTTCAACAATACTGTTAAGTCTGCAGTTACATGAAATAAATTAACTCAACAAAAGTGTCAGAAAACATTTGTTAACAGATTTGAAGGCTGGAACATTCACAAGGCCATACATCATTAGACCAAACTCCTCCACTATGGATTCACTAGCAACGGATTTGAAGAAGCTTTTTCAAAAGTTGGAGAACAGACTTTCCAAGGGTACACTAGTCCAATGCAACACTCTTACTTCAGCCATAAACTGGCTGAAACAGTGCTGCAACAAAAAAAAAATATAGCAATCACGGTTGCCATACTGATTCTGGACTGCATAGTGGTGCCTCGCAAGCTAAGGAGCTTGGAGAAAAAGGAGTGCTTGAGCCCAGTGTGCAGCATGCTACACCCACCAACTCAATGGACATCCTGGTCACTTCAACGGAAATGACAGCTGTGCGTGTGGCAGAAGAACTTAGTTGTGTCAATACAAGAGTACAATTGGCCAGGTGACCCAATTGGCAGTGATTTCCTCTCATTTACAGTCAACTTGTAAAATCTAATTTAGTTAAAGAAAATTGTACCAGCAATACTTAGTAAGTGACAGCTACACTACCATTAACTGGTTACTCTGCTGTTTCATTTCATTTTTTTCCTGGTACTTTTTTTGTTTAACACCATACATTACTTGGTGGAGTGCCTGTGATCTTTGCGGTTTCTGCTGGGTGTAACTCCTGCAATTTGACCATGCACCAGTTGTGATTGCAAGAACAGTTAGGCTTGAACATAGACCAGAAGGATGAAGCCTTTATCCCCATTCTCAATCCGATTAGAATTACTCTTGCAGATCTCGGCTGAATAATTTGGAGGAGATGCGAGACCACAGGTCAGAGCTTGGGCCAGTGTTCACCTCTCAACACCTTGTCTAGATGACTAGACTAGAACTTAGAGTGGGTTTCAAAAGTCCTTGCCGCATTTCCTTCCACTGAGAGATTTAATGCAAGAGGGCTTTGGGGCCTAGTCAGAGCTGGTTGCTTGGCAACCTGTTACACCTGACACATCTGAAAGCAGAAATAAAAGACTCAAGCACCATGCTACTGTGCCTTCCTTTGTACCTTTACTCATTATTTAAACCCCTCCCCCCCTTTAATGCCCCACATGCCCCAGAAAGGAGAGGGTTTCAACACCACACAAGCAAAAAAATCACGTTACAGACGCGGGTCAATCACATGACATGGAAATACAGTCAATCACACCAACAGAAAGCCAATAAGACAAAACGCACAGAGGCCTCAGGTTTAACGTGTACCACACTCACACACATATACACACACATACGTACACACATATAAACGCACACACGCACACACACACACAGTGTCACCAATACCAATGACTTGGAGACCAAGAAGGATGCTTACTCTATTCCCCACCCAGTTCCTCCAAAAATCACCCCCAGAGCCAGAATGGTCCCTGCCACTGCACCTATCAGCCTGTTAGTGGCCAAGCTCACTGTGTAGAGGGAAAAAGGGATACTTTAAAGTAACACCATCAACAGATAAATGCTACAAGTCAAACATGTTTTTTAAAAAAATCAATTGTGTTTTTTATATAAATGCAGATCAAACAATTTTCACTCTTTTCATAACGGAAAACAGGGTGACTGAAAACTAGTTTCCTGTAAGAACAGAATGGAAGAAGAAAGAACATTTTACAGAAACAAACCAGTGACTTTGCACCCCCCACTCCCCACCCCCCCCCCCCCCCATCCACCCCCCACACTACCCCCAAATTGCTTAGTATGCATTTTCATTCAAGGTCCAAATCAACAAATTCACAGAAAGGCATTTGGCTCCAACAGCTACAGGAAGCTCTTTAAACAAGACTGCATGCAAGCACGGGCTAAAGGCAATGGTCAGTACAGACAGACACTGTAGGAAGTCCCCAGACCCCAGGGTAGCATAACAGGCAGAGATTTTTGTCTCTGCTAATCAATACCAAATGCATCAACTGAAATACAAATGGATGGGAAATTGCTGGGAGATTTTGGAAAATGAAATGAAAATGATCTTAATATTGCTTTCTGCTCCAAAGGATGGTGTTTGTTGATTTTTCCCTTCCTGTATAGGCAACATGTCATCTTTTAACACTCTTAACAGGTTTACCAAAACAAGCAGCGTTTTATATAGAAAAACGCAACAGTCCAAATTTGGAGTACAAGTCTGTTCTAGATGCACGTGGGCTTTGGGGTGTTAGAGTTCATCTGCTTTCATCAGACCAGGAGCTGGGTTAACATTGGGGAATGGGCACTACACTATTCTCAACTACTCATCTTACTCTTTCACCTCAAGTCTACCACATTCTGTTGGAAGACAGTCTTCCTGACTCAAGACTAATGAAAATATAACCACATAACCAGTGTCCCATCACCTCACACCTGAGGGCTTTGAGCCGAGCCTAGAAAACAGCAACCCTAAATGAGGGTACCCTTTCTACTGCACTGTTGCTACAGTGCCAAGCCTGATCACGAATATCACAGCAGCATTGCTATGGACAATCAGTGTCGTTTATTGTTGAGCTGTTCATCGTTTGGAGCAAAGGTGAGAGCAAGCACCAGGGCAACTTCTTGAAGATGAGAGACCTCGCAATCTCCAGGTGGTGCCCTGAGTTCACCCAGCAATGAGCCTCAACTCCCTTGTTTCTGTGTGAGGTAGCTACAGTTAATGGACTCCAGTACACAAGAGACATTAAAATGCGAATTGCTGTCACTACACACACCTGCTGGCTTCCATGTGCAGAAAGGAACTGCACAAAGCAGGTTCTGATCATGTTTAGCCACTGGCCTTTAAATTCCTTTCCTCCGCATAACAAAATACTTTGTACAGTGCAAAGGGACTTCCTATGAATCAATGGACTGAATAGCCTCCATCTCTATCATTATATGTATAATACAAGTTGTCTATGATAAGAGTGTCTTGTGAATGTTAATCAGCAACCCACTCTTTCTCCATTTGGACAGAGTTGTCTGTCTTACTTGCCAGGTTCCAAGGCATCTAACATGGTGTATTTACAAAGTGGAGTGCAGTGTTTGAATTAACTTCCAACTACAATTTGCAAACTACCTGAATGATCCAACCTGTCGAACTTGTTCATGAACCTCACCAACACCAACCACACCCCCCTCATCTTCCATAGCCTGCACAAAAAAGATGAAGAAGATAATCAATAAACTCTTTCAGAACCAAAGGAATATTGACATTGGGGAGATGAGAGGGGTTTAGAAGAGGCTGCCCGGCTCTGAGTTGTACATCAGACTCGTGTCTACAATGGCCAGAATGAGTGTGAGAAGTGACGAGCACACTCCCTTCCTAACCATCCTCTGTTAACGCCACAAGAAGCCAGTCTTCACTTCAATCACCATGCACAAGGGTGACAGCAAATACAAAGGGACGGCAGTGCAGTGGGTAGCACTGGTGCCTCACCACTCCAGTAACGTAAGTTCTAGCCTGACCTCCAGTGCTGTCTGTGGGGAGATTGCACATTTTCCCCCTGAATGTGTCGAACTCCTGTGGGTGCTTCAGCTTCTTTCTACATCCCAAAGCAATGCAGGTTGATGGGTTAATTGGCCCCTGTAAACTGACTCCAGCATGTAAGCGGCCGATGGAATCTGGGGTGAGATGATTGGAATGTGGGAAGAATAAAATGAGCTGGACTAGGATTAATATACAGTAAATGGGTAATAGGTAGACAGCATGGACTCAGAGGGCCAAAAGGCCTGCTTCCAAGCCTTTTTCTCTATGATTCTAAGAAGGGGAACGGGGCTGATGGGGGCTAGTATGTTCCTGTCAGAACAAACTCACGAGAGTCAATTGTTTAGATCCTAATCTAATAGACAACCAGATATCTGGAAGTTTAACAGAAAAAGAAATAAAAAGTAATACTGTAAAGGTAACAAGCATCAGAATGAAAAGAGGTGTTGGAAGTGGAAATGCAGCTCTTCAAAGAATGAGTCACACATCACAGAAACAGGTCTTTTGCCCCCTCTGAGCCTGTGCTGACCATCAGCCACCCTTCCACACTAATCCTACACTAGTCCTGTTTCACTCCCAACCCAGTCCATTACATGAAGGGCACCATAACCCAGCACCACACACAAAATCCTGGAGGAACTCAGCAGGCCAGGCAGCATCTATGGAAAAAAGTACAGTCGGGGTTTTGGGCCGAGAACCTTCAGCAGGACTGGACTAAAAAAGCTGAGGAGTAGATTTGAAAGGTGGAAGGGGAGGAGAGAGAAACGCCAGATGATAGGTGAAACTTGGAGAGGGTGGGATGAAGCAAAGAGCTAGGAAGTTGATTGGTGAAAGGAACAGAAGGTCACGGAAGGAAGAAGAGGGGGGGAAATGAAGGAGCACCAGAGGGAGGTGATGGGCGGGCAAGGAGATAACAGGAGAGAGGGACAAGGGGATGGGAAATGGTGAAAGGGGGAGGGGGTCGAGGCATTACTGGAAGTTTGAGAAATCGATGTTCAGCCAACATGAAGGGTCTGTGTCTGAAACGTTAACTGAACTTTACTCCATAGATGCTGCCTGGCTTGCTGAGTTCCTCCAGCATTTTGAGTGGGTTGCAGTAATCCCAACATCTGTGCCACTGTGCAATCCAATGAAACTAGAGTATACTTCTCTTACGGATGAGCATTTTGAAATGCTAAGTCCATTAATGAGTAGCTTGCTAACAACCTCACTTGACGCAGCCACTGGATGAACTTTTCCTGTGCTGGCCACCAGACTAAGGGAAGCCGCATTGTTGATCAACTGCCTTCTAACTGACCCGCAAGTTCTTGTCAAGAGATTTAATCCAGCCATTCAATGTCATGAAAGGTTTGGTGAGGCAACAGTTTCAAAACATGAAGCACTGGAAACTAGACAACAAATGATTCAATAAATGATTCAAAGATGAAACCTCTTTCACGGCTGTGTCTGATTATCAGCTTGGAAATGATGAAGGAAGCAGATTCAATAGCAGCTTTCAAAGGAAGATTAAAAACCTAGAAGGGGGGGCGAATCTTATAGAGTTGCAGGAAGTGGTCTGGAGTGGGATTAACTGGACAGCTCATACTCAATACTCGTTAGTGACTCTATCATGCCAGGAAATAATCAGTCTTCTCACTACCCACAGCCTCCAAGAGCAAAGGCACGCACAAAAGAAAACATTGCGTCTGAAAGTGCAGATGGAAACCGATACCTGCTCCACTGCTCTTTTGATTAAAATCACAGATAAGATATTCAAGGCTATTATTTTAATTTCAGTAATCAGCTGACCTTATAAAGTCTTCATTAGCTCAGTAACTGCCACTGATTAGATTACTATCGGTCAATTTGTTTTCTAGCTATTATTTTCAACTTAATTCATCACAAAACTCTTATTTAATATTGGCATCCATATGATGCTGTTATTACTCAGAGACGAGCAAACGGGAGAATGTTGTGTCTCCTTCCATTATCGTGATCGGTGTGTGAAGAACTCTGGTTGTACTTGTTTTCAGTCAGTGTAGAGAACTGCATGTGGCAAAAACCTGTGGTAAGATTGATGAGTGAAGAAAAAAAGGCTCCATGTCTGAAAAAGCAGTTCATTTGATGACCCCCCCCCCCACATGAAAAACACTAACACGTTCCCCACTGCCATTCCCTCACCTCTGGAGTTGGCCTTTGCTCCAGCTTGTCTCTACCAGAGATACAAGTGATTGCAGACGCTGGAGTCGGATGCAATAAACTCTAGTACATAATTGACCATCCCTCTGCCTCCACAGATGCTGCCTGACCTGCTGAGATCCTCCAGCAGTTTATTTTCCTAGCCTCAGAGTGCACCTCCTGAGAGCAAGTTGGTCACCTCTCCCCTTCCCCCTTCGCTAAAACATTGAACAGTACAACACAGTACAGGCCCCTCGGCCCAGCATACCATGATGCCAATTTAAGCTGCAAGCAAATCTACCTGCACGTGCTCCCTTCCCTGCCTGTCTAAATACCTCTCCCATAAAAATGTAGGGTTGAAACTACATTTTTGTATTTGAGATTAGCACTCAATGAATTTTCAGCCCTCCCACCAACCCCACCCCTTTTGTTTATCAGCTAGGGGATGAGAACTACTGCAGTTCAGAGTCCCAGAGCAATGTCAGATACTCTCACTGGTAGAGAGGAAGGCTCCCGTTATAACCGTACAATAATAATGGACGTGGCCTGGCCAAACCCCATCTTTACCTGCACAAATCTGGTATCCCACTCCCACTAGCCTCTAAAACTCTAACATCAGATACCACACCAAGTTAGGGGTATAACTCTGCTCTCTCCACAGACTCTGTTCTGTCCTACTGGGGACTGAGTGGAATCTGCCAAATGTTGCAGGACTCCTCCTGTCAATGCACAGAATGCCAGAATGCCCTTTACTGCTGGGTAAGTTTTCAGTGGAACCCCAGTCACTTTTATCTGCTCTGCTCTCTTCTGGCAAGAGCATTTAATCAACTTTTCAGGAGATGTAACTCCTAGCAAGACCAACTTCGAAACCTAAATGTTGGGCCAGTTGCAGGCTGCTGTAACCTGAAGCAGAAACACAATGAGAACAAAGTGAAAAATAGTTGATTATGCACATTATCTAATGTTTTGATTCAATAACCCATCCTGTTGAGGCCTCAGCCATTCAATGCCCAATTCCATGGTGAGGCTCCTCTCTGTCTACCTTTACCTTGTTACTCATGCTTTAGTTCTCCCTAATTTTCAGTGAAGAACTTGATCTTGAAACTACTTAAAACTCCTTGATGTTGTCAGATTGTCTTGTGCCCTCTCCTTTTATTCAAAGGACAATTCCTTCTGATGTTCCTGTTACCTCCAGTGTGCCTTATAGAAGAAACATTGAATCCTCTAGTTCTTTATCAATTTAGAGTTCCTCTTCAGTCCGCTATGCACTGCCATGTCTTCCAGTTCCATTCTATGCCTCACTCCATCGGCTAGGCTGCTGTCCATTGAAGCTTGCTTCTGCTATGTTCTTCTGAATCTCAGCTGCAACTCCTGCAAAGCACTGTTCTATTGAGCTAAATGCTTGGCAAGTTCACTCAGTCTTGCCACCTACATCTCTGGACAGGCAACCATTCTCTGTAACTGTGATTTTGCCTCCTGTTCTACCCTCTTTGTAGCTTCACAATCCCCCTTTATTCACAATGGGTGTCGCCAGTCCCTCCCTGACCCCCACTTGTTCTCTAAACTCCATGGGTTGGCAGCGCCACAGAAGTACGTGTCAGGAGCCACTGCAAGGTTTGAACTCTGAATCAATGGTAGAGGTCACTCCATTGAGATTCTCTTCCTGACAGAGACAACTCCCGCCAGAGGGTGGGATCAGAGAGAAGAGACCAACTCTGTAGTTACTTCAGTCTGATAACACACATGGGCAACTCTATTTTTATATGGGGTGGAAGAGGGTAGACAACCAACTGGGAGGGAAATACTGGAGCAAAGACCAAACCGCCCATGCCCCTCTACCCACTTACAAAATGACAATAACTTAGAAACCCTAAAATAACCATGGTGATGAGACATAGAGGGGAGGTTGGGGAAATATATTGAACAACGCATGGGGCAAATAAATGTAGATGGATTCACAATGGACGTCTTTTACCAGCTGCCCTGCTTTTCTAGTCCTCACGAGCTCTAGTCTATTGAAAATGCCAAATTCTGCTTGTTTTGGTACGTGTTAAGCACACTGTGATGAATAAAAGGAACACAGAGATACAATGGAGCATCAATGATCACAAGAAAGAGGCTGTGAGTGAAAGCAAACAAACCCTTGGGGCCCTCGGGTGGCTTCTCAGTTTCTCGACGCTTGGGATCGTACATGCTGCAGTCTGTTCCTGCCCAGGTGCCCTCACAGATGCAGGTTCCCTCGTTACTGCAAAGCTGCAACCAACACAGAGGCTCAAATAAGCCGGGAGAGGAAAAGCCTTTCTTATCCTTCTTTGAATTCATTAAAAATACTATTGAGGAAAGGAGGCATCCTGACCAGCTGTGTCACCGCCTGGTATGGAATTTTGCAGGGCACCTGACTGCTAGACCCTGCAATGGATGGTGAGGACTGCTGAGAGAATCATCAGGGTCTCTCACTGCCCGTTCCCCCCCCCCCCCCATGCAGGATATAATCCAGAATCACTGCTTTTGCACTGCCCTCAGCATTGTCAAGGACCCTTCCCATCCATCCCATAAACTGTCAGGCAGAAGGTACTGCAGTATAAGAACAAGGGCTGGTACCAGCTTCTTTCCAAAGCAGGTAGATTTCTGAACACCCTGCTGCCAGCCAGCCCACATTAGTTATGATGTTGCCAGTAACATTATACTGTTGTGTATTTAATTATACTGTATGCCGTATATACACCTTATGTCAACTTGTACATCCACAGATTTTTTTAATTGCCTGTTATAATTGTGTTTTTACTTTATGTGCTATATGTGATTTATGCACTGTGTTTTGCACCTTGTTCCCGGAGGAACTTTGTTTCATTTAGCTGTATACATGTGTACAGTCTTGGAGTCCGAGTCCATAGGACGCTCAAAGCAGCTGCACAGGTCGACTCTGTGGTTAAGAAGGCATATGGTGTATTGGCCTTCATCAATCATGGAATTGAGTTTAGGAGCCGAGAGGTAATGTTGCAGCTATATAGGACCCTGGTCAGACCCCACTTGGAGTACTGTGCTCTGTTCTAGTCGCCTCACTACAGGAAGGACGTGGAAATCATAGAAAGGGTGCGGAGGAGGTTTACAAGGATGTTGCCTGGATTGGGGAGCATGCCTTATGAGAATAGGTTGAGTGAACTCGGCCTTTTCTCCGTGGAGCAAAGGAGGATGAGAGGTGACCTGTTAGAGGTGTACAAGATGATGAGAGGCATTGATCATGTGGATAGTCAGAGGCTTTTTCCCAGGGTTGAAATGGTTGCCACAAGAGGACACAGGTTTAAGGTGCTGGGGAGTAGGTACAGAGGAGATGTCAGAGTTAAGTTGTTTACTCAGAGAGCGGTGAGTACGTGGAATGGGCTGCCGGTAACGGTGGTGGAGGCGGATACCATAGGGTTTTTTAAAAAGGCTTTTAGATAGGTACATGGAGCTTAGTAAAATAGAGGGCTTTTGGTAAGACTAGTAATTTCTAAGGTAGGGACACGTTTGGCACAACTTTGTGGGCCGAAGGGCCTGTATTGTGCTGTGGGTTTTCTATGTTTCTATGTGTAGAGTCGAATGACAATAAACTTGAACTTGACTAGACTGATAGGAGAAGAGAGCTGTCTGTGTACATCAGACCATGGTTAATAACCCTGGTGTGAAGTGGAGATAGGCTGAGTCAGGACACCACAAGATGACCAGAGCCTGTGAATGAATGTAGGTCTCCTCACGTGCTGTAATCCCTCCCTTGTTTCTAAACATGCTGCCCACCCCTTTCTCCTCCTCTGATCAGCTCCAAAGCCCCAAAGCCTAACCCTTAGTGATTTTCTGAAGCAAACACACAGATCCAGTATAACCAGAGCTCACTAGCAGTTTCATTGGGAATGGCAGCTATAATTTTGGAAAGAACTTGTACTTAAATAGCACCCTGTGCTTTCTTAGAGTACATTATGGATGCAGTAGTATTGCAGTCTTATAATGAAGCAAGGTTCACATAGCGAGCCCCCTCACAGTGATATTGCCAACCCAGTCTGTTCTCAAAAGTTACTTCAGGAATACATAATAAATAAGACAAAGGACAAAATTCCTCTGCTTTTCTCTGAATTACATGCATTGCTGGTCGCCACACTGTCGAGGATGTGGTTGCACTGGAGAAAGTGGAGAGAAGATTCATCAGGATGTTGCCTGAATTGACAGACTTTAGTGATGGGGACAGATTGGGAAGGTTGAGTTTGTCCTGGAGCAAAGGAGGTTGAGAGGTGAGCTGAGGTATATAAAATTTTAAGTGACATATAGATAGCCAAAATCTTTTCCCCAAGAAGGTTTAGGTTTAATGCAAGAGGCAGAAGCCTTAAATGGAATCTGAAGGGCAATTTCTTAACACAGTAGCTGATATCTGAACAAGCTATGGTATGGGGTGCACGGTAGTGTAACAGTTAGCATGATGCTATTGCAGCTCAGGGCAGAGTTCAGACCCAGTGTCCTCTGTAAGGAGTTTGTATATTCTCCCCGTGGAATGTGTGGGTCTCCGCCAGGTGCTCTAACTTTCACCTACAGTCCAAAGACGTACAGGTTAGTAGGTTAATTGGTCATTGTGATTAGGCAAGGGTTAAATCAGGGGTTGCTGGTGGTGCAGCTCCAAGGGACAAAAGTGTCTACTCCGTGCTATATCTCAAAATAAAATAAAAAGCTGCTAGAGGTGGTGGTGCAATCAGATACAAGTACACTTAGACGGACACTTAAATAAGCAAAACATAGAAAGAAGCTGTCCTAATGTGGACAAGTGGGATTAACGTAGATAGACAAGAAGATCAGCAATGGATGTGATGCAACCGGTACTAGGGTATTTGCGTCCTGGATGATTGTGTCCCGATCATTAGTGTCCCTGGACATTTTCATCCGGTTTTTTTTTTGCATCCTGGTCATTTGAGTCCCACGATAGGTAACTATTACCGGGTAACAAACCCCGTGTTATACATGCTAAGCCTCTTATCTCAGCTCAAAAAGCAACCGTCTAATCAATTAGGGTAATTGTAGGCAAATGAGGGGTGCCTCGTTTGTGACTGAGCTACTTATAAACTGCAATATCCTCACAAGAACCAATGAAATATCGCATAATTTGAAGTTACACACATTGGCCAAGCAAGAGGCAGAAGTGGGCACAGGATTGCAATCCTGAGGACAAATAAGTTTCTTACGAGGGGTTGCCCACAACATGCATACTTTTTAAGTTTGGACTTATAAACTAAAATTTTTAATCAATAAAATGCATGCTACAATCCCTTTTTTAATTAATAAAACTGGTTTTGATAAAAAAAAATGCATGAATATGTAAAATTATATATTTTATGAGATACACATATATTGGGACACAAATCTAGTATGAGATAGACATATATTGGGACACAAATGTCCAGGATGCAAAAAAAACGGACGCAAATGTCCAGGGATGCCTATGACCGGGACACAGTTGTCCAGGACGCAATTGTCCTGTCACCGATGGAACCAATGGCCCATTTCTGATCTATACAACTCTGCTATTCTATGGCTGTACAACTATATGATGCAGTCTATGATTTTTACTTGCAAACTAGGGCACAGTGTAGCCTTGATGCAATGTTTCATTTGAAAGCTGGTGCCTTTGACAATATAGCACTCCTTCAGCACTGGACTTGAACCTCAGTCAAGATAATAGGGTCATGTCTCTGGGCAGAAGTGTTAGTGAGGCATGGCTGCTGTCCCGAAGACAGTGCTGCCAGAGGATGTGCGCCAAAGTTTCCGAAGTGGATAGGAGAGAGTGCTCGGTCATTACTTCCAAGCATCTATTGGTGATCTAACCAGAAAACTAGCCTGAGAGAGTGGTACATGTTCACCTTCTATTGTTTACACACATGGTCACGCTCACCCCGTGTCCAGAGCATATCTTTGTTGATGATCCACTTGGACAATTACTGATGTTGAACGACTGGATGGGTTGGCATTTCCTGTCTGAGCACATCATGGATGGTCCGCAGGGAGTACCATCTTCAACGTAGCCCAGGTCTGTCCCATCATCCATAATGATGTGACTACCACTGGAAAATAGTAAACGACAGAATAGTGGAGAACATCTTGCCCAGAAAACGACATGCAAAACTTTAAGATGCTCTAAAGTGCTTCACAGGTGTGTTATTGGACATCACCTGACATGGGGGGGAGATTTAGACAATGGCCAGAAGCTGGTCCACAGAGGAAGGTTTTAGGGAAAGGTTTTGCAGAAGGATGGGGGGGTGGGGTGGTTGATGGTGGAGGAAGGAGCCAGTGTGAAGTTCAAGGAAGGTAAGCAGGGAATAGTAATAACATGCTGATGTTTTCCTTTGGTGGGGGAAATGGCTTTGCTAATCAAGGGCAGTATTAAAGCTGCAGAAAGTGAGGATGTCACAGAGGGATCACCTGCTGAGTTTGTGTGGGTGGATGTCAGAAACAGGAAGGAAGCTATCACTCAATTGGTAGTAAGCTATAGGCTCCCCAGAAGTAACAGAGACACTGAGGAGCAGTTAAGTAAACAGATTTTGGAACGGTGCAAAAATAACAGGGTTGATATCCACAGGGACTTCAACTTCCCTAATATTAATTGGACTTCCATAGTACAAAAGGTTTGGATTGGAAAGAACTTGTTAGGCATGTCCAGGAAGGGTCCCTAACACAGTGTTTGGACAGATGAACTAGAGGAGGGGCCGTAACTGGATCTAGTACTAGGTAATGGACCTGGTCAGATGGGCAAACATTTTGGAGATAATGACAATTCATTGATTTTTAGCATAGCCATGGACAGGGATAGGAGCAGACAATATTGGAAATTTTTAAATTGGGATTGGGCTAATTATGACGGTACTAGGCAGGAACTTAGGAGCATAAATTGGGAACAGAAGTTTTCAAGGAAATATACTGTGGAAATGCGGAGGTTGTTTAGGCACCCAGATAGCTTTATTACACTGAGGCAGGGTGAAGAGAGTTGGCAAGAGAGGTGGAACATTTAGTCAAGAGGAAGACGGAAGCCATACTTCAGGTTTAAGAAGCAAAAATCAAAAGGGAATTGAGAGTTTTAGGTAGCCAGGAAAGAGCTTAAGAAGGGACACTGAACAGCTGGAAGGGGACAAAAGGCGGCCTTGGTGAGTAGGTTTAAGGAAATTCCTAAGGCATTCCACATGTACGTGAAGAACAGAAGGATGACTGCAGGGAGGGTAGGATAGCTCACTGATAAAGGGGGAAACGTGCTAGGAGACGGAGGACATAGGAGAGGTCCTTATTGAAAACTTTGCTTCATTATTTACCATTGATGAATGTGAGATCACCATAGAACAGGCAAATGTGCTGGAACATGTCGAAGTTAAGAAAGAAGTAGCGTTGGAGCTTCTGAAAAACATTAGGATAGATAAGTCCCTGGGAGCAGACTGAATGTACCCCAGGTTACTAATGGGAAGAAAGAGATTGCTGGGGGGTGATGACAATCTCCATGTTCTCCTTCGACGTAGAAGTAGTAATAGAGGAGTTGAGGATGGCAAATGTTCCATTGTTCAAGAAAGATGAAAGGGATAATCCTGGGATATAATGGGGGGCTATGGGCTATGTAGGAGGGAAGGGTTAGATTTAGCATGGGGTAGGTTTATACAGGTTGGCACAAATTCATGGGCCAAAGGGCCTGAACTGTGCTATTCTATGCTAGAGCTGTTCGGGAGGGTTTAAAATAATTTGGCAGGGAGATGGGAAATGGAGTGATAGGGTTAAGGGCGGGGTAGTTGGTTTACAAACAGACATGGGGTGTAGTGAGACTGCTAGCAAGGACAGGCTGATGACAGGGCAAACTTGCAGTCAATGGGATGAGTTGCAATGTAAAAGAAGGACAAAGTCAAAAAGGGTGATGAATACAGGACTGAAAGTGGTATATCTGAATGTTCGCAGTATATGGTATAAGGTAGATGAACTTGTAGCACAGTTACAGACTGGCATGTACAACATTGTGGGCATCACTGAATCGTGGATGAAAGAAAGTCATAGTTGGGAGCTTAAGATCCAGGGATACACTTTGTATTGAAAGGACAGGCAGGCAGGCAGAGGCTGTGGGGAGGCTCAGATGGTAAAGATTGAAACAAAGTCCTTAGAAAGATGTGTCATAAGATTGGAAGCTGTAGAATTGCTGTGGGTAGAGCTAAGAAACTGCAAAGGTAAACAGATCCTGATGGGTATTATATACAGGCCTCTGAACAGTAGCCAGGATGTGGTCTACAAGTTAAAACAGGAGATAGAAAAGACATGTCAAAGGGCCAATATTACGATAGTCATGGGGGATTTCAATATGCAAATAGACTGGGAGAATCAGGTTGGTGCTGGATCCTAAGAGGGTGAATTTGTAGAATGCCTACAATATAGCTTTTTAGAGAAGTTCATGGCTGAGCCCACTAGGCGATCAATTATACTGGATTGGATGTTGTACAATTAACTGGGATTGTTTAGAGAGCTTACTGTAAAGGGGATGAGGATCATAATATGATAGAATTCACCCTGCAATTTGAGAAGGAGAAGCTAAAGTCAGATCTGTCAGTATTACAGTGAAGTAAAGGGAATTACAGAGGCGTGAGATGGGAGCTGGCCAAAATTGATTGCACTCGGACACTAGCAGGGATGAGTACAAAGCAGCAATGGCTGGAATTGCTGGCAGCAATTCAGAAGGCATAGGACAGATGCATCCCAAAGAAGGCAGGATGACACACAAGTGGTTGACAAGAGAAGTCAAAGCCAACATAAAAGCCAAAGAGAGGCCAATTAATAGAGCAAAAATTAGTGGGAAGTTAGAGGACTGGGAAGTTTTTAAAACCAACAGAAGACAACTAAAAAGGTCATTAAGGACAAGATGGAATATGAAGATTAAGCTTGCCAATAATATTAAAGAGGATACCAAAAGTTTCTTTATATATAGAGAGAGTAAAAGAGGCGAACGTAGATATCACACCACTGGAAAGTAATGCTGGAGAGGTAGTAATGTGGGACAAGGAAGTGGCAGAAGAACTGAATGAGTATCTTGCATCATATTCACTGTGGAAGACACCAGCAGTATGCTGGATGTTTGAGTGTCGGGGAAGAAGTGTGTGAAGTTGCCACTACTAGAGAGAAGGTGCTAGGGAAACTGAAAGGTCTGAAGGTAGATAGGTCACCTGGGCCAGATGGACTACAATCCAGGGTTCTGGAAGAGGAGGCTGGAGACAATGTGGAGGCATTAGTAATGATCTTTCAAAAATCAATAGATTCTGGAATGGTTCTGGAGGACTGGAGAATTTAAAATGTCACTCCACTCTTAAAGAAGGGAGAGAGGCAGAAGAAAGAAAATTATAGGCCAATTAGCCTGACTTCAGCCATTGGGAAGATATTGGAATTGATTGTTAAGGATGTGGGTTCAGGGTACTTGGAGGTACATGATAAAATAGCCAAAGTCAACATTGTTTCCATAAGGGATAATCTTACCTGATAAATCTGTTGGAACTCTTTGAAGAAATAACAAGCAGGATAGACAAAGGAGAATCAGTGGATGTTGTATATTTGGATTTTCAGAAGGCCTTTAATAAATTGCCACATGTGAGGCTGCTTAACAATGGTATTATGGGGAAGATACTAGCAAGGATAGAGCTTTGGCTAATTGACAGGAAGCAAAGAGCGGGAATAAAAGGAACCTTTTCAGGTTGGCTGCTGGTGACTTGTAGTTTTCCACAGGGGTCTGTGTTGGGACAACTTTTTACGTGATATGTCAATGATTTGGAATGACAAAATTGATGGCTTTGTGACCAAGTTTGTAGACATTACGAAGGCAGCTGGAGGGGCAGGTAGTGTTGAGGAAGCAGATAGGCTACAGAACGACTTAGACTGATTAGCAGAATGGGCAAAGAAGTGACAGATGGAAAACAGTGTCAGGAAGTGTACGGTCAAGCATTTTGATAAGAAATAAAACTGTACAGTATTGGAGAGAAAATTCTGAGGTGGCAAAGGGACTTGGGAGTCCTTGGGTAGAATTCCCTAAAGGTTAATTTGCAGGTCGAGCTGGTAGTGACATTCATTTTGAGAGGAATAGAACATAAAAGCAAGGATGTAATGTTCAGACTTTATAAGGCACTGGTGAAGCCTCACTTGGAGTATTGTGAGCAGTTCTGGGCCCCTTATCTAAGAAAGGATGTGCTGAAATTGGAACGGCTTCAAAGTAGGTTTACAAAAACGATTCCGGAATTGAAAGGCTTATCACACGAGGAGCATTTGAGGGCCCTGGGCATGTACTCACTGGAATTCAGAATGAGGGTGACCTCATTGAAACCTATTGAATGATAGCCTTTGATACAGTAGATGCGGTGAGGATGTTTCCTATGGTGGGAAAGTCTCAGACCAGAGGACACAGCCTCAGAATGGAGGGACATCAATTTATAATGGAGATGAAGAGGAACTTCTTTAGCCAGACAGTGGTGAATCTGTGGAATTTGTTGCCATAGGTGGCTGTGGAAGCCAAACACTGGGAATATTTAAGGCAGAGATTGATAGTCAAGGCATGAAGGGTTAGGGGGAGAAGGTAGGAGATTGGGGCTGAGAAAGAAATGGATCAGCCATGATGAAATAGCAGAGCAGTCTCAATGGGCCAAATGGCCTATTTCTGCTCCTCTATTTTATAGTCTTAATCTAAGCAGTCACGAGGTGGTCTGACTGCAACAATCTCTAGCAGAGGAAGGTTACTGTCAGTGTGATATGGCTAGTGTCACTGGCAAGGAACTATGACTGGTGAAGGAGGCAGAGCAGAGTACCAGATGGCTCCACTCATAGGTTCCCCTTGAACAGACAGGACGAAATAGGGAAGAATAAAGAACATTTCCACAATGTCGCAGCCAGTCATGGACAAGCCGTAGGGCAGATAGTAATAGCTAGGTGCAACTGAGCACCAGATTAAGATCTACTCATTAGCACACTCCTCAGGGATTCTAACAAGACTATTTTCTCATTTCTTAAGATTGCATTATCAGACACAGATATTATTAGATGTGGAGATACTTGTACATGCATTATAAATGCATCATTATGTTCATGCAGGTTAAAAGTTGTGAAAATACATTTGAATTATCTGTTTGCACACATACACAGCCATGACTTATATGAATGGATAGTATACAATGTACACTGGACCAACAGTGGGTGCAGAAAGGATTTACTGGAGTAGTTGCAAGGATGCGGGGTTGGACTGGAAAATCAGGGGTACTCTCCTTTCAGCAGAGAATATTGAGACGAGATCAGATCAAGGTGTACAAGACCATGGCAGATTTCGATGTAACCACTAATGAACTTTGGAGGTTGGAGGGGTACAGTTTTAAACTTTGGGCATGAAATTCTAGAGGCTTACAACAGACAGCTAGGATGTGGAACCCACTTGCCCGTAGCGACGGTGAATACAGAAGTAACCAAGAGTGCGTGAGAGAGAACATTGTGGAGGGACATGGGGAGTAGCGTGGAGTTATGGCATTGCTCTACTAGGAGCTAGTACAGATCTGATTAACTGAATGGCATGATCTGTACCACGCCGGTTCCATCACTGCCCCTGCAACTGGCAAGTGCCTAGGAATTTCCCACTGAGCATGTGCTGTGGGCAGAGTTTCAATTGCAAGTAAAAAACACGGACAACAGCTCTGGTGAACTTAAAATGCTTATTTGAATCACTTCAGCCCACAAAATAACTTAATGTATTTTAACAGATGCCAGTGCCTATTTTGGCAAAATGAACGGCCAATGCACAAGTTCCTACCTACAGTCCACCAGCCTGCCCTGGTGATAGAAGGAGGTAGGAGTGACCTCACCGACAATGCGACCAATCCTCGGGACCCGGTTAACACTGGTACAGAGAAGGTAGCCACAGAATACGTCACTGGCATAGGCAGGGTCAGAGGTGAGAAGAGAGAGGACGGGTTAGAAATCCTGATAATAGTTAAGGCTATCCAACCATGAATGCTAAAACACTTGGTCATAAAAGTTTTGTGCACCAACAGCAATATCCCCAAGTCTGATTATACTAGTGTTACATAAAATACATTCCTTTATCGCAAACCTTTTGAAGGAACATGCTCATGACTAGGCCTCTGTTTGCACCCAAGTCCGAGTTACCTTGTGAAACCCTGTAACAAAAGTAAACCAGTTCCCTCAGTGATGTGTCAAGAACAGGCTGAAAACACTCTGGTGTGGCCTTCTGTGATCCGCCATACTTTGAACCTGTAGTGCAGATTTGTACTAATTAATTCTAACCAAGATCTAAAATTAACTAAGATTTATATTCATCTGAAGCTAATTATTCTACCGGCGCAACTTGTGCGTTCTCAGCCAATAATGTTACCAACTTACATAAACTTGGGCTTGCAGAAACGTTTCACAGGAACAGAAACCTTGTGCAACTTGGGAAGTGCCCCATCCCTAAAAGAGAACACCTCTCCTACCTGGAGGATGATTATGGGGCAGCTCCTGTTGCTTGGCGCCACTCAGGTCCCAAGGGTGCTAGACTAGAGAGTTTCACTTGTATTGAAGGTTAACCCCTCACATAAAGGTACAAAAGTACCCCAGCTCCGTGTAAGGAATGGATTTACACCCCATGCACAATGTTCTTTTCCCATCACTTTCCTGCTGCAGTGAGAGCAAACTGAACAGCAGTTTTCCCTTCCCTCTTTCTGCTTGCTCCTTCTCCTGTGCCTCGGCTGCCCCAACCGAGAAGCTCCCAGGACACAGAGCTGCAGCTGCCCGTCCCACAGACTGTTGAAGGGAGTGGAAGTGATTTTCGGGAGTGGAGGGCAATGGGGGGGGGGGGGGTGAATCAGACACCCAGGACACATGCCTCCAATTCAACATCACGCTGAAGGTCTTGGGAGTTGTGGCTCCTACCAAGGTGCACATCTTCAGCATGGCCAGCACCACTTTGGAGCTTGGGTGAGGCAATGCAGGGGAAGACCACCTGGTCCATCCCACCCTGAGGAAGTTAATGGGTCTCACTTCCCCATGTTGTCATGGACATTCCCTGCACAGTCTATTTCCAATACGACTGCATCTGCTTACACCAGCCTTGCGGGGCTGTTCAGTCTGGGCCTTAACTTAAGGTGTAGAGGAAATTACTTTCATTAGGACCGGGATTAACCCATATTAACCCACAAGCTGATTAGAGCATGTCCGTTTGCACTCTCCCACCTTACCAACAAATTCCTTAATCTCAATCTCCAACTGACTCAGTATGGAGTACCCTGAGAGGACAGAATCCTGAAGGTTCATTATCTTCAGTAAAGGAATGCTGTGACATCCTGGTCCTGTGGGGGTGACCTCTTACCCTGACACAGCTCCTGCATTTCCACGCTCTCTGATAAAAGAAAATAGCCTAACTCTTCAGCCCCCACTGCCCCTCCCCAAATAAGCTCATGTTTTAATCAGATCCATTCTCATTCTAAGTTTCAGGCCTTGTCTACATTACACCATCTCATGGGGCAAGCCCCAATCCCAGGAATCGATCCAGTGAATGCAATAACCTGCATCTGTTCCAAGTGCAGTCCCACCCCAACTATTTTCCCATCAGCTTCAGTATTTGCTGGCTATCTAATGCTATGATCCCTGGCCCCCCCCCCCCCACAACCCCACTGGTAATCACTTCCTTGCAACCAGATTAAATTGACAGAGAACACGCTAAGAGGCACCCAATGTGTTTGTAAACTCCTGTCTTCCCACCTACCCAGAATGATCTGTAAAACCAGAAGCAGAGGGTGGAGGCCGCGTGACTAAGTCTACTTTCCAGACAGTGTGACAAAGGAAGGAAAAACAGCCCCAAAATCTGGGAAGGATGCCCACTATTAACTGTGTGTCTGCCAGCTGGACTTTGTTTGCAGGATGTGGATGGCTGTGTGTGGTCCATCTCCACGTGGTCTTGAACAAAGTAGGAAGCCTTGTTATTCGTTGAGAAACCTGTCACTTTATCATGGTCTGTGATCACATTTCTGCAGTTCTGGTTGCCACGTTTTAGGGAAGATGTGCTAGCGTTGGAGGGAATGCAGAAGAGATTCAGCAGGAGGTTGTCCGGTTTGGAGGACTTAAGTAAATCGGACAGAGTTTATTTATTTATTTTTATTTTATTTCTTACATCCAAGGGAGTAAAAACTCTTTATGTTGCATCTCCGTCGTAATGTACAAGTAATAAGGAAGGGAAATGTGGGAGGATATTGCCCAAACACTAAGATTGTACATATAACTGTTTTGTATACATGTAACTAGTCAGATACACAGTCAGATCAATGTACAATCAGATAGGCAATCGGATCAATGTGTATTGATAAATCTGATGGCCCAGTGGGCTTGGAGTGGACTGACTGGGCTCATTTCCCCTGGAAAAAAAAGCTAGAGCTGATCTGATAAATTTTAAGAGGCACAGAGTGGATAGTCAGAATAGTTTTTTTTTCCTTGCTAGGGGTATCATAAACAAGAGAGCATTGAGGTTAAGGTGAGAGGCAGGAGTTTTAAAGGGGATTGGAGGGGCTTTCTTTTTTAAGCACAGAGGAGACAGAATCAGATGTAATTACGATATTTAAGAAGCATTTAGCCAGACTCTTGAATGGGCAAGGTAAAGAATGATTATTCTAATGTGGGCAAAAATGTCAACACATTGTGATGGGCCAAGGAGCCTGCTTGTGTTCTCTACAACTCTATGACATTGGACCACGTCAGGAAGATTCACTTCCTTCAAAAATATGAGTGAACCATACCGATTTTTAGGGCTGTGCAGTACAGTACTACCTACAAACGCTAACTTTTCATATGTTTGATTAATTAACTAAATTTAAATTTTCAGAGTGTTGTTGGGGTTAGAGCATGGGTGGGATTTGAACTTGCATCTCTGGATCTGTGCTCTGCACCTGGGATTATTGCCACTAACATCACTAGTCCAGAGGTGACTGGAATCAGGGCCACAAGGTCATGACCAGTCCTTGATAGCCCTCCAGCTAGGGTCGGAAAAATCAGGTAGAGACAGTGTACATCTCGTTGTGCCTCCACAATATTTTTATTGTGCATTCACTTTCTAGCAAGTTCAGAATGTAACTGCCCTTCCCTAAATGCCCCTGAGAAGTGGGGGTGGGTTAGTCTCCATTTTGAACCACTTGCAGACCTGGTGTTTTCATGTTGAGTATTTGGTTAGACTTCTGACTTAGAGAAAACCACACACCTCCTCTCCTCCCCACCCGCCAAGAAGTTAAATTTATTCTGATTTAGTGGGGTATACAAAGCAAGGATTAAATATGTCTTTCTGTGACTTAATTGACTCAATCTAACGGTTGGAAAAAACAACTTCCCCCTAGAACTGATCAGTGACTTCTGATTCCCCCAGGATTATTGGGCCTTCCAATGGCTATGAGACCACACTGAGTAAGCCAAACCAGCTGGAAGGGATGGACGGTGCCCGTCCAAGGGAATACACACTATCCACCATGCTGAAACTTCCCCTGAACTGCCACAGTGCTAGGCCCTGCTCTGGAGGTGGGGACTCTTAAATCACACTCACACTGACTCACCACATCCATACCAACCATCAACTGATACGCGGTCAGGCAAAAACACTGCATGAACTATCAACCCTGCACAATGCCTTTTCCAAAAGCTCCCTTCTGGAAAGCTCTATAGCACTGTTAAAACAAAAACTTACCCTCATCTGATAAGTTTCTTTCCTCAGGCAGTCAATGTGATCAACCATTCTAGTTAACCCCTGCACTTACCCCTATCACTGCACAGCAAACTCTTCGAACCTCTTTTTATATTACAATGCTGTTTACATTGTAAGTACAGTCTGATATTTATGCACATTTTACTCCATATCTGCACTTTAATCTCCAATGTTATTTTTGATATATTTCTTTATAATTGTTACAATTGTTTTTTTGTTGCATGATCCGTCCTGAATAACACACCATGAAGGGTCTCAGCCCGAAACGTCGACTTTTACTCTTTTTCATAGACGCTGCCTTGCCTGCTGAGCTCCTCCACCATTTTGTGTGTGTCGTTTTGGATTCCCAGCATCTGCAGATTTTCTTGTGTTTATGGGCACCACAGCAAACTCCTAATACACATAAATGTACATGACAAACAAAAGAGACCCGTGATCATGCATCTATCCTTACCCCATACACTTGTCGTCTTCTGTGGGGTTCCAAGTGCTCAACTAGTTTTGGTCTTTTTTTTTTTATCAATTATGGTATTGTTTGCACTGTTGTAATTATATGTTAACTACATCTATATGTAACTATGTGGTTTTGTGTAGGTCTTGTAGCTTTAGTTTTTGGCTTGTTGGGTGGTAGAGTTGGTCTCCTGACTTGGTGTGTCTGGGTAGTCTTGTGTTGTCTGGTGGATTTGGAGCTCCTTTCTGGGGAACGCGCTAAGATGGTAGCGCGATATTAATAAGCAGCAGCCTCTCCGGACTCTGGATTTGGGGATTGCCAAACATTATGTGGATTTTCTGGTGTAGTCTGTTTTGTCGTGTGCTTTTGTGATATCATTCTGGAGTAACGTTTCATTTTTTAACTGCATTGTAGTTGTGGTTTCTAAATGACAATAAACCGTACTTCAATTCAATTCAATTAAATATCTGAGGACCTGTCTCTTTCACCCACTCAGGCAGTACATTCCTGATTCCAACACCCTTGGGGTGGTAACATTCCTTTGTGGATCTCCCGCTACCCTTTACCCGAAAGCCCTGCTCTTCAGTGTAGTACACCTTGTTCTTTGCCACAGAACCTGCCCTACAGAATTTTATGTTCCAGGCCTTTTAATTCATGCTAGTGCTACTCTGAATGCACCTACTAACTGTTTTAACTATTAATGGACACAGCTGAAGTGCTGATCATTTCATACCGACACTCAACCTGAAATCAGATGAACTCCTAATCCCGTACCCGATTTACCATCGTACCATAGTGTAAAAATATTACGCGCCAGTGACCTGGGTTTAATTCCTGCCGCTGGCTGTAAGGAGTCTGTACGTTCTCCCCGTGACTGCGTGGTTTTTCTCTGGATGTTCCACATCCCGAAGAAGTACAGGTTAGTAGGTTAATTGGTCACAGGGCGTATTTGGGTGGTTCAGACTCATTGGGACAGACAGGCCTGTTACTGTGTTGTATCTCTAAATAAATCAACCATCAGGACCTCCACAAGCTCATCCTATCCCTGGCACTGCTCCCTTCTACACCTCAGAAAACAGGCTACTTGATCTCAGGGCACATCAGTATCTCAGAGATTCACTGTGGCACTGCCTGAACTCGTAAGGCAGGCAGGCCCACCAGAGTGGAAAGAGAAGGTTGTCATTACTTACTGCTTACTGCACTGCAGCCACTTATCGCCCTCCTTCCCACAGTTCCCTTTCTCCGTGCCTTCGGTGTTCAACTTCTCGTAGCAGAACTTATCCGACCCCAGGGACTCTATGAATGAGAAAAGACGTCCAAGTCCTGTCAAGAATGTCTCCGCCCGAACGCCTTTACAGACCCAATCTGATCAGACCCATAAATCTAGCGCAATTTAACTCCATCTACCAACCTCGGATATCCTCTAAATCTCTAACTTAAGAGAACATATTCTCACTACTCGCAGCTTAACCCCTTCAGACTTGGTGCTCTTTTGGTAAACTACACTTTAGACCCAAGGCATCTTCCCCAGAAGCAAGCACAGAATAGATGGAAGATATCCACAGCTTTATATATAACTCCCACTCCTTTGACTTGACGACTAATATTTAATTGATTTTAGTTCCTGCAAGCACCACTTTTAAACTCAGTGATTAAATGCCTTTAGTCATCAACAATCGACCATGGTCTCAATGTGTCACCCTTTAGCTGAGATTCCCTTACCTGTAGGCAAAACCATTTCAGCTTTAACTGCCTGAGTTAACTCATGTGCCCCTCCTTCACACACTACATCGGCACTGCCTCCATTTTTAACAACCTCCTGTTGCCTCAAGTCGAAGTAACCCCTAAGAATGTACAACCTTAATGAAACAAAAGCAAAATGCACGTCTAATAGAAAAAAATGAAAACGGTTCTATTGTTAGGCCATTGACTAGCATTCACGCATCCTTTTTATTCCCATCTGGCCAGCTGCCTACGTCCAGGTGATTCAAGCGCTTATCCTTAAATGCTCCCAGCAACAACTGAAATTCCTAGTACTTCCATTTGCACGGTCTCACTTGTTTTCATGTTTTCCTGCAGTTTTTACATTTTAAAAAATATCCAAATTAGTTTTGGCAATAGCGGCCTTGAATGACTATTACAGGTTGAACTGAATGCCTGGGCCAAAACTCATCACAGAAGTTGCAGCATTTTTCAGCCCATTGCCACTCAGCTGCCAAACTTCAAGTGGGTGACAGGTAAGGCAGAAACCATCCTTGAACAATAGCTAAGGAGAGCAAGTAGTCAGGAAAGTTACTTTCTGAAGGTTTGTTAACACTTTTAGTGCAACTTGCACCTCTCTATCACACACAGGAGAGATTATGGATCATTTTACTTGTTCATTGACTGAATAAAAAGGTATTAAGTAGATGTTTCAGTCTTTGCTAGCTCCCAAACATTTGTCCAAAGTAAAGGATCCATCGAGCTGGCAGACAGGGACCCGTGACAGTATCTGCGATGAACCTAACATTTTGAAATGGAAGGGCTTCACATTTCCAAAAGATAGATTTCCCAAAAACCAGGTAACCATCTATATATGCAGATTTGAACAGAGTCACTTTGGAAAGATGTGCTTCCTACAAAGAAAGCAATTATACACAAGGCTAAAATGAATAATGGGAACTGGGAAAGGCCATTAAGCCTTTCAAGATCTCGACTGATCTTCAAACCACAGTGCCATTTTTTTTGCACTTTTCCCTTACTCCTCAGTCCCCTGTTGATTTCTCCTTAACAAACTTAATGACTGAGCTTCTAATACCCTCTAGGGTAGAGAATTCCAAAGAGTCACCATCTGCTGGACGAAGATATTTTGCCTGATTTTAGTCTGCCCCTTATTCAGAGACTGGCAGCTCTGATTTTAGAGTCCTCGGCCAGGGGAAATACTCTTCCTGCACAAACCCTATCCAATCCTGTAAGCATTTTGTATGCTTCAATGAGGTCACCGCTCATTCTTCTAAGGTCTAGAGAAAATGAACCTAATCTACTCAATCTCTCCTCATGCACCAAATCCATCCATTCCAGGTCTGGTGACACTTCGTTGAACTACCTTTTTGCAGAGTATATCTTTATTAGTAAAGGAGTCCAAAACTACATGCAATACACCAGGAGCTGTCTCACCCAGGTCTAACGTAATTGCAACAGGATCTCTCATTGACTGCACTGAAATCCTCTCATAACCATGGTTATAATATCAATAGCCTTTCTGATCGCTTGCTTCACCTGCAGTTGGCTCTCAGTGACTTGTGTCTTGTACACAAGTACTGATTTCCTTTGTACATCAAAGGATGTCACCATTAAAGCAAAGGCGCAACTTCCCCATTCTGATCATCTGAGTTCCCATTTTTCCGCCTTCTATTTCATCGATTGTGTTTATCATTCAGCTTGCCCATTTCCACTTGAAGCCCCCTTACATTCCATTTCCTAGTCATAACCTAACTTGGTTTTATATATTCAGTCAACTTGGAAAAAGTTTTTTCCTCCCCTAGGCCAAAACATCAATATGGTATGTTAACCTGAGAACAATCTGTTTAATCCCACTTGTGCCTTCTATCCAGGTAAGCTGTTCTTTCAAGCACATATTACCTCTCAATACTAACCTGATCGATTAACCCCCAGCATAGGTCTTTATCCAAAGCTTCTGAAAATCCGAGCACATCACATCAATGGTTTATTCCTCATCAATTCAATATTCACCTCTTCAAAGAGCTCTGGTATAGTAGTCAAATACCACTTCCCTTCATAAATCCATGCTGACTCTGATCAAGCCTGTTACCCTTCTAAAGGTGTTCTGTCGTTACACCTTTTTTTTTAAAAAAACAGATTTTAGCATTTGTCCTGCCTAGGCAAGGTGTTGCTCAGAGTAAAGCCCAGATCACAGCCTCAAACTGTGCTCATGACAAGCTGAGAGCTCGGAGCTGGAAGCAGAATGAATAAAAATAAACTTTAAAATCCTCAACGCTGTGTTATAAATAACCAGAATGATGTAATAACTTCTCTACTAGGATGCAAGCAATCATCTCCTGGCATAATGTGGCAATGATATTTACAGCACTCCACCATATAACATAAATGCTTCTTGTTTAATAAAACTTTTATCAAGTTCCTTCCATCCTTACTCTAACGTAGAGCCTTATTTAAACCACAGTGGGTATTTAGCACAAATACAAGACCACGTTCAATTGAGGGAATGAGAAGCATATAAGGTGAACTGACCATAAGAAAGAGGAGCAGATTCAGGCCATTTGGCCCATCAAGTTTTCTTTGCCATTTCATCACAACTGATGCAATTTCTCTCAGCCCCAATCTCCTGCCTTCTCCCCATGCCCTGACCAATCAAGAATCTGTCAACCAACTGAGATTTAATAATTTGTTTCTTGCATTCATTACATCTTAATTAGAAGGAAAATAATCTTTTGAAAGAAGCATTACCATCAGTGACACTAAACTTGCAAATATTGCATGGTTGCTGTTATATCCAAAACCTTAACTGCCCTCCCCAGCCACTCTATTACTCGTCTCTCAGTCTCTATCCTTTCCCTGGGCTTCTCTCTGTTCTCACTCCCTCCCCACTTTCTCTGCTTTGCTGCAAGCTCACTGCCTTTCCCTGCTCCTCTCTACGAGCACCGTCTGCCCACTGAGACTCCGCGTCATTTTTAAATTGTCAGAATGGCTAATTCATGTCGGAGGTGATCGTACACAAGATTCCGAGTACAGCAGTCTCCTTACTTGAGCCCCAAATCATCTTGCATTGATTGTCTCTGGTTTTACACTCCCCATTGAAACAGCGGCCCTGCAGGACAAAAGACACCCTTGGATTACTGAGGACTGAACTGTGACAGGCAGAAACACAGGAATGTATGAAGAATGAGACCCACTCACCTGGTTCATGTCACAAGCATACCCGTCCTGCTTGTGAAGGTTAGGAGGGCACTGGAATAAACAGACAAATCACCTTAATTAAAATGTAACCATGAGCAAGGAAGAAAGGACCATTATTCATTCTGCCTCACTGCAGAATGGAACACACTGAAACAGGAGCAGGAGTAGCCCCTCAAGACTGCCCCAGTCCAATATGGACAGAGCCCTCCCTCTCCAGCATTGAGCACATCAACATGGACGACTGTCACAGGAAAGCAGCATCAAGAGGACCCTCACCACCTAGGCCACATTCTCTTTATGCTGTTGCCAACAGGAAGGTGGTACAGAAGTCTCAGGACCCACACCACCAGGCTCAGGAACCATCAGGGTCTTGAACTGGGGGAATAACTTCACTCATCCCATCACTGAAATGTTCCCACAATCTATGGACTCACGTTCAAGGACTCTTCATCTCATGCTCGTGATTATTATTGTTTATTTATTTATTACTACTGTTTTTTCCTTTCTTTTTGTACTTGCACAATTTCTTGTCTTTTGCACAGTTTGTCCATCCTATTGGGTGCGGTCTTTCATCCATTCTATTGTGTTTCTTCTATTTACTGTGAATGCCCACAAGAAAGTGAATCTCAGGACTGCATGCGGTGGTGACATGTGTGTGCTTTGATAATAAATTTACTTTGAACTTTGATCTGCTTCACCTCCTCTGTATTAGACACCCTCAGTCCTCAAAAACCTAATCTTTTAACCATTTACCTACCTCTGCTGCACATACTTTTAAGCTTTCTTGGGGGAGGGGCACCCCTGTGTGGAGAAATTTTGGTTTTAAATGACAGGCCTCTTACTTGCTTGAGACTCTCTCACTATGGAAACATCTTGACATCCACCCTCTCAGGGCCTCTTTTGTGGCACACTATGCATCTGGTCAAAATCTGGTCAAATAAAACTCCACAGGGATGAGGTGGCACGTAGCCTCCAGTTGTGTCAAGCCATGATTTTGGAATTGTGCAAATCAATAACCCAAGGTTGTGGCAGTGGGAGGAAACTTTAAATCTGCTGGCAACAGGATCACATTTGTGAATCAAGGGGGGTTAGTTCCGCTGATTGTTTTTCTGCTGAAATAATGATTAATAGACAGGGTTCAACTTTGGAGAAACCTTTCTTTGCGTGGCAAGATAAAGGAGCAAACACTGGCCCTTCTTCTTAGCTGGCCTGGAGGCAGTGATAGCAGGAGTTAAAGAGTTAAATCACAAGGGCTGGTTGTGTACAGTGTGTTTGTATTTCCCTCAATAGTCAAATCTCCAATTGAAGTTCTTGAGGTGAATGGGCATTGGTAGGAGAGACAGGAGAAAACAGAGCAAAGGAAATAATTACAAACACAAGCCTTCCAGGTTTGGGGAGACAGTGTCATTGAGTCGTACAGCAGGGAAACTGGCCCTCTGGCCCACTGTGTCCATGCAGAGGTCTGTGAAATGTAATCCTATTTTCCAGCAGTCGGCCCACATAGCTTTCTACACTACAGTGATCCAACAACACTTCGGAACTGGGATGGGCATATACATCTTTGTAAATCCAGGTCCTGAATTCTCGACTTATGAGTGAAAATAATTCAAAGACCTGCATTTGTCACAAGTGCATTGAAAGACTTGGGAAATTCTTCCTCAAATCATCCTAAGCCTCTACCCCCTTAATTTAAATCTCCACCATCTGGTTGTAAAATACGTCTGCCAAGTGGAAAAGTTCCTCACTGTGGACCGGGGAGAAAGGTGCGGAACATCATGGAATATGCTACACAATCAGAATCAGCTTTATTATTACTGACTTATATCATGACATGTTGTTTTGTGGCATCAGTACGGTGCAAAACAAAAAAAAACCCAGTCAGTTTCTGTAAAAAAATAAATTGTGCAAAAGCCCCTGTCCTACCACACTCCTCCGGGTCCCTGCTCTTCACTCCAATGGACAACACGTACCTGGCCTGAGTCTCCAGTGCAGTACTCTGGTATATCACAATCATTCACAGGATCTCGGCAGTCGTAACCTCGCTTCAGGAACTGAGGACCAGAGCACAGAACATCAAGTTACTTACTGGCCTTGGACAGCACCGAAGCACGCTCAATAAAAACAGTCTGCTCACACTGAGGTTTGTGGGGGATTACTCAGCACAATCACTCTCATATTCTGCACACTGAAATATTACGGCTGTACTTCAAAAGGCAGTGCTTTAGGATATTTTGCATAAAAGGAAGACCTTAATGACTGTCTCACAGCACTTGTAATGAATCCACTTCTGGTGCTGAATGTGCTAAATGATGTGGGAATTTTACAATATCATATTAAATTAGGTTATTATTGACACGTGTACTGAGGTACACTGAACAACTTGATTTGCATGTCATCTGTACATCACATCAATACACTGAGTTATTACCAGGGAAATGCAATCACAGAGTGCAGAATAAAGTGTTACAGTGACTGAGAAAGTGCAGTTCAGGAAGACGTTAAGTTGCAAGGTCATATTGGTAAACACAGGAGATTCTGCAGATGCTGAAAATCTAGTGCAGCACACAAAATGCTGAAGGAATTCAGCAGACAAGCAGCATGTATGGAGAAGAACAGTTGACGATCTGAGTTGAAACCCTACTCATAATGAGAACTGGTAGATTTTGAGGTCAAAATTCATACTAGTGAACTACTCAGTGGTCTTGTAACAGCAGGAGGGAAGCTGTCCTCGAGCCTGGTAGAATGAGCTTTCAGGATTTATTAAGTGACCAGACCTGAAGTTTTACCCCCAGGAATAAACATTCATAGTAGTTAACAATTCACACACCCAGATTAATAGTGTGCCTTCTTTTAACTACCGACTGCAGTGGCAGCCATGCTTTCAGACACACCTAGATATCCCTTCCCAAACCTTTGCCTCCATCTTCAAGGTTCTCCCTCAAGTCTTCCTGTTTGACATGGCCTTTGGTCGCATGACCCTTTCTCCGCTTATGTAGACCAGGCAGACAGTTCAGATTTCCTTTCAGCCCATGAAGATGACACCAGCTCACAGGACAAAACCACTCTCCCACTAATCAACTCACCCATCTCTCCCCAGATTCTCCCACTGGTTCACCTACACACTGGGGGCAATATAAACAGTCAATTAACCTGCCAACCTGCCCAGCTTCGAGACGTGGGAGGAAACCCACACAGTCACAGCGAGAAATGGAACTGTTCAGACCACACCAGAGGTCAGAAATGAACCAAGGTCTCTCAGCTCTACAAGCGGCACCGAAGTGCAACTTGGCATCTGAAGTGTTTTCGGAGCACCAGCTATGTTAAAAATGCTCTTAAAAAAACTAAGTCATTTATGTTCAACGGCTGTTTTTTAATTCTGTGATCCTGTGTGTCACAAGTCACATATACCTCTTCTGTTTAAAGGTTTACATCAATGGGGCATCGTCATGAGCTTCAGAGCTACACAAGCCAGCAACTGGATGGAGATCACTGTTGCAACATAGGAACACTTGACACTACAATGTCCTGAATTCTAGAATGGGGCTGTCCCATGAAACTGCAGTGATAAGGGCCAAAAACTTCCTTGGATCAATTCTGACCCAGCACCAGAACTCTACTGTGACCATAGAGTACAGCAGCAAAATTAGATTATTCACCCCATCAACCAAGACTGATTTATTATCCTTCTCAACCCCATTCTCCTGATTTCTCCCTTTGAACTTTGACACCCTTGCTAATCAACCTTCGCTTTAAACATACTCAATGACTTGGCCTACTCAGCTGTCTGTGGCTATGAATTCCACAGATCCATCACCCTCTCACCAAAGAAATTCCTCCTCATCTCTGTTCTAAAGGGATCTCCTTCTATTCTGAGTCTGTGCTAAAGGGACCTAGACTCCCCCACTATTGGAAACACCTTCTCCATGTCCACTCTAAGCGTTTCAATATTCGGTAGTTTTCAATGAGATTTCCCTCATTCTTCTAAACTCCAGCAAGTACAGGCCCAGAGCCATCAAAAGCTGCTCAGACATTAACCTTTTCATTCTTGGAATCATTGTTGCAAAACTCTTCTGGACCCTCTTTAATGCCAGCACATCCTTCCTTAGATTACAGATCCAAAATTGCTCACAATGCTCCAGATGCAGTCTGACCAACACCTTAGTAAGGCTCAGAATTATATCCTTGCTTTTATATTCTAGTCCTCTCAAGTTTTCCTTCCTTACCAAGGACTCAACCTACAAATGAGAGAATATTCTCAAGGAATGATGATTGGTGACAGCTCCAAAGCAAATGGATACCACAGAGAATGCGTAGCACACAGGTCAGCTGTTTGAGCTATCACCTCAGAGTGACAGAAACCCTACGTGTTCTACTTGAGACCTGCTGGATCTCTGGTTTCCTCCCACATCACAAAGGCATACAGGGTGGTGGGTTAACTGGCAGCCGTAAATTTCCCCCAGTTATGTAGACGATTCTTGGAATCCGAGGGAAGTTTTGGCAATGTGGAGAAAATACGATGAAATTAGTTCTAAGTTCAAAGTAAGTTTATTATCAAATTACATAGATGCCGAGATTCAATTTCTTGTGGGCATACACAGTAAATCTAAGGAACACAATAGAATCAATGAAAGACCGCACCCAACAGGACAGACAAACAACCAGTGAGCAAAAGACAACAAATACCAAACAAAAGTAAGCAATGAATATCAAGAGTATGAAATGAACAGATCTTGAAAGTGAGTCCAGCCAGAAGAGACCATGGCCAGGATGGCGGGGGCCCTCGATGATGGATGCTGCTTTCCAGCAACAGTGCTCTATGGTGGGGATGGCTTTACCCATGATGGACTGGGCCACACCCGCTACGTTTTTTGTAGGATTTTCCGTTCAAAGGCATTGGTGTTTCCGTAACAGGCCGTGATGCAACCAATCAATATATTCTTCACTCAATCAATATATTCTTCACTACATGTCTATAAAAGTTTGTCAAAGTTTTAGATACCATGCTGAAATTTTGCAAACTTCTAAGGAAGCAGAGGTGTTGCTGTGCTTTTTTTCATAACTGCACTTAAGTGCTGGACAGATCTTTTAAATTGTAACACCGTAGAATTTAAAGTTGCTGACTCTCCCCACCTCTGAACTTCCAATGAGGAGTGGCTCATGGACCTTCAATTTCTTCCTCTTAAAGTCAATAATCCACTTGCTAGTCTTGTTGACACTGAATGAGACGTTGTCGTTATGGCATCACTCGATCAGATTTTCAATCTCCCTCCTATATGCTAATTTGTTACCACCTTTGATTTGGTCAACGACAGTGGTGTTGTTAGCAAACTTAAGAACGGCATTAGAGCTGTGCTCAATCTCACAGCCATAAGTGTAAAGCGAGTAGAGCAGGGGGCTGAGCACACAGCCTTGTGATGCACCTGTGCTGATGAAAATTGTGGAGGAGATATTGCTGCCAATCCAAACTGACTGGGGTCTGCAAGTGAGGAAATTGAGGATCCAATTGCACAATGAGGTATTGAGGCCAAGGCCTTGAAGCTTATTAATTAGTTCTGAGGGAGGACAGAACAGGTGTCCCCCGTTTTTCGAACGTTTGCTTTACGACACCTTGCTGTTATGAAAGACCTACATTAGTTATCTGTTTTTGCTAACAGAAAGTGTTTTCACTGTTAAAGGCAGCATACAAAAAAGGCAGTGCGCACCCCGAGAAGCCAAGCTCCTCCCCCGGAACTGCATTCTAGCCGCCATTGCTTAAACACGTGCCTGTGAGCATCTGTGCTTTATGTCGATTTATTTTGTGCATCCGTTAGCAAGATGAGTTCTAAGGTATCGGAAAAGCTTAAAAGAGCTCGTAAGGGTGTTACACTTAGCGTAAAACTAGACATAATTAGATAGATAGATAGATAGATACTTTATTCATCCCCATGGGGAAATTCAACTTTTTTTTCCAATGTCCCATACACTTGTTGTAGCAAAACTAATTACATACAATACTTAACTCAGTAAAAAGTATGATATGCATCTAAATCACTATCTCAAAAAGCATTAATAATAGCTTTTAAAAAGTTCTTAAGTCCTGGCGGTTGAATTGTAAAGCCTAATGGCATTGGGGAGTATTGACCTCTTCATCCTGTCTGAGGAACATTGCATCGATAGTAACCTGTCGCTGAAACTGCTTCTCTGTCTCTGGATGGTGCTATGTAGAGGATGTTCAGAGTTTTCCATAATAGCCTACGAAGTAAGGACATAGTGAGTTTGACTAAAGGTTTGTGGAAGTTGATGAAAATGATGTTGAAGAGGTTTTGGCATCCTATGACCAAGAACTGACAGATGAAGAGCTGATGCAATTGCAAGAGGAAAGGATAACAATCGAAACTGAACACAGTAGCGAACGACCCGAAAGTGATGTCGTCCAGGAACTGAACATGAAGCAATTGCTTGAGATTTTCGCTGTGATTGACAACACTGCAATGATTGCAGGGAAGTATGACTTTAATTTTGAAAGGGTATGTAGGCTTAGGTCATATTTGCAGGATGGTTTGAGTGCTTACAAAGAACTGTATGATAGAAAAATGAGTGAGGCTAAGCAGTCAAGCATACTGTCGTTTTTCAAGCCTTCCACATCAGCCACAGCAGATGACGAATCTCGACCTTCGACATCGAGGCAGGCAGACATAGAAGAAGGTGACCTGCCTGCCCTGATGGAAGCAGATGACGATCAGATGACACCCCAGTCTCCCACCACACCAACCTCCGCCGACTCAGCCTAACACACCATCATCAGTGTGCTCGCTGTCTTCCCGATTCCGGTAAGTGAAACTACACTGTACATACGTTATTTCTACTTTATATAGGCTGTGTATTTATCATATCATTCCTACTTTTACTATATGTTACTGTTATTTTAGGTTTTATGTGTTATTTGGCATGATTTGGTAGGTTACTTTTTGGGTCTGCAATCGCTCACAGATTTTTCCCATATAAATAAATGGTAATTGCTTCTTCACTTTACGACATTCCAGCTTACGAACCATTTCATAGAAACGCTCTACCTTCAGATAGCAGGGGAAATCTGAATTGAATGTTGATAAAGAGCATCTTGATATATGCATCTTTGCTGTCCAGATGTTCCTGGGTCGAATGAAGAGTCAATGAAATGGCACCTGCTGTGTGCAATTTGTGCTGGTAGGCGAATTGGAGCAGATCCAAGTAACTTCTCAGAAAGGAGTGATATGTTTCATTACCAGTCTCTCAAAACATCATAGTGGATGTAAGTGCTACTGGACGATAGTCATTAATGGAGGTTATCACATTCTTGTGAGGCACCAGTATAATTGAAGCCTGTTTGAAGCAGGTGGGTAACTCAGACTGCTGAAGCAAGAGGTTAAAGATATCGATGAACACTCCAGCCAGTTGATCAGCACAGGTCTTCAGTACTCGACCAGGTACCCCACCTGGGCTAGATGCTTTCTGTGGGCTCACTCTCCTAAAGGATGCTCTCACGTTGGCCTCAGAGACTGAAATCACAGGTTCATTAAGGGCTGTGGGAGTTAGTGGTGGTTTTTCCACGATTTGACAGTCAAAGCAAGCACCGAAAGTGTTGAGATCATCTGGAAGTGAAGCCCTGTTGTCACCTATGTCACTTTGTAAGAGGTGACAGCATTCAAACCTGCCTGTAAGATGGCTTTCTGGAGATCATATCTGGACTTCTTGTATCTTACTTGTCACCAGACCTGAATGACTCCGATCTGACCTTCAGCAGAATGAGAATCTCATGGTTGATCCAGGGCTTCTGGTTGGGGAAGACTCTGAATGATTTAGTGGGACACACTTGTCCATGACTGTTGTTATAAAGTCCACGACAACCATGGTGTATTCATTTACATCCTCTAATGAGTCACTGAACACGGCCCAATCCACTAGTTTGAAGCAATCATACAGCTGCTCCTCTACCTCCTGCACCCACCTCTTTATTGTCCTGATCTCTGCAGCCTTGCTCTGTAGCCTCTGCCTGTATACAGGTAGGAGAAGGACAGACAAGTGATCAGATTTTCTGGGCATGGAATGATAGGCATTCCTTACCGTAGTATAGGAAGGGTCTAGTGTGTTGGGACCCCTGGGGAGAGGAGATTTCATTCCTTTGAGTTTCGGCCTGGCTCGGAGTCCACTCCTCCTCTCTCGCTTCTGACCAAGGAGATGCACCTTCATCCATGTAAAGGCGCTGTATTTTTTATGTTTGAGAATTAAATATGCCGAATCCTTCAGAGGATCGCGAAAGCGCCGGTTCATTAAGACGGTTCAGAGGTACATTGATCAGTGTAAATGGGCAGCTGATGACTTGGAGCACACGCGCACGTACACAAATACTCGTTACCACAACCGGGGAGGGGGTCGTCGGACTTGCCCCGTGGAGCTCCCCCCAGGAGGCCCGCGCAGCTTCACGAGGTTACACGGCACCGGCTAATCCACTACCTGGCAAGTGTGATTGCAGCAGGGTCCATCACTGCAGTGGGCACCATTGGCAAGTGAGCACTTCTTACAACAGGTCCCGAAGCACTCCTGGGGGAGGGAACAGAGACAAGGGAGAGTCACACCCGGCTCTGATACTGAAGGTGGACATTATGCAGCAACAACATAGCATGCCAGCGTCCATGATTCACAAGTAACTCTTCCTATTGTCCTATTACCTTTTCCCTCACCTGTTTATCTCACTTCCTCTTCATGTATTTGAACCACTCCAAGGAGATTTCCTCTGCATTCCCAAAATATTACTTTTCCTGCACATATGATTCCTTCGTTCTACCTAACAATAAAGTCCTCTAGTGTGCTATCTGAACACACACTGTGTGGCTTTCAGCAGCCCAGTGTACTGGACAAGTCTTGCCTGCCCACCCTGTACAGGAAAAAGCTCAGATAAAAAGAAACACTAAGAAACACATTCAAACACGGGTTCTCCCACTTGGCCACCCATCCGTGGACTGGAACAGCTCCCCGTCAGACCAGTAACGTGGATCACAATTACTTCAGCATTTTGGAAGGGGGACAAGATTTTTTCTCATTTGGTTTGCAGGAGTCAAGTACTTAAGTGTTAAGAAATCATTGGATGCGGTGGGGGGCGGGGCGTTGACACTGTGGGAGAACAAGCAGCAAATGGGCATCTACTAAAGTTAAGGGAGTCATTTACTTATGATGCCATCCTCCAGTAGCAGGGAACCACGGGTTCTGTGAGGTACAGTTGTCATTGACCAGACTGCCAGCCAGGAATAACCTGGTTTTTCACATTGCCCAACATCGCCAACTCTACCATCAGTCTTGCCATCTTCACACCCTCCATCTGGGGGGGGGGGGGGTCAGGGCAGCTGAAACATAAAGCAGACCTCAACAATCAGAAGCAAGGAAAGAGATGCACACTCTGTACCTACCATTCGCAGTCCGCAGTCACATTCTTCCCCGGACTCCACGTATCCATTGCCACACTCTGTGGTTTCATAGAGCTGCAACAACAGCAGGAGAGAAGTTACACGGTTATCACTCTGCTTATAATCAAGAACAGATACTGGATTCTTGGGCAGGTGTGCCTCCCCCACCTGAGCTGACTGTAACACCTTCTCCATTACCTGACAGAGTTTTAGTCCTAATTTCTTTCAGTCCACACAAGACCTTCCAAAGTCTTGTGCTTCACGTGCACTAGTATTTGGCATAATTCTGGGCCCCAAACAGTCCTTCCGGGTGAGGAAACACTTCATCTACGAGTCTGCTGGGGTCGTGTACTGTGTCCAGTGCTCCCGATGCGGCCTCCTCTACACTGGTGAGACCTGTCGTAAATTGGGGACCGCTTCGTTAAGCACCTCCGCTCAGACCACAAAAAGTGGAACTTCCCGCTGGCCAAACATTTTAATTCCAATTCTCAATCCAACATGTTGGTCCATGGCCTCCTCTCGTGCCACAATGAGGCCACCCTCAGGGTGGAGGGGTAACACCTTATATTCCATCAGGGTAGCCTCCAAACTAATGGCATGAATATCAATATCTTCTTCCAATAAAAAAAAAGATAATTCTCCTTCCCCTCTTCTTCTATTCCCCACTCTAGCCTCTTACATCTTCTTACCTGCTCATCACCTCCCCCTGGGTCCTCTTCTCCTATAGTCCATTCTCATCTCCCATCAGATTCCTTCCTCTCCAGCCCTTTACCTTTCCTACCCACCTGGCTTCCCCTATCACCTTCTAGCTGTCCTCCTTCTCTCCCCCCACCTTTTTATTTGGTGCCTTTCCCCTTCCTTTCCAGTCCTGAAGAAGGGTCTCCACCTGAAACGTCAATTGCTTATTTCTTTCCATTGATGCTGTCTGACCTGCTGAGTTCCTCCAGCATCTTGAGAGTGTTGCTTTGGATTTCCAGCATCTGGAGAAGCTCTTGTGTTTAGGATAATAACTAGCTGGGTCTCAGTAGGCTGAATCATCTATTTTTGTGCTGTATCTTTCTATGACTCTGCAGTCCACATGCTAAGTCCCCAAATACAATTACTGATTGATTTGTTTTCCTTAGTAATCCAATGACTTATTGTATACATGAAATTCTAAGCCCACAACTGTAACTATTTTACGGGCTGGGTTGAACTGGGGCAGGTCACCTGACAATAGTTTGGACCATATCTGGGAACCCCTGCTACCAGCTTGCTTCAGGGAGCGGGCACGCACCCAGATGGAGATTGAGCACTCGTGGCTCTAAAATCACCAAGACCCTGCCCACTTCCGCAGATTACCAGAAACTCCAGGACACAACCACAGTACTCCAAGATATACCAAGGAAACAAGAATAAAGAGACAGGAAAACGAGGCTTAGAATCATTGATTTCTGTAAGGATAACAATTGTTTTGGTGCGTTTTGTTTTCATTTTATCAGTAATTCATTTAAAAGTAAGGTTTGGTTGCAAGAGAAGTAAGATAATGAATTTACTACACCATAGATTAGCGTGAAAGATTTAAGAATATATAACCACATCCTGTTGTTTCACAGTTCAGGAAAAGGAAGAAAAGGAAGACAACACAAGAAATGCTGTTTACACGCACATTTGATAAGACTCATAGAGCCATGAAGACATGCAGTACACAATCAGGCCCTTTGGTACCGTCATCCACCTATTTACACTAATCCCATTTTGTTCTCCCCACCTTCCCATCAACTTCCTCCCAAATTCTAGGACAGGAGGGGCAATTTACAAACCAACTACCTAGCAACCTGCTTGATTCGGGGATGCGGGAGGAAAACAGACCACCTCTAAGTAATCCATGCCTTCTCTGACAGAACATGCAAGCTCCATGGAGACAGTCAGGATCGAACCCGAGTTGCTGGAGCAATGAAGTACTAGATGAACCACTGTGCCTCCAATATATTCCAATGTACATCACTCACTTGGACTGTTTGTGTGAGAGAGAGTACACCGCTGCAGTTTTTGCTGTCACCTGCGTCAATAACTGGGAAATAAAGTTGGTGATTCTTGAAAGCATCACTCTGCTTATAATCAAGAACAGATATTGGATTCTTGGGCGGGTGTGCTTCCCCCACCTGAGATGACTGTAACACCTTCTCCAATACCTGACAGAGCTTTGGTCCTAATTTCTTTCACTGTCCACACAAGACCTTCCAAAGCCTTGTGCTTCACGTGCACTAGTATTTGGCATCATTTTTCACTGCTAAATGTTGCAAGATACAAATTCAAAAGGACGTTTGAACACTGTGAATTACAAAGTTGTGATGGTGAGATTTACGCCAAGGGATTAAAGTAAAAAATTAAAATATCTGTATTGCTGGTCATTGTGCATCCTCTTCCGAGCAACCCTGCGTAAGAGTTACGTTACAGGTTCTTTCAGATAAACTGCTGCATAATATCCAACAGCCTGACTCCAAGCAGCAATTGTAACTTCAGCAGAAGAATGTCCATAAGATTCTTTTATTCAGAAGAGTGAAAAATAGCATTTAAATCAGATACACCTGGCCAGTGACTTACCAAGAGAAAATGAACCAATGCAAGTTGTACTTTTATGGGTTACCTATTTTTTCCCCTCAGTAAAATACTGATTCCCTTCATTTAGTTGGGACACTATGCCACCTATTTGGGACAGGAGACTGTGCTGAACTAGTGTCATTTGTGTGCAGTTAGTTGTGTGGCCATTAGACACTACAAGGTGCTTGGAGTTTTTAAATAGCATCACTTGCATGTGTCTGTATTCAAAAAACAGTGATTTTTGTCACTGATAATTGGCAAGGAATAAACATTAAGGCAATTCAGAACTGATTTCCTCATTGAAGTTTCAAGCATTCAGTCTTGGAGATGCCAGAAACACTGAGGAGTAAAAATGAAATGATTGCACTCCTTCAGCAAGTTAGTAACTATGAAGAATTTGAAGATATGAACAATCATCTTGAATGCTGCAATAAAAATGAATACTTGCAGGATGCAATCATCAAAAGCATTACAGCAAGTCAGTCCATTATTTGCATTAAGTGTTTGCACTGATTTTGTTCATTTACAGTTAATCAAGAGAATACAACAGTGTACACTGGATGAATTCCTCCATCGATAACTATTAGGAACTATTACACAGTTTTACAGTACTGTAGTAGTATTGGCAGTGCACTAACTTGTTCTGTATGTCATTTAAATAAATAATTTATAACCCAGTTAAACATCAGTTTGTCTTTTTCTAAATATGGTTTTTAACTATTTCCATGAAACTTTGACTAATTGGGCCAAAATGTACTGGTCCCAATGTGTCCCAACTAACAGGAAATATAGTTTGCTTGTTCCTTAAAATCTGGTTCCTGGACATTCTGATCATTGGATCTTTAGTACACACGAACTTAGAAATATTAAAAACAAAATAAAGTTTTACTGAAACTGAGCCAAGTCTATTTATCATAATGGAAATTTCTCTGAAGCACAAGTCATTACCCACTGTCTATTCATGACATCACTGAAGGAAAGATTTTTAAATTTGCTGGGATATTTCTGAGCTTCCAGTTGCCGACTGCTTTTAGAACCCTGTCCCACTCCTGCTCTCACCTGTCTGTGACCTCCCACAGAAGTCTAATGTAAGCTTAAAGAAAAGTATCTCATAGAAACATAGAAAACCAACAGCACAATACAGGCCCTTCGGCCCACAATGCTGTGCCGAACATGTACTTACTTTAGAAATTATCTAGGGTTACCTATAGCCCTCTATTTTACTAAGCTCCATGTACCTATCCAGGAGTCTCTTAAAAGACCCTATTGTTTTGACCTCCACCACCATTGCCAGCAGCCCATTCTACACACTCACCACCCTCTGTGTAAAAAACTTACCCCTGACATCTCCTCTGTACCTACTTTCAAGCACCTTAAAACTGTGCCCTCTCGTGTTTGCCATTTCAGCTCCGGGAAAAAGCCTCTGACTATCCACATGATCAATGCCTCTCATCATCTTATACACCTCTATCAAGTCACCTCTCATCCTCCATCGCTCCAAGGAGAAAAAGCGAAGTTCACTCAACCTATTTCCATAAGGCATGCTCCCCAATCCAGACAGGGTGTAAATCTCCTCTGCACCCTTTCTATGAGGGGTGATTGATAAGTTTGTGGCCTAAGATAGAAGGAGTCAATTTTAGAAAAACTAGCACATTTATTTTTCAAAATAGTCCCCTCCTACATTTACACACTTAGTCCAGCAGTTGTGGAGCATATGGATCTTGGACCTCCAGAAAGAGTCCACAGCAGGGGTGACTGATAAGTTTGTGGCCTAAGGTAGAAGGAGATGAGTTACACAGCTCTTGTTACATGCACATGCAGTTCAACTCTTTAAGTGATTATGCAGAAAGTTTGAAGTTAATAACTCATCAGGGGTGATTGATAAGTTTGTGGCCCAAGTTAGAAGGAGGTAAGAGTTATTAACTTCAAACTTACTGCATAATCACTCTAAGAGTTGACCTGCATGTGCATGTAACAAGCAGCAACTTTGAGTGTCCTATGGTCTCGGACCCCAAGATCCCTCTGATCCTCCACATTGCCAAGAGTCTGACCATTAATACTGTATTCTGCCATCATATTTGACCTACCAAAATGAACCATTTCACACTTATCTGGGTTGAACTCCATTTGCCACTTCTCAGCCCCGTTCTGAATCCTATCAATGTCCCGCTGTAATTTCTGACAGCCCTCCACACTATCCACAACACCTCCAACCTTTGTGTCATCAGCAAATTTACTAACCCATCCCTCCACTTCCTCATCCATGTCATTCATAAAAATCATGAAGAGAAGGGGTCCCAGAACAGACCCGAGGCACACCACTGGTCACCGACTTCCATGCAGAGGATAATCCGTCTACAACCACTCTTTGCCTTCTGTGTGCAAGCCAATTCTGAATCCACAAAGCAAGGTCCCCTTGGATCCCATGCCTCCTTACTTTCTCAATAAGCCTTGCATGGGGTACCTTATCAAATGCCTTGCTAAAATCCATACACACTACATCTACGGCTGTACCTTCATCAATGTGTTTAGTCACATCCTCAAAAAATTCAATCAGGCTCGTAAGGCACAACTTGCCTTTGAAAAAGCCATGCTGACTATTCCTAATCATATTACGCCTCTCCAAATGTTCTTAAATCCTGCCTCTCGGGATCTTCTCCATCAACTTACCAACCACTGAAGTAAGACGATGCATGTAGGACACAATACTCGATCAACAACTTCCGATAATCTCACTTCCATCAGTGCTGTTGATGGTTTATCTTAACATCAACTCTGGTTTTCTCTTTCCACATTCACTGCCTGACCTGCTGGGCATTTCCCATTACTCTCTCTTTCAGGAACAGCCCTAACTTGCATTTCATAGCTTTAGTGTGCACCATTGTTTGTTTCTTCTCACTTTCTAGTTGCCCTCATTAACCTATCAACCAGTTCTGCAAATATTGGGATCACCCCGGACTCACCCGACTGGGAGATATTTCCATTGACTGCATCACCCTCCCTGCAACTTAAAACTTCCCCAGTTCTCATGAAGGGTCTTCAATCAGAAATATTGACTTTGTTTCTCTCTTCACTGATATTACCCAACTGTTGAATGTTTCCAGCACATTTTGTTTTACTTAAGAAAGAGATTACCTTAAGAGAGTAAGTTTCATTTGAGAGGCATATTCTCATCTTCTGTCCTGTAAATAAATAATCTTTCGGTGGTCAACAGGGGCTAATAAAAATGAAGTGACTGTCTGTAATATGGTATACACTTAACTCTTAGGGTAGATTTAGCACTTTACACAGATTACATTCATAGTGATTAGGCTCAAACAACCAAATCATTGGGTAGGTATGTTGATTCTAAATTAGTCTTCACTTGAGGCATCATAGGTCCAGAATCCCAGTTCAAACCTGACCTTGATTGTTAACTGTGTGGAGTTTGCATGCAACTTATGTAACTGTGTTGCTGGGCAGTGGGGTGGGGGAGAGGCGGAGTGAATCAAAAGAGATGTTTGTGATCGGGTGGAGACCAAAGTCATGAAGGTAACACAGTTGCTTCTAGTGACGTTTAGTGAACTGATGAATGAGGGCAGGTTGAGAGGTAAAGGGTCTGGAAGATATGACGAACAGCAGTAGTAGGAAACATGAGATACTGGAAAGGTCCATCAGGTCAGGCTGTACATCTCTACCGATGTTGAAGTTTGAGACAAAGACTGACTGATGGATTAATCTCGATCCTTGGAGTCAGCGAATCCTACCTTTGTTGGTCTGTTGAAGAGACAAGCTCCCCCACCTCTCTGTAGAAACTCTTTGTATTCCATTATGCTGCACCTGGAGAACTTACGGACATGGTAAAACCTGCAGGTGGTGAACAGCAAGAAGGGATGAGAACTCAAACAAACCAGACCCAGTGCCCAACTCTGCCCAATCAAGGCAAGACAATCAACAAAGTCAAATGCGTGCCTAGCAACGGGGTGAAAAGTTACCACAGGCAAAGGTGAAGTTACTATCAAACAGCCATGATCTGATCAGATAGGGGTGTAGTCTCGAGGGGCTGAAGGGCCTTCTCCTGATCCAAAATCATCTGACTGCACAGGTAACTCCAGGGTTGAGCCTGGTATTTCTGTGCCAGTTTGGGTTCAAATGTAAACTGCAGCCCCTCCATGGCTGACACAAATTGGAGCCCAACCCACACCCCTTCCCGACCCAATCTGATGCAGTTGCATTTGTACAATTGCTGGAAAAAGGAAGGTCCCTCACCCCTCCCAATCCTGATAAGCACCTACACCCGCTACCAACTCCCCCCTCAACCTCCCAACAATGGTACTGAGGTCAATATGAACCTCAGGCATCGGAAAGGCTCCCTGATCCTAGAGACAATTGGTAGGGTCAGGGCTGAGTGAGAGTGTGGCAGGGTAGGGGGTGACAAGGGTGGGTGCAGACAGAACTGAGGGAGCAGTGTGGCAGGGGCAGGGCTGAAGGAGAGAATATGATGGGGGTTGGCGATGGTGCTGGGAGCTGCCACTACAGCTCAATCATGGATGTTTCTCCAAAGAACAGTGGGAGTTGGGATCACCATCGACTGTCTGCAAAGGTTAAGGATTTATGGGGACAATCAAATAAGGAGCTGAGGGAGGAAGGAATCGAATGACATGCTGGCACAGTTAGGATAAGAAACACAAACACTGACATTTCTCAGTGGGGCTGAATGGCCTCTCACTGTACTATTTCATCTTAGGGCTTGGGCAGAGTGATGGCTTTCCATCCATAGAAACTAACCCAAGAGTTCTGCCTGTTGGTGTATGCAATTCTTTATCCAGAGCGGACTCTGTGGATTTTCACTAACTAGTGACTGAATTAAATACATTAGTGCATAAGGAATTGCTGTGGGACATTCTCAAAACATTGGCACTCTCACTGCCCCCCCCCAGAGTGGCCTCCCATGGATTGGCTAGACTGAAGCCCCTTGTGTTGAGGTTCAGAGACTCCCCCAGGCTGAGGGTGCTCCTGTTTGCAGTAGAAACAACAGAAGCCTCTCAGCCTCACTGTATCTCTGAAGGGGTCTGGACTTGGTTTGAAATCTACAAAGCTTTTCAAACCAAATGTTCTAAACCACCAAAACTCTTCTTCCTCTCAAAGGGTCACTGGTGGCACACTCAAAGAGCCAGGACTGTCCCTTTGAACGAACAAGAACACACACACACACACTTCCCTTTTGCTCCATTTGCCACTTTCCATCCATCACTGCTCCCCATCCCAGAGTTACACATCATGGAAACATGAGGGACTTGTCCATGCCTACCCGAGCTAGCCCCATGTGCCCACATTTGGCCCACATCCCTCTAAACCTTTCCAGTCTGTCTGTCAACTGTACCCACCTCTACAACTTTCTCTGCCAATTCATTCCACCAGCCCACCACCCCCTTGCATGAAAGAGTTGCCCCTCAGATCCACTTAAATTTTCTGCCTCCCTCCTAAACCCATGCCCTCTAGCTTCCATCTTAGCTGTGTCCCTCATGATTTTATAAACTTCTACAAGGTTACTCCTCACTCTCCATCATTCCAGTGAAAAGACGTCTTTCTTGTAACTCAAGTCCTCCAGCCCTGGCAACATGAAGATTTTCTGCACCCTCTCCAATTTAATCAGGTTGTTCATTTAGAATGGCGACCAGAAATGCACACAATACACTGGGTGCAGTCTCAGAAACCTCTTGTACATCTGTGTCCTAACTCTTGTATTCAGTGCCCCAACCACTGAGGGAATGTGTGCCTTCTCTTCAGCTTTTTACTAGAGAGGGGAGTCCAGCTGTTAGTTCTGTGAGGCAGATAACCCCATCCCTGATGCCACCTCCACCAACGCACACAGTACACCCACTGCCAAGCATTCCCTCCGGCCCACTTACCGCCCCCCTCATCCCTGCCTCAAGACCACTAACCATCCCCCAATGCCTCTGCAACCCCTGTCCCTTTAAAACTCTATGCCACCTCCCTCTCTCCTGACACCCATCTTTTCTCGCATCCCTGCTCCCCAGTCCTCTCTGCCCCACTCACATCATCTCTAGATGGACTGATGGACAGACCATGCACAGGAACCCTGGCTCTGTGTGTGTGTGGGTCTGTGTGTCTGTTCTCACTCCGGCCCATCTGTCCTCGTCAACCAAACACCCCTCTCCCCAACCAGTCTGGGCTTTAAATATTTCTGTTCTGACAGTGCATGATCACTACAGTTCAACAGGACCCTACCCCGTGTCTTCCATGATGCATCCCGCCCAGGAGCCTGGACACTCGCATTCCTCTGAAAAAGAAAAAAAACACACGATGCAGTCAGTTGGCAGGCTCCGGGCCTCCTCCCCTCTCACTGGGGCCCCAATAGGTGGCCAGTGATCCAGCAAATGTAATGGTGGTAGGTTGACACTAATGGAGAGTCCTGGGATAAACACATCCCCAAAATCCTCTCTCAATCCCAGGCCCGGAGAACACACTCCTGCCCCAGAACCTGATCACAGCCTCTCAGGGGTTCTCCTGTCATTGATTTACACAGCCACTAGTCCAGTGCGGTGTTTTGATGTGGCTCTGATAAGTAAGAGGCTTACTGTTGCTATAGGCCGGAAGCCCTCACCCCATACCCCAATAATGTGCAGCTGCAGTGGGGTAACCGACCCCTGTGGATCGCCCCGGATGTGTAGATGAGTGAGGAATTCAGGGTGGGTGGGGGTGAACTGTTGCAAATGAGAGGTAAGTAGCGGGAGAACGAACATAAGGCAGGAACAGGCCCTGTGGATGCACTACCACACCCAAGAGTATGACCATTCCCCCAGGAATCAGAATCCATCCTACTCTTACTGAGAGCTTGCTAATCAGCTTCACTTCAGGAACAATTGCACGAACAACATTAACGGCACTTACTTTTTCTCTTGGACTCGGACTCCCACTGTATACCCAAATTTTGTGCAAGACTCTGCCCGAGTACAACAGTGGTCAACCACATTGGTCCAAACTGGATTGGAAAGATTAAAACATAGACAGTTCTAATTAGTTACGCAGACATCAGACTGTAAGAGATGTCAGTGAAAACAGCCTTTCACTGGCTCACACTAACTATAAATAAAGTAGGTCAAATACGAACAGTTTTCACCAGGACCTCAAAGATACAAATGCAAAATATCTGAAATAAAAAGCATCAAGGGATGGAAACACTCAGCAAGTCAGACAGATTCTGAGCACAGCGAAACAGGGCTTTCACCTTGTCTGCCCTTCCTGGAAGCTGTTTGACCTCTTGAGTGTTTCCAGTACAAAAACGTACTTGTCTGGGTGACATAAGTTGAGGATCTTTGTTTCATTAAAATGTCTATTTGAAATAAATCTGCATTGAAATAAACACAATCTTTTTGAGAAGGCTGTGTCCCCAGAAAATGGGCTACATTGAGTTTCCATAATGTGAAGCTATATGTGGCAAAAAAAAGCATGTCAAAAATATTGTCTTGATTTATCTATGATTTTGCATGTATTCCATGAAGGGGAATTTTATTCTGTATTTCAGATTTTTGGGCAATGAGTTGAGAAATCTAGGAAGCATACATAGTTCCATTACCCAAATGGCCATAATGCATGCACATTCAGTATTAAATGCAAATTAAGGGGACAAAAGTGTGGATGTCCAAACTTAAGAACAAGAGTCAGGCATTGGAAAAATAGCATTGATTTAAGATTAGTCTTAGTGATGGTTGACACGGATTTGGTGAGATGAGGAGGGCTGTTTTCTTCCTGTACCTCCCCGTGACTCCACAACTTTAATGCATCAGTGGGTGATCTTCGATGGAAGAGGTTGAGAGAAAGATGGGAGAGGTGAGGTGGGAGAATAATGGGTTGAAAATGGAGGTAGAGCCTAGGATGCTGGGTCATTAACAGATACAAAATGAGTAGTGCTAATATTAAATGAGTTGGTTAATATTATACAGAAAGCCATTGGTTCCAATTCATGGACAACAGGAAAGGAAAATTGTGGAGGGTCTTACCTCATTCACTCCTACTCCTCGAGTCAGTGAGCAAACCCCTCCGAAGAACGCCATGCTGCTCATGCTGCTCCTAAAGGTGGTGCCTCTGCGAAAACAAATCCAGCAAGCCGGAAACAACGGCAAGTGTTAAATGCAGATAGTGGGTGGATGGGAGAGTAGAAAACAGGCGCTCCACAGAAATAGGTAGGTCTACACAGTACAGCCCACGACAGCCAATCCATGCACAGCCGCGGAGTGACATTCATACCCTCTTCCTGACCCCACCTCATCAGCAACACCTCCTTTGCAAATTTACCTACTTTCCCCTTAACATACCTACACTGTTCACCCCAGGCATTCTGTGTGGTCACTCACTGCTCAAAGGCCTGCACCCCGTCTCTAGGCTACGGTCTTTGTTAGCTGGGTGTTGCAGGGTCCCAAGCTGGGAGAACTGCTCCCAGTCACAGAGATATCCAGTCAGTCTAGCCTCCCTAGAGCAGGGTGCCTGACAATGTGTGGGAATGGATACAGTGGAGGTGCAGCGTTCAAGTTCCAAGGTCTTCAACTAACACTTCAGTGATGCCCCACTGCGGCAGTAAACAAAGTTAAAATTCAAATAATAAACTAACTTGTGGAGATGGGGAGGGGGAGGGGGAGAGACACCCCAGGCACAAACTTGACATGCTCATTGTGAATGGATTGTCCTCTGGGGCATCGGCTGACCCACAACGCAGCACCAAGAAGCAGAAAGAACCTCCTTCGCAGTAAAGTGACTACCCACTTCTTGGTACTGATGGGAACCAGCTGCCTTTGAGCGAGGGGTGTGTTCACGTTCACTCCAGCACCACTAGACACCCTGCAGACTCTCCCCACCACCCTTCACACCAAAAGCAGGACAGCTGCTAATACAGAGAGTGAGAGATGACCTCGGGGTTCAGTGTAATGGTAACACAAGGAGAGAGGTAGTTGGTTCATGGGTTAGGACAGGCTCATTGGGAAGGGTTCAGTGTAATGGTAACACAAGGAGAGAGGTAGTTGGTTCATGGGTTAGGACAGGCTCATTGGGAAGGGTTCAGTGTAATGGTAACACAAGGAGAGAGGTAGTTGGTTCATGGGTTAGGACAGGCTCATTGGGAAGGGTGAACTGATTGAGATGGGAAAGTGGTCAAGTGCCTTTTAGCAGGTTGGGGCAGATCAAGAGTGGATGGTTTTCAGTGCAGTGAGGTTTCCATAGATGAGCCTACTGGATAGGAGAGGAACACTCCTACACCATTCTGCTCTACAAAGCCTCAATCTTACAGACAGAGGCCATTTGGCCTATCAGTCTATGCTAACTCAGAGCAATCCTATCAGTCCCTTACCTCACACTTATCACCACCCACCTACCTTCCCCCTCAACTCCCACCACTCCCTTCCCTCCCCCCCCAACCACCACATGGAATAATTTGCAGCAGCTAATTAACCTACCAATCTGCACATCTTTCGGATGTGGGACGAGACCAGAGAGTCTGGAGGAAACCCACTCGGTCACACAGGGAAACACCACGCAGGCAGAGCCCGAGGTCAGGATGGAACCTGGATCTCTGGAGCTTGTAGCTGGAACACTGACTATTTCAAATCTGCTACCACGTCCTTCCTTGGCCTATCCTCTGGCAGCCCCCCATCTCACAGTGCTCTGAGATAACTGCACTTCTGTTCGATATCTGTACTGCAACTGAAGCCTTTGAACTCTGGAGCATTTCATCTCCCATGCCCTCGCCCAGAGCCTGCACCTTCAAACAACGGTTTGGGGACCTCTCACACTACCTCTTCATATACACTGCTGTTGAGCTCCGCTGGCCACAGACTCGGCCAAGTGCCACAGAGTGATTTAGTGTGGAGAAGGCTACGCAGGTTGATAAGGTGGTTATTGTGTGTTGGACGTCATTCAGCGGGGAAGTGAGTTCAAAAGCTGCAAAGTCATGTTGCAAAACTCACAAAGCCCTGGTTAGATCACACTTTAAATTGTGTTCAGTCCTGGTCGCCTCATTATAGGAATGATGCAGAATTGTTAGAGAGAATACAGAGGAGATTTATCAGGCTGCTGCCTGGATTAGAGAGCACGTCTTAAGAGGATATGTTGAGCGAGCTGGGGCTTTTCTCTTTGGAGAGAAGGATGACTGGAGGTGTACAAAATGATAAGAGGTATCATCAAGACAATAGCCAGAGCCTTTTATCCCCAGGCCAGAACAAGCTAATACAAGCATTCATAATTTTAAGGTGATTGGAGGGAAGTATAGGGATGATGTCAGAGGTAGGTGTGTGGAACATCCTCCAGGGGTGGTGGTAGAAGCAGATACCATTAAATCATAGGACACAGGAGCAGGAGCAGAATTAGGCCATTCAGCCCATCGAGTCTGCTCTGCCATTTCATCATGGCTAATATATTATCCCTCTCAACCCCATTCTCCTGTTTCCTCCTTGTAACTTCTGATGCCCTGCCTAATTAACAACCTATCAACCTCTGCTTTAAATATATCCAATGACTTGGCCTCCAAAGCCATCTGTGGCAATGGATTTCACAGATACACCATTCTCTGGCTAAAGAAATTCCTTTTCATCTCTGTTCCAAAGGGATATCCTTCTATTCTGAGGCTGTGCTCTCTGGTCCTAGACTCCCCCACAACAGGAAACATCCTCTCCACATCCACTCTACCATGTCCTTTAATAGGTTTCAATGAGATTCCTCCCTCATTCTCCTCAAAAAGTACAGGCCCAGATCCATCAAAAGCTCTACAAATGTTAACCCTTTCAGAATAATTTTCGTGAACCTCCTCTGGACCCTCTCCAATGTCAGCAAACCTTTTCTTAAATGAGGGGCCAGAAACTGCTCACAATACACCAAGTGCAGTCTGACTAAAGCCTTATAAAGTCTCAGCATCACATCCTTGCTTTTATATTTTAGTCCTCTCAAAATGAATGCTAACATTGTATTTGCCTTCCTCACCACTGACTCAACCTGCAAGTTAACCTTTAGGTAATCATGCACGAGGACTCCCAAGTTCCTTTGCATCTCTGATTTCCCAATTTTCTCCCTGTTTAGAAAATACTCTATGTCTTTATTCCTCCTAGCAAAATGCATGACTGTACACCTCCTATGCTATCTTCTGCCTGTCACTAATTTGCCCATTCCCTTAACCTATTTAAGTTCTTCTGTAGACACCCTGCTTCCTCAACACTACCTGCCCCTCCAACTATCTTCGTATTGTCCACAAACATGGTCACAAAAACCATCAATTTTATCATCCAAATCAGTAACATACAATGTAAAAAGAAGCAACACTGACACCTGCAGAACTCCATTAGTCACTAGCAGCCAAGCAGAAAAGGCCCCTTTTATTCCCAATCTTTGCCTCCAGTCAGCCAAAAGGGGGCATATGTTGGAGAGATTTAAGAAACTCTTAGACAGGATTGATAGAAAAATGGAGGGCTGTGAAGGAGGGAATGGTTAAGTTGATCTCGGAGTAGGTTAAAACGTTCTGAGCACAACATCATGAGCCAAAGTACTTGCACTGTGCTGTACTGTTCTATGTAAGGCACGATGGAAGAGAAGAAAGCACTCACGAGAGCAGCTGGACCGAGTCGGCATGCTCCTTCACAAACTGTTGCCTGTACTTGGAGAAGCTGCGCAGGGTCTTCGCCTGGTCCTGGCCCACCTCAATCCGGTCCTTGTCCGACCATGTCTCCATGGCGACCAGCACCACCCTGGTGTTCAGCTGCTCCTTGAAGATCTGCAAGACAGGAGGACAGGAGCGGTACAGGAGTGGAACACTGGGTAAATGGAGAGTTATCCAATCCAATCAGTGGAGACACAAGGGTAAAGCAGGAGACATACATGGGGGAGGAGACGCTATTAGACAAGCCATTCATTTCTCCTCCTTCTTTCACAGCAAAATAAAAATCTTTGTTCCTCTGACTGATGGATGACTAAGGGTGGCACCGTATCTACCCATTCCAGGTACCCTATCAGGAAACATGCAGAATAAAAGATATCACATATCACTTTACAGCCAATACTTCTGTACCCAATGTGCCTACAACAAGTTCTCACAAACTGCCTTACAGGTTTTGTGATGTGATATGCAGACACCTGATCAGGGCAACACCTTGAAATCACTTTTTGTTCACTACTGTCCTGTAGAGGTGGGGAGGGGGGTGCTATTCTGATAGTTGTGATTGGAAACTGCAGCTGTTTTTCCCATTGGTTAGCTGTCTGGTGTTCACTTTTAAATATCCTGGGAGCGTGTGTGGGAGGTTGTTTCTCTCTCTTCCTTTGTTTAAGGCAAGCAGTGAACATGACCACTGGGAGGGTATACTCTGTGCATGCTTTTAGCTAAGTATGGTTGTTGAATATTCAGCTTCATAGTTTCTGTTATTTGAGGAACATGAATGTTTGGTTGATTTTTTATTGTTTGTAAATGAATGATTAATATACATTTGCAGTCAGTGTTTTCTGTCCCACTTGCCAGACCCGCGAACCTGATTCAACGTTACAACTACAAAGGCATGCACTTCATAGAAAATTCCATCCATCCTGCATCCGATGTGATCTTTTTACATTGGCTGTAAATGATGCTGGACATCCTGAGAAAGTGAACGTTGCTCTCAAGCCATTTCTTAACTGCACTGATCCAACTGAGATTTCAATCTCAATCCAAGTATGATGTTCAACACAGGGTTAGACCCACAAGCAACGCTTAAGCATGAGCAAAGATCAGCTGGTTGTGGAAGAGATACAGAAGCCCACACAATCCTCTGGCATTCCTGCAATGACAGTTTGGTTGTGGACTCCCATTAAATGCAGCCCAACCCCGGGAATGTCAGGATGTGAAGCCTGCGACGGGGCAACTTCAGTCCACTACAGCAATCCAGGACAGAGAGGTCCACTTGATTGATCTCCCCCAGCCACCAAGCTCAATGCTTTTCTCTTAGAACTCCGAAAGGGAAGGAGAGATTGAAGGAACCAGACTCCCCCATTAAATGAAGCCCATCTCCCATCAGGATGTCTTGGGTTCCAAACCATTAATGAAAGCCGCATTGTGCTCAGTGCATGACTGTGGTAGGGGGAGAAACCTAAAGCTTCTATTTTCTATTCTCCCTACCCATCTCCCACCCTTACTTTCTATACCTATGTTCAATGGGAAATTTAAAGGGATTATCCTACAGCCGTCAGGCTCCTAAACCACAGTGGATAACTTCACTTACAGCAGCTCTAAACTGATTCACACACAATGCACTCGCTTTCAAAAAGTCTACTTTACAACTCATGGTTCTGGGGTGGGGGGGTTAGAGAGAGTTGGGGGGGGGAGTCGAGGGGGAGGGGGGAGAGTTGGAGGGGTTGAGTTGAGGTGAAGGGGCAGAGAGGAGAGGGGGAGGGGGAGAGGTGACCGAAGAGGGGATGGAGGAAAAGGGGTGAGAGGTGGAGCAGGCACAGATGACAGAGGATAAAATTGATGGCGGAAAAGCAGGCTCCACTTTATTGATGCCTAAATCTCTGGTGCTTCCTACTAAGTACCCCAGACAGCAGAAGGGAGCAAGTAAAGATTAAATATTGGCTTTGGTTGTCACATATACATTGGAACATCCAGTGAAATGCATCATTTGCATCGAATCAATGTCAGAGGAAACTCACATAGCCTCAAAAACATACAAACTCCTCACAGACACAGCGGTAATCAAACCTCAACCACTGACTGTTGCTGTCGTAAAGCAAATGCACTAATCGCTGTTCCACTGTGCCACCTGCTACCTCCCCAATGGGCAAGAGGCAGCCTGGCGTTGCCTGAAATCCCTGGTCCTCCTCTAAAGAAATGCATGACTGTGGATTTCCCAAGACGAGTGCAAAACAAAAGCACTGCCACCAACATCCTGCCTCAGTGCCGTGATTCCAACCACAAGCAACAGAAGAACCAAACCTGACATCACTTCTCGTTATCTGTACAAAGTTAGCAGAATACTTACAGAGTCCAAAAAGTTAACCACAGACTTGCCGAAGATGTTGGTGTGAATCCGGGAGGATTGTCGTTTCTTGTACTGTGGTGGAGAAGCAGAGAACCATTAAATATTGTGGAATGACAAGTAATACAAAGAGTATTTCACACAACTGCTCGGCCCCTGCTGACAAAAGAGAAAAAGGAAATTTTCAAAGGCTCATCCACCGAAAAGTTAAGATTTGATGGTAACTAAAAGCACTGGACAACAAATTATTTCAAAAGTGTTGCTTTCTCAGATTTTTTTTGTTTATGATAGACCACTTGAAGCTGACACAAATATAATTTCAGTCTACTTGTATCACGTAGGAATTTGGAGAAGCAAAATAAATATAATGCGTTTAATTTCATAGTGCTGACACCTTGAGATATTTCAACAATGCTAAAAATGCTTTGTTGATGATAATTGTTTGTACTCAGTGTCTGAGGCTTCTTGCTTAAGTGTCCAACAAGCATTGATGGATTCCAGTTGCCCTGATACTGTTTCCCTATGACTGCAATGTCCTGGTGAAACCTTTCACAATGCTCATCACTGACAATGCCAAGATTTACAGGGAAGAAGTCTAAATGGGAATGCAGAAAATGAATCTTTAGTGACATGTTGCACTTCACCGTTTTATATTCTTGAAGCATGTTGATAACCAGCTGCACGTAGTTTGGTGCTCTACATTTGCCAAGAAAAGTTTCAAAAACATCCTTGAATGTCTTCCATGTGATTTTCTCCAGTCCCACTAGAAATTCTTTAAATTGCCTGTCATTGATGACCTGTTTGAATTGCGGACCAACAAAAATGCCTTCCTTAATCTTGGCATCAGCTACTCGGGAGCAGCTGTTTCGAATATCAAAATCCTTCACAGAAATTTATAGCCTTTCTAAAACCTGTCCTGCATGTCTAGGCATGGAGAAGGTAGAAAACTTTTCAGCTTACATTATGGGCAACATTTTAACTGACCTGAATTATGAATTATATTATGAATTAACAAATATAGGTGATTTTTTTTTAAATGGTGTGTAATAGTGTAATTTCATGGTGATTTTCATGATCAGCAGCCCAAGATCCTTGGAAGTTGCGGGTAAGCAGGTTTTGACACAACTTCGAAAGCAAATTCAGAATCAGGTTCATTATTATATGTCATATTATTATTACTATTATATGTTTTGCAGCAACAGTACAATGCAATGCATAACTATACTACAAACTGTAATAAACATATATTTAAGAAATAAATAGTGTAAAAAGAACAAAAAAAAGGTGAGGTAGTGTTCATGGGTTCATTGTCTATTCAGAAATCTGGTGGCAAGAGGAAGAAGCAGTTCCTAAATGTTGTGTGTGTTCCAAAAACATTTGAGTTCAATTGTGTAAATAATTGAAGTAAAAATAACTACAGAGCCACAGTATGGGAAGAGAGCAGCGTCTGGGACTAATTCAGACAATTTTTACACAGGGCTGGGTGGTGCATGATAACTTGTGCACAAGATTTATCATCCCTGCTTTCCCTCAGGATGAAGGGGATCAGCTGTTCACGCACTGAACAATTGAGTTTAATTTATAAGCAAGCTATTGGCAAAATGAATAATATGTGGCAAAGGGGGCGAAAATTATTGATCTGTCAACAAAAGAAGGTAAAATACAAAAATATGACAACCTCCAATCTTGCGGGTGGATTTTAATCACGTTTTATCAAAAAGGATTTGTGCCTGATTGGAGGAAGGAATGTCAGTGAGGTGTGACCTATGTGTGTGGGTTGCCCTCTGCTGGTGGAACAGGCACAGGGCTGGAAAGGAGCACTTCAAATCACAATTCATAATTTTATGACTTCCCAATGAAATTTCTGATTCAGAAATTTTATTTGCAATTAGTGTGGAACATTAATCACAACAGATAAAGCCAAGAAAAATAGTTCATAGTAATTTTAGAACAAATTAGTTTTCCGCGGATTCACACCAGGGTTTAGGTAGTGCGCCCACCTCATCATGCCCCTTCCTAGCACAGGCAATCTGGTGAGGTTATCCAAACTCCTTACAATGACTGATGATTCCTGAGTTTTTTTAAACCTACCACCTTCTAAATCAAACCTAGAATGGATTCCGCCCACCTCCCCCGTCAGACCAAAAGTGGTGGCATCGCTTTCTGGTCTATCTGCAAGACGTGAAGGTGAATAAAAACGGAGCTCGTCCAGGACTTCAGGTATACTTGTTCTCAACTTAAACATTCCCACTTGTGGCTCCAGTATTTCTAGTCAATATTCCAGCAAACATCAAGCTTCATGTGCTCAGCTCCACACTGCCTGACTCCACCCACTCAGTGGCACTAAGCCTTTGCAGAAACCTTCCAAAATTCTAAGCACTTGAACTGAATTCCATCCAACTGCCCTGAGATTATTTTTTTTTTTAAACATTGCAAAACAAAGTCCAAGAGCATCTTGCAATTTGTGAACTCTCCACCCACTTTCCCCAAGCCCATCACCACCATCATTACTTGCCCGCCAAATCACTCAAATACTCTAGGCCAAGAGACGGAGCCTCTCCTGATCCTGAGGTTGGAGGTTTGTTCCCTCATCCCAATGTCCTAAAGGTGCAACACTCTGAACCCTGTCAGATGTTGACTCCACTGGATGTCTGATGCTGGGCCTCTGTCCCAATACTGGATCAATAAAAGTGAATAAATCTTTATATACACTATGTGCATGCATCGTTACTAAGGATGTTCATTTGCACTTTGCAGAATCATTAGGCATCAAATTTTAAGCCACAACATATCTACACCGGGACCCTGGACCATCCACACATCCATTTAAAAATTCCCCCAGCGCCCTCTCATCCCAGTCAGCTTAGCCGCCCTCCCAACATGTGAGACCTATTTCTGGACTCAAACAGGTTATTTCTTTTGACAAGCATTAGAAGACTTTTCGACCTAAAACATTCATTCTGATTCTTCCTCACAGACGTGGCCGGACCTGCTTAGTATTTCCAGTATTTGCTGTTTTGTTTTATTCTAGACCTCACTGTCCTCCTTCATCCATCCTTTTGATCCTTCCAACTAGGCCGCACACACATTGTGCCAGGTTGAACTGAGGACCACAGTCAAAGCACCATACAGTGCAAGGTGTATGCACTGTATGAGTGTGTATATACCAGTGAAACACACTGTCACACAGCTCCAGCATCCTGTGTGCCACCCTGTGCTCTGGCACAGCATGGAGTTTGCACATTCTTCCTGCGAATGGGTGGCCTCCAGTCCCCTCCCACATCCCAATGACAAGAAAGTGAGTGGTAGAATCTGCAAGGTGGATTGGGGGGGGGGGGGGTTGATGGTGAAAGAATAAAAAAGCAGGGATGGGTATGCCTTCGGAATAAGATGGAATAATTAGTGTAAGTGACCACTCTGTGTGGCTGAAGGATTTATTTCCATGCTTTTATAACTAAGGCTCAGATAAAGCAAGCAGGCTGAAAGGAAGGCAGATTACAAAGTATTGCAGTTCCCACCATCTTGTGGTCGTTTATGATCATGAGTTCCAGGTATTTCATTTCCGAGAAGACATTCCGGCGACGGGCCTGAGGAGACAGAAATCGAAAGGTTAGCTCATCCATGACATCACTTCCACCCCTACCACAGGAAGCAACCCATCAGCTGGACCAGACACTCAGAATTCACCAGTCACTGGAAAATAACTCAGCATTTCCCAAAGTGAGATCCATCAAGCTGGTAGTCTTCAAATCGTGGTGAGTAGAATTGAAACCCACAGAACTAATGCTGCAGTCTGGATTAAGATGCACAATTTGATCTCAAAGCAAGTGGAGACCATATTTTGAAGGTTCATAAGGATGATATTCAAACTAAGAGGACAAGTATATCAGAATAGACTAGACACATAGAGACTGCATCCTCCATGAGAGAGGCTGAGGGGTGTCCTGGAATATTTAAATTAATGGTAGGCTTCTCTATTATAAAGCAAAAAGCAAGATGCTGGAGGAACTCAGTGGGTCAAGTGGTATCTGTAGAGAGAAACGCAGTCATTTAGTGTCATTGCCCTACGTCTGGGTTAAGGGTCTCAACCTCCCTCCACAGATCTTTAATCTGATGAAGCCCACCTCTACTGAACCTCCTCATAAATGGCTCTTGTGAGGTGCAAGAATATAATTTAATGTAAGCTCTTCCCTGTCCCCCTTTTTCAGATATTTATTAACACTTCTACTTGGTTATTGTCTCAAGAAAATATGTTTCTATTTCCAAACTGAATTCCGCATCAATAATTAGAATTGTTCTGTAATGTAAATCTATCAATTGAATAGTGAAGCTCATTCTGTGCCGGGCTTTTTCCAAGGTATCCTGTAGCTGCTGTTACTGAGTTATCCTGAAATCCAGCAGCTCTTCCACACCCTTGTTCCCCGAGGTCCTGTGGCTTTGTTCTTAGGAGCCAAATGCCCAACTTCACATTCATGGGTAATTAAAGTGAATTTACAAACAATACTGTGAGTTTATAAACATCAAATTTTGAAACTATTTGTAAACTTTGAAGTCCAAATTGCACAATTAATCATAGAAAGATACAAACAAGCCCTTCGGCCCATCAAGTTCACACTATCAATAATCCATTTACATTAAGCCTATGTGAATTCTATCTTATTGTTTCCACACCCCCATCCATTATCCCTGCATTCCAACTCTACCCCTTACCTGCACACTGGGGACAGCACCCTGCGACTAATTGGCCTACCAACCTACACATTTTGGGATGTGAGAGGAAAATAAAACAACCAGAGGAGGGAGAACATGCAAACTCCACACGGACAGCACTTGAGGTTAGGAGTGAATCAAGATCTCTGGCACTGTGAGGTAAAGGCTCTAATAGGTGTGCTACTTCCCTGACACCATCAGAATGGTTGTCCTGCCACATTCCAAGGTGAACTCCCCCAATTACTTTCTATTCTCAATTCCACTTGCTCTGATTGTTTCTAATTCTGTGAGGAGCAGAACACTGAAACCTAGGGGGAACTGATCCCCATCCCTCCCTCCCCAGCTCTGCCAAAACATCACACAAAGGCAACCATGTGGAGACTCACAGTGACTTAAGGACATGGGGTGGGGAGTACTCACCGCTCTCCTTCTCCTCCGTGGTCGGAACCAGGGAAAGTCCGCTAGTCGAGACCAAAGAGCGCTAGCCTTTTTTAGATTGCCTGAAAGAGAATGCAGGAGAAAGGAACTGACATGCCAGCGTTCCCTGAAAGAATATGACACAATTTTTCATATTGTGTTATATGAGAATGGGGGGTGGGGGGGAACTCAGCCAGGAATTTAAACAAGGTTTAAAAAAGTAGCAATAGATGGTGAGGTGTGAGGTTGAAATTCCAGAGCTTGCGGCTCACATTGCTAAATGTGGTAGTTTGGTAAGTGAGTCTCTATAAATTCTCCACCCTGGAGCCTAATGGAGGCTAGAATCCTGGATGTATTTAAAGATCAGAATCAGGTTTAATAATGTCATAAGACCATAAGGTATAGGAGCAGAATTAGATCATTTGACCCATTGAGTCTGCTCCGCCATTTCATCATGGCTGATCCATTTTCCTCTCAACCCCATTTTCCTGCTTTCACCACGTATCCCTTCATGCCCTGACTAATCAAGAATCTAATCAACTTTTGCCTTAAATATACCCAATGACTTAGTCTCCACAATCGCTTGTGCCACTGAATTCCACAAATTCACCACTCTCTGGCTAAAGAAATCCTCCTCCTCACCTCCGTTCCGATGCTGTATCCTCTGGTCTTAGACTCCCCCCAACATAGTAAACATCCTCTCCACATCCACTCTATCAAAGCCTTTTAACATTTGATAGGTTTCAATGAGATCCCACCCCTCATTTTTCTGAATTCCAGTGAGTACAGGTCCAGAGCCATCAAATGCTACTCGTATGATAAGCCTTTCAATCCTGGAATCATTCTCACGAGCCACCTTTAAACCCTCTCCAATCTCAATACATCTTTTCTTACATAAGGGGCCCCAAAATTGCTAACAATTCTCCAGTGAAGCGTCACCAGTGCTTTATAAAGCCTCAATATTACATCCTTACTTTTATATTCTAGTCCTTTTGAAATTAATGCTGTAATTGCATTTGCCTTCCTTACACCAACTCAACCTGCAAATTAACCTTTAGGGAATCCTGCACGAGGACTCTCAAATCTGGCATCTCAGATTTTTGAATTTTTTCTCCATTTATAAAATAGTCTAAGATTTTATTTCAATGCATAGCCATACACTTCTCGACATTGTATTCCATCTGCCGCTTCTTTGCCCATTTTCTAATCTGTCTATAAGTCCTTCTGTGGCCTCCCTGTTTCCTCAAACCTACCTGCCCCTGCACCTATCTTCATCTCATCTGCAAACTTGGCCACGAAGCCATCAATTCTCTCATCCAAATCATTGACATATAATGTAAAAAGAAGTGGTCTCAATACAGACCCCTGTGGAACTCCACAAGTCACTGGCAGCCAACCAGAAAAGGTTCCTTTTATTCCCACTCTCTTCTCTGTAATATCATGGGCTCTTAATTTGTTAAACAGTCTCATGTGTGACACCTTGTCAAAAGCCTTTTGAAAATCACTGACAAACTGACATATTGTATGTTGTAAAATTTATCGTGTACAGCAGTACAATACAATACATAAAACATACTATAAATTACATTACAAAATTATTAACTAAATAGAGTGGAATCCGGTTCATTGGGACACTTTGATTGTAGCTCAACAAGCAACAGCTGATCAACAGGAGCAATTTCTTTAGCCAGAGAGTAGTGAATTTGTGGAATTCATTGCCACAGACAGCTGCGGAGGCCAAGTTATTTGGTATACTTAAAGTGGAGGCTGTTCATTAGTAAGGGCATCAAAGGTTATGGGGAGAAGTCAGGAGAATGGGGTTGAGAGGGAAAAATAAATCAGCCATGATTGAATGACAGTACAGACTCGATGGGCCAAATGACCTCATTCTGCTCCTATATGTTATGGTCTCAGAGGTACACAAAGTGTTTCAACAATAAATAACATGGGGAGAAATACAAGGAGCAGGGGAAGGCAAAAAATCCAATCTGATTTGTATTAATAATTTGGTATGTTTTTTTTTAAGCAGCACAAATTTGCAAACTTTAACCACACTTGAATATACAAAATTTGTGGGGTCTTGATTCATTGCATGGCACGACCAGTGGGTCAGACAGACTGCCCAGGCACTGAATGATCCAAGTGCGACTTTTCTCTATTATCTAGAGGAGCGTGGTAATGAGGTGTGGAGAAGGATCTGTAGCAGCGAGCAAAGTTAGCAAAAACCAGGACAACTTGACTGGAATTACTCATGTGTGGAAGCTTGTCCTTCAATCCTACTGGCATCCGATGAATCGTGTGCGGCCTTGACAAATTCTCCTGAAACAAATCCAAAACAACATCCCTTCGTCAGCCATGACATTGTCAAAGGAACACTATTTTACCACACTAATGAAGGAGGTTTTCAAAGCTTGCAGAGATTTAGGCCAGTTAGAAGAGTGGACTGAAAGATGGCAGATGGAGTTTAATGCTAATAAGTGTGAGGTGCTACATTTTGGTAGGAATAATCAAAATAGGACATACATGGTAAATGGTAGGGCATTGAGGAATGCAGTAGAACAGAGTGATCTAGGAATAATGGTGCATAGTTCCTTGAAGGTGGAATCTCATGTGGATAGGGTGGTGAAGAAAGCTTTTGGTATGCTGGCCTTTATAAATCAGAGCATTGAGTATAGGAAAAAAATAAAAACACAAAATGCTGGCAGAACTCAGCAGGCTAGACAGCATCTATGGGAGGAGGTAGTGACGACGTTTCGGGCCAAAACCCTTCATCAGGAGTGAAGTAACATGGGATGGTCAAGGGGGGACAAGAAGTGGGGGGAGGGATAAAGTAGAGAGCTAGGAAGTGATAGGTTGGAGGGAAGTGGGCTAGGGGGAAGGTGGGGAATTATGGGAAGTAAAAGAGAAAGAAAGGTAGGGCTGGGGGGAGATTATAGTGAGGGGGGAAAAAGAGAGAGAAAGAGAACCAGACTGAAATAATAAATAGGGATGGAGGTAAGGGGGGGGGGGCAGGGGTATCAACGGAGGTCTGTGAATTGGATGTTCATGCCGGCAGGTAGGAGGCTACCCAGGTGGGAGATAAGGTATTGCTCCATCGACCTGCGCGCGGCCTCATCTTGACGGTAGAGGAGGCCATGGACAGACATGTCGGAGTGGGAGTGGTCTGTGGAATTGAAGTGTGTGGCCACAGGGAGATCCCGCCACTGCTGGAGGACTGAGCGCCGGTGTTCGGCGAAACGGTCTCCCAGTCTGTGGCGGGTCTCCCCAATGTATAAATGGCCACATCGGGAGCACCGGATACAGTATATCACCCCAGTTGACTCGCAGGTGAAGTGGTGCCTCACCTGAAAGGACTGTCGGGGGCCTGGGATGGTGGTGAGGGAAGAAGTGTGGGGGCAGGTGTAGCACTTCTTCCGTTTGCAGGGATGAGTGCCCGGATACTCACCTGCCCTCACACTTCTTCCCTCACCACCATCCCAGGCCCCCGACAGTCCTTTCAGGTGAGGCACCACTTCACCTGCGAGTCAACTGGGGTGATATACTGTATCCGGTGCTCCCGATGTGGCCATTTATACATTGGGGAGACCCGCCGTAGACTGGGAGACCGTTTCGCCGAACACCGGCGCTCAGTCCTCCAGCAGTGGCGGGATCTCCCTGTGGCCACACACTTCAATTCCACAGACCACTCCCACTCCGACATGTCTGTCCATGGCCTCCTCTACCGTCAAGATGAGGCCGCGCGCAGGTCGATGGAGCAATACCTTATCTCCCGCCTGGGTAGCCTCCTACCTGCCGGCATGAACATTCAACTCACAGACCTCTGTTGATACCCCTGCCCCCCTTTACCCCCATCCCTATCTATTATTTTAGTCTGGTTCTCTTTCTCTCTCTTTTCCCCCCTCACTATAATCTCCCCCCAGCCCTACCTTTCTTTCTCTTTTACTTCCCATAATTCTCCACCTTCCCCCTAGCCCACTTCCCTCCAACCTATCACTTCCTAGCTCTCTACTTTATCCCTCCCCCCACTTCTTATCCCCCCTCGACCATCCCATGTTACTTCACTCCTGATGAAAGGTTTTGGCCCGAAACGTCGTCACTACCTCCTCCCATAGATGCTGTCTGGCCTGCTGAGTTCTGCCAGCATTTTGTGTTTTTATTTATTTCCAGCATCTGCAGATTCACTCGTGTTGCCATTGAGTATAGGAGTTGGGATGTAATGTTAAAATTGTACAAGGCATTGGTGAGGCCAAATTTGGAGTATTGTGTACAGTTCTGGTCACCGAATTATAGGAAAGATGTCAATAAAATAGAGAGAGTACAGAGGAGATTTACTAAAATGTTACCTGGATTTCAGCACCTAAGTTACAGAGAAAGGTTGAACAAGTTAGGTCTTTATTCTTTGGAGTGTAGAAGGTTGAGGGGGGACTTGATAGAGGTATTTAAAATTATGAGGGGGATAGATAGAGTTGACATGGATAGGCTTTTTTCCATTGAGAGTAGGGGACAAGAGGACATGAGTTGAGAGTTAGGGGGCAAAAGTTTAGGGGTAACATGAGGGGGAGCTTCTTTACTCAGAGAGTGGTAGCTGTGTGGAACAAGCTTCCAGTAAAAGTGGTAGAGGCAGGTTCAATTTTGTCATTTAAAAAAGAATTGGATAGGTATATGGACAGGAAAGGAATGGAGGGTTTTGGGCTGAGTGCAGGTCGGTGGGGCTAGGTAAGAGTAAGCGTTCGGCATGGACTAGAAGGGCCGAGATGGCCTGTTTCTGTGCTGTAATTGTTATATGGTTATAGATCTGGTGATTCCAATTTCTCCCTGTATACTGGACCCTCCAATTCCTGTGTGGGATACGAAGCACTGTAACTATATTTAGTTTAGTTCAGACTGAAGATCGCCTAGTTCCAACCATGTATAATGGCCTCAAGCTAAAAGCGATGGCACCAAGATCCTTCTCTCATATTTCCTTGGTACACAGGAGGCCAGTCAGCCTAATGGTCACATCCCACCCTCACTTACTTCCCTGAAACCTATTCTCTCTCACATACGCTTCTGCAATATACAGAAGCTAGTTAACCTACTATTAGATAGAACATAGAAAACTACAGCACAGTACAGGCTATTTGGCCCACAATGTGGTGCTGCTCTTTTAACTTACTTGAACATCAATCCAAACCTTCCCTCTGACATGCCCCTCTACTTCCTATAATTTATGTGTCTATCTAAGTTTCCTAAATCTCCCTAATATATCTGCCTCTACCACCATCCCTGGGAAGACTTTCCACACACTCACCAGTGTTTAAAAATAAACTTACCCCTGACATTACCACCCCGCCCCACCATTCTTTCCTCCAAAAACCTTAAAATTATGCTCCCTGGTATTAGCCATTTTCACCCTCAGAAAACGTAACTGGCTTTTCACTCAATCTATGTCTCTTATCATGTTGTACACCTCTATCAAGTCACTTCTCATCCTCCTTTTGCTCCAAAGAGCAAAACCCTAACTTGCTCAACCTTTCCTCATAAGGCATTCTCTCTATTCCAGGTAGCATCAAGGTGAAGCTCCTCTGCACACTCTCTAAAGCTCCTTCATCCTTCCTATAAGAGGCGACTGGAACTAAACACAATATTCCAAGTGTGGTCTAACCAGGGTTTTATAGAGTTGCAACATTACCATATTTGAGGCGTAGGAGGAAACCCATATTTCTATATTTATTGGCGTCCAAGATTCATTGAGTCTATGCCATCACATTGAACTGGCCACTTGTTTTTTGTCCCCTGTAACCCATTCGCGATACTTTCCAATCAAATCCCTCTTCTGGGGTTGCTGAGGGGAAGGCAACAATTTACAACAGCCAATTAACCTACTAATCTGTGCGTCCTTGGGATGCGGAAGAAAACTGCAGCACTCAGGGAAATCCACGTGGTCACAGGGAGAAGGTGCAAACTCCACACAGACAGCACCTGAGGTCAAGATCAAACTCAGGTCACTGGTGCTGTGAGAGAGCATCTCTATAAGCTGTGCCTCTGTACCACACATTCCACACCACAGTTTAAAAAAAGAACCGCCAATACATTTGCAAACTGCACATATAAATAAGATACATGTTCCTTTCCTTCATTTTCAGGTCATGTTGTCACTGGCAGCAGTGGCAATTTTGGCCCTGACCTAATTGGCTTTAGAAAGTGGTAGCTTAGGTTTAGCCCTAATAATATTATCCTTCTCAACCCCATTCTCCTGCATTCTCAACATAACCTTTCACTTACTAGTCAAGAACTAATCAACCTCTGCTTTAAGTAATGCCTTAATAACCATATAGAAAAGGACAGCATGGAAAAAGGCCCTATGACCCTCCACGGTCTGTGCCAAACCATTAAAACTGCCAAATTTCTCTTGAACGTTGTAATTGAGCTTGCATGCACCACTTGTACTAGCAACTTGTTCCACATGCTCACTACCCTCTGAGTGAAGAGGTTTCCACTCATGTTCCCCTTCAACATTTCACCTTTTACCCTTAACCAATGAACTCTAGTTATGGTCCCAAACAACCTCAGTGGAAAAAGCCTGCTTGCATTTACCCTATAATTTTGTATGCCTCTATTAAATCTTCTCTCAATCTTCTATGTACTGAAGAATACAATCCCAAAATATTCAATCTTACCTTATAACTCATGTCGTCCAGATCCGGCAACATCCTTATAAATTTTCTCTGTACTCTTTCAACCTTATTTGCATCCTTCCTGTAAGTAGGTGACTAAAACTGCACACAATACTCCAAATTAGGCCTCACTGACATCTTAATCAACTGCAACATAACATTCCATCTCCTGATTTATGAAGGCCAATCTGCCAAAAGCTTTCTTTATGACCCCATCCACCTATGATGCTACTTTCATTGAATTATGGGCCTCTATTCCCAGATCCCTTTGTTCTATCACATTTTTCAGGGCCCTGCTGTTCACTTTGCAAGACCTAATCGAATTTATTACTTCATCTTGAATACCAAGCAACTGAACTTTCTTAACCAACCTCTCATGCAGGACCTTGTTAAATGCCTTGCTAAAGTCCTTGTGGACAACATTCTTTGCCTTGCCTAAATCAGCTTTCCATACACAAAAGCTACCGTGCACAAAGCCATGCTAACTATCCTTAATCAGTCCCTGACTATCCAAATACTTCTGGTCCCCCAGAATATTTTCCAATATCTTTCCCACTACTGACATCAGGCTCACTGGCCTATAATTCCCCAATTTATTTTTAGAGAATTTCTTGAAAAGTAGAACACTGCCTATCCTTCAATCCTCTGGTACCTCACTTGTTGCTAATGCTCTCTGCCAGGGCCCCAGCAATTTCTGCACTTGCCTCCCACAGTGTCAGAGGAAACACCTCATCAGGCCCTGAGGATTTATCCACCTTAATTTGCCTCAGGACTTCAAACACCCCCTCTTCTGTAATCTGTACAAGGTCCATAAAATTGATGTTGCTTTGCCTCATTCCTATAGACTCTGTGTCCAGCTCCTGTATAAATACAGATGCAAAAATTGCATTTAAGATCTCCCCCATCTTTTTTGGCTCCATGCATAGATTACCATTCTTATCCTCCAGTGGACCAACTTTGTCCCTTGCAATCATTTTGCTTTGAACATATCTATAGAATCCCTTGGGATTCTCCTTCACTTTGTCTGCTTGGGCAACATCATGCCTTCTTTTAGCCCTCCTGATTTCTTTCTTAAGTGTTCTGCTTTTCTTATACTCCATAAGTACCTGCTATGCACCTCCTTTTCTCTTACCAGGGCCTCAATATCTCAATAACCAACGTTCCCTAAACCTTTTATTCTGATAGGTATGTGCAAGTTTTGCACTCTCAAAATTTTGCTTTTGAAGGCCTCCCACTTACCAAGTACACCTTTGGTAGAAAACAGCCAATGCCAATCCACACTTGCCAGATCCTTTCAGATACCATCAAAATTGGCCTTTCTCCATTTTAGAATCTTAACCTGTGGACCAGACCTCCTTTTTGCATATTTATTTTGAAATGAATGGCACAGTGACCACTAGATGCAAAGTGTTCCCCTACACAGACTTGTCACCTGCCGTCTCATACCCTAATAACAAACCAAGTATCGCACAGTCTCTCTGATGCACCATCAATAACTCTCAGAGATGGGAGGCAAACAATAGGCTTTTACTAGCAGCAAAACGGAGCACAGCATCTCGGAGACTGGGGGGTGGGGGAGCAGTGCCTCCAATCACCTTTATACAGGGGCCTGGGGGAGGAGCCACAGGAGCAGTCAGCAGAGGGGCGTGTCCAGACAGGTATACATAGTTTACCACACTCTCATTGGGACTTCTAAATACTGATTAAGGAAATTTTCCTGACACATTTGACAAATTCTATGCCATCTAGTCCTTTTACAGAATGGGAGTCCTAGTCAATATGTGGAAAGTTAAAATCACCTACTATAACATTATGTTTCTTGCAACAGTCTCAATCTCTGCAAATTTATTCCTCAAAATCCCTAGGACTGTTAGGTGGTCTGTAACATAGCCCCATTGACGTGGTCATATCTTGTTTACGTAATGCCCTGGTTAAGATTTCTACTGCTATGCTGTGAAATAGTTTATATTAGGAGTTTTCTGTAAAAGCAATGTGCCACGTGTGTTTTGGCTTCGGCTAAGATTAGGAATGTGTGCAAGTCAGGATTGTGGAATGTGAGAGAAGGTTCTAGAGAGCTGTAGGGAAGTTTTCAGAAGGACAGTAGTCTTGTTTGGGGTCTTTTGGCAGGAGATGTGGAGCAGGACAGAAGAGAAGACGCCACAGAATGCTGTTGCATGGAGAACCCCCATTGCAAGGAGTGCTTTTGTGCAGATGAATTGCTCGAGATGGTCTTCAAGGGGAGTTTGAAAATGTGGCAGGTGTTTTCACACAGACCGTGGGCCCAGCGCACGAGGACGATATACACCCCCAAATACTCTCAGTATGAGCTCCAATGTTTATGTGCACATCGGACTGGTTTAACTGTGATGGGCCCTTTTCTTTTCTACTTCTATAAACTGCCTGATAAAGATGAAATTGGTAAATATACTTCCTTATAACTTTACCTAGTGCACGATCTGTTATTTTTTGCCGACAGATAACTGTGTATAGGCAGTATTTACACAGTATTCACTCAAATCGAGGTTTCTTTAATCAGAATATCCCAACCTTCCTGTTTGGCTGAACCCCAAATCATACCAAACCCAGACGTATATTGTTTATGAAAGGTGGCTTTTGCACTGCTGAGTCATGTGGCTGTTCGCAGAGTTAGCTATCGAGCCAAGCTTGAATATGAGCCCAGGGAGAGGGTTACATTTATTTCCCAGTTCCACCAATAACACCTCACCAGAGGAGTTCTCTGGTCTCTCCTGACTGAGCACTGCTGTGACATTTTCCCTGACTAGTAATGCCATCCCTCCTGCTTTAATCCCTCCTGTTCTGTCACGTCTAAAGCAATGGAACCCCAGAATACTGAGCTGCCAGACCTGCCCCTCCTGCAACCAAGTCTCACTAATGTCTACAATGTCATAATTGCAGGTGATCTGAGCTCATCTGCCTTTCCTACGATAGTTCTTGCACTGAAATATACGCAGCTCAGGACACTGGTCTCACCGTGATCAACCTTTTGATTCCTGACTTCGTCTGAAGTCTTAATGACATCTGCCTCCACAACCTCTCCACTAACCATTCTGGCACTCTGTTTCCCATCGCCCTGCAACTCTAGTTCAAACCCCACTGTGCAGCAGTAGCAAACCTTCCCGCTGGGATATCAGTCCCCTTCCGATTCAGGTGCAAACGCTCTCTTCTGTACAGGTCCCACCTTCCCTGGAAGAGAGCCCAATTATCTAAACATTTGATGCCGTCCCTCCTACACCAACTCCTTAGACACATGTTAAACTATATAATCTTCCTAGTTCTGGCCTCACTAGCACATGGCACGGGTAGCAATCCTGAGATCACATCACAACCCTGAAGGTCCTACCCTTTTAACTTAACACCTAACTCCCTAAATTCTCTCTGCAGAACTTTGTCGCTCTTCCTATCTCTGTCATTGGTACCTATATGGACCACGACCTCTGGCTGTTTGCACCCCCTCAAGTACGCTGAGGATTCGATCCAAGAGGTCTCATTCCCCAGCACCCAGGAGGCAACATGCCATCTAGGAATCTTGTTCTCATCCACAGAATCTCCTTTCTGTTCCCCTAACTAACAATCCCCCTATCACCACAGTGTGCCTCTTCTTCCTCCCTTCCCTCTTGAGTCACAGAGCCCGACTCAGAGCCAGGGAACCGACTGTTGTGACTTTCCTCTGCTAGGTCATCTCTCCGCCACAGTATCCAAAGTGATTCACCTGTTGTTGAGGGGGATGGCCACGGGGGTATTCTGCACTAGCTGTTTAACCCATTTCCCCTTTCTGACTGTCACACGCTTCCTGTGTCCTGCACCTTTGGTGTAACTACCTCTCTATATGTCCTATCTATCACCTCCTCATCCTCCTGAATAATCTGGAGTTCATCCAGTTCCAGCAACAACTCCTTAACAAGGATTGTTAGAAGCTGCAGCTGGATGCACTTCCTGCAGGTCTGGTCATCAGGGACACTGGAGGTCTCCCTGACTTCACACATCCTACAAGAGGTTTGTTCACCTATCCTGCCTGGCATCTCTACTGTTCTAACTAAACAAATGTAAAGAAGGAAGAACAATAAACTGTGGGGGAGGGAGCTCTACCTACAGGTCTTTTGCTTTCTTCACTCAAACTTCTCCTTGCTGAAGCCTCTCACAGTTCAAAATCCCTGCTCTGCTTGCCCCTGCCTTACTTTAATTTGTTCTTACCAATCAATCCCAAACGCTGCCTGGCCACTGCTCAAAGCTCCAAAGCTGCCGCGAGTCGCTAACTTTTCTACTCCATCAGTGAACTTGAATAAACTCCGTCTTCTGAGGCTTCTGATCTCTGACGAAAAGCTCAGTGAATGAATTCCACAGATTCACCACCAACTGGCAAATGAAATTCCTCCTCCACCCTGTTCTAAAGGCTGTGCCCTCTGTCCTAGACTCCCCGACTACTGGAAACATCTTCTCAACATCCACTCTATCAAGGCATTTCAATATTGCATAGGCTTCAGTAAGATAGCCCATCATTTTTCTAAACTCCAGCAAGTACAAGCCCAGAGCCATTCTATACTCGAGAGGTAGAATCAAGCTCTTTGTCCCACTGAGTCTACATTGATCCTCACACTCATTTTTCCACTAATTGTATTCTCACTCATTTTATTTTTCACGTTTTCCCGTCAACTCCCCCCTCAGTTCCAGTTTGCAATCATTCGCCAAATAAAAGGCTTTCTTTGCCTCTCCTTTGTACCTCCCTTCTGACTGAACCATCCACTAATGGGAGCAGTTAATCTGGTTACTCAACCTAAAACGATCACCAACAAGGGTCATAGAATTACAGAGGTTAGAAACAGGCCCTTTGGCCTGAGCTTCCCATGCCAACCAAGGTGCCTTCCTGAGCTAGTCCCATTTGCTTGGATTTGGCCCATATCCTTGGAGAGGCAAGTAAGCCCTCACCCTCGCTGGTCTGCCAGCCTGACATCAAACCAGGGACGTCCTTCATCCCACGTCCAGGTGCCGGCCTTAGAATGCAGTGCAGAACGGAGGCCTAGACCTCCAACTCCCCAACATCCTTGTCCCAAAACCCCAACCTGACCCCTAACTTTCTCTATCTCCAAAACTATTCCTGTGAACCTAAATAAACGGTGAGCCACAGCTTCAACGGAGTCAGCAGCCTGGTGCCATCTTGGCTGAGTACTTCCAGCAGCTTGTTTTTGGTTCCAGATAAATAAATAAATTTGATTGTGAACTCGGCAGGTGAAGCAGCAACTATGGAGGCAAAGGGATAGTTGGTATGTCAGGCCAAAAACCCAGCATCATTATAAATTTCCTACACCTCTAGCAAATTTCCTGGTTCCTCAGAGAAAAGTTCTAGCTTCCCCTATAAAAACTCACTGCTGTAATCCTTTATCCTTGGCACCACTCCACTAAATCTTTCCTGCACTTTCACCAGGACTCAAAGTACAGTGACAAAAGTGGGGTTTGATAAAAGATTCAATACAACATTCCTCTGCTAATGGATCACAAGATTCCACTACTTTACTAACCTCACCCTGCCACTCTCAGAGCTTTACATATAGATAGGTCCTGATCTTTGTGCTCTGCCACATACTGTACTTGAGATCGTCTCGTTTTTGTTCGCATTCTCTTTTTTTTATTCTTTCATGCAGGTCTGAATTAAAGTTTGCCTGCTCTTTACTATATCCCCTTCAACTAGTCTGCCACGTCTCCTGAAGTCCATCAGTATCCTCTTCATTCTTTTTTCCCCCTCTATAAATATTAGCTTTATTTCTCATGTGTACATCAAAATATACAGTGAAATGCAACGCTTGCACCAGCGACCAACACAGTCCCGGCAATGTGCTGGGAACAGCCCACAAGTGCCGCCATACTTCCGGTGCCAACATAGCACGCCCACAACTTAATAACGCACACGCCTTTGGAACGTGGGAGGAAACCGGAGCACCCGGAAGAGATCCATGCGGTCACAGGGAGAACGTACAAACTCCCTAGAGACAGCAGCGGGAATTGAACATCTATCACCGGTACCGTAAAGTGTTGTGCTAACTGCTACTGCAGTGCCAGTCTTCAGTGCTGAAAGCAGAGTTTGCGCTGTAATCCTGCTGAACCCAGAAATGGACACCAGGGAACACCAAGTCTTCCACCGACCGATCTGGAAGAGCATCTGCTTATAACATTTCCCTGACTCCTGTCCTTTATTTTTCTTATTTGTTCATTTTTCAGCTTCTGGAAAAGATCAGCATCTATTTCCCATCACTCACTGCCTTGGCAGTGGGGAGCCACTTTCTTGAATTATTGCAGTTCTTCAGGTAAAGGTACCACTAAGGTGATGTTGGAGATGGAAGACCATTGATAGATGAAGGACCAGTCATAGATACCAAAGCAGGAAATAACCCAATGATGAAGAACAAAATCAGAATGCTGTGCAGTTTGTAACAGCATTGTTCCTCATGCATCTTAAGCCCTTGGCCTGCTGGGTGTTAGAGGTTGCCAGCTTAGTAGGTACTTTCAGTAGTAAACTGGGGGAGTAGGTGGCTAGACAAACCTGTCCACAGATAGTCATTGCCTGGCTCTAAAGTTAAATGGCTCTAAATTGGTGAAAAGACTTAAATTCAGAAAAGAGAAATCAGGCCCCTCAGATTACTGAATTTGTGTGGACCATAAACCACTCATTTACCCTAAACTCATATTATTCTCTCCACATTCCTGTCAACCCCCTTCAGGATCCAACCACTCATCTGTACACTGGGAGCAACTTACAGTGGCCAACTAACCAACCAACCTGCAGGAACGAGATGTGGGAGTACCCAGAGGGAACACATACAGCCACAGGGGGAGCTTGGGAAAAAGAGACACCCCCCACCCCACCCCCAGACTGAAGCCAAGCATCTGGCGCTGTGTGACGGCAGCTATAAGGGCTGTTCCACTTTGCTGCTTGGGAGCATCAGGAAGCGTTTACGTAATTATTCCAGTTCTGATTCCGATCAGTGCTGAGCCCCCAAGATGCCGGGAACTAGGAACTTGTTGACAATTAAAAATCAAGGACAGGTGGTTAAACATTTACACATAGAGCACTACAGCACAGTACAGGCCCTTCAGCCCACAATATGGTGCTGACCATTTTCCTTCCTACTTAACACTCTACTTTTTTACCACCCATGATCCTATCTAAGCAGTTCTTAAATGCCTTTAATATATCTGCTTCTACTACCACCCCTGGGAGGCCATTCCATGCACCCATCACTCTCTGTATAAGAATAACTTTCATCTGATATCCTGCTATACTTTCCTCCAATCAACTTAAAATCACACCCCATCGTATTAGATGATTCCATACTGGGGGGGGGGGAAAAGTCTCTGGCTATCTGCTCAATCTATGCCTTGTATTATCTTGTACACCTCTATCAAGTCATCTCTCATCCTCCTTCGCTCCAAAGAGAAACACCCTAGCTTGCTCAACCCATCCTCACAAGGCCTGCTCTCTAGTCCAGGCAGCATCCTTTAATGAACATAATCGAATGTTTTCCAGGCCTTCTCTTCTTGCTTTTAGTGATACTTTTAAAAAAAAAGTCAACCAGCCTTAATGTCCTCCTGATGTTAGTCAAGCATTTTATTGATTTTTTTTGCACTCTCATCTTTTTGTTATGAGCTGTCAGTAGCTGATGAGAACTAATCTTTTTGAAATCTTCAGTTTAAAAATAGCTGAATGACGATTATTCATTAAAAATGCATGAAGATAATATCACCCAATTTATCATAGCAACAGACAAGACCCAGCCCAAGCACAGTATACCCTTCACAGATCAACAAGTAAGCTCTGGAGTACTCCAAACATCAAGCTGGCTTTGCTCAAACATTCCCAAGAGGCCCCCCAGAGAAGTATATGGAATACTACAGTGGATTACGGGAGCTGATTTCACTGGGGCACAGAATATAGAACAGTGCCATTCTTTGGTCTACAGTGTCTATGCCAACCATTGTGTCAATTAAGACTAATACTATCTGCTGACACATGGCTCACATCTCTCGATTCCTTGCCTGTTAGTGTGCCGAAATGTCTCTTAACTGTTGCTCTCTACTTCAATCACTTCTTCCAACCGGTTCCAAGCACCTACCACTCTGTATAAAACAAAATTGCCTTGTAAATCTTCAAATTTTCTCCCTCTCACCATAAAACTATGCCCTCTAGTATTTGATATTTCCACCATAGGAAAGAAGAGTCGATCTACCCTGCCAATTCCTCTCAGTTTTATATGCGGTGGATTCCAATTGATTGGGAAATATTGGGACCAGTATTTTGGCCCAATTAAGTGTCTGCTCCAATAGCTGAATTTTCATGGAAATAGTTAAAAAGGTATTTTAAAAAAGGCAAACTACCATTTAACTGTATATTACTCCCTAATTGTTATCAAAGGAGGAATTCATCCAGTGCACTGGTACATTCTTTTGATTGACTGTAAATGAACAAAATCTTCACCTATTGTAGATATGGACTGCAATTAACTATACAATGCTCCAAATCTTAATTTTCATTGTAACATTCAAGATTATCATCAATACATTCAGATTCTTTGTAATTTCTAACATGAAGCAGTGAAATTGTTTCATGTTCACTCCCAGCCATCTCCGAACCTGAATGCTTGAAACCCCAGTGAGCAAAACCGTTCCAAATTGTCTTCCTGGTTATTTCTCACCAACTATCAGTGAAAGAAAATCACTGCTTTCTGAACTCAAGTGTATGCAACTGATGCTATTCAAAACTGTACACTCTAAGCACGGTGTAGTGTCGATCGGCCACACAAGTGCATGGACCTAATGCTAGTTAGAAACTATTCCACAACAATCTCCTGCACCAATAGAGCAGCATAGTGTCCCAAATAAACAAAGGAAATCCCCGCTATTTTCTCAATTAGTTTTTGTTCTTGGAGATTTGGCTCAAATGAGCGGATGCCCTGATTAACAGATGGCCCAATTAATTGGAATCCACCTGTACTTCCATCAGGTCTTTCTTCAGCCTCCACTTTAAAAGATGTAAAAATAGATTTTTCTTTCAATATTAAGTTTAGAAACATAAAATTTTAAATGACGATGAAAACTGACAGAACTGATGCAGAAACACACTGGGATTTAAAGTTCTCATTCGCAATATAAATCCCTCCAAGGACTGCACACTCATTCCTCTGAACTTCCTTCAACAGTGCAACCTTCCAAAGTCTCGGAACTCCACCAACTTGCATGCACCTTTCCCTATCACTCCAGTCTGAGTGACTGTGCCTTTACTCCTACCCTGGCCACTACGCCGTGAATCCCTCTCCCCTTCCCAAACACTCTCTCTTTATGACTTGTTCAAACTTAACTCTTGGGCCTGGCTAAGCTCACATAACCTGGCAGAAAACTGTCTTCAATGCTCAGTGAAGAACACAGAGAATCTTTACTACTTTACAGGTTCTGTAATGACCCACTCTAGAGCGGCTAATAGAGTCACTGCCTTCTGGCTCTGGCTCCAGTGACCCAGGTAGAATCCTGATCTTGGATGCTGCCCCTGTGGAGTTTGCACACTCTACTTCTGATCACATGGCTTTCCTTTGGCTTCAGAGCTTTACAACACAGAAACAGTTGTATACGTACACGAATCCTGCACTAATCCCATTTTATTACTCCTATATCCGCATCAACTCAACGAGTCTCTTACGCACCTCGGCTGCTGTTAATTAAGCTACCAACATGGGAGCAAACTGGAGCACACAGAGGAAACGCACATGGACACAAGAGAGAACGCATGATTTCCACACTGACAGCATCCGAGGAGTGGATCCAACCTGGGACCGTGACGCAGCAGCTCTGCTAACTACACCACCGGTCTGGACCAGTGACATACAGATTGGTAGATGAGCTGAGTATAGTATCTTCCGCCTAGAGTGACAGGATCTAGGGGAAGTTGAGGGGAATTTGGGGAGGATAAAGTGAGGTGAATGTAAGGATTGGTGCAAATGAGTGGCTGATGATTGGCTCGACTCGATGGGCAGAAGGGCCTGGGTCGATGCTATGAAGTAAACAACAATCCTATGTGGCCTGGCCTGCTCTGACTCCATTATCACACAAGCCCATTTGCACTTGGTCTACACTTCTGTGGAGACTCAGGTCCATCAAGGTTACTGTGAAGGACTGACAGGCAGCACTGAGAGAGCACCCTTGACCAACAGACCCATCACCTTCTAGCATCCGGCAATAAATGTTTCTCTCAACAGTGTCCCATGCCCACAGAGAAATAATCTGTTGACATCCTGCGAAGTCCACCCCACTGGAAAAAGTGCAGCTGTCATCCAAGAGCATGAATGAAAGGAGCTTGGTACTCACCTGAGTATGCGTCTGTGTCAATGGCTCAATGACATACAAGTATTTGCCATCGTCAAATATGCCACTGTACGAAGGCAGGGAGGGGTTTAACAGAATGGAGGAGAGGCGGGGGGGCACAGAGTAAGGGGAGAGGCAGGGAGGGAGGGCACAGAGCAAGGGGAGAGGCAGGGAGGGAGGGCACAGAGCAAGGGGAGAGGCAGGGAGGGAGGGCACAGAGCAAGGGGAGAGGCAGGGAGGGGGAAAAGAGTGAGGGAGTGGAAGAGGGAGAGGGAACAGGAGAGACAAACAGTGATGGAGAGGGAGCGAGTTTAACAGAGTGTGGGGCAGCAGGAGAGAGAAACAGTGAGAGAGATCACGTTATTAGAAGTGGATGATCCCAACCTCCATCTTATGCCTTGATTCAGCAACAGGGTTCTTTCTCCCAACAATTAAAATCAGAATTTGTTTCAATTTGAGAATTGATTCCACTCATTTGTATCACTCAAGGTCCCAATGATGACCCCCCTCTCCCCACCCCCCCCCCCCCCAACCCTGTCTTTGCCATCTGCCAACAATGGCCTGCAGCAAACCAATTTTAGCCAGAGTGTCATGCTGGATGCCGAGTAAAACTCTGCCAGCTGGGTTTTCATAACTTGGAATTGGCGATTGTAAAACCACAACAATAACGTTCAAAATGCAGCAATAAGAACCTTAACCAAAAATGAAAATCTGAGCACATTTCATCAGTTTTGGCAATATTAATACTGGCTGCCTGTGTCCTTTAGAATCAATTGTAAAATGCTTTTAGCTGTATATAAGGCTCTGAATAATCTAGCTCTTCCATACATTTTGGTGATGCGGCCTTTTGCACTTATGCACCTAATATCTGGAATACTCTGCTGACTGAGATACTTTGTACATCAGGCTAGTACTGTGGAGCATTTCACAACACTTCTAAAAGACTACTCTTTAAATTGGCCTACTTTTAGGATAACTTAATGCCATTTGATGTTATATAATTTGGTATGCTTAATTATGTTTGTCTTATGAATTTTAATTTTGTTTCATATTATTATGACTATATTGATTTATCTTTACAACTTGTGTAAATAATGTTGATTTTAATGTATGAAAGGTGCTATATAAATATAAAGTTATTATTTTTTATTTTTTCTCAGCTGAGGTATGGGCATGGCCAAACACGCTCATTTCTGAATTGCTAGGAACTTTCAGACCATTCTACTGGTGTTTAGTATTGTGGCTTTCTGAAGATTTACATAAATATTGCTGTGTGGCCCTAATTGTTTAATGTTATTGTGTAGTGACCTTGGGAATACACCAGTCATACTATTGGGACAATGTATACCTTGTTCAAGTTCCGAAGTCTTTCAAATACTTTTAATTCAGCATATCTTCAGTGCTTTTCACTTATCGATTTCTGTAGATTGTGTGTGTTTGGAAAAGCTATATCAATTAAATAAGCTGTTCCTGCTTGTTTCTCCTGTATTATTATATCCGGACAGTTACTATGGATTGTCTTATCTATAATAACTGATTAGTCATAATATAATTTACAGGATTCTGATTCTAAAACTGGATCAAGCTTGTATTTATAGTACCGTGTGAATTCATTTATGAGCTTGTATTTTAAAGCAAGATTTGATGAATGATGTTTGCAACTTGATTGTTCCTGTGTAAGTAATCAGATTGAGTTAAACTGCTACAGGACCCTGGAATGTGTTGGATTGTTTTTGTTTTTTCTTGGCATTTTCTACATTTACCATCTTGAATTTGTTGGTCTTTTATTATTTATTTTTGATAATTTTTTTGTGTTAACTACCTCATCCTGTATTGCCACGAGGAACCCTCCCGATTCTGGGAAGAGGTCTCCAACTCTGAGCCAGGAGCTTGACAATTTCTTGTCAACATCTAGACTGCTCAGATAGTGGGCATACCTTCCATGGAGGGTCATGCTCTTCCATTAGTTAACTTTCTCTTCAATAGTGATAAATGTCTTCCATTTTTCTGGGTTGTGTTCCACGTTTAGTGGTGTATACTTCCTGTTTTCATTGATGAAAGTACATCCTTTGAAGTTTTATCTGACTGCTGTGCTGATTTTTAATGACTGTTATTCCTTTTCCCCCTTCTGTCATAGGTAGTGTCAATCTAAGTGCATGTACATAATGTTTTCTGAAATTCGTCATTTCAGTTCTTTTTTTCTTCGAAAATTTTCCAGATCAGTTTTGGACCAAGATATTATGCCAAAAGAATACAATAATATGGGTATAGTGAAAGCTTTTATAGCCTTTGTTATGTTTTCACTACTGAGCTCTGTTTGGCAGATTTTCTTAAGCCTTGAAGTAAATTCTGACAAAGGTTTTTCTTTTATCACACTATCATCTATTTTCTTTCCTTGTTGATATCCCAGATACTTATATGTTTCATATTCATCCTTCGGCTAAATTGTATCCTGCTGCAATGTTTTGTATTCTATTAGCTCTATTGCACCTGTCTTTATGTTTAATGCTCTGCATTTATCCAGTCCAAAGTCCATGTTTATTATCATTATTATTATTAAGAAAACCTAGGCTGAAGAAGCCAGGTTTGTCAGGATTAATAAAGCACAGAATACACTTAATCTGAAAATGCTGGGGATACTCAACTGGTCAAATAGCAGCTATGGAGAGAGAAACTCTGTCAGTGATTCAGGTCAACAACCTGATATAAGAACACAAAATCATCCCAGATGATTGGATCAGAGGGTTGTGAGGCACAAGGTGGGGTGGGGGGAGAATGGAAGGTTTGCAGAGAGTAGATTGAGTTGGGAGGTGGGAGGGAGCCGTGGACAGAGTACTCTGGTCTGAAACAGGAAATTGGCAAGGTTTAAGGCTAGTGTTAAATTAGAAATCATTTTCCCCAGCACTTGACCAAGGGCCAGAGGCTGACAGCACCTGTCCTTGCTGATGTAGATGCAGGCGTAAAAAGTAGTGAAGGGTCAATCTTCCAGTTTATTCTTCAGAGACAGAACGATGCTGGGGTTCAATTCCACAATTTCTGTAATCCTCAAGGAAAAAAAACATTCTAGGCATCACACAAGCCAGTCATCCTTCTGTGATAGTCACGACTCACTGCGACACTTCCAATGGAGAATGCCAACAAGACCATCAGGTATTATACCACCCATAACTATTACATCTCTCTCACCCCTGGGTGCCAAAATATGTGATGGCCTATCTCTTGCCCCATATAACTTCACCACCCACCCCAAGGCAAAACCTGGTTCCATTGGTGCTGGAAGCTAGGCAGGAAGTTGTGCTTACAAAACAGACAGCCTCCAGAACCTGCTTGATCTCCGCAGGGGCTTGGCTAGGAGTCTTTGAGGCTTCCCTTTGGATTTACACTTCCTACGATTGGAGAGAGGGTGGAAAGGGTGTGGATGGACAGCAAGAGGAATCATACACAGTGCAAAAAGCAGCATCTTAAACTTAAGACTTTACAATTACTCCATTACACACATTGATTCTCTCTCCTCAAAGCCTCCATCCCTTCAGATAGCAAACTTGCCACTTTAGAGACGACATTCTAATCAGCATGGAATAGATGCAGGAGACGTGTGCTACCAAGCGACCCTTCCCCTTGGAACCCACCAGGCAACCCAGCATGAATACATCGAGCACCACATGCAGCATTATCAGACAGAGCTCGCGCTCTTACTTACTGTAGCCCATCGCAAGTGGACAGAGCAACCTTGGACCCTGCGTTCCCCCGTATCTCCCCGTGGTAGTAACAGTGTTCACCCCCCTGCAGGGAAACAGCAAATCAGAAAGAATGTTGTTAGGATACAGAGAGATTAAACCACACTCAGGTGCCACCACCTTACCAATGCAAGAGCTGTTCCCAGGGAATTAAAAAGCAAAAAAAAAAAACTACAGGCATTGGAGTAAAAATGAAAAATGCTTGATACTCAGATCAGGCAGCATCTGTGGGGGGAGAGAGAGGGACAGAGAGTTAACAAAGTCCAATGATGGGTCTTGTGTTGGAAGCATCATTTCTCTTTCCATAAATGCTGCCCGACTTGCTGAGCATTTCCAGAATTCTCTATTTTTTTTATTCTATCCAAGTTTACTCCCCACTGTCATGTAACATTAGCCAGTGGTTTTAAAATAATGAAGTACTCTGCTGTTCAGAAGCTAAGTGAATAAATGCATTTAAATCCAGAAGAAGGGTCTCAACCTGAAACATTGGCTGCCCAGTTCCCTCCACACATGCTGCCTTCAGCACCTTGTTTGTTGCTCCAGATTCCAACATCTACAGTCTCTTGTGTCTCCGCTCTGTTAACAGCATTTAAAATACTACATTACAGTGCAGTGTCTCTAAACAAAATTAAAAAATCAACTGATATTAATTTGTCAATTTATCTCCAACATTACTCACTCTTATTTTAGAATCATATCTCCAAACACCTTAACAATTTGCCCTTACAGTCTTGTTCTCACCACGTCAAATTATAGGTTTAGAAAGCATGATTTTTATTCAAAATGTACACCACTGCCCAAAATTGCTAGGGCAAGAACTATGTTAATTCCACCAGCCTTGGGACACATTTTTAGCTTGAAGTGATTTGGATATTCACCAAAGAAATGATACTCACAAATGGCTGAATAGCCAATCCAATAAGGTTTACTGGCTAGTGAACACCAACGTGAGGCTGTCATTGCCAGAAAAAGGATATATATAGTGTTTCATGCATCAGTATTACACCTCCAGAGTCCATATTATTATCTCATCCAAAGGACAGTATCTCCATCAGCACTGCACTCCCCTAGCAACAGCCTGAGTGCGCTGAAGTGATTGGGCAATCAACTTCTGTTAGCAGTGTCTTTTGCGAAAAGCAGTGATCTGCTAGACATGAACCTTCAACAGGCAGACGAAGCCAGTTCTACTTCTCTGAGTCTTTCTTGCCTCGCCAGGGTTTAGTGGGAGATGGTCCAAATGCAGGCAAATGGGCCTAGTTCAAGAAGGCACCTTGGTAGTTATGGCCAAATCAGTTTGAAGGGCCCGTTTGCATGCTGTGTAATTCTGTTACTCTAGAATAGATAAATAAAACAAGTTGCATGACTCTTAGCAGTGATGTACAGAGAGATCCTGGGATGCAGATCCATGTCACCCTGTGAGTGACAATATAGGTGCAATAGGGTGGAACAGAAGGTTTCTTTGTTGGCCAGCATGTTGAATATAAAATTTGGTCAGACATGTGGCAGCCGTACAAACTTTTAGTTAGGCCACATTTGGAGTATTATGTGGTGGCTGCATTACAGGAAGGACATAGAGGCTTTGAAGAGGGTGCAGAAGAAGTTCACCAGATTGTCGTCTGGATGAAACTACAGGTAGAAGTTAGATTGATTAGGATTGTCTGCTCCTGAGCATCGGGGGCTCAGGGGAAATCTGAAAGAACTACAGCATATAAATTACGTTAAAGGCACATACACCGCAGATAGCCAGATTCTTTTTCCCAGGTGGAGATACCAAATACCATAGCATGTCACTTTAAGGAGAGGAATGGGGGGAGGGGGAAAACGGCACGATGTTTAAAGACTTATAAAGCAATTAATTTTGTAGACTGCAGTGGTAGGTGCCTGGAATGCATGCCTATAGAAAATAGATAAGCAGCTACTAGCAGTAAAGTTGAAGACGAATTCAAATAGACACATGAACAGGCAGGGAATCAAAGGAGGCAGACCATGTGCAAAGATTAGTTTAAACTGGCATCATGGTCAGTACAGACATTGTGGGTTGAAGGGCCTAAATCTGTGCTGTACACGTCTGTGTGCTATGTTAAAGTGGGAGAGACTGGGCTGAGAGTTCAGTGGAGCACTGTGAAAATCCAAGGGCAAACCTCACTGCCACCTATCATATAAATGTCCACAATTCACTGCCTGCCACAGGGTCCCACTCTCATATTTTCTTAAAGTGAAGGAAGCTATTCAGTCCATGGAATTCTTGCTGGCTCTTAGAGCAATCTCTTCCCCTGTTTATTCCCCTAGTCTCTTTCACAAGCCCACCAGATCTCCTCTCAGTCTCCTGCCACCCACATACACCAGGAGCAAGCTGCAGTGGCCCATCACCCCAACAACTGCACATCTTTGGAACGTGGGAGAAAACTGGGGCTGCAGCCCATTGATGGCATCCTTACCAGGAGGGAAGGGTTAAAGAGATGATGGCAGCACTGTGCAGACAGCAGGTCTGAGGCTGAGCCAGTCACCTTGACAATGCAAGCCCAGGTGTGCACTGACGTCCCAAGGAAGGATTGTTAGGATAATTTCCCCTCACTCTGCACACTAACTCACTGCTTACTGCTACAGTTTGTGCCCTGCCTTCGTATCATTCATATCAGCAACCTGCAAGTTGTCAGTGCAAGCAAAATTTCCTTCTGTTTTGCAGATTCTCTTATAATGTGCACACTCAGCACCATCTCTCCCCAAGAGACACTCCCACAATGTGCCGCAGCCTGGCAGCTGGAGTCTGCAGGGGTCACGTTAACTCTGTAGCTTCAGCACTCTGACAATGCCCAAGCCTGGCTATTCCGCCACCTTCCTGCCTCGATTCCACCTCTGTGATCCCGGCTTCAATCAATCTCTGTTCACCCCACTCCTGACCCTAAGCACTACTCAGATACCCAAGCATCACTAAAGTCATCGCTGTGTGCCGGTGCCTACAACCTCTTGCAGCCTTGTGACCCTGCAGAACGACTCCATTCCTCTTCCACATCCCACCCCATTAAACCTATGCTGAGTCCAAAGGATATTCTCCCACCTGTTTCCTGTCCCACTCCTGAAACGCTTCGTAGAATCAGAATCAGGTTTATTATCACTGACACCTATCGTGTTGTTGGTTCACAGCAGCAGTACAGTGCAATGCACAAAATATCCTATAAATTACAGTGACTATGTCTCGAGAAAAATCAGTAAGTAGAGCAAAAAATAAGTGTTCAAGGGTTCATTGGCTTTTCAGAAAGCTGATGGTGGAGAATCAGTTTAATACCACTGGTATATGCTGTGAAATTTGTTGTTTTGTGGGCAGCAGTAATATTTTATATATTGCAAAAAGAGAGCAAAAATAGTGAGGTAGTGCTCATTGGTTGGTTCATTATCCACTCAGAAATCTGTTGGCTGAGGGGAAGAAGCTGAACTTGCAATGATCAGTGTGTGTCTTCAGGCTCTAGTACCTCTTCCTCACTGATGATAACACTAATGAGAAAAGGGCATGTTCTGGGTGGCATTGGTCCTATGCCATTTTTTTGAGGCATTGCCTTTTGAAAATGTCCTCAGTGGTGTGGCTGGTGCCCATGTTGGAGTTGGCTGAGTTTACAACCCTCTGCAGCTTTTTCCAATCCTGTGCAGTTGTCTCTGCTTACCAGACAGAGATGGAACCTGCCACTATGACTAAATGTGGATCAATGTGAATTATTTTTTGAAGAAATGGATGCAAACCTGGGCCAACAAACTAGAGGCTTCCTTGCTTCCACACCTGTAGGCTTCTGTTCCATTCCATGCTAAATGGAGTGGCACAGAGTGGCACTGCCTCACAATTCTGGAGACCCGAGTTCAATACTGACTTCCACCATTGTGGAGTCTGCATATTCTCCCCAATGACTGAAGAGCTTCCTCCCACACCCCAAAGTACAGGATGGTACGTCAACTGGCCACCGTGTGTGGGTGAGTGGTAGATTTCTCTTTGGGACGGAAATGCGGAGAGAATAAAGTTAGGATACCACCAGTGGTTATAATTGGCACAGCCCCAATAGGCTGAAGGGCCAGTTTCCCTGCTGTGTAACAATGACTAACACTGGAAACCAAAATGAAAACACTTGAAATAAACACTAACTGCTCGACTGATCAGGCAGCATCTGTGGAGAGAGAAAGGACTGATGTTTGCGGTTAACTCTACCACTCTCTCCATGATTGCTATCCGAGTATTCCCAACATTTATAAATTTCATTCCAGGTTTCCAGCGCCTACGTTACTTTGCCAGCATGGAGGGACGTCTCCCTCAGAGGGTGAAGTGACTGACAACAGACTGATGGAGAAGCAGCCAAGTTCACTCCACACTGCAGGGTGAGCCAATGCAGACTCTGCCCTTTGCAGTTTCTTGGACAATTTCACTTCTGCTCCCTTGCAAGACCATGCCAAAGCAAGTTAGGCACACTAGGAGACCATAGTTGTAGGTTTATAAGAGTGAAGTTTTATAAAATGGTCTATAAAATAAATAAAAATGGTAGGCAGTGACGACTTAATACCAAGCAGTGCAGTTACTGCTGCCAAAACCTTTGCATCATAAGCTTCCACCACCAATTGCCGCTGCTGTAAATTTGCATAGTACTTCACGTTTCAGCTTAATCCTTTGCCCGAACTTCTGCATTAGTGGTCAAAATATATCAAGGTACAGAAACTATACTGAGTAATATGAATGATTATTAAAACAGGGGATCAGAGTGTCTCTCAGCCACTGAGACAGAGGTACTGCAGACAACACTGATCTCAACCCCCACTACCCACTCCTCTGAACACTCTCCTCAAAATTTCTCCTCCTACATCTCACCCACATAACTTGTCTTCCCTTCTCTGATGACTCCCTCTGGCCTGCCTTACCTATGATTTTGGACCCCCAATATCTGTCTGATCCAAGTGGCTACCATTTCTGTCCATCGACTCTATTTTGGCTCACATACCAGTGTCATACCCCCTGACCCATCCCATTTCCCCATCAGCTATTCTCTCCCATCTCAACTCCCCCCATCAAGGAGTATCCTGGCGTTATTTGAATATTGCAGATATTCAAGCAGTAACAAGTAACAAGTTATCAATGTGGATTGTAAACTGCAGGCAGTAAAGTGAAGTTAAAAGCACACCTTTGCATTGTCTGTGGAGCACAGGCTGGCCCACATACCAAGAGATACGGTTGGCAAAATGGTGATCACGTGATGTTTGCATATGCATCAGCCAACTTTTAAAACAATGGGGTTGTGTTAATCGGCCTGCTTCAATCCAGGGCTTGAGTAATGGACTTAATTCATCTACATCATTCTAAACAAGGTCAAGAAGTTTGCAGACCAGGGCAGGTACTATCACTTAGCTCTATCAATACTTGGATGTTTGGCTCTGCTGTCAGAGGTTTTTAAAAATATCTGTGTTAATACTGAGTTTCTCCCAGCAAGGGCGTCTTATCAATTACAATGTGCTTCCATTGTAAATACTGTACCTCAAAGGAACTACTTGTCAACCCAAAGTATTGAAGTAAACAATATCGTTGTAACAATTGAAATTATATTGAATCACCAGCTGTTACCTTTGATCTTCAGAGTATAAGAATGTGATGTACCTTGAGCTTGTAGGGCGGAGGAAACTCTACATAGAAGGTCTCCATGAGAATGTCTGTTTGTCATGATGAATAAAGACTTTCACTTCCAAACATCCAGTGACTGTAGTCATAACAACCCCCCCAACTTATTACAATATTCTCTCCTGAAAGGATGAAATAAGTCAAAAGTGCCCAACTCCCCAAACCCCCCCCCCCATATCCCATTCACCCATTGACCCTGATGAAGAACAGAACTCAGACACTGCCCCAACTCCTTGGGAAATCACAGTGCAATCTTTTCTACAGAAAATCTTCACACAATGAGGAATGCAAACCTGCAATTGTCCCTGCCAACCCTTTGAAAGTGGGAGTGAAAGTGGGGGGGGGGGGGGGCGGGTTAGAGTGGTAAGAGGCCTTAATAGGAAGAACTACTAAACCATTATGGACTTGAGATTCAGACCAATCATAGTTGTGACGGAAACTAGCCCTTCAGCCCACCAAGTCTGCGCCAACCATTGGCTACCCATATCCTCTAATCCCATTTTATCCTCCCCATATTCCCACGAACTTCCTTCAGATTTTACCACCCATCTACACAACAGGGGACTATCTGAAATGGCCAACTACCAGCCCTCACATCTTTGGGATGTGGAAGGAATCCAGAGCATCCGAGGGGGAACAGGGAATCTCAACACAGACAGCAGCAAGGGTTAGCAGCAAATCTGGCTCTCTGTCACTGCGAGGCAGAGGACCAACCCACTGAGCTACTGTACCACCGTGAATGAGACAACAAAGCTGAATGGGGTACTGTGCTCTTGTTCCTCTGTTACCAAGGAGTGCAGTGGCACAGTTGTTAGCTTCCAGACCAACCTATCCAGCCATCATGTCCCAGTTCCATTCATTCAGACTCACTTCTCCCTGCACCCTGCCTACCTTAGAGTAATTAAATCATGGCTTACCTTTGAAAGGAAAACCTTTTGCTTTTCATAATGTATTTCCTTGTAATCAGAGGACAGGAGATTACTGTGGGGAAAGAGAAGAACAGAAAGTAGTTATCAGAGAAATGGTCACAGCCTCTGCTGATCGAACTGCAATGAACTACAATACAAGGTCACTCATTACTTTGAACATCAAAGGTTATTCACTGCTAAAGAAGCACCTGAAATTTAGTGTGGAGGGGGGACATACCACAGAGACTGGAAATAACTACTGGCTTTTGCAGAGTGAAAAAACCACTTCAGGTCAAAGAGCCTTCATCTGTTCTGCTAAGCCTATAAGAAGTGGTGGATACAGCCGACTTTATCACAGGAAAAGCTCTCCTCACCACTGAGCATACTTCCAAATAGCGCTACCATAAGAAAGCAGCACCCATCATCAAGTACGCCCACCATCCAGGCCATGTTCTCTTCTCACTGCTGCCATCAGGAGGTGGTGCAGGAGCCTTAGGTCCCACACCACCAAGTTCAGGAAGTTGTTACATTTCAACCATCAGGCTCCTGAACCAAACGTGGACAACTTCACTTACTACAACACTGAACACAACCTATATGGACTCACTTGAAAAGATTATACAACTCATGTTCTCAGTATTTTACACTTATATTATTTGTTTTTTTGTTTGTTTTGCACAATTTGACTTCTGTTCCACATTGGTTGCTTGACAATCTTTGTGTGTAGTTTTTCATTGATTCTATTGTCTTTCTTTGTTCTATTGCAAATGTCTGCAAGAAAATGACACATGTATTTTGATAATAAATTTACTTTGAACCTTGAAGTGCTTCCAACATTCTCTTCTTTACCTTAACTTGTCATTACAACTGCAAGAAGAAAGAGTGATGCAGACACAAGAGACTGTTGGTGCTGGAAAGTGGAACACAAACCACCTGTTGAATGAACAGCAAGTTGAGCAGCGTCTGGGGGAGAAACTAAAATCATGCATCAGGAAAAAATGATGATGCACAACATTTGTGTTAGTACAACACAGTTGTATCCTTTTTCTGGTAGAGATTTTAATGAGTCCCATTACCTCTCTTGCTCCACCCCATAATATAATCAATTCTCTGAAAAACTACTACTGTACTGTATATGCTTTGATCACAATTATAGGGAATGAAGCCTCAAATAACTTGTCATAGTGGAAAACATTTTGCCATGCAATCGATCCTCTTGAAGCCATTGTTGATGTTTGTCATCTCTTAAACTTCATAACAACTCAAGCCAAGTGAGGGCATTATGTCCCTCTCCTCCTACATCAGTCCTACTTCTCATCTCTGGGACCATGACCTTGCGTGATTTAGCGAAACTAAACATGATGAGTCTTTCAACTCACAAACCCGCTTTCAATTTCCAGGTATGCATAATTCAGTGGGAGAAATACATTCCATCAACTCTCTCTAATCTTTATACCTGCCAGCTTAAATTGATGCTCCTAGCCTCTCTCTGTAAGTCCCTAATCATAGGCACATTTCCAGTAAATCTCTTCTGCTATCTTCCATTGTACGTGATGCCCACAGTCAAATACAATGCTTCAGTCCAAACCTGATCATAATTTTTTTTAAACAAAGGCTTATATTTTTATCAGAGATCCACTATATCCAGTTCAACCATTTCCCCATATTTGGTCTTCTATGCCCTGGTGAGTCAAGTGCTTGTCCATGTTGTGAGAGTAACTGCTTCCACCACCTCATGCAGCACATTCCTGATACCAATCATTTGATATCAAGATACCAGATACCAAGAATCTTATTTCTTTAAAACAAAAGAAACCCTCTCACCCCACCACCTTTAAGGACTGATGTAAATCGAGTGCCATGTCTTTTAAAACAATCCCATATAGTTCATACAATTCCTGAATATTTTCTTTCAAAGATTCTACAACTCAAGTTCTCAGTATTATTTATTTGTATTTTTTGTTGTATTTGCACAGTTTTACATCTGGTTGCAACCACGACGCGCTTACTTCAGCAATCTGCCCTTCCACCACTGCCCACCTCCTTTGCTTTATCTAGATGCCATACTTTGTATATCTAGTTCCATGCCAATTTTGTTGAAACACATCATGATTATGCAAGACTTGATTAGATTTGGCCAGGTACTTTGCAAAAGAGAACTGTAATAGCATTAGTGCACTCTAAATGACCAATAATGTGAACAGGATAACACACAGCACCATTCCATAAGATCGCCCCCTCCTCATTGCAGAAGAACCGATGCGATATCTCATCATTCCTTATTGTTGTGCAATGTTCCAGTGAGTTCAGCCTGTCCTCTGGAGCTGAGTGGTGTCTCCACATTCGCCCTGTGACTCTGCAGATTTCCTCTGGGTTTCCAACCACATTCCAAAGATAGGAGCCAAATTAGACCATTCAGCCCACTGAGTCTGCACCACCATTCCATTATGGCCGATTTATTACCCCTCTCAACCCCGTTCTCCTGCCTTCTCCCATAATCACTGACACCCTTACTAATCAAGAACCTATCAACCTCAACTTTAAATATACCCAATGACTTGGCCTGCACAGCCATTTATGGCAATGAATTCCGCTGATTCACCACCCTCTGGCTAAAGAAATTCCTTTTCATCTCTGTTCCAAAGGGATGTCCTTGTATACTGAGCCTGTGCCCTATGGTCCTAGATTCCCCCCACTATAGGAAGCATCCTCTCCACATCCACTCTCGCTAGGCCTTTCAATATTCTATAGGTTTCAAAGAGATCCCCCTCATTCCTCTAAACTAGCACAGGCCAGAGCCACTAAATGCTCTATATATATATATATATATATATATATATATATATATAGAACCCTATCATTCCCAGGATCACTTTTGCGAACCTCTTCTTAACCCTAACAATGACAGCACATACTTTCTTAGATAGGGGCCCAAAACTGTTTGCAATGCTCCAAATGTGGTCTGACCAATGGCTTATAAAGCCTCAGAATTACATCCTTGCTTTTATATTCTAGCCTTCTCAAAATGAATGTTAACATTGCATTTGCTTTGCTACCACTGACTTAACCTGTTTTGTCAAAGGCAGGTCGTGCCTTACGAGCCTGATTGTATGTTTTGAGGATGTGATGAAGCACATTGATGAAGGTACAGCTATAGATGTAGTGTGTATGGATTTTAGCAAGGCATTTGATAAGATACCCCATGCAAGGCTTATTGAGAAAGTAAGGAGGCATGGGATCCAAGGGGACGTTGCTTTGTGGATCCAGAACAGGCTTGCCCACAGAAGGCAGAGTGGTTGTTGACACATCATATTCTGCATGGAGGCCGGTGACCAGTGGAGTGCCTCAGGGATCCATTCTGGGACCCTTACTCTTTGTGATTTTTATAAATGACCTGGATGAGGAAGTGGAGGAATGAGTTAGTAAATTTGCTGATGACACAAAGGTTGGGGGTGTTGTGGATAGTGTGGAGGGCTGTTAGAGGTTACAACAGGGCATTGATAGGAGGCAAAACTGGGCTGACAAGTGGCAGATGGAGCTCAACCCAGGTAAGTGTGAGGTGGTTCATTTTGGTAGGTCAATTATGATGGCAGGATATAGTATTAATGGTAAGACTCTTGCCAGTGTGGAAGATCAGAGGGATCTTGGGGTCCGAGTCCACAGGACACTCAAAGCAGCTGCGCAGGTTGACTCTGTGGTTAGGAAGGTATATGGTGCATTGGCTTTCATCAATCGTGGGATTGAGTTTAAGAGCCAAGAGGTAATTTTGCAACTATATAGAACCTTGGTCAGACCCCACTTGGAGTACTGTACTCCGTTCTGGTCACATCACTATAGGAAGGACATAGAAACCATAGAAAGGGTGCAGAGGAGATTCACAAGGATGTTGCCTGAATTGGGGAGCATGCCTTATGAGAATAGGTTAAGTGAACTCGCCCTTTTCTCCTTGGAGCGATGGAGGATGAGAGGTGACTTGATAGAGGTGTACAAGACAATGAGAGGCATTGATCATGTGGATAGTCAAAGGCTTTTCCCTGGGGCTGAAATGGCTAGCACGGGAGGGCATAGTTTTAAGGTGCTTGTAAGTAGGTACAGAGGAGATGTCAGGGGTAATTATTTTTTTTTTAATAAAACGCAGAGTGATGAGTGCATGGAATGGGCTGCCAGCAGCGGCAGCAGAGGTGGAAACGATAGGGTCTTTTAAGAGACTCCTGGATAGCTACATGGAGCTTAGAAAAATAGAGGGCTATGGGTAACCCTAGATAATTTCTAAAGTAAGTACATGTTCGGCACAGCATTGTGGGCCGAAGGGCCTGTATTGTGCTGTTGGTTTTCTATGTTTCTATGAGATACTTTTCTTTAAGCTTACATTAGACTTCAGTGGGAGGTCACAGACAGGTGAGAGCAGGAGTGGGACAGGGTTCTAAAAGCAGTCGGCAACTGGAAGCTCAGAAATATCCCAGTAAATTTAAAAATCTTTCCTGGCACTAACGTGCAAGTGAGGGGTAGATTCTGGAGGGAGTTGAGAGTGTGGGGAAGAACAAAATGGGATGAGGGTAAATAGGTGCTTAATGACCAGTATTGGCTTGGTAGGCAGAAGGGCAGATCCAAGACTCACAATGAAGATCTTTCAAATGAGGTTGTAAATATCTTGTTCTTCTATTGATTTCCCCAAAGTGGATTTTGAACACAGTTCTCTAACTCTTGCCCACTTATCAACCCCAAGCAAAACAAGGCTGTCAACCCTGTGGATGTCCCAATTGGGGAAAGCTGGCATGGCTCTACCAGCATTTCACACCCAGAGAGGGTGGCCGTGCCAGGGCTGACTGCAGTGAGGCAGGTGACGGCAGCTGCCGCAGCACGTCTTCCTTTAAGCACCACTGACTGCCTCAGCACTGCCAGGTTTAAACACAGTGGCTCCACTACCACAAGCTAAAAATAACCCGGCCAGTCACAAGCGGGCTTCGCTCAGAATTGCAGCGTGAGTGTATTTTTAGACATTTAAATTTCTGAACTCCGAGTTGTATGCCTAAAATAGATCTGACACAAGGGAATTTAAGTGAAACAAGCATCTTCAGATAGCCGTACTAAAAAATCTGTACATTTATGAAATGCCTCTCAAGCTTCCTCGTCCAATTATTTTCAGCTGCAGTGCTGCACTGCATGGACTGATTCAGCTGTTTATTTCTCCCACCATGAATCCTCACTCGCAGTTGTGATGGGTAGCCTCTGCCGATCTCAGGAAAGAAATGTCAGCCTGGTCAACGCCGGTACATAAAGAGGTCATCAAAATCCCTGAAGGACTGAGGGAACCGTGACCTACAGATAAGGCTCCTCAGTAGTGGACAGATAAAGCAACACAGATCGATATATTTATTAATAATCACAGAGGGAGGAGGATAGAGCACAGAAACAGGCCACATGACCTGCCGACTCCCCCCCCAACAACTCATTTACTCCAATCCTACAATAATCCCCCTTTTTGTGTTTATTCTCCCCGTTTTCTCATCAACTCCCCCTACCCCTGATTCCACCACTCACCTACGCACTTGGGGTAATTCACAACAGCCGCTATGGGAAGAAATCAGAGTGTACAGATGAAACTCACACAGTCAAGGGACAGCAAACTCCACACAGACAGAACTGGAAGTCAAGATCGGACCTGGGTCTCTGGGTGAGGCAGCAACTTAACCAGCTTCGCCACTATGCTGCCAATCCAAAGAAATTCATTAGCACCAATCTGCCATTAGCATACTATAGAAATGTTGCACACACAAAATGCTGCATGAATTCAGCAGGTCAGGCAGCATCTATGGAGAAGAATAAAGAGTCGATGCTTCGGGCTGAAACTTGTCATCAGGACTGGCAAGGAAGGGGGAAGAGACCCATTCCCGTTCCAACAATTCAGTCTACACCCTTCTGTATTGCCACAATGAAGACTCTTTCAAGTTCAGAGGAGAAACAACTCATTTTTCATTTGAGCAGCCTCCAATCTATTGGCATGAACATTGATTTCTGGTAATTTCTCTCCTTCCCCCTTCTCTCCTTTTCTATAACCTATTCTGACTCCTCTCTTATTGCTCCTCTTCTCTCATCTGCCTATCGACCTTCTCCAATGTCTCTCCTCCTTTTTCTTCCATGGTCCACTCTCTTCTATCAGATTCCTTTATTTTCAGCCTTCTACCTTTTCCAACTATCACCTCGCAGCTTCTCATTTCATCCTCCCTTCCATGCATACCTACCTTCCCCTCACTTGACTTCACCTTTCACCCTCCAGCTTATATTCTTTCCCTTACTCCAACTGTTCATTCTGGCTTCTACTCCCTTCCTTTCCAACCCCATTCAAAACATCAACTCTGTATTTCTCTGCATAGATGCTGCCTGACCTGCTGAGTTCCTCCAGCATTTTGTGTGCATTGCTCTGGATTTCCAACATCTGCAGAATCTCTTGTGTAGAACTATTTGCAATTGGAAATTCACAACCAATTTGCACAAGGTAAATTCTAACAGACAGCATCATAATAAATAATGGCTAGGTTACCAACTTTAATGATTTACCAGGCAGATGCAATTTCCATGAACAAAACACCCTGCCCATTTAATGGAGTAGTCCCATGGGATCTCCTACATGAATCCAAGAGTCTTCATTTTAAACATCTCATCAGTGAAAGCACAGGTGCACCACCTCAGAGCAGGTTCTTCACAGGAGTCTCAGTATTGGGACAAAACCCACAGCTTTCATACTGAGGCAGTAACTTTCTGAATGAAGCCAGAGATAGAAGCCGGGGCACAACTAATCTGGCATGGTCTACAATCATCAAATGGCCACTGAGCCTTGATTTAAAAATCTGCTTCTCCTCTGTTTTTAAATTATTAAAGAAAACAACATGCATTTTTGAGCATCTTTGGAACCTTAGAACATTTGATGCTTTTTAAAGTTGCTACTGCATCATGCAAACCACCACTCCCATAACACCGGGCTTCTCGCCCCTCTGATCCCTGAACAAAAGGAATGGTCTCTCCTAATGCAAAGCAGAATTCAGACCAGATGGTGACTTGGGGCTCGAACTTCTGTGAAACAGATGAGGAATTCTAAGACTGATTGACGCGCATTTATGACCCAGCCTAACATCTTACTTCCTGCGGTCAGCATTTCTGGTCTTTAGGCCACTGGCACTCTGTCTAAGCCCTGAGAGCTGAGCATTTAGTTCATATCTCAATCACAATATAGAGGAAACATGTGTCCCCAACTTAAGCCACACCCACCTCCCACCAATTGGCCTGTACATAATGGCTGACAGTGGCTGGAGGGGGTTGGTTAAGGGAGCGAAAGAACAGAGAATGGAGCTAGACCTTTTGACCCGACGAGCAGTTCTGGCGAACACCCATCTGAACTAAACCTATACTCAACACATTTTCTCCTCACATCTCCATTGACTCCCTCAGATTCCAGCACTCATCTCTACACTAACAGTTACTCACTGCAGACAAAAATATTGACCAATCCACCAAGACACTATAAAAAGAGGAAAATAAAGATTAAGAAGTGCAGAGCTGCCGTTTAGATCAAAATGATTCAATATGAAAGGTGCTAAGCTGTTTCATTGATTTGTCTCTTCATCTGAACAAACATGTTTCACTTGCCCAATTCCTTCAGGAAGAAACATAATTGGCTGCACAGCAACCATGGGGATAACTGCACTCTCCAGTTGGGCAGTCACATCATATCAATTCGATATACTGAATCCTGACTGCCTCTCTCGGATTCAAATGCAGGGCTGTATTCATCCTTAAACTGGAAGAGCGGAGACGAACAGCTCAGACTGAATCCGCTACTGCAGACTCAATTTACAAACCATTTCAACAGCAACCATTACAGCGACCATTATGTAAATTTACGCAGCAATCTTCATGTTGAGTTGATGTGGCAGGAGATTGATGATGGTCTACGTAGAATAAGCAGTGTTCCATTTAGATGACAATCAGGCACAAGAAAGGATTCCAATTATATATCACCTTCCAAAATCACAAAATCCCAAACTGTGTTACAGACAATTCAATAAGAGCAGGACACAGCTGGGCATCCTACAGTGAGCAACTCACCTCCTGATACCCCAAAGCTTTTTCTCCACCCACAAAGTACATACGTTTCATAATGTTAAACTCCACTGGCCTTGCATGCATGCAGCTCCAATAACAGTCAAGAAGCTCGATGTCACTTCCTAGACACAGCAGCGCTGGTTGACACTCCATCAATCAGGCTAAAAATTGGGGCATGTTGCCTAATGCACACCCCCTCTACCTTCCCAACCTATTTATAATAAGGACAAGGTCAACAAACAGATGGGAACTAAGCCACCTACATGTTTCTCTCCAACTTGCACACCATCCTGCCTTGAAAATTATCTCTTCTTCTCTATCAGCAACTTGGAATCACCTACACCAGAGAACTGCAACAGTTGATCAAGAAAGCTTGCCGTCCGTTCAATGACAGCTAGTGATGGACTATGAATGTTGGCCTTGCCAATGGCTCCCAAATCCCAAAAAGAAGCAAGTTTAAAAAGCAGTAACAGCCATCTAGCAGCAACATAGGAGTGCTGGAGATAAGAGGAATAAATATTGGCTAATGTGTGGAGAGAACGCCCCTCTTCCTTAAAATAGTGCAAGATAACTGACATTAGGTCAAGGCATAAGACTCCAAAGTATAGTTTGAACCTGCCATCAGTTGCTTCCAAAATAGGATCCAGAGGCTGAATTTTTAAGAATTATAAGGTTGATCACATACTAACACCAATATAGGTATAGACCTACACAAACTATAGTATTGAGATGTAAAGGTGTGAAATGGAAAAGTCGAGAAGAGAAGAGGCAGAAGAATAAATTGGAAGCGGACACAAGTGATTTACTATCTACATTTTAATAAGAAAAAGCTTTCAGAGAGCTGGAGGGACCAATGACCATAATAAAGGCACAGCACAAAGCTGAGTTACCAATGGATGGGTGTGCAGTAAAGACATGTTCTCCAGTGAAATTGTTAACAAAGTGGTTGGAATATTGGGTGAGATTAATATATATTAATATATTTGTATGAGAAACCTTAGTGGAACTGAAAACAGGGAAATCCTAGCTATTTTGTGAAGACCTTCTCCAAGACAGGAGAAACTGGAGAAATGCCAATTTTGATGGCATCAGAAAGGATCAGGATGTTTTCTGGCAAAGGTATACTTGGTAAGTGGGAGGCCTTCAAAAGTGAAAATATGAGAGCACAAAGTTTGAATGTACTTGTCAGAATAAAAGGTAAAGATAACAGGTTTAGGGAAACAGCTTTCAAGAGATAGCGAGGCTTTGGTTAAGAAAAAAAGAGATACATAGCAGGTATAGACAGGTAGGAACAAAATCAAGAAGGCTAAAAGAAGGCATGAGGTTACCTTAGCAGACAAGGTGAAGGAGAATCCCACGGGATTCTACAGATATGTTAAAAGCAAATGGATTGCAAGGGACAGAATTCATCCTCTGGAAGATTGATCCTCAGAATGGTAATCCATGTGTGAATCCAAAAGAGATGGGGGAGATCTGAAACTGATGTTTTACATCTGTGTTTACTCAGGAGATGGACACAGAGTCCATAGAAGTGAAGCAAAGCAGCATCGACTTCATAGATCCTACACAGATTACAGAGGAGGAGGTGTTTGCTGTCTTGAGGCAAATTAGGGTGGATAAACCCCCAGGGCCTGACAAGGTGTTCCCTTGGACTCTGTGGGAGGCAAGAGCAGAAATTGCAGGGGCCCTGGCAGAGATATTTAAATCATCCTTAGTGACAACTGAGGTACTGAGGTTTGGAGGATAGCTAATGTTGTTCCACTGTTTAAGAATGGCTCTAAAGATAAACCAGGAAATTATAGGCTGGTGAGCCTGTTATCAGTAGTGGGAAAGTTATTGAAAGGCACTCTAAGGAACCAGATATACGAGTATTTGGATAGGCATGGACTGATCAGGGATAGTCAGCATGACATTGTGTATGGTAGGTGGTGTCTAATTGATCTTATTGGGGTTTTTTTGAGGAAATTACTAGGGACATTGATGAAGGCAAGGCAGTGGATGTTGTCTACATGGACAATATGGCAAGATCTTGCATGGGAGGCTGGTCAAGAAGACTCAGTTACATAGCATTAAAGATGAGGTAGTAAATTGGATTAGACATTGGTTTTGTGTGAGAAGCCAGAGAGTGGTTATTAGATGGTTTCCTCTCTGACTGAAGGGTTATGATTAGTGGACTGCTGCATCAATCGGTGCTGGGTGCATTGTTGTTTGTCATCTATATCAATAATCTAGATGTGGTCAACTGGATCAGCAAATTTGTGGATGGACACCAAGATTGGGGGTGTAGCGAACTATCAAAGCTTGCAGCGGTATCTGGACCAGCTAGAAAAATGGGCTGGAAAATGGCAGATGTAATTTAATGAATAGAAGCGTGAGATGTTGCACTTTAATAGGACCCACTAACACAGTAAAGGTCAGGGCACAGAAGAGTGCTATGAACAAGGATATCTGGGAATACAGGTCCAAAGTTGATTGAATATGGTGTCACAGGTAGATAATGACATAAAGAAAGCTTTTGGCACACTGGCACTCATAAATCAAAGCACTGAATGCAGGAGATGGGATGTTATGTTGAAATTGTATGAGATATTAGTGAGGCCTACTTTGGAGTACTGTGTGCAATTTTGGTCACCTACTTACAGGAAAGATGTGAAGAAGGTCGAAAATATAGAAAAAAAATTACAAGGACATTGCCAGGAGGACCTAAGTTATAAAGTAAGATTAAATAGGTTAGGACTGTATTACTTGGAACGTAGAAGATTGACAGGTGATTTATTAGAGGTGTACAAAATTATGAAGGGTACAGACATACTATTTCCACTGTGATTGGGTGGGACTACAACTAGAGGTCATGGGTTAAGGGTGAAAGGTGAAACATTTAAGGGGATCATGAAGAGAAACTTCTTCACTCAGAGGGTTGTGAGAGTGTGGAATGATCTGCCAGCAGAAGTGGTGCATGCGAGCTCAATTTAAATGTTTAAGAGAGGTTTGGATAGGTACATGGATGGTTGGAGTACAGAGGGCTATGGTCCCAGTGCAGGTCAATGGGAAAAGGCAGTTTAAATGGTTCAGCACAGTCTAGATGGACCGAAGGGCCTGTTTATGTGCTGCACTTTTCTATGACTCTGTGACTCTAAAGCAGTATTTCATAATTTCTTATAAACCAGCAGGCCATTTGGCCCACTAAGTCCCTGCCAGCTCTCACAGCAATCTAATTACATTTGGTGAAGCAGGGCACTTGACCCCTGAAAACTGCTTACAATTCAATACAATCATGGCAATTTATTGCAGACCTAACCTCTTTGGTGCCAGTTCCCACTGCCCTCAATTCCCCAACTGAGGAATATCAGCAGACATTCAATAGGCTAAATGTTGTAGCCTATTGCTAATGCTGAATATGGAACTATAGCAATGTTGGGTAGTTCTGCAGCCCTGCATTTCACCATGTTCATATTCCTTCGTGTGCTCACTAACTGCCTTTTATTTATAGCCTTTAAGAACAAAGTTCCACATCTCGCTTCTAACTGCCTCGTTTAACCCATCAACCAGATAATCTCATTTACAGTTGAACCGCAGGGCAATCTTGACCTCACCCTATCAGAGAGATTTCCTTTGTCCTATCCATCTCTCAACTGAAGCTTGATACAAACTTGGTTTTTCTCTTTCTCTCCGTCTTGGTTCTCATGGTGGGCATGGTCTTGTGGGGTCAACAATTCCTCTTTCCATAGATGCTGCCATTAAAACTTAATTGTGGAATGACTGAAACAGCCAAGCCAGTGACCAATTCCGTTCTAATTAATTTGCTGTTCACCTCTGGCGAAAGCCCTATTGCTTTTCTATTGCTAGTTTTCACATTGTAAATCTCAAGGTTACTCAGCCCTGTGTCGCTCCAATCATTATCAGATTTTTTCCATCAACAGCATACAGGTTAGACCTTTCTTTACAACTGCAACTTGACTTTTTATCTTTTCCTTTTTCCCATGCAGTCCATTTATTTTTGTCTGCTGGATATGCTCTTTGAATGTGTTCTACTTTGTTGCATTTTCTCCAAGTTTCGCCCTTAAACCTACATTGGACTGGTGTACGTGAGCCCGTCACAACAGTGACACAATTTGTTTGGCCAGGCAGGTTTCTGTTAGACTTTATAATTTTGTTCACGCTCACATTCATTCCTGACTGCAACTCAAATGTGTCTCTGGCTGCTGCTTCCATTGCTATAGCGATTTCAACTGCTCCTGTTAAATGTGAGTTATGCTTCAGTTAGGAACTAACTTTGAAAGCTTTCTTGTAAGATTCCACAAACTAAACAATCTCCCAGTGCACCATTAAGCCCATCACTGAACTGACAATGGTCATACGATCCCTTCAATTCAGCCACATCAGCTGAAATGACTCTCCTTCCTTTTGATTCCACTTATGAAACCCAAAGTGTTCTGCAATCAACAATGGTTTCAATTCTAAATGTTCCTGCATTACTTTCATGATATCAGCAAAGCTCATTTTAGCTTGTCTGGTTGGAGCAGTTAAACTTCTATGCAAACTGCATGCTTTTCCACCTATTACACTCAGCAACACTGGCATTTACTTTTCATTGGCTTCAAAATACTGCTGAATACACATCATCCAGTGTCTGTTGTCTTTCTTTCCGATGTAACCAGTCATTTCTAATTTTATTATTAAGAACATTATAGGAGCAGAATCAGACCATTTAGCTCATTGCATCTGCTTCGCTGTTTCATCAATGGCTGATCCAATTTTCCTTTCAACCCCAATCTCCTGCCTTAAATATACACAAAGACTTGGCCTCCACAGCTGTCTGGGGCAAAGAATTCCACAGATTCACCACTCTGTACTCAGTCTTTATCAACCTGCCAATTATGTGTATTTTCTGCCTCTCTCCCCTTCTGAGGAAACACGTGCTGTGGTTTTTATTTTAACTCTAACATCACTCCCACCTTTGAAAGGAAAAGCATGCTGTGCTTCAACAGGCTGGTAGTTGTCAGGTTCATTTTAAAACTTCTGCATCTCCATTGTTATGTTTAGTAACTCCAGAAACTAACCGAAAGAAAGTCACAGGAACCAGGGATATGGGCCTACTTACTTTTAGTGGGACACACATATGATGTGGTGGCATAATGACGTATGCCATTAATGTACTTAACCCATAATGAATTATGTAAATAAAAGATGCTTAATCAAACAATATATTTACAGAGAGGGTCTCCTCTGGAGAGGGTCCAGAGGAGGTTCACAAGGATGATTCCAGGAATGAAAGGGTTATCATACAAGGAATGTTTGATTGCTCTGGGTCTGTACTTGCTAGAATTCTGAAGGACGAGGTGGGAATCTCATTGAAACCTTTCGAAAGTTGAAAGGCCGCATATGCTCGTTGTGCCTTCCCTTTTAACACACTTTGTAACAACGCCACCCACTGATCTCTGGGCCACTTCTGACTCACTGCCACCTTTTCAAAATGCAAGAAATAACTATCAACATCTGTCTCCTCAAACGGAGGTACTAACCTAAACTCCCTACTAACATTAAACCTCTCCTCTCAGTCTGGCCCTTGAGCTCTTTGCTCTTTCCTTAACGTCTCCATGTCCAGCTCATGCTGCCTCTGTTTCTCCTTCTCCTCATACTCCCTCTGCTTTTCAGCTCTTTCCTTTTCAGCTCTTTCTTTCTCCTTTTCAGCTGCTTCCAGCTGTTTTAACCTAATTTCATGCTCCCTTTTCATCTCTAACTCCTTTAGCTGGAGCTCATGCTCCCTCTGCTTTTCAGCTCTTTCTTTTTCCTTTTCAGCTGCTTCCAGCTGTTTTAACTTAATTTCATGTTCCAACCTTAATTTTTCCAACTCTAACTGAGCCGTCCCACTAGCTGGTACCTTTTCAGGGATATTTTCCAATACCTCAGCCGAAAATACATTCTTCTCAATATAATACTGAGTTATGGCCCTCCGCACCTCCCACTTTTTCATTGACAACCTCACCTTTGCGAGATTTAGTCCTTTCGCAATATTTATCAAGTCCGACTTTGTGGCAGCCTCTAGCGCCTCCAGAGTCGGGTTTTTTATAAATTCGTCTACGTCCATCTTTGTTGGTTTCCCGTCAGGTTACCTGCACAACCAGATCCAAGTTTGGACTTAAAAGCCCGATTTACTGGCCCTCCAATTTGGTATCAAATCTCGAGACGAGGCCCCAAGTTGTTACGAACCCCGTGACTGGGTTACTTACCAGCAAAGATAGAGACGTCCGTTGAAGTCTGATTATACTATTTTTAACAGTATTTATTAGTAAAAATACACAAAAATAATATCAATGCAAATATACAGATAATATACATCGTCAATACTAAACCTAAAAGTGCAGGTATAATAATAATCAATAAGAAACAAGCTCTATCGTTGTCTAGGGGATAATGAATTGTCCGATGGAAATATACAGTTCGTTTCAGTTCACACAGGCTGCCGTCGTTTGTTCGTCACTGTGTTGCAATTGTTGGAGAGAGAGAGAGATAGAAGAATGGGAACAGTTACCGCTAAGTGTTTTGCCAACCTTCCTTTATGATTTCGATCCGTCGGTGTCTCATTGCTGTGGCCGTTCAAGTATGACCTCTCCTTTAGCTAAACCGTTCTTCCTTGATGAGCCCGCCACCCAGGCAAGGGAGGACACACACGAGCTCTCACCAGCTTTTGCTATAAAACGCTCTCACTGGATTTCTAGTGTTTCTCCTGGTGTGTCTAAGGGGTGTTCCCCAGAGCCGTCTTTTATCCTCACTCACGGGGTCTCAGATGTCAATCAGGTTGGGATGATGCAATCTCTCAATCAGACCACTCTGGTTGTCCCCTGAGGGGTTTCAATGAATAGTACAGTACTCAATACACAATTCCTTCTCCAAGAGACAATAGCAGTAATCAGTGGTTCTGTTCCGCCTATGTCAGGAGACATTCCAAACATTGTGTATTCTGCGGTGTCTATAACAACTGCCTTTGCTGTTCCTGTGTCTCTCTCATTACTGACATGCTGTGCATCTCTCTCATTTCCTGGGTCTCAGACCCAAAATAATAGCAATCTTGCGATTCTCAAAAAGGAGGGGGCGACTTTGCACCCTTTGGCCCCTCAGAGTTGCTCCACATTCGTAACAGCTGTAAACGTTGTGCATCTAATGCTACGTGTCTGTGATACTGCTGCAGCTAATTGTTTTATTGGACAAGTGTGTACATGTACTTGTGCCTCTCCTTTCTGATGTACCACCTTCTTTTCTCTCAGTACCTCGTCACACTATCATCCGTCTACTATAGCTATTCATCCTACGATTCTACACATACTTCCTATTCTTTCCTTTCATCAAGTATCTTCTCTGTTCACCCTGACACTTGTCATAATTAAACTAATGGAACATACAGTTCTGTGCCAAAGTCTTAGGCACATGTGTAGCTAGGGTGCCCAAGACTTTTACACATACTGTACATCAGTTAAATAGGAAGGTGACTGGTAAACAGAAATAAGAGTACTTAGCTTTGTAGTAACTCAGTAGTATTAAATGTTATTTGGTAACTAGAAAGACATAACACACAGTATTGTGCAGAAGTCTTATGTACCCTAGTGCTGTACAGAATGCCTCATTGTCAATGAACACCCAAGACATTTATTACTTGTCAGGCTGCCAAAGTATTTATTGACCCATGTGTAAAGTCAGATTTCAACAAATCAGGTCCTTTGTAACCAGGAAAGCCTCAGTATTTTGTGGTTTAAGGTGATTCCCAATTCCCCCCACCAAGAGTTGATAGTGTGGGAATTGGTGATGGCAAAGTCATTAAATATTTGATCAATGACCTTCCTTTCATCCTCAGGTTAGCCTTCCATTCCACTGGCAACTCCTCAATTAGCAAGCAGCAAAATTGGACAAACATTCTGGTCTTTGGTTTTACACGGCTGGGAACATTTTCCTCCAACCCATCCCACTGATATACTTGTTAATAGTCACATCAAACAAAGACTGTTTAATCATCTCCTCTTGACACGCAATGGCATTATCATTATCGATTTTCCAAACATCAACATCCAGAACAGGAAATACTTACATGGCTGTTCTAGTTAAATTGTCGCTGTAAATGTAGGTTAAGTGGCTGGGTATTCCATGATGAATAATTCCCTCCCCTGACTACCTTCTATGATCTGTCAGGCTTGTAAGAAATGCAATGTAGTACTCTCCCAATAATCAACATCTCAAGCTTGAATGATGCTCAATCTCAACACTTTCAGGGTGAAACAGCCATTTCACTGACACATCATTCTGCACCTTCTGCCATGCCCACTCACTCAAGATAAACATGCACCCAGGTTCCCACAACAGGATTTCCCAGACTGAAGGGTGGGGTCACTGGGGCATGGGGATCACCACTGTGTGTAAGATTCACTCCTTTGCTGGTCCAACAGTTCCAACTTGGGAACAAGTCACCATTCCTGCCAAGGCTGGGTCAAAATCCTGGCTCAATATCAGACAGCAACCATAGAAAGCAGTCAGTCCACGTAGCCATCCATTATGGTCAGGGATAGTGACAGTCTTGACAATGATCAGCATCAAAGGCAAACCTTAGGCCAGGTCAAAGCAGCAGCTGCTGACCCAGTGAGAACATGATCCAACCTAATTCCATTGTTACCATCAGAGGGCAATACTTCTCCGCCCAGTGGGCACTATTCAAACACAGTCCATCCATATCTTTGCTTCAGTGCAAGTTGTCAATACATTCCTACTATTGCCTCCAACACAACCTTGACCACTCCTCCATCAAGTCTTTGATCCTTGTGTGCTGGCTATCCAAGCTTTTCCTTTGGGAAGTAGTCAAAACTCTGGATTTATATACAAGCAGGAGCAAACACAAACCCATTTCTTCAGTGCTGTGCTGACACCTGACAACTGATGCCTCGACAGCCTGTGATCAATGTCAACAACCAGATTCAAATGACAGGTGTTTTTCACTCTGCAGAGTGGCATCTCCATTTGATCCCAGTTCACTGCAGATCTTGTAGGTCTTACTCGAATTCCCGCATTCTCCACGAGCGGGAAGATTGTGAGTTCAAGTCCATCTTTAGAGCCTCGAAATAAGAGATGCTAATGTAGTATTCACCCAAAGGTGTTAACTGTCTAATGAAACAGTGAACTGTGATTTGTTTTTTTTAGAGATGTAAATGTTCCCATTACACCTTTTAATAGAGCAGAGTGGGGAAGCTGTTGTTGCTATTCATCCATAAATCTACTGCACTAAAATTATTTTATACCAGTATGCAGATTTTAAACTATGCACAAATTTGCTAGCATGCAAGTACTTTGTCGGGCTCAAATGTTGCGAAAGACGGTACATACACATCTTGTTCTGCAGGCATTTTTGCACAAAAACCATCAAGGTATTACACATTGGGACAATAATAGTTGAGATCAAAGACTCAGAATGAGAGAGGAGTGAAAGATAGATAGGCATGCCCATCCTTTAAAAGTATTCACAAGTTCATAATATCCACAGCAGCACAGCTAGTACAGCTACTGCCTCACCAGAGGACGTACACATGATAAATAAACTTGAATCTTGAATTAGTGGAGAAAACACTTTGTAAAGCTAAAGTTGGTCTGTGGAGCAGAGCAGCCAGAGTTTCTATTCACCCTCGCTACCAGTGCGGTCAGGCAAGATAACGTGATGCTCAAAGTTCAGCTTCCTTACTGAACAGTGGCTGGTAGCTAGGTAGATGGTTAAAAGAGAAAAAAACATAATGAAGCATTTCAAGTGCAGTTAAATAAAGGCTCCAAGGGCCTTTCACAGTTGTCAGAAGCCCAGGATGGGAGAATCAAGCTCCCAAATTGCAGACTGACTCAGAGTTACATCTGGACCATAGCTCAGGCCTGCTGAGAGACTGCAAACTAATCATCCTTTTTCACACCAGATGTTTGTACTGTCTGCAATGAACATAACAGCATCCCACAGCATCTGGAAAAGTCTTTAAGTGGGCAAAGTTGAGAACTAACGACTGGATATGCTGCGACAGCAGCACCAGCAGAACTTGTTGCGAACTGCAGATGCCAAGGGTTAAAAGGGTTTCATTTCCCAGCTGGTGGCTCTGTCAGATATATCCAGCTCGTGCACAGAATAGTGAAGTAATTGCTGGGGAGAAGTGTTACTACAAACGGGAAAGCAATGAAACCTGGCGTCATACAGCACCAAACAAACCCTTTGGCCCATCACGTCCATGCCTACCAACAGGTAAATATCTATATTCATTTCATTTATCAGTGCTAGATCAGTAAGCCACAATACCTTGGCAATTCAATTGCTCATCCAGATGCTGATTGAAACATTGTGAGTGTAACTGTCTCCACCACTTTTTCATACAACACCTCCGTGATTGTAACCACTCTCTGGGTGAAAAACGTCTTCCTCAAAACTCCTTACCTCAAATGAATCCTTCTCCCTCTAGTCTTAGATACCTCCCTGACAGAGAGAAGAAATCCTATCCTATCTAGACATCCACAATTTTGTACACCTCTGTCAGGTTCCTCCATCTCCCCCCTCCAGCTTCCACTGCTGCAAAGCAAACAAGCTTAGCCCTATCCAGTCTCTCCTCAAAACTGGAACATTCTTTCCCAAGCAATTTCCTGATGAATCTCTGTTGAGCCCTATCTAGCACCATCACCTCCATTCTGTAGTATGATGAAACAATATTCAGGTGTGTGGCCAAGCCAATGTGTTATAAAGTAATGCCAAGACCTCCTTGTCAATGGTCCGGCAAAAAAGATCTGCATCTTGTATACCACTTTACCTACTTGCACTAGCACCTTCAGGGATTTTGCACCTGCCATTTACGGTGTATTTGCCCCATCATTCTTTGACCACCCAAAATGCACTTCTCAGGATTAAATTCCACCTACCCAATTAACCAGCTGATCAATATCTTTCTGTAGCCGAAGAACACTCTCCTCTCTAACACCGCCACTAACTTTCGCGTCCACTGCAATATACCAGTCAGACCCCCTGTATTCACATTTAAATTGTTAATGCATGAAACAAAGAGCAAAGATCCAAGCACTGATCCCTACCATGCATTCCTAGTCACAGATCAATTAGAAATAAGCAAATCTCCTCCATCACCTTCCATCTCCAATCACCAAGCCAATTTCGGATCCAACTTGCCTTGGACCCATGGGCTGTAGCCTTTTCAACTCGTCTTCCATGAAGGCTCTTGTCAAAGGCCTGACTATAAATCATATCAAACACATTGTTCCAATTAATATATTTCAATACTTCTTCAAAAAGCTGAATTAGCCAGGCAAGATCTCCCAAAGTCCCGCTCACCCACTCTGATAAATCTCTGCCTTTCCCGGTGTGGAGTCGAAGAGAGAAAGCCTGGAAACAAGCCCTTCAGCTCATCAAGTCCATACCAATTAGTCACCCACTTACACAAATCTGACAGTGATTATTGTAGGATTAGATCATTAACTTTTTTTTAAAGTGCAGATTAACTCTGCCCTCTCAGACTAACTGGCCCTCAACTCCCACGATTTCACTTTTAAAAGACTCCCACTTCAGGAATGTATATTTACTAGCAAGTAGCTGCTCCCACTCCAATTTTACCAGGTCCTGACTAATGATACGGAATTCTGCCTTTCTCCAATTACTGGACCATCACTATCCTGTTCCATAACTACTTTAAAAATCTATTATGTTCACTATTCATAAAGAGCTCGCCCACTAATATTTCACCTACTTGGCTGCTTTCATCCCTTGGGATTAAGTCTAGCACTGCCTCTATCTTCAGCCATAGTGACAATAGGGCAACAGGTCCTTCACACCTCTAAATCTATGACAACCATCAACTGCTTTTTTTAAACACCAATCCTGTCTCCATAACTCTCTGGCTGCAAGTGCTTCCTGACATCAGCTTAGTTTGAATTGAAAGAAAAACTACAAATTTACAGCAGGTCAGGCGATATCTGCGGGAAGAGAGAGAGAGTGCACATTTCACATCACAAATACTTTGTCAGAAATGGCATGGAGGAAACAAATGAATTTTTAAGGAGCAGAGTAGGTGGTGTGGGTGGGAAGGGTAGAACAAAGAGTATACCTATGATAGCGTGAGGCCAGGGTTGCCATGGTGATAAGTCAATTTAGTTTGCAGCTCTAAGTTTGTGATGCCTCTATCCCTTTTGCTCTAGACTTCAGTACTTCCCCACCCCAACTAACAGAGGAACCTCTTTTCTTTAAAGTCATCACTGAGTGTTCTCTCATTGCCTCGGTACTCATGTGCAGTAGGAAAGTATTATCAGGCCTGGTTGTACAATTCTCTATCCAATTATACATTGCTGAAAGAGACATGCTATTGTTAACGTGAAAATTGGTATTAAAAACAGAGTAGGCCATACCCTTGCTGATTGATGTACACCACACTATCACACACCCATCAGCGCCTCATTTCTGAGAACCAGTTACATAAACTCACAAACACAGAGATTCTGCAGACTTTGGAAATCCAGAGTAACTGAGGAACTCAGCAAGTCAGGAGAGTCCTTCAGACCAAAACCTTTCATTGATTACATTACCTTCACTAAACTGAGATTAAGGCAGTTAATTACATTTTTAACAGCAACACCAGTGTTTATGCAAAATCAGGGCTGGAATATTCAACCATACGCGTATGCAGTAAATTAGAGAACTTCAATTATTTAAAAAAATGTTTTTCTTGTTTTCCCCATGTCAATCTTTTCCCCTTTCTCTTAATCTAGTCCATTTTAATATACTCACTCTCAGTACCAGATTTGACTTAAGAACGTGCAGCATTACTTACGGGCCACCCTCAGCGCACCCTTTGGTTGTTAATGCAAATGACACATTTCATGCATCGTGGTAAATGAAACTGAATCAGAATCTAAAAGTCATGCGTTTCCTTCCAATACCATCCGCGCCCTGCTGTCCCATTGCCTCATGCCAACTCTGACAGCCAGAAAAGCCAAAGAGTGCAGAATAAAGTATGGATAATGACAACTGCTGTGACTTGCCCTACTCTGATACAAACACTAAAAATTTCCAAAATCTGGCATTCTGCTGGTAGCTGGCTGCTCTACAATAGGGCAAAAGTTTTCCTTCGTGGTCTTCCCAGCCTTGGGACATGGAGGTGAGCATTCAGATTAATAGAGACACTGCACAGAAACATGTCCATCAGCCCACCAAATCTGCACTGACCATCAAACGCTTAGTGCATTTTCTATGCTAAAACCAAATTAAATCCACTGTCATTCAATGCTGTAAAACAGTAACATACGAAAACTTCCAGGGGGTGACAAATACTATAGCTTTATAACACACACACACACACACACACACACACAAAAGTATTCACACACCCCCCCCACTCCTTGGAAGTTTTCATAAGAACATGAGAAATAGGACCAGGAGTGGACTTTCTGGCCTGTCGAGCCTGCTCCGCCATTCATTAAGTTCATGGCTGATCTGACCATTGACTCATCTCCACTTACCTGCCTTTTCCCCATAACCCCTAATTCCCCTGCTATGCAAAAATCTATCTAACCTTGTCTTAAATATCTTTACTGAGGAATCCTCCACTGCTTCCCTGGGCAGAGAATTCCACAGATTCACCACACTCTGGGAAAAGCAGTTCCTCTTCAACTCCATCCTAAACTTACTCCCTCAAATCTTGAGTCTATGTTAAGACCTACAAGTATCTGGGAGTACAGTTAGACGAGAAGCTAGACTGGACTGCCAACACAGATGCCTTGTGCAGGAAGGCACAGAGTCGACTGTACTTCCTTAGAAGGTTGGCGTCATTCAATGTCTGTAGTGAGATGCTGAAGATGTTCTATAGGTCAGTTGTGGAGAGCGCCCTCTTCTTTGTGGTGGCGTGTTGGGGAGGAAGCATTAAGAAGAGGGACGCCTCACGTCTTAATAAGCTGGTAAGGAAGGCGGGCTCTGTCGTGGGCAAAGTACTGGAGAGTTTAACATCGGTAGCTGAGCGAAGGGCGCTGAGTAGGCTACGGTCAATTATGGAAAACTCTGAACATCCTCTACATAGCACCATCCAGAGACAGAGAAGCAGTTTCAGCGACAGGTTACTATCGATGCAATGCTCCTCAGACAGGATGAAGAGGTCAATACTCCCCAATGCCATTAGGCTTTACAATTCAACCGCCAGGACTTAAGAACTTTTTAAAAGCTATTATAAATGCTTTTTGAGATATTGATTTAGATGCAATCATATTTTTTTACTGAGTTAAGTATTGTATGTAATTAGTTTTGCTACAAGTGTATGGGACATTGGAAAAAAAGTTGAATTTCCCCATGGGGATGAATAAAGTATCTATCTATCTATCTATGTCCCCTAGTTCTAGTCTCACCTACTAGTGGAAACAATTTTCCTGCCTCTATCTTATCTGTCCCTTTCATAATTTTATATGTTTCTCTAAGATTTTATATGCTTCAAGGTTTATTGTTTTACAACATTGATTCACAGTGGATTTAATTTGGCTTTTTTGACACTGATCAACAGAAAAAGACTCTGTGTCAAAGTGAAAACAGATCTCGACGAAGTGATTGAAATTAATTACAAATATATATTTTTAAAAGTACCGTAATCACAAATATAAATCTGGCGAGAGCAAAGGATGTTGGGAATAGCGAGGGTGGAGTGCCGCTGGAGGGGTGTGGGTCAGGAGGAGTGCTGAGGCAGTGGGTGGCGTAGGTGCAGACACACCCAGACCTGAGAAATCAGGCAAGGTCATTTGATTCCAAATAATTGGTTTATTGAACATTACAGAATGTCTCTCTGGTGTTTTACACTCGCTCCCCTCTCTCCTTCCCTTTTCCCAACCATAATTCCCCAGTCCTTGCCCCCTTCCCAGGCTCAGACCACAACACAGACATATATCAGAATCAGGTTTATCATCACTCACATGGAATGGTTTTTGGGGCAGCAATACAGTACAATATGTAAAATTACTACAGTACTGTTCAAAAGTCTTAGGCATCCTAGCTACACACATCTAAGACCTTGGCACAGTGCTGTACCTAATACACTGGCAATTTATGGTGGCCATTTAACCCACTGACCAACATGTCTTTGGGTGTGGGAGGAAGCCAGGGCACCGGGGTGGGGGGGGGGGGGGTGGAGGGGGTTGAAGAGAACGACCAACCGGTCACAGGAGGAACCAGTAAACTCCGCAAAAAGGTCAGGATGGAACCTGGATCTCCTGCACTGTGTGGCAGTGGCTGTTCCTGCCGCTTTACAATACCCAGATCTGTCAGATCAGCCAACTCACATACTCCTTGTCAAATGAAAGCACTGGCGAGTTCCCATCTCCATTACGCTTCCCAAATTGGAAAGAAAGGGAAGACAGGTATCTTCATGTCAGCTTCCACCAAGCAACCTTCAAAAACAGTGTGTAGCCCAGCCTCGCTCCACCCTCTGCAAGATCCTGCGACATCAGCTGGATGAAACTAAAGGCACATCGTCGTGATTTGAACAAACTGGTGCGTGGTGGGCAATAGAAATATTGACACTCTAGTGCAATCCTAAGACTACTTGTTAGAGTAGATCAAGCAGCATCTGTGGAGGGAAATGGATAGTCAATATTTCAGATCCAATGGTTGATGAAGGGTCTTGACCTGACATGTCAACTGCTCATTTCCCTGCATAAATGCTGCCTGATCTGTCGAGTGTCTCCAGCATTTTGCATGTTGTTGCACTATTCCTGGTAATTGTTTGGCACAATCCCATCACTGACGACATGTGAAAGCAGCACCCATTATATAAGACCGCATCATCCAGGCCATGTTCTCTTCTTGTTACCACCATCAGGAAGGAGTTATAGAGGCCTTACATCCCACACTACCAGGTTTTGGAACAGTTATTACCCTACATCCATAAAGCTCCTGAACCAGCGTGGATAACTTCACTCACTTCAACACAGAATTGACTCCACAACTTACTGACTCACTTTCAGGGGCTCTACAACTCATGTTCTCAATATTATTTATTTACTTTTTTCCACTTAATTATTATTTGCACATTGGTTGTTTGTCAGTCTTGGTTATTTATAGTTTATTATTGATAGTTTTCAAAAATTCTATTGTATTTCCTGTAAGTATCTACAAGAAAATGAATATGGTGAGATATATATACTTTGATAATAAATGACCTTTGAATAATTGGAAGGATAAATGGTACAGGAAAGGGGATAAAAAACGTCCTGCATTTCGGAAAAAGCCAGCAGATGCTCAGGAAGCCATCAAGCACTTGAAGTAGCTTAAATGTCACTGGCATCATCAATAGCGCCCAGAAAACAGTAACGCAGAAGTAGAGATGAGCAATAAATCAATCACTTACAGTAACCAATCAGCAGGCAAGATTGTGTTACAGTCTAAGATCTACGCACTGGGCCAGCACAGAGGCTGCCACATTCTCAGTGCCCAAGAGACCATCAAATGATTAATTCTCTTCAGCCCTTCATCACTCCAATCAGCTATTCATCAAATAAACTAATTGATATTTGGATTTAGCTGTGTTTGCAAAGCCGCAACACTGCAGGGAAAACGGATCCTATTTTCAAATCCTGGAGGTGTTCCTGATCTTCATGTGGCTTTGGGTTTGTACTAACCAGGGAAGAAAAGGCAGGCTTTGCATTAAGTGGTTTCTTCCACTACTTCAAGACACTCTGTGTTCTTTGCAGCCAATCAAAGATTTCTGACGCTGCATAGTGTAAACACCCATTGTAATGATCAAATTACTCAAGGCCTTTTTTCTTAAGAAGACAGCAGCACTGGCTAAGGGATAATCATGGGCAGGCAGAAAGGATATCACTACTAGTCTTCCTCAAAATGGGGCTCAGAATGCTTATACGTGCACCCAAGGTGGGGGAGGAAGAGTGAGGTGTGCCCACAAATTGACATGCTAAACCACAGCTACCCAAAGTGTCAAGATCAGATTTTATATTCTGGAGTGTAATAACCCTAACCTTATTGGAATCTCCAAAGTGTGTTACTACCAAATGGCGCAAGAGGTTTCTAAAACCAAGTCCTCCGATTTCAGATTGGCTGAGATACAGCTGTCTGTTCACCAGAGAACTTGCCTTCTGCACTTCCTATTCCCTGTTATTCTCAATCATTCAAAAATGACTGAAGCATTACTAATTTTTTTTAATGGTTAACACAATTAAAATGTCAGTAACATCACAGTGGGCTCACAAAATCTAACCAACTTTAAGGTGGCTCATGTACTTACGAGCTGAAGCTTAGAGAAAATAAATGAATCACATCTTGGCAAAAGCTCATGGAGTTTACAGTACATCTGTAGACAAACTAAAGACAACATTAAGGAGAAATAAGGCGTGGTGCATTTATGGATCAGACAGATCACAGCATCACTGGCTAATGGAGGGTGCTGCTGGGATTTACACTGTTGCTAAATGGAGTGGTGGGTTCATCGAGAACAAACAGGAGAAAATCTGCAGATGCTGGAAATCGGAGCAACACACACAAAATGCTGGAGGAACTCGGCAAGCCAGGCTACCAAAGAACCTGTCCTGCTGAAGGGTTTCAGCTCAAAATGTCAACTATACTTTTTTCCCCATAGATGCTGCCTAGCCTGCTGAGTTCCTCTAGCATTTTGTGTGTGTTGCTCAGGTTGATCAACAGCTATCTTAGTGAGAAATGGGTGGAAAACAATGGGAATGACCGGACTGGCTGTGACACAGCTGTCTGCCCACTAAAGAACTTCATATACCCTGTTGGACTCAAAAAAATGACTGAAGCAATACTATTACCATGAATCTGTTAATTAGGATCAAATTCTTCTTCTACACCCAATTATCCAGTAACCCCATTGCTGTCCACCACCAATGACAAAGAATGGCACTTTCAGAAGCTGGAGTCATGTCTGATTTCAAGCCCTGAAGCCCTTGGAATGTGTGCACGCATGCATATGAGATAGTTGGTACTTACTTGTTCAGTGTAATATCTAGGATAAAGGTAGTGTCAAAGGCCTCAATCTGGAAACTCGCATGAGTAAGATGTACAGCCTGTGGGAGCAAACAAGAGGGAGACACATACATCAATAACAGTTCTGCTAATCCTTTACTAATTAGGCGGAAGATTTTTTTTTAATATACTTTATTCATAAAATATTCATTTATACTATAGTGCATTAAAGTCAACATTCTGTTATTCCCATTGCTTAACACTAGCACATTCCTTGCAAATGCATTGTCCAAAAAAGTGGGCAGATCAGCACATTCCACCCCACGAGGGCAATATGGCCAATCTTCCAATCATATATTAAAGATCTGATAGGGAGGGCCCTCCTCACCACAGACCACGAAAGGTCCTGGTTGGTTGTTTGAAAGTTCTGAGAATGATGCTATTTCACAGATAGACTTCAATAGAAACATAGAAAACGTACAGCACTATACAGGCCCTTCGGCCCCCAAAGCTGTGCCGAACATGTCCCTACCTTAGAAATACCTTGGTTTTACCTCTATTTTTCTAATCTCTATGTACCTGTCCAGGAGTCTCTTAAAAGACCCTATTGTTTCCACCTCCATCACCACCGCTGACAGCGCATTCCATGAACTCACCACTCTCTGCATAAAAAACTTACCCCTGACATCTCCTTTGTACCTACTTCCAAGCACCTCTCCTCTGTACCTACTTGAAGAAAGGTTTAAGGAAGTTTGATAGGGAGTGATTCCACCATATCCACCATCTCCTTTCCATCTGGAGGTCATTTATTGACTCCAGTCATATTAAGTGAAATATACAAAACAAATATATCCCCGCCAGTTATTCCTCCTAAAAGCAGCTGCTTGAAGACTGGTGATCATCATAATATGGTCTGTGGGAGTTTCTTCCCCTCAGTTTGGGTCCTGCATTACTGGTGGGGGGAAGAGAGGTTGTACCCTTCAAAATTACTTACAAAAATTTGCAGATTGACCTGAGATCGACTATTTTGTTTCAATCCTCAAACACTGATAACCTTCAGGATAATGTACAAAAAGAAATAAAAGTTAGGAAACCTTAACGCAGAAGGCCATTCAGCCCACCAGTCCCAATTGGCTCCCACTAGGACAATCTCATTCCCTCTCTCTTTATTGCCTTGTACGTTTAACTTGTCCACTCTCATATGAACTCCCTTGAATTCATTTGCTACTTATCTACAATAAGGATGGTTTATAGTGGCTAATTAATCTGCACGCGCATCTGTGGGATGCAGAGGGAAACCCGAGCATCCCAAGGAAGCACACACGGTCACAAGGAGAACGGGCAAACCCCACACGAAACAGCAGCCGAGGTCAGTTTCAATTCCAGGTCACTGGAGCCATCTGACAGCTGCTCTTCTTGCCATGTCACCATGTAGTTGTAAACTTCATGAAGTCTGGAGAAAGGTGCTAATTAAGAAGGGGAACACAGCAAAGTAGGCTGGGGTGATGGTAGCTCATGAAGAAGACAACTTTTCCTTGAATAAGCTATTAAGAGTTAAATCGCAAATTCTTTGCACCCATTAACAAAAAAAGCTTGGCTCACTAATTCTCAGCCTGGTTAATGGCCTCTTGAAGTGCAGTCACCTGAATTTTAATTAAAATTTGGAAAGAATAAACATTTACTGAAAATATGGATTTAATTTCAGTCGAGAAGATATCATCCACTCTAACTGGAGGTCACTGTTTATTGAATCTGCTCAATATTAATGTGAAGTGTGTGTGTATAAACACACAACACTTTTACAGAAGGCAAGGGCAATGCTAATGGAGCCTTCCTGTGCCAATTAATTTGAACACTGAGGTCAATGCTCTCTGCCAAAGAGCAGGGGCTCCCTGTAAAAGAACAAGGCATATGTTTCAACATAAATAGCTGCTTTAAAACAAACACTAGAACTGCCAGCCCATTTAGATCTCTTCAACTATCTCTACTCTACTGAATTCAGTAATAACAACCAAAATCCTTAACACAAGAGACTCTGCAGATGCTGGAAATCCAGGGTTACATACGCAAAATGCTGGAAGAACTCAGCAGGTCAGACTGACCAAAATACTTGTTTTTCAGACAAATGTGCATTCTCCGAATGTTATTATTAGTGGTGGTATTCCATTTCCTTGAAGTACAACTCTCTGTACTGCCTTAAGGAGGAAAATTACAGTGCAGCGCAATGGTACAGCTCGTAGAGCTGCTTCCTCAGCTCCAGTAACCCAGGTTAGATCCCGTCGACAGTGCTTGCATCCTCTCTAAATAACCACTGTTTTTTCAGGGGGTTCTGGTTCCTCCCATAACCCAAACACACAGAAAGTAGATTAATAGGCTGTTGTAGATGTCCCCTAATGTAAATAGGGGGAGGGAGGCGTGGGGGTAGGCAGCAAAGTTTCTGTGATGAATGAGTATCTGATGAATCACTTTGAAACCCAAATTAAGTACAAGTGGTAAAGTCTAAGCTGTTTGATGTGACCATTGACTACCTCTTCCACCATTTGGCTGACAGGGCAGTGTACAACCTGTATTGCAAACCTGCCCTGCTCAGCTTTCTATCTGGACAACAGTGCATAAATTTACAAACAACTGCCTGATTGGTTCTACACCTAAATCAAGAAGGCTTTAAAACCATAGCAGTGTACCCGCTCCCTCTTTGATAGTCGATGGAGGGAAGCAAATCAAATTAGCTGAAATTGAGAACCTGGCACCTTGGGAGGATGGTTCACCTACTGGACACTGATGGTGGACACTTGGCAATACACAGGCTTTGCCAAGCAAAACACAAAATGCTGGAGGGACTCAGCAAGTCAGGCATCACCCATGAAGGGAAATGGACACTCAATGTCTTAGGTTGAGACTCTTCATTTTTGACTCTATCCAAAATGTCTCCAAGGCTTCATCATGGCTTGCGATACCAGTAACAGGACCAGCAGTGACCCAGAGAAGCCCCAAGTTAAGAAACTGCAAGGGTTAAAAAGACCCTGATGGGAGTTATATACAGGCCTCCAAACAATAGCCAAGATATGGGTTACAGGTTACATTGGGAGATAGAAAATGCATGTCAAAAGAGCTAAGTTACAATAATCATGGGTATTTCAAAATGCAAGTAGGTTGGGAAAATCAAGTTGGTGTTGGATCCAAGAAAATTTGTAGAGTGCCTACAAGACGGCTTTTTAGAGCAGCTTGTGGTAGGGCCCACTGATTTGGGTGCTGTGTAATGAACCAGATTTGATTAGGGAGTTTAAGATAAAGGAACCCTTAGGAGGCAGTGATCACAATATGTTAGAATTCACCCTGCAATTTGAGAGGGAGAAGCTAGAGTCAAATGCATTAATATTACAGTGGGGCAAAGGGAATTACAGAGGCATGAGAGAGGAGCTGGCCAAAGTTGATTGGAAGGGGACAGTAGTACGGCTAGCAGGAGATCAACAAAGGCTGGAGTTTCTGGAAGCAATTCGGAAGACGCAGGATAGATACATTCCAAAGTAGTAGTACTCTAAAGGCAGGATAACACCACCATAGGACCATAAGATACAGGAGCAGAGTTAGGCCATTTATCCCATCGAGTCTGCTCAGCCATTTCATCATTTCATCCAATTTTTCTCTCAGCCCCAATCTCCTGCCTTCTCCCCATATCCCTGACCAATCAAGAATCTATCAACCTCTGCCTTAAATATATGTAATGCCCTAGGAAAGGTTTCACTGCTAATGTAGTGGTCTTTTTATAGCAGCAGTGTTTGGGTTATGGTGAGAGGTAACGGGTGCTTTGGAATGTGAGCCGTCCAATGAGGGGAGTGTTTTTTCTGGCTGTGTGCGTGACACCGAGGTGATCCGGGTCTTTTGTTCAGCGGAAGATGGAGAGAGAAGATGACAGAAAGGAGAGGTTGGAGACACCAGAAAGGAGTGGACTTGGAGTGGGGCCAGGAGTCAAAGGAAATCAGTGGAGGACCAGCAGAAGGGAAACTGTGAGCTCCAACTTGTGCACATTAGACCATTTCAATAAAATGGGCCCTTTTTTTTGTTTTACTTTACTAACCCTTCAGTCAAATTAAGAATTATAAAGCTAAATCATTTAATTGCATATGGTGTACTCTCTGTTATTCCGTGGTACTGATTTGTAACAGGGTAACACATCACTCAGCATCCACACAAACAGGAGGTTTTGAACCTCAATCTCATACGTTTGGTGAGGCCAGAGATCGTCTTTCCTAGACTTACGCAGCCCACAGACCCTGAGGATCACATAAACATTTGGCCTCCACAGCTGCCTGTGGCAAGTAATTCCAGTTTCACCACTCAGGCTAAAGAAATTCCTCCACATCTCCTTTCTAAAAGGACACCCCTCTATTCTGAGGATGTGTCCTCCGGTCTTACTCTCCCACCATAATAAGCAGCCTCTTCACATCCACTCTATCAAGGCCTTTCACCATTCAATACGTTTCAATGAGGTCATCCCTCATTCTTCTGAATTCTAGTGAATACAGGGCCAGAACCATCACGTGCCCTTCATATGACAAGCCACTCAATCCCGGAATCATTTTCATGAATCTTCTTTGAACCCTCTCCAGTTTCAGCACATCCTTTCTAAGGGGTCCAAACCTGCTCACAATGCTCTAAGTGAGGCCTCACCAGCGCTTTATAAAGTTTCAACATTACATTCTTGCTTTTATATTCTAATCCTCTTGAAATGAATACTAACATTGCATTTGCCTTCCTCACCACAGACTCAACTTGCAAATTCATCTTTAGTGAATCCTGTGCAAGGACGAACAAGTCCCTTCACATCTCGGTTTTGTTGTATTTTCTCTCCATTTACAAAATAGTCAGCCCTTTCATTTCTTCGACCAAAGTGCATGACCATACACTTCCTGACACTGTATTTTATCTGCCATTTCATTGCCCATACTCCGAATTTGTCTTAAGTCCTTTTGTAGCCTCTCCACTTCCTCAAAACTACCTGCTTCTCCACCTATCTTCATATTGTCTGCAAATTTTGCAACAAAGCCATGTGTTCCATTATCCAAATCATTGACATATAATGTAAAAAGAATTGGTCGAAACACAGACCAATGTGGAACACTACTAGTCACTGGTAGCCAGCTACAAAAGACTGTCCTTATTCCCACTCTTTGCCTCCTGCCAACCAGCCACTATTTTATCCATGCTGAAATCTCGCCTGTAATACCATGGCTCATAATTTGTTAAGCAGCCTCATGTATGGCACCTTGTCAAAGGCCTTCTGAAAATCCCAAGTGAACAGCATCAACTGATTCTCCTTTGTCTATTTTGCTTTGAATTCTTTGAAGAAATAACAACAAATTTGTCAAGCAAGAGTTTCTCTACAGGAAACCATACTGACTAAGGCCTATTTTGTCATATGCTTCCAAGTACCCTGAGACTTCATCCTTAAATATCAAATCCAATATCTTCCCAACTGCCGAGGTCAGAATAACTGGCCTATAATTTCCATTCTTCTACCTCTCTCCCTTCTTGAAGAGTGGAGTGACAATTGCAATTTTCCAGTCTTCCAGAATCTAGTGATTCCCGAAAGATCATTATTTATGCCTCCACAATCTCTTCAGCCATTCTTTCTGAACTCTGGGGTGTACACCATCTGGTCCAGGTGACTTATCTACATTCAGACCTTTCAGTTTCCCAAGAACCTATTCTCCAGTTATGGTAACTTCACACACTTCATGCCCCCTGTCACCTGGAACTTCCACCATGCAAAACACTTATTCAGTTTGTCCACCATTTCATTGCTCTCCATTACCATCTCTCCAGCAACATTTTCTAGTGGTCCAATATTCACTCTCACCTCTTTTACACTTTATGTATCTGAAGAAACTCTTGGTACCCTCTTTAATATTATTGGCTAGCTTACTTTAGTACTCCATCTTTACCTTCTTAATGATTTTTAGATGCTTTCAGATGGTTTTTAAAAGCTTCCTAATCCTCTAACTTCCTACTAATTTTTGCTCTATCATATGCCCTCTCTTTGGCTTTCATGTTGGCTTTAACTTCTCTTGTCAGTCACTGTTGTCATCTTCCTTTTAGAATACTTCCTCTTTGAGATGTATATATCTTGTGCCTTCCAAATGGCTTCCAGAAATTCCAGCCATTGCTGCTCTGCTGTTATCCCTGCCACTGTTCTTTTCCAATCAATTCTCCTTTCTCATGCCTCTGTAATTCCCTTTAATCCACTGTAACCTGATACATCTGATTTTAGCTTCTCCTTCTCGAATTCCATGGTGAATTTGATCATACTACAATCACTTTCATTACACAACACCCAATCCTGAATAGCTGATCCTCAAGGGGGTTCAACCACGAGGTGCTCTAAAAAGCCATTTCCTAGGCACTCTAGAAATTCCCCTTCCTGGAATGCAGCACCAATCTGATTTTCCCAATCTACCTGCATATTAAAATCCTCTGTGACTATTGTAACACTGCCCTTTTGGCTGCATTTTCCATCTCCCATTGTAATTTGTAGGCCAAATCCTTACTCCTTTTCGGGGGCCTGTATTTAACTTCCATCAGGGCCTTCAAACCTTTTCAGTTCCTTAGCTCTATCCACAATGATTCAACACCTACCAACCCTACATCACCTCCATCTAATGACTTGATTTCATTTTTTATCAACACAGCAACACCGTTCCCTCTGCCTTCCTGCCTGTCTTTTCGATACAATGTGTATCCAATGTGTATTAGCTCCCAGCTATAATCTTCCAGTCATGATTCAGTGATGCCTATATTATACCTGCCAATCTGCAACTGCGCTGCAAGTTATTCCATATACTGCGCTCATTCAAATACAACACCTTCAGTCCTGCATTCACCCTTTTCAATTTTGTCCGTCTTTTACATTACAACTCATTCTGTTGACTGCAATTTTGCCCTATTAACAACCTTTCCTCACCACACATTGCCTCTGTTTGTGAACCAGCTACCTCATCTTCAGTACTATTATTCACCTTTCCTACGATATTTCTTGCTCTGAAATACAAGGGGTGACGGATAAGTTCGTGGTCTAAGGTAGAAGGAGTCAATTTTAGAAAACCTAGGAACTTTTTAAACACTGTACTTCCTACCTTTCCAAATCTAGATTCTTCGGGTATTTTGGAGAAATTGTTAGAACTAAATTCTTTTCAGAAAGGTGTAATATCAAATGTTTACAATATAATTATGAAAATACGTTCAGAGGCCTTTTATAAGATTAAGAATGATTGGGAAAGAGAACTTAACTTTACGATCCCTATTGAGAATTGGGATAAAATTCTGCAACTAGTTAATTTATCCTCTATATGTGCTAAACATTCATTGATACAGTTTAAAGTTGTGCACAGGGCTCATATGTCCAAGGATAAATTGGCTTGTTTTTATTCCCACATAAATCCTATATGTGACAGATGTCATTCTGAGATAGCTTCTCTAACTCATATGTTTTGGTCATGTCCGTCTTTGAAAAAATATTGGAAAGACATTTTCGATATTATTTCCACGGTATTGAACATTGATTTACAACCTCATCCTATTACTGCAATCTTTGGTTTATCAATGGAGTCAATTCATTTATCTTCTTCTGCTTGTCGGATGATTGCATTTCTTACATTAATGGCTAGTTCATCTATTTTGTTGAATTGGAAAGAATTTAATCCCCCTACCACATTTCATTGGTTTTCTCAAACTATGTTATGTCTAAATTTGGAAAAAATTAGAAGTGTCATATATGACCCTTCTATTAAATTTGAAAAGACTTGGAGGCCATTTATTCAATATTTTCACATGATGTAATTTGACCCTGTTCCAATCCTATTTGTTTTTCCAGCTTTGATTATATATACGTTGAGAGGATCGGAGTTGGTGACACTGATGATTCTTTGTCTTTTTATAGATACTATAAACAGCCCATTTTTTTCCCCTTTTTTCCTTTTCTTTTCTTTATTAGTTAGTGGTTAGTTTGTTAGATTTGTTTTTCTTGGGGTAATAATATTTTTTTCTCTTTTTCTCTTTTCTGTTTTTTTCAACATGATATACCTAGTTTTTTTTTGTCTCGTCTATATGATATTTGTATCATGCATGATTTGGAAAGACTCAACTATATTGTATTTATTGCTTGTGTATCCTTTTATGTTCATTTTAATTTTGTAATTTTGTAATCCCAATAACTATGTATTAATCTTATCATGTTGATATTAATAAAAAGATTGAAAAAGAAAGAATTTTAGAAAACATTTTTCAACATAGCCCCCTCCTACATGTAAAAAACTTAGTCCAGCAGTTGTGGAGCATACGGATCCCTTCTTTGTAGAAGTGGTCCACAGTAGGGGTGATTGATAAGTTCGTGTGCTAAGGTAGAAGGAGGTGAGTTATTAACTTCAAACTTTTGCATTTTCACTCAAAGAGTTGAACTGCATGTGTATGTAACGAGAGTTGTATAACTCTTCTCCTTCTACCTTAGGCCACGTACTTATCAATCACCCCTCGTATTTCAGAGCAAGAAATATCGTAGGAAAGGTGAATAATAGTACTGAAGATGAGGTAGCTGGTTCACAAACAGAGGCAATGTGTGGTGAGGAGAGGTTGTTAATAGGACATAATAACTCATCTCCTTCTACCTTCAGCCATGAACTTATCAATCACCCCTGGTGAATTATTAACTTCAAACTTTCTACATAATCACTCACTCAAAGAGTTGAACTGCACGTGCATGTAATGAGAGCTGTATAACTCATTTCAATAGACAACAGACGCAGAAGTAGATCATTCGGCCCTTCGAGCCTGCACCGCCATTTTGAGTTCATGGCTGATCATCTACTATCAATACCCGGTTCCTGCCTTGTCCCCATATCCCTTGATTCCCCTATCCATAAGATACCTATCTAGCTCCTTCTTGAAAGCATCCAGAGAATTGGCCTCCACTACCCTCCGAGGCAGTGCATTCCAGACCCCCACAACTCTCTGGGAGAAGAAGTTTTTCCTTAACTCTGTCCTAAATGACCTACCCCTTATTCTCAAACCATGCCCTCGGGTACTGGACTCTCCCAGCATCTGGAACATATTTCCTGCCTCTATCTTGTCCAATCCCTTAATAATCTTATATGTTTCAATCAGATCCCCTCTCAATCTCCTTAATTCCAGCGTGTACAAGCCCAATCTCTCTAACCTCTCTGCGTAAGACAGTCCAGACATCCCAGGAATTAACCTCGTGAATCTACGCTGCACCTCTACAGCCAGGATGTCCTTCCTTAACCCTGGAGACCAAAACTGTACACAATACTCTAGGTGTGGTCTCACCAGGGCTCTGTACAAATGCAAGAGGATTTCCTTGCTCTTGTACTCAATTCCCTTTGTAATAAAGGCCAACATTCCATTAGCCTTCTTCACTGCCTGCTGCACTTGCTCATTCACCTTCAGTGACTGATGAACAAGGACTCCTAGATCTCTTTGTATTTCTCCCTTACCCAACTCTACACCGTTCAGATAATAATCTGCCTTCCTGTTCTTACTCCCAAAGTGGATAACCTCACACTTATTCACATTAAACATCTTCTGCCAAGTATCTGCCCACTCACCCAGCCTATCCAAGTCACCCTGAATTCTCCTAACATCCTCATCACGTCACACTGCCACCCAGCTTAGTATCATCAGCAAATTTGCTGATGTTATTCTCAATGCCTTCATCTAAATTGTTGTCATAAATCGTAAACAGCTGTGGTCCCAATACCGAGCCCTGTGGCACCCCATTAGTCACCACCTGCCATTCTGAGAAACACCCATTCACCGCTACTCTTTGCTTTCTATCTGCCAACCAGTTTTCTATCCATGTCAATGTCTTCCCCCCCAATGCCATGAGCTTTGATTTTACCCACCAATCTCCTATGAGGGACCTTATCAAATGCCTTCTGAAAATAAAGGTACACTACATCCACTGGATCTCCCCCGTCTAACTTCCTGGTTACATCCTCGAAAAACTCCAACAGATTACTCAAGCATGATTTACCCTTGGTAAATCCATGCTGGCTCGGCCCAATCCTATCACTTCCAATTTCCTTCTACCTTAGGACACGAACTTATCAATCACCCATCTGTGGACACTTTCTGGAGGTCCAAGATCCGTATGCTCCACGACCGCTGGACTAAGTGTGTTAATGTAGGAGGGGACTATGTTGAAAAATAAATGTGCTAGGTTTTCTAAAATTGACTCCTTCTACCTTAGGCCACAAACTTATCAATCAGCCCCATAGCACCAAACTTCTTGAACTCCTTATGTCACTCGTCACTACCCATGTCATTGGTACCTATATGGACCATGGCTTCTGGTTAATTGCCTTCCCACTTTAGAATGCTGAGGACTTGATCTGAGATATCCTGGACCCTGGCACCTGGGAGCCAAAATACCATCCGGGAATCTTGTTCTTGCCCACAGAACATCCTGTCCCTTCCCCGAACTAACAAATCCCCTATCAACACACTTTGCCTCTTCTCCACCTTCCCTTCTGAGTCACAGAGGCAGACTCAGTACCAGAGACCCAACCACTGTGACTTTACTCTGGTCACCCCCCAACTCCCCTTCAACAATATCCAAAGCCACATACCTGTTGTTGAGGGGGACGGCCAGAGGGGTACTCTGCACTGGCTGTATAACCCCTTTCCCCTTCCTACCTGTCTGACTGTCACCCTGTGTCCTGCACCTTGGCTGTAACTACCTCTCTATATGTCCTATCTATCATCCATTCAGCCTCCCAAATGATCTGGATGGAGTTCATCCAGTTCCAGCTCCAATTTCTTAACATGGCTTGTTAGAAGCTGCAGCTAGATGCAGTTCTCACAGTTGCCGTCATCAAGGACACTGGTGGTCTTGAGCTTTTCTTTCCTTTGCTTTCTCTGACTGAAGCCTTTCTTTGTGGAAGCCTCGAAGAGCTAAAGTCTCAATATCACCACTCTGAGTACGTCCACTCAGACAAAGGCCACTGTGCTTGCTCCTGCCTTCCTTTAATTTGTTCTTACTAACCAATCCCAAATGCCAACTAGTTGCTAATCAAAGCTCTTTTTCACTACTGCAAACCGCTGCTGCTTTTCATCCTTGGGCAGTGGACCTGATTGAAGTCCCCTCCTCTTCAAACCTCCGATGTCCAGATTGGCTGCTGGTCAAAGCTGACCATGGCTGACAAGGGAAGTCAAAGCCAACACAAAAGCGAGAGAGGACATACAAGTTAGTGGAAAGATAGAGGAATGGGAAACTTAAAAACCAACAGATGGCAACTAAAATAAACCATAAGGAGGGGAAAAAGTGAAATATCAAACTATAGCCAACTATATCAAAATGAATATCAAAAGTCTTTTCAGTTATATAAAGAGTATAAGAGAGGTGGCAGTAGATATTAGACTGCCGGGAGAGGCAGTAATGGGGACAAGGAAATGGACGAACTGAATAAGTATTTTGCATCAGTTTTCACTGTGGCAATATTCCAGATGTTCGGGAATTTCAGGGACCAGAAGTGACTGTAGTTGCTATTAGTTGAGAGAGGTGCTTGGGAAACTGAAGGTAGAAGTTAGATTTGTCACCTGGACCAGATGGATTATGCTCCAGGGTTCTGAAAAAGGTGGCTGAAGAGATTGTGGAGGATTTGAAATGAACTTTCAGGAATTACTAGATTCTGGAATGGTTCCAGAGTACTGGAAAAATTGCAAAGGTAACTCCATTCTTCAAGAAGGGAGGGAGGCAGAAGAATGGAGATTATAGGTCAATTGGCCTGACCTCAGTGGTTGGGAAGATGTTGGAGTTGATTGTTAAAGATGTGGTTTCAGGGTACTTGGAGGCATGTGATAAAATAAGCCAAAATCAGCATGGCTTCATAAAGGAAAAAAAAAGCATGGCTAACAAATCTGTTTGGATTCTTTGAATAAATAACAGGCAGGATAGGCAAAGGAGAATTTGTCGATATTGTGTACTTGGATTTTCAGAAGGCCTTTGACAAATTGCCACAACATGAGTCTGCTTAACAAGTTAAGAGCCCACAGTACTACAGGAAAGATGGCTAGAGCATTAGCTGATTGCAGGAGGAAAAGAATGGGAATAAAAGGAGTCTTTTCTGATTGGCTACTGGTGACTAGTGGTGTTCCGCAGGAGTCGATGTTGGGACTGCTTCTTTTTATGTTCTATGTCAATGTTTTGGATGAAGGAATTGAGGGTTTTGTGGCCAGGTTTGTGGATGATCCAAAGATAGGTGGAGGGGCAGGTAGTGTTGAGGAAGCAGAGAAGTTGCAGAAGAACGTGGACAAATTAGAATGTTTCCTGTGGTGGGAGAGTCTAAGACCAGAGGGCACAGCCTCAGAATTGAAGGATGTCCAGTTAGAACAGAGATGAGGAGGAATTTCATTAGCCAGAGGGTGGTGAATCTGTGGAATTTGTTGCCATAGGCAGCTGTGGAGGCTAAGTCATTGGGTGTATTTAAGGCAGAGTTTGATAGACTCTTGATTAGTCAGGATGTGAAAGGCTATGGGGAGAATGCAGGGGAATGGAGTTGAGAGGGAAACGGATCAGCCATGAAAAAATGGTGAAGCAGACTCAATGGGCTGGATGGCCTGACTCTGCTCCTATGTCTTATGGTCTAAGTTGGCCACAAATCTCAGTTCATGTTTGATTCAATATGTAGTTAATGTCAAAATAAAGTTATATACCACAACAAAGAACCAGAATAAACCATATGACTATTTTTCTCAGCAGTGTCAATCCTGAGAATTGCATCCTAAGAACCTGGTGTATTGTTGTATTGAGATTATGGAGAGGTGGGGGGGGGGGGCAATATGGAGAGAACACAACAGAAGCACAGGATTACTGTAAATGGTTACCCTTTGGTCAATGCAGATTTGGGGAACTGAGGGTTTGTTACGTGCTGTGTGAATCTAATCTTTGACCATTTTCAGCTACTTCATCAGTGACCAACCTTCCATTACAAGGTCAGCAGTGGGACTGTTTGCTGATGACTGCAGCATATCCTCCTACTCCAACACCTCCTTGCATTTCCAACACTGAACATTACAGCACAGTGCAAGCCCTTCAGCCCACGATGTTGTGCCAACCTTTTAACTTTCTCTCCCACGTAGCCCTCCATTTTTTTTTAAATCACCCATGTGCCTATCTAAATGTCTCTTAAATGTCCCTAATGTTATCTGCATTCTACAAACCAACTACTCTGTGTAAAAACAAACTCCCTCTGACATCTCCCCCCCCCCCCCCACCCACGATACTTTCCTCCAAAACCTTAAAATAATGTTCCCTCACATTAGCCATTTCTGCTGTGGGGAAACAGTTTCTATCTGTCCACCCGATCTATGCCTCTTACCTTATCTGATTTGTTTAGATGGTTGGGTTGGGACAAATCTAGGCAGTTTCTCACTCTCTTCAAACAAAAGAATGCATTATGATTTATTCTGGCTCTGCTGTACCATATATTCCTCCTTTTGGCATTAATCATTCGTTGAATCAGAACTCTGGTTTGCTTAGAGCACTAACCCTTAACTGGGCCATTTCAAATGTTTATCAGAACGGGAGCCCCCCTCCACTCTCCTTGCCGTGTTAGTCCTCGGGCCTCACAACCATCTCCGCGATGGCCCGTGCTTCCCAAACATCTCTACCCAGCCCCAAATGACTTCCACTCTCCGTTGCAGCTCGCGTGAGGTTCAATTGCAGGCTTGGACCTTGTGTTCAATGAATCAATACTTACTGGCCTTCACAAAGTGCTTCTTTGAGGTGACTCTGCAACCTTTGCATCTTTAGTTCTCCCCTCATTCCCAAAGCCTCACCTTTGACCCTGCAAGCAACTACATAATTCTCTTCCAAAAATTACTAGTAAACACATTTCTGAAATCCACAGGTAATGCCTTTCCAGATCCCAAAGGGAGCTTTCACTTCACAAGAACAATAAACATCAGGGATCGATCATTTATCCTCTCAAGCCTATCCACTATTTGACAAGATCATGGCCAAATCTCCATTTCCAATTTACACTCACTCCCAATCCCATATCCTCTTTCCCTTCTTGTCCAAAGATCTGCCACTCTCTGCCTGAGCATACACAACATGCAAGGGCCCAGCAACTGCTAGGTAAACAATTCTGAAGATTCACAGTTGCTGAGCAAAGACATTTTTCATCACCCAATTTTAAGTGGCTAGAAATTGTCCCTAGCCCTGGTTCTCTCCGGTCGTGGAGAAAGCATCTCAGCATCTACAATGCCCGTCCTTAACATTTCATTAGTAATTTAGGCTAAACACCAATGCGTACAGGCCTATATTAGACAATTCCTCCATAGTGACAGTTAATCCAATTTACTTTGTGTACTTCCATGGCAAGGTCTTATCATTTAACCAAAGAGGCACATCTTGCTAGTTTTCCCAACCTTCTATTTTCTGCATTACTTTAGATCAGTCTGCTCTAGTTACTAATCCTCCTGCTTCTGGTAACAAGTTCCTGTTTTGGAGTGCCTCAGAATCTAATCTTGGCTTAGATTCCAACACTTACCCTGGCCAACATAAAGCAGACAACATCAAGTTCCATGCCCATTCATCAGAATCAGATTTATTATCACTGGGATAGGTTGTGAAATCATCAACGTCAGCAAGACCAAGGAATTGTTGTGGATGAAGAAGCTGGGAGAACATACATCAGTCTTCATCGAAAGGTCAGCGGTGGACAGGATGGGCAGCTTTTAAGTTCATGAGCATCAAAATTTCAGAAGATCTATCCTGGGCTCAACACATTGAGCAATCATAAAGAAGCCATGCCAGCAGCTCTACTTTGTTAGGAGTTTAAAGAGGCTTGGTTTAGCAGCAAAAGCTCTAGCAGATTTCTACACAGGTAGAGTACAGAGCATTCTGAACGGGTGCATCACTGCCCGGTATGAAGCCTCCAACTCACTGGATCGCAGCAGGCCTTCAAAGGGTCATAGACTCAGCCAGCCCCATCACCAGCACAATGCTTCCTACCATCAATGTCATCTTCAAGAGGCAGTACCTCAAGAAGGTCATATCTATCATTAAAGATGCGCACCATCCAGCACATGCCCTCTTCACATCAGTACCATAGGGGAGGTGGTATGGGAGCCCGAGGACCACATGTTTTAAGAATAGTTTCTTCCACTCTACCATCAGATTTCTGTAAAGTCCTTGGACACTACATTGCTATTTGTCCCTTGTATTAATTGTTAATCTTTGTAACTTAGTGATTTTTATGTCTTCCACTACTCAACAAACCAATCTCTCTTACTACTATATGCCTCCTCGTTGCCATCTGAGATTAGTCAGGCCTTCTCTGGTTTACCAACCTCTCTCCCAACATCTCTACTTTTAATCTGCCACCTAGTTTTCAACGAGCTGAAATTTTCAAATGATGACCAAGATGCTTCAGTTACAAAGCAGAAAACTGGAATACTCTGATTTGGGGTGAGGGGTGGGAATCTGCAGAGGACTTTGGGCTAAATGCTAGAAGATGAGATTAACATGACTGGTACCATATGGTCAGCATGGAAATAGTAGACTGCAAGGCCTGCTTTCATGCTGTATGGCAAATCATTCTCTTCAGCCACCAGTCCCAGCTCTCTTCACGGTTCATTCTCACAACTATAGCGGATCTCTATTGCAGGGAAAATGACAATGGTGCTAATATAGGATTAGTTTAAATGGTCTACACAGACTCACTTGACTGAAAGGACTGGTTCCATGCTGTATTTTTCTATGACCATCCATCATCTGCTAAAACCACTGCATTTTGCTGATAAGCAAGGGAGCTCTTCAGCCTGAGAGAGCGCTGCTTACGCACTTGGCTAAATAGTGAGCAAAACTGAAATTGTGCCACTAAACAATGAATTAGATACTTAATAAAGTGGCTCCTGTTATGGTAAGACCAACTGAGAGCACTTACTGCTGATATCTGGCATCATCTTCTCGATGCAGTGAAGCTTTGCCCTTGAATCCAAATAGCCTATCATTCATATCACAAAATTAGCCAATTTGAGGCACGATATTTGGACGTGAGCTGCAAAAGCTTAAAGACTGATCTGAAATGTGCCTCTGATAAAGCACTGATATTACACCTATCTTTTTCCCCACTTTCACTTTAAATGCAAATATGTTTGATCCTTTCTGTCAATTTAACATCTAGGACCAGGAAGCAGATGGGAGGTTTTACATCTGAACAAACAACTCTTCCACAGGAACACTGTGAATCTAATTAATGGGGTTTTATTTAGGAGTCCTGTATCACAATGTACCAAATGACGTTATCGTCTCTTGGTGTACATATACCGTAAAATGGCTTCCAGGACACCAGGAGACACTTTTTTGCTGAGAAGTCATTGGCTCTTTCCCCACTTATAAGGGCAACACTTCTCGGCCCAGATTGACTGAGCAATGCTACATCTACGGAAAGGGAAACAGGTAGTAGAAACATAGAAAACCTACAGCACAATACAGGCCCTTTGGCCCACAAGATTGTGCTAAACATGTCACTACCCTAGAAATTACTAGGCTTACCTTTTGCCCTCTATTTTACTAAGCTCCATGTACCTATCCAAAAGCCTCTTAAAAGACCCTATCATATCCAACCCCACCATTGTTGCCAGCAGTCCATTCCACGTACTCACCACTCTGAGTAAAAAACTTACTCCTGACATCTCCTCTGTACCTACTCCCCAGTACTTTAAACCTGTGTCCTTTTGTGGCAACCATTTCAGCCCTGGGAAAAAGCCTCTGACTATCCACACGATCAATGCCTCTCAACATCTTATACACCTCTATCAGGTCACCTCTCATCCTCTGTCGCTCCAAGGAGAAAAGGCCGAGTTCACTCAACCTATCCTCATAAGACATGCTTCCCAATCCAGGCAACATCCTTGTAAATCTCCTCTGCACCCTTTCTATGGCTTCCACGTCCTTCCTGTAGTGAGGTGACCAAAACTGAGCACAGTACTCCAAGTGAGGTCTGACCAGGGTCCTATATAGCTGCAACATTACCTCTCAGCTCCTAAATTCAATTCCACGATTGATGAAGGCCAATACACCGTACGCCTTTTTAACCACTGAGTCAACCTGTGTAGCTGCTTTGAGTGTCCTATGGACTCGGACCCCAAGATCCATCTGATCCTCCACACTGCCAAGAGTCTTACCATTAATACTATATTCTGCCATCACATTTGACCTACCAAAATGAACCACTTCACACTTATCTGGGTTGAACTCCATCTGCCACTTCTCAGACCAGTTTTGCATCCTATCAATGTCCCACTGTAACATCTGACAGCCTCCACACTATCCACAACACCTCCAACCTTAGTGTCATCAGCAAACTTACTAACCCATCACTCCACTTCCTCATCCAGGTCATTTATAAAAATCACAAAGAGTAGGAGTCCCAGAACAGATCCCTGAGGCACTCCGTTGGTGACCAACCTCCATGCAGAATATGACCCGTCTACAAACAAGATAGTGTTTTGGGTCAAAGACTTTCACCAGTTTGAAAAAGTTAAACACTTCTCTCACCATACATGCTGCCTGACGGTTTCCAACATTAATTGTTTTTAATACAGATATCCAGCAATTTGCATTTTCATCCCTGACAATCACTAATATACTTAAGACTAGAAGAAAGAATAGAATTAGACCATTTGGCCCATCAAGTGTAATTGCCACATTCAATCATGCCGGATTTATTTTTGTTTTCTCAACCTCATTTCCCTGCCTTCTCTCCACAACTTTCAACCCCCTTTCCAATCAAGAACTTATCAATCCTTGCCTTAAATATACCCAATGACTGTGTGGCAACGAATGCTACAACTTCACCAGCCTCTAACTGAAGAAATTCTTCCCCATTTTCAGATTTAAAGGGATATTCATTTATTCTGAGACTGTGCTCTTGGATCCTAGACTTCCCTACTAATGGAAAGTCTTCCAATTGAAGATGGTGCTGGCAAAGCACAGCCATGACTTGCTAGCAGCAAACAAAATACTAACTACCTTATTAATCACACTTTTTCTGGTAAATGATCATGGCAATCAATAGCCTGTAACTTCCCTTTCAGAGTTGAGCTTTTGAAACGCCTGTACAACCTGGCATTTTTAAGAATCAAGTTCATTTATTAACAAAGAATTTATAAATTATCCACCTTGAGGGAGCCACAAAGCAAGAAACCCAGGAACCCAATTTTAAAAGACCAAAAAAGAGGGGAAAAAACACACACACACATCATGCAAACAATAGAAGCAAATTACAGCATCCCGAACCAGATTTAGTCCTTAGATGCGCTCCCTGGAGCAGCTGGAGTAGGCCCAAGCCTACCCATATTAGCCAGCTCAGTCCATTATAGTAGCAGGATGAAATTGCCGCAGAACTCACAGAGATGCCAGCCACCGAAAAGAGGAATGAACATGTTGGAGAGTGAATGAAACCCTCGCCTGCAGTCCCAACACTTGAGCTTTCCAGTCTATCTGGACCAATGTTTAAATTGTCCAAGCACCGGGTAATGCCTCGCTCCAGGACCTGGATCACAGTGGAGCGATACACCCAGGCCGCACAGCCCGCAGCCATTCTCGATCTCACTAAATCAGCTCAGCGCTTGGAGCAATCCAATCTCACACCTGGTGAGAGCTGAAAACTTGAAGGTACAGGACGGGTGAGGTGTGGTGTGTACAGGCCAAACTGAAGCAGTAGGGCCTGTGCCCAGAGATCGGGGAATGAGCCAATGTTTAGCCATTGCTGAAGCAGACTTGGAGACAGTTCAATGCAGCAGAATCGAGCCAAAGCCGAGGCGGAAGGGGCCTGGGAGGAGCAGGAATGACGAGGTCTGATTGATTTAGGCACTGAGCTGAATTAGAAAGGTCAGGTTTGGGCCAAATTGAGGCAGCAGGGCCTGTGTCCAGGAACGTATTGATGCGGCAAGGCCTGGGTCCGACAGCGAGGAACAACCCGAAGTTTGGATGATTTAAGTGCCATGCCTGATTGAAGGGATCTGTGTATCTGGACTGGAAACAAGGGACAGGCCGGTTCTGCTCACTGCTCTGTGAGGTTTACTCGTCTCTGTGCTGAACTGAGGCCGTGGCCGGCAGCTAACAGGCTACTGGATCAGCTGCAGTAATGTCTGGCTTCATGGCTGTGGACTCACTTTCGTGAACTTCAGTTGTTTGCTTGCTTTTGTTGTTTGCATGACTTGCTTTTTTTTCCTCTGCACATTGGGTAGTTGATAGGCTTTTTTTTAAAAAAGTGTTGTATTGGGTGTCTTTGTTTTGTGGCTGCCTGTAAGGAGTTGAATCTCAAAGTTGTATATAGTATACATACTTAGATAATAAACATGCTTTAAACTTTGAAGAAGGGTCTTGGACCGAAACGCTGACTCTTTATTTCTTTCCATAGATGCTGCCTGACCTGCTGAGTTCCTCCAGCATTTTGTATGTGTTACTAATGGAAACATCCCCTCCACCTAAACATTTATGGAAGCAAATCACCCTGACTGTAAGTGGCTCTTACAGCTGTAAGTCACTCTTAGTAAGTGACTGTAAGACAGCAGAGTCTGCTGATTCACACAACTGACTGCCTAACCCAACACACTCCAGCTCAACAGTCTCTCCGTCAATCATTTCATCCCTCATTCTCCTATATCCAACTACACTGCTAACAGTTATTCTCCTCAGGAAATCACTGCAGGAAGTACATGCACAAAGAGAGAAAGTACTTATTAAATACAAAGTAGGACATCCCTAGGAGCTTTATAACCACTCTGAAGTCTGGTTGTTGACGTTACATAGAACACAGGCCAGCTAATTTACGTGCATCGAAATTCCACATGTGGTAATAAGATTTGTACTTCTGAATAATTATAGGTCAGACGACCTCAAACTGCTCTGCTCATCAACAATTCTATGGATCATTACCTTTACAGAACCATACACAGGGAGGTGGGAGGAGGCTTTTAGTGCCTCCTCAAAAGGTACCTCTTCTGAGAATCCCACCACAGCCCCAGACAAGCCCATACTTTTTACTTTTATTATTTTAATGAGAAGTAGAGATGCATAAATGTTATATCAGGACACCTCTCCAAGGATCATCACCTTGTCATGGTACAGAGACTTCTGAGTGCCTGAGATCCCGAGAGCAATCCTGTCTAGAGTTTAGCCATCTGGTGCTTGGATCCTGGTGGTAAGATCAAGGGGGAGATCCAGACAAAGAGTAATCCAACCAGGACCTCACCGGTGGAGCTGGCAGAAGGTGAGGACACATTGCAACAGCACTGAAGGGTCCCCAGTCATCTTGCATTCCATGTCACTGAACACTGAACCTGGTCTGTCAAGGACCAAGTGGTGGCTGCCCATGCATCAGGCTCCCCATGTTAAACAAAGTCACGGAGATGCAGTCTGCATTAAGGACGTCTACCCTAACATCCTGGATTAAGTCCAATGGTGAAGGGAACAGGATTGAGGGGTCTGGAAACCTTGCAGAATATGCAGATCTTGGATCAGCCTCTACAGTCACCTGAAGACCTACCAATAGACAACCTCTTAGGAGAACATCATTCTCGACTCAAGTAATCACCCTGCTACTACACCGGGGCACATGGTTTACAAGAGATAAAGGCACTAAGCAAGAGTCTTTCATGACCATCACTCCTGTAATCTAGGAAACAATTCCAATTCCTTCACAGATATTGGAAAGCAAAAAATTACTATATTATTTTCCATTTATTGGTGTCAGTTAACGAGAAATGTGACCCTGGTCATAAGGAAGTTCCTGCTCATTTGGAAGATGCAATGGGATTTGTCACATGCAGCTGGAAAGGTACATGCAGGAATTCCACTTCCAATAGTGTCGCAATCCTACCATACATCACTGAATGTCAGTCAGGGCTTGGTGCTCAAGTCTCCAGTGTGGGATCTGAACATTCAAGCCTCTGAATTGCATCAGTCAACTCAAGATGCAAGTTTACTACCATTGGGAGTTCAGCATTACGATGTGATCTCACCAAGGTATATCATTCCGGCCAAGATGGTGCCTGTGTACAATACTCCTCCAGTCAACATCTTCTGGATAGATCATGAAACCATATATTTCACTTCTTTTATATCTTTTACACTTGTTTTTCATTTTGAGTGTGATTCTGGAACTGTTCAAGCCTATAATTTGCAGTTTGGAGATTGTTTAGGTGTTTCAGTGCTCTGCAGTCTCCGAGAGGATTCCGGGAGGCAGAGACAGTGTGCGCAAACCTTATTGCGGGCGAGCCAATGATTGACTCCATTTCACCGATTAAAGCTTCCATTGTTCGCCAATTAAAGCAACAATAGAGATTGAAACATCGAGGCAAAAGTGGAAGGTGAGCACCAACTACCTGCCTTTTGAAAGAGGATCACTGAGGATTGCTCTCCTATGCTACCGGAGAGGGGAGAGCCTACCATTGTGCCTGGAGAATGTTGCCAAGGTTTTCTGTGTTTTGGATGTGGACTTGGACTATGGACTTTTTTTTTTTGGTCTTATAGTTTTTTTTGTATTTTGTTTTTCATCCAATGTTTCTCAGGGTTTTTAGTGCAGGGAAGAGGGATTTGGGGGTTGATGTGCCTGTTCTATTTTGTTCGTCATTTTTGTGCGGGGTGGGGGGAATTGTTGGTTGATGATCGTGCTGTCTTTCTTTTCTTTCTTGGTTGCATGGCTACCCGGAGAAGAAGAATTTCAGAGTTGTATACTTTGATAATAAATGAACCTTTGAACCTTTGAATGATTCATAGAACTTGGCAGAACCGAGGCAGTTTCCTCCGAGAGGGCAATCTCTGGATAAAGACTTTTACGATAACACTTAACTTATTCTGTAAGGGCTATAATTCCTTAGCCTAAGTGTCACTAGAAGTTTAATTAAAGTGCATCCAAGCCTGTTATCAATAGAGGATAAAAGTACAGAGAAAAGCAAATTTTATTTCCACTGGCACCAGAGCGTGACGACTCCTTGCAAGGTGCTCTCTGCAGATCTATTTATTACTTCTATTGTGAAGACAGGACACAAGACAAATTTTTCCCTGTATCTCAAGAAATGTTGCAATAATATATCAATTGACCATTTGAGTGCAGAGTTGTTATTCTCCTGTTAAAGAAATTACTTGGGTCACCTGACATTCCTCTGAAACAAAGTATTTTTAGGCTCCTCTTTGCCCCCAATAGTCTCAGCTACGTCACAGGCCCCAACACAAAATGGGGTAACCTTGCAAGGCAGCCCTCCAGACACCAAACCAGACTGTTCTTGAGACAGGAATCTAGAGTTAAAAAACAAAATACTGCAGAAACTCAGTGGGTCAGGCAAGGTGAGGGTAATCAATGTTTCAGCTTGGGGAGGGTCCCATTGTTTCATAGGAATATCAGGTGATACAAGTCATGGTTTAACAGAAAGATAACATTTCTGAACGTCAATGGTAGCCAAATTAGCTTTATTATAATTCATACTCTACTGATCACATGGAATGTAAATGTCATTGAATATACCCAACAACTGGGCTTCTAGTCTCCAGGGATGAAAAATTACAACCAATGCAAAATAAATTTATTCTTGACGCAACCATCCCTCTGCCTCCATAGAAGCTGCAAGACCAAGAGTTCCTCCATCAATATACTTTCAGCTACAAAAATACCTTCTTCTGACATTCAGTTTCCAGTCCAAAGCCACCAGCATCAGCAAGTGGCTTATAATTAGTTTATTTCATGAACAAAGATTGCAAGGTAGATGTGTTCTTAATCCCATTCCAGGAATCATGCCACACTACACTGTCTACTCCTTCCACTTACCCTGCTAAGCAGAACTCACTGGCTATGTTAACTGGGTAATTATGTTTCAGTCTGTGCCTATACTTTGGGAAGGACATCAAGGTTCACTAAAAATGCTAATTTATTACTAGTTAGAAAGTGGTTAAGCTAGAGAAGGTGCAAAATAAGACCCGGGAATTTAGCTTGGTCTGGAGGACTTTGGTTACAAGGAGAAATTGGGACAGCTGAAACCATTTCCCTGGACAAAGGAGCCCAAGGTGCAATCTTATTTTTCTTAAAACCATAATCCCTTCTGGGATATAGACCATCAATAGGAACTCCCCAGAATCCTCTGACCTGGGCCAATCTTTCAAGTTGCTCCCTAAAGCAAGTTGTAATCCTGTTTTGGGGACCTTGCTCTGCACAATTTGACTGCTGTGATTCTTACAACCTTCACAAATTAAGCGACCAGTGATGGCGGAAAAGTTTCACAAAATGACAAGTTCGTTCTTTCCATCACAACTACGCCTAGTGATGCTCCTACACCTCCAGTCCATAAGCCCAGACCAGGGCAGGTACAACTGGTAGGGTGCCTGGTTGATTCCTTCTCTCCTGTCAACACGGCAGCAAATACCACCTGCTAACATGCCCTGCTAATGGTCATTTTGAATTAACCTGGCCAAGACTAAATATGCCTCATCCATCCATAACACAGCCTGGTCAGTCTACACTGGTCAGGCAATGGATCGACTTCTCAAAGTTACAACCTTGTCTTTAAAGCCCTCCAAACCACTCCCCTCATCTGTGACTTCTTCCATTCCTGCTTACCTTCCCCATGCTCTACATTTGACCCCTGACCATGATCAAACTGTAGGATCAATGGTGATTAATTAAATCATTTAATCATTAAATGAAGATTAATGCAGGTTCAGCATTAACAGGTTAATGGCCAACACATATTCAGAGGGTGGAAGGACCCTGTTCCCGTGGTCTTGCTCTCCCTGACTCCTTAACTCCATTTGCCCCCTTGATGGGCATCAATCTTCCAGCTGCCTATTCTTGCAACTATACAATTTTCCTCTTCTCTTTAAAGCCTCTGTCTTTCTTCATGTCATCACCATGCTATTAAAAAGCTCCCCCCCCCCCCGCATATTTTCATTGGGTGTAGGGGCACTATGGATATGTAAATTGTGCAGCAATCTGACAGTTCAACAAATCTGGATGCATTGCTAAATTAATTTCTGGGCACAAAACAAAGATGCAGCTGCTGTCTTGGATAAATTAGCGTTGGAATCAGTAACACTGCGCGTCTCCTAGACACCATCAAACAAGTCAACCACTGTTAGCAATTAAATCTACAAAATATCATCCACTTGCGGGTGTCTCAGTATTCAGAGTTACATAGAAACTAGGATGCAACTCCAAGGACGCTAATGGAATTTGAAATCACTCCTTCTCACTGCACATTGTTCAGGATGGCCACATCCCTGGGCTGCTGGGACCAGAAATGCAATGAAATGCTCCGTTAAGCGGGTGAAGTGGGGCGGGGGGGGGGGGGAGGGGGAGAGTGTTGGGGTGTCGGGGTTGTCTCTTTTCGCCTCATTTACCTGGTCATCTTTTTGCTGGTTCCTGGCTTTGGTATCCAGGATGTGGTAAGTGCTCTCGTTGTCATCGTGAACGTAATAGATCAAGCGCAAAGGCCACGTTATTTCTTGCTGAGTCGTGTTGCTGCTGTGGTTCAGCGCTGCACCAGCATCCGCAAATGACGAGTCCTCATCAGCACCGCTCAAACGCACAACTGTCAGGGATAACCAGAAGAAAAGGAAATAAACAGCGTTCCCGCTTTGCATCCACAAACGGTTGCACAGCAATGCAGTAATGAACACAACGATCGATTGCTTTAAGAGAAATTTGTGCGTGCATTTCCAAATTAAAACTTATCAACAGCAGTTAAAAAAACATGTTTATTGCTCATTCTGGTTGCTTGTTGCTAAGGGAACAAATTCCCTTTGTTTTATTTAATTCACTACAAAGCCACATCTCAAAGGATTCAACCCCCATTACTAGAAGCCCAAACGTTGCAAATAAGCCTGCACTTGTTGGGAGGGGGGGGGGGGGAGAGGCGGGGAGGGATTTGTATTTAAATAAATGATTCGAGTACTTCTCCAGACACGCTCTGCACCCCAGAGTATCTGCAATACTGGTCCTCATGCAGTGTATCGCGACCAGGCGGCAGACTGCGCTGCATTTCACTATTCCTCACAGTTCATATAAATATATATAGAAAATACAAATAATAGATTTGCACTGTTCCCCCTTCCCTTACGTACCCGTTGCACCAAAAATCTGGAGGATGGAGCCCAGAATTACAGCCAAAAAACAGCAGCACCCGGCACGAATCATGATTCATATTTGTCTGTTGTTTCTTTGTTGCTGGCTCATTCCTTCTCTCTCTCTCCTCCGCCTGCTTTCTTGATGCTCTGCTCAGGAAAGGTGTCGATGCGTGGCGTTGACTACCATCTTCCGCTCCTTTCCTTTTTTCCCATCTCTGCCTCAGCAATGCCTTTCTGTGGACATCTTGTCTAGTGCGACCGGAGCAGGTGCCGCACCTGCGCACTCGGAATCCCTCCCCTCTCGCCGTCACTCGATGCTGAGGTCCACCAATGCCACACATGAGCTGCGCGTCTCGATTTTCTGCTGAATTGTCAGGCGCCGAATTAAGATAATTTCTTAATTTATAATTGATGCGGAAAATAATATTCTGCGGTTTGCTTTATTGAGATCTTTAAATCACGGTGTTTCCCTTTTTTATATACTCATCGCATGCATAATAAACACAAGAAATAGCTGCCGAAGGAGCTGTATAACCGATGAAGTACTATTGAAATAGAGTATCCACCATGCATCTCAGGATACCCATAACAACAAAAGGTTAAAAGGTTGTGAGTTTATGCTCTGTCTCAAGGGCTTCAGGATATATATATGTTTATATAGTGTATGTGTTTATATGTATAAGTAGTTGATTGAGACATATCGGGACCAGTACATTTTGGCCCAATTAAGCAGCTGCCCCAATTAGATGAAGTTTCATAGAAATAGCCAAAAAGATTTCAAAAAGATAAACTTAGTAGCAAATTATGTATTTAAATGAAATACAGAACAAATCAGAACACTACCAGAAGTACTACAGTACTATAAATCTGTATTAGTTTCTAGTAGTTATTGATGGAGGAATTCATTCAGTGCACATAATGAACAAAATCAGCGTAGATACCTCATGTAGACAATGGACTGCCTTTATACAATCCTCTTGATGACCGCATCCTCCAAATCTTCATTTTCATTTTAACATTCAAGGTTATTGTCAATTACCTCAAAGTCTTTACAGTTCCTAACTTGTTGAAGTAGTGAAATCATTTCATATTCACTCCCGGCCATTTCTGGCATCTCCAAGTCTGAGTGCTTGAAACCGCAATGAGCAAAGCAGTTCAGAATTGTCTTACTGCTTATTTCTCAGCAACTATCTGACAAAAATCACTGGTATTTAAACACAAACACACACATGTGATACTATTTAAAAACTGTTCATTCCAAGCATGGTATAGCATCCAATGGCCACACAAATCCGTGCAACAGACACTAGTTAGAACCTAATCGGCAACAGTTTCCTGCCCCAATGGTGAGATCACGTCCCAAATAAATGGAGGGAATTGAGCAATTTTCTCAAATAGATTTTTTCTTTAAGAATTGCTCCAAATGATCAGCTGGCCCGATTAATCGATGGTCCAATTAACTGGATACCACTATATAGATATGCACACATAAATATAGCTAGGGCAGCTGAGGGGTTTGCACAGTACTGTATTTGTCAACGTGGAGTGGAAAATGAGTTTGTAAACCTGGTGGGAGCAAGCGATGTACGGAATGGTAAGGGTGGAGTGCCATAGGAGGGGTATGCGACAGGTGACAGAGAAAGAGTGCAAGGGGTGGGGGGGGCGCAAGTGCAGACACACCCAGCCCTGGGACTCCAGGCAAGGTCATTTGATTCCAAACAATTGGAAACTTGATCATTATAGAATGTTTTTCTGGTATTTCCCTCACCCTGCCCCTTCCCATTCTCAGTCCAAAATGGAGTCCCATTTCAGAATTAGGTTTATCATCACTCAGATACTGTATGTCATGAAATTTGTTTTTTTGCTGTAGCAGCAGTACAGTGCAAAGATAGATATATATAGATAGATAGGGAGAGAGAGAGAGAGAGAAAGATGTTATTGTTACAGCGAGATGCAGCACAGAATCAGAGTCCGTGCAGACGATCAACCACTCTTTTACACTAATCTTACCTAACCCATTTTATTGCCCCTATTACCATCAACTGCCCCATGTTCTATCATTCACCTACACACTACTGGCAATGTTAAGAAGAGAGAGCTGGGATTTCGACCAAGTAGTGGCTTCACTTCTTCTAAAACTACCTTCCCTGATATTAACTTGATATTTTCCTTATTGTTGCAACAAGGAATGTACAGAAAAACACCACTAATCCAGCACCCTCAGGCTTTAGTGGCACTAGACTAGATTGTCCAAACTATTGCATATTAGCATCCCAACAAACTTTTAAGTTCTGATGAAAGGGCTTGACCTGAAACATCAACTGCTTATTCCTCTCCAGTTTGCCTGACCTGGTGAGTTCCTCCAGCGTTTTTGTGCGTTGTTCTGGATTTCCAGCATCTGTAGAATCTCTTGTGTTTACACTTTTAATTTGCCTTTCTTTTTAGATGTTAAACAGTGCTATAATGAACTTCCTAATGAACAAGGTGAGTTTAAGAGGAGCATAGGGACCATGGCCCCAGTGAGTTTAAAGATAGTTAGAAACTTAAAATATCACCAGCATATGTCCTGAAATTTGTTGTCATGTGGCAGCAGTACATCGCAATACATAATAATGAAGAACTGTAAATTACATTAAGTATATAAATATATTTTAAAAGTTAAAATAAATAAGTAGTGCAACAAGAGAAAAAAAAGTAGTGAGGTTGTGTTCATGGATTCCACGTCCATTCAGAAATCTGATGGCAGAGGGGAAGAAGCTGTCCTGAATCATTGAATGTGTGCCTCCAGGCTCCTGTACCTCCTTTCTTATGGTAGTAATGAGAAGAAGGCATGACCTGGGTGATGGGGGCCCTTCATGATGGATGCCGCCTTTTTGAGGTATCACTCTTTGAAGATGTCTTGGATGCTGGGGAGGCTAGTGCCCATGATGGAGCTGACTGAGTTCACAACTTTCTGCAGCTTATTTTGATCCTGTGCAGTGACCTGACTATGATGCAGCCAGTTTGAAATACTCTCCATGGTACATCTGTAGAAATTTGTGAGTATCATTAATGACATACCTACTATCCTCAAAATCCTAATGAAATATTGCTGCTGTTGTGCCTTATTTGTAACTGCATCAATAAATTGGGCCCAGGATAGATTCTCAGAGATGTTGACACCAAGGAACTTGAAATTGCTCACCCTTTCCACTTCTGATCTCTCAATGAGGACTGGTGTGTATGCCCTCATCTTACTCTTTCTGAAGTCCACAATCAATTCCTTGGTCTTGCTGACATTGAATGCAAAATTGTTGCTGCGACACCACTCAACTAGCTGATCCATCTAGCTTAAGTACTCCCTCGTCATCTGCTGAAATCCTTCCAACAATAGTTGTGTCATCAGCAAATTTATAGATGCTTTTTGAGCTATGCCTAGCCACACATTCATGTGTGTAGAGAGAATAGGGCAGGGGCTAAGCATGCAACCTTGAGGAGCACCAGCGTTGACTATCAGTGAGGTGGGGATGTTATTTCTGATCCGCACTGTCTGTGGTCCTCTGGTGAGGAAGGCAAGGATCCAATTGTAGAAGGAGGTACAGAGGTCCAGGTTTTGCAGCTTTTTGATCAGAACTCTAGGAATGATAGTGCTAAACACTGAGCTGTAATCAATAACTGAGCCTGTTGTAAGTATTAATGTTTTCCAGGTGGTCCAAAGCCATGTGATCAGCCAATGAGATCACATCTGCCATGGTCCTATTGAGGAAATAGGCAAATTGCAGTGGGTCCAGGTCCTTGCTGAAACAGGAGTTGATTTTAGCCATAACCAATCTCTCATAGCACTTCATCACTGTAGGTGTGAGTGCTATTGGATGACAGTCGTTAAGGCAGCTCACTCTGCTTTTCTTGGGCACTGGTATGATTGTTGGTCTTTTGAAACAGGTGGGAACTACCAATGTAGCAATGTTTAAACTGGTGAATCGGATGGGGGGCTGGTGAAGGGTGGTGGAGGGAGAGTGGGTGCACTTGCAGCTGTATCCAGCTAGACACGTAGATAATATTTCATTGTGCTCTTTCTTCAAGGTCTTCACAGCTGATTAAGAGGCCCTGGGGTATCAGGAGACAAACGTTCACCTCAGGATGCCCACCCCAGAAATTGCCCTTATAAACAGAGTGTTTATATAGTTGGGTCCAACTGAGCTTTAGGACAATGATGTCAAGCAATTTAGCAAAGGCAATGTCAATAACTATCAAAGGAGTTGGTTTGGATTATTCTATTTGAAAAAGATCAATTTCACTACATCAACTTTGCTTAACATTGTTTAACACACAATGTCAAGTAATATACTTGAGTGTTTTATTTGGTGTTGTGTGTAACTGGACTGCTATCACTCATATCATCTTTCAACAAATTGAATTACCAGTTCACTAAGTAGGAGTATCTTCATTTTTGACTTAAGCATCATCTGCCGTAATTCTGCTCACTTGCAAGTCTTTTTGTAGCTCCTTTTGACTCACTTTATACACCTCTGACCCCAGTTTTGTGTAATCCCTATAATTCAGCAATTTGCAGTTTTTCTGAGTGCAGATTATATGCAGGGGTGGCACAGCAGCATCGCAGTTAGTGTAACACTATTGCGCCAGGAGTTTGTACGTTCACCCCATGACCACTTGGGCTTCCTCTGGGTACTTCACTTTCCTCCCACATTCCAAAGACATACAGGTTAGTAGGTTAATTGTTCACATGTGTATAATAGGGTGGCACAGGCTCATTGGGCCGGAAGGGCCAGTTTCTGGGCTGAATCTCTAAATAAATAAATGCAGATTAAAATCTACAGTGGCCCCATTACGTTTTAAGTGCCTGCAAACTTGATAGCACTCCCCTAACTGGCACCCACTGTTCCTTCTTTTTCAGACAATTACTTACCCACCTCTGTTTTTTATCTATGAGATAACCTGAGGGTTTTTTGCTCGTGCTGAGATTATCCAGAGCACATAACTAGACTAATCCGGCTGATGTGGCCTTTCAGACGGTTGAGTTAATCCAGTATACTGTCACACTCATTCTGGTGAATGTAAAGGTTTTCATGCCTCTATGTGAAGTAGAGCACAGGACATGTCCCTAGTATTTCATCCAAAATTTATCCAATGACCAACAATGCTGACAAAACAAGTCTGTTCATTGCGTATTCTTGAAGCTTGCTGTGAAAATCTTCAGTTTTTTAATCATTACCACATTGATAATGCTGCAAAAAGTGCTTCACTAGCTGAAAAGCACTTTGGCAATGCAGACGTCAGAAAAAACACTGCAAAATTGCTTATGTTTTCATTTTTTATTTTCAAATTTCTGGAAATGTTGGAATAGAGTCCTACAAAATTTTGTCAGTCAAATATTGGAGTTGGGATGTTAGGTTGCAATTGTACAAGACATTGGTGAGGCCATACCTGGTATATTCTGCACAATTCTGGCTACTTTATTACAGGAAAGGCATGTAGTGCCTATAAAAAGTATTCACCCCCTTTGGAAGTTTTCATGTTTTGTTGTTTCACAACATTGAATCATAATGGATTTAATTTGGCTTTTTGACACTGATTAACAGAAAAAGACTCTTTCATGGCAAAGTGAAAACATATCCTTACAAATTGGTCTAAATTTATTACAATTATTAAACACAAAATAATTGATTGCATAATTGCATCCCCCTCAAGTAAGTATTTAGTAGAAGCACCTTTGACAGCAATTACAGCCTTAAATATGTGTGGATAGGTCTCTATCAGCTTTGCATATCTGGACACTGCAATTGTTCCCCATTCTCCTTTACAAAACTGCTCAAGCTCTGTCAGATTGCACGGGGATCATGAGCGAACAGCCCTTTTCAAGTCCAGACACAAATTCTCAATTGGATAGAGGTCTGACCTCTGACCTGGCCACTCCAAGACATTAACTTTGTTGTTTTTAAGCCATTCCTGTGTAGCTTTGGCTTTATGCTTGGGGTCGTTGTCTTGCTGGAAAACAAATTTTCTCCCAAATTGCAGTTCTCTTGCAGACTGCATTAGGTTTTCCTCTTGATTTCCCTGTATTTTGCTCTATTCATTTTACCCTTTACCTTCACAAGCCTTTCATGGCTGCTGCAGTGAAGCATCCCCACAGCATGATGCAGCCACCACCATGCTTCACGGTAGGGATGGTGTGTTTTTTGATTATGTGTGTTGTTTGGCTTATGCCAAACATAGCATTTAGTCTGATGGCCTGTAAGCTCAAATTTTGGTTTCATCAGACCATAGAACCTTCTTCCAGCGGAATTCAGAGTCTCTGATATGCCTTCTGGCAAACTCTAGCTGAGATTTCATGTCAGTTTTGTTCAACAGTGGCTTTCTCTGTCAGTTTCCCATAAAGATGCGACTGGTGAAGCACCCGGACAACAGTTATATGAGCAGTCTCTCCCATCTCAACTACTGAAGCTTGTAACTTCTCCTCCTGTCATAGGTCTCTTGGTGGCCTCCCTCACTTGTCCTCATCTTGCACGGTCACTCAGTTTTTGAGGACGGCCTACTCCAGGCAGATTTACAGCAGTGCCATATTCTTTCCATTTCTTGATGATTGACTTAATTGTACTCCAAGTGGTATTCAGTGACTTGGAAATTTTCTTGTATCAATCTCCTAACTTGTGCTTTTCAATAACATTTTCACAGAGTTGCTTGGAGTGTTCTTTTGTCTTCATGGTGTACTTTTTGCCAGGATACTGACTCATCAGCAGTTGGACCTTCCAGATACAGGTGTATTTTACTACAATCAATTGAAATGCCTTGACTGCACATGGTGATCTCCATTTAACTAATTATGTGATTTCTAAAACTAATTGACTGCACTAGTGATGATATGGTGTGTCAGATTAAATGGAGTGAATGCTTACACAATCAATTATTTTGTGCTTTATATTTGTAATTAATGTAGATCACTTTGTAGAGATCTGTTTTCACTTTGATATGAAAGAATCTTTTTTCTCATAATCAGTGACCAAAAAAGCCAAATTAAATCTGCTGTGATTCAATGTTATAAAACAATAAAACATGAAAACTTCTGTGGGTGAATACTTTTTATAGGCACTGTAATTAAGCTGGAAAGAATACAAAAAGACTTACAAGATTATGGCCAGACTCAAGAGCTTGAGTTATGGGGAGAGGTGGGGCAGGCTAGGACTTTATTCCTGTGGTGTAGGAGACTAAGAGGTGACATTGTAGAGGTGTATAAAGTCATGCGGGGGAATAGAAAGAGTGAATGCACTCAGTCTTTTCCCAAGTAAAGTGTCAAATAATGGGTTAACAGTCTTGTGTACACTCATGAAATTTATGAGAATAATGGTGCACGTTCTAATGAGATTTACTGGAACAATAGTGTGATCTCTTATAACTATGACTAAGCTGTTCAAGTATATCATAAGCAGCATCTGCTGACCTTGTAATGTCCGACTATCAGGATTGTGGTAGGCAGTTATAAATAAGAATGTGCTTTTCTGCACGTGTATAGAAGGAAGAGCTCCAGGCACTTTCTTTGGACTGCACCAAGGACCAGTGTTAAGAATGATGCCTGGAAGGTTCTGAAACCAAGCCTGTCATTCCCAATCAGTGGATTAGGTGCATGATCAGTTGCAAAGCAATTAGTTGTATAAGTATGCATTCTTTTGTCTGTATTATTCATTGCTATAAGAACATTGTGTCCTTTGCCTTTCTTTTAACTGAACATTAGACCAAGCTCCAAAAAACCACTTTTTTTGTAGAGCAAGGCACCTGTGCAACAGAAAGGGAATGAAAACCTAGAGGGTAAAGGTTTAAGGTGAATGGGGCAAGATTTAAAAGGGACCTGAGGGGTAACTTCTTCACATAAAGGGTAAACACAAAGTACACTGCAGATGCTGTGGTCAAATTAACATGTACAAACAAGCTGCAAGAACTCAGCAGGTCCGGCAGCATCCGTTGAAACAAACAGTCAACATTTCGGGCCGAGACCCTTTGTCAGGACATATGTTTATATGGAATAAGCTGCCAGAGGAAGTGATTGAGACAGGTGCAGCAATGTTTAGCATGGATGAGCTGGGCCTAAGGACCTGTATAACTCCATGACTGGGCAGCAGGGTGGAGATACACCCCTATCAGAGGAGGTGTAAGGTGCTCCTTCCCTCTGCTAGCTGCAGGTCACCCTTGGGGAAGGTGTAGACCCCGAACCCCCTGATCAGAAGTCACAGTTCCAGGCGGAGTCATAGTTCCAGGTGGTGGATGGCCAGCAGCTGGTGCACATCACAAGCCCTGGTTATGTGACCACTGACGCCAGGCAGACAATCTCTGAATCTCTGAAGAAGGCAATGGCAAATCAATTCTGTAGACAAATTTGCCTGGAACTATCATGGCCAAAGACCATGGTCGCTCATGGTCAACATGGCATAGAATAATGATGATGAACTTGATGACTCTATACATTAGGGATAATTTACAGAATCCACAAATACAATTCAATAGTTCAACAGTTCCATTTAATATCAGAATATTAATATTTAATGTATACAATATACATCCTGAAATTCTTGTTCTTTGCAGACATCCACAAAAACAGAAGAGTGCTCCAAAGAATGAGTGACAGTTAAAATGTTAGAACCCCAAAGCTGCCCCTGTTCCTACCCTCCCACGCACAAGCAGCAACAAAGCCACGACCCACCCCCACTTACTTCTGTAATGAAAGCATCAGCAACCTCCACTCACCAAGAAAGCAATAGCAAAGCCCCCAAGAGAGACCACAATCTGCAGTACCACAAAAACTAATTGTTCATCCAACAACTCTACGTACCACAGGCTCTCTCTCTCTCCCCCAATAAAAGGAAAATGGGGTGTGAGAGGGGAGACAACTCACAATAAAACAACTCACTGATTTATGATTATAAAGTCTGCTCAGCCACTTTTTTTTAACCAAGTTCTCTGACTTGGGAATTGGCAACAAACTCTCCCCCACCAGTGAGAGAGAGAGGGAGCATGATTGACTGAGTACAGAGATCCTGACAGCTGATCCTCTGTTCCCGAGTGTCCATTTTCTCCCACAATGCTTCAGTTGGCGACGCAGCTTAGAATCAGCTCATCCACAGGGCAGCAAAGCCTTGGAACCCTGAAGGTGTGCTCGTCTTCTAGGCTGTGTCCTTGGGATTTTGCAAAGCGTTAAGTCATGAGCCCCTGGGGGTGGGTCCCTTGACTGCAGAGAACCAAAGTCTAAGTGTAACACCAGATCAGGGTCTCCATCAAAACCCCATTCACTCTGAAAAGGAAAAAGAGGGACATCAAAGGTAGAAATTAAGCTGTTTCTGCAGATGAGCTTGAAGGAGTCACTGTTAAATGCCATCATAGCTCCATCCCCCCAATACATAGAGCACCCAGTGTCAGGATTGAGCCCTTACTACATACTTTACTTTTATTGTCACCAACAATTGATACTAGAGCGTACAATCATCACAGCGATATTTGTTTCTGTGCTTCACACTCCCTGAGGTACAAATCAAAGTAAATATAATAAAAATTTAAATTATAAATCATAATTAGAAAATAGAAAAGGGAAAGTAAGGTTGTGCAAGTCAGGTCCGGATATTTGGAAGGTACGGCCCAGATCCAGGTCAGGATCCGTTCAGCCGTCTTATCACAGTTGGAAAGAAGCTGTTCCTAAATCTGGCCGTATGAATCTTCAAGCTCCTGAACCTTCTCCCGGAGGGTAGAGGGACAAAAAGTGTGTTGGCTGGGTGGGTCGTGTCCTTGATTATCCTGGCAGCACTGCTCCGACAGCGTGCAGTGTAAAGTGAGTCCAAGGATGGAAGATTGGTTTGTGTGATGTGCTGGGCTATGTTCATGATCTTCTGCAGCTTCTTCTGGTCTTGGACAGGACAACTTCCATACCAGGTTGTGATGCACCCTAGAAGAATGCTTTCTATGGTGCACCTATAAAAATTAGTGAGGGTTTTAAGGGACAGGCCAAACTTCTTCAGCTTACTAGGAAGTAAAGGCACTGGTGGGCCTTCTTGGCAGTGGACTCAGCTTGGTTAGAACAAGTCAGGTCATTTGTGATATTCACCCAGAGGAACTTAAAGCTTTTGACCTGTTCCACCTGCGCACCACCACTGTAGATGGGGTCGTGCAGTCCGCTACTCCTTCTGAAGTCAACAACCAATTCCTTCATCTTGCTGACGTTGAAGGATAGGTTATTGTCTTCACACCATGCCATCAGGTTCTTAATTTCCTCCCTGTACTCAGACTCATCATTACCCAAGATACGGCCAACAATTGTGGTGTCATCAGCAAACTTATATATTGAGTTCGATGGAAACTTGGCTACACAATCATGGGTGTACAGTGAGTACAGCAGGGGGCTAAGTACACAGCCTTGTGGGGCACCGGTACTCAGACTGATTGTAGAGGAGAGCTTGTCCCCTATTTTTACACCCTGGGTCTTGTCCGTGAGGAAGTTGAAGATCCAGCTGCAGGTTCCGGAGCTTAGGAATCAGTTTATTTGGAATGATGGTATTAAAGGCAGAGCTGTAGTCAATAAAAAGGAGCCTTACATATGCGTCTTTATTCTCCAGGTGTTCTAAGGAGGAATGTAGTGCCAGAGAGATAGCATCTGCCGTTGACCTGCTGCTCCGGTAGGCAAATTGCAAAGCGTCGAGGTTGACCGGTAGGTTATGGTTGATGTGTGCCATAACCAATCGCACAAAGCACTTCATAGCAATTGATGTCAGAGCCACAAGTCGATAGTCATTCAGGCATGCCACCTTGCTTTTCTTCGGCACCAGGATTATCGTTGCCTTCTTAAAACATGAGGGGATCTTAGACTGAAACAGGGAGCAGTTGAAGATGTCAGCAAATACTCCAGCTAGCTCGCTTGCACAGGCCTGGAGAACCCGTCCTGGGACGTCATCTGGGCCCGTCACCTTCCTTGGATTTATCTTCAGGAAGGCTCTTCTAACGTCTTCATCAGTGACGATGAATCTTGATGCCACCAGGTCCGGTTCATCTGGAGGGGGCGGGATGCTCCTCTTCTGTTCGAATCTTGAGTAGAATACGTTAAGTTCAACAGGAAGAGAAGTGCTACAGTTATTGATATTCCCAGCCTTTTCTTTGCGCCCAGTGATCTCATTTAGACCCTGCCATAGTCTACTGGCATCCCTCTGGTTAGCCTGGGCTTCCAACTTGGCTCGATATTGCCTCTTGGTGCTGTTAATGGCTTTCAGGAGTTCACACCTGGATTCCGTGTAGCAACTGGTATCCCTGGACCTAAAATCTGCAGCTCCAGCCTTTAAAAGGGACTGGACCTCATAATTCATCCAAGGTTTCCAGTTAGGGAATACCCGGATCGTCTTGCGAGACACAGAGTCCTCTGTAAATTTCCAGATAAAGTCCGTGACAGCTGAGGCATACTCATCGAGGTCAGCTGCCGAGTCCTTGAATACTAACCAGTCCACCGATTCAAAGCAGTCACAGAGGACTTCATCCGTTTCCTCTGTCCAACGCGACACCACTTTTGACACTGTGACCTCCCACTTCAGTTTCTGTTTGTAAGCCGGGAGGAGGAGTACGGCCTGATGGTCCGATTTTCCATAGGTCAGATGAGTTGATTATGCTTTTACTGATTCAAATGTGGTGTGGTTGCCATGTATCCAATGTTGTCAGTTTTATGTTTGCACATAGTGGCTATGTATATTAGAATAATATGCTGGGTCCTTTCAGAGAACAGTTAAAGGTCAACAGCATTGCTGTAGGTTGCTAGTAAGAGAAATATGATATTCTCTGTGGGGAATTGTGAACCAAATGGGTCTTTACAGCAATCTGGAATTTTTGTGGTCACCACTATTAATGATCTGTTCAAATATTGCAGGGATCATTTATACACATTTCAGATTCTTCCCATGAATATCCATGAGGTCCAAAAAGATCCCGAGAAATCTGTTAACATTTATTTACCTTCATGAAGAATGTATTAATTTTTGCTGGAGTTGCCAGAAGTTTTGACGTTTGCACGATTTGCCAGGACTAGACTCATAGTTACAATGGATCCCTAAAAGTACTTTAGCATTTGCAGTGGATACCTGGGAATGTGTTAAAATTTGAAGAGATTTCTGAGTGTATATTAACATTTGCAAAGGATCCCCAAGATTGTGTTAATATTTGCTTAGGATTTTGAGGGAAGTGTTAATATTTACAGAGGTCTCCAAAGGTGTGTTATTATCTGTGCCAGGTCCTTAAAGTGTGTTAATCAGTGCTGTGGATTCAGTGGTCCTCAAACTTTCAGCACTTCTTTCAGTTCCACATCTCCCATTGAGATAGAGAGAAAGTATGCATTGGGTCTCAGTTTCTATGGCTGGAAATATTTAACTAGAAGAATCAGAATCAGATTTAATATCACTGGCATATGTTATGAAATTTGTTAATTCAGCATCAGCAGTACAGAAAGTATATATATGTGTGCGTGTGTGTGTATTGAATAGTTAAATTAAAAATAGTGCAAAAACAGAAATAGGGAAAGTGAGGTAGTGTTCGTGGGTTCAATGTCTACTTAGGAATTGGATAGCAGAGGGGAAGAAGTTCTTCCTGAATCACTGAGTGTGTGCCTTCAAACCTCTGTACTTCCTTCATGATGGTAACAATGAGAAGTGGGCATGTCCTGGGTGATGGAGGTCCTTAATGATGGACGTCCCCTTTCTGAGTCAGTGCTCCTTGAGTTCTATGGAGACTAGTACCCAAGAAGGAACTAATTTTACAACTTTCTGTAGCTTCTCTTGATCCTGTGCAGGAGCCCTCCCATACCAGACATTGATGCAGCCTGTCAGAATGGTCTCCATGGTACATCCGTAGAGGTTTTTGAGTGTCTTAGTTGACAAACTGAATCTCCTCAAAATCCTAATGAAATATAGGCGCTGTCTTGCCTTCTTTATAGCTGCATTGATTTGTTGGGACTAGTTTAGATCTTTAGAGGTCTTGGCACCAGGAACTTGAAATTGCTCACTCTGTCCACTTCTGATCCCTCTATGAGGATTGGTTCATGATCCTTCATCCTACCCTTTCCAAACTCCACAATCAGCTGTTTAGTCTTACTGGTGATGACTGCAAGGTTGTTGTTGCGACACCACTCAACTAGCTGGTATATCATGGTCCTGCATGTCTTCTCGTCTCCATCTGAGATCCTGCCAACAATGGTTGGATCATCAACAAATTTATAGATGGCATTTGAGCTATGCCTAGCCCCACAGTCATGGGTGTAGAGAGAGTAGAGCACTGGACAAAGCAAACAGCCCTGAGGTGCACCAGTGTTGATCATCAGCAGGGAGAAGTTATTAATAACAATCTGCAAAGATTGTGGTCTTCCGGTTAGGAAGTCAAGGATCCAATTGAAGAGGGAGGTTCAGAGACCCACATTCCATAGCTTATTGCTCAGGACTGTAGGAATGATGGTGTTAAACACTGAGCTATAGTCAACGAACAGTATCCTGACATAGGTATTTGTATTGTCCAGGTAATCTAAGGCCATGTGAAGAGCCATTGAGATTGCATCTGCTGGAGAAATATTATGGTGATAAGCAAATTGCAGTGGGCCTAGGCCTTGCTGAGGCAAGGACCTGGACAATACTTATATCTAGCTGGCCAGTGCTGTAGTGGCATCCGCAGTGGATTTCGAGGCAATGGTCCCATGTTAGAATCTGGCTGGGTCCTTGCATGCTTTCCATCCATGTTGGGTTAAGCAATGACCTAGCAACTCGGCCTTGTAAAAAACAGACAAATGCTAAAGAAATGGCAAGGTTGTTGCCTGATTTGCCTCAAGGCATGGAAAGGAACAAACAAACAATGCATATATCTTGGTCCAGAGAAATGGTTCCCAAATGGTTTTGGGTTACCACCCTCTTGGTTCCCAGACCACATTCCTGGTGACCCCTCTCCCTTCACAACTATTACATAAAAACTATAAAGAACTTTCATTTACGATGCACAGTGAAAGAAAATAGGAATTGCAAATTCAAAGTAGTGACAAATAATTGCAAAAATTATTCAAATCTCTTTGAAGCTACAAACAAAATAATTTCTTTATTTAATTACTGTAAAACAATTTCATCAACAATTTTAGAGCAGAAATTATTCACTTGCGTCAACAAATTTATTGATTTTGCTTGAGCTGCACCAAGCCACACAGTTGTGAATGTAGAGAGAGTAGAGCAATGGGCTAGGCACGCATCCTTGAAGTGTGGTAGTGTTGATAGTCAGAGAGGAGAAGTTATTTCTGATCCATGCAGTCCATGGTCTGATACTGAGGAAGTCAAGGATCTAGTTGCAGAGGGCAGTACAGTGGCCTTTGTTTTGAAGCTTGTTGTTTAAAACTGAGTGTATGAATGCTGAGCTATAATCAATAAACATTATTATAAACATAAAATAACAATAAACATCTTGACCTTTTTCCACAGTGCAGGAGAGCACTCAGAAACTTCTTTCTGCAACTAAAAGTCTTGATGTGGTTTTTTGAACCTCGGCTTCAGCTCAAAGTCCTTTTATAGTGACATTAGCTCTTCCTCCATCTTTCCTGTTAACTCCTCATTACAAGTGTTCTGGAATGGATTGATAACTCCATCTGGAATCTGATCAAGAGAAGATCCTGTAATCTCCCTGGCCACTCACCCAGATGGGCACAGTATACTTGAAGATGATCATCCGGTATTCCTTCTTTCTCTTCCAACTCAGAGAGCCACAGAAATTGGAAAGGGTCACAACAGCCAATGTTGCACTTAAACAGGGTTAACATGGACAGAAATGTGATGACTGATTTGACTTTGATAAGATTCACATTGTTTCCTTGCAATTGCAGATTGATTTTATTAAACTTTGTAAATAATTCTGACAAGTAAGCAATGTCATGCCTAATATCCTTGAATTGATTACTAAATGAAGCATTTGAGTCTTCAAGAATTTTATCACAGTTTCAAAGAGTGCATAAAAGTGTTTCAGGCAGTTTAATTTTGAGAGCCATCTGACTTATGTGTGCAATGGCAAGCGTTCAAACTGTTCATCATTGTCAACACAAAGCTCTCAAAATAGTTGAGAATTTTATTTACAACTGTGTTAAGAATATTTAATGACTTATGCAAATGATTACAAATTGTTGTCTGTAAATTACACAGTGAGTGATAATATGTTAGGTACAGCCTTTTTCAAGAAAGTAATAATGCCACAGTGGTGCCCTGTCTTTGATGGTGCCTCATCTGTTGCATAAGCAAGAATGTTGGTGAGCAGAATGTCCTTCTCTTTGAAGAATTGCTCAACCATCTGAAATATTGACTCACCCATGTATCTGTTTCTAGACCCCTTGCAACTAACAACTCTTGAGCTATGCTTTCACATTTTATGAAGCTAACATAACAAGAAGCAAATATTTGTTGCACAGCAAAGTTGACTCATCCAAATGCGGAGCAAATTCTGCTGCCCTAAGAATGCTGGACAATGTGTCTTCCACATTCTCAGGCACTTCATCTACTTGTCTTTGAATGGAGTTGTTGCTGAGTGGAATCACTTTAATTATTTGGTCTTGGGACTTAAGCAAAACTGTACTCAGACCTTCCCTTACTGCTGACAGAACCAATTCTTCTCAATGGTATGGGGCTTTACCTATCTAGCAATAAGCAAAGAAATATTGTATATAGCAAACCATCACTGTTTGCTATGAAGTGCTGTTAAACCTGTTTTGAAGTGAAAAAGAATTTAGTGCTTTCCCGGTGTATTTGATGAATAAACACTTCTTGGGCTTCCAGCCGGGTACAAGTATCAATTATAACTGATGTTTTGAAGTGTTTTCCATTTCCTAAAGTTTTCATGAAGTGACTGAAAATAAGTGAAGTTCTTGTTTACTTTATCAGAGTATGTTCTCTTCAAATGTTCAAGGAACCTAGACAGTTTGATTGCCTCAACTGAAAAAAAATCTTTTAACACAACAGACACATTGGCTGCTGTAGTATAAATCCATGTTTCAGATACTCTACACTATACCGTCTACACTTCTTTCTCATTTGCTCTGCTTGTGCCCCTTGCATTATGGATTAACAATCACAATCAATTGCCTCCTGCTTAAGTCCAAGCTCAAGCTTTGCAATCAATAAAGGGGAAAGTTATGATGTCATCACACCTCAGGCAAAACCTGACACTCTTTCTGAAGGTACATAAAGTGGTGAGTGATACCTCATTTGGGTTGATGGCTAGTGAAATGTGATCAAGACCATTTGAAAGTGCAGACTCTGAACTTTACCCCATTGTACACCATACCCTAATTCACAGGAATTGCATCACTGTGTGATTTCAGTTCCAGAATCATACTAGCTAACACTGTTCTACAATAATGTTTGGGTGAGGCCTGGAAATATCATGATTTCTTCAGTCCAGCTTTCTCATGATAAGCCAAATACAGAAGTGTCACATTGCGTTTCAACAACTATAACGTACTTCAAGCAAAGAAAACGGAGAGTTAACAAGAGTTGTGGTAATTACATGATCATGGTAACAATCATGAGGCACTAAGGATCAAATGCTTATAAGAAGTAATTCATTTCTTAAAATTAAGCCTGTAATCCACCAGCTATCCTCCATGCCCCCCAACTACACAAGATACCAATGGAGCTCAGCAAATCAAACAGGATCTATGTTGGGAAATAAATATTTGACATTTCGAGCTGACAGCCTTCAACACAACTGGAAAGGAAGGAGACAGAAGCCATAATAAGAAGAGGGGAGGGAAAGGGAAGGGTGAGGCCAAGGGAGGGGGAAGGTGGGTGGGTGAGGGAGTGGGGATGATGTAAGAGGCTGAGAGGTGATAGGTGATGGGTGATGGGATATATAATTATTTCCTTTATAAAAGTTTCATAACAAATTGTCTGAAGTGATCTTACACAGGCTCAAGAATGCAATGTAATGCTGGAGTCTTAAGCTGTGTTTTTTTTCCTTTGCAACCATGTATCCTCCACACACAGTACTGAACTTTGGAATGTGTCAGTATGCAACGTTTAGTTGTAGACAGTTCCTTGCGCTGCAAGACAGCAAATTTCAGGCACACCAAACTGCACCCTTCACCAACAAGGGAAAATCTGCAGATGCTGGAAATCTGAGCAACATACACAAAATGCTGGAGGAACTCAGCAGGCCAGGCACCATCTATGGACTGCTGAAGTGTTTTGGCCTGAAACGTCAACTGCATTCTTTTCCATAGATGCTGACTGGCCTGCTGAGTTTCTCCAGCATTTTGTGTGTGGTGCACCTTTCACCAATTGGACATTCTTCAACAGCAGTTGCAGTCTGTCCTGATCAGTATTCCTGAAAATAGCTCTTGGAGAATAGGGTCCAATACCATACAATGGTTTCAGTCTACACTCAACAAATCATTGCATTTCTTTCCAGACCATCTCCGTAAAGACACTGTGCTGCCTGTGGACCTCACTAGTGTTGATGCAAATTCTATCATTCAAAGCAAAGCTAATATCGGAAAATATTTTACTAAATACAATCATTTTCAAACAAAGCAATTCTATCTGGTACAATGTAGTGTCATAATCATACCTACTGGTGTAAAAATTAGCACCATAGTGCTTTCTCTTCAAAATAAGTGGCAAGCTTATACAAACCATCAACATTTATACACATAATATCAAACCATAACTAAACTATTTACAGATAAATTATATCATTATCTAATAAGTTTAACTGAACTTACATATCCTCAGTCTCTTATTCTTCTCAATGTTGGATTCGGAGGTCGAATTGGAATTTTTCTTGTAGTTTGACTTTCCTATGCTTGCTAGTATTATTAGATATTCAGCTGTAAGTGTGTAATTGTTTAGTGAATTTTCCAGTAATTATGGAAGAGTTGCTTCTGCATCTTTCTATAAACTTAGTTTGTATGAGCAGATGACATATTACTCGAATTTGGCTATTTTATTAGTTAATTGTTAACAATGGATTTTTTAAATTCTAGCCTGAGTATGAGAAGACCATGGCTACTTTTCAGGTTTTGTTCTCTCGATGCTACTTCTTCGTGTTTTTCTTTGCTCTTGTAACATTTAATAAAATGATCATACTGTTACGTATTCAGGCAACAATAAATATATATGAGTTAGGCAAGGGTTTTTATAACAAACAACACGTTTATTAAACACTGAAAACAAACCCCCCAAGTCCAGTATAACTTCAACCCCAGTCACGTGACAAGGGTACCACTATCACGTGTCACGGGTACGTAACAATACGCAACAAGTTTTATGTCTTGTTTTTGACTTCCAAAGAACCTTTGGATCTCAAAAGCATCAGAATCCAACATCAAGTACCAAACAATCTATTCATGAGTTGTATTTAATCTTATTGAAGTATCCATTTCAGGCACCTATTAAATACAATAGATAACTTAATGTAACCTAATTTCGTATTCCAAGTTGTACTATTACCTTACATAATTGTCTCCTTAATTGTGTTTACAACTTTAATTAATGCTGTATTTTTTAAACATAAACTGCTAGCATTCAGCTTTGCATAGGCCAATAATACCTAGCACTGGCAAAGTTGTATTCTATTTGGTGCATTATCAGTTACCATGAAATTGATCACTACAATTACCAATGAAATAAAATGAGTTAAGGTAGGACAAGTGTAAATGGGTGTCTGGCAGATGGTGAACTTGTTGAGCCAAAGGTCCTGTTTCTGCCCTCTACCTCTCTCAGTGATTCTACCTCTGAGGGCCCGGCCCTCTCTGTCTTCTCTGCTGTCATGTAACCTGACTTTTCTTCTTGTAGAATCCCTAAATCCTGTTTCCCTCATTAGACTTCGCTGTGGATCTAAACACTGCTTACGCTTGTGAGGCATGTACCTTGGACTCTGGCTACATAAGAAACTCTCCCTATGTTACTGCTATGCTGGGCTAGAATAGACTAAAAAGACCTATGCTCCATTATAACCCTGAGCTTTACCATCCATTGCCATAATTAGGAATGAAATTGTCGTTATTAATTTTGCTTCCTGCTTCTTTAGTTGACTAAGTGACTTCTATGTCATAAAGAAATATACAGTACAATACGGAAATAGGTCCTATGGCCTATTGAATCTGCACTGACCATCAACTATTCATTCTCACACTAATCCTTCATAAAATCATTTTATTCTCCCCACATTCTAATCAACTACCCCTCTCTCTCCTCCCCGATTCCATCAGTCACCTGCACACTAGAGGCAATTTACATAGGCCAAGTAACTTAGCAACCCACGTATCTTTGGGATGTGTGAGGAAACCAGAGCTCCAAGAGGAAACCCATGTGGTCACAGGAGGAATGTGAAAACATTACATAGACAGTGCTGGAGGTCAAGATTGAACCCTGGTCACTAGAACTCTGAGGCATCAGGTTGACTAGTTGTGCCAATGTTAACTAAATTCATATACTTGTACAGCACAGAGTGGGCTCTCTGGCCCATAACGTCCATGCAACTAATTTACCCATCTACATGAATCCCATTTAGTCTGTATACTTCTATGTCTTGCATATTTAAATGCCTGTCTAAATATCTCTTAAACTTAGTGATTTATCTTCTAATTCCTCCACTTCCTCTGGCAGCAGTTTTCAGATATCAACCACTCTCTCTTATCTCCGTGTAAACAAAAATTCCCTTCAAATCCCCTTTAAAACATCTTTCTCTCACCTTAAGCCTATGCCTTCTTGTGTTGGTGATGCCTCTAATATGGAAAGATCAGTTTCTATCTACCCTAGTTCCCTAATACAGGAGCTGTACCCAGATGTACTTCTCACTGATGCAGTATTCAAGGATATTGGAGGTCTCTCTGAACCTGCACACCTTGCGAGAGGACCACACCACTGTCCTGGTCTCCATTCTCATTACTCTGGCTGGGCACTAATGAAAAAAAATCAGAAACTTGACTGAAACCTCAACCTGGCTTCAGCCTCTTCTCACTGAAGCCTCTTGAGCCAAAGCCTCAGTTCCCCAGTCTGACTCTGTCTCTCTTCCACAAAGGCCTCTCCACTTAAACTCAGCTTCTCTTTATTGGCCTCTTACACTTGTAAATACTTCTATCAGGTCCCCCCTCAGGTTCCTTCACTCCGGGGAAAACAAGCTCAGCCTATCCAATCCAGGCAACACCCTGGCAAGTCTCTTGTGCAATCTCTCCAGCAAAGCCACATCTTTCCAATAGAATAGCAACCAGAACTGCTCACAATACTCCAAAATACAGCTTCTACCCAGTGTTTTGTAAAGTTGCAACATAAATCCCCAACCTATATACAAACATTTGTATTCTCTACCCTGACCTATGAAGGCAAATCTGCTAGATGCCCTTCATCACTCTAACCACCTGCCACTTTCAGGGACTTGAACCCAAGGTCTCAATCTGAAATTGCTTGAGTGACACCAATTGGATATGTGTAGTGGGTAACTTAAATGGTGAGAGCCATGCTCCATACTCTCTTTAAACTTTCTTTATTTTACCATGGCCTGTCTTCTGATTCTGCCAGTGTTTGTCCTCAAGTTCCTCATCCTCTGGCTTGAGAGCTTAAGACTTCTTTCCAGTCTGAGTCCATCACATTGTTTCCACTCCAGAAGACAGACTGCTTTTGACCCCTCTTGGTCATGACTTGGCGCGTACTGCATCTCTGCAATTCTGCAATTTCTTCCAAGTCCCCCAATGGTTGATGTGCACATTTATGACCATCTGCCGTTGCCTTCTCATTGAACATAAATCTAAAGTGTACCTTGAGTTCTGGCTGCTCAGCTTCACTTTGAGAATGATGTAGACCTGATCTGAGACAGCCCTGATCCTGCCACCTGGGAGTCTTTTTCACGACCACAGAATCAAGCTTCTGGGAGTGCATATTATGAGCAAACTTACCTGGTTCCTCAACACCATCTCTTTAGATGTGTCTAAAGTGTCTCCACTTCCTGAGGAGAATAAGGCAAGCGATTCTGACCCCCCCCCCCCCCCATTCTAACCACTTTTTACAGGAGAACCACTGAGTGTGGCCTAACCAGCTGCATCACTGTCTGGTATGGGAATTGCAAGGCATCTGACTGTAAGACCCCAAAAAGGATTGTGAGGGCTGCTGGGAGGATCATTGGCATCTCACTTCCACCATCTGGGATATTGAACAGGAGCACTGCATATGCAGACTGTCAGCATTATCAAGAATCCTTCCCCTACATCCCACAACTTTATTGACCCCCGACTATCAGGCAGGAGGTGCTGTAGCATTAGGGCAAGAACTATTAGGATGAGAAACAGCTTCTTTCCCTGGGCTGTAAGACTCTCTACTGTTACGTTTTGTAACTCCAGAAATTGTAAGAAAAACACAGGAGCTGGAATGAATGTTTCTGCTTCATTTTACTTTAGTGTGGTGCTCCCATATGGTGTTGTGGCATAATGACGTATGCCATTCACATACTTCTACATATAAACAGTAATGAATTATCCCAACAACAAAGAATGCTTAATCAAACAATATTTTTACAATATTACTCAAATATTACTGAAATATTACATTACACTCCTCCCTGCTTAGTTATAAACAACTCAATATAGAATGCATCTCAATTCAAATATGTAACATATTGCTCTCTAGTTACCTATCACAGTATACAATTTAATACAACTACTACACAGACATCTACAGCATTGCTCCATTCAGGCATAAAGATCTAATCGCTACAGAGGATTCCTTACTCTTGTGGGATAATTTATTTCCTGAAAGGGGTGGGAGGTGAGACTTGTGGCTGAAAAGCAACCTCAGGTTCTGAGGAATCCTCCATGGTTGATGTAGAGTTGACTCTGGGACTGCAGGAAGAGGTTCTGACAGCTCTAGACACCATTCTTCCAGATGTGTTGCCACATCGAGCAATGCATGGCAAGCTGCTCAATCTGCTGATCCATCCCAGGCCAGTAGACAAGACTTCAAACTAATGCTTTCATTTTGACCATGCCGAGATGACCGGCATGTAGTGCCTCCAACACTTTAGCTCTCAGCTTGGATGGTAAATATGGGGGAACTGGACTTCCTGCTGCACATTCCAGTCATTTGGGTTGCTGTATAGGCTTGAGACAGCTTCCCTTTGGATCATTGCTGCCCTAATAGGGAGACTTTAGGTAGAATATGTCAAGAGGATTGTCGTCTGTTGTAAATTTTTCAGTATTTCCTTTTCCAACAGTAAACGCCCTTCTGTGGATCGACAATGGACACGAGTGTTCGATAATAAGTGATGAGGGTAAACTCTCTCCCATACAAGTACTGGTTGAAATATTTTACATCCCAAACCAGACTCAAGGCCACTCTGACAAATTGTGCGTAATTTTTTCTGCAAGGGAATATGATGCAAAGACTATGGGGTGTTTACTTCCATCACTCATCACATGTGACATGACTGCACCTGTACCATAAGGCGAGGTGTCATGGGTAAGTGTCACTGGACGATGTGGATCATAATGTGTAAGATCAGTGTCTGACCTCACCTTTACCTTTGTCTTTTGGAAAGCCACCTCACACTGTTTTCTCCATTGCCAATTCTTCCCAATCTGTAGTAATGAGTTCAAGGGATGGAGCACAGTAGCCAGGTTTGGCAGGAACCTGTTGCAGTAATTGACATAACCTAAAAAACAACTGTAATACGTCCTTTGGCCTTGGGTCATCCACCACAGTTTGAAATTTCTCAGTACACTGGTGTAAATCCTTGTGCATCAATGGTGTGACCACAGTAAGTGACGCTTGGTTTGAAGAATTCACACTTGTTGCATCGTGCTCACAGCTAATAAACTTCCAATCTTCTTAATACTGTCCTGAGATTTCGGAGATATTCCTTGTATCCTTACTGGTAACAATAACATCAGCCAAGTAACATTGAGTACCTGGGCAGCCTTGCAGTACCTGGTCCATAGCTTTCTGCCAGAGTGCATGTGCAGACGCTACCCCAAAAATAAGCCTGATATAGTGATAAAGCCCTTTGTGAGTGCTTATGGTGAGAAAACTTAAGACTCTTCTTACATCTCTATCGCCACTAAGAAAGGGGGGGAGGGAGGGAGGGAGAGATCTAGCAGCAGCAGCAGCGAGCAAGAGAAACATAGTAAACCTACAGCACAATACAGGCCCTTTGGCCCACAATGCTATACCAAACAGATACTTACTTTAGAAATTACCAAGGGTTACCCATAGCCCTCTGTCTTTCTAAGCTCCATGTGCCCATCCAGGAGCCTCTTAAAAGACCCTATTGTATCCGCCTCCACCACCGCCAGCAGCCCATTCCACACACTCACCACTCTCTGCGTGAAAAACTTACCCTGACATCCCCTCTATACCTACTTCAAAGCACCTTAAAACTGTGCCCTCTCATATTAGCCATTTCAGCCCTGGGAAAAAGCCTCTGACTCTCATTCTCCGTTGCTCCAAGGAGAAAAGGCCAAGTTCACTCAACTTATTCTAGTAAGGCATGCTCCCCAATCCAGGCAACATCCTTGTAAATCTCCTCTGCACCCTTTCTATAGTTTCCACATCATTCCTGTAGTGAGGTGACCAGAACTGAGCACAGTACTCCAAGGGGGTCTGACCAGGGTCCTATAAAGCTGTAACATTACCTCTTGGCTCTTGAAATAAATCCTTTGGTTGATGAAGGCCAATGCACTGTATGCCTTCTTAACCACAGAGCCAACCTGCGCAACAGCTTTGAGTGTCCTATAGACACGGACCCCAAGATCCCTCTGATCCTCCACACTGCCAAGAGTCTTACCATTAATACTATATTCTGTCATCATATTTCACCTACCAAAATGAACCACCTCACCGTTATCTGGGTTGAACTCCATCTGCCATTTCTCAGCCCAGTTTTGCATCCTATCAATGTCCCGCTGTAACATCTGACAGCTCTCCACACTATCCACAACACCCCCAACCTTTGTGTCATCGGCAAATTTGCTAACCCATTCATCCACTTCCTCATCCAGGTCATTTATAAAAGTCATGAAGAGTAAGGTTCCCAGAACAGATCCCTGAGGCACACCACTGGTCACCAACCTCCATGCAGAATATGACCCATCTACAACCACTCTTTGCCTTCTGTGGGCAAGCCAGTTCTGGATCCACAAAGCAATGTCTCCTTGGATCCCATGCTGCCTTACTTTCTCAATAAGCCTTGCATGGGGAACCTTATCAAATGCCTTGCTAAAATCCATATACACCACATCTATGGCTCTACCCTCAACAATGTGTTTAGTCACATGCTCAGAAAATTCAATCAGGCTCGTAAGGCATGACCTGCCCTTGACAAGGCCATGCTGACTATTCCTAATCATATTATGCCTCTCCAAATGTTCATAAATCCTGTTTCTCAGGATCTTTTCCATCAACTTATCAACCACTGAAATAAGACTCATTGGTCTATAATTTTCTGGGCTATCTCTACTCCCTTTCTTGAATAAGGGAACAACATCTGCAAACCTCCAATCCTCCGGAACCTCTCCTGTCCTCATTGATGATGCAAAGATCATTGCCAGAGGCTCAGCAATCTCCTCCCTTGCCTCCCACAGTAGCCTGGGGTATATCCCGTCTGGTCCTGGTTACTTATCCAACTTGATGCTTTCCAAAAGCTCCAGCAAATCCTCTTTCTTAATATCTAAATGCTCAAGCTTTTCAGTCCGCTGTAAGTCATCCCTACAATCGCCAAGGTCCTTTCCCACTGTGAATACTGAAGAAAAGTATTCATTAAGTACCTCCGCTATCTCCTCCGGTTCCATACACACTTTTCCACTGTCACACTTGATTGGTCCTATTCTCTCACATCTTATCCTCTTGCTCTTCACATACTTGTAGAATGCCTTGGGGTTTTCCTTAATCCTGTCTGCCAAGCCCTTCTCATGGCCCCTTCTGGCTCTCCTAATTTCATTCTTAATCTCCCTCCTGCTAGCCTTATAATATTCTAGATCTCTGTCATAACCTAGTTTTTTGAACCTTTTGTCAGCTTTTCTTTTCTTCTTGACTATATTTTCAACAGCCTTTGTACACCATGGTTCCTGTACCCTATCATCCTTTCCCTGTCTCATTGGAATGTACTTATGTAGAACACCACACAAATACCCCCTGAACATTTCCCACATTTCTCTCGTACATTTCCCTGAGAACATCTGTTTCCAATTTAAGCCTCCAATTTAAGCCTCCAATTTAAGCCTCATAATTCCCCCTTACTGCAATTAAACGCTTTCCTAACCTGTCTGTTCCTATCCCTCTCCAATGCTATGGTAAAGGAGATAGAACTGTGATCACTATCTCAAAAATGCTCTCCCACTGAGAGACCTGACACTTGACCAGGTTCATTTCCCAATACCAGATCAAGTGCAGCCTCTCCTCTTGTTGGCTAATCTACATGTTGTGTCAAGAAACCTTCTTGAACACACCTAACAAACTCCACCCCATCTAAACCCCTTGTTTTAGGAAGATGCCAATCAATATTTGGGAAATTAAAATCTCCCACCATGACAACCTTGTTATTACTGCATTTTTCTAGAATCTGTCTCCCTATCTGCTCCTCAATATCCCTGTTACTATTGGGGAGTCTATAAGGAACACCCAGTAGAGTTATTGACCTCTTCCTGTTCCTAACTTCCACCCACAGAGACTCCATAGACAATCTCTCCATGTCTTCCTCCTTTTCTGCAGCCATGACACTATCTCTGATCAACAGTGCCACGCCCAACCTCTTTTACCTCCCTCCCTGTCCTTTCTGAAACATCTAAAGCCTGGCACTCTAAGTAGCCATTCCTGCCCCTGAGCCGTCCAAGTCTCTGTAATGGCCACAACATCATAGCTCCAAGTACTGATCCACACTTTAAGCTCATCCACTTTGTTTATGATACTCCTTGCATTAAAGTAGACCCTTCTCAAACCATCAGTCTGAGTGTATCTCTTCTCTATCACCTGCCTATCCTCCCTCTCACACTGTCTACAAGCTTTCTCGATTTGTGAGCCAACTGCCCATTCCTCTGTCCCTTCAGTTCAGTTCCCATTCCCCAGCGAATCTAGTTTAAACTCTCCTCAGTAGCCTTAGCAAACCTCCCCACCAGGATACTGGTTCCCCTGGGATTCAAGTGCAATCCGTCCTTTTTGTCCAGGTCACTCCTGCCCCAAAAGAGGTCCCAGTGATCCAGAAATCTGAATCCCTGCCCCCTGCTCCAATCCCTCAGCCACAAATTAGTCCTCCACCTCACTCTACTCCTATACTCCCTGTCGTGTGGCACAGTCAGTAATCCCACCATTACTACATTTGAGGTCCTGCTTCTAAACTTCCTTCCTAACTCCCTGAGGTATGTTTTCAGGAACTCCTCCCTTTTCCTACCTATGTCATTGGTACCAATATGTACCACGACCTCTGGCTGTTCTCCCTCCCACTTCAGGATTTAGTGAATGCGATTAGAAACATCCCAGACCCTGGCACCTGGGAGGCAAACTATCATCCGCGTTTCTTTCCTGTGTCCACAGAATCGTCTGTCTGACCCCCTAACTATGGAGTCCCCTATCACTACTGCCTTCCTCTTCCTTTCCCTACTCTTCTGAGCCACAGGGCCAAACTCTGTGCCAGAGGCACGGCCACTGTTGCTTCCCCCAGGTAGGTTGTAGGTCGTTTCCCCACCCCCACCCCCAACAGTACTCAAACAGGAGTACTTATTGTTCAGGGGCACAGCCACAGGGGTACCCTCTAGTATCTAACTCTTGCCCTTCCCTCTCCTGACTGTTACCCACTTATCTGTCTCCAGAGGCCCTGGTGTGACTACTTACTTATAGCTTCTCTCTATCACCTCCTCACTTTCCCTGATCAGACGAAGGTCATCGAGCTGCATCTCCAGTTCCCTAACCCAGTCCCTAAGGAGCTGCAGCTCAACACACAGGGTGCAGATGTTCCCATCCGGGAGGCTGGGAGGCTCCCAGAAATCCCACATCTGACACCCAGTACACCGGCCTCACAGACCTACTTCCTATTCCAATTCTTCACAAGTAACTTACCTTGCCTTGAACCCTTATTGCCAAAGCCCTGTTGAGCCAAAGTCCTCCTGCTCTGACTCCCTCTACTCCGTCACCCGCTTCTCTAATGCCCACTCTATAAAGCTGTCTTCTTTTTATACTCTTCACTGTCAGTCTAACTCACTGACGTCTAGGTGCCTGCGCAGTCGTGCCTCGATCAGACTGGACCAGAAGTACATTTAAAATAAAAGGACATAACGGAAGTGAAAGAAACAGCTTTGTGGACAATCTGGAAGATGTCTCCTGAAGAAGCATTGCTTGCTGGCACCATGTGGACCGCCATTCCCTTGCTCATAGCAGAGCACGTTTTTGGGAAGTTATCTGAAATCTTTTGCTTCCCCTTCTTTTCAGCTGCTGGCAGCTCCAGCACTCTTCTGAGACAGATACAGACCTTATTGCAGATTGCAAGTTACCATTTCTGTTTCCTGCATTTCCTCACACCTGTCTTCCACTTGTTGAGATGCTACTTTGCCCTTCCTCGAGTAGTTTCCATTCATCCATTCACTGTAGCTCAGTGGTTTGAGTTGCAACCTGGTCTATCATTGGCCGCAAGCCAGAAACTCCTTGGCACCTGACCTGCAGCCTAATCAGATGAGGTTTGTTCTTACTATCTACCCTGTCTGTGTCTCTATAGTTTTGTATACTGTACCTCTATCAGGGCCCCATTCAGTATGCTCTACTCCAAGGAAAACATACACCTGCCTTTCCAGTCTCTCTTCACAAATGCTCAATTCCAGAATGCAACATTCCACAGAATCTCCTCTGTATCCTCTCTAGTGCAATCAGATCCCTAGTTGGAGAGCAGAACTGTACACCATATTCCAGTGTGACCTAACCAAAAATTTATCCAGTATCCCATATGCCTTCTTCACCATCTACCTGTGCATCACCATCAGGGTTCCTAGGATTTGTACACCATGATAACGCTGTTTTTCAGTAGTCCATATAGTATTAGGATTAAATGCCATCTATCATTGCTCTGCCTTCTTGCTGATCAATATCATTCTGTAGCCTACAATTATCCTCCCCATAATCAACAATATTTATATCTTCAAAATTACTGATTTTACCTCCTACATTCATATCATAAGAAATGACAAGGTTACCAGCATTGTTCCCTTTGGTACAACACTGGTCACAGACATCCAATCAGATGAACAACCATTCACCATCACTCTTTGAATTCTATTACCAAGCCTCACTGAAGGGTCAGTGGTGGATAGGGTGAGTAGTTTCAAGTTACTGAGTGTCAACATTTCAGGGGATCTCAACATATTGATGTAACCAAGAAGAATGTACACCAGTGGCTATACTTCATCAGGAGTTTGAGGAGATTTGGTATGTCACCAATTACACTGGCAAATTTCTACAGGTGTACCATTTTGAATGGTTGCATCACCATTCAGTATGGGAGCCCCACTGCACAGGATCAAAAGAAGCTGCAGAGGGTTGTAAACTCAGACAGCTCCATCATGGGCACAAGGCTCCCCAGCATCAATGTCTTCAAAAGGTGATGCTTCAAAAATGCAGCTTCCGTCATTAAAAACCCTCATCATTTGGGACATGTCCTCTTCTCATTACTACCATCAGAGATGAGGTACAGGAGCCTGAAAATGCACACTCAACATTTTAGGAACAGCTTCTTCTCCTCTGCCACCATCGGATTTCTGGACTGTTCATGAACACTACCTCATTATTCTTCTTTTCCTCTATTTATTTATTTATCCATCCGTCTAATCATGCATTCAGTAACAAAGTGGTTTGTTATATCTTGCACTGTACGCCTGCTACAAAGAACAAATTTAATGGCATACATCAGTGCTAATAAACCTGATTCTGGATCCCATGAGCTATAAATGATTGAACCAGTTTCCCATGTCAGACCGTGTCAAAGGCCTTGGATACTCCATTAACCACACTATCCTCATTTTGTTACCCCTGAAGATCTTTATCAGCTAAGTCAGACAAGATCTCCTACCAACAAAGCCAAGCTGCTATCTCTGATTAATCCTTGACTTCCTAAATGGAGATTAATCCTGTTTGTCAGAACTATTTCCAAATATTTCCCTGTCACTGATGTGAGATTCACAGGACTGGAAATATACGGCTTACTCTGCTGTCCTTTTTGAATAAGAGTGCCACATTTGCTGTCCTCCAGTCACCTGGCACCTCACCCCTGGCTAGCAATGAGCTTACTTGCACGTGACATGACTGGTGCCGGTTAATAAATTCCAGATCCTCAGGAGAGATTCAATATTTGATGTGATAATGTTATTACTTGAGAGATTCCTAAGAGTGGCTTAATATTGAAGACAACTCTGTGGATTATGTTGATATTTGCAAATAATTCAAGGAAGTATGGTAGTATTTCCAAGGAATTGCCAGGTGAATGTTGTTTGTGGAAATACTTGGATTCTTTTTACTATTTCTAGTGTGAAGTGATTCCCTTTGTAAGGTTACACTTGAAGGCAGAGTACAAGTTTAATGGCAGGATGCTTAGCAGTGTGGAAGAACAGCGGGATCTTGGGGTCCACATCCATAGATCCCTTAAGGTTGTCATGCAAGTTGATAGGGTTGCTAAGAAGCAGTAAAGTGTGTTGGCCTCCATTAGTTATGGATTGTGTACAAGAGCCACAAGAAGTCCTCGATGCCGGGAAAGCTAATGCCCACAACAGCTGAGTTTGGAACTTTCTGCAGTTTTATCCAAGCCTGTGCAGTGGCCCCTCCGTACCAGAAAGTGATGCGACCAGTTAGAATGCTCTCCACAGTATATCTGTAGAAATTTGTGCGAGTCTTTGGTGTTGTAACAAATCTCTTCAAACTCCTAGTGAAATATAGCCACTATCATGCTTTCTTCATGTTTGCATCAACCTGGATAGATCTTCTGAGATGTTAACATTCCACCCAAAAAATTGAAACTGCTCATTCTTTCCACTGCCGATCCCTCGATGAGGATTGGTGTGTGGTCCCTCAACTTCCCCTTACTGAAGTCCACAACCAATTCCTTAGTCTTACTGATGTTGAGTGCAAGTTTGTCGTTGTGATGCTACTCAATCAGCTGATCTACCTCCCTCCTTTATGCCTCCTCATTACCATCTGAAATTCTGCCAACAATAGCTGCCATCATCAATTTATAGATGCCATTTGAGCTGTGCCTTGCCACACAGTCGTGGATGTAGAGAGAGTAGAGCAGTAGGCCTTGAGGTGTGCTAGTGTTGATTGTCAGCAAGGAGGAGATGTTACTTCTGATCTGTATGGACTGTGGTCACCCAATGAGGAAGTCGAGGAGGCCCAGGTTTTGCAGCTTGTTGATTAGTACTAAGTGTGTGATGGTGTTGAATGCTGAGCTGTAATCAACGAACAGCAGCCTGACATAGGTATTGCTTTTGCCCAGGTGATCCAAGGCTGAGTGAAGAATTAATGAGAAGGCAGATGGAGTCAATTTATGGATCAGTGTTGATTGCAGCCTTTTACAAAAATGGACTCAAATGGATAAATTCCTATTTTAATAATTGCAGTGATGTCAGGTTATGTTTAATATTTTTAGGAGGTCATAACATAGCAAGCTGTGAAAGAATACTCATCAGGTAATTTTCAATCATCCACCTTAACCCCTCATTCTCTTGGTCTATGCTGACAATGGCATTACAATACTATATTGCACTTATTGAATGATGTTGGAGCAGTTATCAGTCAAAATTTGCAGATGACAGAAAGCTTTATGAGGGAGAGCTGGGTAAATGAGGGACATAACAAGAAAACACTTAGTGCAGTGGAGATAACAGATCTACTGCTTCACAGCACTAGAGACGTCAGTTCAATCCTGACCTCGGGTGCAGTCTCTGTGGAGTTCCCACGTTTTTTCCGTGTTTAATTATGATAGTCACCTCCATGTATAGGTGAGTGGTAGGATCTGGCATTGAGTGCATTAAAAAATCCTATTAATGCAGCCTTATTGTAAATAGATAACTGATGGTGTATGTGAACTTCTGTGTTGTATCTCCCTCTGAGACCAAAAGCAAGAAAGGAACTGAGAGGCATGGTTTAGTGAAGGCTCTGCTGGACAACATAACACATTTACCTGTGAGTAAGATTCCATGTAGATCTACTTTTTTATTTATTAAGATACAGTGTGCAATAGGCCCTTACAGCTCTTCAAGCCATAATACCCAACAATCCCCCAATTTAATTCTAGCCTTATCAGGGGACAATTTACAATGACCAAATAACCTACTAACCAATAGGTCTTTGGATTGTGGGGGGAAACCGGAGCACCCTGAAGAAACACACGTGGTCACAGAGAGAAAATCCTTAACAGCAGTGGCAAAAATTGAACCTGAGTCACCTGTACTGTAAAGCATTGTGCTAACCACTACACTACCATGCTGATGCAAGTCAGCAATATTGGATGCACTTTGTGAGCCATGCTTTGTTGTGTTCAATCACTTGTTGGGATGATTAATGCTCAATCCTTGTTAGAAATAGATCAGCAGACTTGGCAAACACCATCAGTTTAACTTGGAGCCATCTCCTCATTGCTACTGGCTTTCAGTGTCACTAAATCTAATATCAAAGCAAAAATAGTTAAAATTAGAAACACGATCCAAGCATTCAGCACATTCTGAATAAACTAGATGAATTGTGGTCAGCTAACTTACTTAATCGCTTGTCCTTGGATGACTGTCATACATCAGCAGTGAATATAATAAATTCATGATCACAGCAGCTCAATTCAAGGTTTGAAATTCTTCTCAGTTTTCTACTCTCTACTTACTTTGTATTGCTAACACCAGCAGAAAGGTTGTCTCTGTCATTTACGAAGCAATTTAGAGCCATTATCATTGGTGGGGTGTCTTTCTGCCTTTTAACTGGATCACAATGTCATCTGTTCCTGCCCTTTAGTAACCAATATTTCTGAGCTTTCTTAGGTCTTATTTTTTTAAAATAAAAACAACACCTTCCTTCATATCCAGATGGAGCTGTCTCATGTCAAGGTAGCTTTATGACCAAAGCATTACCTTTCTTAGCCAATTATAATACAATATGCATGCATGGGTGATGATTTGGTCCACATTAGGCAGCACAGAATGAAGACAATATCAAAATCAAAGTAAAATTATTACCAAAATATGTATATATTACCATAACCACCTTGAGATTCATTTTCTTGCTGGCATTTACAGGTAAATAAAGAAATACAATAGAATTTACAAAAAAAACTATGCACAAACAAGACTGACAAACAAATAATGTGCAAAAGAAGACAAATTGTGAAAATATAAAAAATAATACTGAGATCATGAGTTGGAAAGATTCATTGAAAGTAGTCTGCAAGTTGTTAGAATCAGTTCAAAGTGGTGATGATTGAAGTTATCCACATCCTGTTCAGGTGGTGGTGTGGTACCTAAAGCTTCTGTATCTCCTGCCTATCTCTAGCAAGAGGAGAGCATGACCTGGATGGTCTTGATAATGAATGCTGCTTTCTTGTAACAGCACTCCATGTAAATGTGCCTAGTGTTGGGAGGACTATGCCTGTGATGAACAGGGCTGTATCCACCACTTTCTGTAGAGTTTTTCCACTCCAGGCATTGATGTCTACATACCAGGTTGTGATGCAGCCAGTTAGGATATCCCTACTGTGCACCTATAGAATTTTGTTGAAGCTTTTGGTATTATGCTGAATCTATATGATCTTCTAAGAAAGTAGAGGAAATCAGGCCATTGACCCTGACTCTTCTGGCTCTTTGATAGAATTACCCAATTAATTTCAATCTCCTCGTTCCCAAGAGCCCTATAAATTTTCCTCTTCAATTATTAGTTGAAACTTACTTTTTACACTTAACTTTCAACACTTTCTGGCAATATATTCCATACTTCCTGATGGCATAGGAGACCATTTAGCCAGTTGAGTCCATCTCAGCTCTCATTGCAATCCTATCAGTCCCACTTCCCCACTTATTTCTCTGTAATTTATTCTCTCAAGCATCAACAAGAGCTACACCCACAATTCTCCCACCTGCCACTTACACACTCAGCATAATTAATCTGCCAACCGGAACATCTATAGGTTGTAGGAGGAAGCCAGAGAACCTTGAGAAAACCCAACCAGGCAAAGCAAGAGTGTGCAAGCTCCCCATAAATAGCACTAAATCTCAGGACCAAACATAATTCGAAGGAGCTGCACCACAGTGACCTTACACTACTTCCAGTTCCTCCAGGAGATGCAGCCTCAATCCAGCCACTTGGTTCTCAGCTTTGTTCACTTGTATGATGGTCCAGCTCCCTGATCTCCAACTTTAGAGGTACTGTGATTTTGTTTTTTATTTATGTTCAGGATCTCTCATGTCCCCAGGACCATAGCAACCGAAATGTTTTTGTGGTGTAGTCTCCATTCTGATGCAGAAACCATATTCTGCTCAGAGCAATGTCCCATACACAGCAGCACGATATGAAACTGTTCTCTTCTTTAGCATTATGTTTCTATCGTAAAGACAAAGGTGCCAGTGACTCAGGTTCAGTCCTGACATCTGATGCTGTTTGTGAGGAGTTTGCATGTACTCCCTGTGACTGAGTGAATTTCTATCAGGTGCTCCAGTTTCCTACAACATCCCAAAGATGTGTTGGTTGGTAGCTAGACCGTCCCCATTGTGTAGATGAGTGGTAGAATCTGGGGGTGGAGGCAATTGAAAGAAATGTGGGAGAATTAAAAAATGGGATGCATGTAGGATTAATGTAAATAGATGCTCAATGGTTGTCAGAGATTTGCTGGACCGAAAAGCCTGTTTCTATGCTGTACGTCACATGACTCTATAATGCCTTTCTCATCTCATGCACCTCCACTAATATACAAAAAGTAGAAATTTATTGCCCATACATAATTGCCCTCAGGGTGGTGGGCACTGCAGGTCTTCTGTTGAAGGTGCCCCCGCCATGCTGTTGGGGAAGGAGAACAGAACCTCGATTCCATCCAGGCCTGTAGCATCTTTCAGGAGTCAATGCTAAATTTAACAAAGTCCATTAACTCATTTTCATTTATCAGAAGTGTATTGGAACTGACCATCTTTGCTGTAGATTATCCATCCAAAATGTTAACTTTTTTCTCCCTCTGTTGACACTGCCTGAATTGCTGGGCATATCCTGCAGCTCAGATCTACATTTCAGTTTATTTAATCTCCTTTGCCTCTTCTCTCTTTAACCTGTTGACCTGGTAACTTCACCACAGCTATTCACCATGGCAACCTTGACCTCACCCTAGAGGAGATATTCTCTTTATTCTATCCACCCTCACTACCACCACCCCCACCCCACCCCTCTGCAACTTAAAGCAAGCTTGTTTCCTCTCTCTCCCAGTTCTGATGAGAAATCACCAACTGGGATATTAGCTCACATCAGACCTATTGAGTGTTTCTGAGCATCTTGCATTGACCTTGGTTGCTAGAGTTCTGCAGTGGGAACCCACTGGAGAAGAACCTAGATATTTAGCAGTGACGCATCCTCTCTTAATTGGAGCCATAATTCCAAGTCTTGTCTGCATTTTACAGACTGAAATTGGGAGCATTCTGAAGCTTTTCCGTTGTCCTCTCAGAAATCCAATGCACGATGGAGTGCTTACTTAAGGAACATGGTGTCTGTGTAGCTAAACGCAGACTAAACATTGATCAAGTAATTTGGTGGCATGGGCTTGTTAGGCAGGAAGGGCCTATAACTGTGCTGATCTCTAAATAAAACTAAAATTTTAAAATTCTATCTGACCATAGCTCGATGAACCAAATAGGTCTGTGGTAAACTTTTTGAACAAACAATGAGCTAAGAAGAAATGCTGAAGAATCTGTTTACACAAATAAAAATAAGTCTCTCAGACTCCTGCATTGTGGCTGCCACCATGGATTTATGTGTCAACAGATAAGTGAAACAGACAGCACAAGTATGTCTGGTTCTATCCCCACAGGGCTTTTGAAATTGGTAAACATCAGGATTGTCAATGGAATATAACCCTCTTACAATAAAGCTCTGATAACCTGCTTACCGAAGTTTTGGAAATCCTGGTGGTTTAGCAAATGAATACCAGATTTTCTTTACTGCGTTGCAGGGGTTATGTTCTCATGCTCGTTTTAAACCCACAGAGGCCCCATTTCCAACACTCTCTTTAAACTCACCTGGTTTACTGGAAAATGTATTATACCATTGTATGAAAAGTATATTCAACGTGTATTGGGATATTAATAGAAGTAACATCCTATAGTCTGGAAAATCTGCCAGTCTGACTCCACTGAAGTCCCAAGAGTGCCAGGTCATCAGACTTTTACAAGGCCAACTTCTTAGAATGCTGGTAAACTCAAGATTTTTCCTTGCTAAAGCATTTTTATTTTATATTATTTTGTAAAACAGCGTAGTAACAGGCCATTAAAGCCCAACAAGCCCACGGCAACAAATGACACCAATATGATCAATTAACCTACTAACAACACACACAAAATGCTGGTGGAACACAGCAGGCCAGGCAGCATATATAGGGAGAAGCACTGTCGACGTTTTGGGCCGAGACCCTTCATCAGGACTAACCTGGAATTAACTTACTAACCCATCTTCAGAGTGCGGGATGAAACCGGAGCACCCAGAAGAAACACACATGGTCATGGGGAGAACATATGAAGCCCTTACAGACAGTGGCGGGAATTGAACCTGGATCCCTGGCACAGTGATAACGTAACACTAACCACCATGCTACTGTGCCATCCTGCTTTAGATTTCTAGCATTGTTTTCTATTCCATCTCAATTCAATTTTGTTACATTAGTAGCCAAAGGTCAAGCATTACTATACTAAACAGTTCATGGTGTAGCAGGTAGTGACACACAGTAGGCCATAGGAAGGCATGCACTTCATTCTACATAGCAACAATGAATATTGGAACAAAAATTAGCTGTTTAATAGATGGCCTTCTGTAAAGAACAGCAGTATACATACCTGTGAGCGTTTAGGTCTGAAGTACGAGTGGGCTATAATCAATCGGCACTGTGTGAGATGATACACAGCAGGGTACCAGTGTACCTCCATCAGAGTGAAGAATATGACTGTCTGATTAATATCTGTCAAACCAAAGATTAAAGCTCAGCTTTATTTGTGACGTGCACATGGAAACATCAAAACAGACAGAGAAATGTGTTGTTTGCATCAATAACCAACACAGTGTAAGAATGTGCTGGGGGCAGCCCACAAGTGTCACCATGCTTCTGGCACCAACACAGCAGGCCCATAAATTAATAACCATAACCTGTACGTCTTTGGAATGTGGAAGGAAGTTGGAGCACATGGAGGAAACCCACACTGTATCAGGGAGAATGTACAAACTTGTTACAGACAACAGTGGGAATTGAACCCTAATCTTCCGATCGCTGGTGTTGTAAAGCGTTATGCTAACTATGTCACCCTACACTACACTACCATGTCACCCTAACTCTCAGAGAACTTCAATTTACATAGACCTCAACACGACACAGTAAAAAATAATGCAGAGATCATTACTGGATCTATTTCAATTCACATAGCAAAGGTTGAGTAGTTTCCCATCCATCTAATAGAATAACTTCACTCCAGTGAGGAACTTAATTATTTTTAGAGATATAGTAAAAATGCCCAGCACCCCTCCCCCCCCCGCCAATCCCAATTTAACCCTAACCCAATCACGAGACAATTTATGACCAATTAACCTACCTGGTACATCTTTGAACTCTGGGAGGAAACCAGAGTACTGGGGGGAAACCCAAGCATTCCATAGGGAGAGCGTACAGAGACTCCTTACAGAGGATGCCGGGATTGAACTCCAAACTCCAGATGCTGCAATAGCCTGAGCTGTAATGCATTAACCGCTACATTACTGTGGCACCCACCTGTCAGAGACAAGGTACAGTATTGGAGAAAGGAAAATAAAAAAAAACAGTTGGAACATTGACAAAGATTTGCTTGACCCCAGTCTTCTCCAGGATTGGGTCAGTGAGGAATTGGCTCCACTCATCTATGCCAAGCAAGGAGTCTTCTTGAGCTGGTCCCATTTGTCTGTATTTGGCCCTCATTCTCTAAATATTTCCTCTCTCACCTTAACCTATGCCCTTTAGTTTTAGACTCCCCTACCCTGGGTCAAAGACTGTGACAATCCATTTATATATTTATTTTATAAATGGGAAAATATTTTTGACTGATACAGAACCTCTTGTCTGTTTTTCTCCTTACACTTAAGTTATCTTTTGGATTATTTATGTTCAAAGATCAGAAATGGGTAAAACCATAGTTCTTCTACCCGATGATAATGAAGATGGGAAAACTGGATGACAAAATGAGCACCTTAAACCTCATATTGTACTAATTCGGTAATGTTTAATTGGCTTGTAAATAGCTTGTTTTGGGAAAATATAAATTCCTTCCTCTAACTTCTCTTGCTTCCAGAAACCTACTGAGTTTTTATTGATATGTTGAGAGATTCTGAAGTCAATAATTGAAGCTAGTAACCTTGGTTAGTTGGACAAAAAAAACATAAAATGACAGTTAAGGGAAAGCTAGAGTCAGCAAGATATTTCAATCTTGCTCAACTACAGTTTCCAACTGTTTTAGATAACATTTATTTTGCACACAAACGATGCAGTGACTATCCTGTTCATCAGCATAACAAGTTTCCCGAGAGGTAAAATGAGAAAGTGCTGGAAACACACAGCACCTGTGGAGACAGAGATAGGGTTCACGTTTTGGTTTGATGATCTTTCACCAGAACTAGAAAGTCAGAAACAAGTAGTTGCAATGTCACCCAATTCCTGAGAGTGCCGGATTATCAGCATGTGAAGATTCTGAAAAAGCGCAATTAGAATCAGAATCAGAACCAGGTTTATTATCACTGGCATGTGTGAAATTTGTTAACTTAGCAGCAGCAGTTCAGTGCAATACATAATATAAAAGAGAAAAATAATAATAAATAAATAAATAACAGTATATGTATATTGAATAGATTAAAAAACGTGCAAAAATCAGAAATACTGTATATTTAAAAAAAGAGTGAGGTAGTGTCCAAGGGTTCAATGTCCATTTAGGAATCAGATGGCAGAGAGGAAGAAGCTGTTCTTGAATCGTTGAATGTGTGCCTTCAGGTTTCTGTACCACCTACCTGATGGTAACAGTGAGAAAAGGGCATGCCCTGGGTACAGGAGTCCTTAATAATGGACGCTGCCTTTCTGAGACACCGCTCCCTGAAGATGTCCTGGGTACTTTGTAGGCTAGTACCCAAGATGGAGCTGACTAGATTTACAACCCTCTGCAGCTTCTTTCAGTCCTGTGCAATAGTAGACAGTGATGCAGCCTGTCAGAATGCTCTCCACGGTACATCTATAGAAGCAGTTGAGTGTATTTGTTGACATGCCAAATCTCTTCAAACTCCTAATGAAGTATAGTCACTGTCTTGCTTTCTTTATAACTACATCGATATGTTGGAATCAGGTTAGATCCAAGAGATCTTGACACCCAGGAACTTGAAACTGCTCACTCTCTCCACTTCTGATCCCTCTATGAGGATTGGTATGTGTTCCTTCGTCTTACCCTTCCTGAAGTCCACAATCAGCTCTTTCATCTTACTTACATTGTGTGCCAGGTTGTTGCTGCGGCACCACTCTACTAGTTGGCATATCTCGCTCCTGTACGCCATCTCGTCTCTATCTGAGATTCTACCAACAATGGTTGTATCACCAGCAAATTTATAGATGGCATTTGAGCAATGCCTAACCACACAGTCATGGGTATAGAGAGAGTAGAGCAGTGGGCTAAGCACACACCCGAGGTGTGCCAGTGTTGATCGCCAGTGATGAGGAGATATTATCACCAATAAGCACAGATTGTGGTCTTCCGGTTAGGAAGTCAAAGATCCAATTGCAGAGGGAGGTACAAAGACCCAGGTTCTCTAACTTCTCAATCAGGGTTGTGGCAATGATGGTATTAAATGCTGAGCTACAGTCGATGAACAGCATCCTGACATAGGTGTTTGTATTGTCCAGGTGGTCTAAAGCCATGTGGAAAGCCATTGAGATTGCATCTGCCATTGATCTATTGTGGCGATAGGCAAATTGCAATGGGTCCAGATCCTTGCTGAGGCAGGAGTTCAGTCTAGTCATGACCAACCTCTCAAAGCATTTCATTACTGTAGATGTGAGTGCTACCAGGAGATAGTCATTAAGGCAGCTCACATTATTCTTCTTAGGCACTGGTATAATTGTGGCCTTTTTGAAGCAAGTGGGAACTTCCATCCACAGCAGTGTGAGGTTGAAAATGTCCTTGAATACTCTCGCTAGTTGGTTGGCACAGGTTTTCAGCGCCTTACCGGGTATTCCATCTGGACCTTCCGCCTTGCTGGGGTTCACTCTCTTTAAAAACAGCATAACATCAGCCCCTGAGACAGAGATCACAGGGTCATCAGGTGCAGCAGGGATCTTCACAGCTGTAGTTGTGTTCTCCCTTTCAAAGCGGGCATAGAAGGCATTGAATTCATCTGGTAGTGAAGCATTGCTGCCATTCATGCTATGCAATTAAAACCAACTATTTACAACTAAATGTTATTTAAATATTAGAACATGGGGATTATGACTGTCAATTCCTGTGCCCCGATTTCATACAAACAACAGTTAAATAATGACCAAAGAATGCTTTATTATGTGAGGGATAAGTTCTGGTCAAAGTATAAAGAAATTGCTTTATACTCATCTGAGAAGACTGATAGTGTCCCTTTTAATGCCTCATCTGAAAAACAGGTACCTCAGCATTTCATAGTTCTCAACATGGGGCCTTTCAGCTATTCAAGTGTATGCTAGCCCATATCAATCCTATGGCCCAATTTTATTCCCTGTAACCCATTCTTGCTCATAAATACCTGCTTACTCCCCTCAATTTTCATGCTACCCATCTCCCCCAGCGTAATTTACAGTAGCTACAGTAATTAAGCTACCTATCAGTGTTGTGTTCAAATTCTACTTATGGCCACACAACTGATAACTAATGAAAGGTCAAGAAACCATCACCGTATGGACCAGTGAGGTAATCTCCAGGCTTCAGGACTGTTTTGAACAAACTAACTGGCAGATGTTCAAGGAGGCCACCACAAGTTGAGAAGACATAGTCTTTGAGGAATATGCCTCACCTGTCACCAGCTACAAGAATGGTACCTCCAGAAAGATCATTTCATGGCCCAAACAGAAACCTTGGCAGTACAATGGACCACAATACATGTCTGTAGAGTTCAAACTATTCATGAAGAAAAATGGTATCAAACATTTCAATTCAGCTCCTCACCACCCAGCAACACATTAGTTAGCTGAAAGGTTTCTCCAAACCTTCAGGAAGTCCATTAAAGTTATGGACAAGGAGGACTTTTCTCTACAGCACAAGGTGGACAATTTCCTCTTTGTGTATTGGAACTCTGTTCATGTGATGACAAATCAAACACATCTACAGCGGAAAGCACAGAATAAACGGTTCAGCCAGTTGCCAAGTAAATCAGCCAGGAGCTTTGAGATTGGACAGTAAGTCCTAGTGCGTGATTACCTAGAAGAAAAGTGATACCTGGTAGGATAGCCACAAGAACCGGACCGCTGATGTACACAGTGGATGTTGGAAATCAGACATGGAGATGTCATATGGACCAGATACTGGATGCTCAACCGAAGAACACGCCTGAATTGACTGCACCCAACAAGACAGACACATCACAGCTATCAGCCTTACTTCTCAGTGAGGACCTTGTCACCAACACCAACAGCAACGTAACACCTGCAACAGAGAAAGCTGTCTTTGACGAGACACCGGCCAAGCCTGATGCCACTCCATAGGACCAGAGGTGCTATCCTGAAAGAAACAAGAGTGCCACCCAAAAGACTGAATCGTTAGTATAATGAAGTTAGTTATGGACTATTATTATGAAAGCATGTTTACTTAAATATGGTTTGTTGAAGGGAAATTGATTGTTTTGTTACATATACAGTTTTAAGTTACATTACTCTAAAGGGGAAGGAAGTGTAGTATATGGATCAATTTCTTTTAGCGCAATGACTCCCCTTAGCACTAGTTATTGACTGATAATTTACCCATGCCCATTGATCTGTTCTCGCACTGAATAGTGAATATAACAGTTAACCTCATGTCCATGTGCGTGCTTTTATTTAATTGATATGTAGTCATACAGCCACAACATACACCACACACACTGGCCATGAAAGCTACCCCCTCCCAGATGAGCAGACACTGTCTGTAACAGCAGCAGATATGAGAAGGACTCTGCAGAGACAACCCCCGTAAGGCAGCCGAACCTGACAACATCCCAGGCCGAATACTCAGAGAGTGTGCACACCAGCTCACTGACGTCTTCACAGACCTCTTCAACACTTTACTTATCCAGGCTGCTGTCCCCACATGCTTCAAATCAGCCACCTTCATCCCTGTACCAAAGAACTCTAAACATCCAGAACTAAAGGAATATCACCTGGTAGCACGGATGCCAATCGTCATGAAGTGCTTTGAATGGCTAAAAATGGCACTTATCAAAAACCTCATTCTTCCACACTGGACAATCACCAATATGCTTATAAACAGAAATGCCCTACGGCAGATGTCATGGCATCTATCATGCACCTGGCCCTGACACACCTAGAAAAAAGCGCACTTATGTCAGAATTCTATTTCTGCATTTCAGTTCAGACCTTACTGAACAAACTCCTATTCCTCGGTCTAAGTACACCATTGTGCAACTGAATGTTGGACTTACAAATGAACAGACATCAGATAGACAGGACAATCACCCCTCCCTCCCCATCATCCTCAACATGGGTGCCCCCCCCCCCCCAGCGCTGTGTGCTGAGCCTATTACTATACACTCTGCTCACACGTGACTGCACAGCCAGGCACCTAAATAAGCACATTGTCAAGTTTGCCAGTGACACTACAGTGGTAGGGCTCATCATGAACAACAATGAAACGGCCTACAGAGAGGAGGTGGAAGAGCTCAGGGCCTAGTGCCAAAGAAGACCTTTTTACTGAAGGGAGATAGTTAATGATGTTATGTTTTGTAACTCCAAATCCGAAAACTAATGGAAAGAAAAATGTGGGAGCCTGAAATAAAATGTCTATTCCATTGCTACTTAAATGACGTGACTTATGACATGGTGCTGTCATGACGTATGTCATTCATGTACTTTTACATATAACCCCTAATGTATTATGTAAACAAACAAAGAATGTTTAATCCAACAGTATATTTACAATATTACTCCAATATTACTAAAATGTTCAATGCATAACTCTGCTCCCTGTTTATCTGTAACCACCAACTAAATAAAGGATGCATCTTAACTCAAATATGTAACGCATTGCTCTCTATTCGTTTTACATTTATAATGAATATCACCTCTGAAGACTGTCACCAGGTCAGCTTGTCCAGGAGTGAAACATCGAACCTCCTTGTTTCAGGAGCCTTTAAAGTGTCTCTGCATACTATTCTGAGATTGGGTTTGAGGAGATCCGAGGGATCCCAGGATCAGCCCAATCCGTGAGTTGTTGGGTGTGGAGTGTGCTACATTGCAATAGGAAAGGAGGAAATGGCAAGTTTTCTGACTCAGTGTCAGTGTAGTGTGTTCTGCTGACAGTGCTCACAGTGCGTTCTTTAGACTCTGGACAAACCTTTCTGCAGAGTCATTTGTAGCTGGACGGTACGGTCCAGATGTAATATGTCTTAATCCACTTCTTTTCAGGAATAACTGAAACTGTTCTACAACAAACTATGGTCCATTATCACTAATTTAGTATTCTGGAACACCAGTCCTCGAGATGATTCTTCTCAGCAGATTAACAGTGTGCAGCTGTCGTGGAAGTTATTGGGAACACTTCTGGCCACTTTGTAGCAGCATCCACTATTACAAAGAAACTTATGCCCATGAATGGTCTGGCAAAATTCACATGAATCTTCTGCCAGGGCAACGCCAACCATTCCCAGGGATGGAGAGGCACTGCTCTTGGCATCTTCTGTATGTGTTTGCATCCTGCATAGTGCATGGCAAGCTGCTCAATATGTTGATCTATTCCAGGCCACCAGACAAAGTTTCAAGCCAACGCTTTCATTTTAACCATGCCTAGATGACTGGCATGTAACTCCTCCTACATTTTAGCTCTCAGCTTGAATGAACAGTAACTCTCAATCCCTATATAAGGCAACCTCTGTCAAGGGCAAACTCATTTCAGAGCTGGTATAAATGGAAGAACTGGAGCTTCTGCTTCTTCTTCCAGCCATTTTGGGTTGCCATATAGAACTGTCAGTGTGGGATCTCTTCTGGTTTCCCTTGGATCATCTTTGCCATAATAAGGAGACATCCAATTTGCATTAGGGAGAATAGGTCAAGAGGAATATCCTCCTTTGTAAATTTTTCAGGTCTTTCCTTTTCCAAGGGTAAATGAGACAGTCCATCAGCATTTCCATGATTAGTCATCTTTTTTAATTTGATTTTACAATTGTGTGCTCCAAGAAACAGAGCTCATCTCTGCATTTGAACTGCTGCTATTAGTGGAACACCCTTCTGTGGATTGAAAACTGTCACTGATGGTTAATGATAAGAAGTGAGGGCTCTCTCTCATACAATTACTAGTTGAAATGTTTTACACCTCAAGCCAAACTCAAGGCCTCTCTGTCAATTTCTATGTAATTTTCCTCTACCTTGGTAAGGGAACATGATGCAAAGGCTATGGGGCATTCACTTGCATCACTCATAACATGTGACATGACTGCACCTATACTATAAGGCGAGTTGTCACAGGCAAGCTTCAGCAGATAATGTGGATCATAATGTGTAAGTACAGTGTCTGACACCACCATTTCCTTTGTCTTTTGGATACCCACCTCGCCCTGCTTTATTCATTGCCATTTCTTCCCCATCTGTAGTAATGAATTCGAGGGGTGGAGCACAGTAGCCAGGTTTGGCAGGAACCTGTTATAGTAATTGATAAATCCTAAAGGGATTGCAACTTTAACTTGTCCTTTGTCCACCACTGCTTGAATTTTCTCAGCACATTTGTGTAAACGCTTATGTGTCCACAGTGTGACCACATTAAGTACTTCTTGGTTTAAATAATTCAAACTTGTTGCATCATGCTCTGAGCCCATATCTTCTAATCTTTTTAACACTGTCTGAGACTTTGGAGATGCTCCTTGTCATCCTTACTGATAACCACAATGTCATCCAGCTAACACTGAACGCCTGGGCAGCCTTGCAGCACCTTGTCCACAGCTTTCTGCCAGAGTGCTGGTGTAGATGCTACTCTAGAAATAAGTCTATTATAGTGATAAAGCCCTTTGTGGGTGTTTATAGTGAGAAACACTTAGGACTTTTCTTCCACCTCTATCTGTAAGTAGGCCTCAACTAAATCCACTTAGCTGAAATATTTTCCTCCAGCAAGGAATGCAAAGATGTCTCCTATCCTGGGAAGAAGGTATAGATCTACTTTCATTTCTGGGTTGATGGTGACCTTAAAATCAGCATAGATCCTGACAGACCCATTCTTGGTTCTGAGACCACTAGCATTACTCATGAGCTCCACTCAGCCTTGGGAATAATTCCTTCAGCCGCCATGTGGTCTAGCTCTGGCTACTTTATCACAGATGGTGTAAGGAATTATAAATCTGTAAGGCTTTGTAAAAGTTGGATGTGGTATTTTCATTTAACACTATTTTACCCTTGAACTGTTTGAGTTTTCCAGTGCAATCCTTGGACACCACTGTGGTATTATCCAGTACCTTTCTTAATTTGCTTTCAGTTGACTCAATTTCAGGGGATGTGGCATGCAAATGGTGGATGGATCTTCAATCATATTGTAGTTAATCTCAGCCATTCATAGCCCCGCAATGATGGCCTTCCTGTTTTTACAACATACAAGTTCAATGTAGCTTGTTGGTTGTTGTATTTCACTGTTACGAATGTCGGTTCCACAGGATTTATCTTTTCTCCAGTGTAGATTCTTAGCTGGATATCTGTAGGCTTCAGTTCAGTATCTTTGAAATGCCATTCCAATACGTTTTGTGGAATGACTGAAACAGTTGAAGCAGTGTCCAATTTCATGTTAATTAATTTGTTGTTCACTTCTGATGTATGCTATATTGCTTGTCTCATATTAGTTTTCACACTGTAAACCTTAAGGCTACACAGTCCTGTGTCACTCTCATCATTATCAGATATTTCATCAATAGCTTGCAGTTTAGTGTTCTTTTTGAAACTGCAACTTGACTTTTCATCTTTTTTCTCTTCCCTGAGCACTTGATTTATTTTTGTCTGCCCAGCATGCTCAACAATGGTTTCAGTTCTAAATGTTTCTGCATTACTTTCATGAAAGCAGCAAAACTCATTTCAGCTGGTTTGGTTGGAGCAGTTAAACCTCTAAGTAAACTGTATTCCTTTCCACCTCTTACACTCAGCAAAACAGGTACTTGCTTTGCATTGGTTATTTCATTTGCTTCAAAATACTGCTCAATTTGTTCAATATACAATGTCCTGTTATCTCTTGTGCAATCAAATGTGTCTATCTTTCTGATGTAGCCAGCCATTTCTGTTTTTATTTATTTATTGTTAGTATCACTCGGCACTGTGCCTTTGAATCTGTGAATCTTGACCTTTTTCAGTCTTTTCTATAATTCAGTTGTCTTTCTCCTTTTCCGAAGAAACCAGGTGCTGCACCTTTTTTTTTACTCAGCCATCTCTCTTCATGCAAAAAAAAATGCTGCATTTTTTAAAAGTTGAACGTCTTGCTGCACGTCAACAGGTAGGTAGTCGTCTTGGGTTTGTTTCAAAACTTACTCTTTGGCAGTTATGCTTTGTAACTCCAAAACAAAACTAATGGAAAGAAAAACACTGGAGCCCAGGATAATGTGCCTACTCCATTTTTACTTTAGTGAGGCATACACCGATGATATGGTGGCGTCATGACGTATGTCATTCACATATTTTGATATATAACCCACAATGAATTATGTAAAGAAACAAACAATGCTTAATCAAACAATTTGTTTATAATATTACTCAAATATTAATTAAGTAACAATCGACTTCAGTAGAACTTGCATCACTCACACCCCTTTTATATCAGTGGAAACTGCAAGCCGTTTCAAATCCCTGGGTCCCAATCAGGAATACCCACCAACTCCTTTACCTTCTGAAGACGGCTGCACTATGCACTCATGTCATTCTACAGATGTGCGGTAGAGAGCATCCTAAGAATCTGCAGCACTGCTTGGTATGGAAACTCGACTGTGGTAGACAGGAAGGTCTCTACAAGTAGTCAGCACTGCCCAATGCACTAACAGCACCAACCAACCCACCATCAAAGACATATATACAGAAAGGCGCCAGAAAAGGGCCAGTAACATCATGAAAGAACCCACCCACCCCGCTCATCGACGGTTTGTTGCACTCCCATCAAGGAGGAGGCTTTATAGCATCCATACCAGGACCACCAGACTCAAAAACAGTTGCTTTCCCCAAGCAGTAAGGCTGATCAACATCTTCACCCACTAACCCACCCCTCCATGCCCGTATCAACCACTACTTTATCATTTCCTGTGAGTCACCAGCCACTCCTATGCCTAGTGTCACTTCATAGACAATCAAACTATGTATATAAGCTATCTTAGGCATTTATCTTTATTATGTTTTATTATTTCTTTATGGATGGATGGATGGATGGATAGATACTTTATTCATCCCCATGGGGAAATTCAACTTTTTTTCCAATGTCCCATACACTTGTTGTAGCAAAACTAATTACATACAATACTTAACTCAGTAAAAAATATGATATGCATCTAAATCACTATCTCAAAAAGCATTAATAATAGCTTTTAAAAAGTTCTTAAGTCCTGGCAGTTGAATTGTAAAGCCTAATGGCATTGGGGAGTATTGACCTCTTCATCCTGTCTGAGGAGCATTGCATCGATAGTAACCTGTCGCTGAAACTGCTTCTCTGTCTCTGGATGGTGCTATGTAGAGGATGTTCAGAGTTTTCCATAATTGACCGTAGCCTACTCAGCGCCCTTCGCTCAGCTACCGATGTTAAACTCTCCAGTACTTTGCCCACGACAGAGCCCGCCTTCCTTACCAGCTTATTAAGACGTGAGGCGTCCCTCTTCTTAATGCTTCCTCCCCAACACGCCACCACGAAGAAGAGGGCGCTCTCCACAACTGACCTATAGAACATCTTCAGCATCTCACTACAGACATTGAATGACGCCAACCTTCTAAGGAAGTACAGTCGACTCTGTGCCTTCCTGCACAAGGCATCTGTGTTGGCAGTCCAGTCTAGCTTCTCGTCTAACTGTACTCCCAGATACTTGTAGGTCTTAACCTGCTCCACACATTCTCCATTAATGATCACTGGCTCCATATGAGGCCTAGATCTCCTAAAGTCCACCACCATCTCCTTGGTCTTGGTGATATTGAGACGCAGGTAGTTTGAGTTGCACCATATCACAAAGTCCTGTATCAGTTTCCTATACTCCTCCTCCTCCTGTCCATTCCTGACACACCCCACTATGGCCGTGTCATCAGCGAACTTCTGCACATGGCAGGACTCTGAGTTATATTGGAAGTCTGATGTGTACAGGGTGAACAGGACCGGAGAGAGTACGGTTCCCTGCGGCTTTTTTTTTTCTCCCACATTAGATCCAGAGTAACAACTATTTCATTCTCCTTTACACTTAAGTAGAGGAATTGACATTAAATAAACTTACATTTTGAAGGTACAGTTAATTTCTTTCAAATTGTTAATAGCAAAGACATCAAATGCCTTGGACAGTGTATGACCTACCAAGATATAAGGTAATCCTGAGTCTTGTGTTGTTCCAGGGTTCAACAAAGAGTTAAATCTTGTTTACTAAAGGCATCACTCTCCTATTAATTTTATCCTCCTGCAACAAAATTGTACAATATTGGTAGTCTTGATGGGATCCAATCACCTTTGTCCTGTTATAGCTGGACTATGGGTTTCATACATCACCTCTGTCTTCTACTTCACCAATTATGTAGCATTATAGTTACAGGTGCTGAACCAATCAAGTACGTAGAGAGAAGCAAAGAATCAGTTGTTCCTTACAGTACTTGCATGGTGCTCATTCCTTGCACAGGTCTCATCAACAGGACCCATTTCTCACTATCTTATCCTGGGTTTCTTTGTTATTGCCAACTCTTCTGCCCACCATTGAAGTTCTAAATGCCATTAGAGATACCTTAGTAGACCTTTTGTGTTTCATTTCATTATAACCAGATGACAGTCTTGTTACTTTCAGTTTACTAGGTCTCTGAGACCTTGGATCTTAATGAGGCAAGCTAACTTCCTAATTTATGGCAGACATAACATTGTAAAAGATAAAAGATCAGCATCATTTGTCACATGTACATTAAAACTTTGAGACGTGCAGTGAAATGCATCATTTTGTGTTAATGACTACCATAGTCTGAGGCTTATGCTGGGGGCAGCCCACAAGTGTTTCCACACTTTCGGCATCAACATAGCATGCCTACAACTTACTATCCCTAACTGTACATCTTTGGAATGTCAGAGGAAACTGGAGCAGCTGCAGGAACCCCATGTGATCATGGAGAGAATGCACAAATTCCTATAGACAGCAATCAAAGCCAATCGCAGATTGCTGGCATTGTAAAGCAATTGCACTCAACCACTACGCTATCATATTGTTTTTTACATAGTTTGGTTCACCTTATAATCAATCAAGCCTGCGGATATCATTCCTTCAATTAAATCATTATCAATATCTTTGCTTGTTAATATACATAGATGCTGGAAATCCAGAGTAACACACACAAAATGCTGGAGGAACTCAGCAGGTCAGGCATCATATATGGAAAGGAATAAACAGTTTGAGACTGTTTATCTAGACCTGTCAACTTTTGTATTCCTTTCCATACATGCTGCTTGACCTAGAGAGTTCCTCCAGCATTTTGTGAGTGCGCTATTCTTTGCTTGCTGTTTTCTTAAGAGTCTCAGCTCCCAAACTTGTATGTGACAACCTCCAGATGTATGTTAAGGGTATATTCCATTCTGTGCCATCTAATATTGCAACATGACCCTCAGTAATTCACTGGAGTGTCAGCATTTATCTTTCTACCCTTGTTACCAGAGTGGGATGCGACCAGTAACCTCCTGGTTGACAGATGCCTAGTGGGCCGTGGCTGACAGCTGCTTTTGAGCCTTGGAGAATTCTGGTTGTTACTGTGCTCCATTGGGAAGCTATCTCAAGAGTGACAAGCAGAACTGGGATTTACGAATTATTCTATGAAATGGATTTGATTATTGCCTATGAATCCCCGGAAATAGTGGTCAGTTCTTGCTTTTTTGGATCTGATGCAGTAAAACTTACTTCAAATAGTCTTAGAATATATCTTTTAAATCAATACACTTGCTGTTTCAAAATTGATTGTGAATTCTACAGCTTAATTAAAAATCCCTTGTTACATTAATGTCTGGGGGATCTAACCCTCAGAGAACCTTACCTTAAACAACATCTTTGTTTTGCAGTGAAGAATGATACAGGAATCAGTATAATGATATTGTTACAACATGCACCCATCTGCGCCAGCTTCCGAGGTTTAGATGCTCTAACTCCCTGGGGTATGAATAGATTGTACAGCCCCTTTAAAGATTCAGGACTGTTCCACTAATTGGCAGTCATGTTTTGGGCGCCAAGGATTGAGCATTTAAGAAGCATCTGAAATGAAGTTCGGTGCTCAATTGCAAGCCTACTTGTGATTTTGTCTAGCGTTTGTTTTGGGCTCAGATTCTCGATCCTGCTTGAAACCACTTCTTGATCCTGGCCTTGAATACTCCAGCATGTGGGCCCAAGCCATCCTCGTCTAGGATCCTCATCACAGGTATGGGCCAATTACATTCCAGATTATCCTTTACTTAGTGACTGAACTGCTGATCTGAAACTTTATGAATGTTTCACATGTGAGACTGGCTTGCTCTACATTTGAATCAATAGATGGCACTTTCCCCATCCCATGAGGCAGAATGCTGTGGGCTCAAGCACAACCCAAGATATTTATAGACCTGGAATACTATATGGATTTTGGTCACCAGTGTGTGGAAAGTAAGTGGTTACTCTGGAGAGGGTGTGGAGGAGATACATCAGAACAATGCCTGGAGACCAAGTACCTCAGTCATGAGGAAAGACTAGACAGGCTGGGTTTATTTTCCTTGGAATAGAGAAGGCTAAGTGAGGACTTGATAGAGATATACAATATTATGAAGGATATATATAGGGTTTCAATAGTAAATTTTTCCCCATAACAGTGCTGTCTATAACCAGACAGCATCAGCTTAAGAAAATGAGAGGGGATAAGAAGACTAAGAGGGGATATAAGAAATAAATTTTCTGAAATGCATAAAGATAATGGCAGTGGGAGAGACTCCCACAACATTTTATAAGTACCTGGATGAGCACTTGAATTGCCAAGGCACAGAAGGCTGAAAATGCTGGGAAATGGGATTGATGTAGATGATCACCTGGTCAGCATGATCAGGGTGGGTCAAAGTGCTTGTTTCTGAACGGGATCTCTATGACATTATCAAAAGCAGGGTCCTCAAGTTTCTGTCTGAGAAATGCCAATTTCAACTTAAAACAGAAGACCAGTCAAATTTCTCCTTCTCAACAATCCTTTGGGGTCAAAGACTATTTGCATCCCTCTGAAATTGCTGAATATAGGATTGCTGACTCTGGGAGGTGGTACCTGAATGGGCAGGCTGATGCTTTAATCAGGATGGTGTGTCTTCTGGTCACTGCTTACCCTTGGCTTTCATGCTCCCGTCACAGATTCTCAAGATGCTCAGTGTGTCGCTGGTGCTTCTTACCCAGTCTTGGATTCCCATAAGCTGGAGAAGATGTGACACTTGTTCTGTCCTTGAAGCATTTGCTCTGTCTTGGGAATCTCTTCCTGTGTTGGAGCTTGAACGAGAACATCTTGAGTGTGATCAGAGCCTCGATGTTGGGAATATTGTCCTGGGAGCAGATGCTGACGTTAGATCCTTTATCCTGAAACTGAAGGGTTTTGCAAAGACAGCATTGCTGTTATTTTTCCAATGCTTTTGAAAGGCCACTATAGATTTTCCATGTCTCTGAAGCACACAAGTGGGCAAGGATTATTGCTCCTTCATGAGCTATGAACTTAGAAGGCCAGATAAAATGTCTGTGCATTGAGGAGTTAAATAGCCTTAGTGCCGTAGCATTGCTGCTGGGGCATCCTCTTTATGCAAGTGGAAATTCAGATTAGCATAACGTTAAGCTCAGGGTGACATAGAGATTCACCTGTAGAGCCACTGGCTGCAGGCACCAGAGAAACAGAACCAGTTCCAGCCTTCAGTGCTGTTTGTGAGAAGTTTGCATGTTCTCTCTGTGACTGCTTGGGTTTCCTCTGGGTGCTCTGGCTTCCTCCCACATCTACATTTTGATTGCTAGGTTCATTCAAGACTGTCAGTGAAGTGAAGTATGTGCAGTGAAAATTACGACTGAGAAGGTGCTCAGGAAGATTAATGGTCTGAGGGTGGATAAATCTCCTGGACCTGATGGAATGCACCCTCGGGTTCTGAAGGAAGTAGCTGGAGAGATTGCGGAGGCACTAACGATAATCTTTCAAGAATCATTAGATTCTGCTATTATACCAACATAACATAAGAACATATGACTGGAAAATTGCAAATGTTACTCTGCTATTTAAGAAGGGTGGGAGGCCGCAGGAAAGAAACTATAAACCTGTTAGCCAGACATCAATGGTTGGGAAGTTGTTGGAATCGATCGTTAGGGATGAGATTACGGAATACTTGGAGGCGCATGAACAGATAGGCCAAAGCCAGCATGGTTTTCTGAAAGGAAAATCCTGCCTGACAAACCTACTGCAATTATTTGAGGAAATTACTAGCAGGGTAGACAAAGGAGATGCAGTAGACGTGGTATACTTGGATTTTCAGAACGCCTTTGACAAGGTGCCAAACATGAGGCTGCTTAGCAAGATAAGAGCCCATGGAATTACAGGGAAGTTACTAGCATGGGTGGAGCATTGGCTGATTGGCAGGAAACAGAGAGTGGGAATAAAATATCCTATTCTGGCTGGCTGTTGGTTACCAGTGGAGTTCCACAGGGGTCAGTGTTGGGATCACTGCTTTTTACAATGTATGTCACTGATTTGAACTACAGGATTAATAGATTTGTGGTTAAATTTGCTGATGATACAAAGGTAAGTGGAGGAGCAGGTAGTGTTGAGGAAACAGAGAGCCTGCAGAGAGACTTAGATAGTTTAGGGGAATGAGCAAAAAAGTGGCAAATGAAATACAATGTTGGAAAGTGCATCGTCATGCACTTTGGTGGAAGAAATAACCGGGCAGAATATTACTTAGATGGGGAGAGAATTCAAAATGCAGAGATGCAAAGAGACTTGGGAGTCCTTGTGCAGGATACCCTAAAGGTTAACCTCCAGGTTGAGTCAGTGGTGAAGAAGGCGAATGCAATGTTGGCATTCATTTCTAGAGGTATAGAATATAAGAGCAGGGATGTGATGTTGAGGCTCTATAAGGCACTCATGAGACCACACTTAGAATATTATGTGCAGTTTTGGGCTCCTGACATTGGAGAGGGTTTAGAGAAGATTCATGAGAATTATTCCACGAATGAGAGAGTTACCATATAAGGAATGTCTGGCAGCTCATGGGCTGTATTCCCTGGAGTTCAGGAGAATGAGGGGGGATCTCATAGAAAATTCCAAATGTTAAAAGGCCTGAACAGATTAGATATGGCAAAGTTATTTCCCATGGTAGGGGAGTCTAGGACAGGAGGGCACAACTTCAGGATTGAAGGGTGTCCATTTAGAACAGAGATGCGGAGAAATTACTTTAGTCAGAGGGTGGTAAATCTGTGGAATTTGTTGGCACTAGTGGCTGTGGAGGCCAAGTCAATGGGTGGATTTAAGGCAGAGACAGATAGGTTCTTGATTAGCCAGGACATCAAAGGGTATGGGGAGAAGGCAAGAGAGTGGGAATAACTGGAAGAATTGGATCAGCCCATGATTGAATGGCGGAGCAGAATCAATGGGCCAAATGGCCTACTTCTGCTCCTGTATCTTATGGTCTTATGACCTTATAGGTTAATCAGCCACTGTAAATTGTCCTTGGTATGTAAGTGAGGGGTAAAGTCCGGGGAGAAATAATGAGCAAAAAAGATTAGCGTAAATGTGTGGTTGATCATTTATGGAAATTTAGTCAGCTGAAGGGTCTGTTTCCATGCTGCTTGTCTTTATGACTCTGACTCACTCACTCAAAGCCCCACTGACCAGCCTTTAAACTTCAAAGTAAATTTATTATTAAGGTATGTATATACCACCACGTACTTCCCTGAGACTCATTTTCCTCCAGACATTTACAGGAAAATTTAGGAAAGCTTATGAAAAACAATATTCAACCAATGTGCAATAGAAAACAAATTGTGCAAAGAGTAAAAAATTATAAATAAATAATACCCAAGAACATAAAATTAAGAGGAATGTATCCAATTGTGGAAGGTTCCAAACTTCCTGTCTCAGACATAAACAGAAAAGAAGCCCGCTCTGGAGTTATGGAATTACGTGCATATGCCTAGCATTGATACATCAAGAACCAGTCTTCATTTCTTAATGTCCTTTGAAAAGGACAGTACCATCTATAGAGTACAGGTTACTGGCCCACAGTGTTAGACTGTCTGCTGAATAGATATAGTTTGTAAATCGACATGACCAGGAAGAATACTCCTTTAAGCCAGTCATGCCAAGAACTGCCACTGGGGTCAAACCTGCCATAGCTTAGTCTTCTCTAACCTAGTGTGACACCTGAGTCAAGGACTGAGGAAGTTCTCCACTCCTGCAGGTGTTGTCCTTCTGAAGTGGCCTGGTATACCATAAAATTTGAAAAGGTTTAAGCAGAAAGGTTGCTTCTGGTCAATATTTATTCCTTAACTGATATCATTAAGAAAAAAAAAACAGTAATGCAAAATCAAATTATTGCAGAAGCTGTAAAACTAAGATAAAATATAAACTGCTGTAAATACTCAGCATGTCTTTTGTGAAGAAATTGCCAGAGTTAATGCTTCAGGTTGATGTCACTGCCTATATCCAGCACTCACTAACACAAGAGATTCTGCATATGCTGGAAATCCAGAGTAATCAGGGTGTCTTAATGAAGGGTCTCAGCCTGAAACATTGCCTGTTTATTCCTCTCCAGAGGTGCTGCCTGACCTGCTGAGTCCCTCCAGTGTTTTGGGTGTGATACTCCAGCACTTACTGTTTATATTGCACAAATTTGCCCAATATATTTCCAATATTGAATTACACTAGCTCGGTGGCTGCAGAACATCTGGTGATGACCAGAATTTATAAAAGGTTACTGCACAAATGCAAGCCTTTCTTTAAATATCAAAAAAAACCTAGAGAATGGTATTGTATGAGCCAACTACTTTGGAAAATTTCATCCAAACTACAGCAGCTCAGTTATGAAAGAAAAGAGTTGAACAAATTACGTTTAGTCCCTTGATAAGTGGGCACTATTGTTATGTCTGAACATTTCCAAAGGAGGGTATAACATCAAAAAGTAGTTGCAACCTGCATTTCTATGATAATCACAACAGATTCTGCAGATGCTGGAAATCTTGAGTAATGCATACAAAATGCTGGAGGAATTCAGCTGATGAAGAGTCTTGACTCAAAACGTCAGCTGTTCATTCCCCTCCATATTTTCTGCCTGACTTACTGAGCTCCCCCAGAATTTTGTGTGTGTTGCTTTATATGTTAGTCCTTAGATGTAGTGAAACCATGTAGGGTGCAATGCAGGAGGTTTTCTAGACACTGTTTCGCGTTAACTGATTCTGAAGCAAATGACCAAAAGCATGTTTAAAGAGTTATATTTTCATGGTACCTCTTTGAGAGGTGGAGAAGCAGAGAAACTGAGGAAGAGAATTCCTGAGTTTAGAATCTCAGTGGCTGAAGGCCAGGCTACAAATAGAGTTATTGAAGGAATCCAGTCAGGAATACTCAGAGAATTATAGGGCTGGACAACATTATGAATGTAGAGAGGGTTGAGGTACAGAAGGGTTTCTCTACAAGAGGATGAGGATTTGGTATTGGTATATGATTATCACATGTACCAAGAAAAACTGTTTTGTAAGCCACCCATATAGATTCTTTCAAAACATTAGTACTTTGAGGTAGCACAAGGGAAAAACAACAATGGAAAGAAGAACATTGTGTTACGGTTGCAGTTACAGAGAAAGTGCACTCCACATAGACAAGATGCAAGGGCCATGATGAAGTAGATTGTGAGGTCAAGGGGATTTTGAAATGGGCCATTGATGAATGGAAGTGTCACAGAGAGATACAGCAGGGAAACAGGTCTTTCAGCCCACGGAGTCCACACTGTTCATCAACCACCCATTCACATAAATCCTACATTATTCTCATTTTTTATTCTCCCCACATACTCATCAATGACTCTTAGATTCATCCATTCATCTACACACCAGGGACAATGTACAATGGGCAATTAGCCTAACTGCACACCTTTGAGATAAGGAGGGAAAGCACAGCATCTGGGAGAAACCAGGGAGAACATACAACATAGCATCTAAGGTCACGCATTGAACCGGGGTTAAGATTTTCCAGTTAGCACATCAGTAATGGATGAAAAAGATTGGTGAATGTTAGGGCTTGTCAGAAGAACAAGCTGAGGACATAATCTTACTCTCGATTACTTTTGCTTCCAGTGATGCAGTTGTGTACAATTCAATCCTTGCTGGGCATAGATTCCCAATATGACGCCAGAATGCATATTAAAATAGCAGCACCAGCAATGATCTGCCTTCTGCTTTGAATACACATTAAAATAGCCCAACCTTTGTGACTGCTGTCTGTGCTTTATCAGCATATTCTCCACTAATGATACCTTGGTCACAGCCACACATCGATACTGTGGGGGAGCTCCATATACCAGATAACCTTCAATGGATATTAATCTTCACAAACTAAAGCATTCCGTTCATGCATCAGTCATGCCGCTTTATTTGTTAATGGCTTTCAAAATGCCGGAAGGATCTGTGATTGTTACATGGATGCTGACTTCAGAAAGTATCTGTGGGCACTGACACATTCTGAAATTCTATCCAGCTCATTCTGGGAATCTGTCCTGCAGGGATTGATATATTTTAGAACTTGTCCTTTAAGGTTCAAGGGATTGGGGTTTATGTTGGCTTGTTGTATCTCCACCCCAACCTCTGCCCTTTATCCAAATTACCATTTGCTTGAGGGGACCTGTACTGCAACAGACTGCCCATCAAAACCAGATGGCTCTAACCAGACTCAGGGATCGGACTAAGAGGTAGAGAGTTGGTACATCCCAGCTTAGAGGTGGGAACGTTTTCTTTGTTACCTTCTTGTCGTGTTATGAAGCAGCTTGGAGCATGTTTTACCTTGGTGGATCTCACATACCACTGAGAGAGGATATTGCAGATTGAGCCCCACTGCAATAGCTTCAGCAGAAATTTGAAGTTGTACCATCTCATTGTTGGCTGTGTGTCATCTTTCAAATGAGACATTAAATAAAGGCATTTGACATTGAAGCTGTCCATCAGAACCTGACTCCAGACCAATATTTATCAACAAATTATACTGCTAGCTTACCCAGTTTACTGTGCTGGACATGTTGGCAAAGCAACAGCCTTCATCTTCCAGCTCACCGCATTGTCATCGCTGCAGAACCAAAACCAGCAGATTATTCCACCTCCCACCAGGCAGGCAAGCGAGGTCCAATGCACACCAGAGTATCTTATCAGCCTGCACTTTCTCGGAGTTAACCCTGTGGAAGTTGGATGCTGTACTTCTTGCATCAAGAAGTCCACAATGAGCTGAGAAACACTTTTGTATATCCTCACTTTCAATTAGAAGAAAACATTACAAAGTAAATCTCCAATAATCAGCTATCCCATCATTCAGAAATTGCAATGGTTCAGGATTGGGTTCACTGGATGCTATTTCTTTAGCTCCGTTTGATACACCAAAGCCCCAGTTTCCATGCACCCTTTAAAATCCCCAGAGCTCTGCTTCCCCGGTCACTTTAAACTCTCTGGTTTCATTAGGAAAATTGATTGTGCTACTGCATAATTTATAACTAAAGTGACTAAAATTGTGTTGGAGAACTAATTGGAATAACAACCAGCAGTCCAGAAAATTGAGACAAAGAGACCACAGAAAATCTGCCAGTAGGATATCACTGAGCAAGCCAGATTAACAAGAGTTTTGCTGTGTAAACGGTTTATTACTTATTATTGTTTGTCTGTTGCTGCTTCTGCCACATGATGGCAGCAATCAGAAAGGAATTGTCACTCTTTCAGGAGTGTAGATACAGGGACATTTATTCTCACTTTCAGACCATGCTCATATGCTTTTTAATCCTTGCCAGTGAATTGGGTGCTGGTCAGGCTGCACCTAGAATATTGTGCATTTCTGGACGTTCACCTATAAAAGGATATATTTACATTGGATCAAAACACAAAATCATTGGAGGAACTCAGCAAGTCGGACATCATCCATGGAGAGAAATGAACAAGTCGACATTTTGGGTCAAGACCTTTTTAGCAGTTCAGATGAAGCTCTCAACCCAAAACCTCATCTGTCCATATCACTCCATAGATGCTGCCTGGCCCGCTAAGATCATCCGGTGCCTTTGTGTGCTGCACAGATTCCAGCATCTGTAATGCCTTGTGTCTCCATACTAACAATGAGTTCTGGGCGTGCTATGTTGGTGCTGAAAGCATGGTGACAGGAGGAGGCTGCCCAGCACAATTCTAGATTATTTGATTTGTGGAAAATGATGAATTTCACTCTACATTTTGATGTATACATGACAAATAAAGCTAATGTTTAAAAAAAAGTCCACCAGGCTAATTCCTGGGATGAGAGACTGTTCTTTCAAGTGAGGCTAGGTAGATTGGGTCTACATTCCTTGCAGTTTAGAAGAATGAATTGTGACCTTATTTAAACATAAAACATCCCAAAAGGGCTTGGCAGGGTAGATGTTGAGATGTTTCCATTAATAAAAGAGTCAAGAACATGAGGAACATAGGTACAAAATAAGGGGCAGGTCAATTAAAACTGAGCTGCTTAGAAATTTCTGCTCTCAGAGGATACTGAAACTCTGAAATTTCTGCCCCAGAGGGGGATAGAGGGCAGATCATTAGATATATTTAAGGTAAAGTTAGATAAATATTTGAAAGGTTGGGGAAGTGAGAGTTATGGGGAACTGGGAGAGAAGAAGAGTTGAGGCCAGTGTGTGATGGATACTCACTTTCCAGGACCCAAGAGTCTTATTGCCAACCTCAGCTTTCTAGCATAGCGCCATGATCTTTACAAAGGGCCATAGATCTTTGTACCAAAGTTAAACTTCTAACCAATATTCCTTGTTCAGCTTCTTCTTGCAAACAAGTCAAGGGTGAGGGCTTGTAGATGCATATTTAATCAACATAAAACAATGGGGTTATGTTAATTGGCCTACATCAAACTAGACGACACTGGCGAAGTTATTTGCATCATGTGATAGAAATCAAGGAAAGTTTGCAGACCAGACTGATGTTGTCAGTTAGCACATCAAACATAGTCACAGGTATGATCAATCAATAGTTGGGATATTTGTGTACTCAGAGAGTCAGCCCTCACATTTTGGGTGTCTGGGATCTTTGTCCCCCAAAAGCTTTTAGACCAACTGTATGAGTTATTTTTTCCCAATGAATCTAAAAACATTACATGCAAATAACATCAACTAGTAGCAAAACAGTAAAAATATTAGAAAGCATTGTGAGTTGTTAGGAATGGCAAAGAGAATGACAGAAACATAGGGTGACAGAACAAACAACTAGAGTTCCTTCCTCAACCTTAGATTTCTGCGACAGATGACTCATTCATTTGCAACTCGTTGGTATGTTTGTAAGTATTGTATCTGTGTTCAGAAATCCTTTGTGGTTCATAAATCTTTTGGAATTAAGAAATCTTTAATAAATCAGAAATATTCTGTGAGTTTTAAATGTGTGTCTGAATCTAAACGTGGATCATTAAAAATAAAATCAAATAACAAAGTATCTCCAATTTGGTAAGGGAGCAGGGTGATCCACTACTCAAATAAGGAAGTCAACTAGTCTTTGAAGAGTAGATTGATATAGTATAACCTCTCTATAGTGAGGGTACCCAGAGACATATACATTATTGAATAGTGCTTAAAATCTCTGTTTGAGTTTAATGCTTTGCAGACAATGGCCCCAATACCATCAAAGGTGTAGATAGTCATTATCATACAGAATGGTGAAGCAAGCTTGTGGGAACTGATGTCCTACTCCTGCTTTCATTTTCTCGTATTCTTGTAAACTGGATCCACTGGATTGAAACTGCAAGAGGAACTGTATTAATCTGATAAGGTAGAAGTGCTGTCTCATCTTACTGAACAGCTCTGCAGTCTGGGGAAGTCAGCAATATACATGTAACATTAATTGGCCTGCTTATGTACAAAGTTATTCCATCTGCCAAAATAACAGCAGCAATTTGCCAAGGGATTTCATAGCAGCATAATGGGACACTGGGGATAAAACCATAATACATAGGGACAGAATTAGGCCTTCGGCCCATTGAGTCTGCTCTATCATTTTATTATGGCTGATTTTTATCCCTCTCAACCTGATTCTCCTGCCTTCTCCCTGTGTTTTGACACTCTTACTAATCAAGAAACTATCAACTTCTTGTGTAGAAAAGAATTGCACAGATTCACCACCCTTTAATTAAAGAAATTTCCACCACATCTCTGTTCTAAAGGGATGTCCTTGTCTTTTGAGACTGTGTCCTCTGGTCCTAAACTCCCTCAATATTGGAAAATCCTCTCAATGTCCACTCTATTGAGTCCTTTCAACATTCTGTAGGTTTCAATGAGATACCCACCTCATTCTTCTGAACTCCCACGAGTGCAGGCCCAGAGTCATCAAATGCTCATCGTAGATTAACCCTATCATTTCAGGGATCATTCTCATATACCTCCTCTGGAACTTCCCCGATGCAACATTCAGCAGGTCAGAGAGCAGCTGTGAATGAAAATCCAAGAATAGATGGATTTTTGATGATAGTCATGTATGGGGTAGGCTGAAGGGCCTGTTCCTGATGACAAGGTAATACTTTAGTTTGATGACCTGTCATCAGTATGCCAACCCTGGAAAATATTAGGATGGGTGACAATGAGCTGACATAAAGAGGAGCTGGAATTTTAAGGAGGATCTATGGAGTTGTATTGGAGAGCTTCAGGAACACATGGGATTTTTTTTTTGGCATTTAGCTAATCCATCAAAACATGCAAGAAAAAAATTCTCTCTGACATTTGTGGTCTTTTTGTTGTTGAAAAATTGACCTGCAAATCAGAATTTACTCAAAAGCAGGTTTATGGCTGTACTTTCGCCAGCAGCTGCTCGAGATCCAGGTGTTGCTTCAGAGAGAGCTTAATCACAAAGTGCCTATGTTCACCAGTACTCTTGTACCAATAACAAGAGCATGGGAGGCTTCCATGCAGATGCTTTCTAGGTACGGCCAATCCTGCCCTCCCTATCACACAACTGGAAGAAAGCAACCAATACCCATGGAGAGACAGGCACTTCAGTCCGGCGAATACACATTAACATCAACCCCTCTACAATGTACAGATAGCGGTGCACTTGTAAACCGGTGTGTGTGGTAAGCTATGGACCCGCAAATTGTCAACACTTGCCTTGCCTGCTATTTTAACTGGGATAATAGGTGGATTTCCAACTGACGATCATTGTCTGATGAACATCCGGTGGTCAACCAGTTGATAGGATGGGAGATATATTCGTTCAGCAGATCAAAAAGCGAACATGTGCATGCTTGTGCTTATGTGAGGTGTGTCCCCGTGTGGGAGGTGGGGAGGGGGTTGCAAAAACCTTTTCTGTCATCAGCATTGACAAAAGGTGAGTTCAGCAGAAGGTTAGGCTTTATCTGAACAACAGTGTCTCTTGGGCTTACATTATTCATTGTTGTCTTCTAGTCAGCAGCCAATACCAACACAAATTACTCAAGCTTTTTAGTTATAATGGTACAATTACATCCCAAAGCATGACCTCAGTGAAAAGAACATCAGGCCTTGAGGTCAGCCACCTGTTCTACGCAATTGTGCGCTGACATACAGATTGTTGTCATTTGAGTTAAGGGATTTGTAGGGTTTATGCACAGAAAAGATACCTGGGAATGAGTTGCAGACTGGATTCTAATTGAGGAATTCAGGGAGATTATGCTTAGAATATTAAATAGATGGGAAAGGGGTATAAGTAGGTAAATTGAAGAATTCAGTGAATTTATATACAGATTATTAGATACATGAGAATGATTTACAGACTAAATCTAATGAGGAATTCAATGAATTTATGTGTTTTATAATAGATACCCGGGAATGAGCTACAGGTTGGAATCTTTTAGAGGTGTGAACATTGATACCACATTTGGAAGAGGGGTCAATCAGTCAGACTTAACAATGTACGGTGAACAGAGTAGTTTAAGCAGCATCCAGCAACACTGTAATCTCTGTCTCAGTGGCTGATGCCCAAACATCCTTCAAGTGGGTGAATTCTTGCTAGGCATCAGGCGGTGTACCTGGCTGGGTATTGAAAACATGTGCTGACTAACCGGCTGGAGTATTCAAGGATGTTTTCAACCTCCTGCCGCTGCAGTCTCAAGTTCCCACCTGCTTCAAAAGGACCACAAGCGTACCAATTCCCAAGAAGAGCAGGGTGAACTGCCTCAATGACTATCATCCGGTATCACTCATATTTACCGTAATGAAGTGCTTTAAGAGGCTGATTATTGCTAATATTAACTCCTACCTGAGCAAGAACCTGGGCCTTCCGCAGTTTGTCTACTGCCACAACAGATGTAGTCTCACTGGCTCTCCCCTCTTCTTTGGAGCACCTGGACATGTGTCAGGCTATTCACATAGAAAGCTGAAGGAACACAGTATCTACGGAAAAGAGTAAACGGTTGACTTTTCAGGCTGAGACCCTTCTTCAGGACTCAGGCTGCTGTTATTTGGGAGCAGCTCAATGGTCAACACCATCATTCTCATGGTGCTAATTACCAAGCTTCAAAACTGGGCCTCTGGTACTTCTCTCTGCAACTGGATCCTCAACTTCCTTGTGAGAAGACCACCATCAGTGCAGATCAGAAATGACATCTCCTTCTCACTATCAACACAGGCACACTTCAAAGATGGGTGCTTAGCCCACTGCCCTACTTCTCTCTCTCTACATTCAAGACTGTGTGGCTAAGCACAGCTCAAAGACAATCTATATATTTACTAACGACAGCACTGGTAATGGTGGAACCTCAGATCACAATGAGGAGACAAGATCACTCTTCAACAAGATGTTGGCACACCCAATTGGAGCGGCCACTCGGCTCCAATTAATGGTGTCACTGTTTGTCCTTTACACCCTTCTTATGATTGCAAGACACTGTTGGATATTAAGAACACCAAGTGCTGTAAGTCTACCTCACTTGCGAGTGGCTGGATAACAGAGGACCTGCACAGCATAGCACTACTGCATACTGAGTCGTCGCCTGCTACAGCCACCTGGAAGAAGGAATTGGACGGACTGCACAAGGAAACAGAGCATAGCAAGCGAGCTGGTATTTGTGTGAGACCAAAGGTGAAACCCTGCAGAGTCCCATCAATTCTGCTTTCAAAACTTCTGATTATTAGAAAATAAACCAGATTACCCGAGTCTGTGACTGAAACAGCGTGAGACAAAGGATTGCTGTGCATTCATCCTGATGGAAATGCAGATCCAAGATTCCACACCTGAGGTGGGCATCCATCTAGAGGGTTTTTATCTCTTTTTGGGCCAATAGAAATCCTGTGACCTCTGGAAAGACCTGTGGAGGAGATCTGTGTACCTACGTTAACAGGAACTGGTGTGTGAATGCTTTGGTAGTGACCCCACACCTCCATACACCTCTGGTAGAATTTTTAACAGTGAAGTGCAGGCTCTTCTATTTACTGAGGGAGTTCACTGCCATTATGATTGTGGCTGTGTATATCTTCCCTTGTGCTAATGCTGGGGAAGTGCTACGTGAGCTGTACAGTGCCATCAGTGACACCTAAGCCATACACGCCGACAGGTTCTCTGTTGTTGCTGATGACTTCACCATGCTAACTTAAAAACAGTCCTGCCTAAATTCTATCAGCATGTTGCTTTTGCTACCAGAGGTGAGAACAATTTCGACCTAACATCTGTGAAGCTTACAAACACTCACCTGTTACGGTATTTCCTCCATACAGTCCACTGACTAAAGAATCGAACCAGTTCAAAGGGAGATGAAAAGCTGACCAGAATGAGCAACTCATTGAACAGGACTGTTTTGAAAACGTGGACTGGAACATGCTTAGAGAGGTGGCTATTTACAACCATCACATTAACATTGAAGAACATGCAGGATCTTTGGCTATGTGGAGAAGTGCATTCAGGACATTGCTGTCATTAAACACATCTCTGTGAGGGCGGTCAGAAGCCGTGGTGGACAGCAGAGGTCCAGGCGCTGCTGAGAGCTTGGGATGCTGCCTTCAGATCAGGAAATAATACACCCGTTAAGTCAGCAAAAGCTACGCTTTCCCTCGCCACCAGTAAGGCAAAACAGGATTATTCACAGAGAATCTACAGCCATTTCTGTGACAACCTCAACCCAGGTTTAGGGTCAACCCTAAAGGAGCATGTGGCAGGGCATTCAGATTATAATAGTCTACAAGCCTTCACTGCGTGTCACTGAGTCTCTTTCTGATAGGCTGAATGCCTTTTACATACGGTTTGATGCACAGAGCGTTGTGCCAGCAAAGAAGTTCCTTCCTCTCCTGAGGGGCAGGCACTCTGCTTGGCTGTAGCTGACATTAGGAAGACCCGAGCCACGTAAAGTTGCGGAGCTTGCTAACATGCCTGGTTGGGTGCTGAGAGACTGTGCAGCCCAGTTAGCAGAGGCTCCAACAGATACCTTCAATATCTTTCTGGAACAATCCCCGCAGACTTCAAGGAGACAGTAACCTGCCTTAACGACTAGTGTCCAGTGCCACTGACCTCAACAATAATGAAATGCTTTGACCAGCTGGCTAGGTCCACATTAAATCCCATATACCTGCTATATTAGACCCTTCTCAGTTTGCTTATGACTCAAACAGTCCACTGAAGATGCCATAGCCTCTGCACTCCAGTCCATCCTGTCCCACTTGGAAAATGGCCCCTCATACGCCAGGATGTTGTTTAGTGACTTCAGCTCAGCATTTAATGTGATCATCACTCAAAAGCTGGTGGGTAAACTGTCCTCATTAGGTCTCAGCACCTCTCTCTGTAACTGGATCTTGGACTTCTTGACAGAAAGGCCATTGACAGTCCATGTTGACAGCAACATCTCTAGCTCCATCACGCTGAGCACCGCTGACAAACTGAATTATCTAGCTTGCTGATGACACAACAGTAGTTGGCCTCATCAACAATGACAACAAGATGGTGTATAGAGAGGAGACAGAGCGGCTTGTAGAATGGTGTGAGCACAATAACTTGGTTCTCAATGTGGACAAGACCAAAGTAATGATTGTGGACTTTAGGAAGGTACAGGCTGACTACTCCTCGCTGCACATAAATGGCTCTTCTGTGGAGGGAGTTAGAGCAGCAAATTCTGGGAGTGTACATAGGGACAAACTCACCTGCTACCTCAACACCACCCCTTTAGTCAAGAAAGCACAGTAGCATCTCCACTTCCTGAGGAGACTGAGCCAATCAAGGCTTCCCCCACCCTCCACCACACCATTCTAACCAATTTTTACAGGGGCACTACGAAGAGTTTCTTGACACCGTCTGGCATGGGAATTGCAAAGCATCTGACCTACAAAGGATTGCAAGGACTGATGAGAGGATCGTCGGGGTCTCTGTTCTATTCATCCAAGATACTTATCGGGAATGCTGCATACACAGAGCCCTTAGCATTGTCGAAGATCCTTCCCATCCATCCCACGATCGCATTGACACCCTTCCATCAGGCAGGAGGTACTGTAGCAAGAGGTCAAAGACCGTTGGAATGAAGAACGGCTTCTTCCCCGAGGCTGTGAGACTTCTGAACTCCCTGCCATGATCCAGGTCTCGTTCCTTATGAAATGCCAGTAGTGTTATACTGTTTACCTTGGAGCCTGTATCACAAATGCACTTTATGCTAAATGTCAATCTTCTGATATATATTTTATTATTTATTAAATTTATTTATGGTAATATTACTTTATGTATTGTGTGTGAGTGATATATATTGTGTTTTGAACCTTGGTCCAGAGGAACATTGTTTTGTTTGATGGTATATGCGTGTACAGTTGAATGGCAACAAACTTGAACTTGAACTTGAACTTGAAAGAGGCTATCAGGAGTGAAGTTGGTTGGTTGAGTGGTGTCAAAATAACAACCACAACTTCACAATCAGCATCAGCAAAACTAAGGAAATGAGTGTGGACTTCAGGAAGGGGAAGTTGGATAAACAGACACTAGTCCTCATTGAGGGTCAGTAGTAGAATGGGTGAGCACCCTCAAGTTCCTGGGCACCAACACTGCAGAAGATCTATCTTGGGCCCAGCACATTGATACAATAACAGAGAAGCCAATCCAGCAGCTCTACTTCGTTAGCAGTTTAAGAATATTTGGTATGTAACCTAGAATTCTTACAAATTTCAATAGATGTACAGTGGAGAGCATTCTTACCGGTTGCATCGTAGCCTGGTATGAAGCCTCTGATGTACATGACCACCAGAGCCTGCAGAAGATTGTAGACTCAGTCAGCTCCATCATGGACACAAACATTCCTTACCATCAGGACATCTTGAAGAAGCAGAACCTCACCAAGGCAATACAGTATCTATCATTAAAAACCCTAGTAACTTGGGACAGGCCTTCTTCTTTTTACTACCATTGAGGAGGAGGCACAGGGCCCCAAGGCCCACACTTAACAGTTTAGCAACAACCTCTTCCCCTCCACCACTGGATTTCCCAAACTGTCCATAATCCCGTGACACTACCACATTACTCTTTTTTTCGCACTATGTTTGCATTTATAGATTTTTATGCCTTTGCATTGTACTGCTGCTACAAAACAATAAATTTCACATCATGTGTCAGTGATAATAAATCTGATTCTGATTTGGATCTAAAATAATGGAGCTATAACTCTTGGAAGAGAAATGCTCAGCAGAATAAAATTGATCTTCTTTGTGGGATTCTAATCATCCCGTTAAAAGTAAAAAAAGACAGAAAAATAAAAAAGCTTATTCCCACATTGCGAACTGGAATCTAATTAGGATTGTCAGATAGTTAACATGTAAAATAATGGATCTCTGGGACTTAATTGAGAAGTTCATATTTAGGCCACCAGATGTTGATTCCACTACATCCTGATGCCTCACATCAAAAGTGCCCATTTTCTTTCATTTCTGAATGAACCAAAATGCATGCTCAAAGTACAAAGACTGTGAAAAGAGCAAGTTTGAACTGATATTTGGAGTTGTGTGAACTAAGCTGTGAATGCATTGAAAACATGCCTTCATGTTATCTGCTTACTTGCTTATTTGTCTGTCTATTTATCATCTTATCTACGCAATCACCTCTCCATTTGTGACTTCTCATAAGCCCACAGAGGAACAGCCACTGCACAAAAGAAGAAAAGGACCCATCAATTTGTACCCAGCAGGATTCAACTCATCACGATATGACAACGGCCATATGTTGGTTAAGGGGTAAGCTTTGGCCTGAGGTGAAACAAATGTACCATTGAAAAAGCAATGTGAATAACTAGACAGGGGAGTCAGACAAACATCTCATTTGTAAGAGACACCTCAGAATCAGAATCAGGTTTATTATCACCGGCATATGACATGAAATTTGTTAACTTAGCAGCAGCAGTTCAATGCAAAACATAATCCAGCAGAGAGAGAAATAAAATAATAAAAAAATAAAACAATAATAAATAAACATGTAAATCAATTACATATATTGAATAGATGATTAAAAAACGTGCAAAAACAGAAATACTGCATATTGAAAAAGTAAGGGAGTGTCCCAAAGTTTCAAGGTCCATTTAGGAATCGGATGGCAGAGGGGAAGAAGCTGTTCCTGAATCGTTGAGTGTGTGCCTTCAAGCTTCTGTATCTCCTGCCTGATGGTAACAGTGAGAAACCGCATCAAATTCCTTGTATGTGTCCTCATACTTGGCGATAGTAAAGGATTCTGATTCCGATTCTGAGAAAAGGGTATGCCCTGGGTGCTGGAGTCTTTAATAATGGACACTGCCTTTCTGAGACACTGCTCCCTAAAGATGTCCTGGGTTCTTTGTAGGCTAGTGCCCAAGATGGAGCTGACTAGATTTACAACCTTCTGAAGCTTAATTCGGTCCTGTGCAGTAGCCCCTCCATATCAGACAGTGATGCAGCCTGTCAGAATGCTCTCCACGGTACAACTAAAGAAGTTTTTGAGTGTATTTGTTGACACACCAAATCGCTTCAAACTCCTAATAAAGTATAGCTGCTGTCTTGCCTTCTTTATGACTACATCAATGTGTTGGAACCAAGTTAGATCCTCAGAGATCTCGACACCCAGGAACTTGAACTCTCTCCACTTCTGAACCCTCTGTGAGAATTGGTATGTGTTCCTTCGTCTTACCCTTCCCGAAGTCCACAATCAGCTCTTTTATCTTACTGATGTTGAGCGCCAGGTTGAGTGACTTTTATGCATTGCGGCATTCAGCCACCGCCGTTGTTGTGCCCAAATTTCTGTCGTTAAATTTTAACTCATGACATTCTACTACAGATCACTAGCACCCATTATTTCCATTGGAAGTGACTTTAACTAAATGAATGAAATATTCACCTTCAAGAATACTGTATAAGGTTGCAGAGAAACTAATGTTTTTCGCCTATCAACCATGATTATACTCGGATCCCCAGCATTGGGAAATGTTTCTCAGAAAGATTAAAAGCATCTTCCACATAGTCGCTATTGGGCTATGCTGCTGTTGATTGGTCCGTCGTCTTGTTTTTCCATTGCACTGCTATGGGCACCGAACATTGATGAAGTACAGTATTCCAATATTCCATTGCCAGCCAATATGGAATATATTGTCAGCAGTGGCTCGGTGTGGGACACTCTTGTGTCTGGGTCAGAGATCTAGCTTTGAGCTTTGTGCTCAGAGTAGTACAACTAGTAGAACCATTGCCACACAGCACTAGAAATTTGGGTTTGATCCTCACTTCTGATTCTGTGCGGAGTTTGCACATTCTCCTTGTGACTTCCTCCATGTGCTCCTGTTTCCTCCCACACCCAAAACGCATGCATGTTTGTAGTTTAATTGGTCACTGTAAATTGCGCAAATGGCAAATGGTAGAATCTGGGGAGTTGATGAGAATGTGGGAAGAACAAAAAGTGGGATTAGAGTAAATAGGTGGCTGATAACATGGACTAGGTGGGCAATAGGGCCGGTTTACACGCTGCATCTCTCCCTGACTATGATTTCCCCAAGCTGGACATCCTGCTCATCACACTTCAGGACATGCTGGGTAATGTTGCACACTTTATGAATCATGTGGTTTTGCACATATTGCACAAAGTATGTAAAAGTTCTCCAGTATAACACATAGAAAACATTGCACAAGACTAACTGATTACCCACTACCCCATTTTGAAGGAAATCTCTTCCCAAGGTATTGACTAATATTTATCCCTTGACCAATGCCCAATAAACAAGCCGTCCCCCACTTTTCCTATGCTACATCCATGACTGCATTGGTACTGCTTCCTGCACCCATGCGGAACTTGTCGACTTCATCCACTTTGCCTCCAACTTCCACCCTGTCCTCAAATTTACCTGGACCATTTCCGACACCTCCCTCCCTTCTCTCAATCTCTCTGTCTCTATCTCTGAAGACAGCTTATCTATTGATGTCTATTATAAACCCACTGATTCTCACAGCTACCTGGACTATACCTCTTCCCACATTGTTGCTTGTAAAAATGCCGTTCCTTCTCTCAATTCCTCTGTCTCCGCTGCATCTGCTCTCAGGATGAGGCTTTTCATTCCAGAACAAAGGAGATGTCCTCCTTCTTCAAAGAAAGGGGCTTCCCTTCCTCTACCATCAAAGCTGCCCTCAACTCCCCTCTTTTATTTCATACACATTTGCACTCACCCCATCTCCTGCCACCCTACCAGGGATAGGGTTCCTTTTGTCCTCACCTACCACCCCACCAGCCTCCACGTCCAGAATATAATTCTCTGCAACTTCCGCCATCTCCAATGGGATCCCACCACCAAGCACTTCTTCTCTCAACACCCACCCCCCATAACTTTCTGCTTTTTGCAGGGATCGATCGCTCCCTACATGACTCCCTTGTCCATTCGTCCCACCCCACTGATTTCCCTCCTGGCAACTATTCTTGCAAGTGGAACAAGTGCCGCACCTGCCCCTACACCTCCTCCCTCACTACCATTAAGACCCCAAACTGTCCTTCCAGGTGAGGCAACACTTCACCTGTGAGTCTAGTGCTCCTGGCGTGGCCTCCTGTATATCGATGAGACCTGACATTGACCTCCTCTACTGTCATGATGAGGCCATACACAGGTTGGAGGAACAACACCTTAAATTCCATCTGGGTAGCCTCCAACCTGATGGCATGACATCGATTTCTCGAACTTCTGGTAATGACACCCCCAACCCCCTTCACCATTCCCCTTCCTCTTTTCCCTCTCTCACCGTTTCTCCTTGTCTCCTTCTGGTGCTTCCCCCCCTTTTCTTTCTTCCATGGCTTTCTGCCCTCTCCAACTAGATTCCTCCTTCTCCAGCCCTGTACCTCTTTCACCGATCAACTTCCCAGCTCTTTACTTCACCCCTGCCCCTCCCGATTTCACCTATCACCTTGTGTTTCTCCCTCCTTCAACCCCCCCCCCCCCCCCGCCACCTTTTAATTCTACTCCTCACCTTTTTTTCTCCTGTCCTGCTGAAGGGTCTCGGCCTGAAACGTCGACCATACCCTTTTCCATAGATGCTGCCTGGCCTGCTGAGTTCCTCCAGCATTTTGTGTGTGTTGCTTGGACTTCCAGCATCTGCAGATTTTCTCTTGTTTGTGATCCCGACAGGAGCATTCTATGCGTAGTTTTAGTTTTAGTTCTTTACATGACATCATAAGCTGCACTTCTAAAGTACTTCATTGTGTGGACAGTGGTGAAAAGCTTTGCATTAATGCAAAAGTTCTATCCTTTTTCTATCAATCGATAGGTTCTGTTTCCTGCGAAACTCCACACCCAGCTTTCCAATGGGTTCACTTTGGTACTATAGTTTGACAGTTGCACTATCTGTTGGAGCAATCAGTTACTGAAGAGAAAAGTCGGGCCTTTCAAAGCACAATGGACTTTGGGGGGGGGGGTGTAGCGGGTTGGGAGTCTCAATCCTTCATTTTGAACTGAATTCTGCACTGTTTCCATCAGCAAGCCGGCGGAATCAGTCTTCACCCACACACTGCAGGCCAGGGATGAGACTTCTCTCCCAGATGTTGGGCCACAGAATTTTAAGCCCCACCAGTTTATCTTATGCTTCAGCACAAAAACATACTTCTTACTATTGTAAGATCCAGAAAGTTCCCATTTATATCTTGTTTAGACCAATGCCCAGTGTTTAAGAGTCTGGAGGCTGAAGGCCAAAGAAGGCCTGTCCTAGGGTTGGAGGACAGCTGAATGTGTGCATTGTGGGTGGGAGGGAAGAACGGGGTTTACTCTGCTGTTGTAGTTTTGTTGCTGATGTTGTTGCTGTTGTTGATGTTGTTGTTCTGCGAACATGGTGGGCACATTATGTTTGCACCAGAACATGAGGCGACACTTGCGGGCTGCCCCGACACATCATTAGGTTATGTTGGCTGTTAGTGCAAACGATGCCTTGCACTGTATGCTTCCGTGTACATGTGAAGATAAATAAATCTAAATCTGAGCAACAATCAAACAACAGCAAGCTAATGTTTGGTTGAATGATACTGAAACAATGGCCACATTTCCTACATAAGGCCGCTAGTAGTTAGTAGATACGTGACCCATTCCGAGGCCTCATCCAACATAGCTCTTTGCTTTCATATCAGTTTAATGTTACATCAACATATTCATAAATTCGTGATGGAATAAATCAAAAAAAGGCAAGAAAAAAAATCAAAGGGTTACTTACCATGTGAGAGAATGCTCTCTGACTTCAAACAGAAAGGGTGCCCTTTGTTTGAAATGGATTTTCAAATCACAAGCTTTCCATCTGTCTGTCGGAAACTTTAACCCTGCTTGTTTCTCTCTCCACAAATACTGTCTGACCAGCAGATAGTTTCCAGGATATTTTGCCATTATTTTAGATTTCAACATCGACTGTTCATTTCCATGGATACTGCCTGACCAGCTGAGTTACTCCAGCACTTTCTGTGTTCTGCTTTGGATTTCCACCATCTGCAGAATTTCTTGTGTTAAGATTTAAACCTTGCTTCTCTGTCCGTGAGAGTTAAATAAGGATTGCTATCATAGGGCCTCTAGGTAATGCCTAAGAAGGTTGGCGTCATTCAATGTCTGTAGTGAGATGCTGAAGATGTTCTATAGGTCAGTTGTGGAGAGCGCCCTCTTCTTTGTGGTGGCGTGTTGGGGAGGAAGCATTAAGAAGAGGGACGCCTCACGTCTTAATAAGCTGGTAAGGAAGGCGGGCTCTGTCGTGGGCAAAGTACTGGAGAGTTTAACATCGGTAGCTGAGCGAAGGGCGCTGAGTAGGCTACGGTCAATTATGGATAACTCTGAACATCCTCTACATAGCACCATCCAGAGACAGAGAAGCAGTTTCAGCGACAGGTTACTATCGATGCAATGCTCCTCAGACAGGATGAAGAGGTCAATACTCCCCAATGCCATTAGGCTTTACAATTCTACCGCCAGGACTTAAGAACTTTTTAAAAGCTATTATTAATGCTTTTTGAGATAGTGATTTAGATGTATATCATATTTTTTACTGAGTTAAGTATTGTATGTAATTAGTTTTGCTACAACAAGTGTATGGGACATTGGAAAAAAGTTGAATTTCCCCATGGGGATGAATAGATAGATAGATAGATAGATAGATAGATACTTTATTCATCCCCATGGGGAAATTCAACTTTTTTCCAATGTCCCATACACTTGTTGTAGCAAAACTAATTACATACAATAAAGTATCTATCTATCTATCTATATTGAACCCTAGTTCTTCTGCAATCTAGAATATAGTTTTAGGTTCAATCTAGGGTTGCCAGCTTCAGCTGTGCGTAATCCTGAAGGTTTTATCATTTTATTCATTCATTAATAGGCACAGTGGCACAACTAGTAGATCTGCTGCCTTGGAACTCTGGCAACAAGGGTTTAATCCCGACTTCTGGTGCTGTCTATGTGGAGTTTGCACATTCTTGCTGTGACTGGGTGAGGTTCCTCCAGATTCTCCTATTTCCTCCCTCATCCTGAAGAAATTAAGTTTGTAATTTATTTGGATGCTGTAAATTCTCTCTAGTGCACAAGTGAATGGTGGAATTGATGTGTTGTGCACGATTAGGAGAAATGGTATAGGGTCAGTCTAAAAGTATGGTTGACTGTTGGCTTGCTTTTGTCAGTGTGATATGACCTTAGGCCTTTAAATCTCAGGGAAATCTATAAATGTGGCCTAACAGCAAGGGATATAGTCTTCCCTACACTAATTAAGAAGCATCTGGACAAGCAACAGAATTGCAAAGGCACAGAAAGTTATTGATCTATTACGGATAAAGGGGATTAGCACAGATGGGTCCAAAGGTTGGCATGGTTGTGGTAGACCATTGGATCTTTTCTGGGCTATATGACTGACTCTTCCCTCTTCTTTTTCAGTCCTGATAAAGGGTCTCAAGCCAAAACATCGACTGCTTATTCTCCTCTATAGATGCTTCCTGACCTGTTGAGTTCCTCCAGCATTTTTTGTGTGTTGCTCTGCATTTCCAGAACCTGCAAACTGATTTTATGATTACAAGGAGAAGAATTGACAGCTTTGTGGCCAAGTTTGTGTCGAAGACAGGTAGAGTGGCAGGTAGTGTTGAGGAAGCAGAGTGCTTGCAGAAAGACGTAGACAGACTTGGAGAATAGCCAAAGCAGTGGCAGATGGAATACAGTGTAAGAAAGTGTATGGCCATACGCTTTGATAGAAGAAATAAAAGCATGCACTATTTTCTAAATTGGGAGAAAATTCAAAAATCAGAGATGCAAAGGGATTTGGGAGTCTTCGTGCAGGATTCCCAAAAGGTTAACTTACAGGTTGAGTAGGTGTTAAGCGAGGCAAGTGCAATGTCAGCATTCATTTTGAGAGGACTAGAATACAAAAGCAAGGATGTAATGCTGAGCCTTTATAAGGCATTGGTCAGACCACATTTGGAGCATTGTGAGCAGTTTTGGGCCCCTATCTAAGAAAAGATGTGCTGGCATTGGAGAAGATTCAAAGGAGGTCACAAGAGTGATCCCAGGAATGAAAGGGTTATGATGTGAAGAGCGTTTGATGGCTCTGGGACTCTACTTGCTGGAGGTTAGAAGAATGAGGGGGAATCTCATTGAAACCTATTGAATAATTAAAGGTCTAGCTAGAGTGGGTATGGAGAGGATGGTTCCTTTAGTGAGGGAGTCTAGGACCAGAGGGTACAGCCTCAGAATAGAGGAACATTCATTTAGAACAGAGATGAGGAAAAATTTCTTTAGCTGGAGGGTGGTGAATCGTTGGAACTCACAGCCACAGACAGCTTTGCTGGCCAAGTCACTGGGTGTATTTAAGGTGGAGGTTGATAGGTTCTTGATTAATCAGCATCTCAAAGATTACAGGGAGAAGGCAAGAGAATGGGGGTCGAGAGGGTTAACAAATCAGCCATGATGGAATGGCGGAGCTGACTTGATGAGCCAAATGGCTGAATTCTGCTCCTATGTCTTATGGTCTAAGAATGCATCTCTTGCTGTCTTGTCATATTTGTAGGTTTCCCGAAGAATCAGGGACTAATAAAATGATGAAGTGCTCAGGATTATATCCAATTAAAATTGGTAGCACTAGGTGAACATAAAACTTCTTCCAATATTGCAAGGACAGAGTTTGGTAGAGCTTCCTCTCTAACAAGTTTAAGAGTTAAGGATGCCTTTCACTTGTACAGGCGGAGTGGCTGAAACATGGATGAGTGGCTGGAGATCTGTCTACTGGGGGCAACAGGTGAAATGACTGAGAAAAACTTTCAATATGTTGTTCCTCACCCAGTTGGTGGTAAGAAAGTGACACCCAGCGGCCTCAGAATGGGCTCGCCTAACCCAAAAACATCTTTGTGCAGAGTAAGCTTTAGCTTTCATCTTGCTCATACTGTTTCTCGTTGTGTTAGAGGTCTAGTGAGAATTTTATCATTCAGAAGGACCTCCAATATTACAGCAGGACCTCCAACGTGACCAAGAGTGAGAAGAGCAAAGGGGAGGGGATTTCTGGTTTTGATTTTGTTTCTAGCAAAAAAACAAAAATTTTAATTTTCAAGTTCATCTGAAAAATTCAATTCTTCTAATTGCAGAATCAGCCCCATCCAATTCAATGGGTTTGTTCCAACTGACTCCCAGAAGATTTGAAAGCAATTTCTGATCCCTTGAAATAGCTACACTGTTTGGTTTCCTGTGCATAGCCCACACAAGACCACAAGCTTTTGTTCAATTGTGGGAAAAAGTAGTATTTGAAGATTGAGCCCTCAGACTTGGCACAAATCCACTGGGCTGTCCCCTTCATGGGTACTTGGACCTGTACAATACTCTGTAGATCCCTAACATTCATTGTGTATGTTCTAGCCTATTAGTCCTCCTAAATGCATTTAACAGCTCAAAATTGCTCTGTCAATACTTAACAACTCAAGATTGCCCTGTAGCCTAAATCTACCTTTCTCACTGTCAAGTAAACCACCATTTTCCATGTCATTTGTAAATCTACTAATCACACCTTCTACATTCAAATCTAATTTATTAATGTATATAACAAACAGTAAAGATCCTAGCAACAATCCCTATGGTACACAGGAGTTCATATCTTCAATGATAAAAGCAATAATTTCCCTCTACCTCCTCCTATCAAGCAAAAACTTCACTGGATTGCCCTAGATCCCATAGGCTCTATCCTTTTGGACCAGTCTTCCATGTAGGACCTCATGAAATGATTTACTGATGTCAATGCAGAGTACATCATGTACACTGCACTTATCCATACACTTGGTTACCTCTTCAAAAAAAATCAATCAAAATTGTTAGTTAGGATCTCGCTGTAACAAAGCCTCACTACTAATTTTTGAATATCCCCTGTCCTTCTAATTATAGATGAATCTTGGACCTTAGAATCGTTTTCAACCACCGATGTTAGACTCACTCACCTTTAATTATCTGGCTTTTCCCTGCAGATCTTCCATCACCTAACACCAGAGAAGATTTAGTTCAGAGTCTCAGCAGTCTCCTCCCTTGCTTCTCATTCCAGCATGGACAGACAAACCCCACCTTTATGCACATTAAAACATCTAATAACTCCTCCCTTCTTGTCCTTTCCGGGTTGTAAGCAAGGGGTGCATTAGCCACTTGCAGATTACCATCCTGGTCGAGGCAATGGAATTTGAGCCTGATATATCAGCACATACCACGCTTTCAAACAATTTTTTATAAAAAAAAGTCATTTGGGTATCATTGATATCCGTACTGTATTTTGCAACCTCTCAGAAAGGAGTCATTCATCTGATGGAGTGAAGTGACCTCGTGTGCTGCATGTTTCTGTGTAAACTAATGAGTGCTTGTGTTCTGCAGAGTAACAGGACAATAGGACCTCTTATTTCCCTAGGAGTGACTGGACTATTGAAATAGATAAAATTATGGCTTCAAACACATCTCATGCCAGCTGGGAACAAGCTGTCCTAATGTAGGCTGATGTCACTGTTGTTGCTATTCTACAGTCAAACCATTAACTTGTGCTCACTGCATAATAATTGATTATGGTGCAGTTCTTCCTTCCCACTTTCCCCCCTCTTCTATTCACCCCCCCCCCCCCCCAGTTTCAGTAATCACTTAACAACAACATGCACTTATGCATCATCTTAAATCTATAAAAGATAGTAAATTTCTCATTGCTGAGTATTTCCAGCATTTTCTCTTTTTATTCTCAAATAAGCAGTCATGCATCAAGACGTGGATAATACTTAGGCTGGTGCTGATAAGAAACAGAAACAAGCCCTTTGGTTCACCATGCCCACGGTGACCATCAATTACCCATCTACACTAATCCCATTTACCAGCACCTGAACTATAGCCTTCCTGATTCTAATGCTCATCCTGATGCTTCTTAAACAGTATGAGAGGACCAGTAGGTGTTGTGAGAGATGAATGTCAAGTAACTCTTGTTCCACACAAATGGCAAGCTTCAATAGTTCCAATCAAGAGAAAATACCATCAAGTTTAAAAGGCATTGCCATGGCCCCCACCATCAACATCTCTGAAGTCTCCACTGATGAGCAATATAAGTTGACCAACCACTAGGGCTACAAGATCACGTTAATGGATGAGTATCCTTTGAGACTCACCTCCTGACTCTTCAAAGCCTTTCCACCAGTTTGAAAGTCAAAAGTCTAGAGTTTACCGTAACACCCTTACCAGGATGAGTGTGAAGGTCCAACAAAAAAAAATGATATTAACCCCTTTCCTAAAAGAAGAGCTGTAGGTGCAAAGGGAATTCACAGCTGCAGCTTCCCTTCCAAGTTACACATCATCTTGACTTCAAAATATATCACTGATTCCTCATCTTCACTGGATCAAGGTTCTGGAACTCCCTTTGCTGTAGCTCCATGGAAGTCTTTCGGATGCATTCCTAGTGTAACACCATCATAACGCCAGTGTTCAAAACCACCACTGTCTGTAAAGAGTTTGTACGTTCTCCCTGTGACTGCGTGGGTTTCCTTCCACATTCCAAAGACCAAAATTCCAAAGGGTTGCTAAGTTAATTGGTCACATGGATGTTACTGGACAGCACAGGCTTGTCGAGCTGGAAGGCCCTATTGCCATGCAGTATCTCCTAAATAAATAATTTAGCTTCAGGCTTTAATGCTGATGTCTGTATTCTGGGAATTAATTGGAAGAAGGAAACGAGAAGATCTCAGAGTGCTATGGGCCTGGCAGTGACTACAGAGATCAGTCAATGTATATTGAGTCAGTGTATACTTTTATAATATAATAATTGCTATTATGTGCTAAGTCCCAGTGCCGGTTGTAGATGGGAAAATTATACAAGCGACACTGATCAGATAATTGCCTCTTATGAATTTTATGAATTAACCAGGACACTAGAGGGATCATACTTCCTACATATGAAATAATGCCAAAGAATCTTTTAGATCCACCTCAGAAGTCAGTTGGGATCTTTGTGCAATATCTGCTCTGAAAGGCCACATCTCTGACAGAACAGGGCGCATTCAGAGAGGCACAAAAATGTTTTTTCAGTTAGGATACAGCACAGTAACAAAACCTTACAGCCCACAAGCCCAGCCACCCAATTACACCCATGTGACCAATTAATCTGTACATCCTCGGAACGTGAGAAGAAATTGGAGCACCAGGAGGAAATCCACATGTCATGGGAAGAATGTCGAAGTTCCTTACAGATGGCAGCAGGAATTTAACCCAGGTCACTGGTGCTGTATTAGCATTAAGCTATGTACTACACCGCCATGCAACTTCAATTTTATCGCAGATCCCAGATCATCCAAGATTGTGTGTTCAAGTGTCTGGAGCAAACTTGAATTGAAACTTTTGGACTGAGAGGGAAAAAAATGTCACTAAGCTGTGCCAATGCAAGTGGGACTGTGTTAATAGGGATGTGAGTGCTCTAGACTACCAGGACTTGGTACGATGCACAGGTTCGCAAGCTATTCTGGTTATGAGTGAGCAAGGTAATAGTGCTACTGACGGAATTAAGAGTCATAGAATCATGTAGCAGCAAAACAGACCATTCAGCCTGTTGAGTCTGTGCTGACTATAAGACATAGGAGCAGAATTATGCCATTCAGCCGATTGAATCTGTTCCACCATTCCATCATGGCTGATCCTGGATCCCACTCAACCCCATACATCTACCTTCTTGCCATAACTTTTGATGCTATGCCCAATCAGGAAAGTAGCAATTTTCACTTTAAATATACCCACAGTTTTGGCCTCCACCGCAGTCTGTGGCAGAGCATTCCACAGGTTCACCACTCTCTGGCTATAAAAAAAATTCCTTTGTTCTAAAGGGTCGCCCTCAATTTTGAGGCTGTGCCCTCTAGTTCTAGATTCCCCCACCATAGGAAACATCCTCTCCACATCCACCTTATCTAGTCCTTTCAACATTCAATAGGTTTCAAGAGATCCCCCCCACCCCCGCATTCTTCTAAATTCCAGCTGCCAAACTCTCATATGTTAACCCCTTCATTCCCAGACCATCATACGCCCATTCTTATTAATTGCATTTCCTTCTTCCCATATCCTCATCAACTCTCCCCAAATTCTTTACTCACACTACAATTTACAGTGGCCAATTAACCTAGCAACCTGCACACTTTTTTCGGATGTGGAAGAAAACCAGAGCACTCAAAAGGAAACCCAGGACATCACAAGGAGAACATGCAAAAATTTGCACAGCCCGCACTGGGTGTCAGATTTGAACACAGGTTACTGCAGCTACGAGGCATCCCCCTACCAGCTACCCCACTCTGTCAGTAAGTTTGAAATGTAAATAAATTCTCATGCCGTCTGCAGTGTTACAAATAAACAGCAAGTAAATGTACTTGCTTGCTTCTGTTTCTAAAAGTATTAAATGAGCCGGGACTACATCCATTGTGTGATGCATCTGTAGCTATCATTTTCCTCTCATCCGACCTTCTTGTTTCCCCTGTGACAGCGTGCACACATCCTCCCTTTCAGACATAATGCACATGAGTACTTAAGAGGCAGAATTTTGCGAGGTAGAAGGGAGCACTTAGAGAAACGCACAGGTCTGACATCAAAAGAAGCCTGAAGAGGTTCAGGTTCTCTTTGTGATGAAGCAAACAAGGGCAGATGAAAGGATGGAGCACATTGCATTACTGCCACACTTAGCAATCAGTGAGATAGGTGTACAATCAAAGCGTCAACAAAGTGGGGGGAAGGACAAGGACGATGAGACCAGGTGTTGCTTCAGGACAACATAATGCCAAGAGCCTTCCAAGCAATCTTCCCTCATTTTTATTTTTCCAATCATGTCCCCTAGTGCTGTGGGCTTATTACAAGAGAGAGAGCGCTGGCTGTCATTGTACTCACTGCTGCTTATTTCCTGTGTCATTTATTGGAAAATTGCTGTGTTTGTTACAGTTGATTGAATACAAGGGGCATCAAAGGGATGGCCAGACGGTCTTATTTCTTCGGAATAAGCTAGAATCTGCTAGAGGATTGGCATAGCAAGTCAGTGACGGAAATTGCCAGCAGAGTCCCAGTACAAGTGCACCAGTCTCCGAGTCAGAGCGCTGATGGCTCAAACCCTGCCTTAGAGACCAGGCTGGCACTCCAGTACAGTAATGAGGGTGTGCTGCACCGTCTGAGCAGCCTCCTTTCAGGCGAGAGTTTAAAGCGAGCCCTTGCCTGTCCTCTTCAGGATAGGTCAAGGAAACTAAGGCTTTTCTCTTTGGAGTGAAGAAGGATGAAAAGTGACTTGATAGAGATGTACAAGATGATAAGAGGCATAGAGCCAGTAGATGGCCAGAGGGTGGAAAAGGCTAATATGAGGGGATTATAGTTTTAAGAAAATTGAGTAAAGTGTAGAGGAAGGCATTTTTTTAACAGAGAGTGGAGAGTGCATGATAACACCCTACCCGGGCTGGTAGTAGAGGCAGGTACATGAGGGGCATTTAAGAGACTCTCCACATGGGTGACAGAAAAATGGAGGGCTATGTAGGAGGGAAGGGTTAAACTGATCTTGGAGTGGGTTAAACAGATCGTGGGCTGAAGGGCCTGTACTGTGCTGTAGTATCTATGTTCTATATGAAGGGTTGGGCAGCACAATTTTAAAGAACAGCTCAGGAATTCTCCCCAGCAGATGGTGCAGGGTAATAGGCCAATGTCAATTGTTTGTGTGGGAATGCAGGAAAAAGGGAAAACCATGACGTGTAATTGCCTGCTTGGTGACTGGTGCAATAGTGGTGGGCTGAAGGCCATGCTTCTTTAAATCACCTGCACAATTCTGTGACTCCTTATTCCGATTAAGGCAATGGCAAACCTGACCCTTCACACAATCCTGCTTTTGGGTGGCAGTTGTACAGGTATTGACTGCACTTCAGAAACATTTTATTGGCAATAAAATGTTTTGACCTATCCCAAGTCACGCAAGGCATAAAATAAATGCATGTCTTTCCTTTTTAAAGTCCATTGGCTCTTAACAATGATCAATTGTTTTGATTTCATTGTTAAAAAATGGGTGCTGGAATTTTGAATTACAGGAAGAAAATACACAAGTTCTCACTGTCGGTGAGGAATGGACCACAAGCTTCCTGCAGATAACAAAAAGCATGGCTACCACTAAGGCCTTCTCTTTTGTACTCACACCCCCGGCTAGTACAGTCACTGCCTCCCAGTGCCAAAGACCTGGGCTCACTCCTGATCTTGGCCATTTTTATTTTTATTTATTTAGAGATGCAGCACAGAATGGGCCCTTCCGGCCATTCGAGTCACACCACCCAGCAACCTCCAACAACTGCAATTTAACCCTAGCCCAATCACAGGACAATTTACAATGACCATTTAACTTATCCGGTGCATCTTTGGACTGTGGGAGGAAACTGGAGCACCCGGAGAAAACCTATGCATTCAACGGAGAGGACGTGCAAATTCCTTACAGAGGACGCCTGGGATTGAACTAGAACTGACCGCTATGCTACTGTGGCGGTATTCTTTACGTGCAGATGCACATTCTCTAGTGATTGTGTGGGTCTCCTCCGGTTGCTCCGGTTCTCTCCAACATCTGAAGGATGTGCAGGCTAATTGGCCACTATAATTGGCCTCTATAAATTGATCTTCTGTGGATGAGTGGTAGAATGTGGATGGGGGGGCAAGGGTTGATAGAATGTAGGGAAAAGGGATTCATGTAGGATTGATGCTTTCTGTGGACTCAGTGCTCTGAAGAGCCTGTTTCCATGTTGTATCTCGTTATGATTCTATAAATATGCCTAATGTTGTCCTTAAGCAGCATCTTTAATATGCCTTTATTGTACCAGCTTCTGCAGAATTTCTCATGTTTATGATATTAGTTCCCATTGTAACATTCAAGCAGTGATCCACTTTGAAATCACAAGATGCAGCTGTTAAACAAAGACTGCTCTCTATTAAAGGGAGTGGAGAGCCACTTGGAACTTAGTACAGTACAGGAACGAGCCATTCAGCCCACCGTGCTGTACCCAATTAATTGAGATAGTGGCACCTAATCCCTCTTGCCTGCACATAGTCCATAACACTCCATTCTCTGCATATTCATGTGCCTAAGAGCCTCTTGAACGTCTCTGTCATATCTGCCTCCACCATCACCCCTGGCAACATCTCCAAAGTGTCTCGCACTCTCATATAAAGAATTTGCCCTGCAGATCTCCTTTGAACTTTCTCTCGCCTGAAATGCATGCTCTCTAGTAGTAGACAATTTAACTTTATTTATTGAAATGCAGTGCCCTTCGAGCCTCGCCGCACAGCAATCCCCCAACTTTTTATAATGCTAGCCTAATCATAGGACATTTACAATGACCAATTAACCTACCAATCAGTACATCTTTGGACTGTGGGAGCATTTGAAGAGAACCCACATAGTCACAGGGAGATGTACAAACTCCTCACGGACGGTGGTGGGAATTGAACCCCTGGCTTCTGTATTGTAAAGCGTTGTGCTAATTGCTATGCTACTGTGCCTGCTGTGTCTGTGCACAATTCATCATCATCATCCTGTGCCACACTCTGCCAGAGCCTCGGCGGCCACTTTCTTCCACTGCGATCAGTCAGCAGTCAAACCTCTTACATCTCTGGCAGTGAGGCTGGTCTACTTCTTGACATTGTCAATCCAGGTTGTCCTCTGTCTGCCTCAGGAGTGGCCTCCTTCTACTCTGCCTTCAAGCACAGTGCGTTCCAGTGTGTCATCAGTTCTTGAGATGTGTCCAAAATAGCGAAGTTTCCTTTGGATAACGGTTTCCAGAAGTATTGGTTTCGTGCCAATCTTTTCTAAGATGAAATTGTTGGATCTCCTTTCAATGTATGATACCCTGAGGATCCATCTTTATGTCCATAACTCAAATGCTGTCAACTTCTTTTCATCAGCTGCTTTTAGGGTCCATGTTTCACAGCCATATAGGGCTACTGGCCAGACGAGACACTTGAGAAGGTGTATCTTGGTGTCAGTGCTCAAAGATCTATCTTTCCTGATGTTTCAGAGTTTGGTAGTGCTTGTGCGTGCCATTGCTAGCCTTCCTTGCTGCATTCGTTTGTGTCATTTAGTTCTGTGCCAAAGTATATAAAGGAGGATACTTGTTCGACCTTGTCGTTTCCGATGCAGATGTCAGCTTGAATTGCAGTTTTGCTTATCACCATAACTTTGGTCTATTTGCCATTTATCAGCAATCCAAATTCAGCAGAGACTTTTGCAACATTATTGAGTAGTGCTTGTAGGTCTTCTTCTGATGTGGCTAGTAGGGCTATGTCAGACAGACAGACAGACAGACAGACATACTTTATTAATCCCAAGGGAAATTGGGTTTCGTTACAGTCGCATCAACCAAGAATAGTGTAGAAATATAGCAATATAAAACCATAAATAATTAAATAATAATAAGTAAATTATTCCAAGTGGAAATAAGTCCAGGACCAGCCTATTGGCTCAGGGTGTCTGACACTCTGAGGGAGGAGCTGTAAAGTTTGATGGCCACAGGCAGGAATGACTTCCTATGACGCTCAGTGTTGCATTTCGGTGGAATGCGTCTCTGGCTGAACGTACTCCTGTGCCTATCTCAAGTTATTGATGGTTCTTCCTCCTATTTTAATGCCAGTGTTGTCTGGAATTGCCAGTCTCTGATCATCTCAGTGTAGATGTTAAAAAGGTGTGGAGAAAGGATGCAGCCTTGGCGGACTCCTTTCCCATTGCAGAATGATTTAGTCTCACCGGATGTGGTCCAAAGGCTGGAGGATTGCGCAGCATACAGTGTTTCTAGAACAGCCACTAGGTGTGGTGCCATGCCTAGTGCACAACTACATAGCAATTAATTAAAAGCACGGACGTGGGAGATGGCTTTAACTGATGTATTCACATTGCAGCAAGGGAGAGAGCGAGAACGATGTGCATGTGTAGGCAAGAGCACATGCACAGACAACAGATCAATATGTAGTGCTAAGGGTGGGGGGTCATTGCTCTAAAGGAAATAGATCCATACATTACACTTCCTCCCTCTTTAAATTAATGCAATATAAAACTGTATGTGTACAAAACATTCAATTTCCCTTTCATAAACCAATATTCCAAATAAATATGCTTTCACAATAACAGTCAATATCTAACTTCACAGTTCTAAAGGTACAGACTTTTGGGTGGTGCTCTGCTTCTTTCAGGATAGTGTCTCTGGACCTGTGGAGTGGCATCAGGTTTGGCCAAGTGTCTTGTCAATGATAATGTTTGCATTGTGTCTCTGAGCCTGTGGAGTGGCATCAGGTTTGGCCAAGTGTCTTGTCAATGATAATGTTTGCATTGTGTCTCTGAGCCTGTGGAGTGGCATCAGGTTTGGCCAAGTGTCTTGTCAATGATAATGTTTGCATTGTGTCTCTGAGCCTGTGGAGTGGCATCAGGTTTGGCCAAGTGTCTTGTCAATGATAATGTTTGCATTGTGTCTCTGAGCCTGTGGAGTGGCATCAGGTTTGGCCAAGTGTCTTGTCAATGATCATGTTTGCATTGTGTCTCTGAGCCTGTGGAGTGGCATCAGGTTTGGCCAAGTGTCTTGTCAATGATCATGTTTGCATTGTGTCTCTGAGCCTGTGGAGTGGCATCAGGTTTGGCCAAGTGTCTTGTCAATGATAATGTTTGCATTGTGTCTCTGAGCCTGTGGAGTGGCATCAGGTTTGGCCAAGTGTCTTGTCAATGATAATGTTTGCATTGTGTCTCTGAGCCTGTGGAGTGGCATCAGGTTTGGCCAAGTGTCTTGTCAATGATAATGTTTGCATTGTGTCTCTGAGCCTGTGGAGTGGCATCAGGTTTGGCCAAGTGTCTTGTCAATGATAATGTTTGCATTGTGTCTCTGAGCCTGTGGAGTGGCATCAGGTTTGGCCAAGTGTCTTGTCAATGATAATGTTTGCATTGTGTCTCTGAGCCTGTGGAGTGGCATCAGGTTTGGCCAAGTGTCTTGTCAATGATCATGTTTGCATTGTGTCTCTGAGCCTGTGGAGTGGCATCAGGTTTGGCAAGTGTCTTGTCAATGATAATGTTTGCATTGTGTCTCTGAGCCTGTGGAGTGGCATCAGGTTTGGCCAAGTGTCTTGTCAGTGATACTGTTTGCATTGTGTCTCTGGACCTGTGGAGTGGCATCAGGTTTGGCCAAGTGTCTTGTCAATGATACTGTTTGCATTGTGTCTCTGGACCTGTGGAATGGCATCAGGTTTGGCCAAGTGTCTTGTCAATGATAATGTTTGCATTGTGTCTCTGAGCCTGTGGAGTGGCATCAGGTTTGGCCAAGTGTCTTGTCAATGATAATGTTTGCATTGTGTCTCTGAGCCTGTGGAGTGGCATCAGGTTTGGCCAAGTGTCTTGTCAATGATAATGTTTGCATTGTGTCTCTGAGCCTGTGGAGTGGCATCAGGTTTGGCCAAGTGTCTTGTCAATGATCATGTTTGCATTGTGTCTCTGAGCCTGTGGAGTGGCATCAGGTTTGGCCAAGTGTCTTGTCAATGATAATGATTGCATTGTGTCTCTGAGCCTGTGGAGTGGCATCAGGTTTGGCCAAGTGTCTTGTCAATGATAATGTTTGCATTGTGTCTCTGAGCCTGTGGAGTGGCATCAGGTTTGGCCAAGTGTCTTGTCAATGATAATGTTTGCATTGTGTCTCTGAGCCTGTGGAGTGGCATCAGGTTTGGCCAAGTGTCTTGTCAATGATAATGTTTGCATTGTGTCTCTGAGCCTGTGGAGTGGCATCAGGTTTGGCCAAGTGTCTTGTCAATGATAATGTTTGCATTGTGTCTCTGAGCCTGTGGAGTGGCATCAGGTTTGGCCAAGTGTCTTGTCAATGATCATGTTTGCATTGTGTCTCTGAGCCTGTGGAGTGGCATTAGGTTTGGTAGGTGTCTTGTCTAAGACAATGTTCTCAGTTTCCAGTATCGTGTTGCTGTCAGTGACTTCCGTCTTGTTGGATGAAGTCGACTCAGGTGTGTTCTTCTGTTGAGCAAACAATATCTGGTCCACATGACATCGTCATGTCTGATCTCCAATATCCACTGTGTACATCAGTGGTCCAATTGTTGTAGCTACCCTACTGGGTGTCCACTTGTCTTCTCTGTAATCATGCACTAGGAATTCCCGTCCAATCTCAAAGCTCCTTGCTGCTTCACTTGGCAACTGGCAGAACTGTTTATTCTGCACTTCCCTCTGTAGATCTGTTTCAGGAGATCTATGCGAGATCTCAGATTCCTGTTCATGAACAGCATAGCAAATACTTGTTTGTCATCACATGCACAGAGTTCTAATACACAAAAAGGAAGTCGACTACCTTGCGCTGTAGAGAAATGTCCTCTTTGTCCATTGCTTTAATGGATTTCTTGAAGGTTTGGATAAACCTTTCAGCTAACTTATTTGTTGCTGGGTGTTGAGAAGCTGACTTGAAAAGTCTGCTATCATTTTTCTTCATGCCTTTGAGTTTACCAATCCCTTTCTCAAATACACTCTCATTAGCATTAAGCAGCTGTGCCAATCTCTGGTTAGTGCTACCATTTGGGTTGCAGTTGCCTGTGATGCCACACTGAGAGTTTGGTTGTGCACGTATGCCATATGCCTTCTTTACCATCCAATCAACTAATGCAGCCACTTTCAGGGAACTATGGACATGGACCCCAAGATTCATCTGTACATAGACACTCTGAAGGGTTCTACCATTAACTGTGTACTTTCCCTCTGCATTTGATCTCCCAAAGTATGACTCTATACTTTGCTAAGTACGCCCAAAGGAAAATAAATCTCATTTTGCATATGGTGACATATATGTACTTTGATAGAAACATAGAAAACTTACAGCACAATACAGGCCCTTCGGCCCACAAAGTTGCGCCGTACATGTCCCTACCTTAGAAATTACTAGGCTTACCTATAGCCCTCTATTTTTCTAAGCTCCATGTACCTATCTAAAAGTCTCTTAAAAGTCCCTACGTATCCATCTCCACCACAGTTGCTGGCAGCCCATTCCACGTACTCACCATTTTCTGCATAAAAAACTTACCCCTGACATCTCCTCTGTACCTACTCCCCAGCACCTTAAACCTGCGTCTTCTTGGGGCAAACATTTCAGCCCTGGGTAAAAGCCTCTGACTATCCACACAATCAATGCTTCTCATCATCTCATACACCTCTATCAGATCACCTCTCATTCTCAGTCACTCCAAGGGGAAAAGGCCGAGTTCACTCAACCTATTCTCATAAGGCATGCTCCCCAATCCAGGCAACATCCTTGTAAATCTCCTCTGTACCCTTTCTATGGCTTCCACATCCTTCCTGTAGTGAGGCAACCAGAACTGAGCACAGTACGCCAAGTGGGGTCTGACCAGGGTCCTATATAACTGCAACATTACCTCTCAGCTCCTAAATTCAATTCCACTATTGATGAAGGCCAATATACTCTACACCTTCTTAACCACAGAGTCAACCTGCACAACTGCTTTGAGAGCCCTATGGACTCAGACCCCAAGATCCCTCTGATCCTCTACACTGCCAAGAGGCTTACCATTAATACTATATTCTGCCATCATATTTGACCTACCTAAATGAACCACTTCACACTTATCTGGGTTGAACTCCATCTGCCACTTCTCAGCCCAGTTTTGCATCCTATCTATGTCCTGCTGTAATCTCCAGCCCTCCACACTATCCACAACACCTCCAACCTTTATGTCATCAGCAAACTTACTAACCCAACCCTCCACTTCCTCATCCAGGTCATTTATAAAAATCACGAAAAATAAGGGTACAAGAACAGATCCCTGATGGCACTCTACTGGTGACCAACCTCCATGTAGAATATGACCCGTCTACAACCACTCTTTGCCTTCTGTGGGCAAGCCAGTTCTGGATCCATAAAGCAATGTCCCTTTGGATCCAATGCCTGCTTACTTTCTCAATAAGCTTTGCATGGGGTACCTTATCAAATGCCTTGCTAAAATCCATAATCACTACATCTATTGCTCTTCCTTCATCCATGTGTTTAGTCACATCCTCAAAAAATTCAATCAGGCTCATAAGGCATGACCTGCCCTTGACAAAGCCATACTGACTATTCCTAATCATATTATACCTCTCCAAATGTTCATAAATCCTGCCTCTCAGGATCTTCTCCATTAACTTACCAACCACTGAGGTAAAACTCTCTGGTCTATAATTTCCTGGGCTATCCCTACTCCCTATCTTGAATAAAGGAACAACATCCGCAACCCTCTAATCCTCGGGAACCTCGCCCGTCCCCATTGATGATGCAAAGATCATTGCCAGAGGCTCAGCAATCTCCTCCCTCGCCTCTCACAGTAGCCTGGGGTGCATCTCATCCAGTCCTGGTGACTTATCCAACTTGATGCTTTCCAAAAGCTCCAACACATCCTCTTTCTTAATATCTACATGCTCAAGCTTTTCAGTCTGCTGCAAGTCATCACTACAATCACCAAGATCCTTTTCCATAGTGAATACTGAAGTAAAGTATTCATTAAGTACCTCTGCTATTTCCTCTGGTTCCATACACACTTTCCCACTGTCACACTTGATAGGTCCTATTCTTTCACATCTTATCCTCTTGATCTTCACATACTTGTAGAATACCCTGGGGTTTTCCTTAATCCTGCCCGCCAAGACCTTCTCATGGCCCCTTCTGGCTTTCCTAATTTCTTTCTTAAGCTCCTTCATATTAGCCTTATAATCTTCTAGATCTCTAACATTACCGAGCTCTCTGAACCTTTTGTAAGCTTTTCTTTTCTTCTTGACTAGATTTATTATAGCCTTTGTGCACCGCGGTTCCTGTACCCTACCATAACTTCCCTGTCTCATTGGAACGTACCTATGCAGAACTCCACACAAATATCTCCTGAACATTTGCCACATTTTCGGTACTTCTCCCTGAGAACATCTGTTTCCAATTTAAGCTTCCAATTTCCTCCCTGATAGCCTCATAATTCCCTTACTCCAATTAAACACTTTCATAACTTGTCTGTTCCTATCTCTCTTGTAGGAGATGGAAATGGAATTATGATCACTATCTCCAAAATGCTCTCCCACTGAGAGATCTGACACCTGACCAGGTTCATTTCCCAATACCAAATCAATTATAACTTCTCCTCTTGTAGGCTTATCTACATATTGTGTCAAGAAACCTTCCTGCACACACCTAACAAACTCCACCCCATCTAAACCCCTCACTCTAGGGAGATGCCAATCACTATTCGGGAAATTAAAATCTCCCATCACGACAACTCTGTTATTATTACACCTTTCCAGGATCTGTTTCCCTATCTGCTCCTCGATATCCCTGTTACTATTGGGCAGCCTATAAAAAACACCCAGTAAAGTTATTGACCCCTTCCTGTTCCTAACTTCCACCCACAGAGACTCTGTAGACAAGCCCTCCATGTCTTCCTCCTTTTCTGCTGCTGTGACACTATCTGTGATCAACAGTGCCACACCCCCACCTCTTTTGCCTCCCTCCCTGTCCTTTCTGAAACATCTAAAACCCAGCACTTGAAGTAACCATTCCTGTCCCTGAGCCATCCAAGTCTCTGTAATGGCCACCGCATCATAATAAAATTTACCTTGAAGTTTGAACATCTCACACTTGCCTCTATTAAACTCTGACAATTCTCAATATATCACAATTAGCAGAGGTCGCAGTACAGGTTCTTGCAGAACACCAGGTGGAACAAGTGCCGTCAACCTCTACTCTCTGTCTTGTATGGGCAAATCAATTCTGAATTCAAACAGCCAAGTCACTGTGGATCCCATGCTTCTTAATCTTCTGGCTAAGCCTACCATGAGGAGCCTCGTCAAATGCCTTACTAAAATCCACATTCATGACATCCACTGCTCTACCCTCACTGGCCATCTTGGCCACCTCCTCAAACAACTGAATCAAGTTAGTAACACGTGACTCCCTCTACACAACCTCATGTAAACTGTTCCTAATTAAACCATGCTTTTCCAATTGCTCAGATTCCGCTGTACTATCTGCCCTCCCACTTTATCTCATATGCCTTCGCATATCATGCTGCACACTGATCTCACTATTCTCCACATCCTCCTTGGTAAATACTGATGCAAAGTACTCATTTAGGACCTTGCCCATATCTTCCGCCTCTAAGCATGTTTTCACCTTTATCCTTGAGTGGCTTTACATCAGGGGTTCAAATCCTTTTCTCATGCCATGGACCAATACCACTAAGCAAGGGGTCTGTGGGCCCCAGGTTGGGAAACACTACTCTACATCATTATCCTCTGGCTCTTGACGTACTGTATGTATGGATTGTTTAGGGAATCTCTTTAATCTTACTTGTGAAAGGCTTATCATGCCCCTCCTGGCTCTCCCAATTCCCTTCTTGAATTCCTTTCTGGCTTCTTTATAATGTGTTACACTCCACTTCACAAAAGTGGTCACAACACTGTAGTGAACTACATATACCTGTCTGGACACGCCCCCCCCCACTGACTGCTCCTGTGGCTCCTCCCACGGACCCCGGTATAAAGGCGATTGGAGACACAGCCCCGGCCTCAGTCTCCAGGATGTAGTGTGGTGGTCATTTGCTGCTTGTTCTTTCTTCCAGCCAATAAAAGCCAATAACCTCACGTCTCCGAGAGTTATTGATGGTGCATCAGACACTAATCACCATATTTATAAAATGCTTGGTTCATCAATTTACCCCTTTTATATAGATATATTTTGAAAGTGTTGAATGTTCTCAAATTCCACTGTGAGAAAAGGAGCATGTGATTCACAAATAAAAATTCTCAGTTGATCAAAATCCTTGGTTGTAATACTCATTTATGTGAACAAAGGGTGGGTGGGGGGCTGAATACTTTTACAAGGCATTGGACATTGAGACATAGAGTGAAATGCATTGTTTACATTAACAACAAACAACCACCCAAGGGTGTGCGGGGAGAGCCCACAAGTGTCACCACACATTCCGACGCCAATACAGCATGCCCACAATGTTCAACAGAACATAAGCAGCCACAACAACAACAAAATCAAAATAAGCCCCTTTCCCAGCCACCCTCTCTCTCTCTCTCTCACACACACACACACACACACACACACACACACACACACACACACACACACACACACACACACACACACACACACACACACACACACACACACACACACACACACACACACACACACACACACACACACACACACTCCAATCTCAGGACAGGCCACTGCCTGCCTCCAGTCCTTAGCCCTGGACTCTTAGACTCTCAGACATCATGCCTCCAACATCCAGACAATTGCCAACTTCAGTTTTCGAGCTTCCACGCTTTCGACTCCAGACTCACTGAGCTCTGGACTTCAACCTTTGGCTTTACCTTCCACTCTTCACTGACCTCAGGTTATTGACTCCAGGACTTGCTGATCATGGGTTTGACCTGCGAGCCTCAACCCCAGGACTCACACTATAACACTTTATTCTGCATTTTGGTATTGTTTTCCCATGTACCACTTTAATGCACTGATGTGATGAAATGTTCATATGGATGGATGGCACATAGGACAAAGTTTTCGACTGTACTTTGGTACATGTGACAATAATAAACCAATTTGCCAATTTAATAATTTAACCCATTCGGCCCTTTGTGCCTGCTTCACCATTCAGTATGATCATGGCTGATCATTCAAATTCAGTACATCATTCATTCTTTCTTTCCTTTTCTTGTGATCCCTCTATCCCTAAGAATTACAATGCACTGAGTCACACTCATAGAACTGCTCCCTCTGGTCCTGTCTTGTGTCATGTTTTCCCATGTGACCATGTGAGCTTCCTCTGGATGCTGCAGTTTCCTCCCAATTTCCAAAGATGTACCGGTAGGTAGGTTCATTGGCCACTGTAAATTGCGCCTGGTGTGTAGAATGAGGGGGGGGAGATGATGGGGATGTGGAAAGAAAATGGGATTAGTGTCATCTTTGAGTGCTTGATCCCACAGACTCATTGGGATGAAGGGCCTATTTCTGCGCCGTGAGCTCTATGAACTATATCTAGCTACACGTTGAGAACCCCTTATCCTAAAATCCAAAATCCAAAAACCTCTGAAATACAGAATTTTTTAAAGCACTGACATGACGGCACAGATGGAAATTCCACAAGGCGTTGGGAAGGGTACCGGGTGATGCACAGGTCTCTGTGTACCACAGATAGTTCCAAGAAGTGACCTCACATATGTAATGAATAGAAGTTAATGAAAATAGAAAAACACTCCATACAGCAAAAAATTAAGATCTCAAGTGTGTATTGAAAGAGTGGATCGGTCAGCATGGGAATGAATATATGCTACTTAACTGTTTGCTGATTATGAAGCAAACAAAAATCTATCACAGTGAACTGAAAATTGAAGGTTATTGTGAACATTCAGCAAGCTGGTTGCAGAAATTTTAAATTTTAAAGATGAAATGTCTGCTGAGCAGCAAAGAAATTTATTGATGAATTTGCCAAGATCCTCACTGATGAAAATCTAACACCAGAACAAGTCTGCAATGTTGATTGTTTTTATACCTCACGTAAAACCTGAAAAAAAGTAAAATACAAATATGTACAGTGTACTGTAACCTTTTAATTAAAACACGGCATCGTAGGTGGAGTCAGAAAGCCTGCCATTGTTTGTTGTTGTTCAACAGTGATTCAGGTGTGTCTCCTGATGCTGCTCTGCTGCTTTTGTTACCCTGCATTCATTATATTTTCATTATATTAGTGGTGTGTAATATTCGTATGTTTGATGAGCAAGTATAAGACAAAGACTTCTTACCAATAGCACATAAATTCAGAGTTGGAAATGATGGTGATCACAAGCTATCTTATTATTCCAAAATCTGAAATACTTCTGGTCCCAAGCATTTCAGAATAGTGGGTACTTAACCTGTAGTAGATTCTAAATGATATAATGGAATTTCCCATTCAGAATGACACCTTTTAACTTAAATAGCACAGGTGGACAAGTTTGAGAGTGTACTGGCCAAGATTAAATAAAAATCAAAGTATGATGGCAGCAGATTTTAAAGAAGTACAGTTCTGTGCGAAAATCCTAGGCACATATAGATACCTAAGACTTTCATAAATTACGGCAGTAATTTTATGTATTGCACTGTACTTCTGCGGCAAAAAAAAACATATTTCATGACATACCGGTATATGAGTGATGATAAACCTGATTCTGGTATTGGTCTCTATTGTGGACTGAGAGTGGAATCATGGTTGGTAAAAGGGGGAGGAAGAGAGGAGGCAGCATGAAGCACCAGAGACACATTCTGTAATGAGCAACAAACCAGTTTTAACAAAGACAAAAGTCTCATTCTAAGTGAGAATTGGAATTCGATTGTAAGCAAGGTGGGACAGTAGAAAGCTGATTGGATGAGGACTAAGCAGTCAAGAGGAGTGGACGTTGGGGTATAAATACCACCAGACTAGATATGTCCAGGCATCATCACTGATGAAGATGGCAGAATTCGTCATTGAAACATCGGTTAAAATCGATACCTGTACCCAGTTGGAAGGCCCGGAAGAGTTTATTTGCCATATACACTGAGAAAACACTGGATCTTTTCTAGATAAAACAACTGTTTGGAATAAAAATTAACTTACATGGTGTTTCAGGGCTGGGTGTATCTGCACCTGCGCCACACACCCCATTCTGGCACTCCTTCTCTGCCACCTGTCCCACACCCCTCCCATAGCACTCCACCCTCGGCAATCCTTTGCTCCTACCAGATTCACAAACTCACTCTTCGCTCCACATTGACAAATACAGTACTGCGCAAAAGTCATAGGCGATCTAGCTATATGCATTTGCCTAAGACTTTTGCACAGTACTGCATTTCATAATTCTCAAAAAGCAGAGGCACAAGCGAGAATTAACTTCACAGGGAAGTGGCTTTGCGACACATTCAAAAGTTAGGAATGGAAATAGACTGTAGGAAAGAGCCAATAAAATTGTGGGAAATGGGATAACTATAGAAAATGACAGAATACAACTGAATTTTGAATAAGAAAGCAAACAGAATGTCAGAGTAAACCAGCAAAAGGTATAAAAGCAAAATTTTATCAACTTCTACAAGTGAAAAGAAGTAACAGAGTTACTAGTTGGCCTTAGTAGAAGAATCTGGAATAACAACCGGAAATAAAGACTTGTTGAATTAGTCAAAGAGGCATAAAATACAGAAACGGACCCTTTGGCCCATCCTGCTAGATTGACCATCAACCACTCAATTACATTGAATATTTTGTCTTCATTGCAACTAATACCAAAAGCTGTCAAAAATAGGTGATAATCAAAGATATTGAGAGATATGGGGTTTCGAAGTAGCCTTGGAGTATATGTTCATAGGTCCAGAAAAGCAGCAGGTTCAGTAGATGGAGGATAATGGAAGATTTTATCACACAGAGACTAGCTGGAACCTGGAACTCGCCACTTAAAGTGATGGTAGAGGCAGAAATTCCATCATATTTACGCAGTATTCTGATGTGTACTTGAAGAGACATGACCTGCAGGATTCCCTATGAACCAAGTGCTAGACGGTGATATTAAGAAGTTCTTACTAACATACATGACTGAATGAAATAGAATTTTTTATGATACCAAACAGCTAAAGAGACTGAAGGACGGCATCATTTGAATACGAGAACGATGCATAGGATCCCTTATGAACGAGAATTAAACACTGGAACAGAGGAGTCATAGAGTCGTAGAAAAGTACAGCACAGAAACAGACTCTTTGGCCCATCTAGTCCATGCTGAACCATTTAAACTACTCCCATCTACCTGCACCTGGACCATAGCACTCCATGCCCCTACCATCCATGTACTGTACCTATCCAAACTTCTCTTACACGTTGAAATGGAGCTTGCATTCACCAGTTGTGCTGGCAGCTCATTCCACAGTCTCATTATCCTCTGAGTAAGGAAGTTCACTTCATGTTCCCCTTAAACTTTTCACCTTTCACTCTTAACACATGAATTGTGGGTAGTCCCACCCAAACTCAGTGGGAAAAGCCTGCCTGCATTTACCCTTTTATATATTTCTATCAAATCTCCTCTCAATCTTCTGTTTTCCAAGCAATAAAATCCTAACCTATTCAATCTTTCCTTATAAATCAAATCCTCCAGACCAGGCAACATCCTTGTAAGTTTTCTCTGTAACCTTGTTTACATCCTTCCTGTAGGTAGGTGACTAAAACTGCACACCGTACTCCAAATAAGGCCTCACCAATGTCTTAAAGAACTTTAACATAGCATCCCATCTCCTGTTCTCAGTACTTTGATTTATGAAGGCCAATGTACCAAAAGCTTTCTTTATGACTTATCTACCTGTGACACCACTTTCAAGGAATTATGGAACTCTATTCCCAGATCCCTTTGTTCTACCACTCTCCTCAGTGCCCTTTTGTTCACTGTATAAGACCTGGTTGGTCCTATCGAAGTCCAATACCTCGCACTTGCCTGCCCATTTTTCCAGCTGGTGGCGATTCCACTTCAAGCTATAATAGCCTTCCTCGCTGTCCACTACACCCTCAGTCTTAGTGTCATCTGCAAATTTGCTGATTCATTCCACCACATTATCATCCAGATCACTGATGTAGATAATAAACAACAATGAACCCAGCACCGATCCCTGCGGCACTCCACTTGTCTCAGGCCTCCAGTCAGAAAGGCAACTATCTACGACCACTCTCAGGCTTCTGCAACAAACCCAATGTCTAAGCCAATTTACTACCTCATCTTGAATGCCGAAGATTGGTTAGTCATGACCGACCATGCACTGAGCCATATTGACTATCCTTAATCAGTCCATGACTATCCAAATACTTATATATCTGGTCTCTCAGAATACCTTTTAATAACTTGAGCAATAAGGGGATGAGCTTAGAGCATGGATCGGCACATGGAGCTATGATGTTGTGGCCATTACAGAGACTTGGATGGTGCAGGGGCAGGAATGGCTACTTTAAGTGCCAGGTTTTAGATGTTTCAGGAAGGACAGGGAGGGAAACAGAAAAGGTGGGGGTGTGGCACTGTTGATCAGGGATAGTGTCACGGCTGCAGAAAAGGAAGAAGTCATGGAGGGGTTGCCTACGGAGTCTCTGTGGGTGGAAGTTAGAAACAGGAAGGGGTCAATAACTCTACTGGGTGTTTTTTATAGACCAACCAATAGTAACAGGGATATCGAGGAGCAGATAGGGAGACAGATTCTGGAAAGGAGTAATAATAACAGGGTTATTGTGGTGGGAGATTTTAATTCCCCAAATATTGATTGGCATCTCCCTAGAGTGAGGGGTTTAGATGGGGTGGAGTTTGATAGGTGTGTTCAGGAAGGTTTCTTGACACAATATGTAGATAAGCCTACAAGAGAAGAGGCTGTACTTGATCTGGTATTGGGAAATGAACCTGGTCAGGTGTCAGGTCTCTCAGTGGGAGAGCATTTTGGAGATAGTGATCACAATTCTATCTCCTTTACCATAGCATTGGAGAGGGATAGGAACAAACAAGTTAGGGAAATGTTTAATTGGAATAAGGGGAACTATGAGGCTATTAGGCAGGCTATCAGGCAGGAACTTGGAAGCATAAATTGGAAACAGATGTTCTCAGGGAAACATACTGAAGAAATGTGGCAAGTGTTCAGGGGATATTTGCGTGGGGTTCTGAGTAGATACGTTCCAATGAAACATGGAAAGGATGGTAGGGTACAAGATCCGTGGTGCACAAAGGCTGTTGTAAATCTAGTCAAGAAGAAAAGAAGAGCTTATGAAAGGTTCAAAAAACTAGGTAATGATATGAATCTCGAAGATTATGAGGCTAGCAGGAAGGTGCTTAAGAATGGAATTAGGAGAGCCAGAAGGGGCCATGAGAAGGTCTTGGCGGATAGGATTAAGGAAAACCCCAAGGCATTCTACAAGCACATGAAGAGCACGAGGATAAGACGTGAGAGAATAGGACCAGTCAAGTGTGACAATAGAATAGTGTGTATGGAACCAGAGGAAATAGCGGAGGTACTTAATGAATACTTTGCTTCAGTATTCACTATGGAAAAGGATTTTGGTGATTGTAGGGATGGCTTACAGTGGACTGAAAAGCTTGAGCATGTAGATATTAAGAAAGAGGATGTGCTGGAGCTTTTGGAAAGCATTAAGCTGGATAAGTCACTGGAACTGGACGGGATGTACCCCAGAGTACTGTGGGAAGCGAGGGAGGAGATTGCTGAGCCTCTGGCAATGATCTTTGCATCATCAATGAGGACGGGAGAGGTTCTGGAGGATTGGAGGTTTGCAGATGTTGTTCCCTTATTTAAGAAAGGGAGTAGGGATAGCCCAGAAAATTATAGGCCAGTGAGTCTTACTTCAGTGGTTGGTAAGTTGATGGAGAAGATCCTGAGAGGCAGAATTTATGAACATTTGGAGAGGCATAATATGATTAGGAATAGTCAGCATGGCTTTGTCACGGCAGGTCGTGCTTTACGAGCCTGATTAAATTTTTTGACTAAGCACATTGATGAAGGTAGAGCAGTAGATGTAGTGTGTATGGATTTTAGCAAGGCATTTGATAAGGTACCCCAATCAAGGCTTATTGAGAAAGTAAGGAGGCATGGGATCCAAGGGGACATTGCTTTGTGGATCCAGAACTGGCTTGCCCACAGAAGGCAAAGAGTGGTTATGAAGAAGAAGAAGAAGAAGAAGAATGCCCTTAACTCCTGGTGGAGTCATCGGGGCACCGTCATGACAAGCTTTTTGCACCGATCTTTTTTTGGTGATTGCTTATCATGTGGTGTTTCTGTAGCATTCTCCAGTTCTTTTTACAAGGTTGAGCTGCTAGCTTGATGCTCAACCCAGCACGGATGGAAAGCGTGCAAGGCAGCTAGCTGGATTTCAAATTGGGACCATTCGCTCTGGAGTTCAGCACTGATGCCAGTACGCCACCAGCCGGCCAAAGAGTGGTTATAGATGGGTCATATTCTGCACGGAGGCCTGTGACCAGTGGAGTGCCTCAGGGATCTGTTCTGGGACTCCTACTCTTAGTGATTTTTATAAATGACCTGGACGAGGAAGTAGAGGGGTGGGTTAGTAAATTTGCTGATGACACAAAGGTTGGGGGTGTTGTGGATAGTGTAGGGAGCTGTCAGAGGTTACAACGGGACATTGATAGGATGCAAAATTGGGCTGAGAAGTGACAAATGGCATTCAACCCAGATAAGTGTGAGGTGGTTTATTTTGGTAGGTCAGATGTGCTGGCAGAATATAGCATTAATGGTAAGACTCTTGGCAGAGTGGAGGATCAGAGGAATCTTGGGGTTCGAGTCCATAGGACACTCAAAGCTGCTACGTAGATTGACTCTGTGGTTTAGAAGGCATACGGTGCATGGGCCTTCATCAATCATGGGATTGAGTTTAAGAGTTGAGAGGTAATGTTGCAGCTATATAGGACCCTGGTTAGACCCCACTTGGAGTACTGTGGTCAATTCTGGCCACCTCACTATAGGAAAGATGTGGAAGCCATAGAAAGGGTGCAGAGGAGATTTACAAGGATGTTGCCTGGATTGGGGGGGGGGCATGTCTTATGAGAATAGGTTGAGTGAACTCGGCCTTTTCTCTTTGGAGCGATGGAGGATGAGAGGTAACTTCATAGAGGTGTACGAGATAATGAGAGGCATTGATCATGTAGATAATCATAGGCTTTTTTCCAGGGCTGAAATGGCTAGCATGAGAGAGCATAGTTTTAAGCTGCTTGGAGGTAGGTACAGAGGAGATGTCAGGGGTAAGTTTTTTACGCAGAGAGTGGTGAGTGTGTGGAATGGGCTGCCGGCGGTGGTGGTGGAGGCGGAGGTGGAAACAAAAGGGTCTTTTAAGAGACCTCTGGATGGTTACATGGAGCTTAGAAAAATAGAGGGCTATGGATAAAGCCTAGGTAGTTCTAAGGTAGGGACATGTTTGGCACAGCTTTGTGGGCCAAAGGTCCAGTATTGTGCTGCATGTTTCTATGTTTCTAACTTTCCCACTACTTATGTCAGACGCAGTGGCCTATAATTTCCTGGTTTATTTTTAGAGCCTTTCTTGAACAGCGGAACAACATTGGCTACCTTCCACCATGGATGATTTAAATATCTCTGCTTGGGCTTGGCAATTTCTGCACTTGCTTCCCGTAGGGTCCGAGGGGACAGTTTGTCAGGCCCTGGGGATATATCTACCCTAATTTGTCTCAGGAACAGCAAACACCTTCTCCTCTGTAAACTCTATAAGAAACATGAAGTTGATGCCACTTTGCCTTACATCTATAGATTCTGTGTCTGTTTCCTGAGTAAATACAAATGCAAAAAAAAATCTACAATCTCCACAATCCCTTTTGGCTTCACACATGGATTACTCCTCTGATCTTCCACAGGAGCAATTTTGTCCCTTTGCAATCCTTTTGTTCTGAATATATCAATAGAATCCCTCAGGATTCTCCTTCACTTTGGCTGCTAGCACAACTTCATCCCTTCTTTTAACCCTCCTGATTTATTTCTTAAATGTTCTTTTGCATTTCTTATACTCCATAAGCATCCCATTTGTTCCTACCTGCCAATACCTGATATGCTCCTCCTTTTTTTCTTAACCAAGATCTCAATACCTCTTGAAAACCAAGGTTCTGTAAATCTGTCATCTTTACCTTTTACTCTGACAGGCACATGAAGGCTTTGTACTCTCAAAAACTTCACTTTTGAAGGCCTCCCAGTTACCAAGTACACTTTTCCAGAAAGCAATCTGTCCCAATCCACAGTCTCCAGATCCTTTCTGATGCCATCATAATTGGCCTTTCTTCAGACCAGACCTATCTTTTTGTATACTGTATTTACTCTGAAACTAACGGCATTGTGATCACTAGATGTAAACTGTTCCGCTACTCAAACTTCGGTCACCTTCCCTATCTCATTCCCTAATCACAGATCAAGAATCACACATGCTCTCGTTGGGACTTCTACGTACAAACTATCAATCCATCAGATTATAAACCAATTCTGTTCACCACCCCCCCCCCCCCGGGTTCTGATTTCTTTAATACCAAGCAGATGTCTGTAACTTTTACTTCCAAAATCTGTGATTCTCTCTATGGCTCAACACCTTGCTGGGAAGAGTGTTCCCATATTTTTACTAGTGTGACATGTGTGAACAGCCTGTGTAATTTCACGACCACTTTTTCCCCTCTCAATGTAGTAGTTTTTGTAGAGCACCAGCAGCAGATTAATAAAGTTACTGAAGACATGATAGAGAGGTCCAGACAATTGTTCTGAAGTCACGAGTTCTGATCCCTCCGTGATTGTCGGTGAACATAATGCAAGTAATTAAACAAATTGGGAATAGAAAGCTGGAACCAGTAATAGTGATCATGAAACTACAGGATTGCAGTAAAACCTTATCGGATTGGTGCATAGAAAACAAATTTGCTGCCCTTACCAGCCCTGACTGGCACATAACCCCCATGTGAATGATTCTTAATTTCATTAGGGATATGCTATAAATATTGACAAAGCAGTCATGAATAAATAAAGATTCCCCTTATCTATCCTATAAAATCCTTTAATCTCAGTTCAATTATCATTTCATCTTCAATATTCGGCTGAATACATTTCCTTTACATATTTGTTGTCACAGTGCACAGAAACAACCCCTCTGGCCCACCATGTCCATGCCAAGCTTTTTGCCCATCTACTGTAATTTGTCTCTCAGGATCTGTGCTTCATTGGCAAAGTCACCATTTACTGCCCATTGCTAATTGCCCCTGATAAGGTAGTGGTGAATCACCTTTCTGAACTAGTGAAGGTGCTCATACAACATTGTTGGTTACACTGTTCCACTATTTACATCCTGTTCTGTACAGTCTGCCTTATAATTTAGTAGTCTAGCTATGACCCCTCCAAGGTCAGTTTCTCCCTGGAGACCCTAGAGACTGCTGGAATCTGGGATAACAATATGCTGTAGGAACTCAGCAGGTCATGAAGGATCTGTGGGGGAAAGAAATTGTCAATGTTTCAGGTTGAAACTCAGCATTAGGACCAATCCTAGTGCAGGGTTTTCAAGATTCAATGTAATGTATTTATCACATTACATTGAAACATACAGTAAAAAGCGTTATTTGCCTGAACAACTAACACACTCAAGGAGGTGCTGGGAGCCTGGGGGCAGCCCACAAGGGTCGCTACACATTCCGGCACCAGCACAGCATGCCCACATTGATCGGCAGAATGACGTAGAACACAACAAAAGAGAACATAACAAGCGACAAAGCAACGACAGGAGAACAAGCCCCTTTCCATCCACAAACACACATAGTCTTCTAACTCCAGAACAGGAAGTCTTCAGCCTCCAGCAGGGTCATTTCCATTAGAACCCAAAGTATTGACAGTTCCTTTCCCCCATCCCCGACAGATGATGTTCAACCTGCTCAGTTCCTCTGGCAGACTGCCTGTTCCTTCAGTTTATCCCTCTTGTGCTCAGAGTGAGCGCAATACTCCAGAGAGGTTTTAACCAGGTTTTCAGATGCAAACAAGCATACGGGATTCAAGATTCAACTTGTGTTTCCAGGAAAGGGTTAGGGGTCGATTAGCACGTTTTAGTTGCAGCCCTAAAAAGCAAGACTGAAAGCTCACTAGTCATACCATACTAAATCCCAAGACCCAACTATGAAAATCACATTGCTTATTTAGACCCATTAGTTAAGCCCCCACTAACAGCCCTCATTGAAACAAATGCAGACAATACAGAGAGATGTACTTGTCAACAGGGCTGTGATAATTGCTATGCCTCCTCTGTGAGGTATGAATAATGTTTGAATAATGTTTCTTTTTCTGCAGGACTCGGACAATGCTGTGTGGACCCAGCATTGTTGGTGCCAATCCCATTAGTGGAGAATGCCTGTGCTTTGACTTCAGTGGGAACTTGGGCTTGAGCACCACCCAGCCCTGCTTCCTATAAGCGGTATGCTTGGGTAAACGTCCACTTCAATTACAATCGCTCTATTGATGTAAACTCAGACCAGAGTACCTTGAGAGCATTTGCAAAAATGACAGAGTACATTGTCAATAGGTTGTTAGTGCATTTAATATGCACAGTGGAAGAGAGGGAATTGTGCAAGACTGGGAGGAGGGGGCTGCATAGAAATGAAGCACAATTTTTAACCCTTTGTGTGGGTGATCTGCTACCACATTGCTCTGGACAGATTACAATGTTTTCTTATGGTTCAGTGAGATGGCTCTTACCTCGGCATGAAGAAGGTGTAGATTTTAATTCCACACCAAAAGCACAAAATTGATTGTCCATAGATACACAGATGCTGGTGGAAGTGCCCCTATCACATTGACTCTTAAGCTGAGACCTTGCCCTCTCTTCACAGTTTCGCCATTTCTTGCAACCTGACATCATTGCCAAGGTCAGGATTTATTGCTGATCCCTAAATGCCTTGAGAAGGTGGTAGTGAACTGCCTTCTTGAACTGCTGTAGTCTAATGAGGATGCTTCTACAGTGCTGTTGGGTAGAGAGTTCCAGGATTTAGACCAAGTTACAGAGAGATTCATAATGTATATTCAGGTACTGGAGCAGTTATTACTCTTCAATCATCAAGTTCCTGAAACTGTGTGGGTAACTTCACTCACCTCAACATTGAACTGATCACTGAACACAACCTATGGACACACTATAAAGGACCCTACAACTCACATTCTCCGTATTATTTATTTATTTATCTTTTATTTGTATTGCACAGTTTGTTTTCTTTTGCACATTGGTTTCTTGTCGGTTTTTGTGTATGTTTTTTTATTGATTCTATTGTAGTTCTCTGTTCTACTATGAATACTTGCGAGAAAATGAATCTCATGTGACATGGTGACAGCTATGTACCTAGATAATAAATTTACTTTGAATCTTTGTAGTCAGGAATTATGTAACTTGGGGAGGAGGAGGGAATACCTGCAGACATTGGTGTTTCCACACGCCTGCTGTCATTGTCCTTTTAATGCATTGCCTCCACTGAGGTGTGTGAACTCTGGTTATTATTGGCCCTATTTCTATGAAACAGAGGTTCTAAGATCAGTTACAATGCTTCTTCAGCTATCCTACAATTGAAGTAAACTCAGATTGTGAACTAATACCAGACATAGGCAGATAACTTCATGATATGTCAGTGATAATAAACCTGATTCTGATTCTAACAGGAGAAAAGCCTAATTTACACAACATGTTATTGATATTGGGATTCACTTAAGCATTTCCCAGCCAACCAAATGCTTGCTCATATAATATAGAACACATGCACAAGAAGAGTCTACTATTGCCAAAATGTTAATGGTTAAATAATCTGTTTTAAGAATCTTGGTTAATGTGGCCTCAGATACAAGAAAACCCCAATTGCTTTTCTTCAAATACTACGGGTCATTTACATCCACCTGAAAGGGCAAGTACAACCTTTGTCTAACAACTGACTGGAAGGCAGTCATTTGCAGCAGGGACAGCAACACCAACCACCACCCATCCACTACACCCCCCCCCCCCCCCGCCCAAGTATATCAGCTCATGTCAGACTAGACTTTGCGCTCAAGTCATTGAAAAATGGACATCATAAACTTCTGACTTGGATGTGAAAGTGTTCAAAGTTAACTCAATTAATCTGCCAGAAGCCAGCATGGATGGCCTCCTTCCATGTTGTAATAATGATACCTTTCTGTGATTCAACATATTTTCCATAAAATGTTAATTGTTGGCAATGCTTCAGAAACTTACAAGCTTTAAAGGCAACTTGTTTGCTATAGAAAGAGGGCTCCTTTACTTATGAAAAAGGAATTAATGCTACCCTGGCATATATGATGAATAATCTCTTCTCTTTATCAGGGATGATGCCTGGGCATGTCTAGTCTAGTGGTATTTATACTGCTGTCATCTGTCCCTCCTGATTGGTTAGTCCTCATCCAATCAGGTTTATGCTTATCCCACCAGGCATAATCCCTGATGAAGATGGCAGAGTTCATCATCAAAATGTCAGTTAAAATCAATAGCTGCACCCAGCTAAAAGTCTGTGAGAATTTATTCATCCTTTACCTATGTTATCAAATTAAAAATATCCCGATGGATGAATATTTGAAAGACTGAGGAATTGAGGGTTATGGTGAGTTGACACAGAAGACGAGTTGAGGCTGGCAGAGATCAACCAAGATCATACTGAACAGTAGAGCAGATTTGAAGGGCCGAATGGCCTATTCCTACTCTTACTTTCTTGTGTTCGTTGTAGGTAATCCACATTTTTCTCAACTGTCTTTTTCTCAATGAAGAGCATGCTCTTGGGAGTTGTTCAGATTCATTCAGATTAATATTCTTTGTTTTGTGTTCTTTATTTGTAATAACTTTTATGTAGGATTTACAGCTCAGAAACCAGCCACGTTGGCACTGAACACAAACTTCCTGCCAAGAGAGACTGTGGAATTATCTGCTGGCCACCAATGGCTAAGCAGGGAAGGGCTATGAAAATAAAGTATGAATTTGCATAAAACCAGTAGGGGAGAGCCTTGGACTATTTTCTTCTTTTTCCACTTGTTCGGCTCCAGTTGGCAAGCCATGTTGTTTATATAACACCACATGACCATAAGATATAGGAGTAGAAGTAGAGCCGTTTGGCCTATCGAGTCTGCTCTGCCACTCAATCATGGGCTGATCCAATTCTTCCGGACATCCCCACTCCCCTGCCTTCTCTCCATACCCTTTGAACACCTGGCTAATCAAGAACCTTTCTATCTCTGCCTTAAATACACCCAATGACTTGACCTCCACAGCCACTTGTGGCAACAAATTCCACAGATTTACCATCCTCTGACTGAAGTCATTCCTCCACATCTCTGTTCTAAATGGACGTCCTTCAATCCTGAAGTCATGCCCTCTTGTCCTAGATTCCCCTACTATGGGAAATAACTTTGCCATATCTAATCTGCTCAGGCCTTTTAACGTTCAGAATGTTTCTATGAGATCTCCCCTCATTCTCCTGAACTCCAGGGAATACAGCCCAAGAGCTGCCAGATGTTCCTCATACAGTAACCCTTTCATTCCTGGAATCATTCTCATGAACCTTCTCTGAATCCTCTCCAATGTCAGTATACCCTTTCTAAAATGAGGAGCCCACAACTGCGCACAATACTCCAAGTGTGGTCTCATGAGGGCCTTATAGAGCCTCAACATCACATCCCTGCTCGTATACTCTATACCCCTAGAAGTGAGGCGAAGAAGGCAAATATAATGTCAGCATTCATTTCATAAATAAAATGGCAGAGGTATTTTAAGTTTATGGGAAACCATAGCAACTCACTTTATTGTCACCCAAACACAGAACAGAAAGCATGGTAAAAAAACTTTCACATGTGGGACGAGGCAGAAAAATGGTTTGGCACAGCCAAGAAGAGCCAAAAGGCCTGTTTCTGTGCTATAATGTTCTATGGTTCTATAAAGTGAACCCCAGCTCAATGCCAGTGGTCGTGAATTATCTATGTTTCCACCCAGTACACTAACCTTCACAGCAGCTCCCCCCCCCCCTCAAATATTCACTAAATCCGGCATTATGAGCCTGTCCAAAGCTTGGATGAGCTGCCTGGCTCAGGTCCTATGTTCCATGGGTGGAGTAACAGCAGGTGCTTCTGACTCCAGAGGCCTGTTGATGCATTAATGGTCATGTGGTGATGTCAGAGGCATGGCCAGTAGAATCCATTAAATCTTGGAGGATTAAGGCGATCCTTTGAAATATATTCAGGTTTACCCCCTCCTATCTATGCTAAAAGTCTTTTCTCTCCATTCCAAAACATGGAACAGCCCATCGTAAGGGGTCCTAAGGGGATGGTGGTGTGCATCATGGAGGATGAAAATAAATGAGGTGGAACTTAGATCAACAGGAGCCCAAGAGAGCTGCATGCCATGATGGAAGTAGGAATAGGTGAAAGGGTACTGAGTTTACTGAGCAGGTTAGAATGCTGCTGAGAGAATAACCAGGAGGTCACGGCATCAGGAATAAAATCACCTGGCACTTGTAATGGCTGCCCGTATACCAACTCAGCTGTGTACGACTGCAGGTCCTCATTTGGAGCAATCATATCAAAACTCATCCATCAGGGAAGCCCTCAAAACAGCCTTTAAGGAGTGGTGAAACCACTTGCACAGGCTATGGGACTGCAGGTGACACGCCATGGTCTGATGTAGCCCAATGCTGAAGTCCTAGGCCATCACAGCCCAGAGGTATGATGGGAATTGGGAACCAAGCTGAGTGGAAATATCAGATAGGATGCCAAACTGCGCAACCCAGGTGCTGATGAACACCGGGGTCACGTGTGTGGCCTCTGGCAGCCTGGTAGGATGAGCCATCACGGCAAGGAGGTGTGTGAAACTGCATCAGGGCGGCAGGTGGGGGGGAAGGGAGAGAATCAAACAGGTGCACATTGACGTGGTCACACCATCGCCCAGAGGCCTCAGAAAGTGCCAATGGTGTCCAAACTTGATGGTTAATTTTCACTTGCAGGCACTCAAAACAGGCTGCACTCCAATCATGTATCCTTTCTAAGGCCATGCCACACAAACTTCAGAGTAACTGGTTTCTGTGAAGCCTTCAGCCCGGATGCTAGAGGCCGTGAATGGAATTAAATGCAGTCGGCCTCCAGCTTGTGGGCACTATGGGGCAAGGGCGACCCATTGAGACATCGCACAGAAGAGAAACCCCAGCTTCCCCAAACTTTATGTCAGCCAACTACAGGTTGGTGACTGCTGTTTGATAAACCCGTACCTCTGGGTTAGTAGCTTGGTCAGCTGTCCTGCTGGCATAGTCAACCCTGATGTGCATGACCTCAATGGCTGACCGTGAGAGGCCATCAGCCATGCATTATTTTTCCACTTGATGTGTTGTATGTCACTCATGAACTCTGAAATGTAGATCAGGAGGCGTTGCGCTGTGCAGACCAAGGTCTGATATTTTGGCCGTCATGTGCATGAGGGGTTTGTGGTCAATGAATGCTATGAAATGGTGACCCTTGAATAAAAATGAAAATGCCGGACAGCCAGATAGAGACAGAGAAGCTTTTGGAGGGGCAGAGCTGCTGGCTGAAGAAGGTGAGCAGCTGCCACGTACCTCCAACCAGTTGTTCATGCACAGCACCCACAGCATAGTCTGAAGCACCAGTAGTAATGGCAACAGATGCATTGGGAGCAGGTGCACCAGTAAGGTCAGGTTTGAAAGAGTTCTTTTGGTGTCATCAAATAACTGGTCATGTCCATTAACCAGTCAAATGCAAGATTAGGGCATTGCCTTTAAGGGCACTATACAAGGGGGCATTAGTTTAGCAGCTCACAAAATGAAGCGGTGATAGAAATTCACCATACCTAAAAGCTCTTGTAGTTTTTGAGTAGTCCAGGTGGTAGGAAATCCATAATAGTGTCAACTTTTGAAGGGAGGGTTTTCGCACCTTCAGTGGAAGTAAGATGGCCAAGAAAGTCAATGGTTGACAATCCAAACTGGCATTTAGCAGGATTAATAATCAACCTATGTTGGCTTAAGCACTCGAAAAGTGTGCGGAGATCTGATACATATTCAGATTTAGAGTTACTGGTGACAGGTATGTCATCCAGGCAAACAAAAAGAAAATCCAAGTCTCCTAGTGCAGATTCCATCAGCCGTTGGAAAGTCTGTGCTGCACGTTTCAGCTCAAACGCTATGCGCAAAGACTAATGAGGCCAAACAGGGTTATCACAGCCATTGGGAATGTCCTCCAAGCACACAGGCATCTGGAAGTAGCCCCTAACTAAGTCAACTTCAGAAAAATATTAACTTTCCGGCTAAATGTGCCGAAAAGTGTTGGATGTGTGGAATTAGGTCGGGGATGGTAACCTCATTAAGGCATAGGTAATTGCCACATGGGCAGCGACCAGCTTAGGGACCATGTGGAGGGGCAAATCCCAGGGGCCATTCAATTTGTGTACAATGCCAAGCCTTTCCACATTGGCAATCTCAGCCATTGCAGTGGCCAGCTTTTCTGTGTCCAGTCTACGCGCATGGGCGTAGACTGGCAGGGCAATTGTGGAAATGCGATGCTCAACCCCATGTTTTGTGACTGCATTGGAGAATGTGGGCTTGGTGAGGTTTGGGAATTCGCCCAGCAGTTGAGTAAACTCACTTGCGGTGGTACACGTGCTTCTACAGAGTCGCTGTGGGGAACTTACTGGAGAAGCCAATATTTTAATGACCTAAGGTCCTTGACATTCACAAGCCGGTAGTATTTCTGGTCAACATGCAGTCCTTGGGCACACAGGAAATCTGCACTGAGCCAAGGTCTAGCCACTTTACTCAGGATGAAGTCCCATGTGTAAAACCGCCCACTAAAGCAGAGGGTCACCCATAGTGTCCCGTAATTCTGGATCCTGCTGCTGTTGGCAGCCTCCAGCGAAGTTTCGTCACTCTTTGCCTTCCGATCAATAGGCGATGCTGACAGCACACTGACTTGAGCACCCTTGTCACACAAGAAGTGTTGCTCTGAAGGGTGTCTGTAATGAACAGTAGATGACCCTGGTAAACAGAACCTAGGTGTTCACAGACCTCTAAAGACCTGATGTGCTGGCGTTGTCAAGGCTGCAAGGCAGTCAGCACTTCCTGGTGTTTGTATCACAGTGAGCACGGTAAAAGCACAGGCCCGGTGTTGTCTGTTTGGCAGCTGCAGGTGTACGTGTGTTGGAGGCCCTGATGACTGGGGTAATTGGGGCAGGGAAAGGTGGAGGAATTATGCACCTCTGCCTGGCGGAGTGTAGACTAACAGCCATTTCAGCAAGCTCCCTTTAGTCATTCACTGGTGTATTAATGAGGGCTAGGTGAACTTGATCAGGCATTTGCTGCATAAAGAGTTCTTTAAAAATAAAATGAGGATGGTGATTTCCCAGGGGAGACAGCGTGAGGTCCATTAGCTCTGAAGACCGAGCATCCCCCAGGCTGGGCAAGGGGAGCAACTTCTTGGTGAACTCAGACTCTGGCAGTTACAAAGCAACTGCATTGGCCGTCGGGTTAACTAACTCTGGAATCATCCTGGATCATTGTAGTCACCAGTGTAGGTTTTTGTAAGTAAATCAGCAGAGGCATTTTAAGTTTAAGGGAAATCATAGCAGCCCATTTTGGAGAACATAAAGCTCAGTAGAAATGTCATTATGTCATCACGTCAGACAGAACCTCTTGAAGTGAACCCCAACTCAATGTCGGTAGTTGTGAATTGTACGTATGTTTCCACCCATTATATTACACAACACTCCTCCTATTTGTGATCCAGATCCTCCATTCCCTCCACATTCATGTGTCTGTATAAAAGCCTCAAACTCTGGCACACTGCCTGATTCCAATATGACCCCTGGTAATCCATTCCAGGCACCTGCCAATCTCTGTGTAAGAGATTTGTTCCTCGCATTGCCTTTAAACTTCACCCCACTAACCTTAAAAACACGTGCTCTGGTGTTTGACATTTTACCTTGGGGAACAGATTCTGACTGTCTACCCTATCAATGCCTTTCGTAATTTAAATAACCTCTATCAGGTCACCCTTTAGCCTCCGATCCTCTGAGCAGCACAACAGAAGTTTGTCCAACCTTTCCTAATAGTTCATATCCTCTAATTGAGGCAGCATCCTGCTACACTTATCTTCATAGTCTCCACACCAGAAATGCAGAGTACTCCATATGGCAGACACGAGGAAATCTGCAGATGCTGGAAATTCAAGCAACACCCACAAAATGCTGGTGGAACACAGCAGGCCAGGCAGCATCTATAGGAAGAAGCACTGTCGACGTTTCGGGCCAAGACCGTTCATCCTGACCCTTCATTTCGGCCCGAAACGTCGACAGTGCTTCTTCCTATAGATGCTGCCTGGCCTGCTGCGTTCCACCAGCATTTTGTGTGTGTTGCTTGTACTCCATATGGTCTGACTTTAGTTTATATAGCTGGAGCATGACTTTCTTACTCTTGTGCTCAATGTCCCTGCCAATGCAGCGAGCATTCCATATGCCTTCTTTACCCACTTGGATGTCCACTTTCAGTAAACTATGAATCTGAACTCCAAGATCCTTCTGTACCTCAATGTTTCCTATTTTCTCCTCATTTGACTCCCCAAATGCAACACTTCACACTTACCCATATTAAACTCCATCTGCCACTTCTCTGACCATATCACATTATCAGTCATCGTCCTATTCTTTCCTTCACTTGCTTCAACCTTCAAGTCAATGCATATTGTTGCAAAAATGTACATTCATTCTCTTCAACATCTCCTTCAGTCTGTGTAATGTCCTGGACACTTCTGCCAAAGTCAGGGGTTCATTTTTCGCGCTTATCTTGTGACTGGGCTCAGTCAACTGTGTCATCTTGATAACGCAATGATCCAAAACAAATATCCATCGTGACCAGCATAATCCTGAGCAATGACTTGACTCATAGACGACCTGTCAATGAATACAACTATTTGCGCAGATTGCTGGTTAATACTAAATAAGAGATTCTTCCGAAGTTGAACAGTCAGGCGACCCAGACCATCTGGTGTCACTTTCAAAACTAACCATTTTAGTTGAAGTAGCGAAAGACTTTAGGGGTGGAGATATGAAAGCGAAAAACTGCTGGAGGAACTTGCGGGTCTGGCACTATATGTGACGACAATTGATGTTTAGGGTTAACACCTGCACCAGGAGTAGTGACGACAATTGATGTTTAGGGTTAACACCTGCACCAGGAGTTTTGAAAACATGAAAGATTCCTTCAAATACCTAATTTTCAAGCGGAATTAGCTTTCTCCATGTAAATTTGAATCTAGAAAAAAGGAAATGAGCAGAATTTTCATAATTACAATAGTAAAATGAGCACGTTGTACAAGGAAAGTCCTTTCGGTAAGTGAATCCGGACGACGCCTCTTGCTCAAGCGGACCTTTTGTCTGGCGCTCTATTAATCCAGCTCGAGCGGGGAGGAGGATTTGCGGTGTGGCACTCGAGCCGTGGGGAGTGTGTAACCGTGTTTTGGGCAGTGGTGGAGGCGGCTGATGAGTCAGAGCCGGCAGGGTAAGTACTGAGCCTGCAACAGTGCGGGGAAGGAGTGGTGGGGCTTTAATGCCGGTTTGTTTAGAGTTTATCTCTCCTCCCCTTTTCCACACTCACGGCCGCTTTCAGACCACCCTCCCCCCATCTCCGAACACAGACAGCCAGTCTCACTCAACCACTCCCCCTCCTCAGATTTCCCCTCCCTTCATCTGTCCCTCTAGTCTATTCACTCCTCAGATCCCCTCCTCTCATCTGCTTCTAACAACATCTTTAATCGATGCGCCCTTCTTGTCTATCCCTTTTCCCGTGTCTGTTCCTTATCCCACAGCCCGTAGCCCCCCCCCCCGAATCCCAACTCCCCTACCTCCTTCCCTTCGTCTACTCCCTCCTCAGCTCCTCGTCCCCTTCCGTCATTTGTCCCAGCACGTTCCTTTGTTTACCACTCATCCCAGAACATTCACAACCCGTCTCCTCGTAAAAACTCCATCCGATCATCCAGATTGCCCCACCCTCGTCAACCCTCTGAGTCTTGCCAACCTTTCATCTCTTCCCTCCACAGCCCTCCATCCCCTCAACTGGTGTTTCCATCCCCATGAGCATCCACAGTTAGTTCCCCCTCCTTCCCCGATGTGAAATAGCCTTTTATCCAACCATCAACAATCTAGTTACAATAATCTTATTATAACCCAGTTTCCCATATGCTCGTGGATTATTCACCCTCCCTCCTATTCCCACTGCATTAATTCATTGCCTGTGATGCCTCAGAAGATCAGAGTCAGGTTTAATATCACGGCCATATGTCGTGAAATTTGTTGATTTTGCGGCAGCAGTACAATGCCATACTTAATAATAGAGGGGAAAGCATTAATTACTGTAAGTATTTATATCTTAAATAATTAAGTAGTGCGAAATGGAAATAAAACATTTGAGGTAGTGTTATGGGTTCAGTCTCCATTCAGAAATTGGATGACAGAGGGGAAGATGCTGTTCCTGAATCATTGAGTGCATGTCTTCAGGCTTCTGTACCTCCATTCTTGATGGTAGCAATGAGAACAAGGCACGACCTGGGTGATTGGGCTCCTTAAAGATGGACGCCGCCATTTTGAGGCATTGCTCCTTGAAGATAGTGCCTATGATGGAGCTTGCAACTCTCTGCAGCTTACTTCTGTGTAGTAGGCCCCCTCCATACCAGACAGTGATGCAGCCAGTTAGAATGATCTCCATGCCACAACTGTACAAACTTAATCTATCTTGTTTTCCAATTCCTCCTTCCATCTCCTCTCATCTTACAACTTTGCTAACCTGGGAACCTATTTTCAATCAATCCCACCCATTTCTACCTGCTGTTTACTTTCAGAAAGGGGTAAGGGGAAAGGTTATTGTAATTGGACTGTAGTGAAGTGGAGGCCAAGTGTCATTCATGCTTCATATTGCATTCAGTCTGCCTTTCTAAGTTCCCTTATCACATATGAATCTTAAGAAGGTTTATTACAGCTAGCTACAGTGCTCAGTCAACCCACACTCTTACAAGATTGTGCTTTCAAAAGGAAGAGTTTGACAACCCCACCCCCCCCCGATTCATGTTGATTATGACATCTTAATCATTCTACTTTGAGTTCTTTAACCTTCTGTTGGCTTTAGAAATAAAGTGCAGTTATGATTATAGCAACACAAGTGTCAGAGAATCTTCTATTTTCATTTATGAATTTGCTAGGTTCTGTTAGAGCTGAATATATTCTATTGCATTGTTATCTGAAATATGCAGTTATTAGCATACAACCTGCAATAATCTTTTTCCCCCCCCCCACAGGTAACTATTGGTACTAAACCCTGGATCTTTCTAATTACAGTGGATTGCGGTCTATTGGGGCATATCAGGACCAGTACATTTTGGCTCAATTAAGCAGCTGCCCCAATTAGCTGAAATTAAAATGGTTGAAAATGTATAAAAGACAAACTAATGTTTACTGAGTAACAAATTGTGTATTAAAGTGAAATATACAACAAAGTAGAACACTATTACTACTATATAATTTATTAGTTGTTGACAGAGGAATTCACCCCGTGTATACTGCCATGTTCTTTTGATTGTAACTGAACAAAATCAGTGTAGATAATGAACTGCCTTCATTCAATGCTTTTGACGATTGCATCCTCCAAATCTTCATTTTCATTATAACATTCCAGGTGATTGTTGATGCCTTTCAAATTTTTCGAGATGCCTTATTTTTTTGAAGTAGTGAAATAGTTTCTTTTTCACCCCTAGCCACTTCTGGCATATCCTAGCCTTAATGCTTGAAATCATAATGAAAAAAACGGTTTGGTATTGTGTTGCAGCTTGTTTCTCCCCAACTATCAGAGACAAAGTTCTCTGCTTTTTGTACACAAACACATGCAAATAGCACTCTAAGTGCTCACAATGGACTCTCCTTAAAAAGTTTGAGTTGTCCCAAATAAGTGACTGCCCTAATTAACTATTGGCCCAATTAACTGGAATCCACTGTATTTCTTAAGTGTTTGGAAACAGGAAAGGGAAGTCTTTTATGTACTTCACAGTACATCTGAAGCAAGTGATGCAGCTGGTAGAGCTGCTGCCTCTTAGCTCCAGCATCGTGGGTTCAATCCTGACCTCTGCTGCTGTCTATGTGGAGCTTGCACATTCTCTCTGTAGCCATGTGGGCTCCTTCTAGGTGCACTGGTTTCCTCCCGCATCCTACAGATGTGCAGGCTTGTAGGTTAATTGGCCATAGTGTATTGTCTCTAGTTTGTAAGTATCAATGGTAGATGGGCCATTTGATGGTGTACAGGAAGAATAAAATGGACTGTAACAGGATTATTGTGAATAGAGACTTGATGGTCAGCAAGGATTACGTGGGCCAAAGGATTTGTTTTCATGCATCACTTTATAACTTCAGGTCTCTAAAATGTTTGCAAATGGAGCAAAACAACTGCCAATTAAAAATAACAATGGGGCAGGGCTTCTACACTCACCTGTCAAAAGGCCTGGTTTAATGTCACCCACACGGTACCTCTGGCAACATGGTGCTTCCTTGGTACTGTGCAGATATGCCCTGCTTAGTTATGTGTTTCTGTTTAGGGAGCAAAAATTGAACTTGCAATCAACACACACAGTCTTGGGTTTGTTAGATGGCAAGGCTATCATTTGTGCAGTGTCTGACACAGATAACATTGATACTGTTAAAGGTAGAATGTTTAGGTGGAGTGGGGATGGATACATAGCAGAGCTTAAAAAGTTTAGAATTGGAGTACCCTGGATTCTGGTTAATTGGGCCATCAGTTAATTGGGGCAGCTGCTTATTTGGGACAATTCTTAAAAACAAATCAAGAAAATAGACAGGATTCACTTTGTTTATTTAGGACACTGCTGCTTAAATGGGGCAGCATACAGCCTGTCACATCCTCTTGGTGGTTGTTAGACACAACACCTTGCTTAGAATGAACAATTGCATCAGTTGTGTGTGCTTGTGTTATGTTATCCGATTGGCCTGACAGGCGCTAATTCAAAAAGCAGGGATTTTTGATCATTTTGTTTCTCAAATTTTGACTTCAAAAAAATTTTTGAGACCCTTATCACAAAAAGATTGGACAGTAGCAAAAAAAATTACACTACTGGACCAAAGTAAAAGTCATCCGCCTAACACTATTCATTGTCAGCTGGAGTGCTGAGATCGACATTTGCAAGCTTGATAAATTAGCAAGGTAAGCTGCAAGGAAAATGGGTATTAAACAAGGGACTACAGGGAACATATCAAAATCAGAAGTGTGAAGGTAGAGATCTGGATTTTGAAGAGGCCCTCAATGATTTTCCATTGTAACTGGATATTCTGTCCTCTCAACAGTTTTCCCCGTTTTCTTAAGCTAGGCAGGTAGATAAACTCCAGTCCCAGTGTGGTTGTAGTTTGAAGGCTGTTTTATTATTCACCAATGTGTGAACAGTATGCAAGGAGCTGAATAAAAGGGCACTACATCTAGGCGTTCTCACAAAAGATAGATTCAAATGTTGATTAAAATTCCTCAGACTCCTAACAAATTGCTTCTAATTAATAGCAACTAAATGAAATGTACAAACGATATAAAAAATGGCTGACCTGATGTCAAAGGTTAATTGCTTAACAACACAATGATAAGTAATCGACAGCAGCTGTAAACTTACATGCAAGCAATGAGATCTGGTAGTTAGAAATAATATAGCAAACAAATAATGGAGAACCTGATGCTGGAAGAGGTGTTTGTGTCAATGTTAAAAACAAGTCAGAGGACCTAGTTAAGAAGCTGGGTGACGAAGATATTAAAGCACAGATAGTTGTTTATTTGGAAGGAAATGTAGGCACCACGTTAAGTTCAGGAAAGCACATGGCAGGATAGGTAGTGCCAGTGCTGTAAGTGCAGAAGCATGGAAATTTGCAAATCTTCCCAACTTGCTTCAAAAATTTTGAACAGATGATATCTACAGTGGTGATGAAACAGGCCTTTCTTTTCATGCCTTGACAGACAGCTACCTTTCCTATACACTGCAACACTATCAGGTTCAAAGAAAGCAATGATCACATAACTTTTGTATTCAAGTATGTCAGGAACTGATGAAATAAAATTGTTGATTATTAGGAAAAGTTAAAACCTTGATGATTTAAGCAGCTAAGAATGGGTAGTTTACCAATCAAGTAATATGCCAACATACTCAATGAATTCCTCCATCAGTAACCATTGCGAGCTGTAGTGTTCTAATTTGTTCTCTATTTCATTTAAATACTTAATTTATTACACAGTTAAACAGTTTTTCTTTTTTATACTTTTTTTAAACTATTTCCATGAAAATTCAGATAATTAGGTTAACACTTATGTGGGCCAAAATGTACTGGTCCCGATGTGTCCCAATTAACCGGAATCCACTGTATTAAGTTTGTGTTATGAGTGTACCTTTGTTCATGATGCATTGTACCATGATATACTGTAATTTACAAACTATTAGTTTGAAACAGGTCAAAATATGAGTTAGTTTTGTCAAGATAGAAAGGATTGAGAAATACGATGATAGATACAAAACCATCTCCTTTGGACAGAAGGAGCCAAATCAACAGTCTCTTCTCTGATTGCCTCTGCCATCTCATGAGGGAGTTTGTATGGAAAGCATAGCTGAGCACTTCAAATGTCATCCAAACTAGAGCAGATTTGTGCTCAAAATAGCCTTCCCAATTCCTGATATCATGGCTGATATATTGAATAATTTGAGGCTGGAGAGAGATGCAAGAGAAAGGGTAGTTTTAATTATCAGGATAATTTGTATTTTTACTACCCTATGCGCATCAATGAAGAAGTACCTTTCACTGTTGTTGTTTCCTGTCTGTAATGAGCAATGCATCCTTACTGACCCGCGTTTAGAGTTCAAGATCTCCTAATTATGTTTTCAAGGTCTGAGGTGGAACTTCATTGATTTTCATGTGTTAGGGATGCCTGTGATAAGTTTGCACAGGAGATGTTAGTTAAACTTTTTTTTTTATCATTAAGTCTTTATAAGAGCTGGAGGGTTGTTCTGGGATCTCAGAAATTTATTGTTGGTGAGTGTTTGTTCCATTTCAACTGCAAACAGCCCCAAGCTGATTTTTTTACTGAGAGAAAGACATTTATATGCCACTGCATTTGCCTTGGGATGACCCAAAATGCATTATAGCCACTGGCACTCTTATTGAAGTGTAGTCATTTGGAATGCATGAAGCAGATGTGGTAGTGAGCAGATGGCTATAACCAGAGGTGCTGGTACAGAGATAAAGGCTAAGCAAGAAACTGGGGGGAAAATAATCTATTTACCTTCAATTGTTCATTGCCACCTGAGGTGGCACAAAGGATGACATCCAAATCAGCCACTCTTTCTTCATTTTGTTCAGATGAACATTCGGAACCTGGAGACCCCTCTGCCTGGAGACAAGGCTATTTAAAAGTTAGGATGATGGACAGAAACCAAAAATAAATGTAAGGAAATGTACTGAAGGGGGATTTTTGGTGGAGGAGAGAAAAACAGGAACAATTTTGGATAAAGAATGACTTTCTGGGGGCCAAGCTATTAAGAAGTTATTGATGATAGAGTTCAGAGGCAACAGGTGAGCCCATGCCGACGGTCACAACAAACTCCATTTATTCTCTAAGCATTCCCATCAGAATTTGCTACTTGCCCACACAAAGGGGATAATTTACAGCAACCAATAAACTCAACAAACTGCACGGATCTTGGGATATGGGAGGAAACTGGAGTACTCAGGTGAAACCCAGCTGGCACTAGGAAGACTGTACAAACTCTGTACAGTGATAACACCTGAGCCAGGATTGAATGAGGTTGTCAGAGCAGTGAAGCAGTGGCTCTAGCTGGGCCACCGTGCTGGCCATTTGAAGGTATGGTTTGTCGTGGTGATGGAGTGGAAACAGAAAGAGTGACATAGATTGTACAGAGAGGGTGTTGCTGTATATGGGTGGTTACGAACCAGATTAATGCTATGGAGAAGTCTTAAGCACTTGAATACCAATCTTAAAAGCTTCAGTATACCAGGACTAATTCATTGTTGGTCAGTGAGGAGAGGTGAATGGTAAGCAGAAAGTGGCATAACGTACACCAAAAGCTATACACTTTTGGCCACCGGTGCAGTCATTGAAGTACTGAACTGACTAAACAAAGGATGAAATCTGGTCAATTACACGGGACTGGAGGTAGGCAATTTTGTGATAATTTGGGGTCAGAATTGTTCTCTTTGGAGACAGTAACTCAGAAGAAAGGTTAGCATGTGAATCTTGGGTTGCCAATTGTCCCGTGTTGAACAGCATTTCCCCAAAAGTTGAGTATGGGCCTGAAAAGACCGAGTGGCCCATTGTCAATGCAGTGCACCTCTGAGACTCCACTGAATGCAAAAACAATTTCACATTTGTTCCGTTTGGAGTAATCACCCCACTGGTACTTCAGAAACCTGCAGAGATGAATTCTCACTGCAAATGAGCCCTGCCATGACAACACTGTAACCACTGCAACATCCAGCAGTTAAACATTGATTGGCTACATAGGGCAAAACTTATTTGTCTTTGAAAGACTTACATTTAACTGTATATACTGCTATCTGCAGGAGGAAGATGGTGGGGTTCAGAGTTTCCAACAGTCCTATATATTGGTATGGGATCTCCCATAATTAAAAGAGGAAGTAATTGCTGTATTATCTCCCATAATTATATGGGGAAGTGGTTGCACCTTGTGGAGAGCTGGAGTAGATGCTGAGGGATGCCAGGTCATGTGGAAGTCCTGAGAACCTTGTTACAGATAGAGGTCATTTGGCTTCTCTTCACTGCATCATGATTCAATAAGATTATGGCTGATTAAGGAATTAATGTCAGTGACTGAAGCTCTCCATCCTTCTTGGTTAATGAATCATCATTTTTGTGTTTCTGTCCTAAATGACTGACTGAATTTTTGAGGAATGTGAACAGCCTAGCCAGGGGAAATATCACAATACATCCCTAGTTTTTCAGTTTGTTACGGCACTTGTCCCAGCCTTTCCTAATGGAACAGAACTGGTGTCATAGTGAATTGAAACAGGTCACTTGATTTACACAAACCATATTGGTGTCAGCTTGCTAAAAACCATTTTCCCACTCCATTCTCTGAGCCAGCCATTTACTTCATGCCAAATGCTGTGGAGATGATGTGGACCCTGGTGGGGATCAACTGAGGGTTAACCTAAGGTTGCTACTACAGGCAGCAGCTTGGCTGACATGCAACACTCTAAGAAGCACTTCCATTCTTTAACTCATTGCGACCATATCATTTGGACCAGTTGGATTCCCAATCTGCACAATGCCAAAAAAATTGAAATCTAGCTCCTGCCTATACTGTTGGATTTCAGTTCAGAATCACTTTATTGCCACTATGTGAAACATACTAGAATTGATATGCATCCATCACTTCAGGTGGCAGCTCATTTGACATTCTTACCATGCTCTGAGTGAAGAAGTTCCACCTTGTGTTCCCATTAAACATTTCACTATTCATCCTTAACCTATGACCTCTAATTCTAGAGTATCATCCAACCTCAGTGGAAAAAGCCTGCTTACCTTTACCCCATCTATACCCCTCATAATTTTGTATACATCTATTAAATCTCCCCTTATTCTCCTATGCTCTAGGGTAGTGGTCGCCAAACTTTTTAAGCCCAAGATCCCCTACCTCGGTCTCCTACTAAATCTACCTACTAAATCGTTTAGAGAAAAAACAGCTCAGATTGTACTTCCAACTTGAGGACTTTTATCTGGGCAAATTGGATTTGAATTACATAAAATGCTTTTGTCAAACTTTCAAATTAATTCAACCAAGAAAACACTTAGCATATCAAACAGGCCATAGCTGTCTTTCTTTAAGAATATTACAATACTTCATACCTTTAATTCTAAGTTTCATTATTTAATTTTATTTCAACACGAAAAATAAACGAATAAAAATTGACTTTTGCACTCAATGTGATGATTGGGGCTGAATACTTCCTGCTAGTTCCCTGAAATTTGGCTCATATCTACAGACAGCCAGTCTGAGACAGTCTGTGAGGTGTCTGTCAGTAAGACAGCTTCTGTATGTAGATTTAATAATTTTCATCTGTGAAAATGCAATTTCATTCAGATAACTTGACCTGAAGTAGGCACTGACTTTTAGTGCACATTGGTGAGATGAGGAAACTTCTCCCTGCTGACAAGCCCCCAAAAGTCACCGTCCCTTGATCTTGCTTTAAGCTCAATGTCATTTTGCAAATCAATTATTTCCATTTCAATATCACTTGGCACACCAAATATTTGCTGGAATTTGGCTGCTATCAGTTCTATACCCATTGGCAGAAATGGGTTTGAAATAAATGCAGCAATATCTTTCATGATGTTTAACTCCCCAAAATGCCGATCGAACTCTATTGCCAGTCTGTCTAGGTAAGCACAGTACTGCTCAGGGCGAAAAGCATTTTTTTCCTTGATGGCCTATAACATTTTCTCCAAGTTGGGAAAGTGTGTCAGCCCCCCGTTCTTTAAATTTGAAATCCAAACACCGAGCTTGGCCTTAAACGCAATTACTGCACTTATCACGTGGGGCAGGTGTCGGTCTTTTCCCATGAGCTCATTGTTAAGTATGTTTAATTTAGCCGTTAGGTCTGTCAGAAACCCTAAATCCAGTAGCCACACATCATCTGACAGTTCCTCATGCTCCTCATTTCTTGTTGACAGAAAAGTCTTTATCTCAGGCAGCAAGTCAACCACTGAACGGAGGGACTACATGTGCATCGGGCAGAAAGAATGGAAGTAAAACCCCACAACCCTGGAAACAACCTCTCTTTACAAACAGCTTTCTGTAGCGGGAGTATTGCTATATTACCATTATCCTAATTAGTATTACTTATTTTTATAATGCTCACATTACAGCAGTATTTGTGTATTTATTTTTCTTTCTTTTTTTCGGAATCTACTGGGAAGGTCTCAAAGATTGACCGGTGGATTGCGATCGACTGGTTGGTGACCACTAAGTCCTAACCTATTCAAGCTTTCCTATAACTTAGCTCTTCAAGTCCTGGCAACATCCTTGTAAATTTTCTCTGCACTCTTTCAATCTCATTGATAGCTTTGAAGATATCAAAGGCATGAGACACTCAAAGTCCTAAAATACAGCCTTGCTTGAAAAAGTTGTTTGGGACTGTCATTTTTAATGTTTCTTCCTGTTTCCAATACCCTTTTCCCAACTCACTAGCTGGGACAAGAAACAATCTACTGGAGGAACTAAGTACGTCAAGGAGCATTTCGTTGGAGGGACAGAGTAGTCAATATTTCAGGCCAAGTCCTTGCATCAGAACTGGGGCTTTACAAAGTCCTGATGAAGGGTCTCAGCCTGAAAGGTCGACTGTTTATTCCTCTCCACAGATGCTGCCTGAACTGCTGAGTTCCTCCAGCATTTTGTGTATATTCCTCTGGATTCCAGTTCTGCAGAATCTTTTGTGTTTATGATAAACAATGTAATTGCTTGCTATGCCTTTTCTTTACAATAAAGCTTTGTTCTTCCTCCTTAACAGGACTTGTAAATGCTGATAATCTATTGCCAACAGTCTGTAAGAGGTTTGGATATTATTTTATTTCTAAACCTACGCCAGCTTCCCTTCTTCTCTCTGCTACTGTCATATATGCATAGTCGCAGTACCTGATTGGCTTTTGATTACGTAATGCCTGTTAAATATTGATGCCTCAGGATTTACAAGGGCAAGCCTTTTCTCTGCAACGTGCTTCTGTAATGTTGATAGAGCTTGATCACTGCTGCATTCTGAAATCAATGAGGTCATCTCTCTCGGGTCCAAAGAATGGTTATTTTTATTTCTTTCCACTCAGCCATACAAGATTTGCTACTGGATCTGTGCAGCAGAGCTGAACACAACTGGGCTGGGATGTTGGAAGAGAATTCCTAGAATTTGGGGAGCAGCTGCCTGTCTCAACAGAAAGGTACCTGTGAACAATGAATGTAGAGCTCAGGGAATATGTGGTGACAATGCTGAGTTTGCAAGACCAAAGGAAATAAAGAATTGCTGGGCATGAGATGCATATCATCTGAGATTAGTAATCCCACAACCGGGGTGGGGTGTAGAAGGCAAACAACATTAAAACAAGCTGAATTGCAGAGGGTGTTCATCAACAGGAGGTGAGATTGTCTTAATTGTGTGTCTGGCAGTCACTATATTATCTATAAACTTTTAGCTATGTTTATTAACTAATTCAGGAGATTAAGAGTTTGTCACAGCCCAAAGGCGTGAATGACGTAATCCAGTCTGACTCATCCTGTGCAATACTGAGGGAATGCTGCACCGTTAAAGGTGGCATCTTTTGGATGACATTAAGTTTGAGCATCCTTTTTCATAAGGACACATTATATTGAATGTGTAGGATTAACTACTGTGGTATATTGATTTCATTGAAACCTATCAAATATTGAAATACCTAGATAGGGTGTTTCCGATACCAGGTGTCCCCCGCTTTCCGAACGTTCGCTTTACGCAACTTTGCTTTTACGAAATACCTACATTAGAACTTGTTTTTGCTAACCAAAAGAGGATTTTCGCTTTTACGAAAAAGATGCCCATTTTAAACTTGTGTTTACCCCGAGAAAGACTACCATGACCGTGATGCCTTGCGCGGGCAGGTGTGTGTATTTTGGCTCAATCTTCCCGATTCTGGTAAGTGAAACTACGCTGTACATAGAATATTTCTACTTTATATAGCTGTGTATTTATCATATCATTCCTTCTTTTACTATATGTTCGTGTTATTTTAGGTTTTATGTGCTATTTGGTAAGATTTGGTAGGTTATTTTTTGGGTCTGGGAACGCTCAAAAATTTTTCCCATATAAATTAATGGTAATTGCTCCTTCGCTTTACGACATTTCGGCTTAGGAACGGTTTCATAGGAATGCTCAACCTCCGGATAGTGGGGGAAACCTGGTAGTCCAGGACCAGAGGACACAGCCTCAAAATAAAAGGGCATCCCTTTAGAACAGATGAGGAGGAACTTCTTTAGCCAGAGCGTGGTAAATCTGTGGAATTTACTGTCACAGACGGCTGTGGAGGGCAAGTCATTGGGTATATTTAAGGCAGAGTTTGATACCTTCTTGATTAGTAAGGGCTTCAAAGTTACGGGGAGAAGGCAGAAGAATGGGGTTGAGACGGATAATTAGTCAACCATGATGGTATGGCAGAGCAGACTTAGTAAGCTAAATGGCCTCATTCTGCTCCTATATCTTACGGTTCATCCTTGAGCTAATAGCAAATGATTATCTAGTCATTACTTCATTGCTTTTCCTTTCCGGAGTGCATAGGTTGTTGTATTTCCAACATGACATTGTGTTGGGGTGTCCTATAGGAATGCAAGGCAGGAAGCTTGTTCAGGGTCATTTGTATCAATCTGTGTTTGCCATAATGTATCATCCTTCAGTGGAGGGAGGTGAAGGGGGGAGGAGGTACAGAGTATAGGCTAAGTCGAGTTAAAATGATGTTTTTAATTTCAGAAGTTTTTCATTAAAAATATATACAAGAAACAAAACGGTTTTCTTTACATTCATAGTGTCATCAAATCTATACATTTATTGTTAAATCAGTATGTTCATAGTAACACATACAATATATATTTAATATATTCACAGTGTCAAGTTAGAGCCAGTGCCACTCACATCGCCTCCTTGAACAATATACAGACTTTCCCCAGTTTATGAACACCTGATTTATGGATGTTACAGCGTAAAGATGATCTCACATAATATTAAATTAAGAAGTATGATGTACATGCATTCATTCATATGAATGGAAGAGCTAATTTCTTCTTTATCTCCAATTTTAGTAATTGTACTTTTTAAAATCAATTTTGTGTGCTTCTGATGCTGTGTATTAAAATCACATGGAGATATGGCTACCATATTGAGTAAATTTTGTGTATTTTCCAATTTATAGACAAGTATAAAAACTTAACCCATTTATACCCATATACCCTTGAAATGCTCATGGGTTGTTACACAGAATCTTGGGTTGCTGTTCTTCTTCACAATCCCTTTGCGTTGACAGCACTGAGTTTTAGTGCATCCCTCCAGCATGTACTCATGCAGCTGGGATACGCCAGGTAGCAGCATTCACTTATGCATAGCTGGTTGTGCTAGAAGACCGATAGGTTTCATTCAGATCAAAATACATTTTTCACTGAGAATGATCTTACAGTAACACTTGATGCTTGTCTTGGTTTGGTTCAGAAAATTCTCTGTTATGCAGCCACTTGGAACAAACTTTGTCAAGGTTGCTTACGTCCTTTTCCAGAGCCTCTTTATAATGCACAGTCAACAAGGAGGTGGGCAATTGGCTCATCCTTATTGCAGCAGTCAGGAGGGCAGCATGCATTAAGGGTGAGATTCCAGCTCACAGGAAGGATCTGAATGGGAGAACCCCGCATCCACTGCCATCTAAGTGAAGTCTTGGTGCTTGCTGGTCAGCCTTGGTGATGAGGTGTCAAATAGTTTTGACAATCTGCTCAGGAAACTATCCCACAGAATCATTGTGTGATTGTGTTGGAAACTATCCCACAGAATCAATCCTTGAATCAATGATTCAAGGCCTCTTAAGGGCCTGCAAGATATTTAGTGCTGACCATGGCCTAGTGGACTTGAAGTTAGAGGTGTTTATCTATAGAAACTTTTCCACAAAGGATGGGTAGTGCAGCAATGTCCAATTGATTGAGACATTGTGTAAAATGAAACCAGGCACATCTTTAACAACACCTAGGACAGGTAGAACCTCGACATGTCCTGACACTTTGTGTTTGTGTACTTTAATTTTACATACTGCTTGATGCAATTACACACCATCAACATGAGGGCACTGTTGGATATGCTCTTCTCCACAGTTCTCTGGAGACTTGTGCATCATGACCCATCAGGTCTACTTCATCTGGTATCCTCGGATGAATTAGAAAATGCTCCGATGACTGAGTGGCACAGATCAGGGGTAAGGGCCACCTATGTCACATAGAGCAACACTCAGTACACCTCACACCTGATGACCAGGATCCTGCCCACCATCGAAAAGGAGGACTACTCCCACATTTCCAAATTCTTTTGGACCTTGCGGATCACTCCAGCCATTCTTGTCACATGTCTTGGTCCTTCTGAACCAGATGGTAGGAAGGTGCAAGCTGACCAGTCCTCACTGCAGATGAACAGCTTCACCGTGAAGAGAGTTAGGAGCACTAAGTGTCTGGGAGTGCACATAACGGACAATCTTATCTGGCCCCTCAACTTCACATCTTTAATCAGCATCTCCATTTCTTGAGAAGATTGAGGCGAGTAAGGCTCCCCTCCCCCTTTCCCCCCCCCCCCCCCCATTCTAACCAATTTGTACAGGAGCACCATTGATAGATAGATAGATAGATAGATACTTTATTCATCCCCATGGGGAAATTCAACTTTTTTTCCAATGTCCCATACACTTGTTGTAGCAAAACTAATTACATACAATACTTAACTCAGTAAAAAAATATGATATGCATCTAAATCACTATCTCAAAAAGCATTAATAATAGCTTTTAAAAAGTTCTTAAGTCCTGGCGGTAGAATTGTAAAGCCTAATGGCATTGGGGAGTATTGACCTCTTCATCCTGTCTGAGGAGCATTGCATCGATAATAACCTGTCGCTGAAACTGCTTCTCTGTCTCTGGATGGTGCTATGTAGAGGATGTTCAGAGTTTTCCATAATTGACCGTAGCCTACTCAGCGCCCTTCGCTCAGCTACCAATGTTAAACTCTCCAGTACTTTGCCCACGACAGAGCCCGCCTTCCTTACCAGCTTATTAAGACGTGAGGCGTCCCTCTTCTTAATGCTTCCTCCCCAACACGCCACCACAAAGAAGAGGGCGCTCTCCACAACTGACCTATAGAACATCTTCAGCATCTCACTACAGACATTGAATGACGCCAACCTTCTTAGGAAGTACAGTCGACTCTGTGCCTTCCTGCACAAGGCATCTGTGTTGGCAGTCCAGTCTAACTTCTCATCTAACTGTACTCCCAGATACTAGTAGGTCTTAACCTGCTCCACACATTCTCCATTAATGATCACTGGCTCCATATGAGGCCTAGATCTCCTAAAGTCCACCACCATCTCCTTGGTCTTGGTGATATTGAGACGCAGGTAGTTTGAGTTGCACCATATCACAAAGTCCTGTATCAGTTTCCTATACTCCTCCTCCTGAGAACATCCTGACCAGCTGCATCACCGTCTGGTATAGAAATTGCAAGGCTTCTGACGGCAAGACTCTATAAAGGATTGTAAATACTGCTGAGAGGATCATCAGGTTTTCTCTTCTACCCATCTGAGGTACTTACTCAGAGCACTGCATACCAGGACCCTTAGCATTGTCAAGGATCTCTCCTGACCATCCAACAATCTCTTTGATCCCTACCATCAGGCCGGAGGTATCAAAACATTAATGCAAGGACGATTAGGATGAGAAACAGTTTCTTCCCCCAGGCTATGAGGCTACTGAACTGCCTGCACAATCCAGGTTTCACCACATATGAAGCACCGGTAGCATTATACAGTTTACTTTTTAACATGTATGTACATGCACCTTATTATTTTATTTGTGGTAATATTGCTTTGTGTTGTTTCTGAATTATTTGTACTGTGTGGTGCACCTTGGTCTAGAGGAATGTTGTTTTGTTTGGTAGTGTGTGTATATATGGTCGAAATTACAATAAACTTGAATTTGAACAGATCGCCAACACCTTCAGATAGACAGACTTGATGGTGAAGGCAACAGTAGATCGGGTAGATGAGTTGCTAAGGATCATAACCTGATTTACTTGGTCAGTCAAGGCCTGATCAGGAAATGTCAGCATGGTTTTGTGTGTGGGAGGTCACGTCTGCCCTGTCGTTTGGAGTTTTTCAGATGTAACTAAGGGGTGAGTGGTAGAGTGGAGATATGTCCCTCTCAAAGGAGGTGAAGGTGTTCCTTCCCTCCGTAGCCTGCAGGTCACCTTTGGGCAAAGTGTAGCACCTGCTTGGCACCCACCCCCACCCCAGATCAGGGTAATGTGAAGCTATGGGAGCAGGTGGTGCATATCACAATTCCTGGTTATGTGACCACTGACGCCAGGCAGACAACCTCTGAAGGGTATTGATAATGGCCAGGGTCACCCGTCTTGTAAAGACACTGCCCAGAAGAAGGCCACTTTTGCAGAAAAAATGACCAAGAACAATTATCATCATGTAACACAGCACATGATGATGATGAATTAAGGGAATATATGAAGGTAGGGCAGTGGATGCTGTTCATATGCACCTTCATAAGGTCTTTATTGAGGTATGGCCTGGCAGTTATATAAGACTTTGATAGGCTGCACTGAGGTTTGTGTAGAATCTTGGTCACCCTGTCATAGGAAAGATATTGTCAAGCTAGAGAGGGTGCTGAACAGATTTACGAGGATGCTGCCTGGACTAGGGGGCTGACTTATACAGAGAGGTTGGCCATGCTGAATCTTTATTCTCTGGAGCACAGAAAATAAGGGGTAACACTTTAGAAGTTTATAAGATTCTGAGGAGTATGGTTAAGGTCATAGTCTTTTGCCCAGGGTTGGGATGTCCAAAACTAGAAGGGACAGATATAAGAGGGGAAAGATTCAAAAGAGTCTTGAGAGGTAATTTCGGTAAAAAGAGAGTGAACACCTGGAATTAGCTGCCAGAGGAAGTAGTTTAGGTTGGTGGTTGCAAAATTTAAGAGGCATTTTGAAGGGTATATGGGGGCGGGGTGGGTTGTGGTGAGTTCTGGGCCAAAAGTGGCAACTGGGAATAGTAGAGAGCATGCTGAGGTTGGTGTGGGCCAAAGGGCCACAGGGCCTATTCCCACGCTGTCACTCTGAGCTGTCAACTGGACTGCTGAGGATTACGATGTACTGGCTGATAGGATTGGGGATTGGCGCAAGTTAGTACAGAGCCGTTGATCTCAGGGTTGCTCGTACTACAAGTTTTATTCTCTACAAATCTTCTCAGAAATTGTTGTTAATTAATTTTGGGCAATAGTGATCACAATTCTATCTCCTTTACCATAGCATTGCAGAGGGATAGGAACGGACAAGTTAGGAAAGCTTTTAATTGGAGTAGGGGGAAATATGAAGCAAACAGGCAAGAACTTGGAAGCATAAATTGGGAAGAGATGTTCTCAGGAAAATGTATGGCTGAAATGTGGCAAATTTTCAGGGGATATCTGCATAGGTATGTTCCAATGAGACGGAAAGGATGGTAGGGTACAGGAACTTTGGTGTACAAAGGCTCTTGAAAATCTAGTCAAGAAGAAAAGAAAAGCTTATGAAAGGTTCAAAAATCTAGGTAATGATAGAGATGTAGAAGATTATAAGGCTAGCAGGAAGGAGCTTAAGAATTAAATTAGGAGAGCCAGAAGTGGCCATGAGAAGGCCTTGGCAAGTGGGATTAAAGAAAACCCCAAGGCATTCTACAAGTATGTGAAGAGCAAGATGATAAGATGTGAGAGAATAGGACCAATCAAGTGTGACAGTGGAAAAGTGTGTATGGAACCAGAGGAGACAGCAGAGGTACCTAATGAATACTTTGATTCAGTATTCACTATGAAAAAGACTCTAGGCGATTGTAGGGATGACTTACAGGAGATTGAAAGGCTTGAGTATATAGACATTAAGAAAGAGGATGTGGTGGAGCTTTGGAAAGTGTGGTGGGACATTAATAGGAGTCAAAACTGGGCTGAGAAGTGGCAGATGGTGTTCAACCCAGATAAGTGTGAGGTGGTTCATTTTGGTAGGTCAATTATGATGGCAGAATATAGTATTAATGGTAAGACTCTTGGCAGTGTGGAGGATCAGAGGGATCTTGGGTTCTTGAGTCCATAGGAGACTCAGAGCTGCTGTGCAGGTTGACTCTATGGTTAAGAAGGCATATAGTGCATTGGCCTTTATCAATCGTGGGATTGAGTTTAAGAGCCGAGAGGTAATGTTGCAGCTATATAGACCCTGGTCAGACCCCACTTGAAGTACTGTGCTCAATTCTGGTCGCCTCACTACAGGAAGGATATGGAAACCATAGAAAGGGTGCAGAGGAGATTTACAATGATGTTGCCTGGATTGGGGAGCATGCCTTATGAGAATAGGTTGAGTGAACTTGGCCTTTTCTCCTTGGAGCGACAGAGGATGAGAGGTGACCTGATAGAGGTGTATAAGATGATGAGAGGCATTAGGCTTTTTCCCAGGGCTGAAATGGCTAGAACAAGAGGGCACAGTTTTAAGGTACTTGGAAGTAGGTACAGAGGAGATGTCAGGGGTGAGTTTATTACTCAGAGAGTGGTGAGTGTGTGGAATGGGCTGCTGGCAACAGTGGTGGAGGTTGAAATGATAAGGTCTTTTAAGAGACTTTTGGATAGGTACACGGAGCTTAGAAAAATAGAGGGCAATGGGTAACCCTAGGTAATTTCTAAAGTAAGTATGTGTTCAACACAGCAATGTGGGCTGAAGGGCCTGTATTGTGCTGTAAGTTTTCTATGTTTCTAATTTAGAGAGACGGTGTGGAATTGGCGCTTCGTGCTCTTCAAGCCATGTAGCCCCAGCAACTCCTGACCACCCTGATTTAAGACTAACCTAATCACTGACAATTTACATCGACCTACCTGGTACTACTTTGGAGTGTAGGAGGAAACCGGACCCCTGGGGAAAACCCAGGCATTCCACAGGGACAGAAACTCTGTGCGGATGAAGCCGGAATTGAACTCTGACGCCCCGAGCTGTAATGGTATTGCGCTAACCACTATGCTACCGTGAAAAAGGCAATCATTTGATGACATGTAATGAAGCCAAACTGCAGAAAGTGAATCTGTATTGTTACGATGTGCAGTTAAAAAATAGAACTTTGATCCATAAACTGAAGAAAAAACACAGCAGATTGAGCAGCATCTGTTGAGTTGCGGAGACTGTCGGCATTTCGGGTCAAAATCTGTCGTCTGGACTGTACAGATTTCTACTGGCCTGATGGGAATCATGCAGTTTGTCATAAATTATCTTGAAATAAACATTTCGGAAAAGGAAGGGCAACTATGGTTACAAATCGAACCAAAGGGTACAACCTCACTTTCTCAGCTTTGCTCTCCTCATCACTGGGGTGTTCCCACAACCAATGGAGTCCTCACTTTCAAGGAGGACTCTTCATCTCATGTTTTCCATATTTATTGCTTGCTTATATATTATTTCCTTTTTTTGTGTTTGCGCAGTTTGTTGTCTTATTGAATGTCCTGGTTGGGTGTTCTTTCATTGATTCTGTTATGGTTACTATTCTATTGCGTATGCCTTTAAGAAAATGAATCTCAGGGTTGTGTTTGGCAACATATATGTGGCTTAAGGTTGTTATAGCCAAGGGGGTTGTGACGATAAGCTCCCAAATGCTCCCTATGATGTGTGCCTCAAACAGCCTCTGACAAACAAGTCCAGCTCCTGGCCTTCACATGTGGCTTAGCTACTAAGCCTAGCGGAACCAGTTTGTACTGACAGGAGAAGGGGTAAGGGTGGGTTACTGGCACCTTGGAACCAGTCACTTCGGTCAGATGGGGCTCATCAGCCATGGCTGGCGGCTCATCTAGGAGAGGGAAAACTCCAAACTCAGACTCCCGTTGCCTTGTGGCTATACTGCCTGAGTCAGTGGTGGAGGCAGATACACTAGTGAAATTTAAGAGACTACTAGACAGGTATATGGAGGAATTTAAGTTGGGGGGGTTATATGGGAAGCAGGGTTTAAGGGTCGGCACAACATTGTGAGCCAAAGGGCCTGTACTGTGCTGTACTATTCTATGTTCTTCCTGTGATTAACTTGGGAGACCCAAAACTAGCTCAGACTGGTTGAAAACATTGATCAATCTGCTGATCATTATTACAATGAGGTTTTGATCTGACTGCCCCAACTGCCTAGATATTGTCATCTCACTGAAGCCTGCATCTTTCCTGATGTGTGTGGCAAAGTTTTCTATGTAACACACAAACAAGATGGGAGACTAAGCAGACTTGCTGGATTCCAGAACTGATGGGGAAAGTATTTGTTTCCCACTCAGTTCCTGATTTACTCTCCAAACCCCATTTTGGAGAGTGCATTCATCATGTACATGTGGAATAACCTGATGAGTTAAATTTCCACCTCAACACATACAAAATGCTGAAGGAACTCAGCAGGTCAGGCTGTGAAAATGAATAAACAGCCAACATTTCAGGCCAAGACACTTGATCAGGATTGGAAAGGAAGGGAAACACACCAGAGGGGGAAGGGAAGGAGGACAAGCTAAAAGGTGATGGTGAAGCCAGGTGGGTGGGTGGGAAATGTAAAGGGATGTGATTGGAGAGGAGAGTGGACCATGGGAGAAAGAGAAAAGGGAAGGATACAAAGGAGAGGTGAATGGCAGGTGAGAAAGGAAATTGGCCAGAGTGGGGAAAGGAAGAGGAAGGGAAAGATAAAAAATTGCCAGAAGGAGAAATTGATGTTTTTGCCATCAGGTTGAAGGCTACCATCAGGTTGAATATGAGGTGTTGCTCCTCCAGTTTGAGAGTGGCCTCATCATGGCAACCAACATAAAAGAACGGGAATTGGGGTAGGAATTAAAATGGTTGGAATACGTTGGTTGGCAGCATTCTTTGATGAACATCTAGTTGTACTAGAGAGCAATGAGTTTGAGCAGACCAAGTGCATCCCAATGCCCCCTCTTCCCATGCTTACCCGATCTCTCACCGTAGACACTTAAAAGGCCATTAGAATAGCTATAAATATTTTTAAAATAAATTTAAAAAGAATCAGATTAAAATATATATAAATTTTAAAAAGTGAATTAAGTTAAATAACAACATGTTTTCCTTCTCCTCATCTTCAGCTCAGGAAACTGCATTTTAAATGGACAGAAATCTAATCCAAAAACAGCTATGGTTGGTGTAAGGGCAACTCAAACAAACCAGTGCCGCTGCTGGTGACCCTATAGATAGTTATTTTGTATGACCTGCCCTCCAATCAATCCAATAATAATGTTCAAAAAATATCAAAGAAATATAGTCGATCCTTTCGTAGCAACTAAAGCATACAATCTTAAAGTGATGAAACTTGTGAAACTAAAACTAGTGGTATTAAACTGACTTAAGCGGAATTAATCCAATCATAAACAAGAGAAAATCTGCAGATGCTGGAAATCCAAGCAACACACAGAAAATGCTGGAGAAACTCAGCAGGCCAGGCAGCATCTATGGAAAAGAGTACAGTAGCAGGACTGAAGAAAAAAAGATGAGGAGTCAGAGGTAGAAGGTGAGGGGGGGGGAGAGGATGAAACAAATAGCTGAAACTGAGAGGGGGAAGGCTGAAGTAAAGAACTAAGCAGTTGATTGGTGAAAGGGATACGGGATGGGAGAAGGGGGAATCTGATAGGAGAGGACAGAAGGCCATGGAAGAAAGAAGAAGGGGGAGGAGCTCCAGAAGGGGGCAATGGGCAGGGAAGGAGATAAGGTGAGAGAGGAAAAAGGGGATGGGGAATAGAGAAGGGGGGCATTACCAGAAGTTTGAGAAATCGATGTTCATGCCATCAGGTTGGAGGCTACCCAGACAGAATATAAGGTGTTACTCCAACCTGACTGTGGCCTCGTCACAACAGTAGAGGAGGCCATGGATGGACACGTCAAAATGGGAATGGGAAACGATATTAAAATGGGTGGCCACTGGGAGATCCCACTTTTTCTGGTGGATGTAGGTGCTTGGCGAAGCAGTTTCCCAGTCTACATTGGGTCTCACCAATATACAAAAGGCCACACCAGGTGCACCAGATACCATAGATGACCCCAACAGACTCACAGGTGAAGTGTTGCCCCTCCTGAAAGGACTGGGTCCCTGAATGGTAGCGAGGTTAAGTAAAGCGATTAAGCAAAGTTGAATGGTCAACAAAAGATATGATACCTGATGGTCACCAGCTCTAAACTGCCAAAAACAAAGCATAAATATGTAACTAAACCCTTGGTTTTTACCATGTCCCCACCCATATGACTAATTACCATAATAAACATGCAACACAATACAGTGCAGATAAAAACAGATGCATAGCTCCGACATTCTCGCCCCTAATTATTATACTATAATAAATACAACTACATGCTGCCAAGACACAAGAGACATAAAATCTTAATATTCACACTAATGTCCTGTTTCTGGTAAGCAGTCAATCTCTCTTGGAAAAACCAGGTTGTTCCTCCTGAATGCCTGGAATTGCTGTTTCATCCAAATACGAAACAAATCCTGTTAACTGTCAGCTCTGACTGAGTGTAGTCTCTTTTTCCCACTGCCTTCGTCTCCTATCAGTGGTCCACTAACAGTCCAACTCAGCATTGTTCTAATTGCATAGGCCCATTATTAACAGTGTGAATCACTTGCAATGGCTCCTATGCTTTAGGGACATTCATCCCTATCAGCAGCTCAATTTCTGAATCAATGTCTGGCAAATGAATATGCTTCAGGTGAGGCCATTTCTGAATACAGGTGTTCTTCCTCACCCCCCCCCCCCCCCTTACAACAGTAGAGCGTTCCTATGAAACCTTCCTTAAGCCAAAATGGCGTAAAGTGTAGAACCATTAATTTATATGGGAAAAATTTTCGTAAAAGTGAAAATCCTATTTGTAATGCAAAAACAGGTTACTAATGTAGGTCTTTTGTAAAAGCGAAGCGGCGTAAAGTGAACATTCGTAAAGCAGGGGACACCTGTATCTCTCTAACAAGAAATGTTCCCTTTGTGAACAGGCATACTTTGCTGCATATAGATGTCAAGTAGTTCACACTATCTAAGCCAGACACTTCCAATCCTAAAACATTGTAGCCCCTCGTAGCTTTCTCTTGACCAATGGAGTGAGAAAATGCATGTTGCTTTTTCTTGCAGATTAAGCTTGTTCATGAAGCTCACTTTACGACAGTGCTGTACTTCCTTGATCTAGAAAAGCGTAAGTAACCACTGTCTTGTTACCCTTCATAGACTTCACCTGAACCGGAATTATAGGAGGTTTGCAATCATGATCACCAGTCCCTGTAAGGCAATTAGATACCAGGGTGTTACTCACAGCTGAGTTTGCTTCTTTCACGGCTTGTTTCGAATCTTCACACTTTTCTTCTGAGTGAATATGAAGTCTGGATGTTTGCAACTGCATACCTTGCATGAAAGGCAGTACCTGCAATCCTCGCTGACGTGTCCGACACACAAACAACCAAAGCAGACGCCATTTTCTTTTAGGAAGGCCATCTTCTCATTAGGAACCTTTTTTTCCAGCTGAGAGCACCATTCCAAAGTATGTTCACCTGGCAGAACAGACAACCCCTTTAGGCTGACGAGACCATTTCCCTTTCATTAGTTTTGGGCTCAGTTTTAGCTTTACTTTTCACAGTAGCCACAGTTGCTTCCTTTAGCTTCAGAACGAGTTGGTGATTTAGTTTTATTTGCACCTTTGCTTATTGCCAGTGATGGAACATCCTGTATATTCCTAAACACTCTGTGTGTAGCAATCTTGACTTGTCTTTCAATAAAATCAACAATGTTGGTGAAAGTAATCTTACAGTTGTGCCGATCTTGAAGCTTGCAAACCACCAATCACCATTTATGGGGCATCTCCAACACCATCACACGGAGCACGGGGGCCCCCCAGGGTTGTGTGCTCAGTCCACTGCTGTACACTCTGCTGTCCCACGACTGTGCTGCAACACATAGCTCGAACCACATCATCAAGTTCGCCGATGACACGACCGTGGTGGGTCTCATCAGCAAGAACGACGAGTCAGCTTATAGAGAGGAGGTGCAGCGGCTAACGGACTGGTGCAGAGCCAACAAACTGTCTCTGAATGTGAACAAAACAAAAGAGATGGTTGTTGACTTCAGGAGGGCACGGAGCGACCACTCTCCGCTGAACATCGATGGCTCCTCGGTAGAGATCGTTAAGAGCACCAAATTTCTTGATGTTCACCTGGCGGATAATGTCACCTGGTCCCTCAACACCAGCTCCATAGCAAAGAAAGCCCAGCAGCGTCTCTACTTTCTGCGAAGGCTGAGGAAAGCCCATCTCCCACCACCCATCCTCATCACATTCTACAGGGGTTGTATTGAGAGCATCCTGAGCAGCTGCATCACTGCCTGGTTCGGAAATTGCACCATCTCGGATCACAAGACCCTGCAGTGGATAGTGAGGTCAGCTGAGAAGATCATTGGGGTCTCTCTTCCCACCATCACGGACATTTACACTACACCTGCATCCGCAAAGCAAACAGCATTATGAAGGACCCCATGCACCCCTCATACGAACTCTTCTCCTTCCTGCCATCTGGGAAAAGGCTCCGAAGCATTCACGCTCTCACGACCAGACTATGTAACAGTTTCTTCCCCCAAGCTATCAGACTCCTCAATACCCAGAGCCTGGACTGACACCTTGCCCTATTGTCCTATTTATTATTTATTGTAATGCCTGCACTGTTTTGTGCACTTTACACAGTCCTGTGTAGGCCTGTAGTCTAGTGTAGCTTTCTCTGTGTTGTTTTTTTACATAGTTCAGTCTAGTTTTTGTACTGTGTCATGTAACACTATGGTCCTGAAAAATGTTGTCTCATTTTTACTATGTACTGTACCAGCAATTATGGTCGAAATGACAATAAAAGTGACTTGACTTGAATTTCTTTACAACAATTGTCATATTAGCAGGCATGTCCGGCACTTCTTCCATGGCATTGCAACGGCCTCTAAGAAAAGGACTGCAATCTTGAAGAGCTTTCACGCCTTCTGATCTGATAATGACCAAGAAGCAGCTTTTGCCATGTGGACTGCAGCAATCACCAAAATGTTTGTGTGGTAAAGGTTTGGCCTTTAGATATCCTTGCTCCGGTCCAGCCCGCTGGCAACTTTTCACCTCCAGTGAACTGTTCAAGAAACAGTTGCCATAATCATCAGAGTTGCCTGCAATGCTATTCTTGAAAACCCTGGTAAATGAATGATACTGCAATGGATTGCCTTTGAAGATTTGATTCTCTCTTTAGGCAGAGTTGCAATGTATTGTTATTTCAGCACTAAACTTGCTATGTCCTTTCGCGTCCTTATGGCCTCCAACACACTATTTAGACTTTTATCATCTGAAACATGAGTGTTACCATACTGTAAATTAATATCCTCAGAAGCTCATTGTGCTATTGGATATGGCATAGGTTCAGAGTGCCTCCTTAGTGAAGACTGAGAGTGAACACCCTGAACTACCCCTTGGGGTCCAAACTTGTGGCTCATAGACATTTGAGGATCCACATTCACATCTTTGTGCCATGTCAACATAAGAACTGACGCCATTGAACTATCCTACTGGAGTACCTTTAGCATCCACAGCACTTGAAGCCTTCTCACACAAAATGCTGGAGGAACATAGCAGGGCAGGTAGCATCTATGGAAAAAAGCACAGTTGACGTTTCGGGCTGAAACCCTTCTGCAGGACTAGAGAAAAAAAAGCTGAGGAGTAGATTTGAAAGGTAGGGGGAGGGGAGAGAGAAACACCAGGCGATAGGTGAAACTTGGAGGGGAAGGGATGAAGCAAAGAGCTAGGAAGTTGATTGGTGAAAGAGACAGAAGGCCATGGAAGAAAGAAAAAAGGGGGAGAAGAGCACCAGAGGGAAGCAATGGGCAGGCAAGGAGATAACATGAGAGAGGGAAAAGGAGAGGGGGGTATTACTGGATGTTTGAGAAATCGATGTTCAAACCATCAGGTTGGAGGCTACCCAAATGGAATATGAGGTGTTGTTCCTCCAAACTAAGTGTGGCCTTATCACGACAGTGGAGGAGGCCATGGTTGGACATTTCAGAATGGGAATGGGAAATGGAATTAAAATAAGTGGCCACTGGGAGATCCTGCTTGTTCTGGCGGACGGAGCGTAGATGCTCAGCGAATCGGTGTCCCAGTCTATGTTGGGTCTCACCAATATACAGGAGGCCACACCGAGGGCACTGAACACAGTATATGACCCCAAAGCAGTGTTTGGTGTCCAGCACATAATTCTCTGTAACTTCCGCCACCTCCAACTGGATCCCACCACCATACACATCTTTCCCTCCCCCCACTTAGTGCTTTCCACAGGGATAGCTCCCTATGCAACTCTCTTGTCCATTCATCCCTCCCTACTGATCTCCCTCCTGTTGCTTATCCTTGCAAGCAGAGGAATTGCTACACCTGCCCCTACACCTCCTCCCTCACTACCATTCAGGGCCCAAACAATCCTTTCAGGTGAAGCAACACTCCTGTGTTCGGTGTTCCTGGTGTGGCCTCCTGTATATGTTTATCCCTCAATATTTGCTGCCTTGTGCATAACTTGACTAAATCCACCTCCATTCTAATGCTTATCAGATGCATGGGACGCTCTGCTCATGATAGAATTTGCTACAAGCATGTTAGAAACACTGTCTTCAGGGCATATGTCATCTTGAAAATCATCAGCTTTTTACTTGGTCAAAGCATGTCATGTGGCTTGATAAATGTTATCATTTATTCCATAACTTAACCTTCAACATCGCATGTTTGTTTCAGCCTCTGCTGTGATTTTATTAATAAAAGTCTGAATATTTGCAAAGTTTTCAGTTTATTTATCTTACTCTGAGATAGGCATTAAAGACAACAACATGTTATGTTGCTTAGCAACATCTTCACAAAGATTTTTTTGAATTGTTCAAATGAAACCGCACTTGTGTGACATTTTGCTTTTCTTGTGTAAAATAACTTCTAATTAATGCAATTAAACCATTAATCCTCTTAACAGTTTTATTATATTCCATTCAAACACTATCAATTTTACTCACCAAAGCTTTCCCAGTAAGTTTAATTTCTGTTTAGTCACTGCTTCCAGCTTGACTCATGTTGTTTTCCAAGTGCACGAACCAGACACAATAACGGCATTCAATTCAGATGTTGACAGTTGAAATATTTCAGAACCAAACACCGAACTCTTAAGCAAGCATCACACTATAGAGTTTATGGTCAACAGTGACCATTCCAAGTACGCAGCATGAATTAACAAAAGATCACTACTTACCACAAGCTGCTCCTGGCTGTGGTGCCTTTAATTTCATTGACACCTCCAAATGCTGATGTTCGTTTGGTATAACTGTCAAAGTCTTTTGTTGGCAAAATGTAGCAGTAACTCAAACAAACCAATCCGGCTACTGGCGACCACATGGGTCGTTAGTTATCTTGTGTGATGCACCTTCTGGTCAATTAAAAAAAAGTCAAAGAAGTGTAGTTGATCCTTTATTAGCAACTAGCAGAACATACAATCGTGAAGCAATGAAACTTATGAAACTAAAACTAGCGATATTAAATGGACTTAACCAAAGTTAATTAGAGTTAAGCGATTTCAAATGTAATTAAGCAAAGTTAAGTAGTTAACAAAAGATATGACACCTGATGGTCCCCAGCTCTAAACTGCTGAGAACGAAGCATGAATATGTAACTAAAACCTTCACTTTTACCATGCCCCACTCAAGTGACTACCTACCTTAATAAACATAATAAATGTGCAACACAGAATACAATGCAAATAGAATACATGGCACCTATATATGGTGCAGAATTGTAGAAACAGATTTCCCAATGTTATGCTGGGGAATTCCAATATGATCATTCTCCACCGGTGGATTCCACATGTAATTCTGTGATGGAGTGAGAAACAAATGCATTTGTCCCATGCCTATTGCAGCTCTGTTTAAGTCAGGAACACGAATGTGAGTGGCTGTTGACTTGTGCTGCCTTTGTAATTACCAGCCACAGTTCGTGGAATTCGGTCCGTTGTTGGGGAAGACACTGGAGGAGTTATCCCCCTAAAGGCCATCAAATAAATGGGAAGGAGAGCAAGTTTGTCAACAAATAATAGGAAGGTGCAAGGTTTCAAAGAACTGTGAAGTAACAAACAAATTTCTGAATTGTATTTCTTTGTGCATGCCCATTATGCTTCTACCCTGTTGCTGCTCACCAAAGCCTGAACTTGCTGGAATTGGTTGGTGTATCAGCGCTTCATCAAGTTGGGTATTCACAACTTGATGAAGAAGCTTCCCAAAGTGGATAGTGATTTCCTGACTGCATTCTACTAGACATGATACAGTTGGGAAGAGTATTGAGGGGCCTAGGACATAGATGAGGAAGAATTTCTTTAACCAGAGGGTGGTGAAATGGTGTTAGATAGATAGATAGATACTTTATTCATCCCCATGGGGAAATTCAACATTTTTTCCAATGTCCCATACACTTATTGTAGCAAAACTAATTACATACAATACTTAACTCAGTATAATATGTTGAGAGGAATAATAAATCAGCCACGATCGAATGGCAGTGCAGACTTGATGGGCCAAATGGCCTAATTCAACTCCTATCTTTTGACTCATCCGAAGCTCTTCTGGTAGTGTTGCATAAACATACAGCAGTTCTCAAGTACTTCAGCTGTGGAATCTGTCTGCTGAAGTTGCGCCAGTTTAAACTTAGTACCAGTGGAGTGACTCCATTGATTTTTAATCAAGTCGAACATCAAATATCAGGTAATTTACATGTTAGAAGCACAAAAGTTCAGCACAGACGTAGGAACTCCACACAAAAAGCACTGGAGGTCAGGATTAAATCTGGGCTCCTGGCATTATGAGGCAGTGGTTCAACCAACTGCACCAAGGTGCCACTCTGATATTATTGAATTAATTGTTTACTCATGTTTTTAATGATTTCACATTTTTTTTGTTGTTAAATTTTTTATTGCTTGCTTTCCTTAGTTTTGATTTATTTTCTTTTTGTTTGTAGTTTTGGAAACATTAAAAGCAGTCATACTTTTGGTAAGTTTTGACAACCACCTTATTCAGAGGTAATAGAACATGAAACAGTACAGGACAGGAACAAGCCTTTCTACCTAGAATGTTGTGCTGAACTCATTACACTAGTAATTAAACACCTAACTGAACTAGTCCTCCTGCCTACACAATGTATAGTACATATCCTTCCATTCTCTGCATGATCATGTATCAAAGAGCCTGTTAAATGCCACCACTGAAGTTTTGCCTCCACTGCTACAGTTGGCAATGCATTCCAGGCACCCACCACTCTGCATTTGAAAAATAAAACTTGCCCTGCATATCTCCTTTGAACTTGCCCCCTCTCACCTTAAATGCAAGCCTTCTAGTATTAGATATTTCAACCCTGGGGAAAAAGATGTGGTTGTCTACTCCATCTATGTCTTTCATAACTTTAAACCTCTATCAGGTCGCCTCTCAGCCTCCACTACTCCAGAGAAAACAGTCCAAGTTTGTCCAACCTCTCCTAATAGCACATGCCCTCTAACCAGGCAGCATCTTTGTAAATGTCTACTGCACCCTCTCCAAGCTTGAACTTTCTTCCAATAATGGGGCAACCAGAAATAAATGCAGTACTCTAGATGCATCCTGCGAAGAACTTTATAAAGCTGCATCATAATTTACTGACTCTTTAACTCAGCGTCTCGACTAATAAAGGCAAGCATCCCATATGCCTTCTTTACACTCTATCGACCTGTGCAACCTCAGGATTGTGGATTAGCTAGCTGTCCAAGCATTTCGGCTGTTTTCGGGGCAAAGATTGCTCTGCCATCCCCTCACCCCCAACTTGACAGTGCTATACTGCACAGATTCTGCAAAGAACCTAGCCGTTTAAAAATTGGAATAGATTTAGAGAGCTGGTTCACAACGTGGGCCGAGCAGCATGTTCTGGCACATGAAGAAAATAAAGCTGACAGGGGAAGTAAAACCTTTAGAGAGGCATATACGATGCCACATCCAACACAGTTTGCATCATTTAGAAAAATAAACTAAAAGATGTTATGAACCCCAGAGATAATTTTCTGCCATGATTTGGTTAGCTGCCAGAGCCCCTCAATTAGATAAGAGCCTATAATCTACTAAGCAGTATCCATTAATCTAAATATAAGCTATCCAAATTGCTTGATTAGATTCCTGCCTATAATTCATTCCCTACCATTTATTGTTCTCATTATGAATTATCTGCATGTCTCAATTAGATGCCAAGCTTTATTACTTTGAGTAGCCTACTCTACTAATAGACCGAGGACATTACTGTCTTTGTAAGAAAAGGGTTAATTATTCATTAATATCACGGACTGTAAGGTAGTTTCTGCTGATTTACTGCTGAAACAAATAACATACTATTTTACAGCATTGGACTTGTAAGTTTTTTTTAAAATGTTGCAAAGTAGTTAAGTTACATTTTTAAATTAATGCTTAATGTGTTATCACAAGTGAAAACACAATGAAAGTCATCTTTGTTTTTCTTCTAGGGATGAACCAGTTTCACCTGTCAAACATACCTGAAATGAAAAAAATAATGGAAAAAAGGCTATAACGTGCTTTCGTTGCAGACACCAAAGTTAAACTTTTCAGAAGCAAGACCACAAAAGGCAGCCTGGGAATATTTTTACTGATGGTAAACTGTTAAATTAGCCATCATTTTCCTTTAGGACCATATGTGCAACTTGTGCAATGCAGGTTAGTTAACTAGGCATATGAACAGTAATCTATAAGCAAGTACTTCACTTTTTCAACACAGTATTATAACTTGTTCTGTGAGTGTATAGTTCCTGAGAATTGAAGTCTATTAACTTACTACACTATTAACACGCTAGCAGATCAACAAAGTGTTGCTTTGATTGCACATTAGGAGCTTCTAAAAGAAGATAAGACATGAGATCTCTTTTATATGGTGATTGGAATATTTTGTTTTTGTTGTTAGCATGTTAGATGTATTTTTGATCACTTTACTCCACAATATTTGTCTTCTCAACTACTAAGTCTAATTAATCTTTTGAACACGGTAAGAGAACCACTAACTCTTTGTTTGCATAAGTTTGAGCTGTCAGAGTGGCATAACTTGATTTTTGTTCTTCATGGATTGAATAGTGTGGAAGCACAGAATGAAATGTACAGCCCATAAATGACTCATAGTGGCATTGTACAGATGGATCAGAAGACTCAAATATTAAATCACAGCTTTTTTAATGTTCGTGAAATCTTTTAAAAGGAAAAGACCTGCTGAAATTTGATTCATATATTTTGTAATCTCTCTAACCAGACCATTTAAACCAATCGAACTGTTGGTAGCTCTGTAGTGGCTAATGGAAGCACTGGAAGCAGATGACATCAGCCCTGCTTTGGAAGCCACTGAGGAGTTCTTTCTTTTCAATGGCATTGATGACCGAGTAGGATATGCTGATCATCCAAAGCATGAAGTGTATGGCATCCAGGAGGTCCCAGTGGTAATTGGACATGAAATTCTTAAGATGAGAAATGAGAAACTGCAGCAGAAAGACGGCACCAAAGCTGCAGCTCAAAACCTGAGCTCATTAGAGACAACAAAACAGACAGATATGAGGAGTAATGCACTTAACAAAAAACCTGTTAGCATAGCCAGTGGACCAAAACAGGAAAGGGCTGATGGTTTGGGCATTGAAAGTTCTTTCACCTCAAATGTTTATGATGCCATTCACACCAGGAGGAGCAACCCAGTTGAAGACGGGTCAACCAACAGGCCACTGCTCTTCCGATCGCAGTCCGACAGCATTCCATCACGCAATGGGTTGCAAACTAGCACAACGCCAGTTCGTTATCTGTTGAACTTCAATTTACCTCTCCACAATGCTGCCACCTCATTTGATAAGGGAAGGCACTTTGTAATGAGCACTCGCAGAAAAGATGGTAAGTCCCAGCTACACTACAGGTCATATTACTGTACTGGTATTGCACCAAGTCGTACATGCTGCAGGTCTGACTTCAGCTGAAATTGGTCTTTGTTTCAAAAAGATTGAAGCTCAAGGCAGTTTAAGCTAGGGTTGTATAAAATTTAGGTTGTAGTGTATCTGGAGTATGGTGATCATTTGTTGCTTTTGAATTAATTGGCCGTGGAGTAATTGCAATAGAAAACATCATTCTATACCTTGATGTAATCCCTGAATTATCATTATTCGATACATAAACATCAGTTAATAAGTTTCCCAGAGCTTTTTGTTACTTCACCTAAAAGACGTTTTAATGGCTGAGATGTGGCTTTGGGAAGGAAAAGAGGAAATGGGACCTCAAATTGCCTTGGAGTAATGCTTTCACCTTGCATGTAATGCAGGTATACTGGACCATAGACATAGGAGCAGAATTAGGCCATTCAGCCCATCAAGTCTGCTTTGCCATTCCTTCAGGGCTGATTTATTATCCCTCTCAACTCCATTCTCCTGCCTTCCCTCCATAATCTTTGACAGCCTTTCTAATAAAGAACCCATCAACCTCCGCTATAAATAAACCGATCAATGAATTTCACAGATTCACCACCCTCTGGCTAAAGAAATTCTTCATCTCTGATCTGATCTAAAAGGTCAGCCTGGTATTCTGAAGTTGTGCCCTCTTGTCCTAGACTCCCCCACTATTGGAAACATCCTCTCCACATCCCTTCTATGTAGGCCTTTCATAACTCAATAGGTTTCAGTGAGATCCCCCTCATTTTTCTAAATTCCAATGAGGATAGGCCCCAAGCCATTAAGCGCTCCTCATTGATTAAGCCTTTAATTCCCAGACTGTGAACCTCCTCTGGACTCTTTCCAATGCCAGCATATTGTTTCTTAGATAAGCCTGCCTTTAAACTCCATTAATCTGCTACCATTATACTGTTCACTTTGGTTATGAACCATTTTCAGAAGATTTTCTCATCTTTCGGGTGTGTTTCTATTAATGTTCTGGTACACTTTTAAAATTTGATTTTTTTGAAGATTCTACACCATGGAATAACATTTCTCAGCAAACCTGTTAAATTTAAAGGGAGCATGGTAAACAAGGCCTGGGTAAGTGCAAAAGGAAAGTGGGAAAACATAACTAGGTAAGTTTCACGGGAGAGTAAGCAACAAAGCCAGATCAGTGTAAAGAAAGCATTAAAATTATAGTCCCACTAAGTGAATGTAGAGTGCAGAAACTGAGGCTCCAGTAGTTGATAGAAGGAATGGCAAATCTTGGATAATGAGCCATTGCAAATTCTAAATAGCAGGATATCAAATTATCATAGTTTTCCTTTATAATTGCACTTTTTATTATGCAACACACTTGATTTGCCTTTTCACACCACACTTTTTATGGAGCAACTACACGATGACTAATTTTTAAGTGAGCAACCTTTTCTGGCTTTCTTTCCCTTTCATTTGAGGAAAGTGAGTGTGAGTGACAGAAACTACGTCTAAAATTGTGGAGGTAGAAAAATATACAGATATGAACAGAGGTCTAACTTGTCTGAGAAAGTACAAACATGTTCCGTGTTCTTTTCTGTTTCAGCAAGGGACATCACAAAGGTGTTCGCAAAGGAGGCACTGCACATGCCTTGAAGGCCACAAGAAATCATTCTATTAGAATTGCAAAAAACATGCAATACACAAAGGAAAACAAATGATTCATGAAGTAGTACAGAAAACAGTGTAATATTATCCACTTTATAAGCCAATCTTTGTAATGCCAGTGGGTGCCACAGATCTGACAACCTTTCACCTCCGTCTCTGTCTCGACGTACTTGTCCCTATCTATGACTCTTAGCACTAGCACTAGTCATAACCCACTCTAAGAGGCAATTCCCCTCTGCACAAAGAATTTCTCCTTTTTATACCCTTCAAGATTCCTTCAAAAACTCTAACATACCTCTTACCCAGGTACTTTACCATCCCTTAGTGATACCAGCTGCAGCCTCTTACCTCTTACCAACCTTCTCCCTAGACTCATAAATTAGAAAACACAGACAACTGATCCGTAAGGAGTAAAAACATTCTTCACCATAATCTAATCATAAGGATATGTGTCCATGTACATCAAGTTCAAGTTTAATTGTCATTCAGCCATACACATGAATACAGCCAAATAAAACAGCATTCCTCTGGGCTAAGGTGCAAAACATGGTACCAAGTCACACACAGCATCCAGCACATATAGGACATTTAGTTACATTAGCAGAAAAACATACAGTCATAGTGGATTCTGGTTAATTGGAACATATCAGGATCAGTACATTTTGACCCATTTAAGCAGCTGTCCCAATTAGCTGAAATTTCATGAAAATAGTTTTTAAAATATTATAAAAAGGTCAACTACTATTTAACAGAGTAATAAATTACATATTTAAATGAAATGCAGAACAAATTAAGACACTAGCAATGTTATTTCAGCACCTTAAGACTGTGTATTTGTTCTGAATAGTAATCGATGGAGAAATGCATCCAGTGTACGCTTCCAAGTTCTTTTGAATCAGTGCAGACTCCTGGTACAGATAATGGATTGTCTTCATACAATGTTATTGATTATTGCATCCTCCATATCTTCATTTTCATCATAACATTCAAGATATTGTTGATACCTTCAAATTTTTTGTAGTTCTTAACTTGTTGAAGTAGTGAAATTGCTTCATTTTCAATCTCGGCCATTTTTGGCATCTCCAAGCCAGAATGCTTGAAGCTGCAGTGAGCAAAAGAGTTCAGAATTGTCTTACTGCTTATTTCTCGCCAACCATCAGTGAATAAAGTCACTGCTTTTTGAACACACACGCATCAGATGCTACCTAAAAACTGTTTACTCTAAGCATGGTGTAGTGTCCAACAACCATAAAAGTACACTCCACTGATGCTAGTTAGAAACTGTTCGGCAGCAGTCTCTTGTCCCAATTAAGCGGTGTAGTGTCCCAAATAAGCAGTTACCCTGATTAACCAATAGTCCAATTAACCAGAATACACTGTATATAGCCTAACTCCCTGAGTGTCATGGCGTGTAGATTGATGGTGCAACAGTCCCTATCATGTGCTAGTGAAGCCACAAGCACAATCCAACTCATTTTCCAAGCAAACACTGGAGGGCAGCTGTGTGAAGGGACAGTGCCGAACCCAGCATGGCCTCCAGCTGTCTCTCACTGGCTTGATTTGGATGATGGAATTGATGGCTTTGTGGCTCAGTTTGCAGACAATACCAAGATAGGGGCAGGTAGTGTTGAGGAAGAAGACATCTGCAGAATGACTTGGACAGATTAGGAGAACGGGCGAAGAAGTGGCTGATGCAATATAGTGTAGGAAAGTGTATGCTCATGCACGTTGGTAGAAGGAATAAAAGCATAAATGGGGAGAAAATTCAAAAATCAGAGGTGCATGGAGACTTGGGAATCCTGGTGCAGACTTTCCTAAAGGTTAACTTGCAATGTTAGCATTCAGTTTCAGAGGACTAGAATATAAGAGCAAGGATATGATGCTGAGGCCTTATAAGGCATTGGCCAGACTGCACTTGGAGTATTGTGAGCAGTTCTGGGCCACATCTAAGAAAAGATATGCTGGCCTTGAAGAGTGTCCAGAAAAGGTTCACAAGAATTATTCCAGGAATGAAAGGTTTAAAATATCAGGTGCATTTGATGGCTCTGGGCTTGTACTTGCTAGAGTTTAGAAGAATGGGGGGGGGGGAGGAGAGTCTCATTGAAACCTATCAAATATTGAAAGGCCTAGACAGAATGGATGTAGAGAAGATGTTTCCTATAGTGGGTGAGTCTAGGACCAGGGTACAGCCTCAGAATAAAGAAATGTCCATTTTGAACAAAGATGAGAGGAACTTGTTTAACCAGAAGGTGGTGAATCTGTGGAATTCATTGTCACTTTTGGCTGTACGGGCCAGGTCATTGAGTATATTTAAAGCAGAGGTTGGTGGGTTCTTGGTTAGTCGAGGTGCCAAAGGTTATGGGGAGAAGGCAGGAGAATGGGGTTGAGGGGACTAATAAATCAGCCACAGTGGAATGGTGGAGCAGACTCAATGGGCCAAGTAGCCTAATTCTGGTCTTATTGTCTTAAAGGCTCCAGCATCTCCTTCCCTGGGTGGCTGCAGCAGGTCACCCTGCTGTATGAGGTTGGGCCCAAGCAACAACTGAAGCCATACAGTTCTCCAACTCCCCCCCCCCCCCCCATTGGTTATGCCAATGAGCCAGTAACCCGGACTTGCGGTGTTGTATATAACCAAGTCCAATGGGATCAAAAAAAATGTCCAAGACAATCATTTGCACTGTTTGTTGGACCACGCTCCGCCTCCATGCACCTCCTTTGATATCTTCCTCCTTAGATTGCTGTAGCCACCAGCAACAAGGTGTGCAACAACTTCAGCTCCACCACCATTGAGCAACGTGCCAGTGGATCAGAACTCCAGCACTTGATGTTGTTAATATCCAGCAGTGTCTTGCAACCATACGAATCTCTGGATTATTCCCACATTCCAAGCTGGCACCATTTTGTCTTTCAAACTCCCATTTTATTTTAGCATATACAAAGGAGGAATCACATTTAATTCTTTCTATACAGACCCTTGTCGTACAGAGACCATATTGTTGGTCTGGATGAATACAGATCTCTTGAAGTGCCTCTAAGCTAACTGTATGGGGGGGGGGGGGTGCAGGGGGGGGTTGTGAGGAGTGGTGGTTAAGAAAAGTGGCTCACCATCATCTGCAGCCAAGTGAAATTTACCAGAGTGAAAAATAAGAGCTTGTACAGTTTATTATTGAATTAGCAGGAGGAGTGCAGTAACAAAACATGTATCTATTATCTAGCAAATAACAGATTAGTGTGTCTGCTGAATATAATTCATTCCTACTACGTGAGTAGTAGGAGCCATTGATCACATTACAAGGTGCAGAGATTAATTTCTATCTCCAGAGAAGAAGAGGAGCAATATTTTATGGTTTCAATGTTTATTGGGAGAATTTTACCTTTCAATTAAATTGTTGGAAAGAGAGGGAATTATGTTTTAGTAACAACGGCAATAAATGAACACTTTACAAAATATTTCACAGACAAAATCTGTCTCTGGGCCACATAGAAGTTGGAACTCCAAAAAGGCGCAGTGAAAGAGCAGGTTTTCAGGGTTATCTGTAAACAGAGAGTGGCAGAGTGATACAGTCTAGGAACAGATGTCTTTGACTTGGAACCCAGTTTGTCATTTGGCTTAGGAAATCAGGCTTACAGACAAGCCCGTTGTTGAGCTTCCACAGGGTTGGATAGCTACAGGGGGTAGTGGAGATAGAGAGGGGAGAGTCTGTGGAGCAATTTAAGCACAAGGCTAAAAAGTTACAGACAGATATTGGACATGGAACCAATGTTTGCACAGGAGAGAATGTAGAAGGGAGAGAAAAAGTGGGATAGGAGTTAGCTTTTTTTATTTTACCTTTTAACTTTAAAATGTGAAACCTAATAACATGATGGAATAGTAATATTAATGGTTCTAACAATCATTCAAACTCACAGGTGATTTCATGGAGCCATGGACTAGTACAGTTAATAAATAAGTATGTAATACTGAGGAGTCTACAACTCATGTACTCAGTATTATTTATTTATTGTATTTGTTTTATTGTATTTGCAAAGTTTGTCTTTTGCACATTGCTTCTTAGTCTTCATGTGTAGTTTTTCATTGATTCCATTGTATTTCAAAATTCAAAGTAAATTTATTATCAAAGTACATATGCTGTACGTCATCATATACAACACTGAAATTCAGTTTCTTGCTGGCACACTCAATAAATCCATAATAGAATAGTAACCATAGTAGAGTCAATGATACATTGCACCAACTTGCGTAACCAACCAGTGTGCGAAATACAATAAACTGCAAACATAAAAAGAGAAAAATAATAAATAAACAAATAAGAATTATCGAGAATATGAGATGAAGAGTCCTTGAAAGTAAGTCCACAGGTTGTGGGAACATTTCAATGATGGAGCAAGTAAAGTTGAGTGAAGTTGTCCCCTTTGATTCAAGAGTCTGATGGTTGAGGGGTAATAACTGTTCCTGAACCTGGTGGTGTGTGTCCTGAGGCTCCTGTACCTTTTTCCTGATGGTATCAGCAAGAAGAGAGTATGTCCTGGGTAGTTGGGGTTCCTGATGATGGATGCTGCTTTCCTGCTCCAATGTTCATGTAGATATACTCAATGGTAGGGAGGGCTTTACCTGCGATGGACTATGCCATATCCACTTTTTGTAGGATTTTCTGTTCAAGGACATTGGTGTTTCCATACCAAGCTGTGATGCAGTCAATATACTCTCCACTGCACTTCTATAGAAGTTTGTCATAGTTTTAGATGTCATGCCAACTCTCCGCAAACTCCTAAGGAAGCAGTGGTGCTGCCTTGTTTTCTTCATATTTGCACAGGTCCTCCAAAATAATTACACCAAGGAGCTTAAATTTGCTGACCCTCTCCATCTCTGATCCTCTGATGAGGACTGGCTTATGAACCTCTGGTTCCCTGAAGTCAATAACCAACTCCATGGTCTTGCTGACATTGAGTGAGAGGTTGTTGTTGTGGCATCACTCAGCCAGATTTTCAATCTCCCTCCTATATGCTGATTTCGTCACCACTTTTGATTCAACCTACCACAGTGGTGTCACTAGCAAACTTGAATATGGTATTGGAGAGCTGTGCTTGGCCATACAGTAGTAAGTGTAAAGTGAGTAGAGCAGTGAGCTGAGCACACTGTCCTGTATTACACTTGTGCTGATGGAGATTGTGAAGGAAAAGTTGTTACCAATCTGACCTGACTGGTGTCTTGAAGTGAGGAAATCGAGGATCCAATTGCACAATTGAGGCAAAGGTCTTGGAGTTTATTGATTAGTTTTGAGGGGATGATGGTATTGAATGCTGAGCTGTAGTCAATAAAGAACATCCTGATATATGCACCTTTGCTGTCCAGATGTTCTAGCAGCACAGGTTTTTAGTATTTGGCCAGATACCTCATAATTGTGGGAAACCTTTCCTACAATTAAGAGGGAATGGGCCATTCCCCCATTTCTAGTTTCTGTTTTACTGCACACTGAACCCTGTTGTCCTCTGAGCCAGCTCTGCAACGCCTTCAGAAAGGTGGACCTGACAGTGAGGGAGACAAAGGATCAGATAAACCAGCTGCCAAGAAATAGACCTCACGTTTGTTGCTGATCAATCTGAGTACTCAATTACTCAACAGTGAATCCAAGCTGAAGGTAGTGACATCATCCCTGGCAGGATGAGTGCCTCCCCTGCCTAGAATTGTCGCCCCTTCACGTTCATGTGTTTCTTGATGGATCCAGCAAAATGTTCAATACTACACACAAAGCAGAGGCCAGCCTTGCCTAACTCCAGATTTGACCAGAAAGCTTTTCCATTTCTCAGCATGGACTGCACTAGTAACATCTGTGTAAAGCAGTCATATCCAATTTCAGATTCTGATCACTTTTGACACTCCAAATCCTCCTCTGTATCATGTGGTATTCTGTCAAGGGCCTCCTCCAGGTCCATGCCGAGTTAGGAAAAGAACCCCTGTCCTGCACCTAGGTGATTATCTCCTTGGATGGTACTGGTTGTGGAGTGCATGTAGTGTCCAGGGAGGGGTAGCACCCTTGATGAAGGGGCTTGTTGTGCCCAGTCTGGGGCAGGTCAATCACCTTTGGGTCCCACCAGACACTCAGCTGTCACTTGTGGCTCCAAGTACTGTTTGCATGTGACAGCAGCCCCAGTCCGGTACACTGCTTCGACGGCTGCACTAAATCAGTTGAGGGTAGACAGTAAGAAAGGGACATGTTTGTCCAGCATGTGAAATCAGCTCCAGCAGACTGGACAGATGAGATCAACAGCTCAAGAAAGTGGATCTGCCCAAGTGCAACAGCTTTTCCACTTTAAAACTTTTCCGCACATGTCTCCTGCCATTGTTGGCTACGACAGCCAACCAACCTGTTGTACAGGTTGGCAGAGATCCTCCCTCCTGGTTATGGCAGGTATCTAATCCAGGTGAATCACCATCTCCATATGAAATGTCTTTCAATTAGCAATGGTCTCGGACAGAACCTTGTACTCCATGATAAGCAGAGAGATTAGTCACCAGTTTCTGATCTCTTCCCAGCTTTCTCTTAAATACATTTATTCTGTTCTTCCCAGCCATTCCATGTAGCAGTGATTTGTTACATGTTTATGCAACAAATTCTAACTACTCTTTAGGTAATAGGTGTTCCTGCATTCCTAAATAACAAATATGTTAATGGACTCTGGTTTTAGACTTAGTCACTCAGTAGTAATTAATCAACATTTCCACATCAAATCCCAATGTTATTTGAAAAGCATCTGAAATTTCTTTGCAATCATTTTTTTATTCAAGGGATGTAGGCTTTGCTTGCTGATACAGTAGTTAATTGCCCATCCCAAAATGCCTCTGAAAACATGCTGGTGAGCTACCTTCTTGATTCTTTGCAGCCTTTGAATTGTTAGTATTTCCATAAAGCTATAAGGGAAAGATTACCAAGGTGTTTACTTAATGACAGTAATGTATAGTATTTTCAAGATAAGGGTGGGGTGGCTTGGAGGTTGGTGATGTTTTTGCTGCCCTTGTTTTAGCTGGTAGAGATCATGGGTTTGGAAGGTGCTGTCTGACAAGTCTTGGTGAGTTGCAAGTGTATCCTGTAACTGGTAGATGGTACAAACTGTTGCTATTATGCTTCAGAGGCAGTGTATGTGAATGGTTGTAGATGGGATGTCAATCAAGTGGCTTCTATGACCCGTATGGTGTCAAGCTTCTTGAGTGTTATTAAAGCTGTAGACATCCAGATATATGGCGAGTATTCCATCACATTCCTGAGTGGAGTCCTGTTGATGAGGATTGGCATTGGGAATTTGGGAGGTGAGTTATTCACTGCAGGATCTCTAACCTCTGATATTCTCTTGTAGCTACATTGTGTATGTAGCTTCTCCATTTCATTTTCTTATCACTGCTAGCCCCCAAGATATTGATGGTGGAGATTGCAGTGATAGTAATGCCATTAATTGTTTATGGATGATAGCTAGATTTTCTCTTGTTGGGTATCACCGTTGCCCAACACTTTTGCGGCACAAGTATTACTTGCCACCTATCAACCCAGAGAGGTCTTGCTGCATTTGGTTGTGGAGTGCTTTGTTGCCTGACAGGTTGCAAATGATGTAGAACATTGTGTAGTCATCAATGGATATCTCTAATTCTGACCTTATGATTGAAGATGGGCCTTTTATATTTGAAGTGTAGGTACAATTTTAATGTTGGAAATAGAGCAGGCCATTTTCATTAAAATGACAACAAGATAGATGATCTGTAATTTGGTTATGTTGACTAAGGGATAAATATTGACCGGGACACTTCTCTGTTTCACAACCAAACTGAAAGAAAGGTGTGTTTGATTTTGCATGGTAAAGCAATGCCTGCAATGGTGTAGAACCCGTCGTTACTGCACTGGTAGATCTGGATTTTGTGTTTGACTGGATTTTGATTCACAGACTTAAAATTGGGGAGTGGAGGGGGAAGCTGTACATCCTTAAGAATTGGGGTGGTGGGGGAGTGAGAGTGAGAAAGAAAGAAAACAACCAACAAGTATTTATTTTGGGTTATTAGAAGCAAGAATTGACTCGCTCCAAGTAAGACCTTTCCTTATTGGCACATGATATATGATTCCTGATGTGTTTTTGGTATCACTAGTTTGCTGCACAAAAGTAACACTCATTTGTTCTTAGCTGAACAGCTTGCAGAAGGCCACGGTTGCAGTACGAGTAGAAATGCTATAATGGAACTGTAAAAGGGTCACCATACAGTTACAATTACAGTTCTATAGATTTGCTGAGCATGCCACAGGGAAAAGAATCTCAGGTTGTATGTGGTGACATGTATGTACTCTGATAATAAATTTCACTTTGAACTTAAACAATTCCTTTCCCCTTACAGATGCCGCTCAACCCTGAGTTCCTCCAATAATTTGTATTTTACTCCTGATACCAGCTTCTGTAATCTCTTGTGTCTCCAACTACAGAAAGACATTTTTGTGAAGCAGAGAATGTTTGATGCTGATTGCAATAACTAAACAAAAAAATTCTGTTGTCATTAGCATTATGTAAATACCTTCATGTACACGGATCTATTTCTAAAAAGGAATGTAATAAATTATAAGAATCTGCTCTTCTAATGAAGCAGTGCTCATATTTTTGCATATGTTTTCAAAATCGGCACCGCTTGCATTTACGCAGCTGCCTTGAATGTAGTAAAATATCTCATGGGAATTCGCAGGGGCACTGTTGGATATATTTTGTGCAGTTATTATGATGCAATTGACGAAGAGTTTGGTCAGTATGGTAGGTTTTATTAGTCATTGTAAAATAAAATCAAAGTTTCTAAGTAAATGCATATATATCACAACATACCACCCTGGGATTCATTTTCTTACAGGCATTCATAGAATGAAAAAGTAGAACAAAATCAATGAAAAACCATACATGAAGACTGACAATCAATATGCAAAAGACAAATTGTGCAAGTACAAAAAACATCAAAGACAAAATAATATTGAATGAATAATACTAAGAAATGAATTGTAGTGTCATTGAAAGTGAGTCCATAGATAGTGGAATCATTTCAGTGTTGAGGTGAGTGAAGTTATTCACCCTGGTTCAGGAGCCTGATGGTTCAAGAGTGATAATTATTGCCAAACTTGGGGGCATGGGATCTAAGGCTCCTGTACCTCCTTCCTGATGGCAGCAAGAGAAGAGAGCAAGGCCTGGGGCCTGGATGGTGGAAGCCTTTGATGATGGATGCTGCTTTCTTGTTGCAGCGCACATTGTAGATGTGCTCAGTGGTGGGAGGGGCTTTTCCCGTGATTGACTAGGCTGTAAATGGAAAGAGAACTGGAACTAATTCCATTGTTGAAAACTGGATGAACTACACAGGAGCATAGGAAAAGCACAGAGATCTTGGAAGTCTGCACACTGAATGAAATTGTAGAGTAGAAAGTTGCAGTCCATGGAACATTGCAAATTGGTAATGCAGCAGCACAGGAAGTCAGTACAGAGAGTAGAATTTGGGAAATTCAGTCATGCAGTGGGTAACTCTGGAGGTCTTACAGGCATGAATGTGCTCAGCACCAATTTTTCTGTTTTTCAATGCCACAGATCCTCAGCCACCCAGTCGTGAAGTCCTGAAGAAGGGATATCTGGTGACAAGACAGGATCGGACTGGCTCTTGGAAACAGTGCTACGTGGAGCTTTATCCAAAAGAGCTGTGCTTGTACAGTGCAGAGGCTGGGAATGACTGCCATCTTTGCAGTGTGTTCTACCTGAGCTGCTGCGAAAGCATCACCATATCAGCCATTTCAGGTGATCGGGTCCTAGAAATCCTTTTTTCCAACAGTGCATGGCTACAGTTGCAAGCACGCTCTAGCTGGGAGGCTGAAGACTGGAAGCAGAACCTTCTGAAGCGAGCGCATGACCTACGCCAGCCACAGATCTTGGGTTTGCCAAATAGAACCCGAGAGGCACCACTTCCTGGCTGGCATCCTGGAACTTGCCAAGTTGAATCAATTCAGTCTAAAATCCTTCCCCTGCCCACAGACGGCATAATTCGGGTCGGATTACTTCACAAGCTGATCTCTCAGGATCACTGGAACTCTTACACCTTTGTCCTTAGCCAAAGCGAACTAAAGTGTTTTCGATCCAATGACCTAGTTGAGGAGCCCTTGATGTCTTACAAGATTAATCAATGCCTTAGTGTTGAGCCAGAAGTCACGATAGGCTCCGTTTCCCGCCTTAAGCTGGCTTTCTCAGAAGAAGTGCTCACTCTTATGGCAGACACACAACAGGAGCTTCAAGAGTGGACTGAGGCAATCAAGGCAGTGACTGACTCCACGTTATTGTCCAATTGCTCTGACCACTTCTCATCAAAGGAACTGCGGCCAAAAGAGACGAATTCTGAAGGTGTGCGGGTGTGCAGGAATAAACGGTACTCTGTGACCAGCAGTTTTCTCAGTCTTCTGACGGTGATAACAGTGGAGAAAGGGCTCACAGCTCAGAGCTTCAGGTGTGCAGGTGAATGTTTATATCCTTTGTCAGTAAATAAAGCTTGAAAAGAGCTTATCCTGGTTAAAACATCATCATTTCCCAGGAAAGTGAGAATTTCTTTTGCTTATTTTATCTTGAAAACTGCTAAATGGGAGATGGGCAAGAGGGCTGGTTCTGACCTCTGCCAATGTAGATACGGTAAAGTCTAATTAATCTGGTATGTTGAGGACTTGGGTGACAGAATAACAAATTTTCCAGATGTTCTATCAATACATCAACATGTTTTTAACTCACTTTTATTTTTAAGATGCTACACATTAAAATAATACTTTTCAGATTCAGTTTGTCATTTAAAAACCACAAATGCAATGCAGTTAAAAAATGAGACAACATTCCTCCAGAATGATATCAATAAAGCACATGACAAAATAGACTACACCAGAAAATCCACATAACGTTTGGCAATCCCCAATCCAGAGTCCGAAGAGGCTGCTGCGTATTAACATCGCGCTACCATCTTAGTGCGTTCCCCAGAAAGGATCTCCAAATACACCAGACAAAACAAGACCAAAAACTAAAGCTACAAGACCTGCACAAAACCACATAGTTACAACAGTGCAAACAATACCATAATTTGATTAAAAAAAAACAGACCATGGGCACAGTAAAAATAGTCCAAAGGTGTTAAAAGATTATAAGTTCGAAAGAGGTAGAAGTCTGATGAATAGTGACATGCTGAATGTATGTGCATCTCTTGATCAGAACAAGTACATATACAGGAAGCTTAATCTGCTGGAGGAACTGGAAGTTCTAGGTTTGATGTTGTGGAAATGGTTTCACAATGCTGAGAATATTGAATAGGGTTTTTCAGGAGGTAGGGTAACTCTGCAGCTTTAACGTCAGGTATTGTAAGAATGGCTGCCTATCAGCTGGGGGAAAAAACCATGAGGTGGAAAGTGTAGGTGAGCCACCTTCCAGGCTAATTTGTCCATGTCTGGCTGGCCCCAGTATATCTGGTCCCTCCACACAGATTAGTTCCACCCCAGACATGGTGCTGAGTCCCAAGGCAGAATGGATACGCTGTCATCTAATAATGAATAAATTCTCATCTGCCACTTCACAATGCTTACTCCTGGAAGCCAGGAATGAACTGACAATACAGTGCTGTTTACAGGAGATACTCTGTTTCAAACTCCACCCAAGACCATTCAACATGGAAAAGGAACATTTGGGATGGCACCTTGGCATCTACATTCTCCTGTTTAACAGACAACCAACCTGTGGTGTTGTCTGTAGGTTTCATATTGGCTTTACCAGTACCTCACAAGGCTAGAATCAAAACAAGTCATACTATATATTGAGAGACTCTAAAGAAGTAAAAAGTAGCATCATCTTCATTGTATAATTTTTTTAAAGTAGTAATGAAACAGCTTCCATTTGTGTTTATACTGCACCTAGAATTGACTGACTTGTGGCTAGGATCAGAGAGCTATGCCTTTCAAACAGAGATGAGGATAAATTTGTTTAGCCAGAGGGTGGTAAGTGTGAAATTCATTGCCACATAGAGCTGTGGAGGGCAAGTCATTGAATGTATTTAAAGGGGAGGTGATAGATTCCTGATTAGCAAGAGCTTCAAAGGTTACAGGGAGTAGGCAGGAGAATGGGGTTGAGAGGGAAAAATAAATCGGCCGTGATTGAATGACAGAGCAGACTCAATGGGCCAAATGGTCTAATTCTTCTCCTGTGTCTTACAGTCTTAGGACTTATGGTGACCATGAGCATGGTGCCAGAAAGGCTAAATGTTTTTTTTTACTTTTGGAACTAAGGTTAAAGTTAGTCCAGATGGAAAGTCTCCCTTTTTCTTTGCAAATAACTTCTGTGAACTGAAGTGTGGCATTCTTAATCCAGACTTTTGGCAAAAGTTCAGAGCATAACATAAGTTGCTATAGGTTGAAAAGAAGGGAAAGGATGGTCAAAGTTTCAGGTGGAGACCATCATGTCAACATGTGTTTGTCTATCTTTTTCTTATCCATTTGGAGGATACCTAGTGGGGACTTGGTCTACAGAACCTACTGAGGGAGACTGCCCTCCGTGTACCTGCAAGTAACTCTTTCCTCATTACACTGAATAGAATTTCTGACTTATAGGATATCAATTGGAATATCTTTAGATTTTTAAAACTGTTTCCAAACAAGAAGCAGGCATCATTATTCATTGCTTCCTGCTTTCCTTGCAGCGTTTAAAAAGGTCTTCTCAGCATCCCAGAAACTTTTGGAGCCAGTAAAGTACTTCTGAAGCATGATAATTTTTCAAGCACAGGAAATGACCTAGCCAAAATGCACAAATCAACATCACATTGGATGCAAATCTGGGGCAAGTACCTAGCCCTTTAGAATAGTACTACAAAATCTGTTGTATCCAGCTGTGAGGGTTTATTGTTTTTTTCTGAAGTTGGAGTTAGCACTGTTTCTGTACTGATCTTGGTATATCAGCCCTGTGTTCAGATCCTTAGAATGGGACATGAACCCATGGCATTCTATTATTACGGGGGTGGGGGGGTAAGTAGATGAATCTTGCGGAAACCTATCAAATATTGAAAGGCCTAGACAGAGTTGATGTGGAGAGGATGTTTCCGATAGTAGGGGAATCTAGGGCTAGAATACAAGGATACCACTTTAGAACAGAAATGAGGAATTTCTTTTGCCAGGTGAATCTGTGGAATGCCGCAGATGGCTGTAATGGCCAAGTCATTGGGTATATTTAATGTGAAAGTTGATTGGTTCTTGATAAGTAAGGGTGTCAAAGGGTACAAGGAGAAGGCAGAATGGGGTTGAGGGGGTTAATAAATCAGCCATGATGGAATGGCCGAGCAGACTCAGTGAGCCAAGTGGCCTAATTCCCCTATGTCTTATGGTCTTTTGTGCTGTCACTGAGCCATGGCTGATTAAACTGGGCCATGGTTTTCTAACGGAAAGAAGCATGAAAATAGGTAGCCAGCAGTACGTCTGACATCCTGCAGCATTAAACTAACTTAAAATCTGCACAGCAGCCTATTGGAATGGTGAAAAGAAATCGCTTACCGGTGGCAAAAGTGGGATTGTCTCCTTTATGCACTATAATTTCTCCATAACTTTCTAGTGCAGCCAATTATATTTCACACCAAAGAACTGAAGGATCATGCCAGGCCTGAAACTGGATCCTTTCTTTCCTTTCATTTGACTTTCCTTTCACACTGCTGCCACATTCCGTACTTTCACACACCTGTCAGGATTCAGGCAGGTAATTGCAGAACCGGTGACCCAGGGTCGTTGCTCGAATTCAACCACCTTGCCCCATATCCATTTATCAGCTGACCTCTCTGAATTGACAAGAGCAGTCCTGTCACTTTTGTCAATGGATTAGGCAAGGAGGCAGCCAGTTAAGTTGTATGGGACTGAGGGAAGAGAAAAAAAAACACGTTTTTTTAAAACTTTAAATTCCTTAGCCCCTCAGCACAGATTCCTGTAATTACTCCCATTGTACCGTGCATGAATGGCGAATAATACACCAAAAGCCATGTCTAATTGAGACCTTACTGGCCAAACAAATCCCGCATTGTTTGGCTTGACAAATTGAGGCCAGAAAGTGGCAGTGACAGTGCGGAAATTAAAAGAAAGTGCCAGAAAGACCATTAAAGCTACAGTAATAACCCTGTCTTATTCTGCAAGTTCCATCCAAGCCAATGGATGGCAAAACTGCTTTTTAAGTAAACTAATCCCAGCTATTGGCACCTCAGGGCCTGTGTTATTTACTTAGTAAAAGCTATTTAAATTGTAATGCAAGATGTGTGGGCCCTGTCTCTATCAGCCAGTTGATTGACGTTTAAACACCATTAGTTGTGTAGGGTGACAGGATGTGGGCTGGCATGTTTTGTTGCTTTTTCTCTCTGTCGTTGAATCGACGTGTCAGAATTTGGGGACGAGTAAGGGGACACTAGCAACATCATTTGTGGGGTACATTTTAGGTAATGTGTGTTGTTGAATTATTCAGGTTAGTTTAGTTAAGCTCCTGGGAATTGCATTATTTTCTTGTGCATCAATGTTTTAAATGACTTCTAGGAACAGACCATTCAGCCCCTCAACCCTGTTTGCCCATTCTATCAGATCATAACTGATCTATGCACCAGTTTTTATCTGGCAAAATGTCTGCATTTTCAGTTTTGAAGTTTAAAGAACTGTGGCATTGTTTCAGATTTCCACTATAGGTTAGGAGATGTGCACCGCATTCATTCTTCTAAAGTCTATCTCTAATTTTAAAGTAATGCCCACTGGATTCAGATTTTCTTTCCAAAAGAAGTAATTTTTTTGACATCCAATGCTTTATTGAATAGAACAGTTGCCTCTCAATTGCTGTGAGCACGTTTAGTTGATGAAGTCTGTCTTCATCAATTGACTATTTTATTTGGGTAGGTCCATGTTCTAGCTTCATCTTATGTTTATTCTTATTACAGAGATTTCCTTTTTGATTATTAATTGAAGCCAGTATTTGCATTAATTTTTCACTCTAATCCATTTACCACCCACTCAGTCCCTGCCCCAACTCCACTCCACTAACTTTTTCACTTCAGAGATTATTGATTTCTGCTCGAATTCAAAGCCCACGAGGGCCACTACACCTTTCCATCTTCTATGAGTGAATCTGGAACTGATCAACCATTGGGCTACCACAGTTTAATCGTCTGCCACAATATTTAACAGAGTCTTAGATTCATACCACATGGAAGAAGGCACTTCAGACCAACTCATCCATGCCAACTAATATTCCCATCTAAAGTAGTCCTGTTTGGCCTATAACCTTCTAAGCTTTCCCAATGCGTTTACCGGTCCATCTGTCATTTAAAAATTGTTATTGTGCCTTCCTCAATCAATTTCTCTGGCAGCTCATTTCATATACCCACTACCCTGTGTGTAAAAATAACACAAATAGTTACTTCTCAAGTTCTTATTAAATCTTTTCCCTTCACCATAAACCACTTAACAACCCGGGAAAAAGACTCACCCTATCTTTACCTCGTATGATCTTGTACACTTCCATAAGGTCAACAGTTGTTTCCTTGTGCTTCAAGGAAAAGAAGTCCTAACTGTCCAACCTCTTCCTATAACTCAGTTTCTTGAGTTCTTACAAAGTCTCTGATATTTTTTTCTGCACTTACTAGTTTAATAAAGTCTTTCCTATAGCAGGGTTGACCAAACGAACCACAATGATTTAAGTAAGTATTGTGAATTGCCTGATACTGCTGCACTATAACTTCAGTCACAATTTTAAGTTTGCACAGTTGAGCCCCAGGAGAAGTACTCAGTCCTGGAAACTGGTTGGATGGCACTGTCCTCTTGAAGAATTCATACATTGCCAGCCTCTCTGTACCTAGCTGGTTAACCTGCAGGATAATTACTTCCTGGAAAGTGCACTCGAGGAAGACCCCCTACCTCCAGTATGATCAGCAATGATTCTAGCTGCTCCTCACACTTGGATGCCCTGGGTTTGTGCTGAATAATATGAGGTGTATACCGTGCACATGGTTAAAGAAACTTAGCATATCCCCAAAGATCTTTACCAATTTTAATTGACACATCATAAAAGGTTATCCCATCTAGATACAAAACAACTTAGTAAGGCAACTGCTTTGCCTGTGACTGTAAAAAACTGCAGAGAATATTGGACACAGCTGAGCACATCATTGAACACAGCCACATGGACTCTGTCAATACTTCCCACTGCTTCAGTAAAGGCAACTAGCATATCAAAGATCCCACCCACCCCCTCTTCTCCCCTCTCCCATCGGGCAGAAGATGCTGAAGCCTGAAAGAACGTACACCAGGCTCAAAGACAGCTTCTGTCTTAATTATAAGAGTTTCTGTAGATGCTGGAAATCCAGGGTAGCACATACAAAATGCTGGAGGAACTCAGCAGGTCAAGTAGTAACTATAGAGAGGAATAAACAGTCGAGGTTTTGTGCTGAGACCCTTCATCAGGACTGGAAAGGAAGGGAGATGAAGTGAGAATAAGAAGTGGGGGAGGGAAGGAGTACAAGCTGGAGGGTGATGGGTGAACCCAGATAGATAGGCAAAGGGGGGAGGAAGTGAGAAGCTGGGAGGTAATAAGTGGAAAAGGTAACTTGACTTTGCACACTACCTTGTAATGATCTTGCACCTGATTATGTATCTGCCTGCACTTTCTCTGTAGCTGTTGCGCTTGTTTTTCTACATTCCGTTATTTTACAAGTGTCATCATGCCTTAATGCACTGTGTAATGATTTGATCAGTGTGAACAGTATACATCAAACTTTGCACTGTTCCTCGGTACATGTGAAAATAATATTCCAGTTCCAATTCCAGTCCTGGACACAGGAAATTCTTACATGGTGCTGCATTAGCTTTATTTGTCACAACTACATAGGAACATCAAAATAGACAGTGAAATGTGTCATTTTGCATCAATAGACAACATAATCTGTGGATTATGCTGGGGGTGGCCCACAAGTGTCTCCATGCCTCCGATTCCATCATAGCGTGCCTACTGTAGCTCATGTCTTTGGGAGGAAACCAGAGATCTCAGAGAAAACCCAAATAGTCACAGAGAGAACATAGAAACTCCTTACGGGCGATGGTGGGATTTAAACCCTGAACAGAGATCACTGCCACTGTAAAGCAATTGCACTAACCTATGAGTTACCATACCATTCTGCCAAAATGGTGAAGTTGAATGTTCATCCAGTAAATTAACTGCAGTCCACTGGGGGAACTTGTTGGAGCTGAGGTGAAGTGTTTTAGCAAAAGAGGTTGATGAGATATTTGATGTGGTGATGTGGCCTTTTTGACCCCAGTCTGCATTAGGATTGGGTCTGTGCTGGACTTGTAGGCTAGGGTCATGAGTTACAAATTAAAAACAATAATTTTTTATCAATTAGTAAATGGATGTTCCATAATAGTTGATGGAGTTAAGGTCATCTTTTGAAACCATTGCAGATATCTGCATTTATTTTGGATTTTCTCACATGCTGACAGTCATATCTGTTATACTTATTGGGTGGAGAATCACCATTTTGGACAGGGAGGGAGCTCTACAGGCATTGGGGAGAGTTAGTTGACTGGATTCATGTGATGGCATCTTTTGTGACAATCACTAGTTAGGCCCCTCTGCAATGGCCTCATTCAGAACTGCCCCCTTTCTGTAGCTCTGGGATCTCCAAGCAAACTCCAAGTCAAGAGGACGTGACTAGTTTGTGGCAGATTCCTCTGGCTCATGTTTCAATACTTCCATGGATTTTGACTGTTCCAAGGTTCTTGTTGATCTCCTGCTCTTATGTAGTAGTTCAAGCTCTTGCCAAGCTGGGTAGCACTTAGATGGCAGCAGTCAAGAACAGCCATGTCAGACAGTTTCTATTGAGGTGTTTTAAGTGTTTTTGCTAGAGGGTGCTGACCAGCTCTTTGTCTTTTCCTTTCTAGGCTGACAGCTTGTGTGTTTTGAACATAGATGGTCATGACTGTTTTGAAGAATCACATACATATCTAAATAGTTACTTTGTTGTTGAATACTGCTTCCACCCACCATCTGTTCGGTAGGTCAGCAAGATTTTTGGTGGACCATTGAGGTGTTTAGTCTTTGGGAGATGATTTGAGCCCTTTACATTTTTAAGGACTCGATATTCAAAATTTCAAAATGTTGTACTTAGAAAATTTTAGTGCCCTTTTTTCTAAATATCTTTTTACGCAGCATGCTGTAATTGATTCTATTCTCAACTTAAATCATTTTGTATGTTTTGTGAATTTGGATTGGTGCTCAGCAGTATTTTGAGAGAGCATTGAGAAATGCTGTAAATTTAGGGACGAGAGAAGCCATCTCTCCCTTCCAATGATGTCACTGTGAAGGATTCAAGGTTAAAAATGTTCTGTTTGAAGCCAGTGTTGTTAAATGAAGCTTTCAGTGAACAAAGCTTTGTCCCAATTTCTTCTCTCTACCCCCACTACCCCCTTCTATTCCCTTATTTTTTAGTCTGATTCAATGTTCTATTCTTTAACGCTAATCGAACCCTGACCCTGGGAAATATTACAAAGGGCTGTATGGTCTGGACAGGGAGTGCACACTCTCCAGCCTCTTCACTGTAGGTAGACTGTCTTCCTGTTGGTGAGGTACTGAGACTTTCCATTCATGTAACAAACGGGACTAATTAGTACCGAAGAGTGAATACATTTCTCATCGTGCGTTGCTTTAGAATGTAACATCAAAGGAACGACTTCCTTTGTGGTGTTTTTTTTCCCCTCTTTCTAACATCTATGTAAATAAGTAGTTGTATAATGCAATTCAGACATGGTGGTAGTGGAAAAAAAAACTTAGTCCTGCTATTCAAGCACCGTGATGCATGGCGTAGAATGCTGAATAGAACAGACATTGCTGAAAACCAGCGCATGTGCCTCCTCGATCACTTGAGATGAAATAAGTGGAGCTCCACGTTTATCAAAAGAAGTCCTACAACATCTGTTTTAGTTGAAGACGAGCAATCTCAAAATTCCCGAACGTTGAAGGGGTGACCTGTGGATTCCAGAGACATTGTGGGGCAGTCCTTTCCTACCCAGCCAAAGGACTGTCACTTCAGAATAGCTGCTGAGCATACATCCAGGAACTGGCTGCTGCCCAGTTATGCACTATGTTGTGATCCGATAGATTGAGAGCCAAAATAATCATAAACAAATTCCAGCTCATGAATTCCAAGGTTACTTCAGCAATGGCATATTACAATCCATCCGTAACACTATTCACTGTTCTCAGTGACTTAATAATTTGAACTATTAAACAAATGTAAAAGCATTACATCTTGATAATAGTGAAATAATACTCAATAACATTAAATTGTTAGAAATATCTGCAACTTCTCAGTGATCTTGTTCCCCCCCACCCCATTTCACTATCTGGCAGCAGTTAAAAAGGAGGTGCTGACTCTAGAGGCAATTTACCGTGAATGTGCTCACTCCATGATATATTGTTATTAAATTCTCTTATTGATCATAGGCAGGTTCCTTAACTTTGTGTGCTTTCTGAGCTTTTGTCATGAAACCTAAAAGATGTTATTTTTATTCAAGGGATTAAAGTCAAATTGAGACAAACCTTTGTCTCCTGATGTCAGTGTCTCTCTTCTTGTTGTTATTACAGTGAACATTAAGGGGCAATTCGTGAAATTAAGAAATTTTAGTTCAGACTTGCATGAAAATTATTTACACTGATGAAGGGAAAGAGGCAAATCTTTACATTGTGGCTTCAAGAGATTTGAATTGTGGTATTGTTGTGGTTGCTGATGGGGCAGCTTACTTGATTGGTCAACACAGCAGGTTAAACTGCCCTTGCTTCTTTAACCCCCAAAATACTGATGTAGGGTTTTGTATGCCTACTAGTAGGTTAAATGCATTCAACAATTTTTCTTGAAGATGGCAGCTCCATCCATCTGGCGGCGATGATCATTCTGAATGCTCAACTGAAAGTGACAGTCCAGTGCTTCTAATCCAGCACACTCCAGAATATGTAGATTTAAATTAATTGGCAAAGCAATGAGTAGGAACTAACAGAGTTATGATCAGAAATGCGCTGCCTGGAGTGGTGGTAGAAGAAAATTTAGTCGTATATCATAAAGTTATACAGCATGAAGCAGACCTTTCAGCCCATTGTGTCCATCCTGGCCTGCAACCATCAGCACTCGCCTCGGCACCGAACTGGCTCCATGGCTGTGGCTTTCAGGCACTATGCTCTTTGACCGGCTTCACTCGCCTCGGCACCGAACTGGCTCCATGGCTGTGGCTTTCAGGCACTATGCTCTTTGACCGGCTTCACTCGCCTCAGCGCCGAACTGGCTCCATGGCTGTGGCTTTCAGGCACTATGCTCTTTGACCGGCTTCACTCGCCTCAGCGCCGAACTGGCTCCATGGCTGTGGCTTTCAGGCACTATGCTCTTTGACCGGCTTCACTCGCCTCAGCGCCGAACTGGCTCCATGGCTGTGGCTTTCAGGCACTATGCTCTTTGACCGGCTTCACTCGCCTCAGCGCCGAACTGGCTCCATGGCTGTGGCTTTCAGGCACTATGCTCTTTGACCGGCTTCACTCGCCTCGGCACCGAACTGGCTCCATGGCTGTGGCTTTCAGGCACTATGCTCTTTGACCGGCTTCACTCGCCTCGGCACCGAACTGGCTCCATGGCTGTGGCTTTCAGGCACTATGCTCTTTGACCGGCTTCACTCGCCTCGGCACCGAACTGGCTCCATGGCTGTGGCTTTCAGGCACTATGCTCTTTGACCGGCTTCACTCGCCTCAGCGCCGAACTGGCTCCATGGCTGTGGCTTTCAGGCACTATGCTCTTTGACCGGCTTCACTCGCCTCGGCACCGAACTGGCTCCATGGCTGTGGCTTTCAGGCACTATGCTCTTTGACCGGCTTCACTCGCCTCGGCACCGAACTGGCTCCATGGCTGTGGCTTTCAGGCACTATGCTCTTTGACCGGCTTCACTCGCCTCAGCGCCGAACTGGCTCCATGGCTGTGGCTTTCAGGCACTATGCTCTTTGACCGGCTTCACTCGCCTCGGCACCGAACTGGCTCCATGGCTGTGGCTTTCAGGCACTATGCTCTTTGACCGGCTTCACTCGCCTCAGCGCCGAACTGGCTCCGTGTCTGCGGACTGACTTCGGGGACTCTGCAGTTCATTCATGTTCTGTGTGTTGTTTGTTTACTTTCATTGTTTGCGTTGTTTCATTGTTTTGTTCTTTTTTCACACATCAGGTGTTTGATGGTAGCAGTTGTATGGGTTTTTTGATGAGTTCTATTGGGTTTCTTTGCTTTGTGCCTGCCTGCAAGAAGACGAATCTCAAGGTTGTATATAGTATACAAACCTTGTTATAATAAATACTTTGAACTTGAACTTCGCAATTCCCTACTTAAGCTAGTTCTGTTCGCTTTCAGTTGCCCCTTAATCCTTATAAAGCTTTACTGTCCATGTACCCATCCAGATGTCTTCTGAATATTGTAATTATGTCTGCCTTTACCACTTCTTCTGGCAACGGATTTCACTACTATCTGTGTGGAAAACTTGCACCTCAGATCCCTATTTCACCTTAAATCTATGCCCTCAAGTTTTAGACTCCCCGGAAAAAAAACTGTGACCACCCACCATATCTATAGTCCTCATTATTTTATTAGCCTCTTTCAGGTCACTCATCAGGTTCTATTATCTTTTTTGGGGGGAGGGGGTGTAGCAGTACACCAGCCTATTCAATCTATACTTATAACTCAAGGCCACCAATTATGTTATCATTCTTGTGAATTTTTTTTCTGTACCCTTTCCAGCAAATGACATCCTTCCTATAGCTACCCGACCAGAACTGCACACAGTACTCCAGATTTGGTCTTAAAAGTGCCTTGTACAGTTGTAGCATGAAGTTTCAATTCTCATATTTAGTGCTGTGACTGAAGAAGGGAGTTTTAGTACAAATTTAATTTCCGTTCAAAAAGAAATGGTGTGCAGGATTATGGAGTCCAAGTAAGGAAGTGAACAACTGAATGGCTGTTTCATAAAGCTGTAGCAAATAACCGGGGGGGGGGGGGGGTAAATGGTTGTATAAATATCTGAAATATGCCCCTCCTAAATTATACCAGGAAAACAACACCTTGCTAATTTACAGCAAAAGAAATGATTTGTATGGAAATTTCATGCATGAATTTGTGCCCTGGCACTCCATTCCAGACTAATGCTCTGCGAATTAATTTAGCAACACCTTTCCCTAACTCCATACCTCATTGCCTTTTCTAATCCACGTTAACATTGCTCATGACTGATGTTTGTTAGGCCATTCGATCATTTGAGGTGAACACATTTCAGCACAGCCCTGTCCTCATCCAATTAACAGCTGTAGGCCCCTGAATAATGACAGAATATCTGAGGTGGGGCTGTATATTTTGCTTTTGTTATTATCAGACTAAGGGATAAAACTAGGTGGGGTCTGAGGCCATTGTGCATTAACACGATTTGTTTTAACAGCTGTGCATTGTGCTGATCTGGCCTTGAACATGACATTTTCTGCCCTACCACTGATAGAAAGAGTTAAACCATAGTGCTACCATTTATTTTCATTTGTGCTTTGTAACCAACTTGCCACTTTATTTATAGAGGCTTTGTTTTATCTCTCCCTTATTGTGCAGTTGCTGTGATATATTTTTACCTTGCTTATTTTGTTTGCAGTGGTAAAAGCTATGTTGGGGGTGGGTTTGTTTTTGGACAGTCAGTCATCCCTTACGACACTAGCTGATGATGCTGTGCACACATTGTTCAGTTATTCCATCCAGGTGTGTTGTACCAGCCTAAACACTGTGATGTGGGCTGAAACTGGTGGAGAAGGGGAAAGGGCTGGAGTCTTGTTTCAGCCTGAATGAAGAATGTGACAGGGACTTGAGTATTTCTTCCAGTATGTTTGCTTCTCATGGTGTTTCCTCAGTGTTCTTCATTGCTCCCCCGAAGTCCGTAATGACAAGCTTGAGGTTTAAATTCAAAACAACCATAAGACAGGAAGGTACAGGAGCCTTGGGTTCAGAAACCTTGCAACCGTCAGGAGCCTGAACCAGCATGGATAACTTCACTCACCTCAACACTGAACAAACTCCACAACCTATGGATTCACTTTCATGGACTCTACAACTCAATATTATTATATACTTTTGTTATTATTTGCATGATTTGTCTTTTGCACAGTGGTTGTTTGTAAGAATCTTTTATTATATTCATAGATTCTTTGTTGTTTATTTTCCTGTAAATGCCTGCAAGAAAATGAATCTCAACGTTGTATATAGTGACATATACGTACTTTGATGTATCATCAAATCAGTTGTTGCTGTCCCTTGTATTAGTGTTAAGATTCACGCTTTGGAGTGTGTTGTAACTGAGTTCCAATTTTTTTTTTCCATCTACTGGTTCTAGCAGAAGTCACTAAGTTTAGCAAGTAATCAGCAGCTTGTAACTAGTACACAATCACAGTGGTATTTTCTCTTGGAGGTTCATTAATTTCAGTTTTGTTTCGGCTCCTTAATGTCACATTTGGTTAGATGCTGCCTTGCCATCAAAGACTCCCTCGTTCTGGAATCAGCTGTCTGGACTATGGTGGGCTCAAGGCTGGGATGAAGCCTGGAGCTGAGTGCACCTTATGAAGCAGCAGATGAACATTAGAGAACCGGGTTTTTGTGTAAGTCAGGGGTTCCGAACCTTTTTTATGACATGGACCCCTACCATTAACTGAAGAGTCTGTGGACCCCAGGTTGGGAATCCCTGGTGTAAATGATAATTGATGGCATTGTCTATCCCACCTTCCATTACATTTCTGGTGATTAATTAAAAAAAGCTCCTAAGTCAGAAATGAATTTGTTTTGCTTTTCAAGATGTACCTTGCAGATTTACATTTGGATAGATGCGATTGGTGTAAACATATTGGAACAGCTTGGCTGGAGGTGGTTCTGCAGCTTGGATCTTGTCCAGCTTGTAGCCTTCATTGTATCCATTGATCTTTAAGATATCTTGCTTTCAAATGGAGTGAATTGGATGACCAAATTTGTCTTTTTTGTTGGTAGAGATCTTTGGAGTAGCTGGTAGAGGTCAGGGGGTGAAGGAAGCCAAGATGGATTATCTGTTCAGCATATCTGGTTGAACGTAATAGCAATTGCATGACGACACTATAGCATAGCAGTTAGTGTAACCCTTTTCAGCACTGGCTGTATGATCAGGGTTCAATTCCTCCCACTGTTTGTAAATTCTTCCTGTGACTGTATAGGTTTCCTCTGGGTGCCCCAGTTTCTTCCCACATTCCAAAAGATGTATGAATTGGGGTTAGTATATTGTGGATATACTGTGTTGGTGCCAGAAGTATGGTAACACTTGCCGACTGTCTCCAGCACATCTCCAGAGCAAGTGCCACATTTCATTGTGTGTTTCGATGTACATGTAACAAATGAAGCTTGTCTTTAATTGCTTCACCGAGACTAGGGATGTTCTTGAAGTCTTCTTGCATTGGCTATTAATGATTGACAATCACCATTCATGACAAGATGTGGTTGGACTGTAGAACTTTGATCTTATCTGTTGTTTATGTCATCTATTAGCTTCATCTGCAGTGCATATGACATAACGTTGTAGGTACACCTAGTCCTGCTGTTGGGGTACCCCCCGCCGCCTTCTTTGAGCCAGGGTAAATCCTTTAAGTTTTCACCAAAGTTGGAATCCACAGTTCCATTTTTCAACTCTTAGTAGTTAGCTACCTTGGTGTTTATGATTTAAAGGCTGTCCTTAGGTAGTGAACGGAATCTGTTTTTACAGATATCCATAAGAGAGAAAAGACACAGCTATCAGTCTATTATAATCATACCTCCACACTATCACTGTGAATGGCATCAAAAGCACAAAACTGATAAAGATCAATGACTAAAAGTGAAGAGGGAGGAAACTAGTGCTGCCATTCTTAGGAACAAACATATGTACATACTTTGAATTTTTGAATTTAATAATAATGTGCAGGTGTCCATAAGTTAGACATATATACCTTGATGTGATCAGTGGATGGTCCTATTGCTGAAAAATCTGAAGACTGCTGGACCAACTCCTGCTAATGTCCCAGTGCTGCTTTGTCAGAGACAGAGTACTTGAAATAAGTTGTTAAGTCCTGTGGGTAGATTGAAAAATCCCAGGGCACTAGTTCAAAGATCTTTAGAAGAGTTCACCCTGATATTAACTCTGATCTTTTTGGTGTTGTGTAGGAGTTTACATCGTACCTGCAGGCATTTCCATTTTGTTATCATTTATGATTCCAAGAATGGAAAGTCATCTACCATAAATGCTAATTTTAATTTTCCTTGTCTCTGCAAATCCTGCATGATCTATTGTGTATTTGCAACATTTTCAGTTTTTATCCAAAACTTCTGTTTTTTTTTAATAGGGTGTCAGAGACCAGTGGGTTTGACCTATGGGATTGCCAAGGTGTGTACCTACAGTGGGTGGTACTATTGCCAAGCTTGTCACGTGGATGATCTGTTTCTGATCCCTGCTCGACTGGTTCACAACTGGGACACCACAAAACACAAGGTGTGTTTACTCCCTTACAACCTCTTGCAAAGTTCAGAGACAACTGTAGCACAACTTCTACCACCTTGTATTCTAGTCCTTTTGTTATAAAGGTCAGTACAACATTAATAAATGTTCATTTTTTGTGTGCCTTTTCATGAGATCTTAATGACTTGTACAAACAATTCCACCCCATATTTCCAAATGTCTTTGCTTAAGTCCCTTTGAAACTCCATTATTTATGACTTTTCACCATTTGGAAGTAGTTTACTTTTTTTGCTGAAAGTGGATGATCTCAAACTTTGAAGTTCAAGTGTAATTATCATTCAACCATACATGAATATAGCCAAATGAAACAGCATTCCTCCAGGGCCAAGGTGCAAAACATATTACCATCAGCATACCACTTCACATCACACAAATAGTGCATACGGTTACAATTTCAGAAAGCATGCAGTCACAAAGAAATTAATAATAATGTAGCCCAAGTCCCTGATTGGCATTACTGTAGATTGTTAGTATGTTGTCCTGGTCTAGCTTGTTTTTCCACTGAGCAAACAATGGAGGGCAGCACTGAACGAACACAGGCGGCCTTGCAAGAACCAGGGCAACACAGCTCCCCCACCACTGGTTCACCGTCAGTGAATTGGATGGACTTGCAGTATTCTATGTTACTAATATCCTGACGGAGAATCTCACCTGGTCCCTCAACACCAGCTCCATAGCAAAGAAAGCCCAGCAGCATCTCTACTTTTTGCGAAGGCTAAGGAAAGTCCACCTCCCACTCCACATCCTCATCACATTCTACAGGGGTTGTATTGAGAGCGTCCTGAGCAACTGCATCACTGCCTGGTTCGGAAATTGTACCATCTCGGATCACAAGACCCTGCAGCGAATAGTGAGGTCAGCTGAGAAGATCATCGGGGTCTCTCTTCCCGCCATCACGGACATTTACACTACACGCTGCATCCGCAAAGGAAACAGCATTATGAAGGACCCCATGCACCCATCATACAATCTCTTCTCCCTCCTGCCGTCTGGGAAAAGGCTCCGAAGCATTCGGGCTCTCACGACCAGACTATGTAACAGTTTCTTCCCCCAAGCTATCAGACTCCTCAATATCCGAAGCCTTGCCCTACTGTCCTGTTTATTATTTATTGTAATGCCGGTACTGTTTTTGTGCACTTTATGCAGTCCAGTGTAGGTCTGTAGTCTAGTATAGCTTTCTCTGTATTTTTTGTATTACGTAGTTCAGTCTAGTTTTTGTACTGTGTTATGTAAACCATGGTCCTGAAAAACGTTGTCTCATTTTTACTATGCCCTGTACCAGTAGTTATGGTCGAAATGACAATAAAAGTTGACTTGACTTGACTTGACTTGACAATAGGGTTTTGCGATCACATTAAAAACCTCCAAGACAATCACCACACACCACCTCGCCACAACAGTATGCAACAAGCCCAGGCGACAACACGACAATGGAATACAATAAATCCAGCTCCATCACTATCAGGCAACCAACTGATGGGATAATCCTGTTGCTCTTGATGTTCTTAGTATCCAGCAATGACTTGCAGTCATAAAGAAGATGTACAGGATCAACAAATACACCTTTGATTGGACCCAGAATGAAATCCATCTGCCACAGTTTTAACCGCTCAACTATATAATTATTTTCAGGCTTGCATCAATACTGCTTTTACTGCTGCCTGACTGAAAGTTATTGGCAGACCTGTGGCTTCCTGCACTGTCTATTATTCAAGTTATTTAGTGGTGTGATTAGTTGGGGGTGATGTGCAATATGGGCCAAGTGGTGTAATTCTGCTCCTATGACTGAAAGTCTTGTATTCAGGCAAAAGAAAATTGAGAAAAGTATCTGTGCGATAACACAGCATCATTTGACACCAGCACTCACAGAGATCAGATCTCTTGTAGGTAGGTGAGTTAGGATAATGTATTGCATTCATTGTGAAGCAACTGTAAGGGAATTGAATTTCTGTGGATGCTTTAATGAGGCCAGTAAAAGCCATTTATAGTGGTTGCTGTTGCAGATGGAATTTTTCTTGGCCTTGGTACATGATGGAGATCATTTTCATTGTGACCTTAAATGGATGGAATCCACACTCTTGTTTGTCAGTCACTGGGAGGAGGTGGCTTTGAAGAACCCAGCAATGACTTTCTCTGTGGTAGATAGCAGTAGGTCCCATAGTTGGAAGTCTTCTTTCTTGCAGGTGGTCACAATTAGCACCTCTGAGATAGCCAGGTAAACTTCTTCCCAGATATGGATGTTGAGACTTTGAAATTGTCATTCCACCTCGCAAGTTTTAAGATTGAGGATACTGTCTGCTCCTGTAATTATATTTTCAGTTGGTTTATTATCTGCTTGACCTTCAAGTGCGATGGCAAGGCTGGCCAAAAGATGCAAAAAATGTGTTAGTAAATACAGTTGAAACTTTATGATATCACAAGATCACATTTTGTTGATGAGAGTACCTGCCTGTTAATAACTTTTGGGTTCCAGTGAATAATGCACAAAAATTAAGATTTTTTTCCTTAGAATATGGAAGATTTAAGTGATTTTATTGAAATTTTAAGACATTGTGTTAGATTAAGGCTTGCTCTTAGGTTTTATATGAGTGCACCCCTTGTTACCCCCCCCCCCCCACTCCAAATTTTGTGCATAGATTTTGAGAGTGGGCCTTCAGCTTATAACCTCCTGTCTCATGGGCAAGAGAGGACTGAAATTCCAATGATTATTAGATGTCCCATTTGGACCTTAGATGTCTTGTCATCAATGTAAATCTTGGTTTGTTTCAAAGACTCAGCTAGAAGTGGTATAGTGGATGTAGTTCATGGGAAATCCTGACATGACATCCTCCCTTTAGCTACTCCACCCCAATATCACTCAAAACATCCATTTTCCTAGCAGTCTTTCCACTCCAATTAGGAAACAAACAGACTCATACCACAATGGATAATGCTTGACTGCCCTTCAGTTAGTCATTCCTTGGATGTGGAGGCCAAGTCATTAGGTATATTTAAAGAAAAGGTTGATGGGTTCTTCATTAATAAGAACATCAAAGGTTACGGGGAGAAGGCAGGAGAGTGGGGCTGAAAGGGATAATAAATCAGCCATGATGGAATGGCAGAGCAAACCTGGTGAGTCGCATGGCTGAATTCTGCTCCTTTGCCTTATGGACTTCCTTCACATCTGATATTTTTGAAATTAAAATCTAATTGCTCAAAGGATGTTTAGAAAATGAGAATTATTTTAATGCATGCAACTTTTTGAACAGATAAAACTTCATAAACCTGAAGACTCCTTCTAATCCATAGAGGATCACTGTTCTTGCATTGCGTGGTACTGACTTCAGGGCCAAATTCTTCAAGATGCCTCTGATTGCTTTTTAAGGAATGGAGCCTTGGGGCTGGAGTGCATTTCTATGTATATGCAGTCCCCAAGTCCCCAGGTTATTTAAGGATTCAGTTCCTGAAAACTGTCTGTAAGCCAATTTCGCTACGTCAGAAACATCCATTTTCTATAGTAACCGATATCATTTTGCTCAGTGAACACTTGCTATAATTCTTTCATCTCATTAAATAATTGCCCTAACATTTCTCATAATTGAACTGGTAGTATATATACTATATCCAGGTATTAGTAGATACCACAAAATAGTTTGTAATTATTGTTAATATATTGAAAAACATTCTAAAATTGTATGAGAAAATATCCATAAGTTGTATTTCTGTAAGTGATAAACACAGGAGATTTTGCAGATGCTAGAAATCTTGAGCAATGTACATAAAATGCTGGAGAAATTCAGTCTTCCAATATTTTGTGTGTGTGTGTGTGTGTGTGTTTGTTTCTGTAAGTCAGGTCATTTGTAACCCAGGGAGTCCCTATATTCTGATCTGTGTTTGACAGGTGTGACAATAATGTGATCTAATTTAACACGGAGCATCAATGAAACCACGTTGCTTGAATAATGGTCTAAATATGACCTCAGTGCCTGATTGTAGTGGCTGGCTGTAATAGCACTTGAGCAGGTTGGGGTGTGTAAATATCAGAGGAGAAGGAAATGGGATGCTGATGGAAACTTGTACATTCTTCACTGGTATTCCATTAGTGCTTACAATTATATTGGATACTACTGCCTATAAATTTGTGTCACGTTCCCTATATTACAACAGTAGCTATGCATTCAAAGTTGTAATTTAAATAATGAAGTCTATCCAAATTCTTTCATTTATTTCCTCCTTGATTTCCTCTGTTAATCAAGCTCTTACGAGTTGACACCTCTCTTGTCAATTTTCTTTTTCCTCACTTTTGCCAGCTCTCTCCCCTACTTATTTTAGCTAAGGTAAGTGGGCATAGGTGCAGGGATCTGTTAAACAATGCCATGACTCCTCGCAGTGAGGAACCCAGTTCTCCTCACCAACAACATTGCAATACCAGACCTTGGAGACAGAAATGGGCCTCAATGCTTGTCTTGTGTTGGATAATAATTGCCCATCAAGTGCAGAAAAGGAGAGGTTAGCGAGGTGAAGGCACAGCTAAAAGGTGTTCAAGTGTGGGAAGAGAAATGGCAAGCATTAGGAAATGAAACTCAGTGATCAGAGGCATAATGTCAAATGAGCACTCCATGCTGGAATGGAAGAACAAATGAACTAGAAATCAACCATGGTCAGAGAGTTAAGAGTAGTGACACTACAATGCACTATGGCAAAGAGCCGAGTTGGGCCAGGCTCAACAGACATTCTGTAGGACCCCATGGCATGGAAAGATGCTGGTTTGACAAATGAAGTCCTTTGTTCTAGAGCAGAGCTGCAGAGTACCCACAGTTTCTGGTCTGCCCCAATGCAGTCATCACTGATGGGAGAGGTTCCTTTAAAAGGCATTATATCCTATTGTTATCAACTCCCTCTAGTGGGCAGATGACAACGCCAAATAAAATTGCATCACGTGCTGAAAACTGGAAAATTGTGCATCCCACCTCTACTAAATGTTTGTATATCCTGGTGCCGTTGTGATGGAGCTGGCAGAGAATAACCACAGAATGTTCTTGGATCTCCCTCTACAGAAAGATGCACTTGACAGGGATGAGCATAAGTCAATGCAGACTCGAGGCTGAAGGGCCTATTTCCATGCTGTTTAATTCAATGACTATGATTGAGGCCAATAAAGGTTCAGCAGATTGATTTGTGGCTTATGCAGACTGGAGATGTATGCTGTACTTTCAAGAAGAATCTCATTGCAACATAGTTATTATGGGGCTTCATAAGGTGGATAAGGGAAGATAAACTGGATTTATAGAACCAGGAGTAATTGTCTCAGCATAAAAAGAAGTTGACTGTTTCGGGTTGAGGTGAGAAAGCCTTTCTTTACCCTGAGGACGATGGAGGGAGGATTACCCTTGTAATCTGCCATTTGATTTTGGGGAAACCACAATTGTTAGGCAGCTGGCTCACTTGGTTCTGATACCTCATACCCTTTAAACTGCTAGAGGCTCTGTTTCCCACACTCCTTTTAAATCACCAGTACCCCATTCCCCACATTTCCTTTAAACCTGCCTGATTCACTGGACAATTTATTATACCACTGTGTAATACTTTTCAAAGCATTAAACTAAATGTGTGCTGGGAGTACTAATAACACTGATGTCCAGTACACCAGAAAATCTCCACTAAAGTCCAGAGGATGCTGGAATATTGAAGTAAAGGGACTGAGGAATATGGGATTAGCAGAAGAAAGTGATGTTGGGGGAAAGGATCAACTACCATCTGAATGGCAGAGAAAGTGCAAGTGGTTCAATAGCTTATTGCTGCTTCTATATTTTCAGTCTGCAGTTAAGAATGCTATAATAGCACTTGTAAAGACATATTGGCATAATAAAATGCTAGGACTAGTTTGATAAAAATGTCTTGGAAATCCAGGATCTAATTTTTTTGGCTAAAAGTCTTTTGCACTTCAAATCTATAGGCTCCTGAACACAATAACTTGTGACCTGAACAACAAATGGTAAGTGCAAAGTGCACGAGATCCAACAATTAGCTGATAAATATGACCGTTTTTAGAGTTGCCATGACTATATATAGTCTAAACACCCAAGAGTCTTTCCTGATGAGAGCCAAGAATAAAGGGGAACATTTTGAGCACCAAAGGACAGCAGCATCTGGAAGATTGCCTCAACCAAAGGTCTGTCTTTGACGTGTATGGTAGATGATATTCTGCCACACATTACCTGGTTCCAGACTTTCTGCACCCCAGACTGACGAGGTTGAAAAGGCAGTGCAGTATCTGAAAAACAGCAAAGTTTGAGGAGCACATGGAATCCATGTTCAGTCTCTAAAATTTGGCATGAGTTCTGGCATGATTTTAAGCCTCGTATCCCTCATTTTAGTAGAAGAAGAGAGTTTGGTGCAGGAGTTCGGAGGTTCTGTACTGTGAGCACTTTAAAGAAAAGAGACATTTGATCGCAGGCAAAGGGATAGTCCTGATGAAGGGTCTCAGCCCTGAAATATCAACCATTTACTCTTTTTCATAGATGCTGCCTGGCCTACTGAGTTCTTCCGGCATTTTCTGTATATTGTTTTGATTTCCAGTATCTGCAGAATTTCTCCTGTAAAAGGATATCCCTTGCTGTCTGCCACAGAGAATGTCTTGAAAAGTATTTCTCAACCACTTCACAGTGACCAAAGAGCTTCTCATAATGCTGGTTTCATCCTTGTCTAGTACAGAGGACATGATTATTGTTAACGTGACAGCTCCAAGAAAACTTTCAGGGAGTAGCATCAATCACTGTCCACAGCCTCTTTTGAAACCACTGAAACCTTTAACGCTGGGGGAGATCTTGAAGAGTCCTCAACTTTGGATAACCTGAAAAATGTGCTTCTGTTCCACACGTACTAATGAATGACATGATTATTGTAATTCAAAACATCAAATCTATCACACACCCAAACCCAGTATAGAATAGGTTAAACAAGGGTTAAGCAAAGTTATAGCATTGCTACAACTCTCCTTCCGGTATTGTGCCACACCTCCGAGTTGCTCCTGGAGTGGAGATAATTTACATGAAGATAACAATACCTTTACCTCCACTCCAGACTGATGTTACCCTGCAATATAGGAGGCTCTTAGAGCACAATCCATAAATCCCATTCCCCCACTTCTTTCTATTTCTTATCCCTCTTCTTTCTTGGAAACCACCCAACTGCTCAAATATGGTTTGCCACTTGGAGGTAATTTACTGAGGTCAGTTAACCTGCCAAGGTCATTGTGACTTCAGTCACTGAACAGTATTTGCAGATAACATGTTTGTACACATCCCCAGACTCTGCACCAAGTGTCTGTTAACTCATTCAGTGAAGCTTTTGAGAGCATTGGACTAGCTAGCACTAAGCATTCCTAAGAAGAAAATCATTTCCTAACCCATCCCTATCAATCAAAACACACCCCTCCTCCCACCCCCAAGAAATAAAAACCTCCACACTTTGGGAACCACCTCCCACCGAAGATAAAGGTTGATGCTGAAATTCACCACTGCCTCCGTTTTGCCAGTACAACCTTTCTTTATCTGAATAAAAATAGATCAGTTCAAAGCCAGCACCAAGCTCATGGTGGCAATCATCCCTGCCTTCCTGTATGATTAGAAACATCTACAGCAGGAGCCATCACAGTTCAAATTAAATTTATTATCAAAGTATCTATATGTCACTGTATACTACCCTGAGATTATTTTTTTCTTGCAGGCATTCTCAATAGAACAATGAGATACAATAGAATTAATGAAAAGCTATGCACGAAGACTGACAAGCAAATAATGTGCAAAAGAAGACAAACTCTGCAAGTACAGATAATAATAATGATAAATAATACTGAGAAAATGACTTGTAGAGACCTTCAAAGTGAGTCCATAGGTTGTATTCAGTGATCAATTTAGTGTTGAGGTGTGTGACTATGTAAAATTCTCCAAATCAGCTAGTATATTAGTTTTTTATGGCCACATGTACTGAGGTTCAGTGCAAAACTGTTCTGGATGCCATCCATACAGATCATTTCATCACATCAGTACATCAAGGTAGTACAAGGAAAGAACAATAACATAACCCAGAATATAGTATTACAGTTACATAAAAAGTGCATTGCAGACAAAGAATAAGGTGCAAGGCTGTAAAGAGGTAGTTCGTAAGTTCAAGGGTCTGTCATACTGTACAAGAGGTCCATTCAATAGTCTTATAACAGCAGTATAGATGGTATGCTTGAGTCTGGTGGTACATGCTTTCAGACATTTGTATCTTCTGCCCAATGGGAGTTTGGAATGAGGGTCTTTCTTGGCCAGGGTGTCTGCGTGTTTGGTCCAAGACAGGCTATTGGCCATGTTTACTCCTAGCAACTTAAAGCTATCAACCATCTCAACTTCAGCACCATTGATGTGAACAGGAGTGTGCTTCATAATTAACACACCATTAGTCTCTCAAGAAACAGAAGGATATCTTGTGAGAGCAGGAGGAAGTTTATGTGGAACATTAGTGCTGGTTGAGATCAATTAGCCTGAATGGCCTATTTGTGTAAATAAGGAGCATTCAGAGTGCAGTTATCCTTTGTGGGCTGCGCCAATACTGAGGATATTTTGTAAAAAGGATCTTTAGTTAGTAAAAATATTGAGCAGAATTTGTAGGTGGAATGGTGCCGATGAGCATCCATTGATTATGTCAGTTTTCATTCTGGTTTTTTTAGCAATCCTATCATTGGGTGCTTTGCCATAAGTCCTGAAATTTTCTCCCTGTGGGTCTCTACTTCCTTAAACCAAACTTTTGGTCACCTACTTCTGTATCCAGCTTGGACTTGCAGTGTTTGAGGGCACCCAGGAGAAGAATGCCAGGGCAAGTTGTAGACAGTAGTCAAATCAGGAGTCCTTACTGAGTTTTGGCTCCCTAATCAGTGACACTAAGACCAATTGCACATTTATCCCTGGAACTACAGGCACTATCTCTGAAAAAGCTGCCTAATCTGATCCCATGCAGTATTGCACCTAATACATTACTGGCCTGTCTGTTCTCTGGAGCATTTTTTCCCTTTTAAATCTGAGGGTTATCTGGGAGTCCCATAAAATTTGTTTTGTAAGTACGTGCATCAACTGAACTTTTCAAGTTTATAACCTCTGGATCTCTTGGCAGTATAATAAAAAAAAGACTGAATTCAGCACTTTAGTCTTGCGAAACTATAAACTGGATTGTAAATTGTAATATTTATTTCATTTGTCAATCTTCCCTTCTTTTGCAACAGTTAGTGAAGTTTTTTTTTAAATGCAGAGGGTCATACATCCTGTACAAAATGGAGAGTTAATAATTCTAAGCATCTGAGAGTTATGGGAAACAAGAGAAATGAATTTTAAAATATGATCTACATGTAACACCTCAGAGCATTCTGAAGTGCTTAACAGCCGAAGTATTTTCTGAAGTATTGTCACTGTTAAGTGAATGAAATGCTGGCTATTCTTTTGCACATAAGGTAATGTTGATAGTAAAGATCACATACTTTGCATATTAGTTATTTCACTAGAGATATCACAGAGTCAACTTCCACTCTGCCAGGTTTCACATTGCTCAGATAAACGGTTTATTTCATGTTGAATGAAATAGGTAAGTTCATTGGCAATTGTTCCATGAAATCCTCTACATTCATCAGATTATGCTGAGTCTCATCATGAAAATAGCAATTCTGGAAGTTCAGAATTCCTTACATATCAAATGGAGAATATCATCTGGGCTTTGTGCTCATACATGAGTGAGTCTTGAACATATGACTTCTGAATCAGAAGGCAGAGTATTACCAGCTCTACTCCACCTTCTAAAATATGTTGGATTTGATCAGAAGATTTTTATAATCTCAAATGTTCAATTTTTTAAAAAATTCACTCATTAGGTGGGTATTACTTTCATAGCCAGGCTCAGTTGCCCTGCAATAGGTTTGATACCTGAGTTTAAATAGCAGCTTGAGGGAGCAGTTGAAAAGAGCATTGGTTGTTAAATTTATTTCACTACTGTAAATTCCTCCTTGTGTAGATGGATTGCAGGTGGCTTAAGGAAAAGGTGAAGGTGAGTGGGGTGCAAGAAGATAAATAGGATTGTTGGAGATGGTGGACACTGTGGGCTGATGAGCTGGTTTCCATGTTCTGTAGCAATCTATGATGAGCATGGTGTCTGGGACTGTGCTCATTTTAGACCATACCATTTAGATTATAAACCTGCAATGCTGTGATTTTAAATCTCATTATATTCTGTAGCATAATGACCACACTGCAATATCTGGTGCCACTTTCAAATCTCTTGTTTTCTGTAGATTTCAAAGCAAGCAAAAGAGTTCCTGGAGTACATCGCTGAAGAGCCACTTATTGATATCCAGCAGGATAATCCATGCCTGTATGAACATGTGGATGCTTTGGCAACAGTCCTCCGTTTGCGCCAGCAGCTCAAGTCACTGAGAGCATACCTGTTCAGCTGCAGAGCTTCTGTGGCAGAAGATTTGCGTCGAAGGTATGTCCTAAGCTGTGGCATGAGACTCCTTTCCAGTCTGAGAGTATTAACACTATATATTCCAAAATTACTAGATTATATTGGTGGACATTCTAGTAGTACTTTAGTAAGTTAGAGGAGAATGAAACATTTTCTTGTGTGTTATCCTGTCTATCTGTGTCTCCATTTTCCCCACAACTCCCCACCTCCCACCACTGATCCTTCCCTTTCTTTACTATTTGTGTTTTGCTAAGTTTCCCCTAAACTATGTCATCCATATTTCACAATCTAACCAACTCTGAAGTTTCTGTGTTTCTCCTTGAATTTATTAGTGACTGTAGTATATTTATGGTCATGACCACAATTTCCGATTAGTCCAATCAGTAGATTGAACTACTGTAATAAGCCCTTTCATAACCTGATAGAACTCTTATCAGGGTCATCCCACAATTTCCCTTTTTTTCTGTACAGTTTCCTTCAGAAGATTTAACCTCAGTTCCTGTATCATCTTAAACCTCAAAATGTTGTTCTTTATACTGCATGTTTAATATGTATAACTATATTTTTGAAATATCTGTATCTATACCCACTTTTTATCTAGCCCATTTGGGCACATTTTCCAAGGTACATGTGCTCTTATTCATGCCGCCTATGCTTGTTTATATTGAAATTTATTGCTCATTATTTATACCAGTTCTGAAAACGGAAATCCTTCTGCATTTGGTTGCAGTGCTTGTGGTATTAACTATACCATACAGTTGGTTTCAATCATAAATTTTAATATTGTCATCCCAGTTCCAAATTTAAATCCATGCTGGCTAGCAAAAATCCCAGTGAAGCACCAGTTCCTACATTTGGTCAGTCTGAATCACTTACTTTATCCCTACTCTCTTTTTTTCCTTTTGCAGCCAAGATGCTATCTGTTGAGCTATTTGTTCTCTGTCTCCATATATTCTGAATCTGTCAATAAAAAATACAAACAGATTGTATCTATTGTACTAGTCTTATCAGCATTTTCTGTTACTTGTTTAAAGAATGTAATAAGCTTGATTAAATGTCTTTTTTTTTCTGAAATCCATCTTATTATACTGCAACCTACATTGCATCTTCAGATAAGCTTTGTATTATTTGCCTATTGGCATTCTCATGGTAAGTGATATTCCATTCCCTAAACTTATCTTGACTCTCTTTTTAAAATATTGTGTATTGTACTGCCAGTTTTTCTCTATTAAATATCCTCAAATGCAATCTGTCCAATCAGTGAGTTTAGCAAATATTCTTTTTGTTTGACTGATTTTTAAAATTCTTTTCAAGTCACACCCACCATGTTAGTTGACCTAGTAAATAAGGCAAGTAATAATCTGTTTCTATTTCCATATCTCCATCTCCTTTCAGATAACATGGCATGCACCATGTATTTCTGATAACTTTCTACTTAAGTGCTGAACAATTATTTGTTCTCTTTAGGTTCTTTTTTGCATCCATTTTGCTACCAATGTCATTCTTTCCCTGGTACCAGCAGTGAGTCTGCCATTAACCTGTTCCCCAACATTGACAAGTATTATTGAGATTGGCACTAAAGACCATTTATATTTGGCATGTCATATGTCACTTGCTTTTTATTTTGCCCATTTAGATTTCTGAGTAAGATTTAGCGATCCTCTGATCTCAACATAGTGAATTCCATGATGTCTCCCAATAGTCATCAACAATGATTGACACCAAGTTAAATGGAATAATTAGAACAAAGATTTAAAAGCTGTAGTGGCTTTGTTCCAAATTTTGTTGATAAAGTTCCTGTGAATCATCTTGGGATGTTTTCCCACAATACTGACAACTTGCACAATAAGGACAAGTTGTAGGAGTCAGAGAGGTGGGTTTTAAGAAGTTCAAATGTGGGGTAGAAAGTAGGTGAAAATTTATGGCTTTGGGAATGACTTCCAAAATGTAGATTCGGGGCAGCTGAAGTTATGGCTGCCATTGGCAGAATGGTAAAAATGGCAGGAATAAGAGGGCACAATTTGAGGCTTGCAGAAATCTGCCAGTTCAAGAGCTAGAACATGTGTCATTAATGGGGTGGGACACTTCAACAGAAGGATCAGAAGATGAAAATGAAAGCTTTAAATATTGGCATCTAGCGCAGAACATTGTTGGATAATGACCACAGGTGTATTGGATGAACAGGACTTGGTGTGAGTTAAGATACAACTAGCAGAGCCTGGGATGAACTGGTATTTACAGGATGTGGAAGATGGAAAGCATTGGAAATATCACACTACAGCAGCACAGATGAAGGATTTAACAGCTGATGATTAATGACAGGCACTGGCTTCAGTAGACTGAGGTGGCAATCCCTTGAGTTTACTGAACCTAGATTATAGAACAGTGCAAATAATTATGACATGATTCAAGCTTGGGTTATTTTGCAAAATAATGATGGATTACTCTATTTCAGAGCTTTAGGCTCAAAATCATGACAGCTTTTAAGTCTAATATCTCACAGAAGGTTACAGGAGTAAGCTGTTTTCTGAAACAAATAATTGACAATGCAACAACTCAAGTGTTTTACAGAGTTGGGCTTAGTTCAAGTTATGTGTGATGGTATTTGGCGTGGGACTCAGACTCATTCCCTTCTAATCTGGATGTTATTCAAATTCAGGTTTATTGTCATTCAACCATACACATGTATACCAACAACATTTCCCCAGACTAAAGTGCACAGTACAGTACATATAACTCACACACAACACCTAAATTGTTATTACCACAAAAAAATTAACAAATTAGAAGGTACATATACAATACGAGTTAAAAAGTAAACAGTATAACACTACTAGCGCTTCATATGTGCTAAGACCTGGGTGGTGGCAGGGAAGAAACTGTTTCCCATCCTAACAGTTCTTGTCCTGATGCTACAGAACCTCCTGCCTGATGGTAGGGAGTCAAAAAGATTGTTGGACAGATGGAAAGCATCACTGACAATTCTAAGGACCTTACGAACGCAGCACTCTTGATGAATATTTCTAATAGCAGGAAGAGAGACCCAGATGATCCTGTCAGCAGTCCTCGCAACTCTTTGTAGGGACATACGGTCAGATGCCTTGCAATTCCTGTACCAGACGGTGATGTAACTATTTAGGACACTCTCAATGGTGCTGCTGTAAAAATTGGTGAAAATGGTTAGGGCAGCGGGGAGGAGTCGAGTCTCACTGTCTCCAGTCTCCTCAGGAATTGGAAACACTGTTGTGTTTTTTTTGACCAAAGAGGTGGTGTTGAGGAGCCAGGTAAGATCATCCATTATGTGCACTCCCAGAAACTTGGTGTTCCTAACTCTCTCCACAGAAGAGTCGTGTATGTGCAGAGAGGAGTGGTCAGTCCACAATCATCTCTTTGGTCTTCTTCATGTTAAGACTCAAGTTGTGCTCATTTCATTCTTCCAGCCACTCTACCTCCTCTCTGTCTGTTGTCTCATTGTTGTTGTTGATGAGGCCAACCACTGTGTGTCATCAGTGAACTTGATGACTCGGTTGGGTATCTAGCACATTTTTGCTTTCAGTAGCAACACAGTGGCAGAGCCAGCAGAGCCACTGACTCACAGCCCCAGCAGCCCTTTCTCAATCCTGACTTTTGTTGCTTTCTGTGTGGAGTTCAGATATTCTCACTGTAACAGCAATCAACCTGCTGAACAAAATTAAGTGAGTGAAGCAGCAACTGTGGGAGGAGAGGAATTGTCTGCATCAGTCCTGATGCAGGAATTCAACCGGAAATGAGTCAATACTTTTTCTCCTATTGATTCTTCTTGGCCTTCAAAATTCTTCCAGCAGGTTGTTTGTTGCTGCAGACTCTATTATCTGCAGTCTTTTGTGTCTCTATTTTCCTTGCCATTGCTGACTGCTCTGATTTCCTCTCGCATCCAAAAGCATGTGGGTTGGTAGGTTAAGTAGCCATTGGGAATTCCCTCTTGGGTATAAATGAGATGCAGAATCTGGGGAATGGGTGGAGGAAGTCGAAAATGTAGAGAGAATAAAATGGGTTAGGGTCGGATTAATTTTACTAACTGGGTCCTTGGTGGTCAGTGCTGACTCAGTGAGCTGAAGGACCCATTTCTGTGCTTCAGCTCTCTCTCCATGACTCATTTTCCTTTTATATGATTATAGATTTAAGGCCTATGTTCATATGGTGCCTTTCGCTGCCTCAATATCTACAGTTGTATCACGGGAGCCACAGTAGCATAGCGGTTAGGGTGGTGTTATCACAGCTTGGGACGTTTTGGAGTTCGGAGTTCAAGTCCTGTGCCGTTCTGTAAGGGATCTCTATACTACTTCCCTGTGGAATGTATGGGTTTTTACTAGGTCCTCCAGTTTCCTCCCACAGTCCAAAGTTTAACCGGGTAGGTTAATTGGTCATTTTAAATAGTCCAGTAATTAGTTTAGGGTTAATCGGGTTTGTCAGGGTGGGGTGGCTACAAGAGCTGGAAGGGCCTTTTCCGCACTGTATTGCTATATATGTATGAGACCCCTCTTTACTGGGCCTGCAGATCATTAGACCCTCACTAACCGCTACCGCGCTCAGTGGTGAGAAACCCACCTTTCCCAGACTCTGTACCTCTAGGGTTGCACCAACTCTGGGAGGTTGAGATGTCTCGCCCACCCAAGCCCTGGTCAGTGTGAGTACTGTGTAAATACTGCCTCATGCAATTAGCCGTAAGCAAGAAATGACAGCTCATACACTGCATACAATTATAAAGAAAGTGTCAGCTTTATTAAACAATTAGTAGGAACAAGAAAAGAAATAAAAAGGGTCCATTAGTTAACCCAGTCCAAATGTGCACATAAATTGGAGCTCATCTTGAAGTTGTCTAACTTGTGCTGGACCCACGGTCTGTGTGAAAGCACACACCACCTTCTGAATGTCCACCTTGAACAAAAGGGCACCCCACAGGAGTATAGGTCCTTCCTCCTTGAAGCCATTCATCACACAAAGCACCTTGTCCAACGGGGATGGCATCCTCAGCCGTCTTCCCTCCTGTCTTCTCCCAGTTCCTGCTAAAAAGACCTTGACCCACACCAGTGTCTGTCTCAAAAACCTCTCCACCCAGAGTTCTCTCAATTCCACTATCCTGATTGGCTGACACAACATTCCTGAATGAACAACAAAGCCCCTTATCTCAGCTCAAACCCAAACAGGCTAAAAGCAGAACAGACTACTCTTATAGAACTGCTGAACTGAAATACCTGCAGCATAACAATAAAAATCTTAACCAGGGCATTACAAATAAATAAACATCCAGAAGAACTGGCTGAATAAATGTTAAAGCTCTTTCTATAGTTGCTGCCCGATCTGCTGGGGTGTTTCCAGAATCTTCTATTTATATTTCAGATTTCAAAATCTACTTTTTAAAAATTTTCCTGAATATATTAAATTAGATTTCTCATGCTTTAAAATTCACCATTCTTTTGTGCAATTTCCCTGCAGCCTTCCTTCCTAGTGCTCTCGGCCAGTTCCAGAGTAAGAAGTCAAGGTCTAATGTTCTTTTGAGCAGGTCTGATGAATTGAGTCTTCGTATCATTAGTTGTGGTCAATTGCTTTTGAATGACATTGTTTTTCATGTTAATGTTCTTCTAAACATACCTGCTGGTCACCAGTCTTCTTAATTACAGGGAAGGTGAGTAATTGCAGTGATAAGGTGGGATTTTGTATTGCACTGTTGCTCAACCACATTTGTAGTAGGTGCGGTTGGGAGAGTTTTATGACCCATATTGATTGGCAGAAGCAGGTATAGAAGGCATTTGCTGTATGATGACTAGTCAAATTGAAAGGCATTTAAAAACTAGAAGTTTAATTCTGACTTCTTAAAGTTACTGTCATCTCTCCTCTCCAAGTTTCTTCTCTTTTATCCAGAATCCACAACAAGGACTCCTGGTAGGTCCATTGTTTCTGCTTGCTATTGCCACACTGAACTTATCTCATACCTTGACTCAACCCTTTTGCCCCATTTCCAGTCCCTTCCCACTTACGTCTGGAATATCTGCCATTCTCTCCACCATTCTGTCAAGTTCTGAGTATTTGCTTCCTCCCCCACCACTTTATCTTTACTGTGGATGTCCAGTCTTTATAAACTCCATTCTCCCATTAGTAAGGTTTTTAAGTCCTCTGATTTTTTTTTCAAAAACAATCAACCACTTACCCTCCACCAACACTTCCATCTGTCTGGCAGAACTTAGTCTTACCTTAAATTTCTCTTTGGAGTTGACTCACTCTCTGAAAATCAAAAATGTTGCCTTGGGCACATGCATGGGTCCTGGCTACATCTATCTTTTCATTGGCTGTCAGTGAGAACCATCTCATGGAACAGCCCTTGTTCCAGACCTTCTCTGGTATGACTCCCCAACACTTTCTCCATTACATCAACAACTGCATTAGTGCTGCCTCCTGCACCTGTCTGAAAATGGTCAGTGTTATCACCTCCTCTATTAACGTCCGTCTTGCTCTCAAGTTCACTTGGACCATTTCTGGCACTTCTCTCCCTCTTTTGGATCTCATACTCCATCTTAGGAGACAAACTATGCACTGACATCCACAGTTACATCTTCCCAATTTGTATCTTGTAAAGATGCCATCCTTTTCTCCCATTTTTTCCATCTGCTCTTAAGATGAGGCCTTCTATTCTAGGGCATCTGAAATGTCCTCCATTGTCAGGAATGATGGCTTCCCTTCTGTTGTGGTTGATGGATCTCCCTCCCTCTCCCCCCCCCCCACTCTCTCTCCCCCCCCCCCCCTCCCCCCCCTCTCCCCCCCCCCAGAAGAAGAAGTTCTCAAATGGCAGGGGTAGGCAACCATGTCTAACAAAGGAAGTTAGGAACTGCATAAATGCCAAGGAAAGGGCATATAAGGTAGCAAAAGTGAGTGGGAAGTTGGATGTTTGGGAAGCATTTAAAATCCCCCAAAAAAATCAACTTAAAAGCTATAATAAGGGAAAAGATGAAATATGAGGGCAGATGAGCCAATAATATAAAGCAGGATACCAAAAGTATTTCAGGTATATATAGAGTAAAAGGGAGGTAAGAGTTGATATTAGACCACTGGCAAATGATGTTGGTAAGGTGGTAATGAGGGCAAAGAAATGGCAGATGAATTTACTGGATACATTGCATCTGTCTTCATTGTGGAAGACACTAGCAGTGTGCCAGAGGTCCGTGAGTGTCAGGAAGCAGGAGTGAGTGCCATTGCTATTACAAAGGAAAAAGTACTAGGCAAACTTAAAGGTCTTAAGGTGGATAAGTCACCTGGTTCAGATGGACTACATCCCAGAGTCCTGAGAGAGTTTGCGGAAGAGATAACGGATGCATTGATCATGATCTTTCAAGAATCACTTGATTCTGGCATGGTCCCAGAGGACTGGAAGATTGCAAATGTCACTCCACTCTAAGAAGGGATGAAGGCAAAAGAAAGGAAATTATCGGCCAGTTAGCCTAACCTCAGTGATCGGGAAAGTATTAAGGATGAGGTTTCAAGGTACTTGGAGACTAATGATAAAATAAGTCAGTCAGCATTGTTTCTATTAAGGGAAATCTTGCCGGACAAATCTGTTAGAGTTCTTCAAGGAAATAACAAGTGGGGTGGACAAAAAAAAAGGCATCGGATATCATTTACTTGGATTTTCAAAAGGCATTTGATAAGGTGCCCCACACGAGGCTGCTTAACAAGATAAAATCCTATGGCATTACAGGAAAGATACTGGCTTTTAGGCAGTAGGCAGCGAGTGGGAATAAAAGGGGCCTTTTCTGGTTGGCTGCTGGTGACTAGTGGTGATGATCAGTATTGGACCGCTGCTTGTCATATTGTTTGTCAATGATTTAGATAATGGAGTTCGTGGTTTTGTGGCAAAGTTTGTGGATGATACAAAGATAGGTGGAGGGGTAGGTAGTGCTGAGGAAGCAATGCGATTGCAACAGGACTTAGACAAATTGGAAGGAAGAATAAGCAAAAAAGTGGCAGATGAAATACAGTGTTGGGAAATGTATGATAAAGCATTTAGGTAAAAGGAACAATAGTGCAGACTATTATCTAAATAGGGAGAAGGTTCAAGCATCAGAGGTGTAGAGAGATTTGGGAGTCCTGGTGCAAGACTCCCAGAAGGTTAATTTACAGGTTGAGTCTGTGGTAAAGAAGACGGATGCAATGTTGCCATGTATTTCAAGGGGAATAGAATATAAAAGCAAGGAGATAATGCTGAGCCTTTATAGGACACTGGTCAGGCCACACTTAGAGTATTGTCAGCAGTTCTGGGCCCCATATCTCAGAAGGATGTGTTGTCATTGGAGAGAGTCCAGAGGAGAGTCAGGAGGATAATTCCAGGAATGAAGGGGTTAACATATGAGGAGCATTTGGCAACTTTTGGCCTGTACCCAAGGGAATTTTAAAAAATGCTGGGGTGGGGGGGAGTGATCTCATTGAAACCTACCAGATGGTGAAAGGACTAGATAGGGTGGATGTGGAGAGGATGTTTCCTATGGTGGGGGTATCCAGAACTAGAGGGATCAGCCTCAAAGCTGAGGGGTGACCTTTTCGGACAGAGGTCAGGGGGAACTTTTTTAGCCGGAGCGTAGTAAATCTGTGGAATGCTCTGCCACAGACTGTGGAGGCCAAGTCCATGCATATATTTAAGGTGGAAGTTGATCGTTTGCTGATCGATCAGGCCATCAAAGGATATGGCGAGAAGGCATGTGCATGCGGTTGAGTGGGATAAGCGATCAGCCATGATGGAATGGCAGAGCAGACTTAATGGGCTGAATGGCATAATTCTGCTCCTTTGTCTTATGGTCTTATTAAGAAATTGAAACAAAATTCAGCACAACAAAATGTCACCAACCTGAGCACAGAATTACCAACAAACACAGAGATAAAGAAGTTGATATCTGGTCAAACAGGGCAACGCACAATCAAGAAGCAAGCTGGATTAGGGAGGAAAGAGAATGCATTCACACAATTGAAGACGGGCAAACGCTTGAAATTACAATGGATATACTAAAAGTGGTTACTAAAAAAATTCCCATAACTGGAAAGGTAATGACAGTCATAATCATAATCATTGGTATAAAAAACTTCCGTGCCTTCATTCATATATATCAATAATTTTCTTAAAAATCCTGAAAAAGTGGCTGAATTTTTGACAGAAGGTAGAACATATCTTTTATCTAATGAAGAAATCACAAATGACCCTTCAAAATATCATCTTATTACTTGTTTACAAACTGTATATAAAATTGTAACATCATGCATCTTGCAATTAATCACAGTCACTTAGATAACCATAATATACGTGCAGAAGAGCAGAAAGGATGTCTTTAAGGTATGAAAGGATGTAAAGAACAACTGAAAATAGATTCTGTCTTTGTAAATCAAGCCTAGTGGAAAAACAGCAATGTTTCATGTTGTTTCATTGACTACCAATAAGCATTTGATTCTGTCCCATGCTCATGATTGATAGAAGCTTTATAATACATAAATATATAAAATCACCCACTACTTGTGAAATTCCTACAACATTTGATGAAGTGTCGGCATACTATAATCACCCTATCTACCCTCTCTATCAACAAACAACCATCATTATCAAAATAAACCGAGGCATTTTCCAGTGCAACTCTCTAAGCCCACTATGGTTTTGTCTAGCTCTAAACTTGCTCTCTAATTTACTGAATCAGATGAAAATAGGGTATCAAGTCAGAGACAACCAAATGACTTATACCCTGGCACACCTTTTATACAGAGATGATTTGAAATTATATGCTCCTTCATCTGTAAGGTTAAAGCAATTAATTCAAATAGTAGAATTATTTTCTGAAGATATAAACATGAAATTTGGACTAGATAAGTGCAGAAATTAAACATAAAGAAAGGTGCATTAGAGCTAGTAGAATATAAACAGCAGCAGGATACTAGACAACTGCTGGATGAATATAAAACATAAGTATCTGGGATATCAACAAGCAAAAAAAAATCTTAGTGCGATAAAGGAAAAACGTTCGACAGAATTTACTTCAAAGCTTAAAAAAAAATGCCAAACAAACCTCAGTAGTAAAATATAACAAAGGCAGTAAACACTTTCACTAAACCCATATAAACACATTCTTTTGGCATAATACAGAGCCTTGGTCCAAAATTTACAAAGAAAAATATGAACTAAAATGAAAAAACTTTAGAGAAATGCACTTAGATTAACACTACCAAAGACAGAAGGAGGAAGAGGAATAACAAACATTAAAAATTTACACAACAGTCAGATAAAACTTATAAGGATATATTTTCATCAGCGAAAACAGGATTCACTCCATTCAAGCATATGTAATTCTGTTAAGAAGAACACAAGCATTAAACTTAAATGAAAGCACAACTCAGAAAAATTAAGAAATTGTCACTGCAGTAAAAAAGGTTAAAATGGAAGAGCATGACCCTTCATGGAAGACCTCCCTATGATCTGAGCAAACTAGATGTCAACAAGGAAGCACTTGGCTCAAAGTTGGAGACTTCTTCACAGAAGCAGAAGGGTTCTTTGTGGCAACACAAGATGATAGTTTTTATGCTCCAGTTATCACTCTCTGTCGCCACTTTCACTCTCCTCTGCTCATACTGGCCCCATCTGTCCTTTCCTTGCTTCCTCACTCACCTGACTCTTTCCCCCAAATCTGCCCCTCCTCCCCCCCCATCCATCCATCCATCATCATTCATCCCTCTTTGGTTCACCTATCACTTACTAGCCCTGTCTCACTCCTCCCCTTTCAACTTCTTACTAGCCATCTTCCCATTCCTCTTTCTGCCCTTATGTAACATCTCAAACAGAAACATTGACAATTCTTCTCCCCTCTTCGGATGCTATCCAACCCGTTAAGTTTGTCTAGCAGTTCATTTTTTCCTCCAGATTCCAGCAGCTGCAGTTTCTTATGTGCTGGGGTTTCTTCTCTTGTTGACCTTCGAGGCCTTAATTATGATTGGGATGCAGGTCCACATCTTTCAGCACCCATTGACACCTCACCAACAAGGCATGAGAGACACTGAAGAGCCATTGGATGTGGGTCTAGGGACAGTTGCAGGAAGTGTAACCAAACCTGAAACTGGGCAATTTAAGTGTGTTTGAGCACTTTTCAGACAGATAGTAAGCTAAAATGATTATAGTTGTGGACACATAAGAGAATGTAGATGCCTAAGTGTGGATCAAAAATCAAACTGCTAGAGGAACTCAGCTATCAAGCAGCATCTGTGGAGGGAAACAAAGAGTCAATAATGATTGTAGATTTTTCCAACTTCTGAGCCCAGTGATACCTGTGAGGATAAGTATGCCACCTACTTCAGGTCTGTGTATAGCAGAGCACAGAAGTAGACTCTTCAGCCCACCTTGTTCATGCTGAACATCATGTACGCATCTGCACAATATCCATTTACACACTTGGTACAAAGCTTCCTGTGCCTAAGCAATTCAAGGGATTGCCAGGATATTTGGAGTCATAGTGACATATTGCATTTTGCCCAATGAGTCCATCAAGCACCCATTTACCCTAATCCTTCATTTAGTTGCAGTGGCCATTTAACTTATCAATCTGCATGTCTTTTGGATGTGGGAGGTAATTGGAGCATCTGGAGGAAACAGATGCAGTCACAGAGAATGTTTATGGTGTATAAAGTCAAGATCTGACCTGAATCACTGGTGCAGTAGTTCTACTGGCTGTGGCACTGTACCACCCCAACATTTAAACAATGCAGACTGTGCATCCCAAATACCAACTAGCTGCTTGCTGAACAAATTCATCCTAGATCCATTCTAAACCTCTTCCCTCCACCCCTCCACCCCCACCCCACCCCACCCCACCCCACCTTACCAAAAATCAGGGGTTCCCAACCTGGGGTCCATGAACCTCTTGCTTAATGGTATTGGTCCATGGCATAAAAAAAGGTTGGGAACACCTGCGCCAATCCTACCTCCTCTAGCCCTGCCCAAGATCGATTAACTGCACATAGACTGGGACTTTGACCAAGAAGCTTTTGGTCGGTACAAGTTGTGTAGTGCTGTTACTAGCCCTATTACCAGGCTCAGAATGGTGCAATTATATCATACTTGTATCACCCTAGGGCAGCCAAAAGCTTTTGATTCAGGAGATGTTTTAAATAAAGTCTTAATGGCTTTGAGAAAGGCACAGTAAGATTTTGTAGGAAGATATGATTGCTGATGAAACTTGGGTAAGCATGAGCGACATTTGAAGGGAAGAATTGAAGAGGACTGTTGAGCTACTGCTGAAAGAGAGGTGAGGGGACAAATTTTGGAAGGATTTAGCTTCATGGATGAGAATTTTAAATTTGCATTGCAGGCCAGTGAATGCAGTTGAGGGGGAATAAGACTATTTAAGAAAGAGAATGAAGGATATAAAGCAGATAATTTTTGAATCTTTTTGTGTCGCAATAACAAATTAAAAATGCTAAATTGAAGCACGGATTACTACCTGTGGTGTGTGCCAGCTGGACACAAGCATTTAATAATCTGCCCCTTAATATAAATCAACACAGCTACTATGTATTGCTGGCTAATAATTTGATTACAGGTTATCACAGTAATGTAATGAAATCAGAACCCAGTCTAACAGAGGCAACCCATTGATGTGCAAATGTAATTAGTGCCCTGACAGTTCAGTGTAATCACAGCAATAAAGAAGAGTTGTCGGCATGATTTATCTGTCTCTCAGGTGCTGCACGCTCCTTGTTAGAGATGGCTCTCATTAGCAAGCAACTCAATTATTTTAATTTGGGACCATAGCCCTGCAGTGATTGGCCTAATTGCTAAACTATCCTTCCCCAGTCCAGTTTCTCTTGTAATTTCACCTAGTTTTTGACCTACCTTTTCTTCTTGTCATGTAGATCTATTTGTTTATTTATGTTTTTATGTGTTTATTTATTTATTTAGATTTGGCGCAGAATACGCCCTTCAAGCCATGCTGCCCAGCAATCCTCAATTTAACCCTAGCCTAATCACGGGACAGTTTACAATAACCAATTAACCTACCAACCAGTACTTCTTTGAATATGGGAGGTAATAGCCCTCCCCTAACTTTATCTGATTACCATTCTTCTGGAAGTGGGCCCGAACAGTGAGTATTGATAAGTTGTTGAGAGTGGAATAACGTGCAGGTCTGCAGAAACCATTGAACAGTAATCAGCAATGTAAGTGTAACCAGAGTTGTACACCACCCTCTTTCTGTGGAGGTTTATTAAATTGAATGGATTTGTATTTGTTTTTGTTACAACTCATTTTATGGTTGTCAATGGCACAGACTGCCTGCCCTGGTCAAACCCATCAAGCAACAGCATCACCAAAACTGATGATCTCGAGACTATCACTTTGTTTAGGAAACCTTGCTGTTTACAGACTGGTTGCTGAGTTGTCTACAACAGGGATAATGCTCCATTGCCTACAAAGTACTTTAGGATGTTTTTAAGACAGGAAAGGTGCTATCAATGCAAACCCATGCTTTAGCAGATGTTTTCTTTAAGTGCAGTCATTGCTGAATTGTAGAAAACAGGGCAACCGGATCTTGCCGACAAATACGATGATGATTAGTTGATTTGCTTCAGTGATTTTGGTTCAGGGATAAGGAAGAACATCCTCGTAGTTTTTGGAATAGTGTCAAGAGGTATTGATATAGGGCCAAAAGGACCTTTATTCAATGATTCATTGAAATTAGGCACTGTTATCATAGCAGCACTCCTTAAGTAACAACTGGGTTATCAGCCTCAACGTTTAGAATGGAACTTGAAACCGAGCCAGCCCTCTGACTCAGAGGTGGGAAGGATTGTTATTGAGTCACAACTAACTCTGTACCCAGCATCAGTTAAATAAATGGATCATTTGATAGGTTTGTAATGGTGAAAGGCTAGAGTCCATACATTTTGTTCTTTTCCTCTTTGTAAATATAGGTTCCTGGCAGTGATTATCCCCAGTTATGGTCAGGCATTCGTGAAAGATTTGTGTAGTTCCAGGTATATAAATAAATATGTCTTCAAAGTAGTTTATTGACTTTTTAAATTAGTTTGTCATTTCACGTGTGAGCAAAACTGAGTAAGCAGTACATTACATGGAAAAACTACTTGAATTCATCATAAGGCTAATTACTGCATTGTAGAATCAGATACAGTTTAGGAGGAGGCCAGCTCTCTATAATCAATCTAGTCATCTGCAATCCCCAACTCTTTCCCCATGGCTCTGCACTGTTTTGTTTAGCTCTGTCAAGAGTAGCATAGTGGTGCAGGCAGTAAGAACCTCACAACTCCAGTGACCCATGTTCAGTCTTCATCTCTGATGCCATCTGTGTGGAGTTTGCATATTTTCCCTGTGATTGCACAGGGTTTCTTCCTGCGTCAGCTTCCACCCACTTCCCAAAGATGTGCAGGCTGGTAGATTAATTGGCTTGATAGTCATTGTGGACTTGGGGGTCAAAGGACCTATTTACATGCTGTATCTCTGAGCATTGAGTTCAGGTTTATTGCTGTCATGGGCGTGTATACACGGGGTGGCAGTAGTATTAGTGCAATCACTGAAGTAGAGTATGATGTTGTCCAAAGGCTGGCTACAGAGGCCAATCTGGGATCTACATAACTAGGATGTTAGAGTGGATTCCCTTATTAGAGAATGACTGTGTGTGACGTTGTCTCATGTGGGGAGATTGATGCATGGTAGCCACCACACAGTCTAGTGGCATGGAGTGCACAACAACTGGGGCCCTTTCACTGCTGCAGCTTCTCCGCCTTCACTGCCGTTGTGATATTCCACCATCTCCATCATTGAGGTCTTGGTTGGATTGCTCTTTGAATGGGTCTTCCCCTTGACCTTATCACCTTACCAGGAGCTGAGAACACACAGTCATGGACTTTTCCCTTGTTCTCTCTACCCCTTCCTCTCTTTGTGACTTTAAACACATTTAATCCTTCACTTTTCTACTTCTCAGAAAGGGTCATTAACCAGAGACATCAACTTTGTTTTTCTGTCTCCACTGATGCTGCTTGAATTGCTGAATAATTCCAACTCTGCTTCAATCATATCCATGCTGTTTGGGGCTTACTTAAGGAAGATTCTTGCAATAATCAGTGGATCATATGGGGAATTGCATAATCAGTGCTTTGTTTGGAAGATTGTGTTGATTCAATCAGAGGACTGATTATTCTATCCCAGGGAATAGTTTGTGGCAATGCTCTGTCAGTGTCTGCCTGAATTTATTTGTTCTTAAGTGCTTGGAGTCAATCTCCAACCTAAAATCTTTTGATTTGGGAGGTGACAGTTTAATAACTAAGTAACTGGACAGAGCTAGTGATATATTTCCAAATCCTTGCACAGAAGGACAAATTACAAATAAAGGGGGTTTTAACTGGTTTCAAATATTAGTGATTGTAGAAAAACTTGAAATGTTCTCATTTTAGAAACACATTTATTTGTTACAAAGAAAAACATGCACTCATAGAAAATTATACACCAAGCATATAAACTTTATTGTTTCTGATTCATGCAACCAATTGGGAAATATTTGAATGTCTTACAAAGATGTCGACTTGGAGCACCTTCTACTTGATCTTTGACTGACATAGACTTATGAAAATATCATCACCCAAATTAACAACAGATTCTACATGAAATTCAATTATCTATTTTGAAAATCATTTTAGTAGCATTGTTTCCATAGTGATTAGGGAGGGAAAAGTAAAAGGATGCCTTGGAGTGTACGGCTGCACAATGTCTAACTGTTCCGCAGTTAAGAAGAATGACAGTCATTAGTCATGTATGTAGAGATACAGCTCGATAACAGGCCCTTCCAGCCTAGCGAGCCTATGCTGCCCAATGACACCCGTGTGACCAATTAACCTGCTAAATTGTATGTCCTTTCTTGTCAGAACTTATGCTAAGATGTGGTGCACTGAGGCTCAGTGGCTTCTATGGGCCAACCAAAGGGTGTTATTATCTTTTTTAAACTTATATTTTACAATTGCAAGACCCTGCTAGACGTTAAGTACTTAAGGTACTGCAGGTCTACTCCATTAGTGAGTTGCTTGATCATTGGCAGAAAGGCTGGACTTGGTGTGAATCATGCTGCCAGCCTTAGAGAGGCGAAGGAGGTGTGCAGACTAACAGTAAGTGATTGGCTGAGTCACTTTTCTTGTGATCTCAAGATCATTGCTAATGTGGAATCCTCCAAATCTGATTCATTAGTTTATTTGCAAAAAAACGTGGGCAGACAGTGGGGGAGCTGTGTGGCATCGGTTGTAGTGAGGACTAGGCCTCAAGCCGCGGTGCTACAGCCGTCCAGGAGAGAAGCGTCGGAGTCAGCCTACATGCTGGAGTCAGTGCTGCTCTCTAGTGTTTGCTTGGCAGAAACAAGATGTATTGTCTTTGACCTCAGACTACTGCAACATTCATGGACTCAGACTTCAACTGTATGTTTTTTTTCTGTGTGACCGTATTTTACTGTAGTCTTCTATGTGTTATGTATGCCTTTTTCTGTGTATGACATTTGGTACTGTGTTTTGCACCTTGACCCCAGAGTTAACACCCTGTGTTTGGGTGTATTAATGGATATTCATGTATGGTTGAATGACACTTAAAGGTGGAAGAACTCAGCAAGCCAGTCAGTATCTATGGAAAGGAGTAAACAGTTGATGTTTTAGGCCGAGATCTTTCATTAGGATTGGAAAGGAAGAGGAGAAGCCAGAGTACGTGGGAACCTTCTTACCCTGACTTCTCCTTTCTCTTTCCAGTCCTGATGAACGGTCTTGGCCCAAAACATCAACTATTTAGTCTTTTCCATAGATAACGCCTAGCCTGCTGAGTTCCTCCAGCATTTTGTGAGAGTTGCTTTGGAGTTCCAGATTTTCTCGTGTTTGTGAAACTTGAACTTGTCTTTGGAATGTAGGAGGAAACTAGAGCACCCAGGGTAAATCCATAGGGTCACAGGGAGAAAGTATAAAACTCCTTCTAGACAGCGTTACGCCATCCCACATTTACAGAGCTCCATTTGTTTGAAAACCACGTTGAATTATTGGAAAATGATGAACACTATTTCATAAAATAAGGGACTAAACCCATCTTATTCTCAGCATATTCCCATCATGCTACCGCACACCCCCCCCCCCCCCAATCCTAAGTACGTACACACTAAAGACAATAAACAGTGGGCAATGAACCTACCAAGCAGAATATATTTTGGGATGTGCGCTGGGAAATTGCAGCATCCAGGGGAAACCCACATGGTCACAGGGAGAATGTACACACTGCACATAGATGGTACTGGATGTCAGGATTGAACCTGAAGACTAATGGAGAAGTTGCTTGTGCCTCTGTGCACCCCACTAGCCTCTGTGCAATGTGAGGAAATGGAAAGTGACCAATCTTGGAGGTAAAAAAGACTTATTTAAACAGAGTCAGGCTCTTAAATGCATGCTCAGCGATGCAAGAGATACAGATTCATATGGGATAAGCAAATAGTTAGGAAGGGAAATGGAGTGGTGGCTTTAGGGAGGTCTTACTGCAAGTAGACAGTACTTTGGTGAGAGTGTAAAAGTGTGGAATGCAAGTTTCATGCAATGTAAGAAAGGATATGATAGCTACAAAGGGGTCAGATGTCTTTTTTTTCAAAGTTCTAAGTTCAAAATAAATCTATTATCAAAGTACATATATGTGACCATATACAACCCCAAGATTCATTTTCTTGCAGGCAGACACAGTAAATCCAAGAAAAACAATAGAATCAATAAAGACCACACCCAACAGGTCAGACAGCAACCAATGTGCAAAAGAAAACCAAGTGTGCTAATGCAAAAGAAAAAATTATAATAATAGATAAACAATAAATATCAAAAACATGAGATGAGGAGTACTTGAGTGAAGTTATCCCTTCTGGTTCAGGAGCCTAATGGTTGAGGGTAGTAACTTTTCCTGAGCATGGTGGTGTGGGTCCTGAGGCACTTGTACCTTCTTTCTGATGGCAGCAGCAAGAACGTGGGAAGATCCTGATGATGGGTGTTGATTTCCTGTGACAGCATTTTGTGTAGATGTGCTCAGTGGTGGAGAAGACTTTACCCATTGATGGATGGGGCCATATCCACTACTTTTTGTAGGATTTTCTGTTCAACGGCATTAGTATTTCTGTACCAAGCTGTGATGCAGGCGGTCAGTATACTCTCCGTTACACATCTATTGAAATCTGATGTTTTAGATGTCATACAGAATCTTCACAGACTAATAAGGAAGTAGAGGCACTGCTCTGATTTCTTTGTAATTGCACTTTTGTGCTTGGCCCAGGACAGATCCTCTGAAATGATGACACTGAGGAATTTAAAGTTGCTGATGTCCACCTCTCAACTCCGAATGAGCACTGGCTCATGGACCTCTGGTTTCCTCCTCCCTAGGTCAATAATTAGCTCCTTGGTCTTGCTGACATTGAGTGAGAGGTTGTTGTTGTGGCACCTTTCAGACAGATTTTCAATCTTACTCCTGTATGCTGATATTTCACCACCTTTGATTCAGCCAACGACAGTCTTGTTGTCGGCAAACTTAAATATGGCATTGGAGCTGTGCATTCCTCACAGTCATATAGAGTAGGGGGCTAAGCACACAGCCTTGTGGTTCACCTGTGCTGTTGGAGATTTGTGGAGGAGATGTTTTTGCCAATCCGAAGTGACTGGGGTCTGCTAGTGAGGAAATCGAGGATTCAATTGCACAAGTAAGTATTGAGGCCAAGGTCTTGAAGCTTATTGATTAGTTTTGAGGGAATGATAGTATTGAATGCTGAGCTGTAATCAATGAAGAGCATCCTGGTCTTCACTGCCCAGATGTTCCAGGCTTGAGTGGGGACCCAATGAAATGGCATCTGCTGTGGACCTGTTGTGACAGTAGGCAAATTGGAGCAGATCCAAGTTGCCTCTCAGGCAGGAGTTGACATTTCATCGCCAACCTCTCAAAGCACTTCATCACAGTGTATGTAAGAGCTACTGGACAACAGTCATTGTGGCAAGTTACTACATTCTCTTTTGGCACTGGTATGATCGAAACTTGTTTGAAACAGATGGGTACCGCAGACTGCCGAAGCAAAGTTAAAGGTATCGGTGAACATTCCAGCCAGTTAATCAGCACAGCTTTTTAGTATTTTGCCAGGTACTTCAAGTGGGCCAGATGGTTCACCCTCCTGAAGGATGCTGTCATGTCAGCCTCAGAGACTGAAATCACAGGGTCACCGGGAGTTGTGAGAGTACATGAAGGTTCCTCCATATTTTGACGGTCAAAGTGACCATAAAAGGATGCCTGGGAGTGAAGCCTTGTTGCCGCCTATGTCATTTGGTTTCACTTTGTAAAAGGTGATAGCATTCAAGCCCTGCCACAGCTGTCAAGCATCCTTCATGAGGATGAGGAAAAATTTCTTCACACGGAGAGTGGAGAATCTGTGGAATTCTCTGCCACAGGAAACAGTTGAGGCCGGTTCATTGGCTATATTTAAGAGGAAGTTAGATATGACCCTTGTGGCTAAAGGGATCAGAGGGTATGGAGAGAAAGCAGGTACAGGATTCTGAGTTGGATGATCAGCCATGATCATACTGAATGGCGGTGCAGGCTCGAAGGGCCAAATGGCCTACTCCTGCACCTATTTTCTATGTTTCTATGTTTCAGTGACTCAGGTTTGGTCTGGAATTGCTACTTCTCGTGTAAGATGGCTTTCTGGAGATTGTACCTGGACTTCTTGCATCTTACTTGGTTGCCAGACCTGAATGCCACTGATTTGGCTCTCAGCAGATTGCATGGTTCACCCAGGACTTCTGGCTGGAGACGAATCCGAATGATTTTGCAGGGACACACTTGTCTATGACCATTTCTATGAAATCCATGATAACCGTGGTTTATTCACTCAGATCTTCTGATGACTTCTTGGACACAGGTCAGTCCACTGACTCAAAGAAATCCTGCAGTCACTCCTCTGCCTCTCGCAACCACCTCTTTTTTTAATCAAAGTACATATTTTTTTGTTCTTTTGAACCTGAGACATTTTCTTGCGGGCATACTCAATAAATCCAATAACCGTAATTAAAGTTAAAGTCTGTCCCGAGCCTTATAGGCTCATCAGACTGGTGCTTATGCCGGTTTCCGTGGCCATAACCATAATAGAATCAATGAAAGACTGCACCAACAGGGCAGACAACCAGTGTGCAAAAGACTACAAGCTGTGAAAATACAAAAAGAAAGAAAAATAATAATAACTTTAAAGGACTCTTCCTCTCATATTCTCGATAATTATTGCTTATTTATTTATTATTTCTCTTTTTTGTATTTGCACAGTTTGTTGTCTTCTGCACTCTAGTTGAACAAACTAGTTGGGTAGTCTTTCCTTGATTCTGTAATGGTGGTTATTCTATAAACTTACTGAATAGGACCTCAAGAAAATGAATCTCAAGGTTGTATATGGTGACATATTTGTACTTCGATAATAAATTTACTTTGAAATAAGTAAGCAATAAATATCGAGACAATGAGATGAAGAGTCCTTGAATGTTAAGTCCGTAAGTTGTGGGAGCAGTTGTGATAAGTGATGGAATGAGTGAAGTTATCCCCTCTAGTTTATTTGTCTGATGGCTGAGGGGTATTAGCTGTTCCTGAACCTGGTGGTGTGAGTCCTGACAATGCTCCATGTAGATGTGCTCAATGATGGGGAGGGTTTACCTGCTTGTTTGTCTGAAGGTAGGAGGAGGACAGCCAGGTAATCAGATTTCCCAAAATGCGGTCTAGGCATGGAACGGTAAGCATTCCTAATTGCAGTATAATAGTGGTTGAGTGTGCTGGGACCCCTGGCACTGCAGGTTATATGTTTATGATAATTGGGCATAAATTTCTTCAAACAAGCATGATTGAAGTCTCCAACAATGATTTGAAAAACATCAGGGTAGTTGCCGATGATAGCACTCGATATCTTGAATGCCTGTTGAACATCAGCTCTGGGCCATACTTAAACTGCGGTCAGGATCACAGAGGAGGTCCCTCTTGTTAATATAATGGGTGGCACTTAATTGTTAGATATTCCAGGTCAGGGGAACAGGAGTGCGACTAGACCGCTGCATCTGAGCACCTAGGAGATTATTATGAAACATAGACCCCAACTTTTTGCCTTCTCCGAATCAGAAGTCCAGACCATCCTGCGTATCAAGAAGACCCCTAGGGTCTTAGTGATGTATCTGGCATGTCCAGAGTGAGACATGTCTCTGCGAAACAGAGAATACCGTAATTTCTCACTTCCCTCCGAAACAGTAATCTTGCTCTTGGGTCCTCAATATTGTTCTCCAGCGACTGTACATTTGCGAACAAGTTGCTAGGTAGAGGAGGTTTCATTTATCGGCTTTTCAGTCTGGCTTGCAGTTCTTTCCTCCTCCTCTCTCTTTTAGCTCTGGTGATGTACCTTTGTCCATTTAAAGGTACCGTACCTGCATGCTTAAGAGTTAAGTGCGCCAAGTCCTTTAGAAGATTGTGAAGTCACTAGTTCATTAAGATGGTTCAAAAATACTTTGGTTTAATATACGGGCTGCAAATTGCAGTGAAAGCGATTCAGAAGAAGTATATTTAGAAGTTTTGTAAGCTGCCCACAACATGTCACTGTGGTTCACCAGCGCTATTTTTTCTGACTTCGTTATAAATGAGCCTGTACTCCCTGGAATTTAGAAGAATGAGGGGTCATTTCATTGCAATGTATTCTCGGAGGGCTTCAATGATTCAAGGAGAATGTTTCCCTGGTGGGTAATCTAGAACCAAGGGGTGTTGCCTCACAGTGGGAAGTTCACTGTTTAAAATAAATGGAACGCCTTCCTGCAGGTAAGTAGGATTGGGAATGAAGTTTTGCAGTTCCCTACCCCTGACGGGTATGAATGCTGAGTTACTCAGTGCGTTCTCAGATTGATTATGTTCATCATACTTTTGGATTAAGTACCCTAGCTATCAGTCCTTTCTAAATGTCCAAACCTATAGTGCTCTTCTGTTATCCAAATATCTTGGTATTAATCAGTATCCCCAACCCTAGAGAATTCTGAATCTTCACATCTCCCAAAATATCTCCTTTCTCGATGGCAGCAGCAAAAGGAGTTGCATTTCAATATTGCTTCATTGTAAAGTGCTCTGAAATGTGATGCTGTAAATGGTGCTGTTAAAATACCCAACATTTAGTTTCCCAATATTGTAAAGAAAACAACAAAGTACTTTCAAACCTCACTAAGGAAAATATACCCCAGGTTTGCTTTCTTTACCTACAGTAAAGCAGGGCTCCATTAAAAAAACATTCCATTTCGGAGCCACGACTCTACACTTGTCAAAGCTACTGCATGGAGAATGGGATGCTAAGCAGCTGCTGATGCCTCATAAACTATTTTCCAACAGGCAGTGCTGTTTCAAGGCTTGTGAAATTGAAAATATTGAATTTTCTAAAGCTGCATTTTTGTGGCAAAAAGCCCGAGTAGTAAAGCTTGTGTATTCACCAGATGGTCAAAGATTCATATTTGTTTTTGCAGGTTGCTGATAATAAAGCTTTATAACACTATTATGTTTTTCTCTGTAGAATCTTTCCCAGGGAATATATTCTGCAGCATGTCCATTTGTACTCCTTGGCTGACCTTCAACAGGTATGTAACATGGTAGATATTGAGCATCAGTCTCTGAGCTCAGCAGCATGTTAAATATAATCCCATTTAGCCAAACCTGCTCTGCATGCATCTGTTCCATTAGAATTCTGAGCCAGGCAAGGTATAATTTTTCTTGGTAATCCTGTTGTCTTCTTACATAGTCAATCTTTACTTACCTATCTCTGCTGGGGCTCTACTTCCAACTTCCTAAATTTAATGTCTTCCTAAACCGCACTGTTTCCTTCTTTAAGATTTTGGTGTGAAGCACTTTGGGAACATTTTTATTATGTATAGAACAAAATCATATTTTGTGTGTGAATGTTTAGATGCTGATCTCTCTGAATAAATCACAGCAAATTCAGCATCATTGCAACTGAATAGAACATTATACATCAGAAACAATTTGTGTTTGTCTAGCACTTAGATTCATAGTTACATATCACAGAAACAGGCGCTTTGGCCCACTTGTTGATGTTAACTGAATTGCCTTTCTGCGTTAATCCCATTTGCCTGAAAATAGCCCATCTCACTCTAAACCTTTCCTATCCACATACCTGTCTTTTAAACTTTGTAATCGTGTCTGCTTCTACCACCTTTTCCACCAGCCCGTTTCACTGTGACACCGTTTTCAACTATCTATGGTCCTCCTGTTCCTTTAGACTCCCTGGTGCCTTACCGTTCATTGTATGTCCCATACTCGTTAGACTTTCCAAAGTGCATCACCTCACACTTATCTGTATTGAAATCTGCTTGCTACTCTTCTGAGATGCTCCTTGTAATCTATAATAACTTCTTCACTATCAACAACACCAACTAATTTCATGTCATCCACAAACTTACTGATCTTGCCATGTGCATTTGTATTCATATTATTTATACAAATAATGAATAACCAGGCTCTCATTACCAAACCCTCCGTCCTGAGAAATAACCTTCAACCACTACCCTCTGCTTCCTACCTGTGAGCTAATTTTGAATCCACCTAACTACGTAGTTCTCCCTGGATTCTGTTGGATCTAATCTGCTATACCAGCCTACTCAACAGGACCTTGTCAAAAGCCTTGTTAAAATACAAACAGATGACATTGACTGCCCTACCATCAACTACCATTTTGGTGACTACTTTAAAAAAGATTCATCAGACACAACTTCGCATAGTGACTCTTCCTAATCCAAATGCTTATAGTAGATCCTGTCCCTCAGAGTCTTTCTAGGATATTCCCCACTACTGATGTCAGACTGATTAGCCTGCAGTTCCCTGGCTTGACTTTGCCACCCTTTTTAAAGAACAGAATAGTACTAGCCACCTTCCGGTCTTCGGGAACTTCACCCACCAATGGCTACCAGTGAACCAAGTATCTCTGCAAGGTCATTTACAATTTCTTCCCTAGCCCCCCACAAAATCTGAGGATGCACTCAGTCAGATCCTAGGGATTTGTCCAACTTAATGTCTGTAAGGCTGTAAGCAGCAAATAGCTCCTCCCTGGTAATGTGAATGTCTTCCAAACTATTTTCCTGTTCCCCTTATCTCTTGAGCAACCATTATTTTCTCTTCAGTAAACCCTGAGGAGAAATATTTGTTAACAATCTACCCAACTTCCTAAACACAATGTATGCTTTCCTTTTCTTGACCAGAGCTTCAAGTTTCCCTAAACTTGCAAGGTTTATACTTCGCCCTCACAGAAACATTCATACATCACACTCTTTAAAACTTCGCACTTGCTATTCATAAACACAAGAAAGTCTGCAGATGCTGGAAATGCAAAGCAACACACACAAGGAACTCAGCAGATCACTTAACCTCTGCTCGATCCTGCCCTATTACACCACCACCCCCCCAAATTAGCCCTGCAGTTTATGATCCTATCCTGTGAATCTATTCTATCCTTTAACATTGCTGTCTTAAAGCTAACAGAATTGTGGTCACTGGAGCCAAAGTGCTCTCTGACAGCCATTTCAGTTACCAAGTCTGTCTGGTTCCCTCAGAGGAGGTCCAGCATTGCACTCTCCTGCATAGGGCTCTCTATATTTTGACTTGGGAATCTTTCCTGGATGTTTGACAAATTCCACCCCATCTAGTCCCTTAACACTCTCTGTGGCCTAGTCAATATCGGAGAAATCAGAATCACAATCAGGTTTATTATCACCGGCATGTAACATGAAATTTGTTAACTTAGCAGCAGCAGTTCAATGCAATACATAATCTAGCAGAGAGAAAAAATAATAAATAAAATAAAACATAATAATAATAAACAAACAAGTAAATCAATTATGTATTTTGAATAGATTTAAAAAATGTGCAAAAACAGATATGTTCAAAATTTTTAAAAAAGTTGGGGTTGTGTCCAAAGCTTCAATGTCCATTTAGGAATCAGATCTCAGAGGGGAAGAAGTTGTTCTTGAATTGCTGAGTGGGTGCCTTCAGGCTTCTGTATCCCCTACCTGATGATAACAGTGAGAAAAGGGCAAGCCCTGGGTGCTGGAGGTCGTTAATAATGGACGCTGCCTTTCTGAGACACCACTCCCTAAAGATGTCCTGGGTACTTTGTAGGCTAGTGCCCAAAATAGAAATGACTAGATTTACAACCTTCTGCAGCTTCTTTTGGTCCTTTGCAGTAGCTCTCCATACCAGACAGTGATGCAGCCTGTCAGAATGCTCTCTAAGGTACAGCTATAGAAGTTTTTGAGTGTATTTGTTGACATGCCAAATTTCTTCAAACTCCTAATAAAGTATAGCCACTGTCTTGCCTTCTTTATAACTGCATCGATATTTTGGGACCAGGTTAGATCCACAGAAATCTTGACACCCAGGAACTTGAAGCTGCTTACTCTCTCCACTTTTGATCTCTCTAAGAGAATTGGTGTGTGTTCCTTCATCTTGCCCTTCCTGAAGTCCACAATCAGCTCTTTCATCTTACTGACATTGAGTGCCAGGTTGTTGCTGCGGCACCACTCCACTAGCTGGCGTATCTCACTCCTGTACACCCTCTTGTCACCATCTGAGATTCTACCAACAATGGTGTAACGTCAGCAGATTTATAGATGGTATTTCAGCTTATGCCTAGCCTCACAGTCATGTGTATATGGAGAGTAGAGCAGTGGGCTAAGCACATACCCCTGAGGTGCGCCAGTGTTGACCCTCAGCAAGGAGGATATTAAAATCTCCCACTAATACACCCCTATTCCTGTGACTATGAGTAATTGTTCTACACACCTGCTCTTCAAGTTCCTGCTGACTAATGGAGGGGTTGATAATACAGTTAGAGTGACCCTTCCCTGGTTTCTAAGTTCTACCTGTACTCAACAATCTCCCATGAATATCATCTCTAAGTACTGCTGTTTTGACCTTCCTTATCAAAAAGGCTACTGCCCCTTTTCACTTACCGGTATCTCCATCACACCTGGAGCATCTGCATCCTGGAATGTTAAGATGCCAATCCTGCTCTTGCTCTCAGCCATGTTTCTGTTTTGGCTATAAGATCCCAGTGCCTCCACACTTTGAGTTCTCTGCCTTGCCTGTTATACCTCATGTATTGAAATAATGAAGTTTAACTGAGTATTCTTTCCCTTGACTTTACAGTGGCCTTGACTAACCTGATTACTGAATTTACTCTCGCTTATTACTGCTCTATCCATGACTTGCCCCTGCTCAGATTCCCACCCAACTGCCAATCTAATTTACACCCTCCTATGTAGAATTAACAAATGTCCCTGCAAGGATATTGTGTCCTCTCTAGTTCAAGTGCAACTTGCCCCTTTTGTGCAGGTCACCTCTGCCCTAGAAGAGATCCTATTGGTCCAAAAAGCTACATCGCTGTCCCTTTATCAGCTCTTCAGCCACAAATTCATCTGCCCTCTCCTTCTATGTTTATTTCTGAACTCATTAGCCCTAGGAGTAACCTGAGATCATCAATCCCAAGGTTCTGCTTCTTCTTGCCTAACTGGGAAGACTTTGGCGGGTGAGTGATAAGTGGAGGCAGACAGAGAGAGACAGAACAGATAAAAACAACAGATGGAACAGGTTTGGGAGAAGAATGGGAATGTGAAGATGGGAGAGCTGCTGGAGGAAGATGGGCAGAAACACAAAGTGCTACCAGTGTTGAATGGCACTAAATAAAGGAGGTGAGAATGAGAACTAGTATCAGGACTGGTTGCATCATGGCCTGGTAAGGAAACACCAATAGCCCTGAATGGAAAAGCCCGCAAAAAGTACTGGATCAGCCCAGTCCATTACAGGTAGAGCCCTCCCCACCATTGAGCACATCTACGAGGAGCGCTGCCACAAGAAAGTGCATTCATCAACAAGGACCCCAAACAGGCTCTCTTCTCACTGCTGCCATCGGAGGTACAAGAGCCTTAGGTCTCACACCACCAGGTTCAGGAACAGTTATTACCCTTTGAAGTTCCTGAACCAGCATGGATAGCCTCAAATCTGAACTGATTCCACAACTTATCGACTCACTTTCAAAGTCTCTGCAACTAATGTTCTCAGTATTATTTACTTACTTATGTATTTGAACAGTTTGTTTTCTTCTGCACATTGGTTGTTTGTCAGTCTTTGGGTGTCATTTTTCATTCTATTGTATTGCTTTGTTCTATTGTGAATGCCTGCAAGAAAACAAATCTCAGAGTAGTATATAGTGACATATACATATTTTGATGATAAATTTACTTTGAACTTTGACCATTAGAGTAGAAGGGAGAAGTGAACAATAATTAGAACCAGAAGTAGGGTGGGGAAGATCTGTGTGTTAAATGGGTGGATTGAACCAGGAGGTTGGGGGGGTGGGGGGGGATGAAGGTGGGTGAGGGGATAGTGGGAAGGAGTACAAAACTGAGAGGACTAGGAGATCAGGAAGAGCTGGGGGAGAAGGGAAAAGAAAACATGGGGAGGGTTGGGGAGTCTCTGAAGTTGGAAATTATTTATGTTATTGGGTTGTAGACTATCCAGATGGAATACAAGGTTTTGCTGCTCCGGTTCGTTTTCATATTCCTCTTAGCAGTAGAGAATGGACAGGTCACTGTGGGAATGGGAAGGGGAGTTGAAATAGTCTGCAACTGGGAACTTGGGCTGGCTATTGTGGACTGAGCGCAGGTGTTCTGCAAAACTGCCGCTGTAAAGGAGGCTACATTGGGAGCACTGAATGCAGTAGACAAGTTTAAAGGCAATGCATGTTAACCATCGCCTCATTTGGAAAGACTGAATGATGGTGAGGGAGGAGGTGTAAGGATAGGAGTTTCCTCCCACTGATGCTGCTAGACCTATTGAGTTTCTTCAGCAGAATGTGTTGTTGCTCCAGGTTCCAACATCTGCATCCTCTTTGTCTCCTAGAATGCTGGAGATATAAATTGGCAGTGAAGAATTATTGCAAGCTCTGTGTGGCATGATGCTATCGCCAGCTCTTTGTATACTATTGATCTGAAAGTCAAATGCTAACAGCAAAGCCTCTATTAAACTGAATTCAGATTGAGTAAATGACATTAATCAGATGGAAGTATTATGTTGAAGGCACAGAAATGTTCCGGCAGCTTTCCTAAACCCTTTGAGCTGTCTTGTTTTCTTCTTTTCAGTTTGTTAGATTGTTTATTTGGAGAACAAGCTCAAGCCTGTGCTCCCTTAGTCCCAGTAGGTTATAATTTAGTGTGATCTGAATTGAGGCAATAGATCAGAGAGGTCTGTGGACATAGAAAGTGGCACATGTACTCCCAAGAGCAGCAAGCTGATTTGAATGGAACTGTTCACTGTGACTGAAATAACTAAGCTTTCTATCATTTAATGTCCAGGTCCAAATTGAACCTGCTGTTATTTAAAAGGAAAGTTGGAGTAATTCTTCATGCAAGAATAAAAAGGCTTTAATAGATTTGACATTTGTTTTTTCTTGCCAGTGTTTTATGGGAGTTTTCTCCCAGGTAGTGTTGGCACATAGCTCCACTGTGTGAAATTTGCAGATCTCTGGACCACACAATGATGCAAGGCCAAGCTTTACTTGATCATCAACCCACTGGAAGTTATCCACGAGCAGCAATCTCGTTGATTTTGCCCTCCCTACTCCAGGGTGTAGAAACCAGTGGTTCCACACTGGCTCTTCATCTTAGGCACCATACTGGTAGTAAGAAGCATGTCCCGAGGTAGGGAAAGCATTTAAAGCAGTATTACATTATTAATAGTTTTCTACTTTTCTTTCTAAATTGGGAATATCAAATCTCACCTATGATGCAGATATATTAAAATAGGTCACACTGCTTGATGTGATTTCTCCACCTGCTACATTCCACAAACAAGGTGAAAGACTATTGGACTCATTTTGTTTTTGTTCCTTTAGTTAAGGGAGGAATGTTGGCACAGCTCTGTGCTGCTTAACAAGTAACTGAACATACATGTCTGTGTCTCAGTCATCTATATTTGAAATGCTTAGTTTAGTATCTTCTTCAAGCAAACAAAGCCTCCATGGACCTGAGTTAACATCTAGGCTGGCATCCATTGTAGTACAAAAGCAGTGCTACACTGTTAGGGATGCCTCTGGTCAGAGAAAGCATTAAATTGAGACCAGGTTTGATTATTATTAGGGACATTAAGTTATCTTATAACACCTTCCAAAGAAGAGCAGGGAAAATCAGATATTCTGGCAGACATTTGTTGTTTTTACAGTAGATTACTTAGAATGTTATATCATTCCTCATTTTGAGACTTCTCTGTCTGTAAAATGATTACCAGAGGTACTTTTAATATTACAATAATAGATTCCAAAAAGTCACCTTGTTTCCTGCCTTCATCCACCTTCCACCCTCTCATGACCCTTTTGTTCTTTTTACATTTTAAAATTTGTTCTATCTGTAACTTCTAGCATTTCTGATAAAAGATCATCTAACTGAAATGTTGACTTTATTTTCCCCTTGTTGCTCCCTGAACTTCTGAGTATTTCCAGCACTTTTACTGTATGAGCAGCACGGTAGCATAGCTGTTAGTGTGAACCTTTTGCAGTGCCAGTGATCTGGATTCAATTGCTGTCTATAAGGACGTTCTCCCTGTGATCACGTGGGTTTCCTCTGGGCTCTCCGGTTTCCTGCCATATTCCAAAGATAAACGGGTTAGGGTTATTGAGTTGTGGGCATGCTATGTTGATATCAGATGCATGGCAACACTTGCGGGCTGCCCAGCATAATCCTTGGACCGTGTTGGTTAGTGACACAAACAGTGCATTTCACTGTACATGTGACATATAAAATTAGTCTTATCTTTATTCATATATAAGAAAACTAAATTTACTGATGTGTTATGTCCTCGCCATAGAGTTGTTGGTTCCACATGATCAAAGTTAAGCCAAAGCCATTTTTATTCTGAAAGGCAGCAGTGCTAATGTATATGTAGTGAAATCAGGGCTGACTTTGATCCTGTGAAAGCTTCTTGTATACTGAGGCACACAGGTGTAAGGTAAATAGGAAGGGCTGGGGAAATAATTATTTTGACCACTGCAGATTAGACTCTGTGTGCGGTACGAATTTCTTGCTATGATTAGGAAGCTAATTTTGTGCCAGCACAATCTGATTTCTGCTAGATTGCTGCTCCCCTCACATCTTCTATCCAGAATTTTAACTTTGCATCCCAACAGATTTTGAACCATCTGCTAACGCAGACAGCTTCCCTCAGTCTTCCATGTATATACCATTTGTGATCTTGGACATCATCAAATCTCTTCTAGATCTTCTTTATTTCAAGAAGAACCCCAACTTCTCCATTTAAGCTTCTTATTGGAACCGCTCATCCCTTGAACCATTCTAGTAAACATTTTTCACATCCTTCCCAAAGTTAGTTGACCTGTACTCCAGTAGTGACCTAACCATTGCATTATGCAGGTGCACCATAACTTACTTATCTGCTTTCTGTTCTCTCTCCCTCTACTTAGAAATCCCAGGATCGCATTTACTTTATTAACCATTTACTCAACATTTTTCTTCCCTTTGTTTGTTTGCTTATTTATTTAGAGAGACAGCGCAGTACAAACCCGTCCAGCCCAACAAGCCACGCTACACAGCAACCCACCTATTTAACCCTAGTCCAATCAGAAGGCAATTTACAATAAACAATTAACCTTCTAACTGGAATGCCATTGGATTGTGGTGGGGGGGGGGGAGCCGGAGCAACTAGCGGAAACCCATGGGGCCACAGGGAGAACATACTAAGGATTAATGTGCACCCAGTGTCATCATGTTCTTTGGAATTGTTCCGTTTAGCCTGTATCACCACAAAGTCCTTCTACCACAGTGTTTCACTTCATACTTCTCTAAGTATCACCATCACTTCTCTACCCAATCAGCCAGAGTAACTATATCTGCTTGCTGTTTATTACCATCTCCTCCATTGTTTGCATCTCCAAGCTTTCTGTCACCCATGAAAGGATCGAGTGCTTTCCCAGCGTATATGACAAATAAACTCTTCTCAGGCTTCCAATCAGGTACAGGTATCAATTTTAACTGATGTTTTGATGACAAACTCTGTCATCTTCATTAGGGATGATACCTGGGCATGTGTAGTCCAGTGGTTTTTATACCCCCGTCGTCCGTCCCGCCTGATTTCTGCTGTCCCACCTTGTTTAGAATTGAATTCCACTTCTTACTTAGAGTGAGATCTTTGTCTTTGTTAAAATTCTTTTTCCTCTAGTTTTACTTCAATGGCTTCCCTCACCAGGTGGTCCCAAAAGCCATTGGTGCAGCACAGTAGTTTTGTGCCATTAAAGTCAAATCTATGGCCATTGCAAATGCAATGCTCTGCTACCACTGATTTCTCCGGGTAACCCAAATGGGTACATCTCCTGTGCTCCTTGATGCAGGTTTCCACAGTGCGCCCTGTCTGGCCGATATACGCTGCTCCACATTCACAGGAGATCCTGTAAACGTCAGCCGTCCTGAGTCCCAGGTCATCTTTGACACGCATAAGCTGTTATTTGAGTTTCCTTATGGGTTTGTGGACGGTGTTAATTAGGTATTTCTTCAGGATCCTGGCAATCCTTCCCAAAGCAGTGGAAATACAGATGGTAGCAATGGGTTCCTCCTTGCTGTTAGGTTTCCTGTTTTTTTTTTCCATTGGCCCTCTTAAGCATGGTTAACTGTGCAAAAGCTATTTTGGACCAGGAGAGTCTCCACGAGGAAATAAGATGATTACGCAGGACGTTGCTACAGAATAGCTACAAGGTGAAGGAAATCAATTGGGCCCTTAAAAGGGCCAACAGAAAAACCAGGAAATCTAACAACGAGGAGGAACAGAGGCCAACCACTGTTGCGTCATCAGCGAACTTGATTTCCACAGTGCGCCCTGTCTGGCCGATATATGCTGCTCCTCAACTTGATTAATTTTTTTGTGCTGGATCTAGCAGTACACTCATGCTTCATCAAAGTGAGCAGCAGCATGCATGAAGCCATGCTGACTATCCTTATTCAGTCCTTGTCTATCCAAATACTTACATATTCGGTCCGTTAGAATACCTTCGATATTTCCTACTACTGAAGTCCGGCTCACTGACCTATAATTTTCTGGTTTATTTTTAGAGCCTTTCTTAAACAGTGAAACAACATTGGCTATCCTCCAATCCTCCATTACCTCAACTATCACTAAGGACGATTTAAATATCTTTGTTAGGCCTAGGGGATTTCTGCACTTGTCTCCCACAGGGTCCGAGCGAACACCTTGTCAGGTCCTGGGGATTTATCCACCCTAATTTGCCTCAGGACAGCAAACACCTGTTCTCTGAAATCTCTATAAGGTCCACTTTGTCTCACTTCTGTAGCCTCTGTGTCCATCTCCTGAGTAAATATAGATGCAAAACATCCATTTAAGATCTCCCCTATTTATTTTGTCTCAACACATGGATAACCATTCTGATCTTCCAGAAGACCCAATTTTTTCTCTTAACAAACTATGGAAGCCCTTAGGGTTTTCACTCACCTTATCTGCTGGAGCAACCTCATGCTTTTTTCAGTCCTCCTGATCTCTTTCTTAAGTGTTCTCATGTGTTTATTGTACTCCTACATGCCTATACCTGCAATAGACTTTTTTTCTTAACCAGGGCTTCAATATCTCTTGAAAACCAAGGTTCACTACACCTGTTATCTTTACCTTTTATTCTGACAGCATGTAACAAGCTTTGTACTCTCAAATTTTCCCTTTTAAAGGCTTCCCACTAAGCAAGTACATCTTTGCTAGAAAACAGCCTGTCCCAATCCACACTTGTCAGATCCTTTCTGATAACATCAAAATTGGCTTTTCTCCAATTTAGAATCTCAACCTGTGGACCAGACTTATCTTTTTGCATACTTACTTTGAAACAATGATCACTAGGTACAAAGTGTTCCCCTACACAAACTTCTGTCACCTGCCCTGTCTCATTCTCTAATAGCAGATCAAGTATATTGTTGAAAATTTTCTTGGCAACTACAGAGCACCAAATTACGTGCAACTGGTTGACAACATGCTTCAAGCATAGTGTAACATGTCACTAAAGATTAATTTTCTGCATTGCCATTTAGACTTCTTCCCAGCAAATCTTGGCACTATCAGTAACAAGCATTGTGAAAGGCTTCATCACGACATTGCGGTCATGGAGAAATGGTATCAGGGCAACTAGAATCCATCGATGCTGGCTGATTATTACACAAGTGAGAAGCCTCGGACGCTGAGTACAAATGAAAATCATTCAACAAAACATTTTTAGCTTAGTTGAGCTATTGCAAAGCATCAGCACCGTTCTGCAATTAGACGCATTATATTCAATAAAAGTTAGTTTCTTGTTTCTGCAAATTCCTACGTGGTACAAGTAGTCTAAAATTATATTTGTGTTCAGCTTCAAGCAGTCTATCACAAACAAAAAAAAAATTCTGAGGAAGCAACACTTCCAAAAAAATTTGTCGTCCAGTGTAACCAAACATGAGTACTTTCTAATTATGGTTTAATGGACAGTAGCCATGCATCTCATACCACAAAAGCCTGGTGAGACTATATAATTCTGTGCAAGTAGTTGAATCTGGGATAATCTGATGATAATCCAAGGAAGATACAAGAGATGCAGAATGCTCTACGGATGTGGTAGGGCCTGAATCCTATCACCTCTCACAAAGTGAAACCAAACAACATCACTGACAACTAGGCTTCGCTCTCAAATGAGCTCAAAGCTCGCTTTGATGGTCCAAACATGGAAGAGCCTCCACGAACTCCCGATGACCCTGTTATTTCAGTCTCTTGAGGGTGACGTGAGAGCATTCTTCAGGAGGGTGAACCCACAGAAATCATACCGTACTAAGACCTGTGCTGATCAACTGGCTGGAATGCTCACCAATATCTTTAACCTCTCGCTTCAGCTGTCAGAGGTGCCCACCGGCTTTAGTTATACCAGTACATAAGAAAAACAATGTGGTCACCTGCCTCATTGACATTCACCTAGCAGCACTTACATCCACAGTGATGAAGTACTTTGAGAGGCTGGTGATGAAACATCAACTCCTGCCTGAGAAGCAACTTAGATCCACTCCAATTTGCCTACTGGCACAACAGGTCCACAGCAGATGCCATCTCATTGGCTTTTCACTCAACCCCGGAACATCTGGACAGCAAAGATGCATATATCGGGATGCTCTTTATTGACTGCAGCTCAGCATTCAATACTGTTATCCCCTCAAAACTAATCAATAAACTTAAACTCATTGGGCTGAATACCTCATTGTGCAATTGGATCCTTAATTTCCTCACTTGCAGACCCCATTCAGAACAGATTGACAACAACTTCTCCTCCATAATCTCTTGTCAGCACAGGTGCACCACTAGGCTGTGTGCTTAGTCCCCTGCTCTACTTGTTTTATACTTACGACTGTGAGGCTAAGCACTGCTGCAATGCCACATTTAAGTTTACTAACAACACCACTGCCTTTGGCTGAATTAAATGCGGTGACGAATTAGCATTTAGGAGGGAGGTTGAAAATCTGGCTGAGTGGTGCCACAACAACATCCTGTGACTCAGGGTCAGGATGGAGGATCACGGGAATCACTGGTGGAGAGGGTCAGCAACTTTAACTTCCTTGATGTTATCTTTTCAGAGTATCTGTCCTAGGCCCAGCACGTAAGTGTAAATATGAAGAAATAACAGCATCACCTCGACTTCCTTAGAAATCTGTGAAAATTCAGCGTGACATCTAAAACTTAGACAAATCCTATAGAAGTATGGTGGAGAGTATACTGACTAGTTGCATCACAATCTGGTATGGAAGCACCAATGCTCTTGAACAGAAATCCTACAAATAATGGCCCAGTTCATCACGGGTAAAGCCCTCCCCACCATTGAACACATCTACACAGAGTGCTGTCACAGGAAAGCAGTATCCATCATCAGGGACCTCCACCATCCAGGCTATGCTCTTTTCTCACTGCTGTTATCAAGAAGAAGGCACAGGAGCCTCAGGACTCACACCACCGGGTTCAGGATCGGTTATTACCCCTCAACCACCAGGCTCTTGAACCAGTGGAGTTAACTTCACTCAACTTCACCTTCCCCCTCACTGAACTGTTCCCCCAACCTATGGACTCACTTTCAGTACTCTTCAGCTAATGTTCTCGATATTTTTTGCTTGTTTTTTTTCTGTTTTATGTTTGTACAGTTTGTTGTCTTTTGCACATTGTTGTTTGTCCGTCATATTGGGTCCAGTCTTTCATTGATTGTGTTGTGTTTATGCCTGAAAGAAAACAAATCTCAGGGTTGTATGTGGTGGCATTCAGTATATGCACTTTGATAATAATTTACTTTGAACATGGAACTTTGAATCCACATCTTGATTTCTTCCTTTACAGTCTTGGTCAGGGAGTCACTTGTTGTGTTAAATTGGCTAACGATATTACCAAAAGTTCTTCTGATGACCTTATTACCCAGCATTAAAGCCTGCACAATGCTATTGGTTTATGTCTCTTTCTTCTCCCTTCCCTGAGTTGATCTATCACTCTGGTCAAACTTTTGTTTTCTCATTGTTAGCATTTGATTCTGCTTCTGTGAACACCCTGTGGCACTTAATTATGTTATTGAAAGTAAATAGCAGCTTCTAATTAGAAATATTCCACTTCTAGAGAATAAAGTCAAGTCTGATGAAATCACAGAGCAGAACAAACTGAACATTTGTGGGAGAGTAACCTATTTAATAGACCTCTCTCTTCCAGAGCCCTCTTGGGACTATTGTCTTATGCTGTTTCCCAAGGCAGGGTAATGGAGAGCAGGGACCAGCTTTCCATACTTAAAGATAAATAAGGATGTTTTTGGCTCTATCGCGTCATAGTAGATGAGCCACAACATAGGGAAGCTGTAAGCTGTCAAGCTGCATGATCATTGTGCTTCTGAAAGTGGTCACTTTGACTCAGCATGCATGGCCGAGCTTCCAGCCAGCCATGGAGGCTGCTCAGACATGAGGGGGTTGTATAATAACACCTCTCACGGGAAGGCTGTCCTTTCCTCTCCCAACCCCTTCACCTTCTTTTCTTCCCTGTAACTTCATTAGCCCCTATTCAAGATCTGTTTTGCTAAGCAAGATAACTAATTACTGCAATTCAAACTCAACAGGCAGAAAAACAATAGTTGACAGGGCCTTGGAACAATTGTTGTTATTCAGTGTACCCATTGCTGGCTCCCCAAGGCGTTCTGAAGACCTTGTTGGCTTCGATATGAAAGGATGGCTGTATCACACACAGGAAAGACTGGTAACAGATCAGCAGATAATTATCGGGAGGCAGGGTGTTGCAGAGATGATAACTGTGTTTGCTGTTGTGTTCCATCAGAACATTAATTTTACAAGGATGACACCACCATGAAGGGAAAAGAGAAGAGGTGGAATTCTTTTCTGTAGACTGAGGGATGACCTGATAGAACTTTTTAAGATGTGTTTCATACAGTAGATTCATGGTTGTTTCTGTGTGAGAAAGACCAGACACATAAGCCACAATTATGAAGTAAGCCCAGCAGAAACACTGTTATAGAATCACATAAAACACTACAGCACAAAAACAGGCCTTGCAGCCCATCTAATCCCTGCCGAGCTATTATTTTGCCTAGTCCCATCAACCCACACCTGGGCCATAGCACGGCATACCCGTCCCATCAATGTAGTTATCCAAACTTCTCTTCAGTGTTTCAGTCAAACCCACATCCGTCACTTCCACTGGTAGCTCGTTCCACACTTGCAGTATCCTCTGAATTAAGAAGTTCCCCCTCTGGTTCTCCTTAAATATTTCATCTATGACCTCTAGTTCTAGTCTCACCTAACCTTGGTGGAGAAAGCCTGGTTGTATTTACCCTATCTATACCCCTCATAATTTTTTACATTTTAACAAGAGCTCCCATCATTCTCTTACGCTTCAGTGAATAAAGTTCCAACAAAGTCAACCTTTCACTATAACTCAGGTCCTCAAGTTTTGCAACATCCTTGTAAATTTTCTCTGCAGTCTTTCAGTCTTATTGATATCTTTCTTGTTGGTGACCAGAACTACACACAATACTCCAAATTAGGCCTCACCAACATCTTATACAACACCCCACCTCCTGTACTCAATATTCTGATTTATGATGGTCACTGTTCCAAAGCTGTCTGTATGTGATGCCACTTTCAAGGAATTATGGATCCGTATTCAGAGATCTCTTTGTTGTGCTGCACTCCTCATTGCCCTACTGTTCATATTCTTGCCCAGAGAGTGGTGAGAATCTAGCGCTAATCCCCACAAATCATTGAGATAAATAATTTTAAACTAGATAACAGACAGTAGGATATGCTGATGGGCTGAAATGAAGAAGAGAACTTGTTGACCACAACACGGAATACTGGTCTAAATGCTGTGGCTTCTGTGCAATGTTGTTTTTTGCTGTTGGCATTCTATGTGTGCAATTCTAGTAGTTAACCCAGTGAAGATAAAATTCCCAGAAGCCTGTTGTACATCTCAATGTCTCAAACCTTGTGTATATTTTATATAAATTATTTACTGGGGCATCATTTTTTCCTTATTCCATATCCTATCCATTATCTAGATTTCACACTTCAGTGAAGTATAAAGGTTGACCCTTTTTTTTGAAAACTTATCTTTATTGACTTTCATTTGGAATACTGTATCTTGCTTCCCAAAGAGCTGGAATTCATTCTCTCTCGGAATTAGAATCAGGTTTAATATGAAATTTGTTGTTTTGCAACAGCATTACAGTGAAATATATAAATACTATAAATTACAGTAAGAGATATATATTTAAAAATGAAATAAATAGTGCAAAAATAGTGAGGTAGTGTTCATGGTTTGGTTCAATGTCTGTTCAGAAATCTGATGGTGGAGGGATAGTAGCTGTTCCTAAAACATTGACAGCATGTCTCAAGGCTCCTGTACCTCCTCTTTGATAGCAATGACAAGAGGGAATGTCCAGGGTGATGGGGGTGTTTAATGATGAATGGTGCCTTTTTGAGGCATCACCTTTTGAAAATGTCCTTGATGTTGCCCATGATGGAGCTGACTGAATTTGCAACCCTCTGCAGCTTTTTCTGATCCTGTGCAATTGCTCCACCATACTAGATGTTCATGCAACCAGTTAGAATGCCCTCCACGGTACATCTGTAGAAATTTGCTAGATACCAAATCTCCTCAAGTTCAAGTCATACATTGATTTTGTGTTTACATTCTAGTAAAACAATGCGAGCAGCCTGAAGTTTATCATTGCTTCTTTTTTATCCTGACTTTTTACATGAGTGGTCACCACTTAAATCTAATCTGCACAACAGTAATGCTGCCAAAGAGTTGGTCAGACCTGGAACTATATTAGTCTTTCTCATTTATTTATTCAAATAGAACATAACAACATTTTGCAAATTGCTTGCTTTTATTTTACATAATGCAGTTTATAGGTATCCTTGCTCAAGCATAACATTTCTTGGTTTGCCAATTGTACTTTCATCAGGATTCAACTATGCTGCTAACCAATTAATAAAACCCGGCAAGAAGCAGGAGTCTACTTTTTTCCTCATTAATTTACTGAATTTGCCATTAATCATTTGAGTGAAAAAGCAGACTGTTTAGATTTTACAATAATTGATTGAAGTGGGAGTCTGGCCAACATGTTGCCTTTTATAAATGAATCTCACCTTCAGGATACCTCTCAACAGTCAAGCCTCTGACTGCCCTATAACTTTCCTTCCACACATCGTGTCAAACTTTCCGTGTCCCTTCTTCCTGCTCAATTTTCTCTCTGTTTACTGAGAAGGCAAAAAAAAAGCCTTTGTTAGCTGGTTCAGTTGATAACGCACTGAGCTCGGAGTCATAAGCCACTAAGTTTAAGGTTGACTCCAGAGGTTAACACCTAGCAACTCATTGTACTACTGAGAGAGTCTGAGGTAACATGTTTCAGGCAAGACATTGAACTAAAACTCAGTCCAAGTTCAAAAAAGAGAAGGACATTCTGCCCAATGCTCTGGCCAATATTTATCCTTAGCTTGTTAACTGAAGCACTCGTTATTACTTTGCACATAATATGGGATCTCTCTGTATGAAATTCGAACATTAGAGCACAGTACAGGTCCTCCAGCCTCTATGTAGTGCACTTAAGATCAATCTGACCCTTTAATTAGTTGCATCACTTTTTACTTTACACTTGCACATCAAAAAGCACTTTGAAGCACGTTCAGGTTGTGAAAGAAGCTATATAAATGCTGGTTCCATTTCCATGAATCTTGGTTGGCAGTAGTTTTATTTCTGCATCAGATATTTTAGCATAGAAAGTTGCACATGGTATGCAGATATTGTGGGAAAGTGCAGGGTAAATTGCCTTGGTTCCATTTGAGCATTTCTCATTGTTCTGTCTCTCAGCAGCTTCATTTGTCCAACTGCATACATCAAACACTGGCTGAGGTCATGAACCCAGCATGTGTATTGTAATTGCTACAAATGTTTTTTTCCCTCTAATTTCTGAATGTGAGCTTGAAAGGTGATTTGTAATGTCTCATTACACTTTAGCAAGGGAGGGATCAAATTTTATCCAGCAGCAGAAGGATAAAATTATAATCTAACAGTCTTCTCCTGAAGTACTTCATAATTATGAAGTAGTTCCGTCTCTATAAAATACTGAAATGTTGAAGTACTGTAGCATCAAAAGTGAGGCAACCATATTGAACACAGCAAAGTTCCAGAATTCCATTATGATCAAATGGATAATTGACCAGAATATTGGGAAGGTTCTCTGCCCTTCAAATGATGCTATGGAATGTTTGTATCACCCAGGAGGTCTATATTCTGGGCAGTCCATCCAGAATGCAGACAATAGCTGTATCATGTAGCACTTGGTCGGAGCTGCACAGGGTTGTCAACCTACCTCATCTGCTCAGGTGCAAAGCAGTAAATGCTGACTTAGTAATAAGGATACTATCGACTTACTGAGCCATGACTGATGCCTAGTGACTATAGATGTGGTAAATTAAAGTAATTTGCTATGCAGAAGAGTGACCAGTGCCTGAAACTGAAGTAGTGATTAAATGAAAGTTGATTTTATTTGTTCCACCTCATGAGGGAAACCAGTTCGAAAGTTGTTCATGTCAAGCCCAAGGTATTTTGCCTATAAAATTGTTTAAGATTTTTAGGCTTTACCCTATGTGTTAACAAAATTGTTCAATTAACTGATTAATAAGTCAATACAAAGGGTTGAGGCATAGTATTTTGTATCTATAGTTCTGGTTCATTCTTGTTGGCATATGAGCAAATATTTTGTATTAGGCCAAAAGGCCTGTTTCTGTGCTGTAATGTTCTATGGTTCTATTTAGGTTAATCATTCCTGATGGATTTGGACTATCCCAAAACTTGTTAAGTGAGAAATTTTGTTAGAATTACATTATGAAAAGAGCAATTATGAAAACAACAATATTTTAATCATTTGTAGATTAAGCCCTCCCCACCATTGAGCACATCTACGCAAAACATCACAAGAAAGCAGCATCCATCATCAGGGACCCCCATCCATCCATTACATGCTCTCTTCTTGCTGCTGCCATCAGGAAGAAGGTACAGGAGCCTCAGGACTAACAACACCAAGTTACTAGCCCTGAATCATTAAGCTCTTGAACCAATGGGGATAACTTCACTAGCCTTATCACTGAAATGTTTCCACAACCTATGGATTCACTTTCAAGAACTCTTCATCTTATATGCTCAATATTTATTGCTTATTTATTATTAGAATTATTATTATTATTTATTTCTTTGTGTATTTTCACAGTGTGTGTCTTTTGCACACTGGTTAAATGCCAAAATTGGTGCAGTCTTTCATTGTTTCTATTATGAACTTATTGAGTATGCCCACAAAAAATGTATTTTCGGGTTGTATGTGGTGACATACATGTACTTTGATAATAAATTTACTTTGAACTTTGAATTTTATTGCTTTATCAATACTTGTAACAGCAGCTACTTGCAATTTATTTCATTTTTGGACAGTAAGCTTGTAATGTGGAATCAAATAGTTTCAAAAGGTACTGAAAAATTGGGATTAGAGAGGATGTGCCAATGTGACTGGGCATCATCACAAATTTTTCAGTTGATGCAAAACTTGAAACTAAATGAATAGTGAGGTTGGTGGCAAACATCTGCTCATGAAATAAAGAGACACTAATGATAATAATTAATCGTGAGAAGTGTGAAATGGAGCATTTGCTAGGAAATCTGAGGAGATACACACTAAACTAAATGGTACACTATTAAAGGACTGACAGGAACATTGAGATCCTGGAGGTTCCAATTGACAAATGTTTGTAGGTAGGAAGATAAGTTGAGAAATGTATTTTAAAAATATGTAGACTATTAATATAGAAATGATGCTAATCCTTTTTATAAATGATTGGTTAGGGCCCAGCTGAAGTATTGCATTCAGACTGGGAGAGAACATTAGGAAAAATGTCAGGGCTTTGGAGAAAGTGTGGTAGAGATTTACTGAGACAACATCAGAGATGAAGCTTTTCTCATTTTGTGGAGAGACCAGAGAAGCTAGAGCTTAAAAATTTTTGAGTTTTGACAAGAGTTAAAAACTTATGTAAAGTTTTGATGCAGTAAGTAATGAAAAGCTTTCTATTTGCAGAAACAACTGTAAACAGAAGCTGTAGTTTAAGTCCGAAAACTGAAGTTTATGGTATTTGTTGATGTTTAAAGGATACAGGACACCATGGTACACAGTCATTATATAATCAATGCAACTTATTGTGGCTAAGGATTATTGTACTATGTCTTAGCCTATTACAGTACACTAAAAAGCATACTTAGCATTATGGTTCCATTCACAGGATTGGGAAAAATGTTGATCTGTAGTAAGTACATAAAATTATTTGGTTGAGTCCAGATAGTTTGAAATTGTACAGTTGTTTTTTTGTTGCACTCTTTTCATTTCAGAATTGAAATGTCAATGGAGAAGGTTATAGAAATATAAAAGAGTTTAGAGTTTAACTCACCAATTCAGAAACTGGGAATGCACCAAACTGCATCACACACAATGGTATACTTTTGAATTTCAAAATCTAATCTAATTTCAAAACACATTTACTGGAACAGCATGGGAATATCTACTTGCCCCCTCAGGATTCAGAAGAATGGCTTAGAGTCCAATCATTGCTGAGCTAGCCAGGAATTTGAGAGGAAGAGAAAATAAAATGGAGACCTCATTGTTGATGTAGGTAGCTTGATCAGCCAGCTCTAATGACAAGGTATATAGGTGTAGACCATCCAAGTGGATGAGCTATTTGGAATTTATCAAAGCAAATCTATCTCTATCCCAATAATGGATATCAAATGGAAAGCAGAGGGGAAAAAATATATATTTCTTAATGTCTTGACTATTGTCGCAAATACATCAGAAATTGTATCTATAGCGCCTTTAGTTAGTAAAACATCCTAAGGCAAATATATGGACAGTTGACCAAAGCTTCATTAAGGAGACAAGGTTTCAGGGGATCTTTGAAAGGCATTCCACAGTTTTATAAGATTAAGTAGCCAAAGGCATAGCTGTCAATTACAGATTGGAACTGAAAGGATTCACTTATTGAAGAAGTTTTGGATGAGGTTACAGGGACATGAGCTATTTGAAAATATGCACATTAATTCTAGGTTTGCTGTACTGCTGTACTTGGAGTCATCATTAAGAGCAAAGATAATGGGGAAAATGGTGCCATTCAAGGTATGGGGGGAGGAGAAGCTGTTACAGAGCAGACTTGATGGGCCAAATGGCCTAATGCTGTTCCTATGTCTTTTGCTGATTGGGTGAAAAATAGTAGACCAGAAAAACAGAGCAATGATGAGGGCTTAATCAGCAGATACAATCCCATTTTAAATGCCTGTCTATGACCTCCTATCTTTTTCTCCCCTTTTCTCATAGGTCTTCGAAGGCAAACTTGCTCCATTCCTCATGAAAATCAACAAATTTGCCAGTGCCCATGTGTACAGTTGTAGCCTTTGTAGCCAGAAAGGCTTTATCTGTGAGATCTGTAACGGTGGGCAAATCATCTATCCTTTTGAAGGAACCACCACCACAAGGTAGATGTATTGGCTTTGGGTGAGAAATGATTGCAGCTTCAAAGCTCTCTGTATTTGAGATACCTTACTTTTCTACCCATTCCTTTCTCTTTAATCTTCAAGCTTTACATCATACTGAAATATTTGTATTTCAATTCTAGTCTTTTGTGTGTTCCGAATTTCAATGAATTCAATATCAACTGTGACTTAGGCTGCTGAGGTCTTAAACCATAGAATTTCTTCCTTGCCTTTCTACCCCTGTCTCCTTTCAAATACTCCTTAGTTCCAATCTCTTTGACTTTGCTTTAGTTTACTCGTCCTAATGTCTACAGACATTACTGGATACTGGTTATTTCAGGGTATGTTACCGAATCTTCCATGTTGTTTATTTGTCAGAGTAAATGATGTTTTATAGGCACACTGTGTGTGTATATACATATATAGTTGTCTTTTGATTCACAAAAAGGACTGGGATCCTGATAAACACTTTTAAACCCATTTTGTAAATCACAACCTGTGTGAAAATGTATTATGGAGCAACGTATTCTTATGGGCAGGGAGTACTATGGTATTTGTTACAGTGAAAATCAAAGGCACATACCTCAAAGTATTAATTGCATTTTAGCAAAAATGTGTAATTTGAACATTTATAATTCAAGCAGTTTTGCATGCATGGACATGTTTGTTCGTTTGTTAATTATACTGGAGCTCTTAATGATCCCACAGAAGTAGTAGTTCTCAGACAGAACTTTAGAGACAACCTGTTGATTCCCAGCCCACTGAAGCCATGAAATATCCAACATAACTGGTATTTGGCATCTCAACCAAAAAAGAACCAGGACTGACTTGATGAGAATGTGATACAAATACATCAAACCATGTCCATTGACTCCCTTCTTTGAAAAAACATTTCAGTTGATCTCTGTCAAGTTCATCTGTGCCACTACAAAGCAAAGCTTGTTTTTAAACTTGAACCCCCTTGGAGCCCAAGTAAACCCTAGCCCTTCTTCGAGGATCGTCACGCTATCATGGTGGAAAGGCTTGTGAAATTCCAAGAGCTATGCTAGGATCTGGTAGGATTACCCTTGGCAATAAAGTCAAGGGAGGGGTTCCAGACAAAGAGCAAGCTAGCCAAGACTTCAGTGGTGAAGCTGGTGGAACTTGATGACACATTACAATGGCAGTGAAGGTGGTAATAGGCTGCAGTAATCACAGTCCCCAGTGGTTTTGCGTTCCATGCCACTAGATCCTGATCCCATTCTGTCAAGGATGGTGTGGTGGCTGCTTGTCCATCAGCATCCCTATGTTACACAAAGTCGTGCACAGGCGTCCTCCATTAAGGGAATCTATCCTAACATCCCAGATTAAATCTAGAATATGTGGATCCCAGATCGGTACCTACAGCCACCTGAGGACCCACCGATAGACAGCCCCTTTGCCAAAACAGATCTGCTGTCTTGTGGATCTCCAACCTCAGAGCTAATTAATAGTAATTAAAGAAGCAAAAAATGTAAGGAATGTTGTGAAAAGAATTGACTTCACAGCTTGGCCTTATTTCCCATTAAAACTGTAAGCTTGGCATCATGAGGAAATTGCGACATAGATGGTTTAAGAAGCTTAATAAATGACATCAAGACTTTAGGAATTAATCTAGTTATAGATTAGATAATTATAGATCAATGCAGATTTGCTTTCTAATATGTAATGCACTTTTCTCTAATTCTCTGCATTCAAATCCTCTCCCTCATAGAAAATGATATAACTCAGTATTAAAATGTTAAAATTATGTAATCCAGTGGGCAGGTAAATGTTCTCTCTCTCTCTCTCTCTCTCTCTCTCTCTCTCTCTCTCTCTCTCTCTCTCTCTCCCTCTCTCCCTCTCTCTCTCTCTCTCTCTCTCTCTCTCTCTCTCTCTCTCTCTCTCTCTCTCTCTCTCTCTCTCTCTCTCTCTCTCTCACTCTCACTCTCACTCTCACTCTCACTCTCACTCTCACTCTCACTCTCACTCTCACTCTCACTCTCACTCTCACTCTCACTCTCACTCTCACTCTCACTCTCACTCTCACTCTCACTCTCACACTCACACACACGAGAAGTATGCGTGCTGACTCCTTTTTCTGTTGAAATATACAAGTATTATACTTGAAAATGGTCTCAAACTATTGTGAAATTCACCAGTGCCTCATTTATTTAATATAGGCTTGTCATTAGACAGCTAGTTTCGAAGCCTTTTTTACTGATCTTTATGTGGTTAAATTTATAAGCATGCTGTTCTTTATTTAAAACTGCTATAGCTGTAAAGAATTAAGGCTGTATGAAACAAGAAATTCTTATCAGTATAGAAACATTTCAAAATGCTTATCATCATTTCCCTAATGTGTCCAGATGACTTCACTGGATAATGTTCTGCATATATTTATGGTCACAGAAGATTGTATCCTTTTATCAACTACTTTGTGTCATTGCAAAAGCAAACAATTCCTATTGATAATGCATCTTTAATGTAGTAAAATATGAAAATAATAGAGAAGAAAGTAAACACTAATAACCACTGAATGCAGATCATCCTTGGCATCTAAATACAGCTGTTCCCAGCTTAGGTGACCAGATATTTCTAATTGTTTGTCCATAACTGAAGGTCTGTTCACGTGTATTCGGGAAGCAAGAATGTGAGAAGCTGCTTTCTGCTGAATTTTGGAAAATGCTGTCTTACAGTTGGAATGTCTTCCTTGTCAGGTGGACATAAAGAATTTCACATCCCTAATTCAAGCAAGGAGTCTTATCTACCTATCAGACCAAAATACTTGTCTTATGATCACTAACCCTCATCCAGCCTCTCAGCTCATTAACTACACTTAATCATTATTTCGCCAAGTTGATTGATTAGCTGCCATAGTACCTTGTACAAAACATGGCTGTTGCATTTGATTAGTGATGACAGTTCCATTGTCCACAGTAGCGCAGTGGACAATGTCCACAATGCTTTACAGTGCCAGCATCCTGGGTTCAATTCCTGCCACTGCCTATAAAGAGTTTGTATGTTCTCCCTGTGACTATATAGTTTCCTCCAGGAGTTCTCCACAGTCCAAAGACGTACCGGTTGGTAGGTTGTAAATTTTCTCATGATTAGGCTTGATGGAATTGCTGGGCACATGGCTCAAAAGGCCAGAAGGGCCTATTCCACACTATGTCTCAATGAATGAATGAATGAAACACTTGGGAACTGTTGCAGTGGCATCAACAAACATTACATGTTTATGCTTTACATGCCCTATCATCATGGTCTGTGTGTCCACTGAACAACAATGAGATGAGACACCTCAGGAACAAATGGATTTTAAGAATTATTTTGTAGAAAAGCTAAACAAAGGACCACTCAGTCTATGGATCCTGTGTCAGTTCTTTGAGGGAGCTCTACAGTTCAGAATCAAAATCAGGCTTGTTATCACTGATATACTGTACATTGTAAAATTTGTTGCTTTGTCGCAGCAGTACAGTAGAATAACAAAAGTTACCATAAATTACAATAAAATTATAAAAAAAACCCAGAAATAATGCAAAAAGAGAGCAAAATAGTCAGTTAGTGTTAATGTTCCATTCAGAAATCTGATGCCGACAGGAAGAGTGTGCGTCTTCAAGCTCCTGTACCTCGTCATTGATGGTAGTAATGAGAAGAGGACATGCCCTGATTCTGATGAATACCACCTTCTTCAGAACCAAAACCATTATTAATTACAGAACTCTGTAGATTCCATAAGCATAATCAAAAGGAAGGGGAGTCTATTTCAGCTTATGTGGCTGAATTGAAAAAAATAGTCTGAGCATTGTCATTGATGGGCTTAAGGATTCACTGAGTGATAATTTAGTTTGTAAGATCATACAAGAAAGCTTTCCAAAACGGCCTCTAACTGAACACAACTCACATTTAAAAGAGCAGTTGAAATCACTGTATCAATGGAAACATCAGACAGATGCAATTGAGTTGTAGTCAGGAATGAAAGTAAGCATGAACAAAATTGCAATATCAAAACAAAAATCTGGCCGGTCAGACAAATTATCTTACCATTGTGGCAGGGGCTCACGTACACTAGACCAATGCTGGTTTAAAGGTGAAACTTGTAGAAAATGAAACAAAGTAAGACACATACAAAGAACATTTCAAAAGACAAAAATAAATGATCTGCACAGAATAGAGAAAAGCCTAAAAAGTCAAGTTGCAGTTTCAAAAAGAGTACTAATCCTCATGGTGTTAATGAAAAATCTGATAATGATAAAAATGACACAGAACTGGGTAGCCTTGAGATTTAATGTGAAAACTAACAATAGGCAACCATATGGCTTACATCAGAAGTGAATGACAAATTAATTAAAATGCATTTGGACACTGGCTCGGCTGTTTCAGTCATTCCACAGAATGAGTTTGAATGGCATTTCAAAGATACTGAATTGAAGCCTGCAGATATCCAACTAAGAACTTATACTGGAGAAAAGATAACTGCTGTGGGTATAACACTCATAAAAGTGAAATACAACAACCAACAAGCCACATTGGACTTGTATGTGGTAAAAATGGGAGGGCCAGCATTGTAGACCTGTGATCGACTGAGATAACTACTATTTGATTGGAAGTCCATCCACCATTTGCTTGTCACATCCTCTGCAATAGATTCAGCTGAAAACGATCCTGAAAGGTACTGGATGATGTCACAACAGTGTTCAGGGATAGCATTAGAAAACTCAAACATATCAAGGGTAAAATAGTGTTAAATGAAAATGCCACACCCAGATTTTACTCTGCCCATCTGGTTCCTCATACCATCCATGATAAAATAGCCAGTAAGCTTGATCGCATGAAGGCTGAGGAATTCTTTCCAAGGTTGAGTGGAGTGCATGGGCAATGCCAGTGGTCCCAGTAGCCTGGGAGAACGGGTTTGTCAGGATCTGTGGTGATCTTAAGGTCACCATCAACCCAGTACTGAAAGCAGATCAATACCCTCTGCGAGGATAGAGGATATCTTCGCAAACCTTTCCGGAGGGAAACACTTCAGCAAAGTGGACTTAAGCTGAGGCTTGCCTACAGATGGAGATGAATGAAGAATGCAAAGTGTTTCTTGCTGTAAGCACTCACAAAAGGGCTTTATCACTCTAATAGGCTTATTTTCGAAGTAGCATCTGCACCTGTACTCTTAACAGAAAGCTATGGACCAGGTGCTGCAAGGTTTCCCAGGATGACATCATTGTTACTGGTGAGAATGACAAGGAACATCTCCAAAATCTAAAGACATTATTAAAATTATTAGAAGATTATGGGTTCAGAGCACAACGTGGCAAGTGTGAATTCTTTAAACCAAGCATCACTTACTGTGGCCACACCATTGACGCACAAGGATTACATAAGTGTGCTGAGAAAATTCAAACAATGGTGGGTGCCCTAAGGCCAAAGGATGTGTGACAGTTGGGACCATTATTAGAATTTGTCAATTACTATGACAGATTCCTGCCAAACTGGACTACTGTGCTCTACCCTTTGAACTCATTTCTACAGATCGGGAAGAAATGGCAATGGACAAAGCAGTGTGATGTGGCTTTCCAAAAGGTAAAGACGTCAAGACACTGTACTCACACATCAGGATCCACATTGTGCAGTGAACTTGTCTGTGGCGTCTTGCCTTATGGTATTGGTACAGTCATATCACATGTTTGTGCACTATGCAAGATGGCAGCGTGACTGATCACAGCGGCTTCTAAGGGGTCAAGAAAGGTGCTACATTTCTACTTAAGTGTATGTCTAATGATCGCAAGATCCTACTCTACGTTAAGTACTCAAAGGACTACAGGTCTACTGCATCAGTGAGTTGCTTGCTGGCGGAGATAATGAAAGAGCTGCGCAACATGCTGCTGCCTGAGTCAGTGGAGGCTTACAGCAGATTAGCGGGTGGCCATTATGGTCACTTTTCTTGTGATCACAAGACTACTTTGGACATTGTTAATCTGGTATGACACAAGTTCAATTTACTGATTTATTGGATGCAAGCAGAGGCAGATGGAGGGGGCCTAGTCCTCGGTCAGCACTCAATGGATTCAGGCCTCAAGCTACAGGGTCACTTACTTTTCAGCTGCAGGAGGAGTGGTATCTGAGCCATCGTGCTCTACCGAGGGTGGTGTAGCGCTGCTGTGGTGACTGAAGATTTAAAACGGATTGGGGGTCTGAACTATATACTTATATATTTGTCTGGTTGTGTTTCGTATATCTGGGGACTGGCTGGACCTCAAATCCACAGATTTGTTTAGTGGGAGTCGGGCGTTAGGGCTTAGTTGAAAGATGATATCAGGATATCAGTGGACTAGGGGTTCTGGATTTTACACACACACACACACACACACACACACCCCTCCCTCCCTCTCCCCCCCCCCCCCCGTCATATTATTACTGAAATTCTTCATGGGTTTGTTGACTTGTATACGTCAGGCTGCATTGTCACAGTTGGGGGTGGAGGGGAGTTGGGCCTCGGGACTCTTATTTCATGATTGTGATCTTGTGCGTGCTTACTGTGTGTGACTGTCGATAATGTGTCTTTGCACCTTGACCCCATAGTAACGCTGTCTTGTTAGGTTGTATTCATATATGGTTAAATGAGAATTAAACTTGAATTGAATGTCATGAGTGATGGAAGTGAATGCTCCATAGCCTTTGCATCACGTTCCCCTACAGCACAGATTGACAGAGAAGTCTTGAGTCTGGTTTTGGATGTGAACTAGTTATTGTATGGGAGAGAGTTTACCCTTGTTACTGATCAACCACTGGTGTCCATTTTCAATCCACTGAAGTGTGTTCCACTAACAGCAGTGGCACAACGTAGAGGTGGGCTCTGTTTCTTAGAGGACGCAATTATGAGATTGAATTCAAGAGGATGACTAATCGTGGAAATGCTGATGGATTGTCCCATTTATACTTGGAAAAGGAAATACCGGAAAAATTTACAAAAGAAGACCCTCTTCTTGATGTATTCTCTCAAATGCAAATTGAAAGTCTCCCTATTAAAGCAGAAGTGATCCAAAGGAAAACCAGAAAAGACCTCACACTGCCTCAGGTCTACATGGCAAGCCAAAATGGCTGGAATGTGCAGCAGAACATCCAGTTCTCCTATTTTTACCAGGGCCAGAATGAACTTGGGTCAGGGTCAACCATGGATGTTGCATCCTATCTAGATATGCAAGCTTGGTCAGTACAACGTGGAGAACTGTTGCCCATGTAGCAAGATCCCCCTCTCCACACATCTGATGAACCTAAAGGAACAGCAGAGACCGATACAGTTTGGTACCAGCAGGGTCGCAGGAGTTGCCAGTCACCACTGAGTTCAACGTAGAACTGCCTTAGGGATTCCAGCTCCAGATTCTTCCATCGGGGTTTACTCTTGAAGCCTTCTCATCGTAGCCACAAGGCAGCAGAAGATTGAGATCAGAGTTTTCCCTCTCCTAGATGAGCTGCCAAGCACGACTGACAAGCCCCATCTGCCCATAGAGATGGCGTTTTAAGGTGCCAGTAACCTGCCTTTGCCCCTTCTGTCAGTAGAAGCAGTTCCGCCAGGCTTTGTAGTAAGCCACATGTGAAGGCCAGGATCTGGATTCGGTTGTCAGAGGCTACTTGAGATGCACGCTATTGGGAGCACTTAATAGGTAGTGGGAGCTTGCCCTCATTACCACCCTCACTATAACAACAATGAGGAATCAAACTGAGAGCTAAAGTGTTGGAGGAGCTACATGCCAGTCATTTAGGTGCGGTCAAAATGAAAGCATTGGCTCAAAGCTTTGTCTGGTGATCTGGAATAAGTCAGCAGATCAAGCGGCTTCCCGTGCGTTGTTCGGAATCCAAACACATCCAGAAGATGCTAAGAGCAGCGCCTCTCCATCCCTGGGAAAGGCCTGCATTGCCCTGGCAGATGATTCACGTGGATTTTGCCGGACCATTCATGGACACTAATTTCTTGGTAATAGCGCATGCAGCTACAAAGTGGCCAGTCGTGTTCCAAAAAGCCTCCACTGCAGCCTCGCACACTGTTCATGTGTGAGAAGCCTCTTCTCAAGGAAGGACTAGGTGTTGTGCAATAGGTGTCAAAAAGGTAACAAGTACAAGCAGGTCCAACAATCCTGAGAGACCTCAAAAAATATAGAAAAGTAGCTTTGAATGGAGCAACATAAAGAAAAATATCAACCACAACAACTTGAATTTAGAAATCAATTATTGCATTTTTGTTTTCTCCAAAGCATCTTCAAGCACTTCATGAAAAAAAAATTGCGGATAGTCATTTTTGTAACATAGCAAACATGGTAGTCAGTTTTGATACAAGTCCCAACGTGTGATAATAGTCCAAAGTGAACTACTTAAGCTGGTCTACTTGGCCTTAATAAATATTAGTCCGGTGGAACTCCTCTGCTTTACAGAACCTTTAATATCAAGCTGAAAGGTAAGAAAGCTGCTTAATTTAATATTTCCTCTAAAAGGCAGCATCTTAAAATGCAGTCTCCTTTGTTACTGCAATTAACTGTTAGCCTGGATTTAGTGTTCTGTAGCGGGGCTCAAAGCTGTCACCTTCTGATATAGAAGTGTGAGTTAAACTGAACCACACCCAACACATCCCAGCTGTTTATGCAGGACAACATTCAAGAGCGATTCACAAGTGAAGAATTTGTCTAAAAGCAAAATACAGTGAACACTGGAAACCAGAAGTCTGCTTCAAATACTAATGAAAGATCAGTGGCAGAAACTCGTTAATTGTTCTTGGTATAAACATGGTGGAAGAGCCAGAGAACAGTAGGAACCACAGGTGGAGAGCAGTGAGAGATGACAAATTAACTCCCTCTTCTTTACCCTCTCCCCTTCACTCACCTCCCCTCCCCCCCCCCCCACACACACACGCTATTTGAGCTGCTAAGTATTTGCAACATACTCATTTCAAAATCTCCACTATTTTTCTTTTGCAAATTCTACTTTTACTTTGTCCATGTGCCCATTTTCATCTGTTACTTCTATGTACAGGTCACCCCCCAGGGTATGTCAGGGCTCTGTCCCTATGAACTGTTCATAACACGAATAGTTTTGCATCACAAATGCAACCATGAACCAGGTTGCATACAGTAGAAGATGCCCACAGTGCCATTGCAGCTGGCAAATTTATCCTTCTGGTCTCCCAACCACTTGCAGGTGGTATATATGTTGGGTGCTTGTAGGCTACAGAGGGCCTGTAATCGGTTATATTATGGAATCAGTGATTACTCAACGTTTTAAGATTCTGGCAGTACACTACGTTAGGAGAACTGTATCACTAAATTAGCTAATGCTATTAAATAAATGTTTTATTTTTATAATCAGAAATATGCTGCTTAACTAGCATTTGGAAGCTAATTTAACAGAAATTTTCAAAACTGATCTGTTGATATACTTGTAATGGTAGATTTACATGGACTTTAAACAGCCAAACAAGGTAGTTCTTTCACTGGTAAAGTGGTGAAATGCAATGTAACTCTATTGGGTTAAATCTTAAGGCTGATTTATACTTCTGCGTATGGGCTACGCCATAGGCCTGATTTATACTTCTACATAGGCACTACGCCATAGCGAGCATGCGTTGGTATGCGCCAAAACGCTAGTTGGCAGCGGGGTTTCTATGCCACTCTGTTGAGTTTCTTCATGAGAGACATGGACGAGGAAATGCATTTCAAACATTTTCACATGTCGGCAGGTAGATTTGACAATTTGGTTCATCTATTTCACATTTGTACAGACATGGCGGAGAAGAAGCAACTGGAAATGCGTAGGAAGAAATGCGATGCTACCAAGCGGACCAATCACAGTTGTTGCGGTCTGCGTCGCCGCGACGCGTGAGTTACTTTTTTGGGGGAGGTGCGTCTACGCAGTAGCTACGGCTTAGATGCGACACAGAAGTATAAATCAGCCTTTCATTCATATCTGATAATTATTAAAATCTCTAGGGAATGTAGATTACTGAGTGCAGTGTTGAGGAACAACTATTCTGTGGGAGATCCTGTCTTTCACGTGAGATTTTGAACCAAGGTCAAGTAACCTCTGAAGTTAAAAGGCAAATGCTGGAAATCTGAGGAAAAAGAAACTAGAAAATGATAGAAGCACAGCAGATCAGAGAAAGTGGAGTTTAAACCACAGGTCAAAAGCCTCTCATCAGAGATGGGAAAAGTTAGAAAGTAAGCATGCTTTAAGTCATAAAGACACAAAAGGTATGTGGAACGTCTTAAGATCATATAAGACACTATATAAATAACCTTTATACTTTGTAAAGTATGTATAAGGAATCAATGTTCATTAACATGTAACAGCTTTTATTCTTTATCCATAGATGTGAGATCTGCGGAGCAGTTTTCCACATTGAATGCAAGTCGAGGAACGTTCCTTGTCCCCGCTGTGTGCACAGGGAGCTGAAGAAGAAGCCACAATCTTTCTGGAGCAAACTAGACTTTGATGACAACTTTGAGCTTTGCAATGCATTTGAATTTTCTTACCCAACCACTTGATATCCAGGGCAGATTTAAGTCGGTGTGGTATTCTTTCATCACTTAAGAAATAGAATAGGCTGCATTTTGATCCCCATATACGTACAGTAACAGAATAAACTGAGAGAGGATATTTTGGTTGTGAATGAAACACAAGGTGTAGGAGTTTAAAAAAAGAGTAGCATAGAGTGCACTCAGTCTTCATATTTAAGCACACGTTATAGATTGTAATTTTAGACATACACTTTGAGAGTTTGTTGCTTTGTCTATTTGTGCAATTCAAAAACCACCTCCTCTGTCAAGAACAAGTGAAAACATGAGCAAAATAACTGTGGATTTGTTTCCAGTGAATGTACAGAAATCCTTTGGGGACAAGTTAGCATTCTTATTCTGAATTGGTGTACTGAGGTCACTTTGCTGTGGTCGGTTTCTTGGGTTTGGATAGGGTGAATTCCTAAACTGCAGTGGACACTGCATTGCATCACACTTTTTAACTCTGTAAGCACTTGCTACAACCATTGACTGGCAAAAGTGGACAACATGTTCATTCCCCAGTGCCATCACTCTTCACCTGTGCACATCTACCCTCACCTCAGAACAATAGGCATTCAGTATGTAGACAAACCACCAGTGTTATGGTTTGTCTTTCTGTTTTAACAGTGGCCATCAAAAATTTATTCCTTATTGCCTGCTGGCTGAGTATTACTGAGGAAAGGTATTTTAATAAGAATGTTAGTTTTCTGTTGTGCTTTTAAAGCCAATCTGATGCTCCATTGGTTCAACAATTGCTACCTTTTCATTTAAGTTGTTTTCATCCAAAGTGTATATTTTTATGGTTATTCCCACCTTTGGATATGAGGGCTGTAGATATTCTGGGACAGCATTCATTTCGGTCAACTGGTGGAGGAGCAGCACACTGAGCTTAGGTTCTGACTGGGCCAACTCCAACACATCACAAGTATTCATAAGCAGACTTGGCACTGGTGACCCTAACAATCATCTGATTGTAACACAAATTTAAGAGGAGAATTCCTGGCTCCTTGTGGGAATCACTGGGATTTCTTTCAACTAGTGCTTACCAGCTTCATTGCATTTTGGGGGGGGGGTTTGTTTTCTGGGAAGTGAAAAGAAATGAGGTGCAGTGTTTCCATTTTGTTCTGTTGCATGTAAAAAAAGATTGTGCACTTCAGTCAAGCCCCTGAGTTCTTCCAGACTCTGATCCCCTCGGCATCCTGAGGGAAGCTGGTTAAATAACATCAAACATCACGAACTAGAAGGTGAAGTTTGTTCAGTGAACAATAAGAGAGAATTAAGCTCTTCACGACCAAAAGCACGAGCAGGAAAAAGGAAGACCTTGAAATAAAAACACACAAAACCGTGAGAAATACTCCATGTGGAGGAGCTATTAATGAAGGGTCCTCTGCCTGGAATGTAAACTCGGTTTCTATCTCCACCGATGTTGCCTGATTTTCTGACTACTTGTATCATTTTGGATTTCCAAACACCATGATGTTTTGCTTTTTTATAAAGGCAAGATCTTAATAAAAGGAACCAGAATAAGGTTAGAGCAAAATGTTAATATAGGGAACTTAGGCATTTTTACACATACTACCAGTTATTGACATACATGGAGCTCATGGATAGAGTTTAGAGCTGCACAATAACTAGGCAAAGTAGGTTACAGCCAGTGCTCCGTGAGTAGAAAACACTGCGACTGGGGATTATGTCTGTTGAGGAGGAAAACTAACATTATACTGGAGTAGACCTCTTGGGGAGTAGTACTATTTCAGGCATACTTAAGGGAGCGAATGGACACCGTTTTCGTGGCTGTTCTCTAGAATTGCGTTTTGGACAAAAGTTGTGGACCGTTGATGAGGTCCTTCTGCACCTAATACTAAGTGTTTCAGATTTTCCTCTGCCCTCACCACCTACATGAGTCTGTTATCACATAAGGCACATTTGTCTCTGTCAGTGTCACTTTGTTTTATTAAGGTTTGTGTGGAAGGAAAGTTTTTTTAGAAGAAGTTAACAATTTATAAAGAGAATTTTAGTTGTATTTTGGCATACAGTGATCAAAGGGATGTTTTAAGCATGCATGGAGAAAACAATTACTTCTGACCTGACAGCCTGTGCCACAGTCATGCTGTGTGTGAGTATAGTCCCATGAGATGTGATCTTGCGTATATGATTTAGATCTAGTTTTCCCTTGAATAAGGTTTCCAGTTCTGAAACAGGCCACCATTTTTCCCCTTGCAACTGTGTTTGGCCTGAACACGACAGCACTCAGCGGCATGTGTATTTGCGTACAAATGCGGTGTGGTGTATTGGGGGTTAGTGTTTCTCCAACAGCAAGAAACAGAAATGATTGTACATTAACGTTTGGTGGGGAGGAAACAAAAGCAGGTTTTTGAGACAGTTTCTGTACATCATGGTGCAAAGTTACTTCTAAAGCCCCGAGGGGTGATTGCACCTCATTGGTTGTTATCTGCCTCAGATCCTGGACAACTGTCTCACTGCCTCTTTCAGTCTAATAACATTACTTGTAATCTCTCCTCTCCAACTGCGTGACAAGACTTAACTTCTAATCAATATTTCTGCATTTTCTGTAGATGAATGGGAGCTGCATCAGGCATACATAAACTTGTCATTCTTCAGATAACTACTGCAATTGTAAAATGTTCTACTTGAATCCTGTTGCTTTTTATAATATATATTTATGTATATAAATCGTGCAAAATTATCCTGAGATTGATTTTTGTATAGCTGAAGCCTATAAAGACATCTACAAAATAATAAAGGTATGAAATTCCACTGCAGTTTAACTGTGCTTTAAAGACAAGTGAACCAAAGGAATCTGGTTTTAGTCACAATAAGGTTAAGGGTATGATGATTGAACTTAGTTTCCCATAAGAGAAAAGTCCTTACTAACATGATGGCATGAAAGGTAGTAATCAGAGCACATGGTTTTAAGATAGTTATTAAAAGATCTGGGATGAAACACCTTTTTTAAAAAAAAAATGCTTTCTTCTATTCTGGAAGTCACCACCTTTCCCAATGAGCCACAGCACTTTTCTGCCAGTCAATTCTTTTAGAAGTGTGGTTGCTGTTGTAATTTAGGAAACAGCAGTTAATTTGGCCATAACAAGTTCTCACAATCAGCAAAATGTTAAAGATCAGCATTGTTTGACATTTTGATGCCCTATTCAGAGCACTGTCATGAAAAGAGATCACTAGGTAGACAAAGAAAAGGATTTAAAGGTGTGCCCAAAGCTTCCTTGGAAATATCCAATCTTCCCACTTGCTCCTGGGAAGTCCTGGCTTGTGACCATTGAAAGTGGATGAGGGGTACTGAGGATATCATCAAGAATCTCAAGACCTTGATTTGGGGGCAAAAATTGTAAAATGCATAAACTACCCCAAAAACTAACCAGCTACTTCTGACAAGGAATCTGCAGTTCCAGCATTGGTCTTGTCAGATATTTAAGAAAGTCATCCTCGGTTGCAGGGTACTGCTTATGAAGATTTAGTGGGAGAACAAGAACTGACACAATTGCACTCCAATTTTTTTATCACAGGATCTCCTGTATTTACCTGAGCAAGTAATATCAACTTCATTAATTTCCAAATGATACCATCCACACAGTATATTTGTTCATTCACAGGAGGTGAGTTTCACTGCTGATTAGTGTCCACTCCTTCTTGCTCCTGAACTGGGAAGGCAGTTTCAGAATCAATCACATTGGTGTATCTGGAGTTGCAAGTAGGCCAGGTGGGATAAGAATTGGAATTGGTTTATTATTGTCACACATACTGAGATACAGTGAAAAGCTTGCTGTTCACAGTGCATTGATGTAGCACAAGCTAAATAAAAACAACAATGCAGAATAAAGTGCAGCAGCCACAGATGAAGTGCAGGGCAGGTTGACAATAAGGTTCAAGAATTGATTGTGAGATCCTCAGACCGTCTTATTGTACTAGGGAACCATTCAATAGTCTTACAACAGTGGAGTCAGAATGGTTGTTGTGATGCATCTAGTGTGGTAGTGTGGTGGTAGTGCTTGTCACTCTCACTTTCTGCTTCTACCGCTGGCAAGCAGCCTTGCGAAAAGGTGAGCTGAACGTGTAAGCCTCTCCCTGCCAGTACAGAGCTTCTCCAACAGCAAGTCTCATGTAGTGCCACCTTGCTGGCGACACACGGAAGCTGAATTCCTTTCGGACTCAGGCTAAACTACAGAAGACAGGGAGCAGGTCTGGCCTCTGAACACATGGACACACCCTAGTGCTCAATCAGATCCCCAGCTATGGGTAAATAGCCTTATGGGCCCCCTTGGGAGAGACAAGGGCTGTGGGAATAAACCCCAAGAGCAAATCAGGCGTGGAGCCTTTAAGGCGGCTGGACATTATCGAACATCCTGCCAGCAGCTCCTGCAGCCAAGCTGGTGCTAAATGTATTGCTTCATTAGCTTTCCTTTGGATTACAGGCTGAGGGGGGGATCTTGACGACTGGGCATCTCAGGATTTCCATACCTTCTGGCCAGGTTTGTGATGATGATGATCATCATCACCCATTGTCCTTCAAGACAGACGGATGCCAACCAAAAGCTGCCCTTGAGCCTGGTGATTTCAGGCTTTTGTACTTTCTGCCCAATTGGAGAAAAGAGAATGTGGGTGGGGTCTTTTATTGTGCTGACTGCCTTGCTGAAGCAGCAAGAAGCGTGGACACTTAGAGCAGAGACTGGTTTCCATGATGAGTTGTGTCCACAACACTATCATTTCTTGTGGTTACAGACAGAGCAGTTACCATATCAAGCCGTGATTCATCTGGACAGGATGTTGATTAAGAGTTGGTGAGGATCAAAGAGGCCATGTCAAACATCTTTAGCCTCCTGAGGATGGAGAGGCATCAGTGAGCTTTCTTAACTGTGGCGTCAACAAGACCGCAGAAGCTGGAAATCTAGAGTAACAAAAGGAAATGCTGGGAATAAAACTCAACGGATCAGACAGATTCTGTGGAAAGAGAAATAGGGTGAATGTTTCATGTCTGAGACCATTTTGTCAAAACAAGTGGTTAAATTCAGCCTGATGAATCCATACTGACACCATGCAAGAGGAATCCAGCTCATTCCACTCCTCCACCTGCCTTGAAATTAAATTGAATTGACTTTATTTCTTACATCCTTCATATACATGAGTAAAAATCTTTACATTACTTCTCTGTCTAAATGTGCAATGTACAATTTTTTAGTAATTTATAATAAATAGTATGTCAGAATAGTCAATATAACACAGAAATACAATTGTATCAACTTGGATTAATCAGTCTGATGGCCTGGTGGAAGAAGCTGTCCCAGAGCCTGTTGCTCCTGGCTTTTATGCTGTGGTACCGTTTCCCAGATGGTACCAGCTGGAGCAGTTTGTGGTTGGGGTGACTCGGGTCCCTAGTGAGCCTTTGGGCCCTTTTTACACACCTGTCTTTGTAAACGGCCTGAATAGTGGGAAGTTCACACCTCACTGTTACTATCAGGTAGGAGATACAGAATCCTGAAGGCACACACTCAGTGATTCAGGAACAGCTTTTTCCTCTCTGCCATCCGATTCCTAAATGGACATTGAAGCTTTGGACACTAACTCGCTTTTTTTAATATACAGTATTTCTGTTTTTGCACATTTTTAAAAATCTATTCAATATATGTGATTGTTTACTTGTTCATTTATTATTATGTTTTATTTTACTTATTATTTTCTCTCTGCGATATTATGTATTGCATTGAATTGCTGCTGATAAGTTAACAAATTTCTGACAGATGCACTGGGCTGTCCACACCACTCTCTGCAGAGCCCTGCGATTGAGGGAGGTACAGTTCCCATACCAGGCAGTGATGCAGCCAGTCAGGACACTCTCAATTGTGCCCCTGTAGAAAGTTCTTACGATTAAAATAGCCTTGAAATTAAAAGTTAGCTCATAGCCCTAGAATTTAACTTTTCCAGCATCCTATCGGAATTTACCATTGAATCTACCTCCACTACTCCCCCCAACAGGTGCTATGCGTGTGTTTTCAGAAAGAAGTTTTCTCACCAAATGAACACAGTGGCACCAATGGTATAGCCATAACTTTGTGGCTAAGGTGATCTGGCTTCATCCCTGACCTCTGGTGCTACTTGTGTGAATGGGAAGCGTAAAAAGAAATTTAATGAAGAGCAATAGTTTCCTGCTAGTCAGTACGAACTCACTATGCCAAAAGGCCTGATTGTACAGTATATTCTCCATGTGTCCTTTGTTAATTTTCCCTCCCCATCACCTTCAATATAGGTACCCCTTCCCATTGCTTTACACTCTGTTCACACACAACTGCATGGCCATATTGTCAAGTTCACCAACGACATGACAATGGTGGGGCTCATCACCAATAATGATGAGATGGCCTAAAGAGAGGAAGTGGAAGAGGTCAAGGCCTTGGGCTGGGCAGATATCCTCTTCCTCAATGTCAACAAGACAAAGGAAATGGTTATGAACTTTAGGAGAACTCGCACCACTCACACCCCTCTTTACATCAGAGGCACAGCAGTGGAAACTGCGAACTGTTTCAATCTCCTGGGAGCACATATCTCAAACAACCTCTCATGGCCCCAGAACACATCCTACACAATCAAGAAAGCTCACCAATGCCTCTACCTTTGGTGGAGGCCGTAGAGAGCTGGACTCTGCACATAAATATTCATAACCTTCAACGGAGGCACAATAGAGAGCATCCTAACATCCTGTATCACTGCATGATATGAAAACTGCAATGCAGCGGATGGGAATCTAATTTGAGCTGGGGAATCCCTTCATGAAACACAATGGACATATTTTCCCTACAAGAAAATAGGGAGAGCAACATTAACTATTAGACAAGGCCTTTTTAGGTATTACAAACCCAATAGAGTACAACTATGCAGAATCCTTTGCAAATTGTGTAGTCAAAACTGCCCAACGCTTCACCAGCACCAACCTACCCGCCATCAAGGACAAATATACAGAAAGGTGCTGGATAAAAGGCTAGAAATATCATGAAGGATCCCTCCCATCCTGCTCATGGACTGTTTGTCCCATTCCCATCAAGGAGGGCCAAAGGGCCTGTACTGTGCTGTACTATTCTATGTTCTATGTAGAAGGCGACGTAGCATCCACGCCAGGACCACTAGACTCAAAAACAGTTACTTTCCCCAAGCAGTAAGGCTGATCAACACCTCCACCACTAACCCACCCCTCCACACCCCCAACCATGACTGCTTTATCATTTCCTGTCAGTCACCTTATGTACAGGCACTCCTGAACCTAGTGTCGCTTTATGGACATACAATTGATCTATGCATATAAGCTATCTTATGAATTTATACTGTATTTATTGTGTTTTTTATTATTGTGTGCTTTATCTTATTGTGGGGTTTTTGTGCTGCATCAGATCCAGAGTAATTCATCTCCACACTCGTGTACTGGAAATGATATTAAACAATTTTGATCTTGATCTCGTCCCTAGAATAATTTTGGTGGCTCTCCACTGCATCGTCCCTGGAAGCCTTATGGCAAATTTCCTGAAGTGCAATGCACAGAACTGGGGACCAAAACTAAATTGCGCCAAACCAGTGTTTCATCGCAACTTCCTTATTCTTGTACTCTGTCTCCATTTTGCGGATGTGAGAAGTGAGGCCAGTTCCCTTGAATCATCAGTGAATGAATATATGCTGACTTGGAGGTCAGCTTCTGAATGTATGCATATGCAAGTCTTGTCCACATGCTGTTGCTCTACAGAAGTTGAAATGGCTCTGACTGAGAGTGAGGTAACTTCGGTCAGACTTCTTCCCGTTCACCCTGTAGAGCATCTCCACTCTGGCGGGTATCTAATTTGAGCTGAGGAATCCCTTGAAGAAACACAATGGGCATAATTTTCGCTCCAAGCAAATAGGGAGAACAACATTAACCATTAGACGAGGACTTCTCAGGTATTACAAACTCAATAGAGTGTAACAATGCAGAATAAAACTATGTTGCTATCAGAAAATTTGTCTCTCTTCAATGTCTGATTGGTAGGAAGCTGTATTTCAAACCACCTGGTCTATGAAGAACCAGGTACTGATAAGTTCAGAACATCACTCCAAATCTGTTCTTAGCTGAAGTTTCCCTTAGTATTGGACTGACATGCTGATCTGTACAGTGCTTATTGCCAGTCCACAGTTGTGAATCCACAGCTTACAAACTAAAAGGCAATAGTGCTACCGACTGAACTGTGTCTGTCAAGTTAGAGCAGACTGCAGTGCCTCATTTCCATCGGAATGTTTTTTTATTACATTAGGATTGATTGATTCATTATGAGCAGCATTTCCATCAGGGCTGCTTGCACTCTTCACTTATGGAAGCTAAGTGTTTTGGACATATTGTACTCATTCCCAGACCCTGACTTCAACCCCACCCCCAACCCACTGGCCTCCAATTCTTCTCTCATAAGTACCAGGGCATTAGAGCTCTCGACATGCTGCCAACCTTCAAGTAGTGAGAGGGGGAAAATGCCTCAATTCTCCCTGTTTAACTCATAGGACTTCATGTAAACAGTAATCAGTTTGTTGTTGCCACGTCCAGCTTGTTTGCTGGAGTGATTTTATGGAGGATCTCACAAATTAAACCTGAGCGGCCTTGGTGCCTTGTTGTCACTTCCAATTAGTGCATTGTCGAGCTGCACAATGACATCGCTATAGCAAACGCAGTGGGGGCTTTCTGTTCCTCCCTTGTAGACTGTGGGCAGTCAAGATTCATTTGGGTGGAGAGGAGGAATGGGGGGGGGGGGTGGTTGCTGGAGGTTGTGTGAAGAAGGTCCTTTAACAGGGACCGAATATGCCATCAGGAAATAAAAGCATCTCTGATGCAGTGTAAGGCCTCAGCCCTGTGAAAGCTTGAAGTGGAAATATCCCATTCAAGCCCTTTCTCACCACACAAAGAGACTTGAGCAGGGCTTGGATGTAATTAGTGGAATCAGCTGTGGAAAGAACACTGCCTGGCTCATTCTAGTGGAACTTTATTTTGAAAAGGCCAGTCTTTGCTATTATTTTAAAAGATTCTTAAAAATGACAAATTCCCTCGCACTTTTTTTTCATATCTCTTTGTTTTGTTTTAGGAGGGAAGAAAATGATTTTATTTCAGCAGCTTGTCATCAGAAGAGATTTTCTCCTATTTTACAAGTAAATTTGTTCAGCAGCGGCATGCTTGGGAAATGAAAATTTTCAGAGGTGAGGAAAATGGGAACTGTTTGGGTAATTTTTTTGAAAGCTGTCAGCACAAGTTAGCCAAATGGCCTCTGTCAGTGTTGTAAATGAGATAAAAGGGAAAAAATGCAGTAAAAGCACCAGATCTTTCAATCAGTGGTAGTCATGTATTGCAATTAAGGTCACTAGATTTCCAGCATCTCATTAAGCATCAGTCTACTTTATTGAACAGAATGGTTTATCAGGAATGATATTATACAATCCCTATGCCCCTTCCTCATAAAGTGCCGCATTACCAAGGATTTGCAAAAATAAAGCAATTCTTTGAAGCAGGTTCAAGATAGGCATCAATCTACTTTTGAATATTGAGGTAAAAGATCAGCATGATCTATTGAAATAATGAAGCTGGGATGAAGGCTGAATGGCCTCTTCAAAGCCCCGACATAACATTTCTAGAATCCACGTGTATGAAGAATTAAATGTTAGTAGTAAGCGTAGACTTTCTGTTCCACCACATTGCTTGTACCACTGGTAGCTCCAAACCAGCAGACTTCCTTAGAAATGTCAAATGATGTGTGCAGTTTTACAGCACAACTTCACATGACTGTGGTGCTTCTAAGGACTGATCCGGCAGATCAGTGGTTGATAAGGTGTCTCATTTCAAGTTCTTTGCCCTTATATTCTGATCCTTCCATGACTGTAACACTGTGACAGCAATTATTAATCTCCCTTTTCACTGTGAAATGGGTGACATCTCTCTGTCCCTTGTTAGTGAGAGAGAGCGCCTGTGGCATGTCGAACCATTGGGTAAACCGTAGGTTTTGTTGACTGCGGATCATGGTCTTGCTTTGGGCACTTTCTATTACTTGGTGGGTGGTGGACGCAGATGAATTTTTGCTGAGTGGGCGGGGGAGAGGGGAGGCTGATGCGCTGATGGTTTCCTGCGCATGTGCGGGGGAGGGGAGAGAGGGGGCTTTGCGGTTCTAGCGTTTTTCTGTTGTTCATTCTTTTGGGGTTCTATTTTTCGTGGGTGTCTGCAAAGACAAATATTTCAGGTTGTACACTGTATACATTGTCTGATAATAAACGGAACCATTTGAACTTCACCGTACTCTATTCTCACCCTCTAGACTCTTACATTGCTTGATCTTATTTATTCCATCAGTAGCAGCCGTATCTTATATTTCCTTAAAACGCAGAAGAAGGTTGTCATACAGCATGGAAAATGGATCTTTAGGTCAAACTTATCTAAACTGACCAAGGAGCATCCCTGAGCTGATCCCATTTGCCTGCTTTTGGACTTAACAAGAGTACCACATCTGGTTTTGGTCTCAGATATAGTTATCTTACAGGCAGCGCCGTCAAATGTCCCTATATGATCCTGGGATCTGTTGTCTGTCTTACAGGAAAATATCGAGCAGATTGGGTGTCAGAATACAGACCAGGATAACATTTAGAAGAAAGGGAGGTGACCAAATTGAAATAAAGAAGAGTCTGATCACGCTCAGAGGATGCTTTCTCTGGTGAAGAAATCTGGTGCTAGAGATGGTATATTGTCTTGAGAAAGAGGTAACTGAAGATTAAAGTAAAGAATTTCTTCTCTCAGAAGCTGGTGAATTGTTGAATCTGACGATATCTGTTATAGGAATGCGGGTTCAGGCTACACGTCAAGCTGGAAACTCTAACTCAATCCAAAGTTTAGAAAGAAAATGGGAAAATATTGCTGGAAGGTGAGGAATGATATTTCTTCAACAATGCAAGTATTAAAGTGAAAGTGTAGCCTGGTGTGGTCTTAAGGTACCCACTGGACTGTATGGATGCACATCCAATGTTGAGTTTGACAGGTTTTTGGTCTAAAGAGGATTATGAACATTAGGCGGCAGAGTGGAGTCATCAGCCAAGAAATCAAATAGAACTGCTGATGCAAAAAAACCTAAAATAAGAAACAGAAAATGACGGACTCCTTCAGCAGCTCTGTGGAAAGTTCTGATGTACAGTGGTGCTAGAAAGTTTGTGAACCCTGTAGATTTTTCTCCATTTCTGCATAAATATGACCTAGAGTGTGATCAGATCTTCACGCAAGTACTAAAACTAGATAAAGTGAACCCAATTAACTAAATAACACAAAAATATTATACTAGTTCATTTATTTATTGAGAAAAATGATCCAATATTACATGTATTTGTTGGAAAAAGTATATGAACATTTGCTTTCCTGCACCATCAGGGAGAAATTTTAGGCTATTCCTCCTTCCAAAACTGTTTCAACCCTAGGATGTTGGTGGGCTTCCTTGCATGAACTGCTTGCTTCAGGTCCTTCCACAACATTTCTATAGGATATAGGTCAGGACTTCGACTTGGCCATTTCAAAACACAAATTTTCTTCTTTTTAAACCATTCTGTTGTTGATTTACTCTTGCCTTTCGAATCATTGTCTTGTTGCATTATCCAAATTCTAATATGCTTCAGGTGATGAACTGCCACCCTGACATTCTCCTGTAAAATGTCTTTACACAATATTGAATTCATTGTTCCCTCAATGATTACAAGCTGTCCAGGCCCTGAGGCGGCAAAGCAGCCCCAAACTATAATGCTCCTTCCACCATGCTTCACAGTTGGGATGAGGTTTTGGTGTTGGTGTGCAATGCACTTTTTCCTCCAGACATGTACATTTCTGTCAAGAAGTTTAACTTTTGTCTCATCTGTCCACAGAACATTGTCCCAGAAGCATTGTAGAACATCTAGGTGGTCTTTTGCAAACTTGAGTTGTGCAGCAATGTATTATTTTGGAGAGCAGTGGTTTCCTCCATAGTGTCCTTCCGTAAACACCATTCTTGACCAGTGGTTTTTTTTATAGTGAACTCATGAACAGAGACTTTGGCAAGGTCAAGAGATTTCTGCAGGTCTTTTGCTGTTACCCTTGGGTTCTTTTTCATCTCCTTCAGCATTGCACGTCGTGTTCTTGCTCTGAACTTTGCAGGATGCCCACTCCTAGGGGGAGTAGCAACAGTTCTCAGTTTCCTCCATATTTAGACAATTCTCTTACTGTGGACTGATGAACACTCAGGTCTTTAGAAATGCTTTTGTAGCCTTTTCATGCATCTCTACAATTCTTCTACGGCCCTCTGAAAGCTGTTTTGATCAAGGTATGGTGCACATAAGCAACTCTTTCTAGAGAAGAGCAGGCTCTGTCAGTAACCTGACTGTGTGTCTTTATTATAGGGCAGAGCACCTCTACAACCCACACTTGCAGTCTTATCTCATTGATTGGATCACCTGACTCCAAACAGCTTTTGCAGAAGCCATTACCGCAGAGGTTCACATACTTTTTACAACAAATGCATGTAATATAGGTTCATTTTTCTCAATACATAAATGAACAAGTATAATGTTTTTGTGTTATTTATTTATTTGGGTTTTCTTTATCTTGTTTTAGGACTTATAGGAAGATCTGATCACATTCTAGATCATGTTAATGCAGAAAAAGAAAAAATTCTACAGGGTTCATAAACTTTCCAGTACCACTATAGGCTCTCACATCATTAACTCTGTTTCTCTTTTCAATGTTTCTGTCTGATCTGCTGAATGTTCCCAGCATTTTCTGTTTTTAGATCAGGCATGGTCTTATTGATTGCAGAACTCAAGGGACTGAACAGCCTTCTCCTCTTATTTTTTGTAATGCTCCCTGTCAGTGGTTTGGGAAGTTATTAAGATTTTAAAGACACTACATAAATCCAAGTTGCTGCTGTTGAAACTTCCTCATGATGTTTCACCTCTTTTATCAGCCAAGACAACACAATGACATAGCTGGTAGAGCTGCTGTCTCATCATCCAGAGATCCAGGTTGAATCCTGTCTTTGAGTGCTGTCTGTGTGGAATTGGTACGCTCTCCATGTGACCGTGTGGATTTCTACCCCTATCCTAAAGGCATACAGGTTTGAAGATTAATTGGCTACTGTAAGTTACCCCTTGTATAGGAAAGTAGTAGATTTGATAGACCACAGGTCCATAAGACACAAGAGAAGAATTAGCCATTCAGCCCATCATGTCTGCTCCATCATTTCGTTTTGGCTGAACCATTTTCTTCTTAATCCCATTCTACTGCCTTCTCCCCGTAACCTTTCGCACCCTGACTAATCAAGCATCTATTAACCTCTGCCCTAAATACACCTAATGACCTGACCTCCTCAGCCACCTATGGCAATGAATCCCACAGATTCACCAGCCTCTGACTAAAGAAATTTCTCCTCATCTCCTTTCTAAATGAATGTCCATCTATTCTAAGGCTCTGCCCTCTGGTTCTAGACTCCCCCACCGTAGGAAGCATCCTCTCCACAGCCACTCTTTTGATGGCTTTCGATAGGCTTCAACGAGATCCCCCCTCATTCTTCTAAGTTCCAGTGACTGCAGGCCAAGAGCCAGCAAATAAATGCTCCTCATATGATAACCTTTCATTCCTGGAATCATGCTTGTGAACCTCTTCTGAACTCTCTCCAATGTCTGCACATCCTTTCTTACATAAAAGGGTTCAAAACTGCTGAAAATACTCCAAATGAGACTTCATCAGTGCCTTATAAATCCTCAACATTACATACTTACTTTTATATTCTAGTCCTCTCGAAACAAATGCTGACATTGCATTAGCCTTCCTCACCACTGACTCACCCTGGGTTAATCTTTAGGGAATCCCGCATGAGGACTGTGTGTGGGGTGTGGCATATTTCGGTTGAAAGCTGCCTCTGCTGTGGTTGGTGATTGTGATTGGTCAGTTTAAAATCTGCAGCTGCTCTTCTCATTGGTTGGCTTGTGTGCACGGCACCTTGTGTCCAGTCTCAAACACCTTGAGGTGATAAAGTGTAACGTGTTGTGAAAGGTTCACCCTCTTTCCCTTTGTTCCCCAAACTGTCAAGAATGTATACTCTGTACACACTTTTAACTAAATATCTGCTTTTGAATATTTTGTTCTGTAGTTTGTGTTACTTGCAGAAATTTAAATGTTTGGTCGAATTTTTTACTGTTTGTAAATAAATTATTGATATACGTACTTATTAATGGTCAATGATTTCTGTCTCATTCACCAAACCCGTGAATCTGCTTCAATGTTACAGGGACTCCCAAGTCCTTTTGCACCTCAGATTTTGAATTTTCTTCCTGTTTAGAAAATAATCTATGCCTTTATTCCTTCTACAAAGGTGCATGACCGGACACTTCCCAACACCATATTCCATCTGCCACCTCTTTGCCCATTCTCCTAATCTGTCTGTCCTTTTGCAGACTCCCTGCTTCCTCTGCACTACCTGACCCTCCACCTATCTTCGTATCGTCCGCAGACTTGGCCCCAAAGCCGTCAATTACATCATTGAAATCATTAACATACAACATAAGTAGAAGTGGTCCCAACACTGACCTCTGTGGAATACCATTAGCCACCAGCAGTCAATCAGAAAAGGCTCCCTTTATTCCCACACATTGCCTCCTGCCAATCAGTCAATGCTCTATCCATGCTAGTGTCTTCCCTGCAATACCATAGACTCTTACCTTACTAAGCAGCTTCATGTGTAGCAACTTGTCAAAGGCCTTCTGAAAATCCAAGTACACAACATCCACCAATTCTCCTTTGTCTATCCTGCTTGTTATTTCCTCAAAGAATTCCAACAGATTTGATAGGCAGTACTTTCCCTGAGGGAAACCATATTGACTTTGGCTTACTTTATCGTGTGCTTCCAATTACCCTGAAACCTCATCCTTAATAATGGATTCCAACATCTCCCCAAGCAATGAAGTCAGGTTAACTGGCCTAAAATTTCCTTTCCTCTGCCTCCCTCCCTTCTTAAAGAGTAGAATGACATTTGCAATCTTCCAATCCTCCGGAATCATTCCAGAATCTAGTGATTCGTGAAATATCATTTCCAATGCCTCCACAATCTCCTCAGCTACCTCTTTTAGAACCCTGGGGTGTAGTCCATCTGGCCCACATGACTGGCCTGCATTCAGAACTTTCAGCTTCCCAAGTGCCTTCTCCCTAGTAATAGCAACTGCACTCACTTCTGCCCCCTGACACTCTCGAACTTCCAGCATACTGCTAGTATCTTCCACAGTGATGCAAAATGTTTATTCAGTTTGTCTGCCATTTCTTTGTCCCCAATTACTAACTCTCCAGAATCATTTTCCAGTGGTCTGGTATCTAGTCTTGTATCTCCTTTATTCTTTTTATATCTGAAAAATCCTCTTGATAGCCTCTTTGATATTATTGGTGAACTTACCTTCATATTTAATCTTTTTGCTCCCTTTGGCTTTTTTAGTTGCCTTCTGTTGTACTTAAAAGCTTCCCAACCCTCTATCTTCCCACTAAGTTTTGTTCTATTACATGCCCTCTCATTTGCTTTTATATTGTATTTGACTTCCCTTTTCAGCCACGGTTGCATCACCCTGCTTTTAGAATATTTCTCTGGGATGTATCTATCCTGCACCTCCCTAATCGCTCCCAGAAACTCCAGCCAGTCATTATGCAACACCCAATGCAGAATAGCTGATTCCCTCAACCACAAGCTGCTCTAAAAAGCCATCTTGTAAACATGCTACAAACTCGCTCTCTTGGGATCCAGCACCAACCTGATTTTCCCAATCTATCTGCACTTTGAAATCCCTCATGACTATCATAAACTGCTCTTTTGACATACCTTTTCTATCTCCCATTATATTTTGTAGCCCACAGTCTGGCTACTGCATGTAACACTCATCAGGGTCTTTATTCTTGCAGTTTCTTAACTCTACCCACAAAATACAGTATTTTCCAGGCCTATGTCATCTCTTTCAAAGAATTTGATTTCTTTTTTTTCCGAAGAACCACTCTGCCCCCTCAGCCTACCTGCCTGTCCTTTCAATACAGCGTGTATCCTTGGATGCTAAGCTCCCAACTATAATTTTCTTCCAGCCACGACTCAGTGATGCCCACAACGTCACGCCTGTCAATCTCTAACTCCACTACAAGATCAGCTATTTCATTCTGTGTACTGTGTACATTTCAGTCCAGTATTCATCATCCTTTTGGATTTTGTCCCCTCATTACACTGCAACTTGTCCCACTGACTGTAATTTTGCCCTATCATCTGCCTGTCCTTCCTGACAGTCTCACTACACACTGCCTCCATTTGTATACCAACTGCCTCATCCTCAGCCCTATCACTCTGGTTCTCATCCCTCTGCCAGATTAGTTTCAACCCACCTGAGCAACTCTAGCAAACCTGCACGCAAGGATATTGGTCTCCCTTGGGTTTAGGTGTAACCTGTCACTTTTGTACAGGTCATACCTTCCCTGGAAGAGATCCCAATGATCCAGAAATCTGAAGCCCTGCCCCCTGCACCAGTTTCTCAGCCACTCATTCATCTGCCAAGTCATCCTATTCTTACCCTCACTGGTATGTGGCATAGGCAGCAATCCAGAGATTACTAGATATGTGATAAGAATAGGTTACTGGGAAAATGAGTGGGGATGGGGGTTGCTCTGTGGGCTGACATTGATTAAATGGGCTGAATGGTTTTCTCTGTTATTAGGAAATAGAGTTTTTTTTAATTGCCTTAACGCCTAGAGCATGATCTGAGACAGCATCACATACTCCCTTAGAATAGCTTGCTGTTTAAAAGACAGTGGCAATGCCAACTGTTTAGCTTAGCCTGCCAGAGGTACTGCAGCAATGAAAAGCAGTCCCTGCTCACCATGTACCTGTCCTGGAACTGATTACCCAAACAGAATGAGGCAGTATGGCATGGCTGGATCCAGCAATTCTAAAGTAAAGCCCTGGGAATTTTCACAACAGCCCAAAAAGGCAGCCAAGGCTAATTTAATTGCATCAAGTGTTTTACTTCACTTTCAAAAAGAAAAAGCAGCAAGTCTTTTTTTAACGAATTGTCTATCTGGGATTGTGTTGAGTTGAAGTGGTAAAAGGACTTTCATATTTAAAAAATGTATTTAGCTTACATAGAACCTAACACATTCAGGCTATCCCCAGATGCTGCATAGACAACTAAGTACATCTTTTGAGGTTTAGTTATTCTGGAAGTTCACAAAATGTGGCAACCAATTTACACACAGCAAGTTTCCACAGCCAGCAATGTGGTAATGGTGATGCTGGTTTAGGGATGAAGAATTGAACAGAACTGGGTTGAAGTGAAATTGTGAAATGGTTGGAGGGGAATGCAGGGCTGGATTTTTGCTGGGTGAATTAGATGTATAAGAGATCACAAATATTGTTCTGAGCTGCTGCATCTGCGTGGTCCATCTTGACAGGTCACTTGTCTGTGCTTCTCTGCCACCATGTTACCTGTTGCTCTGTGTCAGCCAGCAAGTATCTCCCCTTCAGCAGAGGTGGCTGTGTGAAACACACATACTGCACCATGTAAATTGCTCCTAATTTGTTTATCTAGCACCTCAGGGCAAAATCAATGGGAAATAACAAGTACGGCAACAGTCTATTAACAGAACAGCCAGAATCCACAAAGAAAAAGCACCAAGACTTTTCTTGGCTGGCAACGAGAAGGACCTTCCTTTGTCAGATCCTTCCCATGCAGTCGGTCTCACTCCCAATGCAGACAGCCCTCAGGGCAGCTGTGATGAGGAAAAGACAATTGCTCACCTCTTTGTGGACTGTGCGTTTGATATATACAAAAAGTCTGGAAAAAGATGCTAGGTTATTGTTGAAAGTTGTCCCAAACATCTGTTCCCAGGCATGCACACCAAGACAAACACTTTGGTCTGCACAAAACCTGTTGCTCTTCAAGTGGACAGTACGGAGATGCCTGTAAGCAAATGCTGGCTTATTCCGGGATGCAGGAAGACTGCTGAGGGATGCACTGATTATCAGTGCTGCCACTGTATGAGTAAGGAGCACAGTCTAGGGTCCTGCTGGAATTCGACACTGAGCGGCTGGGCCCCTTTCAATTGATTCAGACACATTGCTTAAAGAGGACACTTAATGGCATAAGCGCTATGTAAGAGAATATAGTAACTTTCTGGCATAGTTAATGTAAAGAGAGATATGCACAAATTCTGTTTCTTGCTTATTCATTTTAAGAATAAAGTACAGTATATCTTTTAAAATATAAGGAAACCATTTCTATCCTTTGGCCAAAATAAAGTTTGAGCATGTTACACACGTGTGAAAGGGAAGAGAGAGTGGCGTTTTAATATCTTATCTGGAAAAATGGCTGCTCTGATAATGAGGTGCTTCCCCCAGCACCGCAATGGAGCAGTGGTGGGATATAAGGATTGTACAACGAAGCAGACCCCAAGTAGAAGATCAGCTATGATCTTGACGAAAGACAGAGCATGTTCAAAGGCCACATTTCCTACTCCTGCTCCTAGTTTAGCCTAACTTTTGATCTTGTGGATCTAGGACCCAGGAGAGGTTGCTGCCATTAGGTCCTGGTTAAATCTTCAACCAATATCTACCTAATAAAGTCTTCAAAGGTGAAATACTTTTAATCTTGCTCAATTCCTGATTATATATTTTCCCCTTGAATTTTTCCTAGGGTGTTGTCCTGGTGACAATTTTGTTTTAGACAAAGATGCAAAACAATTGGTTGCTGATCAAAGACTGCACTAGTGCTGGTTGTATATGTAACAGCTATGTGGTAATTTTATACGTTTACAGCAGTGTTATTAAAAGCAATAAGTTATTAACTTAACTAAACACAATTTGAACATTAACCAGTGTTCTTTCCTTTTGATCTGCAAATTGGGTGGGGTGCTCTCCCAAACCAGAAACAGTCAAAATGAAATTCCATATGAGAAACACAGTGAATTTACAAATTAAATATCCTTTTATATGTAATTAAGTTTTTGATGATTTCTTTCTCATTTGCATTTACAAGTCGCACTTCTCTTCTCAGGCAGTCTCTTGAGGAGAAGGATAACTTGCTTCAACTCTTTCTGAGTTCAAAGTGGTTTCTGCAGATTTTGCCATAGGTGGGGCAGGAGAGACTTGACAGGGTTTCGTAGGTTTGTAGTCAGGGATATTCAGGGGGTGATCTCTGTGGATCAGTACTAGGTTAACTGCTTTTCGTAATGTAGTGAATCTCTGATCATCAGTCATGTTTAACAGTTTGGCTTTGATAATGGGCTGGCGGATCTTCTGCACCATTGCAAGTGGCTCATATTAATCCACCAATAATTTCACTTTATTGTATGTTATACATAATAATTTTCCAGTGAGGTTAAAGAGAGAGAGAAATGTGCAAGCATTCTGGATCCTGGCTTTGTCTACAAATCTTGTCCTCATAAGAACATAAGAAATAGGAGCAACACACACAAAATGCTGGTGGAACGCAGCAGGCCAGGCACCATCTATAGGAAGAAGTACAGTCGACGTTTCGGGCCGAGACCCTTCGTCAGGACTAACTGAAAGAAGAGATAGTAAGAGATTTGAAAGTGGGAGAGGGAGGGGGAGATCCGAAATGATAGGAGAAGACAGGAGGGGGAGGGGTGAAGCTAAGAGCTGGAAAGCTGATTGGCAAAAGGGATGGAGCAGGCAAAATAGGAGCGGGAGTAGGCCATCTGGCCCATCGAGCCTACTCTGCCATTCAATAAGATCATGGCTGATCTGACCATGAACTCATCTCCAACTACCTGCCTTTTCCCCATAACCCTTAATTTCCCTACTTTGGAAAAATCCATCCAACCTTGTCTTAAATATATTTACTTCAATATATTTCCTTGTCTTGCAAACTCTCAATCCTATCTCTGGTCACACATCTGGCCTTTAGCCCAGATCTTGGCTGTGGAAGCCAGACCCCTGGGTCATTTTCTGGATTAATGAGTGAGCCAGATGCCGGATTACCAGGACTTCTGAACACTGGATGTTGGATGGTTTTACTTTATGTATTAATGATTTGGAGTTAGACATGTTTAATAATTAGGCTTTGGTGATGGGCACAAATTTTAACTTGTAAATGATACTAAACTTGGAGGACCAGCGGGAATAGGCAGATAGATAGCAGGTGAAATGGAGAGAAAGAGAAGCTCTGCATTTTGGTAGGAAAAATGAGATGAGACAATGAAACCTAGAGCGTGCAATTCTAAAAGAGGTATAAGAACAGGAAAATAGGGATGTATATGTGCATAATTTATTGAAAATGACAGGGCAGGTAGAGAAAGTGTCCTTAAAAAAACATCACACACAAAATGCTGGTGGAACACAGCAGGCCAGGCAGCATCTATAGGGAGAAGCGCTGTCGACGTTTCGGGCCGAGACCCTTCAAAAAACATACAGTATCTTGAGTGTTAGATAAGGCATTGAGAAAAGGAACAAGGAAGTCATTGCAAACTTTTATGAAAAAGTGGTTCAGCCACAACTGGAATGTTATGCTCAGCTTTGGGCACCACACTTTAGGAAGATGTCAAAACCTTAGGGACGATGCAAAGGGGTTCACTTCAAGGATTCAAAGGATGAGGGACTTGAGTTATACATAGAAAAACAGGAGATTTGAGAGGAGGTTTTGAAAGGGGTGTCTAAAATGATAGCGGGTAGAGACAAAGTAAATGGAGAGAAACTATCCCCATGGAAAAAGAAGCCAAAAATTAGGGGGCATTAAGCTGATTGATGTAAGAACCAAACCTAACGTAAAGGTGAGGTGGGTGAGTAAGGGTTTGGTAAACAGTAAAATGGTTGTGGAAGATAGCATTCAAAAGGCAACTGGGTGTGTATCTAAGAGAAAATATTCATGCCTATGGAGAAGGAATGAGAGGGAGGGACTAGCTGGATTGCTTCTATATGGAAAACAATACAGATCTGATGGGCTGAATCACCTCCTGTTTTATAATCTCTCCATGGTTTCAAATTACATCAGCATAGAGTATTCACAGATTAGGGCAGTTTAAACCGTGCAAACCAGATTGTTTTCCTGACTACATCCAAAAAGGTTAATGTTCCAGAAAACAGTTGGGTTACAATGCAGTACTGACAAATATTTTCCATGGTTAGCAAGTTAGTAAGTAAGAGAGCACGCATTCTAAAGCACAGCTCCCAGTTCACCTCTCTATCTCTCCCAATTGTGCAGGTGAAGGTGCTATTTAAAACTAAGTTGTACCTTTGAAGCAAATCTCAGGCATTCTTTAAACAGGGAAGAGTTAACTTTTTGGAAAAGAGAGTTAGGCTTGACAAGATGTGTCATTTAGAGGTAAACACAGACTTAACAGGCCAGCTGGAATCTCCAGCCCTGCTGCTCCCCATTGACATATCTTTACTCCAAGCTCAGAAAATCACTGCCCACTGTACCAGGGCGCCTTCTAGCCTTTGTTGCAAGGAAGATCTTCTTGTCAGCCTCTGCGCAAGATTGTAAATTGGTTCTTAATTATCAGTGGCCTCTGTCCGAATTCTAAGGATTACAGTTCATGTACCAAGCCTTACCTGTTAATGCTCCCCAATTCTTCCTGCGTTGATAGCTGCATTGGTGCTTCTTCATGCACCCATGCTGAGCTAGTCAAGTTCATGAACTTTGCCTCCAACTTCCATTCTATCCTTAAATTTACCTGGTCCATTTCTGAAACCTCCCTCCCCTTTCTCAATCTCTCCTTCTCTATCTTTGGAGATAAACCGTCTACTGATATCTTTGATAAAACTACTCGTTCTTAAGGCTGTCTTGATTATACCTCTTCTCACCCTGTCTCCTGTAAAAATATATTCCCTTTTCTAAGTTCTTTCATCTCTGCTGCATCAATTCACAGCATGAGGCTTTTCTTTCCAGGACATCAAATATGTCCTCCTTCTTCAAAGAATGGGGTTACCCTCCCTCCACCATTGATGCTGCCTTCACCCACTACACCTCCAATTCCTGGACATCTGTGCTCAGCCCATCTTAACCCCTAACTTAACAGGGATAGAGCTCCTCTTGTCCTCTGCTACCACCCCATGAGCCTCTGCATCCTCCTCATTCTCCACAACTTCCACCATCTTCACCAGGATCCTATCACCCAACACATCTTTACTTTCCCTCCACTCTTCACTTTCTGCGTGGATTGCCCCCTCAGTGGTTGGATTGTCCATCCGTTCCTTCTACCAACCTCCCTCTTATCCCTGTAAGCAGAATTAGTGCTACACCTGTCCGTTCACCTCCTCCCTCACCTCCATTCAGGGCCCCAAACTGTCCTTCTAGGTGAGTTAACACTTCACCTGCAAATCTACCAGGGTCGTCCATTGTATCCAGTGCTTCCGAAGAAGCGGCCTCCTCTACGTTGATGAGACCTAACGTAAATTGGTGGACCATTTTGTCAAACGCGTCTGCTCCATCTGCCAAAAACAGAATTTCCCGGTGATCAACCATTTTAATTCCTATCTCCTGGCCCGTTCTGACATGTCAGTCCATGGCTTCCTCTTTTGCTACAATGAGGCCACTCTTAGGGTAGAGGAGCAATACCTTGTTATCCATCTAGATAGCCTCCAACTTCTCCGTGATGCCCCTTCTTCCCTTTCTCCCGTGGTCCATTCTCCTCTCCTATCGAATTCCTTCCTCTTCAGCCCTTTATTTTTCCCTGGCTTCACCTATCACCTTCTAGTTATCCTCCTTCCCCTCCCACCACCTTTTTATTCTGGCATCTTCCCCCTTCCTTTCCAGTCCTGAAGAAGGATCTCAGCCTAAAAAATGTTTATTCATTTCCACAGATGCTACCTGAGCGGCTGAGTTCCTCCAACATTTTGTATGTGTTGCTCTGGACTTCCAGCATCCACAGAATTTCTTGTGTTAAGGATTAGCAATGTTTGGTTCAGACTGACTAAAACCCTCTTTTGAGGATCCTTATTGCCTTAAAAGAGACCGGTACTGCAATTGGAGCCCCAGATTTGATAGGTAAAAGGACACCAACCCACTGTCCACTCTCTTTCAATGGTTAGCACTGATGTCTCTAAGTGAGTTCCAGCACAAATTCCGAGCACTTTTGTCTGTGACATCTTTTGCACGACATGTTAAACTTGAGCCCTTTTCCTATTCCTTCAGATGGACGTAGAAGAACATGTGCTGCTGTTCTACAAAAAGGAAGGGATTTCTTCTCAGTGTCTTCTCCAGTATATATGTCCCGGCCAATATCGCCACAAGATAGCTTATCTGATCACCCTGCAGTGTGTGTGAATCAGAATCAGAATCAGGTTTAATTTCACCAGCATATGTCATGAAATCTGTCAACTTAGTGGCAGCAGTCCAATGCAACACATTATAATATAAAGAAAAAATAAGTAAATCAATTATAGTAAGTATATATATGTGTATTACATAATTATATTAAAATAGTGCAAAAATAAATAATATAGAAAAAAGGTGAGGTAGTGTTCATGGGTTCAATGTCCATTTAGGAATCAGATGGCAGAGGGGAAGAAGCTGTTAGTCAGCTCCATCTTGGGTACTAGTCTCTGATGTGCACTCTTCTCATTTTTACTATTAGGAAGGAGGTACAGAAGCCTGAAGGCACATACTCAGCAATTCAGGAACAGCTTCTTCCCCTCTGCCATCTAATGGACAATGAACCCATGAACAACACCTCACTTTTTTTTGTTTTTATATTATTTCTGTTTTTGCACTGTTCTTAATTTAACAATTTCGTTATACATTTCTATACTTACTGCAATGATTTTCTAATTTATTTATTCTCTATATTAGCATGTATTGCATTGTACTGCTGCTACTAAGCTAACACATTTCATGACATATGCCAATGATATTAAACATGATTCTGACTCTGTTCCTGAATCACTGAGTGGGTGCCTTCAGGCTTCTGTACCTCCTACCTGATAGTAACAGTGAGGAGAGGGCATGCCCTGGTGATGGGGGTCTTTAATAATGGACGCCAACTTTCTGAGGCACCGCTCCTTGAAGTTATCTTGGATACTACAGAGACTAGTATCCAAGATGGAGCTGACTAATTTTACCACTTTCTGTAGCTTCTGTCAATCCCCCCGTGCCAGACTGCGACGCAGCCTTTCAGTGACAATGCAGGAAAAGCAAAAACCAACATTGACCGTTGTTTCCAATAGGCTTTGAAACATCCCTACATTGCAAAAGGCACTCTGTACAAACATGTCTCTCTATTGCTGGCAAGAAGTAAATCTACCATTTTCCATCCTGTTTAAACTTTTTCTTTCGGCTTCCCATTACCAAGTGTTCCCATGACCTACATCCTGATGTGTTGATGTGTCGCACAGATTATTTCTGCTGCAGCATAGCTCTTATCATATTTAATTTTACTGTAAAAATAAGTAAAAGCAACATTTCCCAAATCCTGCCTGATAGAATAAAAGCATTGTCAACTGTGTCACAGTCCCTTACGCCAGTACTGATACTGCCCCTTTAAGAGAGCAAACTATAATAAATCATTCACATAGGTTTGCACATACCTGTACTTTGTGCAGAGCTAAAGATAAACAGTGCATTGATAGCTCTCGGCTGGCTCACCCTGACTCAGTAAGGTCAGAGGTAACACATCTAGTGTGAATATTGAAGGTGGCGCACATTAACAATATGGATTTTTATGTTGTAAACCTGTCAGCATTGTCCTAGGATCTTCAAAGTTTGAAGATTAATCTGTACAATATGCAGGTAACCCTGGAGAAAAGCAACTGATACATTAAAAAACTGACCGTGCTTTCCATTTTTTTTTGAATACTTCAAAATACTAGTTGAAATATATTAGTGATGAGTAAAAAGCTCTTACACTGGGTTAGCAAATCAGAGGTCAGAGGTCCAGAAATGCATCCAACCAAAATTGGCATGACAGAGTCTCAAAGAAAATCTGTGGTACAGCAACACTCTCACAGCCACAGCAAAGAGAATGAACCTTGCTAGTAGAGCAACACACACACAAAGCTGGAGAACTCAGCAGGCCAGGTAACAGGTGTGGAAAAGAGTAAAATGTCAACATTTCGGCTAAGACCCTTCTTTGGGACTGGAAAGGAAGGGGAGGAGTCAGTGTAGGAAGGTGGGGGCAGGGTAGGAAGAAGTACAAGGTGGCAGATGATAGGAGAAACTAGGAGGGGGAGGAGTGAAGTAAAGAGCTGGGAAGTTGATTGGTGAAAGGGGTAATGGGTTGGAGGAGGAGAAATCTGATAGGAGAGGGTAGAAGACCATGGGGAAGAGGGGAGGAGTACCAGAGGGAGGTGATGGGCAGGTAAGAAGATAAGGTTAGAGAGGGAAATGGGAATGGGGGAATGGTAAGGGGGCAGGGGGCAATTACCGGAAGTTCAAGAAATTGATGTTCATGCCATTAGGTTGGAAGTTACCCAGATGGAATATAAGGTGTTGCTCCTTCAATCCAAGTGTGGCCTCATCGCTGGTGTAGAGGAGGCCATGGACTGGGAATGGGAAGTGGAATTGAAATGTGTGGCTACATAGAGATCCTACTTTTACTGGCGGATGGAATGTAGGTGCTCGGCAAAGCGGTCTCCCAATCTACGTCAGGTCTCACAAATTTACAGGAGGCCACAATGGGAGCACCAGATGCAGTAATGACAATGATAACCTAGGGCAGTTGTAGAAAAGGAAACCCCTGGAGACTCCTCTGCTTACTACAGATGAGATAGGCTGCAACAGTGTGTATTCACACCAAACAAGTGAAGCCACAGTAGTGAGGCTTTTCCAGAAAGTTCTTCCTAAAACATAGCATTCGATAGAGGGTACCAGAGACAGATGAGATAAGGAATAACAGAAGGATGCAAAACATATCCAACAACTAAGGCTCTATTGCCTTTACTACAAAATATCATCGGCTGTCCACTCAAAGTTTCGATTGACTTTACCACCTCTATTGTGAATCACGATTAATCGTGCAAGCAAAGAATTCAACATATACAATTTACAATGATCAATATCCAAAACTGATAAGCCAATTCTGTATAAAAATAGCAGTTTGCTATTCAGAACAGTGTGGGTGACAGGGGCCCATGCTGTTCTCCTTATGCAAATAAGTGAAAAGTATGTTTGAGTCATAAGAGTACATGTGTTCTGGACTGTTATTTCAGTTATCTCATTATCTACTTCAACATAACTTTCCCTGATAATTAACAATTGTAAAGCCCGAAGCCATCCTGATAAATTGCACTGTATCCCTTCCAAAGCAAACCTGAGCTCATGGACCATTCTTCAACTCTGGTGGTGAAGTCATGGATCTACCACCAATCTCTGAAAGGCATGACTCTAATTCCTGGTGCACACATTATGGGGTGTGTCACTAATCTTCAGTCACTATGCTATGAGCTTTTGCAGCTAGTCCACCTACAATGCTGTGCCGAACATGTACTTACTTCAGATATTACCTAGGGTTACCTATAGTCCTCTGGTTTTCTAATAAACACAAGAAATTTCACAAATGCTGGAAATCCAGAGTAACACGCAGAAATTGCTAGAGGAACTCAGCAGGTTAGGCAGCAACTATGGAGAGAAATAAATAAATAAGGAATAAAGAACAAAGAGTCCTGATGAAGGGTTTCATCCCGAAATGTTATCTCTTTATTCCTTTCCATAGATGCTATGTTCCTACAGCATTTTGTATATGTTACTGATAAATAATTGTGTAGCCTGTTTTAGATATGGGTTGAGGGATGAATAAAGTTCTGGACAAAGAAGCTCTTTGCTCTTCAAAATAGTGACATGTGATCGTGTCTTACCCACCCGAGTGGAGAAGCATCTCATATCTCTTCAGAATGATGAACTTGAACAAGATGGTGCTCCTTCGTCAGTTTACTAGATGGTCAGGCTGGATTTTGCGTGGAATTGATGAAGCAGACCTTGAACACACAACTGTCTGGCTGGGAGGTAAGGTGCTACCCATTGTGTCAAAACCAACAACATACAATCAGAGAAGCTCATCAAGCCATTCTTTTTTTGAGGGTAGCAGTTTCTGAAATGTAACAAGAGTAAAATTTGCTTATCATTTCTCTTCACAGTGGTCAAAAGTATATTTGAAACCTGTCATGTGTCCAACAGTAATAGATTCCACTGATCATTGAAGGTGAAGCAACTTCTCAGCATTAGACAACTGCAGGGTCTAGCAGGAGCTGCTGGTGATGGCAAGAGACTTCTGCATGATAATAATAGAGCTTGCATTTACAATAAAACCTCGTGAATTTATTCAAACTAAACTTGACATTGAGACAATTGTTAAGAATGTTGGTGCAAAGCTTCATCAAGGAGATAGGTTTTAAGACAAAATCTTGTGCAGTAGATATACATTTGATCCTGACTTTGGACGCTGTCTGTGTACACGTTCTCCCTGTGGGTGTCACTTTCTGGAAGCTTTTTTGGTTTCCACCCACCTCCAAAACTGTAAATGACCCTCACTGTAGACACAATCTAGCAAACTTAGGACTTTGGTGGTGTTGGAACTAGCCAGTTTTCATTACTTCACCTAAAACACTTGTAATTAGCTTTTTTTTTGTAATATTGCGGAGATTGCTCGTCCTATTCCAGCTTAGGAAACTTACCACCACAGAGCATACCCTGATGAATTTTTACTTAGCCATCATTGAGAGTGTTGTGGCCACCTCTATCACCATTTGATTTCTCACTGCCTCCTCCTTCTCCATGTCCAGGTTGCGATGAGTGCTGCACTCAGCGATGAAGATCATTGGCTGTGAGCTACTGACATTAAAAAACCTGTTCATTGCCAGAGCTAAGAAAAGAGCTGAAAAAAATTACTGCAGACTCCACTCACCCTAGCAGTCAACCTTTTCACCAAATTCCCATCAGGGTGACGCCACAAGTCCATCACCACCAGGTCTACACGTCATCTCTCCCAAAGTTTCTTTCCTGTAGCTATCCAGATTATCAACAAAACTCACTCAGGTATAATACCCTAACTGTCCCTGCATAACATCTGTTAGATGGTCTTTCCTGCTCTCCTTGTTCTGTTGATAATTATGGAGTCTGTTCACATATTCACATTTATTTAAGTTTAATTATTGACATTTGAATATGTGACTGTTCTCTTCATTGTTGATTGCTCAAGGCTGTTTGCACTATTGTCTTGTAAATTGTTGGCTGTTATTGTTTTACATGTTATGTTATTGTCCTGGTGCATTATGCCTGGCACTGAACCACACACAATCAGTTCTGGTATGTTTCACATACTGGCAATAAAGTGATTAAGATTATAATAAATTCTCCATCAAACTTCATAAGTTTCAGGGGACTGATTAGAACTGGGAACCAAGTGAATTTGGGTGTACAGTATGTGGGAATTCACTAACTCTCAGAAAAGAGTGGGGACCCTGTGAGTCTTGGGAAGTAGGAATCTGGGACCCGGTGATTCTCAGGAAAGCACTGAGACCCAGTGAACCTTGGGGTAGTGCCAACTCTGGGGAGAATCAGGGAAACATGTCAACGATCACCTTGTGAGCCAAATGCCAAGTCATCGGGACCTCTAAATAGCCAGATAGCGGACTATCAGTGTTTAACTATATGTGGCTTAAAAAAAATCAAAGGGCAGATGATGTGTATGTCACAACCTTGGACACGGCCACGATGCCCGGGTGCTTTCGCAGGGGACAGCAGAAAGAAGAAAGTAATGATGCAAGTGTGCATGCATGCATTCCAGCCAATTAGGGTTTCTTTGTAATCGTACTCAACTCTCCTCCTTTTGTTTCAATCTTGTCAAGTCCTGATCGAAGCATAGCGATGACAATGCTCCCTGCATAGCTTAGTCCATGTTCTGGGAAAGAAAATTGATGACTCGGATAGATGCTGTTAAAGGAGCAGTATTAAATTAGTTCTTGGTTACTGCTTTTGAACCACAGTGATGGTGGTAGTTTTTAGTTAGCGGTCCTGTTGACCGATCATGTATTATTTTCCCTTGTTCTGTACAGTTTTTACTAAAACTCAGTGAGCTGCTCATTCAGTGTCTGTGCCTCTCCCTCTGAACTTGGGCCATCACTAAACTCCTGTCAGTGTATGCTGGAGAGAAAATATTTAGCAAGATGTAGGGAAATCACAAGGATGGAAATGGTGGGTCTGCTCGGCTGGCCCTGATATGCTCAGTGCCTTTTTCTATGTCATAATAAGTAAGAAGGAAAAGACCTAGGGAGGCAAAATGTTACCAAAGTTTGAAAGCCCTAATGTACTTGAAAGAAAGGATGAACTGAAATGGTTAACCTCCCAGTTACTTACTGAGATAGTTATTCAAGAAGATACTCATTGGAGACTCCCAATTATGGGTGATTTGCTAAATAAGTTTAACAACATCAAAATCACAACCAAAAGCCCTAGACAGGCATGAAAACAAATGACTATCCAAGGTTTCAGGAAGTTGTGAATGCAAAAGCAAAATTGGAAACTAAATCATTTTAGCTATCAGGAGGGAGTCAATGCAGACAGGAGAGATCAAACAGATCATATCTTCAGAAGCAAATGGAGATGACTCAAACTCAAGTAAAGAGTGGCCCTAGACTGCCAATTATGCTTGTTAAATGGCCTCCATTAAAACTGGATCTTTTAAACAGCATATGTAGTTCAAGAGGAAAGAGATGGTAAGAATCAGCTTGGCTGATCATTGTTCTTACCTCCAGGCTGTATAAGACGAGATGTTAGTAACAGCAGCTTGCATTAATTTAGTCAAACACCCAGACCACTGCAGAGTCATAGAGAGAAACAGCATAGAAATGGGCTCTCCAGCCTACTGTATCTGTCCCAACCATCAACCACCCATTTCTAAACCAATCTACCCTAATCCATTTCATTCTCCCCACATTTTCATCAACTTTTTCCGGATTCTACCACTCGCCTATATATCAGGAACAATTTACAGGGGCCAATTAACCTACTAATAGGCACGTATTTGGGATGTGGGTGGAAACCAGAGTACTCAGGAAAAAACCTCACATAATCACAGGGAGAACGTGCGAACTCCACACAGACAGTACCCCCAGGTTGTGAATAAACCTGGGTGTCTAGAACTGTAATGTAGCAGCTCTAGTTGCATTAGTGGATTGTCAGTCAAACAAGCTGGATAAACAGTCATGTAAAAAGGTATTAGGGCAAATGGCCAAAGAGGATGTTTTAATTCCCTCTGGAAAAGAATGCTAAAACTAATGAGTTTGGTAGTTGAAAACAAACACTCTATATCGACTGATCAGGGGTACGTAAGAATTGTATAAATACCCTGGAAAATCGATCCATCAGTAGAAATGTGATCCATCGATTCAAGTATGATGTTTTCCTAAGGCGCTCTCTATTAGTGAATCAGGGATTCCCCTAATGGAGAACACCTATACATGACTTTATTTATCCATTGTTTATGCATCAGTCAATGGAGACTGATGCATGGGCAGGTTCCACACAGTCTTTGACAGATTGGAATCAGGGTCCAGTGGCATAGAGTGCAAGATGACTGTGGAACCCCTTTACTGCTGCGGTCTTCCTTTGCCTTCACAGCCGCTGTGATGCATCATCATTTTCTGCCAGCTCCATCACTGAGGTCTTCGATGAATTGTTCTTTGTCTCAAACCTTGCCCTCATTATCCCACCAGGAGCTAAGCTCAGGGTCTCAGGAACTCACAAGCCTCTCCACCATGACAGTGTGACAAGGTGACATTTCTTGGAGAAGGGAAGGGGTTACTGAGAGAGATACGAACAGTGTCACGGATCAATTTTTAAACAGGGATGAGTATTTTAAAATTAAGGCATTACCACTGCTCATGAGTTAATGGGATTTGGTACAAGTTACAATGCAGGTAGGCATGGTTTAGGCAGGCCTTAATTTTAGAAAAATTGGTGGCCAACCTGGATTGCGATAGAATCCCCACATCTGGAGGTTACAAACGTATGAATGAAGAGTTCAATAGCCGATGAACTAAGGTAGTTACAGGTGCTCAAAGTGGAAGTAGGAAGAAAAGGCACTTGAGCACATCAGGTCCAGTGGAGCAACCCCACCAGACCCATCGTTCCCCTTTATTTCCCTGAATCATTGCAAAGTACTCTACTCTAGCCTTGAGTTGTCTCACATAGTCTAGTGTAGTTTTGTGTTGTTTCATGTCGCACCATGGTCCTGGAGGAACGTTGTTTCAGTTTATACTCAAAATGACAATAAAAAGTGACTTGACTTGATTTGAAGTATTTGTCGGTGCCAGGGAATAAAGGAATTGAAGTTAAAGGGTTTTCCATTATTTATTTGGAGGAAATTTCCACCAATTTTTGACATCAACCAATGGATCTAATTTGAAGAAGAGTAGTGACATGGCCATATTTATCCCTTGGCTAACATGTCACCAGAATCCTGTGATGAATGACCCATTCACCACAGACACCCAAAAGTCTTCCTCCATCTGTATGGCACAAGTTAGGAAAACAATTGAATACTCTCCACACGCCTGGATGAGTGCAGTTCTGACAACACTGAAGATGGACAAAATAGCTGATTTGAGTGGCACCCCACCTATCACCCTAAGCATGCATTTTGTCCACCATGGGTGTGCTGTGATCACAGTACATACCATCTACAAATTTCACTGCAATTCTCTCTGAGGCTGCTGCTGGACACCTGGCTGATACCACTGAGAAGGACAAGGCAGCACCAGCCATAGGAACACCACAGCTTGTAGGTTCTCTCTCAAGTTGCACACCACCCTTACTTGAAAATATACGACCAGTCCTTATTGTCACTGGGTCCAATCCTGGAGTCCCTCCCCAACAAGTCTGCTCAATGGAGCAGCTTCATCAGAAGGACAAGATGGTGACTCAGTCATTTATTAATGACAATGAGGGTTGAACAATAAATACTAGCTTTGCAATGATACCCATATTCTGAATGTGAATAAATAACAAAGTATGAAAAACATAGCCTGACCATTTATCAGGTTGCTGTTTATAGAAGCTTGTTGCCTCAAACTGATTGCCACATCTTGTACAGTACAGAAGTAACTACACATCGTTTTGGTATGAATCGTGTTAGGATGCTGAGAAGGCATGAAGATGTTACTTTCTCTTGAATAAAGGAGAATGCTCAGCCCAGCAAATGAAATTGGCAATGGAACATACCATGAGACAAGGGTTAAATGCTTTGGGACTCATGGGATGGAACTCCACATGAATAGCTGGTAACAACAAACTTACAGTGATGATATGGATGAGAAATGATAAGCAGTATATTTATATATAGAACCATAGAACATTACAGCACAGAAACAGGCCTTTTGGCCCTTCTTGGCTGTGCCAAACCATTTTCCTGCCTCGTCCCACTGACCTACACCTGGACCATATCCCTCCATACAGCTCCATATATAATTTATTTATATTTATACCATGTGGGGCACCATGGTAGCATAGTGGTGAGCACCCTATTACGGCTCAGGGCATCAGAATTCTGAGTTCAATTCCCGTGACCTCTGTAAGATGTATGTATGTCCTTCCTGTGAGTGCGTGGGTTTCCTCCTGGTGCTCTGGTTTCCTCCCACAGTCCAAAGATGTACTGGTTAGTAGGCTAAATTGTCCTGTGATTAGGCTGGAGTTAAATAGTTGGGTTGCTGGGCAGTGCCTGTTCACACTAGATCTCCAAAATAAAAAACATTAAAAAAAATACTGTAGTTTAATTATAAAAAGAAACACCCTCTATTGATTAGGAAGGTATATTGGGAGATCAGAAGAGTGAACCTTCCTGTTTCTAACCTCCTCAAACTATGTGGCTTCAGAAGGTTGATATAAATTTTCTGGATTCACACAGGATGCTAAACCAAGACTGAAGAAGGAGGATTCAACTTTGATTTGTCTGATGCAAAAAGCAGGATCTTCCGGAGGCCACCCCACCCATTCCCGTTCTGAGGTGTCTGTCCACGGCCTTCTCTACTGCTCCAACTCAGGTTGGAGAAGCAACACTGACAGGCCTGCAGAGGCAGGCACCACTCAGCTAACTCGTTTCCAACTCATCGCCTGCAGTCTATTTAAATCCAGCTCTCATTCACAGTCCTTTGTTCATCATTCAACCAGCTAGCCTCAACGAGTTGCTCCTAGCCTTCAGTTACTCCACACCTTGTGTCTTGTTGTTTAAGCAGTCTATTATTAAAGTTACTGTTCATTGCTGAATCTGTTCTGCTGCTCTGATTTTGGGTCAAGCCGCCTCTACATTTCTTGACAGGATGGGTGAGCTAACGACTGACCCAGCACTTTGCTTGCCTAAAGGAAGTTGTCCACCAACACAAACGCACAATACGGAAGCAGCAGAAAACCATTGATTGTCTGCTTGCCACTCTCAACCAACACTCCATCTCATTGCAGCAACCCCACCTCTCCCCAATGCTGCAGCCATCTGTCTCAGTGCATCTTACACTCCAAGCTCCAGCCATTTCTATATTCTACATACTGATCCAGGGCTGCCACTAACTGGGACAATAAGACCACCATTTGCAATTAACATGAGTAATTCACCACTGAGATGCACCAGGTTTTTGACCATCCGGGAAGTGGAAGGGAGGAGAGGATCAGATACCTCGTCTGTATCAAGGCTCACGTTCAGTGCTGGCTAACACTGTGGAATTCAAGATTCTCGCAGTGCCCATTACCATTATGGTCCCTCAGAGAACTTGAAAGACGAGCTATCTGCACAGGAGATGCCCATCAACCTTAAAAGCCCCATCATTCTGGCCCTCCTTATCGATAAGCATCCTATGGAATGATCATCCAGATCATCAGCTAGATCCCCATTTCCAATCCCAGAACCATTTTAGCATGCAGCTAGGAAAAGCTCCTTTTACCCCCACAAAGAGTGAGCATCATTGGAGAAACAACTTGTGTGCCAACCGCCAGTGCATCAAATGCTCACGGCATCTGGGAAGTAGCACTACTAGATAAAGATGAGGGCCTTCTATCAGGTAAGTTTCCTCCAGCCCCTTGTTCCTCCACCATGGCCTGATTCACTCGCTCTGTCCTCCTCTACACCCCGACAGCTCTTCATGCACAGGCAGACATCTCACTTCTCCCGGAAGTTCCGGGAGTCTCCCGCATATTGATAGCGGCTCCCTGATGCCTGCAAATTATATACAATATCCTGGAAATCGATTTTTTTGAGAGTGAGCGAGCGAGAGAGACAGAGAGCGAGAGCGAGTGACAGAGAGACAGAGAGAGAGAGAGCAAGAGAGAGGAGAGACATGGCAAGAGTGTTCCAAAAAAAGAAAATATAAAACGTATTTCACTCCAGACTACACTAAAGTGCACCCCTGCCTAATAGGGGTCAAAAATAATGACAGCGTTGCTTGCTACACTGTTTGCAACAGTGACTTTTCTATTGCCCGTGGTGGGTTAAAATGTAAAAGACATGTTGAGGTGAGTTTAACAGGTGTCATTCGTTTATTAGCATAGCTAATGTTATTTAAACTAGCTGGCTAGCTGCTAAGGAGCTACTCAATTGCAGACATCCCACCTCTCCTGGGAGTCTCCCGCAAATTGATGGTGCTACCTCCCTGAAATGAGTTTTTGCAGGGTGGGATGTCTGCACAGGAGGCTGATGGATTCAAGTGCAGTAGGCAACTTTCTGGACCAGACTCTGTGTTTGCAGCTTGACTTCCGCATGAACGTCTGCATCACAGTCTTTGATAAATATCCCTTGGAGTCTAGGATGGTCAAGGCGCACTCACGGCCTGTGCACGTGAACATCAGAGAGCACAGCGAGTTCATCCAATTCCTCCTGATTGACTCACCCAACACTCCTCTCATCTCTGGCTCTCCACTCACAGCCCTCGCTTCACCTGGTCATCTAGTTCACTGCTGGGTTGGGGGGGCTCACATACCGGACCACTGGCCTGCCATCTCAGCTGACACCATCCCAAAAATCCATGGAGATGAAGGAAACTCTCAAGCTCACCAACTCCCACAGGAATACCATAATTTAACCATCACCTTCAGTAAAACTGAAGCCGGTACTCTGCCATCTTACAGGCCACACAACTGTGCGATCAACCTCCTCCCAGGCACCACCGCTCCCTGCAGTCAGCCCTCCTGAGACCCAAGCCATGAATGACTCTATTGGCAAAGTGCTTCAGCACGGCTTCATTCAACCATCCCAGTCCTCAGCCAGTGCAGGGTGCTTCTTTGCCAAAAAGAAAGAAATAGTTCCATTTGATATCAGAGAATGTACACAATATACAATCTGAAGTTCTTGTTCTTTGCAGACATCCATGAAAACAGAAGAGTACCCCAAAGAATGAGTGACGGTAAAATCATTAGGACCCCAAAGCCTTCCTCCTACTCCCTGCATCAACTACTGTGTACTCAAAAAATCACCAGTAAGAACTGTTAATCCTCTCTCCTTGAAACACTCTGCAGGGACCAGATCTTCACCAATCTGGAATTTACAGAGCGTGTAAAATCAGATTTGCATCAGCCAAGGAGATGAGCAGAAGACAGTGTTCATTGCACTCATTGGCTAATACGAATACTTGGTAATGCTGATGAAGGCTGTTTTCAAAGCCTTCTTCAGCAAGATCCTTTGACATGCTACAGGTATGTGTTCATCTACCTCAATGACATCCTCATCTTTTCCAAGGATCCCCAAGACCATGTCTATCGAGTTGGTTTAGTCTTTCAGCATTTCTTCTGCTACTGCTGAGCTGCTGTATCTGCATTAGTTTAGTTTGAAAGTTCTAGTTAATAGCCCTGTTGGCTTAGCATTTACTTTTCCTTTATTTCTGCACAGTCAGTGAACTGTTGATTGGCTTGTGCCATATCTGCACACTCGTCAGTCTCCTGCTTCTGGCGAGCTTTCTGCTCCCTCCTCCGCAAGTCAGTGAGTTTGTCCTCCGGCTATCATCCACAGACCAATGGTCAATGAAAAAGTGAAGTCAGCAAAGTGAAGTTTCTGTGATGCTTCACCACCTCTGACCCATTCACATGGCCAAGCTGTCCCACAATCTACACACCTCCTCTGCCATGGGTATGTCACCCTTTAAAGTGCTTCAGGCTACCAACCCCCACTGTTCCCATGTAGGAGCCAACAGTGGAGGTCCCGTCTACCAGGGCCCTGATTTGCTGATGCCAGAATGCTTGGAAGGGGGCACAGAGGGCCATCCTAGCTGCCAACTGTGCCTACTGCTGCCAGGCTAGCCAGCATTGACACCCAGCCAGATGACTCTGGGCTCGGGACCATGTCTGGTTGCCCAGCTGTGATCGGCACCTGTGCACCGATTCCCCAAGCTCTCACCCCAGTTTATTGGTCCCTTTAATCCAGTCATTTACCACTCCAGTGCCAGTGTCCCTCAGGATCACACCTACCTTCCACATGTCCTGCCTCAAGCTTGTCGTTCATGGACCATTCAACCCACCTGGGCCTGCACCTCTGGAACCAAAGATGGTGGAAAGTGGTCCAGTGTACACGATTCGCCAGTTGATGAGTTCATGTCATCGTGGGGAGGGTGTAGAGTGCCTGGACAACTGGGAAGGGTACGGCCCAGAGTAGAGGCCTCAGGTGCCATCCTGTTTCATCTTGGTTCCATTGCTCATCAAGGAGTTCAACCAGACCCATCTGGGTCATCCTGGGCCATCATGCCAGCCATAAGGTGGGGCAGGTTGGGGGGTGCAGTTTCTGTCAGGCCTGCACAGGCAGGTATGTCCTAGTCTCCGTCTATCTAACAAGAGGCGCGTGCCACTCATTTCCAAGTCATGACCTATATGAACCCCAGCTCTCATCCATAGTCCTTTGTTCACCCATCGAACCAGCAAGCTTCAAGCAGTTGCTCCTGGCCTTCAGTTAACCTGTTGCCTGTAGTGTTCAGTATCTTTCTCTCTTGTTTTATGGCCCTTGGTGGCTTATTAATTTTTAGTCTATTATTAAAGTTACTGTTCATCCCTGAACAGTCCCCACTGCTCTGCTTTTAGGTCAAGCCTCCTCTACACTTCCTGACAAACACCTTATATTGCATTTGGGTAACAACCAATCTGATGGCATGAATATCGATTTCACTAACTTCTGGTAATTACTCTTCCCTCTCCTTTCTTTCTTTTTCCATTTCCCATTCTGGTTACCTCTCACCCCTCCTCTTCTCACTGCTTCCCCTCATCCTTCCCTTTCTTCCACAGTCCACTGTCTTCTCTTATTAGATTTCTCCTTCTTCAGCCCTTTACCTCTTCCACCTACTAGCTCCCAGTTTCTTACTTCATCCCACCTCCCCAACTTACCCCCATCTGATCTTACCTAACGCCTGCCAGCTTGTACTCCTTCTCCCCGTGCACCTTCTTATTCTGGCTTCCACCCACTTTTTTTCCAGTCCTGATGAAAGGTCTTGATTGTTTATTCCCCACCATAGAGGCTGCCTGATTTGCTGAGTACCGTCAGCATTTTGTGCGTGTTGCTGACTAGGACAGACAAAATGTTTCGAACCAGTTATGGAGAGAACCTGAAAAAAAGGATGAGTAGCAGTAAAACAGATGAACAGTGACCCAGGCTGAGTTACAACACTCGACAAAGAGACAGCAGATGTTTTCCAGATCAATGGAGTGTGTCTGAGTTGAATTTGCTCAGGGTGCCAATATTGTAGACAATCCCAGGAGGGGCTGGTCCAAGGAGGTAAACCTAAACTAGCTGGGAATCCCATAGAGTCAGGAAGAATAGTAAGGCATTTGTTCATCCTTCACAACTGCAAGATGCATTACAGCCAATGAAATTAGATTAGATTAGAATAAATTAGATTCAACTTTATTGTCATTGTGCCGAGTACAGATACAAAGCCAAATGAAATGCAGTTAGCATCTAACCAGAAATGCAAATAGTGTAATTTACAAAATAACTGCGAATAAAAAGTAAGTGCTACAGCACACAAATAGAAAAGTACTGAGACAGTACAATATGGGTGCAATACTGCTTAGCGCTGTGATGTGAGGTTCAGCAGGGTCACAGCCTCAGGGAAGAAGCTCTTCCTGTGCCTGCTGGTGTGGGAGCGGAGGCTCCTATAGCTCCTACCGGATGGGAGGAGAGTTAAAAGTCCATGGTTAGAGTGAGATGCATCCTTGATAATGCTTTTCACCCTGCCCTGGCAACATTTATGGTAGATGTTCTCAATGGTGGGCAATTGGGTGCCGATAATCCACTGGGCAGTTCTCACCACACGCTGGAGTGCTTTGCGGTCTGATGAGGGACAATCGCCATACCACACTGAGGTGCAGTTGGTGAGTATGCTCTCAATGGTACAGCGGTAAAATACTCTCTCCGTTCACTATTTTAATGTAGGAAAACACGGCATCAGTTTGAGCAGAGCTCCTGTGTTTTCTTCGTTACAACAGTGAGCGTAGAAATGGGAAAATGGTTAGATAATTTGTTAATCTAACACTAAATGTGTAATGTTGGTTTGGAAATGAGGAGACAGGGAGAACACCGTCCCACACCCCACCCACCCTGCTCTTTCTCAGTGGAACCCGACATCAGGCTGATTTTAAAACCAGCAGTGCATACCATCTCAGAAGTTAGCTTAAATTTGCCTTGGCGTCATAGAATTTACCTGTGTGACATTCAGAAAAGAAATGATGCATCAAACTTGAATTTGCCAAATAAGAGAAGAACTTGTAGAGTCACACAACCCAGAAATAGGCCCTTTAGCCCACAATGTTTGTGCCAACCATCAAGAATCTATACTATCCAATTTACCAGTATTTGGTCCGTGGTTCACAATACAAACCCAACCAGATCTCGGTGATTCCAATGGATACGAGGGAGTACAAATGAAGCAATGTACTATCTACAGCAGGAACCCAGCAGGTAAGGGTGCATTTGTGAGGTGGGGGTGGTTTGGGGAAAGAACTGTTTTCACCCACAGATTCTACTTGTACAGCTAAGTTCATCCGGCAGATTGTTTGTGATTCGAGTGATTTATGAGATACCTTTTAAATTTTGTAATAACACCTGGATCCACCCAGTCAATACCTTCCAGATTGTAACCACCCTCTGAGTGAAAAAAATCACTTCCTCAGATCCAATCTAAACCTCTTGGTCCTCACCTTAAACCTAAGCCTTCTGGCGTTAGATACCTCTTTCAAGGAGTCAGAGAGTGATAGAGGCACGCAACAAGGAGGTGAACCCTTCAGCCCAAACAGCACATATAAGCTAGTCCCATTTTCCCATGTGTGGCCCATATCCCTCTAAACCATTCCTATCAATATACTTGTCCATATCCCTCTAAATCTTTCCTATCCATTTACCTGTCCATATCCCTCTGAACCTTTCCTATCCATTTACCTGTCCAAGTACTTTTTAAATATTAATGTACCTGCCTCAGCCAACCCAGTTACAGACCACCCTCTGGATTCCTTTTAGATCTCTCTTCTCTCACTTTAAACCTGGGGGCAGGAATGTGTGATTAATATCCCAAGTTTTTGAAGTTTAAGAAAAGATAGAAGAGCAAGAGTGGGGGAGGGGAGGTGTAGCACTACTAATCAGGGACAATATCACAGCTGCACTCAGGGGAGACATAATAGGGGTCAGACACTGAGTCCATTTGGTGGAACTCAGGAATAGGAAGGGTGCACTCACACTGATAGGATTGTTCTACAGACCACCTAATAGTCACGGGAACATTAAGGAACAGATATGTACGGTAATTGGATTGAGGAAATGGATAAAAATAATAGTGCTGTTGCCATGGGGAATTTCAATTTCCCTATATAAACTGGGAACTTCTTAGAGAAAGGGGTTTAGATGGGGTAGAATTTGTTAAGTGTGTCCAGGAAGGTTTCTTAAATCAATATGTGGATTGTCCGATGAAAGGTGGGGTCATACTGGACCTGGTGTTGGGTAATGAGCCTGGCCAGGTGACTGACCTTTCAGTGGGTGAACAGTTAGGGATCAGTGGCCACAGCTCTAACTTTTAGGATAGGTATCGTCTCTGTGGGAGAGTTTTTAAATGGATTAGGGCAAATTTCAAGGGCATTAGGCGGGAACTAAGAAATGTTAATTGGGAACACCTTTCTTTTAGCAAGTCCAGAGTTTAAAGATGAACTGCATGGAGTACAGGAACGGCATGTTCCTGTTAGAAGGGAGTCCTGGGATGGAAAGGTAAGAAAACCTTGGATGTCGAGAGGTGATGAATTTAGTCAAGAAGAAAAAGTAAGTAAAGCTTCAGAAGTCGGGATCAAACAGAGCACATGAGGAGTTTAGAGAAGCCAGGAAAGAACTAAAGGAGGGAATTATGAATCAAGAGGGGCCATGTAACATCCTTGGCAAGTAGGATTAAGGTGAATCCCAAGTCATTCTGTACATACATCACGAGCAAGAGGATAACTAGGGAGAGGGTGGGACCACTCAAGGATAAAGAGGGGAACATTTGCTTAGATGCGGAGAATGTGAATGGGGTATCTTGGTGAGTACTTTGCTTCAGTATTTACCAAGGAAAAGGATATGGAGATCAGGGGATCTGTGCTGAGAGTATAAGTATATTAGGGCATTTAGAGGACAAGGAGTAGGAAGTGCTGGGCCTCCTAATGAGTATTAAGGTGGATAAATCCCCAAGGCCTGATGGAATTTACCCCAGATTATTGAAGGAGGCAAGAGACGAGATTGCTGGGCCCTTAACCAGGATCTTTGTGTCCTCTCTAGCCACAGGTGAGGTCCCAGAGGACTGGTGAGTGGCTAACGTTGTTTCTCTATTTAAGAAGGGAAAAGGGAAAATCCTGGGAACTGTAGACCATTGAGTCTTCCGTCAGTTGTTGGGAAATCGCTGGAGAAAATTCTTAAGGATAGGATATATGAACATTTGGAAACCCAAGGCCTAATTAGGCAGAGTCAGAATGGCTTTGTGTGTGGCAGGTTGTGCCTTACTAGTTTGTTTTGAGTTTTTTGACGAGGTGTTGAGAGAGATTGATGAGGGTAGGGCAGTGGATTTTGTTTACATGGACTTTAGTAAGACATTTGACAATGGGAGGCTAATCCAGAAGATTAAGATGCATGGGGTCCACGGCAAATTGGCTGTTTGGATTCAGAACTGGTTTGCACACACATAGGAAACAGAGGCTGGTGGTTGATGGAGCTTATTTGAGATGGAGGTCTGTAATTAGTGGTGTTCCACAGGGATCTGTGCTGGGACCTCTGCTGCTTGTGATGTATATCAATGACCTGGATGAAAATGTAGATGGGTGGGTTAGTAAATCTGCGGATCATATCAAGATTGAAGACTGGGAAAGAGTACTGTACAGCATGATATAGATCAGTTGCAGATATGGGCTGAGAAATGGCAGATGGAGTTTAACCCAGATAAATGTGAGGTGTTGCACCTTGGTAGAGCAAGATCCTTAACAGTGTTGTGGTGCAGAAAGATCTTGCGGTCCAAGTTCACAGCTCCATGAAAGTGGCTACAGAGGTTGGTAGGGTGGTTAAGACAGTTTATGGAATATTTGCTTTTATTAGTTGAGGCTGAGTTCAAAATTCAAGAGGTTACGTTGTAACTTTATAAGACTCTGGTTAGGCCACATCAGGTGTATTTTGTACACTTCTGGTCACCCCACTACAGGAAGGAATTTGAGGCTCTGGAGAGGGTGCAGAAGAGGTTTACCAGGATGCTGCCTGGTTTAGAGGGCATGTGCTATCATGAGAGGCTGGATAAATGTGGTTTCTTTTCTCCGGAGCGACGGAGACTGAGGAGAGATCTGATAGAAATTTATAAGATTATGAGATAGAGTAGACAGGAAGTATCTGTTACTTAGGGTTGAAATGTCTAATACCTGAGGGCATGAATTGACGGTGAAAGGGGGCAGGTTTGAGGAGGATATGAGGAGTAAGTTTTTTTACTCAAGAGAGTCATGGATTCCTGGAATGCAGTGTCTGGTATGATGGTCAAGGGAAATACATTAGAGGCTTTTAAGAGACTACTTTTTAAATATATATTTAATTAACTTACAGTATTTCTTTATGTCTTTCACTGTACTGGTGCCACAAAACAACAAATTTCACGACATTTGTCAGTGATAATAAACCTGATTCTGATTCTGATCCTAGGAAGTCCTGCAGTAACCTAACTGTGAAAAGGTTAAAACAAGAAGTCAGCAATAGTTCCGTGGGCAGAACAGTGGCGTAGCTGGTACAGCCGCTGCCTCACGGCGCCGGAGACCCAGGATCAATCCTGACCTCTGATGTGGAGTTTGCACATGTTCCCTGTGTCTGCTTGGGTTTCTCCATTTGCTCTGGTTTCCTTCCACATCCCAAAGATGTGCAGATTGGTAGTTTAATTAGTCACTGTGAATTTCCCCTAGTGTTGGTGATTGGTAGAATCTGGAGCGAATAACTGAGAATGTAGGAGAATATAAAATGATGGGATTAGTGTAGAGTCAGCATTATCGATAGCCAGTGTAAACTCAGGGGAACTGCTTCTGTGCTGTGTCTCACAATAACTCTGTCAAAACAACCCTGAATGTCTGCTGAAAGGGTTAAATGTGATGTTCTTAGCAATGGTGAACATTGAGGAACTCCTGCTCTCTCTCGCTCTCTGTTGCCAGGTTGTCTCAGTATCCACTTATTGTTTCATATCCGGTTCCCTCTGAAAGCAAATTATTTTAGGTGATGAATCATATTTTCTGAAGCCATAGAAACCCTTCTGAGAAACACTCTGACCTCTTCAGGGCAGAGTAAATACACGTGGAGTATGTTATATTAGCAAGGCTGTTTATTTGATGTATGTTTCCTAAATCTATTGAGACTGCAGTGCTGTTAAGTCAAGCCTGATGGGTTTTGATATTGCTCCCTTTTTTCCACTCTCTCCCTTTCCTTGTGTTATATAATTTTATATAATTCTTTATTAATGTTGAATGTCGTTTATTTTTGTTACATATGCAGACAACGTACCACAGCAAATTCTTAATACATGTAAATATATATTGTGAATACGGTTGATCTTTGATAAGACTCAGCCAATTGTTTTGTGTGAAATATTATGCAAATTACTCTTGATAAAGATGTGTTACAAATTAGGGGAAGTCAAGAATTGCCCCTGAGGTTACGACCCATCCCAGGACCCCTCAGCAGAGTTGGCTTCACTAACAAACTGAATGTTTTGTCGATGTCTGGTTCTGGCAGAATGCACATTCCCAGATGCTCAACATTGATCCTTTGAATCCAAGTCATCCCTCAATCATAGTTAACACCTTCCCTACTTAATTTGAAGCATTTCGACAAGTTGTTGGGCCAAATGGACCTTTGTGGGCAGCACTCTCATTTCTGGCTGAATTAGATGGCCGAATCCAACCAAAAGAATCAAGCACCAAGTCTAGGTTGATGCTTCCAGTCTAGAGGTGAAAGGTCTCTCCACTTTCAAAGCTGCCACCTTTCATGCCTCATCTGCTTCTCCACGTGGAAATAAACAACCCCATGGTATAGAGAAGAGATTCAGAGCAACAACTACAAAATGCTAGAGGAATTCAGCATGTCAGGCAGCATCAATGGTGAGGCACGAACAGTCATGTTTCGGGCCGATACGCTTCATCCGGTCTGGAGAGGAAGGGAGGTGCGGGGAGGGGGGGGCGGGGAGAAGCCAGAGTAAGAAAGTGGGGGAGGGGAAGGAGGACAAGCTGACAGGTGATAGTTGAGACCAGGTGAGGGAGAAGGTAGGTGGCTGGGGGAGGACGGATGGTGTCAGAAACTGGGGGGTGATAGGTGAAAGAGGTAAAGGGCTGAAAAAGAATGAATCCGATTGGAGAAGAGAGAGGACCATGCAAGAAAGGGAAGGAGGAAGGGCACTTGAGGGAGGTGATGGGCAGCTGAACAGCAAAGAAGGGGTAAGAGGGGAGCCAGAATGGGGAATGGATAAAGAGAGAATGGGATGGGGGAGAAATTACCAAAAGATAGAGAAATTGATGTTCGTGCTGCAGGTTGGAGGCTATCCAGACGGAATATATGGTGTTGTTCCTCTAACCTGAGAGTGGCCTCATCATCCCATGATATTGTTCTGATAAAAAACAGGGGTCTTCCACAATACTGACCAACATTCCTCACTCATTTGTGCAAAAAACATTTAATTTGGCAATTATCCCATTGCTATTTTTGGATATTTCCCATACACAAATTTACTACAAAGTGTTGAAATGACCTGGTTGAAAACGAAGATGTACGAATAAAAGTCATTGTTTTCTAGGATGAAGAAAACGAAATTAACAGCGATACCCACTTCTCATCATCAACCTCTCCACGTTTACCAAACCTACTTGGGAAAGTAGGTGAATGACCAGTGCAGACAGAATGGAGTTGGACTGTGCTGTAAGAAGGTTTCACATAGCCTGATTTCACACACTGTCAAGACCATGATAATGGTCATAGAATCGTACAGCAGAGTAACAGGCCCTTCGGCTTATCATGTTCATGCTAACTCTCGGTCTTTTACACTAGTCACATTTACCAACTTGTGGTTCATAGCCTTCTGTGCCTTGACTAGAGAACGGGAAGGTTCCAACAGAACCACTCCACAGAACATCCCATCAGTGTCAAGATGTGAGGTTTGAAGGGGAAAGAAATTTGCGGCTACTAAGGTGAATAAACCAATCTGTAGATACTTGTAGCATTATTAATGCAGTTGAATGTACACTGTACTATGCTTAGTAAAACATTTTCAGCAGCAAATAAATCAACAGGACAGCAAATCTTGAATAATAATGCATATTGTTGCTGGGGACATTTTTTTTAACAGCAGCCTGAATTGAGCCAACAACTCCGACATAGAAACTACTTCACGTTGTGCGAAGAATAAACAGATAAACATTGATATCCATTGCCAAGGGAGTCAACAGTAAGATGAGTGACTAAAAATAACACTAAAAGTAAAATTTGCGGGTGAGAAGTAGCAGCACTTTGCTAGTAGAGCTGTTGCCTTACAGAGCTAGAGAGCCAGGTTCAATCCTGACCTCAGGCGTTGTGTGTGTGGAGATTGCATTTTCTCCACATGGGTTTCCTCCCCCATTCCAGAGGCATGCAGGTTAATTGGCCCTCATGTGTAGCCAAGTGGTAGAATCTGTGAGGGCCTGATGAGAATGTGGGGAGAATGAAAAATGGGGTTAGGGTAGTATCAGTGTAAATGAGTGGCTGATTTCAGCACTGGCTCAGTGGGGTGAAGAGCATGTGTCTGTGCTATATGACTCTAAAGAGGGAGGAATAGAGAGGGAATGCTAAGAAGAATGTGGTAACCTGCCTCAATGACTAACATCCTGTAGCATTTACAGTGATGAAGTGCTTTGAGAGGCTGGTGATGAAACATATCAGCTCCTGCCTGAGAAGTGACTTGGATCCTCTCCAATTTGCCTACTGGAGCAACAGGTCCACAGCCAATCTTATCTCATTGGCTCTTTACTCAACCCTGAAACATCATGTCAGCAAAGATGCTGACATCAGGATGCTCCCTATTAACTATAGTTCAGCATTCAATACTGTTATCCCCTCAAAACTAATCATTATTCTTCAAGACCTCGGCCTCAATACCACCTTGTGCAATTGGATCCTCGATTTCCTCACTTGCAGACCTCAGTCAATTTGGATCGGCAACAACATCACCTCCACGATCTCCATCAGCACAGGTGCACCACAAGATTGTGTGCTTAGTCCCCTGCTCTACTCACTTTACACTTATGACTATGTGGCTAAGTACAGCTCCAATTCAAGTTTGCTGATGACACAACTGCCATAGTTTAAATCAAAGCTGATGATGAATCTGCATATAGGAGGGAGATTGAAAATCTGCCTGAGTGGTACCACAACAACAACCTCTCACTCAATGTCAGCAAGACCAAAGAGCTGATTGTTGGCTTCAGGAGGAGAAACTGGAGGTCCATGATCGTGTTCTGGGTCCAGCATATATGTTCAATTACGAAGAAAGCACGGCAGCACTTCTACTTCCTTAGGAATTTGTGAAGATTCAGCATGACATCTAAAACTTTGTCAAACTTCTACAGATGTGTAGTGGAAAGTATATTGTCTAACAGCATCACAACCTGGTTTAGGAACACCAATGTCCTGGAATGGAAAATCCCACAAAAAGTAATGGATATGGCCCAGTTCATCACTGGTAAAGCCCTCTCAACCACTGAGAACATCTGCGTGAAACTCATCCATCATCAGGGTCCCCACTACCTAGGCCATGCTCTTGTCTCACTGCTCTCATCAGGAAGAAGGTAAAGGAGCCTCAGGACTCACACCACCAGGTTCAGGAACAGTTACTACCCCTCAACCATCAGGCTCTTGAACCAAAGTGGATAACTTCACACAACTTCACCCAACTTCACTAGCCCCATTGTTGAAATGTTCCCATAACCAATAGACTCACCTTCAAGTTCTCTTTATCTCATGTTCTTGATATTTATTACTTTTTTAGTCAGTAATATTATTTCTCACTCTTGTATTTTGCAGTTTGTGGTTTTCTGCACTCCGGTTGACACCTTAGTTAGGCAGTCTTTCATTGATTCTATTATGGTTAATAGTTGACCCCTCTCCTTCACATTCCCCATTTCCATCTCCCGCTCTCATCTTATCTCCTTACCTGCCCATCACCTCCCTCTTGTGCTCCTCCCCCTTCCCTTTCTTCCATACCCTTCTCTCCTCTCCTAACAGATCTTCCTTTCTTCAGGGAGAATCTGTCTCTCTTTCCAGCTCTTCTCTTCACCCCTCCCCCTTCCAGTTTCACCTTTCACCCTGTGCTTCTTCCTCCCCTCCCCCACCTTCTTACTCTGACTCCTCATCTATTTTTCCAGTCCTGATGAAGGGTCTCGGCCCAAAATGTCAACTGTACTCTTCTCCATAGATGCTGCCTGATCTGCTGTGTTCCTTCAGCATTTTGTGTGTGCGTGTGTTGCTTGGATTTCCAGTGGATTTTCTCTTGTCTGTGGTTGGATAAAGCAGGAAATGCTTTGTAGATGAAGCAGCAGCCCTGGAGGGAATGTGTCCACCATGATTGAAGGAATAATGATACAATAACGGACATGGTAATGGAATAAGTAAAAAGAAAATCGAACAACTCATCTAAAGGAAATGGTAAAGATATTAGCACCTGAAATTGTTTAGCCAGATGATGGTCACAGGAAGTCTGTGACGTCCCTGCGTGAAAGGTAATTATCCTCATGTCATTATCTGGATCTTTCTCTCTCTCTCTGTTTCTCTCATACATATATATAAGACAGAGGAGCAGAATTAGGCCACTCAGCCCATCGTGTCTGTTCCACCATTCCATCAATGCTGATTCATTATCCCTCTCCACCCCATTCACCTGCCTTCTCCCTGTAACCTTAGATGCTCTGACTAAACAAGAACCTATCAAACTCTGCTTTAAATATAATCAATGACTCAGCCCCCACAGATGTCCATACAATCATTTCCACAGATTCACCACCCTATGGCTAAAGAAATTCCTTCTCATCTCTGTTCTAAGTCAACATCCCTCTATTTTGCATCTGTGTCCTCTGGTCCTAGAATCACCCCCTATAGGAAACATCCTCTCCTCGTGCACTCTGTCCTTTGTCTAGGTTTTAATGAGGTCCCTCCTCATTCTTCTCAACCTCAGCGGGTACATGCCCAGACCCATCAAACGCTCCTCATACATTAACCTTTTCATTCCCGGAATAATTCTCACGCACCTCCTTGGGACCCTCTCCAACGCCAGTTTTCTTAGATAAGGGGGTCAAAACTGCTCACAATACGCCAAGTGCGGTCTGATCAAGAACTTGCATGATAGATGTGCAAAAGCTAGCATTTAAAGTTGTGAACTGAATGTAAACATTAGAGAGAATACAGATGCTGGAAATCTTGAATGACACATGCAAAATGCTGGAAGAACTCAGCATCTATGGGGGGTTGGGGATGAAGGGTCTCAGCCCAAAACATCGACTGTTTATTCCCCTCCATTAATGCTGCCTGACCTGCTGAGTTTCTCCATCATTTTGTGTGTGTACTGTTGTGAAATTAATGTGTTTTGCAAACTGAACCTCCCAAAGAGAAGATTGCTTCTCTTGTAGAAAAGGTTATATATAAAACTGAAAGAAATATGCCTAGATCAGTGTTTCACCTGGGAAAAGTACTGGGATCCGAGATTGCAGGTCAGAGGAAATAAAAATGCATCTCCTGCATTCACATGGGAAGGTGCCATGGGATGGAAAGGGGTGCCGATGGTGGCATCAGACTGCTGAGAGAGGAGGAAAGGGGACAGTGTGTTTGGGGATGGACTCATGCTGGATGTGGAGGAAATGTTGTAGGACGAGCTGCTGAATGCAGAGCCTGGTGGGATGGAAATCAAGCAAAGAGTTGTTGGGTATGTGGAGAGGATAAAATCGATTCAGGTCAGAGTCCCTTTGTTGGTCGGGATTGACCATGAATATTTCACCCTGGCTGTCTATAAAGTCAGTACGCAGGGCAAGGGCATTATGATATGAAGTGCAAGCTGTTGCCCATGCAGCACACTCCCCCTCTCCACGCACCTGATCAATCCAGACAAATAGCAGAAACTGATACGGTTTGGCACCAGTGGCATCGCAGTGTTAAACTCACTGCCTTATGGACTCCAGCTCTAGATTTTTTCTTGGGATTCATGTTAAAAGCCTTCCCCATGAGTAGGCAGCGGAGGTTTGAGAACAGAATTTTCTTTCTCCAAGACGATCTACCAACAACAGCTGACATGGCCCCTCAGTCGTTTTTAAAGGAGCCAGAAACCTACTTTCACCCTTTCTCCTGTCAGCAGAGACAGTTCTGCAAAACTTAGTAGCTAAGCTACACATGAAGGAGAGGAGCTGGACTTGGCTGTTAGAGGCTACTTGAGCCGCATGAAATTGGGAGCATTTATTAGTTAGCGGGCTATAGTTAGCTGGCTATATTCCCAAGGCAGTAGGAAGTGTAGACAGAGTCCATGGAGGGGAAGCTGGTGATGATTATAGATTGGGCTGCTTTCATAACGCTCTACAATCATTGATCTTGGGCAAAGCAGTTGCCTTAGCAAGCCGTGATGCATCCAGACAGGATACATTCAGTGTAAAAGTCAATGAGGTTCATTGGTGACAAGCCTAATTTCCTTAGTCTTCTGAGGAATTATTAGTTAGTGGAATGGTATGCTTTCTTGGCCATAAGTGTCTACTTGGCTGGACCAGGACAACTTGCTGGTGATATTTATGCCTAGTAACTTGAATATTTCAACCACCTCCACCTCAGGACCATTGATACAGACAGGGGCATTGACTCTGCCCCACCTCCAGAAGTCAATGACCAGTTTCTCTATTTTGATGACATAGAGGAAGAGGTTGTTTTCTTGACAACACGCCAATAGGCTCTCTATCTCCTTCCTGCACTCCAATTGATCATTATTTGAAATCTCACCCATTACAGTGGAGTTACCTGCAAACTTATAGATTGAGTTTGGAGCCGAATCTGACCACACAGTCACGAATGTACAGGAAGTAAGGGCTGAAGATGCACCATTGTTGAGGATAATGGTGATGGAAGTGTTGTTGCCTGTCCTTACTGACTGTGGCCTGTAAGGAAATCAAAGATCCAGTTGCTGGAAATGGGAGGAAGGGGTGCACAGCGCCAAGTCCTAAATCTAGCAGTTCAGAGACGAGTTTGATTGGAATTATGGCATTGGAGACAGAGCTGTAATCAATAATTATGTTTCTGACACAGTTTACTTTGTTAGGTAATCCAGAAATGAGTATAAGACTAAGGATATGGTGACCACCATTCAGTGGCAGGAGAATTACAATGTGGTCAAGCTGCTGGGAGGATGGACCAGCTTCCTGAGGCTCATCATGATGGTGGATGTCAGAGCTACTAGACAATAATCAAGCACTTTGCCTTTTTAAAATTACTATTTAGTCTTCTTCAGTTGGTTGAAAACATTGCAAAATTGCTGGGAATCACTGAGGTTGCTGAAATGGCCTACCTGACACAATGGACATCCTACACCCCCACTGCAGCATTGAGCAATGGCTGAGCACAATGGAGATGTCACATCCTCCCATGCGGTTACATGGGTAGCCCACATGGTTTGCTTAAACATACTGTATAAGCAAAGAGAACATGCTGTAAAAATTGGAATGAATGCTGAGATGGTGGTGTTTATCAGCAAGTTGGGAATCAGGGCAAAACTTGTGTGCTTAGCTTGATAGCTTATCAAAACAGCTGCACAGTAAGTCTCTCACAACTTTAGTCTTCCTGCAAAATACGCAGTGAAATAGAGTTATAACACAAATTATATGCATAAAATTATTCACAGTCATTGAAGAATTATGTTTATTACACTGACTTACTGAAGAATTACTGTTTTACATTCTGGCATATTCAGGATTTTGATAGTTCCGGACTAGCAGGTTTTCTGAACTACTGGATTTTACCCAAACACACATATACATGTATCTCACTCTGTTTTTGGATGTCACACAGTACTGTAATTATTTTTCAGTGAACTTTGTAATTTTAAAGGGAGCATGGGAATCAGGGCCCAGGAAGCTGAAAGGGAGTGTGGGGAACTGGGGCCAAATGAGTACAAGGAGGCAGGAAAATGGGGCCCAATTGAGTTGAAAATGTACATGGTGAGCCAGATGCTGAACCATTAGGATTATTGAATTATCTATATCGTATGGTATTTCTACTATGACCTGATCACTATAGATAGGCTTAAATTTAATAGCTGAACAAAGATACAGAACTGCAGAGGGTAGAAATATTAGTATCCAGAACTTGTAGCACCAGCCAATGTTGATATTCCTTCTATTAAATTTCACAGATCCCGATTTCCAGAGAGGTGAGGCTGGTGGTTATTCAGGAAAAGAAAAAAAATGGAAGGGTGGGATGAAGATGTGACATTCTTCACCAGCCTCCTTCAAAAGAAAGCAAGAAAGAGAAAGGCTTACATTAATACAGCCTCTCCTCGGTCAGTCTCAAATGCATTACGGTCAGAGCTTTACAACATAGTCAGTTTATGCATTGCAACTCCCCCACTAAGGGCACTGTGAAAATGACCAGATGGATTGTTTTCGGATACAGTACTCAGTCAGTTCTTCTCTGTTTCATCCATTCTGTACGTTTCTTGGGATTCCGATTTAAGTTCCAGTTCCATTGGGTTGTGTTGGCTCATCAAGGGAAATTCTATCAATAATACACAGGTCCTAGGCAGAATTCAAAGACCAGTTCTAAAATCTTCCTTTTAATCTTTTTACCATTAAAAAAATTAAACCTTTCTTTAAAACCACATACTTGGTTACATGTCCCCGTGTCACATTCAGTGTCAAACCCTTCCTGATTATGTTCCTGCAAAGCGCCTTGAAGACAACGCTGACTTTAAACAGTTATCTGCCCCAGAGAGCGTCCCCAGCTAAGCGTTCAAATCTTTACTGCGTTGCAGGTGCAGTGTACCTGTTTTAAATAACTTTTCCTTTTTTACAGCAGGTCCGCGCTTCACCCCACCCCCAGAAATTTTAATCTGAAAGAGATAAGTCGACTTTATGAGCAGTTTACGGAAAGGTTCAAAGATCGCCAAAAAGCTGCTCTGAATTTGCTCAGAGGGCTACGATAAGGATTTATGCGCTGATAGCTGATGTTTGTTTTGCTCATAGTGAAACATTCAATGAACACCAGAATAACTTTAAACAACCAATTGCCCCGTAAGGGAAGGGAAAAGGCACAAACTTCTATTTCACAACCAGACTACTGATGCCCGGTTTAGAGTTTCAATGTTTCCAGACAACGTACTTTGAAAATCTGTACGAATGCCAACCTTATGTAAACATTCTCCCTTACCCTTTGACAGTAACCCCAATTACATTCACTGCCCCTTTGAAGTTATTTTGCAATTGAAGGGTGCTTTAAAGGGGGAATTGGGTCAATCGAGGAAGATTTAGTGCGCTAATACTTTAAAATTACTTTGAATTTTGCTTAAATCAAAATGTGCGAAAAGCTCCTTCAAAATAGTAAAACTCAGTACGTGTTAATACTTTCATCCAGTCAGTGAACTCAGTCACCTAGTCTTTTTTTATTGGTTTAATAAAATAGTAAGTGGGTCTTTTTTGTTGATTGGGTGCTTGATTGGTCCATGGGGAAGTTGGGCGGGAACTATCGGGAAGCGCTAAGGCGCGTGATTGGTCCTCATACGGTAGGTGGAGCTACGCTCTCAATTTCTTCGAATTGTGAAGGGCAGAGCGTCCTCCTCGTGGCTGTTGATTGGTACAGAAAGATCACGGGAGGCGGGGTTTCAGTGACAGGTGCACTGCGATTGGCGTACACTGGCACAGAAGTGTAGATTGACAGGAAGAGGACTGAGCTTTACCTTAGCTACATTGTGTTTTCAAAAAAAAGTAACAATCTGATAGCGGAGCCGTAAGTGGAGCGAAGCGAAAGGCACCGAGAGAGGAAGGCACTGGTTCCCGGTTAAGCAACCGGAGTCCAAGGAGCTGTACATTCGGATAGAGCAAAGAGGGAACACAACAAAAACAGCACGAATGAGGTAAATGCACACTGCAGTTCGGAGAAGAAAGATGAAGAATTTACCTGGGTTTCGATTTCTGTTTTTATGAGGAAAGAGAGGCGGTTGTGTATTTTGGGACAGAGATTCGACTACGGGGTTGGCGCCAAGAAATTTCACACCTTCCTAGTGATAACATTAGAAGAACTAAAACTGGGACATCTCTGAAAGTTTACACCTGAACTAGCCATGAATTTCTCGATTCCTTGTGTTGGGCTGGCGTTTTCACCCGAAGAACGGAGGCAGTCCTAGACACTTTGATCATCAAGCATATTGCAACTATAATTCAGTTTTATCAGAAAAGAAAAGCAATGCGGATAGGGAAAAGACGTGAAGAATGATCAAATATTAAGTTTGTTTTCTTTTGTTTTAAAGATTTTCCTCGTTTGTTTTCAAGAGCGGCGGCTTCGGATGTTGGCACACACACTTCACCTGAACTCCCTTCTCCCCTTATCGCGCCAGTCATGTCCGAGTGTGGTCAGGTGTGGCCTTGTTTAATTTTGCCGGGAGAGGAGGAACTGGGGCTGTAAAACTCCGGAGGCAGAGAATTCGAGGGCCGGTATCAGAAGTCGGCTGGATCCTTGTTTTTTAATCTGGATATTATGGCTTGTCGCGTGCAAGAGCCCTCAGCCCTGGTCGGCGTCTGTGTTTGTCTCGTGGGGTTGGTGGGGGTCACCCTCTGCGCTTCCAAGGCAATGGTCTGCCAAGAGATTACGGTGCCCATGTGCAAAGGCATTGGCTATAACCATACCTACATGCCCAACCAGTTCAACCACGACAGCCAAGACGAAGCGGGGCTCGAGGTGCATCAGTTCTGGCCTCTGGTAGAGATCCAATGCTCCCCGGACCTCCTCTTCTTCCTGTGCAGTATCTACACTCCCATATGCCTGGCGGACTACATGAAACCATTGCCACCTTGCAGATCCGTCTGCGAAAGAGCCAAATCCGGCTGCTCCCCACTGATGAGACAATATGGTTTCGCTTGGCCTGAAAGAATGAACTGCGACAAGCTCCCCGTGCTCGGAGACCAAGACAACCTGTGCATGGATTACAACAGGTCCGAGGTGACCACTGTATCGCCCCCGTTCTTAAAGCCCACCATTGCGCCCAAGGTTTTGGGCGGTAGCAAAAACGCCCGACCCTCCTGGGCATATCCAGGAAAGCAACCCGCATCATCAGCAGACTGCCCTGGGAAATGTATCTGCAAAGACCCTTTGATCCCGATCTCCAAAGAGAGTCACCCGCTCTACAACAAGATCAGAACTGGTCGGCTGCTCAACTGTGCTTTCCCATGTTACCAGCCCTTCTTCAACAAGGACGAGAGGACTTTCGCAACCTTGTGGATCGGCCTGTGGTCCGTCCTGTGCTTCATCTCCACGTTCACCACCGTGTCCACCTTCCTGATTGACATGGAGAGGTTCAAGTACCCAGAGCGGCCCATCATCTTCCTGTCCGCCTGCTACCTCTTCGTGTCCATGGGCTACATCGTCCGACTGGTGGCCGGCCACGCCAACGTGGCATGTAACAAGGACTACCACCACATCCAATACGACACCACCGGCCCCGCCCTCTGCACCGTGGTCTTCCTGCTCATCTATTTCTTCGGCATGGCCAGCTCCATCTGGTGGGTCATCCTGTCCTTTACCTGGTTTCTCGCCGCGGGCATGAAGTGGGGCAACGAGGCCATAGCGGGCTATTCCCAGTACTTCCACCTGGCCGCGTGGCTGATTCCCAGCGTCAAGTCCATAGCTGTACTAGCGCTGAGTTCGGTGGACGGGGACCCAGTGGCCGGCATCTGCTACGTGGGCAACCAGAACTTGGACAACCTCCGGGGGTTCGTCCTGGCTCCTCTGGTGGTCTACCTGCTCACGGGCACAACCTTCCTGTTGGCCGGGTTTGTCTCCCTGTTCAGGATACGGAGCGTCATCAAGCAGGGGGGCACCAAAACCGACAAACTGGAGAAGCTTATGATTCGAATAGGGATCTTCACAGTGCTCTACACCGTCCCGGCCACCATAGTCGTGGCTTGCTTCATCTACGAACAGCACTCTCGGGAGAGCTGGGAGACGGCGCTCAGCTGCCCCTGCCCGGGAGCCAGAGATTACCCCAGACCCGAGTACGCCGTCTTCATGCTCAAGTACTTCATGTGTCTGGTGGTAGGCATCACCTCCGGCGTCTGGATTTGGTCCGGCAAGACCTTGGAGTCGTGGAGGCGGTTCACAAGCAGATGCTGCTGGCCTAGGAAGCTGACCAGCGGCTCCATGTACACTCAGGCAAGCACAGCCTTGACGGCCAGGACCGGAGCCAGCGGTTCGGCGGCTTATCACAAGCAAGTGGCGCTCTCGCACGCTTGATGCTGGGGTGCACGCGTGCATATACATATTGTAAATAAATAGGCGTATATTATATATTTATCCCGAGGTACTTCTACCTGAAGAAGTGTTTATCTGGTGAGTCTTACACTGTGGCTTGTATTTGTTGAGTTTCCGAACTGTCATCTTCAGAGACCCGGTTCCCAGTCTCTGGTAACCGATTATTTAAATCTCCGCGGCGCGGCTGTGTTTCAGTTTGGGGTGATTAAAACAGCCCGGAGGAACTAATTTTTACCCGGGTTTACAACCCGCCAGATTTACGCCCAATTCACTATCAAGGAGTTGGTTTGAAGAGAATTTGCCCCCCCCCCCCCAATTGCTTTGATTAACAACCTGTGTCTGTTAACAGACTGGGACGACGAGCGACGAGGTGACCCAGCGCCTGGGTCCTCTCGTCCTGGTTAACCGGAGTAGAGTGTTTGAGTAGAAGGGAAGACTGATGCAAATCTCCAGGCCGTTCCTGACCATTAGACTCAATGCTGGTAGAAAATTAATTGGGCGGGAGGTCTCTCCTGCTGTCATCTGGTCTGGAGACCCCGTTGAAAAAAAAAACAAAACAGTGGGATTTGGTGGGTGTAACGTCTGACCCGTCTCCGTCGGAGGGACTAGTGGGTCAAAGGCCATTCGGTGTTTGGGCTGGCAGGCAGTTCTGATGGTTAAAGTGCAGACGGTCCCGGGAGGAAAGACCAGGGACAAAGGAAGCAGGGGCGGGCGTTATTAAGGTGTAGCTGAATGGTTCACTTTCAAACAGGTGAAATTGCGAGCTCCCGCTGATCAGAGCCAAATTCCGGCCCAACCCCCACTCTAAACCGAGCCAGCCTGGTCTGAAGGCATTGTGCTCTCCACTTACTAGAGAAAGGGCCAGTGAGCTCCAGCGTCAGGGAAAGTACAAAACACAATTCAGTCAACAGGTGAACTACAGCCAATGAACCCAGACACCGGAGCAGGAAGGAGACTTTTCACTGCAGCTGGTATTAATTGGGGTGGTTTTTGCTTTGTAAATGTGACCGCATTATCTGATGAAAAGGTGAGCAAGAAGAAAAACAACAAGCAATGATCAAAAGCAGAGCATATCATGACAATTGTATCCTCCTGTCAGGCTGTTCCTGTGGTGTCCAGCATTCTCGCTTGTCTTTTGTTAAGTGTTAATGCTGAATGATCTTTATGATCTACCTGAGGTTGTTCGTGGGTTGGTCAGGCCTGCTAGACTGGGCATTGGATGTACTAGCTTGCACCCTTCCCTGCTCTCCATCTTTTCCATCATGGGGAATCCAGTTCAAATTCTGATATGGTTGGCTAAAATGATAATCCACTTTTAGTTTGGACAATACTAAATGGTTTCTTGCAGCTGCAGGCACCTTCCAACATGGGTTAAAAGTTCAGGGAGGCACCTCATTGAATTTCCCATCTAATTATTCATCAGTCAGAGGGAAAGGGACATCCTATCTCAGAGTCTTTTAAATGCTGCAAATTTATTTGCCTCTACCACAGCCCTTGGCAGCGTGTTCCACACACATACTAGATGTGTAAAAAATCTACCTCCAGCATCACCCCCCCCCCCGTACTTTTCTCCATCAGCTCCTCCAGATTCACCCACTCAAGGCAATTCGCAGCAGTCAGTCAGCCTACTATTGGGATGAGGGGGTGAATTGGAGCACATGGAGGAAATACACATGGTCACAGGGAGAATGTGCAAATCTCACACACACAGCACATGAAGTCAGATCTGCTAGCTGCCTACTAATTTAGGAGGAACGTTTCTATGGGACAGTCAAGTCTGTATGTTGTACACCCAAACAGTGCAAATCTACACTTTTAAGCTGTGATCAGAATCACAGCTGGGCTGAGCATTTATCCTGGATGAAGTATGAACCCAGGCAATATCCTTCTTCACACTACAGTATTTAACTTCAAAAGCATCACACTAATCCCAGTCTCATATGTATGATTCCTCAGAAATATTTTACACTTTTCTTCCAGTTCTCTATGATTTTTTTTGTTCTGGCATAAATGCAGTTACAATTGTTTTCAGCTTATTTCATATCACTCTGGAAATTCAAGCTGTTCTGGTCACGAGTCCCCATTGCAATTTCTGTTTCCAGGGAACAGGGACTAATATTGTCCCCCATGAAATGATCCCTTTGGGATGTGTTGGGGGAAACAGGTCCACATTGGCCTGGAAGGGTCTTGAGCCAAAGACAAAATGGATGTGTGAGTTTCCTTTACAACTAAACATCCTGCAGATTCCACCTCGTCAGTATGGTTGGCTGGAAGGGGGCAATGGAGTTCCCAGTGAGGGGTCAATTTCCCAACTCAATTCCCAATGACTCTTCACTTAAACTTCAGAAACATCTGTATGAGCTCCAATCCGCCAATGGCCCCTCCCAATCTCTGCAACCTCTGCCAGCCCTATAACACTCTCTGCTTGTTTTCACCATTACAGGTGTATCTTCACCTGCATGGTTCCTGAACTCTTTGAGACTGTGTGTCAATGTCTTTAAGACATTTGCTACAATCCAACATTTTGACCACAAGTCCCAATATGTCCACAAGTGTTTTGGCTTCCTTCCCGTGCATAACGAGGCACACAAAGCATATACCATGCTTACAATGTCAAGGGCATGATGTAAATGCAGTTTCTTGCAGAATGTCAATAATGAATGTCAGACACAGTCCTGGTCTTGCCCTGCTCAATTTTAAGGATTCCAGATAAACAAAAAGGAGACACTCTCAAGAAGTCACACACACATATACACACAGAGACTAGCATACAGCTTTATCTAAGCAGAGATGATATCCCTTTAAGTTAAAGTCTCCAGAAAAATAACAGGCCATAACTTACCTTGTGAACTTGCATATTCTAGTCTTTACTACTGTGGTTGCAGTGTGCATGTTTTATATGAGCGTGTTCCTGTCTCACTTACTCTCATATTTGAATTTAGTGACCCAGTAGAAGTTCATTTGGCCCAAGCTGCCTGTGTTAGCCCATTTAATCTCACTGCTCACGCTCTGTTCTTGTTATCTTTGATGGCAGTTCCTTTCCATGTATGCAATTGATTCCAAGACTGACCCTTTGAACAGCATGATCGAAACAGATAATCTGGTCATTATTATGTCCTAAATGTGCGAGCCTGCTTACGGACTTCCTTGGCTGTCAAAGAATTTCAGACATTTCAAAGAATTCAAATTATTTCTTAAACATAGGAGATTATGCTGGAAGTCCAGAGTAACACACACAAAATGCTGGAGGAACTCAGCAGGTCAGGTGGCATCTATAGAGATGATCAAACAGTCCACATTTTGGGTTGAGCTCCTTCATCAAGACAATGGTCAATAGACACCTTCCAGAAGCTCTAACTCTTTGTTTCTTTCCATAGCTGCTGCCTGACCTGCTGAGTTCCTCCAGTATTTTGTGTGTGTTACTCGGATTATTTCCTTTAGAGGTTATGAATGGCTATAAACCTACTGACTTTTTAAGTTATCCCAGAATCTGTTTCCATGATTGGTGAAGGCAAAGTATTTTGATGATGTTATATAAGGTTGATCATCGTGGTGCCAGTGATCAGTAGTTAATTGAATTGTCTAAGTCCCATTTAGGTGGAGAGGTTCATCTGGTGGTTGAGTGGTCCTACCAGTAAGGCTCTGCGGCATGAAAGAAGGAAAGGTTTGCACATTTTATGCTTTTTCCGTGGTCTCCAGTTGTTCCAAAGCACCATACACCTAATAAGCCATAGTGTCTGATATTAAGTAGGAGATGTGACAGGCAGATTAGACATAAGGTATAGGAGCAGAATTAGGCCATTCAGTCCATCGAGTCTGCTCTGCTATTTCATCATTGCTGATCCATTTTTCCTCTCAGCCCCAAAGGTGTATAAGGTCCCAAATGTAGTCTTTCTCTTAGGCAGTCTCTTGGGCTGAGGCTGGTCGGCTCTCACCCACTCTTGTGGTGTGGAAGTTGCCCACTTGGGAGCTTTTGAGGTGTATGTGTGCGGGTAGAAGGGAGGAACGGGGTTTGATTTGTGTTTTGTTGCTTGTTCTGTGTTGCACTGCCAAGCTTTGTTGGCATCGGAATGTGTGGCAGCACTTGTGGGCTGCCCCCAGCGCATCCTCAGGTGTGTTGGTTGTTGATGCAAGTGACACAGTTCACTGTGTATTTCAGTGTAGACATGACAAATAAACTTGAATCTTGATCTTGGGATGGCGGTAAACACTGGCCACCATGTGGACTTGCCAGAGGAATTGCAGAATGCCCTAGCCAAATGGAAGTCAGGCTCTGCTGCATAAACTTAGCGCAGGCATGAATTTGGATGAATGGACACACACAGTGTTGGGCGCAACACATGAACTTGCTTATGACATCTCACAGGCTCTCCCTCCTCAAATCCCTCCCTCACTCCCCACTCAACAAAACTCCCCAGCTGCAGTCAGCTTTCTCCCAGCCAGGATGCAACTACTGCCTGTCTACCTCCTCACAGCTGCCCCGCTCCCCCCTCTCTCCTGTTCCTCATTCAGAATAACTGAGGGTTCCACCTGGGAGGTCAGAAGGGACCCCGGATACTGCCTCATTCAAAAGCCTTCAACCATGTGGCACCTGAGAGCTGGCCAAGAAAGATGGCCATCGATGAACCTCAGCCTTGACTCAGAGGTCAGCTGGGTTCTATGTGATTTGTTTTATAAAAGCAATCAAACATAAGGCAGCATGACATCCTGAATAGGAGGGCTGGTGTCAGATCAGTCCGTATAAAAGCAGTGGGAATGGACAAAACAAAAGATCTCCATGATCCTGGGTTAGAGTTCTGAACCTGATCAGTTTAAGTGCCACAGTTGGCAGTTTGATGAATGAAATAAAATCGATATAAATGACCACGATGAGGTGGATTGTGGCTTAAGATGACCCTGACTGGTGGTAGTGAACCTCAGCTTCTGTGTGGTATACATTAGACCCCAGACTCAGCAACATGGGTGAGAAGGCAGGAACTGGGTACTGATTGTGGATGGTCAGCCATGGTCACAGTGAATGGCAACGTGGAAATGTTCGGCCCATCAAATCCGCATTGACCATCAGATAATCCTATATTAATCCAATCTTTTAATTCTCCCTGCATCTGCATCCACTGCCCACCCCAGATTCCACTACTCACTAAGCCAGGAGAAATTTGCAGTGGCCAGTTGACTCACTGACCTTCAAGTCTTTGGGAGAGAGAAGAAGCCCAGAGCATCTTGAGAAAAGCCACTCAGTACAAACTGTGCAGTCAGGACTGGACCAGGGTTTCTGGAGTTGTGAGCCAGCTGCTCTACAAGCTGCACCACTCTGTTGCAGTGTCACTGTGGAAAGGTTCAGTGTTTGCTGACCAATGTGTATAGATAATTTCTGGCAAATTATTGGGGTGTGAGGTGCATTTGCAGTATTCCCAGTTTCCCATTGGAAAAACTAACAGATCTATGCTATGTCTTGCAAAGCTATTGGTGAAACCTCAAGCACCAACTACTCTTTTGTGACCACTTAAAACAGAATTTGGAGAAATTGCTTCTCAGCTGCTTAAGATAATCAGTGGGATATCAGGCACAAGGGGGAAAGTGGTCTGCTTCAGCCTTATCTTTATGTCCTTTACGCTCCTATCTTTCTGACATTTCATCAGACCTCCACCTTTAGTCTCAGTCACAAGACGCTCTCAAATTTTATACGAATTTTATGCCTCCAATCAGGAAGCATAAGTGTCAGGCATACTCCTTGGTAGCATGAGCTTCAGGGCTCTATTCAATGCAGCTTGCAAGTTGCCTCCGGGGAGTCTGCACATTCTCTCTGTGACCCCATGTGTTTCCCCAACTAATGCAGGGCAGTGTTGGCAGACTGAAAGGGTCATTCACTTGGGGCAGAGGTGAGAACAAATTTATAGGGCGTGAGATCTTTGAAATTCTTCACCTAACTTGACCGTGGAAAGGCTCCATCAACGACGATATCCAAGACAGATCGATAGATGTTTTGAGATTGAGGAAATTAGTGCATGTGAGGTTTTGCAGGAAAGGTGCACTAAGGGAAACTAAATTAGCTGTGAGCTTACTGAATGGGGCTGAATAATTTGCTCCTTCATTAATTTCTTTTACAGTACACAGCCCATGTCTTTCACATGGTCAACTGTCTCTGACCCCATCTCTAAAGTTTATCTGCAATCACGCCAGTTAACTCGATGTCAAAGCTACATCATTATCTGTACCCCTTTTGATGTGATCCTTGTCTCAGTCCCATGTGTGTATTTGCCACTTTTAACTTGTGTATGGTCTGAGTGTGTGTCTATGTGCATGTCTGTGTGCTTTGCTGGTTTACACAGAACAGCAAGTGCCCTCTAAGCCTTCCATAGCTGGAAGCCAGTTGGTAGCACTTCCCAAGGTAGAAGATTATGGGTTCAAGAACCCCAGTCTCAAGACTTGAATATAAAATTTAAGATCCAGCACAGTTCTGCACAGAGATGCTGTGCTTTAGAATAGCTGTTAATGAAATGCCCCTTTAGCTAGACGTGAAAGATCCTCTGCTGGGTAGTCCTGCCCACGACAAGGCCAATATTTATCCCCCAAATATGACGATATATTCAGTCACTCAACTTCTTCTTTTGGAGGCACCTTTATTTATTTTGCAGATGCAAGCTGCCTTCAAAAGTTTTAGAGGCAACTTGCATCCACAGAGTGAATGAAGATATGTTGGATAGTGTGTTTTATAAATCGTGGCGCAATGGCACACAATCAGAGCTACACAGACACTCACTGAATTGTTCAGTTGCACTGTATTTTATTCATCCGGACCACAGCCTATCAGTTTTGAGGCAATGGAGTTTATTGCAGCAACTACAATATTTTCTAAGGTATTTCTTTGTTATGCTTCTTGAATAATGCTCCAAAATATATTTAAGATTAAATGGCTCTTTTTTGTTTCATTAATACTTACCCAGTATTGCACGAAACGTCTTCATGAATGATATAAATTATTCTGAATAACCAATGTAAATAATTCTAAGTATTCCTAGCTAAATACGGGTTTGTTGCAAGTCTATTTATACCTGGACAATCTCTAGGCTCATAATTCAAACCTGCAATTTGTACATAGCAGGTGAACATGTCCACAGCTCCTTCACTGAGGATACAAATTAACATCCACTTTTCCTGTCATCCCATCATAATCATTTATATAGTTTAAAACTTTGTATGTATTATATTTTGCAAAAGTCTTAAGATTTTATAAAGAGAAATGCAAAGTAGGTATTTATGAAAAACATTTCTGTCTTCTATTTTTTGTTCTTGTTTGTTTTAGGGGAAAAATAAAATCGGAGTTGATGAAAATTTGATTGATATTCCTGTGATTTCTTTCCTCTCTTTTCATTATTCTCTTTACAAGTTCTTCACCATACTTTTATCTGTGAAAGTGATAACAGTATGAGAATTGTACATTCCTGTGGTGAAGGTATATATGAAAAAATTTTACAGTGACATCATATGGACTGCAGTGCTGGTGTTTATCCGTGATCAGTGTTCACCATGGCTGAGTGGCGATGTTTCCATCTCTAAAGTAGAAGGTCATGGATTGATTTCATAGAGAACACAAAATCTGCACTGCTGTGATGAGCACAGTACTGGGAAGTTGGTTGGAGTTGCTGCTTATTTGGATGTGGGTTTTAAACTCAAGTGGATAATGAAGAAGAGCGGGGAAGTGCAGTGAAGTGGGTTACTGCTCCTACACTCTGTCAACATCGGAAACATATCCTGGTGCCTGTGAGATCTTGCTGTGCATAGATTGCCTGCTGCAGTGACTAGACCCATAAGTTATTAGTGAGCTGTGAAGCACTTAGGAATAACTTGGGGCTCTGGGTAAATAATTTTACTCACTGCTGTAGCACACCTTGCAGCGTAAGGGGCTTGCTTAAAGTGAGCCCAAGTAATAGTATAAAGCATCTGCGTGAAACTCGAGAGCAGTGTACAATGGTAACCTCAAGCCCACAGTGTAAACCCTCCATCATTTTGTCTCTAAAACAGCAGAAGACCCAATGGTGTGTGGAGAAGGCAGCTGCTGTGGTTCTGAAGTCGACAGCGGGTCGTTTGCGAGGGAGAGGCTAGAACAAACATACTTTTAAGCATGCACAACTAGCAGGGTGGGTGTGTGTGTTGGAAGAGGGCAGGTGGACATTTGCCTATAGACTATGGCTCCCTTAACTGTCTGTCTAGAAACAGAAACCAAAGTCCGAGACAGGGAGAACTAGTGTCACAAACTAGTCTAATCTTGTGTTCAGACCTTGACCTATCTTGTGCCTACCAAACCCCCTCCTCCTCATCAATATCAACATTTCTTTAAGAGTCACTAACATATTGGTTCACTTTTTGATTCACAGTGACGTGAATGTTGGACATGTTACCACATTGACTCAATGGGGTGAATGATGCTTTTAATGACATCTTATACAGTTGTCTTATATAAATTGAAATAGGAAGTCTTTAACTCTTGTACTCCAATAAATTATGTAAAGATCCCTTTACTGAGAGATAAAAAGAACTAGAAATAAACATTAAAATAGGCGACATAGTCACTATTTAATAACCATAGCCCACCTTTTACCTTAGTGCCACTTTATACCATCCATTCCACATCTTTAGATATTCTAATCTAATCTAATCTAATACCTTTTGATTCCCTCAGTATTCAGGAATCTATTGATCAAGCCTTGTAAGAACTTTGCTTTCTTCTAAAGAGATTACTGGCCCAGGCTGCTTAATCCTGTCAGGCAACAAGCCTGCCATCCCAGGAATCAATCCATTGTCCATCTCAAGTAAACTGGTAACACGAGTGAATCTGCAGATGCTGGAAATAAATAAAAACACAAAGTGCTGGCAGAACTCAGCAGGACAGACAGCATTTATGGGAGGAGGTAGTGACGATGTTTCGGGCCGAAATCCTTCATCAGGAGTGAAGTAACTTGGGATGGTCAAGGGGGGAATAAGAAGTGGGGGGAGGGATAAAGTAGAGAGCTAGGAAGTGATAGGCTGGAGGGAAATGGGCTAGGGGGAAGGTGGAGAATTATGGGAAATAAAAGAGAAAGAAAGGTAGGGCTGGGGGGAGATTATAGTGAGGGGGGAAAAAGAGAGAGAAAGAGAACCAGACTAAAATAATAGATAGGGATGGGGGATCCCTATCACTTCCTAGATCTCTACTTTATCCCTCCGCCCACTTCTTATCCCCCCTTGACCATCCCATGTTACTTCACTCCTGATGAAGGGTTTCGGCCCGAAATGTCGTCACTACCTCCTACCATAGATGCTGTCTGGCCTGCTGAGTTCTGCCAGCAGTTTGTGTTTTTATTTTTTCAAGTAAACTGGTCCTCAGATGGGGAGACCAGACTTGTATACTCAATGCATCGACACAGCTTATTGGAGTACAAGAGTTAAAGATTTCTTATTGCAAGTTATACAATTGCCTTAAGATGTCATAAATACTTGTACATACTCAAATCTTCTTGTAATATAGGCTAATACACAATTTGCCTTTATAGTAACTTCTGACCCTGCATGTTAACATTCAGTTATTCACATACAAGGGCACTTAGGCCTCTCTGAACAGCAACTCTCTTCAGTCTCTCACCATTTTAAAAAAACATCCTGCCCACTTTTTCTTTTTACCAAGTGGATGAAATCATATTTATCCACATTTAGCTTATTTAGTATATGTGTTAGATCATCAGAATTTGGAGTTCAATTTCTGTGCTGGCTGTAACGAGTCTGTTCTCCCTGTTACCGTGTGGGTTTCCTCCCACAGCCCAAAGACATAGTGGGTTAATTGCTCATTGTAAATTGTCCTCTGATTAGGCTCGGGTTAAATGGGTGGGTTGCTGGGTGACGCGGCTCACTGGGCCGTAAGGGCCTGTTCTACGCTGTATCTCTAAATAAATAAGTAAACAAATCATTCAGTCCATTACTGTGCAAAAATATGCTGATTAATAACACCCTACTGTTTGTATTTGTAGTCTATACATTTCAAGTAGCTATATAATTCTGGAGAAATTGTAGCACTGCATTTGTCATCCACCCTTTTTCCCCAGTATGTTCTAGCTCACAATTGCCATTGCCTTCTTTAACGTATAGTGTCTGCAAAAGAATCAAGTTTTCAGGCTACTGACTTTGCTACTGAGAAACTGTTCTTCTTAGTAATCAAATATGGACCGATAAGTCACAAGTGTCAGTTGAGTCACCAAGTGGCATGCTAAATTCCAACTACTTGCCCTTCTGTTCAAACCATCACTGAGTCCTTCACCATTAATATTCTCAGTCTCCAGTAACCAGAGAATTATCAAAGAACAGGTCAGAGGTCGGCTACCTCTGCGGTGAGTGACTCACCTCCTGACTTTCCAAGGCCATTCCACAAACAACAAAACGCAAGTCAAGCGCATGAAAGAATATTCTCTAACTTCTTAGATAAGTGCAGGTCCAACATCTCCCAAGTAGCTTGACACCATCCGGAACAGAAAAACCTGCTAGATGTCACCCAACCTACCCACACTAATCATTCATTCCCTCCACCTTGGGTGGCCAACACTTGCAGCATGTACCAGGGCGATGAGACAGCAGCTAGTGTAATGCTATTTCAGCACCAGTAACCCAGTTCAATTCCTGACACTGTCAGTAAGGAGATTGTATGTTTTCCTCATGACTGTGTGGGTTCTCTCTGGGTGCTCTGGTTTCCTTCCATATTCCAAAGGCAAACATCTTAGTAGGATAATTGGTAACATGGCTCTAATTGGGCCACACAGGCTTGTTGGGCCAAAAGGGGCTGTTACCATGCTGTATCTTTAAGTTGCAAATTCAGTGTTCACTTTCAAATCAAAATGGGACTTTCAGTTAGATAGGGAAATTGCAGAGACATGGAACCATTGTGATAGCTCTTTTAAAGAGTCACAGACATGATGGACTGAATAGCCCATAACAGCACTGTATGCCTCCCTGATCAACAATAAAACCGGGACCTTAAGGTCTGCAATAGATTCGTGCGAACACTGCACAGTGTGGGAACTCAAGTAGCCTCTCCATTAATTCAAGACAGCCAAGTGCATTTTATCAACAGCCCAGAACACAAGGAACATTGCCCATCACCATTTCTCGAAACGCTTGCCTTGCAATGCAAAGGCTGCCAATTTGATGACATCAGCAGGATGAGATTCAAAGGACCAGAGAATGGTACTTTCTTTTGTTGCTCAAATATTTCTGCTTTTGTACATCGGGAATGACTGACAACTAAATATTTGCTCTGCATCTGCTTTCTTCAACTGTGAACCTAAGAAGACAACTTTAATCTTTCAAACCTTTCTTATGCCTACACAGCGTAAACCCCAAAGCGGACAAGTCTCACCTCACCGCCTCAATGGAATGTAGATCAATGAGGGTCATTTACATGGAACTAATCATCATGCTATCTTTCTGAAGTCCCCCACTGTTTAAATTTAGGAAATTTGCAGCTAATTTCCACACAGCATGGATCCAAGAATAGTATTGTAAAAATAACAGACCATCTGCTTTAGTGATTTTGGTCAGGACATAGATTTTGGCTAAAGAAGGTCCTGTTCTTCAAATAACATTGTGGAACTTTTATGTTGACTGGAAAGTCTATCAAATAGATGCCTCCACCAGAAATGCAGTGGTCCTTTAGAAGAGCACCATAGTTTCTGCCAGACTGACATGCTCAGGTCTGGTGAGGGGCTTCACCCCAACCAGTTGCATTGGGTCTGGGGTAAGAGCTCTCTAAAGCCAAGGCAAAAGACTGACAACTGACTGCAAACACAAAGAGAACCGAGTCATCATAGCTACACAACATTAAATATTAATACTCCAACTGTTTTTGCTTGACAATTTTGCATCAGAAGTTTTAAAAAGTTAATTTATTATTGGAGGGCTGGATGGGATGTATTCTTTTCACATTTTTTATACTACGGAAGCAAAATTTCAGAAGAAATATTTCATGGGTTGTAAAAGCCCCTCTTGGATGTCCAGAAATGTATAAAAAGCTGCTGGCCTTTTCGTTCTTTCTACTTCTGATCATGTTTAATGTGCTCAACAAATACAAAGCCTAATTTCCAATGCTAGCTGTACATATAAAGTGATGCCTAAATGGATAAAATTGCCCAGCCAATTAGAAAAAAATGAAACATTGGTCATGAAATCTTTATCTTCTATTCCAGTACTCAAAAGCTATTCATATTTTGATAGGCTCAGACAGCACTGGTTGTACTGTGGTGCAACAGATTGCAGAATTACAGCACAAGAAATAGGAGTGGGAATATACAATTCAACCCTTTGAACTTGTTCTGTTCTGCTATTCAGCAAAATCATGGCTAATCCTTCAATGATGCCTTTCTGCATCAACCATATATTCCTAGTCCATGGCTCTTGGAATAATGTTTTATATATACAGTAATTGTATTATTAATGTTTCAGTATCCTTGATATTTTGGCTTGACTTGGAATGATCTTCTTTGAATTCCATAAGAAACCATAACATCTGTAGGAGTCTCAGTGTCTGAGATACTAGTGACAATTCACAGTGGCCAGTTAATCCACTAGCATGCATATCTTTGGATTGTGGGAGGAAACCAGAACAACAGGAGGAAACCCATGCGGTATACAGACAATGTGCGAACTTCACACAGGTGACACTGGAGGTCAAGATCAAACCTGGGTCTCTGGTGCCCCTTTACCAATGTGCCTCCCTGATTGTGAGATTAAGCTGGAGTCACGACTGCACCAAACAAGAAAATCAAGGTCAAAGCAAACCGAAGAGAAAATTTAAATGTTTTACATACTTAGGAATATACAAAACTGCAGGCCATAAACCTATAAATTTTGCAAGCATATCTAGAACAGCTTCTTAAACCATTTATAGAACCAACAATTGGTTGAGTAGAGCAGAATTAGAGATCAGTAGCAAACTCGATCTAAGTCATAGTCTGAAAGGTCAAAATGCCAACCAAGATTTTTAAAAACCTATTCTAGGCTTTAAAGGGATTTACATACAAGGTGAACACCTTACCGCTGGACACGGAATGGCAGCGGGAGATACACTGAAATCTAGTACAATATAATTTCAATGAGGTTTGCATCGCAAACACACACAAATTCCTTGAGTGAAAGTCAGGATCACCCTCCCTGTCAGAAACCTTGCCTCAGGATCCTTGAAAATTACCTCTGCTTACTTATGCCAAATGACATTTCGCTGTTTACTGCAGCATCTTATCAGCCACGTGCAAAAGCTTCCATTTTCGATAAACGTAACAGCATTTTAAACCTCTGGGCTTTGAACCCTCCATTTCTTATTATTTATCCCACATCAGCCTCACGTAAATTTTGCGCAACTCATATCAAGTCTTCCCTCAGCCGCCTCTGCTCCAAGGAAAACAAATCCAGCCTATCCAGTCTCTGAATATACTATCCCAGGCAACTTCTGGGTAAATCTCATCTGCACTCTCTGTCTGCAGTGCAATCATCTCCCTCCTGTACTATAGCACCCAAAACTGCACGCAATATTCAAACCATCGTCTAAAAAAGTTAAAGATCGACTAAGACCTCTTGGCTAACGAAAGTAAGCATATAAAAGACATTTAGGCACTGCCCCAGAAACATATGCCTACTGATCTTTGCAAGTATAACTATCAACAATAAAAGTATACAGCTGTTTTCGTTTCAGATTTCAAGCTTCTTGCGCGTTGTTTCATTTGCCAAAACCCAGCCGTACTTTCCGGCGATTTTGTCTGGTGCTATTGTTTTAAGTTCGTCCTGAAGTTTGGGAAGGGCTTTATTAATCAGGTTGTTTGGCAAATTTTTCACGAAGAGATTAGAATAACGGGGAGTAAGTTATGCCTCGGACATAATAATGTGTGGTCACGTCAAAGTTCAGCGCTTGCGGAGGCATTTATTGTTTTCAAGATCCATACCTGGACAGATAAACAAATCGAAACTCGGCTAGCTGAACAATACTACCCGTAGCACACTTCGTACTGAAACTTTGCGCAACGTATCAGATTTGAACTCTTGCGAGGTGCAGATTGCCAGTAAGATGCAAGGCGTTTCGCAGCCAGCGCCGTCTCATTGGATGAGGGAAAGGCGCTTTTCCAAACTCTGACTGTTCAAGGGGGCAAAGATCAGGAACATGAAAATAAATCCAAACTGACATGTGGACACTTAAATGGATCAGGTTTATTAATTTTCAAATAAAAATCGACTTTCTCCTTGGATGTTATATACTATACATATTTTAGCAGTATGTCTTTACATCGTCTCCCTGTGGAATGCAAGCGCAGCGGGTAAAACACCTCGGGTGCAATCTCTCATTAAACTTGTTGCACTGTTCCTCCCTGCCCAGCCTGGGGACAAGCCCTCGCATTCAGGTAGAAAACTTAGTAGCAGCTCTTCGTAAAGGGTCCTTTATGGTGCAATTTATTGCAGCATCGTTTCGGATAAGATTCCTCCTTCACTTTACTTGAATTTGACGGTAACTTTAGCAAACGCAGTTCGTGTTATTGCTAACCTTAAACCTGGGAAATAAGGGTGGTAAAAAGCTTGAAGCAGAAATCAAGCCGTTCATTGAAGGACTCTCTTAACTTGCATCAGTGTTGAAAATGGATAGAATCTTAAACTAAACTTGAACAATTATCCCTACTAGGCATTTTGCGCCACACCAAAAGCCTATATTCCAAGATAACAGTGTTGTTCTGTACCCTTTGCTCGTGGATGACCTTATTCAGATTTAATCGGCATGAGTCAAACATACGCACAAAAATGACGCAAATAATTAACCAAAGAATGGAGAGGTGCTGCTAAACAGTACAAAATGAAGGGTTTTTGTATATAGTAAAATCACTACACTCAACTTGAAAACTAAAAGGACCAAATCTTTATAAATGAGGCTTCATACGGTCGAGTATCAACTAAAGACTAAGTATGAGGTACCTCTATTTGTCCTAAGTGGAGTCACTGCAAAGGGATCGCAATAATCAACACGAATTTCCAGTGTTTTTGTTAATAACTCACCACTCTTTTGATCGCCATTCCCACTCAAATACATGCCCCTGTTAGGTGCAGTGACACAAAGGGCCCTCTGCACCAAAGCTCAAAACCTGGCCACAACTCTACTGGACATTAACTGACATAAGACATAACAGGTGAATCAGATGTGTGTATATACCTAACGGAGCAGCATCGAGTGGGAACCCATGGCCTAATACCCAGTTCATATTGATATACAACAGGGCACTGGGCAAATGTGGAAATCTCTGTTATATCCAGCATCAGGAAATAAATCAGGCAAATGCAATTCGTTAAAGAAACAAAGCAAAACAAAATAAACAATTTTATTCACAATTTATCTTGGTAATACTGATTTACTCAATGGCTAATATTGAGCTGTTCATAGCTTTATCATTATCTTTTCACCAACTATTACATTAGATTTTGTTAGTAGGGCAGCCTGGGGTATTACAAATTATATAATATCCACAATCACACCATTCTCAGCTACAAAACAAAAAAAAGTTGAATTATAAACTCCTTTAAAACTCTTTATAAAATGTTTGCATTAGTTACAAACCATAATTTGCAGATATATATTATTCTACCATTATATATACACATACTGTATGCATATATTACATAAGTTTAAAAATCACAGTTACAGAAATTCTACTTGAGATGCAGAAATATAAATCAAGATTTCACAAGAGTTGCCAAGTAAAGTTTGGTAGCAGCATCTGAACAGTTTATTTAAAGTTGCAGTGTTCTGCACCACTTCTCTGTCTCTCTCTCTCTCTCTCTCCAGTTTACCTATCACACACAAAATGCTAGCTGCAGGTAGGATTGCCAAATCTTCAGGTACACCCTAGAATCTGGAGCTGTAAGCCATGAGCAACTCCCAAGAGTAAGATCACAGTCAGCTTAAAAAAATTTATTTTAGGAGTTTTTATTTACTTAAAGAAGGGAGGGTGAGAAAAAGTCAATCTGACTTAAGGTAAGAGATCATATAGCACAACGTCCGGTAATCTATCAAGAGTTGGCAACTGGAGCTGCCCTAATTTTAAAAACACTGGCTGCACATGAAGTTATGAAACAAGGTACAACTAGGAGTGACTATCTTGATGCAACAATAGAACAGATTGCAGCTGATTAGGGCAGTTAATGAATAACTGAGCAGTCAATGGCCACAACAGGCTGGGAATATAAATGCTGTGAGCTATAATTCAAAACTGCAAGAAAATTTTAAATAAGGATGGATTAAAAGAGTATCTACAGAGAGAATATTCGAGCTACTTTTAAAGTAATGGATTAATATCAGGGAAAGTAATTATATAACCAGTGTATCCCTTGTCTAATTCTTCCCCCTACCTTCCACTGCTTAAGGAAGTAGGATAACTAAGTGGACTAAAAAGGGAAAATATAGAAATACTCAACAGTCTGGGCCACGTAAGCCACATTGGCACTCAATTGTTCTGATAAAAGATTTTTAGAAATGTTTCTTTCTCAGTACAAATAAGGTCTGACCTGGTAAATATTCCAAACACTTTGTTATATTTCAACTTTCTAACATTTGCAGACTGATTTTGTCTTAATTGACTTCACTGCTGTCAAGTTCTAAACCAGTAAAACAGTTCCCAGTACAAAAGCTGGCAATCTTCGTACAAGATACTCCAGATACTGGACATCTCAAGCAACACACCAAAAATTCCTCCAGCATTTGGTATGTGTTGCCCAAGGTCCAAGACATTGTCTGTGCATTCCCTTCCATAGATGCTGCCTGACTTGCTAAGATGGCAACCTGCTTGCTTTAACAGTTTCCATACATTGGTTTAAAATGGATAAAAGGGGAGGAAATTTGCATGCCAACTAGTGCACAAGCTATCACAATGGGGTTGATGAATACATTGAACCCCTTTCATTGCTGAATAGGATGACCTCAACAAAGACCAATGGATATTAACCCACAAATCCACAGAACAAAACTTAGTGCAACTTTTTTCTAATTGATCCCTAATTAGTCACTTTGGTTTATTGATGTGATATTATCTTTGAGGGAACTTAAATTTGGTGAACCAAGATCAAAATTCAAGCAGTTTAACTGAATGTGTTCAGTGATTGACAAAGCCAGAGTTGCAATATATGCATTTGTCCAATAGATATGCAACAGTGTTTATATAAGATTTTTTTAAAAATAGGAATATAAGAATTACTAAGGCTTACTTAACTGCTGGCTTATTATCAGCCAGTGGTAGTATTGAAACACTTCACAATTCTAGATAAGATTTGAATACATATGCACATCAGCTGGTAAATTTGGAGGTCATTCATCTCACCATGAGTATGACAGCTCTTTAAAAGATCTGTTCAATTTGATTTGATCCCTGACTTTTTCCCCTACATATCCTCAATGTTCTTCTCTTAGAAACTTATGACTGAATTCCTCTCCCTCACCTTCAACATGGCGATCTCAACAACTTCCTTATAAATAGTTGGACACAAAGTACACAAGTGCACATTCGATACTGCAGGACCTAAAGACTCCATATAGCCTGCTTATTTGTGTTCCAATAATTGATCAACTTTTTTGATAAAATGGAGAACTGCTGATATCTGGCCATTTACAGAAATTGCTACACTGCATTAGGGTTTCAGTAAACAGATTCTTTGGAGGTAGAATGGATGTGTAAACTCAAAGTCTTAACTTTTCCTCCCTTAAATATACTTGCTTGCATTCACTTTTAGGCCAGTGAAAAGCCTATTAAATGGGAAGCAAAGCAACAGTGGCTTGCAGTGATTTCAATAACTTAATCCAATAACATTCTGTAAAGTATTCCCACTGCAGTGAGAAAATGAAATACTTTGAAAGGAAAAGTCACAACATCAGGAAATACAAAAGCATACATGTCTTAAACATTTTTAGATAAATGTTGATGCTAATTTATCAATCACTTCATAATGTTACAAAACACCTTCAAAAACCTATACAAAGGAGCATTCAAGCAGTTTTAAAAATGTATTAGTACCTAAAACATGGATTGTTCATAGACTCAGATTACCCAAGGTTTATTCTGCAGAAAAACTGGTTAAGGAGAATTAAAATTCTCTGCTGAAGAAAGAAAAAGTAATGTCAGGTGCCAATAGCTTTCCATTAGAAAATAACAAGGTGACATAGGATATCTTTGGGAAGAAGCAAGAGAAAAGATCAAGGCGTAAAAGCAAGGCACAGATTCCACTGGACCTTGACAGATACACAAAGGCCATAAGGTGAGCTGTAAATTTTCATCTCATTGTAGTAAAGCAAAGTTATCCTAACCAGATCCTATAAGGTAATGCATCATTAAACACTTTTCAAAACTTATTAAAGGAAAAGGTAGCACGTGGGCAACCATTACAAAACAGTTAAAAATTACCTGAGGTCATCTACATTTTCGTGTGGCTAAAATTCTTCTGGATTGCATAGCCGGATCATATTAAATATTAATTTTGCTAAATTATCACTATCTACAGGCAAAAATTTTAAATTAAAACTATACACCTCCATTTTACACAATTCAAAATGTTGTGTTTTGCAATGTTTGTAAATTCGAGTATAAAGAGGATTAAAGGGGATTTTTAAAAACGTAGCACGTCTTTACCTCATCATATCCTGTGCCAATATTCCTGCAGATATCACACAAAAATACAAGCAGAAACCAGAGATCTTGAATTAGATTCTTGGTCCATGGCACAATTTTTTTCACTTCGGGATTGCCAAAATTCTAGTCATTGCCAACATACAACAGTTCCAAACACTCAGAAGGGTATAAAGAGGAAGTTTTACAAGATTTTCCAATATTTTTAACAACCATGCAAATATTGGAGACCAGTGAAAGTCCCTTTAGGACCTTAACTCTTTGTGAGTTGCTGGCTGGAAAGCACATTTTGATAGCTTCTAGATTTCTTATATAATCACTGTTCTGTGAGTACTAGCTTGCACACCAATATTTATTGCCCATTGGAAAGAGAATAAATTAGGGGTTGAGTTTCAAAATCCTAATTACTGTGTTGAAATTGCTTTTGTCAACAGGTAATTAAGTGGGGAGCAAGTGTGGTCCCCCTGCTTATGGAAAAGAAGCAGACATTGCCATACTGTAAGCCTGCAAAGAGAATGACAAATGTAAACTCTACAAGTCAGTGGACACTCCAGTGGGTTGTATAGAAAACAATGCAAATAGTAAATCAGCAAAGACTGACTATACACACCTCAAGCATATCAATCCTCATATGATAGGAACCCCAGAGCTAATGCAAATCACAGGGTCCCTCAGATTAAAAAAAAATCCATTCTACTTCTGAATACATTGTAGATTCAATAAAATGCTTCTTACAACATCCTAATGGCAATTTCCAAACCTTTCACACAATCAACAGCAAACTCCCCCACTGGTTAGAGGTTATAACCACACAAGCGATAGAATGCAAGATATATCTTGTTAACTCATCGATAAAAAAGTATGCAATGCAGACTTGTTTATAAAACTATACTTAATTTTTTATATTAAAATAGTCTTTACAAGGATTATTGCTTCCACTGACCATTGGTGTCCCAAATGTAGATGCAGCAACAGCCTTAACAAAACAATCCTATCAAATAAGCTTAAAATCAACAGTACGCAACGAAGCAGAGTGTTAAATGAATAGTCAGTTAGACGTTGGCTCAGTTTGCACCACCATGGAGGAGACAGAGACAATAAATATGCTCACTCTCAGACATTTTAGTCTAGTTTAACCATTAGTTTAATCATTTCTAGAGTACTGGTAGATAGTGGAGGATGGGAATGGAAATATGCATCTCAAGATTCAGAAATTCCCCTGCAAGTTTTTTTCCCATCCCTTAACTTTTTTCGTAACTTCCACACAAAAATTATGCCTTTCCATGGTAGAAGCTATCCAACAAGATATATCAAGTATTTCCTCAGCTCTCCTCCCAGTGAGGAGGCCCCATTGAAACTACTACTTCCACCAGGCTATCGGTCATCTTCTCTAACTTTCCAAGTGAATTGTTCTCAAATTTTAATGTATAATTCAAATAAATCAGTTCAACACTGAATTAACCATTTGGTTTCAGAATTGGCTTGCCCATAAGACGGAGTGTAGTGGTTGATGGAAATTTTTGTGGCTGGAGATTTGTGAGTTATGATGGTCTGTAGGGATCTGTACTGGGACCTGTGATATTATGTGTCTCTCAATCTATATACACACACACACACATTTATTTACGTTTTCATCCACCTAGATGGGTGGGTTAGTAAGTTTGCAGATGAGAAGATTGGTGGTGTTGTGGATAGTATAGAGGACAGGCAAAGTATACAGTGGGATCAGATGCAGATATGAGTGGATAAATGGCAGATGGAATTTAACCCAGGCAATTGTGAAATGTTGTACCTGGAGAGATCAAATGTAAAGAGACAATACACTGCTAATGGATAGACCCTTTAACAGTGCTGATCAGCAAAGAGATCTTGGGGTTCAAGTTCCTCTCTGAACGTGGCTACACAGGTTAATAGGGTGGTGTTACATGTTTGCCTTTAATAGTTGAGGAACTGAGTTCAAGAGTCAGGAACTTATGTTGCTGCTTAATAAAACTCTAGTTGGGCCACATCTGGAGTATTGCATTCAGTTCTGGTCACTCCATTATAGGAAAGATGTCAAGGTTTTGAAGACAGGATACTGCCTGGATTAGAAGGCATGTGCTATAAGGAGAGGTTGAGCAAATCTAAGATTTTATTTCTGAAGCAGTGGAAGCTGAGGGGAGATCTGAGAAAGTTTTATTAGATTATAGGAGGCATAGACAGTATATCAAAACCCCCTCCCCCCGAGTTTAAATGTCTAATACCAGAGGACATGCATTTAAGGTGAGAGGAAGCAAGTTCATAGGAGATGTGCAAGAAGAGTGGTAGTTGCCTGGGGTGCTGGTGGAGGCAAATAAAATAGAGGTGTTCAAGAGGCTCTTAGACAAATGAATATGCAGGAAATGGAAGGATATGGACTCATACTCAGAAAAGATCAGTTTAGTTGTACATTTGATTAATAATTTAATTAGATTTGCATAATACAATTTGCCAAAGGTCTTGTTCCTGTGCTGTACCCTTCAATGTTCTATTTTCTGATTCTGCTACTAAGTGCCTTGGGATATTTTGCTATGTAAATGCAAACTGGTGCTACCTGTCACCTCAAACCTTTGAAAAATCAAAAAGGTGGTTTTTATTTAGAGATTGCGAGACAACCCAACTTAACCCTAAACTAATCATGTGATGATTTACAATGACCAATTAACATACCCAGTATGCTTTTGGACTGTGGGAGGAAACCAGACAATCCAGAGAAAACCCACACATTCCATGGGGAGGGTGCACAGCAACTCCTTATAGAACAGCATCAGAACTGAACTCCAAAATCTAATGCCCTGAACTGTAACGTCATTAACTGCTGCATTACCACCAATACCAGTAACAGTGTAAAATACATTATGGATTTTAGTAAAGGAGCCTCTATCACTGGGCTTCAGCTCATGGGTATGCCATATCTTTCTATTCAGGAAGTACAGAACTGATCCAGGCAAAAATGTGATGCTCTCAAATCCCTTTGGGAAAGAATACCTTTGTACTGGAATGTTTTCTCAAGTATCCCTTCAGCCTTGGCTGCAGTGTTTTAACTAAGGCCATTTATAGTCTGCATTCCGTAACAGCTACTCCATGGAGAAAGGTCAATTGCCAAATCAGGTCTGATATTTAGATTAATATCCTGTGCTGGTTTCAACTAGCTGATGGAACTGCATATTTACTCATAAATCGCTCATTTATTAAGAATTCTGCAAAACCAATGCAACACAATATGTCCTAGTTACTTGGGGAACAGTGTTATTTTTCAAGGCTACAAAATGCATTATTACTGGGTCATTTACACTATACATATGGTCACCATTCAGCTATACATCACACATTGTTCATGGGGGTTCAGTGTGTTTGCCTCACTTTCAGGTGGATACACATTTCCTTTAACTGTTGCCTTTGAAAATATTGGCTTAATTAGTTGCAGGGTTTCTTTACAGACATTTCTAATCAGACAGATTTATAAGTCATTGTACTGCAACTACAATTAATGCCTGGAGATCCAGTCCTTGTTTCTTTGACTGTACCAATCAGCTTGTGTTTTTAACATTTTGATGTCTTCACAAATGGAACACTCAGTTGGATTTGGAGACCAAAAGTTGGGGAATTACTGCTCACCGTCTCTGGACAAATATGTCATACTCAATTCCAGCAAGTCCATGTCACCCCATCTTGAAATATACTGCAGAGCTATTTGAAAAAATTACCCTTGCATGAAATCTCATTGATATCTCAAATCAAAAATGCCAATTTTGCCCCCCATGCTTGTTTAACCCTTTTACATTAGCCTCAAGTATGTAAATTCTCACTTTCCTTCCTCAAGTTTAAAAAACACTAAAGATCAAAATGTCTTGTGGAAGTGTATACATTTTAATAGAGGTTTCTTGTTTACGACGACAACAACAAAAAAAAGAGAACTTCAACTTCAATTGGGTCTCTGGGTTTGAAGGAGGAAGGACAATTGAAGTTTGTGCTCTGTGCTCAAGGGAAAGCATCTATTTGTATTTACTCCCAAGCACTGATGGAACAAGAGTAGATGATAGTGTGGCGATGGGAACCCAACAGTAAAAGCACAAGTCATGTTTTAACAGTTTATTACAAGGAGCTCTAGTTGATGGTGAATGAACACTCTTCTTATTACCCGAGTTTTGGAGATTATATTTTACCCCACATTTCTATGGTTCACATGTGAACATCAGTGACCTCATTTATATTCAAACCATCTTTTTTAAAAAAAATCACTGTATCATGTCTTAATCACTAAAATATGCCATGTGCTTTCAACTTTGAGTTCAAAATATTGTGAATTGCAAAATTTTGTTGACAATGGTGCAAATGAAAACTAAATGATTTCATTTTGAAAAAGGAATATGTTGAATTAAATGTAGACAGGTTACAGTGAATTTAGTAGTTTCTTTGTTCCAAGTGACAGGATTGCACCAGTCAGAGCAGGGGTTTCCAACCTGGGGTCCACAAACCCTGACTAAATGGCATTGGTCTATGGCATTAAAGGTTGGAAACCCCTGAATTAAAATGATTATTAAATTATATGAAACATTGTTTTATTAGTGAATTATAATAAAGGTGTTGCTCAGCAGAAATAAAAGTTGATGGACAGCTTTAATATCAGGTACTGTAATGGTTTGGTGCAGATATGTTTCCAGTTTTGCAAAACAAGGTCAAAGGTCTTCCTCTCTCTTGCAATGGAGAGAAATTGTTGTACAAGTCTGCTATACTAAAGAATAACACAGATATGCTTAAGGTAAGCAAGCTGGGAGATTCTTGTGTGAGTATTAACACCAGCACAGATCAAAAAGGCTGAATGTTTCTGTGGTGTAAATTCTTACACCATATATTTTCAGCTGCATCTCTTCAGAGAATAATGTATGGTCTTAACAGGATTGCAAATGATGCTAAGTAGTTTCCACAACCAGAGTGAGGGTACTAAACTGCTAATCTGTTACTTTTGAGTAGCTGAATGAGTTGTACATGGGCTGAAACCCTTGGGCATGATGAGTGACTTTTAATTTTACCATTTCTTTCCCAGGTATGTTTCACAAAAAAATATTTAAATCAATTTGAAAAAAAAAGGTAAAAATGCTACATCTTCTGGCCACTTCCCAGTTGTTTCTTTGGGATCTCCACCCCAGGGTATCAGAGTTTTACTTCAGGCAGGTTACAGAGTAAAAGCCCAGCATTTGGGGTAAAGCTGCTTGAAACAACATATAAAAGAATAATAGGTCATTGGGTGATAATTCTTTTTCCACAGATGCTGACCAACTAGCTGAGTAGTTTCTGCATCTTTCATTTTTATTTTAGATTTCCAGTAGTTTTCCCACTGCTTTATTTTTGGACACCAATGGCATTGTAATTAAAAAAAGAGGCAAGTTACAGGAGGCTGGACAAGTTAGAAGTATGTGACATTTTAACTGTAGACTCTTAAGGGAGGGAATGCTCTCCCTTAAATCACCCCACCTCTCCTTTAAGACTCTCTTTTGAAGCTTCTGGTCCAAAGTGGATCATGTTGCTTGAGAATACTTTTACCATGTAAAAGGTGCTAAGAAAATGCAAAACTTTGCAAACTTCCCCAATATGCTTAGAAATAATATAAATATCAAACAATTGGAGAAAAATTATATTCAGAGGTTGGGGAGGGTAGGGTCAAGAAGGAAGAATATCTCTGAGTTTTAAAGTACACATCTGCGGCTACACCCTATTTATAGTCAATCCTGTGTTTAAAAGAGATCTTTTGCTTAAAAGAAATCTTTGTTAATCTTTCTTCATACAGAATAAGTAGTTTACCCCATTCCAAATAAGGTTACACTTGTAAGGGCTACTGTTGTCCCAACCTACCTGTAAAATTCACTTCACATGATTTCAATTTGTTTTGGGTGTTATTTCTTAAAATTAGAACAAATAAAAGCTTGAGGTACTCCTCAATTACAGGCCTACATAGTAAGCATAAAATTCTCCACACTGCAGGTTGTACATCACTGCATCAGTGTAGTGTTAAAACACTATTTTTTCCCCTCTCTTCTCTCAGAAGGGCCTTGTAGTGAGACAGCCAGCATTTAATCTCCTAAATGTGCTCTTTAAGGCCAGGAGTTGCAACTTGGTTTTAGTTGCAGGCAGATTCAGTTGCCCAATCGGAAGACACCGTCTTTGCTGGTACATGATATGCTGATGGAAAAGTCTCTGGCCTATGAGAGGATAGCATTAGAACGACTAATTCCTATCAAATTGTCAGCGCTAAGTGATCGCCTTATAGCAGCTTTGCTCATGTCTTTGTATTTGTCCTCACACAACCTGGAGATTGCCTGCAAAGAATAAAATAAATAAAATTATTACTCCACTATTTTACTTCAGTCGTTATTTTAAACTACATACGACCTGTGCTACAGCAGTTTTGGTAATGGAAATTTACCATTACAGATATCACAAACCACTACCAAAACATCCAAAGAATATAATAAAATTACACTCACTGAATTTTTATCAACAATATTTTCATTTTTCTTAAACTTGTATTTCTTGGCATACATGCAGATGCTTTGATTTTGTGTTACAGAAAATTGTGATACAGGCCATTTTCTATGCCACATTCCCCACCCCAATAATGTAGAGGCTGCCCCCACTTTCTTCCAAATCTCCCCTCAGTATGCAGCATCTCCCACCCAAGGTAGTCCCTGCAATATAACACCATGCGAATCCCCAGAAGGGGGACAATCTAGTAAAAAATTATTAAGTGAAAATCAGCTAACTTCAAAGTAGAGAAGTGAGTAAAGACAATTTTTGTGATGCAGTTAGATGACTCATGTTTCATCAGGAACAAAGTCTATTTTGCTTTGAAATTGAATTACAGAAGATCTGCATCCTAACACTCATACGTCCACATTAACCTCCTATGATAACCTAAAAGAAAACAGAATCAAACATAGTGTAGTTGAGGTAGGAATTGATATAAAAACTGTGTGTGAGTAAGTACTTCCTGACATTATACCAATGAATTCTACCTCCAATTTTATTACACCATGAGAGGTAAGAATGGCTGTTTAAGATATTAAATCCTTTAATAAAAGACTCCTCTGTTAGATAAATTTATGCTAAATGCTTTCAAGTGGGGGGTGGAGGTAGGTCTCTGGGCACATAGGTATTTATTACATTTTATTGACTTAAATATTATTTCTCTAGTTGCATACTATTAATGAGACTTGCAAGTCCTACACACCATTTAACTCCCTCATCAGTTTTAGTTTGTGATGTCACTGCTGGCAGCAACGGCAGCATTTACAGTTCATCCTACATTGCTCTCAAAAATACGAGGGCAAGCTTCCACCTGAACCAATGCTATAGTGATGTTGGTCAAGGAGATATAGGATTTAAACCTACAACAGAAATAGTACTCTATATTTCTGTCAGGATAGTGTGTAACCTGGGTGGATAATAAAGAGAAAGGCAATAGCAATGTGCTTTCTCCTCTGTCCTTCTTAGTGATCAAGCTAATAGATTTGTGAACATAGAACAACCTATGCTCCAAGCCTACACCAGTATCACTCCCAAACTTTTCCTACATTACATCAATGTTCTATGCATTGATGCTGCTTCCTGCACCCATGCAGAGCTCACTGACTTCATCAACTTTGCCTCCAACTTTTACCCTGCCCTCAAACACCTCATCATTTCTGATACCTCCCTCTCCTTCCTCAATCTTTCTCTCTCTCTCTCTCTCTCTCTCTGGAGACAGCTCATCTATTGATATCTTCTATAAACCCACTGATTCTCACAGCTGCCTGGACTATGTTGTATTTAAATGCACATTCGTATTCGGAATAAGTTGGATGAACGCGTGGTGCAATTAGAGATTGGTTGGTATGATGTGGGCATCACAGAGTCGTGGCTGAAACAAGGTCATAGTTGGGAGCTTAATATCAAAGGATATACTTTGTATTGAAAGGACAGGCAGGAAGGCATAGGTGGCAGTGTGGCTGTTGGTTACAGATGGAATTACATCTTTAGAAAAAGGTGACATAGGGTCACAGAATGTTATATCTTTGTGGGTGGAGTTAAGAAATTGCAATTGTAAAAAAAACATTATGAGAATCCTATACAGGCCTCCAAATAGTAGCCAAGATGTGGTGTTGAGATTGCAAAGGGAGCTGGAAAAAGCATGTAATAAGGGTAATGGTACAATTATAATGGGGGATTCCAATATGCAAGGGGATTGGGAAAATCAGGTTGGTGTCGAATCGCAAGGAAGGGAATTTGTTGAATACCTACGAGATGGCTTTTTAGAGCAATGTACTCAGGGAAAGGCTATCTTAGATTGGGTGTTGTGTAATAACCCAGATCTTATTAGGGAGCTTAAGGTAAAGGAACCTTTAGGAGAAGGTGATCATAATATGATTGAATTCATACTGCAATTTGAGAAGGAGAAGCATAAGTCACATGTATCAGTATTGCAATGGAATAAAGAGATTTACAGAGGCATGAGAGAGGAATTTGTCCAGGTGGATAGGAGGGAGATACTGGACAGAGCAGAGGTGGCTGAAGTTTCTGGGAATAAGTTCACAAGGCACAGGAAAAGTTGTTCTCAATTGGCTGGGGTACGCAACTGTGACTGACAAGGAAAGTTAAGGACTTATATGCCAAAGAAAGGGCATATAAGGTAGCAAAAGTGAGTGGCAAGTTGGATGTTAGGGAAGTTTTTAAAATCCAACAAAAGGCAACTAAAAAGGACACAAAAGAGAAAAGATAAAATATGAGGGCAAACTAGACAACAATATGAAGCAGGATACTGAAAGTTTTTTCAGTTATTTAAAGAATAAAAGGAAGGTGAGAGTTGATATTGGACCACTGGAAAATGATGCAGGTGAGATAGTAATGCAGGCAAAGAAATGGCATATGAACTTAATAAGTACTTTGCATCAGTCTTCACTGTAGAAGACACTAGCAGTATGCCAGAGGCCCGTCAGTGTCAGGGAGCAGGAGTGAGTGCCATTGCTATTACAAAGGAAAAATGCTAGGCAAACCAAGGGTCATAAGGTGCACAAGTCATCTGGACCAGATGGACCACATGCCAGAGTTCTGAAAGAAGTTGCTGATGAGATATGCATTGGTTATGATCTTGCAAGAATCACTTGATTCAGGCACGGTTTCCGAGGACAGGAAAACTGCAAATGTCACTCCATTCTTTAAGAAGGGAAGAATGGCGAAAGAAAGGAAATTATTGACCAGTTAGCCTAACCTCAGTGGTTGGGAAAGTGTTGGAATCAATTATTAAGGATAAGGTTTCAGGGTATGGAGACTAATGATAAAAATAAGTCAAAGTCAGCATATTTTCTGTAAAGGGAAATCTTGCCTGACAAATCTGTTAAGAGTTCTTCAAGGAAATAACAAGCACGGTGGACAAAGGAGCAGCAATGGATGTCATTTACATGGATTTTCAGAAGGCATTTGATAAGGTGCCACAAGAGGCTGCTTAACAAGATAAAATCCTATGGCATTACAGGAAAGATACTGGCATGGATTGAAGAATGGCTAACAAGCAGAAGGCAGCGAATGGGAATAAATGGGACCTTTCCTGTTTGGCTGCCAGTGACTAGTGGTGTTCCTCGGGGCCAGTATTGGACTGCTACTTTTCACATTGTTTGTCAATGATTTAGATAATGGAATTGATGGCTCTGTGGCAAAGTCTGCAGATGATACAAAGATAGGTGGAAGGGTAAGTAGTACTGAAGAAACAATGCGATTGAAGAAGGAATTAGAGAAATTGGAAGAATGGGCAAAAAACTGGCAGATGGAATACAGACTGGGGAAATATACAATAATGCATTTTGGTAAAAGGAACAAAAATGTGGACTATTACCTAAATGGGGAGAAAATTAAAACATCAGAGGTGCAAAAGGACCTAGGAGTCTTTGTGCAAGACTCCCAGAGGGTTTATTTACAGGTTGAGTGTATGGTAAAGAAAGAAAATGCATATCAAGGGGACTCGAATATGAAAAGACGGAGATAATGCTGAGGCTTTATAAGACACTAGTCAGGCCACACTTGGAGTATTGCCAACAGTTTTGGGCCTCGTTTCTCAGAAAGGATGTGTCATCATTGGAGAGGGTCCAGAGGAAGTTCGTGAGAATGATTCTGGGAATGAAGGGGTTACATACGAGGAGTGTTAAGCAGCTTTGGGCACATACTTGAATAAAGAAGAATTCGGTGGGGGGGGGGGGATCGCATTAAAACCTATCAAATGTTAAAAGGACTAGATAAGATGGATGTGGAGAGGATGTTTTCTATGGTGGGGGTGTCCAGAACTAGAGAGCACAGCCTCAGAATTGAGGGGTAACCCTTTAGAACAGAGGTAAAGAGGAAATTTTTTAGCAAGAGAGTAGTGAATCTGTGGAATGCTCTGCCACAGACAGCTGTGGAGACCAAGAACTTGAGTATATTTAAAGCAAAATTTGATAGTTATTTGATTGGTCAGGGCATCAAAGGATATGGCGGGAAGGCAGGTGTATAGAGTTGAGTGGGATCTGGATCAGCCATGATGGAATGGCAGAGCAGACTTGATGGGCTGAATGGCCTAATTCTGCTTCCATGTCTTATGGTCTTGTACCTCTTCCCCACTGTCAGTTGTAAAAACGTCATCCCTTTCTCTCAGTTCCTCTATCTCCATCACATCTGCTCTCAAGATGAGGCTTTTCATTCTAGAACTAATGAAATGTCCTCTTTCTTCAAAGAAAAGGGCTTTCCTTCCTCCAGCATCAACACTGCCCTTACTTGCATCTCTTCCATTTCGTGCACGTCTGCCCTCACCCAATCCTCCTGCCACCCAACCAGGGATAGGGTTCCTCTTATACTTACCTACCACTCTACTAGCCTCTGCATCCAGCACATAATTCTCCATAACCTGCCATCTCTAAGCACTTTTTTCCTTCCCCCCCCCCCCACACCACTTTCCACAGGAATCACTCCCTACATGATACCCTTGTCCATTTGTCCATCCCCACTGATCTTCCTTCTGACACTTATCCTTGCAAGTGGAACTAGTGCCACACCTGCTCCTACACCTCCTCCCTTACTACCATTCATGGCCTCTAAAAGTCCTTCCAGGCGAGGCAACACTTCACCTGTGAATCTGCTGGGATCATCTACTGAATCCAGTGCTCCTGGTGTGACCTCCTGTATATTGGTGAGAGCTAACGTAGACTGGGAGACTGCCTTCACTGAGCGCCTACACTCAGTCCACCAGAAAAAGCCAGGTAATCCTGGTGACCACCCATTTCAATTTTACTTCCCATTCCAACATGTCAATACATTGACTCCTCATCTGCTGTGATGGGGCCACACTCAAGTTGGAGGAGCAACACCTTATATTCAGAATTGGTAGCCTCCAATCTGATGGCACAAACATTGATTTCTCGAACTTGCAGTAATTGCTCCCACCCTCTCCTTCACCATTCCCCTCTCTCACTGTATCTCCTTACCTGCCCATCATCTCCTCTGGTGCTCCTCCCCCTTCTCCAGCCCTTTTGTAGGCAGCTATGCACCTATAGCTATAATGTGCCCACGGAGGAGGAACTGAATGTTTAGGGTGATGGGTGAAGTTACAATCAAGTGAGCTGCTTTCACCTGGATGGTGCCGAGTTCTTTGAGCATTCTTGGAACTTGAAGAGGGTTCCACTGCATTCCTGACTCTTGCCTTCTACGTGGTAGGACTTTGGGGAATTTGAAATGGTGGGGTGAGTCTCTTGCCACAAGACACTCAGTTTATGATTAACGCTGTAGCAGTGGTATTTATGTTGCTTAACCAGAGCAATTTTTAAGTTAAATTTCTGATTAATAGTGAGCAGAGTGCTGATTGTGAAGGGGGGAGAGGAGTTTGAATACTGTTGAATGCCAAAACTAAGTGGTTAGATTCACTTACTTGAAATGATTATGGTCTGGACACACAAAGGGAAATTTAGCTGCCACTGATTTGTTCACAACATGCCTAAATTTTTTCCAGGTCTCGCTCCATCCAGGTATTGTTTGGCTCATTGGCTAAGGGAGTTGTTAATGGAACTGAACGCTACAGAATCATTGGTTTCCAATAATGACCACGGTTTACAATGCATGCACAATAAAATTACTATGTTGTAGGACTGACATGTATTCTTTTAAAGCAGTTGGCAAACAAGTCAATACAATTATGCATGCACAATTCTCTTTCTAAAGAGATTAAACATTACAATTCTCTAAAGTAGTATTTGCATTAATTAGGAACATTTATTATCAAGAGATTGTGTCACCAACAATGTATTATTTTAAGAGGAAAGAATGCATTTGATAAATTTTGAAAACCACTTAATTAGTAACACACACAAAATGCTGGTGGAATGCAGCAGGCCAGGCAGCATCTACAGGAAGAAGTACAGTCGACGTTTCGGGCCGAGACCCGAATTAGTAATGACTGGAGAACGTGCCAAATGACCATTAGTCCACAAGATGAGGTGTGAAACAGTAGACTAACATTATGAACAGGCTCAGGTTTATCCATATTTCCTTGTTATTTGCTCATTGATGTAACTGACAGTTCCCAATTAAACAAGTCTGTTGGCACTAGAGAATAACATTGGCATCCCTAAAGTACTCTCGTTAATTATCAGGAATTTGAGCACAAACTGGATTGACAGCACAAACTGGATTGACACCATTCTGCAATTTAAGAGGGAAATGGCCTTCAGACAAAACTTTAAATTGAGGTCCCATGTCCCATCCCAGTAAACAATTCCAGGTTACTTTTGAAAGAACAAGTGTATTATTGCAATAATTATCTCCCATCCAAAAACTGTTTCCTTTCAGATTTTTCATATCATGGATCACAATGCAGATGGTGGGATCTTGTGGATAAATAAAACATATTGGGCTGACCTGTGGTAAAAAAAAACCTGTTCTGTGAATGCAGTGTGTTGCTCGATCTTTCTGACAGTCATTACCTCCAGTTTTTGTGCTCGCTCTTTGCTGAGTGGTTCCAAGGGGAAGTTCATATTGTTGTCATCTGCCAGGGAGCGCAGATCAAAGTAATATTTGGCATAAACACTAGCAGGAACATTAATATTAAACTGTAGCAACTCTAGGAACTGCCTTTCCATCTCATTCCTGTTGGGGAAAAAAAACACAAAATGAAAAAGATTTGAATAAACTAAGTAACCAATCCTTAATTTACCAATAATATGCACTTCTGGAAAATTTCATGAGCAGAAAAGGCTGGGTAAAATATATTCTGGGAGTTTCCCTTCCAGTATATTCCTCTGGGCAGAGCATCCACCGCTATTTGTTAAATCAAAGTAGATTCTTAAATCATGTACCCCAAAGAGTGGACGGCATCAAAGCAAACATTTTTTAAGTTGATATCTGTAAATCAAGAAACAGTATGCTTGACAAACAGATAATCAAAAACTTAATTAACTTCAACAAATAAGAGTCCTGGGATGTGCAAATATAGCAAAACGCCAGAAGTCAGCCCATTCCATGTTATCATTTGACTCATCTACGTTTAGAGCTCTCAATATAGTCTGTAAATTTAACTAAGTGCTTTCACACCCCAAAGCATCTACTATACAAATGCATATCAACACTACTCAAGTAGCTGCTAACACACAAGCTTCCAGTTGAAAAGAGCCACATAGTACTGGCACTCAAAGTCAGTTGACATGGTATTGTGGCAGAATTCCCTGCTGCAACCAAGAAATAGGAGAGAAAAAGTAGTAGCAAAATTGCAAGAACCTGTAGAAGGTTACATACTCATTCAGCTCCACCAAGGTATTAACCCTCTCCACCTTCACCTTCACCTTTCTGGACATGCCTTCTTCTTGATGCTACCATCAGGGAAAAGTTTAGGGCTCTTGATATAGTCTGTAAATTTAATTAACTAAATGCTTTCATACTCCAAAGAATCTAACTCACAAATGCCAGAAGACCCACATTGAATATTTATAGTAATTTTGTTTTTGCACTGTATTGCTGCTGTGAAACAACAAACTTCCTATCATTTTAACATTAATAAATATGACAGTTCCTTAAGGTAGTGGGGATAAACTGCCACTGCCAATTAAATACTCCCAATGACATGCGCCTCAAATAGCCTCAGACAATCAAGTCCAGCTCTTGGCCTTCACATCTAGTTTAGTTACCAAGCCTGGGGAACTGTTTCTACTGACAGGAGAAAGGACAAAAGCGTGTTACTGGTGCCTTCAAAACCAGCTACTTCGGGCAGATGGGGCTCATCATCATCTGTGGTTGGCAGCTCAACTAGGAGAAGAAAAGCTCTGAATTTAAACCTCTGTTGCCTTATGGCTACACTCATGGAGAAGACTTCAGGAGTAAATCCCGAGGAAAAATCTGGATCTGGAGTCCTTAAGGCAGTCCTACGTTGAGTTCAATGCTGACCGAGAAATCCTGTGACGCCACTGGGGCCAAACTGTATCATGTCTCTGCTTTTCCTTTGGGCTTTCTCCTCAACTGCATGGAGAAGGGGAGCCTGCTACATGGGCCACAGATTGTTTCCATATTGTACTGCCCTGTCTTACATATCACAAAGACAGCTGGGATGCAACATCCAAACATCCATGGTTGTCCCCGCCCAAGGAGGGCCTTAATACATCTGATTCTGACCAGGTGATGCAACAGAAGTAATTAGTATTTCAACTAATCACCTCTTTTATCTCCAAGTGAGTTTCATTTAACAGGAGCCAAGACTTGGAGCAAGAGACACAAGAGTTTGAAAGAGAAAGATCTCAGGAGTTGCTGATTAGTTTCTTATAACAAATCTCTGAAAGAGGAAATTGTTGGTTAATAATTGAACAGTTTATTTACAGCAGCCAACAAAAATACGTTAGAGTCAAGTGGAGTAGCTATTTTTGTTATTTGCCAGTGTAAGAATGGGAAGCTAAGGCGTTGGCTCAATGTGAAGAAGTGAAATGGTCCAGGTGTGGGGAATGCAAGCTGCATTTTTAAAAAAGGTTTCAGAGAAGGCAGGATGGTAATCAAAAGATGGAATGCTCCTTCTGATGTGGGAAGTGATGGAACCTCAGTCTCCCGGATGACTACTGCAGTGAGAAGTGCAACCAGTGCAGCTCCTGACAGACCTAGAAATTATAGAGTTGGATCTAGAGGTATTTAGAGTCATCTGGGAAGTAGATGAGACTTTTACTGAAGTGGTCACACCCAAGGTACAGGCTTCAAATAGGTGGGTGACCACCAAGAGAAGTAAATGGAGTTACAACACAGAGCCAGCAGCAGTAGTAGGTTTTTGGTGCCATCACCAGCAATGAGGCTCAGAGGGAAAGGGTGCAGTCAGGGTGATGGTGATCAGAGATTCCATAGTGAGAGGGTAGACAGGAGATTCTGTGACACAGAAGAGACAATAGGATGGTGTGTTACCTCGCAGATGCCAAGGGTTAAAGATATCTCTGAGCAGTCACAGAAAATTCTTGAAGACAAGGGTGAACAAGCAGAGGACACAATAACACAAACAATATTAGTAGAACAGGGGATGAGGTCTTGCAGAAAGAGGGAGGTAGGTAACAAATTAAAATGATGGATCTTGAGGGTAGTGATCTCTAGATTACTCCTGGTGCCATGTGCTACTGAGTCCAGGAATAGAAAACTAGGCCAAATGAATGCATGGAGGAAGAGCAGATGCAGGGATAGTGATTCAGGTTCTTGAATCATAGAAACATAGAAAACCTACAGCACAATACAGGCTCTTTGGCCCACAAAGCTGTGCTGAACATGTCCCTACCTTAGAAATTACCTAGGGTTACCCATAGCTCCATGTACCTGTCCAGAAGTCTCTTAAAAGACACAATCGTGTCCGCCTCCGCCACCATCCCATTCCACGCACTCACCAATCTCTGCGTAAAAAACTTACCCTTGACATCTCCTCTGTACCTACTTTCAAGCACCTTAAAATAGTGCCTTCTCATGATAACCATTTCAGCCCTGGGAAAAAGCCTCTGACCATCCACACAATCAATGCCTCTCATCATCTTATACATCTCTATCAGGTCACTCCTCATTGTCCGTTGCTCCAAGGAAAAAAGGCCAAGTTCACTCAACCTATTCTCATAAGGCATGCTCCCCAATCCAGGTAACATACTTGTAAATCTTCTCTGCACCCTTTCTATGGTTTCCACATCCTTCCTATACAGGCAGTCCCCGAGTTACGAATGTCTGACTTACGGACAACTCGTACTTACGAACCGAGGAAGGAGAACACCGTCCGCCATTTTAAGTCGTTGCCATTGACACCGTGTTAAGTGCTTAACTTTGTATTTTTCTTAGTAAGATTCACCCTGAACCCCCCACCCCCACCATTCCAGTCAGCTGGTGGCGCAGTCAGATCAGCACCGGGCTAGAGAATGGAGATTCCTGAGTTCGATTTAGTGATAGATCGCTCCCGTGCTGGGTTGATGTCGATCCAGTGACTCCTGTATCATCCGTGCTCGCAATTCGACCTCGTAAAAAAAAACAGCCACCTCCAGTTTAAATTCCCATGCGGAATATTGTGGAGGATCAAATATCCAAATCCAGCACAGCCCCCACTTGTCCCATTTAACCTGTCTCAGTGTGGTGCAGTTTAGCACCTGGGGAATTCAGTGCTGTGGTCCTTAGGACCCAGCGGACCTCGGGAGCCAATGCAGGTCAGGACCTGCTGCCTGCAGTGTTTCTGTTCCATTGACAGAAGCGATCGCGATTGAAAATAAAGTGGAAATAATAAAGCGTTTGGAAAGAGGTGAAACGCCATCAGTCATTCAATGATCGGAACAATTTTAAAGGATAACGGATAAAGTGAGAATAATGGAGTATGTGAAAGGCCCTGCCCCGATGAAAGCTACAAATATTACTAAGCAACGCAGTGGTTTAACTATTGGAATACACGTTTCTTAAGTGTTTTATATGCATAGAAAGGTAAAATATATACTATATACTAAGACAAACGTTTGACTAACTGATGCTAAATAATACCGGATGTACTTACCTTCAAATCCGACTTAAAGACAGACTCAGGAACGGAACTCGTACGTAACCTGGGGACTGCCTGTAGTGAGGCAACCAGAACTAAGCACAGTACTCCAAGTGGGGTCTAACCTTGGTCCTACAGAGCTGCAACATTACCTCTTGGCTCTTAAACTCAATTCCACGACTGATGAAGGCCAATGCATTGTATATCTTCTTAACCACAGTCAATCTGTGCAGCAGTTTTGAGTGTCCTATGGACTCGGACCCCAAGATCCCTTGATCCTCCACACTGCCAAGAGTCTTACCATTAATACTATGTTCTGTCATCATATTTGACCTACCAAAATGAACCTTCATACTTATCTGGGTTGAACTCCATCTGCCACTTCTCAGCCCAGTTTTGCATCCTATCAATGTCCCACTGTAACCTCTGGCAGCCCTCCATACTATCCACAACACCCCCAACCTTTGTGTCATCAGCAAATTTACTAATCCATCCCTCTACTTCTTTATCCAGGTAATTTATAAAAATCACGAAGAGTAGGGGTCTCAGAACAGATTTCTGAGGCACACCACTGGTGACCGACCTTCATGCAGAATATGACCCATCTATAACCACTCTTTGCCTTCTGCAGGCAAGTCAGTTCTGGATCCACGAAGCAATGTCCCCTTGGATCCCATGCCTCCTTACTTTCTCAATAAGCCTGGCATGGGGTATTTTGTCAAATGCCTTGCTGAAATCCATATACACCACATCTACTGCTCTACCTTCATCAATGTGTTTAGTCACATCCCCAAAAAATTCAATCAGGCTCGTCAGGCACGACCTGCCTTTGACAAAGCCATGCTAACTATTCCTAATCACATAATGTCTCTCCAAATGTTCACAAATCCTGCCTCTCAGGATATTCTCCATCAACTTACCAACCACTGAAGTAAGACTCACTGGTCTATAATTGCCTGGGCTATATCTACTCCTTTTCTTGAATAATGGAACAACATCTGCAACCCTCCAAACCACTGGAACCTCTCCTGTCCCCATTGATGATGCAAAGATCATCGCCAAGGGCTCAGCAATCCCTCCCTTGCCTCCCATAGTAGCCTGGGGGTACATCTCATCCGGTCCCAGTGACTTATCCAACTCGATGCTTTCCAAAACTCCAACGCATCCTCTTTCTTAATATCTAAATGCTCAAGCTTTTCAGTCCACTGTAAGTCATCCCTACAATTGCGAAGATCCTTTTCCATAGTGAATACTGAAGCAAAGTACTCATTAAATACCTCTGCTATCTTCTTCGGTTCCATACACACTTGTCCACTGTCACACTTGATTGATCCTATTTTCTCACATCTTATCCTGTTTCTCTTCACATACTTGTAGAATGCCTTGGGGTTTTCCTTAATCCTGTCCGCCAAGGCTTTCTCATGGCCCATTCTGGCTCTCCTAACTTCTTTCTTCAGCTCCTTCCTGATAGACTTATAATCTTCTAGATCTCTATCATTACCTAGTTTTTTGAACCTTTCGTAAGCTCTTCTTTTCTTCTTGACTAGATTTACAAAAGCCTTTGTACACCACGGTAATTGTACCCTACCATCCTTTCCGTCTCACTGGAATGTACCTGTGCAGAAGATGCAAATATCCCCTGAACTTCTGTTCCCAATTTATGCTTCCAAGTTCCTGCCTGATAGCCTCATATTTCCCCTTACTTCAATTAAACGCTTTCCTAACTTGTCTGTTCCCATCCTTCTCCAATGTTATGGTAAAGGAGATAGAATTGTGATCACTATCTCCAAAATGCTCTCCTACTAAGAGATCTGACACCTGACCAGATTTATTTCCCAATACCAGATCAAGTACAGCCTCTCCTCTTATAGGCTTATCTACATATTGTGTCAAGAAACTTTCCTGAACACAGCTAACAACCTCCACCCCATCTAGGAACATGCCAATCGATATTTGGGAAATTAAAATCTCCCACCCCGACAAGCCTGTTATTATTACACCTTTCCAGAATCTGTCTCCCTATCTGCTGCTGTTACTATTGGGTGGTCTATAAAAAACACCCAGTAGAGTTACTGAACCCTTCCTGTTCCTAACTTCCGCCCACAGAGACCCTGTAGACATTGCCTCCATGTCTTCATCCTTTTCTGCAGCTGTGACACTATCTCTGATCAACAGTGGCATGCCCCCACCTCTTTTGCCTCCTTCCCTGTCCTTTCTGAAACATCTAAAGCCTGGCACTCAAAGTAACCATCCCTGCCCCTGCACCATCCAAGTCTCCGTAATGGCCACAACATCATAATTCCAAGTACTGATCCACACTCTAAGCTCATGCACGTTGTTCATAATACTCCTTGCATTAAAACAGGTACATCTCAAGCCATCGGTCTGAGATGTAGGTTGCAGAAACTTGTAAAATTAGTCAGCTCCCTCATGGGTACTAACCTCCATAGTATCAAAAACATCTTCAAGGAGCAGTGCCTCAGGAAAGTAGCAGTCTATCATTAAGGACCCCTATCACCCAGGACATGCCCTCTTCTCAATGCTACCATTAGGAAGGAGGTACAGAAGCCTGAAGGCACCCACTCAGTGATTCAGAAACAGCTTCTTCCCTTTTGCCATCAGATTTCTAAATGGCCATTGAATCAATGAACACTACCTCACTACCATTTTTTTAGCTTCTGTTTTTGCACTATTTATTTTAACTGAACTATACACAAAATGTGATCAAACCTTCATGTGAGTCCTAAAACTAGATAAAGAGAACCCAATTAAATAAATAACAAAACATTATTGAGAAAAATGATCTACCCGGTAGTTTGTTCGAAAAAGTATGTGAACCTTTGCTTTCAGTAACTGGTGTAACCCCCTTGTATAGCAATAACTTCAACCAAACGTTTCCAGTAACTGTTGCTCAGTCCTTCAGTCCTTCACATTGGCTTGGGAGAATTTTAAGGCCATTCCTCCTTACAAAACTGGTTCAACTTTTGGATGCTGGTGGGCTTCCTTGCATGAACCGCTTGCTTCGGGTCCTTTCACAACGTTTCTATAGGATTAAGGTCAGGACTTTGAATCGGCCATTCCAAAACACAAATTTTCTTTTTAAGCCATTCTGTTGTTGATTTACTCTTTTTTTTGGATCACTGTCTTGTTGCATTATCCACATTCTATTAAGTTTCAGGTGACAGACTGTTACCCTGATATTCTCCTGTAAAATGCCTTGATACAATCACAAACAACAGAAAATCTACAGATGCTGGAAATCCAAGCAACACACACAAAATGCTGGAGGAACTCAGCAGGCGAGGCAACATCTAGGAAGAGTACAATGTTTTGAGCCGAAACCCTTCGGCAGGACTGGAGAAAAAAAGTTGAGGAGTGGATTTAAAAGGTGGGGCAGGGGAGAGTGAAACACAAGGTGAAACCTGGAGGGGGAAGGATAAAGTAAAGAGCTGGTGAAAGAGACAGGAGGCCATGGAAGAAAGAAAATGGGGGAGGAACACCAGAGGGAGGTAATGGGTGGGCAAGGAGAAAAGGTGAAGGAGAGAAAAGGGGATGAGAAATGGTGAAGGAGGGACAGTGGGGGGCATTACCAGAAGTTTGAGAAATCAATGTTCATGCCATCAAGTTGGAGGCTGCCCGAACAGAATACAAGGTGTTGTTCCTCCAACTTAAGTGTGGCCTCATCACGACAGTGGAGGAGGCGATGGATGGATATATTGGAATGGGAATCGGAAGTGGAATTAAAATGGGTGGTCACTGGGAGATCCCACTTTTTCTGGTGGACGGAGCTTGGCGAAGTGATCTCTCAATCTACGTCGGATCTCTCTGATGTACAGGAGACACCAGGAGCATTGAACACAGCTGATGATCCTAACAGGCTCACAAGTGAAGTGTTGCCTCACCTGGAAGGAATGTTTAGGGTCCTGGATGGTAGTGAGGGAGGAGGTGTAGGGGCAGGTGTAGCACTTGTTCTGCCTGCAAGGATAAGTGCCAGGAGGTAGATCAGTGGGGAGGGATGAATGCACAAGGAAGTAGGGAGCAATTTCTGCGGAAAGCAGAAAGTGGAGGGGAGGGAAAGATGTGCTTGGATTCCGTTGGAGGTGGCAGAAGTTATGGAGAATTATGTACTGGACACGGAGGCTGGTGGGGTGGTAGGTGAGGACAAGGGGAACCCTATCCCTGGTAAGGTAGGGAGGTTAGGGTAAGTGCAGACTTGATGAAATGGAAGAAATGAGGTTGAGGGCAGCGTTGATGGTGGATGAAGGGCAGCCCCTTTCTTTGAAAAAGGAGGACATCTCCTTCATTTTAGAATGAAAAGCCTCATCCCGAGAGCATATGTAGCGGAGACAGAGGAATTGAGAAAAGAGGGATGGCGTTTTTACAAGTAACAGGGTGGGACGATTTATAGTCCAGGTATCTGTGAGAGTTCGTGGGTTTATCATTGACATCGGTGGATAAGTTTTCTCCGGAGATAGAGATAGAAAGGGGAGGGAAGTGTCGAAAATGGAAGATCTGATCACATTTTAGGTCATATTTATGCAGAAATAGAGAAAATTCTACAGGATTCGCAAACTTTCTAACATCACTGTGTATGTATACACATGTACATATATACACACACACACATACATTGTAATTCAGTTTTTTTAAATCTTCATTGTGTATTGCCTTGTACTGCTACCGCAAAATAGCAAGTTTCACGACATATGTGGTAATAATAAACCTGATTCTGATTCTGAATCTGAATAGATTGGGTGATTTCAATATTCCTGGTATTGACTGTGCCACTTAAAATGTAATAGGCCTGGATAGGGCAGAATTTGCGCGGTATGTCCAAGACAGGTACCTGATGCAATATATGGAGGAACATACTTGGGAAGGAACAATGGGGAATGAGGTGGGCCAAGTGGCTGAAGCGGCAGCTGGGGAGCCCTTTTGGTACAGTGACCATAATTTTATTAGTCTTAAAGTGGTTATGTAAAAAGACAGAACAGGTCCACAGGTTAACATCCTGAACTGCAGCAGGGTTATCTTTGAGAGCAACAGGCAGAATCTAACTGAGCTCGACTGGACAACTCTAAATAGAGTTGGAACTTAGGAACAGTTGGCAAGTAGGGCAGTTTTAATAGGGTTACTTCAAGAGTCCAAGGGCATCATGTTCTTGTTTGGGTGAAGGGTTGACATACCAATTTCAGAAAACTGGCAGATGCGAGATATTGAGGTTCTGGGTACAATGGGTACAAATAATTGGGTATGAATGAATCCATTAATGAATACAAAATGTTGAAGAGCAGGCTTAAGACGGAAATCTGGAGGGCAAAAAGAGGGTATGAGATGATTTGATAAACAGGATTAAAGATAACCTCAAGAAGTTCTTCTGTTATATTAACTGTAAAAGGCCTACGCCCCCTTAAAGACTACCTTAGATGCCTATGCAAGGAGCTGCAGGAGATGGCGAATATTTTTAATGTTTATTTCTTCTTGGTGTTTATTAAGGAAAACAACATAGATGCAAAGTAATATTTTAGTAATATTTGTAATTAGTAAACTTAGCAATATTTGTAGCTTTCATCGGGGCAGGGCCTTTCACATACTCCATTATTCTCACTTTATCCGTTATCCTTTAAAATTGTTCCGATCATTGAATGACCGATGGCGTTTCACCTCTTTCCAAACGCTTTATTATTTCCACTTTATTTTCAATCGTGATTGCATCCCATCAATGGAATAGAAACACTGCGGGCGGCGGGTCCCGAGGTCCATTGGGTCCTAAGGACCATCTCACTGAATTCTCTGGGTCCTAAGGACCACCGCACTGAGACAGGCTAAATGGGACAAGTGGGGGCTGTGCTGGGTTTGGGTATTTGATCCTCCACAATATTCCGCGTGGGAATTTAAACTGGAGGTGGCAGTGTTTTTTGCGAGCTTGACATCAACCCAGCACGGATGGTATGGGAGTCATTGGATCGACATCAACCTGGCACGGGAGCGGTCTGTCACTGGATCGAACTCGGAAACCTCCATTCTCGAGCCCGGCGCTGATCTCACTGTGCCACCAGCCGACCGGAACGGGGGGGGGGGGGGGGTGTGGTGGTCAGGGTGAATCTTACTAAGAAAAATTTAAGCCAAATACAAAGTTCAACACTCAACACAGTGTCAACGGCAATGACTTAAAATGGTGGACGGCATTCTCCTTCCTCAGTTCATTAGTACGAGTTGTCCGTAAGTCAGACGTTTGTAACTCAGGGACTACCTGTATATTGGTGAGACCCAATGTAGATTGGGAGACTGCTTCGCCAAGCACCTACTCTCCATGCACAAGAAAAAGTGGAATCTCCCAGTGTCACCCATTTTAATTCCACTTCCCATTCCGACATGTACATACTCTCACAATGAGGCCACACTCAGATTGGAGGAGCAACATCTTATATTCCGTCCGGATAGCCTCTAACCAGATATCATGAACATTGATTTCTCTAACTCCCGGTAATGCTCCTCCCCCCACTTCACCATTTCCCATTCCCCTTTCCTTCTGTCACATTATCTCCTTGCCTGCCTATTGCCTCCCTCTGGTGCTCGTCCTACTTTTCTTTCCTTCCATGGCTTTCTGTCCCCTCCTATCAGATTCCCTCTTCTCCAACCCTTTATCTCTTTCACCAGTCAACTTCCCAGCTCCTTACTTCACCTCTTACCCCCTAGTTCACCTATCACCATGTGTTTCTTCCTCTCCTCCCTTCTAAATATGACTCCTCATCTTTTATTCTCCAGTCCTGCTGAAGGTCTCTGCCCGAAACATCGACTGTACTCTTTTCCATAGATGTTGCCTGGCATGCTGAGTTCCTCCAGCATTTTGTGTGTGTTGCTTGGATTTCCAGTATCTATAGATTTTCTCTTGCTTGTGATGGGAGTAATAAGTAGTCAAGTCTTGGATCATATGCATATTACAAAGACGGTGGAATCGGCAACCTTGAAGTACATTATGGTAAGCATATTTCCAAGGGTTGACCTAGTGCACCCCCTGACATTATGGGACACCAAGGAAGAAACTGAGAGGCCTTTTGAGATTTACTTCATCATTAACCATTGGGAAAGTTCCTGAAAACTGGCTAATGTTCTATTTTTTAAGAAGGGTAGCAAGGACAGACCAGGTAAATAGATACTAGTGAGCCTGACTTCAGCAGTAGGGAAGTTAAAGGAGGGAATTCTGAGTGACAATATCTGCAAATACTTGGATAGTCAAGGCCTGATCAGAAATAGTTAATATGGCTTTATCTGTGAGAGGTCATGTTTGATGAATCTTGGAGTTTTTCCAAAAAGGCAACTATGGGGATAGATGAAGGTATCGCTGTGGATGCTGTCTACATGGACTTTAATTAGGCATTTAACAAGGCATTTAGCATGGCAGGCTTATTGGGAAAGTTAGGTCACACAGGATTGAGAGGGAGCTAGCTTGATGACAGGAAGCAGAGATTGATTCAAGGTCAATTCTCCGACTGGAGGCCTGTGACTAGTGGGGTGCCTGGGGCTCTGTGTTGAGACCTCTGTCGTTCAATTATTTATGTAAATGAGTTGGATGTGAATGTACCAGATTTTTTTTTATTTTTACACATTGAGCGCTGCTCTTCTATTTTTATTCTTTTTTTCTTTAAATGGGTTCTTTCAGGTTTCTTGCTTTGTGGTTACCTGTGAGCAAATAAATCAAGGTTGTATAACTTATACATTCTTTGATAATAAATGTACTTGAATCTTAATGTTACTGAATTAGGGGATCTTGTTGATAATGAAGCAGGTAACAATTGCAAAGGGATCTTGATCAGTTATGGTGGTGGGCTGAAGAATGGCAAATGGATTTCAACTTGGATAAGTGTGAGGTGATATAAGTTGGACAATCAAACCAGGTCAGGGGTTGTACAATGAATGGTAGGGCACTGACAACTGTTGTGGAACAGAGGGCCACGGTAGTTCAAGTGCATAGTTCGCTGCTAGAGTGCACGGTCAACAATTTAAAATTTTTAATTCAGATTTCAGCATGCCGTATAGAATTTATGTTCAAGTAAATAATCTGGAATAATTTCCAAAAGTCATTAATAATGATGACCACAAAACTACCATTGTACAAAAAAAACATCTGATTCACTAATATCCTTCAGTTGGGTGGTGAGAATAGCAGAAGGGAAGATGGGGAAAGAAGCTAGAGTCAATTCAGTATATAACATTGACAGCAAGATTGCTAAATTTGTTTTAGGCAAGAATATCAAGAGGAATAAGATCAAAATAGGTAACTGGAGTTAAGATACCAATTAGCATGAATTGAATAACAAATTAGGGTCTGAATGACCCATTCTTGTTCCAAATGAAAACATAAATTATAAATTTGTAGATATTTTCATAGCTCTGACCTCTCTTAGCTCTATCCTCAAATTATTCTGAACACAACGACAGCAAAGATTTTAGGAGATCAATCAGTTTAGCCTCAGGACATACTGCAGAGGCTTCTCAGGACTATGTCCTATACCCAAACATTTCCAGCTGCTTCACAATTAACTTTTAATATGAAACCAAGTAAGGAACATGGATGTCCATTCACAACTTTATTTAATTCACAGCTGGGTGCCATGGTAGCATAGCATTAGCGCGACGCTATTACAACTTAGGGCATTTTGGAGCTCAATTTAATTCTGGCGACGTTCTGCAAGGGGTCTCATTACATTATTCCTGTGGGTACCTCGGGTACTCTGGTTTCCTCTCACACTACAAAGTTGCACCAAGTAGGTTAATTGGTGATTGTAATTAGGTTAGGGTTAGTCGGGGTTATAGGGTTATCAGGGCAGCATAGCTCGAAGGGTCTACTCAGTAAGTAAATGATGTCCTGCTAAGTAAATATATAAATCTGCTCAAATAATGAACAATTTGTGTCAGAACACAGCAAGTCCTGGATGATAAGTATATGGGTAAGTAACAACTTCTCCAATAAGAGGATTCAGTAGGCTCTACTTTTTATTCAATGACATTCTCCTTTGTTGAATTACCTGCCTTCAGCACTTTGAGGATCAATATTGACCAAATAAATATTGAGGCTACAAAACAAAGTCAAAAGCTCAAACACTGAAGTGTGAGATACATCTCTCAATTCCCCAGCCTTTCTACATTCTACAAGGCAAACCCTTCACCCAGCACCATCCAGGATAAAGCTGCTTACCGGTACTTGCTACATCTCTTCCGCTGAGTAAATATTCAATCTTTTGTCAATGGGTCCAGACTAAAAGACACATTTCAGCAATTCACCAAAATTTCCTCCACAACACTACTTAGTCCTACAATATTTACTTTGCCAAAGCAAAAAGCAACAGAATAAGTACTAAGAGGGCATCAAAGGAGTTTTCTCCCCCCCTGTCAGAGGGTGGTTAGAACTTGGAGCACACAGCCCAAAAGTGGTGGTGGAGGCAGGTACTCATAAAATTTGAGTAACATCTAGATGAGCACTTGAATTCCAAGACAAACAAGGCTACAGACTAATTACTGGTGAATGGGATTAGTACAGGTGCTAACTTGATGGTCAGGATGGAACATGATGGGCCAAATAAATAGATTTTGCACTGTAGGACTGTGATTCAGGAAGTTAATGAGCCATAAAACAGAAGTCCACAATTACTTCTTTGAGAAACAGGGGGCACTTTCAACTGAGAACTCTAGAGATTTCGAGCTTGTACTTCAACTTTCTAATGTACGAGATACATTATTGTATAATAATTTTGCAATAGGATGGCAGTAAAGGCCATGCAGCAAAAGGAAATGTAAATGTATGCCAAACTAACTGCCTGATTTAATAGCACAGAACATTAAGGTTGCAATCACAAAATGAAGTGAGATGACAATAATTGAACATCCACCACATAAGCTTCATACAAAAATGCTTTGCCCTTTAAACTGATTGTTAACAAAAACAAATCTACGGAAAAGATGTCAGTCTTCCATCTTTCAATAATATAGCATCTCTATTGCAGATCAAAAGGATTCATATGTTGTGCATTATCAGAGCCACTTTCACCAGGATCATAACAGACAGAGATTTAGTGGGGAGCAGAAAACATAGACATATATACACACATACACAACACACAAAGGGCTTAGCCAGTCACCAAGGCAACAAATGGACTCTCAGAATACTGCTGTTATCATGTCAGAGGATGAGGGCTCTTGAACCTGCAGAGACACATTACAGAAAAGGCTTTTAACAGGAGGCTGCTCTTCGTTATGCAACAGGCTAATACATAGGTAGCATATAGCAAGAGTGCTACACTTCATTGCCCTTGACATCTGCAACTATAGAAGCTGTGCAATTCTCAATGAGCTTTATTAAATAATTATCTTAAAATGAACCTCTGCATCCACTTACTCTTATCTTTTATCAGCTTCCATTTTTAATGAAGCTGAACAAAGGCACCAATGCAAAACAAAAACCAGCTTCAACATTTCTCAATTCATTTGTCAGTCATTTGGCATTCAATCCAACATTCATAGCAAGAACCTTCGGAGGGGACATCAAAAACAATTTGCAAGTAAATAAAGCAGAAGCAAATCACTAAAATTTGCAGCAAGCTTCTTCACCGTGTTGGTAAAATGCACTTAATGTTTACTAGAACATTATTCATTCATTTGTTTCCAAATATGAAATTTCAGTCAGTTCATACATTTATGTACATGCCTGAACCATGAGTTGACCCATGCTTTTTATTATAATGTTCTTCAGAATGAGAAGCTTTTTATAAATGTGAGAGAAATCATGAAGAATGATTAAGATGATAGAATTTGGACTCTTTTGTTCCCCACCCCACCCCCACAGGCTCAATGATTTCACACATTCCTGGCCCACATCCTATATACTACCCTATCCAAACGAGGTTATCAAAATTTTGCAGATCTCCTCTTAGTTATATTGCATAAAATCTTGTTCTTCCATCATGTTTGTGCATGTTCATCTACATTAGCTCCTAGCTAGGCAATACCTTGCTTCTTTATAAGAAATTTTCAGTTCTTCTATCATAAGCCTCAGATCTCATTTCTCTGCTTCTATAATCTATTCCAATTCTCTGAAATATCCAGGCTATTAGTCTCTTCATAAATTACTTTGCAAAGAGGTAGGTTTTAGGATGTTCCTTAACATCTACCTTTTCCACCAAGCTACCATATTTTTGCTTGATAACATTCCTATACGGCATACTGGGAAAGTTTACTGCATTAAAGTTATTTTATAAATGCAATTTACAATTAGCTCAAGCATGCTAATTAAGACTGAATGGCTATGCTGATTCAGAAAAGTGACTTTCAAATGTTGCAAAGCACAGAGATGGCAGACACTGGAATCTGGAGCAACAATCTGCTGAAGGAACTCATGGTGAGAACTGATGCAAGGGTACCAACCCAAACTGCTAACAATTCCTCTCCTCCCCAGCAGATGCTGCTTGACTTGCTGAATTTCCCCAGCAGATTGTTTATTGTTTAACTTTTGCGAGTTTCAATAAAGGTAAACTCAAATACTTACATATCTTCGACGGTCATGTCTTTTAGAATCTGACAGTAGTCTACATTCCAGACTGCCTGATCATCCCATACCTTGGAAGCAAGCAGGATGGCACCCAGTACAATCCGTTTCCAGTTACTGGGGCAAATATCTATCTCAGCATATGTTAGCAACCTTTCTAGATAAACCTAGGAGAAAGGATGTTTTTATTCATGTTATAATTGTATAAAAATGAGCAAACTATATATTAATAAACCCTTAAAATGTTCATCTGTAGGAATTGGAGAAAATGGTTTACTACCAGAAATGTCAAGAGAATCCTCATAAAGCAGCACTGTAGAACAAAATAAAAACAGAAAAGACCAACATTGCCCTCAGCCCGTTCGACAGATGAACCAAACATTTTTTAGTATTTTTACTGTAAAGTGTCACTTGACTGACATCAAAGCAGGAGATTTGAGTAACAGCCATTTTCCTGCTGCAGCAATTTGTAGTTTCTGCCATGCAGCCCAAAGGTGATGAAAACTGATTTAACGGGTGGAGCTTAGCAGGACGATGGTACCTAACGGCAACTCCTTTGCTTGCATCTTCAGAAACAGCTCTATTTCTATCTTTAATATTTCTATTTTTCCCTTTCAGGGTTCTTTTGTTGGACCTGGAGTTACATGCTGACTTTGGTTCTTTGCAGGAATGGGATCCACTCTTAGGGTTGCTATTCGATATACCAAGGACGTGGCCTAGAAGACTAGCGCACCTTCAGGGTTCTGAAATTTCTTAGCTCTGGATGCAAGACTTTTAACATCGTAAATCAGCGAGTTGAAACAGGGACACCTCTTTTTCCCTTATTAGGGAGAGGGGGACAGACTGTGGTTTGTCGAATTACCGGGTGAACCAGTAATCTTTGGGGTACTGCGTCTATGTCTTTGTTGATGCTTTGCTGCACACTTGAATGCCCAGTGGGGGGGGTGTCGATCCTTTTTTTGCTGGTGGGGGGGTGAGAATCATTGCTTTGCTGCTGCTTATGCGTGGGTGGGGGAAGCTGGAGGGGCTTTGGGGTTCTAACATTTAACTGTCATTCATTCTTTAGGGCACTCCTCTGTTTTTGTGGATAGTTGCGAAGAAAAATAATTTAAGGATGTATATTGTATACATTTCTCTGACATTAAATGTACCTTTGAAAAAAACTGAGGCCATAGAAAATCTGGATTGATCTTGCAGGTTTCTTAGCAGAGGTCTTAATCAGTAGCAAAGGAGCATTTGGCTTGATTGGGTGCTTAGTGGTGTACAATGACTTAAAAAGAGGACAAATCAAAAAGAATATAAAATGCCATACCATTGTGGAGCTGCACACACTGTAACACTGACTAACATGGAATGTAAGCTAAGATTCACAGCAGAACTCCTTCCTATTACTTATGTCACCCATGAGAGGAGTGAGGGAAGAAAGAAAAGATCTGCCATTTAAAAGCTCCCAAAAAATACAAAATGAACAGAAGAAAGACAAACCAGTTGGTCCAGCTAGCATATATTCATTAACTTGAAAAGGAGAGAGAGAAAAAAAAAACAAAGATTTACAATAATGGTGTATAAACATACAAAAGGCAGTAGGCCATTTAGTTCCTTTTGCTTGTTTCTTCAATTAATCAAATCCATGGCCAATGAGGAACCCGAAGCTTCCCAAACTTTTAGTTATCAAACATACATTAATGTCTGATTGCAAGTTTTCATGGACCAAGTATCTGACTGCCATTGACAGAAGAGATTTCCTTATTGCCATTACTGTGTGCAGAGGGGTTTCTTATTTCACCCCCAAAAGGCTGAATTCTAATTTTATGTCTATTTAACTCCTAGAATTCCCAATGTTTAAAAAATGCTTTATTATCTACTTCGTCAATTCCCCATATCTCAAGACCACATCAAAGAGTGCCTTAACCTTCCAAATTTCTGGTAGTTAAACGCTAGTTTCTGTGAACTCTTCATGTAAGTTAACCTGTAGTGAACGTTTTTCACTCTATAACTACGCTGTGCTGCTTCCAACACCTTTCTAAATTGTGGTATGTAAAACATCTCTCAGTACTCAAGAGTGGTCTAACCAGAGTTTTTCTCCCCCATATGGATAACTATAATATAGTTCCTATTCCCCAACACTTCACTCCTCTAACTGGAAGTACAGCATCTATTAACCTTCTCTGTACACCTGTTCATATAAATTTATGAATGCACATGTCTGCATTCTCTTCCGTCTTCAACTGCTTTTAGATTTCCTATATTTGAAAAGTATTAGGTCTCTCCAATGCATATCCAAAGTGGATGATGTGACATCTGCCTCAATTACCTTGGGTATCCCCATTTGCTCAATTACTAACAGTATTTTCTCCCTATATACATTACACACAATGCTGCCATCTTTACCATTCAGTCAATCTAGTCTATGCTGATGCATTTTTCAGCCTAGTCCATCTACCAACACAAGAAAACCATAGCCCTCCATTCCCCTCTCATCCATGTACCTATCCAAACCTCTTAAATGTGGCAATTGAACTTGCATCCATCTCTTCCAGTACAACTCGTTCTACATTAACACCACTCATTGAGTGGAGAAACTCCCCTTAGATCCCCCTTAAATATTTCATGTTTTACCCTAAACCCATGCCCTCTAGTGCTAGTCTTACACAACCCTAGGGGAAAAAGCCTGCATGCATTTACCCTATCTATACTCATCAATAAAAGATTTTTCCTCATTTTCCTATTCTCCAGGGAATAAAGTCCGAACTTATTTAACCACTCCCTATAACTCTAGTCCTTAAGTCCTAGTAATATCCTTGCAACTAATACCCACTAATGGGGGTAGGCTTCAGAGTAAACACAGAGGAAAAATTCAAAGCTGGAGTCCCTACCTATGTTGAGTTCAATGCTGACTGGCATCTCCTGCAATGCCAATGGTGCCATACTCTATTGTCTCTGCTGTTCCTTTGGATTCATCAGCCTCGTGGAGATGGGGGAGCCTGCTACATCGTAATGACCTGGCTTGTGCGTCATGTAGACAGCTGAATAGCAACATCCATTGTTGACCCCATCCAATGGACAGCCTCAGTTACAAGCCCTGTAATGTTATCTAACAATCTTTTAAAGCGCATCTTCACAAAGTTGTTTCTGAGTCCATACAAATAGCATCCATAGACTTTCTCCTTCCCAATACTTTGATCAGTCCTCAAACAAAATATGAAACTGACTTGACAGGTACAGTCCACCCTTCACAAATCAGAACAATAATCCACTTGATGACATAAGAATTTCCAGCTGAGATTTGCACTCTTCTTCATAATTTAAAAAAAAATCAAGGATCCGTTAATAACCTGCTTCTGTCCTTAAGTAGTTCCTGTGGATTGAAGATTACTTACTTACACCTTAAGCCAGCAAGTTCTGAGGTGACTGAAATGGTAAATTGGAAACCTGCAGAATCTGCCAGATGGGGCAGATATCAATTGGCATGTTCCTTCTGCCATCTATGTTGCACTTTCAAGTGCTCTTTTGAGAGATTTTCATCATTTTGTGAGACTGTGGGTCATGCATTCTCACACATTTATTCTAACAAACTCAATGTGAGACTTTCCTAAATCCAGATACAAATCAAGTGCTCTGCTTTCCAAAGTTCTCTCCATAACATTAAAAAGGTTCAGTCAAGTTAGTCAAACATGATTTACCTCTGCAAATCTGTATCACATACACCTTAAATCTACATTTGTCCAGATTGTTGAATTTCAAAAGACTTCCCAATCAAGAACTTTAAAACTATGGGGAAATGATTAAGACCAGCTCCAGAAAATGATTTCTCTAGTTACAGATGCAAGAAAAAGTTGGTGTGAACCCTTTGCAGTTATCTGGTTTTCTGCATTATTTACTCATAACGTGTGATCTGATCTTTATCTAAGTCAAAATAATACACCAACACAAACTGCCTAAACTAATAACACAAGCAATTGTACTTTTCACGTCTTTATTAAACACATTGCTTAATCATTCACAGTCCAGGCTAGAAAAAGTATGTGAGCCCTTGTATTTAATAATTGCTCCCTTAGCAACAATAACCTCCACCAAACGTTTTATGTAGCTGCTGATCAGACTTGCACAATGGTGAGGAGAATCTTAGACCATTCCTCTAAACAAAACTGTTTCAGTTCATCAATATTCTGGGATACCTTGCATGAAAAGCCCTCTTCAGGTCATGCCACAGCATCTCAATTGGGTTAAGGTCTGGACTCTGATTTGACTATTCCAAAACACAAATTTTCTTCTTTTAAACCATTCCGTTGTTGATTTACTCTTGTGTTTTTGGATCATTGCCTTGTTGCTCATCCAACTTCTATTAAGCTTCAGGCGATGGACCGCTACCCTGACATTCTCCTGTAAAATTATCTTGATAGTATTTTGAATTCATTGTTTCCTCAACAAATGCAAGCTGTCCAGGCCCTAAGGCAGCCTCAAACCATGATGTTCTTTCCCCTATGCTTCACAGTTGGGATGAGGTTTTGATGATGGTATGCAGTGCCCTTTTCCTCCAAACATAGTGGTGTGCACTTCTGCTAAAAAGTTCAACTTTTATCTCATCTGATCACAGAACATTGTGCCAGAATCACTGTGGAGCATCGTGGTCTTTTGCTGAAAACCAGATCATTGCCAAGGGTTCACAAACTCTTTCTTGCAACTGTACACTGCTTTCACTCTATGATAGACTTGTGCCAATCTAGAATTGCGCTTTGAGTAAGGTTCAGATTTGACCTCATTGCTTAGAGGAGAGATAAGATTATAAGATTAGCTTTATTTATCATTTGCGTATTGAGACAAACAGTAAAATCTGTTGTTTTTCTCAACAACCGACACATCCAATGTGCTTGGAGCAGCCCACCAGTGTCACCCACCACGCTTCTAGCCAGCATAGCACACTCACAAAATACAAAAATACAAATACTTTGTCACCAAACAATTGATACTAGAGCGTACCATCATCACAGCGATATTTGTTTCTGCGCTTCGCGCTCTCTGAAGTACAAATCGAAGTAAGTATAATAAAAATTTAAATTATAAATCATAATTAGAAAATAGAAAAGGGAAAGTAAGGTAGTGCAAGTCAGGTCCAGATATTTGGAAGGTACGGCCCAGATCCGGGTCAGGATCTGTTCAGCAGTCTTATCACAGTTGGAAAGAAGCTGTTCCCAAATCTGGCCGTACATTTATTCATGCTCCTGAACCTTCTCCTGGAGGGAAGTGGGACAAGAAGTGTGTTGGCTAGATGGGACTTATCCTTGATTATCCTGGCAGCACTGCTCCAACAGCATATGGTGTAAAGTGAGTCCAAGGATGGAAGATTGGTTTGTGTGATATACTGGGCTAGGTTCACGATCTTCTGCAGCTTCTTCCAGTCTTGGACAGGACAACTTCCATACCAGGTTGTGATGCACCCTAGAAGAATGCTTTCTACGGTGCACCTATAAAAATTAGTGAGGGTTTTAGGGGACAGGCCAATCTCTTCAGCTTTCTCAGGAAGTAAAGGTGCTGGTGGGCCTTCTTGGCAGTGGACTCTGCTTGGTTAGACCAAGTCAGGTCATTTGTGATATTCACCCAGAGGAACATAAAGCTTTTGACCTGTTCCACCTGCGCACCACCGATGTAGATGGGGTCGTGCAGTCCGCTCCTTCTGAAGTCAACAACCAATTCCTTCGTCTTGCTGACGTTGAGGGATAGGTTATTGTCTTCGCACCATGCCACCAGGTTCTTAATTTCCTCTCTGTACTCAGACTCATCATTACCCAAGATGTGGCCTACAATTGTGGTGTCATCAGCAAACTTAAATATATTGAGTTCAATGGAAACTTGGCTACACAATCATGGGTGTACAGTGAGTACAGCAGGGGGCTAAGTACACAGCCTTGTGGGGCACCAGTGCTCAGAGTGATTGTAGAGGAGAGCTTGTCCCCTATTTTTACAGCCTAGGTCCTGTCTGTGAGGAAGCTGAAGATCCAGCTGCAGATCTGAGTGCTAAGACCCAGGTTCCGGAGCTTAGGAATCAGTTTATTTGGAATTATGGTATTAAAGGCAGAACTGTAGTCAATGAAAAGGAGCCTTACATCTGCGTCTTTATTCTCCAGGTGTTCTAAGGAGGAATGTAGTGCCAGAGAGATGGCATCTGCCGTTGACCTGCTGCTCCAGTAGGCAAATTGCAAAGCGTCGAGGTTGACTGGTAGGTTATGGTTGATGTGTGCCATAACCAATCGCTCGAAGCACTTCATAGCAATTGATGGTAGAGCCACAGGTCGGTAGTCATTCAGGCATGCCACCTTGCTTTTCTTCGGCACCGGGATTATCATTGCCTTCTTAAAACACAAGGGGATCTTAGACTGAAGCAGGGAGCAGTTGAAGATGTCAGCAAACACTCCTTGCTTGCACAGGCCCGGAGAACCCGTCCCGGGCCACTATCTGGGCCCGTCACCTTCCGTGGATTTATCTTCAGGAAGGCTCTTCTAACGTCTTCTTCGCTGACGATGAATCTTGATGCTATCAGGTCCGGTTCATCCAGAGGGGGCAGGACGCTCCTCTTCTGTTCAAATCTTGCATAGAATACATTAAGTTCGTCAAGAAGAGAAGCGCTACAGTTATTGATATTCCCAGCCTTTTCTTTGTGCCCAGTGATCACAACTTACTAACCCTAACCTGAATGCCTTTGGAATGAGAGGGGAAACTGGAGCACCTGAAGGAAACCCACATACTCATAGTAAGAGTGTAAAAACTTCTTATGGACAGTAACAGGAATTGAACCCCGATCACTGACTCTCTGTGCTACCATATGACCCCAGATAACCACCACTGAAAACAGCTAAGAGTTTACTGGGGGGAGGATAGGGAGAAACTGTTTTGCTCGTTGCAATTATTTGTAGAAGAGAATGGGTAAAATGGACAAGTAAGCCAACTGAGTATCTGTACATAATGTAGTCTTAAATTTACCAGGATTGCTACAGACTTCTTATATAGGTAATGAAGCTGCCTGGCAAGTATTCAGATCTGCAGTCACTGAATGGTTAGAAGGAATTATTAAAATAAAAATCAGAGATTATTTCAAGTGTAAGAATGGTGAGAAATGAAGGCAGATGAAAAATTAGATCTTTTTTGTTGTGGTTAGATCATGAGGAATAGCTATGACCCGTTTGAAGCATGATAGATTAGCTTGGCCAAAAGGCCTTCCTCTGTGCTGTAAATTAAATTAAAAATTAGAACACTTCAAAGTACAAATATCAAGTTCTGTTTTGAAAATTGGCAAGCAGAGTTGTAAATTTTGCTGAAATCACCAGATTGGCAAGAAGCAACAGTACCACCTAGTGGTAAGGGATTATTTGCAAAAACAATTGCAAATTACTGTGGATTAATTGGGCCATTGATTACTTTGGGGCAGCTGCTTATTTGGGACAACTCTTAACAAAAACGAATCAAGAAAACAGCTGGGATTCCCTTTATCTGGGACACCTTGCCACTTAATTGGGATAGGAGACTGTTTGTTTCAAAAACACACATTCCAAATACAACACCCTTTGCTGAAATTTGATTAGTTGACAAAATCCCTAATTCTTCAATTGAAGGAACAGAAAAAATTAAAACAAAACAGGAATCCAGGCATGGCTCACTGAATGTCTTTTCATTGGCTCAATAAATTAATGTGGTTAGTTGTAAAGCGCACAAGTGGAGGACAACTTTAAAAATGCAAGTCTTTCCAAAGCTTAGAGAAACTATGAAAATAAAGGAGGTTGGTTTCATTAATATGAAGCCAGTTCATCATTTTCAACCTCAAAATATCATGCAAAGCTACAGCTTGGGAAGTTAGTATATGTTGTTACCTATCCAGAAAGCAACACAGTCATTTACAGAACCACTCACTGAAGATTAGTTTTACTAATAGTGTAATTCTGCTGGGAATATTTTTGCTTGGCCAGAATATATCCTGCAACTGAGCTAGACTAGACCAGTGGCACCTAATTAATTAACTTGTTTATTTCAGCTTTTTTGTTAAAGATGTGCTGGTTGCGCTCCGGCTACCACTGCACCCCTGCATGCTTTGCGGCCCAGAGGCTGGGGACCACTGAGCTAAACCACTTGATAGTTTGGCGAAATAATCAGAACCCAAGCAGCTGCTGAAAACCCATAAGGATTCCAGTAGCTGTAACTGCACCTACCGTCATTCTTGGCTGGAAACAATGAAAGGGGTTGATATCTTTTCAAGAAGGGTAGACAATAAAAGAAATTTAAATATCAGACAAATGTAGAGTGCATATAAAAACTCACCCCTCCCCCGGATGTTTTCATGTTTTATTGTTTTACAACATTAAATCACAGTGGATTTAATTTGGGTTTTTTTGGACAATGATCAATTAAAAATAAGACTTTCATGTCAAAGTGAAAACAAATTTCTACAAATTGGTCTAAATATATTACAATTGTTAAACACAAGATAATTGATTGTATAATTATTCACCCACTTCAAGTCAGTATTTAGTAGACGCACCTTTGGCAGTAATGACAGCCTTGAGTCTGTGAGGATAGGTCTCTTCAGCTTTGCACATCTGGACACTGCAATTTTTCCCCATTTTTCCTTACAAATCTGCTCAAGCTCTGTCAGATTGCATGGGGATTGTGAGTGAACAGCCCTTTTCAAGTCCAGCCACAAATTCTCATTTGGATTGAGGTCTGGACTCTGACTAGACCACTGCGGGACATTAACTTAGTTGTTTTTAAGCCATTCCTGTCTAGCTTTGGCTTTATGCTTGGGGTCATTGTCTTGCTGGAAAACAAATCTTCTCCCATGTTGAAGTTCTCTTGCAGACTGCACTATGTTTTCCTCCAGGGTTTCCCTGTATTTTGCTGCACTCATCTTGCCCTCCACCTTCACAAGTCTTCCAGGGCCTGCTGCAGCAAAGCATCCCCACAGCATGATTTTAAATCACAGCAAGAGGCAGAGAGGGAAGAGGTAAAAGAAGCTTGGAGAGAAGCTGTTTTTTTAAAAACTGATCAGGGCAAAGAGGCTAGACTGCGCAGGCGCGTGACGTAGCACGCCAAAGGTTTAAAAAGACGAGGAAGTTTTCAACGGTTATTTAAATTGAAGGAAGACGTAAAAGAAGCTCGGAGAGAAGCTTTTTTTTAAACTGATCGGGGCAAAGAGGTTAGACTGCGCAGGCGTATGACGTAGCGCGCCAAAAGTTTAAAAAGAAAGACCGCCATATACAGCGGCCATCGGCATAGCGGCCAATGTCGGAGTGGACTGAGGCAGAGTGGGATGGCTTTGGCTCAATCAGGCAGAGGTGAGGTTGAACGGGGCACGACTGTATAAGCGTGTGAAAGTCGGCCTCTGAGATCAACGGGGGAATTTAAAAAGCAAGTAGAGGCTGAGTACAAGCTTCACTCCAGGTGAGGTAAGGCCGGGTAAGCTCCTTTAATTAATTAGCTTAGGAGTAGGTAATGGAGGCAGCAGTTAGGGCAGTTGAGTGCTCCGTTTGCAGTATGTGGGAAGTCAGGGTGAGCACAGCTGTCCCTGATGACACTACCTGCAAAAGGTGCATCCAGCTGCAGCTCCTGACAAACCCTGTTAGGGAACTGGAGCTGGAGCTGGAGCTGGATGAACTTCGGATCATTCGGGAGGCAGAGGCAGAAATAGACAGAAGTTTCAGGGAGCTAGTTACCCCTAGGAGTCAGGAGACAGGTAGTTGGGTGACTGTCAGGAGAGGGAAGGGGAGTAGACAGGAAGAGCAGAGCACCCCTGTGGCTGTTCCTATCAACAATAAGTATACCGTTTTGGGTACTGTTGGTGGGGACGACCTACCAGGGACAAGTTGCAGTGGTTGCGTCTCTGGCACCAAGACTGGACCCTCAGCTCAGAAGGGAAGGAGGGAAAAGGAGAGCAGAAGTGATAGGGGATTCGATAGTTAGGGAGACAGATAGGAGGTTCTGTGGAAGAGATCGAGAATCCCGGATGGTCCGTTGCCTCCCTGGTGCCAGGGTCCACGATATCTCGGATCGAGTTCTCAGTATTTTCAAGAGGGAGGGTGAGCAGCCGGACGTCGTGGTCCATGTAGGGACCAATGACATGGGAAGGAAGAGTGAGGAGGTCCTGAAAGGTGAGTTTAGGGAGCTAGGTGCCAAGTTAAAGGACAGGACCTCCAGGATAGCAATCTCAGGATTGCTACCAGCGCCACGTGCAGGTGGGTTTAGAAATAGTAAGATAGTGCAGATCAACACGTGGTTGAAGACATGGTGCAGGAGGGAGGGCTTCAGATTTATAGATAATTGGGCAGTTTTCCAGGGAAGGTGGGACCTGTTCCGACGGGACAGTTTACATCTGAACTGGAGGGGGACAAATATTCTTGCAGGTAGGTTTGCTAGAGAGGCTCCAGTGGATTTAAACTAGATACGAGGGGGGAGGGGAACCAGAGTGTAGGAACAGATGTATGGGAGAAGGAAGAAAAAGACAGTAAAGTTCTTTGTACGGTTACAGATAAACAGAGAGGAAGAGATGGAGAATTTCTTAAATGCATTTATTTTAATGCTAGGAGCATTGTAAGAAAGGTGGATGAGCTTAGAGCATGGATTGATACCTGGAAATATGATGTTGTAGCTATTATTGAAACATGGTTGCAGAAGGGGTGTGATTGGCAACTAAATATTCCTGGATTTCGTTGCTTCAGGTGTGATAGAATCAGAGGGACAAGTGGGGGAAGTGTTGCGTTGCTTGTCAGAGAAAATATTACAGCAGTGCTCTGGCAGGATAGATTAGAGGGGTCGTCTAGGGAGTTAGTTATTAGTTTCAATATAATTATGGAGCTATTATGCCATTAGTTTCAATATAATTATGGAGAAGGATAGGACTGGACCCAGGGTTGAGTTTTTTGATTGGAGAAAGGCTAACTTTGAGGAGATGCGAAAGGATTTGGAAGGAGTGGATTGGGACAATTTATTTTATGGGAAGGATGTAATAGAGAAATGGAGGTCATTTAAAGGTGAAATTTTGAGGGTACAGAATCTTTATGTTCCTGTTAGGTTGAAAGGAAGTTAAAAATTTGAGAGAGCCATGGTTTTCAAGGGATATTGGAAACTTGGTTAGGAAAAAGAGAGAGATCTACAATAAATATAGGCAGCATGGAGTAAATGAGGTGCTCGAGGAATATAAAGAATGTAAGAAGAATCTTAGGAAAGAAATTAGAAAAGCTAAAAGAGGATACGAGGTTGTTTTGGCAAGTAAGGTGAAAATAAATCCAAAGGGTTTCTACAATTATATTAATAGCAAAAGGATAGTGAGGGATAAAATTGGTCCCTTAGAGAATCAGAGTGGACAGCTATGTGTGGAGCCAAAAGAGATGGGGGGGGGGGGGGATTTTGAATAATTTCTTTTCTTTGGTATTTACTAAGGAGAAGGATATTGAATTGTGTAAGGTAAGGGAAACAAGTAGGGGAGTTATGGAAACTATGATGATTAAAGAGGAGGAAGTACTGGCGCTTTTAAGGAATATAAAAGTGGTTAAATCTCCGGGTCCTGACAGGATATTCTCTAGGACCTTGAGGGAAGTTAGTGTGGAAATAGCAGGGGCTCTGACAGAAATATTTCAAATGTCATTAGAAACAGGGATGGTACCGGAGGACTGGCGTATTGCTCATGTGGTTCCATTGTTTAAAAAGGGTTCTAAGAGTAAACCTAGCAATTATAGGCCTGTCAGTTTGACGTCAGTGGTGGGTAAATTAATGGAAAGTATTCTTAGAGATAGTATATATAATTATCTGGATAGACAGGGTCTGATTAGGAACAGTCAACATGAATTTGTATGTGGAAGGTCATGTTTGACAAATCTTATTGAATTTTTTTGAAGAGGTTACTATGAAAGTTGACAAAGGTAAAGCAGTGGATGTTGTCTATATGGACTTCAGTAAGGCCTTTGACAAGGTTCCGCACGGAAGATTAATTAGGAAGGTTCAATCGTTAGGTATTAATATTGAAGTAGTAAAATGGATTCAACAGTGGGAGATGCCAGAGAGTAGTGGTGGATAACTGTTTGTTAGGTTGGAGGCCGGTGACTAGTGGTGTGCCTCAGGGATCTGTACTGGGTCCAATGTTGTTTGTCATATACACTAATGATCTGGATGACGGGGTGGTAAATTAGATTAGTAAGTATGCAGACGATACTAAGGTAGGTGGCGTTGTGGATAATGAAGTAGGTTTTCAAAGCTTGCAGAGAGATTTAGGCCAGTTAGAAGAATGGGTTGAACGATGGCAGATGGAGTTTAATGCTGATAAGTGTGAGGTGCTACATTTTGGTAGGAATAATCCAAATAGGAGATACATGGTAAATGGTAGGGCATTGAAGAATGCAGCAGAACAGAATGATCTAGGAATAATGGTGCATAGTTCCCTGAAGGTGGAATCTCATGTGGATAGGGTGGTGAAGAAAGCTTTTGCTATGTTGGCTTTTATAAATCAGAGCATTGAGTATAGGAGTTGGGATGTAATGTTAAAATTGTACAAGGCATTGGTAAGGCCGAATTTGGAGTATTGTGTACAGTTCTGGTCACCGAATTATAGGAAAGATGTCAACAAAATAGAGAGAGTACAGAGAAGATTTACTAGAATGTTACCTGGGTTTCAGCACCTAAGTTACAGGGAAAGGTTGAACATGTTAGGTTTTTATTTTTTGGAGCATAGAAGGTTGAGGGGGGACTTGATAGAGGTATTTAAAATTATGAGGGGGATAGATAGAGTTGACGTGGATAGGCTTTTTCCATTGAGAGTAGGGGAGATTCAAACAAGAGGACATGAGTTGAGAGTTAGGGGACAAAAGTTTAAGGGTAACACAAGAGGGGATTTCTTTACTCAGAGAGTGGTAGCTGTGTGGAACGAGCTTCCAGTAGAAGTGGTAGAGGCAGGTTTGGTATTGTCATTTGAAGTAAAATTGGATAGGTATATGGACAGGAAAGGAATGGAGGGTTATGGGCTGAGTGTGGGTCAGTGGGACCAGGTGAGGGTAAGCGTTTGGCATGGACTAGAAGGGCCGAGATGGCCTGTTTCTGTGCTGTAATTGTTATATGGTTATCATGCAGCCACCACTGTGCTTCATGGTAGGGATGGTGTGGTTTTGTTGATGTGCGGTATTTTGGCTTGCACCCAACATAGTGATTAATCTGACAACCAAAAAGCTCAATTTTGGTTTCATAAGACCATAGAACCTCCTTCCAGCTGACTTCAGAGTCTCCTACATACCTTCTGGTAAACATTAGTTGAGATTTCATGTGAGTTTTTTTTTTAAAAACAGTGTCTTTCTCTTTGCCACTCTCCCACAAAGATGTAACTGGTGAAGCACCCAGGCACCAGATGCTGTACACACAACCTCTCCCATCTCAGACACTGAACCTTATAACTCCTCCAGAGTAGCCATGGATCTGATGGTGGCCTCCCTCACTAGTCCCCTTCTTGCACGGTCACTCAGTTTTTGAGGACGGCCTGCTCTAGGCAAATTTAAAGCTGTGGCATATTCTTTCCATTTCTTGATGATTGACTTAACTGTACACCAAGGGAAATTCAGTGACTTGGAAATTTTCTTGTATCCATCTCCCAACTTATGCCTTTCAACAAACTTTTTGCAAAGTTGCTTGGAGTGTTCTTTTGTCTTCATGGTGTAGTTTTTGCCAGGATACTGATTGTTGGACCTTCCAGATACAGGTGTATTTTTACTACAATGATTTGAAACATCTTGACTGCACACAGGTCTTCAAAAACAGATCTCCATTTAACTAATTATGTGACTTCTAAAACCAATTGGCTGCACCAGGGATGATTTGGTGTGGCATATTAAAGAGGGTGAATACTTAAGCAATCAATAATATTGTGTTTTATATTTGTAATTAATTTAGATCACTTTGTAGAGATCTGTTTTCACATTGACATGAAAAAGTCATTTTCTGTTGATCATGTCAAAAATGACAAAATAAATTCACTGTAATTCAATGTTGTAAAACAATAAAACATGAAAACTTCCAAGGGAGGTGAATACTTTATATAGACAGTGTAGGTGGCTTTTTTAGTTTGTATATATTGCTGAATGATATAACAATTTCAAGGAATATTAAGATTAGAACAACATGGCAGCACGTTCGCATGCAGCAGCCTCTCGGGGGCCAAATAAAGGGGCTTTTCTTTTTGTTAACTTCGGGTACTGCAGAGCTATTCCATCAGTGAGCTATTCATTGATTGGAGTAGTTGAACTGGTGTCAGCGGCGGAGCCAGTTTGGGTTCGGTAGAGCTGGCCTGGCTGCGGACTGTGTTGCTGAATGCTACTCAAAGGCATCAGAGTTACTGCATGAAGGCAATGGATAATATAATCATGGGAGATTGTCTCAGACATTTCACTTGCGACAAAAGACTGTTGGTCAGTGATAACACAAGTTGCTACAAGCCCATTACCCTTCTCTGGTGCTTCCATGTGCTAGACATGGAAGCTGTGTAGCCTTGGTTGTAGCCAAGCTGTGGGCTTACCTAGTGCTGCCGACTAGGCATTGCTGCGTGTTGTCCATGCTTGGTTGGCCTCTCCCATTGGTGCTGCTTTCCCATGATCGAGTGGTGGAATGTAAGGCTGGACTGCGTGTGTCTGCGCACTACCAGGAGACTTTACCATCAATTGTGGACATTGCTGATGGCCTTCGACTATATATGCCTTTTTCCCCCATGTGACAATGCTTCTTTTTTATTCTATTTTGAATATGCTATTTTGTTTGCTTTTGTACCTTGGCCCCATATGAACGCCGTTTCATTTGCTGTAGCTATTATGGTTGAATGATAATTAAACTTGATTTGATAACTAGAGGGCATTATTGCTGCTGGTATCCAATATTTTAAATTCACCCGTTTTATGGCATTCAAGTCTTCCAAAGGCAATTATTTCAGATTCTCACCATCCAACCACCCTGCACCCCCCATGCACACACATCTCCAAAATTATTTGAAGAGCAAGCTGAAATAACTGGGAAGGAATCATAAGATTGTACAGCTGTACAATCTCCAGCACCAAAAGCACTTATATGCACCAGTATGAGTCCCTTACCAAAGTTACTATTGCACATTCAGCAGTCAGTTGGGCAGCACTGAAGAGAGTCCGTACGAACCGGTATATATGTTTATGTTCGGGGTCACGTTTATAATAATCTACTGGCACTTCTTCTTTCTGCAAGATGAAACAAAATCTCAAAAAGTTATTATTGATAAAGCACTTTCTCCAAAATAAATTCAACTGCAGCTAAACAGCACTTCTAGAGCTTCTATCAATATCATGCTTGCGCTATTCAAACTAGTTGGCGACAAAAGTCACCAAATTACATTCACCAATTACCACAGCCAAGTTCTAGAGTATGGCATGCAACAAATTGACAGACATTCAATTTTTGTCAGCTCTGGATCCACCAGTACCTCACCACGTGCCAGTGTTCTCCAGCAAATTTGCATGACGTAAGCTTATCAGATAACTGACTGTGAAGAACATAATTCCAGACACTCGAGCCCAGTTGAAAAAGTTCTTTCAGTAAATGGATTTGTATATTTTTTAAAAAATGGAAATGGAAATAATTTAGCAGTCACACTACATGTGTGCACCAACACCATAGGCATGATTCCTATTAAATGAAACAGACTAGATAACTACACTATAATGATAAACAACTAAAAAGAAAACTGACAAGTGCTCCCTGCTTTAATTCTTCCCAATATATCAACAACTGGAATGATGTTGCCTCCTGCACTCAAAAAGAACCTTCAAATTTCATTACTTTTATTGTCCTAATCTTTGCATGTTTTGTCTTTGACTCTTCCCTTCCAGGATCTCTGTCTTGGGAAGTAGGCTAGTGACAAACATCCTTTTACAAGACTACAGGCACTCACCATCTCGATTATACTTCCTTCCACTCTGCTTTCTTGAAGGATTTCATACCTTTCTCCCAGTTTTTCAAACTCTGCCATAGTTGAATAAACTTTCTTGGGGTTCCAGCTGGGTATTGATTTTAACTAACATTTCCATGACAAACTCTGCCATCTTCATCAGGGATTATGCCTGGGCATATCTAGTCCAGTGGTAGTTGCACCCCCGTCATTTGTCCATCCTGATTGGTTAGTCCACATCCAAACAGGTTTCTGCTGCTCCATCTTGTTTACAATTAAAATCCAGTTCTTACTTGCAGCGAGATCTTCGTCTTTTTTAAAATTCTTTTCCTCTGGTTTTAATTCAATGGCTTCCTTCACCAGGCGTCCAAAAAGCCACTGGCACAGTACAGTAGTTTTGTGCCAAAGTCAATCCTATGTCCATAGTGAATGCAATGCTCTTTTACTGCTGATTTCTCCGCGTAACCCAAGCAGACACACCTGTGCTCCTTGACATGAGCCTCCACCGTGCATCCCATCTGGCCGATGCATGCTGCTCCGCATTCACTGGGAACCCTATAAAACCCCAGGCATCCTGAGTCCTAAGCCATCTTTGACCCACATTATGCTGTGATCTGAGCTTCCTTATGGGTTTGTGGATGGTATTAATCTGATATTTCTTCAGGATCCAGGCGAATCTTGCAGAAACAATGGAAATACAGGGAAGGCAGGCGACAGTGATGGGCTCCTCTTTGTTGTTAGGTTTCCTGGTTTTTTGTTCCACCCTTTTAAGGGCCCAATTGATTTCCTTCACCTTGCAGCCATTACATAGGAACATCATGTGTAATTGTTTTATTTCCTTGTGGATACTCTCTGGGTCCAAAATAGTTTTTGCACGGTTTGCACAGTAGAAAGAACTGCTCTACACTGGGAAGCATGATGGTGGCTGTTATTGGTGAGGTACAAGCCCGTGTCAGTGGGTTTCTGATAGACGCCATGTCCGAGGCTACCATCCAGTTTCCATCATATTAGAATGTCCAGGAATGGAAGGCAACCATCTCCATCGTAAATTGAATTTTTGGATGAATTCTGTTCATATGGTTGTGGAACTACAGGAAAAGAATTTTAACAAAGACGAAGGTCTTGTTCTTAAGTAAGAACTGGAATTTGATAGTAAAGAAGGTGGAACAATGGAAACCTGATTTGTTGAGGATTAACAAATCAGGAGGGACAGATGATGGAGATGTAATTACCACACGACTACACATAGTCAGGCATCATCTCTGATGAAGATGGTGTCATTAAACGTTGGTTAAAATTGATACTTGTACCTGGCTGGAAGCATGAGAAGAGCTTATTCATCATATGCGCCGGGAAAGCACTAACTCCTTTTTCTCTCATCGTTGCTACGACGACAAGATTTTCCATACAGGTATTCTGAGATGTTTCCTTCTTCCTTCTGTTTACTACTAATTGACAGAGCCCTCATATTTATTTCCTGTAAGTTTGCTCTCATCCCCTCTCCTCTTGAAAAGGGCAAAGATAAAGTTCCACTGGTCTTCACTTTCCACTCCACTAGCTTTCACATTCAACATGTCCTCTTTCACAGTTTCAATGAAATTCTACCACTGACCACATCTTACCCTTCCTTCTCAGCATTTCAAAGGGAACCTTCGAGTCTCCCTGATCCACTCTTCCAATCCCACCCCACCACTTTTCCATGAAACTATGGATGCAAAACCTCCCTTTTTATCTTTTCCCTTCCCATCCTTTGTGGACACAAACAAATCGATCTTAAATTTTACAACTTAAGGCAAGTCATTTTCTCTAGCTGTATTAGAGTCAATCATTTCTGCTGAAATTCATTTATTTGTGATATTATCTCAGTTTTCTCCTTCTATTAGCCCTACCTGACACACTGGGCATATCCCATAGCCCTGTATTTCACAACTTTTGATTTCTTATGCTTTTTAACTGCCTCATTTAGTTTTTGCTCATTTTTCCTGTCTAATAGCCCCTATTAATTTATTAACTGTATGATCTTTATAACCTATCCCCACAGCAACCTTGGCATCATCCTATCAGAGCCATTGATTTTTTCCTATCTATTTGCTACATTGCCCTCTCAACAACTTAAAATCAACTGCTTTCTCGCTTCTTCAACTCCAATAAAAGACTTAATCCAAAACATCAACAGTTTTTGCTTTCCACGGATGCTGTGACCTGCTGAGTTTTATTTCAGATTTCCAGTATCTACATTACATTTTTATATTTTTCACCCAAATACTTCATTGTGATGTAATGACTCCAGCAAAAATAAATGGAGGACTAACGTCTTTTTTTGGATTGGGTGCATTGCCATTGCACTCTATAGTTGAACTACCAGACAATATAAGGAGGCCAGAAAGTTAAAAAGACAGGACGAAAGAGGTTGAAATACAACAGCCATGTGTTGGGACATCAAATGAAAGATAAAGGAGGGCCAAATATGTGTGTACAGTCTGAATGGTGCCATTGCCTAAACCTAACATATGTACAGAGGCCTACATAATAACGCAAACATGACTGGCTATCGGTACATCAGTCTTTATCATGTCCACACAGAAAGTTCAAAGATTTCAATGTCTATTCAGAATGTTTTGTTTAGTTGCTCATTTTGTAAGAACGTTGTGTGCTAAGAATTGTAAGATTTCAATAGGAGTACTTACAGTCAATGGATGCAGCTTCTCATCAAAAATATCTATTGATCTGTCTGAATCTCTGCAGGAAAAAAAACACAAAATACACTGATCACTCATTACCTTTTTCCAGCCTGTAATCTACATTTTTTGGCTCCTTCAACTACAAGGCTACATAAGTTTCTTTGCTCAGTATTGCCCTCTTCGCCCATGCCTTTCAAAATTATTTCAGTAGCACATATCTGTGTGAGAAGCTTCTCTCAGTGATGAAGATTAACAAAACATCACACAGGAGTCGTCTCACTGATGAACACCTGCAGTCCATCCTGAGAATCTCTACAACACAGAACCTTACACCAAACCTAAACGAACTTATTGCCAAGAAAAGATGCCAAGCATCCAGCTCTGACAAAACAGAGCAAAGAAAACAAAGTGTTTTGATTTGTTGTTGTTTTAACTTTTGCTGAAAAGCACAAATTTTATTTATATTTTCAGGGTTTTGCAGCATGCTCATATTTCTAACTTGTATAATACTGACAGGAGATTTTTTATGGAGAGCAAAATATTTAAGTTATTTAAAGTTTTAGTTTATTTTTTCTGGAATAATATTCCTGTCTGTTTTTATTCATATTTATGTTCAAAAAATGTTTAGTTTTAGTGTGTTCAATAAATGTTTATCCTGTTCAGCCCGCAACCTAAAGTGTGCTTTGAGTTTTGGCCCCATGTGCAATTGAGTTCGACACCTCTGGTCTAAGTCCTTCTGCAGCCTACCTGTTTCCTCAACACTATCTGCCCCTCCACCAATCTTTGTATCATCTGCAAACTTGGTAACAAAGCCATCTATTCCATTATCTAAATCATTGATATACAGCATAAAAAGAAGCGGTCCCAACACTGACTTGTGTTGGGACACCACTGGTCACTGGCAGCCAACCAGAAAATAATCCTTTTATTTCCACTCGCTGTCTCCTACCAATCAGCCAGTGCTCTAATCATGCCAGTAACTTTCCTGTAATATCATGGGCTCTTAACTTGGTAAGCAGTCTCACGTGTGGCACCTTGTCAAAGATCTTCTGAAAGTCCAAGAATACAACACCCACTGCATCCCCTTTATCTATCCTTCTTGTAATCCCCGCAAAGAATTCCAACAGGTGTGTCAGGCAAGGTTTTTCCCTGAAGGAAACTGTGCTAATTTGCCCTATCTTGTCCTATGTAACCAAATACTCCATAACCATATCCTTCACAACTGACTCCAACATCTTCCCAACCACTGAGGTCAGGCTTACTGGTCCTTTCTGTTGCCATCCTCTTTTCTTTGCAATTTTCCAGTCCTCTAGCACCATGCAAAAGTCCAATGACTTTTGAAAAATCACTACTAATGCCTCTACAGTCGCTACTGGTACCTCTTTCAGAACCATAGGGTGCAGTTCATCTGGTCAAGGTGATCTAGGTACTTTTAGGTCTTTCAGCTTTTTGAGCACCTTCTCCCTTGTAATAGGGGTTCCTGGACACAGCAACCTCTACATATAAAGAATCTGTAATTTATTACGATTAAATCTGGAGATCTCCCAAGTATGATCACTGCAAATTACCCAAGCACAAGCATAGGCACTGGAATTACAGCAACTTCACATTTTTCAATGCAAGCTCTTGATCTCACATGAAAAGACTTGGAACAAGGCATGCAAATTGCAATGACCCTTGGCTCCGCTGATTTATACATTTTCTAGGTACTCTTAAAAATATTTTTGCATATAAGCTAACAAGTCCATTAAGTATAACTTAAACATAGAAAAAAATGCATGAACAAAAATTATTTCAATTTTTATGCTGAACTGTCCATGTAATTTTTGTATTCAAGTCCTGGAACAGCACGTGGAAGATCTCACCTTCTACATCTAAATCAGGGCACTCTGAGTAGTGGCTAGTGCATGGCTTCAAAGCAAGTGGCATTTCAACCACTGCCTCAAAGGTTCTTCTGCCTGCCACAGAAAAGATGCGACAGACAATGGATCTGGAGTCCATTTTAAGCATCCAGAGTCATGAGAATTTTATTAAATTCCCACAGGTATGATCAAACCCTATATATTCACAATAACTCATACTGATGGAAAGACATACGGCAAGATGCATATGGAAACTATAAATTGAGATACAAGCTGGCCAATAGCATTTTTAATGCAAATCAAAGGGGATGAATTTTGCTCTTTCTTTCCAAATATAAACCTTTAGAGCAACTTTTCCTTCTAAAATAAACACACAAAGGGTCAGTGTGGACATGGTGGAGGATTACAAGTATCTGGGGATACGAACTGACAATAAACTGGACTGCTCAAAGAACACTGAGGCTGTCTACAAGAAGTGTCACAGCTGTCTCTATTTCCTGAGGAGACTGTGGTCCTTTAACATCTGCCGGATGATACTGAGGATGTTCTACGAGTTTGTGGTGGCCAGTGCTATCATGTTTGCTGTTGTGTGCTGGGGCAGCAGGATGAGGGTAGTAGACACCAACAGAATCAACAAACTCATTCGCAAGGCCAGTGATGTTGTGGGGGTGGAACTGGACCCTCTGACGGTGGTGTCTGAAAAGAGGATGCTGTCCAAGTTGCATGCCATCTTGGACAATGTCTCCTGTCCACTCCATAATGTACTGGTTAGGCACAGGAGTACAATCAGCCAGAGACTCATTCCACCGAGATGCAACACTAAGTGACATTGGAAGTCATTCCTGCCTGTGGCCATCAAACTTTACAACTCCTCCCTCGGAGTGTCAGACACTCTGAGCCAATAGGCTGGACCTGGACTTATTTCCACTTGGCATAATTTACTTATTATCATTTAATTATTTCTGGTTTTATTTTGCTATATTTCTACTCTATCATTGGTTGGTGCAACTGTAACGAAACCCAATTTCCCTCGGGATCAATAAAGTATGTCTGTCTGTCTATTTGCCCCCTTTTTTGTTGTTAATCAGGTTGATTCTCGACTGGCTCAAGGATTCATTTAAGCTATGTTCCAAAAGCTACTGTACTATTCAGATAACTTTTTCCATATTTTACAAAAATTTCAGAACTGATTGCACATTTTTGTTGGAAAGAGATAGTAGGAGATAAAGGAGCAAAATAATTAGCTGGTGTTCAACTCCAGCCATAATGACAAAAATTGCAGTTTAAAAAATTATTGGGATTAAAGTCGATCAGTGTCCTAAACTAATGGTCTACATACTAACATTTTGAAAAGGATGGCTACATGAAATAATGGGTGTGTTTGTTTGGACCTTCCAGAATGCCTTAGAATTTGAAACATTCTATGTGGATTAAAAATAGGATTTTTTTTTGGAAGGACTACTAAGAGGCTAGTTAGCTTCATAAAAAGAAAAAAATGCAAGAATATTTGTTCTTATTTGATACATGCTAAAAGAGCAATTAGAAAATAATCTTATGATTTAGGATTATTATAGATTTATGAAGGACTTTGGCAGATTTACTAGTGCTTTCAGGAATTGTAATTAACAGGGTAGGTACATTTTGATTTTCAAAAAACATTCAACAAGGAAACAAAAATTATAATACTAAAGAATGGTGCTCAGACCCTATATTAATAGACAAAAATAATGTTGACACACAATTCATTTTTGGATGAAATTGACTGACCACCTAAAAATTTACAACATTTTCTGGTTATATTTTAGTTCTCCAATATCTTCAATAATTTTCTTTTAAGTGTTTCACGGTGACCAGCTTTAACTACTTTTCACCAAGTTATTCAATGATTCAGCCTCCAACAATGACTTAAGGAGAGAATACAGCTGATAATCCATCCAAGTTTGTCAGCCATGTAGAAAGGTAGGATGCAAAGGGACTAGCAAGAATGTGGCAAACATGATGCAATTTGGAAAACTGTGATATAGGAAACAAGAGAATCAATTTTTCTTTTAAAAGGGTAATAAGCATACACAAATCACAGAATGATTGATATTCAGGTAATTAAGAAAGCAATTATTATGTTAGCTTTAAATCAAAGGAACTAGAGAACAAGAATAAAAAGCTCTCAGTAATTTTACAGGCCTTATTGAGACGACACTCAAGGTATGTATACACCTTGGTTTTCTAACTCAAAGATAGATATAATTATCAAGGTAATACAATGAAAGCTTATTGGATTCTTTCTTATATGAAGATTTACAAGGATAGATTGAACATACTTAGAAACATAGAAAACCTACAGCACAATACAGGCTCTTCGGCCCACAATGCAGTACCAAACATGTACCTACTTTAGAAATTACCTAGAGTTAACTATAGCCTTCTATTTTTCTAAGGTCCATGTACCTAACCAAAAGTCTCTTAAAAAAACCAACTGTATCCGCCTCTAACACCATCGTCGGCAGCCTGTTCCACCCACACTCCACTCTCTGCATAAAAAAAAAAACTTACCCCTGACATCTCCTACTTCCAAGCACCTTAAAACTCTGCCCTCGCATGACAGACATAGAATTGTACAGCACAGTACAGGCCCTTTGGCCCACAATGTTTTGCCCCCCCCCCACCTTAAATTCCTCCATCTACCAGTACAGTTGTCTGTTAAATTTCAGTAGTGTATCTGCCTCCACCACTGACTCCACACACCAACCACTCTCTGGGTAAAAAACCTTCCTCTAATATCTCCCTTCAACTTCCCACCCCTTACCTTAAAGCCATGTCCTCTTGTGTTGAGCAGTGGTGCCCTGGGAAAGAGGCACTGGCTGTCCACTCTATCTATTCCTCTTAATATCCTGTATACCTCTATCATGTCTCCTCTCATCCTCCTCCTCTCCACAGAGTAAAGCCCTAGCTCCCTTAATCTTTGATGATAATGCATACTCTCTAAACCAGGAAGCACCCTGGTAAATCTCTTCTGTACCCTTTCCAATGCTTCCACATCCTTCCTATACTGAGGCGACCAGAACTGGACACAGTAGTGGCCTAACTAGAGTTTTACAGAGCTGCATCATTACCTTGCAACTCTTAAACTCTATCCCTCGAATTATGAAAGCTAACACTCCATAAGCTTTCTTAACTACCCTATCTACCTGTGAGGCAACTTTCGGGGATCTGTGGATATGAACCCCCAGATCCCTCTGCTCCTCCACACTACCAAGTATCCTGCTATTTACTTTGTACTCTGCCTTGGAGTTTGTCCTTCCAAAGTGTACCACCTCACACTTCTCCAAGTTGAACTCCATCTGCCACTTCTCAGCCCACTTCTGCATCCTATCAATGTCTCTCTGCAATCTTTGACAATCCTCTACACTATCTACAACACCACCAACATTTGTGTCGTCTGCAAACTTGCCAACCCACCCTTCTACCCCCACATCCAGGTCATTAATAAAAATCACGAAAAGAAGATGTCCCAGATCAGATCCTTGTGGGACACCACTGGTCACAACCCTCTAATCTGAATGTACTCCCTCCACCACGACCCTCTGCCTTCTGCAGGCAAGCCAATTCTGAATCCACCTGGCCAAACTTCCCTGGATCCCATGCCTTCTGACTTTCTGAATAAGCCTACCGTGTGGAACCTTGTCAAATGCCTTACTAAAATCCATGTAGATCACATCCACTGCACTACCCTCATCTATATGCCTGGTCACCTCCTCAAAGAACTCTATCAGGCTTGTTAGACACGATCTGCCCTTCACAAAGCCATGCTGACTGTTCCTGATCAGACCACAATTCTCTAAATGCCCATAGATCCTATCTCCAAGAATCTTTTCCAACAGCTTTCCCACCACAGATGTAAGGCTCACTGGTCTATAATTACCTGGACTATCCCTACTACCTTTTTTGAACAAGGGGACAACATTCGCCTCCCTCCAATCCTCCGGTACCATTCCCACAGACAACGAGGACATAAAAGATCCTAGCCAGAGGCTCAGCAATCTCTTCCCTCGCCTTGTGGAGCAGCTTGGGGAATATTCCGTCAGGCCCCAGGGACTTATCTGTCCTAATGTATTTTGACAACTCCAACACCTCCTCTCCAGAACATCAACCTCACTCATATTGTTGTCACCGTCATCAAGTTCCCTCTCATTGGTGAATACCGAAGAGAAGTTTTCATTGAGGACCTCGCTCACTTCCACAGCCTCCTAGCACATCTTCCCACCTTTATCTCTAATCGGTCCTACCTTCACTCCCATCATCCTTTTGTTCTTCACATAATTGAAGAATGCCTTGGGGCTTTCCTTTACCCTACCGCCAAGGCCTTCTCATGCCCCCTTCTTGCTCTCCTCAGCCCCTTCTTAAGCTCCTTTCTTGCTATCCTATATTCCTCAATAGACCCTTGCTTCCTAAATCTCATGTATGCTGCCTTCTTCCACCTGACTAAATTTTCCACCTCACTTGTCACCCATGGTTCCTTCACCCTACCATTCTTTATCTTCCTCACCGGGACAAATTTATCCCTAACATTCTGCAAGAGATCCCTAAACATCGACCACATGCCCATCGTACATTTCCCTGCAAAATCATCACCCCAATTCACACCCGCAAGTTCTAGCCTTATAGCCTCATAATTTGCCCTTCCCCAATTAAAAATTTTCCTGTCATCTCTGATTCTATCCTTTTCCATAAGCAGTGGTCACTGTCCCCCAGATGCTCACCCACTGAGAGATCTGTGATCTGACCCGGTTCGTTACCTAATACAAGATCTAGTATGGCATTACCCCTAGATGGCCTGTCAGCATACTATGACAGGAATCTGTCCTGGACACACTTAAATTCTGCCCCATCTAAACCATTGGAACTAATCAGGTGCCAATCAATATTAGGGAAGTTAAAGTCACCCATGATAACAACCCTGTTATTTTTGCACCTTTCCAAAATCTGCCTCCCAATCTGTTCCTCGGTATCCCTGCTGCTACCAGGGGGCCTATAGAATACTCCCAATGGAGTAACCGCTCCCTTCCTGTTCCTGACTTCCACCCATTCAAAAGAGGATCCTGCTACATTACCCACCCTTCTGTAGCTGTAATAGTATCCCCGACCAGTAATGCCTCTCTCTCTATCCCCCCTCTCTATCCCTTTTAAAACACTGAAATCCAAGAATATTGAGAATCCATTCCTGCCCTGGTGCCTGCCAAGTCTCTGTAACGGCCACTACATCATAATTCCATGTATGTATCCAAGCTCTCAGTTCATCACCCTTGTTCCTGATGCTTCTTGCATTGAAGTACCCACTCTTTAGCCCTTCTACCTTATTACCTTTACATCCTTTATTCTGCTTCCCTTTTTTCAAAGCCTCTCTATATGTTAGATCTGGCTTTATTCAATGCACTATCGCTCCAGGCCCCATCCCCCTTGCAAATTAGTTTAAACCCTCCCGAACCATGCTAGCAAACCTACCTGCAAGGATATTGCTCCCCCTCCAGATCAGGTGAAACCCATCCAATCTGTACAGGTCCCACCTTCCCCAAAAGAGATCCCATAGCCATTTCAACCCTAGGAAAAAGCCTCTGACTATCCACTTGATCAATGCCTCTCATCTATCAGGTCACCTCTCATCCTCTGTCGCTCCAAGGAGAAAAGGCCAAGTTCACTCAACTTTTTCTCAGAAGGCATGCTCCCAATCCAGGCAACATCCTTGCAAATCTCCTCTGCATCCTTTCTATAGTTTCCACATCCTTCTTGTAGTGAGGTGACCAGAACTGAGCACAGTACTCCAAGTGGGGCCTGACCAGGGTTCTATACAGCTGTAAACATTACCTTTCAGCTCTTGAACTCAATCCCACAGTTGATAAAGGCCAATGCACTGAATGCCTTCTTAACTACACAGTCAACCTGCACAGCAGCTTTGAGCATCCTATGGACACGGACCCCAAGATCCCTCTGATCCTGCACACTGCCAAGAGTCTTACCATTAATACTATATTCTACCATATTTGACCTACTAAAATAAACCACCTCACACTAATCTGGGTTGAACTCCATCTGCCACTTCTCAGCCCAGTTTTGCATCCTATCTATGTTCCACTGACAGCCCTTCACATTATCCACAACACCCCCAACCTTTGTGCCATCAGTCATTTGGGAGAGTTGAGACATTTTAAGTCACATTATCGAGCAATGAGCATTTTAATTTCTTGCATCGTTGTTCTCAGATGTTGAACACTGTCAAGGCAGAAACCAATAGATTTTACTCTACTAACAAGATCAACAAATATGGGGATGGTAGAGGAAGGTATGACGGAATAGTTCTCCGATTAAAGAGGCCTCAATGAATTGCTCTTAACTCTATTTCTCATTTTTATCAGAAACAATGAAATTGAATGGGATGACAATTTCTGGAGCAAAATGGCTTATTCCTGTTCTAACATTCCTAAAAAACAAATTTTCCTGCTTTCCTACTTCTAATTAGAAACTCAAGAAAAGAAAGTGTGGGAATACTGAAAGAACCAAAAATTAATACACAGGTATCCTGTTTACTTCTGCTGCACAGAGCACCAGTTGTTCTGGTGCACAGAACAGTTGCACAGCACTCTTAGTTGTCCAATCTGAACATTCATAAGTACATTATCCCCGTATTTTAAGACATGTGGTCAGATTGTACATCACTAGGAATCTGACTACAGAAATTTGGTGTAATTTCCTGACCCCTCCATTACGTAGTGTGCAGAATTTGATAGAACCCTTTGCTCATGTTCCTGCAGTAGGCTGCCAGCAAATACTGTGGCAGCATAGGGCTGAGATATGGGTCTCGGGCCGCAGCTGATTGTAAGTGAAGGTCATCACAGGGAACTGTTCTGTGTATTGATAGATAGCCAGAGGGAGACAGCAGTTTTCATCATCTTTACCAGGAGACTACAAAATCTGGGTGCTCTGTCAACACATGAAGCAGTTGCTGTCCATGTGACAGCCAGGATGTAGCCTCAAACCCCACATTTCACCACTAAGCAAATGAACTGTTTGTTCCAGCCCAGTGAACATCAACCCTCCCTGATGTGACAGACTCAACAGATGGTAGGATCTACTACCACATTCCCAGCACAGCAACAGGAGGGAATGGGGTTTGTACCAGGTTTCAATATAGTAATGCTGACAGTAATGAATCTCTATAAATATTAAAATGATGATCTCTTTTAGTGATGATTCCATTATTCTTGCCCTAGGAACAGATCCTGAGTATGACGCAATGTAATAGTATGTTGGTTCAATTAATCATGGCATCACCAGACAATGTACTCAAAATAAGCACATGGAAAGTATCACAACTAATGTTTAATGTTTTTCTAGAAGTGAAGGGATTGGATAACTGTAAAATAAGAAAGAGTTGCTTCACTCCTCTGATTATCCAACGTGTATTTCAGAATCTAGCCTTTTTATGATTTTTTCTCCTCTATCCAGCAACTACAAAGGAGGGATCAAATCAATTAGCTTTCAAGAATTTCTTCCACATTATAGGACTTCCACTTCACAGGTCTTTGGAGTTATTCTCGCTGTTTCACAAAGAATATTTGTGCATATTCAATTGCATCCTACACAACTCATTGTTAGATGCCCCCTTGCCAAATGTTCCAACAAATAATCTATCTGTATAGTTGGTTTTAGTTTCTTTTGTGACTTTTTTTAATATATAAATAAAAGAGTGCCTGTAAAGAATAAGTAATATTAATCTAACTGCATATCTTTCATCTAAAGTGACTTGCATAACACCTTTCAAAATCTTAGCTCACCCCATGGGGCTTTATACCTAGTTATGTACATTTGAAGTGATGTTACATTGTTACATAGGATTCAGTGATAATGCTTCAAGAATACTTTATTAGGTATGTAATCTAACACATGGAGCCCACACATACACACAAATGTTTTGTAAATTTCTTCTTACTACCTCCATGAATACATTATTTTAACTTAATTTTTAAAATGGCCGCCACCAACTCTAAAGTTTAATAGTGTATCAATGACTTAATGTCAGGTTCCATCGTGGCTTATCATGAGCACCAGGTGGCTTTAATTTGCTAAAGTAAATATTTTCACTTTATTTGAAAGGCTTTTTTTGTCAGATGTAATTACAACCTATAAATTTTATTGAAAGTCTCAGCTGGTTTCTTAATTTTGAAACTTACTCTGCTCTTCTTCATTTCTCGTCACCATTTTTTGTGGTACATCAGAACGTCCAACATTGTCATTAGCACAAAACTGTTCTCATCTCCCTAAACAATTGTGTAGTAGGTAGTGCTGCTACCTCACAGCCCCAGGAACCTCCAGTACTGTGTGTAGTTTTCATGTTTGCGTATTTCATCCCACACCGAAATACGTGCTGGTTGACAGGCTAACTGGCTACTGCAAATTTACTTTGGTGCAAGTACCCAGTAGGAGAATTAGAGTGGAGTTAGTAGCAACCAGAGTAAGTAGGTTATTCTCACTTATTCTCCTGTAAAGTGATCTAATGGGAATGATGAGTCTACCTGAGAGCCAAGATGGACTCAAATAGATGGATGATTTTCTTCTCTTTCATAAGGAAATATTAAAGTATTAGAAACTAGCAAGACTTACTGAAGCTCTGACCTTTTGTGTTTAATTTTTGAAAATATCTGCGGGGAAAGTTTCAAAATAAAAATCTTGGAAAAAAGTTGAATTTCCCCATGGGGATGAATAAAGTATCTATCTATCTATCTATCTTTTGCAAACCAGTTACAGGTCACCTCAAAAAGTGACATTTAGCATTATATATATGCCTGAAGTACAGAAGAGGATATCAATTTCTACAGTGTGATGCAAAAAAGTTTTATATTCTATTCGGTTTGGTTCTAATCCTGAAGTACAATTTACATTTTCTACTTTTTACCTATCAGGAGACACATTTTCCAAAGTAGCTGCGACTACTTGACTGCTGCTTATATTGATACACAAATCTATTTTTGGTAAACATGATTGACTGTCTATCCGGATCTTCATCCCCATAAATTGTCTTTAACCACAATAGACCACTATTGTCTTTCAAAGTCTCCAGAAAGAGGATGGATATAGGAATATATAAAGTGCTTTCCTTACCAAACTTTAGTCTAATAACCTAACTACCCTCTGCAAGGAAATCACAAACAAGAGAAAATCTGCAGATGCTGGAAATCCAAGTAACACACACAAAATGCTGGAGGAACTCAGCAGGCCAGGCAGCATCTGTGGAAAAAAGTACAGTTGACGTTTCAGGCTAGTTCTGCTGAAGGGTCTCAGCCCAAAACTTCAACTGTATTTTTTTCTATAGATGCTGCCTGGTCTGTTGAGTTCCTCCAGCACTTTGTGTGTGTTCCTCTGCAAGGAAGTTTATTTTCTCTTTCAATGACACCTTCATTTAAACTAGTGAAAGTAGTAATTTATTAAGTGCATAACTAAGTCACTGAAGGACATGAGAGATCCTTTTATAATGCTTACCAACCCACTCCACACTCACCAAGCCATGGGCTTCTAAACAAGATGCAAAATGACTAGATACTTCAACAATAAGTTGATTACTATCTGTCCATCCGTTTAGAGAGATTATCAGGAACAGAGCAAATCAAATAGCCTTCTCTTTCAACAACATAATTTCAGATGATCCTGTGAATTCTGTAAAGCCGATCAGAGACAAAGTAATCTTCTTGAATAGTCTTGATTGACAGACTAGTACAGCTGTAACTATTAGACAACTGCAGACAACTTTGTGTTGACTGTTCACGTAATGAAAATTCGAATTTAAAAATCACTACCCAAAAATTTGATAAAATAGAATTCACCGTCATAAAGAATTTTTTTCCATGTATCAAGTATCAAGTTTTATGCTGTTTATGTGGCAAGTAAATATAGAAACAACATATTATTCTTTGACTCGTGTTTCTTGCACAGATGATGCAGCTTCACGCTACAGAAAATCATGATACAGACCATTTCCCATAACACAACCCAGCCAGTAAGGCAAAGGTCATCTACAATCTGTTTCTCAAATTCTGAGCAACATGAGGCAATAGTGTTGAATATTGGATGGACCATTAACTAAATTTCCAGTTCATTATCTTTTCAGATGTTCAATGTTGAGCTTCTTGTCCCTCCAACTAGAAAATGACTGTTCCTGCTTTCATTGTCTCTAGATCTAGTCCAATACTCTCCCTGTCAGCTTCCCATCTTCTAGCTTATATTAATATGCTCACGAGAAATGAAATTACTTCCGGTTCCTATGTCTCATGGTCATACCCATCTATCATCCTGTGCTAGCTGACCTAGACTGGATCTGCCCAGCAAAGCCTCAATCTAGGACTCAACATGTTGCATTTCCAAACTCATTCATGGTTTTACCCCTCCTTATTTCTAAAGCTGCTTTAGCTCTACAATCTTCCAAGAATGCTTCCTTATAAACTTTAACCCTAACTTTTACTACTGCACCATTAGCAAAATATAACCTTTCATTGCATTTGAGGTACAAGCTGTTGTCACTGAAATGAATTCATTACACTTGGACTTAATTTAAGTTCATTACTGACAATGGTTTCAGACTATTATCCCAGTTCTTTATATTAGTACACAAGGAAAGAGAGGTTGGAACCCACACAAATGCCCTACATAATGCCAGTTTTAAATTCAGAAGTAGAAAATTGCAGAGCCCTTGTTTGTGTGACTGCTCCACTGGAGATAGACCTTTTTATAGAATCACACAAACAAGTTACAACTAGATAGCACCAGATAATTACCAGGACCAAAAGGAACAGTTTGAAAAACATTAAAATTACCTGTTCTTTGTGTGATAATAAATTGCAAGAGTAACACTGTTAGGAAGAGAAAAACAAAGTCATTAAAAAACCTTTAAAACTGTACCTTCGTGCAAATTAAAATACAAGCTGACATTATAATATAAGCTACAAATACAATTTTCCATTATCTCTTACCACTACAGGTTCAATAAGCACTGCTGGGATAGAACCGTTTACAGATTTTATAATTTCTCAGATGTTGAAAATGGAAGGGAAATACAAGTTGCTTTTTTTATTTACAAGCCACATTTTCTTATTCTTCACTTCCAAAGTAAGGTTGGGTGTTTCATGTAAGTCTGATCACTTTAGAGCTAGAGTAACACAAAATTGTAAACAAATCTGTAAAAGTAGAGATCTAGAGGCTAGCCACACTTCTGGAAATGTCCAATTTTCACACTTGTCTGGTTTTCTGGAAATCTGAACCTTGGATGTCAGTCTGGTATCAATTCTCAAATAGAACAGCAATTTCATCCTTATCATCAACCTCACCCTCTCAATTTACTCTTGGGTTCAACAATCATAGCCTTCATATTGACCTATACTTGTAAGAAAAAGGAATGGGCTTCAGTTAATAGCATGCAATGATATAGATATTTTGCCAACAGAATCAATGTGAAGAATGGCTAGTGCCATCAATTATGATCTTAAAATGGTATGGCCAATTTGCATACAATAAACTTCCACTGTGAAGTTAATGAAAAATTGAATTGTCTCATGGTATTCGTTTAAAGAATAAATGTTGACTATGAGTTTGAAACCACCCCACTCTCTTTGATAGATACCACAAGATCTTTCAGATCAACTCAAAATATCTCAGTTTTATGTTCTAACGTGATGGCCATATCTGAACCACCAGTACACCAAATGATGCATCTAATGTACTATGTCTTTTTCTTGGCTTTAATTCACCAAATCTCTTTACTGAATGTTCTTCCTTAATATAGGAGCATTAACTCAGATAATTCATTGTGAGTGGCTATGCAACTGCATAAGGTAAAGGCGGTTTAGTAGGAGTGCCTGAGTACAAGTGTAAGGAAGTCATGCTGCAGCTACCTGTATATAAAACTTTACTGAGACTGCACTTGGAGACTGTGGAAAAGGTGAAGAAAATGCTGCCTGGATTAGAGGGTATAAGCTGCAAGGTGGAACAAATTTGCGTTGTTCTCCCTAGAGTATCGGAGGCTGAGGGAAGATCTCAGAGATTTTTTTATATTATGAGAGATGGAGACAGTCAGAAACTTGGCCCCAGGGTAGAAATGTTAAACATCAGAGGACATACTTTTAAGGTTGGGGGGGAAGAGGGGGGAGCTTTACAGCAATGTGAGGGTTTTTAAAAAAAATATACAGAGACTGGTAGGTACCTGAAATGGGTTACCAGGGGTAGAAGAAGAAGCATGCAGTCTGGTGGATTTATGAGGCTTTTGTACAGACACATGAATATGAAGGGGATGAAGGGATATGGATGCACATGAGGAGGACAATTAGTATAAACTGACATCAAGATCAGCACAACATTGTGGGCCAAATGGCCTGTCCACTGCTGTAATGTTCTACGTTAATCACAATTTAAAAGACTGTTGCTTTAAAAAAACTAGTGACTACAAAATCCCATAGTTAGGCAAGCAAAGAAACCTGGGCAAAAATTTTTTTAAAAACTGCTAGAGGAATTCATCTGTAGGGGGAGGGGGGAAGGAACTGTTGAAGTTTCAGTTTGAGACCTGCAACAGGACCAAATCCTCATCTGCCTTAGAACGTCCTCTGGTATTTTGCCATTGGCCCTGGGGAAAATATTCTATTTACCCAATCCATGCCTCTCATAATTTTAATAACCTTTATCAGGTCTCTCCTCAGCCTCCAATGCTCTAGGTGCAACAACCTAAATTTATTCAAGCATAACAATTATTTCCCTCCTGCTTGAGCCAGAGGTCCTACAAGAGCATGCCTTTTTCCCCTCATTCCAGCATCTGCAGGACTCTTGTCTCTCCAAGCAAGTAAACTTAACTGGTTCCATCTGCTAGCTTGCCCCAAAAAAATCTGTTGATATCCTACCATTTAATTGTGCTTTTCAGGTTGGGCTGGCTTACAGTGCTGTCATCAATAAATATCGTTGAACATGAACTGTATTTTTTACTGAGTTGACCAGGAGATACCTGTGTAAAATAAAATGAAATCACTGCCCAAATACTTTTAACATTACAACAGGACAAGTCAATTCGTGAACCAATTATATAAAGTAAGCAGGGGTGTATCTTAAGAGTTTACTTCTCCATCATAACTAGATGATGTCATGCAATTCTATAGCATATTACAAAACACTCTAAACTAAAGGACTACTTCGACTACAAGGCTATTTACATTATGGACAAAAACACCAAATCATATACACCTTGCAAACCATCCCTAGTTGCTATAATTAAAAGAAAAGTCATTCCTGATAATCTTATTCAATAAACACGAATTGAACTAGTCTCAAACTGTAGCTGTATCAAGAGATTGAACAGTATGTAATTAAAATAGTTATAACTCTGATCATGATCATCGTTATCAACTTAAGTACTTTATGCTTCCATCTTTATTTGTAGAATTGTCTCATATGATAGTTTTACATGAATATCAGTAACTCATAAAGGAATCAAAGTTCATTGTGGAGACTCATCTGAAGAAAAAAGATAAATAACCAGTTCACAAATCTCTACAACTGTTCTTAAATGATCAGGAAATGTGAATCACTACAAATAATTGGAAGAATTTATGATTTTCTAAACATTTGTGCATTATTTCTTAATATACATTCCATACTACTGGTATTAGCACAGTATCTTTAATTAAACGTTCAATCTGGACAAAACTGCAAAAAAACAAGTGGAAAAGAAATGCACAAACAATGAGAGACACACATTCCATTTTTCTAATATTGAAAAAATTTATAAATTGTAAATGAGAAAATAAGCCAAAAAAGAAGTTGAAAGGAGTTCACATGAGGAAATCATGAAGAGTACATAACATTGTTTGATCAAGTTGCTGGCCACCAACTACATTTCAAATTCAAGTCCAACCTGCTGATGCCTTGCTCCAAAAGAACAATCCAAATGTAAACTACCAGGAAGCTATGAACTTGAGTTACTTTGGAATTTTAGCAATAAAAATGCCACCACACTCACATCAAATACTTTAGGTACAAAACAATTCTGCATATGGTTCCATTCAATACTGTAAAGTGCAACATGAGAAATATAGTTCAAAGTAAATTCATTATCAAAGTACATTTATGTCACCACATACAACCCTCAAGACTTGTTTTCTTGTGGGCATACACTGTAAATCTAAGAAACACGATAGCATCAATGAAAGATAAAATAATAATAAATAAATAAGCAATGAATATCGAGAACTTGAGATGAAGAGTCCTTGAAAGTGAGTCCATCGGCTGTGGGAATAGATCAATGATGGGGCAAGTGAAATTGAATGAAGTTATCCCCATTGGTTCAAGAGCCTGACGGTTGATGGGTAATGACTGTTCCTGAACCTGGTGGTATGGGTCCTGAGGCTCCTGTTCCTTCTTCCTGATGACAGCAGTGAGAAGAAAGCACATTGGGTGGAGGAGACACTGCTTTCCTGCAACAGAGCTCGGTCTACATATGCTCAATGATGGGGAGGGATTTACCCACAACAGAGTAGGCTGTATCCACTACTTTTTGTAAGATTTTCTGTTCAAGGGCATTGATACTCCCATACCAGGCTATGATTAAGCCAGTCAATATACTCACCACCAATCATCTGGAGGTTTGTTGAAGTTTTAGATGTCATGCCAAATCTACTGAAACTCCTAAGGAAGTAGAAGCACTGCCGTGTCTTTGTATTAGCACTTAAATGCTGTCACAGGACTGATCCTTTTGAATGATGACATCAAGGAATTTATAGATGCTGACGCTGTCCACCTCTAATCCCCCGATAAGGGCTGGTTTGTGGACCTCTGGTTTCCTCCACCTGAAATCAATAATCAGCTCCTTGGTCCAACTGACATTGAGTGACAGGTTGTTGTTGTGGTACTACTCAGCCAGATGCTTATTCATTACCACATCTGATTTGGCCAACAACAGTGGTGTTGTCAGCAAACTTAAATATGCCATTAGAAATATGCTTAGCCTCATAATCACAAGTATAAAGTGAATACAGCAGGGCATTATGGTGCACCTATGCTAATGGAGATTGTGGAGATATTGCTGCCAATCCGAACTGATTGGGGTCTAAAAGAGAGGAAATCGACAATCCCATTGCATAAGGAGGTATTGAGGACAAGGACTTGAAGTTTATTGATTAGTTTTGAGGGGTGATACTGTTGAATGCCAACCTGTAGTTGATAAAGAGCATCCTGATCTATGAACCTTTGCTGTCAAGATATTCTAGGGTTGAATGAAGAGCCAATGAAATGGCATCAGCTATTGACCTGTTGTGCAGGAAGGCAAATTGGAGCAGATCCAATTCACTTTTCAGACAAGAGTTAGACATAGAAGCAGAACTAGGCCATTCAGCCCATAGTCTGCTCCGCCATTTCATCAAGCCTGATCACAAATCCCACTCAACCTCATACACCTGCCTTCTTGCCCTATCCTTTGATGTCCTGACTGATCAGAAGATGATCAACTTCCACCTTAAATATACCTACAGACTTGGCCTCCACCATAGTCTGGGGCAGAGCATACAACAAATTCACTACTCCCTGACTAAAGAAAATCCTTACTTCTGTTCTAAAATGTCACCCCTCAATTTTGAGGCTGTGCCCTCTAGTTCTGGATACCCCCACCATAAGAAACATCCTCTCCACATCCACCCAATCTAGTCCTTTCAACATTCTATAGGTTTCAACAGATCCCCCAACGCTCTTACAGAATTCCAGTGACTACATGGCCAAAGCCACAAGATGCTCCTCATATTTAACCCCTTCATTCCCCAAATCAACCTCATGAAACTCCTTTGGACTCTTTCCAATGACAACACATCCTTTCTGAGATATGGGGCCCAAAACTGTTAACAATACTCCAAATGAGCCTGACTAGTGTCTTATAAAGCCTCAGCATTATCTCCTTGCTTCAATATTCTATTTGCCTTGAAATAAATGCCAACATTGCATTTGCCCTCTTTACCACAAACTCAACCATCTGGGAGTCTTGTACAAGGACTCCTAAGTGCCTCTGCACCTCTGATGTTTGAACCTTCTCCCCATTTAGATAATAGTCTGCACTATTGTTCCTTTTACTAAAACACATCATCATACATTTCCCAACACTGTCTTCCATCTGCCACTTTTTTTGCACATTCTTCCAATTTCTTTTTTTGCCCACTCTTCCAAGTCCTGCTTCCTCAGCACTACCTACCCCTCTACCTTTCTTTGTATCATCTGCAAACTTTGCCACAAAATCATCAATTCCATTATCCAAATCACTGACAATGTGAAAAGTAGCTGTCCCATAATTGACCCGAGGAACAACCCTGGCATGACAATGATGTCGACTCAGGCCTGAGAGGCCAGCGTTGGGCATTTTCATGCCTTAGAAGGCGCAGAACGAAAGTGTGTGGCACGCCACTCCTCATATAGACATTTTGCAGTATTTTTCTTTATTTTATGAGGTCGAGTTACCTCCACTCCAGAGTCTGGCACTGATGTCACTGCGCCACCAGTCTGGCAACCAACCAGAAAAAGCTTATTTTATTCCCACTCGCTGCCTCCTGCTTATCAGCCATTCTGCTATCCATGCCAGTATCCTTTCTGTAACACCATAGGATTTTATCTTGTTAAGCAGCCTCACGTGAGGCACTTTATCAAATGCTTTCTGAAAATCCAAGTAAATGACATCCACTGCCTCTCGTTTGTCTACTCTGCTTGTTATTTCCTCGAAGAGCTCTAACAGATTTGTCAGGCAAGATTTCCCTTAACAAAAACCATGCTGGCTTTGACTTATTTTATCATTAGTCTCCAAGTACCCCAAAACCTCATCCTTAATAATCAACTCCAACACTTTCCCAACCACTGAGATTAGGCCAACTGGCCTATAATTTCCTTTCTTTTGCCTTTCTCCCTCCTTAAAGAATGGAGTGAAATTTGCAATTTTCCAGTCTTCGGGACCATACCAGAATCAAGTGATTCTTGAAAGATCATGTCCAATGCATCTGTTATCTCTTCAGCAACCTCTTTCAGGACTCTGGGATGTGGTCCATCTGGCCTAGGTGACTTATCCACCTTAAGACCTTTGAGCTTGCCTAGCATTTTTTTCCTTTGTAATAGCAATGGCACTCACTCCTGCTCCCTGACACTCACAGACCTCTGGCACACCACTAGTGTCTTCCACAATGAAGACAGATTAAGTACCCATTAAGTTCACCTGCCATTTCTTTGTTCCCCATTACTACCTCACCGGCATTATTCTCCAGTGGTCCAATATCAATTCTCACCTCCTCTTTACTCCTTATGTAACTGAAAAAACTTTTAGCATCCTGCTTTATATTATTGGCTAGTTTGCCCTCATATTTCATCTTTTCATATTTTTATGGCTTTTTAGTTGCCTTTTGTTGGATTTAAAAAGCCCCAATCATCCATCTTCCCATTCACATTTGTTACCTTATATGCCCTTTATTTCATCACCAACCTCTTGAAGCATTTCATCACAGTAGATGCAAGTGCTACTGGACGATAGTCATTGAGGCAGGTTGCTACGTTCTTCTTATGCAGCGGTATAAATAAAGCCCGCTTAAAGCCGATGTACCTTAGACTGCTGAAGTGAGAGTTTAAATATAATGAAGAAGACTACAGCACGTTAATCAGCACAGGTCTTTAGTACTCAGCCAGGTACCCCATGTGGGGCAGATGCTTTCCATGGGTTCACCCTTCTAAAGGACACTCTCATGTCAGCCTCAGTGACTGAAATCACAGGATCATAAGGGGGGCAGTGGGAGTTTGTGAAGGTGCTTCCATGTTTTGATGGTCAAAGCAAACTCAGATGGCATTGGGCTCATCTGGGAGTGAAGTCTTGCCACTGCTGTTGAGCATCCCCCAGTGACTCAAGTTAGGCTCGGAATTGTCACTTCACACATGAGATGACTTTCCAGAGATCGAACCTGGATCTCTTGTATCTTACTTGGTCGCCAGACCTGGATGCCTCTGATCTGGCTCTCAGCAGATTGTAGATCTCATGGTTCATCCAGGGCTTCTGGTTGGGGAAGACTCTGAATAATTTTGTGATGACACACATTCACAACTGTTTTAATAAAGTCCATTATAACCCTGATGTATTCATTCAGATCCATAGGAGTCCATGAACACAGCCCAGTCCACAGACTCAAAGCAATTCCATAGCCACTCCTCTGCTTCCTATGACCACCTCCTTATTGTCCTCATCTCTGGAGACTTGCTCTTTAGCTTCTGACTAAACACAGGTAGAAGTATAGCTAAGCGATCAGTTTTCCTCAAATGTGGTCCAGGCACGGAACAGTAGGTATTCCTAACCATACTACAGCAGTGGTCTAGAGTGCTGGGATTCCTGGTGCTGCAGGTTATATTGTGTTGATAATTTGGCAGAGATTTCTTCAAACAAGCCTGACTGAAGTCCCCAACTATGATTTGAAATAGGTCAGGGTGGGCAGTTTCTTGTTGTGATGGCAGCATTCATTATTTCAAGAGCCTGGTTAATGTTGGCTTTTGGCAGTATGTAAACTGTGGTCAGGTTCATGAAGGACAACTCTCTTGATATGTGTAGACCACATAGCTCATCAGTTCTCACACAATATGCAAGATGGTTGTGGCTGATTTTAGGCAAAAAATTTTTGCCCTATCCCAAGACTTTTATTTACCCCTACAGTTCACTTTGGATCTTGGGACACTGGGACACAGTTACCCTAGCGCCAACTATCCTCTGCTTTCACATAAAAGGGTGTTCTTAATATAACTTTCACTTTTAATATTGTAAAATTTCAGGGAACATCTCAAATGAAGGACAATACATGGATGCTCTGTGTTTGCTGTTTGATTTGAGCATTTCCACAAATTTTATTTTGGAAATAGGGATTAAGGTGATGTTCCAGAGCTGAGGGACAAGGCACCTGATGACACCTCTGCCGCTGGAGGGTCAAAAGGAGAAAGATATCATAGAGAATAGAGTTTGAATAATGGAAAGTTATTAGGCTAACAGTAACAGAAGTGGGGGGGGGGGAAGCAAAGACGTATTTTGTGATCTAAATATTCAAAGTAGAGCTATCATAACTGGAACAGTTTTGCTACTAAATGCATGTGCTCTTTGCAGCTTGTAGCACTGTGAAGTGGCAAGAATTCTTCATTTGTCATCCAGGGCTACCTTGAGGCAGTTGCATTATTGCCAAAAAAAGCTTGAATAAAAATAATGGATAGAAATTATAGTTATATCTGAAACACTTGCATTTAAACACTGCCTTTTATTAGGTTAGACTGACCAATGTAATAATCACTCTATAATGGAAGAAAAGCAGTAGCCAATTTATATAACACAGTGACTGGCAAATAGCACTGATATTCTGTTTGACAACAGATAGTCTGTTTGCAGGTAGTTTTCTTATATAGCAAATGATGTTAGCCAGTAGGGAGAATTTCACAGTTCTTCAGAATACTACAGAGTGGTCCTTATTATCCTCAATATTGCAGTAGGAGAGCTAAGAAATTATGGCCTATTTAGTTTTGAATGTTTTGCTGCTGCATTGTTCAAAAAGGTAACATAATCTACTCCTATGAACATGCAGTGTCAGTCTACGACATTTCAGTTGGAACAATTGTGATCAAAATAATACATGACTATTTCTGAAGCAACCTGTTTCCATTGCAGCTGAGCATATACTAGCTCTGGTTAAAAGCCTTTTGAGCTCAAGACCTTAAGGATCTATATTGATATTACTGGCTGTGAAAGATTAAAAACCCAAATTACAGCAACTAGTGTCTACTTCATCTCCTCAGAAAAGCAAAGTAATTTCTCCAAAAATAAGGATATATAAATTATGTACCTGAAATCAATGCCTGGCATTTACAGCAGAGTGGTTATCAAGAGTTATTGATAAAGAAAACGCCCATTTACCTCCCTTCACTCTGGCTGGTCATAGCATTCTCACTATATGCTGCCTTTTTGACTGGACCATCAACTTGACTGATCTTGGCAGGCTAATTTCATGTGGGCTCCCTACCACTCAAGAGTCTTGCATGTGGTGGAGGGGAACATGTGACCAGCCTCATGAGTGCTGACAATATCAGGATTAAAGCCATATTCCCCATTCCCCAAAGCCTGCTTTGCTAACTTTTGCAAAAGGAAACTATATGTAGAGGGGTCATAAGTTTCCTCCAGCATCAAGTGGATTCAATCAGTATCATCAATATTTAGTAAAATATTGCTGATCATTCCAAAGATATAACATCCATGTTTGAACAAAATATTAAACAATTCTAACCAGTTTATTTTACTTTTTTAAGCTATCATTTCAAAAACAACTGACAACTACATTTAGACTAAAAGCATATTTATCAATGGAAATAAAAATATCTGACGGAATCATATAATCAGCTTAATATTTGGCAGACTACTTGATCCATTTCTGAAAGTAGTAATATCCTTTTAAAGAATGAAATAATAATTTTATGGGTTACTTTACTTTAAATCAAAAGCTGCTACAATATTGGCCCCGTAGCCAAAATATTCATGCATGCATTGTGAAAACACCAGCTCTTTCAATTCCTCCCTTCCCATCATCCAAGACCCAAAAAACATACTATTAGATGAAAGAACTTTTAATTTATAGCAGTATGTTTTCTACAGTACAACCATATCTGTAATTCCGAAGTACTTCATTTGCTACAGAATTAAGGGACAGCATAACAATGTCAGAAGCACAGCATTACACGATGCAAAATACATGAAGCGGTATGGGGAAACAAGCCAAATATATGATATGGAAAAGATCAGGCACGGTTCTCTGGGTGATGGAACTCAAAAGGGCTGCATAAAACTGCTGTGTCTACACTTGGAATATTGTATGCGATTCTAGTCACTCTTCATTATAGCAAGAATGTGCAAACTTTGGAAAGAGTGCAAAAGACATTTACCTGGATGCTGTTTAAAGTGCATGTGCTATAAGGGGAGGTTGGAGAAATTTTGAGCTTTGGAGGCGAAGGGGACATCTGATAGATGTTTGTAAGATTAAGAGAGGGTAAATAGTCATGTCAAATTCTAGAAGACATGCATTTAAAGTGAGAGTGGGCAAGTTTAAAGGAGATGTACAAGGCAGATATTTTTTGTTTTAAACACAGCGAGTGGTAGATACCTGCAATGGGCTGTCGGGAGAGTGACAGAAGCAGATACTATAGCTGCTTTTAAGAGGCTGTATGTAGATACATGGATATCCAGGTACATGGACAGTGGGATTTGGATCACGTACAGGCCAAAGAGAATTACAGTCGGTCCTCCTTTCCGTGGGGGATTGGTTCCGGGACCCCCTTGCAGATACCAAAAATCGCGAATGCTCAAGTTGGTGTACTTTAGGACCCAGCAGAGCACCGGAGCTTATTTAACCTGTTTCAGTGCGGTGGACTTTAGGACCTAGCAGAGCTTGGGACCCACCACCCGTAGCATTTCTGTTCCGGAAAACGATTACGATTGAAAATAAAGTGGAAATAATAAAGCAATCAGAAAGACCTGAAACGTCAGTCATTGGAAAAGCGTTAGGCTACAGTCGGTCAATTGTCGGAGCAATTTTAAAGGATAAAGTGAGAATAATGGAGCATGTGAAAAGCCCTACCCCAATGAAAGCTACAATTATTACTGAGCAATGCAGTGGTTTAATTATTGAAATACATACGTTTAAGTGTTTTACATAGAAAGGTAAAATATATACTAAATACTAAGACAAATGTTTGACTAACTGATGCTAAATAATACTGGATGTACCCGTTCCGACTTAAGAGAACTTCCGTTTTTTTTCGATTCCCGATCCGCGGTAACCTATGTACATCCTCCCGTATACTTTAAATCATCTCTAGATTACTTCTAATACCTAATACAATGTAAATGCTATGTATATAGTTATTATACTGTATTGTTTAGGGAATAATGACAAGTCTACATGCTCAAACAACGAGTGCTGGAGAGAGAATTTCCAGTGTTTTCCCGATCCGCAGTTGGTTGAATCCGCGCATGCGGAACCTGCGGATAAGGAGGGCTGACTGTAATTGGGTGCTTGTTGCAGACACTATGGCCAAAGGCCTTTTCCTGTGCTGTTTTAGATTCTTTGTTCTAGCCGGTCTCAACAGTACAGAAAGTCACTGAAACATCTAGCTGTCCAAGTTTCACTTATTATACTACATATTTCACTGAACTGTAGAGAGATACTCAGTTTTAAAAGAACTGTGACCCTGAAGTTACATTATAGCATTATCAGCTTAAGAATACCTGTGCTCTTCTGAAACATTTTTCCAGTGGAAATGCCAATCCATTTCAAAATGAATGAATTAAACCTTTATTAAAATAACAGTCAAAATGTAAAGCACTCTTATGCTAATACCTTATAGTACAATTTCTGGAGTCTGCAAGACTCAACAGTCAACAATTCAACTTGAAAATCTTCCATTTTATGTGTTTCTTGCAGAAATCAGTGTTTACTTTGCAAATCCCAGTGCACACATTGGACACAAGGTGGCACCAAACAGCTTGCCAGAATATCCAGCACAGCACACATTAAAAATATTTTGAATCTTTTTCTCCTAGGATTGAAAATCATGTAGATAGTTACAAGCTACTGACAAAAAAATCAAAATTAATAAACACATATTCATGAAAATAACTCAATAATTATGTCCCTGAAGTCAGGTTTTAAAACTGAAGTCCCGCATCACCAGATTTAAGAATATAGTTGCAAGTTTGTGAACCCTTTGCAAATACCTGGTTTTCTGTATTAATTACTCATACTTTATCTAAGTCACAATAATAGACCAACACAATCTGCCTAAACGAATAACACAAACAACTGTACTACTCCTTGTCAAAACTGAACAAGAATGGTGTTCATGGAAGGACACCACAAGAGGAAATTATTGCTCTCCAAAAAAAAATTGCTGCACTTCTCAAGTTTGCAAAAGACCACCTGGATGTTCTGGGTCAATGTTCTGTGGACTGACGAGAACAAAAGTTGAACTTTTTGACAGAAATGCACACTGCTCTGTTTGGAGGAAAAGGACATTGCACACCCACACCAAAGCCTCATCCTAATTGTGCTTTGCTACCCTAGGGCATGGACAGCTTATAATCAATGAGAAAACAATTCATTCAAAATCTATCAAGACATTTTACAGGAGAATGTCAGGGTAGTGGAACAATTGCTACTTCCCTTCCTTCAATCATTCAGTTTTGGATCATTTGGGTAAACCCTAATTACAACAGTTCAGCAACACTATGACCACCTTGATCATTTTGCTCAAAAATGGACCTCTGTTCTTTTTTGTTCTTTGTTGTAAATTTTTTTGAATAATTTATGTTTTTCTCATGAATGCCATTTGCCTGTGATGCTACAAATTTTCCATTGTACCTGTGAGTACACATACTTGAACATTTGACAATAACGACTTTGAAATGTTAATTCTGCCTTCTTCCTATAGATGCCTGATCTGCTGAGTATTTTTAACATTTAATGTTTTTATGTTAGACTTCCAGCATCTGCAGTTCTTCCAATTGTCAATTTGATAACATTGCCTTGCAGGCATCACATGCAAAGACATTTTTCATCACAACTGTGTACAAATTTAAAAAATGACTCATTCCAATTGATAAAAGAGAATATTAAAATTGCACAGGATTATCTAAAAGTTGCAAAGAGGATAATAAAAATTTCAGTGTTTTCAGTGGAACTTCAGACTACATTTTTAGGAAAGAAAGTCTGAAGTTCTGTTGAAAGAACCAATGGCTACAATAGTAGATAGTTTACAGGAATTGCACTTACATGGTTTATGTGGTTACTCTTCCTCTTCTCCCTCACTGTTTACAAAAGAAGAAATAAAGTTAAAACATCAGTAATTTAAATTAAACAGCTAATTTTAAAATTATGATTTATACTGCATGTTGGGACAGCAGATACTATGATAGTACAGCAAATGTGTTATCTAATGTCTTCAACACAACATAAAAGACTTCATAACTAGTTAAATAGTTTTCAGGTGTAATTGATATTTTACAGGGAAGCTTGACAGGCAAGTTACACGAAACAAGTTGCTGGAAACAGCAATGAGAAAACAAATTAATTCACAGGCTCATGGAGAGGTAAATCACTGAGAAGACTCCCCTTCTGTTTCACAAGATGACAGTCACAGAAAATGACAGTGCAGAAGAACCCCTTCAGCTCACTATGTCCACGTCCATCATAAAAGCCATTTAAGGCCATCCTTTTCCTGGTTCTCAGTTTGTAGATTTTGTGGGTAATCATTCAAGTACTTTACAAAGGTGATGAAGACTTTAGCACTGACTACTCTTAGAGAAAACGAGTTCATCATACTCATGGAATAGCAAACTGGGATTTTTGTCATGCACCTCAGTACTGCAGTTTCTAGACAAGTTTCAACTATTTAAAAATGGGGGCACTAGTCCATGAGTATCTGAACCAAAGGAGAGCACTGCTACTGGACTGACTGGCAGTATTTTTAAGCTTTTAACTTTGGATGGGACATTATGGATACACATGGAGCTGCAAAATTTAGTGACACTAGTTGCATCACACAAGAATCAAAGTACAGACAGTTCACTTGAAAACTTATCAGCTGTATAATTTGTGCAACATTCATGCATTGAAGCGGGTGGCAGAGAGATGCAAGAGGATGTTGGAAGAAAGGCAGTTCTTGGTAAATAATTTGCACTCTTCGACACCATCTCAAGATATTGGCTTAATGAATCAAACAAAAAAAACTCATCATGATATATCTGCCTATCAGATGGAAGTACTGTACTATAGGAAGGATGTGAAGCTCTATAGAGTGAAAATTCATTAGAATAATTCGAATGATGAGGGGTTTCAGCTAGAAGATACTAGAGAAGTTGGGGTCTCCTCTTAGAAAAAGAGATTGGCTAAATGTGTAGAAGGTAATGGTGTATATAGGGTGGTTAGAGAGATGCCAAGCCATCATGACTACCGTAGATTTTGCACTACAGAGCGCACCTGATTAAAAGCCGCTGGCTCTAATTTTAGAAATAAAATCAATTTTGTACTTGTACAAGCCGCACCGGATTTTAGGCCACACCAGATTTTAGGCCGCACCGGATTTTCGGCCGCAGGTGTCCCACGTTGTAATATGAGATATTTACACAGAAAGATATTACACGTGAGGATTTTTTAACTTTTAATTAAATCCATATGGTAACATAAACAAATACATATTGCAAATGCTTTTTTTCGAACCGTGCCTGTAACGCGGCTACTTTTAAATATACGTTGCGTATACTTTTTTACTGAACAACATTCCAATATCTCCTAATGACTGGTAAAAAATATATATACTGCAGCCTACCAGGAAAAGTTATTGATCGCCTTTAACTTAAAAGCAGCGTTTTGGCTCCGCCGCTCGCCCCCCCGCCTTCCCGTTTATCGCAAACCGGTATTTTTCCCACAAGACGCCGCGAAACCGGGTGTGACGTCATAGCATCCCGGGATGTAGTACAGAAAACAAATATAGTTAAAACACTTCTAACTTTAACTAACAAATGAATTACTAAGCGAAAATATTATAAACTAAATAACTGCCATAAAGGCAGCACAATGCTTTTCTTCGAGTGTTTTCCATGTTGATGAGGGTGAGTACAAATGACTGATTTACAATAATTTAATTGTGAAAGTGCGCTTGATTTATCGTACAATTTCATTGGACCTCTGTGAACTATTCATCAATTTTATTGGTCTACTGTTACGAGGCAAAATGTTTTTGGCGGCATGAAAAAAAATCATGCATTAGCCGCACCGTAGTAAAGGCCGCAGTGTTCAAAGCTGTTCAAAATGTGGGAAAAAAGTAGCGGCTTATAATCCGACATCTACGGTAGATGGTTCGAGACTCAGTGAACACAAGATTTAAATTTTTCAGAATAACATACAAGTTGTACATGAGAAGAAAAACATTATTTTGAATATTTATGAACTGACATCTCTGCATTTAAGGTTGTTGGAAATGGAATCACTGCTTTCAAAGGAAAACCTCAGAGGGAATAACAAGAGGGTTCCTATCTCAATCTAACACTACAGTTTAATCTTGTCAGATAATATTCAGTGCCATTTGTAAGCTACACAATGGCCTAAACGATATGGACTTTTGATGGCATATCCTCTCATTTGAGGAGATTATTTTAGTCTTGGTGTGTAGTACTCAGAGTGCTGTGACATTAAAGGTGCCATCTCTCATTTGAGACATTGACATTCTAACATGCACTCTGTGACCTCAGAGCATAATTTGCGTCCTAATTTTTTTCATCCTCAGGATGTGAAAATTGTTAGTTATGCTTTCTGAATTCCATCAAGACCATGTATCAAAAAGGATAAATACCAAAGAGGAATACACAAAACATTGGAGGAACTCAATGAGTCAAACAGTATCTATGGGGAGAAATGGACAGTGAGGTTTTCATTTGCTTCTGTCCTGAAATGTTGACTGTCCATTTCCCTCCTTAGATGCTCAGTTCCTCCAGCATTTGGTGAGTTACGCCAGATTCCAGTATCTTCAATTTCTTGTATTTCTATGTTCAAAAGTGTGTTTGGAGGCAGATGAAGGCAGTGTAAAAATGGAAATCTGCGTCATGTGCTGTATTTGGCTAGCTCAACCTCATCTGAAGAAAGAACACAAAATCTCTTCAGTTTTCAAACTTACAAATAAAATTTGCCAATCAAAAATTCTTAAAAAGCAATTTAATAGCAACTGTTGCATTACAAACCTGATTGTGAGTTAAAAGGATTTAAATCACTCTCAACTCAGATGAGTTACTGAAATATCAATGTGAAGATTTTTTTTACCTTCAGAGTTCCTGGTTACCATGACCCCCAGGTTGCTGACATATTGGAACCTGCGGTCCTGGTCATTCCTTATGGGTGACAGACAGCTCTAAAGGCAAATAAGGAAAAACAACCTTCACATTATATTTCAGCAATTGACAGGGATCAAAGTGGGCATCAGTTCTCTCCTTAGCCATTTAATGTTGTGAAGTTCAGCACTTGATAGAAAGATGGTTAATGAGAAGTAAAAAGCCAAAGTGCAATTTGAACTAAGAGGAATATATGGGTTAAAAGGCTTATAGAAAAATCTAACACTACCGTTAAAATTTGATGAAGCAAAGCATTTTATTTACAAAAAAAATTGATGCCTTAGTATGATACTGCATGATATTTAATTATCGAAATGAGTAACAGTTCCAATATGGAGTTTATATTTATTATGTTTATATGATGAACATGAAGCAGCTGGAATTTCTCAGTGTAACCAAGTTATTCTGGGAGGTAAAAGGAAATAGTAGCATGCAGAGCTCACACTGCTAATCTGACTTAAATCTACTCACCATCTGGCTGTGATTTACTCAGGAAAATTGTGCTGGCCCTTGGGTGGTCAGAAGGGTTGGATTCAAAGTTCATATCTGAAAACAGGACAGAGGAAAAATTGAAATGAAAGATATCAAATATACACCAAGCCTTAAAAAATTCAAAAGAAAAGACTCACTAAAAGATAAGTATTGCAAAGATATTTTTCTAACTCTGGGGAAAGACAAAATACAATCATCAGAATTTGCTACATCCCTCATTACAGCAATATGGGTAACAGAAATTTGCCCATACAAAAGTTACAAATCCCGATACAATCACAAAAGTTTGAGATACGGAATAAAACTTGCCACAATGGAACTTGTGAAACAAATAAACAAAGTTTCTTTATTTTCCAACTAACATTGTTTAAGGCATAAGCAAATTACAAAACTTTGTATTCAGAGAAGTTGCTATTTAGACCACTTTCTCAGAACACAATCACTTTCCACCAACCACAAAAGTGGGAGTTGTCTGAATTTGTAATTATATCAAACCCAATAGAGCTTTCAGAAGAAAAATCTTTACCCAGAGCATAGTTAAAATAAGGAACTCAGTACTGCATGGAATAATTATGACCTATACACACAGGAATTTAAGGAAAATCTAGATAGGTACAGGAGAGAAAAATAAATAGAAGGAAATGGCAATAAGACAAAATTAAACAGGTAAATGGAAATTTGTGTGTAATATAAACATTAGCAATGACTAGATCTGACTTACTCAATCTATGTAAATAGAAAATTCTCAAGCAATTTTCCAACAATTACTTCTGTTACTCATGCATGAATAAAGATTAGTATTATTTGGCTATTTTATCATATCTATCATTACAGTTGTGCCCAATCTTACGCAGAAATAAAAAATTGCTCTGGCAGCTCCTCTACAACTTGAGCTGGATAGCAATTCTGAATCATGACCCTTCCCCCGGTCTTTCTATACCAAGGTAAAATGTAATGTTACTTAGTCATGAACATACAAAATAAGAGCAGGCATAGACAATGTGGCTCCTCAAACTTGCTATGCCAATTAATAAAACCATAGCTAATCTGACTGTCATCTCAACACTGCACTCCCACTATAATTTTTCAAACCCCCCCCCCCCCCCCAAGTGATCAAGTATCCATAAAAATATTTCAGGATTCTACATCACTACTCTTTGAGGAACAGAACTCTAAAATCTTGAGACTTACAGAGACCACATTTACCTTACCTCTCTCTGAAGTGTTCAACTATTTTTAAACAGTCTCCTCATTCCAGATTATCCTGCAACAAGGAATATCCTCGCTACATTCACCCCACCAAACCCCCTAATCTTATATATTTCATTCAAAAGCTTTTTAACTTTTCTGAACTTTAGTGAATCCAAACCTAGCTTATCCAATCTTTTCTCATATGACAACCCACCCATACCAGGTATGAACTGGGTAAATGTTTTTGGAACTGTTTCCAATGTATTCACATCTTTTTCTAAGGGGGCCAATACTGTAAGGTATATTCCAGATGTGGTCTCACTAAGAACATGCTTTCCTTACTTATGTATTTAATTCCACTTAGAAAAATAGCACCTGGACAGCAAACAAGTATACATTAGGATGCTCTTCATCGATTACAGTTCAGCAATTAATACTATCATTCACTAAAAATTAATCAATAAACTCCGAGACCTTGGCCTCAATATCTCCTTGTGCAATTGAATCATGGATTTCCTCACTTGTAGACCCCAGTCAGTTCAGATTGGTAACAACATCTCCTTCATGATCTCCATCAACACAGGTGCACCACAAGACTGTGTGCTTAGCCCCCTGCTCTACTCGCTTTGCACCAATGACTGCATGACTAAGTCCAGCTCCAATACCATATTAAAGTTTGTTGATGACACCACTGTTGTGGACCGAGTCAAAGGTGATGTGTCAGCACATAGGTGGGAGAATGAAAACTTGGCTGAGTGGTGTTTTAACAACCTCTCATTCAATGTCAGCAAGACTAAGGAACTGATTGCAGACTTAAAGAGAGGGAAACCAGAGGTCCATGAGCAAGTCCTCATTGGAGAATCAGAGGTGGGGAGGGTTAGCAACTTTAAATTCCTGCGTGTTACTATTTCAAAGGGCCTGTCCTGGAGAAAGCATGTAAGTGCAACTGCAAACAAAGCACAGCAACACCTCTACTTCCTTAGGAGTTTGCAAAGATTTGGCATGACATCTAAAACACTGACAAACTTTTATAGATGTGTGGTGGAGAGTATATTGACTGGCTGCATCATGGCCTAGTATGGAAACACCAATGCCTTTGAATGGAAAATCCTTCAAAAGGTAGTGGATTCATCCCAGTACCACACAGGTAAAGCCCTCCCAACCATTTACCACATCTACATGAAACTCTGTCATAGGAAAGCAGCATCCATCAGAGATCCTCACCACCCACGTCATGCTCTTTTCTTGCTGCTGCCATTAGGCAGAAAGTACAACAGCCTCAGGTCTAGCACCACCAGGTTCAAAAACAGTTACTACCCCACAATCATCAGGCTCCTGAACAAAAGGGGATAACTATACTCAATTGCCCACACATTGAGGTGTTCCCACAACCAATGATCTCACTTTGAGGGCTCTTTATCTTATTATTTCATGTTCTCGTTATTTATTACATTTATTTATATTTGCATTTGCACAGTTTGTTGAATTCTGCACTCTGGTTGATCTTTCATTGATCCTTTTATAGTTACTATTTTATAGTTTTGTTGAATATGCCCACAGGAAAGTGAAACTCAGGGCTGTATGTGGTATCATATATGTACTTTGATAATAATATTTACTTTTCTTAATTTACTAGGTGTGGCTACAAATTAGGTTTTTGCAAATCATCCAAAGGAAACCCATATCCTATGAATCACAAAGTCCAGCAATCTCCCACCATTTAGATATTTCATTTTATTTGCCAAAATGGACAACATTGCTTCTTTATCCCACATGTTAATCCACTTCCCAGATCTTTGCCCACTCAGTTAATCTTAAAGTAAAATCAAACTGCCAGAGGAACAGAGGATCAGGCAGCACTGGCTATTTTTCTGCCTCCACAGATCCTGCCTGTATCATTGAGTTGCTCCAGCTGTTTTTAGGTCCAGATTCCAGCATATGCATCCCGTGTCCTTTTTAGCATCTTTATATCCTTGCACAATTGACTTCATACCTTCAATGCCTTCATCCAAGTCATTTATGGCTTGAGCATTCCAAATAAAGATTTTTTTTCTTTCCCAGTCAGACCCTTAACGTGTAAGTAAATGTTTTATTCATATAGCCTACCAAGACACACAATTGTCAAGGGTTAGGGTAAAGTAGACAATAAATGCTGGCTTTGACACCATAGATACAATTGAAAAGGTGCTTACATCTTGTGCAAAAAAATTAGAGTGGAAAACCTACACAGGTTTAAATTTTACAATCATAATAATTTCACAATAGGCTCTGTTAAATATCTCTAAAAATACTTCAAAGTATTTGGTAACTTCTGAATGTATGCAAATGGATTTGTAAACAAGAAATCAGAAGTCTTTATTTACTACCTGCTCTTCCATTCCTTCACCTGCATATCCTGCTAATTAAGCTTCATTGAGGTGGTTCAGACATTAGGTTTTAGAAAGACTGTTGGTCTCTCTGCCAAACTTTAAAAAAAATTTGGTTAGTTCTAAGAATTCAAAGGACTTTCTGATACTCTCAGTTAAATCAAACATTCAAGGTTGCTGATTTTGATTGATAATCAATCAAGTCCATGCTGAGAGACAATTAAAGAGTCAATATACGTAAAACATCTAAGAACCCTTCAATTCAAGTCAGAAAAAAAAAGTTAAGACTATCTGCTGATATACAAATAAAAAATGACACAGGAGTAGGCCATGTAGACCACCATTCAAATTATATACAAAAACCACAGCTTTATAATAGCTGAACCAACTCCTCAGAATAAATTGACTAGTTAAATCAATGCATCTGGCAGATGGTACCACATACAGCATCAAAAATTTTGGTCAAGGAACTGAAAAATGCAAGTAATACTACAGAAAATAAACTGATCTCATCTAATATTACATTAAGGAAGAAGACAACAAACATTGAAGCAAACTGACAATATATAAGCCATAAGCACAAATAGTTACGAGATCTTTGATGCAAGGGTGATCACAGAGATGAGGCTCAAAAAGTGATTAGGTACTATCCATTTCTGTTCTATGCTGCTTTATCTTTTAAACTACTTGTTATCTTTGCATGGTTCCTAAAAGCTGTTATAGCTGGGGATGGTAGAGGGGATAAGTTCCCATTACCTATTAAATGCTGCCAATAGCATGCATCTCAAATAGCCTCTGACAACGAAGTCCAGCTCCTGGCCTTCATGTGTGGCTTAGCTACTAAGCCTGGCAGAACCATTTTTACTGACAAGAGAAGGGGGCAAAGGTGTGTTATTCGTGCCTTTAAACCAGTCACTTCGGGCAAATGGAGCTTGTCAGCTGTGGTTGACAGCTCATCTAGGAGGAAAACTCTGATCTAAAATCTCCGCTGCCTTGTGGCTAGACTCACTCATAGCGAAGGCTTTGGGAGCAAACCTCTGAAGAAAAATCCAGAGCTGGAGTCACTAAAGCAGTCCAATGTAGAATTAAACACTGACTGGCAACTCCTGCAATGCTGCTGGTGCCAAACTATCAGTATCTGCCATTTTTATGAATTCTTCAGCTGTATGGCAAGTGGGAGAATACTACATGGGCAACAGCTTGCTTTCCATATTGTATTGCCCTGGCTTGCATATTATGTAGACAGCAGGGATGCAACATTCATGGTCAACCCCAACCAATGGAAGGTCTCAATACTTGCATGTTGTGCTTCAATAATTCTTGTGCAAGGACACCAAGGTCTATCTGAACAATCTGTCACAACTTTTTAAACACTGTTTTTCTACATTTTTCTATCAAAGTCAATGATTTTTGTATTTTTCCCCACATTGTTATAACGCTCTAATAATTCAGCATGCTCTGTTTTAGGTGGAGCCAGACTGGCGGATTTTTCCAGACTACTGGATGCCTTTCCCATTAATGGCCTGACACACTTTTAGCTCATCTTTTGACCAGTTGTGTAATGAATTTGCCAGTGAGCTAACTGCTTCATGGGAGCATGGGAAACATTACTGAACCTAAAGGGACAATGGGTACCATTAACAACCTTGGATTTATTACACTTAATCCCTTCATTCAAATCACAGATAATTTTCAGTGTGGAGACCATTTATTCTTTTAATCAATGGTCTGCCAATGGCACAGATTTTTAAAAATAACTTCTGTAGTACCTTGAAGGGTAAAGGTCTTCTGAAATGCATCACATCCATTAGTTCTCCCTACCTATTCTGTTGATTATAATTTCAGGAAAAAAATCAGATACATCAAATATAATGCTCTATTTATAAACTCATGCTGACTCTACCTAATCCCATTATTATTTTCCAAGTGCCTTATCACCACTTATAATATTATCCAACATTTTCTCTGCTACTTGAGTCAGGCTAACTGGTTGGTAGTGCTCCGTATTGCTCTCCCTCTTTTCTTAAACTATGGGGTTACATTTTCTATATTATAAACTGTGGGAAAGGAATCCTGAAAAATGCAATTAGTGCATCTACCATTACTGCCTTGCGATGGGGGTTATCAGTTCCTAAGAATTTTAAAGCAGCTCTCAGTCCTATTACCTTTTCCAATACATTTGTTATTAACTAATAGTAAATTTCTTTCAGTTCATTTGCTCATGACTGCTGTCCTGCACTATTTTCAAATTCTACTTTTTTGCTTCTTATGAATTTCTTAGCCTTTTTGTCCTAAATTCCAATCCTTAGTTCCCTTTTTGACTACATGAGTCTTGTCCTTTGATTTCACACTAATTTCTCTTCTTAGCTACTCTAGGTAACACAATCTTATAATCTCTCAAGTGCACAATGAAAGATCATGAGGCAAGAAAATTTGTATTTATAGCATATGAGGTTGATAACCTGGCTGGGAATTATGCTGAATATCAGAAGGGAAAGGTTATCAAAGCATTATAATGCAATTAATGCATTAGGGAATTCAAAAGTCTTCAACAGGAAATACATTTGTATTTTCATCCACTTCCACTGAGATTCCCTGAGCAGGAACATCTTCCCCTCCCCTTTCAGCATTCAGCATGGAAATTGCCTCTGGAACTCCTGATCTTCTCTTCCATCTCTACCAACAGTTCCCTTTTCATGAAACCAATGGACATGTAACCTGTCTTTTCTCTTTTCATTACACTTTCCAGAGATCTAAATAATCCTTCTAATTGAAGTCACAACTGAACTGCTTTCAGTGTTCACAGTGTGGTCTCCTGAACTTTGAAGAAACCAAGCATGATTCCAATCCTCCCATTTATTTCTTCCCCCATGCCTCTTCTGACTTGTCTATTTTCAGCCTCTGATGATTCTCAATCAACAATGCTTAACATCAGCCTGAGGAAAGCAGCAGATGATTTTTCCTTTGGATTGGTTGCAATCTCAGGACTCAATTCTTCAGATTTCTTCCTTTCCCCTACCAGCTCCCACAGATGTGGTTGTATCCTAGTTTCAACTTGCTTTTCTTCCATCTCAAACTATAGGTTATTTAAGTAATTATTACTTTGAAAACTTTGATCTCCATTCCATTGAAGACATTCTCTCTTACTCCTTACATCTCTCTCCTCCTTTGCAATTAAAACACATTTTCCCAATTTGGGCCTTTAACTAAAAACTTCAAATCTGTTTTTCTACCTATTGACATTCAGTGTTTCCATCATCTTCTGTTCTTGCTTCAGCAACACTACTAGGGTTGAAAATCCTCATGCATCAATATAAATAACTCATTGGATGACAAAACTGATGCGAGAAATCTCCTGTGGCTGATGTATTTGCATTTACCACCCACCAACAAACTGCCCAAACTTAAGCACAGTCATGTGGGCATCTTTTCATCCTGGGAATTTTATTATCACACAGACATAACCAGCTGCAAAGCTGTTTTTGCTATGGAAATTATCTGTATGCAGTGGTACCAATTTGAAAACCTCTCCAGAGGTTATCACAACACTAGCTACAGTGACTGAAATATTACAGTGGATAAAGTTACTTGGAAAGGAGTATCTGTCACGGAAATGAGAAAATAGTCCGTCCTTGACTTTTAACACCTCAACAACAGAGAAATGCTTGCAGCTTTCTCATCTCTCCCCACACATCTACCGGCAGCCTAATGTGATTATTCAGAAACAATATTTCCATTACCCTTATATGTTCAATAAAATGATTCTTGGGTCTCTAGCAGCCTTGCATCAACCGGTAGTTTGACCTTGCAGCTGCAGCACTCAAGAGGACTATATTACAGGAATCTGACTGTAATAATATGTATCAAATGGAATCGTAATGAGTTACGCAGCACAAAAACAGGCCCTTTGGCCCAATTCATCTGTGCTGACCAAGTTGTCTATATGAACTAACTCTATTTCTCTGCATTTGGCCCATATTCCTATAAACTTGTACCTGTCTAAATGTCTTTTGAATGTAACCATACCCTCTTCTGCTTTGAATAAATAAGCTTTGTAAATTTCTTTGGCAGCTCATTCTATATACCCAGATCCTCTATGGAAAAGTGGTCCCTCAGAACCCTTTTAAATCTTACCCCCTTTATCTTAAACCTATGCCCTCTAGTTTTCAGCCTCCCCAATCCTGGGAAAAAGACTGACCATTATCTCTATCTACACCCCTCATGATCTCAAACATCTACATGGTCACCCTGAAGCATCCCAAGCTCTAGGGAAAAAAGGCTCAGCCCATACTCCTCCAGTCCCAGTAACATCCTTGTAAACCTTTTGCTGCTCCCTTTCCAGGTTACCATCTTATCCTATACCCAGGTGACCAGAATAACACAGAAGCGCAGTTATAAAATGAAGTCCCAACTCTTGTACTCAGTGCCCTGACCAATGAAGGCAAACATGCCACACTGCACTACCCTGTCTGTGTCTTCATATACTGATGTACCTTTAGGTCCCTCTGTTGACCACACTTTCCAGGGCCATACCATTCATCATGCAAATCCTGCCCTAGATTTTTCTTTTCAAAATGCAACCCTTTGCACTTATCCGACTTAAATTTCATTCGCCATTTTTGTCCCACCCCCTTCTTTTCCTAGTTAGTAAGATTCTCTTGTAAAGTCAGAATACCCTTCACTGTTCATCACACCAGCAATTTCAGTGTTGTCTGCAAACTCGCTAATGTCATCCAGATTGCGACTTTTGTCTTTCAATCTATCAATATGTGGTGCTTGCAATACACACTTCAAAACCTTCACATTACTCAAAAACTATATAGATCATTTTCACCCAGTGTTACCTTTCTTTCATACGTACATCTCCAATTCTAATTACATTTTGAGACTCGAGTTATAACCATGCTTTGAATTGCTCAGAAGATATAGGAACATGAGTGCTTTACTTGTAACATTTAATTGCAAATATCAGCAATACAAATTGTAAAATCCCATACAAAAAATTGAAAGAATGATCAGTTAATCTGTTCTTAGTGAGTTTAAGTGAAGGAGAAGTTTGGTCAGGACACAGGAGGAACTACACTCTGAAGTGTGCCATCTCTTGATCCATTGAGCGGGCAAAGCAGTCAGCTTAAATGTCTCACTCAAATGATGACATGTCTGACAGCATGGCACGAGAAGTGCACAGATTAATGCACTCAGGTGATTTCAACAAGTGAAGTTATTAGGAGACAAAATTGTCAACAGTCATTAAATTGAGTCCCTGTATGCCCTCTTAGGGGAATATTTAAATCCCATGCCATTTATTCCAAAAGAAAAATCTAAGTGTCCCACAAGGAGACAGTGGAGTTCTCGGCAGTGTCTGAGCCACCACTTATCCATTAAACAATCTTTAAAATTAGATTACTAGGTAATTTGAATATAACTGTGCTTATTATCAGTGTTTAACAATAAATGCCGGAAACCTTCAGTTTGTTTGACAGCACCCATGTTACTTGTTTTTTTTTAAAACAGTCTTATATTTCGTACGTCGTCTGCAGTTTAAAGCATTATGCAAAATAGTGATATCAATGAAAACAAGATCTATAGTGACACAACAGGGTTTCTTTGAAATTTGGGAATTCCAGTTATTTAAATACACTATTATTTAAAAGAACAGCAAATCACATTTATTTGGTAGGTGGGGGAGGGAGGGGTGATAGATACATGTGGACCTCAAATTAAGATTTGAAATTGTTTTATGTTTATTGACAGTAGCTCAGTCTAAAATTAACATTTCAGGATTCCAGGTGTGATAAATCTCAAGGGCAATCATTGCTAAAGAAAGCAGCTGTTACCATTAAGAACTTTCCATGGGCCAGAATGCATCTTGATCATTGGGAGTCCACGCACCTTAGAGAATTTCCAATTACACAAATCACCTATCTGAATAAGAAGCCGGTGAACGGTAAAGAAATTTGGCTTTCAAATTTCCCCCATCACTTCTCAGCCCCGGCTAATAAGAATTCATGGTTATCAGTCACCTTTGACATCTCACCCTCAAATGACCATTATTCATATTTGGCCTTTGTCAATGACCGCCCTGCAGATGATTTGAATATGATAATAGACAATAGATGCAGAAGTAGACCATTTGGCCCTTCGAGCCTGCACCGCCATTTTGAGATCATGGCTGATCAACTACTATCAATACCCAGTTCCTGCCTTGTCCCCATATCCCTTGATTCCCCCATCCATAAGATACCTATCTAGCTCCTTCTTGAAAGCATCCAGAGAATTGGCCTCCACTACCTTCCGAGGCAGTGCATTCCAGACCCCCACAACTCTCTGGGAGAAGAAGTTTTTCCTTAACTCTGTCCTAAATGACCTTCCCCTTATTCTCAAACCATGCCCTCTGGTATTGGACTCTCCCAGCATCTGGAACATATTTCCTGCCTCTATCTTGTCCAATCCCTTAATAATCTTATGTGTTTCAATCAGATCCCCTCTCAATCTCCTTAATTCCAGCGTGTACAAGCCCAGTCTCTCTAACCTCTCTGCGTAAGACAGTCCAGACATCCCAGGAATTAACCTCGTGAATCTACGCTGCACTTCCTCTACAGCCAGGATGTCCTTCCTTAACCCTGGAGACCAAAACTGTACACAATACTCCAGGTGTGGTCTCACCAGGGCTCTGTACAAATACAAGAGGATTTCCTTGCTCGTACTCAATTCCCTTTGTAATAAAGGCCAACATTCCATTAGCCTTCTTCACTGCCTGCTGCACTTGCTCCTTCACCTTCAGTGACTGATGAACAAGGACTCCTAGATCTCTTTGTATTTCTCCCTTACCTAACTCTACACCGTTCAGATAATAATCTGCCTTCCTGTTCTTACTCCCAAAGTGGATAACCTCACACTTATTCACATTAAACGTCATCTGCCAAGTATCTGCCCACTCACCCAGCCTATCCAAGTCACCCTGAATTCTCCTAACATCCTCATCACGTCACAGTGCCACCCAGCTTAGTATCATCAGCAAATTTGCTGATGTTATTCTCAATCCCTTCATCTAAATTGTTGACATAAATTGTAAACAGCTATGGTCCCAATACCGAACCCTGTGGCACCCCACTAGTCACCACCTGCCATTCCGAGAAACACCCATTCACCGCTACCCTTTGCTTTCTATCTGCCAACCAGTTTTCTATCCATGTCAATGTCTTCCCCCCGATGCCCTGAGCTTTGATTTTACCCACCAATCTCCTATGTGGGACCTTATCAAATGCCATCTGAAAATCGAGGTACACTACATCCACTGGATCTCCCTTGTCTAACTTCCTGGTTACATCCTCGAAAAACTCCAATAGATTAGTCAAGCATGATTTACCCTTGGTAAATCCATGCTGGCTCGGCCCAATCTTATCACTGCTATCTAGATATGCCACTATTTCATCCTTAATAATGGACTCTAGCATCTTCCCCACCACCGATGTCAGGCTGACAGGTCGATAGTTCTCTGTTTTCTCCCTCCCTCCTTTCTTAAAAAGTGGGATAACATTAGCCATTCTCCAATCCTCAGGAACTGATCCTGAATCTAAGGAACATTGGAAAATGATTACCAATGCATCCGCAATTTCCAGGGCCACCTCCTTTAGTACCCTAGGATGCAGACCATCTGGACCTGGGGATTTGTCAGTCTTCAGTCCCATCAGTCTACTCATCACCGTTTCCTTCCTAATGTCAATCTGTTTCATTTCTTCTGTTACCCTATGTCCTTGGCCCATCCATACATCTGGGAGATTGCTTGTGTCTTCCTTAGTGAAAACAGATCTAAAGTACTCATTAAATTCTTCTGCCATTTCTCTGTTTCCCATAACAATTTCACCCAATTCATTCTTCAAGGGCCCAACATTGTTCTTAACTATCTTCTTTCTCTTCACATACCTAAAAAAGCTTTTGCTATCTTCCTTTATATTCTTGGCTAGCTTGCGTTCGTACCTCATTTTTTCTCCCCGTATTGCCTTTTTAGTTAAGTTCTGCTGTTCCTTAAAAACTTCCCAATCATCTGTCCTCCCACTCACCTTAGCTCTGTCATACTTCCTTTTTTTTTTAATGCTATGCAATCTCTGACTTCCTTTGTCAACCACTGTGGCCCCTTTCCCCCCCTTTGAATCCTTCCTTCTCTGGGGGATGAACTGATTTTGCACCTTGTGCATTATTCTCAAGAATACCTGTCATTGCTGTTCCACTGTCTTTTCTGCTAGGATATCCGTCCAGTTAACTTTGGCCAGCTCCTCCCTGATGGCTCCATAGTTTCCCCTGTTCAACTGCAACAGTGACACCTCCAAGCTGCCCTTATCCTTCTCAAATTGCAGATAAATGATGGAAGGAATCATACTGCAGCAGAGCTCAGCAGCTTCATCAATTGGGAAAAAAAGGAGTGGGACAGAAAAAGTTTGTTCATCTATTCTATTAGGATTGGAGACTAATCACAGGACTATTACCACTGTACAGAAGTGTAAAATGAGACAGACTGCACATTCATTTCAAGAAATAAAATATATATTCTTTAAGAACATAAAAATCAAAAGTTGAGGCACTTTGTGCACAAAAATGTAATTATCTAAACATATATAAAACAGTAAATAGGAATGTAGTGCTGAAAATTGACAAAAAATTACTTGACAAACAAAATTAATTACAAACCATCTACAATATATCATTACTCCTGACTTGACAGGAATGCATTTTGGTAAAATCTGAATGCAACTAATGAAATCTTACAATACATAATCAAGAATTTGTAAGAATGTAATTATTTTTAAGAACTCACAAAAAAGTAATCAATACTTTCAATCAACAAAGATTAGGGATTCAACCAAACAAAAAGCCCAGTTTCTCAATGATTTAGAAGTAGATGGTGTCTATATGGAAGTTAGCCAATCCAGGAAAATTTCAACAATTTTTCTTCACAATTCTGCAGTGAAGAACTGGCTGATATGCATAACACTGAATAAGAACTAGACTCAGCCATGATCTCACTAAAAAGCACATGTTGCCATAAAGTTAATGACTTCAGGTTAATAGAGCAAACTGTTGCAAGATATTTAATGGTATCATAACCAAAGCAAAACAAAATTGAACCACGAGGTTTGGACTGTACCAGAGGAAATAACCTAAAAATTGTTCACACTGCATATTTTAAGACAAATGTATCTGCAGTAGCAAGGAAAGTTTCAAATACAGAATCACCCATTTGATGACAATGAAAATTTCTTCAAGTTGTGAAGCAGTAGTGACAGGGGACTCAATAGTCAGGAAACAGACAGGAAATTCTGTGGGCATGAACAGAACACACAAATGTATGTTGCCTACCAGGTGCCAGGATCAGGGACATTTCAGATCGCGTCCACAGCACTTTGGAGGGAGGGAGAGAAGTCAGATGCCTTGGCACATATTGGTACCAATGACATAGGAAGGAAAAGCAAAGAGGTCCTGAAGGGAGAATTTAGAGAGCTAGGCAGAAAGCTGAGAAGCAGGACATGCAGGGTAGTAATTTCTGGATTGCTGTCTGTGCCATGCACCAGTGAGGGTAGAAACAGAATGATCTGGCAGATTAACACATGTCTAAGAAGCTGGTGCAAGTCAGGGCTTCAGGTTCTTGGATCACTGGGATTTCTTCTGGCGGTGGTATGCCCTGTACAAAAGTGATAGGTTGCACCTGAACCCAAGGAGGACCAATATTCTCACAGGCAAGTTAGAGCTGTTGGGGAGGGTTTAAACTAATTTGGCGGGGAGGTGGAAACCAAAGTGAAGGGATTCAGGATAGGGCGGATGGTAAAAAGGCAAAGATAGCATGCAGTCAGACTGTCAGGAAGGACAGGCAGATGATATGACAAAATTGCAGCCAGCAGGGTGAGTACCAGTGAATTTAGGGTGGAAAATTAAAAAGGGTAGGTAGCAAATACAGTATTCAAAGTGTTATAGCTCAATGCACGGAGTAAAAGAAATAAGGTGGATGATCTTGTTGTACTATTAGATTATAAGGAATATTATGGCCATCACTGAATCGTGGGTGAAGGATGGCTGTAGTTGGGAGCTGAATGTCCAAAGTTACAGGTTGTATTTGATGGATAGGAAGGTAGGCAGAGGGGATGGCATGGCTCTGCTGGTAAAGAATGGCATCAAATCAGTAGAAGGATGTGACATAGGATCAGAAGATGTTGAATCTTTGAGGATTGAGTTAAGAAACTGCAAGGATCATGAAGGGCAGTTACATACAGGCTTCCCAACAGTAGCTGGGATGAGGACCACAGATTACAATGGGAAATAAAAAAAGCATGTAAAAGGGCAATGTTATGAGTCATGGGAGATTTCAACATACAGATCGATTGGGAAAATCAGGTTGGTAATGGATCTCAAGAGAGTGAATTTGTTAGATGGCTTTTTAGAGCAGTTTGTTGTTGAAGCTGCTAGGGGATCAGCTATACTGGATTGGATGTTATGTAATGAACTGCAGGAGCTTAGGAGGTTGTGATCACAATGTGATTGAGCTCAACTTGATTTTGATAGGGTGAAAGTAGTCTGACGAAGCAGTATTTCAGTAAAGCAAATTACAGTAGTATAAGAGAGGTGTTGGCGGGGGCGTCACGTGATGACGTAGGGTCGAGACGTTGGGAATCCAGCTCCCTCGTAAAAAGTAATGAAATAGGGTTTAAACGAAGAAGAGTTAACAAATACCTACTAGAAACTATTTATAAGCAACTCAGGATTATCTTTTGATATGGCTCCTAAACTGAAACAGAAGAAAGCTACTACTTCGAAGACTGCGTAAATCGGCGGGGAAAAAGGCCTAACCGTCTCGGCGAAGTTGCAGCAATGTCGGCGGTCTCCAAGAAGAAATGGCAAGAACAACGCATGCGCGAAAGTATGCATGAACAGATATTAACAAAACTACAAATCCCAACTACGGCTGGAAGTGAAATTGGAAGTGAATCGGAAGTAGAAACAGACTCTTTGGGAAATTCAGAGGAAGATGAAGAGGAAAAGAAGGAAGAGATTAAAGGAGACATAAAAGATATCCTGATATATATGACGAATGAATTAAAAGCTATAAGAACAGATATAAGAAGGATGCAGAATACACTCGATAATGTGGTGGAAAAACAAAAGAAGATGGATAATAAAGTTAAAGAGATGGAAGTAAAAGTGGAAGAAAAAACCGAAAGAATAGATAAGATACAAGACAATAATCTTGCCTGGACAATAGAAAGAAAGTGGATGTTGGAAAAAATGGATGCGCTTGAGAACTCTAGTATAGAAATAATATTAAAATTGTTGGTCTTATGGAAGGTACAGAGGGAGAAAATCCAATAAAATTCTTTCAAGAATGGATTCCGAAAATTTTGGAAATGAAAGAAAGAAGTCAAGTAATTGAAATTGAAAGAGCACACAGAGCTTTAAGACCAAGACCTCAACAAGATCAAAATCCAAGATCAATTTTGATAAAATGCTTAAGGTACCAAGATAAAGAAATGATCTTGAAGGCAGCTACTCAAGGTGCTAAAAAGAGAAATGGGCCATTGATAATAGAAGGGAAAAGAGTTTTTTTTAAATCCAGACATAAGTTACGATCTTCTGAAGAGGCGGAAGGAATTTAATCCAGTGAAAAAATCTTTATGGGAAAAGGGCTATAAATTTTTATTGAGTTACCCAGCAAAATTGATCATTTTCCTGGATAACAAAGAAAGAAGTTTTTTCGTTCACTCCCGGAAAGCGAAGAAATTTGTACAAGAATTACCTGATGTCCATGAAGAGGAGTAAAGAATTATAGAAATGAAATGGACTAATGATGAAGACTGAAACAAGGCTGGACTTGCTGGACATTTATAAGGAAAAAAAATAGTTGAGGAGTATTAATTGGGAGTAGAGACATTAATTATTTTCTTTTTTTCTTCACTAATATATTTTCTTTTTTTTTGCGGGGGAGCTAGAGGAGCTCCTGATCGATGGCTGCGAGTTTCACGTGTACAATCATGGCGATTGCCATGACCCGTAAAATGGGGGGGGGGGGTAATGTTGTGTTCTTTTTATTCGCAACATTAGTGGGGGGGTATTTTGTTTTTTTTTCTTATATATTACTTATCTTTCTTCTATTTTTCTTCTTTTTTGCCTGGATGGTTGGGGAGAGACTCATAGCAACATGGAGAATTTTAAAGAGTTCCCAAGGTATTATGAATGACTAATTTACTTAATTTTTTAAGTTTTAATGTTAATGGAATTAATGGACCTGTGAAAAGAAAAAGAGTTTTAACATATATTAAGAAAATGAAAGGAGATATAGCTTTTTTTACAAGAAACACATTTAACAGAAACAGAACATAAGAAATTAAAGAGAGACTGGGTTGGAAATGTCATTGCAGCTTCATTTAATTCAAAATCGAGAGGAGTTGCAATTTTGGTTAATAAATCTTTACCAATTAAAATACAAAATGTAATAATTGATTCTGGGGGGAGATATGTGATTATACATTGTCACATTTTTTCAGAATTATGGACTTTTATGAACATTTATGCACCAAATGAAAATGATGCAAAATTCATACAAGAAGTTTTTTTGAACTTGGCTGATGCACATGATAAAATATTAATAGGTGGAGATTTTAATTTTTGTTTAGATCCAGTTTTGGATAGGTCAACTAAAGTTGCTACAAAATCAAAAGTAACAAAACTAACTTTAACATTAATGAAAGATTTAAACCTGATTGATATATGGAGAAAAATTAATCCAAGAGAAAGAGATTATACATTTTATTCAAATAGACATAAAACTTATTCAAGGATTGATTTTTTTTATTATCAAAAAATAGTCAAGATAGAGTGAAAAGTGTGGAATATAAAGCAAGAATACTGTCAGATCATTCCCCCTTGATAATGACAATGATAATGATGGATAAGGAGGAATCGATCTATAGATGGAGATTTAATTCAATTTTATTAAAACGTCAAGATTTTTGTGATTTTATGAAAAAACAAATTCAATTTTTTTGGATACAAATCTACATTCAGTTGAGGATAAAATTGTATTATGGGAAGCAATGAAAGCATATTTAAGGGGTCAGATTATGTTATACATCTAAAATTAAGAAGGAATACGCAGCAGAAATAGATCAATTGGAAAAAGATATCATAAAGTTAGAAAAAGAATCTCAAAGATATATGACAGAAGAAAAACGAAGACAACTTGTTAATAAAAAACTACAATATAATACACTCCAGACATATCGTACAGAAAAAGTAATTATGAGAACTAAACAGAAATATTACGAATTAGGTGAAAGATCACATAAAATTCTTGCTTGGCAGTTGAAAACAGAACAGACTTCTAAAACAATAAATGCAATTAGAACAAGTGTAAATAAGGTTACTTATAAGCCTTTAGAAATTAATGAAACTTTAAAATTTTTTTATACTGAACTATATCAATCAGAATCACAAAATAAGATTGCTGAGATAGATAAATTTTTAATCACAAATAACCCTTCCAAAATTAAATTTGGAAGAACAGAAAGGATTAGATATGCCCTTTATATTAAAAGAGATTGAAGAAGCTTTAGGATCACTTCAGAGTAATAAATCCCCAGGAGAAGATGGTTTTCCTCCTGAATTTTATAAAAAATTTAAAGATTTATTAATTCCTCCTTTTATGGAATTAATATACCAAGTGGAAAGAATGCATAACCTCCCACAATCTTTTTTAACAGCAATCATAACTGTATTGCCAAAAAAAAGAGATCCTTTAAAACCAACATCATATAGGCCTATTTCTTTGTTGAATACAGATTATAAAATACTAGCAAAAATTTTATCTAATAGAATATCTAAATATTTACCAAAATTAATACATATGGATCAAACAGGTTTTATTAAAAACAGACAATCAATGAATAATATAACCCGGTTACTTAGTATAATTGATTTGGCACAAAAAAAGAGAGAAAATGAGTGTGGCAGTTGCTTTGGATGCAGAAAAAGCATTTGATAGATTGGAATGGGATTTTTTATTTAAGGTTTTGGAAAAATATGAGTTAGGAAAATCTTTTATACAATGGATTAAAACTTTAAATACTAATCCTCAAGCTAAAGTAGTTACGAATGGTCAGATTTCAACACCATTTTGCTTAACGAGGTCAACTGGACAAGGCTGCCCATTATCACCTGCTTTATTTGTATTGGCAATAGAACCATTAGCTGAATTAATTAGAACAGATTCAGATATTGGGGGCTTTAGAGTTAATCAAGAAGAATACAAGATTAATTTATTTGCTGATGATGTTTTGATTTATTTAACAAACCCATTGCAATCTTTGCAAAGATTATCTTTTAGATTGGAAGAATATGGGAAAGTATCAGGGTATAAAGTAAATTGGGATAAAAGTGAAATTTTACCCCTTACCAAAGGAAATTATAATCAATGTCAATTAGTAACTCAATTTCGATGGTCAATAAATGGGATAAAATATTTAGGTATTGATAATGATGTAAAAAAATTTATATAAACAAAATTATTTGCCATTAAAAAAAATAAAAGAGGATCTTGATAAATGGATGATGTTACCAATAACATTAATAGGTAGAGTTAATGCTGTAAAAATGAATATATTTCCTAGATTGCAATATTTATTTCAAACAATACCAATACAATTACCTCAGAAGTTTTTTCAAGAACTGAATAAATATGTAAGGAAATTTCTTTGGAAAGGAAAGATGTCAAGAATATCATTGGAAAAATTGACATGTAAATTTGATTTAGGAGGGTTACAACTTCCAAATTTTAAGAATTATTATAAAGCAAATCAACTTAGATTTATTGCATCTTTTTTTGATGAAGAAAAACCGGCATGGATTAGAATAGAATTAGATAAGATAGGAGAAAACATACCAGAAGATTTTATATATAAATGGGAATCCAAATGGATACGGGAAAAAAAAAGAATCTCCTATATTAAGACACTTGATTGATTTATGGAATAAGGTAAATATGGACGATGAGATAAAGAAATCTTTATTAGCAAAAAGAACTTTAATTCAAAATAGGCTTATTCCTTTTATAATGGATAATAAACATTTACAGAATTGGTTCCAAAAGGGGATTAAATATATAGGTGATTGTTTTGAAGGAGGCACTTGATGTCATTTGATCAATTAAAAAATAAATATAAAATATCAAATAACACTCTTTTTCTGTTATTTTCAATTAAAAGCCTATTTACAAGAAAAGCTGGGTCAAACAATGTTGATACCAAAACCTAGTGAAATAGAAATATTAATCCAGAAAGGAAAAATTTAAAAATTTACATCTTCAATGTATAATTTGATTCAAAAACAGACAATTAAATCAGGAATTCATAAATCAAGACAAAAATGGGAATCTGATTTGAATGTTAAAATTGATGGAAAAAACTGGTCAAGATTATGTTCTGATAGTATGAGAAATACAATAAATGTTCGACTTAGATTAATACAATATAATTTTTTACATCAATTATATATAACACCACAGAAAATAAATAGATTAAATTCAAATATGTCTGACCAATGTTTTCGATGTAATCAAGAAATTGTTACTTTTTTACATTCTACTTGGTCTTGTTTTAAAATTCAACCATTTTTGGATAAATTTAAGACTTTTATTGGAACAAATTACTGGAGTACAACTCCCACATAGTCCACTATTATTTTTATTAGGAGACATTGAAGGGACAATACCGAAACTTAAATTGAATAAGTATCAGAAAAAATTTATAAAAATTGCATTGGCAGTAGCCAAAAAAGTTATCGCAGTTACTTGGAAATCTGATTTATATTTAACTATGGATTGTTGGAATAATGAAATACATAGTTGTATTCCACTAGCAAAAACAAAATAAAACAAATATAAGAATAAGCCCCCCCCCCACAGATGCCCCATGACCTGCTTACCACATAGTTTTCAGTTGGCAAGAGGAAAACTGTTTAACAGAGCAAGTACAGGTAGTCGGAGGAGGAGGCAGATTCAAAACGAAGCTGAGCACAGGAAATAACTATAACTTGCAGGAGGAAAGAAAAGCAGAGTGTGAGTAGGTCCAGCTAGTTTGCAGCTACTCAGCCGTCATGAACTTCAAGGAGCAAATGGGCTTCAAGATGATACCCAATTGGATGAGGAGGCACATGCCTGCTGGCCACAGATCCCTCATTTCAACACAATTCCCCAACTCTTCCGGCCACTAGAAATAGCTCGGTAAGTCACTAGCATCTGGCACAACAGTTTTGCCATCCCCCGAGCCCCTCGTGCAGTGTCACTGCTCTTACCCTCCGGTGCTTCCCTGTCGCTGATGTGCTGCAGGTTGGTTCCGGGGCTGTGTTCGGGTTCCCTGAGCTCCGCCTCCACCCGATAGGCGTCAATCCGCTCCTGGTGCCGCAGCTCCTGACCTCGAAGCCCACTGCGCCCCGAAAGCGTAGGGCTGCCTCCGGGCGATACACAGCAGGACAAGGTGTTCCCCATTGCTCCTCTGACAGCCCGGGGAGAAGGCGGGAGCTGAGAGATAAAGAAAACTCACTCGGCGAGTGCGGCGGTTTAGCTTCAGGGAGGGGGAAAGGAAAGGGCGGCCCACGTACGACGTCGCTGTCACCGCCGCCTCTACAAGGAGCAGGTAAGGGGAGGGGTATGAAAAGAAATGTCCGCCGGCCTCTTTCGGCAAACGTTAGCTCTCCGACTCGGATCTGTATGATGTCGACCCCCCAGGCTCAGCCCTGGAATCTTCGCCTCTTTCCGCCTTCGCAGAATTCCCCTGCCATGATGCGCGGCGCCTGGAGTCTGGGGCCCGGCATGGCAACCGAGCCCGCCTACGGAAAGCCCCGCCCCTTACCCCGACTGCCATTGGGTGCTGTCAGGTATATCAATCACAGGCTCTTGTCCCTCATTGGTCATGGGCTTGGTCAATCATCAAATCTTATTATTGCGAATTAAAGGCGCCTTAAATACTTTAAACCCTCCCATTTTGTTTTCGTAATTTGCTACACCTCATAGTGAGAGCCTACCCTGTCATTAATACTTAATTATGACATACAAACTTAGACATGGTTAAACTTTGGCAGGCATTTTTTTTAAAGTGGGTGTTGGATCCTTGTACATCGTGCTGTTTGCATTAGATTAAACTAGATAATTAGATTGAACCTTGACCCAGAGTTTAACCATAAACCTTGTTTGTTAATTCAAACTTGAACTTCAGAACGCCAAAGAAAGTGGAAGAAGATTTCCAACTGTGCCCATTGGAATTCTTTGTCTTATACAAATACAAATCTCTCAAAAATATGGTCTATTTTCCTTTCCAATTCAAATAAAATATTTCTTCCTGTTTCAAACCACTGACATCATTGTAAGGAATAACTCAACTGGCAGTTGTTCTCTTCTATCTCATTGAAAAGACAGGGTGCTTAAAATTGAACAAGTGTCTAAGGAGATTGACTCTTGTATTAAATAACATGACAACAAAGCACAGGATAAAGCAAAGTATGTTTTAAGGAAAACTCAATATTTGAAGAGAACAATAACAGGTTATGAGATTAGAGTTGAATGAATCTGAGGAAAGATGGTCATCGAAGGCTAAATGGCTTTATTCTGTATAAAGTTGAAAGTTATTGTCAAACTCCACAGAAAAATTTACTGATCCATTATCAAGATAAAGCTTAATCTAGTGCATGGGAGGAGAAAGTCTGATCAATTAGCGATTGCAAGCTCACTATTTTACAAAATATGGTGAATGTTGGAGATGCTGAAAGGGGCAGTTGTGTTTGGAACATAAATTGGAGCAAGAGTAAGTCAGTTGGACCCTCTACCTTGTTGTGTAGATCCAGTCTTGGCTTCAATACCAGGTGCCCTTGCCCCCCCAACCCCCACTTTCTTGCACTCTCCAATGGATCAGACCATTTATGATACAGGGTTTTTACTCTTGTAGGTTTCAATGAAGTAAGTGCAGAGAATTGTTTCCATTTATAGTTCCAAAATAATTAGCTATACATATGGAAATATTTCTATTTAATGCAATAAGGCATTTGAGAGAAACAACATGCTAGTGATATTAAACCTGATTGTAATACTTGGTTATTCTTAGCACATGGAGCTCTCTGGCAAATTAGGCTGTTGAGAGGAATATAAGTAAATGGGACAAATCATTGATTAAGATCTTGGAGGAAGTAGTGGTATGTGTAACCAGGCCGGATGATCTGATTAGACATTTTCATGGTTCAAATTCAGTACAATGTGAGAAACATGGAGGCAGAAGCAACAGCTGGGCAAGTAAAAACAAAATGGAAGATCTCATGGCAGACGCGAAGGGTGATTTAATCACAAGGGCGCAAAACAAAATGGGTGGTCATGCAATGAGTAATGGAGAGGTCTGAATGGTTACTGGTTACGACTAAACATGAGAAAGTCTTCAGCTGGAAATCCAAAGCAACATAACAGGTCGTGCAGCATCTATGGAAATGAACAAGCAGTTGATGTTTCAGGCTGATTAAGGACATCAGTTGGAAGCAATTATAGGATAATCTCTTCAAACATCACTATGTACAGAAATTGATTTTCATCTTATATTTATTTAATTGTGGCGTTCAATTCCATATCCTAACCAGTAGTGCACAACTGTTCAAATCTCAGCATTGACCAATGTCAAGTAAGGTTGTGTTGCCTTGTCAGCCGAGAAATGGTGTTGTCCCTTCTCCAGGATCAAGGGCACCCCAACCTCAGTAGTCAAGCTGTGGTATGGTATGCAAGACAACACTTATGTTTACAGAACCTCAGAAGGCTGACAACAGATGTTGGAAGAGAAAGAGTAAAATGGTAAATAGTTCTCGGCCTGTTGGGCAGCATCCTGATCTTGGATGACTTGTTGAGAGTGTTCATCATTTTCTGTTTTTATGTAATCAAACCTGGAAGTTTTCAGGTTTCACACTGTATCTGCAGAATTGTACTTAGGAATCAACAATAAGTACTTTACAAACCAGAGATTTCATACACATTTATGAACAGTTAACAATGCAAATTCATCTATTTTAATTGATTGATTTGATTCGAGGAGAATAATCGAAAACTTTTAGTGAATCTAATGCTTCAGGGGCCCAGACCACAAGAGTGTGGAGACATTAAATCAACTCCGTTTCTCAGGTGGATACCAAAGATCTCACTGAGAATGTGATGGAGGATCTTTGACCTCAAATGTCAACTCTGTTTCCACAGAAGCTACCTGACCTGCTGAGTGTTTCCAGCATATATTTGTTTTTATCCTACTGAGAACATTCTCTCCAATGTCTCCATAATACTTAACCATGAAGCACCATCATAAAAAGAGGTAACCTGAATAATTTCATTTTACTATTTCTGGGGATGATTTACTGCCTCAGTTCCTAAATTACAACGAATCATGAGGCAAAAATACTTCATAAGTTATGATGTTCCTTATTCCAGTTGTGGGTAAAATGCTATATAAACACCAGCCTTTGTTTCCTTTGCAGTCTGCATGAAAATCCAGACTAGACCATAATGGCACTACTGCCGTATGATGCTGCCATGATACCAGAACTCCGGAAATTCCATGAAGCCTCTGCAACTTTTCGATTTGCCAACCAGGACATAGTGATCAGGCAGAACTGGAAGCAGCTTGGGGTAGCGGCAGTGGTGTGGGATGCAGTAAGTATTGGATATCATTTATGTTCAAGGCCACAGTCAGTGGAGGACTGGCTGGGTTCTATTTGTCAGGCATGACTTAAAAAGCTTTTACTTCCATACATAATGAAGCACTTTGCAGCCAAGATGTTATTTTCAAATATGACCACAGCTTTAGGAAACAGCAACTAAATTGCACATAGAGCTATCTAAGATCCACTAATGTTAGTGTCCAGAATCTTTCTTTTATTGATTTGGATGAAGGATAAATATTAGCCCGGATAGTGAGAGAATTCCATAGATTCTCTTCAGAATGGCAGCATGCTTCCAAAAGGGTCTGACTTAAGGATGCATTTCAAAGATAGATGTCACGGGCAGCAGGATAGCATTTTGGTTAGTGCAATGCTGTTACAGTGCTGGCGATCACCAACTCAGGCTCACTTCCCATCGCTATCTTAAGGAGTTTGTACATTTGCCCCATGACCACATGGGTTTCCTCCAGGTGCTCTAGATTCCTCCCACATTCCAAAGACATACAGGTAGGGTTAGTCAGTTCTGAGCATTTTATGTTGGCACTGGAAAAGTGGCGATACTTGCAGACTACCCAGCACAATCCTCATTTATACTTTGACTGTGAGGTTAAGTATAGCTCCAATGCCATATTCAAGTTTGCTGACAACACCACTGTTGTTGGCCGAATCAAAGGTGATGACGAACTGGTATGTAGGAGGGAGATTGAAAATCTGGCCAAATGGTACCATGACAACAACCTCTCTCACTCGACATCAAAAAAGCCAAAGAGCTGATTTTTGACTACAGGAGGAGGAAACTGGAGCATAAGCCGGCCCTCATCAGGAGACCGGAGGTAGAGAGGGTCAGTAACTTTCAGGGGATCTGTCCTGGGACCAGCATGTAAGTGCCATCACAAACAAGGCATGGCAACACCTCTACTTTCTTAGAAGTTTGCACAGATTTGGAATGTCATCAAAATCTTTGATAAACTTCTGTAGATGCGCAGTGGAGATTATCCTGACTGGTTGCATCCCAGCCTGAAAAAGGAACACCAATGCCCATGAACGGAAAAGCCTAAAAAGATGAGAGTGGATACAGCTCAGTCCATCGCCGAAAAAGCCCTCCCCACCATTATGCACATCTACAAAGAGTACTGCCCCAAGTACCATACCATCCAATGGCTGGCTCTCTTCTCGCTGATGCCATTGGGAAGGAGGTACAGGAGCCTTAGGTCCCACACCACCAGGTTCAGGAACATTTATAAACAGTTATTAACCAAGACCAGCATGAGCAATTTCACTCACATCAACACTGAACGGATTTCACAACCTATGGACTCACTTTCAAGGACTCTGCAACTCGTGTTCTCAGTTTTATTTATTTCTTTGTTTGTTATTTATTTTTGTTTTGTTTTGTATCTGCACACTTTGCCCTCTTTTGCACACTAGTAGTTGTTTGTCCACTTTTGTCTGTGTTTTTATTGATTCTATTGTGTTTCTTTGTATCTCCTGTGAATGCCCACAAGAAAAGGAATCTCGGCAGTATATGGTGATATCTATACTTTGATAATAAATTTACTTTGAACGTTGTTGACACGAACAACACATTACGGGGAATGTTTTGATGTACATGTGAGCTAATTTATATCTGTAAAAGACTGCAACTTTGACAATGCAAACTCCTTTAACACACTGAAGTGAGACATGTGACATACGTCACAGCCCCTGCCACTGGTTGCAGCATTGAATTACAGAAAGATAAACACAGAAATCGGTCCTTTGGCCAGCAAATCTGCACTGACCATCAACCACCCATCTACGTTCATCCTACATTAATCCCACTTATTATTCTTCCCCTAGACTTCCAATGAGTCACACATGGGACAATTTACAATGGCCATCTAACTTAACAACCTGTACAGCCTTAGGATGTGGAGGAAACCAAACCACCCAAGTGGTCAGAAGGAGACTGTATAAACTGCGCATACAACACTGTAAATTAAGATTGAACCCATAATTAGAGACATAAGAACATAAGAAATAGGCCATCTGGCCTGTCGAGTCTGCTCTGCCATTTAATAAAATCCTGGTGATCTGGCCATGGACTCATCTCCACCTATTGCCTTTTCCCTGTAACCCTCAGTTCCCCTACTATGCAAAAATCTATCCAGCCTTGTCTTAAATATATTAATAGAGGTAGCCTCCACTGCTTCATTGGGCAGAGAATTCCACAGATTCACCACTCTCTGGGAAAAACAATTCCTCCTCATCTCCATCCTAAATCTACTCCCCTGAATCTTGAGGCTACGTTCCCTAGTTCTAGTCTCACCTACCAGTGGAAACAACTTTCCTGCCTCTATCTTATCTACCCCTTCTATAATTTTATATGGTTATGAAAGATCTCCTCTCGTTCTTCTGAATTCCAGCAAGTACAGTCCCAGGCGACTCCACCTCTCCTCATAGTCTAACCCCCTCATCTCTGGAATCAAGGTGGTGAACCTCCTCTGCACCACCTCCAAAGCCAGTATATCCTTCCTCAAGTAAAAAGACCAGAACTATGCAGTACTCCAGGTGCAGCCTCACCAGTACCCTGTACAGTTGCAGCATAACCTCCCTCCTCTTAAATTCAATCCCGTACCATAATAATCAAGAGGATTAGTACTATAAAAGAGGTTTGAAATTGAGATTCTGCAGATAGTATGCATGAATATTTTGTTCAAGCATTTTGCACTGTTCATATAAAATATTCCCAAGTCAAATCAGTGATTTCAAACAAGATGGAAATTCAGGTCAGGCTAATAATAGTATCTATCATCTGGTTACGAGTGACACATGAGACAAAATTTGTGAAGCTTGCCATTGTCATCATGCTAACTAGTCAATACAGAAGATGAAGAACCTTCTCCACAGCTGCCATGACTACCCTTGTAACATGGGCTTCAGTGTCCTGAGCAAAGTAGTACAAGGAGTTGGATACAGCCAAGTACAGTGGTCACATGCAAGAAGAGATCCAGCCCTTTTAGATCCTAGCCATCTCCCATTCCATGAAAACACTGCCTCAGTACATATTTTGACTTCTCTGAGATGGAGGCACCCTGTTGAATTGGAGAAATCCAACAATACACAACCTCAAATTCAGGAGAAAGCTCTGGAATATTTCTCGTTGGAGGAATTATGTTGAATATGGGGAAAGAATAAAACCCTAGTGGGTTACCTCACGGTTTGGTCCAAGAAGACCAAAACAATCAAAAACCAAAGTACAATATTCAAAATGTACAGAAAATACTAAACCAGGAACGCACAATTGCATTTAGACCATAAGACATAGGAGCAGAAGTAGGCCATTAGGCCTGTCGATTCTGCTCTGCCATTCAATCATAGGCTGATCCAATTCTTGCAGTCGTCCCCACTCCCCTGCCCTTCTCCCCATACCCTTTGATGCCCTGGTCAATCAATAACCTATCTATCTCTGCCATAAATGCGCCCAATGACTTGGCCTCTACAGCCTCTCTTGGCAACAAATTCCACAGGTCTACCACCCTCTGACTAAAGTAATTTCTCCGCATCTCTTTTCTAAATGGACGTCCTTCAATCCTGAAGTTGTGCCCTTTTGTCCTAGAATCCCCAACCATGGGAAATAACTTTGCCATATCAAATCTGTTCAGGCCTTTTAACATTCTATGAGATCCTCCCTCATTCTCCTGAACTCCAGGGAATACAGCCCAAGAGCTGCCAGATGTTCCTCATACGGTAACCCTTTCATTCCTGGAATCATTCTCGTGAATCTTCTCTGAATCCTCTCGAATGTCAGTATACCCTTTCTAAAATAAGAAGCCAAAAACTGCACACAATACTCCAAGTGTGGTTTCGCGAGTGCCTTATAAGGCATCAACATCACATCCCTGTTCTTATATTCTATACCTCTAGAAATGAATGCCAACATTGCATTCACCTTTTTCACCACCGACTCAACCTGGAGGTTAACCTTTAGGGTATCCTGCACAAGGACTCCCAAGTCCCTTTACATCTCTGCATTTTAAATTCTCTCACCATCTAAGTAATAGTCTGCCTGTTTATTTCAACACCAAGTGGTTAAGGCGTTGGTCCAGTGATCTGAAGATCGCTAGTTCGAGTATCAGCTAAGGCAGTGTGTTGTGTCCTTGAGCAAGGCACTTAACCACACATTGCTCTGCGACGACACTGGTGCCAAGCTGTATTGGCCCTTGCCCTTCCCTTGGACAACATCAGTGGCGTGGAGAGGGGAGACTGTCAGCATGGGCAACTGTATGGTCTCCCATACAACCCTGCCCAGGCCGGCACCCTGGAAACTTGCCAAGGCGTAAATCCATGGTCATCTGTGGATGCCTATTATTATTATTTATTTCTTCCACCAAAGTGCATGACCATACACTTTCCAACATTGTATTTCATTTGCCACTTCTTTGCCCATTTCCCTAAACTATCCAAGTCTTTCTGCAGGCTCTCTGTTTCCTTAACACTACCCGCTCGTCCACCTATCTTTGTATCATCGGCAAATTTAACCACAAATCCATTAATCTGATAGTCCAAATCATTGACATACATTGCAAAAAGCAGTGGTCCCAACACCAACCCCTGTGGAACTACACTGGTAACCGGCAGCCAGCCAGAATAGGATCCCTTTATTCCCATGCTCTGTTTTCTGCTGACTAGCCAATGCTCCACCCATGCTACTAACTCCCCTGTAATTCCATGGGCTTTTATCTTGCTAAGCAGCCTCATGTGTGGCACCTTGTCAAAGGCCTTCTGAAAATCCAAGTACACCACATCTACTGTATCTCCTTAGTCTACCCTGCTTGTAATTTCCTCAAAAAATTGCAGTAGGTTATTCAGGCAGGATTTTCCTTTCAGGAAACCATTCTGGCTTTAGCCTATCTTGTCATGTACCTCAGGATTTCCGTAATCTCATCCCTAACAATCGATTCCAACAACTTCCCAACCACTGATGTCAGGCGAACAGGTCTATAGTTTCCTTTCTGCTGCTTCCCACCCTTTTTAAATAGCGGTGTAACATTTGCAATTTTCCAGTCATCCGGTACAATGTCAGAATCTATCAATTCTTGAAAGATCGTTGTTAATGCCTCTGCAATCTCTCTAGCTACTTCCTTAAGAACCAAGGGTACATTCCATCAGGTCCAGGAGATTTATCCACCCTCAGACCATTAAGCTTCCTGTGCACCTTCTCAGTCGTAATTTTGATCACACATACTTCACTTCCCTGGCACTCTTGAATGTCCGGTATACTGCAGATGTCTTCCACTGTGAAGACTGATGCAAAAATTGCATTCAGTTCCTCTGCATCTCTCATTACAATATCTCCAGCGTCATTTTCTATTGGTCCCATATCTACCCTCAACTCTCTTTTACCCTTTATATATATAAAAAAGCTTTTAGTTTCTTTGATATTAGTTACCAGCTTCCTTTCATAATTCATCTTTTCCTTCCAAATGACCTTCTTAGTTTCCTTCAGCAAGTTTTTAAAAGCTCCCCAATCCTCTATCTTCCCACTAGCTTTGGCTTCTTTGCATCACAATTCGTACAGCACAATTCACATTTCTGCTTAAAATACCCAGAATACTTTACAGCTCAAGATGTATTTCTAGAAGACGAGCTGCTGGAGGTCATACATCATTTATGGAGGGAAACAGACATTTGACATTTTGGGTCAAACCCTTTAACCAAAATGTTGGTAGTCCACTTCCCACCATGATGCTGCTCGTTTCACTGAGTTATTCCAGCAGCTGGTGTTTTGCACCAGGTTTCAGCACCTATGTTCCCTTGTTCTCCATGCCTTTCCAAGGTGCAGTCATAGTTATCGCAAAAGAAACACAACTCAGAAGATAGCAAACAGAAAACTAGCAACTCAAAAACTAGAAGAGAGTTAGAAAAACATGCAAGATGGGCAGACCGGTGGTAAAACTGAATGCTAGGAACTGTCAGTGCTGCACAGAGATGGAAAAATTAATGAGAGATGTGCTGTACAGAAGAGGTGCAGGGGATAACAGATTTAACAAAACACATCCAAATGATTTTGACAAGTAATCAGCAACCACCGAATGGACCACTGAATTCTATCATTAAAATAATCTGAAGCCCAAGAACAGTCTTTTTAAAGAAAAATTAAAGACAATATAATAAGAACACTTGGAACACAACTGAGATTAAAGAAATAAAACGTTTTGTATTTCAGGCCATTGTACTGTGCACATATCTAGAAATGGGAGTAGTCCAGCTACGAGACCGCACTGTTATAGAACTTGGAGCAGGAACTGGGTTGGTTGGAATAGTTGCAGCACTTCTAGGTAGGTGTTGGATTGCTATTGATCTTTAGTTCCAACTTATCAAAACCACTTCATAGTTCATGAAGGAACCCACAAACCAACAGAATGCTTCTTTGATTTTGCTGCTATCTCATTTATGCTGTAATTTTAGTGATGTTTAGCAAAACCAAACGAGTTGTGGGATAGGCAGGAGAGCTGGGGGAATGTGGGTCTAAATCTTCAGAACTGCAAATGCTGGAAATCAAAAATAAATTTAAAATACTGGAAATTACCTAGTAGATGAGGTAGCATAAGAGAACTAAGAGTCTGAGCTCATTGTTAAAGTCAATTATCTCTCATCAGAACAAAGAGTGTGGTGTGACCTTCAGGTCACCATTGTGGTGGAAATTTTGACTAGCAGTTCCTCAAAGACTCAAGTGTCAGCATCTTCCACAGTAGCCTTGACCACATCTTTGGCTAGCTAACCACCAACTTGTTCAGTTTCTGAGTCACCTCAGAACATCTTGTATTATTTAACCTCACAAAATGTAGACTGCTGTGTTGATGACATTTACTTAGGTAATATAACTGTATAATCCCCAATCCCTCACCAGTCTTTTAACACAGTTTTGTTTTTTGTTGGACTTAATCCAGGTGCCAATGTTACGATCACTGATAAAGAGGTGGCTCTACAGTTCCTGGAGTCCAATGTCCGAAATAACATCCCCCATGACCTTCAGAGTATGGCATGGATCAAGGAACTGACCTGGGGGGTCAGTTTGAGCCAGTTTGAGCCCGCCAGCTATGATGTTATCCTGGGGGCTGATGTGGTTTATCTGGAGGAGACATTCCCAGCCTTGCTGGAGACTCTGGAATATCTCAGCTCTGAAAGGACCACGATACTGCTGTCCTGCCGCATCCGATACAAGCGGGACCACAGCTTTCTGAAGATGCTCGAAGATCACTTCACAGTGGAGAGAGTCCATTACGACAGCGAGAGGGATGTTCACATTTACAAGGCACAGAAAACGAAGCTGAAGGACGAACTCTAAGGAAAAAGTAATTACAAATTAGGTCTATAAAGGAACAGGAAGAAGCCTTTTAGCCACTCAAGCCTGCTCTGCTATTCAGCGAGTTAAGCTCTACATTTCAACTTTGACTTTTTTTTTTACCTCTTCATGCCTTTAGTCGGGATAGAGCAGAGAAAGACAGAAAATGCTGGAGATAGCATCTGTACATAGAAAAGATGTCAGGGCCTTCATTAGTTTTGATGAAATACCATCAACCTGAAACATTAACTTTAGTTTCTCGCCCCCTCCCCTCTACAGCTGCTGCCTGATCAGCTGAGTAGTTCCAGCATTTTCTATTTTTATTGAATGTGCAGGTTTGTTTTGTTGCTTTTAGAAATAGCTAACCATCTCAGTACTTAAATTTTCAGTTGGTGCCTAGCTCAACAGCACTGTGGAGGAGTGTGTTCCTGATTTTCACAATCTGTTGTTTGAAGTACTTTCTGACCTCAGTCCTCAATGGCCTTGCCCTTGTCACAAACTTCCCATCCCCATCACAGAAAATAACATCTCCAGCCACACCATCAAATCCTTTAATCATCTTAAAAACCTTAATTAGATTATCTATTACCCTGCTGCACTTAAGGGTTTATAACCCTAATCTGCAATGCCTTCACAGTTTAACCCTCTTGATTCCGGACACTCTGTGCAACACTCACAAGTCGGAATATTATTACACCTGACCGAAAACCTTTAAATAGCCAGAAATGACTTCCACTGTAGAATTTTCAGTGGGATTGAGATGGTGGGCTTTTGGGGGTAACGAAGAGTGGCATAGCTCGTCAAGTCACTGTCTCATAGCACCACAGACCTCACTTCCTGTCTCTGTGGAGTTTGCACAATCTCCCAATGAGCAGGCTGTGTCTGTAGTCGAACCATTCAAATTCCTGAAGACCATCATTACCAATACATTGAAGGGGGGCAAGCACATTACGCTCACCACTAGGAAAGCACAGTAGAGATTGTTCTTCCACTGCCAGCTTAGGAAACTTAACATCTCAGGGCGTATCCTGATGAATTTCTACTCATCCATCATTGAAAGTTTTGTAACCATCTCTATCACCATTTGGTTTCCTGCCACCTCCTCCAAGTCCAGGTTACAGTGAATAGCCCACTCAGAGATCTTTGGCTCTCAGCTACTGGCATTAAGAGATCTGTCCATCACCAGGGCAAAGAAAAGAGCTGAAAAAAATACTGCTGACTCCACCCACCCTAGCAGTCACCTATTCACCAAATTGCCATCAGGGAGACACAACAAGTCCATCACCACCAGGACTACACATCATCTCTAAAGCTTCTTTCCTGTAGCTATCCTGCTTTTCAACAAAACTCATTCAGGTATAATACCCTGCCCAGTGTAATAAACTGTCCCTTCATAACATCTGTTAGATGGTCTTTCCTGCTCTCCTTTTCTGTTGATAATTATGGAGTCTGTTGATATTTTCACATTTATTTAAGTTTGATTATTGACATTTGTGCTTGTGACAGTTCTGCTAGTTGTTGATGCTCATTGCTCTTTGCACTATTGTCTTATAAATTCTTGGTTGCTATTGTGTTGTCTGTTACGGTATCTTCCTGATCTTTATGCTTGGCACCAACCCACAATCAGTTCTGGTGTGTTTCACATGCTGGCAATAAAGTGATTCTGATTCTAAGCATGAGGATATCCTCCCACATTCCTAAAACCTGCTGGTTGACAGGTCATTTGCTTACTGCTGCAGATTAGCCCTAGTGTGTAGGTGAGTGGGAGAACCTGGGGGGGGGGGAATTGATGGAAATATGGGGACAATAAAAATGGGATTAGTCTTAATGGCTGGTTGATAGTTGGCATGGATTTAGTGGGATGAAGGGCGTGTTTCTGTACTACATCTCTCAATACTTTATGTAGTGTATTTCAGCAAAAAAAGGCAACATTCCATAGGCCTTCTTCATCTTTTTCTTTCATTTGGACTTCTAAATCTCTTTGATATTCCATCCCCACCATCATTTCTATTATCTTGTTATTTAGTAAATGCTCTGATCTTTTTTTTAGATCCAGAATGGGGCATGTCATCTTTTTGGAACCCATTTTCAAGCAATATGCTGGTGTCGAAGGGCTCACTGCGAGAAATCTAATAAAGAAACTGTTCTGTTTAAGATAATGTTCTGCCAATGTGAATCTTTTTTTTTTACTATGCTTATCATGATTCTTAGTAGTTTATTAATATGCTAGTCTACAAGTAAAAAGGACGTGGGCATAAATCTTGGCGAAGTACTGAAGAAGTGCTGTACTGACTGATGCTATCTTTGGGGTAAGATGTTAAACTGAGGCACTGTGTGGGATCTGAGCATTATCTTTCATGAGCCATCACAAAGTATATTTACGTCTCACCCCTCTGATATTAAGCCCCAACAATATTGTAGCATTTGGGTCCATGCATCAGATCAGAAGACCTAATCAAAGCATTGGAATGACAATTCCACTCAAGTGCAAGTAACAGAAACTTTCAAACAGGGAGAACATGGCTGCGTATAGTTATGGAAACAGAACTTAACAAAAAAAAAGAAGAAAAGTCAGCCCCCTCACACTGGTTTCTTGAACAACATGCATGTGATTACACAGCTAGAAGTCATAATAAAATATGCCTGCGTTCCAAGTCACATTTATCCAAAAGCAAAATACTGCAGATGTTGGAAATCTGAAATAAAAATGCAAATATCTAGAAACATTCAACACAGCAAGAAGCATCTGTGGATAAAGAAAAGTTCATATTTCAAGGTTGGTGAATGATTATCTGCTTGAAAAAATAACTTTGTTTCTACCTCCACAGATGCTGCCTAACCTGCTGAATATTCCTGGAAGTGGATTTTTCTAGCAATACTCAGAGTTGCATACTTCCAGCAGCAAAACATCAAGCTGTGTACGGGGATCCAGGCACTCAGCACACTACATCTCTGTCAAGTCTCTGATAGCATTTCTGGGAAGTGACTCACAACATTATGTAAAACACCTTGTATTTTTGAAATAATTCATTAATGTGGAAAAGGCAATTAATGGGGTCAGGCTTTGGCAAAGGTAATTCCTCAGGGATGTGATTAGGTTGTCATGTTGTCCACATGGTGCTGCATGTAGCCATTGACTATTGAAATGAACACTGTGAAATTATATGTGAACATCCACATGTCTAATCTTATGATGGAGTAGTGTTATTGAGCTTAGGGCTCTGCCGAAGTAACTGCTACAGTGATTTCCTCACACTGTGATGACTACAACTAAATGCTGGACAGAAGCATGAAAGATAACCTCTTATTTGAAATAGTAGTTCCTTAGCAGAAGTGAAACTGCACTTCAGCTGGATTCAACACCTTCGAAAAAGAAGATTTGGAATGAAAAGAACAATCTGTATTGGAGATATCACTTTAGTGGATAAAGAGGAGTTAATAACAAAGGAATTAGCATGTTGGTCTTTAAGTCTTACCACTTCATTTATTTTCATTTATAGCATGTCTGAACAATTTGTGCAGAGTACTGTAACTTCCAATTATAAATAACAGGTGTGACGTGCAATATCACAAGCAGCTCCACTACCCATTCTCTGCCCTCAACAATCACCATAAACATGCCTTGTTCCCAATAGAAAAAACTGAATTATTTTTTAAACACTGCATGTCACCTACAATTGAAACTTAAATTAAGCAAGAAACCTGACCACTTAACTGTTAATTATACAACTGGAGTAGCAGTTTCACTCCATTAGACTTCCATGGCTTGGGCATATGATTTAATATAATTGCTTCACGAGAATAATTTAGTAGAAAACAAAAGCAGTGTTACTTTTGATTTCTTAATTTTTTTGTTTATTCTTCATTACCAGCACCATTTTGTTTATATAAATGAAAACTGGTGACAAATCCTATTAATAAGAACAAATGTTCTTAAATTCTCCATTCAAACAATTAGTGCGGTAACCACTTGGGATACAAATTTAATATATTTACACTGTCACGTGAATTTTTTCATTCACTCAGATTTTCTCAAAGTCATTGGGAAAACATACATAATGAAAAAAGTTAATGTCAAAAATAGATTTAAAAGCAAAAATGCAATTGGTGTTGTGGTTCAAGGAAAGACTTGTTTTCAGATGTGTCCATTTACCTGAATTCTGCTGTGTTCTGGAACATTTCTCCACTTGGGCTGCTGGGAATTTAAAATTCAGCCTTGAATCAGGTGGTACTCCTAACGGAAAGTGAGAAAATTATGGATACAAGTCTCATGCAGAGAGAGCACAAAATATAATATTGAAGGGGTGCTGTTATGTAGAAGAACAGTACATCACAAACCCTTCCTTGCATGATGTTTGTGTCAATCATGATGACAATTGAAATGAAACTGCACATCTGCACATGCTATAGATCCCTCCATACCCCACCTGTTCATGTGTCTATCTAAATGCTTCGTAAACTTTCATCTCCCTTAGCATTGTGTTCTCGGCATCTACTACTCCCTGTAAAACTTCCCTTATAAACCTTTTAATTTCTCCCTCTCATCTTAATGTAATCTATTTGAGATTTCCACCCTGGGAAAACTACTCTTTAAAGTGTTTCATTTTAAATAAACTGTAAAACCTAGAACCCCACCCCGTGGAAATAGCACCATTTCAAAGCAGAGCAGCAAAGTTCAAATGTTAAGTTCAACTGACTTAAACATAAACTAAACTAAAACAGATTATGTGGTCATTTCCCACAAAAGGGCTCACAGAACTATTTTGATACATGACAGACATTTCAATCAGATAAATAGATAAATTATAGTGGCAAGCATACTAACTGGATTGGAAAAAGCTGCAGAGCTGTAAACTCAGCCAGCTCCAACATGGCCACTAACATCCCCATCATCAAGGGCATGTTGAAAAAGCGATGCATTAAAAAGGTGGCATCCATTATTAAGAAGCTCACCACCCAGGACATGCCCTCTTCTCATTACTACCATCAAGGAGGTTTAGGAGCCTGAAGACACACATTCAATGTTTTAGGAGCAGCTCCTTCCCCTCTGCCATCAGATTTCTGAACGGACAATGAACCCATAAATACTAACTCACTATCTTTGTTCTTTTTTTGCACTATTTTTATAAACACATGCGCGCACGCACACACACCGAGTATTATATGTAGCACTGTACTGTGTTGATCTGCTGCATTCTTGTTTAATCTTATGAAATCCTGTCACATACAAAGTAATTGAGATGGAGCTAGGAGACTACTAGACTGGCAGAACCAATCAATCAAGCCATTTGCAACAATAAGAATAATCTGGAGGCAGTATGTCACAGTTCAATGGGCATAGATCCTGGGAATAAGAAGTTGTGGCTCAGCATACACTAATCACTGAGGCAACATTCCATCTTAATATTGCTATTTCATGTGGTTACCCTTGACTGACAACTTAATCTTCTGTTTTGAACTGGTAATATTTTAACTCTGTTATTAAATAAAGACAGGATCACTTACCTAGGGGTCCTGCATGTGTGTTTATTGAGGTGAAAATGTTCCTGCATGAAAATGGGAAGCTTTATTAAACGGTAGCAGTTTGGTGTAGTTGCCAACCAGCTGTCCTTAGATAGTCAGGATGCACACCCGCTCCTCCTTCTCCATCATCCTCAACATGGGTGCCCCCAAGGCTGTGCTGAGCCCACTGCTGCATGCTCTGTCTCTCATTCTGAAGACCTCAGCTTCATGACTCTGTAAAGTCCTGAGCACAAAATCCATTGGAGTGAGTGCTGCCTTGATGGAGGTTTCCTTCTGTTGTCCAATAGCACTTAACATCTACTGTGAAGTGCTTTGAGAGAGGTTGGTGATTAAACACATCAACTGCCTGAGAAACGACCTGGATCACAACAAGTCAGCAGCAGATCCCATTTCATTGCCTCTTCATTCAATCCTGGAACATCTAGACAGCAAAGGTGCACCCATCAGGCTGTCCTTCTACAGTTCAGCATTCAATACTATCATCCCCTCAAAACTAATCAACAAGCTTCAAGTCCTTGGCCTCAATACCTCCTTGTGCAATCGGATCTTCGATTTTCTCACAGACTCCAGTCAGTCCAGATTGGCAACATCTCCTCCACAATTTCCCTCAGCACAGGTGCACCACAAGGCTGCATCTGTAGTCCCTGCTCTACTCATTTTATACTTATAACTGTGAGGCTAAGTACTGCTCCAATGACATATTTAAGTTTGCCACTGATGCCACTGTCACTGGCTGGATCAAAGGAAGTGACAAATCAGTATATAGGAAGGAGATAGAAAATCTGTCTGAGTGGTGCCACAACAACTTCTCACTCACATCAGCAAGACCAAGGAGCTGATTATGAACTTCAGGAGGAGGAAACCAGAGGTCCATCGGGGGATCAAAGGTGGAGAGGCTCAGCAACTTTAAATTCCTTAGACCCATGCCACAAGATTCAGGAACAGTTATTGCCCTTCAACCATCAGGCTCTTGAACCAGAGGGGATAACTTCACTCACCCCTTCACTGAACTGTTCCCACAACCTATGGACTCACTTTCAAGGATTAATCTCATGTTCTCGATATTAATTGCTTATTTACGACTATCATTTCTATCTTTTTTCCTCTTTTTTTTGTATTTGTTCAGATTGTTTTCGCTTGCACATTGGTTGTTGGCCATTCTGTTGAGTGTGGTCTTCCACTGATTCTTCAGTGTTTCTTGTACATACTGTGACTCACCACAAGAAAATAAATCTCAGAGTTGTATATAACGACATAGACATAGTTGGATAATAAATTTCCTTTGAACTTCTTTCAAATCCGATGTAAAATCAAGACTGAATCATTCAGTAAAAGAACAAGCAAAACTGTTCCATTAAGAAATTCAGTCTTCCCACCAGTGCCCTTGCCACTGTATGTCTCAACCCATGTCACTGAATAAGACTTTACAGACAATGGCAGTGTCTTCCAATAGCTATCACATTTAGAGTTATAAAGTAGTAGTATTTAAACTGGCCCTTTCCAGCTGTCTTACTGTCTTTCCTATTACACAGCAATCCACAGTCGTCCAAATGCTGCCTCACCATTTTGTACAAATACAATACAATGGCCCAAATCCTATATTCAATGCTCTGTTTTCTTTTAAAGAGCCTTGCAAAGTTTTATACCCAAGTTACTTTTCAAAGATACTCCTGACTCTGCTTTCTTCAATGCTACCAGAAATGCATTCCAGGTCATAACTGTTTTCTTCCCCCTTCCCTCTTTATCACTGGGGTTAAATTAGGTCTCTCCACAACTGTGTACTCCAACATTGTCTCCTGGTAAATTCATTGGCAGCACATTGTCGCTTCATTCCTCTGACTAGCCAGTCATGGCCTATGAGATTGATGCCCAGGCACTGTGAATGCAGAAGAGAATGGCGCTGGTGTTTAGGCCCATACTCACTTTGAAGCAATACACGTTCATCATGCTCTTGGAACTGAAAGCAAATTATTGACTTTGCCTGGAAATTGGTTAAACAAAAGTCAGAGAGCAGGGAAAATGACCAAGGACTCAAATTGACGGGATTCAGCTAATGGTGTACCAGTGAGGACCTGCAGTAGAACGGCAGCTATTCACCATTTATAGAGTCCCAGAGAGACACACGACAGAATATGCCCTTCAACCCATCAAGTCTGCTCTGTCCATCATCCATATATGCAATTCCTACATTGGTCCCATTTATTATGCTACCTACTTTCTCATCATCTTGCCCCAGATTCTACCATTCTCCTACACACTTGGGAGCAATTCAGAGTGTCTACTTAATCTGCCAATCTGCATGTCCCTGGAAAAGTATTTAGGTTTACAAAACCATGAGGGGCATAGATAAAGGGAATAGCCAAAATCTTTTCCTCAAGGTAGGAATGTCCAAGACTAGAGATCGTAGGTTTAAAGTGAGAGGGAAAGATTCAAAAAGGATTTGAGAAGCAACATTTTCATCACCAGGGTGGTGATTATATTGAACAAATTTCCTGAGTAAATAGCAGAAATGTGTACATTTATGATATTTAATTGGCATTTGAACAGTTTCATGGATTGGAAAGTTTTAGTGGGATATGGGCCAAGTGGGACTAGCTCAGTTAGGCAACTTGTTCAGCATGGGCAAGTAGAGCTGACTGGCCCATTTCTGTGCTACATAGCTCCATGGCTACGTGGGAGGAAATCAGAGCATGCAGATGACACCCAATCAGCCACTGGGAGAATGTGCAAACTTCACATAGAGAGTACCCATGGTCAGGATTAATCCCAGGTCTCTGGAACTAAGGCAGCAACTATACCAGGTCATGCCCAAAACATCGACTGTTTACTCCTCTCCATAGATGCTGCCTGAACTGCTGAGTTCTTCAAGCATTTTGACTGTGTTACACATGTACAGTTTGCTAATGGCACAAAATTAGGAAGAATTTTAATGAGTTTAAACAAAAAGTGTTCTACTGCAAAAACATTTCAAAAGATTGAGTGAACAGGAAAAAACAGAGCAAATGGATTTCAATGTAGGCAAAAGAACAATTATTCACTTAGACAGAAAAGACAAAAAAGGTAGCAAAGTCCAAAAGTTAAAAACCATGGAGATCCTGAGGACCCATTCACAAACTTTGCTGCAGTATCATAGATAGCTAGAGTATTCAAATTATCCAGAGTTAATGGACCGCAGGTCTTTATATTAAAATGGAATAGGTAGGCTCAATTTTAGTGCAGGTCTACAAAGCTATGGTTTAACTACAAACCAAGCACTATGAGCAGTTCTGTAGAACATACTGCAAGGAAGGTCTATTAATATTAGCGCAATTGCAGCTTGATGTCCTGAAACATCCTGAAAAAAAACCTGAGGTTCAATTATGAAGAGGAACTAATGAAACAAGGGTTGCATTACATGGAATTTGAAAGGCTGAAAAAAAATTGTTTTATTTTCTTTTTAAGATAATGAATACAACTGATCAGGTAGACAGAAATTATCTCTACTGGATGAGGAGTGCAAGATTGGAGGGAAAAGTCTATAAATTATAGACAGGCCTTTCAAGGGTGAAGTTAAGGAACATTTCTAAACATAGAGAATGATAGAAATCTGGAATGCTGTTTCACAGGCAGCAGGTCAATTGTTAATTTAAAATCAAAGCCTTGCGAGGATTTTGTCAACAGGATGAAGTGATAGGAGAAAAGTGAAAATATAGAACTAGGTTAGAAACCAACCATAATTTTGTCAATTCCTGATCCTTTATTCTTGGAGCAGATTTTAACCTATTAGTTTGAAGCGGGTTTGATTTCAAGCACAGCTCTTAATCATGCATCCCATATTTTAGTGTATGCTTATTAATAACATATTGACACAGTCTGCTAACAGAAAGACTCCAAAGATAAAACTCACATCTTCATGATATTAAAACATTTAAATGTTCTTCACAGCTGAAGTACATCTTAAAGTGCAGCCATAGGTGCAAAGAAGAAAATGCAGGAGCTGTTGATTGCTCATCACAAACAGCAATTCATTAATCAGCTAGCTGGGTAATCTGCATAAGAGATGTTGATGAGCGGTTAGGTATTGGCCAGAACACATCGGAGAGATCTCCAACTCTGCCCTGCTGCAAGACCTTTTGTGCAGGAAAGCAGTACCAGACTTTGGCTTCTATTTTGAAAGAGTACAACTTTCATAGCTCAGCACTCAATACTGAAATCGGGAGTGAACCTGAAATTTCTTAAGTACGGTTAGAACTTACAGCTGCTTCTGATGTTTGAATATCAGTACTGAGTCACTGTCAGTGTTTATGATCCTGACCTTCAGCTCTTAGCTATGTGCTATTAACTAATCATGATTAAGAAACAGTTTAGAGTTGGAATCTGGGTCTCAAACAGGGCGGAAATCAAAGAGAAAATCCAAGATTACTAACAGACTCTTATTGGATAATGGTTATTCTCTTTTTAGGGTATCAAATAAACTTGATGTTCTGGTCCTTTAAACTACGCTAACCATTCAAGATTGTTAATCGTCATTTCCAGTACACAAGCGTAAAGGAGGATGAAATAATTGTTACTCCAGATCCAGAGCAGCACAAAAATAAAACAAGATTCACTGCAATAACTTGCCAAAGCTTATTTGAAAACCCTTCGAAACTTCCCAACCGCCACCACTGAGGAGGACGAGGGCGATATGCAGATGGAAATACCCTGAAATTCCTATTCACTGCCAGCCTCTTGTAGAAGTATACTGCTGTTCCTATATTTTCCACTACGTCAAAACCCAGGAACTCTCTATCAAACAGCACCCTGGAAGCACTTTCACGATGAAGCTTCGCCCATTATCACCTTCTCAAGGCAAATTTAATGCTGACCTTAACAGGTGCTGCAAGAATCATTTTAACAGCAATCAATGAAAATCAAGACTCCCCCAGAATCCTGGCTAATAATAATTTCCACCAACAATAAAAAGGATCAGCCATGATTGAATGGTGGAGCAGACTTGATGAGCCAGATGGCCTAATTCTGCTCGTATGTCTTATGGTCTACATCCAAAATGCTATGTTTTTTCTCCCATTACCATTTGTGAGTGACTGCATTGCAAAAGTACTTCACTTTTTGCTAAGTCTTATGGGAAAGTTTTGCATTGTGAAGTATGTTATAAACAAATCATTTTTGATATTTCAATTCAGTGTGGTTATTGCTGCCATGAACAAATGCAACAGCGCCATCCTCTGTGACAAAATGGCACTGCACAATAAAAAGTCCACTGCTAAAAGCAAAACTGGAAAACTGAAGCTTTGGAACATGCCGGAAAACAGCGGGTCAGGCAGCATCTATGGAAAGAGAAACAGGGTCAATGTTTCCAATTAATGACCTATCGTTGGGTTACTCCAGTAGTACTGCTCATCATTCCTATGTGAACACTGACAGTAACAATTCTCATTTGAAAATCACTTCGAATATTAAAACAATTGGATTAAAGGGACAGTGACAAGAGACAAAACTGTCTCAAGGCACAGAAAATAATGATTCCTTTTCATTGCATTATTTATCAGTATCTAGAGCACTGCTCTGCATAATATATTAAAATGGTCTGTCCTCGGCCCCATGGACCTATGATACTTGAACACGATTGTCTCAATGCGTTCCTGCTTGGAATATCTAATGGTGAAGTGCCATCTGTACTACCTGCACAGGTATTCACTTCAGCTGTCCTGATGAGAGCTTACATTTTACCAAGTGGTTCTGAAGATTGTACTCGATGACCTTTTCTATGATCAATAGCCTTGAAAGGGTGTAACCCTGAAGTCCTCTTCATCAAAGCTGGTTTCATCAACCAGGCCAGCTTCATGAGTGTCAAACCAAAATAGTATCAGAATGAATCTTGTCCCACCAGGGGCCCAAATACCCCTGACAATTGTTACACAACCATTAAAGACAACTACAAATCCACTCCACCCCCCCCCCTTTTTGAAAATCAGTCCTTCTGGCTCTTCTGCTCCTCCTTTTGTACAAACAGGAATGTAAGTGCTGGTCTGAGGAAACAGATGGATTTCTTCGCAACTGTTTTGAATGAGTAGACTGGCCCATATTCAAGGACTCAGCGGCCAACTTTCATGAGTATGCCATCACAGAGTATATCATCAAGTGCGTAGAAGACAGTATAGCAAAGAGATAAATCTGGGTGTTCTCCAACTGGAAATCAGGGAATAACCGAGAAATTCACAAGAGCACTGAGAGGGCACCACAGTGGTATAGGAGTTAGCATAAGGCTTTTACAGCACAGAGTTTAGAGTTCAATTCCAGTGCCATCCTGGAAGGAGCTTGCACATTCCTCCCCATAAACTCTTCCAGGTGCCTTGGTTTCCTGCCTCATTTCAGAAATGTAAGGTTATAAATTCAAGAGATTCTGCAGATGCTTGAAATCCAGAGCAACACACACAAAATGCTGGAAGAACTCAGCAGGTCAGGAAGCATCTATGGAAACGAATCAACAGTCGATGTTTCAGGCTGGGACACTTATCAGGACTTTACTGGTCATTGTATATTCTCCTGTGATTAGGCTAGGGTTAAATAGGCAGGTTGCTGGGTGACGGAGCTTGTCAGGGCCTGTTCCACACTGTATCTCTGAATACATAAATAAATGAATAAAATCCATTCCCTCATGAAGTCCAGGTCTGTAGCATTCAAACTGGGTGACACTGACCTATGTAGGTACTACATTCGTAAAGCTATCAGAGATCCAAGAAACAATCCCAGTCCAAGATAGAGTCCTAGTCCAATCAGCAAGGCTTAAATGCTAAGATGGGCTACAGAACGATGTAGGGTTGGCAACAATGCATCCCTGCCTGATGAACTCAGAGCATCCGATGCACATTTTGAAAAGTGAAATGATGCCACCAGCTCTTACTCCAATGCATCAGGGCCCAGAGCCACTGTTGCTGCTGTCAGATCAGTCTTTCTGAGAGTGAACCTGTGATGCACCATCAATAACTCACGCTGAGACTTAGGAAGTGAGATATCGGCTTTTATTGACTGGAAGAATAAACAGCACTACATCCTGGGGAAAATGAGGGAGAGCAGCAGCCGACAGTCGCCTTTATACAGGGGTCTGTGGGAGGAGCCACAGGAGCAGTCAGCAGGGTCTGTGGGAGGAGCCACAGGAGCAGTCAGACAGGTATATCTAGTTCACCACAACCTGCAGCAAGCGTCTGGCCGTTATGCAGTCACGTCCACATCCGATCCTGCGTGGATCAGCTGGCAGGACTTTTAACCTCTCCCAACTCCAGTGAGGTTCCTACCTGCTCTAAGAAGACTATTATTATCCCAACGTCGAAGTAAAGTAAGGAAACCTGCCTTGATGACTTGCCAGGTGGTTCTGGCAATCACAAAGTGCTTTGAAAGGCTGGTCATAGCATTTGTCAGCTTCAGCTCCCAGCAACTTGACCCACTACAATTCACTTACTGCCAAAACAGATCCGTGGTGAAAGCTATTTCCCTGGCCCAGCCATCATCTCTAGACGACTGGATAACAATGGCACCTAGATTTATTGACCCACAGCTCTGCTTTCAGTACCGTGACTCCAAACAGATTCAGCTCCAGACTCCTAGATCTAGGACTCAGCACTCCCCTTTGCAACTGGTTTCCTGACTAACAGACCACAATCAGCAAGGACTGACAGCAACACCTCTGCCATGATTATCCTCAACACTACCGTCCTGCAAAGCTGCACGTTCAGTTCACAAACAGGAGGAAATCTGCAGATGCTGGAAATCTGAACAACACACACAAAATGCTGGTGGAACGCAGCAGGTCAGGCAGCGTCCTGGGAAAAAAGTACAGTCGACGTTTCGGGCAGAAACCCTTCGGTGGAACTGGAAAAAGAAAGCCAAGGAGCAGATTTGAAAGGTGGGGGAAGGAAAAGAGATGCGCCAGGTGATAGGTGGAACTTGCAGGGGGAGGGATGAAGCAAAGAGCTAGGAAGTTGATGGGTGAAAGAGACAGAAGCCCATGGAAGAAAGAAGAAAGGGAGGGGGGAGGCGCACCATGGGGAGGCGAAGGAAGGGCAAGGAGATAACATCAGAGGGGGACAAAGGGGTGGGAATTGGTGAAGGGGGTGGGGAGGTGGAGGCATCAGGTTTGAGAAATCGATGTTCATGCCATCAGGTTGGAATCTATCCAAATGGAATATGAGGTGTTGTTCCTCCAACCTAAGTTCATCCTTATCCCAAAAGTGGAGGAGGCCATGGATGAACATATTGGAATGGGATTGGGAAGTGATATTAAAATGGGTGGCTACTGGGAGATCCTGCTTGTTCTGGCAGATGAAGCATAGATGCTCGGCGAAGCGGTCTCCTAATTTATGTCAGGTCTCACCAATATAGAAGAGGTCACATCGGAAGCACTGAACACTACATGACCCCAGCAGACTCACAGGTGAAGTGTTGCCTCACCTGAAAGGATTGTTTGGGGCCCTGAATGGTAGTGAGGGAGGAGGTGCAGGGGCAAGTGAAGCACTTGTTCTGCATGCAAGGATAAGTGCCAGGAGGGAGATGGGTGGGGAGGGATGAATGGACAAGGGAGTTGTGTAGGGAATGATCCCTGCAGAAAGCAGAAAGGGGTGGGGTGGGGAGGAAAGATGTGTTTGGTGATGGGATCCAGTTGGAGATGGCAGAAGTTCTGGGGAATTATGTGCTGGACACAGAGACTGGTGGGGTGGTAGGTGTGGACAAGAGGAACCCTATCCCTGGTAGCAGGGCAAGAGGATGGGGTAAGAACAAACGTGCGTGAAATGGAAGAGTTGCGGTTGAGGGCAGCATTGATGGTTGACGAAGGGAAGCCCCTTTCTTCGAAAAAGGAGGACATCTCCTTCGTTCTAGAGTAACAAGCCTCACCCTGAGAGCAGATGTCGCGGAGACGGAGAAAATGAGAGAAGGGGATGGCATTTTTACAAATAGCAGGGTGGGATGAGGGATAGTCCAGGTAGCTGTGAGAGTCTGTTGGAACTGCATCTTCAGTTCCCTACTCTACTCCCTATACACTCACAACTGCATGGCCAGATTCTTTGTAACTCTGTCTACATTTGAAGATGACACCATGTACTGAGCCGTATCTTAAATAACAATAAGATGGAGTACAGGAAGGAGATAGTGAGCTTAGTGGCTAATAGCAAGGTGTCAAAGATAATAACCTTTCAGTCAATGTCAAAATAAAAGAGCTGGTCACTGACCTCAGGAAGTGGGGTGGAACTCATGCCCCTGTCTGTATCAAAGGTGCTGAGATGGAGAGAGTTAAGAACTTTAAGTGTAAACATAACCAATGGCTTATCCTGGTCCAACCACATAGAGGCTATGGCAAAGAAAGAGCGTCAGTGCATCTACTTTCTAAGGCTAAGGAATGACTTTGAAAATCTACATGTTCCCATTGACCCTGAACAGATACACCATAGAAAGAGAATTGTGTACTTTGTAGTCCTTTACAAAACCAGCTTCCCCTCTATGGCACAAACACGTTAAAAACATGCAAATGTTGGAAATCCAAGCAACACACACAAAATCATGGAGGAACTTAGCAGGCCAGGCAGCATCTAGGGAAAAAAGTAAACAGTCGACGCTTCGGGCCGAGACCCTTCATCAGGACTCAGTTGACTATTTTTAGTGCAGTTGAATGTATGCAATTAAACACATCATATTTAATAAAAGTTAATTTCTTGTTTCTCCAAATTCCTATGTGATACAAGTAGTCTGAAATTATATTAGCATTCAGCTTCAAGCGGTCTATCATAAACAAAAATAAATTCTGAGGAAGGACCAGTATTGAAAAAAATTGTTGTCTAGTGAGGCATCATAAAAACTCAAGCTGAACATGGAGATGACACCAAAGAAAATGAGGAACTATACACTTAGGTAAGAAGAATTAGAGGCAATGAAAATAAGATTGTACAGTACATTTTAAAGAGGTTTTAGGAACAGAGAGACCTGGGGTATTTGTAAACAAATAGCTGAAGGTGTTGAGGCAAACTGAAAGGTTTTGAAAAAGTAAATGACATTTTTAGCTTAATACTGCAGGGAAGTTATGATAAATTTAAACACTGGTTAAGCCTCTATTTTGAGAATCATGTTAATGTCAGAATACTGCTCTGAAGAATGCATGTCAAAAACTAAAAGAGAGAGCTAAGGCAATTTACCACATTTTCAATGTCAATTAAATGCTGACCTTACCAGTATGGTCATACCACTTAAAACAGCAATCTCAGAAGAGATTTGGGGGTATTCTCCAAAGACCTGGAATGGCTTGAGTTATGTTACTTTTATTTGTGGATAGACTTTGTTATCATAAGGTCTCGCAGAGAAAGCTGTTCTTTACTGTTTCACTAATTTGTGCAAAGCATTACCATTTTCAAATCCCAACATCCCTCTTTACATCTGCAGCTTGTTACCACCCAGACTGGACCCCCTACAATCCACCCACTGACACAAATGGTCGACAGACGACACAATAGCCACTGCTCTACATACTGTCCTTATACATCTAGAGAAGAAGGATGCTTATGTGAGAATGCTGTTCTTGGACTGCAGTTCAGGATTCAACACCTTAGTTCCATCTAGGCTCGACAAGAAACCTTGACTCTGCCTTGTGCAGCTGGATCCTGGACTTCCTGTCAGATCGCCAGCAGGTTGTAAGAGTGGGCTCCCTCACCTCCAACCCTCTGACTCTCAATACAGGAGCCCCTCAGGGCTGCGTACTGAGTCCTCTCCTTTTCTCCCTGTATACCCATGACTGTATCGCCACCCACAGCTTCAATCTGCTAATTAAATTTGTTGATGATACTACATTGATTAGCCTTATCTCAAACAATAATGAGGTGAACTACAGGGAAGAAGTAATCTCTCTTACACAGTGGTGTCAAGAAAACAATCTCTCTCTAAATGTTGCAAAAACGAAGCAGCTGGTTGTGGATTACAGGAGGAATGGAGACGGGCTAAGCCCTATTGACATCAATGATCTGGGGTTGAAACAATGAACAGCTTTAAGTTTCTCAGCATCCACATCACCAAGGATCTCACGTGGTCTGTACATATGGCTGTGTGGTGAAAAAGGCACAACAATGCCTCTTTCGCCTCAGATGGTTGATGAAGTTTGGTATGGGCCTCCACATCCTAAGAACTTTCTACAGCGGCACAATTGAGAATATCCTGACTGGCTGCATCACTGCCTGGTATGGGAACTGTACCTCCCTTAAACGCTGGACTCTGCAGAGAGTGGTGTGGACAGCCCAGAGCATCTGTGGTTGTGAACTTCCTATGATTCAGGACACTTCCAAGGACAGATGTGTAAAAAGGGCCTGTAGGATCACTGGGGACCCAAGCCAACCCAACCACAATCTATTCCAGCTGCTACCATCCGGGAAGCGATACCACAGCATAAAAGCCAGGACTAACAGGCTCCGACACAGCTTCTTCCACCAGGCCATCATACTGATTAACTCACGCTGACTTGAGTGTACTCTATATTACATTGACTGTTCTATTTATTACAAATTATTATAAATTACTATGATTGCACATTTCGATGGAGATGTAATGTAACAATTTTTACTCCTCATGTATGTGAAAGATGTAAGAAGTAACTTCAATTCAATTCGATATCTATTAGTCTACTATAGGCCAGGCATTTGATGGTTTTGCTCCAGTCTCCTAGCGAATAATTATTTATTCTTCCAGTTTAGTTATTGTATGCAATTAATTGAAGACACTGGAGAACATTGGGGCTGCTCTCCTTAAAGAGATTAAAAATGGAGCTGAGAAGGTAAATAAGAAGAAAATGTTTCCAGTGTCACAAGGGTTGGCAACCAGATTACCCAGATTTCAGGTAATAGGCAGAAAGACACAAGGAAGTTCTTTTACTCACTATGTTTTCCTGTGATCCAAAATCCATTCCTAAAACGCTGCTGTTAATAGTAATGATGAAACAGTAAATTATTGCAAATACAGAGAAATGGAAGTGAATGGCAAAGATGAGCAAATCCATCCAGAGTTCTTTCTGTATTTTATTACAGACTTCAGTGAGTCTTTTGAGCCCCATCCTTAGTCCAGGCAGCTGGGAAAATGCACTAAGATATTAGCTGAAATGATAAGAGTAAGAACCTGGACCTATTGCATTTTGCCTATTGCCACAATTGGTCAATGGGCGACACAATCTCAATGACTCTCCACACAGCTTTAGACCACCTGGACAACACAAACACCTACGTCAGGATGCTGTTCATTGACTATAGCTCAGCATTTAATACCATCATTCCCACAAACCTGATTGATAAGTTACGGAACCTGGGCCTCTGTACCTTGTTATATACCCCTTGGGTTCATTTATTCTGTGGACTGTCATTTTAAAACATCAGGAGAATGAGACTGACTTTTGGACACTGTTTGAGGGGGGGGGGGGGGGAGAAAGAAAAGAAGAAAGAAAGAGGGGAGAGAGAGTAGCAGTTATTTGATGGACAATGAATGTTCACATTTTTCCTGTGGCTTGTTTTGAATATACAGGGACACACAGACACATATGCTCAGAGTCAAGACGGATTCAGTCAATGGAAGACACCAGTGAGTTGGTCACTGGTTTAAACTTCCAGTAGCCCAAAAGGGGTGAGTTGAAATCGAGTATTGATAAATGACTCTCACAAGAAAAAATTTGTAGAGAGGAGAGGAAGGTTTGAAACAGAAGAAACCTAGTGATGAAGAGATCACTGTTTGCACTCTCTCTCCAAGTAGTCCGTAAGGGGTGAGTCTGTTTCCATTCGGATATGAAAGTGTGATTGTCCACAGGAGTGGGTTCTCTGGTGAGGGGAAAACCCTTCTAAATACCAAGTGTGTGTTTACCCTTTTGTCTGGGTGTGGTAGTTCACTGAAGAAAGGCACCCCTGTGGCAAATCACTGTTGGAGTTATTTCGTATGTCGTGGAACTGGATAAGTGGCTATCACGTTGTGTGTGATTGGGGTAACCTTGTGGAATCTGCTGGTATGTTGACCCTTGCCTGGGTGGTAGTTCCCTTGAAAATGGTCCCCCTTGTGATAAGCTACAGTTGATGATAATCCATACGTGGATTCTGTTTGAATATCCTGTGGCCACCACTCTGGGATGTCCCATAGCTCAATTCGGGTGTGGTACCACTTGTGTTGAAAGATAATTCATTGAAGATCACTGTCAGTGATATTTTGTGTGTAGGGTGGAACAACTTCAGAGATAAAACCTACTGCTATTGTTATTTTGTATTGCTGCCGTGGAATATCGATGTAATTGCCTTCTCACAACATTCACTTCTGGATTACAAACATCTCGCATTAAGTAACCTGTGCATCTGAACTGAATTTTCTTATATACCATTTTAAGACTGTATCACTTACCACCTAAGCTCGAAGAAGTTTGGGGATTTGTATATTTACACCTATTTATGCATAACACCATTAACTCTTGATTTACCTGGTTTAAGTTATTGTATGACTTAGTTTCTAATAAAATAGTGTTTTGTTAACAGCAAAACCAGACTCCAGGACTGTTCTATTGTTGCTGATACTTTTACAGGGTTGTATGTACGTGACATAAATTGGGGGCGCATCCAGGATATGAACAAATTGTTTGGAGCCATTTTAAAATTGTTGGGGGCTCAATTGATTGATTAATGGTTGATCTGATTGGGGAAAATCCCTTTTAATTTGCTTGAGTAGGGAATCAGCAGCAGTGGAGGTTGAAGTTGATAGGTTTCTGGCAGAACGAACCCTTGAAGCATTGGAGGATGCTAAGAGGGTTGTGCTGTAGGAAATTGCTCAAAAGTTAAAGCTTAAGGTGAACACTAAAATGAGGAAGGCTCAGATGCAGACGTTAATAGCTCTGCATTTTATAACCAAAGGAAAGTTTAATGAGGATGTGTTGGAAATGTTTGCTGAAGGTAAACCTGCTGAGGTTGAGCTTCAGCTCCAGTTAGAAAAATTCAAGATGGAGGCTGAGGATAGGCGAAGACAACATGAGTTGCAACTAAAACAGCTTGAGGCTGATGAAGCAGAAAGGCAGAGGAAGTATGAGGCTGACGAGGCAGAAAAACAGAGAGAAGAGGCAGAAAGACAGAGGCAATTGAGAGGAAGATATGGGAGCTGGGAGGTCTAGTGTTTGGTTAACAGCAAAACCAGACTCCAGGTGTGTTCTATTGTTGCTGATACTTTTACAGGGTTGTGTGTACGTAACAACCTTCCTCTGCAATTGGATCCTCAACTTCCTAACTGGAAGACCACAATCTGTGCAGATTGGTGATATCTCCTCATCACTGACGATCAACACTGGTGCACCTCAGGGGTGTGTGCTTAGCCCACTGCTCTACTCTTTATATATCCATGACAGTGGGGCTAGGCATTGCTCAAATGCCATTTATAAATTTGCTGATGATACAACCATTGTTGGTAGAATCTCAGATGGAGATGAGACAGCATGCAGGAGCAAGATATGCCAACTAGTAGAGTGGTGTTGCAGTAACAACCTTGCACTCAATGTCAGTAAGATGAAAGAGCTGATCGTGGACTTCAGGAAGGGTAAGACGAAGAAACACAACCCAATCCTCAGAGAGGGACCAGAAGTGGAGAGAGTGAGTAGTTTCAAGTTCCTGGGTGTCAAGATTTCTGAGGACCTAACCTGGTCCCAACCTATCGATGCAGCTACAAAGAAGGCAAGACAGCATCTATACTTAATTAGGAGTTTGAAGAGATTTGGTATGTCAACAAAACATTCAAAATTTTCTGTAGATGTACCATGGAGAGCATTCTGACAGGCTGCATCACTGTCTGGTATGGGGGGGGGGGGCTACTGCACAGGACTGAAAAAAGCTAGAGAGGATCACAAATTTAGTGGCTGTATCTTGGGTACTAGCCTATAAAGAACCTAGGCCATCTTCGGGGAACGGTGGCTCAGAAAGGTAGCGTCCATTATTAAAGACCTCCAGCACCCAGGGCATGCCCTTTTCTCACTGTTACCATCAAGCAGGAAGTACAGAAGCCTGAAGGCACACACTCAGCAATTCAGGAACAGCTTCTTCCCCTCTGCCATCTGATTCCTAAATGGATATTGATCCTGTGAACACAACCTCACTTTTTAAATATATATTATTTCTGTTTTTGCACAATTTTTAATCTATTCATTATACGTATACTGTAATTTATTTATATTTTAATTTTTTTCTTTTTCTATATTATGTCTTGCATTGAACTTCTGCTGTTAACAAATTTCACGACACATGCCGGTGATAATAAACCTGATTCTGATTCATTCCAATAACTTACTTGACTATGCTTGCTTCCACCCTCCTTCTGCAAGGTCTTGATGCCATTCTTCTAATTTCTTCCGCTGTTGCATTAGTTCTGATAATTGAACATTCCACAACAGCACTTTTGAAATTCCTCCCTTATTCTTACAGATGGCTTCCATTCTACTACAATGGATGGAGCTCTTAATCACATCTCTAATTTCCAAACTTCTGAGCTCACTCCCTTCTCCTCCTACCTAAAAATGGATGTGATTCTCCTTATTCTCACTTTCCACACTACCAGACTCCATAATTACTGATACCTTCAGAAGAGCTTCACAGCCAAACACAACTTCTCCTCCCCTTTTTGAATTGCAAAGGGACCATTTCCTCTGATTTTCCATCTCCACCAACCACCCCCTTTTTGGAGCTTGTTCTCATGCAAAAGCTGATGCACTGTCTTGACTTTTACCTCATACCCTCCAACTGACCAGGCATCCAGAATGTCATTGCAAGTAAAGTAGTAGTTCATTTGCACTTTTTCCAAGTACAATATACTCCACTGCGTTATATGCCATCATTGTGGGTTGCACTCCATTGGGAACACATTTTGGGTAACTGCATTTTAAAATGAGGAACAGTACCATGAGCACATAACCAGTGGGAAGTCAGTTAAGTTAGAACAGGCCAACAGTTGAACTAATGGTTCTGCAGTACGCCAGGCCAAGTGCACAACTGTTGATTATCTGTATAGCTTTATTTCAGTTTAATCCTCTTCTTCATTTAATACGAGGGAATTGCGAATGGAACTTCTATTTGTTGATAAGAATGCATTTTTCTGTGACTGGTCTCACAAGCAGTTTGCCTATGCAACTGGGAATGACTTTGTACTTCTGGAAAACTAAATCTGATATGGTTGTAGAAAGTGATATCCAAGACTAACAAATGAGTATTTGTTTTGGCCTCAGTAGTCTCTTCAAAAGTGTGCAAGTAACAAAAGTATGACAGTAACAAACTTTACAAGTATACTATGTTAATAAAAATAATCTGAATTATAACAGCAGCGAAAGCATTCAGAAACCACAATGGACTTACTGTTAGCCAAGCACTAGAGGCTGTCCCCTGTTAATGAGTGAGTTCTATTTCACAGATGCTTGTAAGTCAATTTTGCCCATTAGTTAGAAAATACATTAAAACCACTCAAAATGGTAACCCCCATAGTAATGCAACAAAAGAATTCAAAAGCACACAAGACTGATTAAAAAATACTAGAAGTGGAGAGAGGAAACTAATTTTGCCATTTGTTGGAACATATTGTATGTAAGTATACATGTTGGACTTTCAAATTTAATTATGAGAGCTCATTCATATCTAGGGCATTCATAAACCAGGGGTGGCCTGTATCAAGAAGAGTAATCAATGCTGTACCATAGCCAACTCCCTCGAACAGCAATACATATAATAATGACCATTTCCCTGTATTGCATCTTGAATGAAAAGTCTTTCCATTCCAGCCTCACAGCTTCCTTTATGGCAGATAGAACTCTAAATGGAGAGGTAAAAGTTAATGGTTTTCCCATGGGGTCGAGGGAAAAATGAACATGCAATAAATTATAGTAATCTAAGAATGATGAGGAACATGAGATTCAAGCACTTTCAGATTCCTGAAAGTTGCAGGACTTGTCCACCCACCATAGTCATGGATCTTTCCATTCTCAAGTTCAATGCTAAGGTCATAATCTGGTCAAGATTCCAAACTGTGCAGAGCCCTCCCTCCAGCAGAAGGGGTTGATCAAAAACTCTTACATGGTCTCAGATATTGTGGACTTCAGAAAGGGTAAGGTGAGGGAACAGACACCAGTCCTCACAGAGGGTTCAGAAATGGAGAGTGAACAATTTCACGTTTCTGGGTGTCAGTACCTCTGAGGACCTAACCTGGACCCAACATATTGATGCAGCTATAAAGAAGACAAAACAGCAACTATATTTCTTGAGGAGATTTGATATGTCACCAAAAATACTCACAAATTTCAACAGATGTATGGTGGAAAGCATTCTAACTGGCTGCATTAGTGTTTGGTATGGGATGGGGCTACTGCCCAGGATCGATGTAAGCCGCAGAGCTGTAAAATTAGCCAGCTCCATCATGGACACTAGCCTACATAGTATTCATCTTCAAAGAGCAGTGCCTCAGAAAGGCGGTGTCCATCATTAAGGACCTCCATCACAGGACATGCCCTCTTCTCATTGCTACCATGAAGGAAGGAGGTACAGAAGCCTGAATTATATATTACTGTAATTCAGTTTTCTTTTACTATTATCATGTATTGCACTGTACTGCTGCCGCAAAGTTAACATATTTCATGACATATGCTGGTGATATTAAACCTGATTCTGATAGTTTTAGGGCAGAGCCCATGTGATCACATGGAAACGTACAAACTTCACAGAGATAAGAATGGAGGTCAAGAGTGAATCTAGATCAAGTTCTGCAAGCTGTTGCCTCTATGCTGCCCTTTCAGTTATATATGACAAATCTCTGTTGACTGAACCATAAAAAAAATTAGAGACAATACTAGAATGATACAGCCTGCTAATTGTATTATAGCTACCACCTTGTAGGTGGTGGGAGAATTTATCTGCCACCTGCCCTTGAAAACACTGGAGCCCCTCCATGACACATTGCAGATCGTCATGTGGAACTGCTTTCCAAAATGATGAAGTTCTGCTGTTTTCATTTTTGATGCAAAGCTCGTCGTGAAACTCCTCTTCAACTCTACAATGACTTCCTACTCTAATATTCTTATACACAGGGTTCTTAAAATCCTAGCCTAGCCTTGTATATTTCCCTTAACCCACCATCAACTGATAGCTGCACATTTGGTTACGTAGGCCTGAAACACCTCAGTTCCTGAGTCCCTCTTGGCAAAATCATAACTTTTCTTTATATGTTTATTAAGGTTCTCAGTCATCCAGGTCATTGTATATCAAGCAGTAGTAAGTCAAGGCAACTGGCATGTTGTCTAGATGTTTTGTCACTCATCCGAGAGGCTCTGATACACAGTGGTTAGTCTTCCAGTTTATAAACTCTGTGAGTTGTTTAAAGGTATAGCGATAGAGTCTTCTTCTAGACAACACAGCAAGTCCAGTGCCTTGATTTACCACTGCTTGATATAACTCTTCTTTATGTACACTAAATCTTTTCATGCGAAGTTGTGAAATTACGTTTGGTTAAGCACTTGTGAAATAATCGAGGTGTTTTATTTTAAAGGTGCTTAAAGTGAGTAGAATGTTGAGAAGCTTTCAGATCTGGCACTTTAGCTAATATTAGAAACGGAAGACAAAACATTTTTTTAAAACAGGAAACAACTTACATTGCCAGTTTCCTCTTCTGAGAGATTTCAGTACTGCTTTCACATTAAAAGTCAATTGACAGCAGCATTTACTTATAAATAAGAGTAATTTATTGAAAAAAATAGTACCAAGTGACATTTAAGTAAATCCATTCTAAAGTCAAGAATTTTTACTGTTACTGTTCTCAAGTATTTTCACTGTTCTCAGATATGAGGGGCCATGGTAGTGTAACAGTTAGTGCAACACTGTTACAGCTCGACATTAGAGTTCAAAGTTCAACTTGGACACCATCTGTAAGAAGTTTATACATCCTTCTTGTGAGCATGTGGCTTTCCTTTGGGTGGTCTCTGTTCCTCTCACATTCCGAAAGTGTTAATTTGTTAGTAGGTTAACTGATCATTGTAAATATTACAATGATATATACAAGATTAGACTAGGGTTGAATAGTTGGGTTTCTGGGTGGTGTGTTTCATTGGTCTGGAAGGGCCTGCTCCACACTATATCACTAAATAAAATACAGTAAGTATTTGGGAATTAATCTTGTTCCAGGCTCTGTTTCCCCTCATCCTGTGGTGGACGGGCTTTGGTATTGTACAGCCAACTGTAAAAATACCATGGAAGTTTTAAAGCAGCGTAGGTACCTCAATAGTAGCAGAAGTGTAAAACTTAAAATAAGCAAGAATTCCCAGAAAACTAAATTCTTGCCATGTGGCGACCCACTTTCTGCGCAGGCGAACTGGCTCACAAATAGCCCGCGCGCGGGGAGAGACTTTGGTAATGCACCTCTGATGTCATTCCCGCCCGGAGAGGGCGGGAACGAGGGATTAAAAGCCAGCGCCGCAAAGTTTGAATAAACTAGTCTCGAAACGACTTACCAACTGCGTGTCATTGTCTCTAGCTCTGTATGTAGTACATCGCTACAGCCAAAACCAAGCTCCTTGTAGTTTATTGATGCCAAAATAAAGTTCAGCTGTTTGGTTACTGAAAAGTTGTTTTTTGAAAGAATTCATGTCTTTAAAATGTCAATCTCTTCACAATATCCTTTGAGAACCTTTTGAGAATTCTTGGGATAATACTCATTTGCTGTTTCGAGAGTAAACTGAACTAAAACATGATTAAATTAAATTTCTGCACCTTCATATTGAGATGCTACCATAGCTGCCTCTGAGCATCTTATTGATCTTAAGTGAAATAAATTTCATGCAGTCATGTCTCAAATTGTCACCTGTTGAGCATCACCATTCATGATTTGGCCTTGAAATAACTTTTATTTAGGAACAGTTGTATCTGCCTGCAGTGTATTTGAAATGTTACGAACCCCATAACTGGGTCACTTACCAGCAAAGATGGAGACATCCGTTGAAGTCTGATGATACTATTTTTAACAGTATTTATTAGTAAAAATACACAAAAATAATATCAATGCAAATATACAGATAATATACGTCGTCAATACTAATCATAATAATCAATAAGAAATAAGCTCTATCGTTGTCTAGGGGATAATGTATTGTCCGATGGAAATATAAAGTTCACTCAGTTCATGCAGGCTCAGCCTTTGGGGACCGCTGTGTTGCAATGGTTGGAGAGAGAGAGAGATTTTGAGAAAAACTTGCCGGCTTTCCTTTTATGATTTCGATCTGTCAGGAGTCTCGTTGTCGTGGCCGTTCACTTGTGGCCTCTCCGTTAGCTACACCGTTCTTCCGTGATGAGCCCGCCACCCCGGCAAGGGAGGACGCACACGAGCTCTCACCGGCGTTCGCTATAAAACGCTATCACGGGATTTCTAGCGTTTCTCCTGGTGCGTCTAAAGGGGTTGTTCTCCAGACCCTCTTTTATCCTTACTCACGGGGTCTCAGATGTCAATCAGGTTGGGATGATGCAATCCCTCAACCAGACCACTCTGGTTGTCCCCTGAGGGGTTTCAATGAATAGTACAGTACTCAATACACAATTCCGTCTCCAAGAGACAAAAGCCATTATCAGTGGTTCCGTTTCACTGATGTCAGGCCACATTCCAAACCTTGTGTATTCTGGACGTCTCTCTGTCATTTCCTGGGTCTCAGACCCGAATTAATAGCGATCTTGCGATTCTCAAAAAGGAGGGGGCGACTTTGTACCCTTCGGCCCCTCAGAGTTGCTTCACATTCATAACAGAAAGAATATTACTGGTCACAGAAGAGGCAATTATTCAAAGCTTTCATATTTAATTCTAGTCCCACCTGGTAGGTGGAAGGTGAAGGACTCTTTCATCTTGTCTTTCTTAGTCTTCCAATTTTGGACTCTCAAACACTCCTGGATTTAATTGCAACATCATTGGCTGACTAGTAATTGGCCGCCAAGTCTCTAAGCCACGGATTCCTTCTTTGCTACATTTCTACCTTCCTTCAAAACACTCCAGATTTTAACACTTTTAACCAAGCATCTCTGACAGCTTCTCTGTGAAGTGTCTTTGGATGTTTTTACTTGGTTAAAGATGGTATATCAATGTAAGCTGTGGTCAATAATAAACAGTGAATTTTCAAAATGATAAATATTACTATTTAGACTGTTTTCCATTAGAGTTGTCCACCTAACATGCTTCATAACTTTTTATCTATCTTCTCTCTCTCATATCAACCATGAATCTTGGTTACTGCTCCCCTGCCTTTCTCCCTTGTGTAAATATGCCCAGAAAAGCTCCCCGGAAGTAATTATTTCTTCATAATTTTACCATCGAAATTTATTCCACTTTACCCTGCATGTTTCCTTGTCGATCCATTAGTTCGCCCTCCTTCAATTTAAAGTGGCTCCCTGTTTCTCCATTATTAATCCAACTGTTATCCAATGCTTATTATTTCCCATATATTATCTTAATTGACCCACTTCTTACCCAGCACTGGACCAAAGTGTCCTCTGTACAATGTTGAAAGCAACCTGATCAAAGAATCCTTCTAAATATATTTCACAAACTCCTCCTCCCTATCACTACAATCAACACTGGTGTAACTTAAATTCCAAACATTACCAATAAACTCAAAGGAATGCTGGAGAACCTGAAAACTTCAAATGTAAGGGACTATAATCCCTTCTGGAGTAATAAGGGACAGTGATGATAAACGAGGCAAAGATAGCTGAATAAAATGCAGTGTTGGAAAGCACACGAAGACTTCCTTGAAGTCAGTAACCAAGTAATCAGACTAGAGGGGAACACACACAAAATTCTGGAGGAACTTAGCAGGCCAGGTAGCATCTATGGAAAAGAGTAAACAGTCGATGTTTCAAGCAGAGACTCTTCAGCAGTCCTGATGAAACATTTTGGCCCAAACGTCAACTGTTTACTCTTTTCCATAGATGTCCCCGACCTGCTGAGTTCAACCAGCATTTTGAGTGTGTTGCTTGGATCTCCAGTATCTGCAGATTATCTCGTGTTCAAACTAGAGGGGAGATGAGTTTTTAAAAAATATATACAATCTGAAATTATGAAAATCTACAGTGCAAGAGAGTTTAATAGTACTTGCAATAAAAATAATCCGTCTGGACTACAGGCAAAAAGCTGAGAAGTGAAACCAACAGGATAGGTTTCAGTGGTGACACAGGTATGGGTGATATAGCCACCCTCTGTGCTATGTAATAAGATGATAATCCTCCTCCAAGGAAAAGCTAATAATTGTTCACCAAACTCATTATTTATTCTGATTTTACTCATCCCCCACCGCCACTACTGATCTTTTGTCTCTCAAGTCCCTGATTAAGCAAGCTAATTGTGTTAGACTTCTAAATACCCAATGTTGCGGTAAAGTGAGATAATATTGCTAGAGCCATTCAGTATTTCCAAACCTTTGTTTTATTTTAATTTCCTGTCCATGCAGACTTCTACTCTTGCGTAAGATTAACTGTTACCCTTCTGATAAGTAACAGTTTACTTTTTAGCTGCAGTGTGTCCAAAGTTTCTTTTGTTTAATTTTAGAAACATAAAAAACCTACAGTACAATACAGGCCCTTCAGCCCACGAAGTTGTGCTGAACATGTCCCCACCTTAGAGATTACTAGGCTTCTATTTTTCCTGAGCTCCATGTACCTATCCAAAAGTCTCTTAAAAGACCCTATCATATCCACCTCTACCACCATTGCCGGCAGCCCATTCCACGCACTCACCACTCTCTGAGTAAAAACCTTACCCCTGACATCTCCTCTGCACCTACTCCCCAGCACCTTAAACCTGTGTCCTCTTGTGGCAACCACTTCAGCCTTGGGAAAAAGCCTCTGACTATCTACACGATCAATGCCTCTCATCATCTTGTACACCTCTATCAGGTCCCCTCTCATCCTCTGTCACTCCAAGGAGAAAAGGCCGAGTTCACTCACCCTGTTTTCATAAGGCATGCTCCCCAATCCAGGCAACATCCTTGTAAATCTCCTCTGCACCCTTTCTATGGTTTCCACATCCTTCCTGTAGTGAGGCGACCAGAACTGAGCACAGTACCCAAGTGGGGTCTGACCAGGGTCCTATATAGCTGCAACACTACCTCTTGGTTCCTAAATTCAATTCCACAATTGATGAAGGCCAATACACCATACACCTCCTTAACCATAGAGTCAACTTGCGCAGCTGCTTTGAGTGTCCTATGGACTCGGACCCCAAGATCCCTCGGATCCTCCACCCTGCCAAGACTCTTACCATTAATACTATATTCTGCCATCAAAATTCACCTACCAAACTGAACCACTTCACACTTACCTGGGTTGAACTCCACCTGCCACTTCTCAGACCAGTTTTGCATCCTAACAATGTCCCACTGTACCCTCTGACAGTCCTCCACACTATCCACAACACCCCCAACCTTTGTGTCATCAGCAAATTTACTAACCCATTCTTCCACTTCCTCATCCAGGTCATTTATAAAAATCACGAAGAGTAAGGGTCCCAGAACAGATCCCTGAGGCACTCCACTGGTGACCAACCTCTCCGCCAGAATAGTGGTTTCTCTGGGATTCAAGTGCAACCCATCCTTTTTGTACAGGTCACACCTACCCCAAAAGTGGTCCCAATGTTCCAGAAATCTGAATCCCTGCCCCCTACTCTAATCCCTCAGCCACACATTTATCCTCCACCTCATCCTATTCTCACTGTCGTGTGGCACAGGCAGTAATCCCGAGATTACTACCTTTGTGTCCTGCTTCTCAACTTCCTTCCTAACTCCCTGTAGTCTTTTTTCAGTACCTCTTCCCTTTTCCTACCTATGTCATCGGTACCAATATGGACCACGACCTCTGGCTGTTCTCCTTCCACTGCAGGACATCTTCGATGCGATTTGAAACCTCCTGGACCCTGGCACCTGGGAGGCAAATTACCGAGTTGCTTTCTTGCGTCCACAGAATCGCCTGTCTAACCTCCTAACTATAAAGTCCCTTATCACTACTGCCTTCTCTTCCTTTCCCTACCCTTCTGAGCCACAGGGCCGGACTCTGTGCCAGAAGCATGACCACTGTTGCTTCCCCCAGTTAGGCTGTCCCCCTCTCAAACAGGAGTACTTATTGTCAAGAGGTATAGCCACAGGGGTACTCTCTGGTACCTGACTCTTCCCCTTCCCGACTGTGACCCACCTGTCTGTCTCCCATGGCCCCGGTGTGACTACCTGCTTGTAATTCCTTTTATCACCTTGCCCTCCCTGACCATACGAAGGTCATTGAGCTGCATCTCCAGTTCCCTAATTCAGTCCCTTTGGAGCTGCAGCTCGACACACCAGGTGCAGATTTGGCCATCTGGGAGGCTGGGAGTCTCCAGGACCTCCCACATCTGACACTGAGCACAGAAAACCGGCCTCACACACATACCTTTCCTCACTTAACATAGGTAAGCCTACCTCGCCTCATCCCGTTACCACCTAAGCACGTTGAGCCAATGCCCTAGCACTCTGCTACCTCTCACTCCACTGCCCGCTGGATATGGCGGTCTTCTTTTCAAACTTTTGGGCTCACTGACTACCACTTCAACAACTCTATTTTAAGATTCTGATTTTTGGTTACAGATTCTTACGGGGTAAACTCAATTCCACCTCCAACTTCTCCAGCCCTATAAACCATAAGTGGTCATAGCTTTTCTCCACGGATAGCCTCTTATACATCCCCAGTTTGAATGGTTCCTTTTTGATGGCTTTACCAGGATCGTAAGCCCTGATATTCCATTCCTATATCATTTTCTCTCTTATAAGATTCACCTTACAATGTTTTTCTGTTTATGCTTTTGTACACCTATCTACAATCTACTAACTGTCGGCATTATTCCACTTAGTCTCTGAATTCTATTCATAAGTTAATACTGTACTGTTAAAAAATAAACCATCACATTTAAATGCAATGCTGACACCACCATTTAGTGAGATTAAATTGCCTAAACTACAAAATGACTGTATTTTAAAAGTAGTTGATTAACACTTAAGTGACTTGGCCTGAGATGACAGTCTCTTATTCCATTTTAAATAAGTGGCTGATACAAGATGAAGATTAATTTTTGTGCTTGGCTTTGTTGGAGTGATTAGTATGTTAACTAAAATACACTGTTGTAAACTTTGACTCTTGGTATGTGTATGGGAGAAAGGGAGGAAAAGGGGGCAGCGGCGGCAGGTTGTTATGATGCAGAAAATAGGTTCAATGAAACCACTGAGTCATGGATTTCTAAAATGCAGATCTGCACCAATGAATTTTAAAGAATGTTCAACACTTCCCACCAGCTAGTGTTAAAGAAGGCAAAGGTAATTGCTCACACATGGACTGGCTTCTGAGAAGAGATTAAGGAGTTCCTTGTGTGAGGTATTGAGCTTAATATGCACTATTCCAAACCTGTTAAGAAGATAACCCCCAACCATGTCTTCTTGACATTACTCTGTCTCCTTCTCACTTCTCCATCACTGAATTGCTCCAAAATGTATCAGCTGTATTTCAGCAACTAATATTTTCAGAATGCTGTGAATTCAGGAGATCCCAGGGAAAATGATAGAATGAAAAATAGTACATAGCAGTGCCACTTTCAAAAGATAAATTAAATCAATACATTTGTTACCCTCTTAAAGATGTGCAAACAATCCTATACCGTTACCATTAACTAAATCAGATGTATTCCCAATATCCTGTCAATATACACCCATCAAGATTAGTGCCCAAACTTAAATGTTTTGCAGAAGTCAGTCACAAGGGACTTCTTTAGCTTCATGGTTCCATCTTTATTCTTGAATCTTAAGGTCATGTGCTCACATCCCACTACATAACACACACACTAAACTGACACTGCATTGCCATACTGTTATAATACTTTGTTGCCAGATATAATTTCTTTCAACTAATGTATTAAACAGAGGTTCAATCAGGATAGCAAACAAAAAATCCCATGGCATTATTTGAAAATGCCTTCTCACTAAGGAACTCATCCCTTTATCTATAGTACTAATATAATTTATCTGGTCATTATCATATTTCAGCAGGTTGGCTGCAAGATTTTTCATGTAAAACAATGATTATACTTCAGCACAGTACTTCATTGACTGCATAAAGCACTTAGGTCATTGCCCCAAGGACATGATATTATATAATGCATGCTTAATCTTTTATTTTTTTCCCTTTGCAATTTTCTCATAGAACAGTTTAAATATTCTACACTAAAGTAGTTTGAACATTTTCAAGTCATGTAGTGGCCAACAATAAACCTAACTATACCAAGACTGACTGCTTGGTGTTAAGTTTATGGTAGACTTCGTCCTTAGTCAAAGCTACTCCTCTTTACATAGCAGAATTGCATAATTAGAACATGCTAACGTCATGTCCAGTAGCAAGACATTGATGAACTGTTTATGACAAAAACGCATGCCTGATCAGAACACTTAAGTTTGTATGGACTATTGCACAAGTCTTTTCATTCAATACCTTGCATTACATGGTTTATCCCATTTGTACATCACCTTCAGGAGGAAACCTGAGGTCCATGAGCCAGTCCTCATCAGAGGGTCAAAAGTGGAGAGGGATAGTAACTTTAAATTCCCAGGTGTTACGATTTTAGAGGACCTGTCCTGGACCCAGCATGGAAGTGTAATTGCGAAGAAGGCATGGCAGCACCTTGACTTCCTTAGGAATCTACAGAGATTCGGCACGACATCTAAAATGTTGACAAAGTTCTATAGATGTGTAGTAGAGAGTATATTGACTGGCTGCACAACAGTCTAGTATGGAAATACCAATGCCTTTGAACGGAAAATCCTCCAAAAGATCGTTGATTTGGCCCAGTACATCATGGGTAAAGCCCTCCCAACTGCTGAACACATTCACATGAAACACTGTCATCAGAAAGCAGCATCCATCATCAGAAATTCCACCCCCCCCCCCAACCTCATACTCTCTTCTCACTGCTGTCATTAGGTAAAAGGTACTAGAGCCTCACGGCTCACACCATCACATTCAAGAACAGTTACTACCCCTCAACCATCAGGCTCTTGAATAGACAGGGATAACTACAATCACTTGCCCCTCCTTGAAATGTTCCTACAACCAATGATCTCACCTTAAGGACTCTTTATCATATGTTCTCTTTATTTATTGCTATTTATTTATAGTTGCGTTTGCACAGTTCGTTGTCTTCTGCACTCTGGTTGATCTTTCATTGATCCTGTTACAGTTACTATTCTATAGATTTGCTGACTATGTCCACAGGAAAATGAATCTCAGGGTCGTATATGGTGACATATAAGTACAGTATTTTGATAATAAAATTCTACTTTGAACCTTTAAAAAGAAATATTTGAAGAAGCACATCGCTCTTTTAAAACTTGCACTGGACTAATTTATTTTACGGAGTGGGGAAAAGATGCTGAATCTTAGATTAACAGAACAGCATTGCTCTCCATACAGAGTGCATCCACGGATTTGCATAAGTCCTTGGTCTTATTTTAGTTTCCTTTTCCCTTGCAGAGTTCACACTGCTTATAGAAATATATATACAGTATAAAAATGTAAAGTGTTACTAATACAGTGCAAAGGCATTCAACAAGGTGACCAGTTTTACATAATTATTCTTTCCCACCCTGCTCAAAATAAACAGCTCGTTCCACCCACATCACCATGGGTATTGCTTTACAGTATTAATTGGTTTTATGGTTCGATCCATCACATACTTCTTCACTGAATGATAAATACAAAACTAGCATTCCTTCTAGCCTCACCTTCCTTTGGCCATTAAGTTCAGTCAGTTCAATTTCATTGACAGAAAAGTCTGGCTTGATCACACCACCATTTAAAGAGAAAGAGAAAGGAAGAGAAAGATCTATAATAGATACATAATGCAAACCAACAACTCTTAAAATTCATACTAAGTTTTAAAAATAAAAGTAGACTAATTGAAACGGCCGGTAAGCAAAGCAGTTAAGGCGCTTGACATTCACTACTCTCTGGTTAAAAAGGAGTTTCAGCCTCAGTGTGGGCTTACCAAATTGCTTGGTGTGGTTTTATACTGTTGCTGGGCTGCAATCAAGTATTCTACAAGTGGCACAGTTGAGTAAGGGACAGTATAGTCATCTGTTCTGCCTCAAAAGTGTGCACCTTGAATAACATTGGCCTGTAGGTGCTTCAAAGACAAGGCCATGGCTGAAGATGCAAGATAATACTTTGCCTGAAGGTATGATTGCAAAACACTGTGCTCTGATCAACGAGGAGAAGGAAAATATGAAGTGGTATGGTCGGGTAAATTATCACACTAAACTAAAATTTTGCTTGTGATTTTTCCTGGTCACACTAGACAATAATTTTTTGTACCAATAAGTTAGTCTTTATATAAAATCGTTCATGTGGAAAAAAAACCAATTGTCCAAACCAGGCTCCAGGTTGTTTTGAGTTCCAAACAAGATAGATGAGACCAGGTTGATCCTGCGATCCAATACGCGATTCCTGGTGCATGGGCATGCAGCTGCCTGAACTGCATCCATGCAGTTTTGCTTTTTTTTCTCCTGTGCAGGAGAGAAATTAGAAAAGGTAGCAGAGTCGCCCAGCTCATGCCGATAGTCTTTTGGGGCAAGTCTGTTTCTCAGTTACAAGAATGACAGGGGCGTGCTAGTCAGATTTATGGCAGTACAAGTCCTTGAGTGCCTTGAGTTCTTCAATAAGCGTCTTGTTCTGATTTTCCAGCACAGCAACCCGGTTTTCCAAACATTTCACATACTCCTTTTTCTTACGACGACACTCCCTTGCTGCTTCCCTGAAATGGAATGAAGATGCCATCAGTCCTCACAAGCAACTTTCTCAAACTCTTTCTTTATCCCACCTTAAAGCAAAGATGGATGCTGTCGCAACTGCTGCATCCAATACTCTCTCCCAACACCTCTATCCTGAAGTTCTGTATCTTCTTTCAACTCTGGTTTCTTGCACATTTCAACCAACCATTACTGCCGGGCCTTCAGCTCTAATTTCACTCCTTAATTATCTACCTCATCATTTCCTCTCAACTCCTCCGCAAAATCTATAATTTTCACCCAAATTGCTCATAACCTTGTGTGGCTAATATGGAATATTGTTAAAATACCTTTCCTGTGAAATGTCTTGGGAAATCTTGAACCACATGGCTGCTTAATTAGAACATGTTCTCATTGGCATCAAACTCCTCTAATGGCCAGCTATATTTTTATCCATAGCTGAATGAAACACCCTTTTAACCCAAGAAATGAAGATTTACCACTTGGCAAATCGAAGGCTATACAGAGAATTGGTGGTGGGGGAGGGGGAAGCTACTTCTGCATCATTCTTTTTCTTCTCAATGTTTAAAGAAAGCAGCAAACCCTGATGAATAAACTTAACATCAATGGCAAATTGTTGGCATCATGTATATGATCAGCATTATTGAAAAAACATTCTGAGTGACAGCATAAAATCATTTAGAAAGGCAAAGTTTCAGCAAGGATGACTAGCATGGCTTTGATAAGGGATAAAACGAATCATTAAGTGCAATGTATTTGATGTTACTGCACGTGGATTACAAAAGGAACTTTTTAATTATCCAAAAGCTAAAATGATCAGAAAAGTAAATGTGAATGAAATCCAAGAGTAGCAAGACAGATACAACACTGACTTAATGCCAGAAAGTCATGTGGTCAACAGTAGTTGCATTGATTAAAAGGTATACAATACTATGTAAACATGAGGAAATCTGCAGATGCCGGAAATTCAAGCAACACACACAAAATGCTGGTGGAACACAGCAGGCCAGGCAGCATCTATAGGAAGTACAGTCGATGAAGGGTTTCGGCCCAAAACATCGACTGTACTTCTTCCTATTGATGCTGCCTGGCCTGCTGTGTTTCACCAGCATTTTGTGTGTATGCAATACTAGATCTTTTATTTCACTTTCCAGATCACTGATGATCTGGACATAGAAAAATTGCATTTATATTTGAAGATGGAGTGGCACACCTAACAAGGATGATGTTTTTCTTCATCATCTACCTGGATTCAATCATGACCTAAGGGGCTGACTGTCTGGGATCTGCATGTTCTCCCTGTGATAGCACAGACTTTCTCCGGTTGTCCTGGTTTCCTCCCATATTTCAGGGACTTGTTAATTGGCCAGTGTTAATTGCTCTCACTGCATAGCTGAGGGAAGAATCTACAGGGAGTTGGTGGGAATCTGGACAGAATAAAAGCAAGATTACTGCAGGATTTGTACAAATGGGTACGTGACAATGGTTGCAGATTCAGTGACTGAAGGATCCATTTCCATGCTGTTCTGAATATGATATAAAATTGATGGTGTTGTGGCTTTGAAGAAGAAAATTAGTCTGCATGCAGCTATCTACTGACTGGTTAGAAGCTTTAAACAAAAAACACTTAATGGAATTCAACCCAGAAGTATAATAATGTATTTGGAGAGAACAAAAGGATGAAATGGAATATAACAAAGAGGATACTGAGTGAAAAAGGAGAAAGAGATCTTGGACTGCATGTTTACAGATTTGTGTGGGCAGAAAGACAGGTGAATACGGTAATTACAGAGACATGGAGTCTTTTTTTTGCTTTCTTTCTGGCTGAAGAATGGAATGTAAAAGTGGAAGTGATGAAGGAACTTCAGACAACATTAAACAGACTATATCTAAAGGATTGTGTGTTTGTTTGTTTATTTATTTATTGAGATACAATGTGGATAGGCATTGCTATCCAGCAACACCTTGATTTATCCCACAGGACAATTTATGGACAATTTACAATGACCAATTAACCTACCAACCAGTACATCTTAGCAAACATAACACTGTTACAGCTTCAGCATCCTGGGTTCAATTCCCACCACTGTCAGTAAAGAGTCTGTATGTTCTCCAAGTGGGTTTCCTCTGGGTGCTCCGGTTTCCTCCCACATCCCAAAGAAGTATAGATTAGTAGGTTAATTAGTCACATGGGTGTAACTGGGCACCGTGGGCTCATGGGGTTAGAAGGGCCCATTACTGTGCTGTATCTCTAAATGAATCAGAGGAGATCTACAAGAGTATTAACTGGCTGGAGCATTTGAGTTAGAAGAACTTGTCTAGGCAAGGCTGTTTTATTTACAATGGGGAAATTTAATTGGGGTATATACAATTATTTGTGGTCAAGATAGATTAAACAGCAAGGACCCTTCCATATTGAAATATTTCCTTAAAATATAATAAGATGTTCACCCCATCAAGTCAATAGCAGCTCACAGAGCATATCCCATTACCTATAAATTGATCCCATAATCTATATTCTCTCCACATTCCTATCAAATACACTAGCCACCTACATTTGGGGCAATTTACACTGGTCAATTATCAATCAGCACATCTTTCAAATGTAGAAAGAAATCAGACCACATGGGGTAAAGCCCAAATGGTTGCAAAGACTTCTGGTCAAGATGGTGCCCAGATGCAACATTTATTGAGGTAGAGGCTCAAATTTCATTATTTTTTAGAGATGGTTTTCGGAACACTGCAGGGAGTGAGGGATCAGGTTCAGGTTTATTCTCATCTGATTGTACATATATACTGTAGAAACAAATGAAACTATGTCCCTCTGGACCATGTTACACCCAACAAAACATGTATCTCACACTGCACATAAACAAAATTATTCCTCAACTTCCTAACCAGAAGACTACAATCTGTGCAGATTGGTGATAACATCTCCTCCTCGCTGATGATCAACACTGGTGCAGTGTAGGGGTGTGTGCTTAGCCCACTGCTCTACTCTCTATATACCCATGACTGTGTGGCTAGGCATAACTCAAATGCCATCTATGAATTTGCTGATGATACAACCATTGTTGTTAGAATCTCAGGTGGTGACAGGAGAGGGTGTACAGGAGCTAACTAGTAGAGTGGTGTTGCAGCAACAACCTGGCACCCAACTTCAGTAAAACAGAAGAGCCCATTGTGGACTTCAGGAATGGCAAGATGAAAGAACACATACCAATCCTCATAGAGGGATCAGAAGTGGAGAGAGTGAGCAGTTTCAAGTTCCTGGGTGTCAAGATCTCCAAGGATCTAACTTTGTCCCAACACATTGATGCAGTTATAAAGAAGGCAAGACAACAACTATACTTAATTAGGAGTTTGAAGAGATTTGGTATGTCAACAAATACACTCAAATAGACTCACTGTCTGGTATGGAGAAGCTACTGCACAGGACTGAAAGAAGCTCCATCTTGGGTACTAACCTACAGAGTACCCACGATATCTTCAGGGAGTGGTGCCTCAGAAATGTAGTTTCCATTATTAAGGACTGCAGCACCCAGGGCATGCCCTTTTCTCACTGTTACCATAAGGTAGGAGGTACAGAAGCCTGAAGGCACACACTCAGCGATTCAGGAACAGTTTCTTCCCCTCTGCCATCTGATTCCTAAATGGACATTGAATCTTTGGACACTACCTCACTTTTTTAAAATAAGCAGTATTTCTGTTTTTGCACTTTTTTATCTATTCAATATACATATAGCGTAATTGATTTACTTATTTTTCTTTTTTTTTTCTCTCTGCTAGATTATGTATTGCATTGAACTACTGCTGCTAAGTTAACAAATTTCACATCACATGCTGGTGGTAATAAACTTGATTCTGAAAAACTTCTATAGTTGTACCATGGAGAGCATTCTGACAGGCTGCATCACTGTCTGGTATGGAGGGGCTACTGCACAGGACCGAAAGAAGCTGCAGAGGGTTGTAAATTTAGTCAGCTCCATCTTGGGTACTAGCCTACGGAGTACCCAGTACATCTTCAAGGAGCAGTGTCTCAGAAAGGCAGCTTCCATTATTAAGGACCTCCAGCACCCAGGGCATACCCTTTCCTCACTGTTACCATCAGGTAGGAGGTACAGAAGCCTGAAGGCACACACTCAGTGATTCAGGAACAGCTTCTTCCCCTCTGCCATCTGATTCCTAACCCTTGGACTCTACCTCACTTTTTAAATATATATTATTTGTTTTTGCACGATTTTGCGTATACTGCAATTTTTTTTCTTTTTCTATATTGTGTATTGTATTGAACTGCTGCTGCTAAGTTAACAAATTTCACGACACATGCTGGTGATAATAAACCTGATTCTGATACAAAATGCATGTGAAGTATGTAGCACAGGTAAGCAGTACAGTAAACATCTCATTGTCCTAGTGATGAGGCTTTGGTGGTGGTAAAGTATTCATTTGTCTCACAGCCTGAGGGAAGAAGCTTTACCCAGTCTGGCAGTCCTAGTCCTGATGCTTCTGTATCTCCTTCCTGATGGCAGTGGGTGAAAGAGATTGCGGGTTGGGTGGTAGGGATCCTCAACAATGCTTCGGGCACTTTGTCTGCAACAGTCCAGGTAAATGTCACAAATTGGGGGGGGGGGGGTGGAGGGAGGAGACTTTGGTGTTCCTCTTATTGGTTTTTACTATATTCTGGAGGGTGTAGCGGTCCAACACCCTGCAGATTGTGGACATGCTATGTTGGCGCCAGAATGTGTTGTGACACTTGTGAACTGCCCTCAGTTTCTGTTGTTGTTCATGCAAATGAGCATTTCACTGCACACGTAGTAAATACATAAATATCAATCTCAGAAAATACAAGCTCAACGGACACACCAGGAGATCAGGACTGAACTTGGGTACTGGAATGGGGATGTCAGAGGTATGTGTTTTTTCACAGTGGTGGGTGAGTGGAACATGTTGCCAGTGGTTGTGAAAGAGGCAGATATATTAGGGTAATTTAAGAGACACTTAGATAGGCACATTGATAAAAAGAAAAATGGAGGACTATATGGGAGGGAAGCAATAGACTGATCTTGGAGTAGGTTAAAAGGTCAGCACAACGTCATGGGTCAAAGGATCTATACTGTTCTATGTTCTAAAACTACCTGTTTTTCATGAGGCGGATTTCTCGTTTGCGAGTGGTTTCCTCAGCATTCTGTGGCTGACTCTGAAGTATGGGGGATGATGCCATTACCATTCCTGGACCAGTAGTGGAGTTTGGAGTGGCACGGATTTGATAGGTCTGGACATCTCCAGCGGCACCTGAGAGAAAATATGGAAAAAAGGCAAGAAATAAAATATCAATTTTGCCATTTGAACATATTAAGGAATTATCTTTGTCTATATAAATGTTCTGCAGAAATTAACTTAAAACAAAATGTACTTGCTTAATTAAATGTTTTAAATTTGTTTTAATATCCTCAACTTTGCTTAACCAGAAAATTGTAATTCTGCAAATAATTAAGCCCGATAGCCTTTTCATGCCACTTACTAATTGTAAGCAGATTTCTTTAGATTTTAAAATTAAACACTGCAAAGCTACAAATACGTGCCAAGTGATGAAAGGCGAAATTTTCCTTGGAATACTGAGCACTTCATCTTCATTAATTTTACTTGACAATGAAGTCTGTAATGGACTTGTTTATGTGGCATAAGTTGCATGCAGTACTAAAGACAAGAACAGTAATCTTGGTCCTGAGACTAAATATTAATCCCATTAATTAACAGCACTTTCATGTTAATGCATCATTAATTAATTTTGCAATGTAAGATAGATTTTCTTGTACTTTTAACCAGCTTTAGCATGAACAGTTGTTATACAGCTAGCAACAAAATACTGCTATCACTAACCCATCTAGAGACAATGTTCCCATTGATATCTTACACAAAGTTAATTTCTTCCCCATGATACACCTCCTGGGGAAGCCCTCCCCACTATTACTGCCCTCTCATAAAACACCCTGAAAACACTTATCAGGGATTTCACAAATGGCAGAACTTTGCCCGTATGCTAATCCATTTATATTTTCAAATGATCTTATTTATGAATATGGAGAATTACACTTTTTAAACTTCAGCTGAATCCATTATGTAATTAGAAGCATGGACTGCATTAATCTTATCTTTCACCTGTGAAGATTCAAGATTGCTTGTCATTTCCAGTACACAAGTGTAAAGGAGAACGAAATAATTGTAACTCCAGATCTGATGCAGCACAAAAAACACAGCAAGATAAAGAACATATTAATAAAAAAAATACATAATAAATATAAATACAGTTGCAAGAAAAAATTTGTGAACCTTTTGTAATTACCTGGTTTTCTGAATTAATTACTCATAAAATGTAGTCTGATCTTCATCTGTCAAATACAAACACTATCTGCCTAAACTAATAACACACAAACAATTGTACTTCTTTTTGTCAATAATGAGTATGCCACTTAATCATAGTCTAGGTTCAAAAAAATATGAGAACCCCTGAGGGTAATGGCTTCTACTGAAGCTATTTATCAGGTGCTCCAATCAATGAGATAAGGTTGTAGAAGTGCCCTGCCCTATAAAAAAACACACAGGCACAAAGTCAGGTTGCTGACAGAGCCTGTTCTTCTCAAAAAAGAATTGTTAATGTGCACCATGCCTTGATCAAAACAACTTTCAGAGGACCTCAGAAGAAGAACTGTAGAGATTCATGAAGCTGAAAAATGCTACAAAAGCATTTGACTTTGACAAGACTTGAGTGTTCATCAGTCCACAGTAAGAGAAATTGTCTACAAATAGTGGAAATTCAGTAGTTGCTACTTTACCTAGGAGTGGGCGTCCTGTAAAGATCACACCAAGAGGACAATATGCAATGCTGAAGAAGGTGAAAAAGAACCAAGGGTAACAGCAAAAGATCTCAGAAATCTCTCTAGAACTTGCTCAAGTCTCTGTTCATGTGTTCACCATAGGAAAAACACTGAACAAGAATGGTGTTCGTGGAAGGACACCACAAAGGAAACCACTGCTCTAAAAAAAAAAAACCCATTGCTGCGTGACTCAGGTTTGCAAAAGACTGCCTGGATGTTCCACAACACTTCTGGGACAATGTTCTATGGACTTAAGAGAGAGAAGTTAAACTTTTTGGCAGAAATGCAAACCGCTATGTTTGGAGGAAAAAGTGCACTGCACACCAACACCAAAACCTTATCCCAACTGTGAGCATGGCGGAAGGAGCATCATAGTCTGGGGCTGCTTTGCTGCCTCAGGATTTGAACAGCTTGCAGTCATTGAGGGAACAATGCATTCAAAATTGTACTAAGACATTTTACAGGAGAATGTTAAGGTAGCAGTCCATCACCTGAAGCTTCATAGCAGTTGGATGTTGCAACAAGACAATGATCTGAAACACAAGAGTAAATCAATAACACAGTAGTTTAAAAAGAAAAAAAGTTTGTGGTTTGGAATGGCCAAGACAGAGTCCAGACCTTAACCCAATTAAGATGCTGTGGGATCCTCAAGAGTGCTACTCAGGTGAGGTATCCTAGAAATATTGATGAACTGAAAGTTTTGCATGGAGGGATAGTCTAAAATTCCTCCTCACCATTGTGCAAGTCTGATCAGCAGCTAAAAGAAATGTTTGATAGAGTTTACTGCTGCTAAACAAGTTTCTACCAATTATTAAATACAAGGGTTCACATACTGTTTTGAACCTCGACTGTGATTGTTTAATTGATGTATTCAGTATTGATGAGAAGCAGTACAATTTTTGTGCATTATTAGTTTAGGCAGATTGGGGTTGTCTATTATTGCAACTTAGATGAAGATCAGACCACATTTTATGAGTAATCAATGCAGAAAAACAGGTAATTGCAAAGGGTTCAAACTTTTTCTTGCAACTGTACATAAGATAGCTTATACACATAGATTGATTACATGTCCAAAAAGTGACACTTGGCACAGGAGTGCCTGTACATAAGGTGAATGACAGGAAATAATGATTGGGGTGTGGTGATTGAGGGTATGGAGTGGTGGGTTAGTTGGTGGAGGTGTTGATCAGCCTTACTCCTTGGGGAAAATAACTGCTTTTGAGTCTGGTGGTCCTGGTGAGGATGCTATGTAACTTCCTCCCTGATGAAAGTGGGACAAACAGTCCATGGGTGGGCATGATCCTTCATGATGCTAAACATTTTGTAGAATTGTGGATCTATCCAGGAGGATGATCCTGAGGCCCTGCTCCCATACTGTGCTGATGGTCTTTCAGCAGCTCAGGCTTAAAGAGCCCTTTTTTAAAGTTTCTCAAGGTCTCTGATGAGCTGACACATTAAAAAGCAGATTGAGTACATTTATATCATTTAAAAAACCTAAATCTATTTAAACAATCATTATTTTTAATATTCAAAAACAAAAGGGGAAAAAACTTCCCATTTCCACTAACGTTGGAAACTCCATTCTTCAGGCAAGAGCTTGATATACAAGTATCTGGCCAAGAGTCCAGCATGCCAGTCCATTGGTTACACAGGAGATGAGATGCTCCCAGAAATTAGGTCTGTACGATGCTGTCAGCCTACAAGCTCTCCCTGGACCTGTTGGTTAAAGTGGAGCATGTTCTGGGCCAATGTCTGAAAATCTCTTAAACCTAGAAGGCAAGTTTTAAACTCATGCATGGAGTAGGGAAGGAAATTAATAAATAGATTAAGGAAAACTTGCATTTTCTGCTCCTGAGAATACCCTGTCCCTGTTCTAAATACTGAGCACTCTAAACTTGGTAGCTTAAAAGCAGTCTTTCAAGCAACTTGTGACAGAACATAGAAAAGCACAGTACAGTACAGACCCATCTGCCTATGATGCTGTGTAGACATATTTGTCATTCTGACTAAACATTTGGTACAAGGAAGCTTTAATGATTTGTCTTGATCTAGAAGGTACTACAGCAACTAAAAGGGGGAGGGGAGAAAAGCAATAGAGAAAGGGGAAGAAATGGAATCAATTGGACAATGCTTTTGAAGAACTGGCATGAGCAATCCAATGCACTGTTCCTCTATGAACTGCTGGTGTAAAATTTAACATCATCTCCCATTTTTGGCAAACTATATTCACAATTCAGCAAATCATTTTACTTCCTTACAATATAGGAGGCCAAATGATCCAGACCACACCAACAAAAACAAAACAGAATCCACTACAGGTAGAGGGAAACAGTCACAAAAGAAAATCAAAAACATAGAAATTTCAAATAACCCTGTTGCAACAGTTTTATCGATTGGCTCTGCTAGTGGAGCACAAAACAGAAAAATATCTTTCATAATTCTTGCTCTCAGATAGTTAATGTGCACTGGCATCATTAAACATCACATAGCATTTCACACCCTCATTCCTACTGATCAGTTCTGATTAGCTCAGATGACGAGCCACATCAGCAATGGCAACAGCAAAAGTGACTTGACAATTGAGCTTCAGTGAATCGGCTTGTTTTACATTGTGTTAATGTTTAGTGAAAGCTGCCACCAAGATAGTGAACCACATTATTTTTGCGAAGTCCCAGACTCACCTTGTACAACAACCTGGCTGCTCGGCACGAAAATCTGCTGCCCATCAGGACTCTGGGTATACTGTACAATGGTTGCTCCACCCTGGCTTGTTGCTGTGTTACCCATTGTTAGCGTCTGGAGTCCTTGAACCCCATCTGTGCCGTTGTTGGGTAGCTGAATCGCACCTCCCTGTGTGATGGCAACTGCCAATAGCAAAGAATGAAAAGAAAAATGGAAACTTGCAATTCAAGAGCCACACGTTCAGAAAGGTTCATCAAATTCTCTTCAGTTGTGACTGAGATAGCTATAAGCAGTTATTCTTTAGTGATAGGCTGAGACATAAGGAGACATTTCATTTCTGCTCTTTCCAAATAACAGCAGAGAAGTAATTTGGGAAAGGACTTGCCATTACAAATGTAAAAATTAAATATTTGAAAATTTGCTATGAAAATATCTAATCAATATTTGTATGTCCCAAGACACTCTAAATGAGAATTATCAAACTAACATAATATAGTTCATATTACAGTCGAACTATTACCGTACCAATCTGCTGCGCATTGTTTTGGTTGCGCAAGATCTGTTCACGTGTTGGCGCACTCTTGTAAGCAGACAGGCAATTCCTGCTTATTGTGATACAGACAGACAGACATACTTTATTGATCCGAGGGAAATTGGATTTTGTTACAGCCGCACCAACCAAGAATGGTTCAAAGAAACCAAGTGGCTCAAAGAAACAGATGTGCATTAAGAAAAACAATGAAAGACAGAAGAAGTTCAGAACTAAAGTGCTGGTAACGTGGTTTAATCTTCATGTAAGTGAAGGTGTTGAACTATCTGGAGATATGGTGAAGAAACAAGAAAAAATGTTTCATGAAGAACTAGGACTAGATTATGAGTGTGACTATAGTGAAGGCTGGCTTCATTGGTTCAAGCAGCGTCATGGCTTACAGTTTTGTGCACTGTGTGGTGTGTAGTGAAAAACGTTCAGCAGACAAGGAAGCAGCAGCAGAGTTTGTTGACAAGTTCGCCAGTTAGTCTTTGATGAAATATTAAGCACTGAGCAGGTGTACAATGTTGTGCCAGTTTCAGCACCAGTTCCTGATGCTTCACTCATTTTTCAAGATGAAGATGTTGATGATCCTGACAACCCCAACACTTGCAGACATGTAACTTTGTCTGAAGGTATATTAAACGTCTCACTTTAAAAGCGGAAGTGCTCAACTTTTCTGTACAAGTTAAATTCCTGTACATTTACCTGTACCCTTTATTTTATCTGTGCCTGTGCAGTACATTACTTTATTGAAATTTCACTTGCTACTCATTTAATATTTCTGTTTCATTATCATCTAACTTGTACTGATATACATGATATTTTAAAGGTATGAGGCGGTTAGCTATTGCTTAATGTGATCCTTCTGTAATTCGGCATTTTCACTAATTGAGCACTCCTCAGGTCCCAGTGGTGCCCGATTAGTGAAGGTCGACCTGTATTATAATGCAGGTGTCTAATGAAAGAGGTAGATTTTAAGGAGATATGAGAGGGACTCAAAGCTGAGGAAAATTTAGTGAAGGAATTCCACACCTAAGGCAACATGAGACACAACTGTAGTTGATGGAACTAATGAAAAATGGGAACGTAGAAGAGGCCAAAATTGGAATATAATTTTGTATTGTTCATGCAAGCTAATGCCCCCTTGATAATTATGGCTGTTGGGTCACAGAAATTTGAATTCATAAATCATACCAAAAACCTCCGGTACAAATTAAAAATTAACTTACGAAATGTGTGTGTGTGTGGTGGGGGGGGGGGGGGAAGAAATAAACATTTCTTTTCCACTTGCATTTCTTGATGCATGTTACTACAGTAAGTGTGAGAGCTCATGTACATAAATTAACAGTGCTGTTACTGAAAACTTACTTTTGAATTCTTGCTGAAATTAAAGACCCAGGAAGTTTGGGGACTTTGGTTTCTAGAATGGAAGGTTGCATTTATTTCTTTAAAGGGTTGCATTCTGCAATAAAGAGATTAAAAGAAAGCTGAGAAAAGACTTCCTCTTTTCCTCAACCTTGTCTCATTACTGGTACTTTAACATGATAAATGTGACTGCTATGCTTGCAGAAGGCACTAATATTAATGTTCATTGCTTAATCTGAATATCCTTCACCAGCAGAATGAATGTAAAAGCAGTGTGACAAAACAGAAGTAACTGGGTTTTACTTAAAGGTTGGCATTAGTATCCATCAAGCATGAGTCCAAACCTTTCAGAATAATTAAGGCCTGTGGCCTTTTGATCATTCAAGGTAGGGGAGTAGTTGAGAAGAGAAATTTAAGAAGAAATATGATAACCTTTAAAATTATTATTGGCTTTAATAATGTAAACACAAAGAAACTACTTCCACTATCAGAATTGGTATGGGAGAAATGAGAATTGTATAGTTTTAGTCTCCATGTTCAAGAAAGGATATACTTGCATTGAAGTTTTACCAGGTTGATTTCTGGTATGAAAGAGTTTGACACATGAAGAATGTGCCTATACGCATAATGTAGAAGAATGAGAACTAGGGAGCATAGCTTCAGAATAAGCTTCAACCATTTTAGACAAAGTTTTGGAAATTTGATTTTTTTCTACTCTGAGAATTGTGGAGGCAGAGTCAATGAATATGTTCTAGAGGAGACTGACATACATTTGAACTACAAAGAAGTAGCATAGAAAAGAGAGTAGAGATGTTGTGCTGAAGTTCTGATTGATTGATCCTGACAATGCATAATAGGCTTACGAGATTGATTAGATTACCCCTGCTCCTGGTTCTAATGATACATCCTTAAAATAATGAGAAGAACCAGATGGTAAAAGAGAAAAAATTGTTTCATTCTGAATAAAAATGCTACAAAAAGATATAGACATAGAGATTCAGTGATATTTTTTGTTAGGCCAGCTTAAAATAATTGCATAGCTGTGGGAAGAAGTACGTCTTTCATTGTGAATGGATAGCTCTTTTGAATAGCTGGCACCTGAAAGATAGACCCAATGATCTCCTTATGCTGCAGAATTGAGACAGAAGGACTCAAGAAAACCTAAAACTGAATGTGAGTGTATTATCACATGGTTATCCATCATAAATAATATAAAAATGGCCACCATTTTTTGACCAGTCATTTATCTTGTGAATATCCTTTTGCATAGGGTTAGTGGTTGCTTTCAATTTTGGAGGAGAGTCTGTGGCTGAAAACGTCACCATACTCGTGTTTTTATGGCTGAATAATGAAAAGGCAAAATACACAAAGTACTTTCCCATTACTGTGAAGCGGATATCTGATACATAAACTGAAGTGCATTTATTTAAGGTAAGAGCTAGGAATTTACAGGAGATCAGAGGAAGAACCCAGGAATGGTTGGAATCAAATACACTTCTCAGAGGTACTGCAGGAATTTTTGTTTTTGGACAAGCACTTGAATTGCCATGGCACAAAAGGCTCTGAACCAAGTGATAGTAAATAAAGTAGAGCCAGGAATAGGGCAGTATGATAGTGATGCTTTATAAAGCATCAGCAATCTGGGTTCAATGCACAGAGTGGTCAGCATGAAGATAATAGGTCAACAGGGCCTGGGAATTAGCCTCTGACTATCCACATGATCAACACCTCTCATCATCTTATTTACTTACTAGAACTCCCACTTACTAGGTCACTTACTAGAAGATATTCAGCCTGTAACTTGCTGTTACACCCACAGTATTTATGTGGTTGGTCTGGCTGAGTTCCTGATCAAAGGTAAATCCTTTGGGTAATGCCTTTGAACATCAGTTGATTACTTTCTCTTGCTGGAAACGGTCAATAGCCTATACATATGTGAATACTGCTTATTTTTGTATATCAGCCCATGCCAAATGCTTTCTGGATTTTGCTACATGCAGGTATAAATTGACTCATTTACTGAAGAGTTATAAATGAAAATGAACATTGTGCAATTATATTCAAACACCCAACGTACTATACAAGAATTGCTTTGCTGAAGCTGCCAGAGATAGCTGACCCCAAGGTACTGTCCTGAAGAACTCTTGCAGTGATGCCCTGAGGCTTGGATGATTGACAACCTTAACTAACTTCCTTAGTCATGACTACCATAATTAGAGTATTTTCCCCTTAATGCCCACTGAATTAAGTTTTACCAGGGCTCCTTGATGCCACACTTAATCAGATGCTGGCTTCATGTCAAAGGCATTCACTCACACCTCTCCTCTAAAGTTATGCTTTTGAGTCTAATATGCTGGAATGAGGTCCAGATTTGTCCTGCTTTTTGTAAACAGGACATACCAGGACAACTTCAGACATTTGAAGTGTAGTCATTTTTGCAATGCACGTTGATGATGTACAATTTCCATTCATAAAACTGGAGAGTTCCCAGTGCTGTAAATTGAGTTAGAGTGAAATGATAGAATTTTTTCTATGGCCTGGATATTGTATGTGTACATACTGTATTGTCCACTGCTGGTTTGATAGATGGGTGCTGGCATCGTCATTGTAGTAACAGTCGGAGCAGACTCTTCTTCTGATTTTTCCTCTTCGATTCTTGGCACACCAGGGGTATCAGATGAAAGTTCATTCAGGATTTTCCTTGAAAAGGAATGCAACAAGGCAATTTAGTTGGAAAGTTGTAATAAAACCTCTTAAGTTGAACAAGGAAATCAAAGTGATTGAACATTCCGTTATATTTAACTTCCTTCAGAAAACATTCCACAACACAAAGCTAAAGCATGCCATTGGTTAAAACTACCTTGCCAAATCTTCAAAATGGATTGCATAATATTTCATTTTATTCATTACCTCATATTTAGAAATCTTGTTTTTGAGGTCTCTCCATGGCCTCTGACCTCCTCCCCATCTTTGTGATTTCCAGCTCTACAAATTTGCATGTCTCCAATTCTGGCCTAAAGGTCACTGCTAAGCATGCCTTCAGCTATCTAGCTTGAAGTTCAGATTTAAGTCTCTGAATCTCTCTTCACCTACTTCAAGAGAATTCATTATGAAAACGAAGCCTTTGGTCATCTGTCCCAATACCTCCATACATTGCTCAATTTGCTTGTAAAAAATAGAATTGCTGTATAGGAACAATTTATTTACTCAAGGCATTATAAATAATTAGAAAGTAAAATTGAGAAAACAATCCAAGAGTTAGCCAGGGTTCCCCAGAGAGGTAATTGGGAAATTATAAAGGTCAAATGGATTTTTGCACATCTCTTAGTATTTAGTGTAAAAGAACAGAAAAAAAATTATGAGCAGCTCCACAATCTAAATTTCTCCTGAAAGATACCGAGTACAAAATATTTAAAAAAACATTATAATTATTCAGAATACCACATTCAGAACAGTGTAACCAAATTTCTCATTAGATAGAGAAGATTCATGAAATTAAAACCAACCATTAACAATATTAATTATAACTTATTGCATGCAACCTGTGATTTGTATTCCCATATATCTAATATTTTTCATGTACCTAATGTTCACTACTTATTTATTTTTTTGCTGCTGTGAAATCTCCATGCGAGGAAGAACTGGCACTTCTGCCTAAATCATGATTGACTATTAATTTGGTGGAATATTTTAGGTAGCCCTGAAAATATTCAAATCTGTTACACAGAGCGTCAAAAGAAAAATTACCGTAATCTATGTTAAATCTAACATTTAAAATTATATGTATTACTGCAGCCTGGGGAAATGATCTGCGTTTTCCATCAGTAAGCAATCAGCAGGCCACTTGTCATGCTCTTCTCCAACATTTATGCCATTATGCAAGTATAAAAATTAACTAGGGACAGAACTTATTTTTCCAGTTATCTTGGTTAGTAATTTAAAGCTTAATTATCAATTCCTTTGAACCCATTCAAACAAATATTAAGTTAGAGAACATTTAGGTGACCAAAGGTATTATTTATAATTTTAGTTCTTTCAAACATCCATGTTGTGAATTGCTCTGTCCCAACCTTCCAAAATGTTGGCATTCCCAGACTACTAGCTTTCTATCCAATTTCCTTCATTCAACATTAGGAATGTGCTTTGATTCACCTTAGCCCTGGCATTTGAATTTTTCTCCCCTAAATCTTCCTCTTCAATTTTCTCAGTGATAAATTTGCAAATCTTAGTTCTTTAACCAAACTTTCAGGCTATTGTCCAAATATCTTATCAGTTTGCTGTCAAAATATTATGCTAATGCTTCCATAAATGCATGGAACCATTTATCATATTAAATACGGAAGTCTGAATCCAATTAAAAATTAACAGTCTGTGCAATCAATTTTCCAATGGTGATAGATAAATGCTTGTTTCAAGGCTGCCCATTCCAGTGATGTCACTTCCAATCATCTGCTCTAAAACCAAAAAATAATTATGTCAGAACAAGCTAAAAGCCATTCTGGAATAAGCCAACTCTGGCTAAACCTGAAAATAAATCTGGTCTCAGTCTTATGTTTGCTGCAACTCTTAATGGATCTGCATTAGTAATCATAATTATCTCTTAAATGGCAAATCAAAGAATTATGAATGGGGTGAAGCACATTTGGCTCTTGAAAATTACTCCACTATTCAACTAAGATCGCATCTGATCTTTCAACTTAGCTCCACCTTCTCACTGCAACCATATCCCCTAAATTTCCCTATAATTGAACAAAACTGCTTTTGACTTAAACATGCTCAATTGAAACTGATCTATATTGGTGATATAGATAGCAAGGAAGGTCAGTTAAGACTGTAGCACAAGATTGATTAGCTTAAAAATTAAAAGAATAATGGCAAATGGAATTTAATCTAGAAGAATGTAAGCTTTGTCTTTCCAAAAGGCAACACAAGGATAAAGACATACAAAGGAAATAATAGGACTTTAGAGTCTTGATGAATGGAAGGAACTTGGATACAAGTTCATTGATTCTCCAGTGCTTGCCTTCATTGGCTGTGGAACAGAACATGAAAGGGAAGTTTGGTTGGGACACAGTTGGAGTATTCCGTGGTTCAACACTAGGAAGGATATGATTGTGTTGGAGGGTACAGAGGAGATGTTGCCTGGATTGGAACATTACAGCTGTACTGAAGAGTCCTGCTCGGCAAGGTTTGCTTTCCCTGGAGTGGTTTGTACTTAAAGGGGTATACATTTAATTTGAGTTAGGAAGTTTAGAAAGGATCCAAGCAGGTATTTTTCCATTCAGAGGATAGTTGGAATCCAGACATGAGTTGACGAAAGTAGAGCAGGAAATACTCTCACAACATTTAAATAGGATTTAAGCAATTACTTGAAACTTTAAGACACAGAAGTTCATGGCAGGTGATCTGGAGGGCCTGTTTCAGTATCCTATGACTCTAACTCTGAATGTAAGAGAAAAATCTTCTCCACTCAATCCCACCTCAGAGGGCAAGTCTTTTCATCAACAGCAGTAGTCCTGTAAATCTGTGTTAGACCACAAGACCATAAGATATAGGATCACAATTGGGCCATTTGGCTCATCAAAACTGCTCCACCATTTCATCATTGCTAATTCTGTTTTCCTCTTAGTCCCAATCTTCTGCCTTCTCCCTGTATCCACTCATGCCCTGACCAATCAAGAATCTATCAACCTCTGCCTTAAATATACATAAAGACTTGGCCTATGGCAAAGAATTCCAGAGTCACCACTCTCTGGCTAAAGGAATTCCTCATCTCCGTTCTATAAGGACACCCCTCTGTTCTGAAGCTGTCCTCTCTGGTCTCAGACTCTCCCACCATAGGAAACATCCTCTCCACATCCACTGTATCAAGGCCTTTCACCATTCAACAAGTTTTAATGAGGGCACCCCTAATTTTTATGAATTCTAGTGAATACAGGCCCAGAACCTCTTCATATGACAAGCCATTCAATCCGGGAATCTTTTTCATGAACCTCCTTTGAACCCTCTCCAGTTTCAGCACATCCTTTCTAAGATAAGGGGCCCAAAACTGCTCACAATACTCCAAGTGCTTTATAAAGTTTTAACATTACATCCTTGCTTTTATATTCTAGTCCTTTTGAAATGAATGCTAACATTACATTTACCTTCCTCCCTACAGACTCAAGCTGGAAACTAACCTTTAGGGAATCCTGCACAAGAACTCCCAAGTCCCTTTGCACCCAAGTTTTTTTGTATTTTCTCATTAGAAAATAGTCAACTCTTTCATTTCTTCTACTAAAGTGCATGACCATACACTTCTGCCATTTCTTTGCCTAACGCAGAAGCATCATTTCTCAGGTATGGATTCAACAGTGGCTGGATGGGAGATGCCAGAGAGCAGTGGTGGATACCTGTTTGCCAGGTTGGAGGTCGGTGACTAGTGGTGTGCCTCAGGGATCTGTACTGGGTCCAATGTTGTTTGTCATATACACTAATGATCTGGATGATGGGGTGGTAAATTGGATTAGTAAGTATCAGATGATACTAAGGTAGGTGGCATTGTGGATAATGAAGTAGGTTTTCAAAGTTTGCAGAGAGATTTAGACCAGTTAGAAGAGTGGGCTGAAAGATGGCAGATGGAGTTTAATGCTGATAAGTGTGAGGTGCTACATTTTGGTAGGAATAATCCAAATAGGACATACATGGTAAATGGTAGGACAGTGAAGAATGCAGCAGAACAGAGTGATCTAGGAATAATGGGGCATAGTTCCCTGAAAGTGGAATCTCGTGTGGATAGTGTGGTGCAGAAAGCTTTTGGTATGCTGGCCTTTATAAATCAGAGCATTGAATATAGGAGTTGGGATGTAATGTTAAAATTGTATGAGGCATTGGTAAGGCCAAATTTGGAGTACTGTGTACAGTTCTGGTCACCAAATTATAGGAAAGATGTCAACAAAATAGAGAGAGTACAGAGAAGATTTACTAGAATGTTACCTGGGTTTCAGCACCTAAGTTACAGGGAAAGGTTGAACAAGTTAGGCCTTTATTCTTTGGAGCGCAGAAGGTTGAGGGGGGACTTGATAGAGGTATTTAAAATTACGAGGGGGATAGATAGAGCTGACGTGGATAAGCTTTTTCCATTGAGAGTAGGGGAGATTCAAACAAGAGGACATGAGTTGAGAGTTAGGGGGCAAAAGTTTAGGGGTAACACGAGGGGGAATTTCTTTACTCAGAGAGTGGTAGCTGTGTGGATTGAGCTTCCAGTAGAAGTGGTAGAGGCTGGTTCGGTATTGTCATTTATAGTAAAATTGGATAGGTATATGGACAGGAAAGGAATGGAGGGTTATGGGCTGAGTGCGGGTCAGTGGGACTAGGTGAGAGTAAGTGTTCGGCATGGGCTAGAAGGGCCAAGAGGGCCTGTTTCCGTGCTGTAATTGTTATATGGTTATAGGTAAGGTTGAAAGAGTACATAGTGCTCAAACTTTGTCTCATCAAGATCATATTTAATAGTCATAAGACCTCTTTATTCTGTTACTCCAATCTTCCTTGTAATAAATGAGTTGCTTTCTGATTGCTTGTTGTATCTCCATGTTAAATTTATGATAATAACAAATATTCCCATATCTGATGATGATGGCTGGTTCTTTGTTTGCGAAGGAGAAGAGTCCTATGAGCGATGGCACGATTGTTGGTGACTATAGAGGCCAATTCTGGATCTGCAGATTCCAAATCAGTAGGGACATGGGAATAGCTGGGATGTAGGTGCTTGGGTAGCAGGATCTTTCCTGTGTCCCCTCTTCTTTTCAGCAGTTACTCTTCTGGATGCCTCAAAATTCTTGGCTGCTCCATGAATCAGCGTTCTCCAGCAGTTTCTGTTACAAGCTGCCTGCTGCCACTCACTGACCCAATATTGTCCTGAGAGAGCTGCTGCTTAAGTTGGTCTTTGTACCTCTTGCGTGGGGCACCACAATCTCTCTTGCCCTCAAAGAGTTCTTGATAGAGTACTGCTTTCGGTAGCCTGGAGTTGTCCATGCAAGACATGTGGACTGACCAGCGGGGCTGCCTGAGCAGCGAAGTAGCTTCAGTGCTTGAAAGTTGAGCCTCCTCCAGGACCTCGTTGTTGGAGACACAATCCTGCCAGCTGACACCCACGAAGGAGTGGAGGCAGCACTAATGGAATAGTGATCAATCAGATTTGCTTGCGGTACAAGATCCAGGCTTCAGTCTGTATAGCAGTGTTGTGATGATGGCAGCCCTGTACACTTGGATTTTTGTGGACAGATACAGCTGGTGTTTCTTCCACACGTTTCTGGAGGCACCCAAAGGCAATGCTAGCTCTGGCAAGTCAACTGTCAACATCCCTTGCTACTGTAGTATCGTTGGAGAAGACGCTACCCAGGTAGGTGAACTGCTCAACCATGGTGAGATGGCGGTTGTCAGTGGTGATCCGAGGTGGGTTGCAAATGCCACAAGAGGGCTTCTGATGGAGATCATAGTTTTCTCCAGACTGACCATTAACTTGAAAGTCCTCACAGCCTTGGTGAACTGAGTGACTGCAGCCTGTAGCACTTCCTCTGTGTGCGTGAGAAGAGCACAGATGTCAACATACAGTAGCTTGAGAATGAGCTGTTGCATGATTTTCAGAGGTTGAAGATACTTCTGTCAGTGCGGAACTGAATGTAGATGCTCTCTGAGGTGGTTTCTTTTGTTTCCCGTAGCATCATGCTGAAAAAAATGGCAAACAGCGTTGGTGCCAGGAAACAGCCTCGTTTCACGCTTGTACTGATGGGGAATGGGTCGGATAGGTTGCAGCTGTGTTTAACCTGGCTGCTTTGGCCTTCATGGAGCTGCTGCAGGATCATGAGGAATTTTGGGAGATAGCCGAACTTGGACAGAATCTAACAGAGACCATCATGGTTGGCTGTATCAAAAGCCTTGGTCAGGTTAATGAATGCCACATATGGTCCCATGTTCTGTTCACAACACTTCTCCTGTATCTGGCGCAGGATGAAGATCATGTCGAATGTGCCCCAGTTCGCTCTGAATCTGCACTGACTCTTTGTGAGGTTGCCTTTGGCAATGGTAGGGATGATTCTGTCCAAGAGAAGTCTGGCGAGGATTGATGAATTCTGGTTTAATGAAAACAATGTTGAAATCTGGAACCTGCTCCAGGAGAAATGCTCCTCCCATCAAGTGGTGCTGTCTAGACCCAATGACCAAGCAGCCAAAGCAGAATACAGAACTGCATGCAGCACCCACCAAGCCAAACTGAAATAGATTGGTGGACTGCCCTAGCAGAATGAACACAGTACTACACAGACATCTGCAACACTCGGGCCTTCTACGAATTGCTGCATGTAGTGCATGGCCCGACTTATCAAGCCCCTCTAAGCTCATCTTGACTGCTTCAGCCTGCAGACAGACAAGGAAGCTATCAGGAGGTGATGGACAGAGCACTATGAGAGCCTTTTTGGGGATAATCATCAAGTACAAGAAAAATCCATTGAAATGGTCACCCAGCATGAGGTCAGGCTTAAGCTTTGATGATCTGCCAACTCTGGACGAGGTCAAGACCACTATTTCCAAGCTGAAACACCATAAAGCCCCAGGGATTGATGGGATCCTAGCAGAAGTGTACAAAATGGGCGGAGACATTGAGCAAGCTCATAAATCTGTTCACACTCTGCTGGGAGAAAGGGTCAGTACCAAATGACCAACGTCACACTGTAACTGTCTCCCTGTACAAGAACAAAGGGAAGAAATCAGATTGCTCAAACTACAGAGGTGTTACCCTGCTGTCCACCACTGGGAAAATCCTTGCCAGGATTCCTGTATCTGACCCTACATGAAAAAACATATTTTCTATTTTTCCATAGTGGTAATTTCACATTCCTCCATATTATATTTTATCTCTCACATTTTTGTCCATTTGTCTAACCTATCTCTAGTCTGTTACAGTCTCTCCAAATCCTCCACATAGCTCACTTTCCCATATAATTTTCCAGTGTAAACACAGTGTTTAACACAGGTTAAACATAGAAACACAGAAAACCTACAGCACAATACAGGCCCTTCGGCCCATAAAGTTGTGCCGAAAATGACCCCACCTTAGAAATTACTAGGCTTACCTATAGCCCTCTATTTTACTAAGCTCCATGTACCTATCCAAAAACCTCTTAAAAGACATTATCGTACCTCCACCACCATTGCCGGCAGCCCATTCCATGCACTCACCACTCTCTAAGTAAAAAACTTACCCCTGACATCTCCTCTGTACCTACTCCCCTGCACCTTAAACCTGTGTCCTCTTGCGGCAACCATTTCAGCCCTGGGAAAAAGCCTCTGATAATCCACACGATCAATGGCTCTCATCATCTTGTACACCTCTATATTTCTACACTATTCTTGGTTGGTGCGACTGTAACGAAACCCAATTTTCCTCGGGATCAATAAAGTATGCCTGTCTGCCTGTCTATCAGGTCACCCCTCATCCTCCTTCGCTCCAAGGAGAAAAGGCCGAGTTCACTCAACCTATTCTCATAAGCCATGCTCCCCAATCCAGGCAACATCCTTGTAAATCTCCTCTGCACCCTTTCTACGGTTTCCACATCCTTCCTGTAGTGAGGCAACCAGAACTGAGCACAGTACTCCAAGCGGGGTCTGACCAGGGTCCTATATTGCTGCAAAATTACCTCTCGGCTCCTAAATTCAATTCCATGATTGATGAAGGCCAATACACCATATGCCTTCTTAACCACAGAGTCAACTCGCGCAGGTGCTTTGAGCGTCCTATGGACTTGGACCTCAAGATCCCTCTGATTCCTCCACGCTGCCAAGACTCTTACCATTAATACTATATTCTGCCATCATATTTCACCTACCAAAATGAACCACTTCACACTTATCTGGGTTGAACTCCATCTGTCACTTCTCAGCCCAGTTTTGCATCCTATTAATGCCCCGCTGTAACCTCTGACAGCCCTCCACACTTCTTCTTGACTAGATTTATTACAGCCTTTGTGCACCATGGTTCCTGTACCCTACCATAACTTCCCTGTCTCATTGGAAAGTACCTACACAGAACTCTACACAAATATCCCCTGAATATTGGCCACATTTCTTCTGTACTTTTCCCTAAGAACATCTGTTTCCAATTAAGCTTCCAATTTCCTGCCTGATAGCCTCATAATTCCCCTTACTCCAATTAAACGCTTTTCTAACTTGTCTGTTCCTATCTCTCTCCAATGCTATTGTAAAGGAGATAGAATTATGATCACTATCTCCAAACTGCTCTCCCACTGAGAGATCTGACACCTGACGAGGTTAATTTCCTAATACCAAATCAAGTACAGCCTCTCCTCTTGTAGGCTTATCTACATACTGTGTCAAGAAACCTTCCTGAACACACCTAACAAACTCTACCCCATCTAAACCCCTCGCTCTAGGGAGATGCTAATCAATATTTGGGAAATTAACATCTCCCATCATGACAACGGTTATTATTACACCTTTCCAGGATCTGTTTCCCTATTTGCTCCTCGATATCCTTGTTACTATTAGACTGCCTATAAAAAACACCCACTAAAGTTATCGACCCCTTCCTGTTCCTAACCTCCACCCACAGAGATTCCATAGACAATCTCATTCCATGGCATCCACCTTTTCTGCAGTTGTGACACTATCTCTGATCAACAGTGCCACGCCCCCACCTCTTTTGCCTCCCTCCTTGTCCTTTCTGAAGCATCTAAAACCCGGCACTTGAAGTAACCAATCCTGTCCCTGAGCTATCCAGGTCTCTGTAATGGCCACCACATCATATCTCCAAGTACTGATCCAAGCTCTAAGTTCATCCCTTGTGTCCACAACACTCCTTGCATTAAAATAGACACATCTTAAGTTCTTCAACCCATCTAGTCTATGCCAACCTGGTTTTTTGCCTAGTCCCATCTACCCCCACCTGTTCCATAGACCTCCATTCCCCTCTCATCCATTTACCTATTCAAACTTCTCTTCACTGTTGCAATTGAACCTGCACCCACCACTCCCACTGGCAGCTCATTCCACACTTGCATCACCCTCTGAGTGAAAATATCATTCATTACTCATTTTGGATAGTTCAGTCTCATCAGGCACTAATCTATGCAGATCCTATCTACAGTCTGCCATCCTAAAAATGACCCAACTGTTCCGACCATTGTTTTTATGCTTTAAATCATCTTCAGTCCATGTAACCAAAACATGTAAACTGAACATGACAGCTTTATGAAATGCTCCTTGAAAGTTCATACATTGCTTATCAATTTATTCACCCTTGTTTATTCTGCTAGTTACAATCTCAAAGAAAATCTCTAGCAATTTGCTCAAACACAATCTCCCTTTCATAAATCATATCGTCTAAGCACATTGACATTCTAAGTTCTCCATTAACAGATTATGAATAATACATTCCATGAACTACCAAATGCCATGTAAAAACTTCAAAGCAATTTCGAGGCAGAATATAAAAGGCGTGAGTGGAGTCTCCAATGATTAACTTCCACACAGACTGTTACGTATAACTGGGAAAGTTCCTGACTTTTACTAATGGCCAATATGACTCACATAGATAAATAATTTATACAGCTGGCTACTATGTAGCATGTTGCAATAGATTCTATGGCACTAGTGGCTATACCTATCCGTCAAGCTTCCAATTTAAGTGAAACAAATAGTTTACATATTGGAATACGTACAGCCAGTATAAAAGGTGACAAGAAAGCACAGTATCATTACCAAATGTCCACATTCAGATGTTATGAGATAGAAAATCATGATTTACAGATGGTATACATCTTCCAGACAACTCACTAGATTAATTATTCAGCAATATCCCCTGCTCTGGTTGAGATCAGGCTTGGAATGCACTTCCAACAGCATCTGCCAGGTTCAGTAATTTTAGACACTAGCATACGCCAACAGGAAGCCTACTTTTCCTTTAGCCTGTTTAGATGCATTTTCAAAATAGGAGGAAAAAAGTGGATAGTGTTTATCTAATAGTAATTAAATCCTATGCTTAAAATAAAAAAAATCACCATAGAGGACATCATCATCATGGGGCCATGGCTCAAACTTAAATCAAATCAGCCACAAAGTACAACTGTGTAGTTCTGTTACCTATACGAAGGCCGTCTAGACAGAATTTCTCTACGTTTTTGTGAGTCCGTCATGCTATCCACAGATTCCTGGGAGTCCTCACTTTCTGGTATAGTGGAAATCTGAAATAAAAAGAATCAATTGTTTTTCCAAACCTTGTTTACTTTCAGTTTACAATTTAGCTACAAGACAAATAGTCTAGTAATAAAAGATCAACACAAACTATAAACTTCAGACCACACATACAAGTTTTTAAAACTCAGTTTGACCAATGACGTTCGTCCAACATGTCTGTGTGTATGCTGAAGGAGGTGGTTGTTCCAGCATTTTTATAAAATACAAGTTACTAACTGCAGCTTTAATTGTGAGTGCCAAAACTTTGAATTCTAAAATGGGAATGCCTTGCCTTAAAATCTGAATGATTAACAACATTGAAAAACATATAGAAATGTGTTCAAATCCCACCATGGTCCTTTCGCTACAACATCCACCTTCAATAGACTTTCTATATTTTTTGCAAGTTCAGCCTCTTTCCTACTAATCTCCAATTTCCTTTCACCCTGACCCCCACCTCCTTCTGTCAAATTGGCAGCCAAGAATATCATCATCAATCAGAAGGCTAAATTAACACACCAAGAATAATTATTTTCTAAGGAGAACAATGTAAGAAAACAAAGGAGCTAAGTCCAGCTCTGGTTTAAGTACACCACATTCTTCACTTTAATGATTGAGACAGATTGAAACAAAAAAAAAGTTATTGCTTTCAAAAGTGAAGGCCAATCTACACTAAAAGTGAATTTTTCTGGTGGCAAATGATGAAGGTCGAAATGGAGGATAGTGCACAAAATTAGGGGCATTAGGGGTCCGATGAAAAGCAATCCAAATGTGAGTCTCTATTTACAAAAACTACCTAACATGTTGAGAATATCTACATCATTTAAACATTATTTCTGATTTCCTGCAGCTGCAGCATTATATACGTGATTTTGAGCTCATGGTATTGGAGTTTAGGCAATGAAAAGAAACACAATAAGTAGGTCACTTTTGGAAGGTCAGGAGAAACTGAGTGCTACAAGGATTAATGCTTGCACCTCAGTACTTGCATTGTGCTAATGAATTAGGTTAGGCAATATTTTCGATAACAGGGCAACTGGAGGAGGCAGAAGAAAAACGGTGAGATAAGAGTGTGCCAATTGGAAGGGGGCCAGTTCTAATGCAATATTTTCTGGAACCAAGATGAAAGAAAGATGTTCCAGCTGGAACAAACAGTATACCACCTCTACAATAGCTTTCCGTCTTCAAACTGCCCATTGCTCAAACTTGTCACATTCAACAATTTCCCACAGCATTCCTCTATTCATACCTGTAACTCCTTTCTCATGACACATTTATAAAATTCTGAAGTGTTAATGATAAAATGATTGTTTTTAAGAATCAGAATCAGGATCACAGAATCAGGTTTAATATCTCAGGCAATGTTGGAAAATTTGTTGCTTGCGGCAGCAGTACTTTGCAATATATGTTTAACTTAAATAAGCAGTGCAAAAAGAGGGAAAATGGTGAGATGGTGGTTATGGATTCATTGTCCATTCAAAAATCTGATGGTGGGGGTAGGGGTGGGAGTGGGAGAAAAGAAGCTGTTCCTGAAATGTTGAGTATGTGCCTTCAGGCTCCTGTACTTCCTCCTTGATGTTAGTAATGAGAAGAGGACATGTCCTGGGTGATAGGGATCCTTAATGATGGATGCCACCTTTTTGAAGCATTGCCTTTTGAAGGTATCCTCGACGCTGGGGAAGCTGGTGCTCATGTCGGAGCTGGCTTAGTTTACAACTTTCTGTAACTCTTTCCAATTCTGTGCAGTGGCCCCTCCATACCAGATAGTGTTGCAACCAGTTAGAATGCTCTCCACGGTACATCTGTAGCAATTTGCGAGTGTCTTTGGTGACACATAAACTCTCCTCAAATTCCTAATGAAATATAGCCACTGCCATGCCTTCTTTGTATTGCATCAATACATTGGGCCTGGGATAGATCTTCAGAGATGTTGACACCCAGCACTTGAAACTGTTCACCCTTTCCACTGATGATCCATCAATGAGAACTGGTGTGTGTTCCCTCAAGTTCCTCTTCCTGAAGACCATAATCAGTTCCTTAGTCTGACGCTGAGTGCAAGGTTATTGTGATACCACACAACGAGCTGATCTATTATGCTCTTGTATGCCTCTTCTTAACCATCTGATATACTGTCAACAGCAGTTGCATCATCTGCAGATTTATAAATGGTGTCTGACCTGTGCCTAGCCACACAGTCATATGCCAGTATTGACTGTCAGCAATGAGATGTTATTTCCAATCTGCATGGACTGGAACACCAAGGGAAGTGTAGAGCCCAGGTTTTTGAGTTTAATGATTAAAAATGAAGGCACGATTATGTTGAACACCAAGCTATATTCAATAAACAGCAGCCAGACATAGCAATTGCCGTTGCCCAGGTGATCCAAGGCTGAGTGAATTGCCAGTGGGATTGCATCTGTTGTAAACAGGTTGGGTGATAGGCAAATTGCAGCAGGACAGGTCCTTGCTAAGGCAGGATTTGATTCTAGACATGACGAACTTCTCAAAGTACTTCATCACAGTAGCTATCACTGGGCAATTGTTGTTGAGGCAGCTCACTCTGCTCTTCTTGGGCAGAAGATGGGCATATGATTGTCGCACTTTTGAAGCAGGTGGGAACCTCTGCAGCAGTGAGAGATTGAAGATGTCCTTGAACATTCCAGCCAGTTGGTTGGCCCATATTTTCAGAGCCCTACCAGGTACACCATCAGGATCTAATGTTTTAAGAAAGCTCATCCTCTTGAAAGATATTCTGATATCGGCCTTAGAAACAAAGATCACATGGTCACTGGATACTGCAGAGATTTACACAGGTGTAGTTTATTCTCCATTTCAAAGCATACATAAAGGGATTGAGCTAATCTTGGAGTGAAACATCACAACCATTCATGATGTTAGGTTTCGCCTTGTAGGACGTAATGACCTGCAAACCCTGCTGGAGCTGACATGCAGCCGATTCTATGTCTAATTTTAATCTGAATTGTTTCTTTGCTGTTAAAACAATCTTCCAAAGGTCTTACCTGGACTTGTTGTATAGCCTTGGAACACTGGTCTTGAATGCCATAGATCTAGTCCTCAGCAGATTATGTATCTGTTGGCTTATCCATGGTTTCTAGTTTGGGAACGTTCAGTAGATTCTCAAAAGCACACACTCATCCACATAGGTCTGGATGAAGTTGGTGACAACTGTGGCTTATCCATTCAGACTCAAAGATGAATCCCTGAATATTGTTCAGTCCACCAATTCAAAGCAGTCCTGTAAACACTCCTCCAACACTCCCGCCCCACCTTTCCTCCACCGACCATACCTTCTTGGTTCTCACCACTGGTGCTGCAATCTTTAGTCTCTCCTATACATTGGGAGTACAAGTATAGGTGATTAGACTTTCCAAAGTGTGGGCATAAGTGTTCTTGATAGTGGTTTAACAGTGGTCAATTTTGTTGGCTCCCCTGGTTCCACAGATGATGTGCTGATGGTAGTTGTTCAGAAGCTTCTTCAAGCTGGCCTGGTTGAAATCCCCACAATGATAGGGAAGGCATCTGGGTGCGCTGTTTTGTGCCTGCTGATTATGATGCTCAGCTCCTCCAGTGGCACTGGCCTGAGGAATGTACACCGCCACCTAGATGATGGCAGAAAAGTCACCCAGCAAATAAAATGTATGACATTTGAGCACTCAGGTGAGTAGGACTGAGACAGAACTGCCACATCTGTGCACCACAATGTTCATCATAAAGCATATCCCACCTCCTCGACCTTTAAAAGATTGAACCGTCCTGTCTAAGCAGAAAATTGTGAAGACATTGGCCTACAGCACTGCATCCAAAATGGTAAGGGAGAGCCATGTTTCCATGAAGCTAATTATATAGCAGTCTCTGATATCCCTCTGGTACAGCAATCTTGCTTTGAGGTCTTCAATTTTATTTTCCAAGGACTGTACACTCGCCAGCAGGATAGTCGGGAGCTATGGGGGGGGGGGGGGGGGGGGAGGTCTAAGGCCTTGGTGTTTCAATCGTACCTCTTGGCTGGCTCAGATTCTGCACTTTTGTTTTCTTAAATGGGAAATGCATTCGCAACCTGAGTCTGCAGTCTGCAATTCATTGAATATGAGTATCTATAGATTTTTAAAATGTCTTAAAGCAATGCTGCTTACTGTAACTGGATTTCAGCTGCAGTAGTCCTAAACGAGAAAATCTGTTGATTCCCATCGGAGCTGTACACAAAGCATCACTACTTATCGGCGTTATCTTAGGAGAAAGCATTTACATTTCAAGTGTGAATTGCAATAGCATTTCATCATATATATTCTTCACTTGCATAAGGGGAAGCCAATAGAATATTAGTGATGCACTCAAATACAGTATGCTGGAAGGCGATTCATATGGTGTATAAGCTATGTACCACTTTAGTGAAATTGGTCGTTTCTGTACTGTTGAGTGTTATAAATATTACACCCAAAGCTGTGTTTGTTCTCCAATGCTGGCGCTGTTGTAAATAGTTTAACTAACAGATGGTATTATTCAAACTATAAATTACTGACAAAGTGATACAGCATAGTTATTTTCAATTCTGTGAAATAGGGTTGCTTATGAATACAGAATATGTTGTTAGGTACATATACAATATGCCTTGAGGTGAAGGCCAGAGATATAAATTCCCACCATGTAGCGATGTGCTACACACAGCGCTGAAATAACGACACGCAGTCGGTAAGTCATTTTGAGACTAGTTTATTCAAACTTCGCGGCGCTGGCATTTAATCCCTAACGCCCGCCCTCTCCGGGCGGAAATGACGTCAGGGGTGCATTACCAAAGTCTCCCCCCGCGCGCTGGCTATTTGTGAGCCGGTTCGCCTGCGCAGAAAGTGGGTCACCTCATAACCCCCCCCCCCCCCCCGAACCGGCGATACACCCCCCTATGTCCACAGTCTGGATCAGCCTCTGTTTGGGAGGTCTGCCTCTGCTCTGTGGTGCCTGAACCTCGACCAGCTGTGCCAAGTCCACATGGGCTGGTTTGAGTCGATCCACCGTGAAAACCTCCTCTTTCCCCCCAATGTCCAGAACGTACGTGGACCCATTGTTGTTGATCACCTTGAACGGCCCCTCGTATGGCTGCAAGTGGTGCCCGGTGTCCGCCCCTTCGTACAAACACAAACTAACAGTTCTGCAGGTCTTTGGGTACATGGGTCGGGGTCCGTCCGTGCTGTGAAGTCGATATGGGGGCCAGGTTGCCGAGCCTTTTGCGTAGTCTGTCCAGGACTGCTGCAGGTTCCTCCTCTTGCCCCCTTGGGGCTGGTATGAACTCTCCTGGGACGGCCAGGGGTGCGCCATACACCAACTTGGCTGATGAGGCATGCAGATCCTCTTTGGGCACTCTGCGAATTCCAAGCAGGACCCAGGGAAGCTTGTCCACCCAGTTAGGTCGTGTCAGACGGGCCATGAGAGCAGACTTCAAGTGACGGTGGAAGCGTTCCACTAGTCCGTTCGACTGTGGGTGGTAGCCAGTTGTGTGGTGTAGCTGCGTTCCCAAGAGGCTGGAGGTGAACTGGGCGCCTCTGTCGGAGGTAATGTGGGCCGGTACCCCGAAGCGTGCTACCCAGGTTGCAATCAGTGCTCGGGTGCAGGAATCGGCAGATGTGTCAGTGAGCGGGACCGCCTATGGCCACCTCGTGAACCGGTCTACCATAGTTAGGAGGTACCGCGCTCCTCGGGACACTGGTAGGGAGCCCAAGATATCCACATGAATGTGGTCGAACCTCCGGTGGGTGGGTTCGAACTGCTGCGGCGGGGCTTTAGTGTGCCGCTGCACCTTGGCTGTTTGGCACTGTGCGTACATTCTGGCCCATTCACTGACCTGCTTGCGAAGTTCGTGCCACACGAACTTGCTGGAGACCAGCCAGACGGTTGTCCTGATAGATGGGTGTGCCAAACCGTGTATGGAGTCGAAAACTCGCCGCCTCCAGGCTGCCAGGACGATGGGGCGAGGTTGGCCGGTAGCCACGTCGCACAGGAGGGTCCTCTCATCTGGGCCTACGAGAAAATCCTGCAGCTGCAAACCTGAGATTGCGGTCCTGTAGCTGGGCATCTCGTCGTCTGCCTGCTGCGCCTCCGCCAGTGTTGCATAGTCCACCCCCAGGGACAGGGCCTGGACAGCTGGTCTGGAGAGTGTGTCTGCCACGACGTTGTCCTTTCCCGAGACATGCTGGATGTCCGTCGAGTACTCAGAGATGAAGGACTGATGTCGCTGCTGGCGAGTCGACCAGGGATCGGACACCTTCGTGAACTCGAAGGTCAATGGTTTGTGGTCCGTGAACGTGGTGAACGGCCTGCCTTCTAAGAAGTACCTGAAATGCCGGATTGCCAGATACAGTGCCAACAGCTCCCGGTTGAAAGCAGTGTACTTGAGTTCGGGCGGTCGTAGGTGCTTGCTGAAGAACACCAAGGGTTGCCAGCGCCCCTCGATGAGCTGCTTCAGTACCCCACCGACTGCTGTGTCGGGTGCATCCAACGTGAGTGCGGTCGGAACATCCATTCTGGGTGCACCAGCATCGCGGCATCTGCCAAGGCTTCCCTGGCCTGGCTTTGACGAAAGCGGCCGCGGCCTCCTCGTCCCAAGTAATGTCCTTGCCTTTACTCGACATCAGGGTGTACAAAGGGCGCATGATACGGGCTGCTGAGGGGAGGAAACGGTGGTAGAAGTTCACCATACCAACGAACTCCTGTAGGCCTTTGACCGTGTTGGGCCGGGCAAAGTGGCGGATCGTGTCTACCTTGGCGGGCAGAGGTGTTGCCCCGTCTTTGGTAATCCTGTGGCCCAGGAAGTCGATGGTATCGAGACCTAACTGGCATTTGGCCGGGTTGATCGTGAGGCCGAAATCACTTAGGCGGGAGTAGAGCTGGCGGAGGTGGGACAGATGCTCCTGGCGACTACTGCTGGCTATAAGGTCCAAATAGATGAAAGCAAAGTCCAGGTCACGTCCCACCGCATCCATTAGCCGCTGGAACGTCTGTGCGGCATTCTTCAGGCCGAACGGCATTCGGAGGAACTCGAACAGGCCGAACAGGGTGATAAGTGCTGTTTTGGGGATGTCTTCAGGGTGCACCGGGATTTGATGGTATCCCCGGATGAGGTCTACTTTGGAAAATATTCTTGCCCCGTGCAGGTTTGCTGCAAAGTTCTGTATGTGCGGCACGGGGTAGCGGTCTGGAGTCGTAGCCTCGTTCAGTCTGCGGCAGTCGCCGCATGGTCTCCAACCCCTAGCTGCTTTGGGCACCATGTGCAGGGGGGAGGCCCATGGGCTGTCGGACCTCCGTACGATCCCCAATTCCTCCATCCTCTTGAACTCCTCCTTCGCCAGGCGGAGCTTTTCCAGGGGGAGCCTTCGTGTGCGGGCGTGAAGGGGTGGTCCCTTGGTCAGGATGTGGTGCTGAACCCTATGTCTGGGGATGGCTGCCATGAACTGCGGTGCCAGAATCGATGGAAAGTCTGCCAGGATTCTGGTGAATTTGTTGTCCGACAGCGTGATGGAGTCCAGGTGTGGGGCCGGTAACTTGGCTTCACCCAGGGAGAACGTCTGGAAAGTCTCGGCATGTACCAGTCTTTTCCCTTGCAAGTTGACCAGCAGGCTGTGAGCTCGTAAGAAGTCTGCCCCCAGGAGTGGTTGGGCCATGGCGGCCAGTGTGAAGTCCCACGTGAACTGACTGGCGCCGAACTGCAGCTGCACTGTGCGGGTGCCGTAGGTCCGTATCGTGCTGCCATTTGCGGCCCTCAGGGTGGGTCCTGGCTTCCTGTTGCGGGTGTCGTACCCCGTTGGGGGCAAGACGCTGATTTCCGCTCCGGTGTCAACCAAGAAGCGGCGTCCCGACTGTTTGTCCCAGCCGTACAAGAGGCTGTCCTGGTGGCCAGCCGCCATAGTCATTAGCGGCAGCTGGCCCTGGCCCTTGCAGGGCGGGTGACAATGGCGGGCTTTTGTGCCCCACCGTTGGTGGTAGAAACACCACTGTTCACTGGCCTCCTCACTCCTGCCTCTGTGTTGTGTGTGCCCCCCTGCCGGGCCTAGTCTGGTCCACTGTTGGGAGCGTGGCCTGGTAATCTGACCAACGGACGCCACGCTCTCCCTCTTGGCTTTCCACAGCACGTCTACACAGGCCGCCACCTTCCAGGGGTCGCTGAAATCTGCATCGGCCAGCAGCAGATATATGTCCCCGGGCAGTTGCTCTTGGAACACTTGCTCAAACATGAGGCAGGGCTTGTGTCCGTCAGCCAGGGACAGCATCTTGTTCATCAATGCTGACGGCAGTCTGTCTCCCAAACTGTCCAGGTGAAGCAGGCGGGCACCCCGTATTGGAGTATAAAAGTTTTACTGTTTGCTGTGTAACCAAAACTATGTAGTCAGCTTTGAACTTGCTATTTGCTATGCATGTATCCAATTTAGTAGGAGAATGAAATCTTAAGAATGTAGAAGACAATGGTGTGTTAATGAGAGGTAGCTAAGAGATGTAGATTAGAACAGGATTAAGTCAATGGGTAGAAACAATAGTGGCGGATGTACTTGTGATACGCACCTACAGACCGATTGGATATGCTAATGCATTAAACCAGGAGATTGCTATAAAAAATGCTATGTACAAGGATTGGTGGGCAATCAGCAACTAGCTCAATGACTGTCTCAGCTTTGATTTGCAAATTAAAGTTTAACCCTTCTTGAAGAATCTTCTGTGTCTCCTGGTCGTTTGTGGGGCACGAGAAACCACGACAAAATTGGCGACCGTGACAGGACCAGAAAGAGACACGCGGAAAGGAAACGGCAAATTGGGGACGCTTCCCAGTCCTCTAAGGACCCCCACAAGGCTAACAGAATTAAGGGTGCACCCAAACAAAAGGTAAGCGCTTTTTGCGACAATTTGGACTAAGAATTCTGTTGGTTTTGGGGAGGTCTTGGAGTCTCAGAAGTGTGGAACCACTGCCAAAGGGTCTCTCCGGTCCAAAGAATCTGGCAGAATTGGGGGTTAACAGGAGGCTCAGAGGATTGATCAAGAACACTGCAGTGAGGGTAAGTACAAATAAGCTAATAAGAAGTTAAGTGAAGAAAAATTCCACGTGGTGTTGGTAAGTCCCTGTGGATACCGCTTTGTATAAAACGAAGGTCTGAACGGGCAGGGAAAGGGAAAATAGAGAAAATCCTCGTGGATACCGCCTTAAGAGATAAGGGTCTGAATAGACGAGGTGCAAAGAGAAAGTTCTGTGGATACCGCTCTGAATAGAGGTCTGTACGGGCAGAACAGAATAGGAAACAAGGACAGTCCAATATATAATTTAAAGCACTGGTAGATAGACGATAGACTAGGCATAGAATTAGAGTAAATAATATTATCCAGTAAATGAACTGTGAATCTCTGAAATACCTTAAAAAGAGAGAACAACATGACAGGTAAAGGAATGGCAGTAGAGATTCTGAGCAAAAAATCCCGGTAAATAAATATGAGATCACAAAAACTTCAGAAAAATGGGAAAAAAGAACCAAAAACCTGGTCACAAAATGGCCAAGAGAAGGAACGTTTGATGTAAGCTTGTGCGAAGAAATGGAGGCACTAATTAAAAATTACAAACCAAAAGATAAATCTAAGAAGAGGGCAAAAAAGAGAACGAGAAATGGAAGTGCTAAAACTCTTCAGAACGGAGGGAGAAAGGCTGAGGAGAACAGGTAGAATATTGATTACAAGCAAGGAAGACACTAAGGTGCTGGAGAAACAGCCTGTTAGAGAGAGAGGAAGGTACAGTGAGAAGCTGGCTTCAGCTCCGTACCTGGATGTGAAAGAAACAGAAAAGCCCCCTCCCTATAATGAGGAAGGAACCCCTAAGCAGTGCCCCTTGCTGACGGGAACAGTAAACATGCAGGGAGAAGTACAAGTTTGGGATAATGAGGAGGAAAAAAGACAATACGAGAAGGAAAAAGCGGCGATATGGAAGGAGATACAGGCAAAGAGAGAAATGAAAGAAGAGATTGAACGGATGAAATACTTGAGAGAGGAAAAGGAGTATCGGTTATACCACAGAAATAAACAGACTAGAAAAGAAAGTGGCTCATCAGGGCAGGAAGAGATGAGGCATTCAAGAGGAAGTGGAAAAAGATAGGAGATGAGAGTCCTGGAGAAACACAAGAGAGAAGGGAATCAAGCACGAGTAAGGATCACGAGGAGTCCCTGCCACAGGTGTACAGACACGGACAGGAAGAAAGAGAAGGTGACTCATTGGAGGAACAAGAGTTAAGTGGAGAGAGAGAGGATGCGAGAATTTGTGGGGAAGAGGTAGGAGGCAGAAGCCTAGAAGAGCAGAAGGAGGCGGTAGGGAAGCAACTTGCGGAAGTAGAGAGAGAGCTAGATAAGTTACTGAGAGGGGATTGCTAGAGGAGATGCGAAATATACTCCAGGGGCCAACCAAGTATTGAATCAGGACAGAAAGGAAGGACTCCACAGGGAGACCGAGGGAAGAGGAGGACCCCAGAGAAATTTGTGTGGGAGGCAGTAAAGACATACCCTGAGACAGATGGGGAGTCAGGCGAGGAGGAGAGCCAGGGCAGGTGGGAAGGAGGAAGAATGATGCCGTTGTTAGTTAAAGGATCAGGACAAGTGCAGTATATCCCTTGGGGATCCCAGGACCTAGAAGGACTGAAAAACACTCTGCCCAATCTACATGAAGGAGCAGGGAAATGGATTAGAGCCTTTGAAGAAGAAACGGCGGGACGATTATTGGCTATGGGAGATTTGAAGGCACTATTGATAAGGTTGATGGGAACCTCCAAATTTAACAAACTAATGGAAATGGCTGGCATAGTAAACTCGAACGACCCGAGAACTGATGGAGACAGGTTTGACAGAGTGAGGCAGAGGGCATGGCAGGCCCTCAGGAAGCTTTATCCACCCAAAGTGGACCCCAAAGCCTTAAAGGGGGATCCACTGGGAGACACTGAAAACCCAGCAGCCTACGTAGAAAACCAGTTGAAAAGGTGGAGACTGGAGACTGAGCAAGAGGTGGAAAATAGCTTATTTATCACCACACTGTTCTGACATAGCATTTTGGATGCAATGCCTCCGCAAGTAAAATCCAAACTGAAGGAAGTGGTTGGGCTGACGTCAATGACCCCACAAGAATTTAGAGACCACATAGTCCATGCGGTTGAGAAATACCGGAAAGACAAACGAAGGTTGGCTGAGCAGCAGGAAGAGGTGCAAAGACAGTTAATACAAATGCAGTTCGAAGAACTCAAAAAGAAGGAAAAAGGGAAAAGCAAAAAGATGCTGCCAGCAACCACCGGTCCGAGTACAGCCATCAAACTGGATGAAGCACCATTATATGGAGGAACCGATCATACTGTAAGACAAGGGCCGGAAAACCCCATGCCAATAATCAACGTCTTTGGAGGAGCATTCCCACAAATGCCCTATCAGGAACAGACTAAATTCAAACAGCCCAGACAGGACTGGAAGTCCCAAGGAGGGGGACAGAGGAGCTATGGGCAGAAGGGACCAGTGAGGATACAGGGGGAAAGAGAGGTAGAGACTGTGCTGGGTGTGAGAGTTGAAGTAAATTAAGATGTGCAAGGTTAAAAGTCAGTAAACAAATGTGATTTAATTATGTCTGATAAGCAGATATGCGAAGATTGTAATCATTGAAGTCCTGAGGTATGGACTATTGTTTTACAGAAATGTGTAAAAAACAACTCCAAATATGGAATGGGAAAACACTGAATCTAAGACTGTGTACCTCCCGAGTCGGGGAGGGGAGGGGTAAGGAAGAAGGATAAAACCTGCTGCCCTGTAAGGTTCGGGGTTCCCTTCTCTGAAGGCACCCAGCTCTGCAGAACTGTTAATAAACTTTGTTTCCTTGAATTTGTCTTGAAGCCATTATTCGGGAGCGTGGCTCATTTCTGACACTGGGGATGTAATCAGCCAGGTCACATGAGAAGAGATTGTCCATTTACACCATGGCCTGTCACACACCAGCAGGAACCGATAAGAAGGGAACTAAAGTTTAGCCAAGGACCAGCCCCCTCAGGCCCAAACGGACCTGTGAACCCCTATGCGAGGTATTAGGGATGCCCCGAGAACTCGAGTGGGAAGGGACATTACCCAATGATAACAAGGGAGGCAGACGAGGAACCCATTGTTCAGGTTATGTTAGAAGGGCAACTGACACCAATGATGATAGATACTGGAGCCACGTACACTTGTGTACAGCCACAGTATGCCCTTCACCTTCCCATGTCAAGAAAGTTTATTAAGACAGTAGGGTTCTCGGGGAAAACACAGTTGACACAGTGCACGGCTCCAGTGCAGTTGAGAATGGGAAATAAAGTAATTGTTTTGCCGGTGCTAGTATTTAAAGGAACTCCGATTAATTTGTTAGGCAGAGATGCCTTATTGAAACTGGAATTAAAATTAGAATGCACCAGAAATGGGCTGAGTGTGGAAAGAGCAGGGGCTAACAATTGATAGTGCGAGAAGACAAGAAGGCTAATGTCTTTTGGATAGGAGACATCGCAGATCAGATTCAGGAAACCTGGGAAAAATGGAAAAAGGGCGTGCAGGCTATATTACCCAGGGCTGTAATGCCCAAATCTGAGCTACATTGTACAGTGATTTTTGACGAGACTCAGAACAGGGAGTTAGAGGAGAGATGGCACCTGGAGGCATATACCCAACAGCACCTGGAAGGGGAGGCTGTGATAATTGGAAAGCAAGGGGCAGCTTTACAAGTTAAGTGGAACACCTTTTTAGAAAAATGGTACAGGATACCTGAGGCTGCGCCCCACGTAACATTGTTGGTAAACAAGGGATATCAGTCTAAAGACTTAGTTAAGAGTGCTGAAACCGTAACAGTGTGGAGGAAAATCACGCCAGAGGTGTGGATATTAGAAGACAACAATTGCATTAAAATAATGGTAAGTGTGGATATGGTAGGGACAGTGAGAGAGGTCGAAATAACTCCCCAACCACACATGCCATTGCTGGGAAAGGAAAGAGGCCAGCAGAAAGATAGAAGGTTAGATGAGTTGCCATCTATTCTGTGGTCACAGCATGACACAGATGCAGGGAAAATAAAAATAGCTAGTCCGGTGGAAATAAGGCTGAAAAGGGGAGCAATTCCACCCAGGAGACCACAATACCCTCTAAGACCAGAAGCAGAAGAGGGAATAGCATCGACAGTGCTTAAATAGGAGTGCTTAAAAGAACAAACAGTCCATGCAATACCCCATTGCTACCGGTCTTAAAAGCAGAGAAATCTAAGTGGAGATTGGTGCATGATTTGCGAGCAGTAAATGACGTGGTAGAGGACTGGCCAGTGGTAGTCCCCAACCCACACACGCTTTTGACTAATGTTCCAACAGAAGCAAGTTACTTTTCAGTGATTGATTTGTGTTCGGCTTTCTTCAGCATTCCTCTGGCCGACCAGTGTCAGTATCTGTTTGCATTTACTTAGAGGTGCTCAGTAAACCTATACCAGAATGCCGCAAGGGTTTAAACATTCACCACATGTTTTTAATCAGGTGTTGAAGGCAGACCTAGAGGGCATGCCATTGGAAAGTACATTGTTACAGTATGTGGATGACCTGTTGATTTGCTCCCACAGTAAGGAACAGTGTGAGCAGGACACTATAACTCTGTTAGAGAAGCTGGCGCACGGAGGACATAAAGTATCCAAAAAGAAACTGCAATTTTGCACGCAGCAAGTGGAATACTTAGGCAGGGTAATATCCAAGGGAGTGAAGACGATAGCACCAGATCAGATTGAGGCAATAACTAAGGCCCCAAAACTCCAGACTGTAGGGCAGATGATGACGTTTTTGGGAATGGCAGGGTACAGCTCAGATTGGATAGGAGAATATGCTGAGATTGTGGCACCTTTGAGAAAGATAATGAAAGAAGCAGGACATACAAATTTGAAGAACGGTTTACAGGGGAATGAAGAGGCGGAGATAGCTTTCAATACTATTAAGCAGGAATTGCAGTCAGCACCAGCATTAGCTTTGCCTGACTACGAGAAGGTTTTTCAGTTGTATGTATCCAACCAACAGGAGGGTTATGTCACAGTGGTTCTAACACAAGAGACAGGCACAGGAAAAGCAAAGCAGCCGATAGCATACTACAGTACGAGACTAGATGAGGTGGCTCAGGGGTATCCACCCTGTTATCAGGGATTGGCGGCGCTGTACTATGCATATGAAAAGGCATCATCTGTAACCCTGGGCTATCCTGTGACTCTGTACACACACCACTAAGTAGCAGAATTGCTGGAAAGAGGGAAATTTGTGCTGACACCAGCCAGGATAGCAGCGTATCAGATGCTACTGACATTTCCAGACATAACTGTACAGAGATGCACTACCAGTAATAGAGCCGATTTTGTCCCTTTGGGCTATGAAGGAGAACCCCATGATTGTGTAGGGAAGACGATGACATTTGCCAAATTGAGAGCAGATTTACGGTCAGAACCACTAGAGGATGCAGATAAAAAGGTTCTGTTCGTAGATGGCTCTTGTTACAGGGATTATGATGGAAATCATGCAGGGTTCTCAGTAGTGCAGCAGGATCAGTCAAGCTATAAGATTATTAGGATGGAGTCCTGTCCCCAACCGTGTTCCACCCAACTAGCAGAAATCAAAGCCCTGACAGCTGCGTGTGAAATGATGGAAGATGAGAAAGTAGACATCTATACTGATTCGGCATATGCTTATGGAGTATGCCATTTGTTCGGGGCAGTGTGGAAGCAGAGAGGTTTTTAAAAAAAAGTAGTGGAGATCCCATACAACATTGTCAGTGAATTCTAGACTTAATAAAAGCCATGATGAAACCTAAAGCATTGGCTATAGTAAAATGCCAGGCACATAAAAAGGGAAATGATGTAATAACAAAGGGAAATCAAGCTGCGGACGAGGCAGCCAGAAAAGCGTCTGGATGTACATCAGCTGTCATTGCCCCCCAGGTAAGCCTAGCTCCAGAACCTGTGGCAGAGGACCTAATTGAATTACAAGGTAAGGCAACTTTGGCAGAATAGGCAATGTGGAGACGAAGGGGGGGCCAAGCAGAACCCGGAAGGCTTGTGGAGCATGGAAGACGGTTTGTTGGTAGCGCCCACCCCTCTACTGACGATTCTGATTTCAGAAGCGCATTGCGCAAGGGGGGAAGTGATAAAGAAAATAAAGAAGGATGGTTTTTGGTCACCTTATTTACAGGCTTCAGTGGACTTTGTCTTGTCACAGTGCGAGGTATGCACACAGAATAATGTTCGGAAGGGAATTACAACCCCAATAGGTCACATCCTGTAATTGTCAGTATTGTATTGTTGAGCTGTGCGCTTGTGCTGTGCTGTTTTCTTCCTTGTCTCAAGACTCTTGTAGTGCGTGCCGCAACCAAACAATTTCCGATGCTCGTGGCAATTACTGAAGCAAGCTTAGTGGAGAAAGAAACACCGAAAATGTATCGTTACAGCCTACAACTCCTGCAGGATGAACAAGAGCAAAACGACAGTGTGGGAGTAGATTGTAAGGGCTTCTGAGTTTTTTTGCCCTGTCTCAGGTACAAAGGGACAGGTTTTTGGCTCAGCGGCCCAGGGTAACAGGGAGAGAATACTTTGAGGTCTTGGCGCAGAAAATTATAGTTTAACCCGAGATTTGGGAATAAGTGCTTGAGTTTATTGGGGCTTTTGTGCGCGGACTCTTAGTCTCCTTTCTCTAAGGGGGGGATATATTGGAGTATAAAAGTTGCATTGTTTGCTGTGTAACCAAAACTATGTAGTCAGCTTTGAACTTGCTATTTGCTATGCATGTATCCAATTTAGTAGGAGAATGAAATCTTAAGAATGTAGATGACAATGGTGTGTTAATGAGAGGTAGCTAAGAGATGTAGATTAGAACAGGATTAAGTCAATGGGTAGAAACAATAGTGGCGGATGTACTTGTGATACGCACCTATAGACAGATTGGATATGCTAATGCAATTAAACCAGGAGATTGCTATAAAAAATGCTATGTACAAGGATTGGTGGGCAATCAGCAACTAGCTCAATGACTGTCTCAGCTTTGATTTGCAAATTGAAGTTTAACCCTTTTTGAAGAATCTTCTGTGTCTCCTGGTCGTTTGTGGGGCACGAGAAACCACGACACCCGCTCATGCCGTGAGAGGCCAAAGGTCCCAATGAGCAGCGCTTTGAATATTTCATATTCGCCTTCTTCCGGGGGCGACTGTATGAAATCCGCAACCTAGGCTGCCGTCTCCTGGTCAATGGCGCTCACCATGTGATAGTAACGCGTGGAATCAGAAGATATCTGCCAAATCTGGAACTGGGCTTCTGCTAGGCTAAACCACACGCGTGGTCGCAGCATCCAGAAAGTCGGCAGTTTTAGCCAAACTGCGTGAACAGATGAAGAGTCGGTCATCTTTGGTCCAAATCCCGTTTGGACCGTTGGGGTCACCAATGTAGCAATGTGCTGCACACAGCGCTGAAATAACGACACGCAGTCGAGACTAGTTCATTCAAACTTCGCGGCGCTGGCATTTAATCCCTAGCGCCCGCCCTCTCTGGGTGGAAATGACGTCAGGGGTGCATTACCAAAGTCTCCCCCCGCGCACTGACTATTTGTGAGCCGGTTCGCCTGTGCAGAAAGTGGGTTGCCACAACCAAGCCTTTTTATAAGTACTATGCTATTTAAAATGTGTTTCATCAACCATCCCCTTTCTGATAGCACTTTCCCTTGCAATTACAGGTGATTCCACCTCTTCCCTTCCCACTGTCCATGGACCCACATAAAATTTCCAGGTGAGGCACTAATTCAGTTGTGCTTCTTCCAATCTTGTGTACTACATTCAGTGTTCTCAATGTGGTCTCTGCACTGGAGAAACCAAACTGAGACTGGCTGATTATTTTATGGAACATCTGCATTCAGTCAGTGGGGCGGACCTGTGCTGCCTGCCACTTTAATTTCCCATTTAACTCTGACCTATTGGTCTGTAGCCTTCTGTATTGTGATAGTGAGGGCTAACATGAGCCTGAGGAGCAACACCTCTTTCTGCCTGGGCACGTTTCTGCCTTCTGGGCTCAATATTGAATTATACAACTTCAGATAACTTGATTTGTTGTAAACAAAGAGATGGTTGCTATTCATGGCCAATGTTTCAGGTTGAGATCCTGCATCAGGATTGGTTCAGGGGTTCAACCTGAAACATGGCCATCTCTTTGCTGCAATAGATGTTGCTTGACCTGCTCAGTTCCATCAGCAGGCTTTTTTGGTTCTAGATTACAGCATCTGCAGTTTCTTGTGTCTTTTTCATTTTACTTCTTCATTGAACCCAACCAAGATGGCGGCACGACGCAGTTTGCACAATTCTAATCTGATGAAAAACAGATGTGGGAGCACAGAGGAACATCTGGAAATCTCCAGGAAGGTCTTCTTCGTTGCTGCTCTGTTGTGAGGTCCGGGTCTCTGCTGAGAAGAACAGGCCCCCAGTCCTCGGGGTCCCATTGCCAGTGGCCATTGGCAGGGGTGTCGTAGTGCGCTCGGCAGAGGATGGTGCTCAGAGAGGCTGTGCCAGAGGGGATGGTCGGAGGCTCGACAGACTCAGAGTCTGCTGCGGTCAGGGCGCTTTCACTGTGTGCTGCGTCTGCAAGGCTGGGTCCGGCGGCGCCTTGGAAGTCCATGGGGGGCATTCCCTTCTGCCGCCTGCGTAGGATGATGAGTCTATCAGGACCCTGAGGACTTGTGGAAACTGTGTGGTGGTTTCTTTCGAACTTACAGTCTTTTAACATCTTTGGACTATTTTTACTGTGCCCATGGTCTGTTTTGTTTAATCAATTATGGTATTGTCTGCACTGTTGTAACTATATGTTAACTGTAACTATATGTAACTATGTGATTTTGTGTAGGTCTTGTAGCTTTAGTTTTTGGCTTGTTGGGTGGTAGAGTTGGTCTCCTGACTTGGTGTGTCTGGGTAGTCTTGTTTTGTCTGGTAGATTTGGAGCTCCTTTCTGGGGAACGCACTAAGATGGTAGCGCGATATTAATATGCAGCAGCCTCTCCAGACTCTGGATTTGGGGATTACCAAACATTATGTGGATTTTCTGGTGTTATCTGTTTTGTCGTGTGCTTTTGTGGTATCATTCTGGAGGAACATTGTCTCATTTTTTAACTGCATTGCATTTGTGGTTTCTAAATGACAATAAACTGAAACTGAACTGAACTGAAGAAGTCTGAAGAAGTTTTTCTTCCCTTGATAGAAGTTCTGCAAGTCCCTCTGTCACTGCTCCTCTTGTGTGGTTTCTACAGCTGATTTTGCTTCTTGTTAGCACATTTACAAGTCCTTCCCAGCACTAGGCTTTGTTGTCATCACCTCTCAAGACCTCCAGGATCATGCAATCAATTTACCATTTCTCTACAACAGGTTTTGTTCCATATCCTATGCTCCAACATCTCTGCCATGCTTCAGTACCTTCTGTCCCTGTCTTTATCTGAGTTCCAAACCTGGCTTTCTCAAATATGTATGGTCCACATTTTTTCTTTGATCTCCACTGGATTATGGAAGATGAGAAACTTGCTCGCCTCTGAGCAGGGGTATCCTCAGCAACCCCTGAATAAGGCTCTTGATGGAAAACACTGATTATTCCTGTACCTTCTCGGATGAGACTTAACTTGCAGAGTTCTTCCAACAGTTATGTTTTGCTCCAGTTTACAGCAACTACACTTCCACGCACCTTCAACTTGATTCCTCAGTTTATCTGTAATCAAACTATAATGTTATAAATGTACTTATTTTCCTCCTTGTTTCTTCTCTGCTGGGCTTGTCCTCTTGTTCTGCATTTTGCAACTTCTGCAACAACAATATTTCGCTCAACATCAGCAAACTAAAGAGCTAATTATTGGCCTCAAAAGGAAGAAATAAGATGTACAGGTGTCCCCCGCTTTACAAATGTTCGCTTTACACCACTTCGCTTTTACAAAAGACCTACTACATTAGTAACCTGTTTTCGCATTACAAAGAGGATTTTCGCTTTTAAGAAATTTTTTCCCATATAAATTAATGGTTCTTTGCTTTACGCCATTTCGGCTTAAGAAAAGTTTCATAGGAACCCTCTACCTTTGTAAAGGGTTGGGGGGGGAAGAGAGAGACACATCTGTACCTGAGCTGGTCCTCATCATGGGATTGGAGGTAGGGAGGATCAGCAACTTTAAATTCCTTGGCTCCTTGCATTATCATTTCCGAGGATCTGTCATTTGTAAGGGTCTTTACAAAGGAGGTAATGTAGCACCTCTACTCTCTTAGAAGTCTGCGCAGATTCAGCTAGTCATCTAAAATGTTGACAAATGTCCATGGACCTACAGTGGAGAGTATCACAAGCCTGATACAGGAACATTAATGGAATAGAAATGTCTATAGAAAGTAGTGGATACAGCCCAGTTCATCACAGGAAAAGAGTGAGCACATCTACAAAGAGTGCTGCCACAAAAATCAGCATCCATCACTAAGTACCCTCACCATCCAGACCATGCTGTCTTCTCGCTGCTGTCATAGGGAAGGAGGTACAGGAGCCTCACACCACCAAATTTAAAAACAGTTCAACCATCAGGCTCCAGAACAAGTGTGGATAACTTCACTCATCTCAGCAATGAAAGAATTTCAAACCTATGGACTCAGTTTCCAGGTGCTACAGTTCATGTCCCCAAATTAATTATTTTTTTATTTGTTCTTGCGTAGTTTGTCTTCTTTTATACATTGGTTGTTTGTTCATCTGTTTTATTTACTTTATTTACCGATTTCATGATCTTATAAAGGACTTGGCGGACTTAACTCTTAAGCAAGCAGGTATGGCTTCTCTAAGTGGACAAAAGCTCATCACCATGGCTGGAAGTGAAGTTGGGGGAGGGACTACAAGCCAGGCTGAATCACAGAGGGATGAAACCCCATCTACCCAGTATTTTGTTAGCAAATGTGCAGTCAAATGGAGAACAAAATTGAGGCTGAGGGCAAGATTGCTGTATCAGCAGGAAATAAGATTGTTGTGTTTTATGTTTTAACGAGGTGTGGCTTACTCCCAAGCACGCCAGATAGAGTGAACAGACCCAAAGTCTTCTCGATTCATAGAATGGACCAAGCTGCTGATTCAGAAATAGCAAAAGGTGGAGTTGTGTGTTTCATAATAAACTTTTTGGTGGTGCTCCGATGTGCTGGCTTTGTCAAGCTCTTATTCCCCCGAATTTGAACACCTAATGGTCAAATGCCATCCATTCTATTTACCTACCAGGGGATTCTTCTCCATAATCCTGACCGCAGTTTACATACTATCAGTGGCTGATGATAATCAAATGCTTGAGATACCACATGATGCTATATCCAAACAAGAAACAGTCCACCCTGACATATTTCAAATCATAGTTGAGGACTGCAACCAGGAATGCTTGGAAAAAACCCTGCCCAATTACCACCAGCATACAATCTGTAGTACCAGGAGCTTCAACTTAGTATTACACTAAGATAAGGAATGCCTGCAGTTCCATGCCCAGACTGTATTTTGGTAAATCTGATCACTTGGCTGTCCTTCTCCAACCTGCAGAGTCTAAAGAAGGTAACTCCAAAAACCTGGACAACAAAGTGGTGTTCGTGGGAGGCAGAGGAGTGGCCATGGGATTGCTTCGAGTCGGTGCACTGGGCTGTGTTCAAAGAGTCATCCATGGATCTGAATACATGCACCAAGGTTGTCACTGACTTTATTAAACCGGTTGTAGATGAGTGTGTCCCCACAAAATCTTTCAGTCTTGTCCAACCAGAAGCCATGGATGAACCATCACATCCACAATCTGCTGAGGGCCAGATCTGAGGTTTTCAAGTCTGGTAACCAAAAAAGTTATAAGAGGTCCAGGTATGATCTCCAGAAAGCCATCTCACGGGCAAAGTAGCAATTCCAAACTAAAGTCAAATCAAAGAAGGATGCTCAATAGCTGCGGCAGGGCTTAAGTATTATCACTATTTATAAAATTAAATCAAGCAACATAGACGACAACAGGGCTTCACTTCCAGATCAGCTCAATGGTTTCTATGCTCCCTTTGACCATCAAAATATGGAGGAACCATCACAAACTCCCACAGCCACCAATGATCCAGTGATTCCCATCTTTGAGGCTGATGTGCAAGCAGCCTTCAGGAGGGTGAACCCATCAAAAGCAACCAGCCCAGATGGGATACCTGGTGAAGTACTGAAGACCTGTACTGATCAACTGGCTGGAATGTTCACTGAGATCTATAACCTTCACTTCAGTAGTCTGAGGTACCCATGTTCTTCAAACAGGCTTTAATTATACCAGTGCCCAAGAAGAGTGTGGTGACCTGCCTGAGTGACCATCATCCAGCAGCACTAGCATCCATAGTGATGAAGTGTTTTGAGAGGTTGGTGATGGAACATATCAATTGTGCCTGAGAAGTAGCTTGAATCCGTTCCAATTTGCCTACTGGAGCAACAGGTCCATAGCAGATGCCATCTCATTGGCTCTTCACTCAACCACAGAACATGTAGACAGCAAACATGCATACATCAGGATGCTCTATATTGACTACAGCTCAGCATTCAATACAATCATCCCCTCAAAACTAGTCAATAAGCTTCAAGACCTTGGCCTCAATGTCTACTTGTGCAACTGGATCCTCAATTTCCTCACTTGCAGACTCCAGTCAACTTGGATTAGCAATATCTCCACGAACTCCATCAGTACAAATGCACCACAAGGTTGTGTGATTAGTCTCCTGCTTTATTCACTTTACACCTGGTCCCACACCACCAGGTTCAGGAACATTTATTATCCTACTACCATCAGGTTTCTGAACCAATTGTATGTTCTACAGACTCACTTTCAAGAACTCATTGAAACCCTTGCTCTTGATTTTTTTTGCATAATTTGTCTTCTTTTGCACATTGGCTGTTAGTCTTTGTTTATGCATAGCTTTTCGTGAAATTGTATAGGGTTTCTTTTTTCCTGTAAGTGCCAGCAAGAAAATTAATCTGAAGGTAGTATACGGTAACATATATGTCCTTTGACAATAAATCTACTTCATGATATTCAGTATCTGCATTTTGTTTTTGCTTTACTGATACCAGTTTGCAGTATTTAGGGATCTTCTCCTTCAAAGCAAAGGAGAAAAGTTTACAAGATTATGACTTGTCTGGACAGAGTAAATAATAGGAAGCTGTCTGAATTAATGAATATCTCAAGGACCAAGGAGTAGAGATTTAAAATATGGACGTAAGATATGAGGAGGGTGGCAGGGAGAGAAGCTTTTGTTAAAAAAAAATGTTTTTACCCAAACTTTTTTTTCATTTGGGATGAGGCCATCCCTCAACCAGCCCACTACTGGTCATTCCCTGAGGGCTTCAATGAATAGTACAGTACTCAATACACAATTCCGTCTCCAAGAGACAATGGTCGTTTTCCGTGGCTTTGTATCGCTGAGGGGCCAGGACATTCCAAACCCCTTGTGGATTCTGCGTGTCTCTCTCTCATTTCCTGGGTCCCAGACCCGCATTAATAGCGATCTTGCGATTCTCAAAAAGGAGGGGGCTACTTTGTACCCTTCAGACCCTCAGAGTTGTGGCACGTTCGTAACACCCTCTTTCTTCAAAGCGTTTTACCATCGGTGAAAACGAAGTAATACAAAGTCTTACAGGATTTTAGAATCTAACACAATACAAAAGTTTTTTTTTCTACAGAGTAATACAGTTATACATTCACTTCAGCATCTAGATAAGCAGTCCGCGAGCACATTATCACTTCCTTTAATATGCTGTATCTTAATATCGAACTCTTGCAGCATCAGACTCCAACTCAATAACCTCCTGTTTTTATTTTTCATATTGGCCAGGAATACCAATGGGTTGTGGTCTGTATAAACAATTACAGGTTTTTGCGCTGGACAAATGTACACTTCAAAATGTTGTATCGCCAAAACAAGGGCCAACAATTCTTTTTCCACGGTAGAGTATTTCCTCTGGTGCACATTGAACTTCTGAGAGAAATATGCTACCGGGTGCTCCACTCCATCCCCTGCTTGCTGTAATAGGACTGCTCCTGCAGCCTCATCACTTGCATCCGTCGCCAGGGAGAAGGGTGCTAACAAATCAGGTGCTTTTAACACAGGGTGATGGCACAATATGGCTTTTAACTTTTCAAAAGCATTCTGACAAGAATGGCTCCATTCAAATTTTTCCTCCTTCCGTAGGAATTTTGTAAGTGGGAGAGCAATATTCGCAAAATTTTTACAGAATTTCCGATAGTATCCCACCATGCCCAAAAACCTCCTCAGTGCCCTTTTATTGGAAGGTACAGGGACCTCAGAAATAGCCTGTACCTTTGCTTGCACAGGAGTCAACTGCCCCTCTCCTACCACATACCCCAAGTATGTGATCGTGGCATGACCAAATTCACTCTTTGCGAGGTTTACTATAAGTTGGGCTGCCGACATCCTCTTAAACAGATTTTCTACAGCCTCCATGTGCTCCTCCCAGGTGTCACTCCAAACTACCACATCGTCAAGATAAGCCTTGGTGTGGGTTAACCCCTTTATCACTGTGTCTATCATCCTCTGGAATGTCCCTGGTGCATTTTTCATTCCGAATGGCATAACATTGTACTCGTACAACCCGGATGGGGTGACAAAGGCTGAAATTTCCCGAGCCCTGTCCGTTAAAGGAACGCACCAGTACCCCTTTAACAAGTCAATTTTAGTGATGTACCTTGCCTTCCCCATTTTATCAATGCAATCATCCACCCTGGGGATAGGGTAAGTGTCTGCTGAGTGACAGCGTTTACCTTTCTGTAATCGGTACAGAATCTTATGGTACCGTCCGGTTTTGGGACAACCACGCAAGGAGAAGCCCACGCAGAAGAGGATTCGCGGATTATCCCAGCAGCTAGCATATGTTCAATCTCCTTTCCTACTAGCTGGCTCTTTTATGAATTCATCCGATAAGGGGCTTGTTTAATAGGCGGTGTCGAGGTAACTATCACATCATGTTTTGTCCCACTACACCTTCTTGGGACATCTGGACATAAGTCTGTATGCTGGTTAATGAGCTGTGTTACCTGCTCCCGCTGTTCAGGCTCTAAGTGACTAACTTTATCCGCAAGGCTTGCTAAAATAACAGAGTTCTCTAATCTGGTGGGTACTATACTTATCTTTACAAACCGCTCTGGTTCCTCCTTACCACCCCCCGCTGCCTCATCAGTTTTCAGGACCGCACCGACCACCGCGGGGTCGTTTCATGGTAACCTTTCATCATGTTCACGTGAACTAACTGGTTCGGCTTTCGCCTATCAGGTGTTTCAATCACGTAATGCAGCGAGTCTATTTTCTTACACACTTTATACGGTTCTTGAAACCTTGCCTGTAGGGGGTGGGTAACTACAGGAAATAGGACCAAAACCTTATCGCCCACCTGAAACTCTTGCTCTCTCGTTCGTTTGTTATACCATTGGCTCATTTTGATCTGGGAGTCTTTAAGGTTTTCTCTTGCCAAGGCGCATACCTTATGCAGCCTTTCCCGGAATTTTAAAACATAGTCAATCACACTGACTTGAACGGTCGGACTAGACCACTTCTCTTTAAGTAGGGTTAGAGGTCCCCTGGGCCTGTGACCAAAAACGAGCTCAAACGGACTGAACCCCAGAGATCCCTGAACTGTATCCCTTACTGCAAATAACAGAAGGGGTAAAGCATCATCCCAGTCTCGAACGTTTTCCTGACAATAAGTTTTAATCATGGTCTTTAGTGTAGCGTGGGATCTTTCCAATGCTCCTTGGGATTCCGGATGGTATGCAGAAGCTAAAATTTGTTTGACCCCCAGTTGGGTCATCATCTGCTGAAATGCTCTGGATGTAAATGTACTCCCCTGATCCGACTGTATCTCCTTAGGCAGCCCCACTGTGGTAAAGAATTTAATGAGGGCCTTTACCACCACAGGGGTCCTAATATTTCCCAGAGGCACATCCTCTGGAAATCGTGTAGCGGTACACATCAGGGTCATGACGTACTGGTAAAAAAAAGTGTGGTTAAAAAAAAAAGTGCTTTCAGCAAGTAAATGAAAATCACTTGTGAAAAAATAACTTTATAGGGGTGTGGGAAAAATGAAACAGATACAAGTGTCCTTTAACAAACTGGCACAGACTCAATGGGCCAAGTGGCAACTTCCTCTCCCATAGTAATTTCATTAAAGAGAAAACTGTGACAAGACATTCCTGAAGATAAGAAAAAGTTGCCAATTGAGACACTTAATGAGAAATGGAATCCAATTACAACAAATTCAAATACATGCTCAGTAAATAAAATCATAGAAGTGAAGTTTTACGTTAACTCAAGTATCATTTAAACTGCCCTAGCCTCTTGGAACTTACCTCAAAACTGCCTACAATAACATCAATGCTACTGCTCATTTCAGTACCACCAAAAAAATCAGGAAAACAAAGGGAGTATGATAATAAATCACTGCTGATCTGTGTTGTAATTACAACAAAGATTTCTCTGAAATAAGTGGAAATCAACTGTTGAAAATGTATAAAGCACTACCAGAAACCTCACTAAAGTAAGCAAAAATAAGCTTAATAAAGAGGGACTAGGAACTTAATCAATCTGTAAATACATACTTGCCATTATTGAAGTAAACTCGGCCTTTTCTCCTCGGAGCGGTGGAGGATGAGAAGGGACCTGATAGAGGTGTATAAGATGATGAGAGGTATTGATTGTGTGGATAGTCAGAGGCTTTTTCCCAGGGCTGAAATGGCTAACACGAGAGGGCACAGTTTTAAGGTGTTTGGAAGTAGATACAGAGGAGACGTCAGGGGTAAGTTTTTTTTAAACGTAGAGTGGCGAGTGCGTGGAATAGGCTGCTGGCAAAGGTGGTGGAGTCAGATACGATAGGGTCTTTTAAGAGACTCCTGGATAGGTACATGGAGCTTAATAAAACAGAGGACTGTAGGTAACCGTAGGTAATTTCTAAAGTACATGTTAGGCAGAGCATTGTGGGCTGAAGGGCCTGAATTGTGCTATAGGTTTTCTATGCTCTTTCTATGTTCTATATTAAACCAATTTCCCTGACCTGCTCCTGATCTAAAAATTATCCCAGGAAAATAATTCCTGTTATATGTATTTCATGTTATATATGCCACACGTTTTATATGTACCGTAGATGTCGGATTATAAGCCGCTACTTTTTTCCCACATTTTGAACAGCTTTGAATTCTGCGGCCTTTAATACGGTGTGGCTAATGCATGGTTTTTTTTCATGCCGCCAAAAACATTTTGCCTCGTAACAGTAGACCAATAAAATTGATGAGTAGTTCACAGAGGTCCAATGAAATTGTACGATAAATCAAGCGCACTTTCACAATTAAATTATTGTAAATCAGTCATTTGTACTCACCCTCATCAACATGGAAAACACTCGAAGAAAAGCATTGTGCTGCCTTTATGGCAGTTATTTAGTTTATAATATTTTCGCTTAGTAATTCATTTGTTAGTTAAAGTTAGAACTGTTTTAACTATATTTGTTTTCTGTACTACATCCCGGGATGCTATGACGTCACACCCGGTTTCGCCGCGTCTTGTGGGAAAAATGCCGGTTTGCGATAAACGGGAAGGCGAGCGGCGGAGCGAAAACGCTGCTTTTAAGTTAAAGGCGATCAATAACTTTTCCTGGTAGGCTGCAGTATATATATTTTTTACCAGTCGTTAGGAGATATTGGAATGTTGTTCAGTAAAAAAGTATACGCAACGTATATTTAAAAGTAGCCGCGTTACAGGCACGGTTCGAAAAAAAGCATTTGCAATATGTATTTGTTTATGTTACCATATGGATTTAATTAAAAGTTAAAAAATCCTCACGTGTAATATCTTTCTGTGTAAATATCTCATATTACAACGTGGGACACCTGCGGCCGAAAATCCGGTGCGGCCTGTACAAGTACAAAATTGATTTTCTTTCTAAAATTAGAGCCAGCGGCTTTTAATCAGGTGCGCTCTGTAGTCCGGAATCTACGGTAATATATATAACAAACCCGAGAACATAAACTAATTGGTGTATACGCTGGTTTACACCATATATCTATGCTTACACCATAGAGAATATTGCTACTGAAAGTTTTCACAAATGAAATGAGGCATTTTATGCATAATGAAACCCATAGCGTTTTATTGAACTCCAAAACCTAAACACAAAAACACGTGAAAAATCCTTGCGTAACGCCAACACGTCAGACCAGCCTCTTAAAGTGAAACCCCAATTTGTTGTCGGTGGTTGTGAATTATGTACATTTCTCTCAATTACATTACCTTACATTATTTTCACAGTACTTACATGAACAGTCTGAACATGAGGTGATTGTATAACTGATGACTGAGCTGCTTGGATGACTCCTTGGACTTGAACAGTCTGGCCATTAGGCAATTGCACTAAAGTTACTGTTGGACTGGTTGTTGATTGGATCCCAGGCATAGTTACCTGAAAAGATGAGGGGAAAAACTTGATTACTGTGATCTGTTCAATCAATTTAAATATTCTGCACACCTTTGTAAAGAAACAGGCTCAGTACAATGAAGTGCAAAAGCAGCTAGGGGACACCTTCTTCAAAAAAGATACACTCATCAACCTCAGAGCAATTCTGCTTTTCAACTTACAATCTCTTCAGCTCACCCCATCAATGCCTTAAATTGCTCATCTGTGTAAAAATGCCTTCATGTACTCTAGCTTTGTAAATTACACAACCACACACATCTCAAATGCTATGCTCTTCCTCTCTTGACTTATTTATTTTGAAATCTTGGTGCCAACAAGGGTAACTTCTATTGCTCATCCCTAATTGCCCTTGAGAAGTTAGCCTTAATTACCTTTTTGAATTGCTGCTATCCCTTTTGTGAAAAAACTCCATTCAGTGCTGTTGAAGAGGAGATTGCAGACTTAGACCCAGTGACAATTAGGAAGCAGTGATATACTGTACTTCTGAGAATGGAAAGATAGTGGTGTTCCCTCAAGCCTATTGCCCTTGTTCTTTTTGGGAGGTGCTATCACAACAATTTGAATGAGCAACTACAGTGCCTTTAGTAGAGGACATACACTGCAGCTTAGTGGATAGAATTATTATTTAGGTTGATTAATGAGGTGCCAAACAAGTTGGCTGTTTTCACTCTCTTCAAAGTTTTTGGCGCCACACCCATCCAAGCAAGTGGAGAATATTTCAATCACACTTCTGATATGTGTCCTGTTGGTGGTAAAATGACAGTGGAGCATCAAGAGGCAAGTCAAACAATGGTAGGATACCAAGCCTGTCATCAGTTTTTTGGGTGTTACTGTGTCTAGCCCAGTTGAGTTTCTAAATAATAGTGAACCACAGAATAACAACGGCGAGGAATTCAGCATCTGAATATTAAGGGTGGGTAGTCAGATTTTGTTTTGTTGAAGATGGTGATAACCTGATATTTTTGTGGAATTAATTTTATCTACAAGATTTCAGGCTATGCATCTTGTTATATGCATGTGGATATGGGTTATATTATTTTCCAATGAGTTGGTAATGGAATTGAACATTGCAACAATAGAAAACATTGCGACTTCCCACCTCGTGATAAAACAACTGATCATAGCTTGGAGGGCACCATCTTATGGAACTCTTGTAGTAACGTCCTGGAACTGATCGATTTCAAACAACCTTTGAATGAACTACAAACTGATCCATTAAAATGCTTTCCCCTTGACTTTAGCTTTACCAGGGTATTTTGATGCTACATTAAGTTAAATGTTGCCTCAATCTCAAGTAAAGTTATTCTTACCTCATTCTCTGGAGTTCAATTCTTAAATCCAATTTGAAACAGCTGAAGCTATGGAGCTGGTCTTTCTGACTAAACCTACTCACCAATGCCAACTTGGGTTACCAGTGAGAAAGCACCTTCTGACAATGACTTCTACCACTTTGCTGATATAGTGTAGACACATTGTTTAACAATTACCGTAAATTCCAGTGTATAAACCGAGAACCTGGCCCTAAATTTTGGTCCTAAAATTAGGGGGTCGGCTTATACAGAGGGTGCCAACTTTGTAAAAACGAATACACCGAAGACAAGTCGTATTTATTGGCTGTTTTTGAGTCAATTTCGTTCCACTGTTGTCGCATGAATTCTTTGAATGATTTGTTTAAACTCACATCTAGTGGCTGGAGCACGGAGATCAAACCACCGGGGATGACTGCAACGTCCGTATTTTCAGCTTTCAATGCTGCTTTTGTCTCACCTGACAAGTGCGCTTTGAAGACGTCCCAGACAAGTAGCGACTTTTCTTTCCCGAAACCTTCGGGACGTCAACGCCACACCTCTTTAACCCACTTCAAGCAACCGGCTTTGTCCATCTAGTAGCATTCTTGAACGTAAACAACACCCCGCGGGAATTTTCTGAGCAATCTTTGTTTTTTTTCTCAACACAAGATCACGCCTATTCATAAATCGGGTGTACCAACTTCGCGTAGCTTTGAAATTTTCGCTGATCTTACGGTGTTTTTCGGCCCATTTCAATGCTTGAACTCGAATCATTTTTCTGTTAACAATGTATCTGGACGATCGCTGGTGATTCACCCACTCTAAACTTTTTCTTCCAGTTCTGGCCACTGGCATGTTTTCCCACGGTTTGCACATTTCATCTTTGGCATTTCCCTCAGCGTGTCCTCTGCCTTTCTCCACTCTCTCACTTGTTTCTCGTTTACACTAAACTTCTTAGCAGCTTCAGGATTATTCGTTCCTTTAGCAAAATCAACAACCTTCAGCTTGAAGCCAGCATCATATCGCATTTGTTTTAGTCTTTTGTACATGGTGGTCGCAAACTCAATATTGAGTAGACGTACTGATCCCGCCACTCCGTGTTATGTTTTAACGAGATTACGATGGGCTCTAAATGGTTTCACAGGGGTTACAATTCTGAGGATTCTTTACCATTGGAGATCTAATCCAAAATTTCCCTCCCTGATTTATTTATTAAGAATTTGCTTATAATGCTCTACAATGTGTAGGCCTTTTTTTTTAAAACAGGTACTGGTTCACAAAGTTTCCTGGTTCCGGATCCGGCAAAGCTGAGTACCGACATGTGAGATCTTGTGATCTTTTCTGGTTAAATCAAAAACCTCTACAAAAGGGGTTGGCTTATGCAAAGGCAACATGAAAATGTCACTTTTTTAACCTTGAAAATGGGGGGGTCAGTTTATACTCCGGGTCAGCTTATACTCCGCAATATGGGTAGCCAGATTAAATTTGATTTGTCCTGCATTTTGAGTTCGCATTTTTTTTAATACTTTCACAATTAGCATATTCATTATTTCATAAGACACTGAAGAGCATCCTTCATGTGAATATAGGACTTTGTTTCCACGAGACCAATCAGTGGTTACTTCCACCAAGGCTATCATTGGGAGATGCAGCCTGCAACAGGTAAATAAGCAAGGTTAAGTAGGGATATTCCTTGTACTGATCAACTCATTACCAGCCACAAATCTGGTCTGGCATCATGTACTTCGAGACTTGGCTAGCTTGGTCTGAGGTGGTGCTGCAAAGCCACTCTTGTGATTGTCTTCTTTCAGGGCTTTTGCCAAGTATTGCTCAACATAGAGGAGCTCTGATTTGTCTGCTGAGGGAGGATAGCCATTAATCCAGGTTTCTGGATTCCTGTCTGGTATTCATTCTACATCACGTATTCTAACTTACTTTCACCCACAATTGGAGGATGTTTCCTCATCAGTCTGGATCATAAGCTCTGGAATCTTTTTTGAAAATCAGCTTCATTTTCCTTCTTTGTCTTCTTAAAATTTTAATTTTTCTAAATTAATCTTCTGTTCACACCCCTAATTTCTGTGTCTGACAGTAAAGAGAATGAGTGTGTGTGTGGGTGTAGGGGGGAGAGTAGGAGCAGAATTAACAAGTATTATGGCCACAGATGAATCCATGGAACAGTCAACATGGATTTGTGCGTGAAAGGTCATGTTTGACAAATCTTATTGAATTTTTTGAAGAGGTTACTATGAAAGTTGACGAGGGTAAAGCAGTGGATGTTGTCTATATGGACTTCAGTAAGGCCTTTGACAAGGTTCCACACGGAAGGTTAGTTAGGAAGGTTCAATCGTTAGGTATTAATATTGAAGTAGTAAAACTGATTCAACAGTGGCTGGATGGGAGATGTCAGAGAGTAGTGGTGGATAACTGTTTGTCAGGTTGGAGGCCGGTGACTAGTGGTGTGCCTCAGGGATCTGTACTGGGTCCAATGTTGTTTGTCATATACATTAATGATCTGGATGATGGGGTGGTAAATTGGATTAGTAAGTATGCAGATGATACTAAGGTAGGTGGCAATGTGGATAATGAAGTAGGTTTTCAAAGCTTGCAGAGAGATTTAGGCCAGTTAGAAGAGTGGGCTGAACAATGGCAGATGGAGTTTAATGCTGATAAGTGTGAGGTGCTACATTTTGGTAGGAATAATCCAAAAAGGACATACATGGTAAATGGTAGGGCATTGAAGAATGCAGCAGAACAGAGTGATCTAGGAATAATGGGGCATAGTTCCCTGAAGGTGGAATCACATGTGGATAGGGTGGCGAAGAAAGCTTTTGGTATGTTGGCCTTTATAAATCAGAGCATTGAGTATAGGAGTTGGGATGTAATGTTAAAATTGTACAAGGCATTGGTACGGCCAAATCTGGAGTATTGTGAACAGTTCTGGTCACCGAATTATAGGAAAGATGTCAACAAAATAGAGAGAGTACAGAGAAGATTTACTAGAATGTTACCTGGGTTTCAGCACCTAAGTTACAGGGAAAGGTTGAACAAGTTAGGCCTTTATTCTTTGGAGCGCAGAAGGTTGAGGGGGGACTTGATAGAGGTATTTAAAGTTATGAGGAGGATAGATAGAGTTGGCGTGGATAGGCTTTTTTCATTGAGAGTAGGGGAGATTCAAACAAGAGGACATGAGTTGAGAGTTAGGGGGCAAAAGTTTAAGGGTAACACGAGAGGGAATTTCTTTACTCAGAGAGAGGTAGCTGTGTGGAAGGAATGAGCTTCCAGTAGAAGTGGTAGAGGCAGGTTCGGTATTGTCATTTAAAGTAAAATTGGATAGGTATATGGACAGGAAAGGAATGGAGGGTTATGGGCTGAGTGTGAGTCAGTGGGACGAGGTGAGAGTAAGCATTCGGCATGGACTAGAGGGGCTGAGATGGCCTGTTTCCGTGCTGTAATTGTTATATGGTTAAATGGTGAACAGATTGGTGTCTTTGAAGTGATACTTAGATAGAGATGCTAATACTACAAATGAGCAGGCAATCATGGAATAGGATAACCAAGCACTCCATTGAAGGAATGGCATTGGTGGAGGACAACATGGTTAAATTGATTCAAAGGTGGAAAAGGAAGGGAGTGAGTATTTTATAGTTGTTTTGATGCAAATGGAAGGGGTAACTCATCTAAACTGAGACTGCAGGAGAGATGGGCTCACACTTCAGCTGACAGACTCAAGGCTTTGGGAAAGGGAGTTTTAGCTGAGGTGTTTTTGAAAAGAGCGAAGCTGGCTGCTTTGTAAAATACCAACACATTTTGTTTTCAAATGGGGCGGTCAAAACTAAACAGCAATTCCAGCAACTCTAAATTTTTGAAAACAGACATTCACACACAGTTGAAACTTGGTGCTTAAAATGGGAGGATGTGGGATAACAATTCAGAGATCAGCAGTAGCTCTGTCAACGTAACTTGCTTTGTTTTGCAGTGCTAGCTCAAATATTTTGAAATGATTTGGTTAAACACTTGGGGAAAAGTAACCTCAAAATGTTAAGTGAGTAACAACAATATCAGCACAAGCTTATTACTGCAAAATTTTATATGATAGATAAGTGTGAATTCTTCATAAACTGCAAAGTCATCAGAAAATCACTACGAAAGACAGGAACGAAAGCACTGTTCTTGGCAATAGAGGTAGAATATGTTATTGAGCCATTGAGGAAGACAAGGAGGGACAATGCATATCATCTTCCTAAATAAACCATCTTGAACTTTCTTGGTTTGCTAACTATACTGTGAAAAAAAACTTCTTGTGCTCCAGAACCAAATGATTTTTTCTTCTAAATACTTATAAGAAACTACGTAAGAACAAATGATGGAATTGAAGTTTCTAAAAGTTCAACTACCACTATTTTAAAAAATGAGACTTTGTTGTTATACAAATGATAGGCATGTTTGTTTGTGTCATAAAGATTAGTGGAGTTGTAGATAGCAAGGATGTCTGTCTAAGGATACGGAGAGCCATCGGTTAGCTGGAAAATTGGATGCATCTATGACGACTGGAACTTAATCCAGACAAATGTAAGGCAAGCATTCTGGATTGTTTAATGCTGGCCAGAAAGTAAATCGAAGGGACCTTAGGAGCATTGATGTACAGCAGGATCCTTGAGTGAAAATTCATAGTTTTCTGAAAATAGTTTCACAGGTGAATAGGGTAATAAAGACATTTAGCTTGCTTGCCTTCATGGACAGGGGTATTGATGATTAGAGTTAGGACATCATGTTGCAGTTTTACAAGACATTGGTCAGGCCACTTACAATGTTATATGCAGTTCTGGTCACCATAGTATAGAAAGGATGTGGTAGCACTAGAAATTTGTCAAGAATGGAGGGCTTTAGTTACACGGAGAGACTAGATAGGCTGGGATTATTTTCACTGGAACACAGGAGGCTAAGAGACTAACCTCAGCTGCTTATAAAATTATGAGTGGCATAGATACCAGAGATGGTCAATCTTTTTATGGTGAGAGGGGAAATACTTAGAAGGAAATTTGAAATTTTTTCCACAATTCACAAGTTGTCTAACACTTGCTTGTTCCTCTGGAATCATGGTTTCACTGACAGCTACAGCCAATAATCAATTTGTATCCAGTAAGTTCCCACAATTCTCTCTTGGATGTTAATGCAATAAACAGATTTTCAGGTAATAGATCACTTTGATGGGGAAAGTTACAGCTATGCAGCCTTTGCAACAAATTAATTATACCTAACAAATTACTTTAAAATTCATGCAAGGACCATGGCATCCAATTTGCACTGGTAATGCCCCTCCCAAAAACACAATGTAAGATTAACTGTTTTAATGATGCGGGTTGGGAAAAAGTATTGTCAATACGTTGGGGGGGGGGGGGGGGGGTAAAGACTCACTTTTCTTTTAAATAAATAGACTTGAGAAATATTTCAACTGATTTTGCATTGAAGATCTGAATACTTAATCAGACACTGATCACACAATACTATTTGTAAATAACACTGAAAATATACCTGCGCTATAGTGGCAAGCTGTGCTTGTGTCTGCACTGCTAGCTGGTGAGTTTCCGCTTCTGAAATTGCAGTGTCACCATGCTGAGTTTCTGTACTGGAATCCATAGTTACCTGCAATACCAGAAAATGTGGAATTAAATCAGGTTGAAAGGCAAAGTTGGCAGCATACAATGCAGAGTCAAGCAGGAAGTGACTGCAATTACTTATTTGACAAGTTGTTTCAAAACTTGATCACTTTTCAATGTGTACACATTGATTTTTGTTTACAACACCAAAGGTTATGTGGAATCTAAGCAGTGTGTAAAAGCAGAAATTGCTTCCACTGGCAAAGATTGCAGGCAATTAAGATCCAGAAGTGAGAATATAATTCTTTTTACAACATGAGGGGAGAAAATCCAGAATAGAATAGCCAGAAGGATGATGGTGTTAGATAGAATCTTAGCTTTCAGAAGGAATATATAGATATATTTGGGGTTGGGAAGAAAGAATCGCAGAACTCTGAGCAAGGAATTGGGAAGTGAGAATTAATAGCAATAAATTAGGACCATCATTTGTTTGCATTGAATGCATGAAATCAGTAAAATTGCTAGTCTTTACATTTAATCATGCCTATTAAAATCAAAAGGACTGAAATTTTGGAAAACAAATATCCCCAAAGGCAATATAAAACACATTATGCTGTCTAAGATATTAAAGAACAGATTTCCACATTAGATCTGCAGCTACCAGACAGAACACACTTTCCACGCCCACTTTGTCACCTCATTAACTGTGCTAATTTTATTCATGGCAAGGGGAAGTTACTGGAAGTTTGAGAAATCAATGTTCATGCCATCAGGTTGGAGGCTACCTAGATGGAATACAAGCTGTTGTTCCTCCAAATTGAGTGTGGCCTTATCACGACAGTAGAGGAGGCCATGGATAGACATAATGGAATGGGAAGTGGAATTAAAATGGGAGGCCATTGGGAGATTTTTCTGGTGGACAGAGTGTAGATGTTCGACAAAACAGTCTCCCAATTTACATTGGATCTCATTGATGTAAGGAGGCCACACCAAAAGCACCAGGCACAGTATATGTTTTTAGCAGATGCACAGGTAAAGTGTTGCCTCACCTGGAAGGACTGTTAAACATCCTTCTGGTTGACGGAGTATAGGTGCTCGGTGAAGCAATCTCCCAATCTATGTCAGGACTCATCAATATACAGGAAGGCACACTGGGAACACCAGACACAGTATATGACGCCAGCAGACTCACAGGTGAAGTGTTGCCTCATCCAGAGGGACTGTTTGAGGCCCAACTGTACTCTTTTCCATAAATGCTGCCTGGCCTGCTGAGTTCCTCCAGCATTTTTTGTGTGTTGCTTGGTAATTTTTCAATGAGAATTCAAGCTGAGCTGAATTATTGCCTAGCAACACACACAAAATGCTGGAGGAACTCAGCAGGCCAGGTAGCATCTATGGAAAAGAGTATAGTTGACATTTCTGGCCCAAACCCTTCATCAGGACTGGAGAAAAAAAGATGAGGAACCAGAGTAAGGTGATGGAGGTAGGGTGAAATATTACCACACAGCTTTCTGAATATTCCCATGTTGATTCCAAATCTCAAAGCAAGTAATTTATAAATCTTACATCATATTACATCAATCCAAGCAAGTGTAATGAAAATGACTTAAATATACAGTTGCAAGAAAAAGATTGTGAATCCTTTGCAAATGTCCAGTTTTCTGCATTAATTACTCATCATATGTGGTCTGATCTTCACCTAAGTCACAATAATAAACAAACACAATCTGCCTAAACTAATAACACACAAGTAATTGTACTTCTCGTCAATACTGAGTACACCATTTAAACAATCACAGTCTAGGTTCAGAAAAGTATGTGAATCTCTGGGGTAATGCCTTCTACAAAAGCTATCTGAAGTCAGATGTTCCAATGAATGAAATAAGATTGAAGGAGTGGGTTGTAGAGGTGTCCTGCCCAAAAAAAAACACTGACAGAACCTGCTCTTCTCAAGAAAGATCTGTTTATATGCACCGTGGCTCAATCAAAACAACTTGCAGACAACCTCAGAAGAAGAATTGTAGAGATGTATTAAAGCTGAAAATGCTACAAAAGCATTTCTAAAGACCTGAATGCTCACCAATCCACAGAAAGAGAAATTGTCTCCAAAGGGAGGAATTTCAGTAGTTGCTACTCTCCCTAGAAGTGGGCATCTTGCAAAGATCACACAAAGAGCACAATGTGCAAATGCTAAAGGAGGTGAAAAAGAACCCATGGGTAACAGCAGAAGATCTCAGAAATCTCTAGAATTTGCTTAACTTTCTGTTCATGTGTCCTCTATTAAAAAAAACACTGAACAAAATTGGTGTTCCTGGAAGGACACCGCAGAGGAAATCACTGCTCTCCAAAAAAAAACACATTGCTGCATGTCTCAAGTTTGCAAAAGACTGCCTGGATGTTCCACAACACTTCTGGGACAATGCTCTGTGGACATATGAGACAAAAGTTGAACATTATGGCAGAAATGTTATGTTTGGAAGAAAAGGAACACTGCACACCAACACCAAAACTTCATCCCAACTGTGAAGCATGGTGGAAGGAGCATCATGGTTTGGGGTTGCTTTAGTGCCTCTGGGCCTGGACAGCTTGCAATCATTGAGGAAACAATGAATTCAAAATTGCATCAAGACATTTTCAGGAGAACGTCAGGGTAACAGTCTGTCATGTGAAGCTTAATAGAGGTTGGATGATGCAACAAGACAATATCTGAAACACAAGTCAGCAACAGAATGGTTTATAAAGAAGAAAATGTATTTTTAGAGATGGCCAAGTCAGAGTCCAGACCTTAACCCAATTTAGATGCTGCGGTATAACCCAAAAGGGGCTGTTCATGCAAGGTATGGAGGAATGGTCTAAAATTCCTCCTTGTAGTTGGCCAAGTCTGATCAACAGCTACAAGAAATGTTTGGTGGAGGTTATTGCTGCTAAAGGAAGTTCTACCAGTTATTAAATACAGGGGTTCAGATACTTTTACCAGCCTGTACTGTGAACGATTAAACAATGATTTCAATAAAGTCATGAAAAGTATCATTTGTTTGTGTTAGTTTAGGCAGATTATGTTTGTCTATTATTGTGATTTAGATGAAGTTCAGACACAATTTATGAATAATTAATGCAAAAAAACAGCTAATCACAAAGGGTTCACAAACTTTTTCTTGCAATGGTACCTTAAATAAAACATTCAGATCTCTAACTCCCATAGGTTAGCGACGAGGTGACGTAAAATCATCACCTGACCCAATTCTGTACTGATCAAACACTAACAAATGATCAAAAGGGATAATTCAATTAATAATGATTGCTAATCAGTTGTGATTATTCTGAAGCCTACCAAAGATCAGCTGATACTGCACAAAGCAGGATTCTAATCATGATCTTTCTACTCTGTCACAGTTAGTTAGAGGATACTTATTTGAGACTCAGGGGCTCTTCCTCAATCTGACAAACCAAATGCTTTCAAAAATCAAAAAACAAAAATCTACAGATGACAAAATCAGTGGGATTACCAAAGTTCTATTCACATTTTGTTTTATGACACCCTGTCCTCCAGCTCGAACAACCCTTTCACATACTCCACTGTTAGCGAGCAACTTTATTTTTGTTTCATAACTAACATTATGGCAGCTACTTTAGAGTGCTGCGCATTCAGAGATTCAAAATTATATTCAGCTAATTAAATCATTAATCTACAAGAAAAATACCACTGGAAATGGTGACAATGTAAACACCCCGTTGAGTTGAATAAGCACACTGGATCTAGTAAAATGTTCACTTTCGTCTAGCTCTAATCTTTATACAATTCCTGACCTACATGTTTTTGAGGTTGTCTCCTAGCTGTACTCTAAAATCTTCTCGTAAGTCAACAAAAGCTGACTTGCCAATAATTCGTATATCAAGACTCTTTTTATAAAGACCACTTACCCATTTTAGTGTCTTAAACATCTTACAAGCAAAGTTATCCCAGTCCATTTATTTGCTGTCACTTTTACCAAATATCATTTTTAAAACCATGCTTCACAAAGAAATTATTTATTCTTGCAAGGTGTGAATGGAGCCAAGCAAAAGGAAAATAGGAACAAACAGACATACTTTATTGATCCGGAGGAAAATTGGGTTTCGTTACAGTCGCACCAACCAAGAATAGTGTAGAAATATAGCAATATAAAATCATAAATAATTAAATAATAATAGGTAAATTATGCCAAGTGGAAATAAGTCTAGGACCAGCCTATTGGAATCTTGTAGGAGAGTTTCAAATTTATCATACGTTTTCTGTCTGCACTGTTCAGCATAGCAAACATAAAGGTCACTTTATGACTAACAACTCCACCATTAAAAAACAAACGGGGTCTGATTGTTCTAGTTTTAAACAATAAATATTGTAAAAGTATTACCAGACACCTATGGGTAAAGTCATGCAGTTTTATTTCTACTAATATAACTGTGCCTGTAAAAAAAAAGTCAGCCATGCAGAATTACTATTTTCATTATTCTTTTTAAATTCTGTGTCTGGCTTTTAAAATACAAGCTACTGATTAATCCTACTTGTCAGAGTACTGACCCTAGTCAGTATTATGGGATAAGTGAAAAGGGCCAGAAATGGAAAACAGAGCAGAAATCAGGGTGAACTATCAAATAAATAAGATACTTTTTTAATAAATATTCAAGGTGAAACAAATGTTACCACCAATTTGATAGAGTTCAAATACTTTTGAAATTAATCAAAGATGAGAGGTACTGATCGTGTGGATAGTCAGAGGCTTTTTCCCTGGGCTGAAATGGCTAGCACGAGAGGGCTTAGTTTTAAGGTGCTTGGAAGCAGGTACAGAGGAGATGTCAGGGGTAAGTTTTTTTTAAACACAGAGTGGTGAGTGCATAGAATAGGCTGTTGGTGATGGAGGTAGATACAATAGGGTCTTTTAAGAGACTCCCGGATAGGAGTCAAAAAATCTACACGGAACCACAAAGTGACTTTATCACAGCTCAGGGCATACTGGAGTTCGGAATTCAACTCCAGTCCCTTTCTGTAACATGTATGTCCTCCCCATGGAATGCTTGGGTTTTCCACTTCACCATACAGTCCCAAGATAGACAGGATAGGTTAACTACTCATGGTAAATTTTCCTGTGATTAGGTTATGATTCATTGGGGTTGTGGGGCTCCTGGGGTGGCACTGCTTAAAGGGCCAGGAGGGCCTACTCTACGCTGTATCATTAAATTATAAACCACAAAAAAGTAAAAAGTAGAATGTTTCAAGCCCAGAAGACACAAAGTAAGATTTTGGCAAGCACCCATTTAATGAAAAAAGATTAAATATAACCATGTCAATAGTTATAAAATTCTGAAAAGATTTTGCAAACCATTGGAGAAGTGCCACATATTTTGATACAACCTCAATTACCACTGCATTATAAAGACCTCTTTGTTTCCAGGTTTAACTGGGTCATTTAATTCACATAATATGCTCAGTAAATTTATTCTTTTATAAGTCAAGGGCTGTAACATTTTTATATACCACAAAGACAAGTTTATAAATATTAAAACAACAACACACACAAAATGCTGATGGAACACAGCAGGCCAGGCAGCATCTATAGGGAGAAGCGCTGTCGACATTTCGGGCCGAGGCGAAGGGTCTCGGCCCGAAACGCCAATAGCGCTTCTCCCTATAGATGCTGCCTGGCCTGCTGTGTTCCACCAGCATTTTGTGTGTGTTGTTGTTTGAATTTCCAGCATCTGCAGATTTCCTTGTGTTTGCGCTTTATAAATATTACATGGATGTCATTTTGTGCTGCAAGTATAACTACATTCCTGATACTGTCTTGTGTACAGTGTTTAAATAGTCAACCCATGGTAATTAAATAGGCCAATCTCAAGAATATTTATCTCATCTTTAAACAAAATCACTTTCTCCCAGAACAGTGGCAAATCATTAAAAAAAACTTTGTTCTGAAATTCCTGGGGGCATGGATCATTTAAAATTATAAGAATGGAGCTCAACATACATAATTGCATATGCAACCCCAAGATGAACAACCACCTTCATGTTTGAAGGAAACTTGCTTTTCTTTTTTTTTGTAATTTATTTTTTTATTGAAGTTCATCAAACAAACATTTCCATAAGATGTATTTCAGACATTGTACATATGCATCATATATCACAAAATCTCCACAAAGTATTTATCTGGGGTATACACTTATAGAAAAGAGTGGAAAGAAAAAACAAGCAAAAGAAAAGAACTATGTACAAGTAGGGAGTGATCTTTTTTTTTACAACAGATTCATTGATTTGTGAGAATAAAATCAGGCCTATGAGGCATTATGTAGTTAAACCGTTTTTCCCAGTATGAATCAAATTGTTCCAGCTTATGATTAACAGATGCTGTTATCTTCTCTATTTTGTAAATGTCCATTGTAATTTCCATGAAATTAAAATTGAAATTGAAATCAAAATGCAAATCATTATCATATTTTTTGGGACTGCCCTGTTATCAAAAACTATTGGAGGGGGATACATAATGCCCTACAAGACATCTTTAAATGTGAAATACCTTTGGAGAGTAAGACCATATATTTTGGATATATACCTCAAGAATGGTTGAAAAGAGATAAATATTTAATGAATATACTGTTGGTGGCTGGTAAAAAGACTTACCGTAGATTTCGCACTACAGAGCGCACCTGATTAAAAGCCGCTAGCTCTAATTTTAGAAAGAAAACCAATTTTGTACTTGTACAAGCCGCACCAGATTTTAGGCCGCAGGTGTCCCATGTTGTAATATGAGATATTTACACAGAAAGATACTACACGTGAGGATTTTTTAACTTTTAATTAAATCCATATGGTAACATAAACAAATACATATTGCAAATGCTTTTTTTCGAACCGTGCCTCTAACACGGCTACTTTTAAATATACATACGTATCGGTAACACACAAATTACGTTGCGTATACTTTTTTACTGAACAGTGCACGAACAACATTCCAATATCTCCTAACGACTGGTAAAAAAAATATATACTGCAGCCTACCAGGAAAAGTTATTGATCGCCTTTAACTTAAAAGCAGCGTTTCGCTCGGGTCTAATGCCGCTCGCGTAATGCGCTCGCCCCCACCTTCCCGTTTATCGCAAACCGGTATTTCCCACAAGACGCGGCGAAACCGGATGTGACGTCATAGTATCCCGGGATGTACAGAAAACAAATATACTTAACACTTCTAACTTTAACTAGAAAATACTAACAAATGAATTACTAAGCGAAAATATTATAAACTAAATAACTGCCATAAAGGCAGCACAATGCTTTTCTTCGAGTGTTTTCCATGTTGATGAGGGTGAGTACAAATGACTGATTTACAATAATTTAATTGTGAAAGTGCGCTTGATTTATCGTACAATTTCATTGGACCTCTGTGAACTACTCATCAATTTTATTGGTCTACTGTTATGAGGCAAAATGTTTTTGGCGGCATGAAAAAAAACCATGCATTAGCCACACCGTAGTAAAGGCCGCAGTGTTCAAAGCTGTTCAAAATGTGGGAAAAAAGCAGCGGCTTATAATCCGACATCTACGGTACTAGGAAATGGTTATCACAGAAGAGCCCAACTTTAAATACATGGAAACTTGCTTTTCTATAATGCAATCTCAGAGCACCCAAAGATATTTTAAAGTAATAGCAGTTTTTCCAGCATTCCTATGTTATGAATTCTGTCTTATGACATTAAATAATGACAGCACAGTAGTGCAGCTGCCCTCCACGCCACAACTTGGGTTCAATCCTGAGTGAAATTTGTACAATTAGGTGGGCTTCCTCCAAGTGCTCTGGTTTTCTTCCACATTCCAAAAATGTCTGGGGTGTTAGATTAATTGTTAACTGACCCTGGTATGTCGGCAGGAGTAAAAATCTGGAGGAATTGATGGAAATGTTTAAAAAATAAAGTGGGTTAATGTAAGATTAACATACTAGAGTGCTGGTTGGTTAGTTCAAAGTTAATCTATTATCTAAGTACATATACATCACCAAGTACAACCCTGAGATTCGCTTTCTTGTGGGCTTACTCAATAAACTCATTATAGAATAATAACCATAACAGAAACGATAGAAGACCGCATCAACTTGGGCATTCAAACAGTGTGCAAAAATACAACAAAATATGCAAATACAAAAATAGATGAATAAGCAACAAATATCGAGAACATGAGATGAGTCCTTGAAAGTGAGTTCACAGGTTGCAGGAACATTTCAATAATGGGGCAAGTGAAGTTACCCCCTTTGATTCAGGAGTCTGATGGTTAAGAGGTAATAACTGCTCCTGAACCTAGTGCTGTGAGTTCTATGGCTCCTGTATCTTCTTCCTGATGGCAGCAAAGAAAAGAGCATGTCTTGAGTGCAAGGAAGGAAGTTGGGCCGGGGGGGGGGGGGGGGGGTCCCTAAAGATGGATGCTGTTTTCCTGCAACAATGCTTCATATAGATGTGCTCCTTGGTGGGGCGGACTTTACACATTGTGGACTGGACTGTATCCACTACTTTTTGTAGAATTTTCCATTGAAAGGCATTGGTGATTCCATACCAGTCTGTGATGCAGCCAGTCAATATACTCTCCAATATACATCTACAGAAGTTAGTTAAAGTTTTAGATATCACGCCGAATCTTCACAAACTCTTAAGGAAGTAGAGGCACTGGCATTATTTCTTTATAATTGGACTTATGTGCTAGGCCCAGGAAAGGTCTTCGGAAATAATAACACAAAGAAATTTAAAGTTGCTGACCCTGTCCACTTCTGATACTTCAATGTGGACTGGCTCATGGCACTCTGGTTTCCTCCACCTGAAGCCAATAATCAGCTCCAAGGTCTTGCTGACATTGAGCTGTTGTTATGGCACCACTCAACCAGATTTTCAGTCTCCCTCCTGTATGCTGATTTGTCACCAGCTTTGATTCAGTCAACGACAGTGGTGTCATCAGCAAACTTAAATCTGGCATTGGAGCTGTCCTTACAGTCGTACAGTCATAAATGTAAAGTGAGTAGAGCAGAGGGCTAAGCACACAGCTCTGTGGTGCACCTGTGCTGATGGAGATTGCAGAGGAGATGTTGTTGCCAATCCAAACTGAACTGGGGTCTGCAAGTGAGGAAATCAAGGATCCGATTGCATAAGGAGGTATCGAGGCCAAGGTCTTGAAGTTTACTGATTACTTCCGAGGAGATGATGGTATTGAGTGTCAAACTGTAATCAATAAAGAGCATTCTGATATATCTTGGCTGTCCAGATGTTCCAGGGATGAGTAAAGAGCTAATGAGATGGCATCTATTGTGGATCTGTTGCTCCCGCAGGCAAATTGAAGCAGATCCAAATTACTTCTCAGGTAGGAGTTGATATGTTTTATTACCAACCTCTCAAAACACATCACAGTGGATGTAAGTGCTATGGACAATAGTCACTGAGGCAGGTTAGCAAATTTTCCTAGGGCATCAGTATAATTGAGGCCTACTTGAAACAAGTGAGTACCTCAGACTGGTGAAATGAGAGATTAAGGATCTCAGTGAATACTCCACCAGTTGATCAGCACAGGTCTTTAGGCCAGGTTGCCTGGGCTGGATGCTTTTCATGGATTTACTCTCCTGAAGGCTGCTCACACATTGGCGTCTGAGACAAAAATCACAGGATCATCAGGGGCTGGGGAGTTCATGATGGTTCCTCCATGTTTTAACAGACTTCATACTAGCACAGACTTTGTCAGCTATAGGGCCTGATTCCATGCCGGATTTCCTGATAACTCTATGCAGCAACCAATTAGTACAATAAAGTTTCTTAACAAAACAAAAATATAAAATGATATGGGCAAAATATACTTGACAGAGTTGAAATAAATCAACCACAAATGGGTGTACTAGATGAATCCATTCTAGCATTCCTATTAACATGGAATAGCCAGTCTAAGTAATTTCTTTGTACTAATTTTACTGAATTCCTGCAAGGTTGAATAATTCACAAACTCAACAGATTATATAGATTGAACACAATGTAAAGATGAAATCCTGAGCCAGGTGTTACGTACCAACAGTAATAGATATGAAAATTGAGCCGTGTTTTTATAAATAAACAATGAAATTTATTAACCTCTACTCAAAAACATAGAAAAGTAAACAAACGACTAACTTAAACAGAAGTTAACAGTGTAATGCATCTACAGTTATCAAACAGTCAAACTTAGAGACAATTCTTAAGAGATCTTACTCAAGCACAGTCTTAAAGTGGCAGTTTAAGAAGTCCATATGATTTATAAAGTAAATGAGAGGAGAGATTTCCCGAACCAGCGATGAATCGATTCTTGAAGACGAAACTGTTCATGCAGATCCAAGCCGAGAAATGCCTTTTCCGAAGGGATCACGAACAACAAGATTTCTCAAAGTAACTGACCATTCGCCGGATGTGGTCATCACACAACACCCAAGACCATGCAGAGATTAACCAAAAGTGTGTGCCATAATTCACATCAATCACATTCGAGACACACAGAACGCCACTGATTTCTACCCAATTCTTCGGGTTTGCACAAAGCTGGTAATTCTTCACTTTCTCCTTCTACGACTCCCCAACAAAACAACTACTCAACAAATTATGGTCTCCCCTTTTATACCAGCTGGAACATGCCATCATGTGACATCACATCACCCTACTATCACCAGACAATTACATCATACCAATATCACGAGAAACTCACGGGACAGGTAACACAGGGGAAATGGGGAACCAAGCTTGTGCAGAGTTCACTATGGGCCAAAAATGATTTAAGTGGTGTCTTCTACCAGATTTACTGGTCACTTGTGGAACACAAAATCAATTTTACAAATGTAGTGCCTGAAATTAAGAGGAAATGTTCGGAACACTCCGCTAGTAGCAACTTATGGGGACACATTTCAGGAACAAGATGATTCATCAAACCTTCATCAGATCATATTAATAACTTTTAATGCATCCACCATATATGTTTACTGATAATGGTTCGATAATGCAGCAAAAACCCTTGCATCTTAAACATCCCGAAATGCTAAGAAAGTAAAAGGATCGTAAACTGAACTACTCGAAAAATAAATCAGGACAGAAATCCAAAGGTTTGGCAAGAAGTAGATTTTAACGAAACAGGAGACAGATAACTGGAAATACTGAACATTTATCAAATAACTGATAATTGCAACGTGAGGGTAAATATTGCAGAAAAATCCTGTACTTAATGGTCAGTGAGTATATTAATTGCACAGATGCTGTGAGACAAAGTAGCATACTAAAATATGTAGGCAACCCGTGTGTAAGCCAGTTCCTCAATCTTATGTAAAAATACTTCGATGTTTTAAATAAAGTGAAATTCCCAACAATGAAACACCCCCAAAGGCCAGTAATGAGACCACTAAAACAAAAAAAATTAGCGACAGAAACAAATCTTTGATGACCAATGACCAACGGTTTGGTCAAACCTCAAAAAAGCACCTTGAACTGACAGAAATTAGCGGAGTGTAAACAGAAAAGAAACTTTTCCGTGCATAACATGTTAATAGATATGCAGAAAATCCTGCTCTCAAAAGGTTATTAATTTTTTAAAAAAAATAGCATTGTGGCAGTCAGCAAACCAGAAGAACTCCATTGTGAGCCCTTGCTTATACAAATTGCTGCTTTTAAGTCATCATTTCATAGATTGTCACACCAGTCAGTCATTCCTGTCTGGCGCGTAGTGTCAGGATTGGTCTCCTTTCAGATTAACCAGGTCACGGTATGACCATTCCTGACTCGACCCTTGTTTTTAACAAAGCTGAGTGGCTAGCTCGGCACTCAACCTGGCACAGATGGAAAGCGTGCCCGGGGGGGGGGAGAAAGCAGACTGGGTTTGAACTTGGGAGCCTTCGCTTCTGAAGTCCAGGGCTGATGTCACTGAGCCACCAGCCGGCATGCTTTTAAGTGATGGGGATAGATAGATACTTCATTGATCCCAAAGGAAATTCAGTGTCACAGTAGCATTACAAGTACACAGATGTAGAAATGTAGAGAAGAAGAATAAAAGTTACCTTAAAAATAAGATGCACAAGATTTAAGTCAAAGATGACAAGATTTCCAAATTCACATGGATAAGGTTGTAGTGCAAGAATTACCGCAATATTATACAGTAATAGGTGTACATTCACACCATCCTGATAAAAAGTGATGGTAGTATTGCACAGGGTGTCCACGATAGTAGGGTGTGGTAAGCAGAGCTAAACAAAGTTTAAATAGAGCTTTGCTAAGCAGAGGTTAATAACAATCTAACAAGAGGGGGTCATTACTTCCCTAGCTATAGGTTGACTCATTATAGAGACTATTGGCCAAGGGTAAGAATGACCTCTTAATAGTGCTCTTCTGTTCAGCCAAGGGAACATTGTCCAGAATATGGAAGTACATGGCAGAGATCTTAATGAAGCAGCTTTGGGAAGTATAAAGATACAGTCGTCCTCCTTATCTGAGGGGGATTGGTTCCGGGACCCCCCGCGGATACCAAAATTTGCGGATGCTCAAGTCCCTTATTTAACATGTATCAGTGCGGTGGTCTTTAGGACCCAGCAGAACCCTGGACTTTATTTAATGTCTCTGTGAGGTGGACATTAGGACCTGGTGGCGTTGCTCTGAATCCGCAGTGTTTCTGTTCACGAAAATAATCACGATCGCGATTGAAAATAAGGTGGAAGTAATAAAGCGATCGGAAAGAGGTGGAACACCATCAGTCATTGGAAAAGTGTTAGGCTACAGTCGGTCAACGATCGGAACAATTTTAATGAAGCATGTGAAAGGCCCTGCCCCGATGAAAGCTACAATTATTACTAAGCAACGTAGTGGTTAAATTATTGAAATATGAATGTTTAAGTGTTTTATATACATAGAAAGGTAAAATATGTACTATATACTAAGAAAAACATTTGACTGACGCTAAATAATACCAGATGTACCTGTTCCGACCTCAAATCTGACTTAAAGACGGACTCAGGAACGGAACTCATTCATAACCCGGGGACTGCCTGTACTTTTAAGTCATTTCTAGACTAGTTATAATACCTAATACAATGTAAATGCTATGTAAATAGTTGTTATACTGTATTGTTTAGGGAATAATGACAAGAAAAAATAGTCTGTACGTGCTCAAGCAACGAGTACTGGAGAGAGAACTTCCGGGTTTTTCCGATCCACGGTTAGTTGAATCCACGCATACGGAATCTGCGGATAAGGAGGGCCGACTGTACTTCTTAATACAGTACTTGGGAACTCCCTTCAGTTATTTGTAAAAATCTTACAACTAAAAAGTAGTATCAATTGTTCAATTATTTCTCATTTGAATAATTCAAACTTGCTTGGCCTAAAGCCTCTTCTACCAGTGGCATTTAAATGGACATCTAATTTAATTATGAATTTACAATTCCTTTAATGTACAAGTCATCATAACTTGTAATATTGTACAAAGTCATTTTATTAATTTAAAGAATGCAGATTTTGCAGGCTGAGCTTGTGTTTAATTGGCCATCCCTAACTGCCCTTGAGAAATGATAGTCAGCTGCCTTGTTGAACCACTGTAGTGGGGCTGGGATAAACTCACAATGCTGTTAGACAAGGAATTCCAAGATTTTGCGCATGTAATTGTGAAGGAACAGCAATACTTTTTCCAAGTCAGAATGGTGTGCCTTAGAGAACAACTTCCAGGTGTTCCCATGCTTTTAAATAGAACATAGAACAGCACAGCAAAGGAACACACACTTTCGGCCATGACGACTAAGCTGATCATGCCAAGTTAAACTAAATCCATCTGTTCACACTTGAGTTACATCACTCCATCACATCTCTTCATGTGTTTGTCTTAATGTCTCCTTACAAGTTGCTCGTGTATCTGTTTTCAGCACCTCCTCTGGCAGTGTTCCATGCACCTACCACAATCTTTGTCGAAAAAAAACTTGCCTCACAGTTCTTTAAAACCCATCACAAAACAATACACCCTAGAATGTGACATTTTCACCCTGGGAAAAAGATTGGAACTACCGTAATCTAGGCCTCTTAATTTTATACACCATCAGGTTGCCCCTCAATCTCCAATGCTCCAGAGTAAACAAGCCAAATTGTCTAACTGTGGCGACCCAATTCTCAGCGCACTCGAACCGGCTCACAAAGCGGCCCGCGCCGGCATTGAGGCAGGTCCCAAAGAGGGCGCCAGGCCTTCTTCACCAGCAAGGGGAAAAGCCCGCGCGCAGGACGGGACTGTGAATACGCATTCCCGCCCGGGGAGGGCGGGATCAAGAAGGCTTTAAAGCGCGGCCGTGAAGTTTGAATAAATCTCTTTATTCAACTCTGACTCCGTGTCGTTATTGCAGTGCTGCGTGTAGCACACCGCTACAATTGGTGACCCCGATGGCCCAAACGATATTTGGGCTGGAGATGAACGACGCCACATCTGTTCATGCAGTTTCGTTAAAACTGCCAAGCTTCTGGACACTGCAACCTCACCTATGGTTCCAGCAAGCAGAAGCCCAATTCCACATTCGGCAGATAATCTCGGATGCCACACATTACTACATCGTGGTGAGCTCCCTTGACCAGGAGACAGCCGCCCAGGTTGAGGAGTTCATACAATCGCCCCCAGCAGAGGGCAAATACACAGAATTCAAAGCCTTGCTCATAAGGACTTTTGGACTCTCACGGCGCGAGCAAGCTGCCCGCTTACTGCACCTGGATGGTTTGGGGGACAGGCCACCGTCGGCTTTGATGAACGAGATGCTGTCCTGGCCGGAGGTCACAAGCCCTGCCTCATGTTTCAGCAGGCATTCCTGGAGCAGCTGCCCGAGCACATTCGCCTGCTGCTGTGCGATGCGGATTTCAGTGACCCCCCGGAAGGTGGCAGCCCAGGCGGATGTGCTGTGGAAAGCCAAGAAGGAGAGTGGGGCGTCCGTCGCACAGATCACCAGGCCATGCTCCCAGCAGCAAACCAGACCAGGCCCAGCTGCAGAGCCCGCTAACCCCAGAGGCAGGGGTGAGAAGACCAACGAACAATGGTGCTTCTACCACCAGCGGTGGGGCGCAGAAGCCCGCCGCTGTAGCCCGCCCTGCAAGTTCCCGGGAAACGCCAGGGCCAGCCGCCGCTGATGGCTACGGAGGCTGGCCATCGGGATAGCCTCCTGTATGTCTGGGACGAGCAGTCTGGACGCTGCTTCTTGGTCGACACCAGAGCCGAGATCAGCGTCTTACCTCTGACGAGCTACAACACCCGCAACAGAGAACCCAGTCCCACCCTGTGGGCCGCGAACGGCAGCATAGTAAGGACCTATGGCACCCATACGGTGCGGCTACAGTTTGGCTCCAGCCGGTTCACGTGGGACTTCACACTGGCCGCCGTAGCCCAACTGCTCCTGGGAGCGGATTTTTTGCGAGCTCACAGCCTACTGGTCGACCTGCCCAGGAAGAGACTGGTCCATGTCGAGACCTTTCAAACGTTCTCCCTGGGTGAAGCCCAGTTGCCGGCCCCACACCTAGACTCCATCACGCTGTCCGACAACGACTTCACCAGAGTCCTGGCAGATTTCCCATCGGTTCTGGCACCGCAGTTCACGGCAGCCATGCCCAGACACGGCATACAGCACCACATCCCGACACAAGGACCACTCCTCCACGCCCGTGCCAGAAGGCTTCCCCTGGACAAGCTCTGGCTGGCGAAGGAGGAGTTCAAGAGGATGGAGGAATTGGGAATCATACGGCGGTCCGACAGCCCATGGGCCTCCCCCCTGCACATGGTGCCCAAAGCAACAGGGGGCTGGAGACCATGCAGCGACTACCGCAGGCTGAATGAGGCTACAACACCGGACCACTACCCTGTGTCGCACATTCAGGACTTTGCAGCAAACCTGCACGGCGCACGGATCTTCTCCAAGGTAGACCTCATCCAGGGATACCATCAAATCCCGATGCATCCGGACGATGTCCCCAAAATGGCACTCATCACCCCTTTCGGCCTTTTCGAGTTCCTCTGCATGCCGTTCGGCCTAAAGAATGCCGCACAGACGTTTCAGCAGTTAATGGACGCGGTGGGACGCAACCTGGACTTCGCTTTCATCTATTTGGACGACATCCTCATAGCCAACAGCAGTCGTCAGGAGCATCTGTCCCACCTCCGTCCAAATACGGAGTGAATACGGCCTGACAATCAACCTGGCCAAAAGTCAACACCATCGACTTCCTGGGCCACAGGATTACTAAAGACGGGGCAACCCCTCTGCCCGCCAAGGTAGACGCGGTCCGCCATTTCCCCCGACCCAACACAATCAAAGGACTTCAGGAATTCGTGGGTATGGTGAATTTCTACCACCGCTTCCTCCCTTCAGCTGCCCAAATCATGTTCGCCCTGATGTCGGGTAAGGGCAAGGACATTACCTGGGATGAGGAGTTCGCCGCCGCTTTCATTAAAACCAAAGAAGCCTTGGCAAACGCCACGATGCTGGTACACCCCGGAACGGACGTCCCTACTGACCTCACAGTGGACGCATCTAACACGGCAGTCGGTGGGGTGCTGGAACAACTCATCGAGGATCACTGGCAACCCCTGGCGTTTTTCAGCAAACACCTGCGACCACCCGAGCTCAAATACAGTGCTTTCGACCAGGAACAGTTGGCGCTATACCTGGCGATCCGGCATTTCAGGAACTTCTTAGAAGGTAGGCCCTTCACCGCGTTCACGGACCACAAACCGCTTATCTTTGTGTTCACGAAAGCATCCGACCCCTGGTCGTCCCGCCAGCAGCAACATCTGTCCTACATCTCCGAATACACGACGGATGTCCGGCATGTCTCGGGAAAGGACAATGTCGTGGTGGACACCCTCTCCCGCCCTAACATCCAAGCCCTGTCCCAGGGGATAGACTATGAAGCACTGGCAGAGGCGCAGCAGGCAGACGAGGAGATCCCTAGTTACAGAACCGCAGTCTCCGGTTTGCGGCTCCAGGACCTCCCCGTAGGCCCAGGTGAGAGGACCCAGCTCTGTGATGTCACCACCGGCCAACCCCGCCCCGTCGTTTCGGCGGCACATTTTCAACTTCATTCACAACTTAGCGCACCCCTCCATCAGGACAACCGTCTGGATGGTAGCCAACAGGTTCGTTTGGCACGGACTCCGCAAGCAGGTCAGTGAATGGGCCAGAACGTGCATACACTGCCAAACAGCCAAGGTGCAGCGGCACACCAAAGCTCTGCTGCAGCAGTTCCACCCCACCCGCCAGCGTTTCGACCACATTCATGTGGATATCATGGCCCCCTGCCAGTGTCGCGAGGAGTGCGGCACCTACTGACTATTGTGGACCGGTTCACAAGATGGCCGGAGGCAGTCCCGCTCACCGACACCACCTCCGAATCCTGCGCCCGGGCACTGATTGCCACCTGGGTATCTCGTTTTGGTGTACCGGCCCACATTACCTCCGACAGAGGCGCCCAGTTCACCTCCAGCCTGTGGTCAGCTATGGCCAGCCTTTTGGGGACACAGCTGCACCACACAACTGCCTACCGCCCACAGTCGAATGGACTGGTGCAGCGTTTCCACCGTCACCTAAAGTCGGCTCTCATGGCCCGCCTCAAAGGGCCTAACTGGGTGGACGAGCTTCCCTGGGTCCTGCTCGGAATCCACATGGCGCCCAAAGGGGATCTGCACACCTCGTCGGCCGAGTTGGTGTACAGCGCACCCCTGGTCGTCCCAGGAGAGTTCATACCAGCCCCAAGGGGGCAAGAGGAAGAACCCGCAGCAGTCCTGGGCAGACTACGCAAGAGGCTCGGTAACCTGACCCCCATACCCACTTCGCAGCAGGGGCAGAAACCGACCTGCGCACCCAAAGACCTGCAAAACTGTAAGTTCGTTTTTGTACGATGGGGCGGACATCAGGCACTGCTACAGCAGCCCTATGAGGGGCCGTTTACAGTGATCAGAAACAACGGGTCCACGTTCGTGCTGGACATTGGGGGGAAAGAGGAGGTTTTCACGGTGGACCGACTCAAACTGGCCCATGTGGACTTGGCGCAGCCGGTCGAGATTCAGGCACCGTGGTGCAGAGGCAGACCTCCCAAACAGAGTCCGACCCAGACTGTGGACATTGGGGGGTGTATTGCCAGTTCTGAGGGGGGGGGTTATGTGGCGACCCACTTCCCAGCACACTCGAACCAGTTCACAAAGCAGTGCGCGCCGGCATTGAGGCAGGTCCCAAAGAGGGTGCCAAGCCTGCTTCACCAGCAAGGGGAAAAGCCCGTGCGCGGGACGGGACTGCGAATACGCGCCCCCTACAGCATTCCCGCCCGAGGAGGGCGGGATCAGGAAGGCTTTAAAGCGAGGCCGCAAAGTTTGAATAAACCGCTTTTGTAACTGCAGCTCACCGACTCCGTGTCGTTATTGCAGCGCTGTGTGTAGCACACCGCTACATAACCTTCTTTTTACAGCAACTCTCTAATCCAGGCAACATCTGGGTGAACCTCTTCTGCAGACTTTCCAAAACCTCCACATCCTTCCTGAGGTCTGATGATCAGAACTGCAGCCTAACCATGGTTCTATACAATTGCAACACAGCTTACCAACTCTTATACTCAATGCACTGACCAATAAAAGCAAATATACCACATGCTTTCTTTACCACTCTATCCACTTGTGTTGCCACTTTCAGAGAGTGATGGAATCACACCCCAAGATTCCTCTGTACTTCAATGTTCTTAAGGGTCTTGTCATTTCCTGTATACTTCCCTTTTACATTTGACCTCCCACAGTACAATACCTCTTACAGGTCCATTTCTCCACTTATATTTTCAACTAATCTATTTCTGTGAAACTAACTAATCAACCCTCTTGCATCTTCATGCAAATCACATCACAAACAAGAGGTCCTAGCATTGATCTCTGTGGAACATCAGTGGTCTATGACCTCCAGTCCTTGTCCTACTAACTAGCATAAATTGTGGGCTTGGAATGTGCTGTCCTAAGTCTTGATCAATTACTGCAGCACATCTTGTAGATGGTACAACCCATGCTTTTGCACATCAGGTGTATGACCTGTAAAATGTGGAGCTTCTGAAGTGATGCTTAAGCTGCACACTTTCAGGCAGGTGGAGCATATTCAATTACACTTTTGAGTTGAGCTTTGCAGATAGTAGCCATTAAAGGGTGATGGGGAGTTAGAAGGCTGCAGGATTCTTAACCTCTCCATCTGATCTACTCTTGTATATGGCTTTTCTGGTTCAGTTTCTTGTCACTGGTAATCCACTCAATACTGAGAATACAATGGATAGGAGATGGTTCAAGAACATTTTATAAAACCTCAACTGATTCCATCTGAGATAAAACAACACTGCTTCCTTTAAAATTCACTGGTCCTTTCCTGACAAAGACAGGCAAGTATTCACATTCCAGCATTGCAAACATGCTCTCTGAACTGTTTTTATATAAATAAAGAAAATGTAGGGCTGGTTTAATTCCCCCCTTCTCACCTCAACACAGACAATCTTCTACAGACAATTGGGCTAGTATCAGAAATTAAATATTCAACCATTTAGCTGCAGTGCAATCTGGAATGCCAATGGGATTAATTTTAAAATTCTCAAGGAAAATCATTTATAGCTAACAATGCCCCGAGATTCCTGCACTTCTTTAATTCTGTCCTCTTATGTATCCCTAAATTTCTTGACCACCTCTGGAGGTTGTATCATGATGTTTTAGACACAATATTTGGAATTATCTCCCCCAAACCTTTCTGCTTATTTCCTCCATGGTACTCTTTTATATTTGCTTCTTTGATAAAACTTTTATGTGAGTGATGATAAACCTGATTCTGATATGGGTCTCTTGTAACTGAGAGTGGTAAGGAGTCAGGAATGGGGAATCATGATTGATAAAAGGGGAAGGGAGAGGGGAGGGAGCAGGAAGCGCCAGAGAGGCAAGCTGTAATGATCAATAAACCATTCGTTTGGAATCAAATTTCCTTGCCTGGTGTCTCAGGGTTGGGTTTGTCTGCAGCTGCACCACCCGCCCCCACTCCTGTCTCTCCTTCTGCCAGCTGTCCCACGCCCCTCCTGTGTGCTCCACCCTCGCCATTCACAACATCCTTTGCTCCCACCAGATTTACAAACTTGCTCTCCGCTCCACATTGACAAATGCAAAACTGGGCAACAGGAGAATGTGCAAGAGAGTGGCAAATGAAACTCAAATCTGGAAAATGCATGGTCATGCATTTTGATTGTAGAAAATCCAGAAATCTGAGGTGCAAAGGGAAGTGGGAATCCCTGCGCAGAACACCCCAAAGGTTAACTTGCAGGTAGAGTCGGTGGTGAGGAAGGTAAATGCAATGTTAGCATTCATTTCAAAAGGTCTAGAATACAAGAGCAGGAATGTGATACGGAGGCTTTATAAGGACTGGTGAAGCTTCACATTGAGTATTGTGAACAGATGTGGGTTCTACGTTTAAGAAAAGATGCGCTACCAATCTAGAGGGTTCAAAGGACGTTCACAAGGATGATTCCGGGAATGAAAGAGTTGTCATACGAACAATGTTTGATAGCTCTGGGTCTGTACTTGTTGGAATTTAGAAGGATGGGGGGGGGGGGGGGGGGGAATCCCACTGAAACCTTTTGAATGTTGAAAGGCCTAGACAGAGTAAATGTGGAAAGGATCTTTCCCATGGTGGGAGAAGTAAGGACAAGAGGGTGCAGCCTCAGGATAGAGGGGCATCCTTTTAAAACAAGGAATTCCTTTAGCCAGAGTGTGGAGAATTTGTGGAATTTATTACAACAGGCAATTGTGGAGGCCAGGTCATTGGGTGTATTTAAGGCAGAGCTTGAAAGGTTCTTGACTGGACACTGCATCAAAAGTTATGGGATGAAGGCCGGGGAGTACGGCAGAGGAGGAGAAAAAAAAGATCAGCCATGATTGAATAGTGAAGCAGTCTTGGTGGGTCAATGTCTGCTCCTATATCTTATGGTTTTATAAAACTCTTACACACCCTAGCTCTACCTACATGTGCCTAAGACTTTTACATAGTACTGTATATTAAGGAAACTGAGAACAAAAGCTGCAGGATCAAAGACTAAATACTCAACAGCACAATTTGGAGATAAATTCCAGCATCATTCTGTAATGAGTCTCAGTATGTCCTCCCCATGGAATGCATGGGTCTTCCCCGGGTGCACCCAAAGACGTACTGGATAGGTTAAATGGTCATCGTAAATTGTCCTGTGATTAAGGTTTATGAAGTTGCTGGGGTTGTGTGGCTCTAAGGGCCGGAAGGACCTACTCCGCGCTGTATTGCTAAGCAAATAAATAAATTTCAGGTGCAGTGTTGCAGCCCAAGGGCTTTGTGGTAAACTCATCATGCTGCACAGCCGTGGCAGTTCTGTCTCAGTCCAGCTCACCCGACCTGGAATATTTTATCTGGCGAGGGTGTTTTCTACCATCATCCAGGTAGCAGTGCATATTCCACCCCTAGCCAATGCCAGGCAGGCACTGGAGGAGCTGAGCACCATGATCAACAGTCACAAAACAGCACACCCTGATGCCTTCCCAATCACTGCGAGGTATTTCAACCAAGCTAGCTTGAGAAAGTCTCTGACCACCTATCACTAACGTGTAACATGCAAAACCAGATGAGCCAACACACTTGACCACTGTTACACCACCATCAGAAATGCTTACCTTTCCTTCCAACTACCTCACATTGGAAAGTCTAATCACCTGGCTGTGCTTCTACTGCCGTCATACAGGCAGAGACTGAGGACCGCAGTACCAGTGGTGAGGACCACACAGGTATGGTCAGGGGTGGTGGAGGAGCACTTACAGGACTGCATTAAATCAGCTGACTGGGCAAAATTCTGGGATTCATCTTTGAATATGAAACAATATGCTACAGTTGTCACACAAAATGCTGGTGGAACGCAGCAGGCCAGGCAGCATCTATAGGCAGAAGTACAGTCAACGTTTTGGGCCGAGACCCTTCGTCAGTCCTTGGACCACCTGACAATGGCAGTATCTACGTCAGATTACAGCTCAGTGTTCAACACCTACTCTAAGAATTTAATCTTAACGTGGTCATGATGTTTAGCGGATATTAAAATTAAACTATGAGCTGAGGTTGCAATACTAATCAACAAGCTAAAAAACCTGAACCTTTGTACCTCCTCCTACAACAGGATCCTTCAGTTCCTCACTGAGACACCAGTTTGTGCAAATCGGAAATAACATCTTCACCTTGCTGACAATCAGTCAGTATTATTTTTCCCCTGTCTTTTTGCACCATTATTTAAATAAATAAATATAAATATAGAAAATGAAGTATCCAGGTAGCGAGAAATATTTGACAAAATAAAAGCTATTTCTTGTGCTTCAGTTTGCTAGTCCAAGTGAATTGCCACAAGTTTTATTTTTGCAGTAATAAATGAATTATTACAAGTTCCACCTTCTTTTAAGATTTTAATCTTAACATAGTCATGACATTTAGCAGATATTACATTTAAACTATGAGCTGAGGTTGCAATTAAACTCAGCAACCATTCATTCTACAAGATTCTGGAGAAAGCACATTTTTAAGTTGCCCTCATTAGTTTGCTCATTTAGCACAATGATTTGCCAAAAAAACAGATGCTCCCTCTGTCTAACTCTCACTAGACAGCTGTATCTAACCCTATTTGAAAGCGTAGGTAAAAAGTTTTGATATTTCACGCAGCAAGATTCACATGCTGGGCTCAGAGTGATTATGACATAATAACTTGGTGTGTCTGCCAGTGACTGAGCAAATTATGAAGAGAGGTGGGGTGGGTAAGGTGCAAGAAGGTGATTTGAAGAGCTTGGTTGAGGACACTGGTAGCAACTAATATTAGTTATGAAAGCAATCAGGGCAAGATAAAAGAAGGTTCTTAAGTAGTAGTGCACAGCATTCTTGTAAGGGAAGTCAAATTTACAATCCAAACCAAACTCAAAAAAGCATTTCATCTTAACAATACAGGTGGCCCCTGCTTTTCGAACGTTCGATTTACGACAACTCGCTGTTACGAAAGACTTACATTAGTACCTGTTTTCGCTAACCAAAGAGGATTTTTGCTTTTACGAAAAAAAGACACCTGCTTTATACGTGTGTTTACCCCGAGAAAGACTACAATGACCGTGAAGCCTTGTGTGGGCAGTTGTTTGCGCATGGGTGTACGTGCCTATGTGTGTACATGCGTACGCATGTATGTGTGTATGTGCTGATTTTTTTCTCCAAATCGATTTTGGCTCGCTGCCTTCCCGAGTTTGATAAATGAAACTACACCGTACCTACAATATTTCTACTTTATATAGGGTGTAAATTTATCATATCATTCCTTCTTTTACTATATGTTAGTGTTATTTTTGGTTTTATGTGTTATTTGCTTTGATTTGGTAGGTTATTTTTTTGGATCTGGGAACACTCAAAAAATTTTCCCATATAAATTAAATGGTAATTGCTTCTTCGATTTACGACATTTCAGATTACAAATGGTTTCATAGGAACGCTCTACCTTCGGATTGCGGGGAAACCTGTACACATCCAGACATTGATTTTATTGATATTATTAAGCAAAGAAATACCATTATTCTTCTTGCAGTTCCTTCAACACCTCCAGGCTACTTCATTCACTGTTCACTCACCACATATTCCCACTTTACTCTCAGATACCTTAACTTACTGTTACAGAGAGACCCATGTCCACCAACACAATGCTCGAGAAGTACAAAATAATAAACCTCTACCCATAGATATTGCACCCACTACGGAGTGACCTGGCTACACCAGTATGGTATTGTAATGTGTTAATCTCAACAGACCTGTATACAATAACTATTTTGCTACAATAACCCATGCTCAGCAGCAAATTACAACTGGGTCTGAAGCAGGATGAGCACCTAAACACAGGCCAAGAAGAAAAGGGATAGTCTACATGTTGTGCATCACACACCTAAAGGAAGATAAACTCCTCAGACTTTAAGAAGTAAATAGTTAATTCCAGAACAGATCTCAGTTCACCAATTAAATCCTGCTTAAGCTTTCAAAGACCTCAAAGTCATGAGCTAGTGCAGCCAAGTTTTGCAGCTTTCTCATGCTTTCAGAACCAACTGTTTTGATTTGCCCAGCTGTTCACTTATAATTTACCATGGACTAAAAGGGATCTCTACACATATTCCACAATAATTTTAAGTCAGAATGGAGATGATTAGATAATCCCGCTGATAATCACTTTCTTTACGTGGGACCAATTTTGTACATAACTTGTGTTATGCAATCATCCATCACTTTACAATTTAGCAGGGAAATAATCTAGTTTTCCTGAGGACAGTTTGCCATAGACTCAGTCATGAATGGGTTTCCTAGAGCAAGAAGAGCTTAAAGACTCCCTTTCCTTTTGGTCCCAACTAACTCATATCATTGTCTTAAACAGATATGTTAATGTTCATTTAAATATCCTAACCAATGATCTGAGTAATTTTATGAAAATGTACCCATTTTTTCTCCTTAATTTGGCAAGACTTTGCCCTTAGTTTTCTAATAGGCCCTACAAATTTATGCTTTCCACGCCCTGCTTCCATGCAGCCTCACAATCCGTTTCAACTTTGCAATGGGCCCACTCAGCCCTAACCCTTACATCAAAGAACATCCATAGCATCATCTTCCTACTGCTCCCATAAAATTAAGATCATTTCATTACTTATCAGAAATTTAGAGGCCCAAACTAGCTTCCAGATTTCCATGGAAGCAGGAAGTAAAACTGTAAAATAGAAACACAAAGAAAAAAACCAGCCCTAAAAAGATTAAAATAAAGTCATGTTTATAGGCATTAGGAGAATGCAAAAATCAACAAAAGGGAAAGATATGATCCGAGCATATATAAAGAATATCAGGAAAAGACAAGCATAATATCCAATGATCTCATGAGAAGTACGAGAAACAGAAACAGCAAACTACATAAGAAATTAAAGACAAACTGTTTAGTTGGAGAAGAACTGGACAAACATGCAAAAGTTATTTGTCATTTCCCCATTAAAATGTTAGCTGTTTCAGGCCTTTTCAGCTGGGATTACTAAGAGTGAATTGCCAAGAGATGGTTGCCAGTTCTGATCTTCATCTGGAAAAAGGACTCCAGTCGTGGAGTAGGAGATTGCAGAAAACTCTAGGCACTTACACTGGGTATTCTGCTCAATAAACATGCCCCAGATTGGAAGGGAAGCAGTGATCTCTGTTCTACTGTTTCAATGGAACTTATTGGCCAGAAGGGATTTTGACTAACTATGAGTATCTCAAGATTTTGCATTAATCCTTCGACTTATTTGAGGACTTGGTTTTTTTTTTGCTTGTGCTTTGTCTAAGCTCAAGCGTAAAGTTTGTCTTTTCAATTTGTTATACTTTTATTAGCTCTTGGCAATTTTTGCAACACATCCAGTGGAAACAGGTCTACTTTCCATGTGACAAGTTAACAGACAGCATTCAGGATAAATATGAGACAGGAATAAGTCATGAGAAAACTGGAAGTATATAAATGCACAGTAAGCTGTATGTTCCCCTCCCACACCAATTTTAACAATTAACACCTTCCTTATATAAAAACTGATCTAGCTGAATCTTCAATCTGTTATTTAAATGCTATCAAAATATTATTGTTTGTCATGATTTCTCACATCTATTCAGATGAATGAAATCACAACCTTTAATATTGAATGCAAAGAATTTTGGAGGTACATATATTCTAACACTTCTCTTCTTGAGAATTACTGGGTTTTTGAGCATCATAAACTCATGAAAGTTGAAAAGAAAGAACCAGGATTCTGTTAAGTCACATCTTCTTTATCAACGAAGGACAAGCTTAAATGTATCAGACAAAAGTTACTGGGTGAACTTTAGTTTGATGCTTCCTGGTATCCTGCTAGCACAAAAAAAACCATTGGATGCTCTTCCAAAGGAATAAAAGCTGATTTATCTTGCTACGTCAATTATTTAGTGGACGTGGAATTTTCCTCAATCTCACAAACAAGTCTTCTTGAATTAATGAAAATGCTCCATTAATAATACAGGTGGCCCTTGTTTTTCGAACGTTCACTTTACAACAGCTCGCTGTTACGAAAGACCTACATTAGTACCTGTTTTCGCTAACCAAAGAGGATTTTCGCTTTTATTAAAAAAAGATGCCCACTTTATATGTGTGTTTACCCTGAGAAAGACTACCATGACCGTGACGCCTTGTGCGGGCAGTTGTGTACACATACGTGTATGTGTGTAGGCGTATACATGCACATGCATGTACTTGCTGGATTTCTTTTTCCTCTCCAAGTCGATTTTGGCTTGCTGTCTTCCCAATTTTGATAAGTGAAACTACACCGTACATACAATATTTCTACTTTACATAGGCTGTATATTTATCATATCATTCCTGCTTTTATTATATGTTAGTGCTATTTTAGGTTTTATGTGTTATTTGGTATGATTTGGTAGGTTATTTTTTGGGTCTGGGAACACTAAAAAATTTTCCCATATAAATTAACGGTAATTGCTTCTTCGCTTTACGACATTTCAGCTTACAAACGTATTCATAGGAACGCTCTACCTTCAGATAGCGGGGGAAACCTGTATATGCTTTGGAGTCTGGATATTGCAGTGTGTTGGAACAGCAGTTTTTTATGCCTGAATCTGAAATTAGACTGATTGAATGAAATCAATGGTCCTTTGTCTGCAAAGGACTTACATGAACTAGGGTTGGCTCACCTTATTCTCAGTCAGGGTAGTAATTTCAGGATTGCTGCCCGTGCCACATGCCAGTGAGGGTAGAAACAGGATGGTCTGGCAGATAAATGCGTGGATGAGAAGCTGGTGCAGGGGACAGGGCTTCAAGTTCTTTAATAATTGGGATCTCTTCTGAGGGAGGTATGACCTATTCAAAAGTGACAGGTTGCACCTGAATGGAGGGATACCAATATTCTTGCAGGCATGTTTGTTAGAGCTGTTGGGGAGGGTTTAAACTAATTTGGCAGGGTTTGCAAACCGGAGCGAAGGGAGTCAGGAAAGGACGGAAGGTCAGATTGTCAGGAAGAGCAGGCAGGTAATGGGGCTTAGTTGCGGTCAACAGGCTGAGGATCAAATCATTTGGGATGCAGAGTCAGAAAGGACAGCGAATATGGTACTCAAGGTGTTGTACCTAAATTTGTGTAGTATAAGAAATAAGGTGGATGATCCTGCTGCAATATTACAGATTGCCAAGTATGACGTTGTGGCCATCACTGAATCATGGGTGAAGGATGGTTGTAGTTGGGAGCTGAATGTCCAAGGTTACACGCTGTTATCGGAGGGATAGGAAGATAGGCAGACGGGGTGGTGTGGCTCTACTGGTAAAGAATGGATTTAAATCAGTAGAAAGATGCGACATAGGATTGGAAGATGTTGAATCCTTGTGGGTTGAGTTAAGAAACTGCAAGGGTAAAAGGACGTTGATGGCAGTTATATGCAGGCCTCCCAACAGTGGCTGGGAGGTGGACCACAGGTTACAGCAGGAAATAGAAAAGGTGAGTCAAAAGGGCAATGTTATGGTAGTCATGGGAGATTTTAACATGCAGTTTGATTGGGAAAATCAAGTTGGTAATAGATCTCAAGAGAGTAGGTTTGTTGAATGCCTAGAGATAGGTTTTTAGAGCAGTTTGTTGTTGAGCCTACTAGGGGATCAGCTATACTGGATTTGGTGTTGTGTAATGAACCAGCGGCAATTAGGGAATTTAAGGGAAAAGAATCCTTAGGAACCAGTAATCACAATGATTGTGTTCAACTTAAAATTTGACAGGGAGAAAGTAAAGTCTGACGTAACAGTGGAGTAAGGGAAATTACAGTGGTAGGAGAGAGGAGTTGGCCAAAGTAAATTGGAAGGAGCTGCTGGCAGGGATGTCAGCTGAGCAGCAATGACGTGTGTTTCTGGGAAAAATGAGGAAGGTGCAGGACATGTGTCTTGTAAAAATGAAGAAATACTCAAATGCCAAAATAGTACAACTGTGGCTGACAAGGGATGTCAAAGCTATTGTAAAAGCAAAGAAAAGGCATCCAACAAAGCAAATATTAGTGGGTAGATAGAGGATTGGATAGAGAGGATAGAGTTTTAAAAAACCTACAGAGAGCAACAAAAAAAATCATTAGAAGGGAAAAGACGAAATATGAAAGCAAGCTTGCAAGTAGTATCAAAATGGATAGTAAAAGTCTTTTCAAGTAGGCTAAAAAAAAAAATGAGAGTGGATATAGGACCGCTAGAAAATGAGGCAGGGGAAATAATAACAGGAGACAAGCAGATGGCTGCTGAACTAAATGAGTACTTTGTGTCAGTCTTCACTGTTTAGGATACCAGCAAGTATGCCTGATGTTGTAGTGTGTGAAGGAAGAGAAGTGAGTGCAGTTACTGTTACAAGAGAGAAGGTGCTCAAAAAGTTGAGAGACCTAAAGGTACACAAGTCACCCAGACCAGATGAACTGCACCCTAGGGTTCTGAAAGAGGTAGTGGTAGAGATTGTGGAGGCATTAAAAATAATTTTTCAGAAATCATTGAACTCTGGCATTGTGCCAGAGGAGTGAAAAATTGCAAACTTTACTCCACTCTTTAAGAAAGGAGGAAGGCAGCAGAAAGGAAATGATAAACCAATTAGCCTGACCTCAGCTGTTGGGAAGATGTTGGAGTCAATTGTTAAGGATGAGGTGATGGAGTACTTGGTGACACAGGACAAGATAGTACAACGTCAGCATTGTTTCCTTCATGGAAAATCCTGCCTGACAAATTTGCTGGAATTCTTTGAAGAGATTACAAGTAGGATAGATAGAGGGGATGCAGTGGATGTTGTGTATTTGGACTTTCAGATTGCCTTTGACAAGGTGCCATATGTGAGGCAATTTACCAAGTTAAGAGCCTATGGTATTACAGGAAAGTTGCTAACATGGTTACAGCATTGGTAGGAAGCAGCGAGTGGGAATAAAAGGATCCTTTTCTGGTTGGCTGCCAGTGACTAGTGACGCAGGGATCGGTGTTGGGACCACTTCTTTTTATGCTGTATATCAATGATTTAAATGATGGAATAGATGGTTTTGTTGCCAAGTTTGCAGATGATACAAAGATTGGTGGAGGGGCAGGTAGTGTTGAGGAAGCAGATAGCATGCAGAAAGACAGGCAGATTAGGAGAATGGGCAAGAAAGTGGCAAACAAAATACAATGTTGGAAAATGCATGGTCATACACTTTGGTAGTAGAAATAAATGTGCAGTCTATTTTCTAAACAGGAAGAAAATCCAGGAATCTGAGATGCATAGGGATTTGGGAGTCCTTGTGCAAAACACCCTTAGGGTTAACTTGGAGGATGAGTCAGTGGGGAGGAAAGCAAATGCTATTTTAGCATTTATTTCAAGAGGTCTAGAATACAACAGCAAGGATGTGATGCTGAGGCTTTATAAGGCACTGGTGAGGCCTCACCTTGCGTATTGTGAACAATTTTGGGACCCTCATCTTAAAAAAGATGTGCTGGCACTGGAGAGGGTCCAGAGGAGGTTCACAAGGATGATTCAAGGAATGAAAGGGTTATCATATGAGGAATGTTTGATGGCTCTGGGTCTGTACTCACCGGAATTCAGAAGGATGAGGGGGAATCTTACTGAAACCTTTCGAACATTGAAAGGCTTAGACAGATTAAATGGGGAAGGATGTTTCCCATGGTGAGAGTGTCTAGGACAAGAGGGCACAGCCTCAGGATATAGGGGCACTCTTTCAAAACAGAGATGCGGAAAACTTTCTTTAGCCAAAGGGTGGTGAATTTCTGGTAACATGCAGCTGTAGAGGCCAGGTCATTGGATGTATTTAAAGCAGAGATCGATAGGTTCGTGATTGGACATGGCATCAAAGATTACAGGAGAAGGCCGGGAACTGGGGTTGAGGAGGAGATAGAAAAAAAGGATCAGCTATGATTGAATGGCGGAGCAAACTCAATGGGCCAGATGGTCTAATTCTGCTCCTATGTCTTATGGTCTTCTAAGCACATATTCATGGTTCATAGCTAACATCAAATGACAGGATCAACTTCTCCATTTACATTATATTTGCAACTTACTGGCTCCATAGTAGTAAAAATACTGCAACTTACCCAGAGCTGAAGCCAGAATTCAGGAAAAGTCAGTCTGTTCTAATTCACCCTTGAGTCAAGTTTTCCAATTCCAACTTGCATTGCCAATGCAGAAAGCTGGATCATATCCATATCACACATATAATGTGTAGTTAGTATGGAAAATGAACATGAGCTAAAACCTAGAAGCAAAAAAAGCCCATGTGCTGTACAGAACTCGGGTCAAGGCAAAATACGTGGAGGAAGAAACAATCAATGACCTCTCAGCAGTAAAGTCAATTCATGTTTATATCTCCAGATAATGCCTGGCCTGCTGAATATTCTAGCGTTTTATGATTTTAGTCACCCACAAATGAAAAAGTTTTTCAATAACACTCAAATTAGGAAACAAATTCTGTTCGCTAATAAATTTCTAAGTGATAATTATAAAATTGTATATGAAAATAAAATCAAAATATTGATATATAATCAAGCATTACTCATATATGCTAACATCCCCTAACAATCATTGTAGCAAGTGTGGGTTTAGACTTAATTTGTTAACTACACCATATTCTCGTTATATGCGTCTTCAGACTATGCATATTCGCAGTTATGCGATGAACGAATTTCTACCAGCGTCTCCTTATATGCGTCCAAAACTCACAGTTATGCGAGGAGCTCTGCTTTCCTGCCAATATAAGTCACATGCGCACGCCTCACAGTCTCACTGTTGGGATGAGAAGCACCGCTTTCCCGCCAATACAAGTCATGTGTGCACACCTCACAGTCTCACTCTCGCCAGTCTCGCATTGGTTTTGGCAAGGTGTGGATGTGCGATCTTGCGCTCTTAAACTTTTGTTGGTTCTACCTATGGTGCAGTGATTTTGTGCTTGAAATATTTAACTATGCCTCCTAAGCATTCAATGTCATGTCCTGGGCCATCAGCCGAGCGTCAGAGAACCACTTTAACATTTGAAAAAAAGTTGGAAATTATAAACAGCGTGGCATTAGGTAAAGGTAACACAGCTCTGGGACACTACTGCCGGGAACAGAATTTTGCCTTTGAAGTTCTTCTGTTGCTTGACAATGTGCCAGCCCATCCTAAATATTTGGGCAGCATTTATCATAACATAACAGTGCGTTTCCTGCCGCCTAACACAACGTCGCTGATTCAACCACTTGACCAAGGTGTGATCCACATTCAAGGCTTTTTTTTACAGCAAACTATCTCTCAGATGCTGCAAGCAACAGGTGATTTTGAAAATCCCAGGAGGTTACCAACGGTGAGGGAATGGTGGAAGTTGGAACACTTGGCACAAATGGCGATGGACATGGACCCAACGAAGTCAGCATTTCAGTCGTTCCCCACCGTCAACCCTTCTTCCCTACAAGCAAATTTATGCTGAAAAACAAAATGCTGCCAAGCAAGCAACCCTCACCACTTTCTTCAAACCGGTATCTCCTGCTGCCGTTCTGTGAGTCTTCCTTCACCCCTTGCTGTGCTTGATGTCCACCTTATCCATGTAAAGCTGCCCGACACCACAACAACCACTTATCTCTCAGAGCAAACACACCTGCCACTGCTGGTGAGTACTGTACACCCTAGTATGTTAACTTTCTATGATTTATTACATTGAATATTACCTTAAATTGATGAAATATAATATAAATGTTGCCTTGTGGTACTGCTTTTGTGTCATACTGGTATGAAAATGTAAATAAATTACAGATAAAACATATTTAGAAAGCCCTCTGGAATGCATCCCTATTTTCTCTATTTGAATAATTATTCACATTACGTGTTTTCACATTATGCGTCGACTGCGAGGAACGTATCCCCGCCCCCATATAACGAGGATAGAGTGTAAGTTTTAGTTGGCAACAATATAACAGACATCTTCCAACCCTCAGAACAACCTAGTATTGTTAGTTGATACCCATTCTGACATTTTGATCAGTCAATCCTTTCTTACCTGTTTATCTAACTATGTACAATAACTGAAGCTTCATTTGCCACGTAACCCAATTGGCTTTTGAACTCAAAACAACAGAACTAAGTTTTCATTTAAGACTTTTGCTTCTCATTCTTCCCGCATTACTTTCCTGATTTAATAACACATTTATTTCACAGATTCAAGTTCAAGCAATGAATTTTAATACAATTTGAAAGGCAAAATGGCATCAATGACAGAAGCCCAAAACAATGTTGGAAACACGGGTAGATGTTTCAAGACTGTGAGCAATTGTCAGAACTGGAAAATGACACAGATGAGAGCAAAATCTGCAGATGCTGGAAATCCAAGCAACACACACAAAATGTGGGAGGGACTCAGCAGCCAGACAGCATCTATGGAAAAGAGTATAGTCGATGTTTTGGCCAAGACCCTTCATCAGGACTGGAGAGGTCTTGATGAAGGGCCTCAGCCCGAAACGTCAACTATACTCTTTTTGGCAAATGATGCAGATTGGGTGCCACAGTAGCGTAGCAGTTAGCTCAACACTACTAAAGACCAGGACATCTGTGTTTAGAGTTTAACCCCAGCGTCCTCTGTAAGGAGTTTGTATTTCCTCCCCCATGGTATGTGTGGGCTACCTCCAGGTGATCTGGTTTCCTCCCACAGTCCAAAGATACACCAGTTAGTGGGTTAATTGATCATTGTAAATTGTCCTGTGATCAAGCTAGGGTTAAACCAGGGGTTCTTGACAGCACAGCTCAAAGGGGTACAAGGCCTGTTCCGTGCTGTATCACTAAAATAATAGATAAATGAATAAAAGTGATTCTTTAATCTGCAACATTTTCTAACTAATGATAGGTCACCTTGGGAGTGTAAGTGTTTCCTGGGCTACAAGGATATCTGCATTTTTTTTTGCTTTTACTGCTACAGTATAACTTGGATAATCCTGCATTCAGTTGCTCTGAAATCCTGATAATCTGGCATCTGACTGATGTGGGTGAGTTTTTAGCTGGAGTGAGGGTAGAGGGTAGTTATATATTTCTCCTTTTGTTCAAACTCACTGGAAAATTTATTCTACTACTGTATGACATTTAAATACAAAGGAGTGACAAAAAATAGGAGTCCATCTAAAAAGCCTAGAAAATGTGTTGGACCAGCTAAACCTCAATGGTGCCAAATTATTGAGTTTTGCTGTACTCAAAATCTATCCAGATTTTTTTAGTTTTTACAGACAGTCTATTAATTAGAATTACACATTAGCCACAGAAGTAGCATGAGATCATATATAAAATGTTCAGAATAAATAAAAATTGTCCAAGTGCTACTATCACCTGTGGAACTGCATCCAAGTGAATAACATTAGAAAGAGATGAAGCAGTAGGGTGACAAATCACAGGAGAAAATAAAGACATCAAAATCAACAGCTTATTGATCATGGAAGCATCAGAAAAGTTAGCCCTGCTAGCACCAATATCCATAAACATGAACCTTCCAACAAGAAAAATAATGGGATTCCTTCCCCCCCACAACCCCAAGTTATTTTCACCAGGGTAACAACAGCGGTGGTTTGGATCACTAAAAGGAGAAATGAATGGAGTGCTGTGGATCTGTGTAAGGCAAAAATAATTTTCTTTAACCAAAATGCAACTGCAAAAATGTTAGAAATTTATGTCTAGGCATTCTGAGATAAGTGGTTGTAGGTTTGAACTTGTTGACATGTTGCCTGTAATATCATAAAGTAGCATTCTGGTACAATGCAATGCTCCAAGCTTCAATTAGATTAGATTAGATTCAACTTTATTGGCATTGTGCCGAGTACAGATACAAAGCCAAATGAAATGCATTTAGCATCTAACCAGAAATGCAAAGAATAGTGTTATTTACAAAATAACTGCGAATAAAAAGTAAGTGCTACAGCACACAAATAGAAAAGTACTGAGACAGCATATATTAAAAAAAATCCCCAGCCTCACCGAAAACTGGAAAGCAATGTCCTGGGCAATATTTATCCCTCAAATTATGTCAATACAAGACTGACAAGCTCTCGTGTTTGTGGGAGGTAGCTGAGTAAGAACTATCCATAGCACTTGTTCCAAATTTAAACAGTCTATACTTCAAAAACTTCAATGACTGAAAACTACTTTTGGGCATACTGAGGTTGAAATACAGATTTTTCCTTCACTCTTTGTGACGTTAAACAGTACCAATGAACTAAGTCAAGCAGCACATCAGGAGGGCTGATGGTTGTAATTCTATAAAATTATTGACATTTTCAATGTTCAGAATGGAGTTTCTGCATTACAAGATGGAGTAAATACAGTTAAGGCTACACAGAGGAAAGCATCTTAGTTCAAGTATTACTGAGAGTTTAACTGTAGCAAGAGAAAACACCAATCTCAATGATACTGTTGAGGGGGTAAATATTTCATACAGCTTCATTTCTGTGCACTGTACATTACCCAAAGAATAGCTGTGTTGCAGCCCCAGCCATCGAGTTCAATCTTGACCACCTGTACTATCAATGCAGTTTCTACATTTTCCCCATGACTGCTCAGGGTGCTCTAGTTTCAACCTACTCCTAAAGATGTGAGTCAACAGGATTGACTGACTACTGAAAATCGCCCCTTGCATATGTAAAATCTGAAGGAACAGATTGGAGAGTGGGCAAAAATAGGATAGGATGAATGAGCAAGAACCACTTGCAATCTAAAGGGAAGTAACTGATTTTACTGTTGGGCATAATTTTGGAATGGTTTGGGAGCTTATCTGGAGTTGTCTGACAATGTTGTAATAAATGAATGAAATCTCTAAGATGTAGGCAGCTGCTCTATGAAAACATCTCCAAGGACAGTAAGACCTAAAATGACCTGCTTTACATTAAGTCACCAGTGAAGGGACGTTTATTAAACTAAAAGGAAGAATTAAGTAAACATTGAATGACTAAATCATCACTTGTTTCTTATGGATACTAAGTAAGTATATCACCTAAGAATTAATTTCTCTTCCATCTAGTTTCTTTTAGTTCAAGTTCATTTTTCCTACATCAATCTGAAAAACATTTTAAAAAGTTCCCTCACTCTAGAAGCTTGACCACAGGTCAAAGCTGACTACTTGATTGGCTTTCCTTCTACATTATAAATCGTGTCTGAAAGTTGTGCAAGAGGACGGACTGTAGCTGCTTGGTAACTTCAACAGAATGTCTCAATTGTGCAACTTTCCCTGATAAGTTCCAAGCTCACTTCCCAGCAAGTCTTACGCTATCCAGGTAGAGACAACAGAACTAACACCAAGGAGTGCATCTTTACCTTGAGCCACTGCTGTTCAAGAAAGCAGTTCGTGACCAGCTAAAGAACCAAGCAGGTGCAATAAAAAAAACCATTGATCTTTCCAACAATGCTCATATCCTAACAAAGAATAAAAATCTCTAATCAGACAAGCAAACAATCTGTCAAGGATAGCTGACAGCTTCAAGTTCTAAGTGTAACATCACCAGCAGGTTGTCCTGGTCCAACCACGTAGATACCTTGGCCAAGTAGGTGCACTAGCACTGCAACTTCATAAGGCAGCTAAGGAAATTATGCATGAGCCCAATGACCTCACTGAATTTTATTGATGCAACACAGAAATCCTATTGTTACAGACCACAGCAACAATGGCACAAGGAGCTGCAGGAAGCTACAGACTCAGCTTACTATGGAAGCCAGTCCCCCACGGATTCTGCTGCCTCAATGACCCCTCCCACCCCACACATTCTCTCTTCTCCACCTCCCCCCACCCACCTTTAAATTAAGAAGGTACAAAAGCCTGAAATGAAAGCACATACCACCACGCACAAAAACAGGTACTATCCTTTTATAACTATTTAAAGGTCTCCTGGTGTGATAAGATGGCTTCTTGACCTGAGTCTAGCATCTTACTATCTGTCTGTACTTTCACTGTAACTGTAACACTATATTCTGCATTCCACTATTGCTCCTCTCTTGTACTACCTCAATATATTTGTGAAATGATCTGTATGGATAGCATGCATAACAATGTTTTTAAATTATACCATGGCATTTAAGACAAATTATCAAATCTTATTACCATATGCAGCAATATCATAAATTTAGACCACATTGTCTAAATGTTTCCCTACTCCCACGAACACCCTGTTTGGCCTATGACTGCTCATTTTATCACTGCATACATCTTCCTGTGGGAATGCAAACTTTCAGTCCTTTGGATATAAGTGTGTAGTCAAAGAGAACTGAAAGATTGCATCCAGAAGCTGGGCAAATTCTCTTAGATAATCTAGCAACCAGCTGACATTAAATTATTTAAGTTTCTTTGAATCCTTTAAGTAACTTCTCTTCATTTTTCTTTTGCTATGCAATTTCTTAATCTCCACATTTACAGTGGTATTAGAACTTCAATGAAAATAGATACAAATTCATTCAATAGCTTAACAATGCCTGTTTCACAAAATTCACACGTTATCTTCCACAATCTTATATACCATGGTAGAGTTTGTAAAGACATTGTGATTTGACTTTAATACATTTTCTTTGGCACTATTATACATTTCTACAGTTCACTATACATTTGGTACATTTTGAAATGATGATAGGGAAGTCACTTGTTACTTGGAAGATGGGAGTTGAGGTAGGTTAGAGGAAGAAAGATCATAGTGTGGTGACCCACTTTCTGCGCAGGCGAACCAGCTCACAAATAGCCAGCGCGCGGGGGGGAGACTTTGGTAATGCACCTCTGACGTCATTTTCGCCCAGAGAGGGCGGGCGCTAGGGATTAAATGCTAGCGCCGCGAAGTTTGAATAAACTAGTCTCGAAACGACTTACCGACTGCGTGTCGTTATTTCAGCGCTGTGTGTAGCACATCGCTACAGTGGTGACCCTGACGGTCCAAACAGGATTTGGACCAAAGATGACCGATTCTTCATCTGTTCACACAGTTTCGCTAACACTATCAACTTTCTGGACGCTGCGACCACGCGTGTGGTTTAGCCAAGCAGAAGCCCAGTTCCAGATTCGGCAGATATCTTCTGATTCCACGCGTTACTATCACATGGTGAGCGCCCTTGACCAGGATATGGCCGCCCAGGTTGCAGATTTCATACAGTCGCCCCCGGAAGAAGGCAAATATGAAGCATTCAAGGTGCTGCTCATTGGGACCTTTGGCCTCTCACAGCGCGAGCGGGGTGCCCGCCTGCTTCACCTGGATGGTTTGGGAGACAGACTGCCGTCAGCATTGATGAACGAGATGCTGTCCCTAGCTGACAGACACAAGCCCTGCCTCATGTTCAAGCAAGCGTTCCTAGAGCAACTGCCCGAGGACATACATCTGCTGCTGGCCGACGCAGATTTCAGCAACCCCCGGAAGGTGGCGGCCCAGGCAGACGTGCTGTGGAAAGCCAAGAGGGAGAGCGTGGCGTCCGTCGGTCAGATTACCAGGCCACGCGCCCAACAGCGGACCAGACCAGGCCCAGCAGGGGGGCGCACACAACACAGAAGCAGGAGTGAGGAGGCCAGTGAACAGTGGTGTTTCTACCACCAGTGGTGGGGCACAAAAGCCCGCCGTTGTCGCCCGCCCTGCAAGGGCCAGGGCTAGCTGCCGCTAATGACTATGGCGGCTGGCCACCAGGACAGCCTCTTGTACATCTGGGACAAACAGTCGGGACGCCGTTTCTTGGTTGACACCGGAGCGGAAATCAGCGTCTTGCCCCTGACGGGGTATGACACCCGCAACAGGAAGCCAGGACCCACCCTGAGGGCCACAAACGGCAGCACGATACGAACCTACGACACCTGCACAGTGCAGCTGCAGTTCGGCACCAGCCGGTTCACATGGGACTTCACACTGGCCGCCGTGGCCCAACCACTCCTGGGGGCGGACTTCTTGTGAGCTCACAGCCTGCTGGTCCACTTACAAGGGAAAAGACTAGTACATGCCAAGACTTTCCAGACGTTCTCCCTGGGTGACGCCAAGTTGTCGGGCCCACACCTGGACTCCATCACGCTGTCAGACAACGAATTCACCAGAATCCTGGCAGACTTTCCATCAATTCTGGCACCGTAGTTCACGGCAGCCATGCCCAGACACGGGGTTCAGTACCACATCCTGACCAAGGGACCACCCCTCCACGCCCGCGCACGAAGGCTCCCCCCGGAAAAGCTCCGCCTGGTGAAGGAGGAGTTCAAGAGGATGGAGGAATTGGGGATCGTACGGAGGTCCGACAGCCCATGGGCCTCCCCCCTGCACGACGGACATCCAGCATGTCTCGGGAAAGGACAACGTCGTGGCGGACTCACTCTCCAGACCAGCTGTCCAGGCCCTGTCCCTGGGGGTAGACTATGCAACACTGGCGGAGGCACAGCAAGCAGACAACGAGATGCCCAGCTACAGGACCGCAGTCTCGGGTTTGCAGCTGCAGGACTTTCTCGTAGGCCCAGGTGAGAGGACCCTTCTGTGCGACGTGGCTACCGGCCAACCTCACCCCATCGTCCCGGCAGCCTGAAGGCAGCGAGTTTTCGACTCCGAACACGGTTTGGCGCACCCATCTATCAGGACAACCGACTGGCTGGTCTCCAGCAAGTTCGTGTGGCATGGACTTCACAAGCAGGTCAGTGAATGGGTCAGAACGTGAGCGCAGTGCCGAACAGCCAAGGTGCAGCGGCACATTAAAGCCCCGCCACAGCAGTTCAAACCCACCCATCGGAGGTTCGACCACATTCATGTGGATTTCGTGAGCTCCATACCAGTGTCCTGAGGAGCGCGGTACCTACTAGCTATGGTAGACCAGTTCACAAGGTGGCCAGAGGCGGTCCCGCTCACCGACACATCTACCGATTCCTGCGCCCGAGCACTGATTGCAACCTGGGTAGCACGCTTCGGGGTATTGGCTCACATTACCTCCGACAGAGGCGCCCAGTTCACCTCCAGCCTGTGGTCGGCTGTGGCCAGCCTGTTGGCAATGCAGCTACACCACACTACTGCCTACCACCCACAGTCGAACGGACTGGTGGAACGCTTCCACCGTCACTTGAAGTCGGCTCTCATGGCCCACCTGAGAGGACCTAACTAGATGGACGAGCTTCCCTGGGTCCTGCTTGGAATTCGCACAGCGCCCAAAGGGGATCTGCACGCCTCATCGGCCGAGTTGGTGTATGGCGCACCCCTGGCCGTCCCGGGAGAATTCATACCAGCCCCAAGGGGGCAAGAGGAAGAACCCGCAGCAGTCCTGGACAGACTACGCGAAAGCCTCGGCAACCTGGCCCCCGTACCGACTTCACAGCACGGACAGACCCCGACCCGTGTACCCAAAGACCTGCAGAACTGTAAGTTTGTGTTTGTACGAAGGGGCGGACACCGGGCTCCGCTACAGCAGCCATACGAGGGGCCGTTCAAGGTGATCAACAACAACGGGTCCACGTACATTCTGGACATTGGGGGGAGAGAGGAGGTTTTCACGGTGGACCGACTCAAACCAGCCCATGTGGACTTGGCGCAGCCGGTCGAGGTTCAGGCACCACGGCGCAGAGGCAGACCTCCCAAACAGAGGCCGATCCAGACTGTGGACATTGGGGGGTGTATCGCCGGTTCTGGGGGGGGGGGGGGGGGGGGGTTATGTGGCGACCCACTTTCTGTGCAGGCGAACCGGCTCACAAATAGCCAGTGCGCGGGGGGAGACTTTGGTAATGCACCTCTGACGTCTTTTCCGCCCGGAGAGGGCGGGTGCTAGAGATTAAATGCTAGCGCCGCGAAGTTTGAATAAACTAGTCTCGAAACGACTTACCGACTGCGTGTTGTTATTTCAGCGTTGTGTGTAGCACATCGCTACAATAGCTTACAAATATATGAAACACTAACAGTTGGGTCACAGATTACAAAGGCCATAAAACAAAGCATGCATTACGGTTTGTTTCTAATGGAACAGAAGTAAAAAGAAGGGAAGTTAGAATCAACCTTGAACTCACTTCAGAGTACTGCATGCAGTTCAAGTAATCATATAAAAATGCACAGAAAATTTGTACAGATGACCATTTTGATAGCAGGATAAACCAATTAGGAAATTAACAAAGTTGAGAAAGGATGACTGGTGATGTACCAAGTCTTTGTAATTATGAAATATTTAGATAGAATGGTATCAGATGGATTATATCCATCTACGAGGAAAAATAGAAAAGACTACTTGCTATCCATTTCAGAAAAGCCACCCAAAAAAATCCAATTAGGCAGTTCAAAACAGTGTCAAAAATGTGGAACTTCATACCACAGGGAGTGAATGTACTGATTAGTACAGATGTATATTAGGGGAAATTACACAAATACATGCAGCAGGAAGACAGATCTACCAGAAGAAAGTAGGAAGTGCAATGAAATGGACATGTACTGAATGTGCAAAATGGCATGTTTCTATTATATACCTATGCTCACTTACTATTATACTTGTCTAATTTTGATTCTAATCAACACAAACCAGTATTTAGCAACAGCAGGGTGGAATCAACCCAGACAGAATATAAGGTGTTGTTCCTCCATTCTGAGTGTGGTCTCATCACAACAGCAGAGGAGGGCATGGATAGACATATCGGAATAGGAATGGGAATGGGAAGTGGAATTAAAATGGGTGGCCACTGGGAAATCCTGTTTTTCTGGTGGATAGAGCGTAAGTACTCGATGAAGCGGTCTCCCAATCTATGTTGGTAGTGAGGGAGGAGATACAGGGGCAGGTGTAGCACTTGTTCCACTTGCAAGCATAAGTGCCAGGGGAGATCAGTGGGGAGGGACAAATTTACAAGACAGTAGCACTGGAAGTGATCCCTGCAGAAAGCAGAAAGTGGGTGAAAGAGAAAGACGTGTTCCGTGGTGCGATCTCATTGGAGATGGCAGAAGTTGTGGAAAATTCTGTGCTGGACATGGAGACTGGTGGGGTGGTAGGTGAGGAAAAAAGGGACTCTATCCCTGGTAGAGTGGCAAGAGGATGGGGTGAGAGCAGACATGTGTGAAAGGGAAGAGATGCAGTTGCGGGCATTGTTGATGATGGAAAAAGGGAAGCCTCTTTCTTTGAAAAAGGAGGACACCTCTTTTGATCTGGAATGAAAGGCTTCATCCTGAGAGCAGATACAGCAGAGATGAAGGAATTGAGAGAAGGGTTTTTAAAGTAACAGGATGATAAGAGGTATAGTCCAGGTAGCTCTGAGAGTCCGTGAGTTTATAACAGACATCAGTAGATTACCTGTCTCCAGAGATAGAGACGGGGAGATCGAGAGGGAAGGGGGAGGTGTCGGAAATGGTCCAGGTAAATTTGAAGGCAGGATGGAAGTTGGAGGCAAAATGGATGAAATCAACGAGTTCCTCGTGGGTGCAGGAAGCAGCACCAATGCAGTTGTTGACGTAATGTAGGAAAAGTAGTGGACAGCCACCAAAGTAAGCTTGAGCATAGACTGTTCCACATTACCGACTAAAAGGCAGGCATACCTGGGACCAATGCGGCTGCCTGTGGCTACAACTTTTCTTTGAAGGTGGTGTGTGGAGCCAAAGGAGAAAATTATTAAGAGTGAGGACAAGTTCCGCTAGTCTGATGACAGTGGCGGTGGAGGGGAACTGGTTGGGTCTGGTGTCCAGAAAGAAACAGACGGATTTGAGGCCTTCCTGGTGGGTATGGATGTGTATAAGGACTGGCCATCCATAGTAAAAATAAGATGATGGGGGCCAAGGAACTTGAAATCATTGAAAAGATCCCAAGCATGTGAAGTGTCACAGATGTAGAGTCGAGGTATGCAGATATGAGTTCAGTGGAGCAGGAACAAGCAGGAGAAGGGGTCATCGCTGTGGGGTGGAGAGTCCTTGTCCAGTAGAAGTGAAATCCATTACCTACTATAGAAGAGTCATACATACTAGGAAACTGCCAGATTCACTCTGAGGTCTGTGCTGAGTACCTGAAGCCTGCTGGAAGTTAAGGGTTTAGAGAACAAGGAAAATTTTACTGGGAAAAACACACATGGGGATTCCGTTCATCAATTCCATAAATCATTTCTGCAACACAAGATGGATATAACACATGAGCAAGTGCAGGCTCAAGCCATAATCAAAGATTTGCCAACATACTTCTCGGTTTTAACTCTAGTATTTGAAGAATTCCAGATAAAGTTATGTTGTGACAGTCTACACGTCATTCAAGAAAGCTTACATTGATACCTTTTGCTTAATGTCTTATGAGCAAGCTTTCTTTTTGAAGTAACAATCTATGTATGCCGAAATAACAAAAAAAGCACTTTAAAACTATTAGATCTTCCTAGTTTGTCAAAATGCCACCCTGCTGAAATCCAGCTGATTTGTGGTTTATATTAAAGTCAACTCCAGAAAATTTAGAGCCAGAACAATCACAGCCACCAAATGACCAGCTGATCATTTTATGTCTACCTACGGGACATTTCATAAATTACCTGACTTATTTACTTTCAGAAGAACATTGATTCACTCTTTGGGAGCATATTGATATGAATCTAGATGTGAAATAAATTATAAAAAATACATGTATGACATTAGCTTACCCTATGCAATACATCCTTTATTATTTTAATCACAACATTTCTTTTCATGATGAGCACCTGACTGATGAGAACAAGCCTTTTATTGTCGGTTCCTTAAGGTTGTTATAGCCAGGGGTTGTAATGGGGACAAGCTCCCACTACCTATTAAATGCTCTCAATGGCATGCACCTCAATTAGTTCCTGGCCACATGTGACTTAGCTACTAAGCCCGGCAGAACTGTTTCTATTGACAGGAGAAGAGGTAAAGACAGGTTATTGGTGCCTTAAAACCAGTTGCTTCAGGCAGATAGGGCTCACTAACTGTGGATGACAGCTCAACTAGAAGGAGGAAAACTCTGATCTTAAATCTCTGCTGCCTTGTGGCTATACCCACTCATGGGGAAGGTTTCGGGAGTAAATCCAGAGCTGAAGTCCCTAAGGCAGTCCTACATTCAGTTCAATGCTGTCTGGCAACTCCAGTGAAACTGTACTTGTCTCTTCAATTCATTTGGGTTCAACAAATGTGTGAAAAGTGTGAAAAGTTATCTCTTCAACGGTCTCTTTCAGGACTCTGGGATGTAGTCCATCACCCGGTCAAGGTGACTTATCCACCTGAAGACCTTTCAGTTTGCCTAACATTTCTTCCTTTCTAATTGCAATGGCACTCATTCCTGCTCCCTGATACTCACAGACCTCTGGCATACAGCTAGAGTCTTCCACAGTAAAGACTGAAGCGAAGTACTTAATTATGTTCGTCTACCATTTCTTTGTTCCCTATTGCTACCTCACCAGCAGCATTTTCCATTGACCCAATATCAACTCTCACCTCCCTTTTATTCTTTATATAACTGAAAAAACTTTTAGCATCTGATTTTATATTATCAGCTAGTTTGCCCTCATATTTCATCTTTTCCCTTTTTACAGCTTTTTTAGTTGCCTTTCATTTGATTTTAAAATCTTCCCAATCATTCAACTTCACACTCACTTTTGCTACCTCATATGCCCTTTCCTTTGCTTTTATACAGTTCTTAACTTCTCTTGTCAGCAACTGTGGTGTAGCCCTGCCATTTGAGAACAACTTCTTCTGTGGAACTTATCTATCCTATGCCTTGTGAACTATTCCCAGGACCTTCAGCCATCTCTGCTCTGCCATCATCCCCACCAGTATTCCCCTCCAATCCACCTGGATAAGTTCCTCTCTCATGCCTCTGTAATTCCCTTTATTCCATTGCGATACTGATAAGTGTGACTTACGCTTCTCCCTCTCAAATTGCAGTAAGAATTCAATCATATTATAACTGCTTCCTAAGGGTTCCTTTATGTTAAGCTAATAAAATCTGGGTTATTGCATAATACCCAATCTAAGATAGCCTTTCTCTGAGTAGGCTCGGGCACAAGTTGCTCCAAAAAGCCATCTCATAGGCATTAAACAAATACCCTCACTTGTGATCCGACACAAACCTGATTTTCTCAATCCCCTTGCATACTGAAGTCCCCCATTACAATTGTGACATTACTTTTATTATATGCCCTTTCCAGCTCCCTTTGTGATTTCAACCCTACATCTGGCTACTACTTGGAGGTCTATATATGATTCCTATATGACTTTTTTACTCTTGCAGTTTAACTCCAGCCACAAAGATTCAACATTCTCTGACCCATGTCACCTCCTTCTAAAGGTGTAATTGCATCTCTTACCAAGAGGCACACCACCACCTATGCTTTACTGCCTGTTCTTTTGATATAAAGTAGTGGTCACCAACCTTTTTAAGCCCAAGATCCCCTACCTCGGCCTTACTGAAAGGCGAGATCGACCCCAGATCGATTAGTTACACGCATGCACACTGGGGCAGAAAAGACCGAAAGTAGAACCCCGCAACCCGGAAGTAGAAATAATGCATAAACACTAGGGGTGCTCACCCTTTTTTGCACCGTGGACCGATTTAATATTGACAATATTCTTGTGGACCGGCTGACCGGGGGGGGGGGGGGGGGGGGGGGGGGTGTTAAACACGACCGGAATACAGCGATACTCGAAGCAGGTTCCTTATGTCCAGTCTATTCCGCAATTTAGTTTTTGCGGCTCTCGGCACTTAGCTTCTGTCCCGTGCTGCTCACATTCTTTCCGCTGAAAAAACTCAACGTGTTTGTCTTTAAGTGCAGGGTGCTTGGACTCAGGGTGCTGAAGCAGTTTTGAGGGCTTCATTGTCTCATTAGACAGCCTCCTGGCTCGAACTCCAACCTCTGCCCGCCCGCCGCCAGCTGCCCTGGCCAGGTGCGGCTGGTCGTGGGTGGGGTGAAAGGACAAGGTCAAGGCCGAAGGTCCCCGTACCAGGGCCACGGCGGTCGCAGTCCAGAGAGAGAATGACAGGACGCCCGCCCCCCCACCCCCCACCCCAGTAGGATCTATCGGCCGACAAAAGTTTGTTTCAGAAGATCGCAGCAAGGTAGCTGCTCTGATACTTACAAAATCTTGAGCCCAAAGTAGGTTGTCTGCGAATAGCACCAGGTTCCCCACGAACATTCTGTGTGCTAAACAGGTTCAGAGGCGGTGCCCATCTGTCCGCGCTCCAGGCCAGTACCAACAGCACTTCCCGCCAGCCGCGCGAGGGTATCACTGCGTTTAGGAGACTGATGACTTCGCGTGCGTTCAAGTTCAACAGTGGGCATGACAGGGAATGAGGAAAGGTGCAACTGACTCATATTATTTCCTCGCGGCCCAGTGGTTGGGGACCACTGAAGTACATTGTGTAGTGCGGGGGAGCTATGCGCAAGCGCACTGGGCAGGAAGAACAGAACTAAAACCCCGCAACCCGGAAACAATCTCTCAACACTATTTGTGTATTTATTCTTCTTCTTTTTTTTTTCGGGATCTACTGGGAAAGTCTCAAAGATTGACCAGTCGATCGTGATTGACGGGTTGGCAACCACTAATATAAAGTATATCCTTTGATGCTAAATGCCCAACTACGACCTTCTTTCAGTCATGACTTAGTGATGACAACAACGTCACACCGACCAATCTCGAATTGCATGAGTTTGTCCACCCTATTCCGAATGTGACGTGTTATGTCCAGGTCTTGAGGAGTGTTGTAGAATAGAGAGATTTTGGGATGAAAATATACAGTTCCTTGAAAGTGGTGACACTGGCAGACAGTGGTGAAGACAACATTTAACATGATTGCTTACATTGATCAAAATAACGAGCACAGGAAGTAGGTTGTTATTTTATAGTTGTAAAAGATGTTGATTGGACCATAACTTGAGTATTCTGCACAGTTATGGTTGCATTGTTATAGGAAGGATGTCAGTAAACACAAAAGGATGAAAAAAAATTTGAGGACATTATCAGGACTGGAAGGCTTGAGTTAAAAGAGAGATAGAACACACCAGTGCATACACTAGAGGAGGTTTTATAAAATCATGAAGGGTATAGATGAGGTGAATAGCCACAGTCTTTTTCTAAGGAAGAGGAGTCCTGAATTAGAGAACATAGATTGAAAGTGTGAGGGGAAAGGTTTAAAAGGGACTGAGGGTCATCTTTTCTTAAGAGACTTGAGGAAATATGGATAATCTGATAGAGGAAATGGTAGAGGTGGGTAAAATTACAACATTCAAATCAATTTGGACAGATTTAGAATATGCGCCAAACATACGCAAATAAAACCATTAGAGTTAGATAGTTCTTTTTCGGCATAGACAACTTGGGCTGCTTCAGTGCTATATATGTATGATTCTATGAGACAACCAAAAAAGTTTGATGAAAGAGAAGGGTTTCATATTTTAAAAGTGGAAACTGGGGAAGAAAAACAGAAGGGTTGAAGGAAATTAAAATTATGAATGATCAAAAAATTTGAATTCAAGAAGTGTTGATATCTCAGAAGATTCTTAAATTGGAGATTACTGAGACAGGAAGGAATGTGCAGGGATCTGAAAACAAGGAAATTTAAAGTTAAACGGGAGTCTGTTTGGGCAAGTAAAATGAATGTATCATTTTATACATGGGGAGAGTTTTGAACGACCAGATTCAAGGTCGTAGTCCTGATCAAGACTTGCTGAAAAAGAATGAATGGACAGATCAGAGACAGTATGAGGTATTGGATAGTAGATGGAAGCAAGGAAAACTGGAGTTTGTGACAATGTCAAAGACAATATCAGTGACCTTCCAAAGATTTAATCCAAAGGAATTTCTGCTCATTCAACATTGGAAATCAGTCAAGGAGTCAGCTGTGCCAGAAGGTTGTGTGTCTAAAATGATACTGTAAGTTTGTTTTATGCTGGTTTGTCATTTGGAGATTAAAAGGCATCACATAAAAGTAATCCTTTTTGCTGCACCTCCTCTCAAAATGTCATAAAAATCTATATACTTTGTATAATGATTCCCAAAATAAAAACAGTGGATTCCAGTTAACTGGGCCATCGGTTAATCGGGACAGCTACTTATTTGGGAAAACTCTTAAAGAACAAAAACTAATCTAGAAAATAGCCGGGATTCCCTTAATTTATTTGGAACACCAAGCCACTTAATTGGGACAGGAAACTTGCTGAACCGTTTCTAACTAGCATCAGTCGTGTGTACATTAGACACCACACCATACTTAGGGCGAACAGTTTTTAAAGAGCATCAGTTGTGTGTGCTTGTATTACATTATCCATTTGGGCCAATGGATACTGATTCAAAAAGTAGTGATTTTTGATCTTTGTGGTTTTTATTTTGACTTAAAAAATGTTCAGATCCTTGCCAAGATGCCACAAAAAGATATGACACAAGACAAAAAAATTACCCTACTGGACCAAATTAAAAGCCATCTGCCTAACACCATTCATCATCAGCTGACAGAGATAACTAGAGTACCAAAATCTACAAATGCACATTTGAAACAACTGCAAGATAAGTTCCAAGAAGAATGAGCATTACACAAGAGTCAACATGGAACATCCCAAAAGCAAAATTGTGAAGGTAAGGAACCATTTGTTAGAGGACCTCAGTCAATGGTTTTCCATTGGAACTAGGTGAGGTGTGCATGCTGGTGGACTAATGTTATAATAAACAAGTCGGGGACCTAGCTGCAAAGCCAGTCACAAAGATTTTAAAGCCTGGATGGTTGTTGTCTTGATGGATATGTTGGCATCGCCTTAAATTCAAGAAAGTACACTGCGATAAAGGCAATGCTGAAGGTGCAGAAACATGGAAATTTACAAAACTCCCTGAAATGTTTCAAAAATTCTGTGCAGATATTTACAAAGTTGATGAAACGAGCCTTTATTTTATCATGCTACTCCAAATGGTTCCCTTGGCTACAAACACGCAACACCATCAGGTTCAAAGAAAGCAATAAATCGCATAATAGACCAATTATTTGCACTAGAGGTCTGCACAAACTTTGTTAATTTATATTCAATCAAAAGAACATGGCAGCATACACTGAATGAATTCTTTCATCGATAGCTATTAGGAACTAATACAGTTTTATGTATTCTTTATTTATTTGGAGTTAAAGCGTGAAATAGGCCCTTCCAGCTCTTAAAGCCCCCGACAACCCCAATTTAAACCTAACCCAATCAAAGGACAAATTACAATAACCAATTAACCTACCCAATACGTCATTTGACTGTAGGAAGAAACCAGAGCAATCAGGGAAAACCCACACAATCCACAGAGAGGACATACATATTCCTTACAGATGATGCTGGGACTGAACTCCAACAGCCCGCACTAACCCTGATGCTATAATGTACAATAGTATATTAGTATTGCTAGTGTTCCAATTTTTTTCCTGTATTTCATTTAACTATATAATTTCTTATTCAGTCAAATGGTAGTCAGTCTTTTTTTATGTCTTTTAAACCATTTCCATGTAATTTCGGCTAATTGGGGCAGCCACTTAATTAGGCGAAAATGTATTGGTCCCAATGTGTCACAATTAACTGAAATGCACTGTACAGGTAGTCCCTGAGTTACTTATGGACAAATCGTACTTACGAACCGAGGAAGGAGAACGCCGTCCGCCATTTTAAGTCGGATCGCGACGCCGTCCGCCATTTTAAGTCGTTGCCGTTGACTCTGTGTTGAGTGTTTAACTTTGTATTTGGTTTAAATTTTTCTTAGTAAGATTCACCCTGACCCTGCCTCCCCCCCCCCCCCCCCCGTTCCAGTTGGCTGGTGGCACAGTGAGATCAGCGCCAGGCTGGAGAACGCAGTTTCCCCCAAGTTCGATCCAGTGATAGACTGTTCCCGTACCAAGTTGACATCGAGCTCGCAACTCGACCTCATAAAAAAAAGCACTGCCACCTCCAGTTTAAATTCCCACACGGAATATTGTGGATGATCAAATACCCAAACCCAGCACAGCCCCCACTTGTCCCATTTGGCCTGTCTCAATGCGGTGGTCCTTAGGACCCAGTGGACCTCGGGAGCCAGTAAAACTCCGGAGCCGCCGCCCGCAGTGTTTCTGTTCCATTGATGGGAAGCGATCGCGATTGAAAATAGAAATAATAAAGCGTTTGGAAAAAGCTGAAACACAGTCATTGGAAAAGCGTTAGGTTACAGTCGGTCAACGATCAGAACAATTTTAAAGGATAACGGATAAAGTGAGAATAATGGAGCATGTGAAAGGTGCTGCCCTGATTAAAGCTACAATTATTACTAAGCAATGCAGTGGTTTAATTATTGGAATACATACGTTTCTTAAGTGTTTTATATGCATAGAAAGGTAAAATATATACTATATACTAAGACAAATATTTGACTAACTGACGCTAAATAATACCGGATTTACTTGTTCTGACTTCCGTACAAATCCGACTTAAAGACGGACTCAGGAACGGAACTCATACGTAACCCGGGGACTGCCTGTACATGCAAAAATTGTGATGAACCATTATATATATATTTTTAAATAACTTGCATCTTTAGAAAAGAATATTTTCTACTGGTATTAATCATAACTGAATTCACAAACAACATTTAAGGAACCGGAAATTTCAGGACATAGCAAAAATTACAAACATACCGTACTTATAAGTAGAAGTAAATGTAGTTCAAATTAATTATATACTTTTCTGATGGTGGCATCTACCAAAAAAAGCCTTCCTATTCACAAACCTGATTTCCTGAAATACTGTTATTTGATAACCATTTCTCATTAACATCAATACGTCATGATGCATTTAGCATGACCCTCCTCCAAACAGGTAAACATCCTAGTGAGCTTTAGACAGAAAGAAACATGCACACAAGGAAAAGAAAGTACAGGTGTCTCCCGCTTTACAAAAGTTCACTTTATGCCACTTCACTTTTACAAAAGACTTACATTAGTACTTGTTTTCGCTAACCAAAAGAAATCCGAAGAGGATTTTCACTTTGAAAAAAGGCGCCCGCTTTAAACTTGTGTTTACCCCAAGAAAGACTACCATGACCATGAAGACTTGTGCGGGCAGGTGTGTATGCGCATGCGTGTACATGCCGATGATTTTTACAAATTGGTTTTGCCTACATCTTCCCGACTCTGGTAAGTGAAACTACACTGGACATACATTATTTCTACTTTATATAGGCTGTGTATTTATCATATCATTCCTACTTTTATTATATATTAGTGTTATTTTAGGTTTTATGTGCTATTTGGTATGATTTGGTAGGTTTTTTTGGGTCTGGGAACGCTCAAAAACTTTTCTCATATAAATTAATGGTAATTGCTTCTTCACTTTACGTCATTTTGGCTTACGAAAGGTTTCATAGGAACGCTCTACTTTCAGATAGCGGGGGGAATCCTGTATCTAGAATGATGATCTTAAGAAAGATATAGAAAAAAAGCACAGGTTTATGCCCAACATTGGAAAGTCAACCACAAAAACATTGAAAGGATTGATCCTAGAAATGACAACCAAGCCGAATGCCATTTTATAAGCAATAACTCGCTACTGAAATCCCATGACTGCTTCACCATTCAATAAGATTGTGATCGACCTTTTCCATAACACCAGTTTCATGCAATACTTTAATAGTTTTTTTAGATGTTAAGAAAATCAATCAATTATTGACTACGATATCTCAGCAAGGGATCCTCCACAGCACTCCTGGACAGAGATTTCAGCACTTGAGTGTTCAAATTTATCTTCCTCTCCAACTGACCCCTTATTCTAAATAACTCGCCTATGGGAAGCTTTCGTAGTCAAGCCTCTGAAGAATTTTACACATTTCAAAGAATGGGAAGTGATGGAGGTAGGTACTTTTGGGAGTGGAAGTAAGCTATGCAACTGCACACTGAACTTTGAAGTCAAACAAAGTATTGAAGCTGCAAATAAAAACACAAAATGCTGGCAGAACTCAGCAGGCCAGACAGCATCTATGGGAGGAGGTAGTGACGACGTTTCGGGCTGAAACCCAGGGTTTCGGCCCAAAACGTCATCACTACCTCCTCCCATAGATGCTGTCTGGCCTGCTGAGTTCTGCCAACATTTTGTGTTTTTATTTATTTCCAGCATCTGCAGATTCACTCGTGTTGCTACTGAAGCTGCAATCAGGTTTAAGCAAACACAATGACTGAAAATGGAGAAAAGGAAAAAGTTTATTAGGGTTTCCACAGAAGCAATGCTTAACTGAAAGAAATTATGAATTATCCATTTAATAAATCAGGTAGAAGTCCCAACTCTGTGGGGAAGGAGATACAACAGCATTAGGACTAGGACTGCCTGACTGGGTAACAGTTTCTTCCCTCAGGCTATGAGACTAATGAATGCCCTACCACCGAGTCTCATCACTAGGATAGTGAGCTGTTTACTGTTTACCAGAGTGGTGCGCTACATGCACTTTGAATTATATATTTTATCAACTTATTTGTGGTCATATTTTATGTTCTATATGTGATGTTTTAGAGGTGCACTGTGAACCGCAGGTTGTATATATGTACAGTCAGATGACAATAAACTTGAACTTGACCACAGGCTGGTGACAGAATGATTCGACTGGTTTTATTCAATAGAGATTAAAATAGATTTGTGTGGGGGGGGGGGCATAACGCTTGCAGACATATTAAAAAAAGGAACAGGCAACACACAATACAAATACCAAATATAATAGTATTCCCAACTGAAAGTGATCCACATTCCAATCTGATAAAAGAGAACAAAATTAAGGAGTATTGATACAGAAGAATGATATGGCCAGTGACATTTAGAAAGATAGAAACATAGAAAACATACAGCACAATATAGGTCCTTCGGCCCACAAAGCTGTGCCGAACATGTCCTCATCTTAGAACTCCCTAGGCTTTACCCATAGCCCTCTATTTTCCTAAGCTCCATGCAGCCATCCAAGAGACTCTTATAAGACCCTATCATTTCTGCCTCCACCACCACCGCTGGCAGCCCATTCCATGCACTCACCACTCTCTGTGTAAAAAACTTACCCGACATCTCCTCTGTACCTACTTCCAAGCACCTTAAAACTAAGCCCTCTCGTGCTAGCCATTTCAGCCCTGGGGAAAAGCCTCTGACTATCCACACGATCAATGCCTCTTGTACAGCTCTATCAGGTCACCTCTCATTCTCTGTCGCTCCAAGGAGAAAAGGCTGAGTTCACGGAACCTATTCTTATAAGGCATGCTCCCCAATCCAGGCAACATCCTTGTAAATCTGCTCTGCACCCTTTCTATGGTTTCCACGTTCTTCCTGTAGTAAGGCGACCAGAATTGAGCACAGTACTCCTCTGACCAGGGCCCTATATAGCTGCAACATTACCTCTTGGCTCTTAAGCTCAATCCCACGATTGAAGAAGGCCAATGCACCATATGCCTTCTTAACCTCAGAGTCAACCTGCGCAGCAGCTTTGAGTGTCCTATGGACTCGGACCCCAAGATCCCTCTGATCTTCCACACTGCTAGGAGTCTTACCATTAATGCTATATTCTGCCATCATATTTGACCTACCAAAATGAACCACTTCACACTTATCTGGGTTGAACTCCATCTGCCACTTCTCAGCCCAGTTTTGCATCCTATCAATGTCCCACTGTATCCTCTGACAGCTTTCCACACTATTCACAACAACTCCAATCTTTGTGTCATCAGCGAACTTACTAACCCATTCCTCCACTTCCTCATCCAAGTCATTTATAAAAATCACTAAGAGTAAGGGTCCCAGAACAGATCCCTGAGTCACTCCACTGGTGACCAACTTCCATGCAGAATATGACCCATCTACAAACACTCTTTGCCTTCTGTGGGCAAGCCAGTTATTGATCCACAAAGCAATGTCCCCTTGGATCCCATGCCTCCTTACTTTCTCAACAAGTCTTGCATGGGGTAACTTATCAAATGCCTTGCTGAAATCCATATACACTACATCTACAGCTCTACCTTCATCAATGTGTTTAATCACATCCTCAAAAAATTCAATCAGGCTCGTAAGGCATGACCTGCCTTTAACAAAGTCATGCTGACTATTCCTAATCATATTGTACCTCTACAAATGTTCATAAATCCTGCATCTCAGGATCTTCTCCATCAACTTACCAATCACTGAAGTAAGACTCACCGGTCTATAATTTCCTGGGCTATCCCTACTCCCTTTTTTGAATAAAGGAACAACATCCACAACCCTCCAATCCCCAGGAACCTCTCCTGTCCTCATTGATGATGCAAAGATCATTGCCAGAGGCTCAGCAATCTCCTTCCTCACTTTCCACAGTAGCCTGGGGTACATCCCATCCGGTCCCGGTGACTTATCCAACTTGATACTTTCCAAAAGCTCCAGCACATCCTCTTCCTTAATATCTACATTCCCAAGCTTTTCAGTTCACTGCAAGTCATCCCTACAATCACAAGATCCTTTTCCGTAGTAAATACTGAAGCAAAGTGTTCATTAAGTACCTCCGTCTTATCCTTTTGCTCTTTACATAGTTGCAGTATGCCTTGGGGTTTCCCTTAATCCTGTCCACCAATGCCTTCTCATGGCCCCTTCTGTCTCTCCTAATTTCATTCTTAAGCTGCTTCTTGCTAGCCTTACAATCTTCCACAATTCCTATCATTACCTAGTTTTTGTGAACCTTTTGTAAACTCCTCTTTTCTTCTTGACTAGATTTACAGCAGCCTTTGTACACCATGGATCTTGTACCCTACCACCCTTTCCATGTCTCATTGGAACGTACCTACTCAGAACCCCATGCAAATATCCCCTGAACATTTCCCACATTTCTTCCGTACGTTTCCCTGAGAACATGTTTCCAATTGATGCTTCCAAGTTCCTGCCTGATAGCCTCATATTTCCCCTTACTCCAATTAAACATTTCCCTAACTTGTCTGTTCCTATCCCTCTCCAATGCTATTGTAAAGGAGATAAAATTGTGATCACTATCTCCAAAATGCTCTCCCACTGAGAAACCTGACACCTGAACAGGTTCACTTCCCAATACCAGATCAAGTACAGCCTCTTCTCTTGTAGGCTTATCTACATATTGTGTCAAGAAACCTTCTTGAACACACCTAACAAACTCCACCCCATCTAAACCCCTCACTCTAGGGAGATGCCAATCAATATTTGAGAAATTAAAATCTCCCACCACAACAACCCTGTTATTATTACTCCTTTCCAGAATTTGTCTCCCTATCTGCTCCTCAATGTCCCTGTTACTATTGGGTCGCCTATATTTAAAAAAAACACCCAGTAGAGTTATTGACCCCTTCCTATTCCACACTTCCACCCACAGACTCCGCAGACAACCCCTCCATGACTTCCTCTTTTTCTGCAACAGTGACACTATCTCTGATCAACAGTGCCACACACCCACCTCTTTTGCTTTCCTCCCAATCCTTTCTGAAACATCTAAAGCCTGGCACTTGAAGTAGCCATAGTGCTGATCCACGCTCTAAGCTCATCCGCTTTATTCATGATACTCCTCACATTAAAATAGACACATCTCAAACCATCGGACTGAGCGCGTCCTTTCTCTATCACCTGCCTATCCTCCCATTCGCACTGTCTCCAAGCTTTCTCTATTTGTGAGCCAACCTCCCTTTCCTCCATCACTTCAGTTTGGTTCCCAACCCCCAGTCATTCTAGTTTAAACTCTCCCCAATAGCCTTAGCAAACCTCCCCACCAGGATATTGGTCCCCCTCGGATTCAAGTGCAACCTGTCCTTTTTGTACAAGTCCCACCTGCCCCAGAAGAGGTCCCAATGATCCAGAAATCTGAATCCCTGCCCCCTGCTCCAAACCCTCACGCATTTATCCTCCACCTCATTCTATTCCTATACTCATTCTTACATGGCACAGGCAGTAATCCTGAGATTATGGTTTTGGTTTTGGAAGACCAAATGGAGGTGATACTTTACTCAAAGAATCTGGACAGCAGAAAATATCATAGCAGTGCTCTGTCAGGACAGACTGGAGAACTCGACTAGTGAGGCATTATGTGTGAAACTGAGAAATAAGAAAGGTATGACCATGTTGATGGGGCTATAATACAGACTAGCCAATAGTTCTAGGGATTCAGAGTAACAAATTTGAAAAAAAGATCATAGACTGTTGCAAGAAACAGAAGGTTGTTAAAGTAGATGATTTTAAACGTTCCACATATTGACTGGGAATCCCACACTGTAAAACCACTAGATAGGTCAGAGTTTCTCACAAAAGTTCAGGGAAGTTTCCTCCATCAGTACGTAGAAGTCCCAAGAAGAGTGTGTGTGATTAGGGAATTAGACAGGGCAGGCGACAGAAGTTTATGTAGGGGAACATTTTCCATCCAGTGGCCATGCCATTAGTTTCAAAGTAAATATGCATAAAGATTGATCCGATCGGCAGTTTGAGATTCTAAATTGGAGAAAGGCCAATTTTGATGCTTTCAGAAATGATCTGGCAAATGTGGATTGGGACAGGCTGTTTTCTGGCAAAGGTGTACTTGATAAGTGGGAGGCCTTATGTGTGCCTGTCAGAATAAACAGTAAAGTGCAGGGAGCCTTGGTTTTCAAGAGACATTGAGGCACTAGTTAAGAGAAAAAAGGAGGGGCTTATTGCAAATGAGGGGCTTACGGAGTTAAAAAAAATGCAAGAGAACACAAGAAATAAATCAGAAAGGCTAAAAGAAGGCATGAAGTTGCTCTAGCAGACAAGACAAAGGAGAATCCTAAGGAATTCTACAAGTATGTTAACAGCAAAAGAATTGCAAGGGATAAAATTGGTTCTCTGGAAGACCAGAATAGCAATCCATGTGTGGAGCCAAAACAGATAGGGGAGATCTTAAATGGATTGTTTGTATCTACAGGTTTCCCCCGCTATCTGAAAGTAGACCATTCCTATGAAACCTTTCATAAGCCGAAATGGCGTAAAGCAAAAAAGCAATTACCATTAATTTATATGGGAAAAATTTTTGAGCGTTCCCAGGCCCAAAAAATAACCTACCAAATCATACCAAATAACATATAAAACATAAAATAACACTAACACAGAGTAAAAGCAGGAATGATATGATAAATACACAGCCTATATAAAGGAGAAATAATGTATTACAGCGTAGTTTCACTTCACAACACTTTCATCACCATCGTCCAGTGCTTTCTGTTTCAGCTTGACTGATTTCTCCTTAAGTATGAGATAACTTAACGGTTTTGTTTTGTACACCCATCAATCCAATCAAGCAATAGACTTTCCATTTTATCCATTACTGGATGCCAACTAAAACAGACCACTTTGCTACTAGCAGAACCAATAGTAATATACGCAGCTTTCAAGATTCTTTCTCTCTACGTGTAAATAGTACGAATGGTGGACACAGGCAAGTTCAACACACGCACCATGTCTTTATTTTGCTCACCACAATCGAAACGCTTAATTACGTACAGTTTTACGCTAAGCATAACACCCTTACAAGCTCTCTTAGGCTTTTCTGATACCTTAGGACACATCTTGCAAATGGATGCACAAAATAAATCAAGATAAAGCACAGATGCTCACAGACACAGTTCAAAGCTATGGCGGCTTGATGCTGAGGGTAGTTCCCAGGGAAGGAGCTTGGCAGTGCCACTCCCGCTGCTCAGGGTGCGCGCTGCCTCTGTAACAGCTCACTGCAAAGCAAACGCTGAACTCTATTTTCGCTTTTCGCCTTTTTTCATAAAAGCAAAAATCCTCTTTGGATTTCTTTCGGTTAGCAAAAACAGCTACTAATGTAGGTCTTTCGTAAAAGCGAAGTGGCGTAAAGCGAACTTTCGAAAAGCGGGGAATACCTGTATATTTAATCAGGAGACGAACACAAGGTCTATAGAAGTGAGGCAAAGTGGCATCAACTTCATGGACCTTGTACAGATTACAGAGGAGGTGGTGTTTACTACTCTGAGGCAAATCAGGGTGGATAAATCCCCATGGCCTGACAAGGTGTTCCCTCAGACCCTATAGAGGCAAGGGCAGAAATTGCTGGGGCCCTAGCAGAGGTATTTAAATCATCCTTAGTGACAGAAAAGGTACCAGAGGATAGCAAAAATTGGTCTGCTGTTTAAAAAGGCTCTAAGCGAAAAACCAAGAAAGTATAGGCTGGTGAGTCTGACATCAGTTGTTGTAAGTTATTGGAAAGTATTCTAATGGACTGGATATTTAAGTATTTACCAAGAAAGTGGATGAGACAAAGCACTGAATGTTGTTTACATGGACTTTAGTAAGGTACTTGATAAGGTCCTGCATGGGAGGTTGGTCAAGAAAATTCAGTCACTCAGCATTCAAAACGAAGTAGTAAATTGGATTAGCCATTAGCTTTGTGGGAGAAGCCAAAGAGTGGTAGGAGAGGGTTGCCTCTCTGATTGGAGGCCTGTAACTAGTGGTATGCCACAGGGATCGGTGCTGGGTCCTTTGTTGTTTGTCATCTGTGTCAATTGTCTGGATGATAATGTGGCTGACTTGACCAGCAGATTTGCAGATGACACCAAGATTGGGGGTATAATGGACAGCGAGAAAGGCTAACATGGATTGCAGAAAGATCTGCATCACTGGGAAAATGGGCTGAAATATGGCAGATGGTAGGATCAACCAAGGTAGGTCTTACACAGTGAACGTTAAGACACTGAGGGGTGTGGTAGAACAAAAGGATCTGGGAATACAGGTCCATAATTTGTTGAAAGTGGTGTCACAGGTAGGCAATGTCATAACGAAAACTTTTGGCACAATAGCCTTCATAAATCAATGTATTGACTACAGGTGGTGGGATGTTTTGTTAAAGGCGTGTAAGATGTTGGTGAGGCCTAATTCGGAGCATTGTGTGCAGTTTTGGGTCACCTGCCTACAGGAAAAATGTAAACAAGGTTGAAAGAGAACAGAAAAAATTTCCAAGGATGTTGCTGGGGCTGGAGGTCTTGAGCTAAAGAAGATTTAATAAGCTAGGACTGTATTCTTTAGAACATAAAGACTGAGATGAGATTTGATAAAGGTATACAAAATTATGAGGGGTATAGATAGGGCAAATGCAAGTAGGCTTTTCCCACTGAGGTTGGGTGGGACTACAACCAAAGGTCATGGGTTAAGGGTGAAAGATGAGAAGTTTAAGGGGAACATAATGAAAAACTTCTCCACTCAGAGGGTCATGAGAGTGTGGAATGAACTGCCAGCACAAGTGTTGCATGCAAGTATGATTTCAATGTTTAAGAGAAGTTTGGATAGGTACATGGATAGTAGGGGCATTAAGGGCTATGATCCTGATGCAGGTCAATGGGAATAAATGGTTTTGGCATGGACTAGATGGGCCAAAGGGCCTGTTTCTGTGCTGTACTTCTCTATGACCACTCATATTGCCAGGGTTATAGGATCCAAGGTGATGGTACCAATGAAACTCAGATGGAAATTTAATAGATGGAGTATCAAAATAACCCCTGTGTGGATACACAAATGTCAGACAGAGGGGTTCAGTAGGTTTTGCTCTGATCCAACTAGATCTGGTGACAGCTAAATCAGATGAAGAACAGATTCCAGCCACTAGGTGAGTAAGACCAGGCAAACTCCCAAGTCTATATTTAAGAAAATTACAGTTAATTGACTCATAGCAATTTACTCCAGCTCCTTTTCTTCAGATATCATGAAAGTGTGAATGGCTTCTAAACCAGTTTGCAACTGAAATAACTATAAATAGGCCTCCAATATATTCACATCCAACTAAGTAAACAGGCACAATGACATATTATAGAAACAATATTTCATTAAAACAAAAATATATCAAACATTTTATGTGAATAACAGTTTCCAAAGACAAAGGGCCTCCTAGTCAGACACGTTGATTTCAACAGCCATTTTATCAGGATGGCTTAATGTACTGGATGCTGCAAGACAATTTGCCAGTACAAAAATGTTATTTTTGAAGATCTGGAGATATCCAACTTAAATAGTTAACAGCAAATATGTAACATTACCCTCAACATAGAAAAGCTAGGCTGTGTGCCATCATAATTCCTCATTATTAAATACATAATCAGGAACACAAGAAATCAGAGAATGAGCAGCCTATTCTGTTCCATAAGCCTACTTCCATCATTCGACAAGCTCATGGTTGTCATTTCAACACTATTTCCCTGCCATAGCCCTTGTTTTGTCTAACATCCAGAAATTTATTGATCTGTTGTAAATACCAAAAAAATGACTGAACCCTCACAGCACTCTGGCATGCAGAATTCCAGATTCACCACCCTTTCTGCGTGAAGAAATTGCTCCTTTAATCCTAAATGGCTTGTCCCTTATGTTTGATGCCATGATCACCGGATGAAGACTTTTTGAACACGTTGAGCATTTACACTGTCAAATCCAAGGACCCTCATGTCCCACTCAGGTGAAGTTGTACTTTGTGTGTAGTTAACATTCTCTACAACTCCCATGAACAGTATGACGAATCAGAAACAGTAATTTAGCTGCATTTTTTTTAACTTATATTAAAAATTGGTCTCGATGAACGTGTTTCCTATACGAGAAAATTTATTCTACGCAATTACATGTAACTTAATTTGTATTTCTGTACTTTTGAACTGAGAGCACATGTACAACAAAATCCTACTTTCAATCCTTAAGAAATAAAAAATTGTACAAAGGATTTTTTGTAGTTAGGACACCAGGAGCACAGGAAATCTGCACTCGTGGTCTCGCAGTATGTTAAGTTAGGGCCTGGCACCCGTATCTTTAACACTTATAAAAAGTAGTTTAAGACGGGGAAATGTTTTTTGCTAGCTGCATTTATATTTTAAAAAAACTATTTCACGCTAAACTAAAAATCGCAAGTGAGAAAATGGCTGGTGGTTAGGTTAGGACTTTTGGCGGTTTTTTTTATCCCTGTAAAGGTTGGGGGCGGGGGGAATTCCTTTTCAATGTAAGTACTGCAAGAGACTGCCGCAGAAACTGAGAGAGCCTTTCTCCCCCCTCTCCAGACTCGTCTGGGAGCCTTGTTCACTCGCAGCCGCCATTGTTCGGTTCCAGGAGAAAACTGCTGTTACTCATCCACACCACACCTACCCTCCCTCGCAGCCGGCCAGGCTCTATCGGCTACCTCCAACCCTGCGGGGCCCTCGTTTGTCTCACTCTGTGTCTTACCGGCTTTATTTCCCTCAGTGCCCGGCTCTCTCTGCTGCCACTGGACACTCACACCGAGACGTAAACACCGCGTCAGTCCCTTACACCTCCACCGCGTCACTCTCTCCCTCACTGACTGAACGAACCAGCCACTGGCTCGCAGCCGCTCCAGCGCACGGATCCCGGCCCTCTCGCGCGCGCGCGCACGGCCGCCCGCGGAACTAACGGCCCGTCGAGAGCGGGCGGGGACGAACCCACTGCGCCTGCGGCCTCGCGCCTGCGCATCCCGGCCGGCCGAAGGCACAGTCACGCGCACTGGCCTCTTTTCCCCCTGGCGGGGGGCTTCTGAGCGGCGGTTGAGGTGGACTGGGTTTGGTTCTTGGGCGAGAGACAGTGGCGTGTTTTTTTTTTACGTATTTGGTAGGTTTCAGTTAGCGGCTGTTGCAGTTGAAGGGATCTTAAGTTGGAAAAAGATTTTTGTATTTTTTTACTGTTCGCGGGAGTAACCTTTGCAATCGAGAACGCGCTCCCAGCCTGAGGGAAACCGCCTAGATGCCGCACATGCGTATGCTTCTCTGTCCGCGTGCTGTTCCGCCATCATGTCGCGCATGCGCGACCCTTGTATTTTTTTTGTTTTGAGGTGTGGTGCCTTTAATTCTCTATAACGCTGAGATCAGTGGCAAAGGTTGGCTTTAATCTAGCTTCACTGAGATAATGTTAATCCAAAAGAACTAACGTGAGTGAAATGATTATGAGTTATAAGCAACACACACAAAATGCTGGTGGAACGCAGCGGGCCAGGCAGCATCTATAGGGAGAAGCGCTGTCGATGTTTCGGGCCGAGACCCTTCGTCAGGACTAATGGAAAAAAGAGATAATAAAAAAATTTGAAAGTGGGAGAGGGAAGGGGAGACCCGAAATGATGGGAGAAGACAGGAGGGGGAGGGATGGTTAAGAGCTGGAAAGTTGATTGACAAAAGGGATACAAGGCTGGAGAAGGGGGAGCACCAGAAGAAGATAAAGAACAGGCAAGAAGTTATTGTGAGAGGGAAAGAGAAAAAAAAGCCTGTTCTCCGTCTTCCTCTGGTGCTCCCCTCCCCCTTTCTATCTTGCAAGGCCTTCCATCCCATGAATCTCCCCCCTCTCCAGCCTTGCCAATCAACTTTCCAGCTCTTAGCTTTATCCCTCCCTCTCCCACTTTAAAATCTCTTACTATCTCCTTTTTCCGTTAGTCCTAACGAAGGGCCTTGACCGGAAATGTTGACTGTACTTCTTCCTATAGATGCTGCCTGGCCTGCTGCGTTCCACCAGCATTTTGTGTGTGTGGCTTGAATTTCCAGCATCTGCAGATCTTCTCATGTTTATGAGTTAGAAGAATTGACATCAGGATTGATTCATGCAGCTCCTCTGGCTGTGTCTGCCGTTAAGTCAAAACATAGCAATCATCATAGCATGTTCAATTTTCCATCTGATCCCTACCATCTGATTGTTGCAGTAGCTAAAAGAACTCTCATTCTGAGCCTTGTGTATACTCACCATCCATAGTTCTGACAGGTAGAGAACTCCACTAGATACAACTCCATTCGATAAAATAAAATATTTGTCGCTTCCGTCTTGGCTTCGGAATCTGAAGCTATTATTGAGTGATCAAATTGGTGTCCAACAGTGCTTTGCCTCCATATATGTTTCCTGACCACTGAGTTCCTCCAGCAAATTGCTTTTGCTTCAGATCACAATGTCTGTAGTCTCTTGTGTCTCCGTCTATTAACTATTTTAAATATCTCAGGCTGAGGAGCAAAGTCTGTTACTATCTACTCAATCTTTTTAAGGAGTCTGGAGACCAAAGAAGGCATATGCTTGAAATTTGGACCAACAGACAAAAGGCAGAAGGAAAAGCAGGCCAGGCAGCATCTATTGAGGAAATAGACAGTTGATGGTTATAAATCCCTTCATCTGGACTGAAAGATATAGCATATTATCCATCTTTTTATATTGGCTATCTCCTGTCTGTCTTTCAGTCCAGTCCAGAGTTGCAACATGAATCACTGACTGCCATTTCCCTCCATTGGTGTTGGTTAACCTCGTTAGGTCCTGTAACATTTTTTGTGTTGTTTTTAAGGAGTTTGTATATCATAATATCTCTCATCTCATTCTTCTGCATTTATCAGCCAGAAGAAGGCACATGCACGAGTCTCTTCCCTGACGGGTGCTTCTGAGCAGCAGTTAAAATGGATTGGGTTTGTTTCCAGATGGGATAGTGGCGTGTTCAACATATTTGGTAGATCTCAGTTAGTGGCTCTGGCAGTTGAAGGGATCATAAGTTGGAAAAAGATTCTTGTATTTTTTGGCAAGATCAGCTTTCATTCTACTAAACTTCAGTGACTAAAGTCTAGTTTAAAAATGTTATTGGAAATAACAATATAAAGAAATACATGTCTTTTTCTACGTTCGTTGTCCAATCATGTGATTACATTCTATTACAATGTGTCAGTGCTTCCTCCCTGAACAATAACCCAATCTTAACATTTTATTGGACTCATTCCCAGAATTGATTATGTGAATTGCAGTAACTCAAATAAGGCATACTCCTTAAGGTAAAGTGTCTAGATTGTACAAGGTAATCCAAATGATTTCCTATTGAAGCCCTGTATAATTTTACCTCTTACTTTTCTCAATTTTGTACTCTAACCCCCTTGCAATAAAGACCAACATATCAACACAGATTTAATAACTTGCCGTACATTTACTGTGCACATCTCATGACCTTATTAAGATCCCCTTGTAGATAACCATTTACTAGTTTACCACAATTTTAAAAGTATCCTCTAATCTCTATTAAAATGTATAACCACATGTTCTCATATTATACTCCGCCTTCTTGCCTATTTCACTTAATCCTTGCACAGAATTTCTGCATTGTTAAAGTCTTCTTTCCCCCCCTAGTTTAGTATTATAAGGAAATTTGGATCCATAACAGTCTTATTTTAATCTCTTTCAATACTACATAATTAGTTGAGTGCCCAGTATTCATTTCTGTAGGACTTCATCTGTAATAGTTGCCTTTTTTATGAATAGGCAAGGATAGTATATGTAGGAATGAATCGTAAGTTAACTCTTGTGGATTGCACTTTTACTTGTTAAGAAAGGTATTGGATCGCTGAAAAAAATGATGGAATAACAGTGCTCAGAAGCATAATCCCCAGCATGATACATATGTAGGAAAATATTTGTTACCAATATCTATAAAAACAGTTTGGTATCTCTGCAAAGTCTAATCCAGGGTTATGCAATTTAGTTTCATTTGAAGTGTGGATATGTTTGAAAATACAGTTGGTTATAGACTGTTTGCTTTTTTACTTTACGAGGGATGTTCTGTGTTGAAAACTTCAATTTCTGAACACAATTATTGCAAATATTTCTTTGAGCCGGAGGTGACTGCAGGTTCAAGTTCAGGTTTGTTGTTGTTATAGGCCTATATAGACAGCAGCACAGTACATTACCAGATGAGGACAAGAATAAGTTAAGATACTTTTAAATTAACATAAATTACACATATCCAAAATAATCATAGTTATAAGTGTGTTTTACTCACCTTGGAACAGTATGAAGTAAAAAACACAAAAATACAACTGCAGATGCTGTGGATCAAAGAATACGTACACAACGCTGGAAGAACTCAGCAGGTCAGGCAGCATCCGTGAGAAAAGAGTAGCCAACGTTTCAGGCCGAGACCCTTCATCAGGAATGGGGGGGAAGAGAGGGCCGAAGCCCAGTAATAGAGATAGGGGAGGGGGTAGGGCCAAGAGGCGCCAGGTGGAAAACCAATCAGAGGAAAGATAAAGGGGGGAGGGGATAAGCATGAAAGAACTGTAGAGATAAAGAAGCAGAAAGTTGAAAGGGGAGAGAGGCAGAGAGGGACCTGGGATCTTTATCTCTACAGTTCTGCAAATTATGGTGCAAATTTATTCCATTTGTCCTGTGTACCCTTTCAGGCAGATGTAGATGTTCATGATGCAATTCATTGGAATAAGGGGAGTTATTTTAAGACTATAGTACAAAAAAAATGTCCATATGAGTCTTCTCTGGCCAAAAAAAGTACCGTAGATTCCGGATTTTAAGCCGCTACTTTTTTCCCACATTTTGAACAGCTTTGAACTTTGCGGCCTATAATCCGAAGCGGCTAATGCATGGTTTTTTTTCATGCCGCCTCGTAAACATTTTGCCTCATAACAGTAGACCAATAAAATTGATGAGTAGTTCACAGAGGTCCAATGAAATTGTACGATAAATCAAGCGCACTTTCACAATTAAATTATTGTAAATCAGTCATTTGTACTCACCCTCATCAACATGGAAAACACTCGAAGCATTGTGCTGCCTACTTAGTTTATAATATTTTCGCTTAGTAATTCATTTTCTAGTTAAAGTTAGAAGAGTTTTAACTATATTTGTTTTCTGTACTACATCGCGGGATGCTATGACATCACACCCGGTTTCGCGGTGTCTTGTGGGAAAATGCCGGTTTGCGATAAACGGAAAGGAGGGGGGAGCGCATTACGCGAGCGGCTTTGGATCTGAGTGAACGCTGCTTTTAAGTTAAAGGTGATCAATAACTTTTCCTGGTAGGCTGCAATATATATATTTTTTTACCAGTCGTTAGGAGATATTGGAATGTTGTTCAGTAAAGAAGTATACGCAACGTATATTTAAAAGTAGCCGCGTACGGGCACGGTTCGAAAAAAAGCATTTGCAATATGTATTTGTTTTTGTTACCATATGGATTTAATTAAAAGTTAAAAAAATCCTCACGTGTAATATCTTTCTGTGTAAATATCTCATATTACAACGTGGGACACCTGCGGCCGAAAATCCGGTGCGGCCTAAAATCCGATGCGGCCTTTACAATTAAAAAATTGGTTTTATTTCTAAAATTAGAGCCAGCGGCTTTTAATCAGGTGCGCTCTGTAGTCCGGAATCTACGGTAGTAGATAAGCCGATTCTTTCATGGATGAAGTCCTCCCCACCTTTGAGCACATCTACATGGAGCAATTTTGCAGGAAAGCAGCATCCGTCATAAAAGACTTCCACCATCCAGGACATTCTCTCTTCTTGCTACGGCCATCAGGAAAGAAGTTGGAGCCTCATGGCCCACAGCACCAGGTTCAGGAACAGATATTATCCCTCAATCATCAGACTCTTAAACCAGAGGGGATAACTTCACTCACCACAACACTGAACTGTTCCCAGAACCTATGGACTCACGTTCAATGCCTCTTCATCTCATGTTCTCAATATGCATTTATTTACTGATTGATTGAAATACAACACTGAACAGGCCCTTCAAGTTGTGCCGCCCAGCAACCCTTGATTAACCCCAGCCTAATCAGAGGACAATTTACAATGACATATCAGCCTGCTAACCGGTATGTCTTTGCACTGTGCGTGGAAACCAGAGCACCTGGAGAAAACCCTCACATTCCATGGCAGGACAAAGAGACTCCTAATTGCTTATTTTTTATTATTATTATATATCTATTTACTGTGAATGCTTGCAAGAAAATGAATCTCAGTTATATATGGTGACATATGTACTTTGATAATAAATTTACTTTGAACTCTTAGCATACTGTTCTGTACCTTTATTTCTTAAGTATATCCAGCTTCTCCTGAAGTGAATCCATGCCATTTGTCACAAGCTATTCCATTTACTGAGTTCTTACTTCCAACCATGCTTTGAAAAATTGCCCTGAATTGTTTGCGAGACTTAGAGCTTCCAGATTTGGTCTCTGGCAATGGAAGCTTCTTTTCCACTCCCGTACTTAAAACTAAATCTGATGATTTTATTAGCCATTTCACCTGGAGATAAACAGTACCACATTACGCAAACTTTTTGATGGCAAAACAGGTTATCCCTGTGTTTCAGCCATTCGGGTAATGGAAATTTGTCCTTTGAGTGCTCATAAATCACTATACAATACCTTGTTATATGAAATTAAATTCACTGTTAGGTAGTTTATATGAGAAAAAGCAAATAAGTAAGCACATTTTTTTCATATCACATTCCTTGATGCCTGCTTTATGTTATGGAAAATCGCAAAACAGATCATTTTCTAGGAACACAACCCTCATAATATCTTAGCCTGCAATCTATTAAATTTTGTATTTGCTTTATGAAGCTTTTCTTTTCAGCAACTCCAGTGCTTACATAATATGTTGATCAGAGCAATTCACTTGGAATCTATATCCTTTATAAGTTTGATGTAACTTACCTACTTTCTAGTACTTTTTGACTAGAACTGAATCTTAGTCATTTATAATCTAAGGCCAGTCTTGTAATTAGCCTTTACACACTTTAACATTAGCTAATGTTATTTGTATTGTTACATACCCTGTGGGTATCTTGTGACTGTCTCATGACCATGATGTAATTGAGTATCTGGTGAGCATGATGTAATGGCCTTGTGATGGTGGGGTGATGTATTTTACTGCCAGTATGAGGTCACATGATGTAATTTTCCCGCCAGTGTGAGGTCATGTGATGGCCTGTTTTCAACAGGTATAAAATGGGGAAAGCCTGCTGTGACGCAGGAGTTTTGTTGGGACGCTGTTTAAGTTGTACATTACTCCGTTATGCTGCGTATTTGGTTTCATGACACAGTTTTGTTTTAAAGTGGAGTTTTAATTCTTACTGTAAGGTACATTGTCATTGTGCTGGCAGTTTTGAAAATCACTGCCAGTTATGTTTGATGTATCTTCAATTTAATTTTAAAGTCTTAAGTATTGGACAGTGAAGATTTACCGAAGTACGGAAACCCGAAGGATCGAGTAAAGTTGGTGTTGTTGGTGGTAATATAGGGTCGACCTTATTGGATCTTCCTTCCGGAAATAGTAACCTGCATCCGAGATAGCCCCTGCATTGTAAGAGCAGAAAGGGTTGGGTGCAGTGTTATTCACCAAGGAAAAGGTCAGTTCCTTCAAGCCGTTTTTATTTCCTTCATTGTGAATCCTTTGGGCAAGGCATATTTCGGCTGGGATCAGCAATAACGTCACGTTGTCGAGGAATTCATTACTTCAGTAAAGTCTCTCCTAATTGACTATAAATCATTTGGACTTTCGCATTTATCACTTTAAGAACTGTGTTCGCATTTATCGCTTTAAGTCGTACAAACAAGCTGGAGGAACTCAGCAGGTCGGGCAGCATCTGTTGAAAAGAGCAGTCAATGTTTCGGGCCGAGACCCTTCATCAGGACTGAAGAAGCAGGGGGCAGGGGCCCCATAAAGAAGGTGGGGGGAGGGTGGGAAGGAGAAGGATGGTAAAAAACCAATCAGAGGAAAGATCAAAGGGTGGGGGAGGGGATAGGCAGGAAAGGTGAAGAAGGAATGTAAGGGGAAAGCACTATGGGTAGTAGAAGAAGACAGAAGACAGAATCATGAGACAGGTGATAGGCAGCTGGAAGGGGAGGCAGAGTGAAAGTGAGATGGGGGAAGGGAGGGAGAGGGAATTATTGGAAGCTGGAGAATTCAATGTTCATACCAAGGGGCTGGAGACTACCCAGACAGTATATGAGGTGTTGCTCCTCCAACCTGAGTATGGCCTCATCATGTCAGTAGAGGAGGCCATGTATGGACATATCCGAATGAGAATGTGAAGCAGAGTTGAAGTAGGTGGCAACTGTCTATTGTGGCGGACGGAGCGGAGGTGCTCGATGAAGCGGTCCCCCAATCTGCGTCGGGTCTTGCCGATGTAGAGGAGGCCGCACCGGGAGCACCAGATGAAATAGATTACCCCCACAGACTCACAAGTGAAGTATTGCCTCACCTGGAAGGACTGTTTGGGGCCCTGAATGGTGGTAAGAGAGGAGGTGTAGGGACAGGTGTAGCACTTACTCTTGCAGGGATAAGGACTGTTCAAGTTGCCGTATAGCAGTTAACTTCCGGTTAAGTTAGTCGTTTGTTTACTTTTCATTTTTATTGAGCAGAGTTTAAATAAATGTTTATTTGTTTATAAAAAAACCTGTCTCAATTCTATATTCATTGTTGCCATATCATGATAGTACAATTCTAATCCTAAATTCTTTAGGCATTCCATTCAAACTGTCAAAACAACAGTTGACCTATTTACAGTATTCCTAGCAGAATGTACGTACATCCTCATAGTTTAGGTATTGAAATTATCGTAGGCAATACACATTTTTTCCTCAAGCTTATTGAAGTTGTTACTTTGTTGTCTTTTAGAGTCATAATTGTACAATACTAAATAGGTTTTTTGGGCAAATGTGTCCATACATAAAGTGCCCAATAAGTTAGTTCCATTCGGGCACCACAATGGCATTGCAGTTTGTGCAATGCTATTACAGCTCAGGAATTTGGGTTTTTGGAGTTAAATTCCAGCGCTGTCCTGTAAGGAGTCTCTGTAGGCACACTCTGTGGAATGCATGGGTTTCCTCCGGGTCCTTTGGTTCCCTCCCACAGTCCAAAGCTGTACTTCTTAGGTTAATTGGTTAATTTACAATTTTACATTTTAAATTGTCCATGATTAGATTAGGATTAGTCAGGTTTGTCAGGGGATGCTGGGGTGTTCTGTGCTGTATCACTAAATAGATCTTTAAAAATTAAACCTTAACTATCCTCATACATGTACAAGTGCTTTGCTGTATCGTATGGCAGGTGTTTCTCTCTTCACATTTCTAATTGGTTTTTGTCAAGCCACTCTTCCAGTTCATTGCCGCATCAATGCATCACGGCAAAGCCGTCTTGAATCTTGGTGACAGGGCATGTTTGGACCAAGTGGAGGATGTCCTGAGTTGGGGCACCAGAGGGGCAAACTGAGGTTTGTCAGGCTTCCTGTCAGTGTACTGTTTATGCTGTTTTGGCATGTCAACTTCTTAGTCTATTTGCTGTCCAGCTTTTTCTGGTAGCTGTAGTAAAGCCCAGGAGGAGCAAGGTGGGTCATCAATTGGATTGACACGGGGGGGGGGGGGGAGTGTGGTTTGGTGTGCCAGTATTAGCACCATTCATTGTGCTTGTCATAGGAGTCAAGGCTTTTCAAGTTGTAGAAAGGTTTTCAGGATTTGAGTTGGGAAGTTGGGGTGCATTTTCAATGAGTTGATGAACTGGAATGTTGTTGGGCGTATTTTGGATATGCTTATAGGATTTTGCTGAGGCTGCTGTCTTACGGATCTCAGGGAGTGCTATTGTGATCATTGTTGGGAGCCATTGGACAGTGTGGATTTTAGGGATCCTGAGATTATTCTCACAGAAGTAGGGAGCTGTGTATTGAAGATATTTGTGTGAGTGCTTCTCTCCCAGGTGGGTGTGTAATATTTAGCAACTGAGAAACTTGGTGCTAGGCTAGACGTTCACAGGACTATCTGATTAGCACCATACTTGGTTCCTGCTATCTTCCTGGTCATGGCTGTTCTGGATTTTAGTTTCTTTGCAACATTTTGAAGGTGGATCTTGTATGAGGGAGTTTGATCTAGTGTGACTCCTAAGTATCTTGGACGTGGATCGTGGATCATTGGGTAGCTATTTGCCTTAAATGCTGTAACTGTACCTGCTTCAGCAACTTTGTCTGGCAGATCGTTCCACATACCTACCACCCTCTGTGTGAAAACTTACCCTTCTGATCCCCAAACTTCTTATGTTTTATTAATTAAACTTGACAATTTCATGAAGTCTTATAAATTTGGTTACTTCTGATTCCAAGCTCAAAATATTGATGCATATAATGAGAACAAGGGTCCCATCAGTCAAATCTAAGAAATATCTATTCCTACTTTTTGGCACTGCTCTTTGATGTTGTCATTGGTATTTACCTCTCAAGCAATGCCTCAAAACTATTTTAAAATAACAAAAAAAAATTAAGATGCTATTGTAATGCTATATCTGGGAGCCTGTTGTGCACAGATTTACATATTTGCTTCATCTTACAATAGTCATGATACTTTAGAAGTTCTTTGTTAGCTGTAATGTGCTCTGGAGATGCTGATGTAATCCCATAGACTAAATAAATGCAGGTCTTGTTTTAAAAACTTATATCCTTGAAGTATGTGTCTGAACTGAAATGGAGTCAGCTGGAGTTACTGTAAGTGTCAGACCCCGTTAACTGCATTAAAATTTAAAATCAAACTATATCAATTTAATATCACATCAACAAAAAATTGCCTTTTTTCCCACTATCTTGTTCTTTAGCTTCATTCAAATGGGAGGCATAAACAAGAATGCTTTGTAGCATTGGTGATTCCCAAATTTTTATTTATACAGGCCTTTGGAATGACTGGTGCTTGCAGGCAAATATGATCATGTCAGTGAAATGGGAGACTATATTCTTTGACAAGAAATGTTTAAGTGGAATGCTGAAGAAAATAAATAAATGGTAAAGACGTGTTCTACTGTAGGTAACAGGACAGAACCAAAACTAATGTTGAGATTCTATAAGTTAGGTGAACTTAAATTGAAAGAGTAGGAAAAGCAGAAATGGAAAACTGAAGAAGTAAAACACTATCATTTCTCATTGGTATTGGATGGGGCGATATGGAACCAAAATTCTTCCTGGCTGAAGTCTTGGCTCTAGAACTAGCTATGTCTCAAACTAAACGGCTCCACTACAGTCAGAATACTGGCAGCTTTTCAACAGTGTGGAAATTTCCCAGGATATAGTCTATCCACAGAAAGCAGAACAAAACTATTCCTGCCAGCTGCAACTCAGTCTCCTCTCAAACAAAAGCAAAGTGATAGCTTGTGTCCTGATGAAGGGCGTCGGCCTAAAACATCCACTGTTTATTTCTTTCCATAGATACTGCCAGACCTGCTGAGTTCCTCCAGCATTTTGTGTGTTACTCTGGATTTACAGTATCTGCAGAATATCTTATGAAAGTGATAGAAGGTTTGGTTGATAGTGCAATCAAACAGCACTTAATCCTCCGATAATCTAGGTTTTGCCAAAACCCCTCTGCTTTAGACCGCATCAGAGGTATGGACCAAAAGGCTGAATTTCAGAAGTGAGATGATTCCTTTTGTCATTAAGGCAACATTTAACTGAATGCTGAATCTTGTTTGGATGTTTGTCAATCTTCCTACGTGTGTAGTTTTTCATTGATACTATTGTATTTCTTTGTCCTGTGAATGCCTGCAAGAAAATGAATCTCAGGACTTTGCACTTTGATAAAATTTTACTTCAAATTTTGAACTGAATGCACCATCAGAGTCCTGCTAAAATAGAAATTAATGGGCAGAAAGGGAAAAGCACTCAAGTTTCCCAAAGGATGGTGGTTGCTATTATCGGATGTCAGTCAAGCCTGCTTCAGGACGGCACTGTGGGAATTCCTCAGGACAACAAAGGCCTAAATATTGTCTCCAGTTCTATCGCTAACCTTCAGATGGGATGTTCAATCATGATTGCATAGCATTCATTCCGGTTACAATTTCTGAACAAATGGTGCCTGCATCCAGCAAGTCCTGGTCAGTGCTCAGCAATGGGTTGATGTGGAAAGTAACCATTGAAGCTGCAAACTGTTGGGCAATAATCATCTCCAAAAAGTAATATCAAGAAAAGTAATCACCACTGTTGATATTTAATGGCATTTCTATTGCCAGAATCATGCACTATCAAAATCCAGGCATCACCTTAAACCAAGTAAATTGAATGGAACAGGCACATAAATATTGTAGCTACACACACAGATTAGAAGCTGCATAACCTGCAATATATGACTTATGGCACACCCAAAGCTTGTCCATCTTTTATAGGACACTGGTCAGAAATGTGATGAAATGTTCTTCACATTCTCTGAGTGCAACTCATAATAACACTTCAACAGCAGTCCATCAGTTCACCACTTTTAATATTCATTCCCCCCACCGTCAATGTACTGTCCCTACAGTGCCCACTATCAACAAATTGCACAGCAATTACTCATCTGGAATCCTGTGACAGCATCTCCTAAAGATAGAACATATACATTTAAACATATGATCAAATATTGAGGTAACCAACTTCAATGACTCAGTTCTAGTGGACACAGCCTATTAAATAGCAGGTACAGATCTCTCCACCATTGAGGAGGCAATGTTTCAGGAAGTGACATCCATCATTAAGGATCCACACAATTTTGGCCATGTCATCTTCTCAAAACGGGAGGTATAGCAGCCTGAAGCCAAACACCTCAATGTTCAACACCAGCTTCATCTCTGCTGCCAGCAGGCTCTGAAAACAACCTAAGAAACTCAAACATTACTTAAGACTGTATTTCCTTTCTTTCTATTCTCTCAACTTGCACTAATGCTTTATGTTTAATTTGTTTATTTTGTCATGTGAGGTTTGTATAGCTTAGTTTAAGTTAATGTTAACTTATATTTGTCACAGTTTGTAATGAACTATGCTGCTGCTGCATTAAGCAAATCTTAATGACATTTATACCTCAGGCATGTATATCTATGACAATAAACAAACTTTATATGATCTCTTGACCTAGGACAGGAGCCACAAGAACATAGGAACACCATTACCTGCACGTTATATCATCAAATTACATACCACCCAAATTTATCATTGTTTCTATGTCTAATTCCTGGAATCCCACCAACCATTCAACTCCATTATTCACCAGAAGAAATGCAGAAGTTCAAGGAGGTGGCTCATGACCACTGTCATGGAGCCAAATAGATTTGGGCAATAAATGCTTGACCCATACCCTACCCCGCTTCACCCCAACACACTAAAAATTGACATAGTTAAAAGGATCAGGTGGAACACTGGTTTTAGCAATCATTCACCTTCTTCCATTAATCTTTTCCCCAAACAATACTGTCCACTGACTTCATTATGGTATAAACCTGGACAGGATGTTGTATCCAATTTGTTTACTGATGAGTGGATTACTAGCAGACTCATAATTGTCAGCCATTTTGGAATGTAGGCATTCACACCGTTTTATTTCCGTCACTTCCTTCCCTTTTCTCTATCTCTGTCTCCATCTCTGGAGACAAGCTGTCAACTGACTATTATAAACCTACCAATTTATACAGTAATCTTGACTATACCTCTTCCCACTCTGTCTCCTGTAAAAATGCTGTTCTCTTTTCTCAGTTCCTTCATCTCCGCCACATCTGTTCCCAAGATGTGGCTTTCCTTTTCAAAACATCACAATTGTCCACCTTCTTCAAAGAATGGGGGTTCCCTTCCTCTACCATTGCCCTCACCTGCATCTCTTCCATTTCCCGAACATCTGCACTAACCCTTTTGTCCTTACCTTCCACCCCATCAGTCTCTGCACCCAACATTCTTTGCAGCTTCCTCCATCTCCAAAGGGATCCTACCACCAAGTATATCTTTACCCCCTCTCTGCTTTCCACAGGGATCACTCTGCCCTCACCTCCATTGAGAGCCCCAAACAGTCCTTCTAGGTGAGTTAACACTTCACTGCATTGGTGAGACCCATCGTAAATTGGGAGACTGCTTCGTTGAGTACCTCTGCTCCATCCACCAAAAGTAGAACTTCCTGGTGGCCAAACATTTTAGTTCCAATTCCCATTCCCATTCTGAGATGTCGGTCCATGGCCTCTTCTTGTGCCATGATGAAGGCACCCTCAGGGTGGAGGAGCAACACCTTCTATTCCATTTGGGTAGACTTCAACCTAAAGGCATGAATATCAATGTCTCCTTCCAGTAAAAAATATGCCCTCCCTTCTTCTTCTGTTCCTCACTCTGGCTCCTTACCTCTTCTCACCTGCCTATCACCTCCACGTGGGTCCCCTCCTCCTTTCCTTTTCCCTATGGTCCATTTTCCTATCAGATTCCTGCCAATCTAGCCCTTTACTTTTCCTACCACCTGGCTTCACCTATCACCTTCCAGCCATCCTCCTTCCCCTCCCCACCACTTTTTTATTCTGGCATCCTCCTCCTTTCCAGTCCCGAAGAAGGGTCTTGGTCTGAAACGTTAACTGTTTATTCATTTCCATAGATGCTGCCTGACCTGATGAGTTCCTCCAGCATTTTGTGTGTATTAGTTTCCCATTTTTACCACCAAAGTAGATGATCTGGCATTTTTATTTATTCTGAATTGTCCTTGCTAATCACTTAGCCCAGAGCACCTCTACATCTGTTCACAACCCAGCTCAACATCCTCAAAAAATGGATATATTACAATCGTCCTTACATTGAAATAATTGATGTAGATCAATTGATGAGCAGCTAGGCCACCAGCACGGTATGTGGTATCCCACTATTCATAACTTTCCAACCAGAAAATGACGCATTCATTCCTACTCTTTGTTTTAATTAATCCTCTGTACATACTGGTGAATTACGTCCAATACCATACACTTCAATTTTGTTTAACAATTTTGTGTGGCATCTTATCAAAGGCCTCTGAAATTCCAAATATACTACATTAATTGGTTTGCTATTTTCTCTTTCGTAAGTTACAACTTCAAAAAAATGTCAGCAATTTTTTTCAAGCATTATTTTATCTTTATAAGCCTTTAATGATTCTGTCCAATCCAAGTGCCTTATCACCATTTATTATTATTATTATTATTATTATTATTATTATTATTATTATTATTATTATTATAGTATTTACAATAATCTATTATTACAGCATTTTACTTATTTCTGATATAGACAAACTCTAATTTCCTTTTTCTCTCTGCCTCCTCTCTTACATGATGGGATGAAATTTGCTATCTTTGTGGGAATTTTTACTAGAATTTTGAAAGATGACAACCAGTATATTCAAACTTTCCATGGACACACTTTTCAAAATGTTGGTTGTAGGGAATTTATCAAATTTCAGTTTAATAATGTTCATAAAATGCTAATTTTTATGTATGCTACTTTCTTTGAGCTTTTTATTTACTATAAAAGAATTGTTCTTCAGTATTTCCATCTTCTTCCCTGAAGCCAGAAACGAAATATATGTTTATGCCTATGTTATTTTTTTATTCCTCAATAACATTTCTTTTGTCAAAGTCAAGGCAAACTCATATTAACCTTTGTCAATCATACGTATACTGTATATCTTTAGAAATTCTCACAGCCTTTATTCACATTTTCACTAGCCTGCTCTTGTGTTTTGTTTTTCTTTTCAATATCAATGTTTTGATCCTCTGGTGTTAATATGCTTTTCATTTTGTGATCCATGGGCTTACTACTTTTTCTTAAGACTTTGTTAAAAGCTAAGTTAGAAAGAAATGTGATGTGGTACTAATGTCTGGCAAAGGGAATGTCGTCACTAGGTTCTTTCTTTACTCTCCTGAAATATGTATGACTGTTTTTGAAATCAGCTGAATTGCTTTCAGATTGAAATTTCATAGAAAATTGCAGTATAGAAGGAGGCCAGTTTCTCCATCATGTTTTTGGGTCCTTCGTGAAGCTATAGGATCAATTCATTTTCACTAGAGATTTTTCTTATTTTCAAGAGTGTGCCCATTTCTCTTTGTGGAAAGTTACTATTAACTCTGTTTCCAGAAAGTGCATTCCAGTACAACTGATCTTGTACCATTTCCTAAACAATTGACTGTAGATTATATTATTTATTAAACCTAAATATAATAAAAATAGCTATTTGGATCACATCTGGATTGCATTCAAATTTGTTTTACACCAGCAATAGCACAGTAGGAAGCCATTTAACCATCATGTCCATGCTACTTCCCAAGGAGCAATTTCATTACGTAGTCTCATTCCCTCTCCTATTTACTCTGCATGACTACAACCTATTCTTTCACATATGTGTATGAAGTTCCTTTCGATTCCTTTTGTTATTAGCCTACACTACGATGTAATATACAGTAGCTAATGAACCTGCCAGCATGGTTCTTGTGATGTAAGAAGAAGCTGGATGAAATTCAGGGGTTCATCATAAAATGAGTTTTGTTTTACAACTTACTCTTTCCATCTTCTAAACCGGAGACATTTTAAATATACTTAAAAGGTTTATTATCTGTTATTAGCTGGACAGTTCTGGATAATTTAAGAAAAATATTTGTACTCTGTAGACTTTTAGAAGAATACTGCCAAACTAAGGGCAGCATTGATACCAACACATATGTGATAACTAATCTGGGAGCTCTTACTGCAATCAGGATGTTTTGCAGTAAGCTTAACAAATTGTATGTAGGATTCTTTTAAATTAGTAGCAGCTTTGAGGTTTTGCAACATGAATCCAGAGGACGCCTAGAAGACCTCGTCAGATTTCATGTGGGTGAGATTTTAAACTTTACAAAAATACTTCACTGTGTTAAATGAGGAGTAGAGCAGCATTGTGGTTGTTTTGAAAACTATTAATCTGGAGAGCAGTACTAATAAGCAAGGGCTGAAATTCAATTAACTAAAATTAAATCTGGAATAAAAAGCTGCTGAAGTTAGTAAACGGGAGAATATGAAAAGGGAGAAGTAGCGGTATAATGATTATAAAGTTTTCCAGCTTCAGTAACCCTCCCCCCTGGTTGTTTTATCCTTTCTTCCCACACCCTCTCTGCTTTGGATCCAAATCCAGCCCTTCAAATGTTGTCCATTTTCCACAAACCCTCCTGCCTGCTATCCCTCCCCCATCACTCATCTTCATCCCCTATCCTTTCTGGTTCCATCCACTGACTACACATACAGTGCACCCACAGGCATTTCACCACCCCACCCCACCTCTTTTCTCTCCTATCTGGTTCTGGTTCCATCTGCCATTTACCTCCCTCCAATATCACTTCCTTTTACTTATCAGATTTCAGTACTGTTGATTTCTTAAGGTTGTTAGAGTGGTGGGAGGCAATGGGAATAATATCCCACTACCTATTAAGCCCGGCAGAACCATTTCTACTGACAGAGAAGGCACAAAGGACCTGTTATTGACACCTTAAAACCAGTCACTTCAGGCAGATGATGATTGTGAGCTGTGAATTATTACGGAATATTGTTCGCTCGAGTTGGCTATTTAGAAGTTTGGTTGATTGCCGAGCTTGGAAAAATGTTTGCAGATTTTTCGGCTCCAATCAAAAGCCATCATCAGTGCAAGAAGCCATCTATCATCCCTCTGCAATTGTTGCAAACTGCCCTTCCCTTTCCATCCGTCATCTTCCACTCTTTCTCAGTTACTAATCATCTTTGACTCCTCTTTCACCAGGTTTCCCACCCATCCCTCTTTGCTGACCATTTCCCCTCTCCACTTTCAGTCATGATGCAGCATTTTTATCCAAAATATCAATAATTCCTTTACTTCCCACTCCCCCAACAGATGTTGCTTGACCTGCTGAGTTCCTCTCGCATATTGTCTGTTGTTCAGTACAATGATCCATGTGCTTCAACATTTATATAAACTATTTGGATTCTAGGATTGGAAATATAATGTGTTGCTCCAGATTTCAGCTTTTGCAGCTTTTTGTGTCTCTATAATTTCAGAAATTTCAATTGATATTAAATATTATAGTTAACACTAAGGACAAGTTTAAGGTGACAGCAACTTTTCTGAATTGTGATAAAACCCCGTTAGGTTCAGTGTCGGGACTAATTCTAAACAGACCTAGTATGTGTCCTAGAACAATGTGGTGGATTTTTTAAATAACCCTTTGAAATGCCCAAGTAAGACTTTTACTTCAAGGTCAGTAATTCTGGCCTCACCGTTCCCCTTGAGGTAAGTAAATCACAAAGGTAAAAAGAAAAGTTACAATGGGCTGAACACTGTGCCCTTCAAATAGTGTTATGCACGCCTTTACATCCTCCTAAAAGGGCAGGTGAGTTTTCAGTTTAATGCCCTGTTAAAGCAAGAGCACTATAGTTATTATGAAAGGTCATCATATATAAATCTGTTTCTCTTACAATGAACATGCTGTTTTTCCCAGCATTTTCTGTTTTATTTCAGCAATTCCATGTCAGTTTATATTTTATGCCGAACCTATGAAATAATGCTTGAACTCATGAGTCCTATCTTGTGAGCAGGACGATAGCTCCCACAGCTGACACTTAAAACACACATTGAGACACAGTGTGATAAACAAGAGAAAATCTGCAGATGCTGGAAATCTGAGCAACACACACAAAATGCTGGAGGAACTCAGCAGGTCAAGCAGCATCTATGGAAAAGAGTACAGTCAATGTTTTGGGCCGAGATCCCTCGGCAGGACTTGAGAAAAAAAGCTAAGGAGTAGATTTGAAAGATGGGGGGAGGGGAGAGAGAAACACCAAACGAAAGGTGAAACTTGGAGGGAGAGGGATGAAGCAAAGAGCTAGGAATTTGCTTGGTGAAAGAGACAGAAGGCTATGGAAAAAAGAAAAAGGGGTGGGGAGGAGCACCAGAGGGAGGCGATGGGTGGGCAAGGAGATAACATAAGAGAGGTAAAAGGGGATGAGAAATTTGGAAATGGTGAGGGTCATGGGGGGGGAGGCATTACTGGAAGTTTGAGAAATTGATGTTCGTGCCATCATTTTAGTGGATAACCAAACGGAATATAAGGTGTTGTTCCTCCAGCCTAAGTGTGGCCTTATCATGACAGTGGAGGAGGCCATGGATGGACGTATGATGCTGCCTGGTCTGCAGAGTTCCTCCAGCATTTTGTGTGTGTTGAGTACAGTGTACACTTTTGGGTGGTTGTAACTGTTTTCTGTTCAATATGTTATATATTAATTAAAAAAATCATTTTAAAAGGGAACTTTGCAGAGGGTTGGCAGGCAGTTGTAATTTTTTTTAAAAAGTTTAAATCCAGGATACGATAGGCTAATAGGCATATTATTGGAAATGGAGGTGGAGTTAAGATAGCACTAAATGGCAACTCCTTTGGTAGTATCTTTGGAAACAGCTCTACTTCCATCTTTAATATCTTTATTTTTTCCTTTCAGGGTTCTTTTAATGAGATTGAACCTGACGACTGACAATAGAAGGTTTTTTCTCGTTCAACACAGCACTGGAAAAAACTCAAAAACGCCGTTCCTGTGGTTGTTAAGTCAGAGTTCAAAACCAGGTGAAGTGCAAGGACAGAAGCAGTGAAGCCTGTCAACAAGTACCTTGAGGAGATACTTCAAGTTCTTCAGGACATGATAGACAATGAAAATGAGACCAGTGAAACAAGAAGTGATGCAAGGCAGCTGTACAACGCATGTTGAGTTATGATTTACTGATTTTGCTAGGATTTTGGAACAAAGTATTAATTCGCATTGACCGTATTCAAAAGAGGCTACAGGATCCTAGCATGAACTTCCATGATGCTGCCCTGGATTTGAAAGCCCTCCGAGATCATTTTTATGATGAAAGAGAAGTGTTGGTCAGAGAGTCACTCGAAGAAGGAGTTGGTCTCTGTCAAGAATGGCATATTGAAGTTGAAAGACGCCAGAAACGAAAGAAATGAAAGTCTAATGAGAACCCGGGAGACTCTGGGTTAACAGCTAGGGAGGAAATGGAAAGAGTCATGAAGGGAACACTCGACTGTCTTCACAGAGAAATGGATGGAAGGTTCGCTCGTTTGCATGACACTGACGCCAAGTTTAGGTTCTTTCTCGATGTTGAGGGACTATGTTACAGTGCCAACAGTAACGACCTAAAAAAGAAGTGTGAAAATTTGGGCGAATTGTACAGCTCTGATGTTGATGGACAGCAGCTATATGAAGAAATTTTGGATTGCAGATTGCGGGTCAACATGAAAATATTAAGACCTGAAGAGCTTCTTGAATTTATTGTTCAGTATGGAGATGAGAGCATCTTCCCCAATCTTCGCATTGCTATTCAAATAGTGCTAACCATCGCAGTTTCCATTGCCAGCTGTGAGAGATCATTAGCAAGTTAAAACTAATACTTTTGTATTTGAGAGCCTCCATGGGTCAAGGCAGACTCTGTGATCTTGCTCTGCTGAATGTAGAAAGAGAAGAAACTGAAAAAAATGACATCATAGACCAATTTGCATCAATGAAAGCAAGGAAGGTGCAGTTATAAATTTCATGTAGTGCCATAATTGTTAATTTAAAGATTAACAAGGTTGACTTGTATTTTTGAGCTGATATTATGATAAAGTTATCTAAAAGGTGGGTGTCGGATGTTTGGACAGGGGCGCAATTTCAGTGCTTGCCATAAGCGCTATTTTCCGGAGATACACCCCTGCCTGTAGAACTGGAAATTTGAGGTTTACTTCCTAGCCCTACTTGGGCCATTGCTGGGAGCCTAAGACATCCATCTTCTGGATGTTCTTATTTAAGTTTTCTTTGCTAATGATCAATCCAAAACTCCCAGTTCTTGCTATTCATGTTCTTAGGACCTCACTGATCATCGCATCAAGTGTTGGCGCGTGGCCTAGTGGATAAGGCATTGGTCTAGTGATCTGAAGGTCACTGGTTTGAGCCTCAGCTGAGGCAAACACATTGTGTCCTTGAGCAAGGCATTTAACAACACATTGCTCTGCGACGACACTGGTGCCAAGCTGCTTGGGTCCTAGTGCCCTTCCCTAGACAACATTGGTGGCGTGGAGAGGGGAAGGCTTGCAGCTTGAGCAACTGCCGGTCTCCCATACAACCCTGCCCAGACCTGCGCCCTGGAAACCTTCCAATGCGCAAATCCATGGTCTCACGAGACTAACGGATGCCTATTATTGATTATCGCCCTAATTATCTCCACAGCAGAGTCCTCAAGCTCCACCCTGTGGTTGTCTCCCATTTCAAATACCTTCCTCATACAACAATACTCATAATCTTACCCTGCCTCCAACTGCCACAATTCTCTCCCTCATCCCACTGGTCTGTTCACTCAGTCACCTTTCCCACCAAATCCCACCAGTTAAAACTTCTATCCCCAGTCTGCCTTCATACTCACTTCCTCTAGAATTGATAATGACAGGAAATCACCGTGGAAAAGATTTAGTACAAGTTTCCTTGTGCCATGCCCATTTTACTGCATGTGACTACTTGATCCTTGTGTATGACTGAATGTCATGGCCCTGTGACCTTTCATGAAACTAGTACTGAGTGCCCCTGGGCAATGGCACTTCAGTAAGGGTTTTAAGCCATGCTGTAATCAATATTCATAAAATCATGTGCTATCAATGAACTTGGCTGAAATATCTTGGATGTTGTCTTCATGGACTTTAGCAAGGCTTTTGACAAGGAATTTTGACAAGGGAGGGTGCTCCAGAAGGTTCAGTTGCTTGGCATTCAGGATGAAGTAGTCAATCGGATTCAACATTGGTTTAGTGTGAGAAGCCAGGGAGTGGTAATAGATGGTTGCCTCTCTGAATGAAGACCTATGTCTAGAAGTGTGTCACAAGGACCAGTACTACAGTACTACAGTTTATATTCTACAGTATATTAATGATTTGGATGATAATATGGTAAACTGGATTAGCAAATTTACAGAACAACACCACCAGGATTGGGGGCATAGTGGACTGTGACCAGCTGGAAAAATATGCTGAAAAATGGCAGATGGAATTTAAGGCGGATAAATGTGAGGTATGCTTTGGGAGGACAAGCCAGGGTAGGACATAGAAAGTGAATGGTAAGACACTGAGAAGTGCAGTAGAACAAAGAAAAACAGATCCATAATTCCTTGAAAGTGGCATCAGAGGTAAATTGATGTAATGAGCTTGGTTGATCAGACCCAAACCAAATCAAGTGTCCAGGAAATGTGGTAATAAGCATACAAGCACAACAAAATATCTTAAGGCTTAATTTATTATCATAAAACAGAAAGCACAAATAAACCACTCTAAATGCTATGTAGTAAGTTACAAAGATTTCCGAGCTCATGATTCTCAGCTGCCACTTGATTGTCACCTTTGTCGTGGGGAACTCTGAATTCTGACTTGGGAAATCATTCTGGGTCTGTCCTAGGCACCTATCAATAGGGATCGTTGGTCTAGGCCAGGGGTGTCAAACTCATTTTAGGTCACGGGCCGGATTGAGCAAAATGCAGCTTCATGCGGGCCGGATCAGTCGGACGCGTGCGAACGCAGCTTTCGTTGCCTCCGTTTTTTCAGCCTGCTCTCGTGTGTCTCAGTCTCTGCTATAACTACATAGTGTTTCACTTTACAAATTCCGTTTCTTATGAAGAAGACTGCCGAATAAACACTAAAAACCCTGAAAACCTGGTACCTGAATAAACTCAGCATTAGCCATATCATACGCCATAGGCGCTTCGATTACTGGGGCCAGCTTTAATAGTAATTACGGTAGATATTATCTCGCGGGCCAAAGATAATTCCACCGTGGGCCGGATTTGGCCCGCGGGCCTTGAGTTTGACATATATGGTCTAGGCAAAGTCTCAAGAACTGAGCGAAAGGTGCCTCAATAAATAAGGGATCAATCTACAAGCATTGAGAGACACACAGAGACAGATAAATTCTTCAGACCTTTGTTCTCATGCCATGAGTGCCTGAGGCTAAAAAGAATCCAGAGGCTATTAGCAAACATTTAACAAATCTATAGTGTAAGAATATATCCACTATTAATGAGCATTTAACAAGCCTACACTGTTGAACTTTTACAGACAACTTAGATGCTGTGAACTCACAAAGAGTTAAAGTATCACTTGGAATTGGTCAGGCTTTCAGTTAATATTTGGTAGTATTCAGTATTTTGATTAATGAAGGCCAATTGCCAAAAGCTCTCTTTATGATCCCATTGTTGTGGTATTAAATTTTGAGTACAGGAATTAGGATGTTGAAGTTGTATAAGACATTGGTGAGGCCGGATTTGTTGTATTGTGTACATTTCTGGTCACCTACCTACAGGACAGATATCAATAGGATTGAAAAAGTATAAAGAACATTTGGAAGGATGTTGCTGGGACTTGAGGACCTAAGGTTGACAAGGTTAGGACTTTATTCCCTGGAACACAGGAGAATGAGGGGAGATTTAATAGAGGTGTACAAAATCATGAGGGGTATAGATTGTTTAAAAGCAAGCTGGCTTTTTCCACAGAAGTTGGGTGAACTAGAGGTTTATGGTTAAGTGTGAAAGTTGAAATATTTAAGGAGAGCCCCAGGGACAACTTCTTCACTCAGGATGGTGGAAGTGTGGAATGAGCTGCTAGTGGAAGTGGTGGATGCAGCTTTATTTGCAATGTTTAAGAGAAGTTTGTATAAGTATATCGATGGGAGGGGTATGGAGAGCTATGGTCCAGGTGTGAGCCAATGGAACTAAGTAAAATAATAGTTTAGCACAGACTAGATGGGCCTGTGCTGCAGTGCTCTATGACTATAACTAAATTAAGGATGAGGTTTGTCACATTGTGGTGTAAAGTGGTCCAAGATGGCGGCGCAACGCAGTTTGCAGCGGCCATTCTGGAGCTGATATCTGTTATTTGTTAAGCAGGGTGCCATGCACAATCCTAATCTGATGAAAAACAGATGTGGGAGCACGGAGGAACATCTGGAAATCCCAGGAAGGCCTTCTTCATTGTTGCTGCTGTTGTGAGATCTGGGTCTCTGGTGGGAAGAACAGACCCCAGTCCTTGGGGTCACATCGCCGGTGGTCGGCGGGGGGCGTTGTAGTGCGCTCAGCAGAGGATGGTGCTCGGAGAGGCTGTGCCGGAGGAGGTGGTCAGAGGCTCGGAGGTTCGTGCTGCGTCTGCGAGGCTGAGTCCGGCGCCATTGAAGTCCATAGTGGGGGTATTCCCTTCTGCTGCCTGTGCGGAATGATGAGTCTATCCGGACCCTGAGGACTTGTGGAAACTGTGTGGTGGTTTCTTTCGAACTTATAGTCTTTTAACATCTTTTAATTATTTTTCCTGCGCCCATGGTCTGTTTTTTTTATCAATTATGGTATTATCTGCGCTGTTGTAACTATATGTTAACTATAACTATGTGGTTTTGTGTAGGTCTTGTAGCTTTAGTTTTTGGTTTGTTGGGCGGTAGAGTTGGTCTCTTGACTTGGTGTGTCTGGGTAGTCTTGTTTTGTCTCGTGGATTTGGAGCTCCTTTCCGGGGAGCGCGCTAAGATGGTAGCGCGATATTAATACACAGCAGCCTTCCAGACTCTGGACTTGGGGATTACCAAACATTATGTGGATTTTCTGCTGTATTCTGTTTAGTCATGTGCTTTTGTGATATCATTCTGGAGAACGTTGTCTCATTTTTAACTACATTGCATTTGTGGTTTCTAAATGACAATAAACTGAAACTGAACTGAACTGAACTGAACATTGAGCATAAGGATCAGTGTTGATCACTGGGCTAAATTGATTTTTTTCCTTGATTTACAGTCTACAGTTCTATTCAGTTGTAAACAGCTTTGTACTTTGTTTTCAGACTGCTCAAGTTAACAGAGCAAGCTAATTACTGTATATTGAAACTCATAGCTGAGACTTCCTCTCAAAACTTCCATTTGATCCTTAGAAAAGCTGCATTAAGAGCAGTAACATTTATTTCTCACACAAAACATTTTTGGGATATTGTCTTTTGTGGGTTAATGCTAGTTTTGTGCTGAAGACCCAATGCTAAAAGACTTGGATTCATTTGTCAGCCGGAGACTGAGTATATTAATCTTGTATTTTAGTTTGAAGCAGATGCAAATGAAAGTTACGGGAATTTATTAATCACTATATCATTGTATCTCTATCGTCTATCCTTCTGAACTATCTTTCACGAGCAGTTAATTTATGTTTACAAGTTTTACAAAGTGTGTGGATGCAATTTTTAGTTTCCCTCAATCCCTTGGGATTTGTGTCAGCCCTGAGCCACTAATTTTGATATGAATTCAGGTCTGAGCTGCTGAAGGAATCTTTGCAAGAGATGAGATTTAAATTATGTGCTGGTCTGTACTCTTAGCTGAAAAATAATTTCTTACAGTCTGAAGAACAATTGTTAACATAAATCGAGAAGCAATGTGGTCACATGAATTGCAGTATCACAGTTTAGCTGTAAATTGGTACAGTAGTTTAGAGACATCTGGTTGTGCATGTTCAGCAGTTTCTTGTACCTTTCAAGCAGTGAAATTTTATTAAAGTCTGTGGTGTTTAGTCATTTGTAAGCAGTGTCTCTTATGCTCTGTTAGTCCATGGCTATTACCTATCCTCTCTAACATTTATGCTCTTGTTTACTACTACAGCTTTCACCACCTCCATTGTGATTAGTCCAATAATTGATATTCTGAATTCAACGATTGATTATTTGGTGCAATAGGATGCACACCTTTTTTATCAATATAGGTCTAACATATTAAACTTTTTATCAGCATGCTCAGTATGCAAGAAATGAAATGTATAAACATACAATCTTATTGATATAGTATTTGTACTCCAATCGCATAGAAACCTACGAAATTCTAGCAATACTGCGTAACATAGAAACAGTAAGGATGTTCCCATGAGCAAGAGGGCCCAGAACTAAGAGTAAGGGTAAGAGTAAGCCATTTAATATTGAAATCAGGAAAAAGGTGAATGTCTGGTGCACTACACAGAACAGTTGAAGCTAAAACATTAAATCTATTCAAAAGAATCTAGGGCTAAAGAGATGAAGAGTCAAAACAGGGTATTAAATTTAGATGATATTGAAGGTGGAACAGCCTCAAAGGGTTGGATATTATTCCCCTGCTGCTTTTTTTCTTTGTAATTGTACATTTGGAGACATTCTCAACTGTGTTTTAACTGCTAACTGAAGAGTGCACAGCATGGGTAATAAATCAGACAGAAGAAGAGACTTGAGTCACTTAAGATGAGATTCACAACCTAGATTTACAAAGCAATGCATGATTGTGTAATGATACATTCCATTTTGTGCACACCACAGGTAACAAGTGCCTGACCTGTGTACAGTTTGTACATGTCAACGAGCATTTTGGAAGCCAATGGGATAGATATGTTGGTTGCTGTGGGGCTGCAGGAAGCTTCTGGCATGAATGAAACAAACCAGTCCTTTATTTCATGCAGAGTACAGTTCCAAGGTTCAAAGTAAACTTATCATCAAAGTACTCTATGTACGGTATATGTCACCATATACTACCCTGAAATTCATTTTCTCACAGGCATTCACAGTAGAACAAATAAATACAACAAAGTCAATGAAAAATTACACACAGACTGACAAGCAAGCAATGTGCAAGAAAAAAAGTTTGGATAATAGTTTTCCTGCAACAATATCTTGCAGAGAAATTGGAATGGTTGAGTTAAATGCCCTGGTTTAACCACACATCGCTGTTGGCTAGTCTATGATTTTATTTCACTATATTGCTAAGGAACTTTATTTCTAACTTATGAATTGTCCTGGTTACAGGCATTTCTTAGGAACAGAACACTGTCTGAATCAGGGGAGGATCTGTGTATGAAGGTAAAGTAACATGTGAAACATATATAAATAAAAAAGTTCTTTGCACTGAATGGCCACATGTCCATTGGATTCAGAATACCAAACATTCAATATAGTAATATAATACTTAAATGCAGTTTTAAAAGTTATGAGAGTTTTAAAGGAAGAGTAGTTAAGTATTAAGCAGCAAGGGAATTGGAGTATGATGCTTGCAGAGTGAGAAAAATGACAGGAATAAAAGTGTATTCAGCTTTGCGAGGGAAATGATTTATTTGGTGTCAGGGTTGATAGTAGAAATAGATATGATAGTGACATTCAGGAGGCTTTTAGATTGGTATGCAGGGAATGGAAGGATATGGATCATGTGTAGGCGAAATGGATGAGTTCAATTCGGCATAAGCTTGTGCTGAAAGGCTGTTCCTGTGCTTACAGGAACATGTTACTGCTCTTAATGCAGTTTTTTTAAGGATCAAATAGAAGTTTTGAAAGGAAGTCTCAACTATGAGTTCTAAACTATGAGATTATATGTCCTATCAGAAACTCTGGGCATTCCAAGATAATATAATGATTTTTGAATTGTCACTTGCATAGTCAGAATAATAATATTAAAAATGTTGCAACTGCATCACATATAGTCTGGCATTAAAAAAAGCAATGTTGCTATGGACTGATGGTGAATGAGAGACAAATGTTGGCCAGAAAGTCAAGAAATATTCCCTATACATCCTCGAAATATTGCCACAGAAACTTTTATCTCCATTTGAAAGGATAGAAGGTGGCTTATTTACTGTGTCACTCAAAATTTATTGTAGCACTCTCTCAGTATGATCCTGCAGCATCAAGGATGAATCCATGCTCAATGTGTTAAACATAGACTTCTGAATATAAGTTGCAGCTTATAAGTATTTGTTAAAAATATTTAGAAATTCATAAAGGAGAAGGTCTAGAGGTACCAGAGGTACAATTGAAGGTTCAGCAAAAAATGTAAATTAAGAAAGATGGAAGTAAATTATGCTAATGATGAAACATTTGTGTGATTCAAAACTCATCAAGTTGACAGTTTATCACTTTGGTACCCTCCTATCTCCCAAGTAAAAATAGCAACGGATAAGAGTAGAACACCCCTTACAAAAATTTAAACCTGCTGTCCAAAACCTGCAAAATAGCTATGATGGTCATTTATCATAAAATGTACTGACTGTCCAGCACCTGATTGTTCAGAAATCCCAGCTGTTCAGTGTCTGGCTCACTCATCAGTACATTAAGTTCTGGCTCTCCGCAGATCCCTGTACCAGCAGGACTGGTGAATGAGCTGTGTGTGTCAGCTAGTGTGCAGCTGTTCAAAGTGCAAACTGAGACTTGCAAGCTGGAAACTCATCAAGTTTGATTTCCGGCTCCACTTAAACTCACTGGATCCCCAGGAGAATGTATGATGCTATTATGTAACATGTAACAAATGAAACACAAGAGATGCTGGAAATCCGGAGCAAAACATACAAAATGCTGGAGGAACTCAGCAGGTAAGGCAGTATCTGGAATACTCCTCTCCATAGATGCTGCCTGAGCTGCTGACTTCCTCCAGCATTTTGGTATGTTGAAATATGTGTTGGAGAAATAGGAATAGGGTCCAGAGGTCCAAATTATCTGGTAGTCCCGCAGAAAAAAAGTCCTAAAAATTCTGGATGATCAGAGACCTGTCTCAGAGGCGGATGTTAGGCTGTCTTTAAAGAGGGTGAACCCTGGTAAGGCAGAAGGTGCCAATGGAGTACCTGGTAAGGCTCTGAAAACTTACGCCAACCAACTGGTGGGAGTATTCAAGGACATTTTCAGCCTCTCACTACTATGGGCAGAAGTTCCCACTTGCTTCAAAAAGGCAACAATTACACCAGTGCCAAAGAAGAATGATGTGAGCTGCTTTAATGACTATTGCCCCGTAGCAAAAAGTTGGCTTCTAGGTACAACAGGTTATTAAGAAGGTCGTGTTCCACACTGCCCTTGTGCCTATGGCTTTGTCTCTTGGGTAATAGGACAATGATACCTAATGTGAACAATGATAAATTTACTATTTTAAAGGTGGGTCTCACCACAGTTGCAAGAATTATATTGCAAAACTGGGAAAAAAAACAGATGTCCCACTGTGAAGGAACGGACTGAGGAAATGATTAAGATTTCATCATATGAACACATGTTGGGAAGAATTAACAGTGAGGGAAAAGTGCAAGACGCGTGGGATCAATTTTGGTTGTGTGTTAATTTAAACTTAAATTAGAACTTTTTTCTGTTTCTAAGTCTTATTTGTTTTCCTGTCATGGGATGGCTGTGTAAATATGTTGTACTGTATCTGCTCTATGATATGCTGTGCTGCTTTGAATAAATAATAATAAAAATTTGAATTAAAAAAAGGCAAATGGAATGTTGGCCTTCATTGCTAGAGGGATTGAATTCAAGAGCAAGGAGGTCATGCTGCAACTATACAGGGTACTGGTGAGGACACACCTGGAGTACTGCGTGCAGTTCTGGTCTCCATACTTGAGGAAGGAAAAACTGGCTTTGGAGCAAGTGCAGAGGAGGTTCACCAGGTTGATTCCAGAGATGAAGGGGTTAATCTATGAGGAGAGATTGAATCACCGGGGGACTATACTCTCTTGAGTTCAGAAGAATGTGAGGGGGTCTTATAGAAACATACAAAATTTTGAAAGAGATGGATAAGATAGAAGTAGGAAAGTTGTTTCCATTAGTAGGTGAGACTAAAACTAGGTGACATTGCCTCAAGATTCAGGGGAGAATATTAAGGACAGAGATGAGGAGAAACTGTTTTTTCCAGAGAGTGGTGAATCTATGGAATTCTCTGCCCAGGGAAGCAGTTGAGGCTGCCTCACTAAATATATTTAAGGTACAATTAGATAGGTTATTTCATAGTAAGGGAATTTAGGGTTATGGGGAAAAGGCAGGTAGATGGAGCTGAGTTTACAAACATATCAGCCATTTTCTTATTGAATGGCAGGGCAGGCTCAATGGGCTGGGTGGCCTACTCCTGCTCCTATTTCTTATGTTCTTATGAAGCACTCACATCTACAGTGATGAAGTACTTTGAGAGGTTGGTCATGACTAGATTGAACTCCTGCCTCAGCAAGGACCTGGACCCATTGCAATTTGCCTATCACTACAATAGGTCACCAGCAGATGCAATCTCAATGGCTCATCACACAGCCTTAGACCACCTGGAAAATACAAACACCTACGTCAGGATGCTATTCATCGACTATAGCTCTGTATTTAACACCATCATTCCCACAATCCTGATTGAGAAGTTACAGAACCTCTGTACCTCCCTCTGCAATTGGAAGCCCATAATCTGTGAGGATTGGTGATAATATCACCTCCTTGCTGACGTTCAATACTGGTGCACCTCAGGGGTGTGTGCTTAGCCCACTGCTCTACTCTCTTTATACCTATGACTCTATGGCTAGGCATAGCTCAAATACCATCTATAAATTTGCTGATGATACAACCACTGTTGGTAGAATCTCAGATGGAGACAAGAAGGCATACAGGAGTGAGATATGCCAACTAGTGGAGTGGTGTCGCAGTAACAAACTTGCACTCAAAGTCAGTAAGATGAAAGAGGTGATTGTGGCTTTTAGGAAGAGTAAGACAAAGGAACACATACCAATCCTCATAGAGAGTTCAGAAGCGGAGAGAGTGAGCAGTTTCAAGTTCTTGGGTATCAAGATCTCTGAGGATCTAACCTGGTCCCAATATATAAATGTAGTTATAAAGAAGGCAAAACACTTCATTCGGAGTTTGAAGAGATTTGGTATGTCAACAAATACACTCAAAAACTTCTATAGATGTACTGTGGAGAGCATTCTGACAGACTAGTCTCTGTCTCTGTCTGGTTGCTACTGCACAGGACTGAAAGAAGCTGCAGAGGGTTATAAATTTAGTTGGCTCTATCTTGGGTACTAACCTACAATGTACCCAGGACATCTTCAAGGAGCGTTGTTTCAGAAAGGCAACGTCCATTATTAAGTACCTCCAGCACTCAGGGCAAGCCCTTTTCTCACTGTTACCATCAGGTAGGAGGTACAGAAGCCTGAAGGCACACACTCAGCAATTCAGGAACAGCTTCTTCCCTCTGCCATCTGTTTCCTAAATGGACATTGAACCCATGAACACTACCTCTTTCTAATATATAATTATTTCAGTTTTTTGCACAATTTTAATCTATTCAATATATGTATACTGTAAATCTATTTATTTATTTATTTATTATTATTTTATTTCACTTTTCTTCTTCTTGCATATGAACTGCTGCTGCTAAGTTAATAAATTTCATGACACATGCTGGTGATGATAAACCTGATTCTGATTCTGACCTTCTGTACGTTATAGTTACCTTATTGACAGTTTCTATCATCAAAGAATTGTCTCGGTTGTGTCATATGCAATTTGGGACAACATGGTCCACACTACAAATAATGTAGTCACGGCTGCAACAGCAAAATATTCTAAGTGGTCTCTTACTCACATTTCTAGTTTTGTCTGGAAAACAATAAGATAGCCTTTTGGTGCCAGCGAACAAGGTGACCAAAGCTGATGTCCTTCAGACAGATCACAAAACAATTCTTTTACTTCCTTTACTTCTTTCAAATATGATTCTGCTATTATTGAAACCTGTGATCTACATTTTGTTGGCATTCTTTTCAGGCCAATTGACCATTCTAGCACTTTGCTTTGTCCAAGGGAGTTGGGTGAGGTTTTGAGTGAATTGTGCAGCTAGGAGGCCAAGAAGCCTGAAGTCGGGGTGCAAGCCTATGATCAACTCCATTTCTAATCCATCTTGCTGATTAAAGTGTTGAGGGAGATTTAACTCAATGAAGGCGAGAACGGAAGGCAGGCAGGTGTTCAGCACCATCTGCCTGTAAGTGGCCAGTCTCTCTCTCAGACTGCTCCTCGAGGAAGGTGTCTGCGTTTGATCGGTCTCTCCCTCCCTCTTGCTCATTGCTGTGAGAGGATGGTGCCAGAGACTTGGGTCGCGGGCAAGGTTTAATCGAAGCAGTTTGTGGATTGGACTCTGTAGTTCATATGATGATGTGTTTCTGGTTGCTCCTTTTTCGGTTGCTATTTTGTGTGATTTTGATTGGAGTGGACTGGCTCTGCAGCCTGCAGTCAATGAACGACACAGCGCTGGATTGAACTGTGCTGAAACTGAATATTTCTGGACTGTTTTGATGACTTGGTGTTTTGATATTTTATATTCTGTGTTTTCGGTCTTTTTTTGCTGTTTGCACAATTTGTTCTTTTTTTGCGCATGGGGTGGGGTTTGATGTTTTTCTTTGAATGGGTTCTATGGGTTTCTTTGTTTCGTGGCTGCAGGGTTGTATACTATATACATACTTTGATAATAAATGTGCATTGAATCTTTTAAAAGGTAGGTACACTATGTTGCCATGGACAGTGCAGCTGCCTCATCGCTTCAGCATCCTAAGTCTGTGCTGCTATCTATTTGGAGTGTGCACGTTCTTTCTGTAACTGCATGGTTTCCTCCAAATACTCTAGAGTTCTTTCACCTCTCAAAGATGAGCTGATCAGTAGATAAATTAACTTTTGTAAATTACCTGTGCTGCAGATGTTTGGTTGAAGAATTGGTGTGCCGTTGATGGGGATGTGAGAGAAAATAGATGAGGTAATCTAGAGAATGGGGAAATGTGAGAGAAAAAAATGCGGGTATCTAATTGATTGAATTGTTCTGAACTGTAGCATAGACTCAATGAACTGAGTGGTCTCCAATGCCTTAAGAAGATACTAAATGCACTATGTTTCTGAATGGTGTATCAGAAAGTTAGAACTGAGTACTATTAATTCAACTCCTTTGGGTGCGTGTGAGAGCTAAGCAGCACTGAACTCTTAGCACATTCAATACACCATTGGAAGCAGCAAAACTTTCTCAGCCCCTTTAGTCACTTTTAAATATTACAGTTGTCCCTTATCTGAATCGATCATAACAGGATTCCCCTCTAGTGACTTCTCTAGTGCCTTTAACACCATCCAGCCCAAGATCTTAAAGCACAAACTAACGGAGATGGGAGTAGACTCTCACATGGTGGATTGGATAGTGGACTACTTGACAGATAGACCTCAGTATGTGCGGTTGGGAGACTGTAGGTCTGACACAGTGGTCAGCAGCACAGGAGCGCCACAGGGAACCGTACTCTCTCCGGTCCTGTTCACCCTGTACACATCTGACTTCCAATATAACTCGGAGTCCTGCCATGTGCAGAAGTTCGCTGATGACACGGCCATAGTGGGGTGTGTCAGGAATGGACAGGAGGAGGAGTATAGGAAACTGATACAGGACTTTGTGATATGGTGCAACTCAAACTACCTGCGTCTCAATGTCACCAAGACCAAGGAGATGGTGGTGGACTTTAGGAGATCTAGGCCTCATATGGAGCCAGTGATCATTAATGGAGAATGTGTGGAGCAGGTTAAGACCTACAAGTATCTGGGAGTACAGTTGGACGAGAAGCTAGACTGGACTGCCAACACAGATGCCTTGTGCAGGAAGGCACAGAGTCGACTGTACTTCCTTAGAAGGTTGGCGTCATTCAATGTCTGCAGTGAGATGCTGAAGATGTTCTATAGGTCAGTTGTTGAGAGCGCCCTCTTCTTTGTGGTGGCGTGTTGGGGAGGAAGCATTAAGAAGAAGGACGCCTCACGTCTTAATAAGCTGATAAGGAAGGCGGGCTCTGTCGTGGGCAAAGTACTGGAGAGTTTAACATCGGTAGCTGAGCGAAGGGCGCTGAGTAGGCTACGGTCAATTATGGAAAACCCTGAACATCCTCTACATAGCACCATCCAGAGACAGAGAAGCAGTTTCAGCGACAGGTTACTGTCGCTGCAATGCTCCTCAGACAGGATGAAGCGGTCAATACTCCCCAATGCCATTAGGCTTTACAATTCAACTGCCAGGACTTAAGAACTTTTTTTAAAGCTATTATTAATGCTTTTTGAGTTAGTGATTTAGATGCATATCATATTATTACTGAGTTAAGTATTGTATGTAATGAGTTTTTGCTACAACAAGTGTATGGGACATTGGAAAAAATGTTGAATTTCCCCATGGGGATGAATAAAGTATCTATCTATCTATCTATCTATCTATCTATCTCTCTCTTTATGTAACACAGCTTTCTGTCTGTCAATATTATCAATCACGCTTCTCCCTAGAACTCCTAATTATTTTCATGAATGTGGAACTCCACACTTTGTAAGACAGAAAATGAAGCTGCGCTTGAAACAATGAAGATTATCATCAAAGACACACCATCCCTACCGTGAAGTATGCTGGTGGCTGCATCATGCTGTGGGGATGTTTCACTGTAACAGGCCCTGGAAGGCTTGTGAAGATAGAGGGTAAAATGAATGCAGCAAAATACTGGGAAATCCTGGAGGAAAACCTGATGCAGTGTGCAAGGGAACTGCAGCTTGGGCGAAGATTTGTTTTCCAGCAAGACAATGTCCCTGAGCATAATGCTAAAGCTACATAAGAATGGCTTAAAAACAACAAAGTTAATGTCCTGGAGTGGCCATGTCAGAGTCCAGACCTCAACCCAATTAAGAATTTGTGGCTGGACTTGAAAAAGGCTGTTCACTCGCGATCCCCATGCAATCTGATGGAGCTTGAGCAGATTTGTAAAGAAGAATGGGGAAAAATTGCAGTGTCCAGGCGTGCAAAGCTGTTAGAGACCTATCCACACAGACTCAAGGCTGTAATTGCTGACAAAGGTGCACTTACTAAATACCGACTTGAAGAGGGTGAATACTTATGCAATCAATTAGTTTGAGTTTTATATTTGTAATTAATTTAGATCACTTTGTAGAGATCTGTTTTTACATTGACATAAAAGATTCTTTTTCTGTTGATCAGTGTAAAAAAAAGCCAAATTAACTCCACTGTGATTCACTATTGTAAAACAATAAAACATGAAAACTAATGGGGGGTGGGGATAAATACTTTTTATAGGCATTGTACCTTCCTCCATCCTTGATTGAATCTACCTTGTACCTATAATGTTTCATGGCCACTTTTAACCCTTCTGATTCCTTGTTTGACTTCTATTTATTTTATATTTCTCAAGGGCTTTGTTTGATTTCAACTTCTGAGGCCTTGCATATGCTTCTTTTTCCCTTTTGACTCAATTTACAATATCTCTTTTTATCCAGGACAAGAGCAAATGAATTGATGAGGTGTATTTAGATGTTTAGAAGATCTTTAATTATATGTCACACAGGATTATTAAACAATAGAATCAGAATCAGGTTTATTAACACCGGCACGTGACTTGAAATTTGTTAACTTAGCAGCAGCAGTTCAATGCAATACATAATCTAGCAGAGAGAAAAAAACAATAAGTAAAATAAAACTAAATAATAAATTAATATATTGAATAGATTTTTTTTTAAGTGCAAAAACAGAAATACTGTATATTTTTAAAAAAGTGAGGTAGTATCCAAAGCTTCAACATCCATTTAGGAATCAGATGGCAGAGGGGAAGAAGCTGTTCCTGAATTGCTGAGTGGGTGCCTTCAGGCTTCTGTACCTCCTACCTGATGGTAACAGTGAGAAAAGGGCATGCCCTGGGTGCTGGAGGTGCTTAATAATGGACACTACCTTTCTGAGACAACACTCCCTAAAGATGTCCCGGGTACTTTGTAGGCTAGTGCCCAAGATAGAACTGACTAGATTTACAACCTTCTGTAGCTTCTTTCGGTCCTGTGCAGTAGCCCCTCCATACCAGACAGTGATGCAGCCTGTCAGAATGCTCTCCATGGTACAACTATAGAAGTTTTTGAGTGTATTTGTTGACCTGCCAAATCTCTTCAAACTCTTAATAAAGTATAGTTGCTGTCTTGCTTTCTTTATAACTATATTGATATGTTGGGACCAGGTTAGATCCTCAGAGATCTTGACACCCAGGAACTCGAAGTTGCTTACTCTCTCCACTTCTGATCTCTCTATGAAGATTGGTATACATGTGTTCCTTCGTCTTACCCTTCCTGAAGTCCACAATCAGCTCTTTCGTCTTACTGATGTTGAGTGCCAGGTTGTTGCTGCGGCATTATTCCACTAGTTGACATATCTCACTCCTGTACGCCTTGGATTGGCCTGGATTGAGAATTAGTCAATGAACAATAAACAGCAAGGATAATTTTTAAGCTGGGAACCTTTGACCTGGGGGGTGCCACAAATGATTGAGGATCAAATATTCAAGTTTGCTAAAGTTACAAATCTGAGTGGCAATTTTGGCTGTAAGAATAAAAGAGGAAGACTTCAGTCTTAGTAAATTGTAAATTGGTTTATTAGGGTTGTCACATGTACCAAGCTACAGTGAAAACTTTGTCATAAATCACTGCAGTTTTGGGTAAATGTCTGATTATTGTTACATGTATGGAGATACAGTGAAAAGCTTTGCTTTGCATCCCATCCACACAGAACATTTCATCATATTAGTACATTGAGGTAGAAAATCAATAACCAAATGCAGCATGAAGTGTTACAGATACAGAGAAGTGCAATACAGGCAAATGGTAAGGTGCAAGACAAGGTAATCGTGAGGTCAAGGGTCTATTTTATTGTACTAGGGGACGTTCATTGATATTATAACTGCGGAATCAAAGTTATCCCTGAGCCTGGTGTAACGTACTTTCATGGTTTTGTATCTTCTGCCTGATGGGACAGGTGAGAAAATAGAATGTCTGGGGTGGGAGGTGTCTTTGATTGTGTTGGCTGTTTTATCAAGGCAACAAAAAGTGTAGACAGAATCCCTGGAGGGTAGGAGACTGATTTTCATGATATGTTGAGCTCAGTCTATAACTCTCTGCACTTTCTTGTGGTCTGGGGCAGAGCAGTCCCCATAACAAGCTGTGAGGCCTCCGGAAAGAAACTTTCTGTGGTTCATTAGGGTCAACAGAAACATGCAGAATTTCTTTATCTTCCTGAGAAAGCAGAAGTACAGGTGTGCTTTCTTGGTTGTGGCACCTACAACATAAAATAGACTGTGCTGGATGCAGTATAATGTGAAAAAAAATGTGGCATCGCCCACTTTAGTAGAAGAATTGGAAAGGCAGAGTATTTTTTAAATAGTGAGAGATTGAAAGGTGTTCAAAGGGACTTGGTATCCTTGTACACAAATTAGTAAAAGTTAACAAGGTTCAGCAAGCAATTTGAAAAATAAAGAGGATACTGCATTTATTTCAGGAGAATTTGAGTAAAGTAAAAGAGTATGCAACCCTCTCGCCACGGCTCATACACCAACTTGGCTCATTAGCTGACTCTGCCAACAACCACATAACTCTATGGTGAGAAGGCCAGCTTTTCATAAGCAATACACATCTAGGGTCGGTATGATTTGGGGTTCAACCAAACAGGAATGCTGGGATTTTCCAATTAAAGGAACCTCGATTTGAGCAAAAGCTGTGTGAATACCGCCCATACACAGTTATCAGTAGTCCAGAAATGTCAGATCGTACACTAGCATAAAATTATAAAGGAAGTATGTTTACCAATTTTCAACTTTATCAAAAAGTTAACAGAATGAGAAAAATAAAGATAAAAGAACCCATTACAGTTAGACCAGTTTAAATGTGCACATAAACATTGGAGCCCATTTCTGTAGTAGCTGGGAGTAGCTTTACTCATGGCATGGAATTTTCCTCACCAACCACAGGTAGAACTTCCGTTCTTGGAATCCTCTGCTTCGCGAAGTCCTCCTTGCAATCGGGTCTCCCCTTCGGATGGGATCCTCCAGGTGTCTTCCCTGGTGCTCTTCTCTCCGCACCTCCCACCAAAAAGACCCTAAACTAGACTACTGTCCCTCAGAAAACTTTTCCTGCCAAGTTCTCGAGAGTGTTCTATGCCATCCCACTCCTGATTGGCTGACACAACATGGCTCCTTATCTTTAGCCGAAGCCAAAACATACTTACCAGTAGGACACCCTGCTTTTCAAAAAACTGCTAAAATAAAATACCATACAGCATAGCAGCAGAAATCTTAATTAGGGCATTACAAGTAGAGATATATTATGGAGTGAGACCACATCTGTACTATTGTACTATCAGGCCTGATCTCCCTTATCTGAGGAAGAATGCATGTGATTGAGGGAGTGTAGAGAAGGTTCAGTCATCTGATTCCTTGGGTGGTGGATTTGTCATGTTAAGCAGAATAGCCCCATTCTAAACTTATGAATTTAGCAGAAACATAGGCAATGTCATTGAAATGAATAAAGTTTGTATGTGTCTTGATAGTATAAATGAAGAGTTGACATTTCTCTTAGATGAAGTGTCCAGAATCAAGTTTATATCTAAGATAATGTATGTATTTAAGTTTGCTGATGATACTAAATTGAGTAGAAAAGTAAATTCTGCAGAAGATATAGAGAGTCTGCTGAAAGGTAGAGATAGGTTAAGTGAGTGGGCAAGAGTCTGGGAGATGGAGTACAATGTTGGTAAATGCGAGGTCATCCACTTTGGAAGGAAAAATGGTAGAGCAGATTATTATTTAAATAGTAAAAAAATTGCAGCATGCTGCTGTGCAGAGGAACTTGGGAGTGCTTGTGCATGAATCACAAACGGCTGGTTTGCAGGTGCAGCAAGCTATTAAGAAGGCAAATGGGATGTTGGCCTTAATTGCTAGAGGGATTGAATTTAAGAGCAGGGAGGTTATGCTGCAAATGGATAGGGTACTAGTGAGGCTGCACCTGGAGTACTACGTGCAGTTCTGGTCTCCTTACTTGAGGAAGAATATACTGGTTTTGGAGGCAGTGCAGAGGAAGTTCACCAGGTTGATTCCAGAGATGAGGGGGTTAGACTATGAGGAGAGACTGAGTCACCTGGGACTGTACTCGCTGGAATTCAGAAGAATGAGAAGCCTTATAGAAACATATAAAATTATGAGAGGGATAGATAAGATAGAGGCAGGAAGGTTGTTTCCACTAATAGGTGAGACTAGAACGAGGGGACATAGCCTCAAGATCCTGGGGGAGTAGATTTAGGACGGAGATGAGGAGGAACTGTTTTTCCCAGAGAGTGGTGAATCTGTGGAATTCTCCACCCAATGAAACAGTGGAGGCTACTTCAGTAAATATATTTAAGACAAGGGTGGATAGATTTTTGCATAGTAGGGGAATCAAAGGTTATGGAAAAAAGACATGTAGGTGGAGACAAGTCCATGGCCAGATCAACCATGACCTTATTGAATGATGGAGCAGGCTCGACGGGCCAGATGGCCGACTCCTGCTCTTATTTCTTAGGGTTTTATGAATCAGTTGTTACCGTCTCAAAATAAGAGGTCAGTCATTTAAGATAGAAATGAGAAGAAATTTCTTCACCTTGGGGTGTGAATCTTTTGAATTCTCTACACAAGAAAAATGTGGAAGTTCTGCTGATAGTTTTTTAGATATTAAGGAAATCAAGTGGTATGGGGTTAGCACTGAAAAGAGGCGCTGAGGCAGAAGATCAGCTATGATCACAATGAGTGGTTACAGTATGTTCTGAACTTTCTTGAAAATAGTTATTATAAAGGCAACTCTGAGGTCCCCTGGCATGCCCTCCTCTGGTGGGCTTCAAGGATGTCAATTTGAAGCCGATGTCGCTTTTCACAAAGTTGTAGAATATAAAGGACACCGTCTACTCTCAATGACTTTTTATTTATCGGGTAATTCAAGGTAAAAGAGGTATATTTTAAGGGCTATCTTAAAAGTAATAGAAAAGACATAAGAAAGATTGGTATCTTGACAGCGAGATGTCTACAGTAGAGTGATTAAATTGATTTATGTGCAGGATTCAGAAATGGAATGCAGACAAATGTGAACAAGGCGGATGAGCTTAGAGCATGGATCAGTACTTGGAGATATGATGTGGTGGCCATTACAGAGACTTGGATGGCTCAGGGTCAGGAATGGTTACTTCAAGTGCCGGGTTTTAGATGTTTCAGAAAGGACAGGGAGGGAGGCAAAAGAGATGGGGGCGTGGCACTGTTGATCACAGATAGTGTCACAGCTGCAGGAAAGGTGGATGCCATGGAGGGATTGTCTATGGAATCTCTGTGGGTGGAGGTTAGGAACATCAAGGGGTCAATAACTTTACTGGTTTTTTTTATAGGCTGCTCAATAGTAACAGGGATATTGAGGAGCAGATAGGGAAACAGATCCTGGAAAGGTGTAATAATAACAGTGTTGTCGTGATGGGAGATTTTAATTTCCCAAATATCGATTGGCATCCCCCTAGAGCGAGGGGTTTAGATGGGGTGGAGTTTGTTAGGTGTGTTCAGGAAGGTTTCTTGGCACAATATGTAGTTAAGCCTACAAGAGGAGAGGTTGTACTTGATTTGGTATTGGAAAATTAACCTGGTCAGGTGTCAGATCTCTCAGTGGGAGAGCATTTTGGAAATAGTGACCATAATTCTATCTCCTTTACAATAGCATTGGAGAGAGATAGGAACAGACAAGTTAGAAAAGCATTTAATTGGAGTAAAGGAATTATGAGGCTATCAGGCAGGAAATTGTAGGCTTAAATTGGAAACAGATGTTCTCAGGGAAAACTACAGAAGAAATGTGGCAAATATTCAGGGGATATTTGTGTAGCGTTCTGTATAGATACGTTCCATTGAGACAGGGAAGTTATGAAAGGGTACAGGAACTGTGGTGTACAAAGGCTGTAATAAATCTGGTCAAGAAGAAAAGAAAATCTTACAAAAGGTTCAGAGAGCTAGGTAATATTAGAGATCTAGAAGATTATAAGGCTACTAGGAAGGAGCTTAAGAAGGAAATTAGGACAGCCAGAAGGGGCCTTGTGAAGGCCTTGTTGACAGGATTAAGGAAAACCCCAAGGCATTCTACAAGTATGTGAAGAGCAAGAGGATAAGACGTGAAAGAATAGGACCTATCAAGTGTGACAGTGGAAAAGTGTGTATGGAACCAGAGGAAATAACAGAGGTGCTTAATGAATACTTTACTTCAGTATTCACCTATGGAAAAGGATCTTAGTGATTGTAGTGATGACTTGCAGCAGACTGATAAGCTTGAGCATGTAGATATTAAGAAAGAGGATGTGCTGGAGCTTTTGGAAAGCATCAAATTAGATAAGTCGTCAGGACCGGATGAAATGTACCCCAGGCTACTGTGAGAGGTGAGGGAGGAGATTGCTGAGCCTCTGGCAATGATCTTTGCATCATCAATGGAGACGGGAGAGGTTCCGGAGGATTGGAGAATTGCGGATGTTGTTTCTTTATTCAAGAAAGGGAGTAGAGATAGCCCAGGAAATTTTAGACCAGTGAGTTTTACCTCAGTGGTTGGTAAGTTGATGGAGAAGATCCCGAGAGACAGGATTTATGATCATTTGGAGAGGTATAATATGATCAGGAGTAGTCAGCATGGCTTTGTAAAGGGCAGATCGTGCCTTATGAGCCTAATTGAACTTTTTGAGGATGTGACTAAACATATTGATGAAGGATGAGCAGTAGATTTCAGCAAGGTATTTGATAAGTTACCCATGCAAGGCTTACTGAGAAAGTAAGGAGGGATGGGATCCAAGGGGACATTGCTTTGTGGATCAAGAACTGGCTTGCCCACAGAAGGCAAAGAGTGGTTGTAGACAGGGCATATTCTGCATGGAGGTCGGTGACCAGCGGAGTGCCTCAGGGATCTGTTCTGGAACCCCTACTCTTAGTGATTTTTATAAATGACCTGGATGAGGAAGTGAAAGGATGGGTTAGTAAATTTGCTGATGACACAAAGGTTGGGGGTGTTGTGGATAGTGTGGAGGGCTGTCAGAGGTTACAGCGCGACATTGATAGGATGAAAAACTGGTCTGAGAAGTGGCAGGTAGATTTCAACCCAGGTAAGTGTGAAGTGGTTCATTTTGGTAGGTGAAGTATGATGGCAGAATATAGTATTAATGGTAAGACTCTTAGCAGTGTGTCACAAACTGCTTGAGGTCTGAGTCCATAGGACGCTCAAAGCAGCTGCGCAAGTTGACTCTGTGCTTAAGGTGTATGGTGTATTGGTCTTCATCAATCGTGGGATTGAGTTTAGGAGCTGAGAGGTAATATTTCAGCTATATAGGACCCTGGTCAGACCTCACTTGGAGTACTATGCTCAGTTCTGGTCGCCTCACTACAGGAAGGACGTGGAAACCATAGAAAGGGTGCAGAGGAGATTTACAAGGATTTGCCTGGATTGGGGAGCATGCCTTATGAGAACAGGTTGAGTGAACTCGGCCTTTTCTCCTTGGAGCGATGGAGGATGAGAGGTGACCTGATAGAGGTGTACAAGATGATGAGAGGTATTGATCATGTGGATAATCAGAGGCTTTTTCACAGGGCTGAAATGGTTGCCACAAGAGGACACAGGTTTAAGGTGCTGGGGAGTAAGTACAGTGGAGATGTCAGGGGTAAGTTTTTACTCAGAGAGTGGTGAATGTGTGGAATGTGCTGCCAGCAACGGTGGTGGAGGCGGATACAATAGTATCTTTTAAGAGGCATTTGGATAGGTACATGGAGGTTAGTAAAATAGAGGGCTATAGGTAAGCCTAATAATTTCTAAGGTAGGGACATGTTCGGCACAACTTTGTGGGCCGAAGGGCCTATATTGTGCTGTAGGTTTTCTATGTTTCTATAACTTGCAGAGTTCTAGGGCGAAATGTGCAGTTTGAAGGCCAAAATTTTGGAATAATCCAAATTGTAAGTTATAGCAATCAGTGTAAAGGTTAAGCATAAAGATTCTTTCAATAACTTGGACATTGCAGATAGGGCCATGAAGGCAGGCATATCATGGTTTAACAATAGATAAATAAATCAAACAACTGTAGATGCTGGAGGTTAGAAATATCATCTTTAAAAATGCTGGAAATACTCAGAAAGTCAGCAGCATCCGTGGAAAGAGAAACAGGGTCTGTGTTGCACATTTGGGACCTTCTATCAGAATATTATGTTTCTCTTTTTCACAGATGCTGCCTGATCTGCCGAGTGTTCCCAGTCTTAGTTTAACACTTCATCTAAAAGCTGCTCACACTTCATTTACTTCTATTTAATAATTTGTTCATAGGTTTCAACAGTCACCATTGAGTATTCAATGTCTGTAGTGAGATGCTGAAGATGTTCTATAGGTCAGTTGTGGAGAGCGCCCTCTTCTTTGTGGTGGCGTGTTGGGGAGGAAGCATTAAGAAGAGGGACGCCTCACATCTTAATAAGCTGGTAAGGAAGGCGGGCTCTGTCGTGGGCAAAGTACTGGAGAGTTTAACATCGGTAGCTGAGCGAAGGGCGCTGAGTAGGCTACGGTCAATTATGGATAACTCTGAACATCCTCTACATAGCACCATCCAGAGACAGAGAAGCAGTTTCAGCGACAGGTTACTATCGATGCAATGCTCCTCAGACAGGATGAAGAGGTCAATACTCCCCAATGCCATTAGGCTTTACAATTCTACCGCCAGGACTTAAGAACTTTTTAAAAGCTATTATTAATGCTTTTTGAGATAGTGATTTAGATGTATATCATATTTTTTACTGAGTTAAGTATTGTATGTAATTAGTTTTGCTACAACAAGTGTATGGGACATTGGAAAAAAAGTTGAATTTCCCCATGGGGATGAATAAAGTATCTATCTATCTATCTATCTATCTATCTATCTATCTATCTATCTATCTATCTATCTATCTATCTATCTATCTATCTATCTATCTATCTATCTATCATATTGTTTCATGTGTACAGATTTCTACATAGCAGAAAAAGTAATCCTAGCAGTGACATTATCTGCAAGTAAAGGCTGAAAAGATGATACAATAATAAAATCAGCAGAGGCATAGCCTGTTTACAGATTTGCTATTGAGAACACGTAAGAAAATAATATGCTAAAGCAACTCATATTATAACCAATATTTTGAATTGAGAAACATGAATGTGCAATATATTTAACATATGTCAATTTTATTTGATTACAAGACTAAATTATATTGAATGTTTTGTGTGCACGCTAGCATGCACATGTGTCTGTGTGTATGCAATCAGGACAGAGAGGGAAAATAATTCTAAAGAACAATATGTGACTTGTTACAATGGAAGTTCACAGTCTGGAAATTTATTGAAGTGTGACTGTGCAATATTTGCATCTTGGAGCCCTTAAGCACATCAGGATTTTTGTTTAACAATTATGATGAAAACATAGAACAAAATTAAGATATGCCTTTTGTGCTGGGAGATGACCTGTGTTTGTGCAAGCACAGCAGCAACGAGACATAGACAAATGGAAGTGTCAGAAATTCAATTACTCTGCTAGGAAAATGTTTCGAGTTGCTGGTTGTGCAGGAGAGATCATTAACAACTTCTTGTCATCAAGTCAAGACATAATTCCGCTTTCTGAAATTATGTAGGGATCCTGAGCCTCTGTTCATTTTGTTTTCTTTGTTCACCCAAAGTGCAGGGTAATCACTTACACAGAGAATCACATCCACTGGTTAGTCTTAATGAAAAGTCAGTTCCTTGATAACTTATTATAAATTTCATGTAATATCCTGAAAGAAGGATGTTAAGGCTTTGGGGAAATTGCTGAAATTTGCCAGTGTGCAGTGTGGTACTACTGGGATGAGGGTCTTCAGTGACGTAGAGAGGCAAGAAAGCTTGGATACAGCAGACAGTCAGGTATGTTTGCCCTTATTGCTAAAGATTTTAAGTATAAGAGTAAAGCTGTCTTACTATACTTACAGTAAATAGAGCTTGGTGCAATTTGGTGAGAATTGTTCAAAATTTTGATCCCTTATCAAAAGAAGGAGAGAATGCAGCAAAAAGTCACCAAACTGGTTAAACAACAGCTTCAAGCAGAAATAGGGAAAGCTAGGGCTGTAACTTCTAGTGGTGAGAAAGAGAGGAGAGGTGACCTCACTGAGATTTAATAGTTAGAGAGATTGATAGACTGGATGCTGGAAGTCTGGAACAAACAGAGATAGCCACAAAATAAAAAAAAAGATAGGCCATTTGGGACTGAAATGAGGATAAATTTCTTCAACAAAGAGTTCAAAATCTCAGTGATTTTCCACCAGAGGGCTCAGTCATTGATTTCATTTAAAATAGAGATGAATAGTTTTCTAGGTATTAGAGGTATTCTAGAGATTTGGGGATTGTGCAGTGAACTGGTGTTGAAGTAGCAGATCAACAATGATCTTGTTGAATGTCAAAGTAGGCTTTAGAAATCAATCAGCCCATTCCTGCTTGAGTGTTTTATGTTCTTACAATTTTACTCCTTAGAATAGCTGAGAACTGATTCAATTGTGGACCCACTATGCAAACATCAGTTGTGATTGAACATTCTTATGATTGGAAACTTGATACCTGGGACTGAGTCCAGATCTTTGGGGAAGAGCAGCCTGGAATGTATTTAATTTTTCAGTAATACTTAACTAATATTCTAGATATTTGATTAAGCATTCTTTGTTTATTTACATAATTCATTACAGGTTATATGTAAGAAGTACATAAACGGCATATGTCATTATGCCACAAAGTTATAAGTGAGCTAATAAAAAAGACAAATGAAATAAACCAATATCCCAGCTCCTGAGTGTTTGGAATTACAAAACATAACAGTGGTGATGAGGAAGTTTTAAAATGAACCTGAGACAACTGCCTACCTGTTGCAGCACAACATGCTTTTCTTCAGAAGGGCAGAGAGATGTTTGAGTTTAAAAAAAGGCAGAAAATGGATGAAATTAAAAGCAACGAGTATGGCCATTGAGTTCCAGGTGATAATAATAATAAAATAAAAAAGTAAAAATTACTGGTTACATTGGAAAGATAGACACTTCTGATTGGACAACAGATAACTGGATAATGTTTATGAACAAATTGTGCAGCATTTTGAAGCAAATGAAATAGCTGATGGAAAATGAGTGCCAGTGTTAGAGAGTTCAATGCATGAAAAAGCATACAGTTTTCTTAGAAGTTTACTGCTCCAACCAAGCCGGCTGAAATGAGCTTTACTGATATCGTGAACGCAATGCAGGAACATTTAGAACCAAAATCATTGTTAATCATTGAACGCCTTAGGTTGCATAAGTGAATCAAAAGGAATGGGACATCTATTTCAGCTATGTTGGTGAATAGAAGAAATTATCTGAGCGTTGTCAGTTCAGTGATGGGCTTAATGATGCACCGAGATATCATTTAGTTTGTGGAATCTTACAAGAAAGCATTCAAAACTGTCTCTTAACTGAAGCACAACTCAGTGAAAATCATTGTTGAAGTCGCTGAATCAACGGAAACAATAATCAGGAATGAAAGTGAGCGTGAACAAAAAAATTTCAACGTCTAACTAGAAACCTACCCGGCTGAATAAATTGTGTTACCGTTGTGACAGGGGTTCACATTCACCAGGCCAATGTACATTTAAAGGTGAAACTTGCAGAAAATAGAACAAAGTAGGACATATACAAAGAGCATGTCAGGCAAACAAAAATAAATGGATTGCACAGGGAAGAGAAAAAGATAAAAAGTCAAGTTGCATTTTCAAAAAGAGCACTAATCTGCACGCTGTTGATGAATAGTCTGATAATGATAAGAGTGATACAGGACTGTGTAGCCTTGAGAGTTACATTGTGAAAACTAACAAGAGACAAGCAACATGGCTTACAACAGAACTGAATGGCAAATTAATTAATTGGACAATTGCTTGATTGTTTCAGTCTTTCAAAAATTATTTTGAATGGCATTTCAAATACACCGAACTGAAGCCTGCAGATGTCCAACTAAGAACTTATACTGGAGAAACGATAACTCCTGTGGGAATGGCAGTTATAACAGTGAAATATACAACCAACAAGCCACATTGAATGTGGTGAAAACAGGAGGGCCAGCATTGTGGGGCCATGATTGGCTGAGACAACTACATCTTGATTGGAGATCCATGGACCACTTGGATGCCACATCTCCTGCAATAGAATCAACTGAAAGCAAATTAAGACAGGTAATGGATAATCCCACAGCAGTATACAAGGATGGAATTGGAAAACATAACGATATCAAGTAGTGTTAAATGAAATGGCACACCTGGTTTTACAAAGCTCATCCAGTACCATTCATGATAAAGTAGCTAGTGAGCTAGATTGCATGCAGGTTGAGTGGAGCCCATGGTCAATGCCATTGGTCTCATTAGCAAATAAGGATGGGTCTGTCAGGATTTGTGATGATTTTAAGATCACTATGAACCCAGTGCTGAAAGTACATCAGTACTCTCTGCCCAGGATAGAGGATATCATTGCAAACCTTTCTGGACGAGAACACATCAGCAAAGTGGACTGAGTTAATGCCTACCTACAGATAGAGATGGAAGATGAGTTCAAAGTGTTTCTTTCCATAAACACTCACAAAAGGTTTTATCATTATGATAGGCTTATTGTTGGAGTAGCATCTGCACCTGCACACAGGCAGAAAGCTATGGATTATGTGTTACAAGGCTGCCCAGGTGCTCAGTGTTACCTGGATGACATCATTTTTACCAGTGAGAATGACATGGAACATTACCAAAATCTTAAGACAGTGTTAAAAAGATTAGAAGATTACGGGCTCAAAGCATGAGTTGATAGTTGTGAATTCTTTAAACCAATTATCACTTACTCTGGTCAGACTATTAACATTGAAGAATTACACATGTGTGCTAAGAAAATTCAAGCCGTGGTGGATGCCCCAAGGCCAAAGGATGTATCACAGTTATGGTCCTTCTTAGGATCTGTAAATTGCTAAAACAGGTTCCTGCCAAATCTGGCTACTATGCTCCACCCCTTGAACTCATTACTATAGATTGGCAATGAACAAAGCAGTGTGAGGTGGCTTTCCAAGAGGCAAAGGAAATGGTGATGTCAGACACTGTACTCAGACATTATGATCCATATCATCCAGTGAAGCTTGCCTATGACTCCTTGCCTTATGCTACAGCTGCAGTCATATTACATACTATGAATAATGAAAATGAATGTCCTATTGTGATGAGAGACCTTGATGAGAATGATTTAGACCCAAGTGCTGGAGTATCCAAGACTGGAATCAAGGCAAGGTATAAAGCTAGACCGGAAACTGATCAAAATCAAGACGCTGGACGATATCTCTAGTTCGGCTTACGATCAAGCCCCGAACTTCAGTTCAGGTGCTCTTTAAATTCTCGGTTCTTGGCGTCCAAGACATGATTGCCAATTAGCAGGACCATCCTGAACCCTTAAAGGGGCCACATCAGCTATTTGTACTCTGGAGAGTTAGAGCATCATAATCCCGGAAGCTGGTGCGGTTGGGAATGTCTCGTAACACCCATAGCCTTTGTATCAAGTTCCCTTACTGAATAAAATGCAGAATAAAATTATGCATAAATTGACAGAGAGGCCTTGAGTCTGGTTGAGGTGCAAAACATTTCAATCAGTACCTGTATGGGAGAGAGTTTAAACTCATTACTGATCATCAGCCTCCAGTGTCCATTTTCAATCCGTGGAAGGGTGTTCCACTAACAGCAGCAGTGTGAATGCAGGGATGGACTCTGTCTTTTGGAGGACACAATTAAAAGATCAAATTCAAGCGGACAACTAATCATGCTGATGTTGTCCCATTTACCTTTGGAACAGGAAATATCTGAAAAATTTACAAAAGGGGGCACTCTTCTTGACATATTCTTCCTAATGCAAATTGAAAATCTCCCTGTTACAGCAGAGATGATCCATTGGGAAACCAGAAAAGACCTCACCCTGGCTCAGGTCTACATGGCAACCCAAAATGGCTGGAATGTGCAGCAGAAATTCCAGTGCCCCCATTTTTACCAGTGCTGTGATGAACTTTCCCTTGACAGTTGGGAAGGGGGGTGTTGCCTTATGTGGGGATTGAGAGTTGTACCATCCAAGTGTTGGAGAAGCTACACACTGGTCACCGAGGTGTGGTTAAAGTGAAAGTGTTGTGCTGAGACTTCATCTGGTGGCCTGGAGTAGATCAGCAGATGAAACAGGTTACCATGCACTGTTTGGGATGCCAACACGTACAGAAGATGCCAAGAGCAGTGCTTCTCCATCCTTGTGAATGGCCTGGATTGCCCTGGCAGAGGATTCATGTGGATTTTGCCAGACCATTCATGAGCACAAATTTCTTGGTAGCAATAGATGCAGCTACAAAGTGGCTAGAAATGTTCCCAATAGCTTCCACTACAGTCTTGCAAACTCTGATGTGTGGAGAAGCCTCTTCTCAAGGACTGGTGTTCCAGAACACTTGGTCAGTGACAATGAACCACAGTTTGTTGTGGAACAGTTTCTGTCTTGGAAAAGAATGGAATAAGACATATTACATCTGCACCATACAACCCATCTACAAATAGCTTTTGTCCAGAGTCTAAAGAAAGCACTGCCAGCAGAAGACTCTACACTGAATCAGTTCACTAATTTCTTCTTTGCATATTACAATGTGGCACACTCCACAATCCACAAATCTCAAGCTAAACTGTTCCTGAGTTGTCCCTTGCGCTCATGTTTGAACCTCTTCAGGAGGAGTATGCAGGACAAGTAGCTGAGTCAAATCGAGGGATCCTCAAACCAGGATGTTTGAGGTTTCACTCCTGGACGGCAGTGATCAAAAGAGGGTACTTGCAAAGATTCACTCTCCTGAACAGTGGAAATTCTGTCTGTGGACATCCGGAGTTGACACATTGATCAGTTGAGGAGAGCAGAGTCAATTGTTGGAGAAGAAAGGTGTCCAGAGCTGTCAGAACCACTTCCTGCAGTCCCAGCGTCAACTCCTACAACCACCATGGAGGAGGCCCCAGAACTAAAGAAGGGTGTCGACTCAAAACATCGACTCTTTATTCATTTCGATAGATGCTGCCTGACCTGCTGAGTTCCCCCAGAATTTTGTGGGTGTTGCCCAGATTGTTTTATCCCCACAAATCGCACCTACCAAGCAGAGTGAATCCCTTGTCAGAAATGATGTTAACCAACAGGAGTAGGAAATCCAGCACAGCGACTAAATCTTTAGGCCTGAAGGGGCAATTTAAAATTTATTATGATGTGGATGTCTGTATAGTAATTGTATTATATAGTATTGTGTGTGTGTGTATATGTATGTATATACATATGTATATATACAGTCCGATTCTAGTTGACAGTGAGGGCGCATAAACTGGCAGCTGTTGGAGCAACTGATGTGGGAAACAGTAAAAAATTAAATCAAATCCATCAAACCCATATTTGGTGTGACTGTCCTTTGCCTTTAAACTGCATCAAATCTCAGCTACATCATTATGCAGTTTTATAAAAAAGTCAGCTGGTTGGTTGTTACAACCATCTCAGAGCAATACATTACATATTTGATTTGATTTGAGATGAATTCCATATTGGATTGATGTTTATAGCTAAGCAGGGAGGAGTGCAGTGTATTTAATATGTCAGTAATGTTTGAGTAATATTGTAATTATATTGTTTGATTAAGCATTCTTTGTTTGTTTACATAATTAATTATGGGTTATATGTAAGAAGTACGTGAATGGCATAATTCATTATGCCACCACGTCGTATATGAGCGCCTCACTAAAAAACAGAAAAGCTAAGTAGACAAATATGCTGGCTCCTGAGTTTTTCTTTTGATTAGTTTCTGGAGTTACAAAACATAACAGGTCTAGTTGTCAGAGGCTAGATCAAGGGCTGGGGAGGGTGTATGTCAGTGTCACCCAAATGTCTTATGTTATGGGAGACAGGGTTGGGTCCTTGTGAGGGGTGGCAGGGGGCATTAGGTCAGCCTAGTTTATTGGAGTTAGATAATGCGTCAGCTTTTGGGAAGCTATCTGCTGCATCCAAGGTTAGGGTGCATGGACCCTTAGGTGATAAAGGCCTAGGGGAAATGGAAGATGAAAAATTACAGAATTAGGTGGGAGAACATAGGTGAGGGTTCAGGGACTACACTGATCTCTGGGGTTAGGTGGGATTAGATATCCAAGAAAAATTATATTATACAGTTCAGGCATCTTCTTTGACACCTGCAAGCAATTTAAATCATGCTATTTGGAAACTAGGAACAAAATTGCACACTAGCATAAGTATTTTTAGAATAGCTATCATTTAGTGGCTGTTCACTTGAAGCTATATTTATTTGACCATAAAGCCTACTTCCTATTGTTATGTTTCTTCTTGTTTCTTTCACTGAAACAATGACTTAATTTAGATCTGCAGACACTTGCTGAATTATCTTCCACCCAGTCAACATACTTAAAGTGACAGGCACATTTGGTTTCAGTGTCATGGGAAATTAAATGAAGTTTAAAAAAAATACAGACCAATCCTGCATTAGGTTGGAAATTGAGTTTTCTTTTAGCCTAATTGAGGCTAATCCCAATGATTTTAGAAAGGATGGGCATAACATTGCTGGAGATTGCAGAGTGATAATGCCATACACGGCAGTTTGGAATGGTGGAATCCTAACTAGACAGACTGATGGAAAGCTGCAAGGAACCTAATTACTGGTTTGGGAACCAACAAATTTTTCAAACCATTTCCAATTTTGCTGATAGATCTTTGATCTGAAACTGTTAACTGTTTTTCCTTCCACAAATGCTGCCCTATCTGCTGAATGGTTCCACCATTTTCTGTTTTCCTTTTAGATTTCCAACATCTAGATTCTTAGTTTTCAACATGTTCAAAGAGTTTGGCTAGTGGTGGGGGGAGGCTGCTGGGACGATTCAAGACAAGCTTTTTTGAAGAGGAGATGATGAAGGCACATTTGATAACAAAGAGGGTTACTGTCCAATGGGAGGGAAATTTTATAACATTAGTTGCATAGTGATCAGGAAGAGATGATAAGTGCTTGATAGTTTAGTGAGAGTCATATAAGGATAGTTGGAAGTTGATCTTATGGGCAGGATAAAAATATTTGAATGCAGGCGGGTGAAATATGAAACAAAGATGTGAGTTCCTGGCTCAGCAGATGTGCACAAGGGTGGGGGGTGACTTGGGGAAAGTTTGGCTTGCTGGGCAAAGGATCAGGAGGAATATGGAGGAGCTACCTGAATAGAACTAAGTGTAAATTTTGTGCTTGTTACATGCAAAGAACAGGAAGTTGTTGGTAAGGGATTTTGTGGTTTCCCAAAAGGTATAGGAACACTCTATCAGTCTGTTGATTTACAATATATGAGAGATCTTTGGGAAAGGCACTTCTTGAGCAGCTGTCTGTTGGATGGAGCTTCAGCTACAGCTCCCCTCTCATTTGGGTGTAATGGGTCACACTGCCTTTACGAAAGGAGAAAGGCAGTTTTGTTCCCAGAGTGCTGGTCAATATTTATCATATCATTACGATCAGAAAGGTTTTCGTTTCATTTCAATGTATTGTCGCAATTTTTTGATCTTTCTGTGCATGACATAAATGCTGAGTTTGGGCTTTAAGATATCTAGGCATGATAAAAGGCACCATGAACAAATGCAAATTATTGACTTCTCTTGGTAGTGTATTTAATATTTCATAAATATTTGAGTAATATTGTAAATATATTGTTTTATTACACATCCTTTGTTTATTACATTATTCATTATGGGTTATCTGTAAGATAATGTGAATTGCATACATCATTATGCCACCATGTCATATGTGTCTCACTGAAAGAAAACTAAGTACATGAGTATTCCCAGTGCCTATGTTTTTGTTTTGATTAGTTTCTGGAGTTACAGAACATAACACTGTTCTCTGCTTAACCTTTGATGAAAACAAATTTAAATGAACGATTAAATTTTATACAATAGCTAAACATTTATCGTGATAAAAGTTTCCGACATTCTTTAAAAACACAGCTTAAAATAACTAAGGAGCCAATTCTGATGACAGCATAAATTGTAAATTTGATCTAAAATAAGTCATACATAGCTGAACACTGTGTTCTAACTACAAACGCAGATCATGTTGTTAGACTCCCTTTTCTTCTCCTTAGGCACTCCCTTGAAATTGAGGATGACTTATTTGCGATTCAGTGTAGCAAACACAGTAATGCTGGGGATGATATTCCGGAAAGGATGCTGAACTTGCCTTGTTTGTCCTTATGGTGGATTTGGAGGGTTTTGTGCAGATAACCTTGTAGCATTTCTATAGTGCTTTGCAATGCCTTCTGTAGAAAATTGAGATCTACAAAGAGAGTGATGCTTCCCTGCCACCTCTCACATTATTGTACTAAGAAAGTGGGAACTGTGAAAGAACAAAGTGCTGCAGAACAGCCATGTGCATTTTTTCCTATGAGGTTCTTCTTATCCTACCTTCTTAAATATATAACATCACTGTAATTTCCAGATCATTTCAAAATGTAAAGGGTTTTTTCAAATCCTCACACAATGTGAGCTCCACCCTTCCATCTGACTGATTGTATACTGGGGAATCTTCAGGCCACACGTCTACAGAAAGCTTCTGTGATAGAAAGCTTTATGATATTGCTGAAGTGGATACAAGTGAAGATATTAAAAAGCTCTCAAGGCAAGGCAATAAACCTGTTAGTTAATCTCAATGTGAAAGAATCCAGTGCTCTTTTCAAGTCATGAAGAGATACATCATGAAAACAGGCCCTTCAGCCTATCAAATCCAAAACAACCATCAAACATTCATTCTTATATTAATCCTACCCTATCCCATTTTATTCTTCCCATATTCCTATCAACTTTCTCCGCCTACCCAGATCCTACACATGTGCACTGCAGGAAATTTACACATATGCTAGAGTCCTATACTAATCCCATTTTTTATTCTTTCCACATTCTCATTAGTTCCCCACAGATCTTACCATTTACCTTCTCACTAGAGGAAAATTACAGTGGCTAATTAGCAGACCAACTTGCATATTTTTGAGATGTGTGATGAAAATGTAACACCCAAAGGAAATCCACAGTCACAGAAGAATGTGCATGAAAGCGTAGGAGTTCAGAATTGAACCTGAACCCAGGTCATTGGAGCAATGAGACAGCAGCTCTGCTGTCTCTGCTATTTTTTGGGTCTCGGCCCGAAACGCTGACTGCTCGTTTCCACGGATGCTGCCCGACCTGCTGAGTTCCTCCAGCATTTTGTACGTGTAGCTCTGCTATCTGTGTCTATTTCTCTTTGAAATTAATTTTTTCTTTCTATCCTGGTGTTTACTTTCTGAGCCCTGATTCCTAAATTGTTCTACTCTTCACCAATTCTAATTTCTTACCATTTAGAAAATAAATGTTCTGCAGAAACTGTGGAAGAGTACTTGAACCTGGCACCAGACTAATTTATTAGAAAATACCCTTTCACGACTTGTCAATGAATAAAGTACAAAGGCAAAATTGCATTTGCCAAAGCTGGTCATCTCATCTCAGGACATACTGCAGCTAATGATTTAGTGTCTGTCGCCCCCACAAATATTAGTTGGCATTGCCAAACCTTCAATGTTGTATGGCTGTTCGGAATGACACTTATAGTCTATAAAGGTGACAGAGCTTCCAATCAATCTATAGAACATAGAATATTACAGCACAGTACAGCCCTTTGGTCCACAATGTTGTGCCAACCTCTTAACCTACTCTAAGGTTAATTTAACCCTACATACACATAGAAAAAGTAGTTGCAGTGCAAAAGTCCTGTGAGTCTATCTGGCTTCACATAAGTGGCCATCCTTCCGGAGCAAATCTGATAACGTCTCAGCAGCTTTTTTAAAAAATCTATGGATCCATCACAAGCAAACCTGATATCTTAAGTATTGGATCTCTGTGCATGCATCCCTTTTGTCACCAGGAGTCAGTGGACAGTAATTTAGAATTTGGATTTTTTTCCCCCTCATAGTCCATGGTCTTCAGTAATGTCATTGAACAAATGTCAAATAGTAGGCTGTATTTTAAAAATATTAGTCCATGGTCTTCAGTAATGTCATTGAACAAATGTCAAATAGTAGGCTGTATTTTTAAAATATTTTAAAATGTATTTTTAAAATACAGCCTACTATTTGACATTTGTTCAATGACATTACTGAAGACCATGGACTATGAGGGGGAAAAATCCAAATTTTAAAATACTGTCCACTGTCTCTTGGTGACAAAATAAAATGATTAACTACTATGTTACTCTTTTCTTAGGATTGACCGCTACTAAAGTTTTCCAAATGATACCTCAAGAATCGTTAAATGTTCATGGTTTCATACATATCAAGAAATTCACAACCCTTCAATTTCTCTACAATCTTCCAGTTGTAGTGTTTTAGATTTCCCACTTTTCCTTTGCTCCACCATTGGCATTTATGCCTTCAGCTACATGGGACTTTCCTCAAACGGTCTTTCCCTCATCTTACAGTTACACTTTCAAGAAAATTGTGAGTACCATTTAGATTATCATTCAACCACCTCTTGAAACCACTCAAGAATGAGACGGGATTTTATCTCTTGAAGAACATTTAGATGGATAAATCTTTGGGGATTAAATGGATCTATTCCAGGTTATTGAAAAAGGCTAGACAGGAGATTGCAGGGGCTTTGATGAAAATATTTGTATCCTCTAAAATCACAGGTGAAGTCACAGAGGACTGAAAAGTAACCAAAGAAGGTAAATAGGGATATTCAGGAAATTATAGGCAAGTGAAGCTCATATCAGTGGAGATAATTCTTCTGGATGGGATTAACTCAGGTTTGGAAGAACATAGGTTAATCAGGGATGGTCAACATGGCTTTGTATGGGGCAGGTCATATTTTACAAACTTTGTTGCCTTTTTTGATGAGACTAGGGCAGTGAGTGTTGGACTCCAATAAGGCATTTGACAATGTCTCTCATGGTAAGTTGACCATGAAGATTAAGATAAATGGTGAATTTGTAGCTTGGATTCAGATTGTCTTTCCCATAGGAGGTTGAGGGTAGTGATGGAAAAGTGTTATTCAGGCTGAAGGTCTGTGACCAGAGATGTTCCACAGAGAATGGTGCTTGGACCTCTATTCTTTGTAATATATAATAACGACTTGGACAAATATGCAGATGAATTAGTTAGTAAGTTTGCAGACAACACTAAAAATTGGTGGAGTTGTGGACAGTGACGAAGGTAATCAAAAGATGCACCAGGATATAGATCAGTTACATTTACAGGCAAAGCAGTAGTAGATGGAGTTGAATCCAGGCACATGTGGGGTGTTGCAGTTCAGGAGGTCAAAGTAAGGGAAAAGTATTCAGTTAATACCTTCTTTGATGTACATAGGGATCTTGATGTCCAAGTCTATAACCTTCCTGAAAATGGCAGCACAAGCGGACAGAGCAGTAAAGAAGCCATGCTTCCTTGCTACAGGCATAGAGTACGGGTCAGAAAGTCAGGTTACAGTTGTATAAAACTGTGTCAACTGCACTTGGAGAATGCATGGAGTCCTACTTATCCCATTGTAAGGAAAGATGAGGAAGCTTTGGAGATGGTTCCAGCGAGCTTTACTAGGATACTGCTTGGATCAGAGGTTGGACAAAATTGGATTGTTTCCTCTGGAATGTCAGAAGTTATTAACTCCTACTTTAACTGAGATTTTTAAAAATCTGGTTAACTTCTATGAATAACCATGGGACATAAAACAGCAGGTATCATTGCTAGTGAGCTTCACTTTACAGGAGCAAGAATGAGAGGCTTTAGGATTATGGGAGTGCCTCTAGATTCATCAATGGACCAAGTTAAAAATAATTTGGTTGGGGGAAGAGCTGCAGACACTGAATGTTTAAAAGAGTTTTGTGATGGAGTAAGAACAGGTAGCTTATCGGTGTTGATTGAATTTGATGGAAAAAAGTTGCCTGATGGGGTTAACTTAGGCTATATGAGTTACACAGTTTGATTCTATGTGTTGCCCCTCTGAGATATTTTCAGTGCCAGAAGATTGGTCACGTAGCAGCTGTGTATAAGGGTAAAAAGTGGTATAGTAGGTGTGGTGGAGAACATGATTATGGTAACTGTGGAGAAGGTATTAGGACAAAATTTAGCATTTGTTGCGGAGAACATGGCTCTGCTTATGCAGGGTGTCCTATATATATATATAAAGAAGTGCAGGGTGTTTGGGTAGAAATTGACATTTCATATGCAGAGGCTCTTCAGAAATTACAGAAGGCAGTTTCAAAGGGATCTATTAATATCCAAAATACAGATAGATTGATGTCAATGTGTAATGTGCATATTTTATAACAAAGGATTCATTGGTTATTAATAAACTAAAATTTGTTACTTTCATGATGGATGTGGTAAACTGTACATAAAAACTAAAAGTAGGACAGAATAAAACAAAATTATATTAAAATCTACAGGAAAAAGTCTAGAGATAAAAGACTTATCTCTGGAAGTTATTAATGGTGCTCTCCCTCGAGGGATAAATAATATTTAGACTTCAAAGAAGGGTTGTTATTGTTTTTCATTTTTTTTCTTTATCTTTTTCTTTAACTTTTTCTTTTCTTTTTTTGAATTGGGCTTAATATCACCGGCATATGTCATGAAGTTTGTTGTTATGTGGCAGCATAGATTGCAATACATAATAATAAAAACTGATGGTAGCAATGAGAAGAGGGCATGTCCTGGGTGACTGGGTTCCTTAATGATGTATGCCACCTTTCTGAGGCATCGCTCCTTGAAGGTGTCCTGGATGCCCATGATGGAGCTGACTGAGTTTATAACTTTCTGCTGCTTATTTTGAACCTTTGCTATGGTGACCTCAACACCAGACGGTAATGCAGCCAGTTAGAATATTCTCCACAGTACATCTGTATGAATTTGCAAGTGTCCTTGGTGACATACTGTTGTGTCTGTGCACAACTACATATATATTAAATAAAAGCATGCACAAGGGAGATGGGTTCAACTGGTGTATTCACATTGCAGCAGGAAAGAGAGAGAGAAAACAATGTGCATGCATAGACAACAGATCAATATGTAGTGCTAGAGGGTCATTGCTCTAAAAGAAATAGATCCATACATTAAACTCCCCCTTTAGATTAATGCAGCATAAAGCTGTATATGTACAAAACATTGAATTTCCCTTTCATGAACCCAAGTTCCAAATAAATATGTTTTCACAATAACAGTCCATAACTAACTTCAAAGTTCCAAAGATTTAGTCTTTTGGGCAGCACTGTGTTTCTTTCAGGATAGCGCCTCTGGACCTGTCAAGTGGCATCGGATTTGATGGATGTCTTGTCAACGATAATGTTCTTGTCACGCTTCTGGACCTGTGGAGTGGCATCAGTTTTGGTAAATGTCTTGTCTAAGACAACGTTCTCATTTTCCAGTGTCACATTGCTGTCAGTGACATCATCACTAAGTCCGGTGACTGTAATATGTCTGTCTTGTTGAATGTAGTTGACTTAGGTGTGTTCTTCAGTTGAGCATCCAATATCTGGTCCATACGATGTCTCCATTTCTAATCTCCAACATCCACTGTGTACATCAGTGGTCCCATTCCTGTAGCTATCCTCCCGGGTGTCCACTTGTCTTCTTGGTAATCATGCACTAGGATTTCCTGTCCAATCTTGAAGTTCCTTGCTGTTTCACTTGGCAACTGGCTGAACTGTTTATTCTGCACTTCTCTCCATATATCTCGTTTCGGGAGGTCTTTGTGAGATCTCAGATCCCTGCATTGCAGGTATTTAGTTTGTCATCGCATGAATGGAGTTCAGATACACAAAAAGGAAGATGTCCACCTTGTGCTGTAGAGAAATGTCCCCCTTGTCCATCTCTTTAGTGGATTTCCTGAATGTTTGAATAGACCTTTCAGCTAACCATTCATTGCTGGGTGGTGAGGAGCTGACTTGAAATGTCTGATGCCATTTTTCTTCATGAACAGTCGGAATTCTTTTGACGTGTATTGTGGTACGTTGGCACTCACAATTTGTTCTGGTAAGCCATTTCCGGCAAAGATAGTCCTTAGAGCAGAGATAGGCTTTGTTGAAGTGGTTGACTTCATTGATATAACCTCTGGTCACTTCGAATGAGCATCCACAGCATTCAGAAAAATGGAGTCCATGAATGGCCCACCAAAGTCAATATATATATATATATATATATATATATATATATATATATATATATTGAACTTTATTGAACAAACACATATCTACAAACAAGCATTGGCTATCAGTCCACAGTTCACTGCACAACGGTAAATACCTATATTAACAATACCAGGGGTAGAAGAAAGTAGGAGCAAGAGAAAGAAGAAACAAAGAGCACATACATACAATTACATACAAACACAAACATACACATGATCGACATACTTTACATCACCCCTCAATGTAGATATACATCTAATTGAAATAAAATCACAGTCCTCAGTAAATCAACTCAAGTCCTACATTTTACCAGGCCCCTGTATGGGCCTTTCACTGTGCCAGGTACACTACAACGGAGTTCCATCTTTCCAAGTAAGAGTCCATTTTTTGTTGTAAACTTGCACTGATATTTTTCATACAGTTCACTTCTATCAATCTCTGTATCCATTGTTCCAAAGTGGGTGGGTGAGATTAAAGCCAGTTGACAGTTATCATTTTATGAGCAATCAGAATCAAGACTCTTAACATGTATAGTTTATTCTTCTCTAATGCAGATTGCAGGAGGTTGCCTAAAATTAAATGACTAGGTTCAAAGGGTATACTTATATCTAAAATCCTTCTTATTTCTTCAGTGACCTTGTACCAAAATCCCCTTAATTTGGGACAGTCCCAGAACATATGTGTAAAATCTCCCACTTGGTCACAGCCTCTCCGGCAAAGTCTGCTGTTTTTTTCTGCGTATAATGATATTATTAATGGGGGTTTAAAGTACCTCATCCTTATTTTCCAAGCAAATTCCCTCCAATTGGGACTATTCAAGCATTTATGCCATGACTCCCAAGACCTCTCCCACTCTTACTCTTCTACTGTGGTATTTACTTTCAATTCCCACTTATGTTTAATATCTAACGTGTTATCCATTGTATCCTGGTGTATTTTTTTATATATACAAGATACAATTTTCTGGGATTGCGTCCTACCCATGATGATCTCTATCCAAAATTTTTCCAAGTTATTTGACTGTAATTTAAGATGTTCCATTCTTTGTGTGATGTAAGATAATGTCTAATTTGGAGGAATCTATAAAAGTCATTTGATACAAGGTCAAATTCAGTTTGGAGTTGGGAGAAAGATTTGAGTGCCTCACCGTCAAACATTTGGTCCACAAGAACCAGGCCTCTTTGCGTCCACCTGTTAAAACCAGAATCCAGTCTTGCTGAAATTAAATCTGAAATGGATGCAATTCTGGTTGCCCTTGATATAGTCCTTGGAAGATCTAATTTTTTTCCTAATTCTATCCCATACTTTCAATGTATAGTTAACCCATTCATTCTGAGTCTCAACATTCTTCCGCATGTTTGGATTTAAAAAGGGAAGAGCTGCTAAAGGTAACTCACCAATTGAATTTTGCTCTATGTGAACCCATCTTGAATCCACGTCTTCTCTGATCCATGACACAATTGCTGTTAATTGGGCAGCCCAATAATAGGTCTTTAAATGAGGTAAAGCTAAACCTCCCTGTTTTTTTATTTGAGTATAACACTTTTAGTCTCAACCTGGGCCTCTTTTTCTGCCATATAAATCTACTGATGCATTTATCCAACATTTTAAATGTAGGTATAGGAACTATTATGGGTAGAGCACTGAAAAGAAAAAGAACCTGGGCAAAATATTCATCCTGATCACTTCTACTCTATCCATCAGTGATAAAGAAAGCATCTCCCAATGTTCAAGATCTCTCCTCACTTGATTAATAAGTTTAACATAATTAGCTGCAAAGACCTGGGAGGAACTATGAGGTAAACTAACCCCCAAATATCTAAAGCCCTGTTTTGGCCAACAAAAAGTCACTTCATCATCCAGCTGGCTTGGCCAGGTCCCTGTAATCAACATAGCTTCAGATTTTGCTTCATTAACTTTGTATCCAGAGACCTTTCCATAGCTTCTCAAACATTGCATAAGTGGGGGAACTGATGAAAGAGGATTCTTTATAAAGAGAAGGATGTCATCTGCAAATAAAGCTATCTTATGGGTTATACCTCCTTTATCTGTTATGCCCTCAATTTGTTCATTTTGTCTTATTAACTCAGCCAGTGGTTCAATGCTTAAGGCAAATAATATCAGGGATAGGGGACTCCCTTGTCTGGTTCCCCTTTCGAGCCTGAAGAAATTGGAACGGTATCCATTTACTCTAACCCTGGAAATTGGATCTTTATTCAGTGTCTTCATCCAACTTCGAAGTGTTGCATTAAAACCCACTTTTTCTAAGGTACAGTCTAAGTATATCCAATCCACCTTATCAAATGTCTTCTCGGCATCTAAGCTAAGAAACATTGAAGGGTGGATGGATCTCCGTGCTAAAGACTGGATATTTAAAGCTCTTGTACTGGAGAGTTTAACATTGGTAGCTGAGCGAAGGGCGCTGAGTAGGCTACGGTCAATTATGGATAACTCTGAACATCCTCTACATAGCACCATCCAGAGACAGAGAAGCAGTTTCAGCGACAGGTTACTATCGATACAATGCTCCTCAGACAGGATGAAGAGGTCAATACTCCCCAATGCCATTAGGCTTTACAATTCTACCGCCAGGACTTAAGAACTTTTTAAAAGCTATTATTAATGCTTTTTGAGATAGTGATTTAGATGCATATCATATTTTTTACTGAATTAAGTATTGTATGTAATTAGTTTGCTACAACAAGTGTATGGGACATTGGAAAAAAAGTTGAATTTCCCCATGGGGATGAATAAAGTATCTATCTATCTATCTATCTATTATTTGTTCCCTGGCGGCCTGGAATAAATCCAGTTTGATCTAGGTTAATCAATTTTCCTATATATTTCTGCAGTCCCTTTGCTAAAATAGAACAAAGAATCTCCACATCAGTACCAAGCAGGCTGATAGGTCTATATGAACTACATGCTATAGGGTCCTTTCCATCCTTGTGGATTGCTGATATGATTGCCTCTGACCAGCTCTCCGGGGGGGGGGGGGCATGTTCATTCAGAGCATAATTAAAAACTTTACATAAAACTGGAGTAAGTTCTGTTGTAAATATCTTATAGAACTCACCCGGAAATCCATCTGTACCTGGAGATTTATTATTTTTTAATGTTTTAATAACATCTTTTATTTCTAGTTCTGAGATTGGTTGTGTCAATGAAACAATCTCACTTTCTGAAAGTTTGTTTATACAGATGTCTCTGAAAATTTCGTCCAGCTTGCCTTTATTTTGTGGTGGATCCGAAGAATCATACAGATCTTTATAGAAGGCCCTAAATGCGTCTGCTACATCGTTTGGGTTCGATACCTTGGAGAAAGTTAAAGGATGTCTAAGTTTTGATACAACTCTGTTAGATTGTGCCTTTCTCAACTGAAATGGTAACAGACGGTTGGCCCAGTTCCCCATCTCATAACATTTTTGATTTGTGTATCTAAGTGCTCCTTCCGCTCTACATGTGAGCAACTCATTCAAGGGATCCCTACACTTTTGTAGGTTTTTCCAATCATCCTTGTTCAGTGTTAATTTGTGCCTTTGTTCTAATCTTTTTATTTCACTTTGTAACTGATTATATTTTTCGTTTTGGTATTTTTTCATTTGAACAGCCAAATCAATACATTTTCCCCAATCACAGCTTTTGCACCTTCCCACAGTATGCAGCGGGAAACCTCCCCATTGTCATTTGTCACAAAATATTCGTCAATGCATTGTTCTAGTTGATTATAGGAGGAGAGGTCCATCAACGTGGAAACATTGAGCCTCCAATATTTGAAGTACCGCTCAGAGCCTCCTTTCAGTACAAGTCTAACAGGAGCACGATCTGACAATGGAATGGGTTCAATAACACATTCCTTCACCTGATGTAAATTCTTCTTTGGGATGCAAATAAGGTCAATTCATGAATATGAGCCATGGGCTCTTGATATATGACTAAAATCCCTGGCATCTGGATTCAATGCTCTCCAGCCATCAACTAGCCCAAGCTCATCCAACATAATTTTTTATTGCTTTAGACTTCTTGCTCAGGGGTTCCCCATTCCCAGGTGATTTACCCAAACTCCTATTAAGAATATAATTAAATTCTCTTCCAACTATAACAGTACCTCTAGCTTCCCTGGCAAGTAATAAAACTACTTATTTGAAAAAGGTGGGGTTATCTTCATTCGGTGCATCGATGCTCATGTTAGTAAACTCTTCACCTCCCATCGAGCCCAAAGCTGACACATATCTACCCTACTTGTCTTTAACCACTTTTCCCACCACAAAATAAATTGATCTGTCAATTAATATTGCAACTCCTCTCTTTCTACTATTAGGACAATATGAATAATAGACTTGATCTACCCATTCTCTTTTTAATTTTTTGTGTTCCATGTCTCCAAAATGTGTCTCTTGTAATAGAGCTATAGAGCAATTAAGTTTTTTCAACTGAGCCAATACTTTTTTCCTTTTAATGGGGTGATTGATTCCATTAATATTATAACTAATTATGCTCAAAGTGGCCATGATACAATATCTCTCACTACATCACCACCCCCTCCCACCTTCAACCAAACCTGGCAATTTATAGTATAATAACTGAATAACTTGTGATGACCTGCCAATGCCTAGAGAGCTATTTACAAAAGAATATAACCCACAAAACACAACAAAACCAAACAAGACTTCCAGAAACCCAGTTGGTCTTTTAAAATTCCTGATAAAACAAATTATTATAACTGCTTTTTCTCTTATCAAGTCCAGCCCCTGATAATAATTAGGCAGAGAGTAATGACACCTGCTTCTCTCTGGGGAGCATGCACACAGTACTGTCATAGCTACAAACAAAAGAGAAAACATACTCCCTGGTTGAGTTGTTGCCCTCCCTTGGCGATTCCTTTTCCTTTTCTGTCTGTTTAACAAAATTTAACTTGCCCTCCCCCACAAAACTGCATTGTATATCAAAGTACGTCAGTTACACTGGTAAATAGCTGTACATGTTGACAAAGACAGTTAAATATTACTCACACCCAGAAATTATTAATCAGTCCAAAGAAGACACCATTCATAATACCTCCTTCTTTGAAAGAAAAATTGTAACCATCCTCTTCTTATGTCAGGAAAGCTCTCATGTCTGCCTCCGACAGTGCAGTACTCCCTCCTCCTCTCCCCCTCCATTCCACCTGCCATACCTCGCTGATGAGCCGCTGCTCCAGCTTCTCCCTCCCACTCACTGGGACGGAGATGCCCGGGTTGTTCAGTGTAGGTAAAGCTTCAATCAAGGAAGGAAAGGCCTTCACTCCAGCATCTAAGTTTATTCTCAGCTGCGCCGGGAAGTGACAACTTGCTTGCACACCTTTTTCCTTTAGCTGTTTGATCACGGCGCGGATTTTTGCTCTTCTTTTCTGGACCTCAGGAGAGTAGTCCTGCTCAAAATAGATGACTCTGCCTTGTAACTTGTTTCTGAGCCCATGCTTGACGCAGTACCGCCTCTTTTACTGTATAATCCAAGAAGCGCACAATGACTGAGCGTGGTGGTGCAGAGGACACCAGTTCTGTGATCAGGGATCGGTGGGCTCCCTCAATGTACCTTGTATATATTTAAGTCCTCTGGCAGCCAAAGCGTCATTTTAATTCACTGTTTGACAAACCCCACCATGTCTCCTTTCTCACTACCCTCTGGTATCTGATAGATTCTCAAGTTGTTTCTTCGTAAGCAGTTCTGGAGATCATCGCAAGCCGTGGTAAGAGTGGCTTCTCGCTTCAACAGGTATTTAAATGCTCTCTTATGCCGGAAACATGCGTCCTCGTTAGCACTAATTCTGGACTCCGACTCAGTAAATTTCTGCTCAAGTAGGTCCAGTCATTCCTTCAGATCTATCACCGAGGTCTCCAGTCTAGATAGGGATGCCTTGGTGTCTGAAAATGACTCTTGATTTTCTTTTCTCAGCTCTTTCAACTCACCTAGTATCATGGCCATATCTTTCTCCTCCTTGTCTTTGCTAGCTTCGGCCTTTTCTGGCACTAGCTGTATCTTTTTTTCTTTGCTTTCTCTTTGTATTTCTTGTTTTCCTGTCACAAGTGTAAACTTTTGTCCGTAGATGTAGTGGTGGAACTTCTTTATTCCCCATAGTAGACTAAGGGCCTCTTGGTCGATCTGTTTGTAGTTGCATTCTATGCTCATCAGTGATCTTGAAGCAAATGCAATCGGATTTTCAGATCCATCTTTCATAGTGTGTGACAAAATGGCTCCAATGTCTTAAGGGGATGCATTGCACTCCAGCCTGATGGGCAGGGGTGGTTCAAAATTGGTGAGCATTTCATCAGATATTATTAGTCTCTTTGAATCAGTGAATCTGTGGAATTCTCTGCCACAGGAAACAGTTGAGGCCGGTTCATTGGCTATATTTAAAAGGAAGTTAGATATGGCCCTTGTGGCTAAAGGGATCAGGGGGTGTGGAAGAGAAAGCAGGTACAGGGTTCTGAGTTGGATGATCAGCCAAGATCATACTGAATGGCGGTGCAGGCTCAAAGGGCCGAATAGCCTACTCCTGCACCTATTTTCTATGTTTTTATGTTTCCTTCTTTTCACATCTTTCTGACCATTCCCATTTTCCTCCTGTCTGTAACAGTACATTCAATGGATGCAGCACTGTAGCAATGTTTGGGAAAAACTGGTGGTAGTATTTTATAAGGCCAAAGTATGACCTGAGCTGTGACAAATTTTCGAGTTTAGGTGTCTGTAATACTGTTTAGTCTTCTCTTGTGACTTATGTAAGCAATGCTTGTCCATTTGATTCTTGAAAAACTCATATTTCTCGCTTGGCATGGCAGAGCATAGTCACTCAGCCTGGTAAGCACTTTTCCAAGGATCTGGAGGTGCTCTTCATCATTTTTGTCAGTCACGATGATGTCATCAAGGTAACGTTGTGTTCCTGCGATATCTTGGAGCTCTTGGTCCATTGCACTGTGCCAAATTGCTGACATTAAAGATGAGACAATTATACTGGAACAATCTCTTGTGAGTGTTGATTGTGAGGAACTTCCTACTTGACTCCTCAATCCCCATTTACAGATAGGCTTGTGACAAGTCAATCTTTGTAAACCTCAATTTGTGACAGGAGATACTACACAATACACAGCACTGGGCTGACGCTCACCTTGAAATCCACACATATACGATTGGCTTTGGTCTTCCCTTTCTTGATCACTGGGATCATGGGCATGTCCCAATCGCTCCACTTAGTCTTGGAGAGAATTCCAGGCACTTCCAAGCTCTGCAGTTCAGCATCCACTTTAGGACATAGTGTGTAACTGCTTTATGGAGTCTTGATGTTGCTGTTAAATCCAGTTCAATTCTGACCTTCACGTCTTTGAGTTTACCAACCTCCTTTTCAAACACCTTCTCACTAGGATTAAGCAGTTATGCCAGTCTAAGGTTAGTGCTATCATTTGGGCTGCTGTTGCCTGTTGATGTCACACTGAGAGCTTTGATTGAGTGTGAGTCTAGTTGGATTTTTCTCAACCCTCACATCTGAAAAGTACTGGCCCTTCACTTTTCAAGCTCTATCTGTTGTGCTTGGCCTCCATTCATTGCATTTACTTTCAGTTTGCCTTTGAAAGACACTTTTCACCTGTGTAAGTGTTTAGCATTACTGAGGTCTTCTCTAATGGTATCTTAGAAAGCAGTCTGCTGTAGTCAGCCTCTGGAATTATGGACAAAGTTGACCCTGCATCCAGCTCCATTTTCAGTTTTACACTGCACACATCTGTTGTGATCCAGATGATTTTGTGATCTGTTTCAGCTATACTATGCATTTCTAGGCATGACAGTTCACCTTTGTCAGACTCTATGTTTTCTGATTATGTTTTACATTCAGTAACATTATGCATTTGCTTAGTTTTGTGTTTGAGACTTACTACCCGGCTGTGCTTTTTGTCTGTGTTGCATGCTCTCTCTATGTGACCTTGTCTGTTACACTCTCTGCAGGCTTTTTCTTTGAGCCAACAGTCATTTGCATCATCGAATCAGTGCTATTAAGATGATTATCTTACCTAAATTTTTATATTTATTTCAAGCGCTACCAATTTTTATTTCTAAATCCTTTTTTGATATCATTGACTCTAAAATTTCTTCATACATACGACAGAATAAAAATCCTAGGTTAAGTAAAAATATTTACAGAAGTCTAAAAAGGATGGTGGTTTGGCATTGCTGAATTTAAGATTTTATTACCGGGCAATTAATATCCGATATTTAATATATTGGACACAGGATTTGGATGTAATTCAAAGTCCACAATGGGTAAACCTTGAATGTAAATCCATACAAGGGTTTTCATTGGTTTCTATTTTAGGGACCTCACTTCCCTTTGTTCTTTTTAAATTGAATAAACAAATGGTTAATCCAATAATTAAATATACACTATGAATATGGTTTCCATTTCATAAATTTTTTGGCTTGAACAAATTTATTCTATCAAGCCCTATTATATCTAATTTCTTTTTTCAACCCTCTGTTATGGATCACGCCTTTCTGATATGGAAAACGAAGGGTATAACATGTTTTCGTGACTTATTCTTGGATAACTTTTTCATGTCATTTGAACAGTTGTCTAAAAAATATAATCTGCCCAGGTCCCATTTTTTTAGATACTTACAAATTAGAAACTTTTTGAATAATATGTTGCATACTTTTCCGAATTAATATCCAACTGATATCACAGAAAAGATTTTAGGTTTAAACCCTTATCAGAAGGGTTTAATAGCAACTATTTATGATATGATTATGAAAATACAGCCAGGTATATTAGATAAAATTAAGAATGAATGGGAAAGGGAAATTCAACTTTCTTCACCTATAGAGAAATGGGAGAAAATTCTCAAATTAGTTAACTCCTCCTCTATATGTGCTAAACATGCATTGACACAATTTAAGTTGGTGCATGGGGCCCACATGTCTAAAGACAAGCTAGTTTGTTTTTACTCCCATATAAATCCTGTCTGTGATAGATGTCATTCTGAGGTAGCTTCTTTGACTCATATGTTCTGGTCTTGCCCTCTTTTGGAGAAATATTGGAAAGTCATTTTGGATATTATTTCAACAGTTTTGTGTATTGACTACATCCTCATCCTATTACTGCAATTTTTGGCTTACCAATAGTGGAACATAGTTATTTATTCTCTTCAGCTTGTCGGATGATTGCAGTTGTTATATTAGTGGCTAGAAGATCCATTTTATTGAATTGGAAAGAGATTACTCCTCCTACTACATTCCAATAGCTTTCCCAAACTATATCTTGTTTAAATCTAGAAAAAATCAGAAGTGTCACTTTTGACCCTTCGGTTAAATTCGAAGAAACTTGGAGACCATTTATTCAACACTTTCATATGATGTAACTTGACCTTTTCTGAATCCTTTTTATTAACCTTAAATATATGGATAGAGGAGTGGAGTTATTGACATTATTGATTGTATCTGATGTAATGTAATAGCCCAGCTTTGTTTAGTTTAGTTTTTTTTTGTTTTCTAATTTGGGTTTTTTTTTTGACATGTTTTAAACAGATATAACAGATATATCTCCTAAACAGATATACTGTTTTGGGTACTGTTGGGGGAGATGTCTCATCAGGGGAAGGAAGCAGCAGCCGAGTTCATGGCACCATGGGTGGTTCTGCGGCACAGGAGGGAAGGAAAAGGAGTGGGAGAGCTAGAGTGATAGGGGATTTGATTGTAAAGGGAATATATAGGCGGTTCTGCGGCCACAAATGAGACTCCAGGATGGTATGTTGCCTCCAAGGGTCAAGGATATCTCTGAGCGGCTGCAGGACATTCTGGAATGGGAGGGTGAACAGCCAGTAGTCGTGGTGCACATAGGTACCAACGATATACCGGTAGGTAAAAAATGGGATGAGGTCCTACAAGGTGAATTTAGGAAGTTAGGAGATAAACTAAAAAGTAGGACCACAAAGGTAATAATCTCTGGATTACTACCAGTGCCATGTGCTAGTCAGAGTAGAAATAGGAGGATATTTCAGATGAATACGTGGCTTGAAAAATGGTGCAAGGGGGAGGATTCAAATTTCTGGGGCATTGGAACCAGTTCTGGGGGAGGTGGGAACGGTACAAACAGGTTGGTCTGCACCTGGGCTGGACTGGAACCAATGTCCTAGGGGGAGCGTTTGCTACTGCTGTTCAGGAGGATTTAAACTAATGTGGCAGGGGGATGGGAACAAATGCAGAGAGACAGAGGGGTGTAAAATGAGGGTAGAAGCAAAAAGTAGTAAGGTGAAAAGTAAAAGTTGCAGGCAGGCAAATCCAGGGCAAAAATCAAAAAGGGCCACTTTTCAACATACTTTTATAAGGGCTAAGAGTATTGTAAAATCAAGCCTGAAGGCTTTGTGTGTCAATGCGAGGAGCATTCATAACAAGGTGGATGAATTGAATGTGCAGATAGTTATTAATGAATATGATATAGTTGGGATCACAGAGACATGGCTCCAAGGTGACCAAGGATGGGAGCTCAACGTCCAGGGATATTCAATATTCAGGAGGGATAGACAGGAAAGAAAAGGAGGTGGGGTAGCATTGCTGGTTAGAGAGGAGATTAACGCAATGGAAAGGAAGGACATTAGCCTGGAGGATGTGGAATCGATATGGGTAGAGCTGCATAACACTAAGGGGCAGAAAATGCTGGTGGCAGTTGTGTACAGGCCACCTAACAGTAGTAGTGAGGTTGGGGATGGCATTAAACAGGAAATTAGAAATGTGTGCAATAAAGGAACGGTAGTTATAATGGGTGATTTCAATCTACATATAGATTGGGTGAACCAAATTGGTAAGGGTGCTGAGGAAAAGGATTTCTTGGAATGTATGCAGGATGGTTTTCTAAACCAACATATCGAGGAACCAACTAGAGAGCAGGCCATTCTAGATTGGGTATTGAGCAATGAGGAAGGGTTAGTTAGCAATCTTGTCGTGTGAGGCCTCTTGGGTAAGAGTGACCATAATATGGTGGAATTCTTCATTGAGATGGAGAGTGACAGTTAATTCAGAAACAAAGGTTCTGAACTTAAAGAAGGTATGAGACGTGAATTAGCTAAGATAGACTGGCAAATGATACTTAAAGGGTTGACGGTGGATATGAAATGCCAAGCATTTAAAGATTGCATGGATGAACTACAACAATTGTTCAACCCAGTTTGGCAAAAGAATAAACCAGGGAAGGTAGTGCACCCATGGCTGACAAGGGAAATTAGGGATAGTATCAATTCCAAATAAGAAACATATAAATTAGCCAGAAAAAGCGGCACACCTGAGGACTGGGAGAAATTCAGAGTCCAGCAAAGGAGGACAAAGGGCTTAATTAGGAAAGGGAAAAAAGATTATGAGAGAAAGCTGGCAGGGAACATAAAAACTGACTGTAAAAGCTTTTATAGATATGTGAAAAGAAAAAGATTGGTTAAGACAAATGTAGGTCCCTTACAGTCAGAAACAGGTGAATTGATCATGGGGAACAAGGACATGGCAGACCAATTGAATAACTACTTTGGTTCTATCTTCACTAAGGGGGACATAAATAATCTTCCGGAAATAGTAGGGGACCGAGGGTCTAGTGAGATGGAGGAACTGAGGGAAATACATGTTAGTAGGGAAATGGGTTAGGTAAATTGAAGGGATTAAAGGCAGATAAATCCCCAGGACCAGATGGTCTGCAACCCAGAGTGTTTAAGGAAGTAGCCCAAGAAATAGTGGATGCATTAGTGATAATTTTTCAAAACTCCTTAGATTCTGGATTAGTTCCTGAGGATTGGAGGGTGGCTAATGTAACCCCACTTTTTAAAAAAGGAGGGAGAGAGAAACCGGGGAATTATAGACCGGTTAGCCTGACATCGGTGGTGGGGAAAATGCTAGAGTCGGTTATCAAAGATGTGATAACAGCACATTAGGAAAGCGGTGAAATCATCGGACAAAGTCAACATGGATTTGTGAAAGGAAAATCGTGTCTGACCAATCTTATAGAATTTTTGAAGATGTAACTAGTAGAATGGATAGGGGAGAGCCAGTGGATGTGGTATATTTGGATTTTCAAAAGGCTTTTGACAAGGTCCCACACAGGAGATTAGTGTGCAAACTTAAAGCACACAGTATTGAGGGTATGGTATTGATGTGGATAGAGAATTGGTTGGCAAACAGGAAGTAAAGAGTGGGAATAAACAGGACCTTTTCAGAATGGCAGGCAGTGACTAGTGGGGTACCGCAAGGCTCAGTGTTGGGACCCCAGTTGTTTACAATATATATTAATGATTTAGACGAGGGAATTAAATGCAGCAGCTCCAAGTTTGGGGATGACACGAAGCTGGGCGGCGGGGTTAGCTGTGAGGAGGATGCTAAGAGGATGCAGGGTGACTTGGATAGGTTAGGTGAGTGGGCAAATTCATGGCAGATGCAATTTAATGTGGATAAATGTGAGGTTATCCACTTTGGTTGCAAGAACAGGAAAACAGATTATTATCTAAACGGTGGCCGATTAGGAAAAGGGGAGGTGCAACGAGACCTGGGTGTCATTGTACACCAGTCATTGAAAGTGGGCATGCAGGTACAGCAGGTGGTGAAAAAGGCAAATGGTATGTTGGCATTCATAGCAAAAGGATTCGAGTATAGGAGCAGGGAGGTTCTACTGCAGTTGTACAAGGCCTTTGTGAGACCACACCTGGAGTATTGTGTGCAGTTTTGGTCCCCTAATCTGAGGAAAGACATTCTTGCCATAGAGGGAGTACAAAGAAGGTTCACCAGATTGATTCCTGGGATGGCAGGACTTTCATATGAAGAAAGACTGGATCGACTAGGCTTATACTTGCTGGAATTTAGAAGATTGAGAGGGGATCTTATTGAAACGTATAAAATTCTAAAGGGATTGGACAGGCTAGATGCAGGAAGATTTTTTCCGATGTTGGGGAAGTCCTGAACGAGGTATCACAGTTTTAAGGATAAAGGGGAAGTCTTTTAGGACCGAGATGAGGAAAAACTTCTTCACACAGAAAGTGGTGAATCTGTGGAATTCTCTGCCACAGGAAACAGTTGAGTCCAGTTCATTGGCTATATTTAAGAGGGAGTTAGATATGGCCCTTGTGGCTAAAGGGATCGGGGGTATGGAGAGAAAGCAGGTACAGGGTTCTGAGTTGGATGATCAGCCATGATCATACTGAATGGTGGTGCAGGCTCGAAGGGCCAAATGGCCAACTCCTGCACCTATTTTCTATGTTTCTATGTTTTCTTTTTTTCTACCATGTTTAATTACATTAAGAGTTTGGGAGACTTAGTACATTTGTGTTATCGATAGCTTTTACTCGTATATACTGTTTACCAACAATGTAATCCCAATCTCTCTGCTACTATTGTTATTATGCTTATGTATTTGAAAATTAATAGAAATATTTAAAAAGAAAGAACAGTCATTTGCATCATGGGAGGATTTGCCACATCGATAACATGCTTTATGCACCATTCAGGGACATATTGTCCATTTTACATTCTAACCTCATTTTCTGTAGTTCTGTTGCATCCTTTGCTGCAGTCTCAATGATATTGCACTAGTCAATGCCCATTCTAAGGTTAGGTCTCTTTTTGATAATAGCCTCTTTTGAGTGCTTTGACAACGCATGCTACATTCAAGACTATCCATTAATGCATCAGGAAATCCATCTCCAAAGTCACAGTACTAGGAAAGATTGCGTAGTTCTGCAATGTATTCAGAAATGCTTTCATCTTTTGACTGGTTCTTTTTGTAAAATCTAAATCTCTGTTATTGCCAGCAGTTTAGAGCTCAACTGATTTTCTAAAATTGTAACAACTTTGTCGAACGTCTTGCTTGCTGGCTTTTCAGGGGTTACCAGAATGTGTAACTTGTGTACCAGAATGTCCTTGCATCCATTAAGCTAAGAAGTGTAGGGGCTTTCTTTTGCTCCTCTAAGATATATGCGTTACAATACTATTCAACCCTCTTGATATATGACTCCCCACCTTCAATAGTGCTATCAAATTTGACAACTTTCCTGACTGAAGCCGTTGCCATTTTATTTTCAGTGTGTCTTTCACTGTTACTATGCATGTATATATGCATTTATTAGCACCTCTGAAGGCCTTCTCATGCTGTTTAACTCTCGCAGTTTTGTCCCAAAACTGTTGGTGCAGTTGGTGAATTTTTCTGACATTCAGGTTCGTACTCGGTGCCAATTTGTTGTGCCTGTACCCAACTACATATATATTAAATAAAAGCATGCATGCAGGTAATGGCTTAAACTGGTGTATTCACATTGCAGCGAGAGAGAGAGAGAAAACAATGCACACGTGTAGACAACAGATCAGTATGTAGTGCTGGGGGGGGGGGGGGGGTCACTGCTCTAAAAGAAATAGATGCATACATTACACATACCAAATCCTATCAGTTATAGCTGCTGTTATACCTTCTTTGTAACTGTATTAATATGTTGGGTCCAGGACAGATCCTCAGTGATGTTGACACCCACGAACTTGAAATTGCTTTCTCTTTCTGCTTTTTATCCCTTGAAGAGGACTGTTGTGTTTTCATTCATCTTATCCTTCCTGATTTCCACAATCAATTCCTTGGTCTTAACGATGCTGACTGCAAGGTTGTTGCTGTGACACCATTCTACCAGCTGATCTACCTCGCTCCTGTACGCCTTCTCGTCACCATCTGAAATTCTACCAACAATAGTTGTGTCGTCAGCAAATTTATAGATGCTATTTGAGCTGCGCCTAGCCCCACAGTCATGGGCGTAGAGAGATTAGAACAGTGGGCTAAGCACGCAACCTTGAGGTGCACCCGTGTTGATTGTCAGTGAGGTAGAAGTCTTTTTTCCAACCTGCACAGACTGTGGTCCTCCAGTGAAGAATGCGAGGATCCAGTTGTAGAAGGAGGTACAGAAACCTAGATTTTGGAGCTTTTTGATCAGAACTGTATGGATTGTTGTGTTAAGCACTGAACTGTAGCTGTAGCCTATGCCGTAGCCCTGATTTTCACTTCTGCATCACTCTACGCCGTAGCGAGCATTCGTTGGTGTGCGCCAAAACGCTAGTTGGCGCTGGGGTTTCTATGTCACTGTGTTGAGTTCCTTCATGAGAGACATGGACGAGGAAATGCATTTCAAACATTTTCGCAGGTCGGCAGGTAGATTCGATGATTTGGTTCATCTATTTCGCATCGGTGTACAGACATGGCGGAGAAGAAGCAACTGGAAATGTGTAGGAGGAAATGAGATGCTACCAAGTGGACCAATCACAGTTGTTGAGGTCTGTGTCACTGCGACGTGTGAGTTGTTTTTTTGGAGAGGCGCGTGTCACCCTACGGTGTAGGGTACGGTGTAGGGTTCGCGGTACCTATGGTGTTGATGCGACACACAAGTATAAATCAGCCTTTAGTATTGTTCCAGTGATCCAAGGCTGCGTGAAGAGCCAGTGAGATTGTATCCACTGTAGACCTATTGTGGCAGAAGGCAAATTACTGTGGTTCCAGGTTCTTGCTTAGGCAGGAGTTGATTCTATCCATAACCAATCTCTCAAAACACTTCATCACCATAGGTGTAAATGCTCCAGGACACTGGTCATTTAGGCAGCTCACCCTGCTCTTTTTGGGCAATGGCATGATTGTTGTTCATTTAAAGCAGGTGGAAACTTCCAGCTGATGGTTGACACAGGTTTTCAAAGCCCAGGTGCACTGTCAGGGCTTGTCGCCTTGCGAGGGTTCACCCTCTTGAAGACTTTCTGATGTCGGCCTCCGAGACAGAGATCGCAGGTCACCAGATGCTGCAGGGTTCCTCGTAGCTGTAGTTTTATTCTCCCTTTCAAAGTGTGTATGAAAGGCATCAAGCTCCTCTGGGAGTGAAGCATTACTGCCATTCACGATGTTCCATTTTCTGTCGGAAGTAATGGCCTGCAAACCCTGTCAGAGTTGGCATGCAAAGATTCCACCTCTAACCTCAGACTTGTGTACCACAGATCTATCCCTCAGGAGAGAACTAATCTCCCGATTCATCCACGGCTTTTGTGTTGGGTATGTACCGTATGTTCTCATAGGCAGACACTCTTCCACACAAGTTCTAATGAGTCAAAGTTCAAAGTACATTTATTATCAAAATGTGTTTACATTATACAACTTTGAGATTCATTGCAGCCGCAAAACAAAGAAACCTCAAAAGAACCCATAAAAAAAGACTATCAAACACCCAATGCAAAGAGAGATTAAAAAAAAGCAGATTGTACAAACAATAAAAGTAAGCAAATAGCATTCAGAACTGGAGTTTTATGAAAAACACAAAGTCAGACATCACTGCAGCTGCCACTGTGTTTCATCGTAGAGGTGAGTTATCATCGTGGAGCAGTGGCCAGACCAGCCCTCACTTTGTCTCCAGTCCTGACACCCTGACCTTTTTAATCTGGCCCGGTGCTTAAATCATCCAAACATTGGGTCGTTCCTCCCTCTGGGGCCTGGACTGTGACGCCACGATTCGGTCTGTACCTGACTTCTCCGAATCAGCCTGGTGCTTAAATCAATCAGACATTGGGACTTTCCTCGCTCTCTAGATGCCACGACTTTGCTTTGACTCTGCTCCAATGGCTTCAGCTAAAAATAAGAAGCCATGTTGCCCAATTTAGGAATGTTATGTCAACCAGTCAGGATTGTCTGGGAATGTGTTGTAGCTTTCCACAGTGGGATGTGAGAGAAGATTCCAGAGAGATGGATGGGATGAGATTTCTGAAGGACAGTAGTCTGGTTTGGGGTCTCTTTGGCGGGAGCTGCAGAGCAGGTCACAAGGGAAGATGCCTGCTGAATGCTGTTCAAAGGAGAGCCACATTGTAAGTAGTGGTTTGTGTGGATAAATAGTTCAAAGGAGGAAGTGCCAATACTCCTGAGTTAGCCAGTTCATTCGAGATGGTCTTCAAGGGAAGTTCGAACTGTGGCAGCTGTCCTTCATGCAAAACATGGGTTCAGCGCATGAGTGCAGCGATATGCCTGACTACTTCAGAAACAAGCTCTAAGGCTGATATGCACATTGGACTGATTTAACTATAACAGGCCCTTTTCTCTTTCTTTTCTTTTCCTATCAACTGTTTGATAAAGTTGAAAATTGGTAAATGTACTTTCTTTATAATTTTATGCTGGTGTATGATCTGTTATTTCTTGGTGACAGATAATTGTGTGTGAGCAGTGTATTGTTACATGCCCACAGTAAGGTCTTGTGAGTGGGATGATGTAATGGTCTTGTGAGTGGGATGATGTAATGGTCTTGTGATGGTATGGTATAAAAGAAAAGCCGGCCACTGTGATGGAGTTCTCATTTTTATTTTTGTGCAACATTGTTGTTGCCAGTCCAAAGTTTGGAGACACCAACGGTTTCGTTTGCTGCACGTTTATTTTTCCCTTACAATCCGGTAGCGGAGAGTGAAGACATTACCAGCGTTATCCAAGCTCAAAGGATTGGGTAAAGTTAATGTTGTTCAGCGTCTTGGGAATGATCGACCTTTTTTGAATCTTTGTTCGGGTATTGTGGCAGGCTGATTTGACTTAAACCCCTGCAAGGTCGGGAATGTTTGTGCGGTGACCACCCTCCAGCCTAAAGGTCAGTTCCTTTAGGACACTTTATTTCTTTGTGATTTCTTCGGAAAGGCTGTGATCGGCAGATTCGTCATTACTTCGAAGGAATTGTTGTTTCAGGGAAGTCTCTCCTTAATGACTGTATAAATCACATGGACTTTTGAATTTACCACTTTAAGTCTGTGCTTGTATGAAAACTCGTTAAGAACAGTTTCTAAGTTTGGCTGTTTGTTAGATATAGCACTTAACTGTTAACTTCTGGTTAAATTAGTCGTTTGTCTACTTTTCGATGTTTTTGAGCAGAGGTTAATAAATCTTGTAGTTTGTTTATAAACCCTGTCTCAGTTTCATATCTATTGTTGCTGGTCCGTAACAGTATACACAGCATTCTCTACAGTTAGTGTTCATTAATTAAAACATCCCAACTCTCCTGTATTGCTTATGAAAGGTGGCCTTCTCACCGTTGAGTCATGTAGCTGATAGCAGGGTTAGCTAATGGGCCAAGTTTGTATACAAGCCCGGTGAGAGGTTTGCAGTACTACAATAACGGTGTTGGCTCCTCTGGTTCCACAACTGATCTGTTGGTGATAATTATTTAGAGACTTTTCCAATCTGGTCTAGTTAAAGGCCACCAAAATGATGGGGAAGGCATCAGGATGTGCTCTTTAATGCCCATTGATTGTGTCACACAGTTTGTCTAGAGCCTGTTTGACACAGGCCTGAGGTGGGATGTACACTGCAGCCAAGATAATGGCTGAAAGCTCCTGCAGCAGATAAAATGGACAACATTTGATCATTAGATGATCCAGCTTGGGTGAGCAGGATTGGGACAAAACCGCCATGTTTGTGCACAAAAAGGAGTTAATCATAAAGCATACTCCACCTGCTCTATCCTTGAAAGACTCAGAAGTCCTATCTTGGTTGTAAATCGTGAAGCCAGCAAGTTTGTTCACTGCATCCAGAATGGTGGGAGATTGCCAAGTCTCTGTGAAACAAAAAACACAGCAATCCCTAATATCCCTTTAGTAGAGCAATTTTATTTTCCAATGATTGCACCTTTTCTAGTAGAATAGATAGTAATGGAAGTCGGAACCTTCTCCTTGAACGAACTTTTAATCCAGCGCAGCACCTTATCTTAAAGGGGAACAGCGCTTGCGCCCATAGACTGCTGGCCGAGATGCATCGACTTTGAGTAGCTATAGATTTTTTAAATGCCTTGAAATGATGTCGCTTACTGTATTTTCCATGGCTGTAGCCGTTCAGCTGTAGTGGTCCAGAATGGGAATATTTGCTGATTTCCACCAGAGCTGCTCACATGAGTCGTCTTCTTAATGTTGCCACCAGAAATAGAATTTTTTACAATGGAACACTAGAAATTTGTTAGCTAATGATCAGAGAAGGGTTGTTAATGTTTTTTCTCTTTTCTTTTTTTTTCCTTTCTTTTTTAATCCTACAATAAAATGCAGGAAGGACGCAGCTTAGGAAGATGGCACCTAATGGCGACTCCTTTGCTTGCATCTTTGGAAGCAGCTCTATTTCTACCTTTAACATCCTTTTTTTTTCCTTTTCAGTTTTCTTTTGGAGTTACACGCTGACTTCGGTTCTTTGTGGAAATGGGACCCGCTCTCAGGGCCTTCACGACCGGCCACTTTTTGGTATGCTAAGCACGCAGCCTGGAAGACTAGCGCACCTTCAGGTGCTGGATTTTCATGGCTCTGGAGGCGGGCTGATTTGAGGCTGGTGCCGCTGCCTGATGTGTACATGGAAGATCGAAAGCAGCAAGCTGGCTGCTGGCTGTGTGCCCAGAGACCCGAGTTCCTTGGGCACAGAGCCTGGAAAAAGCAATGTAACAGCCTTTTACACCATAAGTCAGCAGGTTGTTTTGTTATGTCTCCCCTCTCGCTGTGAAATGAGGACACCTCTTTTTCCCTTATTAGAGAGAGAGGGAGCTGTGGTATGTCGAATTACCGGGTGAATGAGTAGTCTTTGGGCTACTGCAAGTCTGTGTCTTTACTGATGCATACTGCACGCTCGAGTGCCCGGTGGAGGGTGCAGATGGCTTTTTTGCTGGTGGGAGGGGAGGGATCCTTGCTTTGCTGCTTCTTGTGCGTGGGAGGGGGGAGTTGGGGGGCTTTGAGTTCTAACGTTGAATTGTCATTCATTTTTTTGGGGCAATCCTGTTTCGTGGATGTTAGTGAAGAAAAAGAATGACAGGATGTATATTGTATACATTTCTCTGACATTAAATGTACCTATTGAACTTACTGAAGAAGTTTTTTTAAGCTAATGATCAGGGAATTTTATTGATTATAGTACTATGTGAGGTTGTAGGTACCTTCTGCTTAGTAATAGCAACTACACTCACTCCTGCCCCTTGACACTAAGCAGAAGGTACCTAGGAAGCTGAAAGGTCTAAAGGTAGATAAATCACCTGGACCAGATGATGACACGACATGGTTTTGAAAAAGGTAGCATTCATTTTGAAAAGACAAAAACATAAAAGCAAGGATGTAATGCTGAGGTTTGGTGAGGCGTTGGTGAGACCACATTAGGAGTATAGCTTTGGGCCCCTTACCTAAGGAGGTATGTATTGGCATTGCAGTGGGACCAGAGGAGGCTTACAAGAATGATCCTGGGGATTACGGATGATAGGGTTAACCTATAAGGACCGTATGATAGCTCTGGGTCTGTTCTCATTGGAGCTTAGAAGAATGAGAAGGGACCTCATTGAAGCCTAGCGAATATTGAAATGTCTGGATAAAGTGGATATGGAGAGAATGTTGCCAGTAGTGCGAGAGCCTAGTACAGAGGACATAGGTCCAGAAGATATAACAGAGATGAGGAGGAATATCATTAATCAGCGGTTCAAAGGCTCATTTTATTATCAAAGTATGTACACAAAGTACAACTCTGAGATTCATCTTCTCCAGATAACCATGAAGATGCAGAAAAACCATGTGAGTTGTTGAAAAAAAAGGTAGCAATCCCTCTCCTGCACAAAAAGGAAAAAGAAACAAAACTCACAAACCCCAAACCACCCCCTGCCCCCGAACCCATCCCTCACACAAAAACTAACAGATCACCCATCTGGACATGGCAGCTAAAACATCCAACCCCTAACCCAAAGACCCTCCCACACAAAAAGACAGCGACAATAACATCAAACCCCCAACCTCTCTCACACACAAAAATCACCAGATCGCTCACACGGAAAAACACTAACAAGAACATCAGACTCCATATCCCCGACTCACCCTTGTTCAAAGCAAGTAACATATAGCTCACTTGCCAATCGGCAACAAGAAACAAAACACAGGAAAACTAAAGGATGCCAATATAAACTACAGTCCACACCAACAATCACATATGTCTCAGAATTTTGAAAACATCCTTCTTCAACATTGAGGAGGGATACAGCTCGAACTCAGTCCTCCCAGGGGGAGCGACCACTGACCCGCAACCTCTTGGCCTCTGCCCTGACCTCTGAAGACTGACCGCTGACCTGACACGCTTCTCGGCCTCCTGCCCGATGCAGCCTCCTGATCTCCGGCCTGACGCGGTCTCCCAAACTCCAGCCTGACACGGTCTCTTCACCTCCAGTGCAACATGTGAAGAGTGACTGTCTACCCGGCCTCTTATGCATTCGCCTCAAAATTTCAATCCTCCTCAATACTTTGGTGAAAAATGAAGTCGATCAGAGCCCCATGCCCCATCTCCGGTCTCATGCTTGCGGTCCTCTCCTGGAATTTTCCTAGGGGCAGCAGAGCACTAGATCACTTGATTGAACTCCAATCTGTAAGTCACCATCTCCAACAGTTTCAGAAACACAATTAAGATAAAAAGAATAAGTAAAAGGCATAGAAAAATTAATCTGGAAGATGTCACCTGAGGGATCATTGTTCACTGGCACAATCTTGACTGGGATGGTGGAGAATCTGTGGAATCCATTGCTATAGATGGCTATGGAGTCAAGTCATTGAGTATACTTAAAGCGGAGGTTGTTAGGTTCTTCATTAGTAAGGGTGTCAGAAGTTGCGGATAAAAGGCAGGAGAATGGGTGTTGAGGGGGAAAATAAACCAGCCATAGTGAAATGGTGGAACAGACCCGATGGGCCAAATGGCAATCTTCTGCTCCTATGTCTATTGCAGTAAGTGTTCATCTTACCAGTTAATTGAAAGCCGCTCCCCTGTGCAAGCTAGGGATTGGCTCATTTAAGGAGCATTGCAGCCCCTCCCACTATCTGTCATTTAGCTGATGATATCATGGTGCCAGTAAAGTTTAAATCTAGTCCATGAAAACTAAGCAGTCTCTTTTCACTCCATGGGTCGCCACTGGCTGAGATGGAGGCCAGTAAACAGTGGAGGTGTGCTGCAGTAAAGGGGGCCCAGGAGCACATTTTGGATAAGGATTTGCCACGTGTGTGTGTTTAGTTTCTGACTTGTCCTGCCATTTTGAGCGCTCAATTTAGATAAATATTTGTAACTGGATGTAGCTTGAGGGGTTTATTGAATGTTTAAAGTCTGTCTCATCCTGTAAATAAATAGTTACTATAGGTAGTGAGTCCCCACCGACGGAACTCACAAACCTGATTTCACAGAACAACGTCTTACAGCCTTATGGTCTGTACTACATTGACGGTCATGTGATTGCACGTTACTCACTGGTGCTGTTGAGGATCATTCAGATCCCTAATAATGAAACTGATTATTATCAGTTTCAGATGATAATATCTGAATTATCATTCAGATGATAGTTCATCTTAATGATAAACTCCATTCAGATGAAGTTTATCTGAATGGAGTTCAGATAAACTCCATTATCCTGGTTCACCATAAGCGTAACATTGCCACAAGAACAAGTCAGAGGCAGTGCTCTCTGCAATTAGTAACTCACCCCAGATCACTTGTTGGTTTTCCATTCACTGTGAGGCTCAGGTTGGGAGTGCATTGCTTGCCTGTAGCATACATCACCATCAATGCCCAAGTAGTCTAGAAACCAGGTGGCCTTAGCACTAATGTCAACCCTACTCCCTTTTTTAATGGAGTACGCATTACATCCACCGCCAAACTCATGGATTCTTCCATTGCATGAGTCAATTCTGAGCACAGTAATGGCAAAATTGACAGCTTTAGAGAGTCTACAGCCTGTGGTGTGGACACTTCACCTGTGCCTTTCATAATCCCTCTGTGTGCATGCTATCTGCAGGATACTCTGGGAAAAATTCCAACCTTACTTCAGTGCACCTATAAAACCCTATCCCAGCAAGAATATAACATTAATGATAGAGGATAGCCATACTTTCATTGAGCCGGCTCAAAGGACTGAATGGTCTTCCCTACCCCTGTTCCTGCTCCTGTTTTTCTACCCTCGTTTCTGCTCTTCACAACTGCAGGATATTACAAATCGCTTAACGGCAGTGTTTTAATTGAATGCTAATTATTATTGTTAATGTGCTGGTCAAGGCCAGTTGATACAAGCAAGGACCTGATTACTCAATCACAATTACTTGATCTAAACTCTCTTAAAGCACGTAATGATTATGACCTAATAATAATAACAGAAAATGCTCGAAACACAGTTCACAGAGATTCTGTGGAGAGAGAAAGAGAACTGATGTTTCAGGCCAGTCACCTGACGTTAGACCCTTGATATTATTACTGATGTTGGTGAAAAGTTAAATATTGACCAGGATAAAGTCCTTTGAAATTGTGCCACAGATTTTTCAATTCAGGGCATACGTGAAACAAGATCGCATTTCAGGCGCTGCAGCGCTCATGGAGTCATACAATATGGAAATGGACCCTTCGGCCCAACTCGTCTATGCTGACCCAGGTGCCTTCTTGAGCAAGTCCCATTTGCCTGCATTTAGACAATATCCTTACAAAGCTCCCCTATCCCTACACTTATCCCATGTCCTTTAAATATTGTAATTGTACCATCTCTACCTCTTCCTCTGGCAGCTTATTCCACACAGCATTGAGCAGACTCGATGGGATGCATGGCTTAATTCTGCTCGTATGTCTTTTACCCCTCCCCCAATCTATGTGAAATCATGCACCTCAAGCCCCCCTTTAAATCCCCCCTCACCTTTAACCTATGCCTTCAAGTTTCTACTCCCCTATCCTGGAGGACAAAGGAACTGTGACCCTATCTATGCCCTCAGATTTTATAAATCTCTCTAAGGTCACACCTCAGCCTCCTTTGGTCCAATGAGAATAAACCCAGAGTGTGCCATCTCTCCTTATATCTACAGCCCTTCATTCCATGCAATTTCTGGCCACCATCCTCACCTCTGTAGAAAATCCTCTTTGCGCCTCAAGAATGCTGGTTCTCCAGCAGACTTCCTCCTTGTTTTTTGTCAGTCCCTCAGCACTGAGGATGACCTGTTTTCATTTCTTTCTGAGGTGGCAAATAAGGCCAATGTAATGTCCACAGACACTGCCACATGCGAGTTGGAGGTCCTTGAGGACAGGGAAGGGATGAGAAAGAATGTACTGTAGTTTGGGAAGTGCTAAGCTCATCCTACCACTTATCATAGGCATCTGCGTGTTCTTGATGCATGGACTTGAGTGAAGTTCTTAGTGTCATCCTGAATGCTTGTTCTCCATTTTGAGTGATTGTGGACCGTCCCTGAGGTGGTAGCGATATTTCATGAAATCTTTGGGAAAATTCATTGAATTTTCTTCTCGTAGCAGAGCTCAGTACGGAGTGCCCATTTCAGGAGTCTAATGTTGGGTGTGTGGGTAATATATTATGCCCTTTGGAGTAGACTGAATGTAATTAGGGCCTTGGTGCTAAGAATATTTGCCAAGGAGAGGTTGCTAGTGTTTGCTTTGTTTACCCTTCCAGTCAATTTGCGGGATTTTATGCAGTTGATGGCATTTCTCCAGTGCTGTGAGGTGGCTGCCCAAATCTGCCTGTCTCAGAAATGGCTCACTACAACTACATAACCTTTTACTTTTAGTAATGGGTCTCAGACTTGTTTTTGTGTTAGAGTCTCTGAAATAGGATTTGAGCCCATAACTTCAAATTAAAAGATTAGTGCACTGAGCACTACCTGACACCCAACAATCATTGGAAAATTAAATTGATTCTTTGAAAATACTGACTGTTTCAACATAAACTGTTACTCACACTTTTTTTGTTTGTTAACTTTGGAAGAGACTAATCTCAGAGCCATTGGAGAGCTCATTTACTTTTGACTCTCAAATGTAACAAAAACTATTTTAAAATGCCTGATTGTGGTCTATAGCTAAAATAATCGTTATCTTTCAAAGGATCAATAATTTCACTGTCTTGAGTTCAGAAGTTGCTAAGGCTATGGTCCAGATGTTAAGTAATCTTCTCACAAAGCAGTAAAAAAACACTTTGAAAGATACAGCTAATCTGAGAGTAATGTTTAGTTCACAATTACTCCATTTAAATTCATTTTAAAATGGATTTCTTGGATTTAACAGTGTATCATTTCCGGGAAATTATTGGTTAATCAATTCACCCTTACTTAGTCTACAGTGTAATGTTGCCACCTCTCTTGCCAAAGCAGTGAACTATGGATCAGAGGCTTGATTTTGCCGACAAGAATTCAGCAGTGGTTTTCCTATGAAGACGTAAGTGAACCACCCGGAGTAATCAGAGCAAGTTTTCTTGCAAAAATGAATCCACAGCATATAGTTCATGGTGAAATTAGAGAAAGAATGTCAGTGCTTTTAGCATTGCAAATTGTCCCTCCCGGTGCCCTGGGAAATATTTATTACACAATCAGCATTTTAAAAAATTTGTTAAGAGGATTGTTCAAATTCCAATATTACAAAAATGACCATTCTTCAGAGGTATTCCATTGGCTGTAAAGCAGATTCTCAGGTTATAACACCTGCAATATAAGTAAAAGTCTTCTTTAGCTTTAACAATCCAATATTGTGCTTGTAATGAAATTTCATTACATCCTTTTTGAGGAATAACCTGCGTCTTGCTGAGGTGCTGTTATGTGCATCGTTCCTGAATGATTTGTTGCATTAGATGACCATATTTTTCTCCTCTGAAACTCAAGTGCAATGTAAAACTCAAAAAGATAATCCAAAAGAGAACAATAATCAGCTAATCGAATAAATGTTGAATTTGATGATGTTGCTATTCCATGATTTCACCACATGATGGCACCAAAGCCTTGCATTTAATAATTGGAGCTCTCGGTCTCTCTTAATCATTTCATTCCAGTGTTTTCAATCAGATATCAGTTTAGGAAAAAGGAATTTGAAATCTCCTTGTGACCCTGTTTTCTTTGGTTGGAACTGGATGACAATTGGATTTAAATCAAAATGGCGACAGCTTGCATAAGCGAGCTTGTGATTCAGTGCCTTGTGTAAATAGAACAGAGCAGGGATTTGATGGATTAGTGGACTAGGAATGAACTGTTGCATGATACTGGGTCATGTAAATCACTGGGTGACACTGGCAGTAGTTTATGTTTCAGAACCCTTCTGTTTATCTGTTGTGGTGATGAGTTGTAATGCTGCGTTATTCACTGGAAGACTTGCGGAATGCTCTTCTGGCAGACCTGCCACCCACCACTTTTGCAAACATAAACTAATCCGAAACCCCTCTCCATAAATCTCACTTAGTTCCAAGTCCTGCTAGCTGACCTCCTTTGGCATGCAGTTCAGCCATGCACCGTTCTGTGGAATTATTCTCCCCCCCCCACGCACCCCAAAACACATCCCTGTAACCATCCACAACCCCCTGGGATCCTGCACTTGTTCCATTCGGAACACTTGCACATCCTCAGTTTTCATTACTGCACCAGTTGCCATAGAAACCCAAGTCTAAAGCTCTGAGATTCCACTTGCATAAGTGATGCCTTCTGCTGCAGTACTGACACCGACCACACTGACATTTCCAGCGACAGATAAACGGATGGATGTTACGGCAGCGGGAGGGCATTGTGAGAACGCTCGCGAGGAGCTCACAGGCTGCTTGAGAGCAGTGACTGCCAGAAAACTACCGTAGTAAGGGCATGAATACCTACATTTTAGTAAACTCTGGCAGATACCTTAGCCTGCTCCACCTGCTCTTGTGGCTAAAGGAAAGGTAGACAAAATCTTCTCACCTTCAGCATGGAGCTTGGGTGAGCTCTCTAGTGCCCCAATGAGGATGTGTGTGCCCAGATGTGGGTGACGGAGTAGCATAGAGGTCAACGCAATTACTTTATAACGTTAGTGATAAGTGATGTTGGTTCAATTCCTGCCACTGTAAGGAGATTATACGTTCCCTTTGTGACTGTGTGGCTTTCCTCTGGGTGCTCCAGTTTCCTCCCACAATCCAAAGATGTAAGGTTAGGGTTAGTAAGTTGTGGACATGCAATGTTGGCGCTGGGAGAGTGGCAACACTTGCGGGCTGCCTTATTGGAGTATAAAAGTTGCATTGTTTGCTGTGTAGCCAAAACTATGTAGTCTGAGTTTGCTATTTGCTATGCATGTATCCAATTGAATGTAGAAGACAATGGTGTGTTAATGAGAGGTAGCTAAGAGATGTAGATTAGAACATGATTAAGCCAATTGATAGGAACAATAGGGACATGATGTACGTGCAGTACGTGTAATACGCAACTATAGATCGATTACATATGCTAATGCAACTGGACCAGGAGATTGCTATAAAAACTGCTGTGTCCGGAGGTTGGGGGGCAATCAGCGACTAGCTCAATGACTGTCTCAGCTTTGATTTGCAAATTAAAGTTTAACCCTTCTTGAAGAATCTTCTGCGTCTCTTGGTCATTTGTGAGGCACGAGAAACCACGACAGCCTCCAGCACAATCTTTGCTGATTTGATTTGACACAAATGATGCAGTTCACTCTATGTTTTGATGTACATATGACAAATAAAGCTAACCTTTAAAATCTACCTTTAGATCAGCAGTGGCACCCAGAATGATTCTGAAGCTGGGATATGCGAGCAGACCCAAACCTGACCTCAATGAGAAGAGGAATCAATGTGATTTTAAGATTGCAAGAGTCTTTGGGGAAACAAAGAGAACGGTTTAACTATTCGCCCTCTATGTAGCATAGTTTCAGGGGCAACTGGGTTAGCCAAACCTGGCTGTTCTGCTGGTAATTAAAAACCATCACTTGTTAAAGCTGTGAGGATGGCAATCTTACCACCAATTAATTTTACTGATTGTACTTCTGTGGATATATCTGGTTTTACACCAGAAATGACGAGCAAGAGAAAACTAAAATCCTGCTGGATAATGGAGAAAGATTCTTAATGGAAGTAAAGATACCCAAACATGTGCATAAAAATTGTTCTATTATGGGTTAATCTCATTGCATAGACCTTTCTATTTCAGAACTGTATGGATGTTTTTCCCACCCACCCCCTGCCTCCCCCCTCCAAACGTCCCACCTGGTTAAAGGCAACATATAAATACAAAGTTCCTTTGTTCAATGTGATGACTGGTATGATGCAAACAATCGTGGGGTCCCATAAAAGCAGAAAGCAAATTCTTTTCATTCACCAGTTAATTACAAGATCAGTAGTATCTCTCCTTATCATTGGCAAGGCTTCAGATTTCTTGTGTGATGGGACTAAAGGGCATGATAGGAGAAGGACATGTCCCAAGCAGTAACAGTGAAGCTTGATTTCATGGTCATGTGAATCAGCATAAGTGACTGAAGAAACAATACTACATTTGCAACTTGAATAATACATTTATGCAGTTGTGTCAGGTTGGATTAAAGGGTTTAGAAACATAGAAAACCTACAACACAATACAGGCCCTTCGGCCCACAAAGCTGTGCTGAACATGCCCTTACCTTAGAAATTACCTAGGGTTACCCATAGCCCTCTATTTTTCTGAGCTCCATGTAGCTGTCCAGGAGTCTTTTAAAAAACCCTATCCACTGTCGTCGGCAGCCCATTCCAAGCACTCACCACTCTCTGCGTAAAAAAAAAACTTACCCCTGACATCTCCTCTTTGTAACTACTTCTAAGCACCTTAAAACTGTGCCCTCTCATGCTAGCCATTTCAGCCCTGGGAAAAAGCCTGTGACTATCCACACGATCAATACCTCTCATCATCTTATACATCTCTGTCAGGTCGCATCTCATCCTCTGTCACTCCAAGGAAAAAAAGCCGAGTTCACTCAACCTATTCTCAGAAGGCATGCTCCCCATTCCAGGCAATGTCCTTGTAAATCTCCTCTGCACCCTTTCTATGCCTTCCACATCCTTCCTGTATTGAGGCGACCAGAACTGAGCACAGTACTCCAAGTGGGGTCTGACCAGGGTCCTATGTAGCTGCAACATTACCTCTTGGCTCCTAAACTCAATCCCACGATTAATAAAGGCCAATGCACCGTATGCCTTCTTAACCACAGAGTCAACCTGCACAGCAGCTTTGAGTGTCCTATGGACTCGAACCTGAAGATCCCTCTGATCCTCCACACTGCCAAGAGTCTTACCATTAATACTATACTCTGCCATTATATTTGACTTACCAAAATGAAGCACCTCATACTTATCTGGGTTGAACTCCATCTGCCACTTCTCAGCCCAGTTTTGCATCCTAAAAACGTCCCACTGTAATCTCTGACAGCCCTCCACACTATCCACAACACCCCCAACCTTTGTGTCATCCGCAAATTTACTAACCCATCTTTCCACTTCCTCATCCAGGTCATTTATAAAAATCACAATGAATAGAGTTTCCAGAACAGATCCCGGAGGCACACCACTGGTCACCGACCTCCATTCAGAATATGACCCGTCTACAACCACTCTTTGTCTTCTGTGGGCAAGCCAGTTCTGGACCCACAAAGTAATGTCCCCTTGGATCCCATGCCTCCTTACTTTCTCAATAAGCCTTACATGGGGTACTTTGTCAAATGCCTTGCTAAAATCCATATACACTACATCTACTGCTCTACCTTCATCAATGTGTTTAGTCACATCCTCAAAAAATTCAATCAGGCTCGTAAGGCATGACCTGCGTTTCACAAAGCCATACTAACTATTCCTAATCATATTATGCCTCTCTAAATGTTCATAGATCCTGCCTCTCAGGATCTTCGCCATCAACTTACCAACCACTGAAGTAAGAGTCACTTGGTCTATAATTTTCTGGGCTATCTCTATTCCCTTTCTTGAATAATGGAACAACATCCGCAACCCTCCAATCCTCCGGAACCTCTCCCATCCCCATTGATGATGCAAAGATCATTGCCAGAGGATCTTTGTATGGTCCTAACCCTGTAATCATTTGACATAGAGTGAGGCAGTTAGCAATGTCATCATGTTGATGTTCCTGGCATCTAATTGTGAATAGAAAACTACTACAAGAGTGATACACTTTAAAAGGATGTGGTTGAAATTCAAACTGTATATATACTTACTGGAGGTTGGACTTACCAGCGTGTGAGAGGGAACGGAGCATTGCACTGAAATGAGAAAGAATAGGATGGAAGTTCAAGTAGGGGATCAGTGGACTGGTGGCACAGACTGTCCAAGTTATTCTTGATATTTCTCTGTGATCATTTGTTGGCTCCAACGCTTCCTGCATTACAGCAGTAATTACACATCAAAAAAAAGTAATTGATTGGCTGTAAGCATTTTGCAATGTGCCAAGGTCGTCCAAAGGACTGCACAAATGCAAACGTTTCTTTGATGAATAAAATTCCTTTGGACCAGAACACTCTGCTTCCCATTCATTCCCATAGGATTCTACTCAGCCCAGTAAACAATGTGACTGCACATAGCAAGTAATGGCTCTCACAGTGATGAAATATATTACCTTCAGCATTCTAGTACTACTTATTGAGTGCCTTGTCTTTATTTAATACCTTGCTTTATGTGCCCCGCAGGTCAGTGGCATCTTTCACTGATTTCTGCAAGATAAATCAGCAAACCTGGCCACCGTCCAATCAGGCTGCCTGCCAGACAGCGGTATTTACATCTCGTAACTCGTATTGACTCTTGTGGAAGCAATGGAAAGGGCATGGAGAGAGGTGGCTGCAGAGTGAGCCAGAGGTGAGAACTGTAATTCATTATCAACTGGGGGAGTTGAGTTGTGCTGCTGCAGTTACTATTCTCATGACCATTTGATCACTTAGTTGGAATCCAAAGCCTAGCAAATGACTGATTTAGGAGCCGGTGGCAGTTAAAAGTTTTCACAAGACCAGGAGAGTGTAAACCTGAGAGCCACCCTGATCTGAACTTCTATTAGCCGGCTCCTATCCAAGACTCATTCATAATATAAAGTCTTTACACCTGCCTCAAGTCATTTGCTGCTAAACGTCTCATTGAACCCTTTTATTGATTCTGGTTTTGACTTTTCCAATGGTCACGTGGAAAGCTTCCCCACCTTCATACTTTACCAACTCTAGTTGATTCATAGCTCTCCTTCCAACCTCTTGTACCAAGTTTTGTTGACTCATCACTCCTGGGCTTGGAGACCTGCAGTGGCTCTGAGTTCAACAGTTCCAATCCTTGTGTTCAAATCTCTATCTGTGCAACAATCACCTGAATCAGAACACTCTGTGTCTGATCTCCATGTCCCTCCAACCTTAGACTCGTCCATCCCTGATTTCTATTATTCCATTATTGGTGACCATGTCTTAAGAGATCATCATCCTAAGATCTGGAATTCCATCCTTAAACTTAGTTTTTATTTTTTCTCCTTTAATGTGCCTTAAAACCCACCTCTGATGTAAGTCTTCTTTGGCCTGAACAATTTGTGTCAAAAAGCACTACAGTTCTATTTTTAACTGTGGTATAATGTCATGCAGAATATAGTTTGAAAACTACTTTCAGATGATGCATCTACCATCTTGTATTGGAATAGGTAACCATTGGAGCCATGACATTAAGGGAGCTGTAGTAAACTATTTCTTTAAATAAATAGCAAATTTTAGGCTTTGATTGAAGTATCCAAACTGTTGCAAAGGGTATATATGTGTGGGAATCACTGCTACTAACCTTTTTCTGGTAATACTTGAAGGAATGAAGAGAATATTTCAAAGTTCAAAGTAAATTTACTATCAGAGTATATATATGTCACCATATACAACCCTGAGATTTTTTTTTGCCGGCATTCTTAATAAATTCATAAAAACAGAACAGAACATAACAATAACAGAATCGATGAAAGACCACACTAACTTGGGCATTCAATCAGTGTGCAAAAGACAACAAACTACAAATACAAAGTGAAAGAAATAAGCAATAAATAGCAAAAACAAGAGATGAAGAATCCTTGAAAGTGAGTCCACAGGTTGAGGGAACATTTCAATGATGGGGCAAGTGAAGTTTAGTGAAGTTTTCCCCTTTGGTTCAAGCGCCTGATGGTTGACAGGTAATAACTGTTCCTGAAGCTGGCGGTGTGAGGCCTAAGGCCCCTGTACTTTCTTCCTGATGTCAGGAGCGAGACGAGAGCATGTCCTGGGACGTGGGGTTCCCTGACGGTGGGTGATGCTTTCTTGTAGATGTGCTCAGTGGTGGGGAGGGTGTTTTTACAGTGATGGATTGGGATAAATCCACCACTTTTTGTTGGATTTTCAGTTCAAGGGCATTGGTGTACCCATACCAGTCCATGATGCAGCCAGACAAATACTCTCCACCACACATCTATAGAAGTTTGTCAAAGTTTTAGATATCATGCCAAATCTTCACAAATTCCTAAGGCAGTAGAGGCGCTGCTGTGCTTTCTTCATAACTGTACTTATGTGCTGGGCCCAGTACAGGTCCTCTGAAATAATAACACTGAGGAATTTAGAGTTGCTGACCCTCTCCACCTCTGATCCTCCAATGTGGACTAGCTCATGGACCTCTGGTTTCCTGAAGCCAATAACCAGCTCCTTGGTCTTGCTGACATCGAGTGCGAGGTTGATGTTATGGCATCACTCAGTCAGGTTTTCAAACTCCCTGCTTTATGCTGATTCATCACCACCTTTGATTCGGCCTACACAGTGGTGTCATCAGCAAACTTGAATATGGCTTTGGAGCTATGCTTAGCCTTGCAGTCATAAGTGTAAAGTTTGTGGAGGAGATGTTGTTCCCAATCAAAACTGACAGTGAAGAAATTGAGGACCCAATTGCACAATGAGGTATTGAGGCCAAGGTCTTGAAGCTTATTGATTAGTTTTGAGGGGATGATGGTATTGAATACTGAGCTGTATTTGATAAAGAGCATCCTGATGTTTGCATTGTTGCTGTTCTAGGATTGAATAAAGAGCCAATGAGATGGCATCTGCTGTGGATCTGTTGCAAACTGGAGTGGATTCAAGTTGCTTCTTGGGCAGAAGTTGATAAGTTTCATCACCAACACTTCTTCACTGTGGACGCTACTGAACGCCAGTCATTGAGATAGGTTACCATGTTCTTCTTAGGCACTGGTATACTTGAAGCCTGCTTGAAGCAGGTGGGTACCTCAGACTGCTGAAGCGAAACGTTAAAGAACTCAGTGAACATTCCAGCCAATTGATCAGCACAGGTTTTTAGTACTTGGCCAGGTACCCTGTCTGGCCCTCCTGAAAGATACTCACACATCCGTCTCATAGACTAAAATCACAGGATTTATGGGGGCTGTGGGAGGTCGTAATAGTTTCTCCATGTTTGATGGTCAAAGTGAGCATGGCATTGAGCTCATCTGGAAGTGAAGACCTGTTGTTGCCTATGTTGTTTGATTTATATTTATAAGAGGTGATAGTATTCAAGCCATGTCACAACTCTCAAGCATTCTTCATTGATTTAAGTTTAGTCCGGAATTGTCATTTAGCCTGTGAGATACTGTATGCTTTCCGGAGATCGTATCGAGATCCCTTGTAACTTTCTTACTCACGAGTCTTGAATGCCTCTGATCTGACTCTCAGCAGATAGCAGATCTCATGGTTCATCCAGGGTTCTGGTTGGAGAAGACTCTGAATGATTTTGTGGGGACACGCTTGTCTACAACTGTTTTAATAAAGTCCGTGAAAACAATGGTGTATTCATTCAGATCCTCTGATGAGTCCTTGAAGACAGTCCAGATCCACTGACTCACAGCAATCCCGTAGCTGCTCCTCTGTCTCCTATGACCACCTCTTCGTTGTCCTAATCTCTGGAGTCTTTGCCTCTATGCAAGTAGGAGAAAGGAAAGCCAAGTGATCTGATTTACTGAAATGCAGCCTGAGCATGGAACAGTAGGCATTCCTTATCTTAATATAACATTGGTCTCATGTTGGGACCTCTGGTGCTACAGGTTATATGCTGATGGTAATTGGACAGGGTTTTCTTCAAACAAGCCTAGTTGAAGTTCCGGACTATGATTTGAAATGCTTCGGGATAGACTGTTTCTTGTTTGGAGATGACATCATGCAGTATGCGGGTGCTTGATTATAGTCGGCCGCTGGTGGTATAGTGGCATCAGCACCAGACTTCAAGACGAATGGTCCTGAGTTTGAATCCGACTGGCTCCTCTGAGTCGTCGGAGCCATGAAAACATTGATCATGTCCCTGCTTGCTTTGTCTTTGCAATAACATATGCCGGTAGAGGGCCACATTGGGGGTTTGTCCCACCAACTGCCAAATGAGCATTACTCTGGCCAAAATATCTTCCCTTTAAAAATATAATTTCTGCACAATGTGTGGAACCAACAGGCCTGCCTATATCCAGTTGTCCTTGAAACATCAGTGGTGAGCCATTGTAGGTGAACAGCCTTGTGTTGCTGCACTATGACATGAATCTCCAGGGTTATGACCCTACAATGATACAGGAATTGTCATTAAATGTATAAGTCAAGGTAATATCTGATTTGAAAGGATTGTAGGGGTGATGGTTCATATAGACCAGTTGCCCTGGAATTTCTGGGAAGTCAATGTTTTGGGTTTTGATCCAGCAGAAAACAGGAACTCAGAATTCAATGACTCAGGACACCACATGAGACTCAACCTTGCCTGCCTTTTTGTTGGCGACGTAAAGCAATCCATGTTCCAAGTCTTCCCTGGTAAAGCTCCCCAACTCTTCCTGTGCTACATTGCAGACTGCATCAGTGCTACTTCATGCACCCATCTAAGTTTGTCAATTTCATCAACTTTCCTCCAACTTCTACCCGTACTTAAATTCAATTGGTCCATTTCTGGACACCTCTCTCCCCTTTCTCATCTCTCTGAATCCATCTCTGGAGACAAACTGGTCCACTACCATCTTTTATAAACCTACCAATTCCCATGGCTATCTTGACAGTACTTCTTCCCACCTTGTCTCCTGTAAAAATACTATTCCCTTTTCTCAGTAACACATACAAAATGCTGGAGGAACTCAGCAGGCCAGGCAGCATCTATGGAAAAAAAGTACAGTTGATGTTTCAGGATGAAACCCTTCGGCAGGACTCTTGTTGTGATTCCACTTTCTCAGTTCCTTCATGTCCACCACATCTGTTCCCAGGATGAGGCTTTTCTTTCCAGAACATCAAAGATATCCTCTTTCTTCAAAGAATGGGGTTTCCTTCTTCCGCCATCAATGCTGCCTTCATCCACATCTCCTCCATTTCCTGAACATCTGCACTCACCCCATTTTCCTGCTGCCTTAGCAGGGATAGAGTTCCTCTTGTCCTTACCCACCACCCCATGAGCCTCTGTATCCAATACATGATCCTCCACGGCTTCCGCCATCTTCAATAGTATCCTACAACCAAACACACCTTTACCACCTCCCCCTTCACTTTCCACAAGGAACGCTCCCTTCATGATACCCCTGTCCATTCGTTCTTTCTCACTAACCTCCCATCGGGCACATATACCTGCAAGCAACAGAAATGCTACACCTGCCCATTCACCTTCTTCCTCACCTCCATTCAGGTCCCCATATGGTCCTTCCAGGTGAGGCAACATTTTGCCTGTGGATCTGTTGGGGTTGTCTATTGTGACCGCTGCTCCCAATGCAGGCTCTTACACATTGGTGAAACACAACATGTTGGGGGTCCACTTTATCGAGTGCCTCTGCTCCATCCACCAAAAACGGAATTTCCCAGTGGCTAACCATTTTAATTCCTGTCCTCATTCCCATTCCAACATATCAGTCCGTGGCCTCCTCTTTTGCTATGATGAAGCCGCTCTCACGGTGGAGGAGCAAATCTTCATATTCCTTGTAGGGGCATGCAACTTGACGGCATGAACATCAATTTCTCCTTCCAGTAATTTTTTCTTCCCCTTTCCTCTTTTTCTATTCCCTACTCTGACCTCTTCCTCTCCTTACCTGCCTATCACCTCCCCCGATGACCCTCCTTCTTCTCTTTCTCTCACTCTACACTTTCCTCCTCAATCAGATTCCTTCTTCTCCAGCCCTTTACCTTTCCCAACCACCTAGCTTCACATATTACCTTCTAGCTCATCCTCCTACCCCTCCCACCACCTTTTTATTTGGACATCTTCCCCCTTCCATTCCAGGCCTGAAGAAGGGTCTTGGCCCAAAATGTTGACTGTTCATTAATTTCCATAGATGTTGCCTGGTCTATTGAGTTCCTCCAGAATTTTGTGTGTGTAACTCAGATATTATAAATTTTGAGGGCAAGAATATTTCACAAGTGTTTCATCTATTGCTTCAAAGAAAGACCAAGTTTGCAATTCAGAAGTGTTTGATTCTCATACAGCAGTAAATGACTGCACCTCCCCATCAAATTAGAGAATACTCAATGACTCCCTAGTGAAACTGGTTAGGATTTTCTATTAATATTTAATTAAGTTTTACAACCCGCTATTGACTAAACAGTGATCCTTATGATTGGTCGATACCAGTAGTACAGTGTTTTTAGAAGGAAGGCCAGATTGACAGTTTGAAACACTTTCAAGAGCTGTTTATATGAAATATGCTTTATTTTACATTTTCCTCTGTTCTGTATTTTCCTGTTCAAGCTCTTGAATTTCAATGCTTGCTATTAATACCACATTTTTTTCTCTGATATAACTTCCTCTCCCAATCTCCATTTACTCTCACAGCCTCAGCATCTCATGTGTCACTTTCTCCTCTCCACCCTTCCTCCGTCACAGACCCTGCTGCAACTTGGGGTTGCTAGAGTAGCGCTAAGAGTAACACTATTACAGTGCCAGTGATCCGGGTTCAATTCCACTGCTGCCTATAAGGAGTGTGAACTGTACATTTGCCAATGACAGTGTGGGCTTCCTCCCACATTCCAAAGACATATGGATTAAAAGGTTAATTGGATACACGGGTGTAACTGGGCTGTGCGGGCTCATTGGACTTAAAGAGCCTGTTATCACACGGCATCTCTAAATAAAAATATATTTCACTGACCATGATGCTCCCTTGTTTCACTGTCACTCCTCTGGGATTCCAGCTCACCTGTTCACCTTTCAAAAAACCCAATGTCTCCAGTATTCTTCTTAAGGCACCTAAACCGTCTGATGGCTCAGGAAAAAGAGAGCTTATTTGAATGGTACAATTAAAAGGAGACTTAAGTGCTATAAAGCAAGTGTGCATAAGACTATGGCCTGCTTTGATGGTCTCACAAGGCCGTAATGCCTATTGCTTGCTTTGTCTGAATCATTCAGATATAACCCTTTATTCTGACCAATTACTGAGGAGTAGCAGGACCACTGCTACACGGCAGTCAAGGATGCCTACCATTCCGTCCCACGACCTCACTTCGGAAAATCGGACCACCAGGCCATACTCCCCCTCCCGGCTTACAAACAGAAACTGAAGTGGGAGGTCACAGTGTCAAAAGTGGTGTCGCGTTGGACAGAGGAAACAGATGAGGTCCTCCGTGACTGCTTTGAATCGGTGGACTGGTCAGTATTCAAGGACTCGGCAGCTAACTTCGATGAGTATGCCTCAGCTGTCACGGACTTTATCTGGAAATGTACAGAGGACTGTGTGTCTCGCAAGATGATCCTGGTATTCCCTAACCGGAAACCTTCGATGAATCATGAGGTCCAGTCCCTTTTGAAGGCTAGAGCTGCGGCTTTTAGGTCTGGGGATACCAGTTGCTACACGGAATCCAGGCGTGAACTCCAGAAAGCCATTAAGGGCGCCAAGAGGCAATATCGAGCCAAGTTGGAAGCCCAGGCTAACCAGAGGGATGCCAGTAGACTATGGCAGGGTCTAAATGAGATCACTGGGCGCAAAGAAAAGGCTGGCAAATATCAATAACTGTAGCGCTTCTGTTCCTGATGAACTTAACATATTCTACACAAGATTCAAACAGAAGAGGAGCGTCCTGCCCCCTCTGGATGAACCAGACCTGGTGGCATCAAGATTCATCGTCACCGAGGAAGCCGTTAGAAGAGCCTTCCTGAAGATAAATCCAAGGAAAGCGACGGGCCCAGATGTCGTCCCAGGACAGGTTCTCCGGGCCTGTGCAAGCAAGCTAGCTGGAGTATTTGCTGACATCTTCAACTGCTCCCTGCTTTAGTCTAAGATCCCCTCGTGTTTTAAGAAGGCAACGATAATCCCGGTGCCGAAGAAAAGCAAGGTGGCATGCCTGAATGACTACCGACCTGTGGCTCTAACATCAATTGCTATGAAGTGCTTCGAGTGATTGGTTATGGCACACATCAACCATAACCTACCGGTCAACCTCGACGCTTTGCAATTCGCCTACCGGAGCAGCAGGTCAACGGCAGATGCTATCTCTCTGGCACTACATTCCTCCTTAGAACACCTGGAGAATAAAGACGCAAATGTAAGGCTCCTTTTTATTGACTACAGCTCTGCCTTTAATACCATCATTCCAAATAAACTGATTCCTAAGCTCTGGAACCTGGGTCTTAGCACTCAGATCTGCAGCTGGATCTTCAACTTCCTCACGGACAGGACCTAGGCTGTAAAAAATAGGGGACAAGCTCTCCTCTACAATCACTCTGAGCACCGGTGCCCCATAAGGCTGTGTACTCAGCCCCCTGCTGTACTCACTGTACACCCATGATTGTGTAGCCAAGTTTCCATCGAACTCAATATATAAGTTTGCTGATGACACCACAATTGTAGGCCGTATCTTGGGTAATGATGAGTCTGAGTACAGAGAGGAAATTAAAAACTTGGTGGCATGGTGCGAAGATAATAACCTATCCCTCAATTTCAGCAAGACGAAGGAATTGGTTGTTGACTTCAGAAGGAGTAGCGGACCGCACGACCCCATCTACATCAGTGGTGCGCAGGTGGAACAGGTCAAAAGCTTTAAGTTCCTCTGGGTGAATATCACAAATGACCTGACTTGGTCTAACCAAGCACAATCCACTGCCAAGAAGGCCCACCAGCGCCTTAACTTCCTGAGAAAGCTGAAGAAATTTGGCCTGTCCCCTAAAATCCTCACTAATTTTTATAGGTGCACCGTAGAAAGCATTCTTCTAGGGTGCATCACAACCTGGTATGGAAGTTGTCCTCCAAGACCGGAAGAAGATCATGAACATAGCCCAGCACATCACACAAACCAATCTTCTGTCCTTGGACTCACTTTACACCGCACGCTGTCGGAGCAGTGCTGCCAGGATAATCAAGGACACGACCCACCCAGCCAACACACTTTCTGTCCCTCTTCCCTCCAGGAGAAGGTTCAGGAGCTTGAAGATTCATATGGCCAGATTTCTTTCCAACTGTGATAAGACTGCTGAACAGATCCTGACCCGGATCTGGGCCGTACCTTCCAAATATCCGGACCTGACTTGCACCACCTTACTTTCCCTTTTCTATTTTCTAGTTATGATTTATAATTTAAATTTTTATTATATTTACTTTGATTTGTACTTCAGGGAGCGCAAAGCGCAGAATCAAATATCGCTGTGATGATTGTACGCTCTAGTATCAATTGTTTGGTGACAATAAAGTAAAGTAACCACTGAAGGTGAGCCAGAGAGAACTCTTGCACAGCTGAATGTGGTTTTAGGTTTAAGTTCTTCCCCTATTGGTCTGCAACGCTTGCTGAGTGTGGTTAATTTAGCAGTTACCTCCTGAACCTGGCTTTTGATATATGTTCCCCAAGGGGGATTATCATTGAGAACCTTTAAGAAATCCGTGACGTTAAAAGGTTCATCTTTCCAAGAGGCAACAGATTGTGCAATACAACTTGCATTTTTACGAAAGCTTCTAGATAGAGAAAAAAAAGTCCTGAATGGTGAAGTCTAACACCAAGGCACATGTTAAGAAAAGTGACTAAAAGCCTGCTTTAAAAGTGGATTTTAAGGAGTATTTTGAAAGAGACAGAAGAAAGAAAAATATTCTGGAACAGGCTTATTCAACTAAATGTTTTGGCAGTTGAAGGTCCATAGCCAATCAAGCACTAATTAAAATTGTGCATGAGTTAGACTGCAGAAGCATAGATATCACAGTGGATTGCAGGGTGGATTGAGAGGTAGGGAAGGAAAAGCCAAAAAGAACATATAAACTCAAGATCAGCTCTTTAAAACTGGTGTTATTTATATGGAACCGTTCTACAGCAGTGAGCAGATGGTCAATGGGACTTGCAGGAACACAACATGATGCAATCAAGGTAAATTCAGTATTATGAAGAATGAGAGTTGATATTCTTGAACACCAGGATTTATGTGCAGAAACAATCAAAGATATTATGTTTTGTAACTCTAAAGCATATAACTAATAGCAAGAGAAAGGCGTGAGCCTAGGAGAACGGGTCTTAGCTTTCATTTTACTTTAGGTGAGGTGTCCACATTTGATGCGGCAGTATAATGTATGTCATTTATGTAATTTTACATATAATCCACAATGCATTATGTAAACAACAAAGATATGTTTGAGTTTTCCAGTGCCATCCTTGAACACCGCTGTGGCCTCATCCAGTACCTGTTTTAATTCGCTCTCAGTTGATTTTAGTGCAGGGGATGTGGCATGTAAATGGTGCATGGACCTCCCGTCAAGTTGTAGTTGTCTCCAGCCAATCACGTCTCACAATATTGGTCTCCCTGTTTTTACCACATACAAGCCCAATATGTTACACGTGCCATTCCCACAGGAGTTTTCTTTTCTTCAGTATAGGGTTTTAATTGATATCTGTAAGCTTTTGTTCATTATCTTTGAAATGCTGTTCAAGTTCATTTTGTGGAATGACTGAAACAGCTGAGCCAGTATCCAATTCCATTTTAATTAATTTGCAGTTCCACTGGTGTTCCAACGAAGACAGTTTACCCACCAGCCTCTGAGGTATGATCATGTTAAATGCCGAGCTGACGACGACGATCAGCACCTGACGTACGTATGAGGCATCGTTTTCTAGGCGGGACAGGATAGAGTGGAGGGCCATGAATCTCAGTTTAGTCTCTCACTTGAAGTACTGTCCCAGTGGCAGTATAGTATGATTTCAGTATAGCACCAGAAATGTGGAGTGCCAGAGTGAGACTTGAAACATATTTAGGAGCAGCAGCAACTAAACCACAGTTGTCACCTTTGACAACTAAAATATGTTAAAGTTAAGTAAAAAAAATCAACAGATTTAAAAGAAAAACTGATGAGAACTAGAAGGTAATAAATGCATATATTTAACAATTTAAGAGTTCTTTTCTTTCAGCATTAGTTTTTCTATCATTCATTTCCTACATTATTTTAAACCCTCTCAGCACTGGCACTTGGAGTTAAAGCTCCTGTTCCCCCAATTTTCCAAACCCCCCCCCCCCCCCACTCTTTCCTCGAGGCTACTAGATTTTTACATCTTTAAAACATAATCTTAAAAAAAATGCAACTGACTACTGATAAATGACGAACTACTTTGCCAGCACTTTTCTCACACTTGGATTAGGACTGCACTTGGAACAGAATTTGTAAGACTTCATACAAAACAGCCAATTTACAGATCTTTGCACCAGAGCAGCCTGCGTAATCACTTAATCAGGAGTCCAATCAAAATTAAAACCAGAACAAAATACCAAACAAAAAAAATCTTAACGCTTCACACAGAAATGATTATCCTCTTGAATTATGCTGCAAACTCTCGATGAATCTTGGCAGAGCACGAATGTTTTTAATGAGCCTTGTCTGCTCAATTCTGCAATCAACCTAAATGACAAGAGGTTTGTGAATTGAAATACTTCTTTTCCTTAGTTTTTACTGTTGCTGCACCTCTTCCTCCACCCCCACTCTCTCAATTGTTCCTAGATGTTAATTTTCAGCTCAGCACATTCTCCACCACAGTCCATTAAGACCCTGGAGGACTGGTGAAATTAGTAATGGGTACAATTAGCCCCAAACACCTGCTTTCTCCTCCTAGGTCCGCAAGTGTTTTCTTTTCAACAAATTCCCATTTGAAGTTTGGTATTTTCTTCAGAGCAGCTAACACTTTAAAAATAATCTGTTGCTCTGGGAAGGACTTGGTGAAGTTACAAACACCTCATGTTCTGAATATATATTTGAAATAGTGGTCAGAAGAGTTTCTTTGGATGTTAATCATATGGACTTTCAGAAGGCATTTGATAGAGTCCCTCTGAGACTGCCAGCTGAAGTTGTAGCTCTTGGAAATGAAGTCAAATTATTACTCTGGCCAGAAAACTGGCTGAGCAGCAGCAGGAGGCACAAAGTGGGCTTTGTTGATAAATTGGCAGCATGTGATTAATAATTTCTCACAGACTTGTTGTTGGTCCTACAACCGTTCACCACAGCTCAGGTGATTACTAGAATGCAAGGTATCCAGATCTGTAAATGCCACCAAGGTATGTGGCGTTGGAAGCCACGCAGACTGAACAGTAATGGAGTTACAATTACAATGCAGTTTGAATGAACAGCAAAGCTGCAGGAAATGGCTTTCAATGAAGGCAATGTGAAGCCATTTTCTTTGGACTTAAAAAAAAGGAATAGAACTCCCGAATGCTCGAAGGTTGGAAACAGTGGGTTTCAAAGTGACTTGGAGTTTTAGATAAAAGAAAAACCGTCTTGGACAATTGCAGAATAGAGGCCAAACTGAGTGACACACAAAGTGCTTGGGGAGCTTAGAGGGTCAAGCAGCATCCATGGAAGGAAATGGACAGGCGATGCTCCAGGTTGAGACCTTTCTTCAGCACTAGAAAGAAAGAGGGGAGATAACCAGTATAACAAGATGAGCGGAGGGTGTGGAGCAAGAGCTGGCAGATAATAGGTGAATCCAGGTGAGGGGGGAAGAATGGTAGTGGGGAAGTGGGGAGTCGGACTGAAGCAAGAAGCTGGGAGGTGATGGGTAGAAGTGAAAGGGCAATGAAGAAGATGGAATCTGATAGAAGACAGTGAACTTTGGGATAAAGGGAATTAGGTGAGGAAGGGAACCAGAGGAAGGATTGTGTTGGTGATCACAAATTGCTGGGATTTAGCAGGTCAAGCAGCATCTACAGTGGGAAATGAACTGTTGATATTTCAGGTTGAGACCCTTCTTCTGGAGAACTGGATTTTGTATTTAGGGTACTGTGGTATAGCAAGTCAAAGTTTTACTGTAGCCATACAACGCTCTGGTTAGATCACACATGGATTATTCAAAGCAGTTTTAGACACAATTGCCGAGGAAGGATATATTAACTATTTCATTAGAACTATGTGGAAAAAATTTGGATAAGAAAGCAGAAAAACAAAGGTGATAGTCCTTGGAAGTTAGAAGGTTCAAATAAGATTTGATTGGCTATGCTAGAAGGTTGTTGATGGATCAACATGAGAAATTATTTAATTGAATGCTCAGGGACATGGACTGAAATATGAAACAGAGGTAGCATTTTTCTGAGCAAATTTTCTGCAAAGGATGTCAAAAGTTTGAAACCCAGTTCTGCAGAATAGTTGATACCAGATCACTTAAAATCTCAAATAGATTTTTAGTACGCTAAGGTATTATAGGATTATAGGAAAAACAGATATTTACAGATCAGCAGAGTGAATGGCAGAATATCCTTGAGAGGTTAAATGGCCTTCTCTTGTTCCTGAGATCCTATCTTCCACTACTATTTCAGACAGTACATGCCAGATAATAACACTTTGCTGCATAAAAGTTGTTCTTCTGATAGTTTGTTTCCTTTTTAAAAATCAATTATCTTTAATCCATATCTTCTGATAACAAGTTCTTCTGCCAATAGAAATAATTCAATCTTATCTAAGCTCTCAAAACTCTTATTCATTCTCAGTAACGCACCCTAATAAATCTGCCCTTATCCTTCACTGCTCTAAAGAGATTAACCTAAAGTCTCTAAATCTTTTAGAATTTATTTTTTTAATAAAGATTCTGAAATTCTGAAATGCTGACAATGCGTCCAACTGTGTCATCTAAGTAAATGTTTAACTTCCAGAAAGCCCAAAGGCTCACTGTTTATTCAGGGTTGTAGGTTTTGCAGTTTAGTTGACCTCTATCACTACGTTAGGGAGAGCTGTCTGTTCTGGTGCCTGAATGTTTGATGTCTTCAGAGATCACGATTTCCTCACTGCTCCCTCTCAATGTCCCTTCAATAGTTTTCCTCTGGATGTTAGGCCAAAGGTCAAATTGCAGCTTTCTCCTCATCCTGGCTCTTCACTTAACAGCTGAAGAGATCAAGGCCTTCAAGTATGGCTGCATGTCTAGTGAATCAGCGCAAAAAATGGGGCTCAGATCATTGTCTGCAACACAGAGGAAGTCTAGCTGTAGGTCTGAGGTGGGCGAGGACGGATATGTAACGATAAAATCAATCTGCAAGTCACTAAGGTCAAAGTTTACAAAACAGAAGTTGTATTCTTTCAGATTTTTTCTTGTAAGAGCTGTCCACTGATACTCAAGCCTTCTGAGATGGTTCTTCATGTTCAAAGATGATTTGTAGCCATTTCTGCTCAGTTGCTTTTGAGGTGGCCCGTGAAACTAATATGGCTCTCACAAACTCTGCCACAGTTAGGCAGTAGGTACTTGACAATGGAAAATAGTACGTAGCTACTACAGTATCTAATATGTGAGATGGTGTACTGTTTATGCTGGGCTTCTCCATGCTACTGACATATTAATTTGAGGTTCTTAACATCATCCTAAAAGCTCTTCCTCCATTTTAAGTGCTTATGGGCCAGAAGTTCCCATGAATCAATGGGAATATTACTCAAGGGGGCTTTGAAAATGCCCTTGAATCTTTTCTCTGTTTGCTTGGTAATTTCTTGATGTTGCAGAGCTCAGAATGGAGTGTCTTTTCAGGGAGTCTAGTGTTGAGCTTGCAAGTAGAACTTCAAGTTATTAAAGATTTTCTAGAAAATTGAAATGCCTAATAACACCAGAAACAATTTAAAGTGATTAAAAACATTTAAATAAAAAATTCAAACATGTGGGTTAATATGTAATATCTTCTCTCTAGCTATTCATTTCCATTAAAATTAATAATTTTGTTGAACTTCATTAGACCTAACTTGACTGATTTAGTAACCAAATTTTCTAATGTAACTAAAGGGTAACTGAGGATGTTCATGGTGCATTGCTAGATTCCTTGAAGAGTCCAGCTGTGAAGCAACATCTGGGGTTCTGAGATCCCAACAAGGCCTTTCACAGGAGTCCTATATCTCCTGATATTTACAGTGATAAATGCACACAAAAATGCTGGCCCTCAGTACATCCATGGTATTGACTCTGTAGTGTGTCTAGTCAGGACTTTGGGAGATAAAATATTTCCATTTTCAGAGATAAATATCGAGGAGTACATTGGGTAGCTGACAGTGCACCTTTATATAGTAGGCCTTGAGTTTGCTATCTTAACCAAATGTGGAATTACTGCATTTGATTTGGAGGAATTTAAATATTTAATCAAATCACTCTCTGTTCAAGGGGTAAGAGAGATTAGAATCATAGAATACTACAGCATAAAAACAGGCCCTTTGGCCCATCTAGTTTGTGCCAAACCCTTAATTTGCCTAGTCCCATCGATCTGCACCCAGAACATAGCCTTCCATACCCTCCCATCCATGTACCTATCCAAATTTCTCTTAAATGTTGAAATCAAGTCCACATCTACTGGCAGCTGATTCCACACTCTCATGACCCTCTGAGTGAAGAAGTTCCCCTTAAACATTTACCTTTCACTTTTAACCCATGACCTCTAGTTCTAGTCCAGTTCTAGTTCTAGTTCTAGTTGCTATTAGAACATCACTATGTTCTATTGCCCCCTTGTCAACATTAAGTAATTTAACCAAGAAAGCCAAACATAGATTAAATGATCAACAGGATCTTGACAACATAGTTGTCTTATTCATTTATTTCACTACCTTAACATAAAAGTAATATAATTGGATTTTCAAATGACCTAAAAGTTGGGAAAAGTCTTACATTAATGCAGGATTTTTTTATCCTTCCTTACACTACCACAAATGTACTACTGCCAAAACTGGTATGAAGAGCAGATAACCTCAATAGATGTATAACGTTTATGGTTGAAATTCTAATTCAGAAATATAAGGGGTGTTATGTTCCCAGTAACTGGGTGACTTACCAGCAAAGATAGAGAGGTCCGCTGAAGTCTGATGGTACTATTTTCAAACGTTTTTATTTATAAAGGGGCACAAACGTATGGTTAATACAAAACATTCAGATCATATACATCGTCAAAACTCAATCTAAAGCACAGGTATAGTAATAATCAATCAGAAATAAGCTCTATCGTTGTCTAGGGGATAATACTGAGTCCAATGGAATAAAAGAGTCACTCAAAATCTGCAGGCTTTCCCGTTTTGGGAACCGCTGGCATTTCACGTGTTGGAGAGAGAGAGTGGTGAGAAAGAAGGAACACTTGCCCGTCGTCTTTGCGAAGCAAATCCCTGTTGTTAGTTAAAACGGTTTTCCTTTGGTTTCAGCCACAGACTCCCGATCCGGAATCTAACGCACGTGGCTTCCTTCAAAATGGCTTCCCGCTCCGACGGGAAGCGCTATCGTGTCTTCTTCGAGTGTCTCCTTGGTGCGTCTGAGGCCCCGCCTCGGCAGCCCACCTTTTATCTGGACTGGCAGGGTTGTAGATGTCAATCAGGGTGGGGGTGAGGCAATCTTTCCCCCATCACCCAGCCCACGTTGCCCTGAGGGTTTGCACGTAGTCCAGTCCCTTATTCCACAAAGGTGTCTCCCAAGACAATGGCCATGTCCGTGGCTTTTGTCTGGCTAAGAGGCCAGCCCACATTCCAAACTGTAAGGCTTCTCTCTCTCTCCTGCGATTCTCACAAAGGAGGGGGCTGGGGTCATAACAGGGGAAAGTCCAGTTTGACACCACCAGGACTTTTAGAGATGCCATCTTTCAGTTGGGAAGATAACACAAGGGACAAACTGGCCAAAAAGAGCAGTAATGTTTCCCGCAATGTCTTAGCTGATATTTATCGGTCAGCCAACATCAGATTATCTTAGCCATTTTCAGCTTGTTACTTGTGATACTGTATAGATTGGTGTGAATACTTCTAGCTTTGTAGTATTTATTCATGCCAGCTAATACATTACTCTCGTGTTTCTGGGTTATGCAGCAGAAGTGTCATCCAGGGTTTCCATTCTGAATTTCAGAAAATAAGATCCCTGTTTCCATGTTTTATTGGGTTCTCAAACCTTCAAAATAGTCTTGGAATGTCTGGACATGAAAAGGTTAATATTTGAAGCCTACTGCAAGCAACTTGGGGATTGTGTTGCAATGTCATGGAAAACTAAAGTGCAAATTTTCATCCTTTGAAGAATTTTTGTTTATTAGTGACTGAAAAATTGGAGATGAGAAAATGCATTATTTGACAAGGCAGGGTGTTTAAAGAAGGAAGGTCATGTGACAAAATTTGCAGAGTTGGCAAACCCAGTGTTGTACTATAAATTACCATTAATCGTTTCCATCCAGCAGATGTTGATATAAATTAGAGGAGGCACAGAAACCTTTTTGTCACCTTGTAATTTGATAATGTTAGACTATTAGAGTCAAATCTTAGTGAATGTGTAACTAGTTTGCCAAGTAAAGTTATGCATGAATCAGGGTCACTGCTTTGATCAGAATGATTTTGAAATGCCAATTAATTTCTCTAAATCCCCAGGCAATAGCTCACTTTAGTCATTTGCTTTAATACAAGCAAAAAAAAATGTTATGGCAAAGCGATTAGACTTGCAATGTGTTGTTTGCTTTTCAAAAATATTTAACTGTGGACAGATTACACTGAATGCATTGAACAATGCAATATGTCTTCTTACCCTGCGTGCTTCAGTCAATATTAATTTGACTTAGGAATCTCCTGCTCAGTCAATGTCTTCTGAGCACTGGAGATCCATCTGCTTTTGATGACCATCTGATGTTCTCACCAGTGAATCAGAGATGGTGAACTCAGGCCTGGGTCACCTTCTGACTCAATAGAATGAGCGGCATCCTTGACCAACCACATTATTATCACTGAATACAGTAATGTTGACTTCCTTCTCAGGAAGCACCGCACTGTTGCAGATGGTGTCATTAACGTAAGACTGGAGAAAGACACAGGCACTTTTGGATACGGCATAGGAAAAATCTCCCCAACAAGCTGGTACCTACGAGGGGTGATTGTTATCTTCGTGGCCTAAGGTAGAAGGAGTCAATTTTAGAAAACCTAGCACATTTATTTTTCAACATAGTCCCCTCCTACATTTACATACTTAGTCCAGCGGTCGTGGAGCATACGGATCTTGGAGCTCCAGAAAGTGTCCACAGCAGGGGTGATTGGTAGGTTCGTGGTCTAAGGTAGAAGGGGATGAGTTATTAACTTCAAACTTTCTGGATAATCAAAGAGTTGACCTGCATGTGTCTGTAATGACAGCTGTATAACTCATCTCCTTCTACCTTAGGACACAAACTTATCAATCACCCATCTGTGGACACTTTCTGGAGGTTCAAGATCCGTATGCTCCACGACCGCTGGACTAAGTGTGTAAATGTAGGAGGGGACTATGTTGAGAAATAAATGTGCTAGGTTTTCAAAAATTGACTCCTACCTTAGGCCACGAACATATCAATCATCCCTCATATTTCTTTATGAAACTAGGAATACATATCAGAGGATACTATCACTTGGCATGTTAAAGAAAATTTGATTGCACTAAATACTGAGGGACTGCTGTGTTTCCTTTTCCAACCATTTTCTCCAAGACTTCTAATCACCAGATCACAGTGTGAGTTCCATTCATTTCAAGGCACAATGGATATGGTTGCCATGGCACATTAACACCAAAAGAAGTGTAGGATCAGGAACAATCACAAAGTATGGCCTTTTATAACTTTGCAAGAGCCTTTGACCATTAGTTGAAAGTGACTATGGGAGAATCCTTCTTAACTTTGGCTGCCTACAGGAATTTTTCTCCATTATACTTTTGTTACATGGTAGCTTGTAGTCCATGATTTGAATAGACACCATAGACTCAATTCCAATGAAGACATGTGTCAAGTAAAGCTTTATATTTCATCCAACATTTCCTTGAATGGTAATGAGAAGATGGATATACTCTCTTCTCATTGCTACACAGGGGAGGAGGTACAGGAGCCTGAAGACTCGCACTCAATATTTTAGGAGCAGCTTGTTCACTTCGACCATCAGATTTCTGAACGGTCCATGAACCCATGAACATGACCTCACTATTCCTCTTTTGCACTATTCATTGTAACTTATTTTTGCCTTGTATTGTTGCCACAGAACAACAAATTTCATAATGTACATCAGTGATAATATACCTGATTCTGATTCTGATGTTTTCCCCCATAATGCTACACCAACAAATTCCCTGCTGAATGGAGTTTATTTACAAGCTCTATCAATATTACCACCACTCAGGGACCAAGGTCACTCCAAAACCACTACTCACATTTGTAGTAAGCAGACAAAATTTGCTGATGTGCACATTTAGAGTTCTGAGGAAGATCCTGTGACTTGAAATGTTAACTTAGCTTACTCCCCACCGATGAATTTACTGTTTTTATTTTGGATTGCCAGTAGTTTTTTGTTTGCTTTCAGAAGTTTTTAATTGGTTGTCAATGCTTGTGATTACTGAAGTTGAAGTGCCATATTTGTTAATATAAATGAAGGAGTATTTAGGGTACATGTACTGTTAGGCATTAACGGCCTCTCCCTGTGTTCTCTGAATATGTGCCTGTGCTTGTGTTATGCAAACATCCATCTCAGAGAAAGGAACTCTCCGGGCCTGCTGCTTCTGATATTTCAGTTGGCAGTATTTCCAGATTTCCATTTTCATCAGTCACAGCTTTGTGCAAATGAAAAATAAATGAACAAAAGCAATTAAAAATGTCTGATTTTTCTCTGGCCCTGTTTCATTTTCTAAGCCAAAATAAAGTTATTTATGGGTTCATCCAACTCATGAGATGAAAAGAACTTTTACACTACGTGCTGAAAGATTAACATTCCATAAGACAAGGTGAGATTGTTGAAAACTCTATGCTTAGAATAAGATTCCTGTAGCCAATTTCAGTCATGGAAGTGTGAAACTACCTTAATAAAAGAATGGAAGCAGTAAGCAGATGTAACAAAGCCTCAAGCAACAAGCCATCTCCTCCCTTGGTCATTTGTTGTTGCTCTTTAAGGTCACCCCAAACACACTGCTAATGTCTCAACTTTAGCCATTCACATGACTTATGTGTCAGTAAGAAGCTATAGTAGTTCATCATTAATTGGGAAATAAGTTTTTATAAGACCTACCTTTCCTGTGTCAATTGTCTGTGCTTCAGCACAATATTACTCTGTTGATTTCTATACAGATGCAAGAATTCAGACTGACACTCGGGCATCATATTGAGGGGATGCTGCACAGTTTGAATTGTTGCTTTTAGAATCAGTGCACTACCTGAAAGGATGGAAAAAACAAATTCAGTAGTGACTTTCAAAAGGTTAGATGAGATTTTTTTTCAGGACCAGGAGGAACATGCAGTAGAGGAGCTAACACAGGGGTGCTGGGCAGAATGATCTCTTGTGCAATGTGATTCTCTGATTTTAGATCAAGGCATTTTATGAGAATGTTTTATAATCAAAATAGTGAGAAGCTCCCATTACCTCTATCATCATGAAGATCAAGAGCAAGTCAGCATATGGAGACACCATAATAGCAGGTTCTCTGATTTGCTGCATAATCTTGATTTGGAGATATGTTATCAGGATCAAAATACTAGGGTTATCTGCTCAGCAATATTTACCATAAGAACTGCTGTGGTTTAACAAGACAGTTCACCATATCTTTGGGTGGCAGGGTAGAGATACATCTCTACCAAAGGAAGTGTGAGGTGCTCCTTCTTTCCACTAGCCTGTAAGTCACCCTTGGACAAGGTGTAGCACCTGCTTAGCTTCTCCACCCCCTCCCCGGTCAGGGTCATGTGAAGCCATAGGAGCAGGTGGCAGATGTTTGCATGAGTTGCTGGTTCATATCACAAGTTCTTGCTATGTGACCACTGAAGCCAGGCAGACAATCTCGGAAGAGTATTGATAAAAACTGGGGTCACCCATCTTGTAAGAAGAAGGCAATGGCAAATCACTTGTATCGACAAATTTGCCAAGAACAGTTGTGGTCATGGAAAGACCATGATTGCCTACGTTGTACAACACAGCACATAATGAATGGACACCAAATCTTCTCAAAGGATTGTCAAAGTGAGTAATAAATACTGCCCTTGCATCTAGTAACTGAACCTAAGCAATGAAAGATGTTTCCTGGGATGTTTTTGCTCATATGGACATGAAACAATTTTTGAAAGAACACTACTTTGACAGAAATTAAAGGAGTCAAGAAACAACAGAATTGTTTCTGGGGTAAAAAAGGAGATTGAAGATATCATCAAGCTGGGAACCGGTTAGCAATTGGATTAAGTTTTTAGTGTCACAATCCTAGTGTGAATTAAAACATCTTTCCATAGCAGTACTGCTGGCTTGATTTGGCCTTTTAACAAGATTCTTTGTTGTATCAAGCCATAACCAAAAAAATACAATAGTCTAGATGAATTAGCTGGAGTAATGTACTTTGTAAAGTAATGGTTACCACATTTGACATGACTCCATTCTCATTAATTGCTGTAAAACTTGGACAGATTATTGGACAGGAAGTTACCCCTTCTACAGAAACCCCAATATATTCAATCATCTGAAAGCTGGTGAATATAGGATATTTGGAACCTATTTATTGAGAAGATCCAAGACAATTTCAGATCTTTATATTGGTGCATAACATTTTTCTTTTCATAGTTCTTTAGATCTGAAGATCCTCTCCTGGGTTGATCCATCATTGAGACCATTGTTTCCAATGATGCCATGTTTATGAACCTGTGTCAAGACTTGTGACAAACCACTGCAGTCACTTTAAGGCCCACTATTCCTCATCCTGTCAAGCTATCCTTTACTTGACCTCTTGCCCACTCCCCGTGAGTTGTACTTGTGGGGAAGCATACAGCACTACTGAAAGAAAGCATTCGGAAGGGCTGAAGGATTAAGGTTATGAGAAGAAGTCTAGATATGAACAGTTTTCTTTGGAACAAAGCTGTCTTGGGGGATATATAACTGACATGAATGAATTCAAGTGGCCTAGACAGATTAAACAGTAAATGATTAGTGTTTTCAATAGGAATTCCCAGTGGAAGGGCAGATTCCAAAGGAGCAGAGAGACATTGAGGCAGGCAAGCCATGATTAAGCATTAAGTGTCATTGAAAGTGTACAGAAATTCTTAACAATAGACAGTGCCATATCATAAAGAGAAAGGAATTGTTTTTTTATAGATAAAAACATCACTTTTGTCTTCAGTTTAAGTATGTTTTTGTTGAAATTTCTACAATAGCTCCTCAAAGATTTAATTGTATCACCTAAACAGGACTTGGTAATGAACAACTAATGAGAGTGGAGCCATTCTTGGAGGAAAGCAAAGAGCAGTGCAACAAAACCTCTACAGTTTTAACTGTTGTAGAAAGTGTTTTGCATTTCTCTTGTGCCTTTCACAGCCCTGGGTTATATTAAAGAGTGTTGCTGGCAGTGAAATGCTAGTTACTGCTGTAAGAAATATATGCACTAATTCCTTCAAGCAGCAATCTGAAAATGATCGTGAGATCTATTTTGACTTATGTTGCCTTACTGAGGCAGAATGGACAGCATCCAGATGGATACTCATTTATTTTCTCTTCAAATATCGGTGGGCTAAAATCAGCACAAGCGGTTGTTCAAGGTGATGCAGCACAAGGTTTAAAAAGAGCCCCAGTGCTTTTGGCTCTTTTCGGCAGGCTGAAATCAGGTGAGGCTAATAAAAAGAAGGGGGCATAAGTGGAGTGTCCAATGTTAGGGTGGTCAGGCTTTGGCTCAACGGGCTTAGGTGAGATTCTACATATGTAAGTACAGTGTTGTACTTACATTGTATTGTGTACAGTTCTGGTCACCGAATTATAGGAAAGATGTCAACAAAATAGAGAGAGTACAGAGAAGATTTACTAGAATATTACCTGGGTTGCAGCACCTCAGTTACAGAGAAAGGTTGAATAAGTTAGGTCTTTATTCTTTGGAGCGTAGAAGGTTGAGTGGGGACTTGATAGAGGTATTTAAGATTATGAGGGGGATAGATAGAGTTGACGTGGATAGGCTTTTTCCATTGAGAGTAGGGGCAATTCAAACAAGAGGACATGAGTTGAGAATTAGGGGGCAAAAGTTTAGGGGTAACACGAGGGGGAACTTCTTTACTCAGAGAGTGGTAGCTGTGTGGAACGAGCTTCCAGTAAAAGTGGTAGAGGCAGGTTCAATTTTGTCATTTAAAAAAGAATTGGATAGGTATATGGACAGGAAAGGAATGGAGGGTTTTGGGCTGAGTGCAGGTCGGTGGGGCTAGGTAAGAGTAAGCGTTCGGCATGGACTAGAAGGGCCGAGATGGCCTGTTTCTGTGCTGTAATTGTTATATGTTATATGGTTACAAGTAATAAGGTTCTAGGAAGTTTCTTTTTCTGTTAGTACAGAGTTGGTGTGCTGATAAAAGGTCTGGAGGTAGTGGTATGTTTTCTGTATGAGAAGTGGGAGTATGGGAGACCTTCAGTCTCCCTGATAATTGCAACTGCATGAAGTGCACCGAGCTTCAACTCCTTAGAGTCCATTCAAAGGAACTGGAGCTGCAGCTGGACAACCTTCAGCTCATATGGGAAAGTGAAGAGCTGATAGATAGGAGCTACCGTGAGGTAGTCAGCCCCATGTTACAGGAGACAGGTACCTGGATGACTGTCAGGAGAAGGAATATGAAGAGTCAGCCAGTGCAGAATACCCCTCTGGCCATTCCCAAGAATAACTCCGGATACAGTTGAGGGGTGATCTACCGGGGGAAACTGTAGTAAGCAGGTTTCTGGCATGGGCTCTATGCCTCAGAAGGGAAGGGGGGAGGAGAGAGGTGCAGTAGTGATTGCGGATTCTTTAATTAGAGCAGCAGAGAACAGATTCTGTGGAAAGAGACACCTGGATGGTATGTTGCCTCCAAGGTACCAGGGTTAGGGATGTCTTGGATTGGGTCCACAGCATTCTAAAGGGGGAGAGTGAACAGCCAGAAGTTGTAGTACATATTGGTACCAATATCATAGGTAGGAGAAGGGAGGAGTTCCCAAAGACAGAATATGGAGAGTTAGGTAGAAATCTGAAAAGCAGGGCTTCTAGGGTAGTAATCTCTGGATTGCTACCTGTGCCATATGCCAGTAAGGGTAACAATTGGATGATTTGGCAGACGAATATGTGGCTGAAGAAATGGTGCAGGGGACAGGGTTTCAGATTTCTGAATCATTGGAATTTCTTTTGGGAAATGTATGTCCTGTACAAAAAGGATGGGTTACACCTGAGCATGATGGGGACCAATATCCTTGCAGGCAGGTTTGCTAGAACTGTGGGAGGGTTTAAACTAATTTACCAGGGGGATAGGAACTGGAGTGATAAGGCTGAGGATGGGCCAGTTGGTATACAACCTGATGCAGTGTGTAGTGAAATTGTGATGAAAAACAGGCAGATGATGGGGCAAAATTGCAGTCAGTGGGATAAGTTAAAATGTAACGGGGGCCGAAGTCAGAAAAGGATGATGAATACAGGACTGCAGGTGTTATGTTTGGATGCATGCAGTATATGGAAAAAGGTAGATGATTTTGTAGCACAGTTAGAGAATGGTAGGTACAACATTGTGGTCATCACTGAGTCATGGCTGAAAGATTATAGTTGGGAGCTTTAACATCCATGGACAGACAGGTAGGCAGAGGGGGTAGCGTGGCACTGTTGGTCAAAAATGAAATTAAACTATGATAACTTTTTTGGCTACTGCCAAAGCAATTTTTATAAATTTTTTCTGATACTTATTCAATTTAAATTTCGTTATTGTCTCTTCAATGTCTCCTAATAAAAATAATAATGGACTATGTGGGAGTTGTACTCCAATAATTTGTTCCAATAAAAGTCTTAAATTAATCCAAAATGGTTGAATTTTAAAACAAGACCAAGTAGAATGTAAAAAAGTACCAATTTCTTGTTTACATCGAAAACATTGGTCAGACATATTTGAATTTAATCTATTTATTTTCTGTGGTTTTATATATAATTGATATAAAAAAATTATATTGTATAATCTAAGTCGAACATTTATTGTATTTCTCATACTATCAGAACATAATCTTGACCAATTTTTTCCATCAATTTTAACATTCAGATCAGATTCCCACTTTTGTCTTGATTTATGGATTCCTAATTTAATTGTCTGCTTTTGAATCAAATTATACATACAAGATGTAAATTTTTTAATTTTTCCTTTCTGAAAAAAGTTATGGCAGTTACTTGGAAATCTGATTTAAATTTAACTATGGATCATTGGAATAATGAAATACATAGTTGTATTCCACTTGAAAAAATTACGTATAATCTAAGAAATGAATATGATATATTTTTGAAAATTTGGTCCCCATACTTACAAAAGATAGGATTAGATACATAGGTCCTTTGAAGATAAAATTATAGTAATTGGGGAAAGTGAAAATAAATATCAAAATTATTTTGAACTCCATGGAGCATGTGGGGATCCTCCGATATCCAGGCAATCTTTCTTTTCTTTCTTTTTTTTCCTTTTTTTAGATAAGGGTTAAGGGGAGGGGGGAGGGTTAATATCATTTTTCTCACTATTTTATCACCACATTTATTCTTTGTAATCTCTAAAATTTAATAAATAAATAATATTTTAAAAAATAAAAAGAAATTAAATCCTTAGAGGGGACATAGGATCACAGGATGTAGAATCCTTGTGGGTAACATTAAGAAACTTCAAGGGTAAAATTACCCTGATGGAGTTATATACAGACTTCCGAACAGTGGCTAGGTTGTGGGCTATAAATTACAATGTGATGTAGAAAAGGCATGTAAAAAGGACAATGTTGTAATAATCATGGGGGATTTCAATATGCAGGTGGATTGGAAAAATCAGGTTCATATTGGATCCTAGGGAGGGAATATAAAGAATGCCTACAAAATGGTGTTTTAGCTTGTATTTGAACCCACTAGGGGAATGGCAATTCTGGATTGGGTGTTACGTAATGACCCAGATTTGATTAAGGAGCTTACAGTAAAGGAACCCTTTGGAAGCAGTGATCATACTGTAATATAATATAATTCATCCTACAGTTTGAGATGGAGAAGCTAAAATTGGATGTATCAGTATTATAGTGAAGTAAGAGGCATGACAAAGCTGGCCAGAGTTCCAAAGTTGATTGGAAGGATATATAAGCAGGGATGATGGCAGACAGCAGTGGTTGGTGTTTCTGGGGGAAATTTGGAAGGTGCAGGAAAGATACATCCCAAGAATGAAGAAGTATTCTAAAGGGAGGATGAGGCAACTGTGGCTGACAAGGGAAGACAAAGATAGCATTAGAGCTAAAGGGAAGGCATATACTGACGATGATGATAATAGCGTCAGTCTGTTTCGAAGGACAGTTGGTGTCGGTGGCACTGGAGTGACTTCACCAGGGCACAAGCCTGGGCAGAAGCTGTGGAGATCCTGGAATGCCCAGTTGTCAAGATCTTCCTCTCATTCTCACCAGTGTAGGCCAAAGGAAAGTGAAGCAATACATTTGGTAGTGAAAGTGAAGCTTGGCCACAGGAGCTGCTTGAAGGATGTTTAGTGACACCCAGCCACCTTAGGCCTTGACTTTGGATTTTCTGTCTGGGTTTTCTCCCATAGCCTTCAACTCTCCCAAGGCTGTCCACAAGGCAGTGGGCATATGATACAGCAAAATCTAAAGGGAAGGTCGAGGACTGAGAAGGTTTTAAAAACCAACAGAAGGCAAAAAAGCCATAAAGGGAGAAAAGATGAAATATGGAGGTAAGCTAGCCAACAGCATTAAAGAGAATAGAAAAACATTTTTCAAATATACAAAGAGTAAAAGAAAGAAGAGAATGGATATCAGACTGCCAGAAAATGACACTGGAGAGTTAGTAGTGGAGGACAAAGAAACTGTAGATGAACTTAATATTTTGTATCAGACTTTACTGTGGAAGACACTAACAGAATTCCAGAAATACAAGAGTGCAGGGTCAGAAGTGATTGTCGTTGCTGTTACTTAGGAGAAGGTGCTTGGGAAAAATCAGAAGATAGATAAATCGCCTGGACAAGATGGATTACACTTTCGGGTTCTAAAGAGGTAGTTGAAGAGATTGTGGAGGCACTTGTAATGAGCTTTCAATAGTTACTAGATTCTGGAATGATTTGAGAGGACTGGAAAATTGCAAATGTTACTCCATTCTTTAAGAAGGGAGGGAGCCAGCAGAAAGGAAATGATGGGCCAGTTGGCCTGACTTAAGTGGTTGGAAAGATGTTGGAGTCTATTATTAAGGATGAGGTTTTGAGGTGCTTGGAGGCACATAATAAAATAGGCCAAAGTCAGCATTGTATTCCAAAGGGGAAATCTTGCCTGACAAAACTATTGGAATAACAGGCAGGATAGACAAAGGAGAGCCTGTAGATGTTGTTTATTTGGATTTTCATAAGGTCTTTGACAAAGTGCTGCACACGAGGCTGCTTAACAAGATAAAAGCCAATGGTAGTACAGGAAAGGTACCTGCATGTATAGAAGATTGGATGACTGGCAGGAGGCAAAGAGTGGAAATAATGGGGGCCTTTTCTGGTTGGTTGCTGGTAACTAGTGGTGTGCGCAGGAGTCGGTGTTGGGACCGGTTCTTTTCATGTTACATGTCAATGATATAGATAAAGACATGATGGCCTTGTGACCAAATTTGTGGTTGATACATAGATAGGTGGAAGGACAGGTAGTTCTGAGGAAGCAGAGTGTCTGCAGAAGGACTTGGGTAGATTGAGGGAATGGACAAAGAAGTGGCAGATGGAATATAGTGTGGGGAAGTGCATGGTTATGCACTTTGGCAGAATGAATAAAGGTGTGGACTATTTTCTAAATGGGGAGAAAATTCTAAAATCAGAGGTGCAAAGGAACTTGGTAGTTCTCGTGCAGAATTTCCTAAAGGTTAACTTGGAAGTTGAGTCACTGGTGAGAAAGGTGAAGGCAATATTAGCATTCATTTCAAGAGGACTAGAGTACAAAGTAAGGATGCAAAGCTGAAACCTTATAAGGCATTGGTCAGATTGCACTTGGACTATTGTGAGCTGTTTTGGGCCCCTTATCTAAAAAAAGATGTGCGGGCATTGGAGATGGTCCAGAGGAGAATCACAAGAATGATCCCAGGAATGAAATGGTTAGCAAATGAGGAGCATTTGATGGCTCTGGGCCTATACTTACTGGAGTTTGAAGAATGAGGCAGGATCTCATTGAAACATCAAATATTGAAAGGCCTAGATAGAGTGGATATGAAAAAGATGTTTCCTATAGTGGGGGAATCGAGGACCAGACTGCACAGCCTCAGAATTGAGGGATGTCCATTTAGAACAGAGATGAGGAAATATTTCTTTAGCCAGTGGGTGATGAATCTGTGGAATTCATTGCCATCGACAGCTATGCAGGCCAAGTCATTGGATATACAGTACAGTATTTAATGTGGAGGTTGATAGGTTCTTGATCGAAGGTTATAGGTAGAATGCAGGAGAATGGAGTTGAGAGGGAATTGGATCAGCCATGATGAAATATTGGAACAAATGGCCTAATTCTGCTCCTTTGTCTTATAGTCTTATGGTCAAGTTGTATTGCCGTTACCCTGCACGTCAGTTCAGCATCTCATCCAAACAATAGTAGCTCCAGCAGTACTCAGTGGTACACTGGATAGTTAGCCATGATATTTGTGCTTTTGAGTGTGAAATGTGTCAGTGCCCTTTGCGTTGTAGGCCATAGTTCGACCACTGAGGTAAAGCTGAGACCTTGGCTTTGAAAAAGGGTCAGGAGTCCCTTTTGAACATTGATTTTGGAAGGTACAGATATCTTGAATAGCCAAATAATGAATGAAACATAATACTTGTTACTGAGGTATTATACTTGGGATGTGATTTGTCTAAAGCAAATGGGATCAATATCCTTATTCCTTAACTAGCCCTCTGCCCCCAGAGATGCTGCCTAACCCATAGAGGTCCTTGAACAGTTTGCCTCTTGCTCCTCTGTCTGAAGTATTTTCTGTTCCCAAGGACAGATATCCCACTCCATTCATGGCTGGTGATTTCTTTGTGCAGCAGGCACAGTGTTGCTGCAGTTAGTGCTGATGCCACACTTCTCCAATCAGTGTAATCCATGTGGAGATTACATATTCTCCCTGTGATTACGTGCTTTTTCCCCCCAGATATTGTGCTTTCTTACCATTTCCCAAATATGTCTTGATGGGTCAATTGGCTGCTTTAAGTCGTCAGTGTACGTTGATGGCAAAAGTTATGGAGGTATTGATTGATATGTGAGAGAGATAGTCAGTTGAAGGGGAACAGGAAAATAAAGAAATGGGGAATGGGATAAGCAGGATTGCGCTGCCAGGAGGCAACGTAGGTCTGATGAGTTGAATAAGTAATGTAATCATCAAGTAAACCTACACAGATGCAAGTAGCATCTGTACATTGAGTACCAAAGAGCCTTGCAAAACCTGCTCAGAACAGAGCATCAATTTACTGGAACAACGCTCCTGCTGTATGGGTCTATCAGAAAGTACTTTGCTCTGCCAGCAGCAGGAATCCACAGAATAAGCAGTCTATAGGATACTGCTAAGCCATAAGACCATAAGACATAGGAGCAGAATTAGGCCATTCAGCCCATCGAATTGGCTCCACCATTCCATCACAGCTGATCCCAGATCCCACTCAACCCCATACTCCTGCCTTCTCACTTTGATACCCTGACCAATCAGGAAATGATCAACTTCTGCCTTAAATATACCCACAGACTTGGCCTCCACTGCAGTCTGTGGCAGAGCATTCCACAGATTTACTACTCTCTGGCTAAAAAAATTCCTCCTGTCCTAAAAGGTCTCCCCTCAATTTTGAGGCTGTGCCCTCTAGTTCTGGATATCCTCACCATAGGAAACATCCTTTTCACATCCACCTTATCTAGTCCTTTCAATATTCGGTATGTTTCAATAAGATTCCCCTCCCCCCCCCACTCCCCGAATTCTTCTAAATTCCAGTGAGCACAGGTCCGACACTGCCAAATGATCCTCATATGTTAACCCTTTCATTCCCAGAATCATCCTCTTGGACCTCCTCTGGACTCTCTCCAATGACAACACATCCTTTCTGAGATATGGGGCCCAAAACTGTTGACAATACTCCAAGTGCGCCTGACTTGTGTCTTATAAAACCTTATCATTACCTCCTTGCTTTTATATTCTATTCACCTTAAAATAAATGCCAACATTGCATTTGCCTTCTTTACCACAGACTCAGCCTGTAAATTCACCATCTGGGAGTCTTGCATGAGGACTCCTAACTCCCTCTGCACCTCTGATGTTTGAACCTTCTCCACATTTAGATAATAGTCCATGTTTAGATAATAGAAATTTGTTCCTTTTGCCAAAATGCATTATCATTCATTTCTCAACACTGTCTTCCATCTGCCACTTTTTTGCCCATTCTTCTCATTTCTCTAAGTCCCGCTGCAAACACATTGCTTCCTCAACACTCCCTACCCCTCCACCTATCTTTGTATCATCCACAAACTTTGTCTCAAAGCCATCAATTCCATTATCCAAATCATTGATAAACATTGTGAAAAGTAGCGGTCCCAGTACTGACCCCTGAGGAACACCACTGGTCACTGGCAGCCAACCAGAAAAAGATCCCTTTATTCCCATTCACTGCCTCCTGCCTGTCAGCCATTCCTCTATCCATGCCAGTATCTTTTCCGTAACACCATAGGATTTTATCTTATTAAACATGTGTGGCACCTTATCTGGCATTCATAAACCCTCGCCATTAGATGCTGAGTGATATGACTCCATGGAGAGGAAGGGAAAACAAGGAAGGAAGCAACTGTCCATGAAAAACATTTCCCAATTCCCATCCACGAACAGTTATAGATCTCACCCACCTTCTGTCACTGAAATCACGTATCCACTTGTTTTCAAAAACAAAGGAAATCAAAACAATCTAATCCAAATTTATAATTGAAATCTTGCCATGTTCCATACAAATCATCCTTTTGCAATACCTATCTTGTGTATGCAATTTTTTGTGTTTGACACCACTATGCTATGTCTCTTTAATAGCTGTTGTGCGGCTGATGGAAGGCTGCTGACCATTGCCGAGGAGCCCGGTATTAATTTTGGTGGGGGCGAGGCTTTGATCAGCTCTAGGTCTAGGAAGGCCATTCGTGGTCTGTAGTATTTCAACATTGGCGACAGCCATCCGGGCTGGCTGATTGACTAGTAGAAGCTAACGCATTAGCAGAGTAATTGCATTATGTCATCCCCGGAACTGTTTTTGCACATTTATAATTGTGCAAATCAGAATAAACTGATACTGTTTCAGAGATTTAGTAATACTTAGTTCTGGAATCATACAGCACAGAATTTGAAAATGGCAAGCCAAGTCTGTCCCAGATCTTTGTAATGTTCTGCTGATGAAAAATCATTGTGTCTTTTCTTTCCTTTTTCAGCTAGTTCCATTTTGACAATTGCATTTGAATCCAGACCCTTCAGCATTTAGGATAAAGTAATCCACAGCACAGTGACTCACTATGCAAACAAGAATCCTGTTCCTTCAGGTTCGTTTACAACAGAATCTCTGGTTTTAATGATTATTAATTATTCTAATTAGGGACACAGTACGGTAACAGATTCTTCTGGCCCAACAAGCCCGTGCCATACAATTACACCCATGTGAGCGATTAACTTACTAATTGGTACATCTTAGGAATGTGGGAGGAAACTCACACAGTCATGGGAAGATTGTTCAAGCTCCTTCTGCTCAGCAATAAAATGGAATACACTAGTACCCGTATATTCTGTTCACTACAATTGGTGAAGTTGTAGTGAATTGGTAACTAATAAAGGGTGGGAAATCAGGGCTAACTTCCTATCATTGCCGCGGAGAGGCACCAGCATAACTAGTTGTAAATGAGACATGCAGAGAAACTACCACTGAGGTACTGTGCAAGGATTCAGAAAACATCAGATCAAGGTGAAGTTGAAGACCACAGAAACAGATCCATATCTCCTCCCGAAACAGGAGGCTATTCAGCCCATCAGTATTTTGCCGCTTTGTAGAGAAACCCTATTCCTCCACTTACTTCATTGTAATTTATTCTCTCTCATGTGCCTATTTACTGCCTGCAGCCCCATTTTATCCTCCTACATTCGTGGAAACTTATTGGGATGTGAGAGGAAAGCAGAACAGCTGGGGAAAGCTCATGCAGTCACAGAGAACTGATCTGAGTTCATAAATTAAAAGAAATTAATCACCTTCAGCTCTACGGGGAATAGCCAAGAAAATCCAAAGCACCAAGTAAAGTTAATGAGTGGCCATTGTAATCTGTTGAATAACTGGCCATCAGAGTCAGAGCTTTATTGTACCCCAAAGATTCTATTTATATGAGAGTTGTTTGTGATTTTGCTTGTTTACAAAGGAATGTGTGGTTGGGTTGAATAAACATTAGTCAGTATTAGTTTACATTTGAGTTTGTTTATGCAACCCAAGTGGGATAATCTGGTGGTTTATATTTCAACACTGATGTGTTTGATAGCAGCTTAGTTATCTGGAAAGATTTTTTTCCCACAGAATTTCTTGTCAAGATATACTGAACAGGACCAAATGTCCACCTTTTGCATTAAGTGTAGTGTATTGTACAACATGCTCACAGAGCCAATGTAGGCATAATAGGCCTAATAATCTCTGTCTCTGTTGGAATGTCCATTAATATCTTGAATAACTTCACACACATCATTACACTGGCAAGTTAAGCAGCTATTTCTCCTGAGCAGAATAAGAAAAGTAGAATATATTGAAGAATTCCTTTGGCTTTGGCTGTCTAGCCAGAGGAAGAGGAAAGAAGGCATCACAACGGTTTCAAATGGTAATCCCTTTTATTTGTATTCCTTCCAAATTAGTTGTCAAAGCTACAGTCCTAACTTGTCATGGCAAGATTTCAGTGTTTATATATCCCAACAAGTTCATACTCAATACTTCAAGGGAGAAAGATAAACTGAGTGTTTGTGGTATATACATACTTATGTACATACATGTAAATTAGGAACCAAAGCAAGCCACTTATCCCATCAATCCTGATCCGGTAAGTGACTGATCTAGCTGATCCATGTAAATGTAAGGAGGCTGATTAGTAAGTTTGCAAACAACACAAAAATGGAAGAATTTTGTTTAGTGAGGAAGGTTGTCAAAGGATACAGCAGAATAGACAGAAGTTGGAATTATGGGTAGAAAAATGTTTATTCAAGTGTGAGGTTTTGGCGTTCACAAGGTTAAAATAAAAGAGAAAAGTGCATAGTAAATGGTAGCATCCTTGGGAGTACTAATGTACAGAAGAATGCTGTCTGTAACTTTGAAATATTGTGGAATATTGGTAGCGTGGGTTGGCTATTTGGAAGTTTTGTTGATCGCCAAGCTTGGCAAAATGTTTGCATACACTTTGGCTCCAATGGAGAGGCCATCATCAGTGCTCAGTTGAGGGTGTTGCCTCTACTGTCTTATATACCCCTCTGGGGTCCGAATGGATATTGATTAGATGTTGTGATCTGGTTGGCTGGTTCAAAACACTGAATGTAGATAGTCAGAATCTTTCGTGATGGATAATCACTTTCCAGGATCTGAGAGGCTTATTGCTAACCTCAGCTTTGTAGCACAGCAGCATGACCTCTGCGGAGGGTCAGAGTTCTTTGTGAAAAAGTTAAACTTTTAACAAATATTCCTTGCTCAGCTTCTTGTTCTAAACAAGAGCCATTCTTCAGTTCTTAATGTAAATTGCAAGCAGCAATCAGTTTGAAGTTAAAAGCACACAGTTTTGCACACAGCATTGTTTACAGAGCACACGAAGGAGCTGGTTGCTCCAGATATATGGTTTGCAAAGTCAAGTGCCCATTAGACTTCTTGACTGCGTTAGCAAATGAAAGACAATGGGGTTATGTCACTTAACACATCAAACACAGGCATCGCTAATCTATCAATGGTTGGTGTATTTGTGTAATTAGAAAGTCAGCCCTTATGCATTAATTTTGGATGTCTGGGATCTCTGTCCTGAGAAGATTTTAGATCATCTCTGTGAATTACTTTGTCACAGCAAAGGTATCTGAGAAACATCTTATGCAAATGTCATTTAGTAGCAAAACAGTAGAAAGGTTAGAAAGCATTGAGGATTGTTAGGAATAACAAGGAGAGTGACAGAAAGAATTAAAATTCATTACTCAAGCTTTGGTTTCTGCAACAGATGATTCATCCATTTGCAACTCATTGGCATGTTACTTTAGTTCATAAAAATTATACCTGTGTTTGGAAATCCTTTGTCGTTTGTAAATCTTCTGGAATTCGGAACTCTTTTATAGATCAGAAATCCTCTGTGAGTTTTAAATATGTATTAAGAGCTATTTGGCTAAGTTTAAATGTGTATCATTAAAAATAAAATAAACTGCATTTACACTAATTTGACAGCTTGAAGTATCCCCTCCTTGATAGGGAGCGAGGACCCAACACTCAAGCAGTGGTTATTGGCAGCTAGACCTTGCTGCAGAGGATAAACAGGGAAGTAAGCTAGCCTTTGAAGAGTAGGTGGATACAGTATAACCTCCCTATAGTGAGGGTACCTGTGGATACTTAGACCATAAAACATAGTAACAAAATTAGGCCATCTGGCCCATCAAGTCTGCCCTGCCATTCAATCATGGCTAATCCTTTTTCCTACTCCTCCTCAATCCCAGTTCCCGGCCTTCTCCACGTAACCTTTGATGCAGTGTCCAGTCAAGAACCTATTAAGCTCTACCTTAAATACACCCAATGACCTGGCCTCCACAGCTGCATGTGACAACAAATTCCGCAAATTCACCACTCTTTGGCAAAAGAAATTTCTCCACATCTCTATTTTGAAAGGGCGCCCCTCTGTCCTGAGGCTTGCCCTCTTGTCCTAGACTTTCCCACCATGGAAAACATCCTTTCCACATCTACACTGTCTAGGCCTTTCAATATTCGAAAGGTTTCAAAGAGATCCCCCATCATCCTTCTGAATTCCAGCAGGTGTAGACCCAGAGCCATCAAGCGTTCCTCGTATGATAACCTTTTCATTCCTGGAATCATCCTTGTGAACCTCCTCTGGATCTTCTCCAATGCCAGAACATCTTTTCTAAGATGAGGGGCCCAAAACTGTCCACAATACTCAAGGTGAGGCCTCACCAATGCGGCATAAAACCTTAGCATCACATCTTTGCTCTTGTGTTCTAGACCTCTTCAAATGAATGCTAACACGGCATTTACCTTTGCCACCACGGACTCAACCTGTAAAGTGTTCTGCACAAGGACTCCCAAGTCCCTCTGCATCTGAGATTCCTGGATTTTCTCCCCATTTAGAAAATAGTCCACACATTTATTTCTACTACCGAAGTAAATGACCATGCATTTTCCAGCATTGTATTTCATTTGCCACTTTCTTGCACATTCTCCTAATCTGTCTAAGTCCTTCTGCATCCTTTCTGTTTCCTCAACACTACCTGCCCCTCCACCAATCTTCATATCATCTGCAAACTTGGCAACAAAGCCATCTATTCCATCATTTAAATTGTTTACATACAGCATGAAAACAAGTGGTCCCAACACTGACCCCTGCGGAACACCACTACTCACTGGCAGCCAACCGGAAAAGGATTATTTTATTCCCACTCGCTGCCTCCTACCAATCAGCCAATGCTCTATCCACATTAGTAACTTTCCTGTAATACCATGGGCTCTTAACTTGGTAAGCAGCCTCATGTGTGACACCTTGTCAAAGGCCTTCTGAAAGTCCAAATACACAGCATCCACTGCATCCCCTTTATCTATCCCACTTGCAATCTCTTGAAAGAATTCCAGCAGGTTCATCAGGCAGGATTTTCCTTGAAGGAAACCATGCTGACTTTGTACTGTCTTGTCCTGTGTCACCAAGTACTCCATCACTTCATCCTTAACAATTGACTCTAACATCTTCCCAACTACTGAGGTCAGACTAACTGGTCTATAATTTCCTTTCTGCTACCTTCCTCCTTTCTTAAAGAGTGAAGTGACATTTGCAATTTTCCACTCCTCTGGAACCATGCCAGAGTCCAATGATTTTTGAAAGATCATTTCTAATGCCACCGCAATCTCAAATGCTACCTCTTTCAAAATCCTAGGGTGCAGTTCATCTGGTCTGGTAACTTATGTACCTTTAGTTGTTTCAACTTTTTGAGCACCTTCTCTCTTGTAACAGTAACTGCACTCACTTCTCTTCCTTCACACACTACAACATCAGGCACACTGCTAGTGTCTTCCACAGTGAAGATTGGTGCAAAATATTCATTTAGTTCAGCAGCCATCTCCTTGTCCCCCGTTATTATTTCTCCTGCCTCATTTTCTAGCGGTCCTATATCCACTCTCATTTCTCTTTTATTTTTAACATACTTGCAAAAACTTTTACTATCCACTTTGATATTATTTGCTAGCTTACTTTCATATTTCATTCTTTCCCATCTAATGATTTTTTTAGTTGCTTTCTGTAGGTTTTAAAAAACTTCCCAATTCTCTATCTTCCCACTAATTTTTGCTTTGTTGTATGCTCTTTCTTTTACTTTTACAATAGCTTTGACTTTGCTTGTCAGCCACAGTTGTACTATTTTACCATTTGAGTATTTCTTCATTTTTGGAATACACCTGTCCCGCAACTTCCTCATTCTTCACAGAAATGCACGCCATTGCTGCTCCGCTGACATCGCTGCCAGCAGCTCCTTCCAGTTTACTTTGCCCAGCTCCTCTCTCATACCACTGCAATTTGCCCTACTCCACTGAAATACTGCCACATCAGACTTTACTTTCTCCTTGTCAGATTTCAAATTGAACACAATCATATTGTGATCACTGGTTGCTAAAGGTTCTTTTACCTGAAGCTCCCTGATTGCCTCCAGTTCATGACATGACACCCAATCCAGTATAACTGATCCCCTAGCAGGCTCAACAACAAACTGCTCTAAAAAGCTATCTCTGAGGCATTCAACAAACTCAGTCCCTTGAGATCCATTACCAACCTGATCTTCCCAATTGACCTGACTATCATAACATTACCCTTTTGACTTGCCTTTTCTATTTCCTGCTGTAACCTGTGGTCCACTTCCCAGCCACTGTTGGGAGGCCTGTATATAACTGCCATCAATGTCCTTTTACCTCAACCCACAATGATTCAGCATCATCTGATCTATGTCACATCTTTCTGCAGATTTGAATCCATTCTTTACCAGTAGAACCACACCACCCCCTCTGCCTATCTTCCATCCCTCCAATACAACGTGTAACCTTGGATATTCAGCTCCCAACTACAACCATCCTTCAGCCACGATTCAGTGATGGCCACAACATCATACCTGGCAATCTGTATTATTGCAACAAGATCATCCATCTTGTTTCTTATACTATGTGCATTTTGATACAAAATTTGGAGTACTGTATTTGCTGTACTTTCTGATTCTGCATCCCTAATGATTTGATCCTTAGCCTGTTGACTGCAACTAAGTCCCATCACCTGCCTGCCCTTCCTGACAATCTAACTGCATGCTATCTTTGTTTTTTTACCATCCGTCCTATCCTGAGTCCCTTCACTTTGGTTCCCACCCCCCTGCCAAGTTAGTTTAAACCCTCCCCAACAGCTCTAACAAACCTGCCTGTGAGAACATTGGTCCCCCTTGGGTTCAGGTGCAACTTATCACTTTTGAACAGGTCATACCTCCCCCAGAAGAGATCCCAATTATCCAAGAACCTGAAGCCCTTCCTCCTGCACCAGCTTCTCAACCACCCATATATCTACCAAATCATCCTGTTTCTACCCTCACTGGCGTGTGGCACAGGTAGCAATCCGGAAATTACTACCCTGGAGGTCCTGCTTATATCGGATAGAGCTAAGAATCTTCTATCAGGTTTAGGGCTTTGCGAGCAGTGAACCCAATACCATCACACTTTTTCACAGGTTGGAAATGTCAAATATGAGAGGACATAAATTTAACAAAAAGGGGGAAAGTTTAAAGAAATTTGCGAGGTGAATTTTTTACACAGAGTGTTGATGCCTGGAACATGCTGCCAGGGAAGACAGTGGAAGCAGACTGATTGCAACATTTAAGAGACATTTAGACAAGCAGGGGTTGGAGGGATATAGACAATGTGCCGGCAGGAGGGATTAGTTTAATTTGGTCAGCACAGTCACTGTGGGCCAAAAAGCCTGTTTCTGTACTGTACTATTCTTTGATTGAAACTTTAGTTATGCATTCCTGACCACACCTTTCACCCACAGAAAGCATCCTAACTCGATGCCTCACAGCTTGGTATGGCAGCTCCTCTGCCCAGAACCACAAGCAATTGCAGAGTTCCTTACAGTCCATTGCATCTTGCAAATGAGCCTCTCCCTGAGGACATAACCTCTCTTCTGAAATACTCTGTCTACAGTTCTCACTGTCTTGGGAAAGCAGCCAAGATGATCAAGGACCCCTCACACTCCAATCAATCTTTCTTCTCCATTTTCCCGTCAGACAGAAGACCATGAAGACCTCGGGCGGAAGGCTTGAGACCATGTACCACAGACTCAAGTTCAGCTTCTATCCTGTTGTTATCAGATTCTTGGATGAATGTCTTTTACACTTAAGATGAACTCTTGATCTCCCAGTCTATGTTGATGTGGCTTTTGCATTTTATTGAATAATTGCAATGCACTTTCTCTGTAGATGCAACACTATGTTCTGCATTCTGGGTTTTTTTTGGTATCTCAGTATACTAATGTATGGGGTGATCTGTTTGGAATATACTTGAACAAAAGCCTTTCACTGTATCTCAGTACATGTGACAATAATAAATCAATTCCAAATTTCTCTGTTTATCAACAACTGTTTATCTTTGTTATAACAACACTGAAAGACTTTGCTTCCATCATTCTTTGAGAAAGAGGGTTCCAAAGGCTCATGACCCCTGACTCCTTAATTGTAAACAATCATCCCTAGTTCTAGATTTTCACACAAGAGAAAACAATCCTTAATTCATTCAGCTGGTCAAAATCCTTCAGGATTTTATATGTTTCAATAATTTGTCTTCTCATTATTCTAAACTCAGGCAGATACAAGGCTACCCTGAGAACCTTTCCTTATAAGACATCCAGTTATTAGTCCAATAAACTCACTCTGAACTGTTGCCAAAGCATGAACATCTTTTCTTAAATTAGGCCAATTTTGTACCTGGCATTCCAAATGTGATATCACTGATGCCTTACATCACTGAATCATGTCCTTCCCACTTCTGTTGAAAGGGTTTTGACCTGAGAAGTTAATTCGGTTTCTCTTTCCACAGATGCACCCTGATCTACTGATCATTTGAGAATTTTCTCTTTATTCATAACCCCCCCCCTTACTTTATTCAGTTTCCCTAGCAATAAACAGCATTCTTCTAGCTTTCCTAATTATTTGCTGCATGTACATGTTACCTTCTTGTGACCCATAAACTAAAACACCAAGACCTCTTTGCATCTTGGAACTCAACAATCTCACAATTATTTGGATAACTGTTGTTTCATTTTTAGCACAATTTGTGGATTTATGATTATTTTTCATAATTCCAATGACAGTCTTTATGCTGCAATATGTTAAACATGAATGAAATATGTGAGTTCATCCTTGGTGCAGTCCCTGAATTGGATTTTTTTGTTCTGCTTCTATCAGCAGAAGTAAAACTCCATTTCATCTGGTTTTAGACCAGATGCTGGAAATTTTTTGGCAGGTTATCTAGAGATTTGTTCAATGAGATGGATTTGTTCCATATGCAATTATTTGTACACGCCAGTTTGTTTTTTTCAGAGCTATCAAAGTTATTAAGGGATTCGATGCAATCTCAGCAAAACTAATCTTGAAACTCACTCTAACCACAACCTTTGCCCTACCACAACTTGAACTTTAGCACCTCAAAGTAGAAATAATTTATGGTTACTTTATTAAGGGTCAAGTGGTTCTTTTCCTTCTGTTAAGCCTTTTAGCTAACCTGATTCTTAGCAATGTTTAATAAGATGGATTAGTTAAGTGTTGTCTGATAGATTAACCACGTGACTGGAGATACTGATGTGTTTAATTGTATTTTTGACAAGTAATAAATGCTGAGTAACAGAGAGAATCTTTGGGAGTGTAAATCCAGTATACATATTCATGTGGAGTAAGCATGTGTACTTTAACCTTCTTGTACATTTATGGTAAAATGGTAACAGAGGAAGCGGAGTATGCAAGGCCCCTTTGATCACTATGTCTGCTTCATTCCTTTGGTTGCTCCTTATTAAGTGAAATTGTGCAGAACACAAGAGAAAGCATGAGATTTCAGCACTGTTAATGTGGAGGGGCCTGAGAAGCTAAAATTGTTTTCTTTGCAGTGGAGAATTTTATAGGGGAACAGAAAATAATACAGGTTTTTGATAGAGTAGATAGGAAGTAACTGTTTCTGCTCATAGTAGGGTAAGTAACCGGAGGCTATAGTGTAGGTAAAGAGAAGGAAGCTGGGGGAATTAGAGGAACCTTTATTTGAACAATAGTTTGTGAGCTAGAACGTACTGCCTGAAAGGATGGTGGAATCAGATTCTGTTGTTTTCAGATGGGACAAGGATAAGTGCTTGAAGTGTAAAATATTTCTCTGACTGTAGGGATAAAGCTTGGAACTGGGATTAATTGAGTGTCATAAGGTTATTAGATCCAGTGGCCTCCAAAAGTGTAGTAATATTCCATCTCTGCAGAGCAACCAAGCAGCATTGATATAATACAGTATCTGGCATTCAACTTGGCAGCCAGTGTTTATTCTTTATGATCAATTCCCATTTGCACACCTCCTCTTGATCATTTTTATTGTCTGTGAAAGGCGAAAGGACCTGTCATGTATTTACTTGTCAAATGGAATTGATCGAATAAAAACTATTCCCATAATTCGTTAGTTCAGTTTAAGGACAGGCCAATTGTTTGTAGCAAAGGGCTCAGAGTTTGGAAGTAATTTATAGCATTTTTTTATCTGTTGTTATTACGACAGATGACAGCACTGAGCTGACAGAGAAGAGCCACGATTTAACGCTGCGTCCTCAATGAGTCATTGACCCGGCGATAAATCAGGCTCAGCAAAAACTCTTCATTTTATGGGTGAGATACTCAACTGAAAAGTATTACATATCCTCAAACACCAGCCAACTGCATCAATAGTACACCAAAAAAGATCTGAGCTCGTGGTATTTTGGATTCTTAATAAAAAGAAAGATTTATGCATGTTATGTTTTGATAGAGAGGATGGCAAATGAAATTCTAAACCCTTATCTCTCCTCAACAGCTTAGCAACTTAATCCAGTAATTTACTTCACAATTCAAAGCGGAATTGTCCTCGCATCTCCAATCTCTGCAGAGTTAAATGATTCCATCAGAAAGACGTGCATTTATATAACAACTGCTCTATAGCCTTTAATGTTGCAAAATGAGCTAATGCACTTTACACAAACATTATCAAACACAATTTGATATCATGAAACCATAAGACATAGGAGCAGAATTAGGCCATTCAACTCATCCAGTCTGTTCTGCATATTAGGACAGCAACTGAAGAGTTAATTGAAGAGTTGGCATTTTAAGGAGAGGTCTATTAAAAGATAAGTTGGGAGCACAGTTTTGTTTACATTTCTGAAAATTAGAGACCTGGTGGAAGAATGGAAATTGGGGGAGTGCATGGGGTCAGAATTGGAGAAAAGTAGAACATTCCAAGGTCTTGAAAGCTAGAAGTGGTTATAAATCTAGTGTAAGAGAAAAATGTAGGAGAATTTGAAATAAGGTGAGAATTTATAATTTGAGGAATTGGTATCTTAAGAGCCAATATCATCGATAAACATCAATTAACTTGATTTGTTTGGATAAGATTAGAATGAAACTCCAGATAACACATCTATGGAGGATACAAGATGGCAGGCCAAGCCATGAAGGTATTGCAATAGTTTAGAGGTATTTTTGAAAAGGAGTTCAAATTGCTGATTTCTTGAGAGGTAGAGCACAGCTATGGTATGAAATTACAGAAACAAAAGTAGTTATTTTTGGATGAGGCATATAAAGTCAGAAGCGCAACTCAGTATCAGATCGGATGACACCACTTTCAAACAGTCTTGTTCAGCTTCAGAAGGCGGTCATGGAAATAAATGGAAACAATATCAGTATTGTTGCAGAGAATAATTTGGGATCTTCTTTTCTTTTACAGTCTGAATTTAGTAGCAGCTGAAGTGGTAGATACTGTAGAACTGGGCATCATGAGCATATATACAGTAGGTATTTGTGGATTCCCTGTGGGACACTGGGAGGAAACTCATAAATAGTTGGAATAGAAATAGATCCTTTGGAGTCCCCACTAAGAGTAATATAATATATCAAAATTCAGAAATTATCATTCATTTCTCCAACATGATCTGGGAAGATGCAAATAGCCTTTATCTGAAATTGTTTCTTGAAATATTCTAATATTTCTCAGCTTGATGTTCTTAAGATTCTGAAATGATTGGCAAAATGATCAAAATGAAAAGCAAGGTTGGAATGTCACCGTTGTGGACAGGATGCATCACCAATGTGGGATGAAAGTCATCACAAAAATTATAGGATTTGATCCATTCCAGAGGATTTATTCATAAATATTTGGATGCATTTTTGAAAGTTCATTAAGGTGAGCTATTGAACTTGCCTTCACAAACTGACTTAAAAGATTCCATTGGACAATTTGGAAGTAAATCAGGAGCCCAATCCCCAGTATCTTTCCAACAAGGCAATTAAACATAAATAATCGGATTGCTGTCATATCGTTGTTTGCAGGACCTTGCAGCGCCCAAGTCCCACCCGCTGTGTTTTTACATTATAACTGTGACTAAGTTTTAGAATTCCCTGGTGTTTAAGTGCTTTGGGGAATCCTGAGATGGCAAAAGGTATTATAAATGCAAGTCGTTCTTTCAATATTTATGATAATCTTAAGTGAAACATTTGGAAAAGCAGATCTAGAAAATTGCATCAAATGATAGCAATTTGCATTTATACAGCATTTTTTAATAGTGTAAAATCACACAATACTTTAAAGAATATTACCATACACAAATTGAAAATAAACAACTGAAAGAGTTATAAGATGAAGAACATCTTGATTATAAAAGGACACACATGAGACTGCAGATCTGGAATCTGCGAGAATAAAATTAACTGCTGGAGGAAGTCAGTGGGTCAGGCACCATCAATATAGAGGGAAATGGACAGTCAACATTTCCCTCGATGGATGCTGCCTTTCATCTAGACTGAAAGAGTAGAGGAGAGCTAATCAGTATAAAGAGATGATGACAAGAGCTGATGTGTGTAGATGAATCCAGCAGAGGAGGGGTGATTAGCAGATTATTCTTTTGAACCGTGGAGAGTTTCTCTCACCATTTTGATTTGTATCGTATCGATAATGAACTCTTAATAATGTGTGGAGATGAGTCCATCATTACACAATGTCCGTTCTGATATTGCAACCATTGCAATTGGATGCCTATGCCAGTTCAGTTCCTCATCATTGCTGATTCCCAGGATGTTAACAGTGACACTTCTCCTTCATTAGCAGTCTCTCAAGACTGAGGGTGTCACTTTTGCTACTGTTCTGTGAGCTCTGAGGTGGCTTAAGAATCCAGTTTGGAATCCACAAACACTGCCGCTGGTGGAGCAGTGGGCTATTGTGTTGTCTTTTCCAGCGACTGTGCATGATTTCTCTGTACTTCCCCTGTCTAGATTTGAGATGTTCTTTGCTTTTCCTGGTGCTCCTTTATTTTGAATGCCCAGGGACTCCCAGCATATTGGATTTTTTGAAGGATACTTTGACAATGTTCCTAAAGAGGCTCCTGTGCTCTACTTGTCTACATCATGAAACGTTGAGAAGGGCAGGGATCACAGCTGCTCATCAGACCATGAGCTTGCTGCTGGGCTTTATTTGTCAGTCACAGGCTGTACTGGTATATTGTATGTGTCTGTGATGTTTGCTGTTGTGTCTGCTTTCACTGTGGTACAGTAGATCCTGAGGAATGGAAAGTGGTCTGCATTTTTCAGACACTCACTGCTGGGCAGTAATGTGAGATGGGGGAAGCGCAGTAGAAGGCTTTTGTTGTTCTTCTGTGGCCCAGACTGTTAAGAACCCTCCATGCTGATAGGTAAGTATGGAGAAGAGCTTATCAAAGAACAACACAAAACAGCGGCTGGCCATCACCGGATGTACATTTCCAAAATCATCTCAACACAAACTTTTAAAGAGCGTGCCCTTTACTATGTTGCACTTCGCTCTCACCACAGCAGCCTTGGAAAAACCCCTGCCCGTTAAAAGGTTGAAAACTATGCACAGTGGCAAATCAGAGATCAAGATTCATTAGCAAATTAAAATAAGGCAGGGGCAAGCAGATCAGCCTTTGTCAGAGCGGACAGTGTTAGAGTGGGGATTTGAGCCTTTAGCTCTTCAAGGCTTCAGTGAAGACAGGCTTGAGTGAGAGAAGGCAAAAAACAGGAGGTAGATTTTTTTCCAGTTTATTTATTATTTCCTTCTTTATAATTGCAGTTCGAGCAATAGTGTTGTCAAACAGGATAGGTGAATGTTCCTCTTGCAGAATGTGGGAAGGCAGGGAGACCTCCACTGTCCCTGACAATTTCACCTATAAGAAGTGCATTCAGCTGCAGCTTCTAACACTCTGTATTAAGGAGTTTCAGCTGGAACTGGATGAACTCCGGATCATTCAGGAAGCTGAGGGGGTGATAGACAGAACATAAAGGGAGGTAGTTACACCCAAGGTGCAGGACACAGGAAGCTGAAGGAGGGTGAAGAGGGTTAAACAACCAGTGCAGAGTATCCCTGTGGCCATCTCCCTCAATAACAAGTATACCATTTTGGATACCGTTGGGAGGGATGGCCTAGCAGAGCAACGTAGCAGCCGTCAGGTCTCTGACACTGAGTCTGGTTCTATGGCTCAGAAGGGAAGAGAGGGGAAGAGGGCAAGCTGTGGGGATGGGAGATTTGTTAGCGGAACAGAAAGGAGGCTCTGTGGATAAGAACGAGATTCCCAAATGGTAGGTTGCCTTATGGGTACCAGGGTCGGGGACATCTCGGATCGAGTCTTCAGGCATTCTTAAGTAGGAGGGTGTGCAGCTAGAGGTCATTGCTATGACATAGGTAGGAAGGGGGTTTGTTTCTGCAAAGTGAGTTCAGGGACTTGGGTGCTAAGTTAAAGGACAGGACCTCCAGGGTTGTGATCTCAGTATGGTGAACCATGCCATCTGTTAGTGAGGCCACTAGTGAGGCCATCTGTTAGTGTAAGAAGATCACTCAGTTTAACATGAGGCTAAGGAGCTGGTGTAGGACGGAGATTTTTAGATCATTGGGCTCCCTTCCAGGGAAGGTGGGTCCTATATAGAGGAGATGGTTTGCACCTAAATTGGGGGGGGGGGGGGGCTAATATCCTAGCAGGAAGGATTACTAGTATTGTATGGGGAGATTTAAACTAGAGTTGCAGGGTGATGAGAACCAAAGTGCCAGAACAGATATTAGAGTGGTTGTGGAGGCACATATCGTTAAGGCCTCAGACACAGTAAGGAAACAAAAGGTTGAGCATGGTGGGGCTGATGTTCTGAGCTGCATATATTTCAACACTAGAAGTACTGTAGCAAAGCAGATGAGCGCAGGGCATGGATCAACACATGGAATTATAATATTGTAGTCATTTGTGAGACAGTTGCAGGAGGGGCAGGACTGGCAGCTCAGTATTCTGGGGTTCTGTTGCTTTAGACGTGATAGAGCAGTAGAGATTAAAGGGGGAGGGGTGGTAGGAAAAATATAACACAGTACTCATCTAGTTGAGGATTTATGGGTGGAATTGAGGAATAAGAAAAGGATGACCACATAAATAGGACTACTGTATATTATAGACCACCCAACAGTCCATGGGATTTAGAGGAACAAACTTGTAAAGAGATTGCAGCCTGTTGCAAGAAACATAAAGTTATGATAGTAGATGACTTTAACTTTTCATATACTGACTGGGTCTCCCATCCTGTAAAAGGACTAGAAGTGAAAGAGTTTGTCAAATGTATTCAGGAAAGTTTCCTTAATCAGTACATAGAAGTCCGAATGAGAGAGTATGCAATACTTGATCTATTAGGGAATGAGGCAGAGCAGGTGACAGAAGCGTGTGTAGGGGAAGACTTCGTATCTGGTGATCCATTAGTTTCAAAGTAAACGTGGAAACAGATAGGTCTGGTCAGCAGGTTGAGATTCTAAATTGGAGAAAGGCCATTTTAGATGGGATCAGAAAGGATCTGGCAAGTGTGGATTGGGACAGGCTGTTTTCTAGTAAAGGTTTACTTGGTAAGTGGGAGGCCTTCAAAAGTTAACAATTTGGCAGTACAAAGCTTGTATGTGCTTGTTAGAATAAAAATCAATGGTAATAGGTTTAGGGAACCTTGGTTTTTGAGAGATATTGAGGCCTGGTTAAGAAAAAAATGAAAGTGCATAGCAGATATAGGCAGGTAGGAACAAATGACATACATGAGGAGTATAAGAAATGCAAGAGAACACTTAAAATGAAATCAGGAGGGCTAAAAGAAGGCAAGAGGTTGCTCTAGCAGACAAGGTGAAGAAGAATCCTAAGGGCTTCTGTAGATATGTCAAGAGTAAAGGGATGCAAGGGGCAAAATTGATCCTCTGGAAGATCAGAATGGTAATCTATGCGTGGAGCCAAAAGAGGTAGGGGAGATCTTAAATGGATTTTTGCATTTATATTTACTCGGATGATGGATGCAGCAATGAGATCATTTACACTATACAGAGTGCAAAGGAGGAGATGCTTGCTGTCTTGAGGCAAATCAGGGTGGACAAATCCCCAGGGCCTGACGAGGTGTTCCCTCAAACCCTGTGGGAGGCATGTGTAGAAATTGCAGGTGTCATAGCAGAGATATTTAAATCATCCTTCGTGACAGGTGAGGTATCGGAGGATCAGAGATAGCTAATGTTCCGCTGTTTAAGAACAGCTCTAAGAATAAACCAGGAAATTATAGGCTGGTGAGCCTGACATCAGTAGTGGGAATGTTATTGGAAGATATTCAAAGGAACTGGATATATGAGTATTTGGATAGACAGGGATTGATTAGGGATAGTCAGCATGGCTTTATGCATGGTAGGTCGTGTCTAAATAAACTTAGAGTTTTTAGAGGGAATTACCAGGAAAGTTAATGAAGGCAAGGCAGTTGATGGCATGGGAAGTTGGTCAAGAAGGTTCAGTCGCTTGGCATTCAAGATGACATAGTATATTGGATTAGACATTGGCTTTGTGGGAGAAGCCAGAGAGTGATAGTAGATGGTTGCCTCTCTGACTGGAGGCCTGACTAATGGAGACCCGCAGGGATCCATGCTGGGTCCATTGTTGTTTGTCATCTATATCAACAATCCGGATGATAATGAGGTTAACCAGATCAGCAAATTTGCAGATGACACCAAGATTGGGGGTGTAGTGGACAGGGAGGAAAACTATCAAAGCTTGCAGCGGGATCTGCACTAGATGGAAAAATGACAGATGGAATTTAATGCAGACAAATGTGAGATGCTGCACTTTGGGAGGACCAGCCAGTGTAGGTTGAACACTGAGCGGTAGAACAAAGGGATCTGGGAATACACATCCATAATTCACTATAAGTGGTGTCACAAGTATATAGGGTCGTAAAGAAAGCTTTAGGCACCTTGGTCTTCATAAATCAATGTATTGAGTACAGAAGGTGGGATGTTATGTTAAAGTTGTTTCAGATGTTGGTGAGGCTTAAGACCATAAGATATAGGAGCAGACACAAAGTACACTGCAGATGCTGTGGTCAAATCAAGACGTACAAAAAGGCTGGATGAACTCAGCAGATCGGGCAGCATCTGCTGAAAGGAGCAGTCAACGTTTCGGGCTGAGACACTTCATCAGGACTAAAGAAGGAGGGGGCAGGGGCCCTATAAAGAAGGTGGGGGGAGGGTGGAATGTGCCAGATGAAAAACCAATCAGAGGAAAGATCAAGGGGTTGGGGAGGGGATAGGCAGGAGAGGTGAAGAAGGAATCTAAGGGGAAAGCACTATGGGTAGCACCAGTGCGACCTCCTCTAATTGCATCTGGTGCTCCTGGTGCGGCCTCCTCTACATTAGCGAGACCCAATGCAGATTGGGGGACCGCTTCATCGAGCACCTACGCTCCGTCCGCCACAACAGACAGGATCTCCCAGTTGCCACTGACTTCAACTCTCCTTCACATTCCCATTCAGATATGCCCATACATGGCCTCCTCTACTGCCATGATGAGGCCAAACTTCGGTTGGAGGAACAACATCTCATATACCGTCTGGGTAGTCTCCACCCCCTTGGTACGAACATCGAATTCTCCATCTTCCGGTAATTCCCTTCCTCTCCCTTCCCCCATCCCACCTTCACTCTGTCTCCTCTTCTAGCTGCCTATCACCTCACTCATGACTCTGCCTTCTTCTACTACCCATAGTCCTTTCCCCTTAGATTCCTTCTTCACCTCTCCTGCCTATCCCCTCCTGCTTCCCCTCCCCCACCCCTTGATCTTTCCTCTGATTGGTTTTTCACCCTCCCCCCACCTTCTTTATAGGGCCCCTGCCCCCTCCTTCTTTAGTCCTGGCGAAGGGCCTTGGCCCAAAACGTTGACTGCTCCTTTCAACGGATGCTGCCCGACCTGCTGAGTTCATCCAGTCTTTTTGTACATCTTGATATAGGAGCAGAATTAGGCGATTTGGTCCATCAAATCTCCTTTGCAATTTGGAGAACTGTGTGCAGTTTTGGTCATCTATGTATAGGAAAGATGTAAATAAGGTTGAAAGAGTACAGAGAAACTTTGCAAGGATGTTGCTGGGACTGGGGGACCTGAGTTACAAGGAAAGATTGAATAGGTTAGAATCTTATTTCTTGGAACATGAAAGATTGAGAGGAGATTTGTTAGAGGTATACAAAACTATGAGGGGTATAGATAGGGTAAAAGAAAGTAGGCTTTTTTCCACTGAGGTTGGGTGACACTACGAAGGGAGATCATGGGTTAAGAATGAAAAGTGAAATGTTTAAGAAGAACATGAGGGGAAGCTTCTTCATCCGGGGGTGGTGAGAATGTGGAACGAGCTGCGGATACAAGTGGCGTATGCAATTTTGATTTCAACATTTAAGAGAAGCTTTGATAGATGCATGGATGAGATGGGTATGGAGGGCTATGGTCCAGGTGCAGATCGGTGGGACAAGGCAGTTTAAATGATTTGGCATGGACTAGATGGGCCAAAGGGCCTGTTTCTGTGCTGTAGTTTTCTATGACTTTATGAATTTGGAGCAGATAAAATACATTGCTGATCACTCCACCTTCATCTAGGAAGAGGAGAACATGCCATTGATCAGAGACACATCAAACATGAACAGCTCAAGAAAGGAAACAGTTGATTAAGGAAATAACTGAGGGGATTTTATGCTCTTTGCCCAGGGTAAACCATCTCAAATGGTTATAAGATCACTAGGACCTCGTTTAGTGTTATGTCTTATAAGACCATAAGACATGGGAGCAGAATTAGGCCACTCGGCCCATCTGGTTTGCTCTGCCATTCCATCGTAGCTGATTTATTATCTCTCTCAACCCCATTCTCCTGCCTTCTCCACATAAACTTGATGCCCTGATTAACCAAGAACCTATCAACCTCTTCTTTAAATATGCTCAGTAACTTGGCCTCCACAGTCATCTGTGGTAATGAATTCCATAGATTCACCACCATCAGGCTAAAGAAATTCCTTCTCATCTCTGCTCTAAATGGACACCCCTCTATTCTGAAGCTGTGCCCTCTGGCCCTGGACTCACCAACTATAGGAACCATCCTCTCCACATCCATTCAGCTTAGGCCTTCCAATATTTGATAAGTCTCAACGAAATCCCCCCTCATTCTTCTGAACTCCGGCGAGTACAGGCCCAGAGCCATCAAATGCTCCACATATATTAACTGTTTCATTCCCGGAATCATTCTTGTAAGTCTCCTCTGGACCCTCTCCAACGCTAATTCTTACAATTTGTGTTGTAAGGGGTGATCCTCACCTTAACCACACGGAAAATAGATACACCCAGTCAGTAAGTTCAAAACCGGCATTCGCTGATCACCACCTGCAGTTTTTCAAACAGCAGCAAAGTGACGTAAGTGAAGATCTGTCGGTCATTCAAGACCACTAAAACACATGGGCATGACCTTTCACTTTTTGCTTCAGTTGTTGGCCTGAAGAAATCAAAAATCCATGGAACAAGTCAAGGATAGTGGACAAGTAGACTAAACAAATGTCTTATTTCTCACCAGGTGGTGGAAGAAGTGGAGGTCGTTGTTTTCTGAATTAACTCTTTCTGGATTGAAGTACTCAGAACTGGACATAACAAAGGCCCTACCAATATGATCAGCTGATCAGAGATAATTTTCAAAATTCATGAAGTAGAATAATTAATATGGGTTTATGAGAAGAGTAGTCAGTGAACTTGAGTTACCTGAGCCAGTGTCTGTCTTGAATGGGCTACAATTGGTGTGAAATGGCCTGATTCAGCAAAAAGCAAAGGAATGTTTTTGTTTGGGAGAAGAGTGGTGAGATGTTGTTACCTGTAGCCTTGGGCCAATGAGGGGTGGACAGAGGATAGCCTGTTGAATCAGAGCCGATAGAATTGATCTCATCTGTCCAGTCTGCTGGAAATGGCTTTGCATGCTGGGGTAGGCATATCCTTATCTCACTGGGGTTGGAGGTTCCCGGCTACCCTCACCTGGTTTAGCTCGCCTGTTGAAGTGGTGTACCTGGGTGTGGTCACTGTTGCATGCAAACAGTTACTTGGAGCCATAGGTGAGAGCTGGGTGGCAGGTGGGGATCAAAGGTGGACGAGCTGCCCCTGGGCAGAGCACGACAAACCCACAGCCAGAGGCACTACCCCCCCCTGGACACCCTTAACGTCACATAGTACACTTAAATATTGTTCTGCACAACAGAATTTCAAAGCAAATATGTGTTAGTTACATTGATAATGGGAAAAGCAAAGTCCAGAATTTAGACCATAAGACCATAAAACACAGGAGCAAAATTAGGTCATTTGGCTCATCAAATCTGCTCCACCATTCAATCATGGTTGATCCTTTTCTCTTCCCCCCCCCCCCCCCCTCAGCTCCACTGCCTGGCCTTCTCCCCGTGACTTTTGATGCCATGTCCAATCAAGAACCGATCAAGCTCTGCTTAAATACACCCAATGACCCGGCCTCCATAGTTGCCTATGGTAGCAAATTCCATAAGTTCACCACCCTATGGCTAAAGGAATTTCTCCGCACCTCGGTTTTAAATGGACGCCCCTCTATCCTGAGGCTGTGCCCCCTTGTCATAGACTCCCCCACCATGGGAAACATCCTTTCCACATCTATTCTGTCTAGGCTTTTCAACATTTGAAAGGTTTCAATGAGATCCCCCCTCATTCCTCTAAATTCCAGCGAGTACAGACCCAGAGCTATCAAACGTTTCTCATATGAAAACCCTTTCATTCCCAGAATCATCCTTGTGAACCTCTGGACCCTCTCCAGTGCCAGCACGTCTTTTCTTAAACGAGGTGCCCAAAACTGTTCACAGAACTCATGGCGAGGCCGCAACAGTGCTTTATAAAGCCTCAGCATTATGATCCCTGCTCTTGTATTATAGACCTCTTGAAATGAATGCTAACATTGCATTTGCCTTCCTCATCACCAACTGTACCTGCAAGTTAATCTTTAGGGTGTTCTGTCCAAGGACTCCTAAGTCCCTTTGCATCTCAGGATTTCAATTTTCTCCCCATTTAGAAAATAGTCTGCACATTTATTTCTTCTACCAAAATGCACGACCATACATTTTCCAAGATGTTATTTCATTTGCCACTCTCTTGCCCATTATCCTAATCTGTCTAAATCCTTTTGCAGCCTACCTGTTTCCTCAACACTACCTGCCCCTCCACTATTCTTCGTATCATCTGCAAACTTGGCAACAAAGTCATCCATTCCATCATCTAAATCATTGACATACAGCATAAAAAGAAGCAGTCCAAACACTGACCCTTGCAAAAACACCACTACACACCGGCAGCCAACCAGAAAAGGATCCTTTTATTCCCACTTCAGGGAAATTCAGGGAAAGCTCCCCTATACTTCAAGTGTCCTAATTATTCAATAATCTGTTATTCGCAGATCACCATCCTTGTGAAGTTAGACATCTATTCCTGGGAGTGTTGGTAAATAGTGCGTTCCTCCAGAACTTCACTTTATGGTGTCTGACATGAAAAGAAGTGCATTTGATGTCTTGCGCTGCAAGTTGTGGAATTGCAGTAGCTGTTACTGTGCCAGAACCAAGCCTTGGGTCAGAGTTGAGAAGAACAAGGGTCAGGAATATGGGCAGTTTTGTTTTGACAAGCTGAAATATACAAGCTGATCATTACACAGCAATTCTTATGTCCACAGAGAGATTGACCTCTAGGTGTTATTGCAGCCTTTGTGCTATTTCCAGTGGCCTTGGTAGTTTCTATGCCTTTTGTTATCCCTGGGAAGTCTGTGCCCGTTTGCCTTGAAATAGCGAGGACTTGTTGTCTGCGATGGGATCATTGACATCTATCAGAGAGGGCAGGCAGGGTGTTTATTTAACATTGTATTCAAAAGATGCGTCATCCAGCATGATGGCATTCCTCTGGTTAGATGGTTCGATTCAGAGGTAAGAGTAATGCCCACTGGACCAAGACTGACACTACTTGGAAAGAAAAATAAATTAGCCATTTGCTTCTTGCATCGTGTTGAAATAGCTGAGAAAAAAAATGTAATAGCCCCAATAAATTTGTCACTACTAGAATGCTGTACTGGAACATACATCTTTTAGTGGGTTGTTAAATAAAGGCCTTGCCTGCCCTCTCTAATAGACATCAATGATCCTATGGTAGATACTGGGCTATCACTATTTGCAAGGGATAACAAAAAATATGGATACAACTGGAAAGGACAAAAAGGCAACAATGGCACAAAGTGCTCAATCCTTCCCACTAATGACCATAGAGAGGCAATCACACTATGTGGAAAGTTGAATTTGAACTACTATGCTATCGCTTTGCTAAATATGAGTCTGCACACAAGATAGAAGAGATGAATGTCCCTCCGCTTATGACTTGTTGGAATTTTTCAATATGTTGCTGTTCGTTTGCTCAAGTACCTGATTTATGAAGATGTCGGATCACTTTCCACTCCTAACTAGATAAGAGAAACTGGATTTAGTATTAGATTATATATGCAGCATCTTTTCCAACCTCAAGAAACCCTTAACTGATTCACAACTATGTGAAATTTTTAAGTGTAATCACTAATACAAAGAAGGAAATAGCAGGCATTTTACATACTGTACATCATGAACCCCAAAACAGCAATAAACTAATAATTTTAAACCTGTTAAAGAAAAGATAGGAAATATAGAACAATGAGTGTTCATGGGGTGGAGAGGGTAGGCTTGAGTTAGCAGAGAAATTGCCTGTCTTGACCTTGATTTGTGGGATTAAATCAGAGCATTTATTAAGTTGTTTCAGCATCTCCAGAAGAACTGGAGAGTATGATGACTGCCAGCTCATTAGCACTCGATCAGAAAGCTCTTGAATTTAACGCCTGGCTAAATTTTCTTGACTGCATTTGTTAAAAGTTAATGGAAAAACAAAATCAATAAAATGTTTTTAAAGGCAGAAAATAAACAATGGTTGGAAACTACTCCCTTGAGTGCAAAAAGGCTTTGTAATTTACAGAAGGAGGGTACTGATTGGATGACCATTTTACAGTGGATTTTAGTTCTATCAAAAAGAATGAGAAACAACTTTCAAACAAAATTGACCTACATCTCCTTGAGGTATTGGACATATTTTGTATAAGGTTTTTGGATCTTTTCAATTATATTATTTTGAGTAAAGGACGGTATTTCATTTTTGTGCATAGCAAAGCGAGACATTATAGTTCTGGGAGACAATCACTTTCATTCCCCTTGCATAGCACTCTCACCTCTGAGTTAGAAGGTCATTGTCTAGATCCCACTCCAGAGGTCTGAACACAAGAATCCAGGCTAACTAATCCATGGAATACTAAGTGCTGCAATGTTCAAAGTGGGATGTATAGAATGAGATGAACACCTGTTACGTACCCCGTAACTGGGTCACTTACCAGCAAAGATAGAGAGGTCTGTTGAAGTCTGATGGTACTATTTTTAAAAGTCTTTATTTATAAAGGGGCACAAAAATAAGATTAATACAAACATTCAGATAATATACGTCGTCAATACTCAATCTAAAAGCGTGGGTATAGTAATAATCATCAATAAGAAATAACTCTATCGTTTGTCTAGGGGTTACTGTATTGTCTGATGAAGAAATAAAAGTCAATTGTCATTAAAGATGCAGCTCTTTTGGGTTGTAGAGAGAGACAGTCTTAAACCTGCCCGTGTCTTTTATGAGGCCGATCCGTTGAGTCGGGGGAGTTAGTTCCCCGTTATTAGTTCAAAAATCATTGTCCGTGGTACCAGCCACCGGCTCCCAGGCAAGGGAACCGAACACACGTGGCTTCCTTCAAATGGCTTCCCGCTATTATGGGATCGCTAGCATTTCTTCTGGTGCATCTCAGGGGGCTGTTCCTACAGCCCCTCTTTTATCCTGACATGCAGGGTTGAAGATGTCAATCAGGTTGGGGGATGATGCAATCTCTCCCCGTCACCCAGCCCACTTTGCCCGAAGGCTGTCACGTAGCATAACGTCTCCAAGAGACAATAGCCAATGTCTCGTGACTTTACATCGCCGGGGAACGAGGCAATTTTCATGTCTCTCCCTCATTTCCTGGGTCCCCTGACCCAACCCAAGAGTGCTCTTGCAATTCTCACAAAGGAGGGGGCTGCGGGCATAACACACCTGAGAATAGAGTGCTTTCTCGGGTGGATGAGAAAATTCTTCCTGCACTAATCTGCAGAAGAGGAGAGTTTCTTCCCTGAGGTTTGGTTAGTATTGCTTAAAAAATTCACATTCTTTTGTGAGAGCTTGCTTTGCACAAGCTGTCTGGCGTGTTTTCTATGGCAGTGATAATGTTACAAACGTCCTGAAGCATAATTTCAACTTTGATAATTCCTCCCCAACCCCGACTGATGCTGCCTGACCTGCTGAGTTTCTTTAACACATTGTTAGTTGCTCTCTACTCCAGTCTCTTGTGCCTCCATTACAAAAGCACTTCATTGGCTGTAAGGTATTTTGAGAAACCGTGTGGTGTTGAGCGACACAGTCTAATCGCAAAATTTTTTTGGAAGTATAAAATACCCAGATTGCAGAACGTTTCACAAACCAAAATTAGACAACTGAGGTCATTGCCAATTTTGCAATGTCCCTATGGATCTCTTTGAGTGGCACTCCCAACAGGCATTTTCCTTGGCCAGAGTAATAGGTTGTTTTGTGCCATGGACACATACTCATTGGGATCAGGGCTGAACATGGCTGGTACAATTCCATTATAGAGATGGAGGAGATCTTCATGCAAGCACTGACTCTCCAGTTTCTCAGGCTCTGCAAATTTACACTTTTGTTTCAGTGAGAGGTCTGGCCAGAGTTATATCAGAGAATTAGATAGTTCATTGAAAAAAGAGAATGTTTTGTGGTCATGCGGATTTAGTATGTGGATGGGATCACACAAGGAAACTCATGAGATGGAAAACACCAGTAAAGATATTATGAGTTGATTCACTTTTTAGTGTACTATAACACTGTGCACCAACTACTATATATGGTGTATGTTGACATCCACTATGAAGAACTCTGTTCAGATGTTACATCCTGCTCAGCATTGTGCTTCATTGTTTGTTAGGTTAAAAGTGATGCTTTGAATTCTGTCTATGCTGCATCCCTGCTGCCCTTGGTAGAAAGACTTGCATTTTGATAGTTCTTTTCATGATAGCAGGGGACATGCAGTGTTTTGCAGCCAATGAAGTATTTTTGAAGTGTGTAATTGTATTGTGGAAAACATGGAAGCCAACTTGACCATAGAAAAATCAGCTATTACTAGCAGATCATCTGCACTAGTGATGTTGGTAGGGAGACAGATGGTGGCCAGCTATATAAGGGGATGTTTGAAATTGAGTCATGAGTTTTTTTATGTTACTTGAAAAGGCAGATGTACCTTTGACAATGCAGCATTCTCTCAGAACTGAGATTTGCCTTATAACCATATAACAATCACAGCACGGAAACAGGCCATCTCAGCCCTTCTAGTCCGTGCCGAACGCTTACTCTCACCTAGTCCCACTTACCTGCATCCAGCCCATAACCCTCCATTCCTTTCCTGTCCATAGGCCTATCCAATTTTTTAAAAAAATGACAATATCGAACCTGCCTCTACCACTTCTACTGGAAGCTCGTTCCACACAGCTACCACTCTCTGAGTAAAGAAATTCCCCCTCGTGTTACCCCTAAACTTTTGCCCCCTAACTCTCAACTCATGTCCTCTTGTTTGAATTTCCCCTACTCTCAATGGAAAAAGCCTATCCACGTCAACTCTATCCCCCTCATAATTTTAAATACCTCTATCAAGTCCCCCCTCAACCTTCTACGCTCCAAAGAAACGCCTTCTACAGCATCTTCGATTCTGTGCTCAAATGCAAGAGTGTGAGCTAAATCCATGACTTTCTGATCCAGAGGAGGTTAACTTATGGCTTACAACTGAATCACTTTCACTTACTTTAGCAGCATTATGTAAGCAAATATTTTCTTGTGTTTGAATAACACTTGGATGTAGCTTCAAGGAGCTGACTTGCTCTTACACTATTGTAAGTGTTTTGCAGGTCATATTTTGACATGATGCAGCCTCAAATGAATAATCACCAGAGCAAGTGAAACTTGTTAGTGATCATAGCTACATATGTTGCGAAAATGCCTGATGCAACCTTTTTGGACTGAATCCCTGGAGACATCATTAATAAAAGGCAGATATGACTGTTTCCAGATGGCTAGGCCTCTGTATATTGCAGAACAGTATGTAAAACCATAGCAACAAGACAGGTAGAGAGTCATATTATAACTTTGCTTCCAGCACCAGGAAGGCATTTATGCATAGATGGATTCTCTTAATCTTTTCTTAACAAAAGATTTTTCAAATGGGTATCAAGGAATGTCAGTACTGGGAAATTGAGCATTTCTTCATCCTTGGCACTCTTTATGCACTTTCTTGTCAGGTCTAACACAGATTAGCTGCAGGGTAGGCTTCAGCTACAGCAGCGTTTATCATCAGTTAATATTTACAAGTCAGGTAGCTGATTACCACATCTACATCCCCAAATATATGTAATTTATATAATCTGCTGGTACCCAACCTTGGAGAGATATATAAAAAATTATTTGATTAATGTTTTAAGGACAGCGAGTTTGGCCAACATTCTCTGCCAATTTTATTTAACCATATAACCATATAATAATTACAGCACGAAAACAGGCCATCTCGGCCCTTCTAGTCCGTGCTGAACGCTTACTCTCACCTAGTCCCACCGATCTGCACTCAGCCCATAATCCTCCATTCCTTTCCTGTCCATATACCTATCCAATTCTTTTTTAAATGACAAAATTGAACCTGCCTCTACCACTTCTACTGGAAGCTCGTTCCACACAGCTACCACTCTCTGAGTAAAGAAATTCCCCCTCGTGTTACCCTTAAACTTTTGCCCCCTAACTCTCAACTCATGTCCTCTTGTTTGAATCTCCCCTGCTCTCAATGGAAAAAGCCTATCCACGTCAACTCTATCTAACCCCCTCATAATTTTAAGTACCTCTATCAAGTACCCCCTCAACATTCTATGCTCCAAAGAATAAAGACCTATCAACACGTACAAAAGTATACCACAGCATCTGCAGTGTACTTTGTGTTTAATAAAGACCTAACTTGTTCAACCTTTCTCTGTAACTTAGGTGCTGAAACCCAGGTAACATTCTAGTAAATCTCCTCTACAATTGCAACACCATCCAATGCAAAGCTGTCTATTTGATTTCACTACGGTCTTGAAAGTCCAACCCCTATATAACCAGTGGACCTTGACTTCGTATGTATTATCTCCAGAATACACAATGGCAACCTATCAGAGTATCTTTAATCTGACTCCTGACCTGATAGTTGTAGGGTTGTAAATGTTCCTGAACCTGATGGCGTTGGGACCTAAGGCTCCTGTATCTCCTGCCCGATGGCGCAGCATGAAGAGAGAATAGCCTGAACAGGGATTCTTATTGATGGTTGATGCTTTCTTGTGGCAGAGTTCCCTGTAAATGTGCTCAGTGATGGTGAGGGTTTGCCTGTGATGGACCACGATCATGATCCCCTCCAAACTACCCTCTAGGTTCACACACCTTCCCACTTCTTTGTGTTAAGTTCTAGGGCATCCTGATGTCACCAGACTCTAGCGGTTTGAGACAACAACTCAACACCAAAAGAAATATGAGGAAGGGCAATAAATCTCAGCCTTGCCAGCAACACCCAGAGCCTAAGAATGAATTTTATAAACATTGTGTCAGTTTCTTTGCGCCTTCCCCGAGAAATAACGTGATCTAAAGCTTGGATTAATAACGCACATGAGGTGTGTAGAAAAAGGCACAAGGATCTGTGCAGGGACTTAAATTATTTGAGACACATAAAATAGATTTAAGTATATTGAACACAAATGCACATACATCCCATATAAAAGGGATTAATCATTATCAATATGTGGGGAGGGGAATGAAATAAGGAGAAAGGGTGCACCTGCCAGTGCTCGTGTATGGGGATAGGTTGAGAGAAGTAGGGCTTTTCTCTTTGCAGTGAAGGAGGATGAGAGGTGACTTGATAGAGATCCACAAGATGATAAGAAGCATAGATTGAGTGGACAGCCAGAGACTTCTTTCCCCAGGGCAGAAATGGCTAATACAAGGGGACATACTTCTAAGGGAATTGCAGGAAAGTGTAAGGGGATGTCAAAGGTAGATTTTTTACACTGAGTGGTGGGTTTTTAGAGTGCCCTGCTAGGGGTAGTGGCAGATGCAAATACATTAGGAACATTTAAGAGACTCTTAGAGAGGCACATGGATGAATGAAAAATGGAGGGCTATGTAGGAGAGAAGGTTTAGTCTGGTCTTAGAGTAGGTTAAAAGGTCAGCACAACATTGTGAGCTATACTGTTCCACATTATATATCTGCAAGAGCAGTTCCAATAAAATTCTCACGACTGCCTGTAAGGAGTTTGTACATACCCCCTGTGACCACGTGTGTTTCCTCCAAGTGCTCTGGTTTCCTCCCACAGTCCAAAGACGTACCAGTTGGTAGGTTAATCAGTCATTGTAAATTGTCCTATGATTGGGCTAGGATTAAATCAGGGGTTGCTGGGCAGTGTGATTTGAAGGGCTGGAAGGGCCTACTCCACATGGTATCTTAATAAATAGATAAAATAGGTCTCAAATATTAGAAATTGAAACTTTCTCACTTCCCTTTATCTGCTTACAACATAGAAGGAGGTCATTCAGCCCACAGAATCTATGCCAGCTCTTATTATACTTCCATCCGTCTACATGTTCTTCCTCACATATCAATCAATTCTCCCCAATTCTCCTGCCACCCACTTACAGGAATAGTAATTTCACAGCTGCTAATTAAACTGCCAAGCAGCAAGAAACCAGACCACCCTGCAGTAAACCATGTTGTTATTGGGTGAGCATGAAGACTTCACCCAGACAGTGTCGAGGTCAGGATTAAACCTCGGCTATCGGATCCACATCAACAGTCATCCACCTCCTCATCCAAGTACCGCAAGCTTGCATTTGTATTGCACCATTAGCGTGGCGGGACTGTACACAGTCGGCCCTCCTTATCCGCGAGGGATTGGTTCCGGGACCTCCCCCGGATGACAAAAAATGCGGATGCTCAAGTCCGTTATATAAAGTGGCGTAGTATTTGCATATAACCTACACACATCCTCCCATATACTAAATCATCTCTAGATTACTTATAATACCTAATACAATGTAAATGCTATGTAAATAGTTGTTATACTGTAAAGTTTAGGGAATATTGACAAGAAAAAAATGTACATGTTCCTCTCGCTTGCAACACAAGCAGCGAACGAACGAGACGTGAGGCTAACAATAATCAAACACTGAGAAAAACTTGTAATACGTGTACAGTAGTTGTTACACTGTCTTGTTTAGGGAATAAGGACACTTTGGAGGAGGTTCAATAATACTAAAGTCAGGAACTGTGGAGGTTGAGGATCTTCAAGCATTGAACATCGAGACTTCAGAATTGCAGATACTTCAGTTAGAAACATTGTTATGGAAGCTGTCTCCCGTGATCTTTACGTTCTTGAGGCTGCAGCGCTTTACATAGCCAGCCAGCCATCCCTTACTAGCCTTAAACTCTTCTCTCTCGCTCTCATCAACTCCATCACAGTAGTGTTCAGAGAGACTAAGAGCTTTTTCACGTATAATTTGGCCATCGACAGGGATATGCTTCTGTGACATGTTCTACTTTCTCGGCGAGAGATAGCACTTTACTCTTAGCCTTTGAGGAAATGCTTTGACTACCTAATTGCTTTTTAGGAGCCAATTTTTCACAGGAACAAAGTAGTGAATGAACAAGACGCGAGACGAACAATGCTCAAACAACGAGTGCTGGAAGAGCACTTCTGGGTTTTCATGCATGCGGAACTCGCGGATAAGGAAGGCTGACTGTAGTGAAACACGATTTGATGCTGACGCTAAGAACTTCCATAAATAGTTGTTCAAAAGGTCAAGCTCTTGAACTGCAGTGACTCAGGGTTGATTCTGGTCCAGGGATTCTTGATAATTCTCATAAATCACTGGCCTCTCCTTTCAGTTCTGCTTTATGTTGGGTAATTCCAATCCCATGACCGTGAGAAGCAAACAATAAACCCTGCAGATGCTGGTAGCTTAAAAGAAAATGCTAGGGCCACTCAGCAGGTCAGGTGGGAAGAGAAATTAATGTTTCAGATCAAGAGTCTTTCATACAAGCCGAATAAGATAAAAAAGTTATTATTCTTAAATGTTCTCTCTCAGTACCGATGCTGCCTGGTCTTAAGAGAGTTTCCAGCATTTTATGGTTTTCCAGTATTTTCTGGTTTTATCCTAGGATTTTGAGGACTGTGCAAGTGATAGAAGGAATGAAGAAGAAATCAAGCTACTCTACCCCTGGTATTTACCAAGATGCTCATTGCTAACTTGGTAAGAAGTCCACTGTCTCAGCTCAGACTACTGATTGATGAAATTTACGACATGAAGCTGTCATAGCTCACACTCCAACGCAGTGACATACAAGCCACCACAAAAGTAGTCGTGGGATGCACTCATACTCTAGACCCAAATAGGGGTTCAAGTTCTTATTCCGGTCAGTTGAATGTAGAAACCCAGATTGACGTCCCAGTGTAGTACTGGGGGAGTGCTTCTTTTTTCCATGTTATATCTCACTTAGAGAGAGTTCCTCCTTCAGTTCCATTTACTTATCTCCTGTAACTGTAAAATAGTATCCATTGCACTTTATGCACCACATTATAGACCGCATAGATGCCTCCTGTAGTCTCACATGGTGCAATTCCTTCATCTGGTGTGCATGGCTTTGTTTTACTTTTAATTCATCAGTCTCTCCTTTCTTTAACCCCACTCTCCTCTTCCCCTGGCTTGGTCATTCCCTTTTATTCTGTCCTTCCTCCCACTCCTTCGCTTTGCATGTTTTCTCTCTCCCCTCTCCACTTCTTTCTCCTACTCCTTCGCCTTCTATTCTTTTCTCTCTCCCCTCTCCACTTCTTTCTCCTACTCCTTCGCCTTCTATTCTTTTCTCTCTCCCCTCTCCACTTCTTTCTCCTACTCCCTCACCTTCTATTCTTTTCTCTCTCCCCTCTCCACTTCTTTCTCCTACTCCCTCGCCTTCTATTCTTTTCTCTCCCTCTCTTCTGCTTCTCAATCACTTTCTTCCTCTCCATCCCACAGTCTATGTCAGCTCTCTCTCTCTTCCTCCTTTCTCTTCCTTTCCCCCTCTTCTTTGAAACTCTCTCCCATCATCTCTCTCTCTTTCCCACCCTCTCCAACCCCCACCTACTCCCATCCTGCTCAAGCTCTTTGTTGTGGCTTTCACCACCTGTTATTTGAAGGAACTGTGGAGAGGAAAACAGAGACATCAGTATAGACTGCACTGCGTCAGCCATAGCTTGTGTGAGCACTGATTTATGCAGGAGACAGGAAATATTCATGGTTGAGTCAAGGATCATTTTGTTTCAGTCAAAAGAGGAAAGCCTTCAATTGATTGCAATATCTATCATAATTTCAAATGCAGCTTTTGGAGATGAAGGGTTTTGCTGGTTCAGAATGATATCATCATTAACTTGTTGGTGTCAGTGTGGATGTTCTATCATTTTTTTCTCAAACATTTCATTTTTGGACAATTTGTTCTTATGTACACATTGCATATTTTAATGTGAACAATCCAGCAATATTAATCACCCATGTTAGACCTCTATCTTTCACCTATTCTCATTACGCTAGGTTGATTCCTAAATACTGGACCGTGGTAAATAGAATGTCCAGCCTCATACACAGTCTTGACATCATGCCTCTACTGTGATTTGTGGAAGGCATCTTTGGCCTGTAGTGCCACTCAGTGCACAAAAAGGTCTCCAGAGAAACGTAAGTATCAGAGATTCTGGGTCAGAGACTGTGTTCCCAGTATATTCATAGCTGGAACCTCAAATGTGCACCTTTCCTTCTCCCTGACAAATCCCCCACAACCTCAGCCATGCTGATTAATCTCCGGAGACAGACGAAGAATAACTCTGGCTGCCAGAGCTGTTCCCTCACACATCCAGTGACTCCGATTTGATCCTGACCTCCTGTGAAGTCTAGGTGTTCCCTCTAGGACCACGTGGGAGTCCTCTGAGTAACTGGTTTTCTGCCACGTTCCAAAGATGTGTGGCTTTGTAACGTGTGGTTAATTGACCACTGTAAGTTGCCCCTAGGTGAGAGTTAGAATCTGGTGAGGAGTTGATAAGGACATTGAGAGAATAAAATGGGTCTCCATAGTGATTGATGATTCTCAAGGATTCAGTAGATCTAAAGGCCTGTCTCCTTGCTGCATCTACGACAGTATAACCGTGTTATGGAATACATTCAGTGCCCACTTTATTGGTTGGGTACACTTGTACACCTGCTCATTAATGCAAATAACCGACCAGCCAATCATGTGGCACCAATTCAATGCATAAAAGCATGCAGACGTAGTCAAGAGGTTCAGTTGTTGTGTAGACCAAACATCAGAATGGGGAAGAAATGTGATCTAAGAGACTTTGACCATGGAACGATTGTTGCCGTCAGACCAGGTGCTTTGCGTGTCTCAGAAACTACTGATCTGGGATTTTCACGCACAACAGTCTCCAGAGTTTACAGAGAATTTTGCAAAAATACCCAGTCAATGGCAGTTTCGTGGGTGAAAATGCCTTGTTAATGAGTGAGGTCAGAGAAGAATGGCCAGACTGATTTAAACTGACAGGAAGGTGACAGTAACTCAAGTAACCTCACATTACAACAGTGGTGTGCAGAAGAGCATCTCTGAATATACAACACATCGAACCTTGAAGTGGAAGGGATGGAGCGGCAGAAAATCCCCAACATACACCCAATGGCCACTTTATCGCATACAGGAGGTACCTAATAAAGTGGCCACTGAGTATAAATACAGGGAAATTCATCTCCTGCCCTGAAATCTAGGGATATGTGCACCATATAAATATACCTTCTACATCTTTACTGCAGAGAAATGTGAGTTCAAGTATAAACTGGGAAAAAAAGCAGTACCGTGGGTTGCTGTTGATCTTAATACATAATTTCTGTGAAGCCACTTTATGTTACATAGTAAAATACAAATTTCTTTTGAAAATAGATATTTTACCAATTTGTAAAAGACCATCTTGTTAACACCTGCAAATTCTTAATACTTCAACCTAATTAAGCAACATAGTTTTGCCAATGAATAATAATAACACCTAACTTTGAATCTAAGAATCTGTGCAATGAAACTGTGGTGATTTCTGTGGAGGCTGGACATTAGCCTGGGGGTGACTCATGCATCCTCTTAGCTGTCATCAGACCAGCAAAGTTTCAAAGATTAGTCTTGGAGAAACATTTTTAACATGAGTGTCGAGTGCTATATTCCAACATTGTGGCTCTCCAGTGCATTCTGTAAAACAAAAATCAATAAACAGTTCATCAAGAAAGATGAAACCAGTAGCTTTTGAAAACCAACAGATCCCACTCTGAAGCAGAGTAGCTTTTCAAGAACCATTGCTGTCCTGTTAATGGGAGAGAACGTGAACAATTTTAGCTGCAGCCATGTTGAACCTTTGATGAAAACACTCGTTCCAGTTTGCATTTGCACAATCATCTCAAACTTGAGAATGGTGCAGAGTACAAAAAGATAATTTTTAATATAAAACAGATGACAAGTTATAGCTTCATCAAATCCCATTTCTTAAGGTGATCCAGTCAGTGCTGCCTCGATTGTATCACGACTCTGAATATTGCATATGAATAAGCCCACTATGTCTGCGGCAACCATGGTGTCAATCTAAAGTAATTCCACCTGACTGCCCGTGTTGCATTTTCCTCTGTTCCCTGGGATTTTTTGTGTCTTTCTATATGCTTCTTAAGCACAACTATCATGTCTGTTTGTACAGCCTCCAGCACGTACCACACTCTATGCAAAGTTCTTGCCTCATACACCTCCTTTCAACTTTTCTTCTCCCACCTTAAATTTGTGCCTTCTAGTATTTGACCTTTCCACCCCGGGAAAAGGACTCTGACTACCTACCTTATTTATACCTTCCATAATTTTATATCGTTCAGTCATTTCTTCCCAGCCTCTGAAGCACCAGTGAAAATTCACAAAGTCAATTCAGATCATTCATGGTGATGCCAAATTATGAATGGTGACAGAATCAGATAATCCAGTTGGTAAACAAGAGAATGATTGCCAGGAAAAACTACTTATTATTTTTTTATTGAGATACATCACGGAATAAGCCCTTCCAGCCTTCGAGCCACACTGCCCAGCAACCCCCATTTGACCCTTGCCTAATCGCAGGACAATTTACAATGACCAATTAACCTATCAGCTAGTACATCTTTGGACAGTGGGAGGAAACCGGGAGCACCCAGAGGAAACCCACACAGTCAGAACGTTAAAACTCCTTACAGACAGCAGCAGGAATTGAACCCAGGTCGCTCGTACTGTAAAGTGTTGTGCTAACCACTAGACTACAATACCACAGATGAAATTTAACACTGATCAACAATTAGAAAACCCAACTACATAGAACCCAAAATGCTATACAAAAACACCATCAGGAAATATTCAGACCAAAGCAAAGAAGTGTTAAGATAGATGACGAAAAGATTGAAGAGGGATGTTTTAAGGATGATTTTAAAGAGTGGAAGAATGAGGATGGAATTTATGAGCAGTCGTGGATGCTTTGACTTTATCCAATGTGACAATAATTCCTTTACCCTCCCACAGATGTGGCTCTACCCAGTGAGTTCTTCCACCAGATTGTTTGTTGCTTCAGATTCCAGCATCTGCAGTCTCTTGCATCTAAGTCCATGTGCTTAAATAGTTTGGTTACAATTAGTGAGTAAAGGAAATAGGAATCCAGAGAAAGCAGTTTTAGCTAAAATGATGAAATATCAGTCAGAAAGCAGCATGAGTGTTGAGCCCACGTCTGATTACCCAGATCCATGAAGCCATTCTGGGATAGCGAACAGTGAAGAGCAACAGACTGTCTCCAAATGCTCAGGTATGTCTGTGAACATTAGGACTTCTCTGCTTGCAAAGAAGTCAATGTCTATTTAGGTCTCATCTGCAGAGGTTCCTTTCACACAAAGATTATATATTTGGAATTAAGATAGCAATTATTCTACATGATTGATTTATAATGGAAAATGTCATGACTGTGATCAAAGTCACCAGACAGACACACTGTCATGGTCCGGTCCGTGAAGTCTGCGTTCTGGTTCACGGTCCGGTCCGTGAACTCCGGACTCCGGGTCTTCTGGCTGTCTGTTGTTTCAGTTGGGCTTAATCACAGACACCTGATTCTCATATTGGGGCTGGAATATAAGTGGCTCTGGGTTTGAGTGTGGTTGCTGGTTCGTTTCGTTGGTATCCTGTCCTCGCCTCTGTGGGGTAAGTCAGGCCATTCTTGCCATTTCCCTACGGTGGGACCTGTCCATTCCTGTCCTTGCCTCCGTTGGCTAAGTCAGGCTGTCTTTGCCATTACCCTGAGGCTGGACTGTTCCCTTCCTTCCCTCTGTAACCCTGCCAGCAACCTCACCTGTATCGCCATCTAGTTTAGCTGCCGGAGTGAGACCGGAGCCTTGCCACGCCAACAGAAGGACCTATCTATCATTGAGCTTGGAACTGCTTCTTTGTGTCCCTGTGTTTAGTGTCTGTGTATGAGTCCCGGCCCTATGTCCTGTCCCCAAGGAGGGGTCCCAGCTCTGTGTTCTATGCTCCCGTGCTCCAGTCCACGGCTCCGAGGAGGTTCCAGTCCATGTTCAAGTTCAAGTCGTAGCCTAGGCCCTGAGTCCTGGCCTCACCTAGGGCTAGTGGTCGTGTCCAGCTACGCCTCTCCCTGCTTCTGGTTTGCTCTCTCTCGACCTAGGCTCTGCGTTCCTGCTCCCATGTCCAGTCCTGTTGCCTTGCCACATCCAGTCCTCGCCTGGATCCAGAGTCCGAGCCCGAGTCAAGACCCAGGATCTGGGTCCCTGTCCAGTCTCTGACTCGGAGTCCTTGTCTGGGTTCCTAGTTCCTAGTTCTAGTTCCTCGTCCAGGTCCCACTTTCCTACTCTAGTCCTAGCCTATGCCCTGTCTCCTGGTCTTGTCCAGGGTCTGTGTCTTGCCCAGCGTCGCTTGTTCCCCACTTCCCTTGCTTTCTTGATACACCTTGTCCTCTCCCAAGGACTTCAGTGTCTGTGTCTTGCGTTTGGCCCTGTTCCCAACACCCACTTTATGACACACACTGGTGAGGCAGAAGACTGTATTCATCACAACAAGCAGGCATTCTTGTGGATACACTTGTGGTAGAGTTTCACAAACCTAAAAGGACATCACTTTTTATACTCTCAAATATCAAAGGTAACAGTAGGTGATGCAATACTATTTCAATAGTTACAATGACATCATTTACTTCAATATTTTAAGGTTGACAATGCTTCCTTTGAATTACATATCTACAGTGGAAGACACCTCTGTATGTTCAAACACCTTTGTCACAAAGTAACTCGCACAAATAGTCTAAAAGCTTCTGGGACAGAAATCCCAGACATCCAGAAAGGAATTTGTCAGGGTTGGTGCCTGAGTTTACAGGTATCCCGAGAATACAAAAAAAACTATTGATTGCCTAAACCTGTGGCCATGGTTGATATGCAAAGTGACAACATCAGTCTGGTCTGCCAGCTTGAACTCAAGTCACAATGGTGCAGATAACAGTCTACGTTGCCTGGTTTCAATACAGGCCAATTGCTACAATCCCATTATCTTAGTGTTTGGTTGATGCAAATGTAAAGTCTCAAAGTCCCCATTTTGTAAATGTTATCTCAGTGTGTGGCTAGCTTGTGCTTTACAGACAGTGCAAAGGTGTGCTTTTAACTTCACTTTACTGCTTGCAATTTACAATCCATATTTAGAACTGAAGTGGGGCTAGAGTTTCAATTAATATCTACTATATTCAGATAACTCCAGAATATTCCCTAACAGAGAAAATGTAATGCAAAATTATCTAGTGTCTCTCCATTTCAACACCAATAACCTGGCTTCACCACTTTCTCTTTTACTACATCTTCAATTGCTTCCAGTGTGTGTCACAATTATTTAATGTATTCAGCCTGCGAAGTAGTTTTAGTAACTTAAGGAAAACTTTTTGTAATCTTTTTCACATACTTAAAACAGCACAAAGGACTGCCAACTCTTTGAGAATTTGCTGAAGTCTTTATGGCGTGATGTGCAACTCAGGAGAATGCCACAAAATTATGCCTTACTTTATTTCAACATCTTTACTAATTAGTTTTTAAGGTATTGAAGATAATAAGCTGCAAGCTATCTGTCAGGATTTGTCCAGTATGGCAGTGTGAAGACTGTAGAGTTTGGACCAAAGGTGGAAACGTGGATGTTCATGGTAGCTTGCACCCAACCGGAATGGAAGCCCTACTCCCATGGTTTGTTTGGGATCTCACTCTAAAGTGCCCAGTTTGATAGGTCTGTCGTATTCCATCACATTTGGAGGACTACACAAGTACAGTACTTGTGTTGAAAGTAAGATTTAAAACATTAGCTTTATTTGACAGACAGACACAGACAGACAGACATACTTTATTGACCCCGAGGGAAATTTGTCACATGTGCATCAAAATGTATGACGAAGTGCATCATTTGCATCATTGTGCTGGGCAGTTTGCAAGTGTTACCACGCTTGCAATGCCAACAAAACATGCCCATAACTCACTAACCCTAACGTGCATCTTTGGAATGTGGGAGGAATCTGAAGCACCCGGAGGAAATCCATATGGTCACGAAGAGAACATACAAACTCCTTCCAGAGAAAGGCAGGAACTCCAAACCCCAATCTTATGGTTGATGCTGTAATACTGTTGTATTAACCGCCCTTATGTACTAGATTAGTGATCCATTGACTTGGTCAAATAATCCAGAGACATAAATTCAAATCCCACCATCACAGCTGGGAAATTTAGATTCAATTAATTGGACAAAATCTCATGTAGATGAACTAGAATCAGTAATTTTCAAAAGGAAATTAGAGTAAGAATATTGATAGGTACAATAATGTACATTAAGGAAGAAAATATGCCTGGTCTGGTTTATCTGTGACTCTAGATCTTAGCTCTTTGAATTGATCGAGCTACGCACTCAACTCTAGGACAAAGAGGGATGAATAAATATAAATATGACAACATACAAATAAATAATGATAGCAATGCCCACATCCTAAAATAAAATAGTTCTATATAACTATTTCACTCAATGTCTTTTAATTCCAGATGTTCATTATTCTCCCTCTGCTGGAGAAAGCTTGGGCCTCCTTATGATGGGATGCTTTTCTGTGACGAAAGGGGGCTTGGTGGGTGCCTTTGTTCCAGCTTTGGGATGCACCACTGTTATAAGTCTTTAGAACAGTTTCCTAGTACAATAAAATGGATTCTTGGCCTCAGTCTCTACCTTGTTATGACCTTGCATCTTATTGTCTACCTGCACTGCACTTTTTCAGTAAATGTAACATTTTACCCTGTAACAATTTGAACTGTTTGAATGATATGCAAGATAAGTTTCTCACTGTACCTGGGTACATGTGACAATAACAAACCTGTTCCTCAGTTTCCCTTTCATCTCTCTTGTTTCTCTTGACGGTGTGTTGGTGACTGTACAAGTTATTGATTTCACCGTGGCTACAGGAATGATATTTGAGTTTGTCGGAATTCCTTCTCCACTTCCATCCAAAACATTTTTCTCCGACCAAGTTTGGCTACCTCTACTTGCAGGTCGCTTTTTCGGTTAAAATCTAAACTGTTCATCTTGTGAATTCCCAGGAGATTCCATCACAACATTTGAAGAAAACCAGGCCAGTCTCTGGGGATGTGGCCAATTCTCCTCTCTCAAATGATTTTTTTAAAAAAAATAGCTTGTTTCTAAAATCTTATTTTGTTCATATTGGCTTTTGTGTTTCACAGTAAAAAAAATTTGGGCTTCTGAAACATGCTTCATTGATTGTCAAAGACCATAGGACGTTCTAAAGACTGAAAGATATTTTTATTTAAAAAATTGTGTCCTTTCTCTGCCTTTTAGTCTAAATATTCTTCTTTCTCTAACTGTCCCTTTATCTTACTTTCCCAAATACAGCTAATGCTTTCAGAAGAGAAGCGTTTCCTAGTTTACACAATCCAGAGTCAGCAGCAAGCGTAAAGCATGTCCTGCTCATCTATATGTCTGTCTAAGATGAAAAATGAACCTACAGTAAGACGGGGGTAAGATTCCTGAAACATATATTTTTTGTGGTTATATTATATAGCCTTGTAACATTTGATGATAACTCATGGTAGGTGGAGAAAATCCCCTGCAGAAATCGATCTCCACAGAGTCTCGCTTAGTGACAGTGGGAGTGCAAATCAATCAGACACAGCTCTGGTAATAGATTATTAATAGCATTATGAGTAAGGTTAATCCAATTTCATGGCAGTTTGCAGATACTGGAGTGAGCTGATTCTAGCATCAGTTAATGAGCAGATCGCCCTTTCCACTGATGAGGCAGAGTGTGAGATTATGCGATGCTGTGCCTGAAGCAGATGTTTGATGACTTTGCTTTCCTTCTACTGTACTTTATTTCTATAATGTAATAAACCTCAGACAAAAGACTCCATACAAAAGCTTTACTGTTTTGCAAGATTTAATATTGCCAGTTGATCAGTTATTGTCAATGACATATGCAGTGTGAGCATCGTAAATTATTTATGATTCATTTACCACCTTCTGCTAAGGCGCAAGCATTTTATTAGATTAAGGAGAGAGATTTCCTTGTTATAATCAGCTGCTACTGATTTTTCAATAAAGTTGTTGGTAATCATATTCCCAATCATCATTGTAAATACTGCTGACCATTAGCATTCACTGTGGACATCTCCGATAGCTTACCAATAAGCGGCAAAGACATGTTCATGAATCAGATCCAAAAATGAGCGCTAAAATCTAGGCTGGCATCCAAGTGCATTGCTGAAGGAGTTTTGTATTTGTTGGAGACCGTACATTTTGAATAAGATGTAAAGTTCTACACCCTCTCAATAGTGTTTCATTGGCATGAAGTCAGTTAAGGACATCCTGAGTCAACAACACTACTGTATCTTGAAGAAAAACTGGGTGTCCTGGCTAAACACAAGAATTTCTGCAGATGCTAGAAATCCAAAGCAACGCACACACACAAAATGCTTGAGGAACTCAGCAGGTCAGGCAGCATCTATGGAATTGAACAGTCAATGTTTTGGGCCAAGACCCTTCTTCACGACTGGCAAGGAAGGGGGTAGACTCCAAAATAAAAAGGTGGGAGGGAGGGAAGGAGGTAGAAGGTGCTAGGAGAAGCCAAATGGGTAGGAAAGGTAAAGCAAACACGAGGAAATCTGCAGATGCTGGAAATTCAAGCAACACACACAAAATGCTGGTGGAACGCAGCAGGCCAGGCAGCATCTATAGGGAGAAGCGCTGTCGACGTTTTGGGCCGAGATCCTTCATCAGGACCCTTCCCTCCCTCCCACTTTTTTATTTTGGAGTCTTCCCCCTTCCTTTCCAGTCCTGACAAAGGGTCTTGGCCCGAAACGTCGACAGCACTTCTCCCTATAGATGCTGCCTGGCCTGCTGTGGACCACCAGCATTTTGTGTGTTTTGCAGGAAAGATAAAGTGCTGGAGTGAAGGAATATGATGGGAGGAAGAGAGAGAAGGAGGAAGGGCACCAGAGGTAAGTGATAGGCAGATGAGAACAGGTAGGAGACCAGAGTGGGGAATAGAAAAGAGAGGAAGGGAAGGGAATTTTTTTTTACTGGAAGGAGAAATTGATATACCTGCCATTAGATTGGAGGTTACCCAGATGGAACATAAGGTGATGCTCCTCCACCTTCAGTAGCCTCATCGTGGCACATGAGGATGCCATGCACCAACATGTCAGAATGGGAATGGGAATCAAAATTAGAATGTTATGCCACCAGGAAGTCTGCTTTTGGCAGATGGAACGAAGTGTTCGATGAAGCAGTCACCCACGTACAGGAGGCCGCATTGGGATCACCGGATTCACAGGTGAAGTGTTGCCTCACCTAGAAGGACTGTTTCAGGCCCTGAATGGAGGTGAGAGTGAAGAGGTAGTATTTTGGTCACTTGCAGGGATAAGTAGTAAGAGGGAGATTAATGGGGAGGGACAAATGGAGAAGGGGATCATGGAAGGAGCGATCCTTGTGGAAAGTGGAGAGTAGGGCAGAGGTAAAGATGTGTTTAGTGGTAGGATCCCTTTGGAGATGGTGGATATTGAGGAGGACGATGTCTTGGATGCGGAGGCTCATGGGGTGGTAGGTGTGGACAAGAGGAGCTCTGTCAATGTTCTGGCAGCGGGAAGATGGGGTGAGCGTGGATGTCCAAGTAATGGAGGAGATGCAGGTGAGGGTAACATCAGTTGTTGAGGAAGGGAAACCCTGTCTGATGAAGCAGGAGCACATCTCTGATGTTCTGGAAAGGAAAGCCTCATCTGAGAACAGATGCATCAGAGATGGAACGGCTGAGTAAAGGAAACAGGGTGGGAAGAGGTAAAGTCAAGATAGCCATGGGAATTGATAGGTTAATAAAAGATGTTGGTTGACCGTTTGTCTCAGAGGTGAAAACAGAGATCAAGAAAGGGGAGAGAGGTATCAGAAATGGACCAAGTGAATTTAAGGGCAGGGTGGAAGATTGGAGGCAAAGCTGATGAAAAAAGTGTTTCCCTCTCCCTCCCCTCTTCTTCTATACCCCACTCTGGCCTCTTACCTTTTCTCATCTGCCTATCCCCTCCCCTTGGCACCTCTCCTTCCCTTTTTCCTATAGTCCACTCTCCTCTCCTATCAGATCCCTTCGTCTCCAGCCCTTTACCTTTCCCACCCACCTGGCTTCACCTATCACCTTCTAGCTATCCTCCTTCCTCCACCCATCTTTTTATGCTGGTGTCTTCCCTCTTCTTTTCCAAAATTGAAGAATGGTCTCGCTTGAAACATCGACTGTATGTTTGTTTCCATGGATGCTGCCTGGCCTTCTGAGTTCCCCCAGTACTGTGTGCGTGTTATAATACAATAATGTCTTGTTGAACTCATCTTGACAACATAGATAAATAAAACAGTTTGGTTATTATGATGTTCCTATTTGTGGAAGTTTGCTCTGCATAATTTAGTCGCTGTACATACACCTGTACAACAGTGGCCACACCAAATCTACTTGAGATAAAAACACTGAGTTGCCCTGAGAATGTGAAAGCACCAGTTAATTGTAGATTCTTTCATTTTTAAGGTATTGTAATGAGATAACACCCTAGAAAATAAACCATGGAGGGAGGAGTAGGTAAAGAGGTAGTTGCTGAATAACTTGTCATCACTCTTCTTCAGGGCATTTATGGATTGCTTGACACTGTTGAAGAGCAGAGAGATCTTGGGATCCAAGTTCATAGCTCCATGAAGTTGGCTACACAGGTCATAGGGTGGTTAAGAAGGTTTATGGTATGCTTGCTTTCATTAGTTGAGGCATTGCGTTCAAGAGTCGAAGTTATGATGCAACTTTATAAAACATTGGTTAGGCCACATCTGGAGTTTTGCATACAGTTCTGGAAGGATGTTGAGGCTTTGGAGAGGGTGCAGAAGAGGTTTACCAGAATGCTGCCTAATTTAGAGGGCATGTGCTATCATGATAGGCTGGATAAACATGGCTTGTTTTCTCTGGAGCAACAGTTTCTGAGCGGAGATCTGACAGAGGTTTATAAGATTATGAGAGACATAGATACAGTAGACAGGGAGTATCTTTCTCCCAGGGTAGAAATGTCTAATACCAGAGGGCATGCATTAAAGTTAAGAGGGGATAGGTTCAAAGGGGATACCCAGAAGGTGGTGGATGCCTGGAATGTGCTGCCTGGTATGGTGGTAGAGGCAAATATATTAGTGGCTTTTTAGAGACATTTACACTTGTAGATGGGCACATGAATATGAGGAAGATTGAGGGATATGGACATTGTGTAGGAAGGAGGGATTGATTTTTGGAGTTTTTTATTTACTCTTTAGCTGGTTCAGCACAACATTGTGGGCTGAAGGGCCTGTTCCTGTGCTGTACTGTTCTATGTTGTCAAGGTCCACGTGGAGGTTGTAGGCCAGTGGTTGAGATTTTTTTCTCTGGTGTAAGGAGATTAATGAGGCACCCTGCAGCTGACTCAGCCTCTGTAGCTCACCGTGAGTCGGCTGCTACCTTCCATTAAGCTTTTTAAGTGCTAATTGTCATTGGCACTCTTTCCCTGGCCTTTGTCACTGCCTGGCATCTTTTTTTCTAGGCCTTGTCACTCTTTGGCATCTTTTCTGTGGTCTTTGTCACTGCCTGGCGTTGTTTCCCTGGCCGCTATCACTCTTGGCACAGAATCCAAGATGTTCTGCCTCAGTAACAGATGGTCGTTATGGATGTACACACCAGGCATTCACAAATAATTACCACTAAATAATGTTTTCTCCAAACCCAGCCACTGAATGATCCAGAAAATAAAGCAGCTGTAGACAAGTCTAGTGATGCAAGTGGCCAATTTGGCCTGTTTCTGAATCAAATCAGCTTGAAATATATTGAATGTTAGATGTAGAATTGCTCTTTGCAAAGCCTATTTAAAAGAAAATTGAATCAGCTTTATTGGATGATTGAATGTCTTGAAAGTTAATAACTCTACAATTCTTGCACCCTCTTTCTCCTCCTGCTCAGGTCCTCTGGGATCCCTGTAACCAGTGAGTGACACACCTAGGATGGTTGCTGCCCCTCAGCTCCAGTGGCGCGAGTTCAATCCTGACATTTGGAGCTGATCGTGTGGAGCTTGCACATACTCTGTGACGGCTTGAGTTTCCTTCGAGAGTCCCACCTCCTAAAGTCATGCAGGTTCATTGTTCACTTTAAGTTGTTTGTGGTGTGTAAGTGAGTGGTGGAAGAATCTAGAGGGCATTGATAGGGTGGTGGGGAGAACAGGCTAAGGGGGAATTTAGTCGGAGAATAGGATTTCTTTAATAGCCAGCTTTACAAGTTAAATGACCTCCTTCTGTCTCACAGGGAAGCATGGCACCTGAAGAGTCCTCAGTGCTAAGACATGATGGTGAATGCAGAGTGGAAACCTTGGTCCAGAGGGACATTAATTTTGTGTGCTGAGGCATGTGGCTGATATGGAATTGTAGACTGACTTAGCAGAGAAGAAAGCTATTTGCCCCATGTGATTCTATGTCTTTTGGAAGAGGTATCAAATTAGTCCTATTCATTTTGTACAACACTGTAAAATTCATTTTTTCCCCATTTATATAGAGATACAGCATTGTAACAGGCCCTTCTGGCTATTTCATCCATATGACCAATTAACCTGCTAGCCCAAATGCCTTTGAAATATGGGAGGAAACCAGACCACCTGGAGGAAACCCAGAAGGTCATGGGGAGAACATACAAACTCCTTACAGACAGTGGTGGAATTGAGCCTGGGTCACTGCTGCTGAAATATCGTTCAACTAACCTAACCACTATCCTACCATGCTACTCTCCTCCTAGCTTCTCTGCATTGGCTTCCTGTATCTTTTAGAATCGATTTTTAAAGTTCTCCTACTTGTTTTTAAAGCCTTCAATGGCCTGGGACCACAGTACATCACAGAATCACTCTTGCTTTATAATCCTGCTCGAGCTCTCAGGTATTCTTCAGCCAGTGTCTCGTAAATTTAAACAATCTCCCTCAAAAGATAATTGGCAAAGGTCAGCTTTTTGAGCCATGCTCCATAACTCTGGAATTCAATACCTAAAACTATAAGGGATACAGACTCAGCTGACACTTTTAAGCACCAGATCAAAAACTACTTATTTAACCTTTCTTTTAACTAAAATAGCTTTATCTTTTATTTTCGTGTTTGCATTTTATCATATTGTAAAGCACTTTGAACTGTATGAAAAGTGCTCAGTAAGTAAGTTATGATTATTATCTTGCACCAATTTGTACCCCTTGTGTATTTGCTGATTATAATTTCACCTCTGATATGTTTTCTGTTTTCACCCTCGGACCCTTCCAGCTCTCCTCCAGTTCTCCCATTTTGTTCCCTTTCCTAGTTCTCTTTCAGCCCCTATCACCCATTTTCCTTCCCCTCCTGGTTCTGCTGACCTACTAACCACACATTTCATCCATCAGATCCAGACCCCTTCTGATTCCATCTCTTCTTCAGCTTTCCCTTGCTAATTCCATTGCCACTTTCCTTTACTTATCAGCTTCCAGCACTGTTGGCCTTTATGTTTCCACTTATCACCCTCCTAACAACCTCCATCTATCACCCACCTGTCTCTGTCTTCCAAATTCATCACTGTCCCTCATTTCCCTGGCATCATCTACTCATCATTTTTTGCCCCTCCTCAGTCCACCAATGCCCACAAACCCTTGTCCCCATTACACCTTCTCTCCACTTCATACTGGCTACTTTCCATCACTACCCTCAGTCCCAATGCAGGGTTCTGACCCAAAACATCAACAATTTCTTTTGCCCCATTAGGGAGTATTATGGAATTATGTAAATATAGCTGTTAATATAATTGTTAGCAAAACAGTGACCATGAGATGTTTGCATATGCATCAGCCAAGCATTAAGACAATGGGGTTATATTAATAGGGCTGCATCAAACTAGGCAATATAGTCTAAATTATTTGTACCATTGTGACTTGAGTTCAAGCTAGCAGACCAGACTGCTATTGTCACAGCATATCAAACATGCTCACAGGTACAGGCAATCAATATTTTTTTTGTGTACTCAGGATATTTGTGACCTCAGAAAAAGCCCTGACAGCATTCATTTTGGATGTCTGGGATTTCTGTGAATTTGTGTGAATTACTTTGCAACAAAAGTATTTGAACATTCAGTGGTGTCTCCCATTGTAGACCTGTAATTCAAATGAAACATTGACAAATATTGAAGAGCACAATGGTTCTTCATCTGGCCTCAGATCACCTGGACAGTACCTATGACCTATGTCAGGATGCTGTTCAATGACTATAGCTCAGCGTTTAACACCATCATTCCAACAGTCCTGATTAAAAAGCCACAGAACCTGAGTCTCTGTGCCTCCCTCTGCAGTTGGATCCTCAACTTCCTAACTAAAAGACTACAATCTGTGCGGATAGGTAATAACATCTCCTCCTCGCTGATGATCAACACGGGCACACCTCAAGATTGTGTGCTAAGCCCACTGCTCTACTCTCTCTATTCCTATGACTTTGTGGCTTGGCATGGCTCAAATGCCATCTATAAATTTGCTGATGATACAACCATTGTTGGCAGAATCTCAGATGGAGCCCAAAGGGAGTACAGGAACAAGATATACCAGCTAGTTGAGTGGTGTCACAGCAAAACCTTTCACTCAACATCAGGAAGACCAAAGAGCTGATGTGGACTTCAGAAAGGGTAAAATGAGGGAACACGAGCCAATCCTCATAGAGTGATTGTAAGCGGAGAGAGTAAGCAATTTCAAGTTCCAGGGTGTCAGTATCTCTGAGGATCTAACCTGGTCCCAACATATTGAAGCAGCTAAAAAGAAGACTAGACAACAGCTATACTTCATTAGGAGTTTGAGCAGATTTGGTTTGTCACCTAAAATACTCGAAAGCTTCTACAGATGTACAATGGAGTGCATTCTCCTAGATATCTTCAAGGAGTGGTGCCTCAGAAAGGCAGAATCCATTATTAAGGACTCATCACCCAAGACATGCCCTCTTCTCATTGTTATCATTGGGAAGGAGGTACAGAAGCCTAAAGTCACACATGCCGGGATCCAGGAACAGCTTCTTCCGCTCTGCCATCTGATTTCTAATTGGACATTAAACTCATGAGCACAACCTCACTTTTTTTTTCTGTTTTTGCATTATTTTAATGTAATTATTTAATATACATATATATTTACTGTAATTGATTGATAGAATGATTCTATATTATCATGTATTGCATTGTACTGCTGCCACTAAGTTAACAAATTTCACAAGATATGCCAGTGATATTAAACCTGATTCGCATTCTGATTATCATAACTATTGAGACTGCATTGAATCACCTGCTGTTACCTTTGATCTTTAGGGTATAAAAATGTGATGTATTTTTATGTTTGTGAGCCTCGACTGGGAGTATCTCCAGAATGATGTCTGCTTGTTATGATGAATAAATAATTCTATATCACCTGCTTCAGTTTCTCTCTGGTGATTTCAACCGCAGTCACAACATTTGGGGGCTCATCTGGGATATGTTTGTGCCTCGCTGTGTGGCCATTGACTTAGAGGGTTGAATATTTTTAAGAGTAGCAGCCATGCTAAGATCTTCTCAGGTAAGCTACCATGGGATCATGAAGTATCAAAGAACATGCTGGACAGCTGACCTGATGGATTTAAAAAGTGTGGTGTGTATACTGGTGTGTTTGTGTAAGGGACCAGCTATCAGACATTTTTGTGTAGCCTGGTGAGACAGGGCCACCAGTTGCAAAAGGTTCAGGACACCAGATGGATGCATGTATGCTCATTCAGTAGCACACTTGGTTGTGAGTGTGTTTGTAAGAATTAGTTTGAAACTCTGGCATAACAGACTTTTATATGAAAGGGAATACAACAGGCATCGGGAGTTCAGTGGCACAGAAGTGGATGATTGCAGAGTACATAGCCTGTGGATTTAAGTATGTACTGTTTAATTTTTATTCATCCATTATATTTTGCTTAATATTGGAATTAGTGTGGAAATATTTGATGGAGAGGTTATTCCTAGGTATATCTATAGGGATGGCAACTATTGAGGTCAGACAACAGCAGGCTGAGAATTCTGATGACCCAACCCAGCACTTGACCCTGATTACTACAACTCACAAACCTTCACCCTGGGGAGAATCAGAGAATTTTGCCAGAGCTGCTCTCATTTAATGTCGCTTGTGGGAATTCAGAATTCTGGCACAAGCTTAAGGAAATGATTGAAATTCACCAGATGCACCTGGAAGATATACAGGTGTTCATAAAAGTGAAATGCCTAAGGAAGGTGTGGGGCAGTATGGTCCAGGGAGTGCAGAATGATACAGGGGCAACAAGTCGGAATGCCAGTATTAAGGAGAAATACTGTTGCTTTAAGGAGGATATGAGGCAGTGAATAAAGGGAGATGAGAGTAACTGGGGAATGATAATTTCAGTGGTTCAGAGAGCTGATGAGCCAGCCATGGATTGTGCAGAGCGAGTACATGAGGAGTACTCAGGCTGGACAACCCAGGGAGGGATGATCCAGTCTTTCTGAACATGCTGAAGGAAGGCCTGAGCTCAGTCCACCAGGAAGTTTTAGATTTGGGGATAGCGGTGGGATTGACCTACCCTGTGATAGTATTATGAGCCAGTGAGAAAGACCAGAGGAGGGAGAAGAGAAGTTGTAAGGTGGCTGTAGTGAATATAGCCACTGCAAAGTCACAGGTGATTTGCTTTGTATGCCAGCAACCGGGGCACCTGGCAAGGGAGTGTCAGAATGAACACAGAATGGTGAAGGAAATGATTTGTTACAGTTGTGGCCTATCAGGCCATGGTTGGAGGCAGTGCCCTAAAAAGAAAAGGTGTGAAAATCACTCACCAAGACAGGCAGAACCCATAACAGCACCCCCTTCTGTCCAATTTGACTACGGATCAGATTACAGAGTTAGTGAAGGCAGCGCCTCAGGTCAGGCAAATGGCTGGTGGCAGCCTCCATTGCCAGTAGTAGTCACCCATGGATGTACACAAGAGGTTTATTAGAGGACTGGCAATGTGATATGTTACTGGACACAGGGGCTTCAATATCAATAACTGATATATCCTTGCCCATGACTGGAAAGGTGATTTTTTCTTACCAGTGCAATGAGTCAGAGTCATAGAAAGGTATAGCACAGAAAAAGGCCCTTTAGCTCATCTATATAACCGTATAACAATTATAGCACCGAAACAGGCCATCTCGGCCTTTCTAGTCTGTGCTGAATGCTTACTCTAACCTAGTCCCACTGGCTCGCACTCAGCCCATAACCCTCCATTCCTTTCCTGTCCATATACCTATCCAATTTTACTTTAAATGACAATACTGAACCTGACTCTACCACTCCACTGGAAGCTCGTTCCACACAGCTACAACTCTCTGAGTAAAGAAATTCCCCCTCGTGTTACCCTTAAACTTTTGCCCCCAACTCTCAACTCCTCTTGTTTGAATCTCCCCTATTCTCAATGGAAAAAGTCTATCCATGTCAACTCTATCTATCCCCCTCATAATTTTAAGTACCTCTATCAAGTCCCCCCTCAACCTTCTACGCTCCAAAGAATAAAGACCTAACTTGTTCAACCTTTCCCTGTAACTTAGGTGCTGAGACCCAGGTAACGTCTAGTCCATGCCAAACCATTTATTCAGCTTAGTCCCATTGGCCTGCACCCGAACCATAGCCCTCCCATCCATATACCTATTTAAACTTCTCTTATACGCTGAAATCGAAGTCACATGCACCACTTGCACTGGCAGCTCATTCTACACTCTCACAACCCTCTGAGTGAAGAAGTTTCCCCTCATGTTCCCCTTTAACATTTCACCTTTCACTCTTAACCCATGATCTTTAATTGTAGTCTCACCAAACCTCTGTGGTTAAAGCCTGCTTGTATTTACCCTATGTATACCCCTCATAATTCTGTATAGGTTTTTCAAATCTCCCCTCAATATTCAGTTTTGAAGGCCTCCCATTATCAAGTACACCCTTGCCAGAAAACAACCTGTCTTAATCCACACTTGCCAGATCCTTTCTGATATCATCAGAATTGGCCTTTCTCCAATTTAGAATCTTAACCTGTGGATCAGATCTATCTTTTTCCAAATTTACTTTGAAACTAATGATCACTAGATGCAAAGTGTTCCCCTACACAAACCTATGTCACAAGTCCTATCTCATTCCCTAATAGCAGATAAAGTATCGCACACTCTCTCTTTGGGACTTCTATGTACTGATGAAGGAAACTTTTCTGAACACATTTGACAAACTCTATCCCATCTAGTCCTTTTTCAGTCTGGGAGTTACAGTCAATATGTGGAAAGTTAAAAATCTCCAACTATGACGACCTTACGTTTCTTGCAACTGTCTGTGATCTCCCTAAAAATTTGTTCCTCAAAATGAGGATAGAGAAAGATAGGCCTCAATACGTGACTGAGGAAGTGCAACTTCCTGTGGATTTTTCGGTATACCCAAACAATGAGGGTACTAAGGCAGGTGTTACCATAGAATCAGGAAAGAGAGAAATAACACGGACAAAGCAGGGGCAGGGAAGATGTACAATCCTCAGAGCAGTTAGCATGGCCCACGAGGAGACAGCAGTCCAGCAAGGAGGGGAGACAGGATGGGGGAATCATGTCAGGAATTCAAAAAGGTCAAACACAGTCAAGAACTGTTAGAAACAGTGCAGCTACCTGCACAGGTAGCAGCAATTAAAGTAAAGCCCCAACAGAAATGGGAGAGTCAGGAGCAAAAGGGAAATGTGGTACGAGGCATGGTGCAAGAAGAGCAACAGAAGAATGTGAGACAACAGAAACTGAAAGCGTACAGAAAGAAACTACTGGAGCCAGTTTAGTAAGATTATGTGGGAGTGCGAAGGACCATTTTTAACATAACAAGGGACAGAGCAGAACAGCAGCAACATCTTGCTGATCAGAAGAGTCTGAGGGAGAGAGGGTAGTCTTTCCACAGCTGAGTGACCAAGTCATGGTAAGGAGCTGTCTGAAAAGGCAGGGTTCACTCCTTGTTCACAGGTAAATAGAACCACAGGGGGTGCCACTGACAAGTGACCCTTGTGTCTGTGTACAGACCCAGCGAGGTAGTCAGTGGAAACACTGGGCTCAGATTAAGCCCGATGACTCAGCTTTTTGTCATCCGCAGAGACAGAACAAGAGATCCAGTCCACCCATTAACAGTGTCATTATAGAGAATCTAAGTGATGAACACTATCCTGCCACATTGCACCTGATGAAAGTAGAGCCATAGATGAAAGAGAATGGAAACGCGAATGAGGAAGACATAGAGAGCGCCTGACAGTGAGCTGTAAGTGACACGTTAAATATAAAGGTAATGGTACTCTGTAATGAAGGCTGGTTCTTCAAAGAAGATCGTTGGTTGTATAGATTAGAATAGAAAGATATTAGGTAACGTAATTACAGGGGAAGCATCATGTTATAGAAGAAACGTCAAGTTTCACAACCTCGATAGCAAGGCAGACTGAGAAAAAGAAGAACGTGTACACAGCATCTGAAGACAGCCACCCCAGCCTGAACATACGTGAGTTGGGCCCGTCCAGTGGTTGGTCAGTGATTGAAAGGACATTCTGGGAGGGGCTGGCACTGGTTTGTGGTCCTTCCAGCCATTCAAATAGAGACCATCCCAAACCCTCCTGTACATTGATAAAAGGGACTGAGTGACTTATTGCAAGATTATTCTGACAATTTTGTGACATGCCATGGAGTATGTACCATTGCCTGTGAACTCGAAACTGAAGTTACCTTGCTGGTGCCCCTGCACACAGAGTAACAACTGATAGCGAATGTGGAGTTTTAGCTATCAAAGAATAATGCTGTGAAGATAACAATGTGATTAAACTGCAACAGGCCAGCAGGGAAGGAGGCAACAAGCACTCAAATGACAAAGCTGCATGATAAAGGCTGTTGAAATCGAGAAGACAAATGTATCCAAGAAGATGTAATCATATTTCTGGAACAGTTTATTGGCATCTCTACTTAGTATTGTAGTTAGCCAGTTAGGGATAATAGTGTAAATGTAGCTGCACATAGGGACCTGATAGGTTAGTAATTGGGGAAGGGATCAAATCATGAAGAGAATTTATGCTGCCCTATTTAATTAGATTGTCCTTAAAGTTTGGCCTTCCTGTGACAGATTTCTGTCCAGAGGCTTAGGGAGTATTATGGAGTTATGTGGATATAGCAGATATTAATTCAAGCAAGAACCAGTCTTCATTTTTTTTGTAAATTGTAAGCTGTAAACTGAAGTTAAAAGCCAACAGACTGAAAAATAGTTTGCAAAATAGTGACCTTAAGATGTTTGCATATGCATCTGCCAAACATTAAGACAATGGAGTTGTGTTAATTGGCCTGCATCAAACCAGGTAATATGGGCTAAGTTATCTGCACCATTGCGACTTGAGTTCAAGCTGGCAGACCAGACTGCTGTTGTCGCTTAGCATATCAAACATGCTCACAGGTATAGGCAATCAATAGTTCTTTGTGTGCTCAGAGACAGCCCCTGACAACAATGGTTTTGGGTCTCTTTGGATCTCTGTCTTCAGCAGCTTTTAGACTATTTATGTGAATTACTTCGTGACAAAAGTATTTGAACATTTAAATGTGTCTCCCACTGTAGATATGTAATTCAAATGAAGCATTGCCAATCCACAATATTGAAGTAAGCTATGTCATTGTATCTATTAAGATTGTACTGAATCACCTACTGTTACTATTGACCTTAAGGGTATAAAAAATGTGATGTATTATAGGGTTTGTGAGCCTCTACTGAGAGTGTCTACAGAATGATACCTGCCTGTTGTGATGAATAAAAGTTTCTATATCACCATCTTCAGTGTCTCTCTGGTGACTCGAACCAAAGTCACAGCATGCCCCACAGATGTTGCCCAGCCCACTGAGTTCATTCAGCTGATTGTTTATTGATCCAGCTTTCAGAATCTGCAGTTTGAAAGGAAGGCCAGGCAGAGGCATTTTAATGAATACAGTGGAACTATTAGCTGAAGTGTGTTTATTTCAATGCAAGGAATATTATGAGGATGGCAGATGAACTTGGAGCCTGGATCACTACACTGAACTATGATGTGGCCATTATGGAGACTTGGTTGTGAGAGGAACAGAACTGGCAGTTCAACTTTCCTGCTTTGCTTTTTTTGACAAGATAGAGAGGAGGGTAAAAGTGGTGGATGAATTAAATTACTAATCAGGAAGACTGTTGCAGCTGCAATCAGAGAGGACATACTGGAAAGCTCAACTACTGCAACAATTTGAGTGGAACTCAAATCAAAAATGAAAAAGGTGCAATCACTTTAATAGGGTTTTATATAATAGGCCTCACAAAAGCCACCAGAAGATGGAGGAAATAATACGTCGACAGATGAAAAGATGTAAACTTCACCAATATTGACTTGGTCTCCTAGTCCAAGAGGCTTAGATGGAGTAGAATTTCAACCAACGTGTTTTTTGAAACAGGACATGGATAGTCTAACTAGAGAAGGGACTATACTGGACCTTATTTTGGAAAGGAACCTGGCCAGCTAACTGGCCTTTCAGGAGAGCATTTTGGGAACAGTGATCATTACTTCTTACATTTTAAGATAATTATAACTAAGGATAAATCTGGATATGGTGGGAAAGTGCTAAACTGGGGGAAGACAAATTACATTAATCAGACAAGATTATAGACAAAGTCTAATTAGGAGGAGTCAGCATGTCTTTGTGCATGGAAAGTTATTCTTGACCAATCTTTCTGAGCTTTTTGAAGAGTTAACTAACAGGGTAGATATGGGTAAGGCTTTAAATGTTGTCATTTTGGACTGTAGAAAGTCCTTGGTCAAGGTCCCACATGGAAGGCCAGCCAGAGAGGTTGGATCCCATGGAATCCAGGGAGAGCGACATAGTTAGGTGGCTTCAAAATTAGTTTGGAAATAGGAAGTAGAGGTTGGTAGTTGAAGGTTGTTTTTCAGAACGGAGGCTGGTGAATAGTGATGTGCTCTACAGATCAGAGCAGGGAACTCTATTTATATAAATGATTTGGATGCAAATGCATGAGACTTGACCAGCACATCCCTGGGTGACACAAAATTAGGAGGTGTTGCAGATATTGAATGTTATTGTAGGTTACAGGGAGATCTTGATCATACAGAGAATTGGTCTGAGGAATGGCAAATAGATTGCAATGCAGATATTAACAAAAAATGCAAGAGATTTTATTTATGCTGGAAATGCTGTAGGTCCTGTTGAAGAATCAGGGCCCAAAATATTGACTGTTTATTCCTCTCCATAGATGCTTCTGAGATAAGTGTGAGGTTAGCATTTTGTAAAAATCAAGCCAGCAAAGGAAATCAAATAGTTTCCAATGAGCTATACATTTGTATGGTATACTGTGGTAAAGAAAAGCATACTGGCCTTTAGCAGGCAGGGCACTGAGTACAGGCATTGGGACATTATATTACAATTGTAGAAGTCATTGGTGAGGTTACACTTAAAGTACAGTGTATAGTTTTGGTCATCCTATTATGAAAAATACATGGTTAATTTGGAAGGAGTTCAGAGAAGATTTAAGAGGATTTTGTCAGAAGGACTAAGTTATATGGAGGAGTTGGCCAGGCTAGGTATTTATTCCTTGGAAATTAGGAGAATGAGGAGCAATCTTAAAGAAGTGTTTAAAGTTATGAGGGCTTAGATAAGGTGAGTCTTTTCTCCAGGTTAGGGTAGTCCAAAACTAGGGGGTGTAAGTTTAGGGTGAAAGGGGAAAGATTCAAAGTGACATGAGGGGCAACTTCTTCATGCAGAGGGTGGTGAGTGTATGGAATGAGCTGCAGTGGGGAGTAATTGAGCCAGGTTCAATAGCATCATTTAAGAAGCACTTGGATAGGTATTGTACATGGAGGGGTTGGACTCTCTAAGTACCTAGAGGGATATGGGCTGAATGAGGGAAATTGGAGCTAGTTGTGTGGGCACCATGGTCAGCATGGATTAGTTGGGCCAAAAGGTCTGTATCGGTGCTGTGTTGCTCTATAGCCAATAGTTCATGGCTTAAAACATTGTTTCCTTATATTTCTGGAAGGAAACTTACAAAATTTTAGTGAATGGTGTTGGATTCTCTGAAATTCTCTAAATTCAAGCCTGATCCAGTTTTTAGAGTCAAAATTCTACAAATTATATGATAATCAATACATTATTTCAGATAGGACAATCCATAATAACCATAATGCAGGAAAGGTTTACAAGAATGTTGCTGGGACTTGAGAAACTGAGTTACAGAGAAAGGTTGAGCAGGCTTTTTCCACTGAGGCTGGGGGAGAGAAAAAAACAAAGGACATGGGTTAAGGGTGAAGGGGGAAAAGTTTAAAGGGAACATTGGGGGGGAGCTTCTTCACACAGAGAGTGGTGGGAGTGTGGAATGAGCTGCCAGATAAGTGGTAAATGCAGGCTCACTTTTAACATTTAAGAAAAACTTGGACAGGTACATGGATGAGAAGGGTATGGAGGGATATGGTCCAGGTGCAGGTCAGTGGGAATAGGGAAAAAAATGGTTTGGCACAGCTATGAAGGGCCAAAAGGCCTGTGCCTGTGCTGTAATGTTCAATGCCTTTTGCCTTTTGCTAGGGGAGGATGATAAGGGGATCAACTTCCATGTCCCTTCCTTGTTCCAAGCCCCTTTTTGATGGCTTTTCTAACTCTTAATCTCAAATACCACACAGACTCTCTGTATGTTCTTTGCTTTGGAATATAAATGAAATAAAGGCTTGCCATTATATGGCATTAGACCACAGTAGATTGTTTTAAGGCATTTATGTGCTTTTGAAGCAGTTTTATTGTGGCCTCTGTGCAAATGTAGGAAACACAGTGCCGACTTTGCCCTAAAGAAGTCCCACTGAGAGTTATGGAATAATAAACACACAATGGGTTTGCTGGTGATGATGATTTAAAAAAAACATAGGTGCTAGAAATCTAAAATAAAAAGGGCAAACAAGTTAGGTATCCATGGAAAGATAGAGTTAATGTGAAAGTCAGAGATCAGTCATTTTCTATGATAGTTTGCTGCTTTTGATGAAGGGTTTTCAATTTGAAAGATTAACTCTATTTCTGTTTTCACATATGCTGATGGAATGATGGAATGAAAAATAGGTGGAGCATTTTGAATGTTCTTAAATATGGTGGTAATCTGGGGAGGCCACCAGGGCACACGAGATTCTACAGATGCTGGAAAGCCAGAGCAACGCACACAATATTCTGAGTAATTCAGCAAGTCAGGCAGCATCTATGGAGAGGAACAAAATGTTGATGATTTGGGCTAAGGCCCTTCATTACAGGACTTTGGTTTAATTTTTTATCTGAACAACAAATAATCCCCTATCAAAATTGTGGTGGATTGTCAGCTGAGATCTGGAGTGAGGCTTGAATATAATAACCTTTAGTTTCTCCAGTGATGCTGATTGAGTCATAACTGGCACTTCATTGACAGTCTAAGTCTCAGGCTCATCATTCCTAGGAGGCTAAATTTTCTTTGTTATGAGATAAAAGCGAGCAGTGAATACCCCTTTTGCATTGAAAGATTCCAGTGTGAATAGTGCACTCTCATCCAGTTTATATAGTGCTTCATTGCTCATAGGGCATATTAGTAGTACAGGCAACCACACAACAAAGACAAACTAGGCACCTAATTGGTTAAACCTTCTTTTCTATTAACCAAAAAAATACTATTCATGCTATTATCTACAGACATTAGTGCATAACCATTATTTAATTATTGCTCCTGAAGTGAATTGTTCTCAACCAGGCATTATAGAAAAATAACCCTTGAACTTATAACTAACCTAGGAGTAACAGATAAGTATATATACATTTGATAGCAAAAGAAAGATATTTGATATGCATGAAAGTGCTACTTAAAAACCCACAGCCATCACAATAAGTGCTATTACAGTTAATTTTAACTTCTACTCTTTTGGAATTAATTGGGTCAAAGTTTGCCCTAATTACCGTTTAGTGCTATTTTTAGGAAAGACACTTATAAGTTTTAGTGCATTCGTTAGAATGGTTGTTGGCTCACTACAAAAATCCCCAGAACCAGAAAATGTCTGGTTTGATCCTGCTCTCCAAATGCCATGGCTGCTTTAGGGTCCATTAGTTGGGAATTTTTAGAGATGAAGTAGGTTGGAAAGAGAGTTGGAAGAATCAGTATGGGAATAGGGGCATAGGTAATGGGGGGTTCAGTATGGGAATAGGGGTATAAGTAATGTGGGAGTTCAGTATGGGAATAGGGACATAGGTAATGTGGGGTATCAGTATACAAATAGGGGCTTAGGTAATGTGTGGGTATCAGAATGGGAACAAGGATATAGGTAATGTGGGGGGTTCAGTATGGGAATAGGGATATAGGTAATGTGGAGGTTCAGTATGGGAATAGGGATATAGGTAATGTAGGGGTTCAGTAAGGGAATAGGGGCATAGGTAATGTAGGGGTTCAGTATGGGAATAGGGATATAGGTAATGTGGGGGGTTCAGTATGGGAATAGGGGCATAGGTAATATGGGGGATTCCATATGGGAATAGGGGCATAGGTAAGGTGGGGGATTCCATATGGGAATAGGGATATAGGTAATGTGGGGGTTCTGTATGGGAATAGAATATAAGTAATGTGGGGGTTCAGTATGGGATAGGATATAGGTAATGTGCGGGTTCAGTATGGGAATAGGGGCATAGGTAATGTGGGGGTTCAGTATGGGAGTATGGATATAGGTAATGTGGGGGTTCAGTATGGGAATAGGGATATAGGTAATGTGGGGGTTCAGTATGGGAATAGGGATATAGGTAATGTGGGGATATCAGTGTGTGAATACGGGCATAAGTAATGTGTAGGTTCAGTATGGGAATAGGGATATAGGTAATGTGGGGGATTCCATATGGGAATAGGGATATAGGTAATGTGGGGGATTCCATATGGGAATAGGGATATAGGTAATGTGGGGGTTCAGTATGGGAATAGGTAGCTAGTCAGTTTTGGGTAATCAGTAGGTAAATGGTGAGGTAGATAGAGTGTGGGACATGACTAGCCGACTGTTAGGAATGAGAGGCTGGCAGATTGTTGGGACTTCCAGGAATAGAAATGGGGGCTCACAGATCTAGAAGGCCACAGATGTCAGGTTCAGATAGTAGGCTTGTGATTGGTGGATGTTGGGGTTCTAATGATGTATTGGTGAGCCCAGAGATATATGTAAGTAAGTACTTTGTAATTTAGCAATGTGATGTGAAGACCAGAACCCCGGTTACGTCCAACGACTAGCGCACCTGACCACAGGCTCCATGTTCCCTTACAACAATTCAAAAGGGTTTCTGCACACGAGTGATGTCATCTTATATGTGCCTTGATGCTGAATCACTGGTGAAGCACTAGGGTGACTCACACTCTGAGGTCACTACTTAAATTTTCCAAGTGAGGCTAAACAAGTCCAAAGAAAGCCTTTAGTATGCTTCACATTAAAAAAAATACAGCATTGTACAATTGTATTTCTAGGCATACAATTTCAATAGCACCTTTCTTAACCTTGGAATATCTCAAAATGCAGCTTACAGCAATTGAAGTAATTTCAAAGAGCAGTCACTGATGTGATATAGGAAACACAGCAGCTATTTTCTACACAGCAAGCTCCGCTTATTAATGAAAAGATCATCTGTTTTCAGATGTTGTTGGCTGAGGGATAATTGTTGGTGAGAACCACAGGGAGTCATGGATTAACATCTCCACAATACAGCTCTTCCGACAGTGCAGTGCTCCCTCAGTACTGCTCAAGTCTCTCAAGTGGGACTTGAACCTACAATCTTCTGGCACAGCTTTTGAGTGCTGCCTACTGAGTGAAATGGCAACAGCCTGTTATAAAAATTCCTTGCATATTTCATAAAAAGTAATCACAGCTATACCTTACCAGAGAATAAAATAACAGTTCTGGTCTTTGGGGATGAATTGTATTGAAGGAACACAGCCCTTCAAAGCCGCATCAAGATGGAAACGTGAATACGTTGCCTCAGGGGTGTTGACAGAAGCGACCACCTACTTTCAAGGCACAGTCTGTTCTCTATCTCTGGCCAACAGGTGCTGAAAGATTCAAATCAGGCACTGTTCCCTAGCTGTACAGAAGGCCAAGATTTAGCCTGCGGCTGAGTGCATTTGCCTGCGATCACCCTCAGCATTGTCACATCCTTCCTGCTCTGTTGTACTAATCACACCATTGTGCCGGAGCTGGATAACCTACGAGAAGGAGATTGAGATGTGGGTAGTGGGTGGCTTCAGTGACATTTTAGAAATTAAGTGGAGCATTCAGGAAGCTGAGGAGACAGTGGCTGAGAGAGTGGATAATCACCAGTCTTGTCAAACCAGAAACAGCTGTTCACCTCAGGGGCAAGCAGTCTTTCTCTCTCCTCCCTCGTTCCCCTTTTCATGTGTCACCAGGCCCATTAACACTATGGGGGCAGCAGCAGGTCCTGATTCTCATAGCAACCATTTCTGACAAGTTCTTCTGAGAGAGAAGAAGAAAAGAGAAATCATTTTGTTTTATTTTAATAAAAAGCAACAGCCTGATTTTAATTTCAAAATGCCTGTCAAAAGTGCCCTTTCTGCTGCTGTGGAGTTGTAAAGCAGAGAAATGAAATTCAGGAAGCTGAGCTCATTTTACAGACTTCCAGGTATTTATACTGCTGCTGCTGGTTAACTGGAAACAGTTATCAGGAGCATAATGGACCCAGCAAAAGTTTGATGAACATCGCCCCACAATTTGATTTGATCTTCTGCTGCACAACGTATACTTCACCCAGAATCTGGTTCATTATCGCTGACATATCTCATCAAATTTGTTGTTTTGTGGCAGCATTAGTGCAGTACTGGTGCAGTACCATGCAATACATAAAAAAATTACAAATAGAAGTACTATAACAAATGAATAAGTAGTGCAACAAGAGAGGAAAAATAGTGAGGTAGTGTTTGTGGATTCAGAAATCTGATGGCAGAGGGGAAGAAGCTGCTTTTAAACCATTCAGTGTGTGTCTTCAGGCTCCTTTACCTTCTCCCTGATGGTAGCAATGAGCAGAGGGGATATCCTGGGTGGTGATGGTCCTTTAATGGTGGATGCTGCTTTCTTCAGGCATCACTTACACAAGATGTCCACTACATGAACCCAGCTTCATCTTCTACTGTAAATGTTATAAAATTTATATGCCACTCTGCTGATGCTGTGCCCAGGGTATATGCTCAGAAGCATCATTAGCACACCTCATCTCTCCAAACTACCATTCCTTTCTCTCTTTTCATTTAACTCCCCTTAAATGCAATTGTTTCCAATGCACCTGGGCGATAATGTTTCTCCTGCATTCTGTCACCCATTTTCCCCTCCTGTGTTGAATCCAAGATGATGGGGATGAGGGGGTTGGTTGCATTACAGGAGCAGGTGCCTTCTGGATTGGAGCATCTCATTTTCCCTGTGACCATATGCATTTCTTACAATCTTCTCCCTTATCCCAAAGATGCGGAAGTCCAAGTGTTCACTGTAAATTGCCTCTAGTGTAGTTCTTTACTAGCTGCACTATGGTTTCTTGGATGTTTATTACAAGGCCTATTCTCTCATTGCTTTCGAGTTTCTGCTTGCAAAAGTCCACCTGAGGACTGTGACCTTCCATAGTTTCCCGGAATTACCTGCTAAACTTCGGCCATGTTACAGGGTAAGTGGGTTCAACGGTTGTATTCATTTCAATGGAGCAAAGCAGCTGTGAGGGAGAAAGATAAGTTTTAGGCATTTTGTTTTACTTGATCTAACTTTCGTGTATGTGCTTGCTTTTTGGTGTTTTATGTATCTATTTTTCAAATATTTATTAGTTTGAAAATGTATTAATTATTAAAATGATTTTTGCGTGTGTCTGTGAATGCCAGGGACTTTTAAATCAGTTGACAACTTTGAAAGCCAGTTACACAACTGACTCTCAAAGCATTCCAATGGGATTTATACCAACCATGCTTGCTCAAGGAAAGAGGAAGTGTTATAGGCAGTTGACTAATACGCATGAATGTAAAACACTATGAGAAAGTTTTGGGCCATTACTGCTTTTTGTGGGTATTAATATTGAACCAATTGAATGGTGAAATGGGCCTAGGGAACCAAGTGGAATTCTGTTTCCATGTTATGATGGGCCATTGAAGCAGTCTGCATGAGGGATGTGAAAGTGTGTTGCAGTCGCTGAAGCATAATGAAATCAATACAGAAAGATTAATAATTGCCAGTCAATAATCTTGAACTGATTACATTGCACAAGACAGTTGATTATTGCAAAACAACAGAGCAAGTATATTTCATAATGGATTAATCAATTTTTTAAAAATTAAAGAATTGATCTTGTATCGCAGCACTGCTTATCAATTCTTTCCTTTTAAGGTTCCTTAAAGGTGCAAGTTTGTGCACACTGTTTTATGGCCACAATTCTGGATGCTTCAGCTCACAGGTGTTGAGGTCTTCCTCCAATAAATTAATTATCTCTTTTCTCAAAGGGTTCTCTGCCACCTGACATTGGCCACTGCTTAGAACATCAGCACATGTCCCTCACAGAGCAGAAATGACTGTGTAATACCCCTTCAATTTATGCCTGGAAATGCCACTGCCACAATTGACGTATATTGATTTGAGGGATAAAATTGGAGTTTTATAACAGTTCTCTACTCACTTTGCTGGTGAAATAATTGTGAGGATTTGCGAGCTTGGAGATACTGTTTGTTAATTCATGGAACCACAAACTCTCACTGTCTGCATCAGTATTCACTTTGTATACTTAAAAGTGTAGGAGCTCTGAGACTCAAAGTCTGTACGTTCTGGGGATACATAACCGAGAGGATAATTGGCCCAATTCCCTCTGGCCTTTGGTTGTAGACAGGTGTTAATGTGAATTCCAGAGCTGTATTGCCATTCTAGGAGCCATCCAAAGCAAAGCTCTCCGTGGTATTACACTGTGACAGTGTAATGATCAATCCTTGTTAATAATGCAGACTTACTCTGGGCTTGACAAATTTTTTTGCTTTTGAAAATAATTTGCTTGCGCGTTGGGAGATTGTGAGGTAAATAATGAAAAACATGCAAACTCATCTGTTACCAGATTTTTTTCCCTGGTCTATGGTGTCAGCTCTAATGATCATAATGTCTTGTCTAAGGTATCCGAGGCAAATATAAAAGGTGCATTGCTGAACACTATGCTTTGGATATGCATTTAGCAGTTCAGTTTCAAACTTTTCATTCCCTCTGTTCAGAGCCCTCCATGTCCTGACCCACCGCTGCCCACTCCATTTCTATAAGCACATAGATGGCGCATCTCAAAGCACCTCCAATTCTAGCTTCCTCTGCATCCTGTATTTCGTTTGCTTTTCCAGTGGCTTCTGTGTCTTCAGTCAGATTCAGGTTTAGATTTATTTATCACACGTACAGCACATTGAAACACACAGTGAAATGCGTCATGTGTGTTAACAACCAACACACCCTGATGAAGGATCTCAGCCCGAAACATCGACTGTTTCCTCTCTCCTTGCCTGGCCTGCTGAGTTCCGAGTTCCTCCAGTATTTTGTGTGTGCTGCTTGGATCTCCAGTGTCCACAGATCTTCTTTTTTGTCATTAAAACCAATCTCTTTGACTAACATTTTGGTCTGTCAGTAAATGTTTACATCTTTGCCTAGGTGAAGGGCCTTGTGAATTAAAGACTTAATGTTTCCTTTGTTCTGCTCATCCTTCCCCTTATCTTCTCTTCTATTGATAGCTAACTTGCTTTTCTCTTTTCTCCATTTCTGATGAAAGGTCCTGGAGCTGAAACATTGGTTGTCTCTCTTCACACACTTGATGTTTGATTTGCAGAGATCTTTCAGCATTTTCTGCTTTTATTGTAAATGTGTGCAGGAGAAAGAATTTGCATAGCTGTAGCCATCACAGTGCCAATGGCCTTGAACTAAACTGTACCAAGGGACTTGCTGATGTGGTAATTGCAATGGGCAGTATGAAAAAGTCCTTCTCTGTCGTGGATTCAGGAATGTTGTTAGAGCATAGTGGGGAAAGAATTTGCACTTACAGTATCTGATTAATCTCTCAGAACATCCCAAAGCCTTTCACCTACGACTTAATCTGACTATCAATCACTCCTGCTTTACTCTGTGTCTCTGCTTTGCACAGTGACTAAATTAGAAGTCCTTGATAGCGATACCAGAGTTTGAAGTACCAAGTGTTGTATTCCCCAGAGTCGGATATTTTGTCAAAAATAAATGTCACATGGCACCTTATTAATACAGCTGTGACTGGATTTTGTCTTGAGCAGATAGAAAGAGTAATGGCTCACCTAAAAAACAAAATTACACCTGGAATGGTGAGATAATTAAGGTGAATCCAGTTGTGCTTGCAGGAAAAGAAGTGGAGTTTGTTCTATGAGTGTAACCAGGCAAAGGTGGAAAAGCTGAGAGTTATATGAAGAGATGCCCTCTTTCAGGATTAGATGTTAAACCAATGTTCTGTTGGTCCATGCGGGACAATAAAAATCTCATCACACGATTTTCCTATTGTTCGAATCAAACTACAGCCTATGTTGGTCTCTTGGCCTGTCAGACCTTATTGTGTGCATTTCTAGGCAGCATTTCCCATATTATAATTGATGGCTTAGATTTTCTTTGGATCAGAGATTATGAAAGATGCTCAAAATGCAAATTAATTATTTCTTAAGTGTTGTTCTCAATTCCCTTCTGGGATAAAGGAATAGGAAATACAGAAACTTGTAGGAATTAGATTAAACGTGTGTGTTACTCAAGATTCCCAGCATCTGCAGAATCATAGCATTTTAAGAAGTGGGGGGCTGATTGTTCTCCATTTTGTATTGGCATGGGTCATTTTGCTTCAGACAACACGAGAACAGCAATAGTCTAGTCAGCTCATTAAGCTTGAACTGCCATTCTGTTTGCACCTACCTGATCTATTTACCCGTTTTTGCTTCTATTCCTTAATGTTGTTATCCAATAGTAACTGAATAATTTCTTGTCTTGATATTTTCAGTTGACTGTCACCCAGCATCCACAACTACTTTGGAGATGGTTCCAGATTTCCAGCAACCTTTAAAGTACAGCAGATTCTTTCTGGTTTCACTCCTAAATAGCACATCATGTTTTAGACAGCTACACCAGGAAAAAAATAGCTTCATTGCGTCCACTATCTTAAGTACCTTAATCATTTTAAAGAGAATAATCAAAGGGATGCAAGATAATCCATGCAATTGCACTAAGTAGTGCTGGTTACCATTTAGTGATTCATAACCTCCCAAATCTCATTGCTTCCATCACCATAAGGGAAGTATTTTTATGTTCCTCGCTAGGATTTCAGATGTTGAAGACCATCTGCTTCTTCTTGCCCCATTTACTTCAATCTTTTTCTCTCATTGCAAATTTCTGCTCTCACCTTCATACCAGGGTGACATTTTAGCAAGTAGAAATGATGCATTGTCCAGGAAGGCATGTGGTGCCTGTTAGAGATTTCTCACACCTCAGCAGAGGTACTAACAAAGCATTGTAGTGATACAAAAAATAACTTGTACTTATGTTATGCTCCTAAAGGAGTAATTTGTCCTATGGTGCTTCACAGGAGATAAAGCACTGATAATGGAAGAAGGAGTAGGCCATTGTGACTTTTATACCTGCTTTGCCATTCATTAGGGTCATAGCTGCTTTATTTTATTTAGAATACCTCATAGTAAGACGTCCTTCCAGCTCAACAAGCCCATGCCATCCAATTGCACTCATGTGACCAATTAACCTACTTTGGGATGTGGGAGGAAACCAGAGCAGCAGAGGAAACCTGCACGGTCATGGGGAGATTGTGCAAGTTCCTTACAAAGAACTGGGTCACTGGCACTGTAATAGCGTCATGGTAACTACTGCACTACTGCGACTCTCTTTCTCATATATCATATTCCTACTCTCTTCCCATACCACTTGGCACCCTTTGTATATAAAATTTGGCACTGCTCTTTATAAAGAGAGGGGAGCAGAAGATTTGTCAACAAGGTTGATATTAAGGTGAATTCTAAAGGAGAAACAGAGATTGAAAGGGAGAGCATTTAATCAGAATCAGGTTTAACATTGCCAGAATATGTCATGAAATTTGCTGTTTTGCAACAGCAGTACATTGCAATAAATAATAATAAATCTATAAATTACAATAAGCATATGTAAAAAATTAAATTAAATAAGTAGTGCAAAAAAAGAGGGAGTAAGTGTTGAGGTACAAACACCAGGAAATCTGCAGATGCTGGAAATTCAAGCAACACACACAAAATGCTGGTGGAACACAGCAGGCCAGGCAGCGTCTATAGGGAGAAGCGCTGTCGATGTTTCGGGCCGAGATCCTTCATCAGGACACGAAGGATCTTGGCCCGAAACGTCGACAGTGCTTCTTCCTATAGATGCTGCCTAGCCTGCTGCGTTCCACCAGCATTTTGTGTGTGTTGCCTGTAAGTATTGAGGTAGTGTTCATGGATTCATTAGCCATTCAAAAATCTGATGACAGAGGGGAAGAAGCTGTTCCTGAAACATTGAGAGTGTGCCTTCAGGTTCCCGTACCTCCTCCACCGATGGTAGCAAAGAGAAAAGGGCATGTCCTGGGTGATGGGGTCCTTCATGATGGATGCCATCTTTTTGAGGCATTACCTTTTGAAGGTGTCCTGGAGGCTAGTGCTCATGATGGAGCTGCCTGAGGTTACAACCTTCTGCAGCTTTTTCTGATCTTGTGTGGTGGCCTCTCCATATCAGATGGTGATGCAACCATTCAGAATGCTTTTCGTGGTACATCAATAGAAATTTGCTAATGTCTTTGGTGACATACCAACTCTCCTCAAACTCCTAATGAAATATAGCCACTGACATTGAAATTGTATCTATATGCTGAGTCCAGTATAGATCTCCAGAGATGTTGACACTCGGGAACTTGAAACTGCACACCCTTTCCTCTTCTGATCCTGGTGAGGACCGGTATGTTTTCCCTCAATTTACCCTTCCTAAAGTCTCCAATCAATCTCTTGGGTTTACTGACTGTGAATGCAAGGTTGTTGCTGCAACATCACTCAACCAGTTGATCCATCTTGCTCCTGTTCGCCTCCTCGTCACCAACTGAAATTCTGCCAACAGTAGTTGTGTCATTGGCAGATTTATTGATGTCATTTATGCTGTGCCCAGTCACACAATTGTGGGTGTAGTGAGAGTAAAGCAGTGGTCTAAGCACGCATACTTGAAGTGCGCCACTGTTGATCGTTAGTGAGGAGATGTTATTTCTGATTCAGACATACTGGTAAAAAAGTCAAGGAGGTACAGAGGCCCATGTTTTGGAGCTTGTTGATTAGAACTGAGGGTATGATTGTGTTGAACACTGAACTATAGTCAGGCTGTCATAGATATTATAACAAGGATATTATTGTATGATGCAGGTAAGATTTTAGAACAAAAATTGGTAATAGCATGCCTGATAAGTGTAGCAGTTAAAATTGGGGAGTGCAAGGGGCCTGAAGTGAAGCATAGTGGAGTAGTAGTCAGCGATGCTGCCTCACAGCTTCAAAGACCCAGTTCAATCCTGACCTTAGGTGCTGTCTCTGTGACATTTATACATTCTGTGCAGGCTTCTCTTGGATCGCTCTGGATTCCTCCCTTAATCCAAAAATATACTAGTTGGTGGGTTAATTGGCTGCTGTAAATTGTCCCTAGTGTTGGTGGGTGAATGGAGATTTCAGTGGCGTAGCTGATGTGGATGAGATTGGAGAAATGGGATGGATAGATGGGTACGTGATGGCTAACGTGGACAAGGAGAAGTGATTCTGTGGTGTTTTTCTGTGTTCTGTAGGACTAGGTGTAATATAACTTTATCTTGGAGAGCTGTACAGTTGGGGGATGCTGAACTCACTGAGGGACTGAAAACAAGGATAGTAATTTTAAAACTAAGATGTTGGTGGAATGAGAGCCAATGTAAATCAGCAAGCATAGAAGTGAAAGGTTTGCACGTTGTTTAATTATAGGTTTAATTATCTTGGTCCTCTGGAGCAGATTTGCTGCAGTCATGGTGTGACCCAATTTGTGACAATAGTGACAATGCTTCATATCTACAGTACTTGCGGACTCTAATTGTGGTGTCTGCCAAAGTACATTTGAATACTTCTCACAAGAAAGTAGAAATTAGCAGAAACATTCAATCGGCCTTCCAACACCTGTGAGAGGATGACAGAGTTCCCTGTGGAATTATAATTGGAATCGATGTGAAATGATCAGGAGCTGGGCTCAGTAGCTAAAGAAAGAGACGTGACTCTGAAAGTGAGCTTCAGTGGATGCATGACCAAAGAAGCAAGGGAAATAGTGGAAGTCACTGAAGTGGATTCCTAATGAAAGGTCATAAACCAGACTCATTAATTCTGCTCCTCTCTCTGCTAAGTAATTTTTCAAGCATTTTTTAGTTTTCTTTCATTTTACAGTAACTACATTATTTTGCCTTATTTTAGTAGTTGCTGTGTAACATCCTGCCACTAGGTGTCAAACTTGTACCATGCATATTTATGACTGGCTCTCGCTGCAGGGTGCCTGAAGGGATATAAGAGAGAAAATAGCAATTTTAAACAATATCGTCAGCGAGCATGAATTTTTAAAGTGTCAATGAAGATGGATACTTCAAAGATGCACTTAAAATCATTGACAATTATCATTTATCTTCTAAAGAGGACTGGAGAAATTGATTGCTGCTGTATGTGTATGTCTTTGTTTTGCTGGGGATCTGTTCTGGGGCTGTGTGATTACTAAGAAGCTACTTTAGGATTTTTCACTGTGACAGACTTAACCCTGGCCAGATTGAAACACTTTGGATTGAAAATTTAATCATTAGTAAAATAGCCTGACTCTATATATACATTTCAGATAAAATTCAGATCTGCTTTATTGGTATGAAAGTGTTGAACCTGTGCATTTTCAACTGCAAATTTATTTAATAAGCATGAACAGACTAGACAGAGGGACACCAGCGCAGAGCTAAGGCAGTATAATGGTACTTCACATAATGATGGTGGCTTGTGTCAGTAATCCTGACTTTCAGTCTGAGTGGAGTTTGCGTGTTCTCCTTGTGACTGACTGTACGAACTTCCCTTCTCAGCATCTTGCTTTTTCTCCCACAGTCATGCTGTCTACTGTATATTGCCTCTGATGTAAGTGGGTGGTAAGATGGTTAGGGACGGGGTGATGGGCATGATACAGTAAATAAGTTATAGGGAAATAAATGAGGAAATGCCTCTGGAGCTGGCAAAGTCACAGTTGGCCAAATGGCCTCCTTCTCTATCAGAAGAAAATATGAAAACTGCAGTTCGTGTTGTACGACCTGTGAGTGTTTTCCCCACTCGTGGCACATATGTTGCATCAAGATCCCCAGAGTTTACCGGCTGGGTAGCCTCCAACCTGATGGCATGAAGGCACAGTGACAACTCTCTGATACCTCCTCTTATTTACCCCTTGATCATGACCCCACTAAGGAGCACCAGTCCACTGTCTCCTATACCATCACCAACCTTATCAGCTCTGGGGATCTCCCATCCACTGCCACCAACCTCATAGTTCCCACACCCCACACTTCCCGTTTCTACCTCCTACCCAAGAAACCCAAACCTGCCTGTCCAGGTAGACCTATTGTCTCAACTTGCTCCTGCCCCACCAAACTCATTTCTGCATACCTCGACACTGTTTTTCATCCCCCCCTTGTTCAATCCCTTCCCACCTATGTTCGTGACACTTCTCATGCTTTGAATTTTTTCAATGATTTTAAGTTCCCTGCCCCCCACCGCCTTATTTTCACCATGGACGTCCAGTCCCTATATACCTCCATCCCCCACCCGAATGGTCTCAAAGCTCTCCACTTCTTTTTGGATTCTAGACCTAACCAATTCCCCTCTACCACCACTCTCCTCTATCTAGCCGAATTAGTTCTTACTCTCAATAATTTCTCCTTTGGCTCTTCCCACTTCCTCCAAACCAAGGGTGTAGCCATGGACACCCGCATGGGTCTCAGTTATGCCTGCCTTTTTGTTGGCTTTGTGGAACAGTCCATGTTCGAAGCCGATACAGGTATCCATCCCCCCTTTTCCTTCGCTACATCGACGACTGCATTGGTGCTGCCTCCTGCACGCATGCTGAGCTCGTTGACTTCGTTAACTTTGCCTCCAACTTTCACCCTGCCCTTAAATTTACCTGGTCTATTTCTGACACCTCCCTTCCCTTTCTTGATCTTTCTGTCTCCATCTCTGGAGATGGCTTATCTACTGATATCTACTATAAGCCTACAGACTCTCACAGTTACCTGGACTATTCCTCTTCTCACCCTGTCTCTTGCAAAAATGCTATCTCCTTCTCACAATTCCTCCGTCTCCGCCGCATCTGCTCTCAGGATGAGGCTTTTCATTCCAGGACGAAGGAGATGCCTTCCTTTTTTAAACAAAGGGGCTTCCCTTCTTCCACCATCAACTCTGCTCTCAAACGCATCTCTCCCATTTCCACACATCTGCCCTCACCCCATCTACCCACCACCCCACTCAGGATAGGGTCCCCCTTGTCCTCACCTACCACCCCACCAGCCTCCGGATCCAACGTATAATTCTCCGTAACTTCCGCCACCTCCAACGGGATCCCACTACCAAGCACATCTTTCCCTCCCCCCCCCTTCTGCTTTCTGCAGGGATTGCTCCCTACGCGACTCCCCTATCCATTCATCCCCCCCCCCCCATCCCTTCCCACCGATCTCCCTCCTGGCAAGCGGAACAAGTGCTACACCTGCCCTTACACTTCCTCCCTCACCACCATTCAGGGCCCCAGACAGTCCTCCCAGGTGAGGCGACACTTCACCTGTGAGTTGGCTGGTGTGGTATACTGCATCTGGTGCTCCCAGTGTGGCCTTTTATATATTGGTGAGACTCGACACAGACTGGGAGATCGTTTCGCTAAACACCTACGCTCAGTCCGCCAGAGAAAGCAGGATTTCCCAGTGGCCACACATTTTAATTCCACATCCCATTCCCATTCTGATATGTCTATCCATGGCCTCCTCTACTGTCAAGATGAAGCCACACTCAGGTTGGAGGAACAACACCTATGTCTGGGTAGCCTCCAACCTGATGGCATGAACATTGACTTCTCTAACTTCCGTTAATGCCCCTCCCCTTCTTACCCCATCCCTGATATATTTAGTTTTTTTCCCTCTCTCTGCCCATCACTCTGTTCTCCATCTCCCTCTGGTGCTCCCCTCCCCCTTTCTTTCTCCCTAGGCCTCCTGTCCCATGATCCTTTCCCTTCTCTAGCTCTGAATCCCTTTTGCCAATCACCTTTCTGGCTCTCAGCTTCACCCCACCCCCTCCGGTCTTCTCCTATCATTTCACATTTTCCCCTCCCCCTCCTACTTTCAAATCTCTTACTATCTTTCCTTTCAGTTAGTCCTGACGAAGGGTCTTGGCCCGAAACGTCGACAGTGCTTCTCCCTGTAGATACTGCCTGGCCTGCTGCGTTCCACCAGCATTTCAGAGTTTTCTTTGGAGCAAGTTAATATTCACAGGAACCAAATTAACAAAGTTAGCTTATCACTTTACAGCACCAAGGATAGGGGTTCAATTCCCACTGCCACCTGAAAGGAGCTTGTATGTTCTCCCCATGACTGCATAGGGTTTCCTCCAGGTGCTCTGGTTCCCTCCCTCAGTCCAAAGATGTACGAATCAGTAAGAGTTAGTAAGTCATGGGCATGCTGTTGGCATCGGAGACATGGCAACACTTGCGGGCTACCCCCAGCACACACTTGAATGTGTTGGTCATTGATGCAAATGACATATTTCACGGCAACACTCACAAAATGCTGGAGGAACTCCGCAGGCCAGACAGCATCTATGGAAAAGAGTAGAGTTGACATTTCTGGTTGAGACCTCTCATCAGGACTGGAGAGAAAACAATAAGGAGTCAGACAGAGCTAGAAGATGGGGGCAGGAGAGGAAGAAACACAAGGAGATAAGTGAAACCAGGAAGGGTGAAATAAAGCGCTGGGAAGTTGATTGGTGTAAGAGACACAGGGCTGGAGAAGGGAAATCTGATGGGAGGGGACAGAAGGCCATGGAAGAAAGACAATGGGGAGGAGAACCAGATGAAGGTGATGGGTGGGTAAGGAGATGAGGTGAGAGAGGGAAAAGGGAATTGGGAATAGCGAAAGGGGAGGGGGCATTATTGGAAGTTTGAGAAATCAATGTTCATGCCATCAGGTTGGGGGCTACCCAGATGGAATACAAAGTATTGCTCCTCCAGCTTGAGTGTGGCCTCATTGTGACAGTAGAAGAGGCCATGGACTGACCATGTTGGAACAGGAATTGGAAGTGGAATTAAAAATGGGTGGCCATTGGGAGATCCCACTTTTTCTGGCGGACAGAGCAGTAGGTGTTCAGTAAAGTGGTCTCCCAATATATGTCAGATCTCACCAATATACGGGAGGCCACACCGGGAGCACCGGATACCACAGGTAACCCCAACAGACTCACCAATAAAGTGTCACCTCATCTGGAAGGACTCTTCGGGGCCCTAAATGGTAGTGAGGGGGGAGGTGTAGGGGCAGGTATAGAACTTGTTCCACTTGCAAAGATAAGTGCCAGGAGGGAGATCAGTGGGGAGGGATGAATGGAGAAGGGAGTCGTGTAGAGAGCAATCTCTGCGGAAGGCAGAAGATGGGAGGGAGGGAAAGATGTGCTTTTTGGTGGGATCCCGTTGGTGATGCCGGAAGTTGCAGTGAATTATGTGCTGGATACGGAAGCTGGTGTGGTGGTAGGTGAGGACAAGAGGAACCCTACACCTGGCAGGGAGGATGGGGTGAGGGTAGACGTGTGAAATGGATGAGTGGAGTTGAGGGCAGCTTTGATGGTGAAGGAAGGGAAGACATCTCCTTTGTTCTGGAATGAAAAGCCTCATCCTGAGAGCAGATGCAGCGGGGACAGAGGAATTGAGAGAAGGGAACGGCATTTTTACAAGTAACAACATGGAAAGAGGTATAGTCCAGATAGCTGTGAGAATCAGTGGGTTTTTAATAGACGTCAGTAGATAAGCTGTCTTCAGAGACAGAGACAGAGAGATCGAGAGAGGGGAGGGAGGTGTCGGAAATGGTCCAGGTAAATTTGAGGGCAGGGTGGAAGTTGGAGGCAAAATGGATGAAGTTGACGAGTTCCTCATGGGTGCAGGAAGCATCACCGATACAGCCATTGATGTAGGAAAAGTATATTTCACTGTATGCATCAATGTTTCAATGTACATCTTACAAATAATGCTATTCTTTACTGTTGCTTTGCTCAGCAAAGTTAAATGGTCCTGTTTGCCCGAAGGCATCTTGCATAAATGATTATATTTATGTTGGATCTGCAGGGTTTCAGGCCCAAACCCAGTGTGTTCCTTGGGTTTTCTGCTCATCAAATTATCCCGGAGTCTACATGAACTGACTGTTAATCACCAGAATGCCAGCAGAAACACAGTAGAAAAAATCATTGAGATGTTAAAAATATTGAGCAGTTGTGTACTTGAACATCTTTTTCTCCTTTATCATGGAGGTGGGATAAATGGTGATCTGATGGATGCATTGAATCATACAGTTGAGAGTCTGATTTTGGATTGGTCGTGGGAAGGTGATGCTGCAGGGACTGATGTTTCAGCTGACTAATGATGAAGTGGGGCAGTGGTGGTAGGAGGTCATGTGATGTAATTTTGTCCAGTACAACTATCAATCCTGTTCAATCCTCAGTTGTGCCAATGGGATAAAAAATGGGTTTAATTTTGTCCCCAGCTTTCCCATTTATTTCTCTTGAAGAGACACTGAAGCTATTTATTAGCAACCAAACCAGAATAAGCTAATTCCGCAAACAACAGGGAACAACCGTGGACCACCTACTCTTTATGTCTTCAAATATGACCCCAAGCTGTACATTTACCTCCAAATGGCAGCAAATATGAAGTTGGTGGTGCTAGGCGATTTCGGACCTTTAGGACCTGAATAGTGACTCTGGTAACAGCGTTGCCTAAGCTCAAGCAAAATCCTGGTCATTTCTAAGAATGTCTCAGTTTTCACAATGATTTTTCCAATGTCTGATCTTCTTTCAGAATCTGTATGATAATTTCATCAAACCTTCTGGAGGAAACAAACACTTGTTGCTTTCTTTTGGTGATTTTTAAATTTTGTGGCAAAGTTTGATTTGTATTATCTTTCAAAGGGAAAAAGGGACTTCATTTGGATAGCACTTTCATGAAATCAGAATGTCCCCAGCAATGAAGCACATTTGATTACAATGTCAGTAAAACCATGACTAATTTGCACAAATACCTTCCAGATCATTTCTTTTAATGAACTTGGATAGATATTGGTAAGTATTAGGAATATCTCACCTGTTGTCCTTTGAAATTAGACCCCGAGGACTTCTAGCACCCACTTTGGAAAGCAGACAAGAGCCTTAGTTTAACTTCTCACTTGAAATGTAACATCACCAGCAGCAGTACACAAAACTCTCAGAGAGGTTCTGGTCCCTCAATCAAGATTTAATGCTGAAGCCTTTAGTCTGCTGCTGATAATGAGGTTATGATACTCCCACCCAAACACTGCTCATGCATAGCTGACGCATAAACTGACCAAGAAATGTTGCTTGCACTGTTGTCTTAAAATTGCATGTGTGGAACCTTGCTATTGGCATTTTTAATTGTAACTCTTCTTTAAGAATGTGCTTGTTTTACAAAGGCAAGATCATGCTTGCAAAGTGCAGGCTCCTTGTCAGAGTAATGGATCAATTCAGGATGAACAATTAAAAAGTGTAATTTGAATACATTAGGCTAAAACTGAGCTAATATGTTGCAGATTGAACTAATCGTTGCTTTGGTTAATTTATATCATTTAGGCCCCTGTGGTGTCTCCATAAAGAAGATAATGATGGGGTCAGTCTGCCTGTTACACATACACAGGGGTTAGTGCTAATTGAGCTGTCAGCTATCTCTCATCCTGAATTATGACAGAATTCCATTAACTTCAAACTATGGAAGAAAGTGGCACCTGCCAGTTGGGACCTAAGAGAAACAAAGCAAAATTAAACATGCAACTTGCTGCTAGGCTACCAGGTTGCCTGAAATTATAAGGTCTTGGTGTTTACAGTCTGTTTGCAAGGATGTCTGCCCAGTTTTTTTTTAAAGAGTGAAGCTGATTTTGCCAAATGTGAAGAGGTTCTCATGATCTCAGAAAAATCACAGTGCTTTGTAGCCTTTGCCGTACTTGTTATGTTTTTTTTCACTGTAGTGTAGCAGGAAATGCAGCAAGCGATTTATTCCCAGCAAGTTCTGACAAATATCAATGTGATAATGACCAAGTTCTCCATTTTAATACTTTTCTTCAAAATTGTGCTATCAAACCTCTTTATTCCTGAGAGCACAGACTGAAACTCTGTGTAATATTTCCGACAAAGACAACTTTAATAGTCCAGCTTTTCCTCAGGATAGAATATGCACCGATCTCGATCATAGTCTTGAACCCATGGGTAACTCAGGAGGACATCGTTCATTTACTGATCACGACTTGCTGCTATTTCAGGAGTGGTGTGCTTACAAATCTAATCAAAATGCAGTCTTAGTTGGAACAACAATTGCGAGGAGAGAGTTCCAGGTTTCTGGTATCATTTGTGTGAAGAAATGATTCATCATTTGAAAGGCCTACCTTTAATTTAAAGGTTATGCTGTGGAGGAGGAACTTGGGTATATAGTTCTCTCGCTCTACCCTATTAATTGTTTAATCATCTGAAATATCTCTGCAGAGTATTATTAGGTATGTTTCTTACAATGAGATATAGTTGATGGCTATAAAACCAAATACAGAGAGGCAGAAGTTCCTGCAGTAATTCACTTAATAAAATTCACCTTGAAACCTTTGTATCAAAACATTTTTGCCCATAGATGCTGGAAATGTGAGCAGGTAACAGCACACCAATGCCACATACAATCAGTGGCCACTTCATTAGGTATGTCCTATACTTAATAAAGTGGCCGCTAGGTGCATGTATGTGGTCTTCTGCTGCTGTTTCATCTACTTCAAGGTTCGACATGTTGTGCCATCAGAGATGCTCTTCTGCACACCACTGTGAAACACATGGCTATTTGAGTTACTGTCACCTTCCTGTCAGCTTGAACCAGTCTGGCCATTCTGCTCTCATTAACATAGTGTTTACACCCACAGAACCACCACTGAGTGGATGTTTTCAGTTTCTTGCACTATTCTCTGTACACTTTACAGAAAGTTATATGTAAAAATTCCAAGAGATCAGCTGTTTCTGAGATATTCAAACCACCCTGTCTGGCATCAACAATCATTCCACAGTCAAAGTCACTTTAATCACATTTCTTCCCCTTTCTGATGTTTGGTCTGAACAACAATTGAACCTCTTGACCATGTCTGCATGCTTTTATACATTGAGCTGGTGCCACATTACAGGTGTACAGTACCTAATAAAGTAATCACTGAGTGTAGAATCTCAGACCCAGGCAAAAAGCTATCAGTGAGGTATCCTCTTAGTGAATGAGAGTCAAGAATTAGAAGGTAAAGATAGATTAGGAGGAGGAATCAAAGGGTTTGAATTCTGTGCCAAGTCAAAGAGAGTGAGGGAAATGGAAATGAAAAAAATGCAGGAGGAAAAGCTGAAAAGCAAAATAAAGTAATATTTTTGATGAGACAGGAAACTAAAAGAATTCAAAACTTGAGGGAATCTGAAGTATAACAGGTAGCTTTCAATGGCTGTGAATTTTTTTGGCAGTAATTAGCACTTGCTGTTTGGTGAAAGAGTTTGTAATGACAAAACATTTCTGTGGCTTTGTGAGTGGATGTTAACCAAGTAAATATGTGTTTCTCAAATTGTGGGGGGGGGGGGGCTAGCAGCGAGATATTTGTGAAGCTAATGACGGAAAGGCCCAATGTATTTAGAAGTTCATCATGGATCTGCCCCTCCCCCAAGTCACTGTATAATTCACCAACTAATAACAGTGAGTGCTATTTCCCTTACCATTTCTGAGAGTATATGCTGGTGCTAACATGTAATGCTATACAGAATGACAATTCATTAACCTAACTGTAAAACTGTAGCATTGAATACTGTTACACTCCAGACACATAATTATCACTTTCAACTTCTAAAGGCTGTTTGGCCCAAGGCTGGATTATAATGCTAAACAAAAGTGACATTAATAGCTATAAATTGATAATCCTCAATAATGGAAGGAAATCACTTAGGCACCAAATGCTAATGTCTCAGGAATGTACTGATCCTAAATCACCTTTTTATGGGTTTTATCTTGAGGGAGAATTTGCTAATTCCAAATCTCAACTGCAATAATTGCATTACATGGCAGCATCGGAGCCATTTTTCAGGTGGGGTGGGGGTGCAGCAAATAACCGGTGGCTAAGCTGTAAATTAAAAGCTAGAAATGCTAGAAGTACCCAACAGCCCATGCAGCATCCAAGTAGGGTAAAATGGAGCCAGTGTTTTAAGGTACGATAAAGACTTTCAAACCCTTCAGGTCACCATTCAACCATTGGCTTTGATTCCCTCTCCTAGGATGCCGTCTGCTTATTTGCAGTACTTTTCATTATAATTTTAGATTTCCAGCATCTGCATAGTTTGCTTTATGCTGCTGAGGCATTGTGCAAGAATTTGGGGAAGTTGGAAGTCATATTGATAGATGAGGTGAGAGAAGGTCAGTAAAGTTGGCGATAAGAATTCATTCATGGAAACTTACCGGTTGGCTGGGAGAGAGGCAGAAGAAAGGAAACTATTGGCCAGTTAGTCTGACCTCAGTGGTTGGGAAGATGCTGGAGTCGATTATCAAGGATGAGGTCTCAGGGTACTTGGAGGCACATGATGAAATAGGCCATAGACAGCATGGTTTCCTCAAGGGAAAATCTTGCCTGACAAACTGTTGGAATTCTTTGAAGAAATAACAAGCTGGATTGACAAAGGAGAATCGGTTGATGTTGTGTACTTGGATTTTCAGAAGGCTTTGACAAGTTGCCATGCATGAAGATGATTAACAAGCTCCAAGCCCATGGGATTACAGGATAAATTCTAGCATAGATAAGGCAATGGTTGATTGGCAGGAGGCAAAGAGTGGGAATAAATAGAGCCATTTCTGACTGACTGCCAGTGACTAGTGGTGTTCTAAAGGGATCTGTGTTGGGACTGAATCTCTTTACATCATATGACAATGATTTGGATGATGGAATTAATGGCTTTGTTGCAAAGTTTGCAGATGATATGAAGATAGCTGTAGGGGCAATAGTTTTGAGGAAGTAGAGATGTTACGGAAGGACATAAACATTAGGAGAACGGGCAAAGAAATGGCAGATGGAATACAGTGTCAGGAAGTGTATGGTCTTGCACTTTGATAGAAGAAATGAAAGGGTTGACTACTTTCGAAATGGAGAGAAATTACAAAAAACTGAGATGCAAAGGGACTTTGGAGTCCTTGTGCAGGATTCCTTAAAGGCTAATTTTCAGGTTGAGAAGGTGGTGAGGAAGGCAAATGGCATTTGTTTCTAGAAGTCTAGAATATAAAAGCAAGGATGTAATGTTGAGACTTTATAAAGCACTGGTGAGGCCTCACTTGGAGTATTATGAGCAGTTTGGGTCCCTTATCTTAGAAAGGATGTGCTGAAACTTCAGAGGGCTCAATGGAGGTTCCCAAAAATGATTCCAAGAATGAATGTCTTGTCATATGAAAGGCGTCTGATGGCTTTGGGCCTGTATTCACAAGAATTCAGAAGAAATAGGTGTAGCCTCATTGTAACCTATTGAATGGTGAATGGCTTTGATAGTTATGGGGGTGGGGGTGGTAGTCTAATACCTGAAGATACAGCCTTAGAATAGAGGGGTGTCCTTTTAGAATGGAGATGAGGAGGAATTTCTTTAGCCAGAGAGTGGTGAATCTGTGGAATTCTTTGCCACAGGCAGCTGTGGAGGCCAAGTCTGTATGTATATTTAAGAGAGAGGTTGATAGATTCTTGATTGGTCAGGGCATGAGGGGATACGGGGAGAAGGCAGAAGATTGGGACTAAGAGGAAAACAGAATTAGCAATGATGAAATGGTGGAGCAGACTCGATGGGCCAAATGGCCTAATTCTGCACCTATGACTTATGGTCTTAAGTCAGTAGGCATCATGGATAGTGAGAGTGAGATTTAATATCCTAGCATTTCTGCTCAGAGGGAGTGAATTCCTGCACACAATGTGGTCTCATTATCTCTCCCCCGGAATCCAAAGTATTTCTGAATCCCGGCCAGAGAATGTTTGTAGTTTTTATTCCTATTCTGGACATAGCAGCCTGATTTTAGGATTTCATTTACATCTCTGAAACATTTCATTTCTAGTTCAGAATTGCATATGCCACGAGCCAGTTGGAAAGTCTGGATCATGCATGCATTGTTAGTCTGGTGTGTCTGATTTTAACATCTCACTCTTCCAGCTAATTCAAAGTACCACATATTTGAGACACACTGCAGGCCAGCAGGGCAAAGAAATCAAGCAGTTTGTAATCAGAATCAGAATCAGGTTTCATATCACCGACATAAGTCATGAAATTTGTTGATTTGCGGCAGCAGTACATTGCAATACATAACAAAGTAATAAACTATAAATTACAATAAGAAGTATATATATAAAAGAAAATTAAATTAACTAAGTAATACAAGTGTAAAGGAGAACAAAATAATTGTTACTCCGGATTCAATGCCACAAAAGATAAGGAGCACAATAATAACAAAAAAATGCAATAAATATGAATACATCAATTATACCCATAGATTGATTGTATGTCTATAAAGTGACACTAGGCTGTAAATAAGGTGACTGACAGGAAATAATAAAGTAGTGATGGAGTTAGTGGGCGGAGGTGTTGATCAGCCTTACCGTTTGAGGGAAGTAACTGTCTTTGAGTCTAATGGTGCTGCCATGGATGCCACCTAGCCTTCTTCCTGATGGGAGCGGGATAAACAGTCCAGGAGCAGGGTGGCTGGGATCGTTCATGATGTGACTGGCCCTATTCCAGCACCTTTCTGCACACACTGAATACAACAATTTTGGTTTTTTAAAGTGATACAACGTGGAGTAGGCCTTTCTGTCCTTTCAAGCAGCACCTCCCCAGCACCCGCCGACAACCCTGATTTAAACCTAACTTAATCTCGGGGGGGCAATTTACAATGACAAGTCTTTGCACAGTGGGAGGAAACTGGAGCACTCAGGGAAATCAACGTATTCCACAGGGAGGAGGTACAAACTCCTTACAGAGGACTCCAGGATTTAGTAACAGAAAATATTTGACCTAACATTCAGAACTCCTCCAGCTTATCTTCTTCATAGTTCTCCAGATCATACAATCAAATGCAGGGTCAGGCTCTATCGTGGGTGGGACAGGTATAGCTGAAGGTAGGTGCTGGATTTTTTGGATCAACAAATGCTCCCTAGCCTGTTTTGCACTTAGTCTCCACTCCTCCTATTGAAGAGGCTCAAAATGCTTGTACCTTACTGAATGCTTGTCCAACAGTTGATGTTCTTGGCCCAGAGATACCCATGAGTTAGTGATAATATTACATATTTTTCAAGGAGGTTTGAGGAATCCCTGCCCAATTACCATCAGCATATAACTTGTAGCACCAGCGATCTCAACACACTAGACAACTGCTATACTATGATAATGAATGCCTTCTGTTCCATGCCCAGACCGCATTTGGGGAAATCTGATCACTTGGCTGTCCTCCTGCCTGCATACAGGCAGAGGCTATAGAGCAAAGCTCCAGAGATCAGGACAACAAAGAGGTGGGTGAGGGAGGCAGAGGAGTGGATACAGGATTGCTTCAAGTCGGTGGACAGGACCGTATTCAAGGGCTCATCTGTGGATCTGAATGAATACACCACGGTTGTCACAAACTTTATAAATATAGTCAAGTGCATACCTGCAAAATCAATCAGAGTTTTCCCAAATCAGAAGCCCTGGATGAACCATGAGGTCTCCAGTCTGCTGAGGACTAGATAGGAGGCATTCAAGCCTGGCAATCAAGATGTTACAGGGGATTCAGGTATGGACTCTGGAAAGCCACCTCTTGGGCAAAGTGGCAATTCTGGACTAAACTTGAATCAATGCAGGATGCTCGATAGCTGTGGCAGGGCAAAAAGACTTTGCTTCTAGATGAGCGCAATGCCTTCTATACTCACTTTGACCGTGAAAAATGGAGAAACCATCAGAAACTCCCACAGCCCCTGATGAACCTGTGATTTCAGTCTCCGAGGCCGACGTGACAGCATTCTTCAGGAGGGTGAACCCAGAGAAAACATCTGGACCAGATGGGATATCTAAAGACTTGTGCTGATCAACCGGTCTGGAGTATTCACTGAGATCTTTAACCTCTCACTTTGGCAGGCTGAAGTAACCATGTGTTTCAAGTTGGCTCCATTTATACCAGTGCCTAAGAAGAACGACATAACCTACCTCAGTGACTATTGTTCAGTAGCACTTACATCCATACTGATGAAGTGTTTTGAGAGGTTGATAATGAAATATATCAACACCTCCCCGAAAAGTGATTTGGATCTGCTCCAGTTTGCCTACTGGCATAACAGGTCCACTGCAGGTGCCATCTCATTGGCTCTTCAACCCTAGAATATTTGGACAACAAAAATGCGTACATCAGGATGCTCCTTATTGACTACAGTTCAGCTGTCAATATTATCACCCCCTCAAAACTAATCAATAAGCTTCAAGACCTTGGCCTCAATACCTCTTGTGCAGTTGAATCCTCGATTTCCTCACTTAGTCAATTCAGATTGGCAACAGCATCTCGTCCACAATCTCCATCAGCACAGGCACACCACAAGGCTGTGAGCTTATTCCTCTGCTCTACTGCTTTACATTTATGACTGTGTGGTTAAGGACAGCACCAATGCCATACTTAAGTTTGCTGGTGGCACCACTGTTTTTGGCTGAATCAAAGGTGGCGACAAATCAGCATATAGGGGAAAGATTGAAAATCTGGTTGAGCGGTTCCAAAACAACAATCTCTTACTCAATGTCAACAAGATCAAGGAGCTGATTATTGACTCCAGGAGGAGGAAACCTAAGGTGCATGAGCCAGTCCACATCAGGAGATCAGAGCAGAAAGAGTCAGCAACTTTAAGTGCTTCAGTGTTATCATTTCAGAGGACCTGTCCTGAGGCCAGCATGTAAGTGCAATTACAAAGAAAGCACGGCAGCGCCTCTACTTCCTTAGAAGTTTTCAAAGATTTGGCATGACATCTAAAACCTTGACAAAGTTCCGGAGATGTGTAGTGGAGAGTATATTGACTGGCTGTATCACAGCCTGGTATGCTCTTGAATGGAAAATCCTACAAAAAGTAGTGGATATGGCCCAGACCATCACGGTAAAGCTCTTCCCTCTATTGTGTACATCTACATGGAGTGTTGTCACAGGAGAGCAACATAGATCATCAGGGACACCCACCACCCAGGTGGGCCAACACCTCTCTTCTCGCTGCTGCCATCGGGAAGAAGGTACCTCAGGAATCACACCATCAGGTTCAGGAACAGTTATTACCCCTCAACCATCAGGATCTTGAACCACTCAACATCACATTCCCCATCACTGAACTGTTCCCACAACCTGTGGACACAGCTTTAAGGACTCTTTATCTCATGTTCTTGATATTTATTGCTTATTTATCTTTATTATTATTATTATTATTATTATTATTATTATTATCATCATCATCATCATCATCATCTTTATTTTTGTATTTGCACAGTTTGTTGTCTTTTGCACACTGGTTGTCTGCCCTGCTAGTGCAGTCTTCATTGATTTTCTATTATGGCTATAGGATTTATTGATTATGCCTGCAAGAAAATAAATCTCAGGGTTGTATATGGTGACATATATGTGCTTCGACAACAAATTTATTTTGAACGTTTGAACTTCGCGAATATGGCTCTGAGATTTTAAGCTACTCCATTTCTGGCCACTCATGTACCTCCTATTCCCTTCACTCTGCCATTTGCGGCCATGTTTTCATCTATTGTGATCCTAAGCTCTGGAGTTTCAACCATAATTCTTTCTGCCTTGACGCCTCTCTTCCCTCCATAAGACCTATCTTTGATTAAGATTTTTGTTATCTGTCCTGATGATTCATACAGCTGAGTATCTGATAACATCTCCATGAGGTGATATGAGTCTTCGTGACAGATATTGAACTGCTAGATAATGGCAGCTGGCTGTAATGTATGAGAGGCTGTCTTTGAAATTGCTATACAATGGCACACATTTTTACTCTTCAAAATAGGTATTGGGAAATAGAACTTACAACATTTTTGGTTAAAACCAGCATTAAACAGCCATAACCAATGTTTACTCTACTCCTTTCTCAAAAGAACACCTATATGTATAATTTCTTGCCTTTTTTAGCAGCCTATGTACTCATTCTCTGACTATGATTGCCAGTTTAAGACAAAATGAAGGACGGTTTCATTCTTTATGCCAACGGCTGGAAGAAATAGGAATGAGACCAACAAACTCATTAAAAGAAACAACATGGGATCAGGACATTCATCCCAATGTGCCTGTGCCATCTCTCTCAATGAGCTTTCTAATTCTGCTTCCTTTGCCTCATAGGCCGACAAATTATCCATTTTCAAGTAATTATCCAATTCCCTTTGGAAACTATCATCAAACCTGCTTCTACCACACTTTCAGGTAGTATATTCCAGATCGTAACAACTCACCAAGTGGAAACAGTTGTCCCTAACAGATCCAACCAGTTCTCCTCTACTACCACTCTCCTCCATCTGGTGTAACTGGTCCTCATCCTCAATAATTTCTTCTTTGGTTCCTTCCACTTCCTTTAAACCAAAGATGTAGCCATGGCAACTCGCATGGGTCTTAGCTATGTCTGCCTTTCTGTCGATGTTCCAAGCCTACACCAGCATCGCTCCCCAACTCTTCCTATGCTACAGCAATGATTGCATTGGCACTGCTTCCTGTACTCATGCTGAGCTTGCTGACTTCATCAATTTTGCCTGTAACTTCCATCCTGCTCTCAAATTTACTTGGTCCATTTCCGACACCTCCCTCCCTTTTCTCGATATCTCTGTCTCCATCCCTAGAGGCAGTCTATCTGCATCCCTAGGGACAGTCTATCTACTGTTATCTTTAAAATAAAAACACTGACTCTCATAGCTACTTGGACTATACCTCTTCCCTCTCTGTCACTTGTAAAAACGCCATCCCCTTCTCTCAGTTCCTCTGTCTCTACCGCATCTGCTCTCAGGATGAGGCTTTTCATTCCAGACTGAAGGAGATGTCCTCCTTCTTCAAAGAAAGGGGTTTTCCTTCCTAAACAATCAATGCTATCCTCACCTGCATCTCTTATATTTTGTGTATGTCTGCCCTCACCCCATCCTCCCACCACCCCACTGGGAATAGGGTTCCTCTTGTTCTCACCTAACACCCCCACTAGCCTCTGCGTCCACCACATAAATCTCTGTAACTTCTACCATCTCCAGTGGGATCCCACTACCAAGCAATTCTTCCCCTCCCCCCACTTTCTGCTTTCTGCAGGGATCGCTCCCTATGCGACTCCCTTGTCCACTCATCCGTCCCCACTGATTTCCCTCCTGGTACTAATTCTTGCAAACGAAACAAGAGCCACACCTGCCCCAACATCTTGCCCCTCACTACCATTCAGGGCCCCAAAAGTCCTTCCAGGTAAGATGACACTTCACCTGTGAGTCTGTTGAGGTTATCTACTATGTCTGGTGCTCCCGGTGTGGCCTCTTGTACGTCAGTGAAAGCTGATGTTGATTGTGAAACCACTTGGCTGAGCACCTAGCAGAAAATGTGGGATCTCCCAGTGGCCACCCATTTTAATTCCACTTCCCATCCCTATTCCAACATGTCAGTCCATGGCCTCCTCTACTGCTGTGATGAAGCCACACACAGGTTGAAGGAGCAACACCTTATGTCATGAACATCAATTTCTCAACCTTCCAGTAGCTGCCTCTTCACCCTTTCCTTCACCATTCCCCATTGCTGTTTCCTTCTCTCACCTTATCTCCTTACCTGCCCATCACCTCCCTCTGGCGCTCTTCCCCCCCTTCCCTTTCTTCCATGGAATTCTGCCCTCTCCTATCAGATTTCCACTTCTCCAGCCCTTTATCTCTTTCACCGATCAACTTCCCAGTTCTTTACTTCACTCCTTCCCCCTCTCCTGGTTTCACCAATTACCTACTTTACTTCTCCCTCCCCTCCTCCTTCCTGACTAACTTCTCCTCCTTCTTTCCAGTCCTGATGAGGGGTTTTTGCCCAAAAAAGCGACTGTTTACTGTTTTCTATAGATGCTGTCTGGCCACTGAGTTCCTCCATCATTTTGTGTGTGTTGCTTTGGATTTCAAGCATCTGTAGATTTTTTTGTGTTTATCCCCCATCATCTTTCAGGCACGTCTCACATCAGACCTTGAGAAAGAAGGAATTTCTATTGATGTAATGTATCTTGAGGACATCTTGTAATGTTAAAAGTCAAGGAATTTATTCTGGGGCTTGAAACATTTCTTCTCATGAAAGCAAAGGGGCCAGCCAATTTGGACCCAAGAATGTCTCACAAAAATAGAACAAATGAATAACCAGACAATTTGTTTTCCGTTATGTTGGCTGAGGGAACAATGTTGGCCAGGAAAGTGGAAGGACTCCCTATTCATCTTACAGCAGTGCTATGGAATGCTTACTCTCCAACAGAACAAGCACACAGGGCTTCAATTTACAATTTTCTCCAAAGAGTGGACTTTTGACAATTAACAACATTGCATAGAACTGTTAATAGAATCTTACACAGCTCTGAGGGAAATCTGTCCCCAGATCCTGCATTTTCCCCCAGTATTTATCCAATTATCATTTTTAAAAATGCTATTAAATCTGCTTCCAGCAGTTTTTCAAGCAATGAACTCCAGATCAGAACAACTTGATATGTCAGAAGAAAATCTACTCTTCTTTCCTCCGGTTCTTTTGGCAATTATCTTAAATCAATGTTCTCTGGATAGCGACCCAAATGAAATTAAACATTTTCTGGTATGCATCCTGATCGTTGAAGTACTTTGGCAAAGCATACCTGGAGTTCATAATTTTAACCTTTTAAACATGAGTGAAACAATGGAATGTGTCCATGTGTCTCCAACACAACCCCTTGACTGGTTCAAAGTGTCATCCAATTGTTCCCAATGCCCTAGTCTGAGGATGTTTTAAACTGACCATGATTGTAGGTTCACATTTTTATACAGTGATCTCAGTAGGAACATGCCACAATACATAAATTGTTTTGGCTGTGTTATTGAATAGGTTGATGCCCAGGATCAAATATGACAGAGAAAATAGTTAATGTTTCTAGTCTGAGACCTTTTATAAGATGCTATCTGACTTTGTGTGAGCTAAAAGGACCCCAGGGTTTGTCGATATGTTCAGGCCTAAGAATAGACAAGTGGAAAGAAAGCATGGTGAGTTTGTGGTAACAGTTTTGGAAGGTGACAAAATATACTGCATAGGAAACACAATGTGTCAGCTGTAGCATTCTTGTCTTTGAATTTGAAGGTGGTTGATATATTCCTGCTCTACCTAGTTCAACATAAAACCCAGCTTGATTCTTTCAGTGAAAAACTGAGTGAGTTACTGAACCATGTAAGACATCATCAATAAAATGTGAAATACAAAACTCTCTCTGCCCTCTCAGGTGGGTGTAAAAGCTCAAGACAGAATCCTACAGAAGAGCAGGGAGTTCTCTCTGGGGACATAGCCAACATTTATCTCTCAGAAGATTATACAGTTGGCATTTGATTACTGCTTCAGTATAAATTGACTTCCAGTTTACAATAGTGAACACATTTATTGCTCTCAAGTGAGAATGGGAGGTTTAAATGAGGTGTGCAAGGCAAGTTTTTACATGGAGAATGGTAGGTGCCAGGAGGGTGATTCCAGAAGTGGTGGTGGAAACAGGTACGTTTTTGGATTGACACATGAACATGAACAGACTAGAGGGATACAGACCATTTATAGACAGAAGGGAATTCTTTAATTTGACATCATGCTCGGCACAGACATTGTGAACAGAAGGGCCTGTTCCTATGCTATAGAGTTTTATGTTCTATATTCTATTTCCAAAGTGCTTTGTTGGCTACTGCATTTGACAGGGAGAAACAACTTTGTTCCTTTTTTTCACCGATTTAAGGTCCTTATTAATAATAACTAACTCCATCCTTTTATTAACAATTTCAAAAAAGCCGAAGTGCCATTCTCACATTTCATCTTTGAAAGAGATTTAAAGAGGGATTAGCTTTATTTGTCACATATACATCACAACATGCAGTGAAAAACATCATTTACATCAATGACCATCACAGTCCGAGCATGTGCTGCGGGCAGCCCGCAATTGTTGCCATGCCCTCTGGCACCAAAATATCATGTTCATAATTTATTAACCCTAGCCATACATCTTTGAAATGTGGAAGGGAACTGGAGCACCTGGTGGTAACCCACACATTCATAGGGAGAACCTACAAATTCCTTTTATTATCTTGCTGCAAAGTGGAACTAATAATATGATTCAACCGTCTCATATCCAGTGGGGAAAAAACAGGATGGGAAGACACAGAACTGAAGTTCATCAATCCCTTTAGAGATCTGGTGGATCTTCTTTCTATTTCATTTTCAAAAGCACAAGTATTATCAGTTTCATTCAGAGTGGAAATGAACCCTGATGCCTTAGCTTGTGAACTCATTAAACTCTAGTCATCTCGGGGTGGTCATGACATCAGTTTTAATCTGCTGATGAACAAGTCATCAAAACTCAACAGAAGAATTTCCCAGTAATTGGTAAACATTGCAACAGTCACTGCTGCAAAATACCCTTCAACAGGCAGTGCACCCTATTCATCTGCTCAGCAATATTGTGTGGTGGAAATGTTTGCAAAAGAAAATGTTAATGGCAGTTTCAGAAGAGCTTCCACCAGACCTCATATCATCTGAAACATCCAGTGGAAACAACTTTGTGACTCAGTCTTAGTGTAGGTACCCATTATTCTAGAAATCAAGCACTTTCATCTCATCAGTAGATTCCAGCCAGTAGTTCTGGCTCTTCATTATTAGAAATCTGGACCATCTGAATTCATTTGTGAGATTCCATTTGGATCTCTGCTAATCTCCCTATTATCCAATGTTGATTTCCTAAAAAATATTTCAGTCTCTAATTGTCTCTAAGTATTCTTGAATCTCTGCATCACTTCACATCTGGGTGCCTAAGTATCACAATATAGAAGATCATATTCAATCTGTTCTCTAAAGTACTTGTGAGCAACTACTCAAATTATTCCTTAAGTTGCCAGCACTTGTCTATCTCCCACTGTTTTTTGTGTAATCTACTCCCAGTTACCTAGTTCAATGTCTCGTAAGTTCTTCTAATACTGTATATGCTGAATAATTTGTGGTGAGAGGTGATTAGAGGCTGGTAGGAATAATTGGAGAATATGCAATATACAAAGGTGGAATTAGTCTATTAACAGAGAACGGATGCTGCTGTAATTCAGCGGGACAATGGTTGGCTGAGTCATAGAGGACAAGATCAGGGCTGTGCAATGCCTGGAATGGAAGGAAAGGTGCTGCAGATCCCACAGCAATCTGGTAAGGTAAAGTTGCTCAATGCTTCTGGAGTGGATTTTTCTGGAATTGCACGTACAACACCTCATGATAGGATCTAGCTCACCTGTGACGTCCCTTCCCAGTTAAGTGACTGGATAACACTCACTCTTATTGCCAAGCAACGGGCATTTGGGTAGAACACTAGAGAGCCCATATGCTCTCCCTTTCTGTACTGCCAGAGCCCCAGCAGGAAATCAGGAACTTATGTGGAGACAAGGAAAGCAAAATCAGCAGAAAAAGAAAATATAAAAATCATTCAGATATCAGTTCTTGCTCAGCATGCAGTCAGACTTGAAAAGCAATATAAAGACTAGTTCTGGGAGACTCTATCTTTTTCATTAGTGTCTAATTTTGTAGGTTTTGATCTGAGTGACAATGCAATTGTTTGGTACAAATGGAGTAATCAGGAAATCGCACTCCCCATGTGATTAACTGTTCAATAGAGGTAATAAGATAGTCTTTTTTATTGGATCACCACTGCCTTCCTCCAACAGTCCAATTAGCACTGCAGTTGCTTTAATGCAATGAGATGGCGGAGGTGGAAGATCTTTAATCAGTTGCTTATCATGTGGATCTTCATCACAAGGCCCATGCATTATAATAAAATGTAATTAATTCCTGATGTGCTTTTATCCAGGGAGAATGTATATTTAACACATTTTATTACAACTCATTCTCCAGTTGAGTTTCTTAATAAAATAATACCCAGTTTAAAAATGTAATTCACTTCCCTCATTGGATTTCACCTGTACCATGTATCGTCAATACCAGCTGCAAGCTTTCATTGAATTAAAAACACAAGTTATTTTTCAGGCATGCTGAGAGGACTTTAACAGTATGCCAACACTAATGTCTCCCTGAATATAATCAGCACTCACAACATGGGAAAGAATCAAAGCCACGTAGAACAAAGGAATGGGAAAGGTTTGGACTCAAAAATCATTGGGCTTAGAGTGGAATTGTGGTTTGATGTCATGTCCATGTATTGAGAGTCCAATGCTGGGCATCAGAGAATAATTGCTAAGTGATGGTCAACATCTCTGGGAAAGTTCAGATTCAAAGCAAGTGAACAGAACCCAAGCTGCTTGCTCTTTTTAAAGTTTGGCAGCAAGGGAGGTTGTAAACTATGCAGGATGAAAAACTGGAAACACCTTGGTGAGTAGGGTGGAAGTCTGTAGTGACAGAGATTGGAGGCAGAATACAGAAGTAGATTATAGGCAATACAGAGCAGGAGGTTACAGAGAGCATAGCGAGGTAGGGGGTTACTGAGAGATGGTGAGGTAGGAGGTTACTGAGAGATGGTGAGGTAGGGGGTTACTGAGAGATGGTGAGGTAGGAGGTTATGGAGAGTTGGTGAGGTCGGAGGTTATGGAGAGATGGTGAGGTAGGAGGTTACAGAGAGATGGTGAGGTAGGAGGTTACAGAGAGATGGTGAGGTAGGAGGTTACGGAGAGATGGTGAGGTAGAAGGTTACAGAGAGATAGTGAGGTAGGAGGTTACAGAGGGATGGTGAGGTATGAGGTTATGGAGAGATGGTGAGGTAGGAGGTTATGGAGAGATAGTGAGGTAGGAGGTTACAGAGAGAGAGTGAGGTAGGAGGTTATGGAGAGCACAGTGAGGTAGGAGGTTATGGAGAGAGTGAGGTAGGAGGTTACAGAGAGATGGTGAGGTAGGAGGTTATGGAGAGATAGTGAGGTAGGAGAGCATACTGAGGTAGGAGGTTATGGAGAGATAGTGAGGTAGGAGGTTACAGAGAGATGGTGAGGTAGGAGGTTATGGAGAGCACAGTGGGGTAGGAGGTTATAGAGAGGACAGTGGGGTAGGAGGTTATGGAGAGCACAGTGGGGTAGGGGGTTATGGAGGGCACAGTGGGGTAGGAGGTTATGGAGGGCACAGTGGGGTAGGAGGTTATGGAGAGGACAGTGGGGTAGGAGGTTATGGAGAGCACAGTGGGGTAGGAGGTTATAGAGAGGACAGTGGGGTAGGAGGTTATGGAGAGCACAGTGGGGTAGGGGTTATGGAAAGCACAGTGGGGTAGGAGGTTATGGAGAGCACAGTGGGGTAGGGGGTTATGGAGAGCACAGTGGGGTAGGGGGTTATGGAGAGCACAGTGGGGTAGGAGGTTATGGAGAGCACAGTGGGGTAGGAGGTTATGGAGAGATAGTGAGGTAGGAGGTTACAGAGAGATGGTGAGGTAGGAGGTTATGGAGAGCACAGTGGGGTAGGGGGTTATGGAGAGCACAGTGGGGTAGGGGGTTGTTGGTCTGCTGAGAGGCAGAACAGCGAGGAACACGATAGGGAATACAGAGGGTGGTAAGAGGTAGGACAGAAAGGATGACTGTGGGTAGCACATAGAGAGAGAGAGACTGGAGGCAGCAATGAGAAAGAGAGAGCAACTATGGGGAGCCAGGAAGGGATTCTTGTCAGTGCAGAGAACGGGAGTATATGCACAGAAAGGGAGGTTGTAGTGTTGGTCATGAAGGAATTAAAATATGGAAGAGTACATCGAACTTGAATGAGTCAAGGACATAGGAAGTATACAGACCAATTGTCATTGTTCTTGCCATGTTGTTGAAGGAATGGAGGCTGCCATTTTGTGAAGGTGGTCTGTAATCTCTAGTTTGTGAGCTGTCTTGTGAACTGGTTTTCTCAGGAATAGCTGTATCAAAGCGCTTTGAAGTGGACACAGTGATGCTCCTAATAATCTGCTGAACTAAAGATAATTTCAAAATAAGAAGTTATTTGCAAGATGTTCTTTGGTACTATAGAACATGCAAGTTTATGAATAGTGGGTCTGTGCCTGACCTGAGTAACTTGAGCCTAGTAACTGGCTGATACAGAACAAAGGGACATTACTTACAGGTAGTCACTTGAACAGGACAATAAATTGATGCTGGCTTGGATCCAAAGCCAATGGAAGCTGACACATGTTAGTCAGATAGGCCAGAATCAACGTGATTGAGACACAACATTTGAACTGGTGAGGAGAATATAAAAGTGAGAGGCTTTGAATGCAAAGCTGTGAGAACAAATCGCAAGGAAGAGCCCAGTGTCAGGGGCTGGGAGAAGAAGCATTAATTGTTTGGCCAATGGGAGATCCCCTATTATAGTGTTATAAATTGGAAAAGTGATCTGAGTATTGGTACAGAGGGAACAGTAGATTTTACATTTTATGTTGTTAGCCAGCAGTCAGCAGAGTTAAGTTGATGATTGTACAGAGACAATAAAGTGTAAGCTTTGATTAATTAAGGTTGAATTGCCTAACCTAGATCAGCTGATAATAGTCAACAGTAGGCAATTTATTGAGGGAGACCACAGGTAGCAGAGAAAGAAAGCGTAGGCATTATTAAAAAAAAAGCTATATGTTAATATAATTGGACAGATGGAAGCATTTGGTAAGCAACAGGTGTTCAAGTCAGATGACTGAAACTGGGGCCTTTAACAAAATGCCCCAAATTTTCTAAATAGCCGCAAATCAATAGCGTTAGCTGTTTTTTGTAACAGCCCTGATACACTGATGGGAGTTTTTCTGGTCCCTGTTGGGTGCTTGCGTTTGGTGTGGTTACTTGAGACCTTTGGCTGGCTCAGAATGAAAGTGATGACTGGAAGGGTTAACTTATGAGGTCTGGGTGTATGAACTTGGCTTCCATTCCCATGTATCTGGAAAGCTGGAGGACAATCTAATGAATGTAGTCAAAATGATTAAGGGATTTGAGAAAGTAGCTGTAGGGAAAATGATTTTCTCTGCTGGAGAATTCAGAATAAAAGATTTATAATCTTAAAATTAGAATTTGGCCATTTAGGAAGGAAATTGTGAAGCATTTCTTAATTTAAAGGGCAGTTTATGCCTCAAGAAGTTAGGCTGCTGGATTAATTGGAGACTCCAAGGGAAAGTATTATTGATTTTTATTAGATAAGGCTATAAAAAGAGGTGGAACAAAAGCGGTTAACTGATACGGTGTTAAGATCAGTTAGCCTTAAAGTCGACTACTGTTTCAAATTTTCTTAAGTGTATACTTTTGCAGTGGGTCACATTGGCAAAGAAAGTTTAAGGTAACTGTGAGTCGCAATAGATTAAGTTAGGGAAAATCTCATCTGTGATCTGCGTTCTGGCCACCTGCCAGTGGCTCCTGGTGGAAAGTTCCATGCTTGTAGTTTCAGTGCTAACAAGGGTCAGAACATGGTGGAGAAACAGTTTTCTGATGCATCATCAAAATCAATAAATAAGATTTATCAAAAACTATTCCATTCATCCCGCCTTTGCAAACTCGTCCCACGTAAAATCTCAAACTGGTTTGCATGCTTAATCTTGTTTGCCTGAAAGATTGCAGCATTTTACCACCACCTTCTCAAGGGCAGTTATAGATGGGCAATAAATGTTGGCCTTGCAAGCTATACCTGGACTGTGAAAAATGAATTAAAAATATTATTTAATGGCCTTGCCTCCCTCCATCTATGTAAAGTTTCTCAGACCTAGGACCCACAGAGCATTCTGTGCTTCTCCAGTTTTGATCACTTCTGTCTTTTCATTTTTTCTCCACGTCTTCTGATGCATTTACTCACAGTTTTGGAATTCTGTACCTTTCCCATCCTTCTTTAAGACCTTCCTTGAAACTTATGGTTTTGGCCATGCTACCTTGTAGTTTGGTTAATTAAGGACATTGAGATGTAACGTTGTGTTCAAGGTGCAAGGCAAATGCAAATATTTGTTGTGGGCTGCCAAAGATGCCCACTGCCCGAATAGAACAGAATTATATCCTGGAATGAGTCATCATCTTCAGGGCAGAAGGGGCAGAAAAGCATCAAGATTTCAAGGTACACATAGCTCAATGCTAGATTACATGCAAGAAAACAAGTGTTGCTACTAGCAACAGCTTAGACCCTTATTAGCCTGAATCACAAGCATAGAAGCACAGCATCATAAAGCGCAGAAGGAGGTTATTCTTTACCATGATGCAGAAAGAGCTTTCCAATTAAAACTACTCCCAGCCCCTTCCTCGTAACCTTGCAACACTTTGTCTTCATAAGTATACTTAATTCCTTCATGAGAATTTTTATCCAACCTTTAACTATCAACTTATCAACTAGTAAATACCAGGTTATAACAATCTGTGGAGTAAAATATTTTTGCCTCATCTCCTCCTGGATTTCCTTTTTGACAATCATCTTATGTTAAAATAGTAACATCACTCCAGCCACTGGAACATGTTTATTCCTATCAAACTCCTCATAACTTAGATTACTTATATTAAATCTCTCTTTAACCTTTATCCTAAGAAGAATATTTGTGGCCTACCCATTCTCCCCAAGAAGTGAATGCATTTTGCATCCTCTCCATGCTATTTTCCCACATAACACAGGGGACTGCACTTCAATAGGTTCTCTATTGGCCATAAAGTCTTTTAGAGTATCCTGAGATTTAAAAAAATACAAGTCTCTCTATTTAATGAAATTTTGCTGATATGGTGTCCAGAATTGAACGCCGTATCCTAGGTGGGACCTATTGGTTAATTTATTAAGTTTTATCATCTGTGACAAGATGATGTGTGTCCTTAATGGAAGTTCTTATGACACTTAATCCGGCCGCTGTCCCCTTTACTGCATTAACTGCTGTGGCTGTGGATAAACAAAGCCGCAAAAGGAGATTAGAAAATCAGCAAATGATATTCCTTCCAAGGGCTTTACATCAAAGGCACCTGGGACTTTTACACAGCCATGGTACTAATGTCTTAATCACTCAAAACCCTGATCGCTTAATACTTCCAGCTTTCATCTCTTAAAGCCTGTAAGAAATATTTAGAAATTCAGCATCTTCATTCTTCAACCCACCCCCTCACGCCCAAGTAATATTGCAACCCGTGACAGAGTGGTTGAAAACTTCAGCAGAATCTGGTTTGATGTCAAAGTATTAAAATTAAGAAGAGTGCACCAAGTGAAAGAAATCCAAAATAACTAGAGGACACCAGAGTTGTTTTCTATATATATGGTGAGGGTTAAGCGCATGGGAGGGATGTGGATCAGCTGGCAGAGAAGGACTGACACAGACAGGGGTGGCATTGTGCAGACAGACCCAGCCCTGAGACAACTGCAAGGTCTTTTGATTCCAAACAATTGGTTTATTGATCTTTACAGAAAGTCCCTCTGGTGCTTCCTACTCCTGCCCCTCTCCCTTCCCCTTTTCCCAACCATGATTTCCCCTCTCCCATCCCCCTTCCCAGTCTCAGTCCACAATGGAGACCCATATCAGAATCCGGTTCATCATCACTCTTAAATGTCATGAAATTTGGTTTTTTTTTTGGCGTTCCTTACCACTGACTCAGCCTGCAAGTTAACCTTTAGGGAATCCCAAGTCCTTTTGCATCTTTGAATTGTCTCCCCATTTACAAAATAGTCTACTTCTTTATTCCTTCTACCAAATTGCACGACCATGCACTGCCCTACCCTATGTTCAATCTGCAACCTCTTTGTCCAATCTCCCAATCTGTCCAAGTCCTTCTGCAAACTTCCTGCTCCTTCAACAGTATCTGCCCCTCCACCTACCTTTGTACTACCTGCAAACTTGGCCACAAAGCTGTCAATTCTATCATCCAAATCATTGACATATAACATGAAAATCAACTGGCTCTCTTTTGTCTATCCTGCCTGTTATTTCTTCAGAGAATTCCAACAGATCTGTCAGGCAAGATTTCCCCTTTAAAAAACCATGCTGACTTTGGCCTACTTTATCAAGTACCTCCAAGTACCCCAAAACCTCATCCTTAATAATGGACTCCAACAACTCCCGAATTGCTGAAGTCAGGTTAACTGGCCTATACTTCTTTTTCTTCTGCTTCTCTCCCTTCTTAAAGAGTAGAGTGACATTTGCAATTTTCCAGTCTTCAGCAACCATTCCAGAATCTAGTGATTCTGGAAAGATCATTACTAACACCTCCACAATCTCTTAAGCTACCTCATTCAAAACTCTGGAGTTTAGACTATCTTGTCCAGGTATCTTGTTTGCCTTTAGAACTTTCAAATTCCCAAGCACCTTCTCCTTAGTAATAGCCACTACACTCACTTGCCCCCTGACAGTCACAAATTTCTGGCATACTGCTAGCATCATCCACAATGAAGACTGAAGCAAAATACTTATTAAGTTTGTCCACCATTTCTTGTCCCCCATTACTAGTTTTCCTATCAAATATTGAAAGGCCTAGATAGAGACAAAAGGACTTCACTCCCAGATGAACTCAATGCCTTCTATGAAGGAACCATCGTGAACTCCCATATCTCCCGATGATCCTGTGATTTCAGTCCCTGAGGCCAATGTATGAGCAGCCTTCAGGAGGGTGAATCCCTGAAAAGCATACGGCCCAACTGGGTACCTGGCCAAGGGCTGATCAACTGGCTGGAGTGTTCATTGAGACCTTTAGCCTCTCGCTTCAATAATCTGAGGTACCCACCTGCTTCAAGCAGACTTCACTTATACTGGTGCCTAAGAAGTAACCTGCCTCAATGTCTGCCGTCCAGCAGCGCTTACATCCACTGTGATGAAGTGCTTTGAGAGGTTTGTGATGAAACTTATCAACTCCTGCTGGAGAAGTGATTTGTATCCACTCCAATTTGCGTACCGGAGCAACAGATCCACACTAGGTGCCATCTTATTAGCTCTTCATTCAACCCTGAACATCTGGAGAGCAAAGATACATACATCAAGATGCTCCTTATCAACTTCAGCTTGACATTCAATACCATCATCCCCTCAAAAGTAATCAATAATCTTCAAGACATTGGCCCCAATTCCATCCTCAATTTCCTCACTTGCAGACCCCAGTCGGGTCAGACTAGTGATAACATTTCCTCCACGATCTCCGTCAGTAGATGTAGGTGCACTACAAGGCTGTGTGCTTAGCCTCCTCCTCTACTCACTTTACACTTATGACTGTGTGGTTAGGCACAGCTGCAATGCCACATTCAAGTTTGCTGATGACTCTACTGTTGGAGGCTGAATCAAAGGTGGTCACAAATCAGCATATAAGAGGGAGACTGAAAACCTGGCTGAGTGGTGCCATAACAAGAACGTTTTACTCAGTGTCAGTAAGACAAAGGAGCTGGTTATTGACTTCAGGAGGAGGAAATAAGAGGTCTATGAGCCTGTCCTCAGAGTTGGAGAGGGTTAGCAACTTTAAATTCTTCAGTGTCATTATTTTGGAGGTTCTGTTCTGGATGCAGCATGTAAGGGCAATCACAAAGAAAGCACGGCAGTACCTCTACTTCCAGAGGAGTTTGCAAAGATTTGTGATTGAATCTAAAACTCCAACAAACTTCTATAGATGTGTGCTGGAGAGTAAATTGGCTGGCTGCATCACAGCATGGTATGGAAACACCAATGCCCTTGAATGGAAAACCCTACAAGAAGTATTGGATACAGCCCAGTCCATCATGGGTGAAACCCTCCCCACCATTGAGCACATCTACATGAACTGTTGTCACAGGAAAGCAGCATCCATCATCAGAAACTCCCACTACCCAGGTGGCCCAGCACCTCTCTTCTTACTGTTGCCATTAGGAAGAGGTACAGGATCCTCAGGATCCACAGCACCAGGTTCATAAACAGCTATTAGCCATCAGGTTCCTGAACCAAAGGGAACCTTCACTCAACTTCACTTGCCCCATCATTGAAATGTTCCCACAAACTATAGACTCACTTTCAAGTACTCTTCATCCCATGTTCTCAATGGTAATTGCTTATTTATTTAAGAATTTTAAAATAATAATACATTTATTGTTTTTTTCTTTTTGTATTTGCACAGTTTGTTGTCTTTTGCACACTGGATGAGAGTAATGGTCTTTCAAGAATTACTTGATTGTGGCATGGTTTCAGAAGACTGGAAAGCTGCAAATGTCACTCCACTCTTTAAGAAGGGAGAGAGGCAGAAGAAAGAAAACTATAGGCCAGTTAGTCTGACTTCAGTGGTTGGGAAGATGTTGAAGACAATTGTTAAGGATGTGGCTTCAGGGTACATGGAGGCACATGAATAAATAGGCCAAAGTCAGCATGGTTTCCTTAAGGGAAAATCTTGCCTGACTAATCTGTTGTAATTCTTTGAAGAAATAGCAAGCAGAATAGACAACGGACAATCGGTGGATGTTGTGTACTTGGATTTTCAAAAGGCCTTTGACAAGGTGCCATATATGAGGCTGCTTAACAAGTTAAGAGCCCATGGTATTACAGGAAATATATTAGCATGAATAAAGCAGCTGCTGATTGGCAGGAGGCAAAGCGTGGGAATAAAGGGAACCTTTTCTGGTTGACTGGTGGTGACTAGTGGTGTTCCACAGGGGTCTGGGTTGGGACTGCTTTTTTATGTTTTATGTCAATGATTTGGATGATAGACTTGGTGGTTTTGTGGCCAAGATTGTGGATGATGTGAAGATAGGTAGTGTTGAGGAAGCAGAAGGATTTAGACGTATTAGGAGAATGGGCAAAGAAGAGGTAGATGGAATCCAGTGACAGGAAGTGGACGCTTATGCACTTTGGTAGAAGAAATACAAATGAATACTCTTTTCTAAATGCAGAGAAAATTCAAAGATCCGAGGTGCAAAGGAACTTGGGAATCCTCATGCACAATTCCCTAAAGGTTGATTTGCAGTTTGAGTTGAAGGCGAGGAAGGTAAATGCAATGTTGGCATTCATTTCAAGAGGACTGGAATATAAAAACAAGGTTATAATGTTGAGGTTTTATAAAGCACTGATGAGGCCTCAGCTGGAGTATTGTGAGCAGTTTTGGGCCTCATATCTAAGAAAGGATGTGCTGAAACTGGAGAGGGTTCAAAGGAGGTTCAAGAAAATGATTCTTGGATGACAGACTTTTCACATGAGGAACATTTGATGGCTGTGGGCCTGTACTCACTGGAATTCAGAAGAATAAGGGGTGATCTCATTGAAACCTATCAGATGTTGAAAAACCTCAATAGAGTGGATGTGGAAATGATGTTTCCTCTGGTGGGGAAATCTAAGACTGGGGACATAGCCTCAGAATAGAGGGGTGTCCATTTAGAATGAAGATGAAGAGGAATTTCTTTAGCCAGAGAGTTTTGAATCTGTGGATTGCCACAGGCAGTTGTGGAGGCCAAGTCATTCGGTATATTTAAGGCAAAGGTTGATAGGTTCTTGATTAGTTAGGATATGAAGGGTTATGGGGAAAAGGCAGGAGACTGGGGCTAAGAGGGAAATAGATTAGCCATGATGAAATGGCAGAGCAGACTCGATGGGCCAAATGGCCTAATTCTGCTCCTGTATCTTATGGTCTTATAGTCTTATGAATGCCTAAGATGGTGCAGTCTTTCATTGATTCTATTATTCTATTATGGATTTATTGAGTATGCCTGTAAGAAAATGAATCTCAGGTCTGTTTATGATAACGTATATGTACTTTGATGTTAAATTTACTTTGACTTTAGATGGATGTGGAGAGGATGTTTCCTGTAGTGGATGATACTATGATCAGAGGGCACAGCCTTAGAATAGAGGGACGTCCATTTAGAACAGAGATGAGAAGGAGTTTCTTTAGACAGAGGGTGGTAAATCTGTGGAATTTATTGCCACAGACAGCTTAGGAGGCCAAGTCATTTTGAGTATATTTAAAATGGAGGTTGATAGTTTCTTGGTTATCAAAGGGCATCAAAGATTATGGGGAGAAGGCATGAGAATGGGTTTGAGAGGGATAATAAAACAGTTATGAAGGAATAGCAGAGCAAACTCAATGGGCCAAGTGGCCTAATTCTACTCCTATGCTTTATAGTCTTATGGTTTACTACATTTAGCAGGTATTCAGAGAGACACAAATAACCAAAGCTTAGAAGGATATTGTCCTAATGTTGATAAATGGGATCAGTGTGACTGGGTAGAAGGTTTGCATGCAAGAAGTGGGCTAAAGGGCCCATTTTTGTGCTGTATTACTCTGACTTGATATTTGATATCCCTACAGGATTCCTGGAGGATATAATTGGAAGAATTATACAATGAGAAAAAGTCAATGCTGTGTTCTTGAATCGTCAGTAGGCCTTTCATAAAGTCCTACTTTAGCACACAAAACTCAGACACACAGGACTGGCACAAACTGAATCTTGCCATAGGGTCTTGGCCCGAAACATCAACTGTACTTTTTTCCATAGATGCTGCCTGGCCTGCTGAGTTCCTCCAGCATTTTGTGTGTGTTATTTGGATTTCCAGTGTCTGCAGATTTTTTCTTGTTTACAAATGGAAAACGGGTTGACAAACAGGAAACAGAATGCAGAAATAAATATCCTTTCAGATGAGGAGGCAGAGTGACCAGTTGGGTGGGTTCAGTACTTGACTTACAAATATACATTCATGATTTAGATGAGTGCATGGATAGATTGTTTTATTTCTAAATTTGTTGACAACATAAAACAGGATTGCATTGTGAGTTGTGAGGAGGGTACTAGGAGACAAGCTTTAAAATGGACAAATGCATGCTAGGTGCAGGATACACGGATAAACGTAAGATTATCATTTTGGTAGGAAAAACAGAAAAGTGAAATATAATTTAAATGATGACAGATTGGGAAATGTGGATGTAAAAAAATTCTTAATGCCATTGTGGATCAGTCACAAAAAGCAAACAGCAAAGAGTTAAGAGGGCAAATGACATGTTGGCCCTTATTACAAAAGGAGCAGGTAATTTTTATTTTACTATAATTATATAGGGACTTGCTGAGACTACTCCCGGAGTAAAGTGTGCAGCTTTGGTCTCCATGCCAAAGAAAAGATATTCATGACATAAATGATTTGCAACAATGGATCACCAGGGTGATACCTGGATGAATGTTGTGTGTGGAGAGATTTCGACAACAAAGTCTGCTTTTGTTCACAAGAATTAGAGAGCTCATTGAAACAAACAATATTTTGACTGAACACAGGGAGGATGCTCTCCTGCCTCATGGATCCAGGACCGTCTCAGAGGCATGATGAAAAGAACTGAGATAAGGAGATACTTCTTCCAAACCGATGGAATTAAGTTCCCCATCACTAATGACTGCAGTTAACAATTTGCTGACTATATCTAAGAAGGACATATAGATTCCTAGATATACTGTAGAAGACACCTCAAAATATGGGGGGTGGGGATGGAGACCAGAAACATTTATGTGAGATAATCATTCATGATAATATTGAATAACAATCTAGGCTGGGATAGTCAAATGACTCACTTTTGCCAAAGTATTTCTGTGATTCATTGGCTAAAAATTGTTTTGTGGCATAAAAGTGACTATATAATCATAAATCCTTCTTTTGTCCATATTATGGTTTGGACACAATCCCCGTTCCCAATTGCTGATTCCTCAAGAATGCTGCAGAGTGCTTGAGAGGCATGGAGAAGCTGTCCTGATGAAAGCTCATTGAACAGTGTTAACTGTTTCTCTGACCACATATGGCCTATTGAATATTTCTGGTATGCTTTAGCAGAAGTTAGGGAATGGCTGTGGCGCTGCTGTGGCACTGCTTTGGTCTTGAAGCTTGTCAACAATTACTTTCTCGGGTAATCTTGGAAAATATCTAGGGTTGGATTGGAACTCTACTGCAGTGTAATCCGACTAGCCCTTAACATTATTGTTTGCTGACCTACATTAGTTCCCAGATAAGAAATATTCCCTAATGAATCACTCATCCCCCACTATTTTCATAACTTTCCCCAGCCCTACTACTCGGCCTGTCACCTAAGCCAACCCTATCTCTGACTGCCTTCCTTTGTCTTACCCCTTCCCTCACCCCACCATCTGAGGCCATGTCTTCAATTGCCTCTCCGCAACAGCCAGTACATTTACTTCCTACCTTCTTTTTAGCTCACTCCTTGAAGCTCATTTAATTTGCCAAGGATTTGATCATGGACATAATATATTCTTTCAGCTCGGCATCGCAGTTAATTAAATTAGCTTACCTGATTGTGCACATTTATCTCCTGCATTTTTCTTCTGCCTCTCTGATTTCTTCCTGCTTGCCATAGCACCTATCGTAAAGCTGTGCCTTCTGCAATTCATCTGTGAAATTCCCTCCTGAAGCTTCTCTACCTTTAAAATATCCCCCATGGGAACAAGGACCATGTTTACTATGGGATGCTGAAAGCCATCTGACAACATTCTGAAATCAGTAATTATTTTATATCCTACATTAAACCCAACTCATTGACCAAACCAAATATCATCGTAGTTACTCAGGTGAAGTTAGTTTCATGTTTCTCAAGTACATCGGGGTGTTTTTCTGGATTAGTGACACAATATCAATGATGCAAATTAATCCCAAGCACTGTTTTGATTTTCGAAGTGGGATGGGGGAGAAGAAAGCTTGACAGGAAATGCAGCAAGGAACATTAAAATTAAATTTAACCCTCAACAATTCACAAATAAAATGAGGGAATTAAAATAAATTCATTTGTGTTTACTGTATATGGAATGTACTATTCTAGGGAAATCGATATTATCTGTAGCAATAATAATCTGATCAATCAGGAATAATAATGCAATGAAATAATTTAACGATTTGAAAGGTGAGACCACCTAGGTAGAACACTGGCTGTCAACAGTATTTACTGTACAATTAACGAGTTTGGAACTCCCATGAGCTCACTGTTCTCTGAATGGATTGAACCTACTTGTGCTCTTGGGGGAGCAGGGCAGAAGTATGCAGGAAAACTCACTTAGTACCTTTATCCATAGAAAGATAATGCTACGTCAGTGCTTTCCAGCAAATATGTACCTTAATCTATAGTTTTGTTTGGATCACCCTGATTTTGGGTAACAAAGAACTTGTTTTAAACATCTGAAGAATTTTAACAAATTCTCAAAGCAATTCACAGTCAATGATGTTGAAAGCTAGTCAGCATTGTAATGAAGGACACACAGCAGACAATGCTTTCACACAAAGCTTTTATATGAGCAGGTAATCTACGTTATGGTTATGGGGTATAAATTGGGAAGGTGTGGTGAACTACATATACCTGTCTGGACACGCCCCCTGCTGACTGCTCCTGTGGCTCCTCCCACTGACCCCGGTATAAAGGCGATTGAGGCCTGAGCTCGGCCCTCATTCTCCAGGATGTAGTATGGTGGTCAACTACTGCTTGTTCTTTCTTCCAGTCAATAAAAGCCAATATCTCAACTTCACGTCTCAGAGAGAGTTATTGATGGTGCATCAGAAGGACATAGGAATGACTCTCATGTTCAAAACTGTAGGAGGTTACAATTCCAGTGGATCTTTCATGAGGATGTGAGAGGGCACATAAAGGTTTGGTTTAGAGTTTCATCTAAAAGGGTCTGAAGTTCTAATGTGTCACACTCTGACCTGAACCCCATGGGACATGGCTATTTGTTTTAAATTTGGGTTGGATGGAGTATCAAAAAACGAGTTATAAATCCTCAGGTTTGGGTCAGATTGAACTGGACTGGCCCATTATAGTTAAATACTTTGAAACATGACTGCCTGCTAAAAGCCTGGAGCCTATTTTTCAGTGCTAAGCCTGGCTACCCCACCCAACTAAACACCTTAGGTCTGGGTAGTTTCAGATATCTAAAAATATTAACATTACTTGATTTCCGGTCAGTTCATGATTGGCTGAGGATGTCAGCTTTGAGTTAGGTTCTAATTTTATGGCCAAGGTAAACCTACACCATTCCCTCAGTACAGCTCTGTTATTATTGTTCTATGTTTTGATTGCATGGAGCTTTTTATTTAAGTGCAATGTGACTGAAAATGCAATTGTCCTGAAATGAAAGTCTAAGCTTTAGATTCTGGAATGGGACTAAATTTGCAAATGAAAGTGAAAGATGCAATGCTCCTCATTGGGATTTGGGGTTTTTAATTTTGTAAAATGTTTTGAAAAACTAATAAAAAAAAATTTTTAAAAAGGAAGTGAAAGATGCACAAACAACCAACGTGCAAACAAAGACAAACTGTATAAATATTTTAAAAATCACCCTAAATAATAATAATCAATAAATAAGTAATAAACAGTATTGAGAACTTGAGTTGTAGAGTCCCTGAAAGTGGTTTCATTGTTTACTTTGTGAAAATACCTCCTGACCTCCTATACCTTCCAAGACTCCTGAGGATCCAGAGTGGAGAGAACAAATGCGAGCTAGATGACTGATATTCTGAACAGATTTATTCAGATGACAAACAAGATGATATGCTTCCAGTTGCTCTGTGTCCTACTGTGTTTTGGTAAACTTCAATGGAACATTAATAAACATCATTTATTGATTGTAGCCTTTCTAGAATGAAACTGCCAACAATTTCAGATCCAACTATGTATTTTGGACATCCGGTTCCAATAGTACTTTTGATGTTGTTGTTTACAACACCCCAACCATCCCTTATTTTATAACTTAACCTATTACCCTCCAATTTCTGCACTTGGCCTTCTAACTCTTCAACTGATCATCACTCTTGCCTTCTGCTCGATAACAAAGCTTCCCAGTTGTTCCATCCTCTACACTGCCAGCACAACCTTCCTGCCTCTGTATTTGATTAAAATTTGTTTTAATGTGTTCCATTTCTGAACACATTTCTCTTTGACCAAAACATGAACTTTTCCTCTCTTCATAAATAATGGCAGACCTGCAGAGTATTTCCTGCATTTTCTGCTTTTTTTAAATTTCAGATTTCCACCGTCTGCAGTATTTTGCTGCAAGGGCTAATGCAAGTTGCTGCTCATGTTGGATTTCACTAATGCTGTAAGTAATTGTATCAAAATAAACCTGTGCCAGGAATTAGGGACTTTGTGAAACAAAAGTTATGTCAAGCTTTCAGTACGATGATGACAGATCCAAGACTATATGGATGGGTTAAAAGGACTCAAATGCTTTGTATAAATATAGGAACTATCTGGAACTTGGGCAGATGATCTTTATAAATTTTTAATTCATTTAATGGATTTCATGTTGACAATATTGCGAGTCCATCTGGCTGCCAGTCTGGCAATCCAGGTCTCTACATTCCCTGCTGTCTAGTCTTGCTTTATTAATGTATACCAACCATGCCAGTACAGTTACCTTTCACAATAACATTTTCATCAATGTTTATATTTCATTATTTTGACTAAGCCCCCACTCTCCAGCTGAGAAGAGCACCCTGAGCATTGCTGCATAAAGGGCACTTTAATGAAGTGTTAGAAGCCCTATTGCCAGATATATAGGGGGAAAAACAGATTTTTTTTACTCATGACCTCTCCCCTCTTCTTAACATATAAGCAAGTTGATCTCCTTGCACTTCACCTCATGTTTCAAACTCTTTCTATGAAGGTACTGGTTGTCACCAAGTTAAGTGTTTTCCAGCTGTTTGTAGGTGTCAGTCATGGATCAGAAGGTAGACTGCTTTTCTCTGGGTTGGAAGAGTATGAATCCACATCCCGTTCCAACCCAGAATCCAGGATTTAATTCCCAGCACACTCTCAAGGGAGGGCTGCATTGTTGGAGATGTTATCTTTCAGACAAAACATTAAACAAAGACCACTCTGACATCTGCTTTCTTGGATGAAGGCAAATTAATCCATGTTAGAACAGCAAAGAGCAACAGGATTCTTCTCATGTTGGAAAATGTTGCTCTTTTAGTTAGCCTTCTTACTTCTATAACTTCCTGTCGTCCTACAGTGTATACAAATCTGAATTTTCCTCTTTTCTAACCCTTTGTGCATCTCTGAGTTTCAGCACTCCTCCATTAATAGCTATGCCTATGTACTGAAATGAGTTCTTGAACCACTTCAACCGCAATACCTATCCAACGAAAAGAGTACAGTCGACATTTCGGGCTGAGACCCCTCCTGCTGAAGGGTTTCGGCCCGAAGCATTGACTGTACTCTTTTCCATAGATGGTGCCTGGCCTGCCGAGTTCCTCCAAAATTTTGTGTGTGTTGCTTGGATTTCCAGCATCTGCAGATTTTCTCTTGTTTGTGATAGCAATGCCTATCCTTCCTTTTTAAAGCTTACCTTTCTGTCCCATATCTTATTCATCCTTCCTCATATCTTAATTGGCTTGGTGTCAAATCTGTTCAGTACACTGAGAGAAAGAACATTGAAATGTTCTTTTTCTCAGCAATATTTTTATTGTTTTTTTTAAATCAAGAAAGCATAGTACAAAGGAGGTTTGTGCAGTACATAACAAATGTACAATTCACATCTATGAAAGAGATGCACCCATAGTACAATCATGCTTTTGTTGTCTCCCTGCCCCGACCTACCCCTCCCAATTCCACATTGAAATGTTTTAAAATATGGATGATCAAAAATTTATGACCTCTCCCACTATGTGAAAACGTTTTCAACTGGATCAGTGGAGACGAATGGTGGTTGGAAGGAGAGGATTATAGGTTTAGCATTGCACTGAGCTCCTTCATTGCAATATTAACTACATTTCAAATGACTTTACTGGCCACAAGGAACCATTCAAACACAAAATCTTTTTTACACCCAGAAGTCTTCAGCACTCCACTTGGTTGTTCCTGCTTCTCTGAGTAGACAGGAGTGGGGAGTTAAACACTGAACATAACACCCACCCATTGAATTGGCTGTTGGTTCAGTTTATCCAGAGAACAATGTCTTTCAGTTTTAAAAGAAACATTTATTTCTTGAACTCATTTTCCCTCACTTGCCAGTGTCTTGTGATTTAAATCATGTCTTAAGATTCTTTTTTTTTATCCAACCAGCCAAGCTAACCAAGCCACAAATTCCAATCCTCTGCCCACTTGGCATGTTCCAATTTTAGACTTGGCAAAAAGTGACATTGCTGAGGGCTTGCATCAACCCTTGAAACATATGCAGACCAGACGCACCAGAGGCGGCCAATTGTTTGTTAAATAAAGCAATCGAGAGAGAAAAAATAAAATCTGCAAAGCTGGAACATGAGACAGTTGGCAAGCAGTCATAGTGCCTGACAGTTATACCATGGGTGATTGTCCTCTTTTTAAAAAGGAAAATTCAACACAGTCGCTTTTTAAGGAACATTACTGATAAGCAAAATTGAGAGAAAGCAGGTTGTGCAGTTCCGTTGCATAAATATTTGACAAAATGAGGATTGCTGACTTTTGGCTGCCTACTTTGCTCTTTTTCAGATAGATTCCCATTTCAAAGGAACTTAATCCACTAATTACTAGGAAGGTAATCCACTGACATCCAATTTACCACAAGGATTTCACAATAAGAATTTGTGAGCTATGACAACGCTATCAGCTAAGTGTCTTAACTCTTCAATGTCAAAAGATGAAGGTGCTCAAAACTTGGCACAGCTCATTTGAAAGCACTATTTCTTTTTCTAATTGATTGGCCATTATCTTCCACCGTTTTGCATTTTTCACATTCTCTCTCCCCAAAACACAAGATTATAGCAATCCTGGCTAAACACAACATCACAACATTATTCAATCAATGTAATGCCAATGTTAAGGCAAATACAGTCAGAGAATCATACAGTAGGGAAACAGGCCATTTGGCCCAACTTTACATGCTAACCCATGGGCATTAATCCCATTTCCCAGCACTTGGTCAATAGACTTCAATGCAAAGCAATTAATCTGCTCATCTAGTACATGCTGTTAGAAACTCAGTTTCAAAACACTCTAACAGGCAGTGCATACCAAATACTTCACACTCTCTAGGTCATATATGTCAAACTCAAGGCCCGCGGGCCAAATCCGGCCCGCGGTGGAATTATCTTTGGCCCGCGAGATAATATCTAATTACTATTAAAGCTGGCCCCAGTAATCGAAGCGCCTATGGCATATGATATGGCTAATGCTGAGTTTATTCAGGTACCAGGTTTTCAGGGTTTTTAGTGTTTATTCGGCAGTCTTCTTCATAAGAAACGGAATTTGTAAAGTGAAACACTTTGTAGTTATAGCAGAGACTGAGACACATGAGAGCAGGCTGAAAAAACGGAGGCAACGAAAGCTGCATTCACACACGTCCGACTGATCCGGCCCGCATGAAGCTGCATTTTGCTCAATCCGGCCCGTGACCTAAAATGAGTTTGACACCCCTGCTCTAGGTGAAGTAAATCCCCTGTTTATTGCCCATGCCTAGTTACCCTTAGGAGGTTTCAGAAAACTGAAGGGTTTGCTCAGATACTGCAGAGGGAAATTAGGAATAAACTACCTACCTTATTATTGGAATGAAGACTCAGAGTCCCTTAGGGTAAGAACATCACATTTTCTGTCCAAAAGAGATTTTAATAAACCATTTGGATTTTTCAAGTATTGAACAACTTCGGTCATTTTTCATTTGAACTGCAATTGAGCTTAGCAATTCTTGAACGATATTTTTAATTTAGATAGAATTTATATGCCTCACATGCCAGGATGTTCATTGACTTTAGCTTGGCATTTAACACAATCATCTGAGGCTGGGTGGGTAACCTCTCCACATTGGGACTCAACACCCCTCTCCGTAACTGGATCTTGGACTTCTTGACAGAAAGATCCCAGTCAGTACAAGTTGACAGCAACACCTCAAGCTCCATCACGCTGAGCACTTTTGCCCCAGGGCTGTGTGCTCAGCCCACTGTTGTTCACTCTGCTGACTCACGACTGCACTGCCAGATCCAGCTCAAACCACATCATGAAGTTAGCTGATGATACAGCGGTTGGCATCATCAGCAACAATGATGAGTTGTCATAAAAAGAAGAGGGAGAGCACTTGTCAAATGGTATGAAAATAACTTGAGTCTCAATGTGAACTTCAGGAAAGTGCAGCTCAACCACTGGCTCTGCTAATGAGAGAGTGAAGAGCACAAAGTTCCTTGGTGTGCACGTAACATATGATCCAACTTTGACCCACAACATCTCCTCATTAATTGAAAAGGCACAGCAACACCTGCATTTTTTTTAGGAGACTGATGTGTGCAAGGCTCCCTGCCCCCATTCTACCAACTTTCCACAGGAGCACCATAAAGAGTCTCCAAACTTATTGCACCATTGTGTGGTATGGAAGCTGCGAGGCATCGGACTGCAAGACCCTGCTGAGGACAGTAAAGACCACCAAGAGGATCACCAGGGTCTCCCTCTCCCCTATTTGTGAAATTTACTGCAAGCATTGTTGAGGATCCCTGCCACCCATTCAATATTCTCTTTGACCCACTTCCATCGGGAAGGAGATGCAGGAGCATCAGGATGAGGACTGCCAGACTGGGTAACAGCTGCTTCTGCCAGGCTGTGACCCTGTCACCACTAAGGTCTCATCACTAGGACAGCGAGTACTGTTTACTGTTTACCTGTGCTATGCTCTTCACATGCATTTTAAATTATATTTTATTAACTTATTTGTGAAAATATTTTGTTTATGTGTGCCGTGTGTAACATATATTGTGGATGCACCGTGGTCCAGAGGAACATCGTTTCATTTAGTTGTATATATTTGGTTGTATATGTACAGTCAGATGACAAACTTGGACTTGAACTTCAAGGTATGGTGATATAATGGTTAATCCAGTGGACTAGTATCTGTTTGACTGAACTATTGATCTGCAGTTTGAATCCCAGCATCAAGGCTGGGGAAGTTAAATTCAGGAAGTTAAATAAATTTTAAACAGGAGAAGCCAATAAATATGACTTCAAGATTGTTGTTAAAACCCATCTGGTTCTTCAAGGGAAGAAAATCTATCTTTCTTACTTGGTCCTGGCTTTAAGTAACTCCAGAACAAGATCAAGTCTGAGCAGCCCTTTGAAATTGTTCCATAAACTTTCCATTTTGGGAGCAATTATTGAAGGAGAATAAGGAAAATTACACCTTTGTGATGCTCGGGTATCCCAGAGCATTTTATGTTGGTGAGTATTCTGTCACTGGGTGGCACGAAGGTACAGCTGGTAGAGATCCTGCCTCACAGGTCTGGTGACCTGGATTTCATCCTTTGCCCTGGTGTAGGATTTTCACACTCTCCCTCTGGCTGCATGGGGATCCCTCTGGGGTGCTCTGGTTTCCTCCCGCATCCCAAACATAGATTAATTAGCCCCTGGTGCGTAGATGAGTATAAAATCTGGGTGGGGTTCAGGTAATTGTACAGAAAAATAACAGCATTAATGTAGGTTTAGTGTAGATAGTGCTTGTTAATCAGTGCAGACTCAGCTGGCTGAAGAACCTGCTTCCACAGTATGTAACCCTGATACAGAGCAATGTCTGAAAGCTGAACAGAACAATCAAGTTTGGAGCTAAAGTGGTTTAACAATTTCTAGTGGGATTCTGCCTACCCTGGAGTTTAGTTGCAGGTCCAGTAAACCCAAGAGTTAATTACAGATTGTCTTGAAGCGCCATTGTTCAGTGAATCTAGGCTTTCAGATGTGTTGTCCTATTATCAAATTCAGGTTGTAGTTTTCTTGATATTTGTTGAGTGTATACTACCTCCTGTTATAAAGTAACCTTTATTCTACAATGTGTTTTTACTCTTCTTTTCCTTTTCTAGTTGCTAAGGGGGGAAAAAATGAACACTACTCATAGGTAAAGCCATGCTGTGGAGTGTAGTCATTTCAACAAAGAAATCCAAGAATTTAATTCAGAACAGATTACCATAAAAGGAAAAATCAAATACGATCAGAAGCTGTGTTCTTCAACTTTCTTCCCTGGTAGAAATTTATATCTCATGTCCATTTTAAAACCAAGATTTCTAAAATGTTGACAGACTAGGTCCTTTTCTATGTAAATATTGAAAAGAGACAAAGGCAGAAATATATGTAATTATCTATTGACTTTGACAACATCACGGTGCATCAAACGGGTTTCCAACCGATGAAGTATTCTTTTGAAGTTAGACCGTTGTTGTGTTCAGGAAAGGTGGAAGCTAGTTTGGAGTTACTGAGAGCCCACATATAGTAAAGAGATTACAATCAGATAATTCGTTTAATGGTATTGGATGAGTGATACCAATTGGCTAGGACACTGGTGAGAACACTTCTGCTCTCTTTTAAACATTGCCATGAGAATAGTGGCAGGGTTATGTCTTCTGCAAAAGACAATGGGTATCATAAGGCCATTTTAATATTGCAAAAATGCTCCCTTCTTATTCTGATGGGAGGTTTGTTGTGCAACTTAGTTCATACGGACAGTATCAATAAGGTTGAGAACTCATGTTACAGTTTGACTATGCACCAGAATTGTGTGAAGTGGTTCATTGTCTTGTTCCTTAATTCTGACAAAAATAATATTTACAGGCTCCAACAATGAAAAATCCCAGCATCTGCTCTCAAAACTGAACCCTTAATAGAAACAATCGAAAAAGGCGCAGGTACTTCAGAAGAAGAGGCATTGAGCAGTTTACCATGTACTTAGCAATGGTAGGGATGATTTGCATTTGTATAGCTTCTGTTACTATAGATTATTCCAAGCACAGTCGTGTCGAACTATGACATCAACAAATTTGCATACAACATGGTTCCACAGATGGAATGGGATAATGACCTAGTGGTGTTGCTTGCAGGATTTTTTGAATTGCTTTGGACACTAAGGATAATTCCCTTTCTCTACTGAAAGTTCACTGATGCCTTGGTTAAATGTCTCATCTGAAAGGTGATATCTCTGATGGTGCATCGCTGTAGCAACGGGTTATCCTTGTTGGAGTCTCTGGAATGGGATTTGGAGTCCTTACTTCCGGACTCAGAAGTACAGAGCTAAGGCATGTAAATTGGATTTGAATAGATAGGATGGCATGCACCTGATCGGCCAAAGGGCCTTTTCTATGTTGTATAACCCCATACCTGTAAGAGCATGAATACTTGACAAGGTCCCTCATGGAAGACTGATCCAGAAGGCTAAGATGCATGAAATTCTTGGTGACTTGGTAGTTTGGACGCAGAATTGGTTTGCCCATAGATGCCAGAGTTGGAAGGGAGTTATTCTGGCTGGAGGTATGTGAACAGTGATAGTCCAGAGGGATTTCAGGGGTTGGGGCTGGAGGTCTCTGTTGTTTGTGATATAAGTATCGCAGATTTTTTTATATATATGTATATACACATACACGAGGGGTCATTAATAAGTTCATGGCCTAAGGTAGGAGTCAATTTTAGAAAAGCCAGCACATTTATTTTTCAACATAGTCCCCTCCTACATTTACACACTTAGTCCAGTGGTTGTGGAGCATACGGATCTTGGACCTCTAGGAAGTGTCCACAGCATGGGTGATTGATAGGTTTGTGACCTAAGTTAGAAGGAGATGAGTTATGCAGCTCTCTTTACACGCACATGCAGTGCAGCTCTTTGAGTGATTATGCAGAAAGTTCTGATAAGTTCATGGCCTAAGGTAGAAGGCGGTGAGTTATTAATTATAGATATATATATATGTAGGCCTCCGTTAGTCTCGTGTGACCATGGATTTACGCCTTGGAAAGTTTCCAGGTCGCAAGCCTGGGCAAGGTTTTTTTTTAATGGAAGACCAGCAGTTGCCCAAGCTGCAAGTCTCCCCTCTCCAAGTCACTGGATATATTTAAAGTACAGGTTGATGGTTGATAGGATCTTGATTAGCAAGGGCACCAAAAGTTATGGGACGAAGGCAGGAGAATGGGTTTGAAAGGGATAATAAATCAGCCATGATCAAATCATGGAGCAGACGTGATGGGCCAAATACCTATTTGTGCTCCTATAACGTCTAATGAAAAATGTAGATGGGTGGGTTTGTAAGTTTGGAGACAAAACAAAGAAGGTGGAGTTGTGAACAAAGTAAAGTGTTGTTTTTACTGTATATCAGTTGGGCTGAATGGCCTAATTCCGCTGCTGTGCCTTATGGTCTTACATGTTTCCTGATCTGTCAGGGCATCAAAGGATATGGCAAGAATGCAGGTGTATCGGGTTGAGTGGGATCCAGGATCAGCCATGATGGAATGACAGATCAGACTCGATGGGCTGAATGACCTAATTCTGCTTCTATGCCTTATGGTCTTATGGGTAGAGAAATGACAGATGGAGTTTTATCTGAGCAAGGGTGAGGTAATATACTTCAAGTGATCTAAGGTAAGAGGAAATTACCCCGTTGATGGTAGTACCCTTACCAGCACCGATGTATAGGGAGATCTTGTGGTCCAAGTCCATAGTTCACTGAGAATGGCTGTACAATATGACAGAGTGGTAAATTTTGCCTTAATTTGTCAGGGCATTGAATATAAGAGCAAAGAAGACATGTTACAGCAATATAAAACTTTGTCTGGACTGGGACTGCATTTCAAATATTACATGTAGTTCTGGTCTCCATTATAGCAAGGATTATGGAGGACTTGGAAAGGGTACAGAGGAAGTTTACCAGGACTTGCCTGAATTAGAGGATATGAGCTTTAAGGAGAGGTTGAACAAATTTGTGTTGTTTTCTCCTGAGCATCGAAGACCGAGGGGAGACCTAACAGAAGTTTATGAGATTCTCGGAGTCAGAGATACCGTGGGCAGTCAGAATCTTTTACCCAGGGTGGAAATGTCAAGTACTAGAAAACAAGCATTTAAGGTGAGAGGGAGAAAGTTTAAAGGAGGCGTGTGGAGCAAGTTTTTTTACACAGTGAGTGGTGACAGCCTGGAACTGGCTTCTGTGAGAGTAGTGGAATCAGATATGATAATGGAGTTTAAGAGGCTCTTAGACAGACATGTGGATATGCAGGGAATGGAGAGATTTAGATCACGTGCAGGCAGAAGAGATTTAGTTTAATTTAGCATCGTGTTCATCACTGACATTACGGGCTGAAGGGTCTGTTCCTGTGCTGTCCTCTTCTATGTTCTAATATTCCCATTGGATACCACTTAACCTAGCTGGCATGGATACAATCAGTCCTTACCATTTGTTTTTGTTTCCTTTTTATCTTGCAGTTGCTAATTCTGACAGTCTCATTGCAGAGGTAACAATCTAAAAATGGGTAAAGGACCGAGAGTAGCGAAGAGCTAATATGCACTATCAGGACCAGAATGGACAGGACGTTTAGCTACCGAGCTATTAGCTTAAAAGGATTCGAAAAATGATGAAAACACCTTTTTACTAAGATTCTAATCTCTTAATGGTGTGTTTACTCTGGCTATCGGACATGGAACCAGACACAGCATCTGCCTCGATCTCTTAACCCAATCCCTTAAACCCCAATGAAAAGTCATCAAATTCTGCCTCCGAGTCAGGCCCAGGAACAAGAAGTTGGATTCACAGCTGCCTTGGATCCAAATCTTTCACCCATCGCACATAATAAATGGAAGAGTGAGGGAATATGTGCACGCATGCAGCATCTAACATATGCAAACACCATCTGCCCTACATACGTGTGAAAGATCACATATGTCAGCAAACACTTTAAAAAATTGACACCCACAGAGCTCACTATAATCTTGCAGATTTTAAAGCAGGGAACAAGTTTAGAAAATAGAAATTGATTTGCACCAGCTTTTATAAGTACGAACACACCATAAAATCACAGATTGTAATGAATGCTGAATATATTCCATAAGTTACTTTGCTTAAGGCACCCCGTCACAGTACTGCTGAGGTACAAAAGGAAGCTGCCTGTGATAAAACCACTGCGTAGAATCGGTATATCGTCTCTGAGAACTTAAAGAGGAAGTAAAATATATCATTATCTTTATTTAAAATTCGTAATCTGTGCCCCATGTGTAACGAAAAATAGCACATTTGTATCCAAGTCAGAAGATTGTTGGTCAAGCTCCTCTCCTGAAATTTAAACACAAAATTCAGATTGATGATTTCAGTTCCAAAGGCGCTGCCTATCAAAGGGAACATCAAGCCAAACCTTGCCTATTCTCTGAAGTGTCTGTAAGTGGTTCTATTTTAAAGAACAGTTAAAAAATCTCCCTGTTATTTGATCAAAAGTTCTCCACAATCAAAACAGATTTTCTGGTCATACTTCCCATGCTGTTTTTTGTAAGACCTTGCTGTACACAAACTGACTACAGGTTGTTCCCAGGTGACAACAGGGTTCCCTTCCTGATAACCGTTTGTGACCCAAACTGTTCGCAAGTCAGAAATATGGCCAGGAACTGAGCTCCCACAACTGAGGAGCCTCAGGGAACAGCTGCAGCCAACAAATCCATCCTGCCTGACTCCTTAACGCTTACTCAAATATGCAGGTCCTTACCAGTTTATGAATGGTCACTTAATTAGGTACAGGAGTCGAACCCCGTGTGGTCTTCTGCTCTGTAGCTCATCCCCTTCAAGATTCGATGTATTGCAACGCATCATTATTTGGGTTGCTGTTAACTTCCTATCAGCTTGAATCAGTCTCCTCCGATCTCTCTCATTAACAAAGCATTTTTGCACAGAACTGTCTTTCACTGTTTTTTTGTCCTTCACACTGTTTTCCTCTGTAAATTCTAAAGACTGTTGTGAGTGAAAATTCCAGGAGATCAGCAGATTCTGAGATACTCAAACCACCCCATCTGATATCAACAATCATTCCATGGTCAAGGTCACTTAGATCACAATTCTTCCCCATTCTGATGTTTGGTTTGAACAGCATCTGAACTTCTTGACCATGTCTGCATACTTTTATGCACTGAGTTACTGCTACATGAGAGTGTATGGGGTGTCCAGGGAAGGGTTGCTCCTCTGGTGAAGAGGTTTGTCATGTCCATTCCATGGACAGCTCACTCACCTTCTGTCCCGCTGGACACTCAGCTCTCACCAGTGGCTCCAAGTAACTGTTTGCGACAGCAGCCACAGCTTGGTACACCACTACCACAGCCGGGCTAAACCAAGTGAGGGTAGCTACCGGCCTCATGAGGACATGCTAATTCTGGTGGAATGGGCAGGTGAGATCCAACGGTTGGGACGGCAGTACTGCAAAGTTCCATGGAGTATGAAGGACATGACAGGGCACAGAAGATGTCATGGTCATCCACTGTAATCAAGGAAGATCCCAGTATGTGATCCTTGTTCATACCACTGGACCCGGACTTCTGAGGTTGAAAGAGTGGAACTACCTAGTGCAACGGCTTTTCAACTTTAAAAACTCTCTCACAAAGGTTTCCTGTCGTTGTCAGACATGATGGACAATCACCACACTGCCACGTGATGAGCTGATTAAATATTTGCATTAACAAGCAGGTGTAGAAGTGTACCTAATAAAGAGTGTATACTTACATATACTGTAAGCCTGGCGTTCATAAACAGGGGAGGATTTGGACCTTATTTCCTTCACCCACATTTCAAATGTTCCTCACTGTGCTTTGAGGATTTCTGAGTTGAGAAAAGTGCTTTATAAATGCAGGTCTTTCAACTGCAGAGATTATGTTACTCTAACAATTCCCTGGAATGTCATTGGATTGGAATATCAGTACCTAGTAGATTCTGCAAATTGACAAAAGGTTTTTGAAACCTAGTTGCTTGTTGTGTGTCATGTTCCCCTTTAATGCGAGTTTACTGATGGAGCAGTGGAGTTTCATCCAGCCTGGCAAAAAAGAGGCATAGATCAGAACTGCTAAAATAAACAGTGATTTGCAATTCAGTCTTGACACAACCTGAGGCAGCGGGAGGCGGGGAAGGGGATTTAAACTTTCTGCGGCAACACACTCAGCGTGAGGTGGGGAGAAGCCAGCGGAACAGTCACATAACAAATGAGGATGACAGATAAATGTCAATTGTATTAATTCAACTGTAAGCAATATAAGCATCATGATAGTTTCAACATGTTTCAAATAAAACTGCTGTTTCTGTCCTGTCTAGCATACAAACTGATGGACTCTCCTCTCACTGATCACAATGTCCCAGGCATCATGCCTGACCTGATGTGGGAGAAAAAGTTGCCTTTATATAGCTCTTTTTGCCTCCCTAGGATGCCCCAAAGAACCAACTTGGAAAGTAGCAGCCTATAAAACACAGCGGCCATTTTGTCCTTTCCCAGGACTCTGAAACGTTGATGAAATATCCATTGGATCGAGAGACTGACTGAAGGATAAACGTTCACCAGGGCACTCTGGAGAACTGTAGTGCTCGTCAAAATATTGTCATGCATCTTTGCTTGCACCTAGGAGGACAGATAGGCATTTGAAAGACAACACCTCTTCAAATGCAGCAGTCCTTCAGCTCTGCCGTTTGAGCGTCGGCCTACATTTGTGTGCAAGTTCAGGAAGGAACCCCAAAACCCCTGGGAGGTACAAGTGTTATGATGGGATAAAGGTAAAATTAGATTTGATAACTTCTGAGCACAGTTTAAACTATCCACATAGGAAGCTACATGTGCGTGGAGGAGGAGGCCCATGTTAAGGTCTCTCATTGTTTATAATAGTTGTGATACTGGGAACTGCTTGTTCTCAGGGTGAGACTTCACCTTTATGAGAGGAGAATACAGGAGGACTGGAGCCAGAACAATTATTTCCCCAATCCACAAATCTGTAAAGATGAAAAGAGTTGGCAGAGAGGAATGTTTTCCACATGATTTGAAAGAAAGCCCGAGTAAAAGCATTAATCCTAAACTCCTGTACCTGCCATTAATCAGAGATTTTGGGAAGTTGGTTCCCTCTGACCTTACATAATACCTTTTGATTAATGAGGCAAAGCACTGTAAAGCTTAGCACAACCAGGCACGCAAATCGGGGAACCTGTGACTGACGGACTGTGTAGCTCGATCAGGCCTTGTTCCACTGTGCTATAATTCTGTAACGTAAGGGCATTGACCTGTCATGGAGTTCCAGACAGGAAGGGGAGACATGAGTGAAATACGCCTATTGGGTTACAAAAAAAAATGCACCATAGAAATTCTAGGCCACACATGGGGCACCTGTGCATAGCAATATGAATGTTTGATTACCCTTATCGTTTTCTCAATAACCTGGAGTAAAAATTGGGCCTCAGTGTGTTGGAATGAGAAAAGAAAAAGGAATATTTCTCATTTCATGGTTTTTGAATAAAACAGGGATGATATAGTGCAGCAAATACAAAGCAGGTTGGGGCCTAATTCTCTTCAATTCTGATTGAGACTAGCACTTAAAGATGAAACTCCAGGACACTACTGCAAGCACTCAGGTGAAAAACCACGAGGTTCCTGAAATAAAATCACTTGAGATTTTTCAAGTTCTTTGAATGCTTTCATTTGCTTTGAAAGACAACTGGACAATTAAGAACTTGTTTGTACATGGATCAGAGAAATAAATGAAGTGTGTTACATTGTATTCATCAAGATCTCTGAACATCCTGAAGTGATTTACAGAGGTGTTGAAAACTCATACTTTCCTTCTTTTTCTATTTCTTTTGGCAGACCCTCCAGTTCAACTTATTTTCACTCTGGTTTTGTGGATCAGAAACATACAATGTGGGAACGTTGATGACTAAATTATGTACTAAATGCTCTCATGAAAAGCAATGTATAAATGACCAGATACTCTCCTCAGATGAGTTAAGAGATAAATATTGCCTAGGACACACAAAACAACTCTCCTGTACTTCAAAGCAGATTAAGTCCATTCAAAAGAGCAGTGGGGACATTGGTTTTATGTATTAAGTCAAAATCAAAGTTGAGGTTATTGGTATATGCACAAGTATATGTTGCACAGGTCCAATGAAAAACTTAGTTGCGGCAATATTACAGGCATATGGCATCATATAAGCAATGTTCACAAACAAAAACATAAATTGAACACCAATTTTACAAGAAAAAACACTATTAAAACACAAAAATGCATTTTAGTGCAAAGTGATCAGTTCAAAGTTTAAAGTATATTTACTATCAAAGTACGTACTGTATAATTGTTCCTGAACTTAGTGTTGTGGGACCTAAGACTTCTGTACCTCCTGCCAGATAGTATTGGTGAGAAGAGGACATGGCCTGCATAGTGGGGTCTTTGATGATGGATGCTGCTTTATTGTGAGAGCACTCCATGTAAATGTACTCAGTGGTGACGGATGAGGCTGTATCCACCACTTTCTGTAGCCTTTTCAGTTCCTGGGCATTGATCTTTCCATACCAGACCATCATGCAAACTATTAGGATACTCTCCACTCTGCACCTACAGAAGTTTGTCAAATTTTATGGTGACATATCAAATCCATGCAAACCTCTAAGAAAGTAGAGGTTCTATCATACCTTTTTTGTGATGACACTTAACGTGTTGGTCCCAGGACAGATCCTCTGATACGATAAAGCCAAGAAATTTAAAGCTACTGACCCTCTCAACCTCCGTTACCATTTATGAGGACTAGCTCATGGACCTCCAGATTCTTCTTCCTGTAGTTGATAACCAATTCTTTGGTTTTACTGATACTGAGGAAGAGGTTGTTGCTGTGGCACCATTCAACTAGAGTTTCAGTCTCCCTCCTATATGCTGATTCATCACCACCCAAAAAATCTGGTGTCAAGTGTCATCAGTTCTACCTGTTGAAGGAGATCTCCACCATTTTCCTGGTAGCCATGTACATTCCACCCCTGGCTAATGCCAAGCTGGCACTGGAGGAGCTGAGCACAGTGATCAATAGTCATGAGACTGCACGCTCTGATTCCTTCCCAATCGTCGTGGTAGACCTCAGCCTGGCTAGCTTGATAAAATCTCAGACAAACCACCACATGCAGAGGAACAGCCAACACACTCAATCACTATTACACCACCAAGAATGTGCCAAGCTGTACAAACACTTTGGGAAGTTCAAACATCTGGCTGTGCTTCTTCTCCCAGCATACAGGCAGAGACTGGGGACAGCAGCATCAGTGGTGAGAACCAACTGTATGGTTAAAGGAGGCAGATGAGCGCATACTGGGTTACTTTGAATCGGTGGACTAGACCACATTCAGGGATTCATCTTCAGATCTAAAAGAATACACACCATAGCTGCCAGCAACTTCAGCTAGAAATGAATGGATGGGTTCATGCTTTCAAGAATATACTGAACATGCCCAAACCAAAATCCCTGGATGAACCAGGAGACTCGTTATCTTCTGAGAACAAGATCTGTAGCATTCAGGACTGGTGATCCAGAATCCTAGAAAAAAATCCAGGTATGATCTACAGAAGACCACTGTGAGAGCAAAAAGGCATTTCTGTGTGTGAAATTAGACTCAAAATTAGATTAACGACAGCTGTGGCAGGTTTTGTATACCATTATATCTTATAAGGCAAAGTCTACCACTATAAATGGCAATGACAATCAACAGGTAGCACTCACATCTATCCTAATGAACTGCTTCGAGAGGTTGGTTACAGGTAGAATTAACTCCTACCTGAACAAGGACCTGGACCTACTGCAAATTGCCAACAGCCACAATATATTTATAATGGACATAATCTGTCTCTCCACTCTGCTTTGAAGCACCTAGACATCAGCAAAACATACATCAGGCAGCTGTTTATCAATTACAGTTTGGAGTTCAATACCCTCATCCCCTCAGTATTAATCACCAAGCTTCTAACTCCGGGCCTCCGTACCTCCTTTGGAACTGGATCCTCAGCTTCCTCATTGAGAGATAGATAGATAGATACTTTATTCATCCCCATGGGGAAATTCAACTTTTTTTCCAATGTCCCATAATAAACCACAGTCATTATGGGGATCAGTGGTAACATCTCCTCCTCCTCACTGACAGTCAACACTGGCACACCACAAGGATGCATGCTTGGTCCACTGCTCTACTCTCCCTACGCTCATGACTGTGCGGCTTGGCAAAGCTCAAATGCCAATAATAAATTTGTAGATGACACCACTGTTGTTGGCAAAATCACAGATAGCAACAAGGAGTGAAATAGATCAGCCGGTTGAGTGGTGTTACGGTAACAAACTTGCACTCAACATCCGCAAAACCAAGAAAATTACTGTGGACTTCAGGAAGTTGGGAGAGCACAGACTAGTTCTCAATGAGGCATCATCTGTAGAAAAGATGAGCAGCTTTAAGTTCCTGGATGTCAATATCTCTGAAGATCTATCCTGGGCCCAAGCACATTAATGCAATCATGAATAAGGCACACCAGTGTCTCTACTTTGTTAGGAACTTGACTAGGTATGGTATGTCACCTAACACTTGCAGATTTCTATAGATGTACAGTTAAAAGCATGCTGAGTAGTTGCATCAGACTGGTGTGGAGGCTCCAATGCACAGGATTGCAAGAGGCTGCAGAAGGTTGTAAACTCAGCCAGCTCCATCACAGGCACAGCACTCCCCACCATCAAGGACATCTTCAAAAGACAAGCAAGAGAAAATCTGCAGATGCTGGAAATTTGAGCAACACACACAAGATGCAGAAGGGACTCAGCAGGCTAGGCAGCATCTGTGGAAAAAAGTACAGTCGACGTTTCAGGCTGAGACCCTTCGGCAGGACTGGAGGGAAAAAAGCTGAGGAGTAGATTTTAAAGGTGGGGGGAGGGGAGAGAAACACCAGGTGATAGGTGAAACCTGAAGTGGGAGGGGATGAAGTAAAAAGCTAGGTAGTTGATTGGTGAAAGAGACAGAAGGCCGTGGAAGAAAGAAAAAGGCGGCAGGAGCACAAGAGGGAGGCGATCGGTGGGCAAGGAGATAAGGTGAGGGAAAGAAAAGGGGATGGGAAATGGTGAAGGGAGGTTGGGGGTGGCATTACCAGAAGTTTGAGAAATTGATATTCATGCCATCAGGTTGGAGGCTATCCAAACGGAATATAAGGTGTTGTTCCTCCAACCCTAAGTGTGGCCTTATCACGACAGTGGAGGAGGCCATGGATGGACATATTGGAGTGGGGATGGGAAGTGGAATTAAAATAGGTAGCCACTGGGAGATCCCATTAGTTCTGGTGGATAGAGTGTAGATGCTCAGTGAAGAGGTCTCCAATCAATGTCGGGTCTCACCAATGTATAGGAGTCCACACTGGGAGCACTGGATACAGTAGATAACCCCAAAAGACTCACAGGTGAAATACCGCTTCACCAGGAAGGATTATTTGGGGCACTGAATGGTAGAGAGGGAGGAGGTGTAGGGGCTGTGTAGCACTTGTTTCGCTTGCAAGGATAAGTGCCAAGAGGGAGATCAGCGGGAGGGATGAATGGACAAGGGAGACGCGTAGGGAGCGATCCCTGTGGAAAGCAGAAAGTAGGAGGGGGAGGGAAAGACAGTGCTTCAAGAAAGCAACATCCATCATTAAGGACGATAAGGGAAAAGGTAAAGAAGTCTGAAGACCCATAATCAACAATTCAGGAGCAGCTTCTTCCCTTCCATCACCAGATTTTTGAACAGTCCATGAATCCATAAACACTCCCTCATTATCCTTTTATTTTGCACAATTTATTTATTTTATAATTGATAGTGATTTTATGTCTTTCCACTACACAGCTGTGCAAAACAAATTTCACATCTGATAAAAACAGTGTATTAAACCTGATTCATGTTCTGATTTTGCTGGCTGGTTCAAGATCCGAAGGGAAGTAGCTGTTCTTAAACCCGGGGTTGTGGGACTTCAGGCTTCTGTACCTCCTCTCTGATGGTAGTTGTGAGAAATGGCATGGTGGGGATCTTTGATGATGGATGTTGCCTTCTTGAGGTGGTGCCTCCTGTAGATATTACCGATGATGGGGAGGGATCTGCCCATGATATATTGGGCAGAGTCCACTATTTTCTGCTGTTTCTTATGTTCCTGTGCATTCATATGGCTGTACGAGGCCATGATGCAACCAGTCAGGATATTTTCAACAGTATATCTGTATAAATTTGTCAGAGTGTTTGGTGACATACAGGAGCTTCTCAACCTGCTAAGAAAGCAGATACACTGAGCACTTTCCTTATGATTGCATCCAAATGCTGAGCTGAGGACCCATCATCCAATATGTTAACCCTCTGGAATTTAAAGCTGCTAACACTCACCACCACTAAGCTCCAATGTAGATTTGTCCTTATTTGCCCTCCTTACCCTTTCTGAAGTCAACAATCCGCTCTTTAGTTTTGCTGACATTGAGAGATATGTTGCTATTATGGCTCCAGTAAGTTGACTCGTTGTAACCTGTAATTCATCCAGCGGAAGCAGGCACTACACACAAGTCCTGATGATCAGCGAGGGGCAGATGTTGTTATCTAATCTCACTGACTGAGATCTGCCAATGAGGAAGTCAAGTATGCAGTTGCAGAGGGAGGTACGGAGGCCCAAGACTTGAAGCTTGATGATGAATTTGGATGGGATGATTATGTTGAATGCTGAGCTGTAGTCGAATGAACAGCAGCCTAACATATGAGTTCCTGTTGTCCAGATGGCCCAGAACACATGTGAAGAGCCAGATAAATCACGTCTGCTGGTGGTGGTATGGTGGTAGGCAAACTGGAGCAGATCCAGGTCACCTCTGAGACATGAGTTGATTGTCTTGAGCCTCTTGAGTACTTTGTTATGGTTGATGTAACCATTATAGATAGATATCACTAAGGCAGGTCATCACGCTCTTCTTGGGCACCAGTATCAAAACGTGCATGCAAGACATTGAGCTCACCTGGGAATGATGGGTCATTACCACTTATGCTGCCTGACCTTGATTTGCTATATTTTCCCAAGTCCTGCCATTGTTGAGCATCTGTGATCCCAGTTTAGGTTGAAATTGTCTCAGTGCTTAGATTGACTTTCTGGAGGTTGGGCATGGACTTTTTATATGAGTCTGCATCACCAACCCTAAATGCCATGGATCTAGTTCTCAGCAGATCACGATTCTCCTGGTTCATCTGGGGCTTCAGACTGAGGAAGACTCAGAATGTTTACATAGACACACACTCACCCATGCACATTCTTATGAAGTCAGTGATGACTATGGAATATTCATTTAGGTCCACCAATGAATCCTTGAGCAGAGTCTAGTCCATTGACTGGAAACAATCCTAAATTTACTCCTCCATTTCTGTTATCCAGATCTTTGTAGTCCTTTTCACTGGTGCCAAGCTTTTCAGTCTCTGCCTGAATGCAGGCAGAAGAAGCACAGACAAAATATTCCACCTCCGACAGTTTTGCTGAACTGAAGGTTCATCCTACAATAGATCCTGTTCTCTGGTGTAGGCCAGAGTCTGTTTACTCCTGAGGCAACAGTTGTAGCACTGAACTAGAGCAGACAGTAGAAGGGTTTTAAGACTGCAGGGTGAAGTATAGGTAAAGAGAAGTGACAATATCTGGCATTAGTTCAACTTGAAAGTGACACATTCAGCACGGGCAGTCTATGCCCATGTTCACTTTTAACACAAGGTCATAGAGCCTTTGAGTACCACAGACCTTTTGCCCATCTAGTCCATTCTGAACTATTATTCTGCCTAGTCCCATCGACCTGCACTGTGCCATAGCCCTCCCATCCTTGTACTTATCCAAATTTCTGCTAAATGTTGAAATCGAATCACTTGCACTGGTAGCTTATTCCACTCCTGCCAACTTCTGAGTGATGAAGTTACCCCTCATGTTCCCCTTAAACATTTCACCTTTCACCCTTAACCTATGACCTCTAGTTCTAGTCTCTGGTGTGGTCCTTATGCAGTAAACCTACTCTATTTCTTGAATTTCCTATTTCCTTCAAATAGTTTTCTAACCTATTCTTAAGTGTTGACATCATCTCTGCTTCAGTCACTAATTCCGAATGAACATTTAACAGCCTTACCACCTTAAGTGTGAAATAGTTTCCTTCTGCCTTTCTGTTCTACATTCAGTTTCAATGAATGAAACCTCATTCTGGACTTCTGACCCTCCAAAATGTTGTGCTTCTATTTTCTCTCTGATAACCTCTCATTAAATATCTTCATCGAAGTATCATTTGTGTTTACTTGTATATCATATTTAAAACTGAGCTACCTTTTCCACAATAATGTTATCTAAAATTTTTATCTATTAAATTGAAAACTTGAATTAAAAATATGCCAGGTCATGTTGCTTTGAAATATTATTATGGTTAAGATTTTGGCTGACTGATGTGAGAATGTCTCTCACCATGTGGGAAACTGGAGTCTTACTTCCTACAGCACACAGTTGCTGCTTTGATAACTATTTACTTCCAAGAGACTGAGTTCCCATTTGCAGCTACATCTGAAATGTGCAGTGGTTAAAGTTGTCATTCTGGATATGAAAGAAAAACAGCTTTTTATTTATTACGACAGGTTATGGTACACTGAAGAAAGAAGAACCAGTCACCTCCCTCCAGCACAATAATCAGCACACAGTCGGGAAGCTTTCAAGGAATTCCATATCACAGCAGGTACAGTACCCGGCTGATTCCAGAGCAATGCATCAGGCACAACGATTTGGATCAGTGAATGACTGAAACAGGCAGTGCTTGTGCGAGCAAATTCCCTGCATTGATTTTTCTTAAATAGTCTTCTTCTTTTCTGTTAAATTGAACTTTCGTCTTTTAGTTCCTCCCCGTCCCCCCCCCCCCCGCCCCCACTTTTTACTCTCCATAACAGCTCCAGATTGAAGCTACAGAAGAGGCAGGGGTGGATTTCTCGCTGGGACTGAGGAAGTTTCATAAAATCCCATTTGCCCTGTAGAAACAGAGACACCTGCATTTTCACAGACCTTTCAGGTTTTTAGGATGTCCCAAAGATTTTTCCGGCTAATGGAATACTTTTAATTGTCACTATTGTAATTCAGGAAATGCACTAAACCAATTTTGCACACAGCAAATGGAAGTTTCCTAGGGAGAGTAGCAACAGTACTGAATTCCCTCCATTTGTAGACAATTTCTCTTACTGTGAACTGACGAACACTCAGGTCTTTAATTGTCACTATTGTAATTCAGGAAATGCACTAAACCAATTGTTCACACAGCAAACGGGAGTCTCCTAGGGAGAGTAGTAACAGTACTGAATTCCCTCCATTTGTAGACAATTTCGCTTACTGTGGACTGATGAACATTCAGGTCTTTAGAAACTCTTTTGTGGCCTTTTCCATCTTCATGCATCTCTACAATTCTTCTTCTGAGATCCTCCTGAAAGTTGTTTTGTTCGACACATGGTGCATATAAACAGATCTTTCTTGAGAAGAGCAGGCTCTGTCAGTAACCTGACTTTGTGTGTCTTTTTTATTGGGCAGGGGACCACTACAACCTATACCTCCAATCTCATCTCATTGATTGGAACACCTGACTCCAAATAGCTTTTGTAGAAGGCATTACCCCAGAGGTTCACAGACATTTCCAACAAATGCAAACAATATTGAATCATCTTTCTCAATAAATAAAGTATGTTGTTTTGTGTGTTGTTTATTTAATTCAGTTCTCTTTATATAGTTCTAGGATGTGTGAAGATCTGATCACACTTTCGGTCATACTTATGCAGAAATAGAGAAAATTCTACAGGGTTCACAAACTTTCTAGAACCAATGTATTGTCTTCCAGTCTAGTATGTAACACTCACATCTTTGTGTTCAAGTTCCTCCACGGACTCACTTCTCTGTAACCTCTTCCTACCCAACAGCTCTTTTGTTCCTCCAACTCGGGATAATTGTGCATTCCAATTTCCTTTGTTCCAGGACTGATTGCTGTACCTTCGGGTACCATTAACTGAAACTTTGAAATCATTCCCTAAACTTCACTGTGGATTCACTTCTTTAAGACAATCCATGAAACATTTCATTAAGAGACTCAGTGTAAAATACCCATATTCACCTTGGAATGATTTGTTGCAGTCTGTGAAGAGCTGTGGTACAGTTGTTCCAATAAGGAAATGCTATATAAGCATATTTTTTTTTCCTATTCAGGCCAGGGAGCTTCTACACAGAGAAAGGCTAAATTCCATGTAAATTTTCAAGCACTCTGTGGTCAGCATTCAAGTGCTCTGTCCCTGACAGTTTCTGTTCTTGGTTTAATGTGTTCAGAAAGAATTTGGACATAAAGGAGATTTTATTTCCATTAATTACATTAAATAGAGTCGGCACCAGGCCTCTGAATTATTAAAGGTCCCATTGTGGTATGCAAGTGTTGCTCTCACAAAAAGAGTTTGGAAAAGGCAACTTTAAAGAACCCTTTATTTTTACAATTCCTTTTCACATGAATGAGGCATTTCAAAATGATCTGCACCGTGAAATGTAGCACATTGACCACTGTAACGTTGGCAAGCACGGCAGCGAAAGCTCAACTTGCAGGGGTTATTTATATCCTCAGCAAACAAAGAGAAAATGCAGCCAATACTGATTGCAGAAGTGAGCAGTATTAATGGCTGGACATAATTTTGCTATTTCCTGTTCTGTCATTGAATTTATACCTTGTTCAGCCATAGGAACTCACTGTAATTTCACTCACCCTCTCTTTTGACCTTCTTTTCAGAATGGTGAGTTGTGATTCCTCTGCTCTCTGGCTTGTTTCTCTGTGGGAAGCTTCACTTATGTGCAAATGTCATGCTTTGCTTCATTGGTCAGAGATTTGAGTACAACTGTCGTGAGGTCATGTTACAGCTGTATAAAACTTTGGCTACACAGTATTTAGTGTACTGTGTGCAGTAAGGAAGGATAGGAGGGGTGGATTTGCAGAGGGTGCATACGAGGTTCACCAGAACGTTGTTTGGATTGGATCATCAGCAACGTTCCTTTAATTTGTAATGACCAGTATGCACAAAAACCTTGCACCGTGCAAATTTTTGCCCACTGACAACAACGTGTGTGTGTGTGCACTGAATTTATAAGTGGAAGTAAACCTGAAGCTATTCTAAGTATAATAAAATACCAAGTCCAGTTAGCTGTTCGTTGTTTAAAAGAAATAAAGTAACTGTCAATAAGAACTTTGATCTCCTCTGGGTTTGACTGTTTTCGCTCTCATTCCTTTGACTCTCGCAAAACATATGTAGCAAGCCTATAGCTTGTAATGAAGGATTTTCTTGCTGGAGCTTTTGCACACTGTCCATATGTGATTTGCTTGCTAAATGATGCTTTAAAAAGTCAAGTTTCCAAATATCACTCCACTTCTTCCACACTTGCAAATTCTCCAAAAATTTTAGCATTGCAACAATACAAGCAGTTAACACCAGTCTCTGTATTGTAAATAAATATTTCTCATAGCTGTTCCTGACCTCGTGAGCTTTTGGTGTAGCAGTTTCTACCGTTTCATTAAGTCATTCTGCTTTAAATGAAGTAGCAGTTCTTTTGTGCATAACACCCTTTGTTTCTTTGGAATTTCAATCAATAATTTCTTCAATAAAAACAGTATAAATAAGCCAGTTCTAAAATCTGCAGACAAATCATCGCAAACACTATGTTCTCAACACCATCCGCATCAGAAACCAGAAAAGGAAATGTGACTGTGTACGATCGTGAAATGAGGTAGAGGGTGACAAACTTTTGTGCGCAGTTTAAATTCCTTGATGCGCCAGCAGCAAAGTATGTGTTCGCCCACACACCTTAGAGGGAACATTGATCATCAGTATGAGAGTAGAGGTTGTGCAAACTTGGGTTGTTTGCTCTGAGGTATCAGAGGCTGAGGGGTACCCAGATAGAAGTATATAAAATTATGAGTGGCATAGATTGATATTAGAATCTTTTTTGGAATATCAAGTGCTAGAGGCCATGCATATAAGCTGAGAGTGAGTGAGCTTAAAGGAGATGTGCAAGACAAGATTTTTAACACAAAGAGCAGCAGGAACCAGGTACATGCCATCAAGGGAAATAATGGAAGCAGATATGACAGCAACATTAAAGGGGCATTCAGGCCGATACATAAAATGGAGGAATAGAGATCACGAGCAGACCACCGTAAATGGTTGGCACATACATTGTGGGATGAAGGGGCTGTTTCTGTGCTGTATTTTCTTGTGTACTAGGATTGCATGTAACGCTTCTGATGGTGGTGTTGCAAGATGATCTAAGTACTTAAAATGATAAAAAGAGTTGACAGGGACAAGAGAAAGGAAGTACTTCCTTTGCTGGGGAAATCCAGCAGTAGGGAAATTAATTAGGCCAATCAGGAATTATGTTGAGCCACAACGCTGTACACAAAGGGTGGTGAAAATCTGGATCATTCCCCCCTGCAAAAAAACCTTTGCTGGGAGTTGGATGTAAATTTCCGAAGTGACATTGATAGATTATTATTTAACAAAGACATGAAGGATATGTATTTAAGGATGGAAGTAGAATAGATGCAGATCTGCCCTGATCTAAATGAGTGATAGCCCCTTTGAGAGGCCGACTGGCCTTTTTCCTTTTACTAAACAGTATTTGTCACCTTTCTCTTCAGATTTCTGGGATGTTTTCTTTGTTCAGATAAAGGGTCTCTTTTATTCTAGAACTCCCAGCAAACAATAACAAGACTTTGGATTCCTATGGAGCATGAAGACCAGCAAGTTCCCACTCAGACACGTTTTTGGTTTATTTGACTCCCTGAAGCAATTGAATTTGACTGATTTGTAACAGGTGAGGAATGTGCGGGTTATTATCAAATTCCATAAGAAATTACAGAAATTGATGCTGACTCAGTCCAGTAATGAAATCTAACCTTGCTTTCAGCCAGATGTTTTTAATTTCCCACAGTTTCCCGCCACCAGTCACCCCACACGCCTCCTCCCCTTAACCCTCACAACATTTTCTTAACAGGCCAACTCCTTGCTGGGTTTTGTCATTCCCCAAGTGGCTCCATGACCTTGCCCACGTGTCCCCATGCCCTTGCCCAAAGATGCTCATGATCCTTTCAAAGTGACCTCTGACCTTTTTAAATTGATTCCAAGATGTTGCCCAACTAGCCTCCTTACATGGTTTGAGTGGCTCTCATGCATAACAACTCTCAGCAGTATATCCTGCCTGAATGACGGAACTGCCAAATTTCATGAAATAACCAGAAAGGCAAGGCCAGAAATTTTCCTGTCTTGCAAAATATTTTTAGCCACTGAACCTTCTCAAGAATAGAGAGAAAGTAGCATCTTTCTGGAAGCAGTATGCTGCTGCTAGTTCCCATCTATTTGGTATGACATGTCTTGTATATTTCAGATCAGCAGTGAAGGGTGATTATTTATCAATTGGTAGCTTTCAGTCAGCCAATTCAGGTATGAAATGCAGGTTGACACTCTTTTATTCACACTGAGGAAGTATTACATCATAAGAAGATCAGAAAATAGGAGTAAGGACAGACCACTCAACCTTTCAAGCCTGCCCTGCCATTCAACCTGACCTTGGGCTGAACTATCCCGACCCTTATCTGTTCTGTGCCAGTTCTCCATAGCCCACAATTCCCTGATTTTTCAGATATTTATCTACTTCCTCTTTAGTTAATCACCAATGATCAATTCTTTTCCCTTGCTCCCAAGTCTTCTAGGGGAGAGAATTCCAGAGACTCATTGTACTTGGCAAGAAGGCCACTGTCAGAAGATCTGTCTTTAGGAAGAGATGATAAGCAGAAGTCCTGGAGAATTAACCCCCATGGCATTTATAATGAAGAAATACTGGGGAGTTCTCTCTGTATCACTCAATCAATATCAACAAAATCAAAATTTCTAGCCGATGTCTCATAGCATGTTAACGGTGAAACATTAAAGTTAGGAACAAAAGTAGGCCATTTACCCCTTCAACATTGCTCCACCAAGAACATGGCTGATCTGCTCAGCGCCATTTGCCTTGATCCCCTGAAATTCCAACAACATAATGATCTTTATTTTGGAACTCAATGATTAAACCTTCACAGTGCTGTGGGAGAGCAAATTCCAAAGTTCACTACCTTATGCATGAATAAATTGCTAACTTGTTTTATCATAACTGACTAGAGTGTTTACTATTTCTAAAATGGCTTCTTTTCAAGAGTACTCTATTGGTTGTAAAACATTTGGAGACACAATTGAAAGTGCTATATAAATGCAATGTTTAAAGGAAGTAATTACTTTTAAGTCTTAATATACTGTCATAGACAGAAGAAAACAGGTAGAGTTAAATATGCATAATTAGAAAAACACTTAATCACTGTGGAGATATACAGCTGCTGAAATGGACTCAAAGTCTCTTGCAACCATTGCTGTATTTTTGGAACATTTCAAAAAAAAAAGCTGTAAGCTTCTTATAAAAGCTTTGTTGCAAAAAGCTGCTGTTAGGGACCATGATTGTGATTGGATGGAAAGAATATCTAAAAAAAACATTATTTTGTCTGAGTTTCACAAACACTCATTATGTGTGTTCTGGTTAATGTCTCATCCTTGCTTTGTTCCACTTTCATCAATTTACTTATCCATTTCTTTGCTTTGTAATTCCGCTAGAAGACTTTCAAAGAGAATGGAAAACTGACCAATACAGGGAGGGCTTTTGAAATGTCACTTGAGGATATTTGACCCTTAAACTTTGTTAGTTTATCCTCTTGCTCTGAACTACAGGGACTTTCCACCACCATTCCTCTACTCGAATAAGTTTATTGTTGAATTTGTTTTATCATTGGCTGGAACAGCACAGACAGTTAAATAATTAAACATTTTATTGCTGTGTTTGACTAACATATTTTATGGTATGCTTAAGTATTGAAAATCTCCAGGGTCCTGTCTATCACGTTATTAAACAGCATTGCCCTCCCGCTAAGTGCATGTTATTTATGACTAACAAGTTGAGTTGACCTGCTAAGTATTCAACAATTTAATTAATCAGCTGCCCAAGAAAATAGGACTGATGTTCAGGCAGAACTTTCCACCATCTGTGCGCAGTGACTGAAAACGGACTGCTGGAGGCAGCATTTCACTGGCTGACAGGAGGTAGTGAAACATGGAGATCCTTCTTAAAAGTAAAACAAAAAGAGAGATTTTCTCCTGTTGGTCTGCTCCTCCGAGATACACAGCATCATCCAGCACTTCATGACCATTCGAGAATGTTTTATTGATTCAGACTCTTGAACTAATTCAGTCTATTGTGTACAGTTCTGGTCACCGAATTATAGGAAAGATATCAATAAATTAGAGAGAGTGCAGAGACGATTTACTAGGATGTTACCAGGGTTTCAGCACTTAAGTTACAGAGAAAGGTTGAACAAGTTAGGTCTCTATTCATTGGAGCGTAGAAGGTTGAGGGGGGATTTGATCGAGGTATTTAAAATGTTGAGAGGGATAGATAGAGTTGACGTGAATAGGCTGTTTCCATTGAGAGTAGGGGAGATTCAAACGAGAGGACATGATTTGAGAGTTAGGGGGCAAAAGTTTAAGGGAAACACGAGGGGGTATTTCTTTACTCAGAGAGTGATAGCTGTGTGGAATGAGCTTCCTGTAGAAGTAGTAGAGGCCAGATCAGTTGTGTCATTTAAGGTAAAATTGGATAGGTATATGGATAGGAAAGGAGTGGAGGGTTATGGGCTGAGTGCGGGTAGGTGGGACTAGGTGAGATTAAGAGTTCGGCACGGACTAGGAGGGCCGGAATGGCCTGTTTCCGTGCTGTGATTGTTATATGGTTATATGGTTATATGGTTAAAGACTGAAAATCCTAACAAACAGAAGCAGGAGAAGGTATGATCTGAATCAGAATTAGAATCAGGTTTATTAACACTGGCATATGTCATGAAATTTGTTGTTTTGTTAAGCAGTACAGTTCAATATGTTAAAAAAATGCTATGTTACAATAAAAAAATTAAAAATCAACAAGAAATGAGAAAACTGGTGAGGTATCATTCATGGAATGTTCAGAAAATGTTCCTGAAACCTTGAGTTTAATTTCCTTGAGCCTGCTATTCTATAACATCATGGCTGATCCTGGGCCATGTCCTAGGCTGCCTGGCTCAGAAAATTATTTTGCAAAGTGGGCATCCAATCGTGATATTGTGCATTACAAACAATTTCTCATTTTTCCTTGCACTTCCTCCATCTCTTCTCTCCCCCTCCTCGTCCTTGTTCCTGGCTTCTGTTTTCCCTTCTATTGTGCCAAAGACACAACCCCTTCCTCCTTCCCTCACTCACTGCCACAGTCCACTTCCTCCCCTCATACGTGCGCTTGCAACACTGTGTGTCAGACAGAGTGGTCAGCAGTACTGGGGCTCCACAGGGAACTGTCCTGTCTCCCTTTCTCTTCACCATCTACACCTCGGACTTCAACTACTGCACAGAGTCTTACCATCTTCAGAAGTTTTCTGATGACTCTGTCATAGTTGGATGCAAGGGAGATGAGGCGGAGTACAGGGCTACGGTGGGAAACTTTGTCACATGGAGTGAGCAGAATCATCTGCAGCTTAATGTGAAAAAGACTAAGGAGCTGGTGGTGGACCTGAGGAGGGCCGAGGAGGGACCTGTTTCCATCTAAGGGGTCAGTGTGGACATAGTGGACGATTACAAATACCTGGAGATATGAATTGACAATAAACTGGACTGGTCAAAGAACACTGAGGCTGTCTACAAGAAGGGTCAGAGCTGTCTCTATTTCCTGAGGAAACTGAGGTCGGTTAACATCTGCCGGATGATGCCGAGGATGTTCTACGAGTCTGTGGTGGCCAGTGCTATCATGTTTGCTGTTGTGTTCTGGGGCAGCAGGCTGAGGGTAGCAGACACCAACAGAATTAACAAACTCATTCGCAAGGCCAGTGATGTTGTGGGGATGGAACTGGACTCTCTGACGGTGGTGTCTGAAAAGAGGATGCTGTCCAAGTTGCATGCCATCTTGGACAATGACTCCCATCCACTCCATAATGTACTGGTTAGGCACAGGAGTACGTTCAGCCAGAGACTCATTCCACCGAGATGCAACACTGAGCGTCATAGGAAGTCATTCCTGCCTGTGGCCATCAAACTTTACAACTCCTCCCTCGGAGTGTCAGACACCCTGAGCCAATAAGGCTGGTCCTGGACATGCCCACTTGGAATAATTTAATTATTATTTAATTATTTATGGATTTATATTGCTATATTTCTACACTATTCTTGGTTGGTGCGACTGTAATGAAACCCAATTTCCCTCGGGATCAATAATGTCTGTCTGTCTGTCATCCATTGTACTCCTCCCCCTTCATTAATCCTAATCCCCATCCTCTGTCATGCATTTCTTGCTCTTGTATTTCTCTCTCTTAGCTCCCCCTCCCATCCTTCCTCTCCTATTCACCTCCCTTTCCATTCCTAGCTCTCTCTTTCAAAGGCTCTTTCTCATCTCCCATCAATCCTTCCTCCTGTCCTCCATCCACTGTAGAAGTAGCAAACAGCCCCCTCTGTTGGAGACACAAGGGACTGCAGGTGTTTGTATCTAGCGCAAAAAATCACTGGGTAACAAAAGGTTTTGCTTCCTGAATCCTTTTTGGTATATCTTAGGGATTTTGGACAGCTGATCATGAAAATCACCATGAAATTTATCTATAAGACATTTTTTTTTGAAATTGCCTTTGTTTGTTATTTCAATTCATAATACAAGTCAATTACATTTTGCCCACAATGTAAGCTGAAAAACTTTCTATCCTGTCCAGGCATGCCTGGGCATGCTTAGGCAGAGTAGATGATGCATGGTAGGATAGGCTTTAGAAATGCTATAAAAGCATCACAGACAGACACACACGGTTCCATGCATTGCATTTACATGTACAGTGCCTATAAAAGGTATTCGCCTCCCATTGGAAATTTTCATGTTTTATTGTTTTACAACATTGAATCACACTGGATTTTATTTGGCTGTTTTTTATATCGATCAACAGAAAAAGACTCGTTTGTGTCAAAGTGAAAACAGATCTCTACAAAGTGATCTAAATTAATTACAAATATAAAACACAAAATAATCGATTGCATAAGTATTCACCCCCTTTTAACATGACACACCAAATCATCACTGGTGCAGCCAAATGGTTTTAGAAGTCACATGATTAGTTTTTGGATCTGTTTTTGGAAACCTGCGTACAGTCAGGTGTTTCAATTGATAGTAGAAAAAATACATCTGTATCTGGAAGGTCCAACTGCTGGTGAGTCAGTATCCTGGCAAAAACTACACCATGAGGACAAAAGAACACTGCAAACAACTCCACGAAAAGGTTATTGAAAAGCACAAGTCAGGAGATTAGAACATAGAAATTGCACATTACAGGCCCTTCGGCCCACAATGTTGTGCTGACTCTCAAACCCTGCCTCCCATATAACCCCCCACCTTAAATTCCTCCATATACCTGTCTAGTAGTCTCTTAAACCTCACTAGTGTATCTGCCTCCACCACTGACTCAGGCAGTGCATTCCACGCACCAACCACTCTCTGAGTGGAAAACCTTCCTCTAATATCCCCTTTGAACTTCCCTCTCCTTACCTTAAAGCCATTTCCTCTTGTACTGAGCAGTGGTGTCCTGGGGAAGAGGCGCTGGCTGTCCACTCTGTCTATTCCTCTTAATATCTTGTACACCTCTATCATGTCTCCTCTCATCCTCCTTCTATCCAAAGAATAAAGCCCTAGCTCCCTTAATCACTGATCATAATCCATACTCTCTAAACCAGACAGCATCCTGGTAAATCTCCTCTGTACCCTTTCCAATGCTTTCCCATCCTTCCTATACTGAGGTGACCAGAACTGGACACAGTACTGCAAGTGTGGCCTAACTAGAGTTTTATAGAGCTGCACCATTACATCATGTCTCTTAAACTCTATCCCTCGACTTATGAAAGCTAACACCCCATAAGCTTTCTTAACTACCCTATCTACCTGTGAGGCAACTTTCAGGGATCTGTGGACATGTACCCCCAGATCCCTCTGCTCCTTCACACTACCAAGTATCCTGCCATTTACTTTGTACTCTGCCTTGGAGTTTGTCCTTCCAAAGTGTACCACCTCACACTTCTCCAAGTTGAACTCCATCTGCCACTTCTCAGCCCACTTCTGCATCCTATCAATGTCTCTCTGCAATCTTTGACAATCCTCTACACTATCTACAACACCACCAACCTTTGTGTCGTCTGCAAACTTGCCAACCCACCCTTCTACCCCCACATCCAGGTCATTAATAAAAATCATGAAAAGTAGAGGTCCCAGAACAGATCCTTGTGGGACACCACTAGTCACAACCCTCCAATCTGAATGTACTCCCTCCACCACGACCCTCTGCCTTCTGCAGGCAAGCCAATTCTGAATCCACCTGGCCAAACTTCCCTGGATCCCATGCCTTCAGACTTTCTGAATAAGCCTACCGTGTGGAACCTTGTTAAATGCCTTACTAAAATCCATGTAGATCACATCCACTGCACTACCCTCATCTATATGCCTGGTCACCTCCTCAAAGAACCCTATCAGGCTGGTTAGGCACGATCTGCCCTTCACAAAGCCATGCTGACTGTCCCTGATCAGACCATGATTCTCTAAATGCCCACAGATCCTATCTCTAAGAATCTTTTCCAACAGCTTTCCCACCACAGATGTAAGGCTCACTGGCCTATAATTACCTGGACTATCCCTACTACCTTTTTTAAACAAGGGGACAACATTCGCCTCCCTCCAATCCTCCGGTATCATTCCCGTGGACAACGAGGACATAAAGATCCTAGCCAGAGGTTCAGCAATCTCTTCCCTCATCTCGTGGAGCAGCCTGGGGAATATTCCGTTATGCCCCGGGGACTTATCCGTCCTAATGTATTTTAACAACTCCAACACCTCCTCTCCCTTAATATCAACATGCTCCAGAACATCAACCTCACTCATATTGTCCTCACCGTCATCAAGTTCCCTCTCAGTGGTGAATACCGAGATTGATACAAGAAAATGTACAAGTCACTGAATATCCCTTGGAGTACAGTTAAGTCAATCATCAAGAAATGGAAAGAATATGGCACAGCTTTAAATCTGCCTTGAGCATGTCATCCTGAAAAACTGAGTGAACATGCAAGACGGGGCCACCAAGAGACGTTTGACAACTCTGGAGGAATTACAAGCTTCAGGGCTGAGATGGGAGAGACTGTGCATACAGCTGTTACCTGGGTGCTTCACCAGTCACTTATGGCTAAGTGCCAAAGAGAAAGCCACTGTGAAAAAAACTCACATGAAATCTCGACTAGAGTTCGCCAGAAGGCATGTGGGAGACTCTGAAGTCAGCCAGAAGAAGGTTCTATGGTCTGATGAAACCAAAGTTGAGCTTTCTGGCCATCGAACTAAACACTATGTTTGGCATAAGCCAAACACCCCACATCATCAAAAACACACCATCCCTACCGTGAAGCATAGTGGTGGCTACATAAAGCTGTGGAGATGCTTTAGTGCAGCAGGCCCTGGAAGGCTTGTGAAGGTAGAGGATAAAGTGAAAACAGCAAAATACTGGGAAATCCTAGAGGAAAACCTGATGCAGTCTGCATAAGAACTGTGACTGGGGAGAACATTTGTGTTTCTTCAAGATAGTGACCCCAACCATGAAGCCAAAGCTCCACAGGAATGGCTTAAGAACAAGAAAGTTACTTGGAAATCTGATTTATATTTAACTATGGATCGTTGGAATAATGAAATATATAGTTGTATTCCACTTGAAAAAATTACATATAATCTAAGAAATGAATATGATATATTTTTGAAAATTTGGCTCCCATACATACAAAAGATGGGATTAAATACATAGGTCCTTTGAAGATAAAATTATAAAGTAATTGGGGAAAGTAAAAATAAATATTAAAATTATTTTGAACTCCATGGAGCATGTGGGGATCCTCTGATATCCAGGCAATCTTTTTTTCTTCTTTCTTTTTTTCCTTTCTTTAGATAAGGGTTAAGGGGGGGAGGGTTAAGGGGAGGGGGGAGGATCGATATTATTTTTCATTTTTTCCCCATTACATTTATTCTTTGTAATTTTCTAAAAATTTAATAAATAAATAAATACATACATAAATAAATGAAAAGAACAAGAAAGTTAATGTCCTGGAGTGGCCAAGTCAGAGTGCAGACCTCAATCCAATTGAGAGTTTGTGGCTGGACTTGAAAAGGGCTGTTCACTCACGATTCCCATGCAATCTGACAGAGCTTGAGCAGTTTTGTAGAGAATGGGGAAAAATTGCAGCATCCAGATATGCAAAGCTGATAGAGACCTATTTGCACAGACTCAAGGTTGTAATTGCTGCCTAAGGTGCATCTACTAAATACAGTATTGACTTGAAGGGGGTGAATACTTATGCAATCAATTATTTTGTGTTTTATATTTGTAATTAATTTAGATCACTTTGTAGAGATTTATTTTCACTTTGTCACGAAAGAATCTTTATCTGTTGATCTGCGTCGAAAAAAAGTCAAATTAAATCCATTGTGATTCAAAGTTGTAAAACAATAAAACACAAATCTTTCAAGGGGGTTGAATACTTTTTATAGGCACTGTATATTGGTTTGCAATCATGTTGATGCACATAGCATATTGTGTGTACTCATTATAATAAAATAATTGTATTTTCAAGAGAATTTGATATTGCAAAATGTCTCACCGATGTTGCAACTGCCATGATAATTTCTCTAATATTTGTGGCAAGTATACAATATGCTTAAATCTCAAAGACAGAGCATGTCTTTTCTTATTAAGAAAGCCTATGAGCTCTGCATTGGGTAAACATTTGCGACCAAGACGAAGCCTGGGCTCCTCGATCTTAGAGCTTGGCTCAGAGGTACTCAGAAGTCAATGCTGTTTGCTGTCCTGATGACGTGGCAAGAGCAGAAGGATCATGTGGCAGATGACTACTTCTGTCTGACCACTGTGCCTGGTTTCTCTGCTAAAAACAAGAAATCCATTGAATACCACAATCTCCTTTAGCCATGAGACCTGCGCCACATTACGACAGTCTCCCAGTGTTGAAGCCACCAGAGACATGGAGTCTGGAGGAGGTGCACAAAGATGCCATGACACTCAACCCAGAAATGGATAATGACACTGATACTGATACAGAGAAACATAGAAAAACTACAGCACAATACAGGCCCTTCGGCCCACAAAGCTGTGCCGAACATGTCCTTACCTTAGAACTACCTAGGCTTACCTGTAGCCTTCTATATTTCTAAGCTCCCTGTATCCATCCAGGAGTCCCTTAAAAGACCCTGTCATTTCCACCTCCACCACCGCCACTGGCAGCCCATTCCACACACTCACCACTCTCTGCGTAAAAAACTTACCCCTGACATCTTCTCTGTACCTACTTCCAAGCACTTTAAAACTGTGCCCTCTCATGCTAGCTATTTCAGCCCCGGGGAAAAGCCTCTGACGATCCACACGATCAATGCCTCTCATTATCTTTTACACCTCTATCAGGTCACCTCTCATCCTCCATCGCTCCAAGGAGAAAAGGCCGAGTTCACTCAACCTATTCTCATAAGGCATGCTCCCCAATCCAGGCAACATACTTGTAAATCTTCTCTGCACCCTTTCTATGGTTTCCACGTCCTTCCTGTAGTGAGGCAACCAGAACTGAGCACAGTACTCCAAGTGGGGTCTGACCAGGGTCCTATATAGCTGCAACATTACCTCACAGCTGATGAAGGCCAAATGCATCGTATGCTTTCTTAACCACAGAGTCAACCTGCACAGCAGCTTTGAGTGTCCTATGGACTCGGACCCCAATATCCCTCTGATCCTCCACACTGCAAAGAGCCTTGCCATTAATGCTATATTCTGCCTTCATATTTGACCGACCAAAATGAACCACCTCACGCTTATCTGGGTTGAACTCCATCTGCCACTTCTCAGCCCAGTTTTGCATCCTATCAATGTCCCGCTGTAACCTCTGACAGCCCTCCACACTATCCACAACACCCCCAACCTTTGTGTCCTCAGCAAATTTACAAACCCATCCCTCCACTTCCTCATACAGATTTTGAACCTTTTATGTCGAGTAAGTCTCCTCGGACAGCTCAATCTGAATTAAATGACGTGGTCGGAAACTTGGGTTCGTCAAAGGGAAAAGCAGAATCACTGGGTTCAAGACCCCAAGGAAGGAATCTGCACAAATTTTTCTGTGAAGGATTTTGACATTTAAGAGAGATATTTCCCAGAATAAATGATGCCAAAGTTCAGGAAAACTTTCTTGTTGGTGCACAAATCAAACAGGTAATCAACAACAGGCAATTCAAGGAACTTCTATTGGGGCCAGAGAATATTGTATGGAAGGCATTCAAGGGTGTTGTTGAAAATTTTCTTGGCAACTACCGAGCACCAAACTATGTGCAGCTGGTTGACAACATGCTTCAATCACACAAAACCATGAAGTGCAACATCAAAGTTTTAAAGTATCAAATAATGCATAAATTATGCATCCTTGAGATTTGTTTGCTTACAGGCAGACACAGAACGAGAAAACCCAGAAGAACCCAATTTAAAAAATAAAGACCAATTCAATTGGTTTAATAGGTGCATTTAATGTCAAAGAAACATATACAATATACATTCTGAAATTCTTTTTCTTCGCAAACATCCACAAAAACAGAGGAGTGCCCCAAAGAATGAATGACAGCTAAATATTAGAACCCCAAAGCTCTCCCCAGCTCCCCCCACCCACGCACAAACAGCAGCAAGGCAATGATCCCACCCCCCAGCACCAGCAAAAAAGCATCAGCACCCTCCACTGAGCACCAACACCCAAAGTGCAAAGAAAGGGAATAAAAAACACAAATCGTGCAAACAATAGAATCGAGCAATAACATTCCCAACCAAAGTGAAAGCTTAGATCCGAAACTCGGAGCAGCCCAGAGTAGGCCCAAAGCCTCGGTATCAGCTCATCACATTAGTATCACAGCAGTCAGGGCAGACTTCACAGCCTCAGTGTCATGTAGAGAGGAGTGAATATCAGGGGAGAGTAAACGAAATCAGCTCTCACCTCCAATCTCAACACCCTGTCTTTCCTGTCTATCTGAACCAGCGTTTAAATTGTCCAAACAGCGTATCATACCTCGTACTAGGAACCGGGTACTCCTGCCACATGTCACTAAAGATTCATCTTCTGCATTCCCATTTAGACTTCTTCCCTGCACACCTTGGCACTGTCCACGATGAGCATAGTGAAAGATTACACCAGGACATTGTGGTCATGGAGAAAGGGTATCAGGGCAACTGTAATCCATCAATGCTGCTGATTTTGTTAGACACCTAACAAGAAGCCTCAGACACTGAATACCAATGAAAAATATCAACAAAACATTTTTAGCTCTGCTGAACTATTGCAAAGCTTCAGCACCATTATACAATTAAACCCACTATATTCAATAAAAGTTAATTTCTTGTTTCTCTAAATTCCTAAATAAGAGAAGTAGCCTGAAATTATATTTACCTTCAGCTTCAAGTGGTCTGTCATGAACAAAAATAAACTTCTGAGGAAGGAACACTTTTGAAAAAAATTGCTGTCCAGTGAAATCTGCTGGAGGCACTCAGCACGTCAGTGTGTGTGTGTGTGTGTGTGTGTGTGTGTGTGTGTGTGTGTGTGTGTGTGTGTGTGTGTGTGTGTGTGTGTGTGTGCGTGTGTGTGAGTGTGCGTGTGTGTGTGAGTGTGTGAGTGTGCGTGCGTGTGTGTGTGAGTGTGTGTGAGTGTGTGTGTGTGTGTGAGTTTGCGTGTGTGTGCGTGTGTGTGCGTGTGTGTGTGTGTGTGTGTAGGAGGAAAAGTCAATGTTTTGGATGGAAAGCCTGCATCAGATTCTAATCCAAATTATCCACAATTCCTCTTCCCCACACGAACTGGTTGACCTATTGAGTTCCTCCACAGATTGTTCGTGACTACTTTGGAGATGGGGCTTCCCTGTTGTCAAAGTTGATGTGGGGCTTCTTGTACCTGGTTAGGAAGTATTCCACCCAGCTTCCTGGATGTTCCCACTGGGAGGACCATTGCAAGGCAAGTCTGCTATGCTCACCCCGAAATCCCTGCTCCCTGCATTTTCTGGCACACTGACGAGATGAGGCTTCTGTTGGTCAGGGTTGACCATGGATGATGCGTCCTAGCTCTCTAGATACACAAGCCAGGGCAGTCCAACATGGAGAGCAAGCTCCCCCTCTCCACACATCTGATGAACCCAAAGGGACGACAGAGACCGATACAGTTTGGCACCAGCAGCATCGCAGGAGTTGCCAGTCAGCGTTGAACTCAACATAGGACTGCCTTAGGGACTCTGGCTCCAGACTCTTCTCTTGGGATTTACTCCTGAAACTTTCCCCATGAGTCAGTATAGCCACAAGGCAGCGGAGGTTTGAGGTCAGAATTTTCCTTCTCCTAGATGAGCTGCCAACCATGACTGACGAGCCCCAGCTGCCCAAAGCAACTGGTTTTAAGATGTCAGTAACCCGCCTTTGCCCCTTCTCTTGTCAGAAGGAGCAGTTCTGCCAGGCTTAGTAGCTAAGCCACACGTAAAGGCCAGGAGCTGCACTTGGTTGTCAGAGGCTATTTGAGACACATGCCATTGGGAGCATTTAATAGGTAGTAGGAGCGTGTCCCCACTACCAACCCCAGCTATAACAGCCTTAAGGTCCAGGTATACTGAGCTATTGAAAAGGTCACCAATAGAACTGCTGCCTTGTGGCTCCAGATGACCCCAGTTCAACCCTGACTTTGGACACTGCTGGCTGGCGTAGAGTCCACACGTTCTCCATATGACCCTGGGTCCTCCCGCATTCCAAAGACATGCGCGTTGGTAGTCAATTTGTCACTGTAAGAGGGAATCATCATGATGGTGCTGGTGAAACACAGCGACATTTTGCAGGCTTATTGTGTTTCTTTGTATTTACTGTGAATACCTGCAAGAAAATGAATCTCTGAGTTGTATATGGTGACGTATATGTGCCTTCTTAATAAATTTACTCTGAACTTTGAACTGATGGGAATGTTAAGAGTACAAAATAGGATTAATGGAAACAGCTGGTTGATGGTCCGTGTGGACTAGATGGGCCAAAAGGCATTTTTCCATGTTGTGTTGTCTCTGTTCCTCCTACTACTTCTAAAAGACACATTAGTAAATAAACTGGCTGCTGTGCAGGTGGGTCGCAAAAAGAATCAAAGGGGAGTACATGGACATGTGAGAGAGGATAAAGTCGAGGTTACAAGGAAATGAGAGGGACGTAGAACTGACGGGATTGCTCTGCTGGGAGATAGTATGTGTCTGTATGGGCTCCTTCTGTGTCATTTTAAGTAAATCTTGGTTTCAAGTCACCATCTGCATACATGATTTGAACTGGGAAGCTAGGCCCAAACAGATTTTATAAAGAAGATAAAAGATTCTTTGTAAACATTGAAACATACAGAGAAATGTATCATTTGTGTCAAGGACCAACAGTCTGAATATGTGCCAGGGTCAGCCGCAACTGTCGCCATGCTTCCAGCACCAACGTGGCGTGCCAGAACTTACTAACCCTAAACGGTACATCTTTCGGAATGTGGGAGAAAACTGGAGCACCTGGAGGAAGCCCATGCAGTCATGGGGAAAATGTACAAACTGTTTACAGATAGCAACGGAATTGAATCCCAATCACTGATTGCCGGTGCTGTAATATCATTACGCAGGAAACATGTAACAGAGATGTCACACAAAAGCAGCATCCATCATCAAGGACCCTCACCACACAGACCATGCTCTCTTCTCACTGCCGCAATGAGGAAGAAGGTACAGGAGCCTCAAGACCTGCACCACCAGGTTCAGGAGCAGCTATTAACCCTCAACCATCAGGCTTTTAAACCAGATGGGATAACTTCACTCGCCCACCACTGAACTCATCCCACAACCTATGGACTCACTTTCATGCTCATGCTCTCGATATTTATTGCTTATTGATTATTGCTACTATATATTTTTTTGTATTTGCATTGGTTGTTTGTCCATCCCGTTGGGTGCAGTCTTTCTTTGATTCCATTGTGTTTCTTGTACTATTTTACTTTGATAATAAACTTACTTTGAACTTTGAACACTAAATGCAACACTACCATGTCACCCCTCTGAGTACTGCAATGTGGTAAAGGTGAAAACAGAGTCAGCTTCTTGTTGGTTGTTTCTGCTGGAAGTAATAGACTCATGCCAATCATTTGATTGAGGGTCTCATGGTCCTAGTCAAACATATACTTTTACACCAATATCTAATGTCAATCTTGTGGTCTTTGCAGTTTTTGGTTGTATGTATAATTGTCCACTCACACAACTAATTAAATGCTTCCAGTGGTGTGGTGTGATAAAAATATCCACAGTGCAACAATGAATATGTATCAAATCTCTTCTTAGTAACCAAATTTCTGACATTGTAAGGTTGTGATAAAAAAAAACTATAGCAATATCAATTATCTCTTGCTCTGCCAAAAATAGGGCAAGAATGCTTAAAAGAAATGGCAGGTTTAAGAGACATTTAGATGGGCACATGAAATACGTCCCAAATAGCCTCCGACAACCAAGTCCAGCTCCAGGCCTTCACGTGGCTTGGCTACTAAGCCCAGCGGAATCGTTTATACTGACAGGAAAAGAGGCAAAGGAAGGTTCCTGGTTCCACAAAACCATTCGTTTCAGGCAGTTGGGGCTCATCAGCCGTGGTTAGCAGCTCATCAAGGAGAAGGAAAACTCTGATTTCAAACTTCCACTGCCTTGCGGCTATACCCACCCACAGGGAAAGCTTCAGGAGTAAACCCCAAGGGAAAAATCTGGAGCTGGATTCCCTAAGGCAGTTCTATGTTGAGCTTAATGCTGACCAGCAACTCCTGTGATGCTGCTGTCGCCAAACTATATCGGTCTCTGCCGTTCCTTTGGATTGATCAGCTGCGTTGAGAGCGGGAGCCTGCTGCGTGGACAATAGCTTGCTGCCCTGGCTTGCGTAGACAGCCAGGATGCAACACCCATGATCAGCTCTGATCAATTGAAGGTCTACATAATCTCCACACTGCGACAATAAATACATATCAAAAGATTTTCAGTAGAAAGATTTCTGATATTGTAAGATTGTGATAAAAAGAACTATAGGAATATCAATTATCTCCTGCTGTGCCAAAAATAGGGCAAGACTACTTAACAGAAATGGCAGTTTAAGAAATATTCAGATGTGCACATGAAATATTTGGGATGGGAGGGAGTGGGAACACAGACCAAGTGCAGGCAGGTGGGATTACCGGGTAACTTAATCGGCACAAATATTATGGTCTGAAGTGCTTGTTTCTCTGCTATACTATGGTTAATTTAGCAGAGGGCAGTGATTAAAATCAGTATTTCCCAATCTTCTTGGTCTAAATATGTTTTTCCTTAACCAGCTCTGAATAGCACGTTCTATGTGGTGAGATTAGAATCCAAAGACAGGTTTTGAACTATATCACTCAGGATATGAGAAAGCTTCTCCCGATTTATTTCAAATTAGATTCTAAATGCACAGTGTCTGATATCCTAAAGCAGTCAAGTCCCGAGATAAATCCATAACTCATTTATCGGGAAATGTTACACTCAAATCATAATTTCCATAAACTGGGGATTAAAACTGCCAATTTGCAAATTCTTTGTATCACGGCTCATTTAATCACTCATCCAGCAGTTCAGTCTAATCAAAGACAACGGAAAGCCCTGAAGAAAGATTATATTTTACACAGAATGGATTGTTCTTCTCAGTGGCATTGCCATCAATGTTTGAAGGCTGTCAGATTATTGACTGCACCTGATGTGCTCAGCATTAAAAACACGGATACATTTGAAGGCTCCAATAATGGGAATGAAAACTCCAGCAGCAGTGAATCAGCAGCCTGTAAAACATTTGATGACTTACCATCCTTCTACGCATTGAATTTAAAGTTCTCATGCTCCAGTTCAAACCGTCCGCTGCCTTCACTCTTCCCTATCACCGTTACCACTCCAGCCCTAACCGCCCTCTGAGATCTTCGTGTTTGTCCAGCCCTGACCTCCTCTGTGCCTCCCATTTACCTTGCCCTACCATTGGCAGCTGTGTTTTCAGTTACCTAGGTACAAAGCTTTGGAATTCCCCACTAAACCTCTCCATCTGTCTTTCCTTTACAATGCTGCTTAAAATCAATCCCTTCAATGCAACCTCTCTACCACCTGCTTTAAACTAATGTGGCTCAGAGTAACTTGTTGCCTGAAAGCATCCCATGAAATGCATTGTGACATTTTACCATGTTAACTGTAGGTAGACATGCAAATAATTGTTGCCCGATTTTTTTCTCTCTCTTCCCTGACCATTTAATTTGGACTGGATTTCAATAGCATAGTTCTCATCACCCACCCAAATGCCACAATCTGCTGGAGGAACTCACCAGGTTGGGCACTATCTGTGGGGAGGGAAAGAATTGCTGATGGCTGGGGAAAAAAAAAACCTGCATTAGTATAACCCTGTCCAAATGCTCTTTCTTAAATGTGAGTAGTCATGGGCCAAAGATCCGAATAACATAGGACATAGAACAGTACAGCATGGAATGGGTCCTTTGATGCACAATCTTGGGCTGATCATTTAATCTACTCTAAGATCAATCTAATCCTTCCCTTCCACATAGCCATCCATTCTTCTTTCATCCATGTGCCTATTTAAGAGTCTCTTAAATATCCCTGACGTATCTACCTCTACCACCATTCATGGTAGCACATTCCATGCACCTAACTTTCTCTGTCTGCGTAAAAAACCTACCTTTGACATCCCGTTTATACTTCCCTCTAAACACCTTAAATTATTCCCCTTCTATTAGCCATTCTGCTGTGGGAAACAGTCCCTGGTTGTCCACTCTATCTATGTTTCTTAACACTTGTACGCCTCGATCAAGTCACCTCCCATCCTCCTTTGCTCCAAATAAAGAAACCCTAGCTTGCTTAATCTATCTTCATAAAACGTACTCTCTAACCCATAGTAGCATCCTGATAAATCTCCTCTGTCGCTTCTTGAAGAATCCACATCCTTTTTATAATGAAGCAAGCAGAAATGAACAAAATGATGTCATTGGGAATATTCCAATATCTGCAAGAAGGCTTTGCGGACATTTTTGAAACTTTTTCTCTCTTTTCCCAGTAATCTCTCCCCATCACAAAGCTCATCACAGGCTGCTATGGCCAATATTTATTAAACAACCATTCAAAATTATCAGGACAATTAATCCAGTCATTATCACTATTGCTGAGCATAAATTAACAGTTGTGTTCCCTCATTTATAACAGTGACTCTTACTCAGAAATGCTCAGTGAACTGTAAAGTGTTTTGGAATGTCCAATGACTGTTGAACCACATGCTCATCTCGTTTGCAGATATGGCTTGCAGGTTGGAAAACAATACTTCAGATGAGCAAGAACTACTACTGGATGTGCCGGTCTGCTCAAAACATTATTTTGCATCTATACAAAGAGTGAGACATAATGTCTGATCACATCTTTTGTGAGTTATCAGATGTGTGGCCATTTCCTCTGATCTCTCTCGTTAACAAGGCGCTTTCACTGACAGGATTGCTGCACATTGGATGTTTTTGGGGTTTTTTTTGCACCATTCTCTGTAAACTCTAGAAATTGTTGTGTGTAAAAACCCCAGGAGAACAGCAGATACTCAAACTGACCCTCTAGACCACGTCTGCATGCTTTTATACATTGAGTTGCTGCCACTTGATTGCCTGATCAGATATTTGCAACAAACATCTGCTCAGGTATACGGCTACTGAGTGAACCTTATAAAATAGTGGGCTCACTGGGGAGGGTGTTCTGACATGTTGTGGCTGAATCCTTGACTGACCCACTATATCATTTTACAACACAGATGGAAGCCTGCCCAGGCTTTCTGGAAGTTCTGTGACTAGGTCCAATTCATCACTTTCTCCCAGAATTCTGCAAGTGCTCTTTTCTTCATCTAAAGTCAATATTCTTGGAAAAACTTTGTATTTTCTTTATGCAGATGCAGTATGCTGTGTGAGATTAAAACCCTTTGAGCTATTCAGGTGAGCAGGAGAGCCCAAACAATGAAATCCATACCTCGGCAAGTTTGAAGAAGGAAAGGCAGAAAGGTTGAAGACCAAAGTTGGTGAATCCGGAGACTGAGGCCTGAAGGTCAAGACTGCAAGTCAGGGTCAGGGACTGGAGGCCCAACGTCTTTGACTCTGAGAGTCCGAGGGCAAAGGACTGGGGGACTGGAGACAGCCTGCTCTGGGGTTAGAGGCCAGCCTGTGTGCATGAGGGAGTGGGTGAGTTGGATAAGGGCTTGTTTTGCTGTTGTTTTCTTGTTCTGCTTATTTATCTAGAGATATGGCACAGAACAGGCCGTCCTGGCCCTTCAAGCCTTGCTGACCAACAGACCACCTATTTAACCCTAGCCTAATCACATAATGATTTACAATGACCAATCAACTTACTAACTGGCATGACTCTGGACTGTGGGATGAAACTGGAGCACCCAGAGGAAACCAACATGCACACGGAAAAGGAACATACAAACTTGCTTACAGAGGACTCCGAAATTGAACTCTGATGCCCAAGCTGTGATTGTGTCATGCTAAACTGTTACACTACTGTTGTGTGTGCATGAGCGTGTGCATGTGAATGTACGTGTGAGTGTAGTACATTGTGGGCGTGCTACATTGTTGCCGTGTGTGGCAACACTTGCAGGCTGTCTCCAGCACATCCTTTGATATGCTGGTTGTTAACGCAAACAACACAGTTCACGATAGGTTTTGGCGTACATGTGATTAATAAATCGGAATCAGAATCTGATACACCTTTCAAAAATGTGCCCACTTCTTTAAATATGAAGTTGACTGGAGATAAAAAGTGACTACAATACTGGGAAAATACCTCCAATGTACCTCAAAATAGTTGCACGAGATCTTAACTGACTACCTGTAGACAGAACCATGGATTAACAGACTGTGGTATCATGGGTTGGGATGTGAATCCATGTCCACTGCAGAGATGTGTGCACTGCCAATATGATAAAAGAATGGCAATGCAGAAGAAAAGGTCAACTGAGGTCACCCTGCACAATCTCTTTATTGCTCAAGTTGCTCAGTTATTCACGAAGGCCTGGTGAATAAGTTGCCTAGCAACCTCACTCTGCAAAGCAATTCTCTTTGTGCTGCAGGGATAGCGGAGGAATAAGTGTGAAATGGAAGAGAGGATGCATTAACAAAAGTGAAATATATTTGACACGTTCATTTAGTAAAACAGTCGCTGCCAGGTGAGTCTGTCCACTTTTCCTTCCTTCTTCTAAACATTCCCTTGGGATTGATGATGGCCTGCTTCCACCCTTCTTCTGAGGAGGTTGATGAGGCCAATGGGGTAACTGCAGACTCTTCCACAGATGGGGCAGATGCTACTCAGTAGGACAGAAGATTGGAATAATTAGATTCAAAGATACTTGATACAATCTTTTCCAGGTATGAATGGTAAGAGAAAGCTGCTTTGACATTGTTCCACTGGTGATGATTCCCACACCCAGAATATCATCCAGTAAGTCTTCACTATTTGTTTCTTTTGCAGAGTTTCCAAATATCACTAGAGGATTTCATGCTGTTTATGGTCAGTAAAGGTGCTTTTGTATGATCCAAAGCTTCTTGAGTATTTGAAATTACAGCAGTTTTTTAAAATAAGTTTTTCTTTTCCTTACATGACTCTGAAGATAAAGAAATGTTCCATTATACTTCTCCCATATCTAACTCCAACTTGTTCATCTGATAACAGAATATCTATTGCAGCATGAGTCTACTTAGCACTATTTGAAGAGAACATATACTTGGGAGATTGAATAATGTAATATGTACTCTATGCAATACATTGGTGTTGTTTCCCTGCTATGGGATATTAATATCATCTAGAGTTATTTGCCAATAGTTTCTGGTCTTAAATTTGACCTACAAGTGTGTGCACCATATGAACGTCAGGTAAGACAGAATCAAGGTTCTTTGTTTAATATTCCCTGACAATACTTCCGTGTTTTTTTGAATGGAATTTCTGAGTTGGATCCATTCATGGACAGTTAACAAAAACACTCATATACAGTTTATCTTTGCATATTCCCTCTTTGTGCAGAAGTAGATAAATATTTCAGCAGTTGAATAATTAACATGGTAGCGTATGATCATCATTATGCTGTTATAGTGCTAGCGATCACCGATCAGGGTTCAATTCCTGCCACTGCCTGTAAGCAGTTTGTACGTTCTCCCCATGACCACACGTCTTTCCTCCGGGCGCTCTGGTTTCCTTCCACATTCCCAAGCTGTATGGGTTTGGGCTAGTGAGCTGTAGGCATAGTATGTTGGCAAACAGTTGCAGACCCAGTACAATCCTCATTAATTTGATTTGACACAAATGACACAATTCACTGTATGTTTCAATGTTTTAATGTACATATGACAAATCAAGCTAATCTTTATCTCTGACTAAAAATAATTGAAAAAGCTATTGTAACCTTCTCAAAGGGCTAGAAAATGAAGGAGAAGCTCTGCTACTGCTGCACTGTGCAAAATTCTGGTTGGACCACATCTAGAGTAGTGCATTCTTTTTCGTGAACTTGGCTTCAGGACAAAAATAAAAATACAATAAAAATGCAGTTATTGGAAAACTGAAACTGTTGAAAATACTCAAAGAATAGTTTAATACAATTGACAGGAACTATTTCCTCTGGAATGAGAATGACCAGAGATGAGATACAATCTTAAAAATGGCATTCACCTTTCTCAGAGTAATGGCATTTAGCAATTCTTCATATAAAGTGTATCGGAAATCTGGAACCCTGTCCTGCAAAAAAGGTGCTAAGAGTCGGTTTCAGAACTGTGGTTGCTAGAACTTCATTAGGTAAGTGTAGAGGTACAAATTAAATCAAGGGGGTTAATCTCAGATGCTGGAAATCCAGAGCAAAACACACAAAATGCTGGAGGAACTCTGTAGGTCAGGCATCATCGATGGAGGGGAATAAATAGAATTAGGATCAGGTTATATCACCGGCATATGTTGTGAGATTTGTTAATTTGCAGCAGCAGTACGTTTGAGCCAAGACCCTTCATTGGGATTGGAAAAAAAGGGAAAAATAGAGTTGAGGTATGGATCAACAAGTTGAGTTGCTGAAATAGCCTCTTCCTGTTTCAGGAAGGCAACTATACTCGGTACTCATTTACTGTTTTCCACCCAATGTTTCTTTAATCAAGAGACAAATAAGTACTGTTAAGGAAACTAGAGTAAGAATGTTTAAAAATAGTGTAATTTCTATTGTAATGATAAGTTGTATTACAGAAAGAGCAAAGCAATTTGAAAGCCCAATCATCTGAAAGAAAACACTGCCTGTCAAGCTCTGGTGGTTTTAGACAATATCCTCACCACATTGTACCAACAAGATTTTTGCTGCTTTGGTGATCTTCTTTGTTAATCCAGAATAGTTATAACATTTTGTTTGAGTGATTGGATCCCAAAACAAGAAAAAGTAACTATTCAGGGCTCTGACTTCAACATGAGAAATAGGGGTGCCTGTTGGTGTTGCTGTTCCCCTTTCCAGGCATAATTCCTGTTGGACCCTTTTATATGAAAGATTACAATGTATAAATTTACCACCATGATAATAGCTAAAGGAGTGACATCACAGATTTGTATGAGTCCCAACTTTCTGTAATAAAACTTCATAAAGTTGTCAGGCTCCTGGGGAATGAGAAGCTCAGTGAAAGGAAAGAATTTTCATTTCTACATCAACTTGCATAACTTCAGGAGATTCGGATTATTTATCACACGTACGTCAAACCATACAATGAAATGCATCACTTGCATTAACAACCAGTGTATCTGAGGATGAGCACTGGGCAGCCTATAAGTGTCATTGCACATACCAGCGCCAATATAGCATGTCCACAACAAACAACAACAACAAAACAAGAATAATAGCAGAACAAGCCCCTTTCCGATCCCTACCATCCACCCACCCCAGGACAGGCTGCCTCCCGACTTCCACTCCTTGTCCCCAGACTCTCAGACCTGCAGGCTTGGGGCATCCAATTTCAGACTTCACCCCAGGATGCTGAACATTGGTTTGACCATATTCTTCGAGACAGTGAAGTACTTTGCCACCTTCTTCTTCTTCTCTGTCCCTGAGGCTAATGAAGCCAATATGGGAATTGCATAGCCTTGAGGCGGTTGTTGGCTGATAGGTTAGACAGATGGGTGGTTTTCTGAGATGCTCTATTTCTAGCACCATTTGCTGAGGGCTTCTGCGTGTTTCCAATGTGCAGCCTCAAGGTTCTCAATACCACTCCAAATGCTCCCTCTTCACTTTAACTGGCCAAGGGCTAGAGATTCCAGGGTGTCAAGAGGGTTTGTTGCACTCTTCATGGATGCATTCAGCACCGTCTTGAATCCTTTTCACTGTTCATCTGGTGATCTCCTGCAAGAATGTTCTTCATCAGTCTGGTTTTAGGGAGGACGGGTAACCTGGTTAGCTGACAGAGAGCAACAAAAGCTTTACTGCAGGGGAATGTTGGTCTGGGAGATATTGGTTCTCCTTTCCCTCTCGTGTACTTGAAAGATTTTGCAGACACTGTGTATATTCCAGTACTTTAAACTGCCAGATGTAGACAGTTCTGGTCTCAGAAGCATATTGGAGGGCAGGGATCAACAGTGCCTGGTAGACCGTGAGCTTTATGCAGTATCTTGAGGTAACTGTAAGTACACACGTTTCTGCATCAGCAATGAGCACATCATCTTTTTCAATATTGTGACAAGGGGATATTGAACAAGAAATCAGCAGAAACTCCTCTTCCCATAATTGGTTTTGCATCCAGCTAATGGAGAAGTAGAAACCATGTAATGACATCACTGCTGATAGTTCAGCATGCCTTTTTGTGTTCGGGCCTCTGCAGTAAAACTCAATCCAGCAGCCTTATGCATCGGAGATGAGAGTGTATCCAGCTAACCCACTGTGTCTGATGATTCCACTTGGGCCCAGCGCTCAGGTCTAATTGACATCAGTTGAACGATCAGCTGCTTTGAAGGACCTAAAATGAAATTAGACCGAATAGTCATTTAATCCTTTATTTGTGTCTCCCAGATAAAATGCAGAAATAGGTGAGTCAGCACCTATAGTGATGGCAAACAGGGTCTTAATTTAATGCTTCATCCAAAAGTTGATGGCCTACAAATTCAAGATACTCCAAAAAGGAGGTGTAAAACCTATGCAATGTAGCTATAGGTTTTTACATCTAGGACCTGATAAAGATAATTAGAGCCTTCGAGTTCACAGAATTTTATTTTCCTAGGTAGTATCTGGTTATCAATGATTGGTTAATCAGTATTTTGTAGTTGTCAATCCACTCATGCCCAATGGTTCTCAGGACTCCAGCTGCGGCATTTTATGGTGAAGCTGTTGTAAGGAACACCGCACAAAAGGGAAGGGACTTGTCCACTGCTTCAGTGACACGATCCTTCATTTCCTTGTGGGCATGGGAAAATGTACGAGCCATGTTGTCTGCAGCTGGGGGTCAAGGGAACCCAAGATCAGCCTTTAAAACGGGGCTAACTACAGAAATTACTGCCAAGTGGTTCCCATACACCTAAAGGCAAAGTGGGGTTTCAAAACTTCACATGATTTGTCAAGTTCTCTGACACAATCTTCCTTTCCTTACCTCATAAATGGAGCCTTGGAAAAAGCACAGCCGTTTGAGCATTTTCATTCAAGGTGTACAACAAGCACTGAAACACTAACGAGCTCTGGAAGTCTTGTCACTGCAGTATTTTGATAATTTTAACTTCCCTCTTCAGCTTTCAGCCTTGCAGCCAGAGCAAGCTCCTGTATCTTCAAAACAAAGTGTGTGTGTGTAGTTGGGGGGGGCTTTGTCATCTAAAAGGCTCAACAGACTGAACAGAATATTATTACAGTCATCCAAGTCTTTACCACTGTTCTAGTTGAAATGTTATGGACAAAGAAGTAGAGAGTGTTTCTGTGGGGTTTTTAACATGCTTATTCTCGTTGCAGAGAATGGTGTGTTCCTCTGTCACTCCCAATGAACTTACAGTAGTCTTCAGCTTATCACTGTAGTCAAAGGAAATACTAGCAGTTTAGCCCGACTCACCACACAGCCCACCAGAATTAGTGCATAAAGCAGCATTCCACAGAGGTAGAAGAATACACCTTGTGATTGCACTTCACTTCACCACACCCCATTTGAGATAATGTCACTGAATGGGTAAAGCCAAGCAGATGAGAGACCTGCTTTTCATCCGGAAGAACTGTAGGCAACGGCAAGGTACAACAGTAACAGAGCAGTGGGGAAATGAGTACAAAGGTTACTGAGGGCTAACAGCCCTGAGCGGTCAAACAAAACTGTTACAGAAAAAGCAATGACAAATTCTTCTACATCTGTGTGTGACATATGATGGCCAAGGGCAGAGAGAGATGGAGGGCCTTATTTGTTGCCTTAAATGCCAGCAGGCATAACAGGCATTAAGTATGCAGGAGTGATGGGAGCTGTGTCACAGCAAACGTCGAACCCAGTCTATATCCGGTCTCAAAATGATGACAGCTCTGCTGGACTGCTGCTGTTCAGCCCAAGACTCTGCAGTTGCTAACTGTGCTTTTAATAACCCACAGTATCACATAACTATCTCTCAAAGCCATGTCCTGTTACCAGCAGGAAAAGGGGAGTCCAGCACCAGTGACAGAAATGGGGCACTTTGAAGCAGTAATTGGATGAGCAGGCTTAGTTGGTCACGAAGTGGAAGCATGAGGGTAATTGTTCATATCATTATACAGCTATGTGTATGGTATAGTAACCTTTAACTTTAATAGACTGAGATTTGGGAAGTAAAATTAGTTCCTTCAAATTGTTGCAGCTTAATTACTTCACCAAAATATGCAGATTTCAAAATTGGAATTATGAGAGTAGTGAAGTTATTCTGGAACTTTATGCAATGTTTGTTAGGCCACAACTTGAGTATTCTATACAGTTCTGGTAACCATATTACAGGAAAGGTGTGGTTGAACTATAAAGGATAAAGAGGAGATTTATGAGGATGTTCCCAGGACTAGAAAATTGTAGCCAAGAGTTGTTTTCTTTGGAACAGAACAGGATAGATAATGTGTGTCCAGTTATGAGGGGCCCCTGCCAGAGCAATTAGACAGCTGGGCTGAGCTGAGAAAACACAAGAAATGAGGATTCAGTAGGGGTGTGGATCTCAACTGCCTGAAACAGAAACAGTCCCCACATTTTAAATTTCATGGATGTGTAATTGAAGATCTCCAAACTACAGGGATACGGATTGACCGCTGGAAGGCGGGAGGAATACATAAAACAGCTTATATACATAGATTGATTGTATGTCCACAAAGTGATGCTAGGCTGTACATAAAGTGACTAACAGGAGATAATAGAGGTAGAGTTGATCAGACTTACTGCTTGAGGAAAGTAACTGTTTATGAGTGCAGTGGTCCTGCCACGGATGCTATGTAGCCTCCTCCCTGATGGGAGTGGGACAAACAGGGTGGGTGGGAACCTTCATGATGTTACTGGCCCTCTTTTGGCACCCTACTGTATACACATCCTTAATGGCAGGTAGACTGGTGCCTGTGATGCGTTGGGCAATTTTGACTACCTGTTGCAGAGCCTTCCTGTCTGCCGCAGTGCAGCTTCCGGACAAACCAGTGAGGCTCTCTACTGTGCGTTTGTAGAATGACACAAGTACGGATGTGCGAAGACCAGCTCTCTTCAGCCTCCTCTGAAAGTAGAGACATTGATGAGCTTTCCTGACTGTGTAGGATGCGTTTTAGGACCGTGAGAGGGTGTGTGTGATGTGCACTCTCAGGAATTTGAAACTGCTTGCAGTTTCCACTGCTGTATTGCTGATGTAAAGGGGGGGGGGGGGAGGGGGGAGGCAGGGTGAATGTTGCAAGTTCTCCCGGTTGATAACCATTTCCTTTGTCTTTTTTACAGTAACTATATATAAAATTAATAGTGCCCAAAGAAAGCAAAAAAGGGAAAAAATTGAGTTTGTCCACATGGTTTCATTGTCCATTCAGAAATCTGATTACAGAGGGGAAGAAGCTGTTCCTAAAACATAGAAGTCAAGTCACTTTTTATTGTCATTTCGACCATAACTGCTGGTACAGTACACAATAAAAACGAGACAACGTTTTTCAGGACCATGGTGCTACATGAAACAATACAAAAACTACACTGAACTATGTAAAAACAACACAGGAAAAAACTACATTAGACTACAGACCTACCCAGGACTGCATAAAGTGGACAAAACAGTGCAGGCATTACAATAAATAATAGACAAGACAGTAGGCACAGTAGAGGGCAGTAAGTTGGTGTCAGTCCTGACTCTGGGTATTGAGGAGTCTGATGGCTTGGGGAAAGAAACTGTTATATAGTCTGGTCATGAGAGCCCAAATGCTTCTGTGCCTTTTCCCAGATGGCAGGAGGGAGAAGAGTTTGTATGAGGGGTGTGTGGGGTCCTTCATAATGCTGTTTGCCTTGTGGATGCAGCGTGTAGTGTAAGTGCCTGTAATGGCGGGAAGAGAGACCCCGATGATCTTCCCAGCTGACCTCACTATCTGCTGCAGGGTCTTGTGATCCGAGATGGTGCAATTTCCAAACCAGGGAGTGATGCAGCTGCCCAGGATGCTCTCAATACAACCCCTGTAGAATGTGATGAGGACGGGGGGCGGGAGATGGACTTTGCTCAGACTTCACAGAAAGTAGAGACGCTGCTGGGCTATCTTGGCTTGTCGTTCTTTGCTTTGAATGTGTGTCTTCAGACTCCTATACCTCCTCCTTGATGGTAGCAATGAAAAGAGGGCATGTCCTGAGTGATGGGAGTCTTTAACGATGGATGCTGCCTTTTTGAGGCATCACCTTTTGAAGATGTCCTCATTGCTGGGGAGACCAGTGCCCATGATGGAGCTGGCTGATCTTGAAACTTTTTCCAATCCTGTGCAATGGCTCCTTCATGCTGGACAGTGATGCAACCAGTTAGAATGTTCTCTACGGTACATCTCTAGACATTTTCAAGAGTCTTTGGTGACATACCAAGTCTCCTCAAACTCCTAATGAAGTATAGCCACTGTCATGCCTTCTTTGTAATTGCATAAATGTAATGGGCCCAGAATAGATTTTCAGACATGGTGACACCCAGGAACTTGAAAATGCTCACCCTTTCCAATGCTGATCCCTCAATGAGAACTGGTGTGTGATCCCTCGACTTCTCCTTTCTGAAGTCCACAATCCATTCTTTGGTCTACCGACATTAAGTGCAAGGTTGTTGTTGCAACACCACTCAACCAGCTGATCAATATCATTCCTATATGTCTCCTTGCCATCATCTGAAATTCTGGCAACAATAGCTATTTCATCAGCAAATGTACTCATGGCGTCTGAGCTGTACCTACACACACAGTTGTGGGAGTAGAGAGAGTAGAGCAGTGGGCTCAGCATGCATCATTGACGTGTGCCACTGTTGATTGTCAATGAAGAGGAGATGTTATTTCCAATCTGCACTGACTATGTTCTCTCAATGAGGAATCCAAGGATCCAGTTGCAGAAAGAGGTACATAGGCCCAGGTTTTTTTAGCTTGTTGATTAGTACTGAGGGTATGATGGTGTTGAATGCTGAGCTGTAATCAATAAACGGCAGCCTGACACAGATATTGCTATTGTCCAGGTGATCCAAGGCTGAATGGAGAGCCAATGAGAATGCATCCACTGTAGACCTATTGTGGTAATCGGCAAATTGCAACAGTTTTAAAAACTTGCCCACAAAAGTTCAACTAAGAAAATCTTAGTTTCCAATTCAAATGACTTCTAGGTGGCTGGAGATGAGAGTGTGCAATCCTGTGGCTTATTGTGTAGCATCCAAGGAACACGAGCCTTCCTCCCAAACCTCCCTTAGGATCCTGAGAACATATTTCTGACCTCCAGTGCATTGCTGTCACCCCAGCTCATGAGAAACCAATGGCAAAGAGGTAGTAACTATAGAGCTGGTAGTGTCTCCCTCTCTGTTAATGTAAAACAGTTCTCTATGTCCCTTGGCAGCCGAAGTTCACGGGGTAAGAGAGCTGAAATGTAAAGTGATGGAGTAATCCTGTAAAAAGCACATAAGTAGTGAATGCAGCACTGTGAAAACAAAGCCGAAATTGAAAAATATGACGAAGGATCTCAGCCCGAAACGTCGACAGCGCTTCTCCTTATAGATGCTGCCTGGCCTGCTGTGTTCCACCAGCATTTTGTGTGTGTTGTTTGAATTTCCAGCATCTGTAGATTTCCTCGTGTTTGCTCTTGAAAAATATGATCTTCTTTCAGCTACAAAGACCTGAAATGAGCATTGCACTGTGGATGACATGACTTTGTACGTGTGTGTACTACAGTACCTACAAAAAGCACTGCTCCCCCTCTGGAAAATTTCATGTTTTATTGTTTTACAACATTGAACCACAGTGGATTTAATTTGGCTTCTTTGACACTGATCAAAAAGACTCTTTCATGTCAAAGTGAAAACAGATCTCTACAAAGTGCTCTAAATTAATTACAAACATAAAACACAAAATAATTGATTGCATGAGTATTCACCCCCTTTTAATATGACACACCAAATCATCACTGGTGCAGTCAATTAGTTTTAGAAGTCACATACTTAGTTAAATGGAGATCTGATTTTGGAGACCTGGGTGTGCAGTCAAGGTGTTTCAATTGATTGTCGTAAAAATACACCTGTATCTGGAAGATCCAACAGCTGGTGAGTCAGTATCCTGGCAAAAACTACAACATGAAAACAACAGAACAGTCCAAGCAACTTGGCGAAAAGGTTATTGGAAAAAAAAGCACAAGTCAGGAGATGGATACAGGAATATTTCCAAGTCACTGAATACCCCTTGGAGTACAGTTAAGTCAATCATCAAGAAATGGAAAGAATGTGGCACAGCTGTAAATCTGCCTAGAGAAGGTCACCCTCCAAAAATGAGTGACCATTCAAGAAGGGGACTAGTGAGGGAGGCCACCAGGAGACCTATGACAACTCTGGAGGAGTTACAAGCTTCAGTGGCTCAGATGGGGGAGACTGCACATACAACTGTTGCCCAGGTGCTTCACCAGTCACAGCTTTATGGGAGAGTGGCAAAGAGAAAGCCACTATTGAAAAAAACTCACATGAAATCATGACTAGAGTTTGCCAGAAGGCATGTGAGAGATTCTGAAGTCAACTGGAAGGTTCTATGGTCTGATGAAACAAAAATTGAGCTATTTGGCTATCAGACCAAATGCTATGTTTGACATAAGCTAAACACTGCACATCATCAAAAACATACCATCCCTGCCGTGAAACATGGTGGCGGCTGCCTCATGCTGTGGGGATGCTTTAGTACAGCAGGCCCCGGAAGGCTTGTGAAGGTAGAGGGTAAAATGAATGCAGCAAAAGACAGGGAGATCCTGGAGGAAAACCTGATGCAGTCTGTAAGAGAACTGCATCTTGGGAGAAAAATTGTTTTCCTGCAAGACAGTGACCCCAAACATAAAGCCAAAGCTACACCAGAATGCCTTAAAAAACAACAAAATTAATGGCCTGGAGTGGCCAAGTCAGAGTCCAGACCTTAATCCAACTTAGAATTTGTGGCTGGACTTGAAAAAGGCTGTTCATTCACAATCCCCATGCAATCTGACAGAGATTGAACTGTTCTGTAAAGAAGAGTGGGGAAAAATTGCAGTACCCAGATGTACAAAGCTGATAAAGACCTATCCACACAGACTCAAGCCTGTAATTGCTGCCAAAGGGGCAACTACTAAATACTGACATGAAGAATACTTAAGCAATCAATTATTTTGTATTTTATATTTGTAATTAATTTAGATCACTTTGTAGAGATCTGCTTTCACTTTCACACAAAAGAATCTTTTTCTGCTGAACAGTGTCAAAAAAAGCCAAATTAAATCCACTGTGATTCAATGCTGTAAAACAATAAAACACAAAATCTTCCAAGGGGGTCGAGTACTTTTTATAGGTACTGTATATTGGTTTGTTATCACATTGATGCACATAGCATATTGTGTGTACTCATTACAGTAAAATAATTGTATTTTCAGGAGAATTTGATATTGCAAGATGTCTCACCAATATTGTAACTGCCACGATAATTTCTCTAACAGTTGTGGCAAGTATACAGTATGCTTAAATCTCAAAGACAGAGCATGACTTTTCCTATTAAGAAAGCCACTGAGATTATTCAATGCTGTAAAACAATAAAACATGAAAGCCTTCGGGGGGGGGGGTGAATACTTTTTATAGGCATGGTATGTAATAACTTATGCATGTTAGTATGTATGTGAAGAAGACAAACAAAACTGCCGTGATGTACAGACGTTTGTAAATCAGAGAGTTAAGATGAAGAATTTCTGGAACTGTAGAATATGTGCAGAATAATGAATTTCTAAGATTTAAACTTAAAAACATTGACATTCAATCATGCAGTGCCAAAAGATCATAATACTACAATTTCTGTGACAACATTTCAGACAGAATAGTACTTCATATTAGTTGAGGGTATCAATCTTGATTTTGATCTCAGTTTTCTGGAGATAATCTTACGACCTCACATCAAGTGGATCATCAGTGCATAAAACATGTGCTCCCATCTGATGAATTTCTAGATGATACTATGTTAACAACCGAATAAGAAAAAGTACATATTAACCTTTCAGCTAATTGACCATGACTTAAACTGAAATAAGAAAATAACAAAGCTGAGAAAAGATTTAAAGGTTAGCTTTACTTGTCACATATACATTGAGACATACAATGAAATGCACTGCTTGTGTCAAATCAAATCAGCAAGGATTGTGCTGGGCAGTCTGCAAGCATCACCGAGCTTCTGGCACCAGCAGAAATGCCCACAACTCATTAACTTTAACCCATGCATCTGTGGACTGTGGGAGGAAACTGAAGCACCCGGAGGAAACGCACGTGGTCATGGGAAGAACGTGTAAAGCGGTGGGAATTGACCCCCAATCTTACAGCCAGTGCTGTAAATCATTGCACAAACTGTTACCCCATTGTGCTACCCAAAGTCTTTATAGAACAAAAGAACTGAGAGAATATGCAAAGTCCATAATCAAGGACCCCCATCATCCAGGCCTTGAATTGTTCTCCCTGCTACCACTGGCCAAGAGGCACAGGAGTTTTAGGTCCCATGTCACTAGGTTTAGGAACCATTATTCCCTACAACCATCAGGCTCCTGAACCAGCATGGAGAATTTCACTCACCTCAAAATGGAAGTGACTCCACACCCTACGCACAGTGACCACTTTATTAGGTACACCTGCTCATTAATGTGAATATCTAATCAGCCAATTATGTGGCAGCATCACAATGCAATAAACACGTAGATATGATCAAGTTGTCGTGCAGACCAAATATCAGAATGGGGAAGAAATGTGATCGAAGTGACAGATTGTTGAATGATCATTTGAGTATCTCAGAAGCTGCTGATCTGGAATTTGCATACACAGCCATCTCTAAAATTTACAGAGAATGGAGCGAAAAAAAAACAAAAAAATAACATCCAGCAACAGTTCCATGGGTGAAAATGAGAGAAATCATAGGAGAATAGCTGTATTGGTTCAAGCTAACTGGAAGGTGACAGCAAATCAAACAAAGTACATTAAACAACCACGCATTACAACAATGGAGTGCAGAAGAGTATCTCAGAACATGTAACATGTTGAACCTTGAAGTGGATGGGCTACAACAGCAGAAGACCAAATACACACTCAGTGTCCACTTTATTAGGTATATAAAGTACTTAAAAGTGGTCACTGAGTGTATAGACACACTTTCAAGAACTCCACTACCCTGTATTATTTACTTACTTTTTAAAATTATTTGCACAATGTCTTCCTTTGCACATTGGTTGTTTGTCAGTCTTTGTTATTTATAGTTTTTCAGAAATTCTATTGCATTTATTTTTTGTAAATGATGGCAAGAAAACAAATCCCAAGGTATACACTGACAAATACATACTTTAATATAAGCCTACTTTGAACTTTGCAAGTTTGTGAGGCAATCTTGGTTAATAATATTAGAATGAAGTACTTAATGCTTTTTATATTTTGGGAATTGATTATTTTGAGAGTTGAGAAGGTCTGAAAAGGGATAATATGCACAAAGCTGTAACTCGGATAGAAAACGGATTAGAAAAGGATTAGCAAAACAGCTTCATCCTCCAACGGAAAGGGACTTTGGAAAGATCAGAGAAAAAGACTGAGATGAATTAATGATCAGATCAGAGATGCAGAGCACTTCCAACATTGCAACTTGATATCCAGACATGCACATGGGGAAAAAATATTTGTGACTACTGTTTAACATATACATCGACTTGGAATAAAAAGCTAATGAATGTAGAAAACTGGAAGAATAGAAGTCATGTTGAATAACTCTAGAAAACACAATGGAATTAGGATGAGCCAAGTCTGTCTGACCCTGTGCAGGTTGCACACAAAATAATAGGTTCCTATGTTATTGCTATCTTTGTAGCTCCTAGCTAGTGTTAACAGTGCCACTTATTAATCAGAGGTCCAACTTTGAGAGTTCTGGCGCAAATTGTTTGGTGCAAATTGATGCCATGCCTGCATCTTCTAAAGCGGAAATGCTCATTGGTTATAATTACATTGTGAAGATTTGGAACATTTGATGGAAGAAATGACAGTGTAGAGGGTGAGAGAGCACCCCAGTTATTTGTTACTGCTCTAGATATCTTGGTTGGCAGGGTGCAGAGCAAAGGAGTCTTTATGTCTAAGGGACCATCACATCAGAAAGGAGAAGACTGCATTCATAATGAATGCTGGAAAAAGTTTGATGCCCTTTCATGCATGGTTAAAGAGTGAAAATAAATAACATTTCAAAAACTATACCATTTCCTCCATGTAATACAGTCCCATCTCTCATGTAACAACCATATCTAACTATGATAAATCAATCTGGTAGGCCTACCCACAATTCAGACCCTCCATTCGTTAGCAACCATATTCTGCCTGGCTCTTGCACACTTTCTACACCCTTGCAGGAACAGATGACAAACAGTAAATGCAAGCTGTGATAAAATCTTGAGACAAGTGCATGTCCAATCACTCACCATTGAAGAATAGGGATAGTACACTTAATCCTTCTCTCCTCCCAATTCCCCCTCATCCAACAATCCCTTCTGATTTATAAAATAGGACAGCACGAGCATAAGCAACACACACAGAATGCTAGAGGAACTCAGCAGGCCAGGCAGCATCTACGGAAAAGGGACAACAGTCGATGTTTCAGGCCAAGACCCTTCATCAGGACTGGAAAGGAAGGGGTAAGGGGCCAGGCTAAGAAGGTGGGTTATGGGGGGCGGAAGTGGTACAAGGTGGCAGGTGGTAGGTGAAACTGGAGAAGGGGAGGGGGTGAAGTGCAAACATGAACCTCTTACTTGAATCCCCCTGTCCACAATGGCGCAAGCCTTGTGTATTTTGTTTTTTTAGTTAACTAAGGATTCTCACCCAGTCAGTCTGTCAGCCTACTGAGCTACAGAACAAGAGAGAAAGCCAGATATTATCACTCAGTCTGACATTTGGAGACAGCCATCAGGTATAACTCTTCCTGACCCATAAAGGGTGACTGAATGTGGGATCTGCATGTTATGTGTGAAAGGGATAGGGAAGGGTATTCAGATACCAGCTCTGTGAACAGTGTTATCACACAACTTCTGCTGTGAGAGCTCAGCCATGGAAAGGCCGTAGATAATTGCTAAAAGTCTTGCACAAGACAAAAGAGATGACATTTTAGGCCAGTTAGTCTAACCTCAGTGGCTGGGAAAGTGTTGGAGTCCATTATTAAGGATGAAGTTTCAGGGTACTTGGAGACTAATGATAAAACAAGTCAAAGTCAGCATGGTTTCTGTCAAGGGAGATCTTGCCTGACAAATTTGTTAGAATTCTTCAAGGAAGTAACCAGCAGATTGGACAAAGGAGAGGCAGTGGATGTCATTTACTTGGATTTTCAGAAGGCATTTGATAAGGTGCCTCACATGAGACTGCTTAACAAGATAAAATCCTATGGTGCTACAGGAAATATACTGGCATGGATAGAGGACTGGCTGACAGCCAAGAGGCAGCAAGTGGGGATAAAAGGGGTCCTTTCTGGTTGGCTGCCAGTGACTAGTGGTGTTCCTCGGGGTCATTATTGGGACTGCAACTTTTCACACTGTTTGTCATATATTTAGATGTTGGAATTGATGGCTTTGTGGCAAAGTCTGCAGATGAAATAAAGATAGGTGGAGAGGTAGGTGGTGCTGAGGAAACAATTAAATTGCAGCAGGACTTAGAGAGTTTGGAAGAATGAGCAATAAAATGACAGATGGAATATAGTGTTGGGAAATGTATGATAATTCATTTTGGTAAAAGGAACAATAGTACAGACTATTATCTAAATGGGGAGAAAATTCAAACATCAGTGGTACAAAGGGACTTAGGAGTCCTTCTGCAAGACTCCCAGAAGATTAATTCACAAATTGAGTCTGTGGTAAAGGCGGCAAATGTAATGTTGGCATTTATTTCAAGGGGAATAGAATATAAAAACAAAGAGATAATGCTGAGTCTTTATAAGACACTAGTCAGGCTGCACTTGTCCATCACTTTCATAAGAAGGATAAGATCCATGCTCTGCTCAAAACCATCTGGAAATTTGCAGAGATTCTTGTCCCTGGCCATCTTATGCATGTTTTTAGTTAACCTGCAAAGGGCTCAAGCATAAGACATAGGAACAGAATTAGGCCATTCAGCCCATCAAGTCCACTCCACCATTTCATCATGGCTGATCCCACATCTCACTCAACCCCATACACCTGCCCTCTCACCATATCCCTTGATGCCCCGACCAATCAGGAATCTATCAACTTCTGCTTTAAGCATACCCACTGACTTGGCCTCCACCACAGTCTGTGGCAGAGCATTCCACAGATTCACCACTCTTCAGCTAAAAAAAAAGCCTCCTTGTTTCTATTCTAAAAAGTCACCCTTCAATTTTGAGTCTGTGCCCTCTAGTTCTGGACACCCCCACCCTAGGAAACATCCTCTCCACATCCACCTTCTCTAGTCCTTTCAATACTCTCAACAGCTTTGGGCCACTTATCTAGAAAGGGTGTATAATCATTGGAGAGAATCTAGAGGTTCACTTGGACGATTCCAGGAATGAAGGGGTTAACATATGGGGAGCGTTTGGAAGCTTTGGGCCTGTGCTCACTGGGATTTAGAAGAATGCTTGGGGATCTCATTGAAACCTACTGAATGTTGAAAGGACTAGAGAAGGTGGATGCAGAGAGGATGTTTCCTAGGGTGGGGGTGTCCAGAACTAGAGGGCACAGACTCAAAATTGACGGGTGACTTTTTAGAATAGAAACAAGGAGGCATTTTTTTTTTAGCTGAAGAGTGGTGAATCTGTGGAACGTTCTGCCACAGACTGTGGTGGAGGCCAAGTCAGTGGGTATATTCAAAGCAGAAGTTGATAGATTCCTGATTGGTCGGGGCATCAAGGGATATGGTGAGAGGGCAGGTGTATGGGGTTGAGTGAGATGTGGGATCAGCCATGATGAAATGGTGGTGTGGACTTGATGGGCTGAATGGCCTAATTCTGTTCCTATGTCTTATGCTTGAGCCCTTTGCAGGTTAACTAAAAACATGCATAAGATGGCCAGGGACAAGAATCTCTGCAAATTTCCAGATGGTTTTGAGCAGAGCATGGATTTTATCCTTCTTATGAAAGTGATGGACAGTTTCATATAATAACTTTCAGACTTAACCATTATTTAACTCCAACCACTCGCTTTCATTTTTGCAGAGACAAGTCATCCAAATATGGGTGCTACAGACTCTCGCCATCATGTCCTGAGTACAAATACTCAATGCGACAGCCTTGTTGAATTGGTGCGTACTAGACCTGGCTCCATAGAGTATCTCTCATGGTAAGGCAGCATATGATATAGTTTCAATGCCCTAGGAATGTGAACCAGCTAGCATGTACGGCCATTAAACTTATGCTCGCAAGCTTCAGCACTAAGCTGATTTTTGGGCATAAAGCTGCTTAATGGGGTTTTTCCACAAATGCTTTTACAGTGTCTGCCACTGAAATTCAAGAGTCCTACACATATTAAGCTGCAGGCATAGGCTAGCATTGTGCAGAGGCATCCAGGTAAGGTAAGGGCAAATGGAATTATAAGCCCTTCATTGGTTTGGCTGGATTCCTGGAGGAGAGCAGCACTGGGCAGTACGACAGGCAGATATATTTGATGAAACACACACAAAATGCTGGTGGAACGCAGCAGGCCAGGCAGCATCTATAGGAAGAAGTACAGTCGACGTTTCGGGCCGAGACCCTTCGTCAGGAGATCCCGGCTCGAAACGTCGACTATAAAATGCCCTGATGAAGGGTCTCGGCCCAAAACGACGACTGTACGTCTTCCTATAGATGCTGCCTGGCCTGCTGTGTTCCACCAGCATTTTGCGTATATTGCTTGAATTTCCAGCATCTGCAGATTTCCTCGTGTTTGAGATACATTTGATGCCTATGTTTTGAATGTATGAATGGGGTGATCCATTAATAATTGTATGGGTTTTGTTTCTGTGTCAAATCAAATCAACGAGGATGTTCTCAGGGCAGCTCACAAGCGCTGCCATGCTTTAAGCACCAATTGAGCATGCTCATAACTTACTAACCCTAACCACATGTCTTTGGTACGAGGGAAGAATGCATTGCATCGGGAAGCCCACGCAGTTACAAGGAAAACATACAAGCTCCTTAAAGACAGCAGTGGGAATTGAACCCCGATTAGTGATTGCTGGCGCTGTAAGGTGATTGCGTGAACTGGTGTCATGCTGCTCTGTCTTGATCAGCTATATGTACATTTTGATTGATGAATTCTTATGTTCAGGATTTGCAGTCAAGCAGGAGCTGAGATAATCAGCATCAACAATTCTGAGAAGAGTATTTACTTCCATTCACGTATGGGATGGTACTGGTGTTGTTTACTAAGGTTCCAGCGTACTTAACCATTCACAAGGAGAATATGTCAATATATTTCCAAGGGTCAGGATGGTTTGCAGGCTGGAGGAAAACTTGCGAGTGATGGTGCCCCTATTTTGCGCGATGTAATAAAGTACATGTGTTTTCAAGTACAGTCAAAAATCTAGTTGTGGCTGTGCACCTTTCAATGTAAGAGGCTGCTATAGCTTCGTAGTTAGGGATGGTTAGAGAGAATATTTAGGTTGGAGCATTAGGTTCCACAGTCTATTTTGCCCAAGATGATATCAATCGTTTCAAATATTAAAAGACAAGTGAACAATATTCTGTCACCTTCCTGATGAGCGCGCAATAGATAGTGGGCATACTAGGGCCCCCCCATTGGTCGGAGTCGACCACGGATGTTGTATCCTAGCTGTTAAGACACAAGATAGTATGTAGTAAATTATGGAGAACCAGCTGCTGCCCATACAGCAGGCTCACACACTCCATGCAGCTAATGAATCCAAAAGGAATGGCAGAGACCAATACCATTTGATGGCAGCGGTGTCACAGAAATTGTCAGTTAGCGTTGAACTCAATATAGGACTGCCTTAGGAACTCCAGCTCCAGATTTTTCTTCGGGGTTTAATTTCCAAAGTCCTCCCCATGAGTGGGTATAGCCACAAGGTAGCAGAGCTTTGAGAACAGAGTTTTTCTTCTCTTAGATGAGCTGCCAACCATGGCTAAGTCCCATCTGCCCGAAGTGACTGGTTTTAAGGTGCCAGTTATCTGTCTTTGCTCCTTCTCCTGTCAATAGAAACAGTTCTGCCAGGTTTAGATGTTAAGTCACACGTAAAGGGCAGGAGCTGGACATGGTTGTCAGAGGCTATTGGAGGCACAATTTCCCCCTCCATCCCCTGGTAATGACAACCTTAAGGAATCAGATAGTGAAACTACAAAGCTAAGTCATGAATTGCGTCCCATGAAATTTATGTGACTTTAAGTACAAGTTATACGGTGAGTTCAGTGATGAACTTGACCAATGTGTATTGATGTCGTGAGAAATGACAATAGCAAACCCCAATTAACAAGGGGAGATAGTGAAATTTTTTTTGCAGATCATCATTGCCTGGCACTCATCTTGCATGTATGTTATTTGCCAGTTCTCAGACATTGCCCAAAAGATTTTACTGTATACTTAGGCTGCTATATTATCTGAGGAGCTGCAAACGAAATGAGTACTGTATGTCCCCACCAGTGTTAGAGGTTGTGAGTTAGAGGCTGTCAGAGCAGACTAAATGAACAACTACTATGCTTTTTGTAGATGGTACAGTTATCGTGAAATCATGGGTAAATGAATCAATGTTTACCATAAGACTATAAGACATTGAAGCAGAATTAGGCCAGTTGGCCCATTGAACTGCTCCTCCATTTAATCATGACTGATCTATTTCCCCCCCTCAGACCCATTCTCCTGCCTTCTCCCTGTAACCTTTCACACCCTGACAAATCAAAAACCTATACAACCTCCACTTTAAATATACCCAATTGCCTGGCCTCCATAGCCACCTGTGGCAACAAATTGCATAGAGTCACCTCTCTCTGTCAAAAGAAATCCCTCCTCAGCTCAGTTCTAAATAGTCATTCCTCTATTCTGAGGCTGTGCAATCTGGTCCTAGACATCCCCACTACAGGAAACATCCTCTCCATATCCACTCTATCTTGGCTTTTCAACATTCAATAGGTTTCAATGAGATCCTTCCCTCATTCCTAATTCCAGCAAATATAGCCCCAGAGCCATCAAATGCTCCAAGTAAGATAACCATTACATTTGGAGGATAATTCTTGTGAACTTTCTCTGAACCCTCTCTAATGTCATCACATCATTTGTTAGATAAGGGTGCCAAAACTGTTCACAGTTATATTCTAGTCCTCTCGAAATGAATGCTAACATTGCATTTGCCTTCCTCACCACCAACTCAACCTGCAAATTAACCATTAGGGAATCCTCCACAGGAGTCCCTTTGCACCTCAGATTTTAGAATTTTCTCTCCATTTAGAAAATAGTCTACATTTTTATTCCTTCTACCAAAGTGCATGACCACACACTTCACAATACTGTATTCCCCCCACCTCTCCTTTGCCCATTCTCCTAATCTGCTAAATCCTTCTGCAGCCTTCCTCCTTTCTCAACACTACCAGCCCCTCCACCTACCTTTGTAATCATCTGTAAACTTGGACATAAAGCCATCAATTCCATCATTAAAATCATTAACATATAATGTAAAAAGAAGCAGTCCCAAAACTGACCCCTGCAGAACACCATTAATCACCAGCGGCCAACCAGAATAGGGCTCCTTTATTCCAACACTTTGCCTCCTGCCAGTGGCCAATCACACAACATCCACCAATTCTCTTTTGTCTATCCTGCTTGTTATTTCCTCTAAGAATTCCATCAGATTTATCAGGCAGGATTTTCCCCAAAGGAGAGTCCTGCTGACTTGGCCCATTTTATCATGTGCCTCCAAGTACCTCAAAAGCTCATCTTTATCAATCAATTCCAGCATCTTCCCAACCGCTGAGGTCAGGCTAAGTGGCCTATAATTTGCTTTCTTCTGCCTCCCTCCCTTCTTATGGGGAGTGGAGTGATAGTTGCAATTTTCCAATCTTCTGGAACTATGCCAGAATCTAGTGATTCTTGAAAGATCAGTACTAATGCCTCCACAATCTCTTCAGCTTTAGAATCCTGGGGTGTAGTCCATCTGGTCCAGGTGATTTACCTAACTTCAGACCTTTCAGCTTTTTAAACACCTTCTCCCTAGTAATATCAACTGCACTTAGTTCTGCCCCCAACAGTCTTGAACTTTCAGCATTCTGTAGTGTCTTCCACAGTCTTATTCAGTTCATCTGCCATTTCCTTGTCCCACATTACTACCTCTCCAGCTTCATTTTCAAGCTATCCAATATCTTCTTTCACTTCTTTTTTATTCTTTGTATATTGGATAAAACTTTTTGTATCCTCTTTAATATTATTGGCTAGCTTAGCTTAATATTTCATCTTTTCCCTCTTTCTAATTGCCTTCTGTTGTTTTTTGAAAGTTTTGCACTCTTTTTTCTCTATTATATGCCCTCTCTTTTGCTTGTAAGCTGTCTCTGACTTCCCTTGTCAGCCACAGTTGCCTCATCCTGCCTTTAGAATATACTTTGTTCTTCTTGATGTATCTGTCCTGCACCTTCATAATTGCTCCCAGAAACTCTTGCTATTGATTTTCTGCTGTCATCCCTGCTAGTCCCCATCCAACCAATTTCAGTCAGCTCTTTTCTTGTGCCTCTATTATTCCCATTGCTTCACTATAATATTGATACATCTGAAATTGCAGGGGTGAATCCATCTCTGTCTCCTAAGAGTTCCTTTACCTTAAGCTCCCTAATCAAATCTGGTTCATTGCCCAACACCCAATCCAGAATAGACTTTCCCATAGTGGGTCAACCACAAGCTGCTCTAAAAAGCCATCTTGTAGGCATTCTACAAATTCTCTCTTGGGATCCAGCACCACCCTGATTTTCCCAAACTAGATGCATATTGAAATCCCCAGTGACAATCGTAACATTGCCCCTTTGACATGCCTTTTCTACGTTGCATTGCAATTTGTACCCCACAGCCTGGCTATTATTTGGAGGCCTGTATGTAATTCCCATCAGGGTGTTTTTACTCTTGAAGTTTCTTAACTCTATCTACAAAGATTCTACATCTTCTAATCCTATGTTACTTCTTTCTAAGGATTTGATTTCATTTTTTTTTAAACCAACAGAGCCACCCCACCCTCTCAGCTGACCAGCTTGTCCTTTTGATACAATTTGTATCCTTGGATGTTAAGCTCCAAACTATAATCTTTCAGTCACATCTCAATGATGACACAACATGATAGCTGCCAGTCTCTAATTGTGCTACAAAATCATCCACCTTATTCCATATACTGCATGCATTCAAATATAATACCTTCAGTTCTGTATTCATCACCCTTTTCAAATTTCTCAAGTTACACAGCAACTCATCCCACTAACTGCAGTTTTGCCCTATCATAGAGTCATTGAGAAGTGCAATACAGAAACCGGTCCATCAGTCCATCTAGTCCACGCCAAAACCATTTAAACTACCTACTCCCATCAATCTGCACCAGGATCATAGCTCTCCCACCCCTACTATCCATGTACCTATCTAAACATCTCTTAAACATTGAAACTGAGCTCACCTACACCATTTGTACTGACAGCTCACTCCACACTCTCACGACCCTCTGAGTGAAGAAGTTTCCCCTTATATTCCCCTTAAACTTCTCAACTTTCACCCTTAACATAAGATCTCTATTTGTAGCCCCACCCAACCTCAGTGGAAAAAGCCTACTTGCATTTACCCTATCTATACCCCTCATAATTTTGTATACCTCTATCAAATCTCCTCTCAATCTTCTACATTCTAAAGAATACAGTCCTAACCTGTTCAATCTTTCCTTATATCTCAGGTCCTCCAGACTTGGCAACATCCTTTTAAATTTTCTTTGTACACTTTCAACCTTGCTTACATCTTTCCTATAGACAGGTGACCAAAACTGCACACAATACTCCAAATTAGGCTGTATCAACATCTTATACAACTTAACATAACATCCCATCTCCTGTACTCAATACTTTGATTTATGAAGGCCAATGTGCCAAAAGCTTTCTTTACAACTCTCTCTACCTGTAATGCCACTTTCAATGGATTGTGGACCTGTATTCCCAGATCCTTTTGTTCTACCTGTTATGACCTCAGCCCCCTCCTTTGGGAGAATCGCAAGAGAGAGAGAGCCTTACGGTCTGGAATGTGGATTGGCCGCTCAGCAAGACAAAGCCTTGGACACAGCCATTGTTTTGGGAGGCACCTTTTGTGGAATAAGGACGTGGGCTACGTGCAGACCTTCAGGGCCATGTGAGATAGGGAATGGGGGAAAGATCGCCTCACCCCCCCCCCCCCCCCCGATTGACATCTACAACCCTGCCAGTCCAGATAAAAAGGTGGGCTGCCGAGGCGGGGCCTCAGACGCACCAAGGAGAGACACAAGGAAGACACGATAGTGCTTCCCGTCGGAGCGGGACGCCATTCTGAAGGAAGCCACGTGCGTTAGACTCCGGATTGGGAGTCTGTGGATGGAATCACGGACAATCGCTTTTAATTGTCAACCGGGAAGCCTGCTCTTCTGATTCCACGGCGGTGCTCCGCAGGGACCCGGGCAGGTGAAGCCATTTAATGACATCTCTCTCTCTCTCTTTCTAACAAAAGTGCACCAACACGACACCACAACCGACGGCGGCTGGTGGAACTGCAGTGATCGAAAAGACTTTTAGATATCCAGCAAACGATATATATCTACATTACCCCTAGACAACTGTAGAGCTTATTTCTGATTGATTATTACTATACCTGTGCTTTAGATTGAGTTGTGACGACGTATATGATCTGAATGTTTTGTATTAACCATACGTTTGTGCCCCTTTATAAATAAAAACGTTTGAAAATAGTAGCATCAGGCTTCGGTGGATCCATCTATCTTTGCTGGAAAAACTACCCGGTTACTGGGGAACGTAACATACCCCACTCCTCAGTGCCCTACCGTTCACTGTGCAAGACCTACCCTGGTTGGTCCTATCAAAGCGCAAAACTTCATATGTTTGCATTAAATTCCAACTGCCATTTGTCAACCAATTTTTCCAGCTGATGCAGATCCCTCTGCAAGCCATGACAGCCTTTCCTCAGTGTCACTACACCCCCAATCTTGGTGTCATCTGCAAATTTGCTGATCCAGTTGACCACATCATCATCATCATCATCCAGATCACTGATAAAGATGACAGACAACACCGATCTATGCGGCAGACAACTGGTCACAGGCCTCCAGTCAGAGATGCGACGCTCTTCTCCCACTTCCTGGCTTCTACAAAGCAAATGTCTAATCCAATTTACTGCCCTATCCTGAATGCTGAGTGAATGAACCTTCTTGACCAGCCTCCCGTGTGGGACCTTGTCAAATGCCTTACTAAAATCCATGTAGATAACATCCATTGCCTTGCCTTCATCAACTTTCCTGATAACTTTCTCAAAAAAACTCTATAAGATTGGTTAGACATGACCTATCACACACAACGCCACACTGACTATCCTTAATCAGTCCATCTCTATCCAAATACTTATATCTCCGGTCTCTTAGAATACCTTGCAACAACATTGGCTTTCGTTCAATTCTCTGGTACCTCCCCTGTCACTAGGGATGGCTTAAATATCTCTGCTAGGACCCCAGCAATTTCTGTACTTGTTTCCCAGAGTGTCAGAGGGAACACCTTGTCAGGCGATGGGGATTTATCCACCCCAATTGCCTCAGGGTAGTAAACACCTCCTCCTCTGTAATCTGTACGGGGTCCATGAAGTTGATGCCACTTTGTCTCACTTCTATAGACACTGTGTGTGTCTCCTGAGAAAATACAGATGCAAAGAATTCATTTAAGATCTCACCCATCTACTTTTGCTCCACATCTGGATTACAATTCTTGCAATCCTTTTGCTCTTAACATATCTGTAGAATCCCATAAAATTATCCTTCACATTGTCTGCTAAAGCAACTTCATGCCTTCTTTTAGGCTTCCTGATTTCTTTCTTAAGTGTTCTCTTGTATTTTCTTTTACTCCATATGCACCTAATTTGTTCCCTCCTATCTATATCTGCCGTGCACCTCCTTTTTTTCTTAACTAGGGCTTCAATATCTCTTGAAAACCAAGGATCCCTACATTTGTTATCTTTATCTTTTATTCTAACAGGCACATACAACCTTTGTGCTCTCAAAACTTCATTTTTGAAGGCCTCCCACTTACAAGTACTCCTTTGACAGAGAACAGCCTGCCCCAATTCACACTTGCAAGATCATTTCTGATACCATCAAAATTGGCCTTTCTCCAATTTAGAATCTCAACCCATTGTGGTTACCTACACAAACTTCTGACACCTGCCCTGTGTCATTCCATAATATCAGATCCAGTATCACACAATTTCTCGCTGGGACTTCTATGTACTGATGAAGGAAACTTTCCTGAACACATTTGACAAATTCTATCCCACCCAGTCCTTTTACAATAAGCGATCAATATGTAGAAAGTTGAAAGCACCTACTCTTACAACCTTATGCTTCTTACAACAGTCTGCGACCTCTTTTACAAATTTGTTCCTCTAAATTCTTGGGACCATTGGCTGATTTGCAATATAGCTTCATTAATGTGGTCGTACCATTCTTACTTCTCAGTTCCACCAATAATGCCTCACGTCAAGTTCTTCAGTCTGTCCTGATTACTGCGACATTTTCTCTAAGTAGCCATCTCTTCTCCTTTAATCCCTTCTGCTCTGTGACATCTAAAACAATGGAACCCTGAAATATTGAGCTGCCAGTCCTGACCCTCCACCAATCAAGTCTCACTGATGGCTGCAACTTCATCATTCCAGGAGTTGATCCATGTCCTGAGCTCATCTGCCTTTCCTACGATATACTTCTTGCATTGAAATATATGCAGCTTAGGACACTAGTCGCACCATGCTCAGCCTTTTGGTTCCTGACTTTGTCTGAGATCTTACCAACATCTGTCTCCACAACCTCTCCACTCACTGTTCTGGCACTCTGGTTCCCATCCCCCTGCAATTCAAGTTTAAACCCCACCGTGCAGTATTAACAAACCTTTCACTAGGATATCATCTGCCTATCTTTCCTGACAGTCTCACCACACACTGCATCTGCTGGTATACCAAATGCCCTGTCCTCAATCCTATCACTCTGGTACCCATCACTCTGCCAAATTAGTTTGAACCCTCCCCAACAGCTCTAGCAAACCGGCTCACAAGTATATTGGTCCCTCTGGGGATCAGATGTAATCTGTCCCTTTTGTACTGGTCATACGCTCTCCAGAGAGATCTTAGTGATCCAGAAATCTGAAGCTCTTCCCCATGCAGCAGTTCCACAGCTGAGCATTCATCTGCCAAATCAGCTTATTTTTTTTACCCTCAATGGCACATGGAACAGGCAGTAATACAGAGATTACTAACCTGGAGGTCTCACTTTTCTGCTTTCTACCCAGGTCCATAATTTCTCTCTTCAGGGCCTCCTCCTTTTTCCTACCCACGTCATTGGTGCTGATATTTACCAAGATTTCTGGTTGCTCACACTCCTCCGTTAGATGCCATACACCCAATCAGAGACATCTCTGACCCTGGCACCTGGAAGGCAACATGCCATCCATAGAATCTTGTGCATACTCCTCTAATATGGAATCCTCTATCAGTACTGCAATCCTCTTCTTAACCCCTTCCCTTCTGAGCCACAGTGCCAGACTAGATGCCGCAGACCTGGTCGCTGCAGCTCCTCTCTGGTAGGTTGTCCCCCTCAACAGTATCCAAAACTGTATACTTGAGGGAAATGGCCACTGGAGTACTCTGCATTGTCTGCCCAATGGTATATTAGGTACAGTAAGGTTGTTTCATCTGCTTCTTAAACTTTGATAGACTTGAACCTCCCCCTCCCTTTCCCTGATGAACGTCAGAGTTGCAGCTGAATTGGAAAAGCTGGGGAAAAGTACACTTAGCTCTCGAGCACAAATCTAGCATTTTAGGAATGACATTTCTGGGATCCCAGAGTCTTTGCTGCATTTATTGTTCCTAACTGGTTGCTGACAATCATGGAGTGAGCAGAACCATTTGAATATTGGTTTCTGTAATGCAGGAATGTCAGAAAAGGAAGAGGTGAATCATCAACCTATCTGGGTGAGGCAAAAGCCTTTGTATTTGATGCCAATCCTTTGACTTCCAGCATATTTGTATGAGGAATTTTTGTAGGATCTTATTCTGTTAGATGTTTGTTGTCTGCTATGATTCATAATTGGTTGAGGCAGGATTGCAAATCTTTGATCCGCTCCATTAGGTGGAGGTAATTTAGTTTTGTGCATACTTAATCTGCTACTTAGCACATGTGCGGTCCTACATTACTGATTTACTGAGTTTACATTTCTGTATAATGTACAGAATTTGGCATTGAATCAGGATTGGTGTCCTGGCTAGATAGTACTGGTAAAATGATAGTTATACTAGACCATGAGGTTACAGATTGTGCAATGCTCTGTGACCTTATCGAATGCTAAAGGCACAATACATGCATAAATATTTTATCAATGCTGGTTCAGCCTCAAGAACATAGAATATATATGGCAGCAAAGTATTTTCATATGTATACCACTGGAGCAAAGAACAAGTGCTGGAAAATCTCAGCACGTCAAGCAGCATCTTTGGAGACAAAGGAATGATCTGCACGCTCTTGTGTTGTGCTGCTGGGGATGCTGAAAGAGAAAGAACCAGATGAAGATATAGACTAGAATTACACTTTTACTCAGGGGTTTCCGGACACTAGAAGAGCACACATTTCTTACACTAGTTCATAAGAAAGTAGTTTGTCTTGAAGATATTATGTGTGCAAATTGAACTCTTTATGGTTGACAAAAATTGGAGATTTCTGCATTCATGAGGAGGTAGAAGAGACAATTGAAAGGAAAAAAAAGTCAAGAAGCGAGGTTTAGGGAGAAATTTCCAGACCCAAGAGTCCAGAAATCCAAAGTCGCAAGCAGCAAGCATCAGTTGGAAGGAAGAGAAGAAATGGAACAGGCAAAAATTAGAGGCTGCAGTGTTTTGCAGCATTAGGTCAGGAGGAGGTTATAGAGATCAATATCAGTAACTGTGTCAATATAAATATAGTATGGAGAGCCACAGAATATCCAACCCCTCACTGTGTAATCATTAGATAGAATTGGCTAGGGGCTCTGAATGTGTTTTCACCCTGAAGGATAGAATCTTGTTCCTGATGTTGGGGGAGTCCAGAACCAGAGGCCACAGTTTAAGAATAAGGGGTAGGCCATTTAGAACAGAGTTGAGGAAAAATTTTTTCACCCAGAGAGTTGTGGATCTATGGAATGCTCTGCCTCAGAAGACGGTGGAGGCCAATTCTCTGGATGCTTCAGGAAAGAGTTAGATAGAGCTCTGAAAGATAGCAGAGTCAAGGGATATGGGGAGAAGGCAGGAACAGGGTACTGATTGTGAATGATCAGCCATGATCAGATTGAATGGCGGTGCAGGCTCGAAGGGCCGAATGGCCTACTCCTGCACCTATTGTCTATTGTCTATAATCTTGCTCTTTCAACTTCAGGGCTTAACTGTTGCCTTCAAAGCTCCTTCTGGTTTTCTGGGAGTGGAACTGTTTTCTGGAGTTAAGGACATTCCTGTAGCACGGCTGTCCCAGTAGACTAGCTCGACATGATCCATTAATTAGACAGATGTCTGATGTATATGGACCACAGATCTGACATGGCAAATTTCTTTCCCTAAAGAGCATTAGTAAACCAGCTTTCACACTAATCAGGTAGTTTCATAGACACCATGATCATACTTATTAGTCAAAGTGGGATTTGAACTTGTGTCTCTGCATTCTCATTCCTAGCCCAGTAAACACAGAATGCACTGTACAGCTGTGTAAATTACCAAAAAAACATTGCTTTTTGAAAAAAAAATGTCTCAAAATATTCTCACCTTTTAGCTATGATGAAGTAGTATAAACTCTGCTCTGACTGTGCACTAAGATCTTGACAGGAATTGTTGACATACAGCAATTCCAAGGTCATGTAAAACATGTCATACTGTTGAAGAGCAACATGCTGATGCAAAGCAAGATCTACAGTAGATGGAACCATTTGCAGTCTCAGCACATCACTATGTGTGATCACTATTATAATGTAGGAAATATAGGAGGCTATTTGACCACAGTGAAGTTCCACAAACAAACTCCAGTGAAATAACAACCAGTTAGATCACCAAGAACAATTCTCTAAATTTTGAAAGAAAAGCAAGGTATCATGGGCAGAATGTGTTGTGACACTTGTGGGATGCCCCCAGCACATCCCTGGATGTGTTGGTTGTTAATGCAAATGACAGACTTCACTGTACGAATGATCACTGATGATCTTGATCTATTACTTGATCCCAAAATAGAAGACTCATTATAATGTTTCAATGAGTGCAACACTGCCTCTGAAAATTAAAAGTGCAGATGCTGGAAATCTGAAATAACAACAGAAAATGCTGCACTCAGCAGGTCAGGCAGCATCTGTGGACAGAGAAACAGTTAATATTTCAGGTCTTAAACCTTTCATCAGAACATTGTGCATTCTGAGGAAGGGTCCTGGATTTGAACTCTTAACTGGTTCATTGTTCACATATGTTGCCTGACTTGCCTAGTGTTGCCAATATCTTCTGCTTTTATTTTAGATTTCCAGCATCTGTTTTTTTCATTTTCACTTAAAGCTAAACATCTTACGCAAAGCATTCAAGTTCACTTCAACCCTCAGAAAAACAACAGGATTTCAAGATTCAAGTTTATTTGTCATGTGTACATTGAAATATCCAGTGAAATGTGTCGTTAGCATTAACAACTAACAGACCCTAAAGTGAGCATGTGTCACCATATATTCCAGTGCCAACACAGCATGCCCACAATGCTCAGCAGAACAACACAGAACACAACAAGCAACAAAACAAGCCCCGTTCTTTCCTCCCACCCACGCACATACACAGTCATTCAACCCCAGGATAGGCCTCCAGCAGACATGGACTCTTGCAGACACTGGGATTCAACTTCTCCAGCAGATTTGCAGACTCCCTTTTTGAATTAATTTAGAATCTGTGATGTGAAACTTAATACATTTTCAACAGAATCATACAGAAGGAAGCTAAGTGTCCCATTTTAAGTGTGCTAACTTTTTTATTCTTACTATTGCAACTTCTTTTTGTCTTTGCATTCCTCATCCTAAGTATTCGAACAATTCCCTTTTAAATCCGTGAAATCAACTTCTGCAGCCTTTCAGATTTAAGTGGACAAAAGATGTTTTGTTTAATCATTTAAAAATCATGCCATTTATATAAAACATGAAATCTTCTCATTTTTAGACAAATCCTCCCAGTGAGCATTCCTTAATCTCTCCCAAAACATTTTCGATCTATACAAATAAATAAATGTCCAGATTTTATGAATCTAATATTGAAAGCATTTAATTCAAGCGGTGAGAGATGGACCATCAGTTATCTCCAACAGCCAATTTGCTAACAATGTTCTAGCTTCAGCTCCAATGCTAGAAGGCAGCAAGCAGCAAATATGCCTCCCAAGGAATAGAGAAAGGTACAACCTGGGATGATAATTATCCAAAGACATGCACTCTTGTATGCAATTGTTCACATTGTATTACTAAAGGTACAGAAATAAGATTGCTATTGTAAAATTTCAGGTTATGCAAATGCTAACCATACCCCTACCCCAAAAGAGAAAAGCTGAGGCTGGTGCTCGGACATCAATCGCCATTCAGCATTGTATTTGCACTTCAACAATTGCTTGCCGTAAGACCATAGGAGCAAAATCAGGCTATTTGGCCCATTGAGTCTGCTCTGCCATTTCATCATGGCTGATTCATTTTCCCTGTCAGCCCCAATCTCCTGCCTTTGCCCTGTAACCCTTCATACCCTGACTAATCAAGAATCTTTCAACCTCTGCCTTTGATATACATACAGACTGGACCTCCACAGCTGCCCATGGCAACGACTACCACAGATTCACCACTCTCTGGCTAAAGAAATTTATCCTCAACTCAATTCTAAAAGGATGCCGCTCCATTTTGACACTTTATCATCTGGTCTTAAACACACTCACTATACAAAACATCCTCTCCACATCCACTCTATCAAGGCCTTTCGATATTGGATAGGTTTTAACAAGGTCACCCCTCATTCTTCTGAATTCCAGTCAGTACAAGCCCCAGAGCCATCAAACACTCTTCATATGATGAATCTTTCAGTCTCAGAATCATTTTCATGAACCTCCTCTGAGCACTCTCTAATATCAGTACATCGTTTTTTTTTAACAAAGGGCCCAAAGCTGCTCACAATACTCTAATTGAGGCCTCACCCATGCTATACAAAGCCTCGACATTACATCCTTGCTTTCATATTCTAGTCATCTTGAAATGAATGCTAACATTGCGTTTGCCTTCCCCACTACTGTTGTAAATCTAGTCAGTTCGATCTTGGGTACTAGCCTACCAAGTACCCAGGACATCTTCAAGGAGCAGTGTCTCAGAAAGGCAGCGTCCATTATAAAGGACCTCCAGCCACCAGGGCAGAAAAGGCATGCTCTTTTCTCACTGCTACCATGAGGCAGGAGGTACAGAAGCCTGAGTGCACACACTCAGTGATTCAGGAACACCTTCTGCCCCTCTGCCATCAGATTCCTAAATGGATATTGAACTCTTGGACACTATCTCACTTTTTAAAATATACACTATTTCTGTTTTTTGCACGTTTTATAATCTATTCAATATACGTACACTGTAATTGATTTATTTATATATATAATTTTTTCTCTTCTATATTATGTATTGCATTGAACTGCTGCCACTAAGTTAACAAATTTCGCATCATATGCTGGTGATAATAAACCTGATTCTGATTCTGACCTGCAAATTAACCTTTAGGGAATCCTGCGCAAGGACTCCCAAGTCTCTTTGCACCTCTGCTTCTGATTTTCTGTCCATTTATAAAGTAGTCAACCCTTTCACTTCTTTGACCAAAGTGCATGACCATACACTTTCCAACACTGCATTCCATCTGCCACTTCTTTGCCTATTCTCCTAATCTGTCTTTCTTCTGTAGCCTCTCTACTTCCTCAAAGCTACCTGCCCCTCCACTTAACTTAGTATTTACTGCAAACTTTGCCACAAAGTCATCAATTCTGTCATTCATCCAAGTCATTGACATATAATGTAAAAAGAATCGGTCCCAGCACAGACCCCTGTGGAACATCACTGGTCACTGTCAGCCAACCAGAAAAGGCTCTCTTTATTCCCACTGTTTGCCTCCTGCCAATCAACCAGTGCATTATCCAAGCTAGAATCTTTCCCATAATACATGGGCTCATAGCTTGCTAAGCAGTCTCATGTGAGCCACCTTGTTAGAGGCCTTCTGAAAATCCAAGTACACAACATCAACCAATGTTCCTTTGTCCACCCTGCTTGTTACTTCTTCAAAGAGTTCCAACAGATTTGTCTGGTAAGATTTTCCCTTCAGGAAACCATGCTGACTATGACCTATTTTATTACGTGCTTCCAAGTACCCTGAGACTTCATCCTTGATAATAGAGTCCAACATCTTCCCAAACACTAAGGTCAGACTAACTGGCCTATAGTTTCCTTTCTTCTGCCTCTCTCCTTTTTGAAGAGTGGAATGACATTCGCTATTTTCTAGTCTTCCGGAGCCATTCCAGAATTTAGTGATTCTTGAAAGATCATTACTAATACCTCCACAATCTCCTCAGCCATCTCTTTCAGAAATCCTGGGTGTACACCATCTGGTCCAGGTGACTTATCTACCTTCAGTTTCCCAAAAAAACTTCACACACTTCATGCCCCCTGACACCTGGGACTTCCACCATACCGCTGGAGTCTTCTACAGTGAAGACTGATGCAAAATACTTATTCAGTTCCTCTGCCATTTCTTTGTCCCCCATTACTACCTCTTCAACATCCATAGATTCTCCTTTGTCTATCTTGGTTGGTATTTCTTCAAAGAATTCCAACAGATTAGTTAGGCAAGAAGTTCACTTGAGGAAGCTATGCCGACTATGCTTCCATAGCAACTTTAAATGTTCTAAAGCACAAAATTACTGTAATGCTGAGGCTCACAGTGTAATATTATGACAGATAGCCAAAAAACCAGGTGAGGTAGTAAGTTTAGAGCAATGTCCAAGGTAAAAAGAAAGATGTGGGACTGTGAGAGATTTAAGGAAAAAAATCCCAAGTTTAGAGCCATGAGAATTTGGGAAATGAGGGACATACTTGCCTTCAACTCTCAAACAGAACATGTACAAAGAGAGGGTTATAAGACAAAGGAAGTTACTTACATAATAACAGATAAGACAATTTGAACACAGGTGACAATTTAAAATTGACATATCGCCGGACCAGCTGCCATTGTCGTCACTTTTGCATTGGTGATGGGTGGTTGGACTTGTGACAAAGTGTATAAAGTTTGGATGAACTCCAGTTTATTAAGGATCAGGATTGCTGAAACTACTTTATTGCTGCCAATGCTCAAAACCTTTTATCATAATGCTATTTTTTTGTCTGGGATCAGAAATTGCCTCATACCCATTGTGGTTCTTCTTTGGCAATCTCCTGAGGTGATTTACTTCTGTTCTACGAGTTGTGACTGATTAAGCTAGTTTGTGCCCTGTGGATTCTTTCATTGATGAGGCATAAGGCACTGAGGGGAGTGAAGATGAGTAATTCGAGAGGTGGTGCTCTCGATGCACGGACCCAAGATTCTTAGTGCTCTTCTGGTGGTCTCTTTTCTACATTGCAAGGATGCGGGCCAGAGATTCCCAGGAGTCAGTGTGAAAGTTGCATTTATTTTCGAGGAGACAATGAAAATATCTTAAGTCTCTTCGTACCTCCACCTGGTCATCCTTCCTTGTGAGAGAGTTTGGAGTAGAATGCCTCAGAGTTGCAGAAGTATACTCCATGGGAACAGGCCGAAAGGCCATCCACTACCACGTCTGTTTTGAGACTTCAGTACAACACGGTTTCCCACTGGAGCCAGATGAGTGTAGTTAGGCTGCAACACTTGTTGCACCCCTAATTCCACAGTCAGAGGTGGATGGTAGGAGATGAACAAGTAAGGCACAAGGACTGTTGAGACTGTTGGCTGCAGAAGAATAGTAGAGCATTTCTACAGCAGATGGATTGAGGCAGTGGAGGAAACAGACGAAACTGAATTTAATGTTGCTTTCAGTTAGAAATACAGGATCTGTTACTCCTTTGAGTGAGCAAAACACCATACAGTAATTGTGAGAAATAATTTGGTGATAACAGCTGACATATTTTATTGACTGGGATTCTTAATTCAAAAACTTGGCAGTTGGCCTGGATTCAATCAATTTCATTCAGTTGCAATATCACAAAGTACAGAAACCACCAGGTGATCAATTTTGAAACTGCTAAATCTACAAATGTATTGAGAACAATCTGCAGCCTCATCAGACATTTCTCTTTAAAAGTAATACTTACCATTGCTGTAATAAAGTTGCTAAACATTTCAGAAGTCACAGTGCAAGAAGTAAAAGATTTTGATTCTCATTATTCAAAATTTAGTAACCCTGCGTTGAATATGCAAAGCCAATGAACATTTACAGCAACACCCACAAAATGCCTGAGGAACTCAGCAGGTCAGACAGCATCTATCAAAATAAATAAACAGTTGACTTTTCAGGCTGAGTCCATTCATCAGAACTGGAAAGGAAGGGGGAAGATGCACATTGGGTGTGGGGGGGGGGAGGGTTAGAGGAAGGCGTATAAGCTGGAACAGAGGAGGCTAGAAGGCAAAGGAGGCTATGGACCAACATGTCAGAGTGGAAATAGGGATTAGAATTTAAATGGTTGGCCACCAGGAAATTGTGCTTTTTGTGAACGGAGCAGAGGTGCTTGACAAATCGACACAAAATGCTGGAGGAACTCAGCATGCCAGGCAGCATCTATGGAAAAGAGTAAACATCTGACGTTTCAGGCTGAGACGGCATCTATCTTTTCCATGGGGGGGGGGGGGGTGGCGGAGTGAGTGTGTGTGTGTGTGTGTGTGTGTGTGTGTGTGTGTGTGTGTGTGTGTGTGTGTGTGTGTGTGTGTGTGTGTGTGTGTGTGTGTGTGTGTGTGTGTGTGTCCGTCCTGGATTTTCAGCATCTGCAGATTTTCGCTTGTTTGTTGTCCTCCAATCTATGTTGGGTCTCACTAATGTAGAGGAAGGTGCATTGGAAGCACCACATACAGTACACAATCCAAACAGATTCATAGGTGAAGTGTTATCTCACCTCAAAGGACTATTTTGGGCACTGAATGAAGGTGAGGGAGGAGGTGAATGTGCAGGTGTAGCACTTGTGCCGCTCGCAGAGATACGTGTCAGGAGGAAGATTAATGTGGAGGGATGATGTGTTGGATGCGGAGGCTCGTGGGCTAATAGGGAAGGACAAGAGGAACTCCATCCCTTTATGGCAGCAGGAAGATGGGGTGCATGGATGTCCAGGGAATGGAGGAGATGCAGGTGAGGGCAGTATCAATGGTGGAGGAAGGGAAACCATGTTCTTTGAAGGAAGAGGACATCTCTGACATCCTGGAAGCAGATGCATCAGAGACAAAGGAGCAGAGAAAAGGAAATTGCATTTTTACAAGAGACAGGGCGGGAAAAGGTAGTGTCAAAATAGACATGGAAATCAGTTGATTTACAAAAGATGTCAGTAGACAGTTTGTCTCAAGAGATAAGAGATAGAGAAATTGAGAAAGGGGGGAAAGGTATCAGAAATAGACCAAGTGAATTTAAGGGCAGGACGGAAGTTAGAGGCAAAGTTGATGAAATTGATTAACTCAGCATGTGTGCCTGAAGCAGCACCAATGCAGTTGTCAGAGTAGTGCTGATAGAGTTGTGGAGCACTACCAGGTAAGGCTTGGAACATGGACTGTTCCATATAGCCATAGAAAAGGCAGGTAAAGCTGGGACCCATGTGGGTGCTGATGGCTACACCTCAAGGTTGGAGAAAGTGGGAGGAAGCAAAATTGTTGATGTTGAGGACCAGTTGCACCAGGTGGAGAAGCGTGCCGTAGAAAGGAACTGGTTGTGTCTGTTTGTTGAGAAAGAAGCAAAAAACTTCCAGACCCTCTCGATGAGAGATAGAAGTGTATAGATACTGGACATCCATTTGAACACCTACAGCCCTCTTACATAGAAAATATCTTTGGTGAAGAAAACTCTTCTCATCTCTACCATGAATGGCCAAGCTTTTATTTTGAGATTATGAGCTTTGGATTCAGACACCTCAGGCAGGAAATATTGATGTTGTCGTATAATGTTGAGTCCCTTAAGAATTTATGAACTCAAGTGTACAAGTCCAATTTGCTTAATCCCTCATATGACAAATCTGCCTTCTAGTTAACCTTCACTGCACTCCTTTCTTCATAGAGAGACTAGAATTATACATATTACAGATAGAATCTCATCATAGCTGTACATCATTAGAACAATCCACTTCAGTTTTGTACTCAAAATCTCCTGTAATAGAAGTAAACTTACCACATATATTTGTGATTGCTCACTGAACCTACATATTAATTTCCAGTGATTCGTGATCCCTCTGAATATCAACATTTTTCAATCTCCCAACAATTAAGATATATTTTGCCTTCTTATTTTTTCCCTCCAAAATGGACGACCTCATTTTCCACAGGCCATGTCCTTGCCCATTCATGCAGCCTATGCTTATTCCCTATAGCCACTCATGCCATTGCAGTTTGCCTTATTCATATTTAAGGTTTCAAACTGCACTTTCAATCTTTATCCAAAACCTATCATATCATTATTACTATCCCAGAGGCTCCTTAATTACCAGAATATCAATGATCCCTTTTTATTACACAATACTACATCTAAAAAAACTACCTCATTGTTTTGTTTTTAAAATCACACCGATCTAGAAAACCATTGATTATACACTTAGTGAATTCATCCTCCACATTATTAAAGCAAGCTTGGTTTCCTTAGTCTAAATGGGGATTAAAACCTACATTAAAATTTCCTCTAATTCACTTATATATACTAAGCTCTTCTATACCCACAAATAACTGCAATATTTACTGCCCAATGCTTTTATTTAGTTCCAATCAACAGACTGTAATTTTTAATATTCTGAGGCAACGTAGTTCTCCTTGTTGCCTTTACAATATACTTTTATATCAGGGTTGATACATCTCATTTTCTATTTTGCCCATTTTCTGGAATATTATTGTTTCCCAGCCTTGGTCACTTTGCAATCACATCTCTGTTAAGAACTCTTGTCAGATAGACGTAGCACCTTGCATGGGATTATTTCAGAAGGCTGTGTGCAACCAGCTTACTTGACCAGCTTCTAAGTTAACAAATTTCACGACACATGCTGGTGATAATAAACCTGATTCTGATTCTAAAAAAAGGGCAATATTTTCCACTTTTTATCCTATATTTTTTGTTGATACCAAGATACCCATGGTGAATTTGAGCTCATCTTAAACTTGCCTGCTAAATCCTTATGTTCAGTGGAGCAGAAGGATAATGGTTTTGAATGTCATAAGAAATGTGAAAGACAACCATGAATTTATTTAGAAAGCAACACACAGCATCTATGAAAAAGGAACAGTTGATGTTTGGGGCTGAGACCCTTTGGCAGGACTGAAGTCTCAGCCCAAAACCTCAACTGTACTTTTTTTTCCATGGTTCTGCCTGGCCTGCTGAGTTCCTCCAGCATTTTGTGTGCATTGCTTGGACTTCCAGCATCTGCAGATTTTCTCTTTTGTTTATTCAGAAAGGTTAGGAAATGGGGTGGATTGGGAGAAAATGGACCTGGTAGGATTTGTGTTAAATTGAAGTGAATGATTTTCCAAATTCCACCATCAAAAAAAAATTCCATTTTATTCTGTTTTGCTTCTCTTTGCTTTTGGGGAAAAATCAAAAATTCCCTTTGCATCCAAAGCTATTATTCAAGTTAATTTACCATTCAGTATTTAATTTTATGCTAAGTAGAATTTTGTACTTGGATTTGGACTAGTGCATCAGCAGATTTTGGGTTCAAGTGTCCAGGAGATTAGAGTTTACAATATGTGCAACAGGCCAGTCCAATATAACACTGATTGCTGCATCATGAGAGGTGACGTCTTTCAGGAGGTCACCCGAAACACCATGCAGCAATTTAAACAAGAGGACAGCATTTATACCTCAAGCAACCTTCTCTATTCTCACTGCTATTCATGGAACTTGGCTCTGTGGAAATGCATTATGCATTACATCAGTAACAATTCTTTGGGAAAAAAAGTGTTTTATTGACTGTAAAGCTCTTTGGGACTTAGTGCAAATACTTTTCTTTGTTGGAATCATCCCTGTTTTTGTGATGCTGTCCTTCCTCCACACAAGATCATTAAACAGAACTTATACAAACTAACTTCAAGTTTTTGGTGTGTTAAGAGAATTTCATAACTTTTTGTTTCCAGGGTTTTTAATTTGAAAGTTTAAATTTAGTCCAGAATAAAAGAGAGTCTGATGTCTATAATAGGTAAAAAAAAATGTGTAAAGGTCGTAGAAGATGAAAGTCAGTGCTAAATGTGTGCATCTACCTTTCTCTCACTGGTAACAGAGGAATCGAAAAATCTGTTCATTCCACAAAATCCATAACACTATGAGGTCCATACAAATCCCATTTTCCCAATACTTGTTCTGCAGACTTCTTGGTGTTTATAGTGTTCATACATTTCTTAATTGTGAGAGTACCTGCCTCCACCACGGATTCATGCACGTAGCTTAAAAAAAAGTCATCAGATATTAGCTTCAAGAGAAAATCTGCAGATGCTGGAAATCCGAGCAACACACACAAAATGCTGGAGGAACTCAGCAGGCCAGCCAAGATCTAGGAAAAGTACAGTCAACATTTCAGGCTGAAACTCTTTGGCAGGATATTATTTTGTTTGGGCTGAAGATGTTAACTTAATTGTAAACAATTGAAAGTCTCTGATCTGGTTAATGATGTTATACAGCTAAAATTACTATCCAAAATAGATCCCCTGAGACTCAAAGATTATTAGATTATAAGAAATCATCTGTTGGTTAAGCCTGTCTGTTGGGTGCAACAACAATATTAAAATTCAAGTATTCTTAATTATTGTTGCACCAGGACTACATTAAGGCAATAAGACTCAAACTTCTGGAGGAACTCAGCATGTTGAGCAGCATCGGTGAGAGGAAAGAAATTAGGTCAAAACACTTGCATCAGGATCGAGAATGAACAGGTAAGGTGACCAACATGAAGAGGAGAAGGGAGCGGTAAAAATGGATTCCAAGGCATTTGGTGGAGAGAGAAGGCGTGCAAGGTGACAGGCAGGTAGTAATATGCAGGGGAGATGAGTGTTAGAGGCTGGAGTAATAGGAAGGGGAGATGAGTGTTAGAGGAAGACGGTTGCAGGTGAATGATGGAGGCAAAGAGGAAGAAGAAAAAAAAAGCAACAGAATGGAGCAAGGTGGGTGGTGGGAGATGATGGACAGGAGTGTGAAGATGAGAGACACAGGTGGATGGGGGGTGAGATGAAGAACAGAAGTGTGAAGATGAGACAGGTGGGTGGGAGGAGGTGAAGAACAGGAGTGTGAAGATGAGAGACACAGGTGGATGGGGGGGAAGAGGTGAAGAACAGAAGTGTGAAGATGGGAGACAGCTGCTGGAAAGAGATAAGCAAGAATTCAAAGCTATACTAGATTTGGGTAAGTAAAGGATATGAGAATGGGAACCACTATAGGAGAAGGGAAAAGTGAATGAAACTTAGAACCAGATTGGTGAGGGGTGGGGGGATGGCAGAGGCAATCCAAGTGTGATGTGAGTCTGCCTTGCTGCACATGTTGGTTTTTAGTTTTTCCTCTGTCTCCATCTATCATTCCTCTGTAACAGTCTTTTAACTCTACCCCATCTCAATGCAGGGTTTCAATCTGAATCATTGACAATTTCTTTCCTCCCACTGACGCTGCTTGACCTGCTGAGTTCCTCTTGCAGTTTCTGTGGTGCTCCAGATTCCAACATTTGCAGTCCCTTGTGTCTTCAGGAAGCAACGCTTGGTCAATGAACAGAAAGCTGGTATCTATCCCACTACAAATAAAAGAAGTCTCATGTCTCAGGTCAGGGAACCTTAGATGTTGAAAGGGGTTGTGAATTTGGTCAGGAAGGAAAAGGAATTGTAAGTAAGGGTCAGGAAGCCAAAACCAAACAGAGCCCTTGAGGATTATAAGGAAGCTGCAAAAGAACTCAAGGGGGGAATTAGATACACCAGAAGGGGCCATGAGAAGTCCTTGGCAGGTAGAATTTAAAAGAATCCCAAAGTACTCTATACATATGTCAGGAGCAAGAGGATAAGTAAGAAGTTTGTAGGACCACTTAAGGCTAAAGGACAGAACATGTGCTTGGATGTAGGTGTGGTCCTAAGTGAGTACATTACCAAGCAGGAGGATATAATTGATAAGGGAGATCAGTGTGGAGTGTGTTACCTTGCTGCACCTTTTCAAGATAAAGATGCAAGTAATGTCGGGTCTCTTAAAGAACATTAAAGTGGACGTCCTCAGGGCCTGATGGAAAGTATCCCAGGTTATCGAGAGAGGCAAAGGATGAGATTGTTGTGGCCTTGACGAATATTTTTAATGTTTTCTTTAGCCATTCCAGGGTCCTGGAGGACTGGCAAATTGCTAATATTGATCCCTTATTCAAGGGAAATAGGAATAATCCTGGTGTTACGTACCCCGTAACTGGGTGTCTAACCAGCAGAGAAAGAAGAATTTGATGGAGTCTGGTGGTACTATACTAAAGGTGTTTATTAATAAAAATAAGCAAAACCATATCAATAATGCAAATATACATATAAAACCAGTTAGCAGTAATAAACCTAAAAGTGTAGGAATAATAATAATCAATAATAAACAAGCTCTATCGATGTCTAGGGGTAAATAAATTGTCATAGAAAAGTATAAAGTTCAGTTCAGTTCATGAGTGCTGATGTAGTTATAGTTGTTGTATGGTAATCGTTGGAGAGAGAGAGAGAGAGAGAGAGAGAGAGAGAGAGAACGAGATGTAACAGCTACAGTCAGGCAAACCTTCCTTTTGCTTTCTTAATCCATCGTATCGGTGTGGTCATTCAGTTATGATCTCTCCGTCCTTCTGCTAGACTGTTCTTCTGTGGTGGACTCGTCACTCTGGCATGAGTGGACACACACACAAGTCCCCACCAGCCCTGCTTTTACACTGATTGCCTTAATGACCGACCTCCTGGTTTGGTCTTCGAAGCCCCCACCTTTCTTGTGGGTTCCAACACTCAGTCAATGTCCACTGGCGTGTCTGGAAGGTGTCTCTCCAGACGTGTCTTTTATCCCTACTCACGGGGACTCAGTTATCCATCACTCCTGAATGACTGTGTCCATCAAATAAGGCCACTCCTTCAGTCCACTGAAGAATGTTTATGAGCAAACTATTGTCCTTGCAGCGAAACAGTAAATAATTCAAAAAGGAGTCACAATACGGTTAATCAGCAATTTCCCCCTCTCTCTTATCTGTCACCGATGTTCTTGCTTGTTTTTCCGTCTCTCTTTCTCATGGTCAGCATAGCAACAGTAATAGTTCGTGTTTCTCGGGGGGGGGGGATGATTAACTCTGTACCCCATTGTCCATCAGGTCTGTTCATCACTCATAACACTGGAAACTATAGACCAGCGAGTTTCATGTCAGAGGTAGGGAAGTTACTGCAGAGTAATTTCAAGGATAGGACAATTAGCATGGCTTTGTGCAGGACAAGCCACGTCTCACAACTTGACTAAGTGTTTCCAAGGAGGTGACAAGGGTGATTGAAGGAGGTGGAGCTATGGATGTTGTCTACATGGATTTTAGTAAGATGTTTGACAATGCGCCTCATGGAAGACCCATCCAGAAGATTATGCATGCAATCCATAGTGAATTGGCAATTTTGATTCGGAATTGACTTGGCCATAGAAGACAGAGGATTGTGTCAGAGGGCCTTATTGTGATTGGAGGTCTGTGACTATTGGTGTTCCACAGCAATCCGTTCTGGGACCTCTGCTGATTGTGATATATTGACCTGGATGTAAATATAGTTGGGTGGCTTAGTAAGTTTGTAAATGATATAAAAGTTAGTGTTGTAGACAGTGTAGAAGACTGCCAAAGGGTATAGATGCAGATATGGGCAGAGAAATGGCAGATGGAGTTTATCTTAGCCAAATGTGAAATGGGAGATCAAATGTAAAGGGACAGTACACTGTTAATGGCAGGATCCTTAACAGTGCTAATGAGCAGAGGGATCTTGGGATCCAAGTCCACAGCTCTCTGGAACAGGCAACACAGGCTAACAGAGTGTAAAGAAGGCACATGGCATGCTCACTTTTCTTAAAAAAGGAACTGAGTTGAAGTTGGCAAGTTACAGCCACATCTAGAGTATTGTATTCAGTTCATCGACGCATAATAGGAAGAACATCGAGGCTTTGGAGAGGACGTAGAACAGCTTTACCAGGATGCTACCTGGATTAGAGGGCATGTGCTAGAAGAGGTTGGACATACTTAGAATGTTTTCTGTGGAGCAGTGGAGGCTGAGGGGAGACCTGACAGAGGCTAGTATGATTATGAGAGGCATAGCTGGAGTAGACTACAACATCTCTTTCCCAGGGTTATAATGTCTCATACCAGAGGGCATGCATTTAGGATGGGGGGGGGGGGGGGGACAACATTCAAACGGGATGTGCAGGGCACTTTTTTTTGGTGGTTGCCTGGAATACACTGCCTGGAGGCAAATACAATAGAGGCAGGCACTCAAAAGGTTCTTGGATAGGTACATGATTGTACAGGAAATGGAAGGATATAGATGTTGTGTAGGCAGAAGGGATTAAGTTAGTTTAGCAATTGAATTATAATTTAATTAGTTTGGCATAACATTGTGGGCTGAAGGGCCTGTTCCAATACTGTATTGTTCTATGTTCTGTTTTCTAATTCTGTTGTTTGGGATATTTTTCTATGGATATGCAAACTGGCATTATCTGTATACCTATCTACATGTTCTACTGGTACACTGTAACTGTGGGGTGGGGAGGGAGGAAGAACTCATTTGTAAGTAGGAATTCAGAATCCGCTAATGAGTTTTATAGCCAGTGAAGTACTTTGTCCTGCGATATCGATGTATCATAGAAAATCGAGCACATAAGTAGTATATCAAAAAGATTCCACAAGTAGTAATGCAATTCCAAATGTTGCTTAAAGTCCAGAACATTGCAGAGAAGTCTATTCTTTTCCTTGTATAAATTCAAGAGAACTTTTATGCTCATCTCTGTTACTGGAAGAATCCCACTTTCAATTGTTTTTTTTTAAAAAAGATGCTTCTTTGAAAATGTAGCATTTTCAGATTTTACTGCCGTTTGGTTACTGCATTAAAATCTCTGGCACAAGTTAAGAACATTTAAGCATTGTTGTAAAACACTTTCACTTTCTGAGGCTATTCCACCTGTATTATAGCTTGACAGCGATCTTCTGTTACCCTATCATGACGACTTGGTTTGAGGTGCAGACATATTTTATTTATTTAAAAATATAGAGTAGAATAGGCTCCTCCAGCACTTTAAGCTGAGCCACTCAGCAACCCACCCACAGACTTAATCACGTGACAATTTACAATGACCGATTAAACTACTAACTGGTACATTTTTGGACTATGGGAAGAAACCAGAGCAGTCCGAGGAAACCCAACCTCACACTGTATTGCCAACAGGTAAATTCTGCCTTGACTGGTTCAGCAACAATGAAAAACTTTTTTTTGAAAACCAGATAATTTAAACATTCACGAGGAAATCTGCCGATGCTGGAAATTCAAGCAACACACAAAATGCTGGTGGAACACAGCAGGCCAGGCAGCATCTATAGCATACATGTCAAACTCAAGGCCCGCGGGCCAAATCCGGCCCGCGGTGGAATTATCTTTGGGCCGCGAGATAATATCTAATTACTATTAAAGCTGGCCCCAGTAATCGAAGTGCCTATGGCGTATGATATGACTAATGCTGAGTTTATTCAGGTACCAGGTTTTCAGGGTTTTTAGTGTTTATTCGGCAGTCTTGCTCGGCAGTCTTCTTCATAAGAAACGGAATTTGTAAAGTGAAACATTTTGTAGTTATAGCAGAGACTGAGACACATGAGAGCAGGCTGAAAAAACGGAGGCAACGAAAGCTGCGTTCGCACGCGTCCGACTGATCCGGCCCGCATGAAGCTGCATTTTGCTCAATCCGGCCCGTGACCTAAAATGAGTTTGACACCCCTGATCTATAGGGAGAAGCACTGTTGACATTTCGGGCCCAGACCCTATAGATGCTGCCTGACCTGCTGTGTTCCACCAGCATTTTGTGTGTGTTGCTTTAATTTAGGCATTGTTGCATGTGTTTAAAAAAAACCTGTGATTCCAATATGGTTGAATAGTCTTCTGTCATTGACTTGGCAAAAAGAGTTAGCGAAAACAAGAGACTGATACCTACCTTTTGTTAGGGAGCAGTACTATAATACAACTCAGCACCAATAAGATTAGAATAGTTTTCCTTGGTCTTGCCAGTACTATTGCTGAACCAATAGCATTGGAACAGACTGTGTTTATCATCGTATTGCAGTATTTGGAATCTTGTGGCATGCAAAGTGATTGCCTCGTTTCTTCCATTTCAATAGTTGACATTGCAAGTTTTTAAACTTTGATTATGAAGTACTTGAGTCAAAAAGTGATGGCACAGAAACACAAGTGTTTTGTGGCGTTGGCGGACAGAATTTTGAGGAGCAAAAAGAAATTCATAAACAAATGTACATTTGCAGAGTTTTGCATGTCCTCACCCCGCACCCTGTTCCAAGTTCCAGATTCATAACAGTTATTACTCTAGAACTATCTGGCTCCTGACCCAGTGTGAATAACTTCAATCAGCTCAACTCTGAACCCATTCCATTACCTATAGACTCACTTTCAAGGGCTGTACCAGTCAGTATTATTTATTTACTTAAAAATTATTATTTGGAAAATTTGTCCTCTTTTGCTGATTGGAGCTTTGTTATGTAGAGTTTTTCCCCATAAATTCTATCGTATTTCTTTATTTTCCTATGAGAAAATGAATTTCAAGGTAATGTATGGTGATATACATGTACTTGGAGAATAAATTTACTTTGAACTCCAGCTGTTTGAATTTTACATCTAACAACCATCACGAAATACAACTTATTTCACAAAAAAATTCTTAAATCATATAATCGTCCCCACAGATTGTTTTGGCAATAATTTTATTCGTTAGTATCTATAGACTATACTCAATCTTAATCAGTTTACTAAGAATATTTCAAGTAGTAACTTGCTTTTAAATTGCATTTAACAAATCTCTGCGTTTTATTTTGCGATTCTCCGGGCGACTCTTTTTTAAGTGATACTGCATTGATTTACCGAAGTTACGGTTTCAGAGAGCTCTGGCGAGCAAAGGGTTAACTTCCGAATGAGTGCACACAGATTGAAAGAGAGAGAGCGAGAGAGATCGAGGCCTGGCGTGTCTGCTCCCGCTGCGGCCACGAGAGGGAAAAGTTTGGAGAAAAGTATTTTGGCGGAAGAGTTTGAGAGAGGAGAAAGCTCCAACCGAACCTCCCCGAGGTGAAACACCACGCTAACAGAAGATCCGGTTCAACGGTCTCTCAAGGAGCTTAGAAACTTGTAAGGAGAGGAAAAGAGCACGGTAATATAGGAAAAGGAGGCATCGGCAAAACAATCAGGGGATTGGTTTCGGTGTCATAAAGAACTGGTCAGCTCTTGCTACCTGACCCTCAGTGCAAGGAAACCAAGAGTGGGGTGGGGTCAGTGATCGGTGTTGGATCTTACTTGGGATTTGACGGCAGCCTGAGAAACTTACCCCCATCTTCCTGCCCGGATCCTATTCCCACTCTCCCGCCTTGTTTCACCTGGGAGAGGAAGTCGGCTCCTTCCGGCCGTGTGGGTGGACCAGGGAGTTGGGCAACAAACTTCCTATACCAAGCACCTGCATTGTATATGGTGGCAGAGAAGCAATACCAGGAATAGGGATAACATAACAACGATTCAAATCCTGTATCGACTCCCAGGAAGTTTAATTGCGATCTTGACTAGACTCTGCCCCCCCCCCCCATACACAGTGCAATTATCTCCATACACGGTCTGAACGGAAACTCGAGAAAGGGGAGGGCTTAACTATTTTCAATTTATTCAATTAATTTTCACCGCTGTTACACCTAACCTGCTTGCACCTGTATTTCCATTGTCTGAGGATGAGGGGTCTTTAACTGGAGTTGAGAGAAGATTTGCCAGCATCCTGAGCTGTTTGGCCCGAGCCTTGGCGAGTCGCCCTTCACGCCTAGGTGTACAGGTGCGCCGGCAATCACTCGTTCACCTGTGCTACGCTCGGTTCTGTCGCAAGCTGTCGGCATGAAGGTGACGGTGCAATTCGGCCGCACGGCCATCGTCGTACCTTGTGGTGACGGGACCCTCAGCGTTCAACAACTCATACACCAGGCCGTCCAGAGATACTGCAAGAACGCTGCCAAGGTAAGAAAGCGAGACTCACGCAACTCCAAAAACCGAAATAAACGACGCAGGGCGAATGTTTATCTATGGGCAGTTAAGCTAACCAACATGGTGACTTTGAGTGTGTCAGGAGAGTAATTCTAGATACCACTCCTTTATACATTATTTAACCCATTTCCACGGTGACAACAAGAGACACCAACAGGAATAGGTCAATTATCCAATTAAGCCAATTCTAGCTTTCAATAAAACCATGGCTGAGCATTTAGTTAAAAGCAGCCTTTTAACTACTTATAGTTAACAAAGAGAGCAAATTTCTGATTTAAAAATTGTTAGCGTCAATTGTTGCATAAAGTGACCATCTACAAGTTTGTTTACATCCTTTCGCAACTTCCTCATGACCTGTTCACTACTCCATCAGCATTCAACTTCATTCCTTTCTCTTCATGTGTGCTGACACCCTCTCACCTTGTATGCATAAATAGTTTTCCATAACTTCATACAGAGACAGTACATCTTTCTATTGTAGTTTTGAGCTGTATGTCATATTCATCCTTTTTTAGGTCATAAAAATCTGGTCAGTTTGTAATAATTGCAAAGCTGCTTCTTGGTATTAATTTCAAAATGACACTTTAAAATTGCTCTGTACATTTATATTTGTGCATTTTAAAACAAAATGCACATTGACATTCCTTTCCTTTTTCAGAATCATCCTTGAGCTTTAGATTTACTCTGTATCAAAGACTCTTAATGTTATCTGGGGTCACTAAAGGTTTGGTTTTAAAATAGATTTTGATTCCACTTTTGCATCATGTGAGGATTAAAAATGAATTTCATCAGTGGAAATGTAATCTCATCTTGTTCATTGATTGCTGACAAGCTTCTGATAGGTTGTCCAACTATGTGTTACTGGGCAGTGCTTTCCTTCATGATTTTGAACTTTACAAAAGGTAAATATGTGCCAAATTAGGCACAGTTTTAATCAAGCCATCAATCAGAAATCAATCATCAATTGAAACTTAGTCTGTCACTGGGGTCTGTTGTGGAGAAAATGCTGCACCATAAGATCTTCAATATTTTGGATGAAATGTTGACTCTTGTTAGCCTTTTATGGGCTTAAAGGCTTTCCTCTGATGCCCCATTTGTTGAAAGAGGTCAGGGGAGTTGTTCTCAGGTTTTGACCAATGTGTAGCCTCAAGCGAAAAACCTGAATCAGGTTAACTGATCAATATCCAAATACTGTTTATGGAAATTTACTGTGTACAGATTGACTGGCATTTTACTTATAAGAATAACTATAATTTGAAGATGCTTTGCTTGTAATACACTAAGGATTTGCATAAATACAAATCTCTAGCATGATCTTGTAATTGACTTTTTGGTATGTTCTGCTTTGGGAGTTTCAAGTAAAAATAAGATTTTGTTTTGGATTTGTTTTATCAGGTATAACTGTCTTTTTAAAGTACAGTAGAAACTAAAAATTAGTGTTGAGAAAACTCATCCTTATTCCTGCTCATACCCCACCAAAAATAACCAGGAGCATTTTGGTCTCTTAAGAATTCTCACTCTTTCTGTTCTGCTGTGGGTGGCCTGCAACTAATGATATCTGATGTGACAATGGTGTAGTTTTTTAATGCTTTGAGCTTTGACCATGCAATCATCTTTTGAAGCTCCTATATTATTCAGCGAAGTGGAAAAGACCTTGTTTGTATTCTTACATACTAATTTTCAGACTGAGAATTGTGTCTCCACTTTCTCCAATATTTCATTAGCTGAGTTACCTAGGTCCCTCCTTGTCTCATTTATTTCTCATCAAAGTTTAAAGTACATTTATTATTAAAGTATGTATACATTATACAACCTTGAGATTCATCTCCTTGGAGGCAGCCACAAAACAAGAAACACAAAAGAACCCATTAAAAAAAAATCCAACAAACACACAATGTGCAGAGAGAGGAAAAAACATCATGCAGACACTAAAAGCAAGCAGACGAGTTCAGAATGAAAGTGAGTCCATGGACATGAAGCCTGGAGCAGCCAGAGCAAGTCCACAGCCTCAGCCTTAGTGGAGAGAAGAGTGGAGCAAACATCACAGAACAGAAAGCAGAACCAGCCTGACCCTCGCCTCCGGTTCTGACACACTGCCTTTTCCATACATTCGATCCGGCACTTACATTGTCCAAATGTTGGGTCATTCCTCTCACTAGGACCTGGGCCCAGTTGCTTCGATACACTCTGGGCCTGGACCCCGCTACCACATTCTGGCCTGTATCCGACCTTTCCAAATTGGCCTGGTGCTCAGATAAATCAAACTTCACTCACACTTTAGGTGGACAGGTTCCAAACCTCCTGTTCTGCTCACTCAAACTCTGCCTTTGACCCTGACCACTTATCTGCTGTTCTTTGACATTATTATCTAAAATCAAAACATCAGGTTCCTCATGTACACTGGTGTTTGCCTCTATTTTATTGTCGTATCTTTTAATCCTAATGCTGTCTTTGTTTTGCATTTTTGTTGCCATGCAACAATGCTGCCAGAGCTAAAATCTCCAACCATTTATTGAAAATACTTGTTTTTAGTCCATCACGAGCCTATACCTTGGTCACATTTTCCACATATGACAACTGTTAGAAGCTGGTTCATAATAATTGCTGTTTGATCTGGGTACAGTGGTGGCATAATGGTTAAGTGACTGGATTACCCAGAGGTTTAAAACTGAAATTGCTGGAAACACTCAATGGGTCAGGCAGCAGCTGTGGAAAGAGAATGGATTGACAGTACAGATTGAAAAGCCTTCATCAAGATGGGTATCACGAGAAACAAGTTACTTTGAAGTGGCGGACAGGATGGAGAAGAGATACATTGGGAGAATATGTATCTGATAGAGTGAGGTGAGGATAACAAGGAATTCTGGATAGGATCTGCCTTGGGACCAGCACGTAAGTGCCTTCACAAAGAAGACACAACAGTGCCTTTACTTTCTTAAAAGTTTTGGTAGATTTGGCATCTCAGCTAAAACTTTACAAATTTCTGTAGCTATATAGTGAAGAGTATCTAACTAGTTCCATCAAAGCCTGGATAGAAACAACAATGCCCAAGAACAGAAAACTATGCAGAAAGAGGTGGATACAGCCCATCTATCATAGGCAATGCTCTCCCATGATGAGCATATTTACATGTAGCACTGCCACATGAAAGCAGCATCCATCATCAAGTACCCTACCATCCAGGCCATGCTCTGATCTTGCTATCACCATTGGGCAGGAGATAGGGGAGCCTTGGGTCCCACACCACCAGTTTCAGCAGCTCTTGTCACTCTGCAACTACCCTGAACTCACCTCAATTCTGAACTGATTTCACAATCACTTTGAAGGGCTCTACAACTTGTGTTCATGCATTATTTATTTTTATTGACTTTCTTTTGCACAGTGGTTGTTTGTCAATCTTTGTTTATGCATACGTTGTAATAAATTCTATTGTATTTCTTCATTTTTTTGTAAATGTCTGCAAGAAAATGAACCTCGAGGTAATGTATGGTAACATATACGTACTTTAATAATAAATTTACTTTGACTTTGAAAAAGATGGGAGTTCGAATCCTATTGTGGCAGTATTGGAACTTAAATTTGGTTAATAATCTTGAATTAAAGAAAAAAATAAATCAGTAACAATGACCAAATTGGTATCAAAATATCATCTAGTTCACCAATGTTCTTCATGGGAGGAAATCTATCTTCCTTGCCAGGGTATATCTCTGAACCCAGCAATGCAGTTGAATGCTGTTTTGAAATTGCTTAGCAATCCACTAGGTTGCAGAACAAGTAGGGATGGGCAAAACATTCTTGCCATGCCAGCATCACTCAGATCTGAAAAATGAACGACAGAATTTTTTGATTCATCAAGAATGTTTACTTCTGCTTTGCGATATCATCCATTATCAACCCTCCCTTTCATCGACTGTTGCTGGAATCCTCTCCTATGCTGTTGTTATGCCTAAACCTGACTATTTCATTGCTCTTGCTGACCAGTCTTTCACTTTGTGTAAAACTTCAGCTCAGTGTTTCCCAAACTTTTTTAGCCCAAAACCCCCCAAAGTACTTTCATACTTTACAACACCTCCACCCTAAAGCACTGTCATACTTGCCAACACCCCTCTTAGGCACAATATACTTTCTGGCACTCCCATAATGTAAAACCATGTCTACCATACACTAACATGAGAAAAATTATCTTGCTTTAAATTTTTGTCTTGAAACCTAGCTGACAGTACCTGTGCACTGTACAGTAGCTTTGATATCAATGTGATCCTTCAGCTTGATGGTTTTTAGCAAGAGAGAAAATATCTGGTTCAAGTTGTGACAGCAAAAGCCTAACAGTGTCCAAATGGTTTCTGTCTTTTGATTTTGTGGTTCACTTCACTGAAGCCTCTTTCAACAAGGTGGGAGGATGGAAATGCAATGAAAAACAGTTTGACTGTTCTTCAAAGACCAGGAAACTTCGTCTGACAGTGTAGCCACGTACCTTAAAAGCCGACATTATTGAAAAGCATTTTTGCTCCTCCTTCATTCTTGTAAGCTCTCTTTCTGTTCTTCCATTGTTACGAATGTGCCACAACTCTGAGGGGCCGAAGAGTAGCCCTCTCCTTTTTGAGAATTGCAAGATCGCTATTAATTCAGGTCTGGGACCCAAGAAATGAGAGAGAGAGACACGCAGAATCCACAAGGGTTTGGAATGTGTCCTGGCCCCCAGAGAGGCGGAACCATTGATAACGACTATTGTCTCTTGGAGAAGGAATTGTGTATTGAGTACTGTACTATTCATTGAAGCCCTCAGGGAATGACCAGAGTGGGCTGGTTGAGGGATTGCATCATCCCAACCTGATTGACATCTGAGACCCCGTGAGTAAGGATAAAAGAGGGTCTGGGGAACAACCCCTTCAGACACACCAGGAGAAACGCTAGAAATCCTGTGACAGCGTTTAATAGCGACAGGCGGTGGAGGGCCCACATGTGTCCTTTCCCTTTGCCGGGATTGGGGCCTTACCATGGAAGAACGGCTTTAGCTAAAGGAGAAACCAACACCAACGGAACTCTGGAAGGATCGACATCATAAAAAGGAAAAGCTGGCAAGTTTCTAAAAAAACTCTCTCTTGACTCCAACCAAAGACTGAAGCCTGCATGAACTGAGTGACTTTTATATTTCCATCGGACAATACATTACCCCCTAGACAACGATAGAGCTATTTTTTATTGATTATTATTATACCCGCACTTTTAGATTTAGTATTGACAACGCATATTATCTGTATGTTTGCATTGATATTATTTTTGTGTATTTTTACCAATAAATACTGTTAAAGATAGTACCATCAGACTTAACGGACCTCTCTATCTTTGCTGGTAAGTGACCCAGTTACGGGGTTCGTAACACCATCTTGCAAAGAAATGGGTTAATTACCCAGTCCGGAAATTCTAGATTGTTCAAATCCTTGAATTGATTCTGAAAATCTTTCTTCAGTGACTGCAGGTGTAAGTAGTACTCTTGCAATTCACTGTCTGTGAAAGAGAGTGCAGTACTTTCCACGCAGGGAAACTGTGAGAACGTTCTTCTTCCTCTAGTTTGCTTATATATTTCCAATTTTCTGATAAAAGTGGACACTGCACTCTTTGCCAGGATTAACTTGAAATTCTCACCCTGCAGTTTCATATTTAGATTGTTCATTTTGTCACATAGATCGGCGAGGTATGTCACATCTCCACATAGAAGTTCAATCTTATTTTCCAAGCTCTTGTTGACTTTGAACAAAAATTTAAACACAGTGTTAAAAAGATTGAAGAAACGTTTTAAACAGCAGCCTTTTGCCAGTCAAAGCACTTAAGTGTGAAGAAGCAAGTGTTCAAACTCCTCATCGTTATCTTAGCATAACTGCCAAAGTATTCTGCTATTTAATGGAGAAGCTTTAATTTTGTTGGTGGCAGATATTACAAGAGTCATGCTTGAAAAAATTTGTTGGCTGAGGTTTTTGGCTGCGAGATGATGACAATGCATTATACAATAGATTGTAAACAGACTTGGAAATTCTTTTTCATAAATGCCACTAAACCAGCATGGCGACCTGTCATATATGGTGATCTGTTGCACAAGAAATCATGTTCCTAATACTTTTATCCTCAATATACATTTTGAGGTCATTGTGGATTGATTCTCCATTGATATTTGTTTTTAACATTTTACAAAAGAGAATCTCTTAATAAACTTACATTTTTGATAAACTGTACATATGCCATTAGCAATGTCTCATTGTCTGACACAGTTGACTCTCCAGTTGTATCCCAAATTTTGTTCTTTGTAGCTTTGTGTGTAGTTGATACTCAGTGTCTTTACTCATTTCATCAATACGATGAGCTACAGAGTTATTACTCAGAGGAATTGATTTTAAAATACTGGCATCCATTTAGAGAACAGTGGTGAGCACTTCTGATACAGCAGACATTATTCATTTTTCACCAATTGTATGACTGTTTCATGGCTTCATTAGACAGGACAGTATTACAAATAAGACACATGGGGCATCGCTGCTCTGATAGGAATGGAATAAAATCATACTCCTAGAATGTAACATTGTATTGATGCACTTTCTGTAGTTTGTTTCTTAGCAAGATTAAAATTCAAAGCTTCACTGCCTTCTGACTCATAGAGATCACGCTGTATGTATTTATCATTATTAACGGGGCTGAATTAAAATAGAAAATTAAACCAAACTGAGAATGCCGATGTTGATGATGGCGGCAAGTTGACATGATTGGTCAGGTCTCGGGTTCGGGTGCTGCTTACCGCTTCCCCTCCGCCCAAGAATCTATTTCCCCTAACATCCCCTTAGGCCACGTTACTACCCCCTTGGGGGGTGTGGTACTACCCCTCCCCATTGGGAACCACTGTTTTTGCTTATAGATTTTACTTACCAATGAGCCCTGATGACCTATGGGGGCTCCAGTTCTGCAGTCTCTGATTTGTAATTATTCTGGCTTTGTCGGCTGAGTTTTCAGTTGCCTGGGATCTAAGATCAGGAACTGGCTCCCTTTAATCTGTTTGTTTATTAACTGCTTTGTGATGTTCCTTTAAAATCCAAATTTGAACAAGCCTTTGGTTCTGTTGTGATCAAATTCTGTCTTTGATCTGTTATCTTCTATATCTATATCTCAATTAAAATGTTTTTATCAGAAATCCCTTATGAAGTGTCAGTGCTATAAAACTCCAATAATCTGCTATCCAACTGTTCAAAAATCCTGATGGTTCAGCCTCTGGTTTTTCAAGTGATATTTGTCCATTCCCTTTCTACTGAGCAGTACTCTGGTTGCCATGTTCCTTGTCACTTGTGTGGTTCTCTGGGAAATTTATTACAAGGCTGTGTAACATCTGAAAAAGCGAATTGAAGGTGTGTTGTGGTATTAATATAAATGGTATTCAAGAGTCCAGAAAATCTGCCAGTCCAGAGCCCCAGGTTATCAGAGTTTTATTGTAGATGTTCATTGCTCTGGAATTCCCACCCAAAGTTCATCTTCAGCATTTAGCCCTGACCATGAAGTATATTCTATGACCATAAGACTCTACAACTCATGTTCTTGATAATTGTTTATTTTTTTCTTTTTGTATTTGCAGTCTGTCTTTTAAACATCGTTTTTTTTGTTCATCTGTCGCGTGTGTTCTTTTTATTGATTCTATTGTGTTTCTTTCTATTTACTATGAATGCCCATAAGAAAGTGAATCGCAGGGTAGTATATGGCAACATGCATGCATTTTGGTAATAAAGTTACTTTGAACTTTGACCAAGGTTGATGTCACCTATTAAAATATTTCCTTCTGGATCTTAGTTCATATTGTTCCTTGGGAAATATATTTATATTGCATGTTTAGTATTATTAAAGTTGAATACCAATTTGACAGTTTTAAAAAAAAGGTGAGGGTAGGATCATGAACCTTGAAGCACAAATGAAAGCTGAGAAATCTTAGCTATGTTTTATGATTTGTGTTACTTGCCTGAAGTAAATGTGCCTTCTTCACAAGCCTCAAGGTATTGTGTTTTGATGTGGTACTTATTAGATCATGTAGAATTATACACATCAAATGCAAAAATTACCTGCTTGCAACCACATGAAAGTTAATAAGGTTGATGCTTGCCTTAAAATTGGCATGTCTGTATCATGATGAATGTAACCGTTGCGAGCAACACACATAAAATGCATGAGGAACTCAGCAGATCAGGCAGCATTTATGGAAAAGAGTAAACAGTCGATGTTTCAGGCTGAGACCCTTCATCAGGACTGGAAAAAAAGATGAGAAGTCATCTTTGCAAAACCTGCATTTTTAAAGCAGTTTTTATAACCTCAGGGTCATAAAGTATTTGACAACCAAATTACAGGATTTTTATAACCTCAAGGTCATAAAGTATTTGACAACCAAATTACAGGAAAAGCTGCAAGTTATTTGATAAATATTGTGATAAACCCCCAAAAGGGATAGTAATTCCCCACGATTACTGAGGGCCTGTGCGACTGAGCTGGGAGAACCACTACAGCGCATCTTCAACATGAGCCTGGAGCAGAGAAGAGTATTGTCCCGGTACCGAAGAAACCACAACCAAAGGAGTTGAATGACTTCAGACCTGTTGCCTTGACGTCGCACGTGATGAAGACCATGGAGCGGCTGATAATACAGAATCTGAGGCCACAAACCAGGCACGCCCAGGATCCTCTTCAGTTTGCGTATAAGGAGAAGGTGGGAGTGGAGGATGCTATCACGTATTTGCAGCACAAATCACTCTCTCACCTAGATGGGGTCAGTTGTGCTGTGAGGATTACATTCCTTGACTTCTCTAGTGCCTTTAACACCATCCAGCCCAAGATCTTAAGGCACAAACTAACGGAGATGGGAGTAGACTCTCACATGGTGGATTGGATAGTGGACTACTTGACAGATAGACCTCAGTATGTGCGGTTGGGAGACTGTAGGTCTGACACGGTGGTCAGCAGCACAGGAGCGCCGCAGGGAACCATACTCTCTCCGGTCCTGTTCACCCTGTACACATCAGACTTCCAATATAACTCGGAGTCCTGCCATGTGCAGAAGTTCGCTGATGACACGGCCATAGTGGGGTGTGTCAGGAATGGACAGGAGGAGGAGGAGTATAGGAAACTGATACAGGACTTTGTGATATGGTGCAACTCAAACTACCTGCGTCTCAATATCACCAAGACCAAGGAGATGGTGGTGGACTTTAGGAGATCTAGGCCTCATATGGAGCCAGTGATCATTAATGGAGAATGTGTGGAGTAGGTTAAGACCTACAAGTATCTGGGAGTACAGTTAGACGAGAAGCTAGACTGGACTGCCAACACAGATGCCTTGTGCAGGAAGGCACAGAGGCGACTGTACTTCCTTAGAAGGTTGGCGTCATTCAATGTCTGTAGTGAGATGCTGAAGATGTTCTATAGGTCAGTTGTGGAGAGCGCCCTCTTCTTTGTGGTGGTGTGTTGGGGAGGAAGCATTAAGAAGAGGGACGCCTCATGTCTTAATAAGCTGGTAAGGAAGGCGGGCTCTGTCGTGGGCAAAGTACTGGAGAGTTTAACATCGGTAGCTGAGCGAAGGGCGCTGAGTAGGCTACGGTCAATTATGGAAAACTCTGAACATCCTCTACATAGCACCATCCAGAGACAGAGAAGCAGTTTCAGCGACAGGTTACTATCGATGCAATGCTCCTCAGACAGGATGAAGAGGTCAATACTCCCCAATGCCATTAGGCTTTACAATTCAACCGCCAGGACTTAAGAACTTTTTAAAAGCTATTATTAATGCTTTTTGAGATAGTGATTTAGATGCATATCATATTTTTTTTACTGAGTTAAGTATTGTATGTTATTAGTTTTGCTACAACAAGTGTATGGGACATTGGAAAAAAAGTTGAATTTCCCCATGGGAATGAATAAAGTATCTATCTATCTATCTATTTTTCTTTCTCTCTGTATTTTCTCTTTCCCTGGAGTTATTGGCCTTGGGAATGAGAGATCAGTAGGGTCTGTCTCTGCTGTTTGCAGTCCCCAATGCAAATACACATGGGACCACCTGGTCTCTTTGTATCCCTTTCTACCTGTGAATAGCTGGTACCCGAACCTGTCCAACCTGTGGCAGTTTTGATTCTCAGAATAGGCTCATGTACACTTACTTGAGTTTGATCACAAACGTTAAGGCTATCTATCCAGTGCTGTACTCTCAGGCATAGCCTTCTTTTGAATAGGAGTAGATTCAAGGCCCTATCTATCCAAGGCTATTTTAAAGAAGAACAGAGAATCTCTGCTCATTTGTAATCAGCTATTCATTCAAATAGATGCTGGAAATAGTAATTCAAAAATAATTCCAACTACTACTCAGATCATTCAGTTGAGGGCATTGAAAGAAATAAAGCAGAACCCTTGTACCTGCTCTGGTATTCACTGAGGTCATGATTGATCATTTATCTGAGTTCCACTTTCCTCCTCTAATCCAATCTCTTTTAATTCCTCTGACTTTTCCTTTCTTTGTCAAGAATGTACGTGGCCTCCATGACTAACTAGAGAATTTCGAGGACTCAGGCTCTGGGTGAAGAAATTTTTTTTTCTCATTCCCTGTTTCTTCTCATACCAGCTGGGTAAAACATCAACACCACATCTACCCTGTCAAAGGCCATTAAAATTATGTATATCTCAGTGAGATATTCAAATTGGCTATTGGGTTTCCTACATTACAATCGTAAGACTTGGTGTGGAAAGGTAAAGTTTAATATGGGACTTTCAAAATTGGTTAATGGGAAGGTCTTATCTGATAAAATTGTTTGGATTTTTTTGAGAAAGTAACAAGGAAGATTGATGAGGGTGATATGTTTGACAAGAGTCCATGAAGGTGGTTGACAAAAAAAAAAGAGAAAATCTGCGAGTTGCAGGAAATCAAGATTACTGGTTGATAGATTTTGATTCCTTGCTCTTGGTAATGTAAAAACTGGCTTGGATCTAACTGTAGGGGGTCAGTAAAGAAATTTTGCAGAAGGTGGGAAAAAGAGAGGTAAAAGAGGGGTGGAGGAGTTTCATTACTAATCAGGGACAATATCACAGCTGTACTTAGAGGGAACATACTGGAGGGCTCGTCTGCTGAGTCTGTATGGGCAGAACTCAAAAATAGGACTGGTATAATCACTCTGATGGGATTGTACTACAGACACCCAATAGACACTGAGACATTGAGGAACAGAAATGCAGATATTCAAAACAATAGAGTTGTTGTTAAACTTCCCTATTAAAAACCGGGACTTCCTGAGTGTAAGAGGTTTAGACGCGGCGGAATTTGTTAGGTGCCTCCAGGAGGGTTTCTTAAATCAATGTGTAGATAATCCAACAGGAGGAGGGGCTGTACTGGATCTGGTGTTGGGCTTGGCCAGGTGACTGACCTTTCAGTGGGTGAGCAGTTAGGGAACAGCAACCACCTCTCAAGTTTTAAGATGGCTATAAATAAGGATAAGTATGGACCTTGTAGGAGAGTATAAAATTGGAGCAGGGCAAATTATGAGAGCATTGGGGTGGAACTGGGGAGAGTTAATTGAGAACAGCTGATTTTGGGCAAGTCCACATTCAACATGTGGAGGATGTTCAGGGATCAACTGCACAGAGTATGGGACAGGTATGCTCCAGTCAGAAGGAAGGACAAGGATAAGAAAAGGACAAGGGCAAGGTAAGAAAACCTTGGATGTTGAGCAAATTTAGTCAAGAAAAGGTAAAGTATGTAAATCTTAGAAAGCTAGAATTAAGCAAAGCCCTTGAGGATTATAGAGAAGCCAGAAAAGAACTCGAGAATTTGGAAGGCCAGGAGGGGTCATGAAAAGTCAGCACACTGATAAGGGCAACATCCTTAAGTGTTGAGGAACAGGGGGATCTTGAGGTCCAAGTTTATTGCTCCCTGAAAGTGGCTAAGTACTTTGATAGGGTGGTTTAGAAGGCATGTGGAATGCTTGCCTTTATTAATTTAAGCATTGAGTTCAAGACGTCAAGAAGTTATGTTGCAGCTTTATAAAAACCTAGTTTGGAGTATTGCGTACAGTTCTGGTTGCCCTGTTATAGGAAGGATGTTGAGGTTTTAGAGAGAGTGTAGAAGAGTTTTATGAGGATGTTGCCTGGACTAGAGGACATGTGCTATAATAAGAGGTTGGACAAACTTGGGTTGTTTACTCTGGAGCAGCAGAGGCTGAGGGGATCTCATAGATGTTGATAAGATTATGAGAGGTGTAGATAGAGTAGACAGACAGTATCTCTTTTCCCAGGGTTGAAATGTTCAAAATCAGAGGGCATACATTTAAGGTGAGAAGGGGTAATTTAAAAGGAGATGTAAGGGGCAAAATTTTTACAGAGTGGTGGGTGCCTGGAATGTGTAGGCAATTAGTTTAGCTGGCCAGTTGATTGCCAAGTTATTTGGTTCAGCACAATGGTGTGGTGTGCTGTTCTTGTGCTTATGTTTTATGATTCAAAAAACTGTGGGGTGGTTAATGAGGAAAACTTGAGACTGTAGGAAGAAGTAGAAGGTCTGGAAAATGTTATTGTGAGTTGACATGGAATTTGGTCCAGCCTAGTGTGAGGTAAAGGATTTTGGGAAGAGCAGCAAGCAAAGTAAGGCTATAAGCGATAAAATGGAGGTTACTGAGGATAGTGGAGAATTGGAGGGAGCTTGAGCAAGCAACCACAGATCTTTATCAACAGTAGACAAGGTTGAAGTGATCCAAGTAGCATGCAGGATACTTTTCTTTATCACGGAATGAAAGAGTGGGGAGCATAGTTCTAGTCACTGCATTGCAGGAAAAATGTAACTGCATTGGTGAGGAAGCTTATGAAGAAGCAGTCGTGACTGTAAAATTGAATTGGTTCCAGTTTGCAGTGGAGGAGACTGAGAGGCCTGATCAGTGTTTTTGTGCAGAGGGGTTGAAAATCAGAGGCTACATTAGTAAAGTAACTGTAAGAATGGCAGTGGAGACATAGCAGGAGATTTTCACCCAGAGACTGATAGATTGTCTGAAGAGACTGCCTTGGAGGGTGATAGAGGCAGAAAGCATCATTACACGTAAGTTGATATGAAGAGTTATGACTGGGCACAGCAGACAAAGTCCTGAGAGGTGGGTAAAATGGGTTGCATTTGTTTTGCCTGGCGCAGTGAGCTGAATGGGATTCTCCTTCATTGTAAATGTTCTCATTCTCTGATTGAGAAGTACTTTATTTACACACAAGTGTGCTAGGGGATTCTGAAGGTTGTAATGTGAAAGAGTCGTATGTCTTTTTCTGTCTGATTGCCAGACTGATAAATCTTTTATTTCATACTTTTGATTTAGTTTCCCCTACAGTATGTGTACATTTTGATCTCTCAAAGATAAATACATTTCTATTTAGGAGCTGATTTATGTGTGGAATAATTATATTTGCCTGGAATCCACTAAGCCTCATGGGCGATAAACTTAAAGGTGCCCTTTAAACTTGCTGTAAATTCATATTAATTGATGTAAGCTCAGCCCTTATAAATGTTATGTATTTGCATTTGCTCTAGTATTTTAAAATTACTGATTATTTTTTTTTTCTCTTCTATATTATGTATTGCATTGAACTGCTGCTGCTAAGTTAACAAATTTCATGTCGCATGCTGGTGATAATAAATCTGATTCTCATTCTGATCACATTCTTGTTTTCTCCATTGTTATGGTCATCATCGTTAGTTGATGAGCTATAAGAGCAGAACTGCATTTTATACTTCATAGTTCCATAACTTTCCCTTCATTCCATGGGATTCCCACCAATGTGCTGCATGTAGCAACACTTCCTTCACTGTTGCCTTTGTCCATTTCCCGGCTGAAACATTCAATGCCCTATAGCATGAGTGATTTTTTTTTTGTAAATTAGTGTACTGATTTACCAGGTACATAAAGCCAGGCTTGAAATTTAATGATTGTTAATGCAGGGCTAGCCTGAGCTATGGTTTAGACATTGCAGTGAATTTCTGCCTTTATGTTGAAGTTAAAAGCATGGTTAAGAAAAAGAGCTTGATCTGAGTTGTATATCAAAAACCTGAATGCTTAATCAACTTGATATTTCAAGGCTGTCCTTGTTGTAACTACTTGTGACTGGTGAGCGAGAAAGTAAACTGTTAAAGATTGGGGTATTTTCAACCAGGTGGAGTCTTGTACACTGCTCCTCACTGGAGTAGACCCATCAAGTGATATAATTTTTTGTTCATTCAGTTATTATTGTCATCAAGAGTGAAGTCATTAATTTCAGTCTGTTTCACAACCTCTCATACTCAGCCCAAGACTTCATTCTTCAACTAGCATCTGTCTGTATCTCAACTGTGTTCTTGTGGACCCAAGATCAGTTTTAGAAGGTGTCTATATGTTACCACGATTGAAGACATTGTCCTCCATAGCTTCAAGTGATTAGCTCCTGCCCTCCTGTATCCCATCCTTATGCAAGCCATTTGCCAACATTTTAAATTTAACTGTTCCAGTTCTCTCATTTACTTTCTCCACTTTCTCCATCATTGGAAGTTACCTTGGGTCCCAACTTGTACCAGGGCCCATTTACCTATCACCCCTATTGGTTGACTTAGCTCCTGGCTAGTTACTTCGTGTCCAACTCCTCACATTGCTTTGCTCTGCCCTTTTTTTTTTTTTGCAAAATTCTCCAGTTCAACAACTGTCTTGATGTCAGCTATTGTCAATTTCTGAATGTCTTCTATTTTTTTAAAAAAAGTGATTGATGACTGAACTTTGAAAAATAAAACAAAATGAGCAGTGAACCGGGTTAATATTCAGTGGAGATCGCAAGGTTGCCATAGTTTGAGATTTTGAACTATTTTAGAAATAGGGTTGCTGAATTAATTTGAACTGAATGCATTGTCAAAGCCAGAAACTCCAATCAATTCAGTAGGTACATTTAATGTCAGAGAAATGTATACAATATACATCCTGAAATTTTTTTTCTTCACAAACATCCATGAAAACAGAGGAGTGTCCCAAAGAATGAATGACAGTTAAATGTTAGAACCCCAAAGCTTCTCCCCCAGCCCCCCAGCTCCCCCTTCCCATGCATAAGCACCAACTTCATTAATAGTTATTTAGCTACAACTTTCAGGCTCCTGAACTGGCAAGGATAACTTCAATTACCACTATAACCTGAAACTATGACTGACAGACTGCCTTCCAAGGACTCATTATAGCTCTTGTTCTCAGTATTTTTTTTATTGGCACAGTTAGTCTTTTGCACATTGGTTGGCTGTCAGTCTTTGTTTAAGTATTCTTGTCCATGAAATTCTATTGTATTTCTTTTTCCTGTAAATACCTTCAAGAAAATGAATCTTAAGGTTGTATATGTCAACATGTATGTACTTCAATAAATTTACTTTGAACTTCAACCTTTTGAAATTGTAATGTGAAAACAGACCATTCAGCTTAACTTATCAAGGCTGGTGTTTGCCATTTCACTGAATTATATCATGAAGCTCTCACACTACTTAATTACCCTTTTCATCACCTTTCTTAAGATACTCATAATAATTGCATTATAAATACGAGATGACATTGTACGTCTTAACTAAATTACTTATTAATCAACTGAACAAGGCTCTCCTATAAGACGTAAGAGCAGAATTAGACCATTCAGCCTATCGAGTCTGCTCTGCCATTCCATCATGACAGATCCTGGATCCCAGTCAATCCCATACATCTGCCTTCTCACCAAATCCTTTGATCCCCAACCGATTAGGAAACGATCAACTTCCACCTTAAGTATATGCATGGATTTGGCCTCCACTGCAGTCTGTGGCAGAGCATTCCACAGATTTACAACCCTTTGGTTTAAAAAAAAATACTCCTTACCTCTGTTCCAAAGGGTTTCCCCTCAATTTTGAGGCTTTGTGCATTACTGTGATATTCTGGTGCTGCTGCAACTTATTTTCTGCTACTTATCTATTTAATACTGTTTTTCTATTACTGTCTTGTTTCTATCTACCGCTTTATTTAATTGCCTGAGAGGATGCCAGAGTTTCATTGTATCTATGTATAATGACAATAAGGATCATTCATTCATTAGTGCTGGATACCCCCACCATAGGAAACATCCTCTGCGCGTCCACCCTATCTCATCCTTTCAACATTTGGTAGGTTTCAGTGAGATCCCCCTTGCACTCTTCAAAATTCCAGTGAGTACAGGCCCAAAGCTGCTAAGCACTCCTCATATGTTAACCCCTTCATTCTTGGAATTGTCCTCGTGAACCTCCTCTGGACTCTCTCCAATGACAACACATCCTTTCTGAGATATGGGGCCCAAAGCTGTTGACTGTACTCTTAAGTGTGGCCTGATTAGTGTCTTATAAAGGCTCAGCATTATCCCTTTTTCTATATATTTCCCTTGAAATAAATGCCAACATTGCGTTTGCCTTCTTTACCACAGATTCAACCTGTAAATTAGCCTTCTGGGAGTCTTCTTGCACAAAGACTCCTAAATCCCTCTGCTCTTCTGATGTTTGAACCTTTTCCCCATTTATATAGTAGTCTGCACTATTGTTCCTTTTACCAAAATGCATTATCTTACATTTCCCAACACTGTATTCCATCTGCCACTTTTTTGCCCATTCTTCCAAATTGTATAAGTCCTGCTGCAATTTCATTGCTTCCTCAGCACTACCTACCCCTCCACCTATCTTAGTATCATCCACAACCTTTGCCACAAAGCCATCAATTTTATTATCGAAATCATTGACAAACAATGTGAAAAGTAGTGTTCTCAATAATGACCCCGAAGAGCACCACGAGTTATTGGCAGCTAATCAGAAAAAGCCCCTTTTATTTCCGCTCGCTGCCTCCTGCCTGTCAGCCATTCTGTTATCCATGCCAGTATCTTTCCTGTAATGCCACAGGAATTTATCTTGTTAAGCTGCCTCATGTGTGGCACTTTATCAGACACCTTCTGAAAATCCAAGTAAATGACATCCACTACCTCTCCTTTGTCCGCCCTGCTTGTTACTTCTGCAGAGAACTCTAACAGGTTTGTTAGGCAAGACACACAAAATGCTGGTGGAACGCAGCAGGCCAGGCAGCATCTATAAGGAGAAGCACTGTCGACGTTTCGGGCCGAGACCCTTCCTCAGCATTTTGTCTGTGTTGTTTGAATTTCCAGCATCTGCAGATTTCCTCGTTTGTTGTTAGGCAAGATTTCCTTTGACAGAAACCATGCTGACTTTGACTTATTATTAGTCTCCAAGTACCCTGAAACCTCGTCCTTAATAATGGACTCCAACACTTTCCCAACCACTGAGGTTAGGCTAATTGGCCTATAATTTCCTTTCTGTTGCATTCCTCCCTTCTTAAAGAGTGGAGGCACTCCTGTTGTATAAGTCCAAGGTGTGTGATGAAAATTACTGAGTTAGCTTCCTTTCTTACCAGGAACCAATTTTGAAAAAATTAAAATATGAAATTCCAGGGAACATACTTTTTGCCGCTCCTTGTCCTTGCCCTTGATAAAACTTCGCATGCAGTAGATCCACGTACTTCTGAAGGAAGAGTGCCTAGCAAATCCTTATCTTCGTTTTATCACTCTGTTCCTGGTCACATGGCAAAAAGTCATTATTGGCTTCTCAGCCTATTTAATATTCATCTACATGTACTGTGAAATGTCAGACTCTGCTCAATACTTCTGAAAGCTACCATGTATTAACACAAGCAAAACAATTATTTACCTCTGCATTCTGATAAGAACAAAAAGTTTCAACGGAAGATAATTTATTTTTCATGTGGGTAAACATCTCAAAGTTCTCTGCAGGAGCATAATTGAGAGATGGGGGAGGGAGGGTGGGAGAAATAGGCACCAGAGTGAATTTTTGAAATCCCAGTCTAACAACTTTCTGGAGGCATCTTATCAAAGTGAGTATGACAGTTTCAAGAAGGGATGGCACCTTTAGGAAAAAACAAGCAGCTGTGGTAGGTAACAAATATGGACCATGCCAGGCACAATATTTAGAGTAGCTTTACATGTAGTGAGTTAGGAAGCTTTGTGTGAGTAATGGTAAGCCATGAAGTTTTTTGAAGGTGGGATCAACATATATGGAGAGAATTCCAGTGCTTTGGGCCTTGATGATTTTTCAATTATGCGCTCTTACTTGACATAAGATGCTGGACAATTGCAGATTCATAACAGCATGTAGTGGTCACTTGTTAGTATATTGGGAAATTGTGGGTCTGTGTAATAAAAAGATGAATCATAGACAGGGAAGGATCATCTGCCGTACCTAACAGTTGCGATGTCTTAAGTTTTGTGATTGGAACCCTTTTTGTCACTAAGCCCTATTTTGGAAGAGTGGATAGAAATATCTGACCAACTTTTCAGAGGGAAGTATGAGAAAATTGTTAATAATTATAAGTAACCATTTTCAGAATGTTGAAATTTAGCTGCGCATTTATTGCAAGTAGAGAAGAAATTGTTCGCCTTTTTGAAATTTGTGAATATCCTTGTACATTTACCCTGGGATACTCTTGTATCCTGAAAGTAAGAACAAATAGAAATAGTTATTCAGGTATAAGAATGGGGCAGAATTGATTGGGGGAACCTGTGCTTTCCAGGTCTTGGTTGAATTTTTTTTCAGATTTGTCATCATAGCTTTGCTATGGCTTTTCACTTGTATTTGCATACATGGTGTTTTTATGGACTTCAGTAATTGTCACTAGACCATGATTTATGGAATTAAGTTCATATACTTCCGCCACCTCCAACGGGATCCCACTACTAAGCACATCTTTCCTTCCTCCTCCTTTCTGCTTTCCGCAGGTATCGCTTCCTACGCGACTCCCTTGTCCACTCGTCCTCCCCCCATCCCTTCCCACCGATCTCCCTCCTGGCACTTATCCTTGTAAGCGGTACACCTACCCTTGCACTTCCTCCCTCACTGCTATTCAGGGTTCCTTCCAGGTGAGGCGACACATCACCTGTGAGTTGGCTCGTGTGGTATACTGTGTCCAGTGCTCCCGGTACGGCCTTTCATGTATTGGTGAGACCTGACGCAGACTGGGAGACCGTTTCGCTGAACACCTACGCTCTGTCTGCCAGAGAAAGCAGGATCTCCCAGTGGCCACACATTTTAATTCCATGTCCTATTTCCATTCTGATATGTCTATCCATGGCCTCCTCTACTGTCAAGATGAAGCCACACTCAAGTTGGAGGAACAACACCTATGTTTGGGTAGCCTCCAACCTGATGGCATGAATATTGACTTCTCTAACTTCTGTTAATGCCTCTCCTCCCCTTCTTATCCCATCCCTGATTTATTTTTTCCCCTCCCCTTTTTTTTCTCTCTCTGCCCATCGCTCTTTGCCTGTTCTCCATCTCCCTCCGGTGCTCCCCTCCCCCTTTTTTTGTCCCTAGGCCTCCCATCCCATGATCCTTTCCCTCCGCCAGCTCTGTACCCCTTTTGTCAATCACCTTTCCAGCTCTTAGCTTCACCCCACCCCCTCCGGTCTTCTATCATTTTGGACTTCCCCCTCCCCCTCCTACTTTTAAATCTCTTACTATCTTTTCTTTCAGTTGGTCCTGACGAAGGGTCTTGGCCCGAAACGTTGACAGTGCTTCTTGCTATCGATGCTGCCTGGCCTGCTGCGTTCCACCAGCATTTTGTGTGTGTTGCTTGAATTTCCAGCATCTGCAAATTTCCTCGTGTTTGCTTAGTTCATATACCGTTGTGTTTTCACAAGCTACTGTAGAAGTACTGCTTGAAAGTTTACTGTTGTTAAATTCGTTAAAGGGAGAAAACTCTTGAAATATTAATCACTGTTTCAGAATTTCTTTGCCTTTGATAACAATTTTTTTTTGCTGTTTGCAATTATTGATCACATTCACACTGCATAGAAAGAGGTGATGCATCCTAATGAGACTCTTTGGGAGGGAGGTGAATAATTAATTTCAATTATTTACATTGAAATCCCTGCAATTTTTGCTTTGATGCATGTGTCCTTCCTTCCAGATCCCAGTGTATTTATGCTTCTTAATTTTCTTTTCTGTTGCTAATGATCTATATTGCTTGTAAGTATTGATTATCCTTTTCTTTGAATTACTATCATAAAACTGCATGTATATGTCTCCTGTTCCAAAGAAAAGAATCACTTTTCTTCTTTTACCTTCTCAGGTTAACTTGCCTTATTTCCTCCATCATTTTGTCAGTTGCCTTTAAGTTATGCCCCAAGTTTGTTTCAGTCACAGCTCAATTAGTAGCACTTGGGGTGGTAAAAGGAAAATGGAATGCGGAATGTAGTGTTGCAGTTATTGAGAAAGTGCAGTACAGATTGACAAATAAATTACAAGAGCCATCACAAGGTAGATTGTGAGTTTGAGTTCATCTTTTGGTGTCTTAAGAGGGGAAGAGGTCTGTTTAAGAGCCTAATAACAGTGGAATAGAAGCCATCCTTGAGTTGGGTTTGTGCTTTCAGGCTTTTGTATCTTCTGCTTGACGGGAGAGTGGAGAAGAGAGTGACGGGAGGGAGAGCTCCGTAGTTACATTCACAGCTTTCTTGAGTCAGTGAGAAGTTTAGATAGAGTTAATGGAGAAGTTAATTTGTGTGATGGACTGGGCTGTGTTCACAGTACTCTGCAATTTCTTACGGTTTTGGGGCAGGACAATCGCCAGACCAAGCTATGATGCAAATGGATAGGATGCTTTGTGTGGTGCATCTATTAAAAAAAATTGGTATGGGTCCTTGGGAGCATGCTGAATTTCCTGAGCTTCCTGAGGAAATGGAGGCATTAGTGTCCACATGGCTGGACCAGAACAAATGGGCAATATTTACATAAGACCATAAGACATAGGAGCAGAATTAGGCCACCTGGCCTATGTCTGCTCTGCCATTCCAACATGGCTGATATATTATCCCTTTCAACCACTTCCTTTTGCTTTCCCCTGCTTCGAGAGATCTTGAAGTCCGTAGTTCCCTGAAAGTCGTAAAGAAAGTGTGTGCCATGCTTGCTTTTATAGATTGATATATTGGGTGTAAGATTCAATAAATTGTATTTCAGCTATTTTCAGCTTTTGAAGCACTATGTGCTATTCTGGTTGTCCCGTGACAGAAGAATGTGAAGGTTTTGGAGACAAAGCAGAAAAGATTCACAGGTGCATGGCCTGGATAAGGGAATGTCAACCATAAGGTGTTGAGCAAATTTGGATTGTTTTTTCTGGAGTGTCGAAAGATCTGATAGTGGTTTTCAAAATTATGAGAGATGTGGATAAGATAGATGGCTAGAATCCTTTTTCCCTCCAGGGTAGAAATGCTAAATACTAGAAAACGTGGTTTTAAGCTTAAAAGGGTCAGAGTTTAAAGGATATACTTTCAGCAGGTAGGCTGAGAAGTGGCAGATGGATATCAACCTGGGAAAGTGTGATGTGATACACCTCAGAAAGTTGAGCTTGAAAGCAGAGTACAAGGTTAATGGTTGGATTCTAAGCAGTGTGGAGGAACGGAGGAATCTTGGGGTCCACATCTATGGATCTCTCAAAGTTGCCATGCAATTTGATAGGATCGTTAAGGCGTATGGTAGATTGGCTTTCATTAATCGGGATAGAGTTTAAGAGCCGCGAAGTAACTTTAGACCATAAGACATACGAGTAGAATTAGGCCATTTGGCCCATTGAGTCTGCTCTGCTATTTCATCATGGCAGCTTTATTAACCCTCTCAACCTCATTCTCCTGCCTTCTCCCCATAACCTTTGAAGCCCTGTCTGACCAATCAAAAATCTATCGACCTTCGCTTTAAATATATTCAATGATGTGGCCTCCACAGCTGTCTTTGGCAATGAATCTCACAGATTCTTTGCCCTCTAGCTAAAGAAATTCCTCCTCATCTCTGTTCTGAAAAGACAGCCCTCTATTTTGAGGCTGTGTCCTTTAACCCTAGACTCACCCACTATAGCAAACATCTCCGCATTCACTCTGTCTAGGCCTATCAATATTGGATAGGTTTCAGTGAGATCTCTGCCCCCCCCCCCCCCCGCCCCTTCTTCTAACCTCCAGAGAGTACAGGCCCAGAGCCATCAAACGCTCCTCGCAGGTTAACCCTTTCATTCCTGGAATAATTTTCTTGAACCTGCTCTGGGCCCTCTCCAATGTCGGCACATCTTTTCTTAGATAAATAGCCCAAAGCTCCGAAAGTGATCTGACCAATGCCTAATAATGCCTCAGCATTACATCCACATTGTAACTCTGTAAAAGTCTACCACTTGGAATATTCTGTTCAAGTCTGGTTGTGTCATTATAGGAAGTATGTGGAAGCAGAGAGGATTTATCCAGATTGTGCCTGGATTTGGAGTGCATATCTTTTGAGGAAGGGTTGAATGAGTTGGGGCTTTCTCTTTGGAGTGAAGGAGGATACAGGGTGACGATAGATGTGTATGAGATAAGAGGTACTGAAGGACTGGATGGCTTGTGCCTTTTTCCCAGAATGGAAATGGTTAATGTGAGAGGGCATAATTTTATAATGATTGGAGGAAAGTATGGAGAGTTGTCAGAGGTCACTGAGTGATAAGTGGTGCTCACCATAAATACATGTCCTCTGGTATTAGTCTTTCAAACCTGGGAAAATGATACTGGCAATATACTCTATTTATGCCTCTCAATGTCAAAATAAATTTATTATCAAAGTGCATTTCTGTCACCATATACTACCTTGAGATTCAGTTTCTTGCATGCAGTTACAGGAAAATATATTGGAATTCATGAAAATCTATACATAAACAGACTGACAAATAGCCAATGTGCAAAAGAAGACAAATTGTGTAAATAAAAAAAATAAATGGGCAATACTGAAAACATGAATTTTTGAGTCCTTGAAAGTGAGTCTGTAGGTTGTGGAATCGGTTCAGAATTAAGGTGATTGAAGTTGGCCATACCGGTTCGGGAGCCTAATGGTTGTAGGGTAATAACTGTTCCTGAATCTGGTGTGATGAACCCCAAGGCTCCTGGACCTCCTACTGATGGCAGCAGTGAGAAGAGAACATGGCCTGGGTGGTGGGGGTTCCTGTTGATGGATGCTGCTTTCTTGTGGCAGTGCTCATTGTAGATGTGCTGAATGTGGGGAGATGTTCTCCACTGCGCATCTATAGAAGTTGGTCAAAGTTTTAGGTGACATGCTGAGTTTATGCAGACTTTTAAGGAAGTGGAAGAGCTGTCATGTCTTTTTTTTTTGATGGCACTTATGTGCTGGTCCCAGGACAGATCCTCTTGTGTGATAATGTCAATGAATTTAAAATTACTGACCTCTGCTTCTAATCCCCTAATGAGGACTGGCTCATGGACTTTTGTCTTCTTCCTCCTTTCGTCAATAATTAGCTGTTTGGTTCTGTCATAATCTCGAACCTCTGTCTGTTCTGCCTTCAGCTACCACCAATTCAGAGAAAACAACACATTTTTTCAACTCCTGCTTTTAGCAGATGCCCTGTAATCCAAGCAGAATCCTGAAAAACCTCTTCCAATAATCAGATTACAATGATATGCCAGAAGTAGCCTACAAATTATTCCTTGAACCAAAAATGCCTTTGTAACTTCATTCTTGAAGTGCCTTTGTTTAAAGGTTCCCTTGTTAAAGTCCAGCACTTGTTGAGTTTTTTAATGTTTACATATACTTGAGGAATAGATTGAGTGGCAGCATGAAGATGGGTTTCTACCAAAGGAGGTGTAATGTGCTCCTTCCATCTGCTAGTGTGCAGGTCACCCTTGGGCAAAGTGTAGCACTTGCTTAGACACTCCCTACCACTCCCCACTCCTCTGGAATCAGTATCATGTGAAGCTACGGGAGCGGATGGTAGACTGTTATATGAATAGCTGATGCATATTACAAGTCCTGGTTATGTGACCACTGATGACAGGCAGACAATCTCTGAAGAGCTTTGATAATGGCTAGGGTTGCCTGTTTTGTAAAGACACTGCCCAGAAGAAGACAATAACAAAGTGTGTGTGCGTGCACGCGCTCGTGTAAAAATAATAATTCCTGAGCAATCATGGTCAAGACTATGATCGCCTATGTCATATGACATGGCACATAATGGAAGAGTAATAGAGAGGAAGTTGTACTTGTGAAAGGGAAAGATAAAACATGATTTTCCAACTAAGAGCACATTTAATTGGTGAAGGTAATTATGTTATACTTTAATGGGCAGATCTCTACCCTACAGTAATGTAATCCAATTTGTTTGCTGTGTCCTTGTAAAAACTGTGAAAGCCAATTGATATTTTTAAAGCTAGTATATATTATTTGTACAAACATTTGCATCTCCTCCTTTCATTTGAATTGCTCCAGAATATATTTTTGTGCCTTGACACTCCTGTGCGATGTGTGAGATTCATTTGAATGCTGTCTTGTAAATTACCTCCTTGTTTCTGTAAACGAGGCAGTCTTGTTTGATTATCTGTCAGTTCTCTATTGTGACATTTTAATTTGATTCAGTGAAGCTGGCTTTCCCAACAACAAATTGTTGTCTTGATTATTAATATTTCATTTGAATAGCTGTATTTTTGTTTTGTGTTTTCATTTAGTCGACTCAAGTTTCAATACAATCATCTGGCTCATCCATGTAGGTGGAATATTGAGAGTTCGCTGCAGTGGGAATTTTTAATGCTTTTTCCTATTTAAACGTTATGAATGTGAACACATGGAAATATTCCTTGTTTGTTTTCCATTTTCAAGCTTTTAAGCATCCTGTTTGGGTTAAGGGAAAAAAAGTGGTTGCTGATGGTTGTGAGATTCTACTTGCATAAAATGTAAATGGATAATGAACAGTGTTTTTGGTAGTGTCTGCAAAGATGACTAATCTGAATAATGTGTGTAGCAGCAAAGTCTATGTTTCTATAACATAGCTTAATTAGGTACAACATTACTAATATTTATGATATATATATTTTTGTGCAAAGTCACTGCTATTTGGCTTGAAGTGTGAGGGCAGAATGGTGGGTTATGAATGGTCGAAAAATGCCGGACAGCAGTGACTGGCTGGTTGTTTTATGAATGTTGGAGGATCTGAAGAAACTGCATTTCAGGGCTTTTGGTGTTACTAACCATTCAGATCAATTTCAAAGATGTTGATTTTCTGTTCAGAAATTGTTCAAGGTATAGGATCATTTTCTTGTCTGCTCCCTTACTGAGGAGATTGCTGTGTTAAAGGGGGCCTTATGGAAAAGGAGGGTTGCAAAGTAATCATTTGAAAACTAGTGATGACAATTTCTGACCTTCAGCTTTTTCCAACCTTTGTAGAATCATTATGGATGGAATGATCATTGTGCATTACTTTAAATAGATATTTCTCTGTTCGCAAATTTATGATCCAGAATGCATTCTGATTTAAATATATATTTGTGGCAGTGATCTTACTTTCTCTTGAATTGATAGGCTGAATGGCCCCTGTGTCTTGTGGTCTAACTCTCTACCTGTGCTCTTGGATTGGAAGATGTGTACCTTAACCAGTTGACCACATCAAGAACTTCTGGATGCTAACCATAAATCTACTTTCAAGCTACTTTCTAATGAAGACTGCAAATACTCCCATAACTTAGGATAGCAATCACTATCTCGAGGAATTCCAGACATGAACTGTTCATAATGAAGTATATTTTACTTTGGAACCCTTTTTTTTGGTTTTGACAGTGCTGTGGCCATGAAAGTATCCTTTCTGCCTAGTTGTTCCTTCTGCAGGCGTTTCCTTGGACACCTGCTTCATTATCTCACTGTATGAAACTATGTATTTGGACTACTTACTGTCCCACATGTATGCTGATGCAGTATTTTGCCAATAGTTCTTCAGCACAGTGTTTCAACCCGAGTGACTCAATGCCCATAGGTGAAAGTACACAGCTCTGATTAATAGCTACAATAAGTAGCTGAAACTATCAGTCACCATTTACAACCCAACAGTCTGTCTTTCATAATCGGTGAAACTCATAAAATGGGAAGTTTCTTCTCCATTTCTGCTTAACACACATACTCTGTCTTAACAGAGTGTTTCACATATTCTTGATACATACCTTGTTCTATAACCAACGGTCTTGCAGTAGGGTTGAAAGTACTTGCTAATCAAGATGGTCTTCAGCTGATAGTGAGCGTATAACATTTAATAATCTCCTACACAAATGCATATTAAATTTAATTTAACAAACCTGACATCAACTCTTTATCCTCTGTTTCCAATGCATGGACTATATCCTATTAAGGCTTTACACCCTTTTGTCCTCTTGCACCCATTGACCAAGGACAACTGCAATCATCTTTTTGTGGGACCTGTGTACGGTATTTATTTAGCTACTTATCCAGTGGAAATTAAACCATTGTGCCTTCTGAAACGGGGAATCTGAGGCCAAAATAGGAACAGTAATATTTACCTTTCCCATTTCCCTCAAGATCACTCAGTCCACCCATATTTGCCACTTACGATGGTTTATCTTTCAATTGATGACATTCACCTGAAACAACCTTGAAAGAAAAGAATACCAGTCATTACTATCTCAGTAGCTTGTTCCCTGTTTGCATCTTGGTTTTGAACCCTGATTGAAACTCCAAGTGTTCCATCAGTGCTCATTTCATACCCTTGGCAATCTTGCATGCACTATCCTATGCTGAAAACATGGATTTGGTTGAACTGCCTGCATACCAAGAATCCAGCAGCACGAACTTAAATAAAAAAAATGAATTATGAAAGCTGTGTACTTGGGTTTGCCTTTAACATACCAAAATCTTTGTTTGTTTTCTCATCTGGACTTGCTTGTGCCTATTGAGCATATTACTGGCAAAGATCTCTGGGGATGCTGGATAGGAATACCCTTTCAGATTCCTCATAGCATCCTCCAGGGAGATCTCATCCAAACTTCATGGCAGAAATAAGTTTGCTAATGTTTCTTTTCGGGCTTCTAGTAATTTTATTGTCCTTGTCACATTGCCATATTTTTCTGTTCTATGCTCTCTTCAATGGCCTTGATTATATCATTTGCTCTGGGAAACACCTTTGCCTATTCTTGCAAAGGGGGAAAAGGTTGTGACTTTTCAAAGTTTTACAATGTCCCACACACCTGCTATACACAGCTTGAATGGAAGCCATACTGAGAGTCAGGCAGGAGATCTTTTGCCAGAGATGAAAGCTGGTCACACAAAATTTGGGCAAGTACCTTTCCTGTTGTAGAGAGGAGGGAGATGCCCCCATAATTTCTGCAGTCAGCTTTGTCACCCTTTTTTTTTTTTGAAGAGTGTGACAATCAGAGTGTCCCTGAGTCTGGCTGGAATCTTCTCTAGCCTTGGATCTTGACAAGCAGGTCATGAATATGATTTAAAAGTTCCATGCCGCCTTGCATTTTTTTTTGCAACCCATCTGCACCTCGTTGACACCAGGAGGCTTACTCATGTCCTCCTCATGGGTCGTTGCTGGAGCTGGTTGATGACTTCAATGTCCACGGTGGTGTTATGACTGAGTAGCTCCTGAAAATGTTCCTTCCATTGAGAATTGATGGCATCATTGTCCTTCAGCAGCCTTTGTCCATTTTTTTTGGAGCGAAGGGGGTTTAGGCCACGGTAGTTTGGGCCATACACCGTCTTGGTGGAAATTTAAAAAAAAACCGTGATAGCACCAGAGTCAACAAGCTGCTGTATTTCTCGGGCCCTCTCAGTCCACCACTGATTCTTTATTTCTCTTGCTCTATGCTGGTCTACGGCCTTGGCTTTGGAGTGGGCTTCTCCTTTTGCCTTGCAGTTGATGTCCTTCTGCCAAGCACAGAAAGTTTTCCTTTTGTTATTGATTAGCTCTTCCATTTCATTGCCATTTTCATCAAACCGGTCTTTGATATTCCTCGTCTTGTATCCAGTGATTTTGCAAGTATCAAGGATGGTGATCTTCAGTGTTGTACAGCGTGCTTCACTGCCCTGTGGATACCACTTTGGGAGTCTTTCAGAAAGTACAGTTTGGAGATGTTGTACCTTTGCTCTGTTTTTTAGGCTCTTGATGTTGAACCTGGGATGGCTTAGCTTCTTCTGCACTCCACTCTTCCCATGATTTTGATGGTCATTTGTGAGCAAGTAAGCCGATGGTTCTTGGCTCTTGGATTCTTTATGTCTCTCTGAACAATGACATAATCTGCAAGATGGCAAGTATTTGAACGGGGATGCATCCACAAAGTTTTCACCTTATTTCTCTGGTGGACCAGGATGTCGGTGATGGTCAAGTCATGTTTAGCACACTTGGACAGTAAGAGCAATCCATTGGGGTTGATGTTGCCAGCACCTTCCTTTCCAATTGTGCCTTTCCAGGAATCCTGCCAACCTGGGCATTGAAGTCTCCAAGAAGAATGACCTTATCTTCTTTGGGAATATCTGATAGTAAGTGGTCTTGGTGTAGATGATCTCCTTAACATCGTCTGGTAAGTCTAGGGTTGGAGTGTATGCACTCATAGCTGTAGCCATTTCATTGTTAGTGAGCTGAAGGCATATGGTCATGATGCGTTCAATGATGCCAGCTGGCAATTCAGAAAGGTGACTGATGTTATTCTTTATGGTGAATCCAACTCTGTGGGTGCTGGATTTATCTGCTGATTTCTCCCCTCCAGAAAAAGGTGTATCCACCCTCTCCTCCTTTCAGCCAGAGGAACAACATCATATAATGAGGCAGCCAGAACTGAAAACAATACTCCGGTGTGGTCTAACCAGAGTTTTATAGAGCTGCAAGATAATGTTGTGGCTCTTGAACACAATCCCTAACTAATAAAGGCCAGCAAACTATTGCCCTTTTTAACCATCCTATCAACTTGTGTGGTAACTTTGATGTATCTGTGGACATGGACTCAGATCCATTTGTTTCTCCAGGCTGCTGAGAATCCCACCAGTAATCTGGTACTCCACCTTCAAGTTCATTCTTCCAAAGTGTATCACTTCGCACTTTTCCGGATTGAATTCCACCTACCATCCTTCCACCCAGCTCTGAATTTTGTCCACATCCTGTTGTAATGTGCAGTGATCTTCTCGCACTATACACATCACCACCAACTTTTGTGTCATTTGCAAACTTAATCCACCCTTCCACTTCATCATCCAAATCACTTACAAAAAACACAAAGAGTTGGGGGTCTCCGAATAGATTCCTGCAGAACATAACTAAGAAACATTTGGACAAACATTTAGATCACCAAGGCATAGTAGGGAATGGACCTTAAGTGGGATTAACATGGATGAATAATTGATTGTCAACAGAGACATGATGGGTCAAAGAACCGGTTTCTGTGTTTGGACTCAATGCAGAATCCACCAAAAAATCTTTTGTAGAAGGCTGAGCATACAAGTTAGAGTAGATGTTGTTGAAAGTATACCCAAAGTCATAGCAGATGGTGCACACTATTTTAAGATGTACAGTAATATTGAAAAATGGAAGTGAAATTTCTTCCTGTAAGGACAACAAATGAAGATTGCCCTTTGGACTTAGCTGGTTAGCAGCCCCAGAGCAGTTTGTTTGTAGACATATGAGAATTGGCACTTTTGTTGATTAAGCATGTAAAAATTCCTTTTGCATTTAGTTTCCATAGAAACTCTGCAAATCTGTTCTGACCTAGAGTGTTACTGCCTAGAATGCCTCTGAGATACTATGGTTTGTGATGTAAGTATAGAAGATCTAATTAAAGTTTTTTTTTGTGTTCTCTCTAGGTAGCAATCTGTGTTTAGGAGGTTGCACCATCCAGCTCTCTTCAGAGACCTGAGCACAAACTCCAGATTGTTGCTTTTTGCTGCTTTGATGTAAAGCATCAAGTAGGGCAGTGTGTAACAGGGTCTTCAGCTCACTAAGTCCGTGCTGACCATAAAGCTCCCACCCACACTGGTCCCACTTTTTTCTTTATTTCCCACATTCCCATCAACTATACCCCCCCCTAGATCCTAACACTTAAAAGAAACAATTCATGGTACCAAATTAACTTCCCAATCCCATGTCTTTGCAAGGAGACTTGAGCACTCAGAAGAACTCCACAGTCAGAGGAGGAATTTTAGAAAATTGTTGCTCACCTATTTGTTTATTACAGCCATACCAGAAGTCAGAAGATAGGGTATTATCATGTCTCATCTGCATAACTGAAAATCATGCTTATGCTCTCTAATGACGTCTCCTAAAGGGTGTGTGTCTGTAAGGAGAAGAGTAGGAGCCCAAGACAGCTTCCCCGAGCAACACCAAAAGGTATATTGTATCTCTTAGAAAAATGGTCTCTAAGACAGACAAAAAAACTTCTCTGATATATATGAGCGAAACCAGTTAAGGGCACTACCAGAGAGGCCAACCCAGTTCTCAAGGCAATCTAGGAGAACAATGTGGTCAGTTTTGAAGGATTTAAGATGGTGCTGGCAAAGCATAGTGATGACTTGCTGGTAGTAAACAAAACTATACAGTACTGTATCAATCACACTTTTTCTCAGACATTATCACTGCAACCAACAGCCTGTAATTTCCCTTTCAGAGTCGAGCTTCTGAGCCGCCAGTACGACCTGACATTTTTTTGTCATGTGAACTGTGAATTGAAGTCTCAAGGGTGCAGGATGGTTGTGGTGTGGTGGGTACAAGCGGAATTGAGGCAGCAGGAACTGAACCAATATTTGGCTATTGCTAGAGTGGACTTGGATGTGGTTCGATATGAACGGAGGCTGTGGGGTCTGGGCCTAAGAGCAAGGAAAAACCCAAGGTTTGATTAACCCGAGATTGGAAAGGTCAGGTACAGGATGAATCAAGGTGGTAGGACCCAGACCCAAGAGTGTATCGAAGCGATAGGGCCCAGATCTGAGAGCGAGGAATGACCTAAGGTTTGGACGATGTAAGCATCAGTCCAGATTGTAAAGGTCGGAGTGTCAGGGCTGGAGGCAAGGGACAGGCCAGTGTTCAGCCTGCTTCTTCATCACATTTACTTGGCTCTGCACTGAACTGAGGCTGTGGCCTGGCCTGAAACTAATGAGCTCCTTAATCAACTACAGTGATGACTGGCTTCATGGCTGTTGATTCACTTTTGTGAACTTCAATTCTGAATGCTATTTGCTTACTTTTATTGTTTGCATGATTTGTTTTTTTATCTACACATTGGGTGTTTGGTCTTTAAATGTGTTGTATTGGGTTTGTTTGTTTTGTGGCTGCCTGTAAGGAGATGAATCGCAAGGTTGTATATAGTATACATACATTGATAATAATTGTACTTTGAAGGCAGCACTGAGATCTAGGAGAATTGGAACTGAGACCCTGTTGGCTTCCGTGCTGAGTCTAAGGTTGGTGACCATTTTGATAAGGTCCTTCTCTGTGCTGTGTTATGTTCTAAATCATGACTGAAACTTTTCTAGAATATTGTTCTCATTCAGAAAGTGATTGAATTAGTTGAAAATGACTTTCTCAAGAACCTTGACCAAGAAGGGAAGATTTGATATAGGCCTCCCTATCAAGGTTTGGCTTTTTAAGTAGGGGTTTGAGGGGTGCAATTTTGAAGGCATCCGGAAAAAACCTCCAGTTTCAGGGGCAGTGTTCATACTTTTTCTAACAGAATTGAAAGCACTTTGTAAGAATTGAAAAAGTCCTTAGAAAGCATGATTGGAACAGAAAGTAACAGAAACATAGAAAACCTACAGCACAATACAGGCCCTTTGGCCCACAAATTTGTGCCAAACATGTTCCTACCTAAGAAATTACTAGACTTCCCCATAGTCCTCTATTTTTCTAAGCTCCATGTACCTTTCCAAAAGTCTCTTTTTTTAAAAAAAAAATCCCTATCGTATCAGCCTCCACCACCATTGCCGACAGCCCATTCCACGCACTCACCACACTCTGAGCGAGAAACTGTCATCCCTGTCATCTCCTCTGTACCTACTGCCCAGTACCTTAAACCTGTGTCCTTCTGTGGCAACCATTTCAGCCCTGGGAAAAAGCCTCTGGCTATCGACATGATCAATGCCTCTCATCATCTTATGCACCTCTATCAGGTCACCTCTCATCCTCCTTCACTCCATGGAGAAAAGGCTGAGTTCACTCAACCTGTTTTCATAAGGCATGCTGCCCAATCCTTGGAAATCTCCTTACATCCTTGCAAATCTCCTGCATCCTTTCTATGGCTTCCACATCCTTCCTGTAGTGAGGTGACCAGAACGGAGCACAGTACCCAAGTGGGGTCTGACCAGGGTCCTATATAGCTGCAACATTCCCTCTCAGCTCTTAAATTCAATTCCACGATTAATGAAGGCTAATAAACCATATGCTTTTTTAACCACAGTGTCAACCTGTGCAGCTGCTTTGAGCGTCCTATGGACTCGGACCCCAAGATCCCTCTGATCCTCTACACTGCCAAGAGTCTTACCGTTAACACTATATTCTGCCATCATATTTGACCTACCAAAATGAGCCACCTCACACTTATCTGGGTTGAACTCCATCTGACACTTCTCAGCCCAGTTTTGCATCCTATCAATGTCCCACTGAGACCTCTGTCAGCCCTCTACACTATCCACAACATCGCTAACCTTTGTGTCATCAGCAAACTTACTAACCCATTCCTCGACTTCCTCATCTAGGTCATTTATAAAAATCACGAAGAGTGGGGGGTCCCAGAACAGATCCCTGAGGCACACCACTGGTGACCGACCTCCATGCAGAATATGACCCGTCTACTAGTTCTGGATCCACAAAGCAATGTCCCCTTGGATCCCATGCCTCCTTACTTTCTCAAAAAGCCTTGCATGGGGTACCTTATCAAATGCCTTGCTGAAATCCATATACACTACATCTACTGCTCTTCCTTTTTCAATGTGTTTAGTCACATCCTCAAAAAATTCAATCAGGCTCTTAAGGCACGACCTGCCCTTGACAAAGCCATGCTGACTATTCCTCATCATATTATATCTCCAAATGTTCACAAATCCTGCCTCTCAGGATCTGTAGATGGGTATCACTTATAGACTTCTGCATCAGAAATACGTAAATTTTGACATAGTTGCTGACTTTTTATGAGTTTGGCTATAGAGATTACCAGTATCTGTGGCAATACTCTCGCTAATGGAATTAATTTTGCCGATTCCTCACATTTTCTGGCAGCTACGTGACTGAAGACATTATAAGATATGCTGAGATCAATGTACGAAACAATAAATAATGCTCAGGAAAGTATTACTGTTCATTGACTGTCTTGTAACTTTTTGGAAGTATTGGAACCTCAACTGAAGAGAACATCTGATGCCCAGAATAATTGAAAATTCCAAAAAGTATATCCTAAATTAAGGAGACAGTATGTTTGAATTGCAGGATTATGTAAATGCTGTGATACAGAAGGAAGCTATTCAACCCTTGAGTCAATGGCAGCTTTTGGATGAGTGCTCCCATTAAAGCCATACATGTTTTTTCCCTCTCAAAGGTTTATCCAGTGGGTGGAACAAGGACACTGATAATAGATTTGCTCCCGTGCAGCTTCAGAGACCTGGGAGTTCTGAGTTCAATCCTGAATTAAAATGCTCTCTGTGTGCTGTTTGCACTTTCTGTCAGTGACTATGTGGGTTCTTCCCCCCCCCCCCCAAATATTCCGCTTTCTTCCCACATCCTAAAGACGTGTGAGTCGGTAGGTTAATTATCCGCTGTAAATTGCCTTTTGCATGTCGATGTGTGGTAGAATCAGGGGAGTTGGTAAGAATGTGGCAGGAATAATGACAACAAAATCACGTAACCAAGAAGTTGAGACTTGGTGATGGGTGGTTTCTGTAGTATATCTCACTGACTGAGTTCTCTTTTGAAAACTCTGGTGTCTTAGTTCATCTTGTTATCTGATACTGGATTCCTGATTACATCTACTGTGAGTTTAAAGTTTTTCCTGACTTTGTCCTTGTATAGAATTTTAAATCTATACCTCCTGGAAGTAGATCTAAGCACTAAGTCAAAGGAAGATAGTAAAATTGTATCTCTCTAATTATATTGGCCATTGATCTGTGCTCCAAGGTGAGCAACCCCAGTCTTCAGTTTAATCTTTTATGGATGATGTTCTCTGATCTAATCTTACATTTGCATACCTACAGTTTCCAGATGCTATCTGGAAGTAAGTAGATATCAAATAACTGCTCTGTTTTCACTATCTGCTGATCTTCTCCATCTCAGTAATAGAGCTGATATGTGCTTGAATAGAGATGCCATGACTAAAAGCTTCAGTCATTTCATTGGTCTAATATGGTTTCCACTCTCCTTGTTCCTGATGATCATGTTGTAACTTAAAAGTCTATTATTGCAGTACTTCTATTTATTATAACTTTGGTTTGCCTAATCATAACAGCCTTGTTTGGCTGGTGGTTTCCTATGCCTTGTTAACCTGCTGGGAAGTGCCTGCTGGATCCTTGTCATGAAGGGCCTTTGCATGCATAAATGCGCTGTTATTTGTGGGATGGGGTAGTTGCAGATCATAATGTGGTGGGTGCGGAATAGACCATTCTGAAAAAATAGCTGCCAAAAAATAGAGAGAGAAGAGCTTAGTGATGATGGTGACAGCTTAGCTGGCTGTCAAAATTGTCAAATATGTCTCTATGACTCTGAAAATCAGAAACATTTGGCTATAAAATCAATTAAAATTATTTAGATTATTATCGTAGTTCAAGAAATTACTAAAATTATCTAATGCAAACATTTGGAGGGACCATTCAAGTGAATGGAGTCGATGTTCTAGTGGAGAATTCTCTGATAATTTCAGGGGAATTGCTGTAGTTTCATGCCTCTTTTTGTCAGATTCCACACTGAGCTTCATGTTGGGTACTCTTGGTGATAGGACTGAGGAGAAAATAGGCAGCAGTTTTAGGACTTCAGTGTTGCTGCCTGCTTGCATGAAGATCCCTAACATATCACTTCTTTGCAAAATCTGGGTTAGGTAACTCTATTCTTTTTTTTTCCACATGTGCTGATTGCCTCCTGTTACAGAACTTTTTCATTGTGCCAAGTTGGATGATAAAGACCAATCTTATCAAGTAAAAGATGAAAAAGCTAGATTTATTTCAGTGCTTTGGACAGCTCATAGTACATGTGAGGTGTAACTGTTTTTTTTGTGCATAATTTCAGGACTGTTGTTGAGCTAATGACTATTTATTACACAACTGTTTGAAGGATTAATATTATACATTAGGAGAACACTCAAGTTCAAATTGTCTCAAGCTGCTTCTATGCAAACCTGAGTAAACAAGCAGAGCCTGGATACAATGGATATTTGACAATGCAGCATTCTCTCAGAACTGCAATGAAAAAGACAACTTCATTTGTGCTTGAGCTTGCAATTATTCAAGTTTAATGTAGGTCCTGAACTGCAAAATCATAACTACAACAGTTTCAAAAAGAATATCTTGTGTAGTTATATAAGCCTTTTATTAGAGGGTATGAGCAGAATGATAAGGATGATACACTATAGAAACATGCTCATTCCGCACAAATTTGTTTTTCCCAGTGTGTGGTGTCACTTTGGAAGTACTGAATATAGATGACACGCAGGTAGAAGGTCTAGAGATTGAGGTAACCTGAACAACTTTTTAAGAATAAAGTTGAATTGATCAGCTAGGAATGTGGGAAGCAAACTTATTGAACCATACCTTGCAACTGTTCCACAAGAGGTTCCCTCAAATTAAATTTATTTGAGGTGTTGTAGACACCGTTCAAAATATATTTTGTTATCAAAGTACCTACAGTATTTATCATCATATACAACCCTAAGATTCATTTTCTTGTGGGTATACTCGGCAAATCTCTAGAATAGTAGCTATAACTGGATCAATAAAAGATCAACCAAAGTGCAGAAGACAACAAACTGTGCAAATGCAAATATAAATAAATAGTAATAAATAATGAGAGCATGAGATAACGAGTCTTTAAAGTGAGATCAATAGTTGTAGGAATATTTCAATGATGGGGCAAGTTATCCCCTATTATTCAAGAGCCTGATGGTTGAGGGGTAGTAACTGTTCTTGAACCTGGTGGTGTGTGTCCTGAGGCTCTTGCACCTTCTACCTGAAGGCAGCAGTGAGAGAAGAGTATGGTCTGGGTAGTGGAGACTTCTGGTGATGGATGCTGCTTTCCTATGGCAGCATTTCATATGTATGTGCTCAATGTTTGGGAGGGCTTTACCTGTGTGGTACTGGGATGACTCCACTACCTTCTGTAGGATTTTCCATTCAAAGGCATTAGTGTTTCCACACCAGGCCATGATGCAGCCAGTCAATATGCTCTTCACTACACACCTATAGAAAATTGTCGTGCTGATTCTCCACAGATTCCTAAGGAAGTAGAGGCACTGCTGTGCATTGGTTGGAATTACACTTGCATTCTCTGATCAGTACAGGTCCTCTGAAATTGTAACACCCAGGAATTTAAAGTTGCTAACCCTTTCCACCTCCCTCCTCAGTTACTTGATTTTTAGCAGCTTTGGCTCCTATCACCCTGGATTCCTATCTTCTTGCCATTGTCTGTTGTCTAGGCCCCTAATTCTGAAATTTCCTTTGTGAACTTCATTCTTTCTGGCATTTCTGCTTTCAAGAAGGTCCTTCAAACCTTCCTCTAATCAGGCTTTTAGAAATGTCATCATAACTCGTGTGGCTTGGTGTGAAATTTGGCTAATTTTTCTGTTGGCCATGAATTAGGAAATTTTACAACATGATGGCATATTATAAATCCTAGTCATAGAGATAGATTCTGAATCTAATCTGTTCATGTTAGTACTGTTTAAGGGGATAATAATATCCAAAATGGACAGCATTGTTTTTGTTCAGTTGGTGGACTTTTTATTTTTGTCTGAAGCACCAGAACAGCTTTGCTTTAATCTATCATTAAAGAATGGGGACACTTAGTCAACATTTGTTGTCAGACTAGTCTTGTACTCAAGACCTGCTTTGATGACTCAGCGCAGAACCGGGCCGATGCCCACTCTGTCCGTAGAGACCTCAAGCACTCAGTTGCACTAAGTCTGTGCTTTTTATATTCCCCTCACGTTCACATCATCTCCACTCAGATTCTACTACTTGCCTTGACAATTTATAGTGGTGAATTAATGTGGCCATCCATTTTAAGATGGGGATAGCTCTAGGGTTGCCAATATTGTATCCTGAGGCTCCGAAATAGGGCGTTAGCAAGGCCTGTAGTGAATACTTGTATGTTCTGTCTCTTGCATTAGTAGCCGTTCCAAGTCACCAAGCATCCTGACACCAGTGACAGTGCTGCTGTACTTGATTTTTTTTTAAAAATGGCAGCTGACACATCTGTGACTGAGGTCCAAGCAAAGTTGTAGCCTGCCCAGCTCTCTCTCAGTCCAACCCCTTACCCACCTCTCAGCTACAAACAGGATAGTGGGTGAGGTCCTGTTATATTGGCCCTACCTCCTGATGGGAGTAAAGCTGTTAATGCGAGCAGGAGTATTGTAACAGGGAGAATTAAGATTACAAGTTTTCAGTTAACGAAGCACATCCCGGTTTAATATAGTCTTAATTAAAAAAAAAGTCTGTCCTATCTCTGATTTGCTGTAACACTCACTCAAATCATCACTGGCTCTGGGTCTTGATTATATGGTTTCTGTATCAAAATCATACAAGGCATTATATATGGAAAATCCTAAGGCTTATCTAGGTTCTCTGCTTTCTGTGTTGCATAGTTCCACTTCACTGTTGATGAGTTATCTCTTTAGTTGCACTCTCTATTTAAGTATTAAGAAATAATATTATTGATCTCAGGATTATTGATTGTTTATGTCCATCTATAGATTTTAATTTTATTAATGATGTGTCTCTTGGAATTGTCTAATTGCTATTGTGGGTTTTTCTGTCATTGTTGCTTTGATTAATAGAAATTCAAAGAAATTTGTTTTTGTCGTTTTGAGCATTTTTTGTGTGAAGGCTTTTTAAGTGAGAGAGAGATGTTTAATTTTCTTTTTTTTCTTTGTCACAGCTCAGAGTTAAAAGTGAAGAGGAGGGATAATTGTAGCCTTCCTTTAGAATGCTCTTTGGATAATTTTTTGCTTTGTTGGGCAGTGAATCAATTGAAGTACTCCTATGAATATTGAATTCTGCACACAAATGTTCTGTCATTGAAGTTGAGCCAAAACAGATTTGATTATTAAAGAAAACAACCATAATTTTGTGAAGTTTTACTGTTCTTAAATGGGGAAAATACATTGATTAAATAAAATGAAGTACACAATTCAATGTGACTTGCAGATATGGTATCGTCTGTCAGACAGTTGAACATAGAATACTAATTTGATGTAATTTGCATCTTAATCAATATGCTATTTAAATTCACCCTGCAGTTCAGTTTCTCAAATTATTTTGTCTCGAACATTGCATCTTTGTAGATCTTGTAGGTTTAGAAGCTCAACACAAATGAATTACCATAATGAATTTGATTGAGTATGATTTTAAATGTAAAATAAAAGTAAATTTAGTCAAATGGCCTGTTTCTGTTAAGTGTTACAATATTTTATTGACAGGTGGAAGTTTGTAGCTTTACTTTTACTGGTATTTTACCTTTAGCTTTCTTCTTCCTGAGGAATTATCTGGCTTTTCTTTGCCAAATCCTGTAGGATTGAGAAACCACCCTGAGAAAGACTTGGGACACGGTTCTAAATTTCCAATGACTCACTCATTGCTGTGTAGTGCACACTCAATGTCTACATTTATATATTTTTTTCACTTTTGTGGTTTTGGTGATTTTTCTTTGATAATACATTCAACTTTTAGTGGTTCAGTTCTGTTTTATTGCTTAAATCAGTTAACATTCTAGTTGGTGTTGAATTATTGACTGTTGGATCTGACTGTTTAATTCCTAGATTAGACTGTTTAATTAATACTTTCTTTGCAGTTTAACAATTAATTACCTGCTTGTATTTTAAGTAGTACTGATCTGCATACAACAGTTTAATAAGCCCCTAGTAGCTGTACAAAGTATAATTCTGGAATGCTCTAGAAGCTTTGCTCTGCATTATTTGAACAAATGCTTTCTCAGTGGTTAACTTGGTAATGCAGTATTGGTATCTTCTTTGGCTGTCCATTGATTTCAGTGATGACTGAGGCCTGGGCAGGGTGGTATGGAAGACCGGCAGTTGCCCATGTTGCAAGTCTCCCCTCTCCACGCTACCGATGTTGTCCAAGGAAAGGCACTAGGCTGATACAGCTTGGCACCGGTGTCATCGCGGAGCAATGTGTGGTTAAGTGCCTTGCTCAAGGACACAACATACTGCCTTAGCTGAGGCTTGAACTAGCGACCTTCAGATCACTAGACCAATGCCTTAGCCACTTGGCCACTAGTATTTGAATAGTAGAATTGGTTAATTCTTATCTATATAAATTTGAATGGAATTTTCCCTGTGTCTCTGGTATAAAAATAGTTGTTCAATGCCTGGTACCAGCTTACTTCCTTTGTCTCTCTTTGCTTAGTAGACCTCTGTCACTGTCTGTTCAACTTTCATTTGTTCTATCAACTCTTAATAGAATGATCTAGAAGCATCAAGCTCTGCACGGCTTTCCTGACTTCTGAAAGTCCTGGAGTATTGTGTACAGTTTTGGTCTCCAGGGTTAAGGAAGGACATCCTGGCTGTAGAGGAAGTGCAGCGTAGATTCACGAGGTTAATTCTTGGAATGTCTGGACTGTCTTATGCAGAGAGGTTAGAGAGACTGGGCTTGTACACGCTGGAATTAAGGAGATTGAGAGGGGATCTGATTGAAACATATAAGATTATTAAGGGATTGGACAAGATAGAGGCAGGAAATATGTTCCAGATGCTGGGAGAGTCCAGTACCAGAGGGCATGGTTTGAGAATAAGGGGTAAGTCATTTAGGACAGAGTCAAGGAAAAACTTCTCCCAGAGAGTTGTAGGGGTCTGGAATGCACTGCCTCGGAAGGTAGTGGAGGCCATTTCTCTGGATGCTTTCACGAAGGAGCTAGATAGGTATCTTATGGATAGGGGAATCCAGGGATATGGGGACAAGGCAGGAACCAGGTATTGATGGTAGTTGATCAGCCATGATCTCAAAATGGCGGTGCAGGCTCGAAGGGACGAATGGTCTACTTCTGCACCTATTGTCTATTGTCTATAATATTGGATTTAAACATCAGAATCCAGCAAGTTGCATAGTCAGCAGGATTTTTAAGTTTAAGACTGGGGGCAATCAGAGAAAGTGGAATTTTGCTGCCTAAACAAAAGGGTTAAGCACTTCCTCTTGTGTTCCAATTTGTCTGAGAGGAAACTGGTTCTGGCACCTACATCATCAAATGGGAGTTAGGGGTGAGGAACTGCAACATTACTTTTTTAAAAACAGATCTGTAAAAAAAATAAACACAAGCCAATAGAGTGCGGATTAAATACGCAAGCTGGTAGAGCGTAAAAGTTAAATTAAATTCATACACGCAGTGGAGCATGGATAAAAAGATAGTTCTGTGCAAGCTAGCAGAGCATGAGGGTGGTATTAAATTCGGGTTGCAGGACACCTTATTCAGATTTCGGTTGCAAACTATTAATATTTCAAAATCCTGGCCAAAGTAATGAAAGTACGTATGAATTAAGATCGAATCAAAACAATGGCCACAGTCATGAAATCAATGTAATGCCCTGGTTAAGATTTTTACTGCTAACGCTGTAGGGTATTTCATTTAGTAGCTTTCTGTAAAAGCAGTGTATCATGCTGGTGGAGTGTTTGGGTCTCAGCTAAAGATAAGGGGCTATGATGTTCAGTTTAGGAATGTTGCGTCAGCCAATCAGGATAGTTGGATTAGGAGAAGGCTCCAGAGAGCTGGGTGGAGAGAGTTTTTGTGCTGGACACAGGTGGTGTTCGTGGTCTTTTCGGTGGGAGTTGTGGAGGGGATAGGAGGGAAGTTGGCTGAAAATGCTGTGGGAAGGAATGTGCTGTTGTACAAAATGCTTTGTGTAGATGAATGGCTCCAAGGAGGAAGGGCCAAAACTCCCGAGAGAGAGCCCATTGTTTTGAAATAGATTTCAAACAAGGATCAGAATATGGTGAGTGCTTTCACGCAAACCATGGGTCCAGTGTGTGAGAAGAAAGGACAACTTTAAGATGAGCTCCAACTTTGTGCACATTTGGACTAGATTAATTGAAGTGGGCCTTTTTTAAAAATTTTCTTTTCCCTACTAACTGTTCCATTAAGCTGTAACTTGTAAATATACCTTCTTTATAATTTTATGTCGTGTATGATCGGTTATTTTGTGCTGACCAATAATTGTGTATAGGCAGTATTTACACAGAATTAGCTCAAATCGAGGTTCCTTTAATTGGAACATCACAACCTTCCTGTTTGGCTGAACCCCAAATCATACTGACCCTAGACGTGCATTGTTTATGAAAGGTGACCTTACTGCTGAGTTCCATGGCTGTTAGCAGAGTTAGCTAACAAGCCAAGTTAGGGAGCCTGGTGAGGTGGAGTTGCAGCAATAATCTCCATTTACATGGAAACAGACAACAGAGTTTCTAGTTGACTTTTGGGTGCCAGTGGTACTGACCAGAGTCCAATGGCTATATCAATAACTTCTAGTTGAATAAAACATTCTAGTTTGATGAGGTTAATGAGAGAATCCGGATGGAATATATCATCAGTGTTGAATCTAATGAAACATGGCTCCTAGATAATATTGTGGGTAAAATCCAGAAAATGCCTATGACTTACTTATAAATAAGACCACGTGGTCGGTTTGATTGCATGTGTGAGCAATTGAAAGGGTTATCGGGACTAATTGAAAGTGTTACGAACCCTGTAACTGGGTTACTTACCAGCAAAGATAGAGGCGTCCGTTGGAGTCTGGTGATACTATTTTTAAAAGTATTTATTAGTAAAAATACACAAAAATAATATCAAAGCAAATATACAGATAATATACGTCGTCAATACTAAACCTAAAAGTGCGGGTATAATAATAATCAATAAGAAATGAGCTCTATCGTTGTCTAGGGGATAATGAATTGTCCGATGGAAATCTAAAGTTCATTTCAGTTCATACAGGCTGCAGCCGTTGTTTGTTTGCCGCTGTGTTGCAATTGTTGGAGAGAGAGAGAGAGAAATAGAAGAATAACTTGCCGACTTTCCTTGATACGATCTTGGTCCGTATCCGTCATTTAGCTAGACCGTTCCGTGGAGGACTCGCCACCCAGGCAAGGATGGACACACACACAAGCCCCCCACCAGTCTCATACGTTTCTCCTGGTGTGTCTGAGGGGTGTTCCCCAGACCCGTCTTTTATCCTCACTCACGGGGTCTCGGATGTCAATCAGGTTGGGATGATGCAATCCCTCAACCAGACCACTCGGGTTGTCCCCTGAGGGGATTCAATGAATAGTACAGTACTCAATACACAATTCCTTCTCCAAGAGACAATAGCAGTAATCAGTGGTTTCGTTCCGCTTGTGTTAGGAGACATTCCACCTTGTTGTGTATTCTGCGTTGTCTATAACAACTGCCTTTGCTGTGATCCGGCGTCTCTCTCTCTCATTTCCTGACATGCTGTGTATCTCTCTCATTTCCTGGGTATCAGACCTGAAATAATAGCGATCTTGCGATTCTCAAAAAGGAGGGGGTGACTTTGCACCCTTTGGCCCCTCAGAGTTGCTCCTCATTCGTAACAAAAGAAATTTAAAATTTATGATAAACTATAAAAACATCATGATGTTTATCAGATTACGGTATTGCTTTGCACTGTTGAAACTGTGTTATAATTATGTGGTCTTTGTCAGTTAGTCTTTTATCAATTATGGTATTGTTTGCACTGTTGAAACTATATGTTAACTATAACTATATGTAACTATTCGGTTTTGTGTAGGTCTTGTAGCTTTAGGTTTGTCTGATGGGGTTTGTAGTTCCTTTCCGGGGGTACGTGCTAAGATGGTAGCGCGATATCAATACGCAACAGCCTCTCTGGACTCTGGATTGGGGATTACCAAACGTTATATGGTTTTTCTTGTGTGGTCTGTTTTGTGCTTTTTCGTGATATCATTCCGGAGAATGTTGTCTCATTTTTTTAACTGCATTGTATTTGTGGTTTATAAATGACAATAATCTGAATCTGAATGTAAAAAGTCCAAAGAGCAAATCTTTGCATTAACTGAACAAGCAAAAGGGCAACATGGTAATTCAATTGAAGTGCATCCTGCAGAGCTCGGAAGCAAATTAAAACAATGGAAATGTGCAGCCGTGACTTCAGGTGGGTGGTCCTGCGAGTGACACTACAGCTGATGATCCACCCTGGGAAACAACTATTTCTGAAGCTCTTCCCAAGGAATTTCAGCCCACATCAAACATTCCCCGGAGACAGTAACGCTATCCAAATTCCGAGGAATTAAAGCCTATGTTGTACGGTTGATGGACATGACATGGACTCTACAGGGGCCCTTAGTGACTCAAATGAATTTGGAACAATAAGACTGCCATCTATGTCACAGCTTGCTCCAATCAAGACCAAGGGAGTGAAGACACATAGATAAAACACTTGTTAATCAATGTATTGACAAGATAGTGGCAGATCTATCAACTACTTTCAATGTCCTGAAGCCATCATACTAGTGATTTATAGTTATTGATATAGCCATTGTATTCTTGTCAGTACCATTGGTGACTGAATGTCAACTGTGCTTGGCTTTTACAATTGATGATTAACAATACCAATGGGTGAGGCTTCCACAAGGGCTTTGCAACAGTCCCACTGTCTATCACATGGCAGTGAGACAACACCTGATGGACTTGCCAGCCATTAATTTGACTGTCATGCAATATGTGGATGAAGTCCTGTTTGCATCCGAAGCTGCAGGCCAGCATGAACATGATGTGATTTATTTGCTGGATTATCTATTCTCAAAAGGTCACAAAGGAAATTTAGATGGGGTACAATTGCTACAAGAGGACGTAATTAACTTTGGGCAGAAAATTTCCTAACATAAGCTGGAAATCACTGAGCATCGTATGAAAGCTGTTAAGTTAGCAAAGCCTCTGAAAACTGTTCAAACCTGGTCATTTCTGGATTTGTGCAACTACAACAGAGCATTGGTTGATTCATAAGCTGAAGTTGCTCAAGCACTCAACAATTTGTTATATGGTAGCAAGTGCTCAGATGACCATGTGACTCTTACTGAAGAGGAACTGAAAGCGTTTCAAACTTTAAAAGTGACAGTGTGTACTGCATCTGCATTATGAATCCATCGTATAGGGAAACCATTTACCCTGTATGTTAATGAGAAACACATGATGGTTATTACTCTGCCAAGGATCTGATTCTGTACACTGATGGTTCCTCAATGATTGACAGAGGAATTCAAATGATTGTTTCTAGAACTGAAGTTCTGGCATCAGTAAGCATGGCTCCCAGTACCTCTTGTGCAACAGGCAGAACTAATTGAAAGCCTTGATTGACGCCTGTAAGTTGGCAAAAGAAACATCTGCTAATATCTGCAGTGATTCTCGATACGTTTTTGGAGTTATCAAGACTTGGGAAACTTGTGGGGACAAAGAGGATTTCTTACATTGTCAAAACCCCAATTGAGAATGGCCATCTAGTATATGAACTTGAGGAGGTCATACAACTGCCATCAGAAGCTACTGTATTAAAATGGAAAAGCCATACCAAAATGTCCATAATGGAAAGCCGAGGAAATGCATTTGCAGATTAAATTGAAATAAAGACAGTATGAGAAAAAATGAAAGAAATAAAATAAGTATCAAAAACATGTGCAGTGAACCCAACAATTGGAATTCTGGAAATGAAGTTACACTCTGTCTGACAGGTGAACATAGCAGATATTCGAGATTCAAGCTCAATGTTCTAACCAAGAAAAGTGGTTCTGGATAAAGATTGATGGCAAAGTAAGTGGTGATGGAATATGGAGATATGGCAGTAGTCATAGACTGGTAGCTCCAAATCTGTTGCTGCTTTATCTAGCGAAGCAAATACGTTAGAGTGGAAAAGATGATCAGCCGATTCTTCCAATGATAGTGGAATCCAAAGTTCAGGGTACAAGCTCAGCAAATGCTTGAAAGATGCATGATATGCCAGAAAGTGAATCCTGAAGCAGTGGAAAAGCTATCACAACTAAGTGCTCCTGCCCCACTTGGTCCATTTTAAAAATTTACATGTGGACTACATTTCTTTACCAAAGTGTCAAGGATACTCAGACAAACTGGTTATAGTGGACAAGCTTTCAAGATGTGTGGAAGCTATTCTAGCAAAGAAAGTCACCGGCACACACACAGCAGAAACTCTAATCAAGGACTATATCCTTAGATGGGGATGTCCATGTCCCATTGTCTCTGAGCAAAGGACACATTTCACTGGGTTTGTCAGGAATTATGTTGACTGATGAACATCTGAATGGTCTTTCAATGGTCTGCATCACCCAGAGTCATCAGGAGAGGTTGAATGAATGGAACCATCAACCAATGACTGACTAAGTATCATGAGGAAGGTGTACCATGGCCTGTAGCTCTTCCTATAGTCTTGTGTAGCGTCAAAGCAATTCCAAACAAGAAAACCAAGTCCACGAGGTGGTACAGGATATTTTATGTCATTGCTGGGAGCACTGTATCTCAAAGTCTGATATACACATTATGGCAGACAGTTTCATTAAGTATTGTGTGAAATTGGGCCAGGCTATCTAGTCTGCTTCTCAACAGGATTCTGCCGCTTGGAGTGATCCAACAGAAGGAGGGGACACCCTGATTCCTGTTGAGTGTGTCCTGATTAAGGAACTGCATAAGGAACCATTAGGAGCTTGATGGGAAGGTCCTTATCAAATGCTGTTGAATACCAACTTGGCATGAAAGTGGAAGGTAAAATTAACTGGATACATGCCAACCACTGCATGCAAGCCAACCTGGTTGTAACGAGGATAACCAGCACTCTGGTTAATGTGCTAGTAACTTATTGGCCACAGTCCCTGAAATGCTGGGCTGCAGTGAGCAAATCACTAACCAGCCAGAAGCCTTCAGGCAAGTTGACGACTACTGGGCATTACGAAGTTTATTGTAATATTAGTTGTTGTTATACTTTGCCAATTTTCCCTACGCATAATGTGCCAGTTGAGATGACTCGTAATGTGTATTTGCAAGTATCACATGAAATCGCTGATGCTATTTACAATGCTAGCTTTTGGGCATGTCAATATATACCACACACTTCAAAATATTCACCAATGCTAGGCATTCCTGCAGATCCTGAACAAACATGCACTCTCTTTATTAACATTCCAGCAATGGTGATTTTGACAGTATCCCTATGATTCATTATTCTCATGGGACACATAAATGTGTGATGATTATACCCCCCACATACCATCTTAAATTGGATCATTTATGTAAATATAATCAGCATAATTTAGTGAATATCATATCTGACCCTTTTCATGTCTTATCCTGGGATATATCTACATCTAATGTTTATGACAAAGCTATTAAATCTTTTCATGTGTTTACAATAAAAGTTACCTTTTTGCTTGAGTTCAGAAGGCATCACTCCAGTAGGGCATAGTTTTTCTAAATGGGGTAATGACTCTGGAATTTTCATTGACAATCAGAAAAATATTGCTATTTAAAAAAAATTCTGTCAATTAAGAAGAAATGGTCTGTTCATAGAACAATATGTACTTTATGTACAGAAATGGAACCTACACCTCTCTTCCAGGTACTGTAATTGGTGAGGATCATGTTATTTAGGGTATGTTTTTTCCTGCCTTGAGACACGTTTACAGTCTTAACCTTTACTTCCCGAGTCTAGAAGTAGATGAGACCATTCAGAAGGAGCTTGTTTTGCAACAGTTTTATTCTCTTTGTATGGTATTGCAAAAAGTATGAGAGATTAAAAGTGTTGCTGCAGCCTCAGAAAGAATAAGCAATAGAATTACTGAAGCCTTGGGAAAAGTAACAACAGAAATAGTCACTGTGTAAGATGGCTCTTCAAAATCGTATGGCATTAGATCTTCTCTGAGCAGTTGGGGGGGGGGTGGTGGGGGGAGAATCGTGTATTCATGTTGAACTTGTATACCTAACAAATTTGAAGACCTAACTGATTTCGCCAATCATACTTGTAAAGGAGCAGCTAAAATATATTAATTTGATGGATGGGATTTCTTTGACTGGATTCATTTAAAGTTTCTGAAGCTGGGGTTACTCAATATTGCAAGTCATATTATTCATGCTATGCCTTATCATAATTTACATTGCTTTTACTTGTTTAAAGGTGACCATTAATAGAATAGTTCAAACTTGGGTAAGTGTGCCTACTAATCTGCCTAATCAAGACATAATCCTATGAATACTTTGAAGACTAAACACACTTTGAATTTCATAACTTAAGAAGTTTTTGAATATTTTATACTTAATATAAACACCAAGTTTTACCACCTCTGAAATTTCAGATGTAGTGATTCTAAATGTGTTATTTAGAACCAAAGGGGGGAATTATTGGATCCAACTGTTTAATTCTTAGATTAGACTGTTTAATTGATATTTCTTTGCATTTTAACAATTAATTATCTCCTTATGTTTTAAGCACTTAATGCATGTAACAGTTTAACATGCTTCTAGTGGCTTTACAAAGTTTATTTCTGGAAAGTTCTGGAAGCTTTGCTCTGCATTATTTGAATCAATGATTTCTTATCAGTTAATTTTGTACTGCTGTATTTGAATAGTAGCTTTCTAATTGGTTAATTTTTATCTCTAAATTTGAATGGAATTTTCCTTATTTCTGTGGTGTAAAAATAGCTGTTCTATACTAGGTGCCATCTTAGTTCCTTTGTCTCTCTCTTTGCTTAATAGACCTCTATAGCTGTCTTTTCTTTGTTCTATCAATTCTGAATGAAATGATCATGAAGCAAAAAGTTTCATGACCTAGATATCCTACACTGCAACTTCTCTGCTCTTTGCTTTATCCCTCCACCTCCTGGTATCACCTTGTGCTTCTCTCTGTCTTCTCTCCCCCCCCCCCCCCACCTTTTTAAATCTACTCTTCATCTTTTATTCTGCAGCCCTGTGGGAGGTTCTCGACCTGAGATGTTGACCGTAATTTTTTTCCATAGATGCTGCCTGGCCTGCTGAATTCCTCCAGCAATTTGCGTGTACTGCTTTTCTCATCTGATCTTCCTGATCAAACTGATTTCACACCCCAATTCCTGCCCATCTTTTACGATTAGTGAATCCTTTCCTTTGTTTTGATCCATGCTAACTCAATTTGAAACTGATAGTTCATTTTTATAGCAAATAAATCCTAGATTCGAACATGTGAAAATATTGGTTTTGTTGTAGAAAATGTCCTAACAAAAAGAGTCTCCTTTTAGAAGTAACATTGCAATTGGTGATATGCACCCATCACTGCAGAAAGACAAATTGGGATTTGCCAAATGGATTTGTGAGACTTGAAATATCAGCTTCTGCTCCTGAGACTTCAGCATGTGGCCTTTGCTGGCATAGTAATACTGATTGCTATGTCAGTCAGTACAGTGTGGTCGATCAGCTCCCATGCCAGCCTAGATCACAGGTCTGTTGGAGTTGCTGTCCTTGGATGAACCTTTAAAACAATCTCTGTTTGTACTTCAGGCTGGGGTGAAAGATCCCACATTAGTTTTGAAATCAAACGTAATCCCAATTGGGCTCCACATTTAAAAGATCAATTTTCATAATTTTCAACCCCTGTTGTTCCCAGCATTTTGAATACATCTTTATCATGTTGATGTACTTCTTGTCTACTGATACTCATATCCTTTTTCACGTCATCTTTCCATACAAAACAAGAAATGAAATACCAGTTCTTTCAATTTCACATTGAACGGGCACCCAGAAAGGTGCTCTGGTTTCCTCCCACATTCCAAAGCTATGTAATTGGTTACGTGGATGTAGTTGGGTGGCACATACTTGTTGGGCTGGAAGGGCCTGTTGTGCTGTATCTGACTAATAAAAAAAAGATGTATTTTGGTAAGTAGTACTTTGCCTGTATGTTTTTCAGTTTTTTTTCCACATGGTATTTCCTTGGGATCAAGAATGACTGACTTCTCCAGTTTTGAGGACATTGAGGTGGCTAATGAGGCCATTGTGGGAACCACAGACTTTTCCAGTGATGGGGCAGGTGGTGACTGATGGGTGTGCTGCTGATCTGTGAGGAGTTCCAGTCCTTGCACTGCTTGTGCAGGGCCAAATGTACACTCAATTCATAGTCCTTTTTTTAAATTTGGGTTCTCAGACTCAAATAGTCTTCATTTTAAATGGTCAAAGATAGATAGTGGGCCAGATGGGCCTGCTTGTGTGCTGTATTGCCCTATGAATATTCCTAGCACATACATATACATATATATATATATATATATATATATATTATATATGTGTGTGTATATATATATATATATATATATATATATATATATATATATATATATAAAATAAATAAATAAATAAATATATCTCTTTCTCTCTCTCTCTCTCTCTCTCATCGTTACACAGTGCATTGAGGTAGTTCAAGGTAAAACTATAACAATGTAGAAAAAAAAGTGCATCAGCTCCAGAGGAAGTGCAGTGCAGGTAGACAATAAGGTTCAAGATTGTAATGAGGTGGAATGTAAGGTCAAGAGTCCATCTTGTACTAAGGAGCCATTTAATAGTCTTATAGCAGTGGGGTGGGGGATGTACTTGAGCCATGTGGTACGTACTTTCAGCCATTTGTTTTTTCTGCCTACTGGCAGAGGAGAGAGAAAAGAAAGAATGTTTGGGGTGGGTGGGGTCTTTGATTCTGCTCACTGCATTACTGAGGCAGTGAAAAGTAGAGACAGAGTTAGATGATGATGATGATGATGATGATAGATACTTTATTCATCCCCATGGGGAAATTCAACATTTTTTCCAATGTCCCATACACTTGTTGTAGCAAAAACTCATTACATACAATACTTAACTCAGTAATAATATGATATGCATCTAAATCACTAACTCAAAAAGCATTAATAATAGCTTTAAAAAAAGTTCTTAAGTCCTGGCAGTTGAATTGTAAAGCCTAATGGCATTGGGGAGTATTGACCTCTTCATCCTGTCTGAGGAGCATTGCATCGATAGTAACCTGTCGCTGAAACTGCTTCTCTGTCTCTGGATGGTGCTATGTAGAGGATGTTCAGGGTTTTCCATAATTGACCGTAGCCTACTCAGCGCCCTTCGCTCAGCTACCGATGTTAAACTCTCCAGTACTTTGCCCACGACAGAGCCCGCCTTCCTTATCAGCTTATTAAGACGTGAGGCGTCCTTCTTCTTAATGCTTCCTCCCCAACACGCCACCACAAAGAAGAGGGCGCTCTCAACAACTGACCTATAGAACATCTTCAGCATCTCACTGCAGACATTGAATGACTGTAGAGGGAAGGCTGGTTTCAGCTGTGTCCACGGCAACCATATACACAGTATTTTGCTTTTTATTTGGTATTATTGTACAACTTGTTTTCAATATTATTTTTCTACTGTCATTGCACAGTTTGTCATCTTTTGCACGGGGTTGTTTGTGTATAGCTCTTCATTGATTCTATTTGTGTTTCTTTGTATCTCTTGTGAATGCCCACAAGATAATGAATCTCAGGGTAGTATTTATTTAGAGACAGAGTAGAACAGGCTCCTCTCGCCCAATGTGCCGCATTACCCAGCAACCCACCTGTCTAACTCCAGCCAAATCAAGGACAATTTACAATGACTAATTAACATATTAACTGCTACTTCTTCGGAAGGTGGGAGGAAATGGGAGCACTTGGAGTAAACCCACATGGTTCAGGGGTAGAAAGTTTGAACTCCTTACAGACGGCGCTAGAAATGAAGACGCCCAAGCTGTAATAGTGGCGGCTAACCGTTACACTGTATGATCATTGAACTTTGAATTTTTGGACTACTTTAATACTTTCTCTCTCAGGCTTTGAAGAGTGTATTCTGTGTGTCTTGGAGTAATTTTTTTTCTTGATAAGATGCTTCTTGTTTTCTGAACTTTAACCTGTTATGGGAGATTGTGATTATGATCTCCCTTTGCTTCTTCCAGGCTGTTAGAATCAGTTTTTAAGAAATTGTTCTGTAGTCTATTCACTTTTTTTCATCCTTCTATTGAATCCTTGGAGTATGAAAATTGCAATCCAGACGTCTCGTTTTATTTACCCATTCCTTTGTATTTTGGCTGATAGGGAGTGAGGTGCCGGCCATGTCTTTGTCTCAAGGTGAAGTAACTGAAATGGAAGAATGAGTTTTGTTGCCAGTTCGCTAGTCAGGCAATAATGTCCAGCTTTGTGTTCCCTTTTTCAACCTGCCTCTAAGCATGCCTCTGTGGTATGAGTACTGAATTCTTAAAATTTGAAAATACATTCTTGATTGAACACAAAGCTCAGTCCATTGTACCCAGCGAAGTTCATGTGTTGCCATGGTTACCACCATGTTTAATCATGAAGGTAGAGTATCTGCAAAGTGATGTGACCATATCATACAGTATTTACAAGCACTTCTGTATTTTCTTTAATTTTAAAATTTCTGCTGTCCCTATGCTAAAGGTGGTGATATCTTTGGGCATATTTAGTGGGGTAAAGGGTACTTGGATGTTCTTCTAACAAAAAAAATTAGAATTAGCCATGTAAGATAGAGGAGCTTCTGCTTTTGAGACATGGATTTTTTTTGGGGGGGAAAGATGAAACCTATATTAAACTTCTGTTTAATTTAGAGCACATTAAATGTGTACTGTTGCAATCTTCATGTTATAAGAAAGATAGGCAGGCGTTGAAGAGAGCATGAGGGTAGCACCATAACTAAGGTTATAGTTATCAGAAAAGAATGAAGAGACTGAAGGGAAGGAACTAATGATGTAACAAAAGCATGGCTTGCTCAAAAATACAAGATGATGAAGAATGGATATTTGTAGGTCTGATTAAAGTGGAAAGCAGAAATTAAGTAGTTCAAATGGGACATGGTGGCCAAGGGTCTTTTGACTTGAAATGGTAACTGCTTTTCTTTACAAAGATGCAGCCTGATGTGATGAATGTTTTAAGCATTTTGTTTTTATTTAGATTTTCAGTATCTGTAATTTGTTTCTGAATTTTTTTTAGGACGATAAAAGTATTTGAAAATGAGTATTTGCAAATGGATCTTTTGGGGGAAATGGAGGCTGTTGTTGTTGAGCAAGATGTGTTAGCACGGATGTTTTGGAAGAGCTAACACTTGTAACGCCTGAAGGAGAATGACTGGAAGTATTGAAACATTTGAGAAGGGAGTGCGCTGAAGATTGTCAGCAACTTGAAGGCTGAAAGGCATGGAGACTGGTGTCAAATGGACCTGGTGGAATAGAAAGGATGTCTGGGGCAAATAGGGCACTTACACTGTAAATAGTGAGCAATTCAAAAATAATGATCAAAACCAATTTTCTTGGTTTGAGAGGCTTTGGACAACATGTTTTGATTCGGATGATTTTGCCTTCTATTGTAACTCATAGTTTTCACGCATGGACTCAGTAGAGTGTCTTATCATCAGTCTGTCCCTGAAGTACACTGGTCATCCTTTATGATCTGAGCTGTATCAATCTCTTGCCAGTATCTAACAGAGCTGTATGACATTTTTGGAATCCACAGAGACCATTTCCTCCAGCAACATTTAGTCGTGGCAAGGACAAGCTTAACCCATTTTCATGTTTGCACCATTGGCAGACTTCAGCCTTTAGAATTAAACAGATTGTTATGTTGAATCAGTTGCAAAATTCATTGCCACAGACAACTGTGGAGATCAAGTCATTGAAGTGGGGGATGATAGGTTTTTGATTAGTGAGGGTGTCAAAGGTTACAGGAAGAAGGCGGGAGAATGGGGATGAGAGGGATAATAAATCAGCCATGATGGAATGGTGCAGCAGACTTGCTGGGTGGAATGATCTAATTCTGCTCCTATATCTTATGGCTCCAAGTGGCTGTAGAAGATCCTTCTAAGCAGGAGAGTTCTCTCTAGTTTGACCAATATTTATCTGTTACTAAAATAACTTAAAACGCACATTGCTATATTGATGCTTGAGGGAACCTAGTTGTATGAACAATGGCAAACATCTTGCTAATGTTACAGTACCGACTATGTTTCAAAAAGTCTTATATTTTATGTGCTTTGTAAATGATCTGATTGATAACATTTTCCTTTAGCTTTTTTTGTATACTGCAGAGTAAGTGTGAACAGGATTTGTAGTGATGTTCTTGAATAGAGACATTTTAATGATACCCTTTACTTCCTCCTGCCTGCTTTAAAAATGCCCCTCTCTCTGGTGCCAGAAAAGGTAGGAGCTGAAATTGTTGTCTTCTACATACTTGTCAAAAGTGTTGCCTGGTCATCTGGAAGGTGTCCTATCAGTGGTCTGTCTTGAGATGGATACAAGGTCCACTCATTGACTGTTTATGACAGTATACCCATTTTGGATATCTGAGCAGTTGTCCATTCCATTGTCTCTCATCTCTAGGCTAACATATTACCCGCAAATTTCTTTGGAGGAAGAACTGACCTGTCAGTATAGCACGTCATATTAGTGAGTAGTACTTTGGCAATACTCTTGGGGCGTGAATACCAAGCTGAAGAAGCTTAAAGAATTCTTCCAAATCCTCCTAGAATAAGCGGTTCTCCTGACATAGAAATATTTTATGATGGTGGTATGAATGTTTCATGATGCAACTTCATAATCATGCATGCTTGTTCCTCATGGACAGGGCACAGCTGCTGTACGTCTGCTTTATAATGGGCTATGTGAGCTGCAGGAGGAGGCTGTAGTTTGTTGTTCCAGCATGCTAACTGTCAGTTTGATGGAATGCAGTTAAGTATTGAAATCACGCCAAGATTACGTGCACTGTTTTCCTTTCATTTCCAGGGTGTGCAGCCTATTAAAATATTTCAATCAGTGGAAGTATTTTTTAGTTAACAAAATTGTTGCAGTTGCATTGTTTTCATAACAACTGTAGTAGTGACGAGGAAGTAGTTGGATTTGTCTTTTGCCTTCTCACTTTGATGCACGTCAATAAATAATACAGTAAATTACTTGGAGTTTTCTCAGAAGTGAGCAGTATCACTGTCCTATCCTACTTGCTTCTCCTATAACTTTCTCATTAGTGGTTTTTGTGTTTTCAGCTTGAATGATATTTCCCTCAAATATGCTTAGCAGTAGTGTTTAATAGTGAACCACTCGTGTCATTCAGGAGCAAAATACTAGAAAATTTGTGCATGGAATATTAAATCAGGATCAGGTTTAATATCACTGGCATTTGTTGTGAAATCTGTTGTCTTTGCAGCACTTATTCAATTTGGGTGTATAAAATGATGAGAGGTATTGCTCGTGTGGATAGTCAGAGGCTTTTTCCCAGGGCTGAAATGGCCAACACGAGAGGGCAAAGTTTTAAGGTGCTTGGAAGTAGTGGCAGAGCAGATGTCAATGGTAAGTTTTGGTGCAGAGAGTGGTGAGTGTGTGGAATGGGCTGCTGGCAATGGTGGTGGAGGCAGATGCAATGGGGTCTTTTTAGAGACTCTTGGATAGGTACATGGAGCTTAGAAAAATAGAAACCTGCAGGTAATCCTAGGTAATTTCTAAAGCAAGTAAATGTTTGGCACAGCATTGTGGGCCGAAGAGCCTGTATTGTTCTGTAGATTTTCTGTGTTTCTATGTTAAATAGTGAAATTAAATAAGTAGTGCAAAAATAAAAAAGTAGCGAGGGTTCTTGGGTTCAATGCCCATTTGGAAATTGGATGGCAGAGGGGAAGAAGCTGTTCCTGAATCATTGAGTATGTGCCCTCAGGCTTTTGTGTCTCCTTTCTGATGGTAGTAATGAGTACAAGGCATGTCCTGGGTGATGGGAGTCCTTTATGATTGATACTGCCTTTTTGAGGCATATCTCCTTGAAGATGTCCTGAGTACTCTGGAGCCTATATTGCTGGAAATATTCAGCAGGTCAGCCAGTGACAGTGATGAAAATGTTGATGTTTAATATCAATACGGGACATCAGAATCAGGTTTATTATCACTGACATATGAACTGAAGTTTATTGTCTTTTGGCAGCGGTACGATACAAGAGATTTTAAGTATTTAAGTATTAGTAATTGCTTTAAGTTACAAGAAATAAGGAATAGTGAGGAACTGTTCATCGGTTTATGTCAATAAGCATGAAACAGTTAAAATCTGAATGGAAAAGTTAATATGGAACTAGTCTTAAGTTGCAGAGAAAGGGGCAGGGAGAACAACAGGGAAGGTTGGTGATGGTGTGGAGACCCAGAGATCGATGAAACCAATGGTGCTGACTGAAAGGGAATGGTAAAGGTTAATGAATAATTGTTGCATTGCTTGTGGTTGTTCAGGTGGGCTAGTGCACAGTAAAGGAGTTGATTAGGTAGTTCAATTTTTCTTTGCTTTTGGTGTAGTAGGTTGGTGGGACATTGGGAATTGTTCAAGCTTTGAATCCTTATTGATGCTGATAGTAACAAATTAAAATGCAAATAGCATCTGGGTTCATAGAATGCCCTTCCTAACTTGTACTCTTTCAGTACTTAGACATAAGCCTTTTCTCTGTTGCCATGGTGCAGGGATCAGAATCATGTTTATTATCACTAACGTATGTCGTGAAATTTGTTGCTTTGTGGCAGCAGCACATTGCAAAGACATAAAAATGATTATGGGTTACAAATAAAGAAATAGTGCCAAAGAGGAATAGCAAGGGTAGTATTCATGGACCATTCAAAAAAATATGATGACAGAGAGCAGGAGGCTGTTCCTGGAACTTTGAGTGTGAGTCTTCAGACACTTGTACCTCTCCCCTGATGGTAGCAATGATGAGAAGGCGCGTCCTGGGTAGTGAGGGTCCTTAATTATGGATGCCGTCATCCTGAGGCACTGTCTTTTGATGTTCTCAATAGTGGGGAGAGTTGTGCCTGTGATGGAATTAGATGAATCTATAACCTTCTGTAGCCTCTTGTGATGTTGTGCATTGGAGCCTTGATAGCAGGCAGTGATGCAACCTTCCACTGTAATCTATAGAAATTTGCGTGAATTTTAGTGACATGTCAAATATCTTCAAATTCCTAATGAAATAGAAGTGTGTGCCGCCTTTGTGATTGAATCAATGTGTTGGAACCCAGTATAGATCCTGTGAGATGTTGATGCCCAGGAACTTGAAGCTGCTCACCCTTTCCACAGCTGACCTCTCATTGAGGATTGGTGTGTGTTCTCCTGACTTCCCCTTCCCGAGGTCCACAATGAATTCCTTGGTCTCGCTGACACGGAGTGCAAGGTTGTTGTTCTGAAACTGCTCAACCAGCCGATGGGTTTTGCTCTTCCATGCCTCTTTGTCATCATCTGAGATGCTGCCGATGACAATGTCATAGTCAGATTTATAGATGGTACTGGAGTTGTGCCAAGCCACATAGTCATGGGTATATAGAGAGTAGAACAGTGGGCTAAGCATGCATCTTGAGGTGTACCTCTGTGGATCACCAGAGAGGAGGAGATGTTATTACTGATCTGTACTGATTGATCTCTTGATGAGGAAGTCAAGAATCCATTGTAGGGGGAGTTGCAGGGGCCCAGGTTTAAAAGCTTTATGATTAGTACTTAGAGGACGATGGTGTTGAATGCTAAGCTGAACTTGATAAACGTCAGCCTGATGTATGTCTTGCATCAAGCATATCCTGTTGTCCAGGTGCTCAAAAGCCAAGTGCAGAGCCAGTGAAGTGCATCTGCTGTAGACCTGTTGTGGTGTAGGCAAGTTGCAGCAGGTCCTGGTCCTTGTTCAGGCAGGAGTTAATTCTATCCATGACCAACCTCTCAAAGCACTTCATTACAGTAGATGTGAGTGCTACCAGGAGATGGTTGTTCAGGCAGTTCACCCTCTTCCTCTTGGGCACTGCATTAAAGACACGGAAATGGCTTGAAATAAAGTGATTACCAATGTAAGTGGCACTTCCGTAAATCCCAGTTGTTTATCTACTGCACCTGATCTGTGTAGAATGCAAACAGCAATTGTCTGCCTTTCTTTATCACAATGGTGAGTGTGGAATTTGCATTCTTGTGCTCCCTTCATGGTCACAGAGGAACTGGCTTGCTGCAAGTGTGTAACTGTCACAGCATTAGCTACTAGCTGGAGATGGAACTGAATAAGACAAAAGCAGATTAATTTACTTGCATAGATACTTTTCTAAGTCCTATAGAAAATTTGAAAGGGATTCCTTCCCTGGATGAGTATTACCACAATAGCTGTACTGCGTCTGAGCTGTTATGTCAGAAACACTAAGTCAAAGAAACTTATTTTAGCTCGATACTACACATTCTGAAAGGCATATCTGCTTAAATTGTAGAGCCAAAGAGATCTGGTTTGTATTTAATTGCTTTAGATGGGAGAGGAAGAAGAACAATGAAAGACTCCTGCTGTTGCCAAGTTGCTTTTGGTTGGGGGAGGGGAGGATTTTGTCTAGTTCCATATTTGCTTGGCATTGTATGTGTTTTGTGTATCTGTAGCTTTATTGTAAAAGATGCAAGCCAGGTTTTTCAGTCAACTGTGACACTGCACTTTGCAATGTTCTCAGTAGCTTCCCATTGCTAACTGCTGTGAAATGTCTTTTTTAAAGGAATTCCTGGTATGTGGCAACAATGTAGTTAGCAAACCAAATATATTGAAACATTCTCATTGACAGTAAACCAGAAAGCAACAAGCTTAATTAAAAGTGTATTTTTAGACTGTAAATTTTGAGTCATCCCCAGAATTTAGACTGCAATTGAAATAGCAAAAAAAATTCATAAGTAGCTGAAGATCATTTTTGTATTTTGAAAACGTATATAAGGCAATTCATACATAAGAATTAAAGTTTTGGTTTGTGGCCAGCAAGGCTGACAAGCTTGTTGTTATGGCTTGGTATGTCTGTTGCAAATTCAGTACAGTAGATCCCTGCAGTACTGGGGGGGATGGTGGGGTGGGGAGGAAATGGGGAGAGATGTGGGGTGGTTTGCTTTCCCAGAAAATCACTTGCAACATGATTTTCCAAAACACATAGCAATGTCATCTGTGTAAGAACCAAGAAACGTGACCAAAGTTTACAATTGGAATTTGGGAACACATTCTGAGAGTGAATTTTGCACTGAGTCTCAGATGTTTTTGAGCGCTGATCTGTGAATTCTTTGAGGGCGAATTTCCATTACAAGCATGACCAGAATGTGGGGGTCATCTGTGATCACTTCATACAGCATACCTTGTAGCACAGGAGGAGGCCATTTGTCCCATTCCATGAGTTTTCTACCAGAGCAACTTGCTAGTTCTGCTTGCTCTTCCCAGGCTGGTTCTACCTGCTTGATCTGCTTTTCCACAGCCTTACAAATGTTCCATTATAAAAAATTTATCCATTCCTTCTTGAAGGCCCCCAATCGAATGTTCCTCAATCGCAGCTGAGGCCAGGTCATTGTTTTATAAAATTTCAGCATGACTTTCTTGTGTTTTCTTTCATGGATGCTTGTGTTGATAAAATCCACATAATTGAGTAAACCTTATAAATCGCTTTCTGAACTGCCCTGCCACTTTCAATGATTTGCATATTGGTGTTCCCATGTTCCTCTGCTTTTTAGGGATCTTTTATGACAATTTATTTTCTTACAGTTCTCTTCAATCTTCCTATCAAAATGCTTCACCACGGTTCCCTACCTGAGACTTCATTTAACCCGTGTTTGTCTATTCTAACAATCTATTTTTCTCCCATAATTTATCACAATCCTCTTCTCTGTTCACAATACGCTAAGTTTTATGTTAGCCACAAACTTGGAAATTGTGTTACACCCTGAAGCCTACAACATTAATCCAGATCATTTTATTGCTAATCCCTGAGGAATGCCTGTATCTGGCTTCCTCTAGTCTGGAAACAACTGTTCACCAAAAGCCTCTATCGCTGTCAGTTGAAAGTCAACTCTTTAGCTTTGTTATCAATGTCTCTTTTACATGTGAATTTTCATGTTTTTAAAGGAAGATCGATGTGAAAGATCTTGCCATCTCACATCACTGAATGTACTTTGGAAAAAGTTTGCAGAACAGTATACTTGGTGGAACAGGTAATCACATCAGGAACTTGTGGATTTCCAAGCTGAATTGCACATTTCAACATTCTAGAAGCTCCTGTTAATTTTATAGTGTATAGTGGCAATTAAAGTAGATATTTTCAGTTATCAAATCTGACGGTTTTCACCCATAATTAAGGCGCAGTGTTGATACTGAAAGTTGACTGGAAATCCCTTTTGATGCCGCCTTAAACTGACATTTTTCTCTTTGAGTTGATGGAGAGGTAATGTTGCCCTTTTCAACTGGGTTTCACGTTTCATATTTTCTGATGATTTTGAAAGAGGCTGTTTAGTCTGTTAAGCCTGTCTTGCAGCAATCTAATTTTCCCCCCACTTATTTCAGTGTAACCTTTTCTGTCATCAACTCCACCTTGATTATCGTGCCACCCAATTGTGCTTGCCAATTTATATCAGTTACCTCTGGACCAATGAGTCTTTGGAAAGTTGGTGGAAACTGGAATCACCCAGTAGAAATCGATTTTGCCACAGGAGAACTTGCAAATTCTGTGAAGATAGCACTGGAGTTTGGGATTGGGATGACATCACTTACACTTTTTCAGTTCCAATGAAGGGTCCTTGTCTAGAAACTGATCTTTGTTTGATGATCAGCCTTGCCAAAGTTGCCATTCATTTGGTGATCTCCATTAGTATTCACCTAGCAATGATTCAATTTCCTGTTTCAACTCCGACACAAAACAATCAGGATCAATTATATTGCCATCTTAGACCCCACTAGCAATCATCCCATTGATGTTTATCACCTCAGGGTATATGCAGGGATATTCCTCATGTCCATGCAATCTAGTACAATTCTATTTGGTCATAAGCTAAGGGGAGGCTGAGAAATTGGCTTGAGATAATCATTAGCACAATTTTTTCCACTGCTGCTCCGCTTTATAATGGATTGAAAAGTGAAACGTTGAACATTTTGACATTAAAAACCCATCAATAGAAAAGTGAACAAATGAAAATTTTCCTTAGCTCTTGTACATTAGCTTGTGGAATTATGTTGGCACAATGAATAGTCTATCCTCTGATGACAAACTGATACTTTAACAAATTCACCATCTGTCTAAATGAGTGAGCAGATGTTATTGCTAAATGGGAAAAAATTAGTTTGAAGCTTGTGTTTGTTGGCCAAAGTGTAAAACATAAATGACAAAAGCCTTTTACAAACAAGTGTCTTTGCCTACCAAATACATTGTGTTTGCAGCATAGAGATTCCATGCGAAACATGATGTAGGAGTTGTCAGATTTTTGAAATTCAGTGAAGCAGATTCTCTTTAATAAAAAAAAAAACACTTTTCTTTGGCTTTTGATTTGTTCTTGGAATCCATACATTTATTTAGGCATGTTTCCATTGATGTCATTTTGAAAGAAAATGATTTGTTTTCTTTTGTGATTGTCTTGCCTCGCAATGAAGCTGGCTTGCTTTTGCCCAGGATTTGATTATCCTGATAGATGTCTGTAGTTCTGTTCTATGAACTGCCTAGTAAACAAATTACTATTTTCTTCTTTCAAAAGACAGTTATTTAACTTTGAATGTAACATTAATCTGGAGCCCTGCAGGGTGGATGTAATATTAAATTTTGCTACTCTGAGGAAAAAGAGGGATTTTTTCCTCCTATCCTCCCCTCCCCTTTCCCTTATCCTTCAGGCCCCATTAGCCCTTTTCATCCCCCTCACCCTCGCAACCTGCCCACCACTCACCTTCCCTTTATCCCATGGTCCATCTTCTTCAACCCTTTGCCTCTTCCACCTATCAACTCCCAGCTTCTTGAATCATTTCAGCTTTTCCCCATATCAATCACCTACCTGTCTTCCCTCTGTTATCTGGATTCATCTATCACCTGCCAACTTGAACTCCCCACCAATCCCCTCCCACCAACGTTTATACTCTGGCTTCTGCCCCCTCTCTTTCCTATCCTGATGAATGGTCTCGGCCTGAAATGTCAGGTTCATTTCCTTCCATAGATGCTGCCTGACCTGCTGAGTTCCTCCAACAATTTTTGTGTATTGTTTGGGATCCTTCCTTGTATCCTGTGCAATAATTATCCTTCCACTAATGTCGCTACAACTGATAAAGTCATAGAGAAGTACAGCAGAGAAACAAGCCCTTTGGTCCATCTAGTCTGTGTCAAAACAATTTAAACTGCCTACAACCACTGACGTACACTGGGACCATCACCCTCCACAACTCTACTATCCATGTATCTACTCAAACTTCTCTTAAGCGTTGGTACTGAGCTTGCATGGACCACTTTTACCCTTAAGCCATGACCTTTGGTTGTAGTCCCACCCAACCTCAGTGGAAAAAGCCTGCTTGTATTTACCTTCTCTATACCCCTCGTAATTTTGTAAACTTATAATCTCCTTTGAATCTTCTACATTCTAAAGAATACAGTGCTAGCCTATTCAATCTTTGAAACTTATTTACATCTTTCCTGCAGGTAGGTGACCAAAACTGTACACAGTACTCCAAATTAGGCCTCACCAATGTCTTGTACAACTTCCAACATGCATCCCATCTCCGGTACTCAATACTTTGATCTATGAAGGCCAATGTGCAAAAAGCTTTCTTTACAACCCTATCTACCTGTGAAGCCACTTTCAATGAATTATGGACCTCTATTCCCAGCTCCCTTTGTTCTCTTTGGTGCCCTACTGTTCACTGTGTAAGACCTACCCTGGTTGGTCCTATTGAAGTGCAAAAACTCGCACTCTGCATTAAATTCCATCTGCCATTTTTCAGCCTGTTTCTCCAGCTGATACAGATCCTTCTGCAAGTCATGATAGCCTTCCTCACTGTCCAATACACTCCCAGTCTTGTTGTCATCTGCATATTTGCTTATCCAGTTAACCATATTATCATCCAGATCATTGATAAAGATAACAAACAACAAAGGACCCAGCACTGATCCCTACGGCACTCCATGGATCACAGGGCTCCAGTGAGAGGGGAAACCCTCTACTACCACTTTCTGGCTTCTCCCACAAAGCCAAGGGCTAGTCCAATTTACTATCTCATCCTGAATTGAACCTTCTTGACCAGCCTCCCATTCGGGACCTTGTCAAATGCTTTACTAAAGTCCATGTAGGTAACATCCACTGCCTTGTCTTCATCCACTTTCCTGGTAAATTCCTCAAAACTCAGACTGGTTAGACATGACCTACCATGCATGAAGCCACTTTGACTATCCTTAATCAGTCCACATCTATCCAAATACTTATATATCCAGTCCTTTAGAATACCTCCTCACAACTGATGTCAGACTCACTGCCCTATAATTTCCTGCTTCTGTTTAGAACCTTTTTAAAACAGCAGAACAACATTGGCTATCCTCCAATCCTCTGTACCTCTCCTGTCGCTAAGGATGTTTTAAATATCTCTGCTAGGGCCCCAGCAATTTCTGTACTTGTTTCCCAGAGTGTCAGAGGGAACACCTTGTCAGGCCCTGGGGATTTATCCACCTTTATTTGCCTCAGGTGGCAAACTCCTCCTCTGTAATCTGTACAGGGTCCATGAGGTTGATGTTGCTTTGCCTCACTTCTATAGACTTTGTATCCATCTCCCGAGTAAATGCAGATGCAAAGAATGCATTTATGATCTCTCCCATCTGTTTTGGCTCCACACATAGATTACCATTCGGTCTTCCAGAGGACCAATTTTGTCCATTGCAATCCTTTTGCTCTTAACATATCTTTAGAATCCCTAAGGATTCTCCTTCACTTTGTCTGCTAGAGCAACTTCATGCCTTCTTTTAGCCTTCCTGAATTCAATCTCAAGTGTTTCCATGCTTTCTTATACTCCATAAGCATCTCATAAGCATCTATTTGCTATGCACATCATTTTTTCTCTGAACCAGGGCCTTGATATCTCGTGAAACCTAAGATTCCCTACATATATTATACTTCCCTGTTATTCTGACAGGCACCTACAAGCTTTGTACTCTCAGTATTTTGTTTTGAAGGCCACACACTTTCCAAGTACACTTTTGCCAAAAAACAGCCTGTCCCAATCCATACTATCCGGATCCTTTATGATGCCATCAAAGTTGGCCTTTCTCCAATTTAGAATCTCAACCCGCAGACCAGACTTGTCTCTTTGCATATTTACTTTGAGCTAGTGACATTGTGGTCACTGGATGCAAAGTGTTCCCCTGCAGAAAAGTCTTGACACCTGCCCTGTGTTATTCCTTAATAGCAGATCCAGTATCGCACACTCTCTCGTTGGGACTTCTGCATACTGATGAAGAAAACATTTCTGGCCACATTTGATAAACTCCTATCCCATCTAGAGCTTTCACAGTATGGGATTCCCAGTCAATATGGTGAAAGTTAAAGTCACCTATGGGAAACAACCTTGTGTTTCTTGCAGCAGTCTGCGATCTCTGCAGATTTGTTCCTCTAAATCCCTACGATTGCTAGGTGGTCTGTAGTATAGCCCCATTAATGAGGTCATACCTTTCTTTTCTCACAGTTCCATCAATAACGTCTTGCTAGTTGAGATCTCCAGTCTAGCCTGACGGTGCACTGCTGTGACATTTTCTTTGACTAGTAACACCATCTCTCCCACTCTGTCACGTCCAAAACAACAGGACTCTAGAATATTGAGATGCCAGTCCTGTTCCTCCTGCAAACAAGTCTCAATAGTGGCTACAACATCATAATTCCAGGTATTGATCCATGCCTTGAGCTCATCTGTCTTTCCTGTGATATTTCTTGCATTGAAGTGTAGGCAGCTCAGGACACTAGTCGCACCATGCTCAACCTTTGGATTATTGACTCGTGTCTGAGGTCTTACCAACATCTGCCTCCACAACCCCTCCACTAATTTTTCTGGCACTCTGGTCCTATCCCCCTACAACTCTAGTTTAAATGCCTCTGTGCAGCATTAACAAACTGTCCTGTTAGGATATTAGTACCCCTCCAGTTCAGGTGAAAATTGTCCTTTTTCTACAGGTCCCATCTTCCCTGGAAGAGAGCTTAATAATCCAAAAATCTTATGCCCTCCCTTCACCAACTCCTTAGCCACGGGTTAAACTGTATAACCTTCCTTTTTCTGGCCACACTAGCAGATGGCATGGGTAGCAATTCTGAGATCATAACCCTGAGATCCTTTAACTTAACACCTAACTCCATGAACTCGACCGCTGTGACTTTCGTCTGGTAAGTCAAGACCCCTCCCCACCTCCCCCCCCCCCCCCCCACCCAACAGCATCCAAGGTGATTTACCTGTTTTTGAGAGAGATGGCCACAGTGGTACTCTGCAAAGGCTCCTTAACCCCTTTCCTCTTGCTGTCGCCCATTTTCCTGGGTCCTGCACCTTTGGGTGTAGCTTACCTCTCTATTTGTCCTGTCTATCACCCCTCCAGCCTCTTGAATGATCTGGAGTTCATCTAGTTCCAGCTCTAACTCCTTTACGCAGGAAGGTGCAGCTGGATATGCTTCTCGCATTTGTAGTTGTGAGGGACAATGGGGGTTTCCCTTCCTTCCCACATCCCACAAGAGGAACGTTCAGCTATCCTGCGTGTTATCTCTACTGTCCTAGCTGAGGAGATGTAACGAAGGGAAGAAAAAAAAAGTAACCTAGAGCTTTTCTTTTTGTTTTTTCTGACTGAAAAAGCAGAAGCCTCATGATCACCACTCAGACGACAGCCACTGCAATGATGGCTGCTGGGCTTGCCCTGCCTTCCTTTAATTTGCTCTTGCTAATCAGTCTCAAACGCAGATTGGTCACTGGTCAGAGCTTTTTTATTCTGCTGTGACCTGCTCCTCCCTTTTTCAACTCGGGCAGTAGACCTGAGTGAAATCCCCTCCTTTTCAGGCTTCCTATGTGAGGCAGGGTTTGAGGGTCGGCACAACATTGTGGGCCGAAGGGCCTGTCATGTGCTGTACTATTCTATGTTCTATGTCAGCATTGGTTGCTGGTCAAAGCTCTATTATTTTTCAAATTTTATTTTGCAGTTAACAGTGTATGTTACATATACTGTCACATTTCCGTAAACTATTGCAATACCAAGCTTAGTCTGTTGAGCATAAATTAAACACAAAATGCCATTCTGCCCATATGTGGGAAGGCAGTCAGTCTTGTCTGTTCAATGAAGATGTGTATCCCCTTCAAATAAAACTCCTAGCAGAGCTGTCATGGTAATGGTAAATTTTGAAACACACTGGCTACTATTTATTTGGATGTTTACTGAGCCAGAGAGGAGGTGGATTTGGATGTGATACTAGAGTTGATCATAGAGTTGGGTTCAAGTTCAAGTTTATTGTCATTCAGCCGTATAGATGTATACCACCAAATGAAATAATATTCCTCCAAACCAAGGTGCACTACACAGTATGTTTAACTCACACACAACATATCAAGTATTATTGCCAAAAATAAGTTAACAAATAATGTGCATTTACATCACAAGTTTAAAAAATAAACAGTATAATTGCTACTGGTGCTTCATACGTGGTGAGACCTGGATGGTGGCTATGGAATTCAGTAGTCTTACGGCCTGGGGGAAGAAGCTATTTTCGATCCTAACAGTCATTTTCCTAATGCTACGGTACCCCCCCCCCCCCCCCCCCCACCTGATGGTAGGGGTCAAAGAGGTTGCTGGATGAATGGCAAGGATCATTGACAATGCTAAGGGCCCTGCATAGACAGTGCTTTTGATAAGTATCACAGCTGGGTGGAAGTGAGACCCGGATGATCCTCTCAGCAGTCCTCGTAATGCTTTGCCGGTTTTGGAGGATTTCTGAGCTTAAAGGGGACATGTAGAGGCTGTTACGTTGCAGATGATTCTTCAAAAAAGTGTGTGGGGGTTGGAGGAAAAAGGGTACATGTTGATACAGTTCCTTTCATGGTTATAGGGTATCCCTCATTACTCTGTAATTATGAAGATAATGTCACCTATGCCCCCTTTGTGGTGCAGGTAGGGGAGGCATCTTTTTGGATTAAGGAGTATTATTATCACTATGGTGTTACCTTCAGTCAGAATGTGCAGTGGGACGTGAGGAAAATTTTTTACTGATGGTTAATTCTAAAGAGGATAATTACACAACATTGGATAACAGTAAATTTGGAGTTAGTATCCCTGTCGTAAATGAGGGATGAGGTAAATTTACTGGAAAGCAATGGAAGATGTGAAGAATGAAAAGTGGATTTAGTTACTAAAAACAAGAAAGGTAGAATTTTGAAATAGAAGCTGAACCAACACAAATAATGCCCAGTGCTGGACTAACTCTGCTGAATGTCAATCAGCAAGGAAGAAAGTATGGAGCTTGCAAGAGAATAGAAAGTAAAGCCATAAATTATTTGCTTAATATGTGAATAAAGAGTTAGGATTCCCTAGCAGACTCAGTCCACACTCAATATCAATAGCAAATGGTTTTTTTTTATGGCCAAAAATAAAGACTGTGAAAGAGGTTGCAAGTGAAAATAGACCAAGCAAAGAGCAAAACCATAAAGGACAAAAGAGATCAAAAGTAAGAGGCAAGTAAAAATCTGTCAGCCTTGTGCTCTTCTATATTGTTGTTCATGAAGGCAACACACAAGAATAGAGCTTCAAAGTAATTGCCCTTTATTGAGGTGGGTAGCACTCAAACTAACAGCAATGTATTAGAAGTTCTTAAAAGGCAAAATGTACACTGTACTCTTTTTTATATGAGCAGTACTAACTCGTTCCAACAATAACTATGTATTAAATTGTTCCATTAGCATAACAGTGTGAAATTGCATGGTAACTACTGACAGAAACACAAATCACAAAATTGTAATCTGCATTATGATTTTGATTAAACATAAAGCTACTCTGATTCTCATCCATTGACAACAACACCACAGTCTATCATGTTATTCTTGTGAGATGAAACCTTTTATATCTCTTCCCTTTTTTTTAAAAAAAACTTGGGTGGAAGTTGATGGATTCAGTAGAAAATTGCCAGAATTACAATGATTTGATTTGATTTCCACATGGTATGATAGGTTTGACTCAATGGAATATATTTAACAGTTTGTCAAAGAGGTTCCTTTTGGCATTTATCCCTGCAAGCATGACCAAGTGCTGCACCTGCCCCTACAACACCCTTCTCACCACCATTCAGGGCCCCAAGCAGTCCTTTCAGGTGAGGTGACACTTCACCTCTGAGTCTGTTGGTGTCTTCTATTGTATCCTGTGCTCCTGTTGTAGCTTCCTCTTCATCAGCAAGACCTGACACTGATGGGCACAGCTTTGTTCCATCCATTGCAAAATGCAGGAACTTCTAGTGGCCACCCATTTCAATTTGCCTTCCCGTTCCTATTCTGACATGTTGGTCCATAGTCTTCTCGTACCACAACGAGTCAATATTTAGGTTGGAGGTGTAACCCTCATATTCTGTCTTAGTAGCCTCCAACCTGATGACATGAACAGTGATTTCTCTAACATCTGGTAATTTCTTCCCCTTCCCCCTTCTCACTTTTTCCATTCCCCATTCTGGCTCCTGTCTCACTCCTTCTCTTTTCACTTACCCATTGCTTCCCTCTGGTGCACTTCCTCCTTTTTTTTTCCATGGTTCACTATCGTCTTCTATCAGATCACTTGAGCTCCTTGCCTCTTCCACCTATCTCCTCTCAGCTTCTTACTTCATTGCCCCTCCCCTACCCATCCTCCTGGTCTCACCAAACAGCTGCCAGCTTGTACTCCTCCTCTTCCCCAACATTCCTATTCTGGCTTCGGTCTCCTTTCTTACCAGTCTTGAAGGGTTTCGGCCTGAAATGTTGACTGCTTTTTCCTCTCCATAGACTCTGCCTGACTTGCTGATTTCCTCAGCATTTTGTGCACATTGCAGATGCTGTAAATTTGGAGCAGAATCTCGTGTTTATGCCATAGAAGAAGATTTGTTGTCAGTTAACTTCAGTGGAAGTAATAGCAAACTCTTATTCATGCAAACAACTACCTTGGAGTGGAATGTACTTAAGTCAACAATGCTACAGGAAGCTTTAGAGGTGGGTGCAATTGCAATGTTTGAAAGACATTAAGACAGGTACTTGGATGGGAAGGGTTTAAGGATATATGGACCACTTTCACCCATCTCCTTCCTTTCCATCCACATACCTGTCTGAATATCTTTCAAACATTGCAATTGTACCCACCTCAAAAGCTTCCTATAGTATTGTTAACTTAAGTACATTCCACTCAAGGTAGTTCAGATTCAGATTCAGTTTATTGTCATTTATAAACAAAAAATACAATGCATGTTAAAAAATGAGACAACGTTCTCCAGAATTATATCACGAAAAAGCACAAAACAGACCACACAAGAAAAACCACATAACGTTTGGTAATCCCCAATCCAGAGTCTGGAGAGGCTGCTGCGTATCGATATCGCGTAACCGTCTTAGTACATTCCCCGGAAAGGAACTACAAACCCACCAGACAAACCTAAAGCTACAAGACCTACACAAAACCATATAGTTATAGTTAACATATAGTTTCAACAGTGCAGACAATACCATAATTGATAAAAGACTAACTGACCAAGACCACATAATTATACCACATAGTTTCAACAGTGCAAAGCAATACCGTAATCTGATAAAGAGCAGTCCATGCACGGTTTAAAAGAAAGTCTCAAAGTCCCGACAGCCCATCATCTCACGCAGACGGTAGAAGGAAGAAAAACTCTTCCTGCCATGAACCTCCAGCGCTGCAGCTTGCTGATACAGCACTCTGGGAGCCCCGACCACAGCCAACTCCGAGTCCATCTGAAAACTTCGAGCCTCCAACCAGCCTCCGACACCGAGCACCATCTCTGCTGAGCGCTTCGACCCCAGCACTGGCCGCCAAGTAACAGGCAAAGCTGAGGATTCGGGGCCTTCCTCCCAGAGATTTCTCCGATCGCACAGCAGCAGCGGCAGCGAAACAGGCATTTCAAAAGTTTCACCAGATGTTCCTCCGTGCTTCACACGTCCGTCTCCATCAAATCAGGATTGTACACGGCATCCTACTTGACAGATTACAGATATTCATTCCAAAGTGGCCGCTGCGCACTGTTTCACGCCACCATCTTGCATCTAAGCATCTAACTGCTAGTTGTTTACATGAATAAGAGTTTGTTATTACTGCCATTGAAGTTAAATGACAACCAATCTTCTTTGGCATAATTGATAGAAGCTCAGAAAGGCAACTTGGTCAGTGTGGACCTAAATGATTCTTTAGTGTATATTTGCATGTTGCAGACAATTCCATGTAGGAGTTCAAGACACTTCACTAATATCCTCCACTAATTTTTCACAGACAAGCATAGTCAAAGTAAAAAAAAATTGTCACAGATTTGTAAATGTCAATTGTAATAACCAATATGAAACAGAGACCAATATTGCCATTAATTATGCAGTAATTCCACTTGTATGTCATTTCCAAAATATTCCCAAATTCAATACGTGGTTACCTACTTCATTTCTCTCTGTCTCCTCCCTTCTTAGATTTGCATGCGCTCTGTATTGCATCACTAATCACAATGCAACTTCCACTTTCTTCTGGGCCCACCTTTTCTTTGCTGACCTTTTTAAAGCTGGCAAGTCATTACCTCTGGCCTCACCCCTGTGGACAGGAATGATTGCTTGCAACTTATCCATCCTGCTTATCAATCTCTTGATAGACAATGACTTTGGCATTTTGAGCTGAATAATTAAGTTCAAGCTCTTTAAGTCAACTTTGCAGAGCAGTAGAATCCTTTATTAGGGTTTCCAGTTCAATTTGAAAGTGGTGGATTTTGTAGAGTTTCTTGATACCACGGCTTTTTTCTTTGTCTGCTAGAGCAACACCACCCTTTTTGGAAGTCTCATGAGAAGCCCAACTTGGCATGCAATTATTTTCCAAACCTCCGAGTAGGTTCCAGCAATGGTACCACTAATGCCCTAATGTTACCATCCACTGTTTTGCCATGCCTGAATAAGGCACATACTCTTAGAAACTGCTCAAGACTTGGAGCTGAAATTTTAATATCTCAAATAGAACAAAAATCATTATCTACTGGTAATCAAACCAGGGCTTGGAACATCAGACCATAATTCAAACCATTTTTTAAAAATTTAGTAACCCCTAATTGTCTAGCATCTGGGAGGGCTTTCACTGTGGACTCCTTTTACCTCAGTATCTTGCTGGTACCGCAATGCAGAATTTGTTTTACAGCCTGTAATGAAGTTTATGTTTATAACTCTTCTCTTAATGGTTAATAGTAAAATAGCCAGTGTGTCTGGATTTTGAAAAATAATGCTTCCAGTTCTTTTGATGACCTGGAAGAGATGTATCGCTTTTTATTGCCTCTTGTGGAAAATCTGGTATTGGTTTATTTCCATCACCTAATGACCCTTGGGCCTCACTGCCCTCAATAGATATGGGCTGTCTGTGTATTCCATCTGCATCATTGCCCACACCTTGATAACCATGTTCACTTCCATAAAGTAGCTTGATTTTCCGTATATTCTTCCCCAGCTATATATTCACTTGCTTTTCCAGATTATCATTACTCTTGGGATTGAGGCATGGGTAGCAATGCACTGAAATGAATGTGAGATTTTCATAAGAACGCTCAGTATAGTTGCAGTTTCTAGTATTAGTTTGGCTAGTGTGCATATCTAAAGAACTTTTGACTTTTTCCCTTGTGTTTGATTACCGTCTTGCTTCCCTTTCAGCAGCAAATATTTCAACATCTATTGCGATGTTCTCACAACCAGTGATCTCACTTTAAGGCCTCTTTATCTTGTCATTTCATGCTCTCGTTGGTTATTGCTATTTATTTATAGTGCATTTTAACAGTTTGTTGTCTTCTATGCTCTTGCTCATTCATTGATCCTGTCTACAGTTACTATTGTATAAATTTGTTGATAATGCCTGCAGGAGAAAGAACCTCAGGGTTGTATGTGGTGACATGTATGTACTCAGATAATAAATTTTATTTTGAACTTTGAACAATGTCACATCCTTCGTCTTTTATATATTGTTTAGTGAGGCAAATGATAAAGATAGAGGTTCTAAATAGACTGCCTTCAATGAAGGATGTTTCTTCTCCGTTAACTGCAGTGATTGATACAACATTGCACATGTAGCATTTTAAAGATATGTTAATCAAATATATTTTCAGGAAACCAAGCTTTACCATTGCCAAAGTGTGACATTGAAGTCCCCTTAATAAATATTATAACTATCCTTTCTAATATTTAGGTCTTGTTGCAATCTTCTGGAAAGAAGAAATGCATTAAAAGGTTAATGAAACTTGGGGCGATGGGTTGCTGAAATTGAAGAGAATCTCTGGTTCAGATTGCTAAGTGAAACGAACAGGAGGCATTAATCATCAATTTCTCCAACAAGGGTGTAGGGTAGTGATTCATGAACCTTAGTTCAAGGATAATAATTGGTCAAGTAATTAAGAACCAGTGAAGTATACAGTGGCATGAGGAAAATTATGAAAGAGATCGAATGAGTGACATGAAGCTTCAAAAAGGTAATAGTTAATCAGGGACGGTCAACACAGATTTACAGTAGGCAGGTCATGCTTGACTAATGTAATTAAATTCTCTTGAGAAATTTACAAAGTGAATGAACAGACTGAAGTGTGTTTGGACTGTCAATGAGCACTTAATGGAAGAATCAAACAAGTGGCTGCACACTTTTTTAAGGCTCATGGAACAGAAGGTGAAATGGCATTGAAGATGCACAAGCCATCATGAATGTCAATGCTCATTAAATCACTGCCCCAGCTGGACTCAATTCACTATTAATACTTCCCTCATCAGCATAAGTCTGAACTAGACTTCATTTTCAAGATATGACTGAAGCAACTTCAACAGTAATTTCCTCCTTTGCGATCGCTGCTTCAAGATGGACCATCATAAGTAATATTAGAAAGCCGTCAGTTTCAAGATTCTCACCATCCTTTTTATAAAAAGAAAGAGTAGGGTATTGTTACGACTTTGGTCAGTTTCTTCTCAACCCTTGACTGAGAAAGCAGAAGGTGAAAGCAGAAGGAACAGCAATAGTTCACAAGACTTCCCGGCTGGGCATTACTGAGCGTGACAGGAAACGTATAATTGTTAAGTGAGATTTCCTGCAGGAGTTGGTAAAATTCCATCTTCCCCAGAACATACAGTGCAATTCTACACTGCCATCATAGGGAGCATCCTCACCTCAGCCATTACTGTCTGGTTTGGTGCAGCATCCTTTCACAATATACGAAAACTACAGCGAACTGTTAGGGCAGAGAGGTTCTTTACCTGCAGGACTTGTTTCCAGGACAAAGAAGTGGCCTGGAAAAGTTATTGTCACTATGCACCGAGCAAAATGTCTTTTCTGTATCTCTTTTCTGGAGAGTTCTGTAGGGCTATTAAAACAAAAACTTCATGATTTTTTTCTCTTTCAATATTTTTATTAATATTATATAAAGTGCATGGATATAAACACAGTTCATAAGGATACAAGTAATATGAATTACATTACATTTACATCACAGTAATACGATCACAGTATCCCATATTCCAAATCAATCATGTAGAAAAATGAATTATGAAATGAAAAAAGGCAAAATGATTGTATTTTTACCAAAATGAGCTGGTTGGTGAAAAAGAAGAGATAAAAACCTTACCATATAATATTATAATAATGATGGCCCAGAGCCATACTTTAATAACAGTTCAAAGATTATGAAAATAACTCAGAAAGGGTCCCCACAACATTAGAAAATCATGTTTAGAATCAGAAATCGAACAATAAATCTTCTCTAGATCAAGGCACAACATAATTTCAGATTGCCATTGAACATGAGTGGGCGGGGCAGCCTCCTTCCACTTGAGCAAGATCGCCCTCCTGGCCATAAGAGACATAAAGACCAATACCCGCAAATTAGATGGCTTCAGTTTTGTAACACTATCCTCAACAATACCAAACTTCATGATATTTTAGAAGTTCCTTCCCACACGCAATTAATCTGATCATCATTCTAGTTAGTCACTCCATCCCTCTTATATCAGTCACTGCACTGTACTAATAGCTTTAAACCACTCTTTATGATGCTGTTTACATTGTAAATGATATTTATGCATCCACGCATATTTTATTCCATATCTGTACTTTGACCTCTATATTTATGTAATTCTTTATTCATACATTTGTTGAATGGTGTTACTTGTTGCATGTCACGCCAACACACCAAAGCAAATTTCTAATTCATGCAAAATGTATGGTTGAAGTCAGAAGTGTACATACACCTCAGCCAAGTACATTTAAACTCAGTATTTCACAATTCCTGACATTTAATCCTAGAAAACATTCCCTGTCTTAGATCAGTTTATTTTAATGTGAAATGTCACAATAATAGTAGAGAGAATGATTTATTTCAGCTTTTATTTCTTTCATCACTTTTCCAGGTGTGGCCAAGTGGTTAAGGTGTTGGACTAGCGATCTGAAGGTCGTGAGTTCAAGTCCCAGCGAGGCATTGTGTTGAGCCTTGAGCAAGGCACTTAACCACACATTGCTCCAACTGCGAGGTTAACCTCTCAATAGACTGGCGTCCTATCCGGGGAGGGGGCGTGGTGGGGGTGTAACTTGACTCAGTTACACCAGTTCTGTTTGGAGGAATGGAACAAAATTCCAGCAACTTACTGTGAGAAGCTTGTGGAAGGCTACCCAAAATGTTTGACCCTAGTTTAAAAAAAATTAAAGGCAATGCTACCAAATACTAACAAAGTGTATGTAAACTTCTGATCCACTGGGAAAGTGATGAAAGAAATGAAAGCTGAAATAAATCATTTTCTCTACTATTATTCTGACATTTCACATTCTTAAAATAAAATATTGATCCTAACTGACCTTAGAAATTGAGTTTAAATGTATTTGGCTATGTAAACTTCTGATTTCAACTGTATATGGTCAATAAAGTTGATCCTTGAATCAGAATCAGTCAAATATCAATGGCATATGTTGTGAAATTGGTTCTTTTAGTAGTTTCAGTAAGTTTAATAATTAGTAGCAGTACAGTGCATTACATAATTAAAATAAATTACAATAAGTATATATTAAATAAATAGTTCAAAAAGAGGGGTAAGTAGTGAGGTGGTGTACATGGGTTCATTATCTATTCAGAAATCTGATGGCAGAGGGGAAGAAGCTGTTCTTAAAATGCAGAGTGTGCCTCTATGCTCCTCTACCACCACCTTGATGATAGCAATGAGAACAGGGCATGTCCTGGATGATAGGGGTCCTTGGTGATGGATGTTGACTTTTTGAAGGTGCCCTTGATGCTGAGGAGGCTAGTGCCCATGATGGAGCAGACTGAATTTATAACTTTCTTCAGCCTTTTCTGGTCTGATGCAGTACCCCCTCCATACAGACAGTGGTCAACCCGTGAGAATGCTCTACGTGGTACATGGCAGACAGAGGGTGGGGATACTCAGAGTTCACATTGTACGTAACAGAACTTGGCGACTGACATAGAAATGGATATCAAATTCCTCCTGATGCAGGGTTTCAACCTGAAATGTCAATGGCTTCTTTTCTCCCACGAATGCTACTTAACCTGTTGAGTTTGTCCAGCAGATTGTTTCTTGCAGTGGATGTAGAATAATTGGTGGAAATGTCCAAAATAAGCATAACTGGAAAGCAAATTCTCCAGCAGTCGACAACTTGGGGGATGAACTTCAGATTGATCTCATGACCATTTTCTTTGCTATAGGAATTAAACACTTCCTTGTGTCATAATTTTTGTTCATGTTTTTTGACAATATTTATAATCCAACTTGTGCTTTACTTTTGTAGCTTCACCTTTTGATTGACAAAGTAGGAAATACACATTAAATAGAAACAAGTACATTACAAAGAATACTTATCCAATAAACGCTGAAAGCCATTTCAAATTCAAGGAAAAAATAATTATTCATACACTCAAGGATAAAACATCCGCATTTTCTGATACGAACTGAGCTCTTATGTGTGTGTGCCATTAATATTAGCTTTAAAAAATATTCAACAGAGAGACAGCATTCACAGAAACATCAAAATCTGTAAGCACACAATTACTTCAAACAGATTAACACAGTTGTAACAAGTCAGCAGCTGAAAGAAAAACGGAGTTTGATGCAAGGTAGACTTAAATTCCATCAATAGAATGTAAACTTTGCTTCAGTGGAAAGAGGGGTGGACAAAAATTAACACAAAGCCAAATGTATCACAACAATGTCAAAGAAATAGTTTTGATGCTGTATAATGTTTTCTATAGAACAGTACAGGCCCTTCAGCCCATTGCGTTGTGCCCACCCTTTTAACCTACTCCAAGATCATTCTAACCCTTCACTGCCACCTAGTCCTCCAATTTATATATATAAATCAAAGTGCTAGTTTTATCAAATATCGTAAGGATAGGGCATTTAGGAGACTACAGCCAGAGGATGTGTCACAGATCATACCTGCGGAGGAGTTTGGAGGGTGGCGGTTCAAAAAGCAGTGCCTCAAGAAGGTAGCATCCATCATTAAAGGTGCTCATCTTCCAGGACATGTCCTCTTCTCGTTATTACTATCAGGAAGAAGGTACTGGAGCCTGAGTGTACACACTCAACCTGTTAGAAACAGCTTCTTCCCCTCTGCCATCAGATTTCTGAACTATCCATGAAACATGGATAGTACTTCACTGTTTTGCACTGGAATAGGGACATCACCCCCATGTCTCCTGAAAATCTGAATCTGAAGAAGGCGTGCAGGCTGCTTTCAAGAGAGTGAACCCAAGGAAAGCATCTGGTCTGGATGGAGTACCTGTCTTGAGTATTGAAGACATTGTGCTGACCAGCTGGCTGGTGTATATCTTCAACTTCTTGCTCTGGCAGTGTGTGGTACCCACTTGGTTCAGGCAGGCTTCAACCGTACTAGTGCCCAAGAAGGGCATGATAGCATGTCTAAATGACTATTGCCCAGGGGTGCTTACATCCACAGTGATGAGGTGTTTTCAGAGGCTAGTGTTAAAGCATATCAGCTCCTGACCAAATGGCAACTTGGATCCACTGCAATTCACCTACTGAAGCAATAGATCTATAGCAGATGCTATCTCTTTGACTCTTCACACAACTCTGGAACATCTGGACAGCAAAAATGCATACATCAGGATGGTCTTTATTAACCACAGCTTGGCATTTAACAACATCATCCCCTCAAAACTACTACTTCCCCTCAGTGAGCTCCAGGACCTGGGTCTCAAAGGTTTCAATGGTATATTTAATATCAGAAAAATGTTTATTATATACATCCTGAAATACTTTTTCTTTGCAACCATCCATGTAAACCGAGGAGTGCCCCAAAGAATGAATGACAGTTAAATGTTAGAACCCCAAAGCCCCCCAGCTCCCCCCTCCCCCACGTAAGCAGCAGCAAAGCAATGATTCCCCCCTCCCCCACCAGCAAAAAAAAAGCATCGGAATCCCCCACCGAGACTCAAGCGTGCAGCAAAGCATCAATAAAGATACAGACTTGCAGTACCCCAAAGACTACTCATTCACTTGGTATTCGACATACCACAGGCTCTCTCTCTCTAATAAGGGAAAAAGAGGTGTCTCCGTCTCACAGTGAGAGGAGAGACATAACAAACAACTTGCTGATTTACGATGTTAAAAGTCCGTTGCGTCGTTTTTTCCCGAGCTCTGTGCCCAAAGAACTCGGGTCTTTGGGCACACAGCCAGCTTGCTGCTTTCGATCTTCCATCTCCCACGACAAACCATTTTCCTGCAGAAGCACTGACCTTCGATCCGCCCACCTCGAGAGCCACGAAATCCCGGAGCTCCGAAGGCGAGCTAATCTTCTAGGCCGCGTACCCCCTTCTGCAGTTGGCCCCAGTAGACCCCAGTCAGTTCAGATTGGCAAAACCATCTACTCCACAACCTCCATCAGCACAGGAGGACTGCAGGGATGTGTACTTAGATCCTTGCTCTACCTATGACTGTGTGGCTAAGTACAGCTCCAACACCATATACAAGTTTGCTGATGACACCACTGTTGTGGGCCGTATCAAAGGGGTTGATGAATCAGCGTACAGGAGGGAGTTTGAAAACTTGGCTGAGTGGTGTAATAACAACAACCTCTCACTCAGTGTCAGTAAGACCAAGGAACTAATTATAGACATCATGAGAGGGAAACCAGGTGTCCTTGAGCCAGTGATCATTGGAGGATCAGAGGTGGAAAGAGTCAGTAACTTTAAGTTTCTGAGTGCCACTCCATCAGAGGACCAGTCCTGGGCCCATCATACAAGTATAATTGCAAAGAAAGCACGACATCACTTCTCCTTCAGAAGTCTGTGGAGGCTCGTATGTCATCGGAAACCTTGGCAAACCTCTATCGATGTGTGGTGGAAAGTGTGCTGACTGGCTGCATTACAGCCTGGTATGGGAGCACCAATGCCTTTGAGTATAAACTCTTACAAAAGGTAGTGGATTCAGCCCAATACATCACGGGTAAAACCCTCCCAACATTCGTCACACCTACGTGAAACGTTGCTGTAGAAAAGCAACATCCATCATCAAAGATCCTCACCACCCTTTCCATGCTCTTTCTTGCTGCTGCCATCAAGTAGAAGGTACTGGAGCCTCAGGACTTGCACCACCAGGTTCAAGAACAGTTACTACCCCTCAGCCATCAGGCTCTTGAACAAAAGGGGATAGCTACACTCATTTAAGGACTCTTTTATCTTGTTATTTCATGCTAGTTATTTATTGCTGTTTGTATCTGCATTTGCACAGTTTGTTTACAGTTTATTATTCCTGATATTTACAGTTTAGTTACTGTTATATAAATTTGCTAAGTATGATTGCAGAAAAAGATTCTTGAGGATGTATGTGGTGATATGTATGTATAATAAATTTTACTTTGAACTTTGATATATTCATAAATTTTATGATGTATGTCAGTGATAATAAATTTGATTCTGATGTTGGTTATTGTAAGCTTGTCACTTAAATGCTTTGTAAGTCAGAGGAGAGAGTGACAAAAGGCTGGTCAAAAAAATGCACACAATTAAGTGGAGCAGGAAAGATAATTGATTGCAGAAATGCTGGAGTAGATGTCAGATTTAAGATCAGCAGCATGAACTGAGGAAAAATAACTGAATTAAAACTGAAAAGTCTGTTAGCAATTAATGACAAAGAAAAATAATTTGTAGGGAGTGCGCATCACAATAGGCTGAACAGCTGGAAAGTAGGAAGATAGAGAGATGACACTTCATCACTAACAATGATGGACAACACATAACAACACTGTCAGAGACAGCTATTAACTTTCAGCAGAAGTGTATTTATAAACAGTAACATACGATCATTAATTAATAATTGTGATAATAAATCAAGGCTTCAGGGCCTGGACATCCTTTCCTGAAACTTTCAGCCCATAATAAGCTCTGTAGCATGTCTTTGTCAAGGCTGTCAAGTCTCTAGTCCTAAAGTTTCCTTTGTTGAATTGATATTCTGTCTTCGTGTTATGTCTCTATGAAAGACCATCTATTGTTTCACAACACTGATGCTATAATGCAGAAGTGCTACATGCTTCTCGTTGTGAGTACAGTGTGAGTAATAAACATTAGTCCAGTGGAACAGTCACTTTGGGTTTGGCAGCAATGGAGATATACCAGTCAGTAGAAAATTCAAGATGTGCACTTTGTGAAGTATGAATGCAAAATATCTGATCAAATCATGCTGCCTGTGGCTGGTAACTCTGAAGGGGACAGCCCAAATATACAGTCTGTAGAAACTGTCCCACTAATTCAATGCCAGTCTGACCTGATTTAGGACAGGAATCCATATTAATTTCAGACAAAGAAGAATGGTATTTATTTTTGTCAGAGGCTGTTGTTGTCATCCCAAGGAAATGTCTCAGTCACCAACATCTTTCGACACCTCATTGCCCAAGGTTGGAAAGGCAGTTTATGCAGTGAACCAACCAGTTCCCCTCCACCACCACTACCTTCCACCTGGCAGAACTGGTCCTTACTCTCTACCCTTTTTCCTTTGTTTCCTCCCACTTTCTCCAGACTTGGGTTGCCATGGGCCCCAACTATGCCTGCCTCTTCGTTGGCTATGTAGATCAAGCCTTCCTTGGTGATGCACCCCAACTCTTCTCAGCCGCATTGACCACTGCATTGGTGCTGCTGAGCTTATCAGTTTCATCAACTCTACCTCTAATTTCCACCCTAGCCTTAAGTTCTCTTGGTCCATTTCTGGCACCCCCTCCACTTTATCGATCTCTCTAACTCCATCTCTGGAGACACACTGTCAACTGCCATCTTTTACAATCATACCGATTCCCAAGGTTACCTTTTCTATACCTCTTCCCACCCTGTCTCCTGTGAGAATGATGTTCCCTTTTCTCAGTTCCTTTGTCCACCGTGCCTGCTTTCCTTTCCAGGACGTCAGAGATGTCCTCCTCCTTCAAAGAGCAGGGTTTTCCTTCCATTGATGCTGTCCTCACATGCATCTCCTCCATTTCATCAGCGCTTACCCCATCTTCCCACTACCTTAACAGTGACAAAAGTTCCTCTTTCCCTCTTGTCCTTACCTACCACTCCATCAGTCTCCACATCTGACACATCAACCTCCGCAACAACTGCCATCTCTGAAGGGGTCCTACCACCAAACATTTCTTTACCCTCCCTCCTTCCCTGCTTTCTGCAGAGATTGTTCCTTCTGCGATTCCTTTGTCTGTTCCTACCTCCTCACCAATCTCCCTCCTGGCACTTAATTCCTGCAAACAGCCTAAGTGCCCATTCACCTCCTCCCTCAGCTCCATTCAGGGCCCCAAACAGTTCTTCCACATGAGGCAACAATTCACCTGCAAATCTGCTGGTGTCGACTATTCTGTCTGGTGCTCCCAGTGCGGCCTCCTCGACATTGGTGGGACCCATCGTAAATTGGTGACCACTTCGTCTGGCATCTACGCTCCATCCACCACAAGCGGCACTTCCAGGTGGCCAAACCTTAATTCCAGTTCCCATTCCTGTTCTGACCAGTTGGTCCATAGCCTCCTCTTGTGCCAAGATAAGGCCACCCTCAGGGTGGAGGAGCAACACCTTAAATATCCTGTCTGGGTAGCCTCCAACCTGATGGCATGAACATCAGTTTCTCCTTCCAGTAAAAGAAAAATTCCCTTCTGTTCCCACTTTGGCTTCTTGCTTTTTCTCACCTGCCTATCTGCCCCCTGGATCCTCTCCTCATTCCCTTTAGCTTGTCTACCCACCTGGCTTCACTCATCCCCTTCTACCATCCCCCTTCCCTCCTCCCCCACTCCCACCTTTTTATCTGGCATCTTCCCCCTTCCTTTCCATTCCTGGAGAAGGGTCTGGGCCCGAAAACTCGACAGTTTATTCATTTCCATAGATGCTGTCTGACCTGCTGAGTTCCTCCAACATTGCGTGTGTGTGTGCGTGTGTTGCTTTGGATTTCCAGCATCTGCAGAATTTCTCGTGTTTATCATACAGCGGTGCACTCAATACAGGTGGAGATAGTAGCAACTTAATTTAGCTGAGTTAAAATTTATGAGAAAAGGCGAATGGAAGTGTGAACGACTAAAGGAGTGAAAGTACACAATTCAAGTATGTTGGATTCCTCACCATAAAATAGTAAAAATAATTCTGTGGCACTTGCGCATCTATAAAAACAAAGAAGTTGTTGTGAATCTGAAAGCTGACTGCATGGGTGGTATCCTGTCCTTTTGTGCATCATGCTGGATACTGAGACCATGGGAAAAATGCCATATTAATAGAAATAAAGTTATGTTGAAAGTTAAAATATTGAAGGGGATTAAAGGGATATCTAGTGCTTCCAAAAATGTTTCAAAAAAGCCCCCGAAAATAAGGATAGTTACTCCATGCAAGATGTCGCACGAAAGCAGAAAGACTTACTACAGGTGTACTGAAGCTCAGTCAATCGAGATTAAAGAGGAAATTTGACTGACTCTTGAGGAAGAAGAATATGAAAGAAAACAGACTTAATGGGAAGAGAATTATAATTGCGCTTGGAGAGCTGTGATGCACCGGAAATGGCACAATGGTTGAATGATCGCTTTCTATACTTGAGCAGATATGACAAAAATATACAAAAATAACAATTTGAGCACTGAAAGTAGCTGATTCTGCCCACACCCCTCCAACCTCCACTCAAAATGTCTAATTTGTACAGAATAACCACCACAGTCAAATAGGCACAATAATCAATTTGGGATAAAGACCGAGGAGTTCAAATTGATAAATTTCATCTTATATTTTTAATAAGGTCATTTAGCCCATCAGGAGCATTCAGCTTTCTAGTGAAATGATCCTATTTGTCCTTTTCCCTCTCCTTAATTTCCTGCAGCTTGTGTTTGTTCTCTCTTTCCCATGCCTATACCCTCACTTTTGATTCCTTTTCCCATTGACTTCACTGCAGGATAATTTGCAGTTGTCGGCTAACCTTCCAGACCTAGGTTAAGCCCAGAAAGGTGCAGGGAGAATGAGCAAACTTTCCACAGACAACACTAGATGCCAGAATTGAACCTGAATTCCTAGAGCTATGAGGCTCCATTTGGATAAACTTTGAACAAGTAGATAATTAGGTCAAAAATCAAGCAAGTCATGAACTGCCAAATTCAAACTCATTCAAATCTTCAGCTAAGCCATTTGGCCTGTTTGGACATGTTTGAAATAATGTCAGAGGGTGCAGAGGAGATTAATCGAGCTGATTTAGAAGAATCTTGCTCTTTGGTTATGCAAAACAAAGTTTTTTTTATTTAAAACTTCGTCAGCCATATGTGTTTGAGTTAGGTGCTTTAATGTTCAGAAAAATAATTTGCATCAGTCAGTAAAGTGGTATTACTGAACATAAGTTTAAAAGAGTGAAATGAGCTGCTCATTTATTTTGGCATTGTTAAAGGTTGTAATAATGTGGAAGAAAAGTCCATAATGTCTTTTTGAACAGATGTGTAATTGGTAGGGCATTATAAAATTGATTGCCACAGATGTTCTGTCCACTTCCAAAATATAGTTAATTTTGTTAACTTCTACAGTTTTATCTCTGATTACCTTCAAAACTGGGAGCTAGTTTAAAGCTGCTTTAAATCAACACTTATTTCTCAATAAGAATTTTAAAACTTACATAAACAGATGCTGGATTTAAAAGGCAATTAAAATCTAGTATTAATGCAGCAATACTCAAAGGACAGGAGGAACTCAACTGCTAGTGTTAATGCTTTCATGCATTTATGTCAATGTAATTTTAGCCCATCATACTTTACATTGCCAATTCTTGTGCATCTTTTCCATTCATTATATTATGCATCAACAAAAATTATAATCGTAATTCTATTCAGAATCACTGTCATTAACTCCAGATAAATACTGAACCATTGATTGAGATAACTAATTAGAAAAGCATTTAAGGAGAAAAAGAAAGTGAATTGCTCTTTAATTTCAAGTTGTTTAATTTGTAAAAAAACATTAAACATAAGAGCTGGATATTTTGACAATACAAATATACATGCAAATATTTAATCAAGTTTAATTCTTTGAGCTTCATACATATATCTCCATTTTCCATGTTCTGCCTCACTAATATTTCTCACATTTCTGACATTCAGCTGGTCAGGTTTGTACTGGTTCTTGGGGCAGTCTCACTCTCCATCATGTTGTCCTGTAACCCATTCTCCCTCGTGCCCATCAATTCCATCCTAATTCTCCTAATGCTAAACTACATTTGGAGTAATTTATAGCAATTAATTAATTCACCAGCATACCTTTCACAAGTGGGAGGAAACTGAAAGATCCAGAGGAAACCCAACTGTAGCACCAGAGGAAAGGATTGAATCTGTGATGCAACAATGCTTGCATGTGATTACAACTCTTGCCACTTGCAGAACTTTGACTACATTTTGACATACTTTATTGGGTATAAAGCATGTTGGAACATCCCGAAATGGACATGAAAGACAATATAAACTTTTGCTTTTTGCTTTCTAATTATAACTCAAATCTCATTAGAACACGCACATGCGCACTCATGGTTAAGGTGTTATGAGCAAACATATAGCTCATTTGGAAAGTTAACTATTTTCCAGCTTTGAGCAAAGGATTTTGGTTCTGCTAATGGAATATTGCCCCAGCGACTTTATAGCTGTAGATGGTTTCCTGTGCTCTGACATTGAAATGTTGATTACAAATGTATATGCTCTTTGTGAAAAATCTATCTCTTTAACTTCAGACCTACTTCAATTGGAGAATGGAGAAGTATTTGCTACCTTTATAATACTATGGAGTTTTGCACATAAAAGTCTTGTTAGCATTCAAGCGCCAAAGGAAATACCTAGTGCCAAAGTTAAATACACTACACTTCTGATTATCAAAATCGCAGCTGACCTGGATGGATGTAAATGATCTTATGGCACTATAGTTGTTCCTTTCCTTGCCTTATGATGTATTGAGCACCATTTCATTACATTTATCTTTTTCATGAGGCCAAGTTGCTAGCTCAGTGCTAAATCCAGCATGGATTGAAATCATGCAAGGAGCCAGCTGGATTCGAACCCGAGACTGTCCGCCTCAAAGTCCGGTGCTGATGCCAGTACAGCACCGGCTGGCTATATGCCATTATTACAAAGAGCAAAAGAGTTTTCGCCAATATTCTGGTCAACACTTCTTCCTTGTTCAACAAAAGAAGAGCCGGCTGTCTGATCTTTCTCATATTGCTCTTTGTGGGAGGTTGTCCACAAATTGACTGCTATTTTCCAACATTAACAACAGCAACTACAATTCAAAACTAATAAGATGTTCATCAGAATGTGAAACATCTGAGAAACATGTATGTGTGAGGAAATTATGCAATAATGGAGAATCATTGTGGTGTCTCTTGAATGATAGATTGTGTACAGTGATATTAAAATACATTTTGAAACTGACCTGTGAAAACTGGCGTAACTATATAAGCATGCTGAAAATTAATTTAAGCTTTAAGACTGCCCCAATCACATACATGTGGAAAGTGCATTTAACATCAAAAGATATCCAAGGATATATCAAAGAAGTACTTGTAAAACAAAAGATTGGTGCCGAGCCACTTAAGGACCAAAAGTGATGAGTTTGAAGGGAGAGATTAATAAGGCAAGTGGGCTGTGAACTGAAAGCATGGCTGCCAAAGGGAGGCAGGTCAAATTTGAGGACAAAATTGGTGAAGTTTAGATGAGTCAGAGGTTCACTGCTGAATCAGTTAAGGAGAGCGGGGAAGTTGAAAATTTGAAGGGCGAGGATTTTGCAATTAAGTTTTGCTTAACTGTGTCACCTTTGACGAGCAAATGAAGGACAAATTAGGACAGAAGCAGCTTACAAACAATATATTTTGGAAATAATGGGATAGATTTCATATATACCCTATGCTTCAGAAATATTTTCTTGATGCTCTCTGGATAATTTGTTATCTTTCCCAAGCAGTGGTAGTATCTACTGATTTCTATTAGAGACTATTCTTGGAACTGGTACAGATCTTCTTCACTCTTCACAAGTTTCAGCTGTAACCTTAGAAGTTTCATTTTTATGATATAACAATGACAGATGAAGAAAATGCCCCCCCCCCCGATGAATTGATTACTTTTTGGTATACTTGCATAATTTGCATCAGTTGACTTCTGTCAGATCTTTTTTATTAGTCTTTTATTGTATATTGAAAAGCATCTGCTGTGGATTTGCACGCGATTCATAAATACAAGAAGTTGTCAATGTCCACATCTGTCTGTGTCATCATGTCGTGCATTTCTTCATTGCAGAGATAGTCCTGCTTGTTGTTTTCAGAGTTCAGAACTCTGATAAGCCCAATACAAATTGCAGTTCTTTATTTGTATTGAATCCATTTGTTCAAATCAATTCCTTGGACTTGAGGGCAAAAGAATAATTAGACACTAATTTGTTTGTTAAAGTCATTGTGTCTTGCATTTCTGTCATGTTTGACAAACACCAACTTCAAATACGCAGTGGTGCAAAGCAAAGCTTTGCAGTGCCAAACTAATGAATAGCCCTATCAGTTAAGTCACTAAAAGATCTTTCACGTTGTTCTACTTGATCTGTGCCACACTGCTCCATCGCAGTCTACAGACCTCATATTTAAAGCTAAATGTCACGGTATCACAGGCTTCTGAGCGATCTTGGTGGCCTTTTCTCTTGACTGAATTTTCTGAATTAACCACATTTTGTACATGTTTTCATTGCAGCGTAGAGAAAGTGATGTTTGTGTTCTCACTGACTTTCAGGTGGAATGTTAAATGGTCTCGAGCAGCTCCTCAATAACTGATATGTGGACAGGTGTCTGCAGTACTGTCTTTGCTGATCTATGGGAGATTATATTAAAAAAATAAATCAAATATATAGAGTCATAGAACACTACAACACAGAAACTGGCCCTTTGGCCCATCTAGTCCATGCTTAACTATTAATTTGCCTTGTTCCATTGACATATACCCAGACTCTGGTCCTTCATTCTCCTCCCATCCATGTACCTATTCAAATTTCTCTTAAATCTTGAAATTGAACTCACATCCACCACTTATACTGGCAGCTCATTCCACACTCTCATCACCCTCTAAGTGAAGAAGTTCCTTCTCATGTTGCCTTAAACATTTCACTTTTCACCCTTAACCCAGGACCTCTAGTTCTAGTTTCACCCAACCTCAGTGGAAAATGCCTGCTTTCATTTACCCTATCTATAACCCCTCACAGTTTTGTATACCTCTATCAGATCTCCTCTCATTCTTTTTACGCTCTGTGGAATAAAGTCCTAACCTATTCACCCTTTCATTATAACTCATCTCCTCAAGTCCTGGCAACATCCTTGTAAATTTTCTCTGCACTGTTTCAATCTTATTGGTACCTTTCCTGTAGGTAGATGACCAGAACTGCACATAATACTCCAAATTAGGCTTCACTAACGTCCTGTACAACTTCAATATAACATCCCAACTCCTATCCTCAATACATTGATTTATGAAGGCCGATTTGCCAAAACTTTTTTTACAACCTGTGACACCACTTTCAACAAATTATGGACCTCTGTTCCCAGATCCCTCTGTTCAATTGTACTCCTCAGTGCCTCACCACTCATCATGTAAGACCTACCTTGGTTTGTCCTCCCAAAGTGCACCACCTCACATTTGTCTGCATTAAATTCCGTCTGCCATTTTCCAGCCCATTTTTCCAGCTGGTCCAGATCCCACTGCAAACTTTGATAGCCCTTTTTGCTGTCCACTATGCTACCAATCTTGATATCACCTGCAAATTTGTTGATCCAGTTTACTGTATTATCATCCAGATAGTTGATATAGTTGACAACAGTGGACCCAGCACTGATACCTGAGGCACATCACCAGTCACAGACTTCCAGTTAGGGAGGCAACCATCTGCTACCACTCTCCAGGTTTTCCTTCAAAGCCAGTGTCTCATCCAGTTTACTACTTCATCTTGAATGCCAAACAATTGAACTTACTTGACAAAACTCCGATGTGGAACCAGAACCTTGTTAAGTGTCTTGCTAAAGTCCATGTAGACAACATCCACTGCCTTGCCTTCATCAACTTTCCAGGTAACTTCCTCGAAAAAGTCTGAGAGGTTTGTTTAACTCGACCTACTATGCATAAAGCCATGTTGTCTATCCCTATTCAGTCCCTGTTTATCCAAGTACTTATTTATCCGGTCACATAGATTATCTTCCAATAACTTACCTTCTATTGAAGTTAAGCTCACCAGCCTGTAATTTCCTGACTTTTTCTTAGAGCCTTTCTTAAACAATGGAACGACATTAGCTATCCTCCAATCCTCTGGCACTTAACTTGTGGCTGCAAATGTTTTGAATATCTCTGTTAGAGTCCCTGAAATTTCTGTACTAGACTCCCACAGGGTCCGAGGGAACGGGTTGTCATGACAGGGGATTTATCTGTCCTAATTTTTCTCAAGACAGCAAAAACCTCCTCCTCCTTTTGGCGCATGCATAGATGACCGCTCTGAACTTCAAGAGGACCAATTTTGTCTCTTGCTATCCCTTTCTTCTGTAGAATCACTTGGAATTGTCCTTCACCTCATCTGCAAGAACGACCTCATGCTTTCTTTTAGCCTTCCTGATTTTCTTCTTAAGTGTTCTCTTGCATTTTTAATACTCCCCGAGCCCCATATTCTCCTGCCTGCCTGCACTTGCTATGCACCCCCTTCTTGTTAGCCAGGGCCTTAATATCTCTCGAAAACCAAAGTTCCTTAAACCTGGTATTCTTGCCTTTTATTCTGATAATGTACATGTTAAGAAAAGAAACAAATGACACAGGTGAATTTGATCTCTGAGCCAAGTGGAATCTTAAGAGCTTCCAGTTATTTGGTGTTTTGATCCATACCCTTCAGGTTTTTTTTATATAACTGACAATGGTGAGGTGGAAATGTGGATCAGGTATGTGGCCAGAGCCAGGATTGGAATCGTGGGTCAGGTGTGTGGTTGGAGTGTTGGGCAAAGCACTTGTGCAGAACTTTGATCGGCCCGAAACATCGACAATGCGTCTCCCTATAGATGCTGCCTGGCCTGCTGTGTTCCACCGGCATTTTGTGTCTGTTGCTTGAATTTCCAGCATCTGCAGATTTCCTCGTGTGTGCAGAACTTTGTGTATGATTATGTTTATGTGTGTGTGTGTGTGAGGATATATATATACACATCTATAATGTGCACAAAAAGAATAATAGTGAGGTATCGTGATTTTGTTGCACCAGTAATTCTGTCTTTGTAACAATAATCTGGCACTTGCCACTTATTTTGGGAAAGGAATATGTTTAAAAAGTACTCTTCTCCAACTTTATCAGAGAGAGGATCAATGTTTTTTTAAAAAATGATTCTATATCAAAGATTTAATCAAAAACTTTGCTTTTAGCTGTATCAAATAGGGTGAGTTTCAGATTACTCAACTTAATTAGACCTCATTTTAATTTAATTTCTCACTTGCATTCACAAATTCAGTGCATCTTTTACAGCTTGTAAACCAGAAGGAGTAAAACAAATTTGCATGGCTTCAGGGAATTAAGATGGGAAAAGAGACTGATGGGATTGCTTTGCTGGAGGGTGGTATGTACTGAATGGGCCAAATAGCCATATGTAAAAAGGCTGGTTTTGTGGAGGAGGAGGATTAGGTAAGAAGTTATGATTGGCAGTAAAGCTTCATAGGTGGATGTTCCAGTCATAGGAACGTAGTCCAGATACCCTAATTTGATGATCCCTTTTACATGTGCAAGTATTTATTTGATTAACATCGGTAACTCTCTTTCTTTTGTAGAGTCATTACGTCACATATATTCGTGTGTGGTCCAAGATGACAAAATTCATTTCCCCATTTTCTAGACTTCCATCATTTTCTCTGTAGCAAAAACTGAAGAGAAATATTCATTAAAAATCTCACTCCTTTCCTCAGTTCCACTTCTCTACCATGAATGTAAATCCTGGGACATTAAACTAAAGTCCTAGGGACACGAGAGTGTAGATACTGGGAATATAGAGAAGAAAACAAAAAGCTGGAGGAATTCAGTGGGTAAGGCAGTATCTATGGAGGATAACGGCCAGTTGATGTTTGGGTCAGACTGTTCATCAGGAGATCAGCTTATGTGGCTTGTTCACTGCATTTGGATGCACCGTCAAACACAACCAGACTCCTTTACCCATCCTCTAACCTTTGTTTGCTCTGACGGGCTCTCTAATTTTTGGCCTTCCATGGCCATTTCGTTTTTTTCCCTTCCATCGATCCCAGTTCCATTGAATCTCAATCCTTGTGTCCTGTCAAGATCCCTTATCCTCCGGAGCTGTTCTCCATTTTCCCAAAAAATCTAAAGTATTTTCTCCAGTGGCTCGTCTGCACTGTGCTTTTTTTTTCTGCTCATGGTAGAGTTTGCCATCCATGAGATTCTGCTTCTAAATCTGTTTCCTGACTCCTCCTTAAAAAAAACTCTCTGCAGGACTTGTCCCTTTTTTTGCCTATCTCATTTGTTCTGAAGTGGACCATGACCTCTGGTTGTTCACTGTCTGCCTCTAAATCACTCGCTACCTTTGACCGTAGCAACAGGAAGCAACATCCTATGGTGGAATCACATCACTGACCACAGAAAAGCCAAAGTGTGCCTTTAACTATAGAAATCCCTGTAACTATTGCAACTCAGCTACTCCTTCCCTATTTAGCTCAGTGACTCTAGGTGCTATGATCTTAGCTATGGCTGCGTTCCCAGAAAAAAAAACTCACCTCAAAATCAGAACATGGAGATTAGGATGCCCTTTCAATCTACCAGCTGACTTTTTTTTCTTTTGCTACCTGCTCACAATCTGCCTGCTCTCCCTTGAGCTGCCTGAAATGGACCATATCCCTCACACTCAGCTTTGTATATGGATCACAGTATCCAAAGGATGAAGTTGAGGTTCTTTCAGCTGTATCTATGGCTGACCTGGGGTTCCCACATAGTATAAAATGTTTATAAATGGCACTTGATGCCTTGCCATATCTCCACATATTTGATCAAATCTCTAGATAGCAATAAAATACCAAAACTACGCCTCTTTCCCCTTGCTGCATCAAATTCTCAGATTCATCAACATTCTGAGTCTTGTATAGTAGTAAAGCAGTATGCAATGGAAGAGGGTTCTTGTGACTTCCTGGATTTACCAAATCAAATTTAGTGTGGAATAGCTGATAGTCTTGACTCTAACCAAAATGTTCTCCTTTCCTAAAGTATTGAGGTTGGATTTCAGGCTGAATAACTAACAATGGTGCGAGTATTCCCACCTAGCCCGGCACCTGCTAGGCAATCACTGATGAGTATTACATTCCTGGAAGGGAGTATGCAGCATAAAATCGGCATGCTTCCTGCAAGTCAGCTGACCAGAGTTTGGTTAACAGTACGTCACAATCTTTACTGATTTTCAGTGACTTCATACCACTGCAATTCAAATGAAATTAGAATGAGAAATGAATACCATGAATTCAATGTTCCAGTTCTTCCGGTCTTTCTGGTTAAGATGACCCTTTAAAACAGAAGCATTTTATACAAGTTTGAACTACTTGTGGGTCGTTGATCATTTTCAAACTTAGAAATAATTTTGTGCATGATCAAGCAACTAGGTAATATTTAAGGTATTATTAGATCAGTAATGATTGAAAGTAGCTTTTTAGATAGGTAGAGAATGGATACTATGATAGCATAGTGGTTTGTGTAACTTTGCGTAATACTGTTACAGCACCATTGACCTGGGCTCAATTCTGCTGATGCTTGTAATATGTTCTCCCCGTGACTGACCATTTCCACTGTGTGCTCCGGTTTCCTCCCGCATTCCAAAGAAGTGCCGCTTAATAGGTTAATTAGTCTCATGGGTGTAATTGGGCGGCAAGGGTCGTTGGGTCCGATTATCTCTAATTAAAAATAAAAAGAACAATTTCTGAAGCAAGATTCAGTAAATAGGATGTATACTCCAATGGTAGTAATCATCATTCCAGGAGGGCTGAAGAATTGATTTGGTTATTACAACTATTCATTCAGCAGTTATGAAGCCAGGGATACACAATAGTGAGATTATGTTAATGTCAACTACTGTCCAATGAAACATGGAATACAATCACTTGTAATTTGGGAAATATGACACCCAATTTGCATACATAGTTCCAAAATAACAGTGGTTGATGTGTTTGACATTTTTAAGAGGTATTTCAAACTACACTGTGGTTTAGCTTGTAGAGACTTTGGTTCAATCTTCTGTAAGTTGCTCCCTGAATATATATGCGTAGATGAAAATAGGAGGAACATTTGCATTAATGCAAGTTGATGGTTGGTGTCTCTCTCTTGTGTTAGCCTTGACATTGGCGTGAATAACCCTGCTTTTGTTCACATTTATACCAAGGGGTCTTGCACATCCTCTTCTTAGAGGGCAAACACAGCCTCAGTTTAGCATGCTGTCAATTCTGGTGCAACGACAGAGTACACATTTGCCTTGTTTTTGTTATAACTGGAGCTTTTTAACATATGAGGTGTTTTGATTTCAGAGCCAAATATAACCAATCATCTGGAATATAAATTGAAGAAAATGAGATAAAAATTATTTTAATCTGAAACCATTTTAACATTAATGCTTGAAATATATAATTTCTTTTGAAACTCAATGCATTGATTGTTGCTGTGAATCCACAATTTATGTAGAAATAGGATGGTGTAATGAATCGAATGTTCGTCATTCACTATCGTTAAATCTTCCAATAGATTCAAAATAATGATGGATTGATTCCTTTTCTGGAAATTCTTTTAAAGTTGACACCCTTATCTTAATCCTAAATGATCTGATTTATGTTACCCTTCATTGGTGTCTATGGATGAGAATGTTACATTTGAATCGGAATCAAAACTAAGTTTATTATCACTGATACGTGGTGAAATTTATTGTTTTGTGGCAGCAGTATAGTGCAAGACATAAATATTACTACAAGTTAAAATTTAAAAAAAAAACAAATGAGTAATTAGTGCAAAGAGAATGCCAAGAGTCACGAGTTGGGGGGACTGGGGAATGTATTTGTTTTCTAGCTGTTGGATGGGTATATCAAAACTCATAGTGGTATTTTCATGTATAAGAGTAGTAAAGGGTATGGAATAAAGACAATGAATGGACTGCTAATTGACTGGCAGGACAGGATCAGTGACTGAAAGGGCATACTACCTCTCAGAATACAAATGAACAGGGAAACGGCGAGCTTACTGCTGTTGAACAGTGTAATCCAAGTTGTGCAACAACTGAAGACCATATTTCAGTTATGTTACGACACCAACAAAATAGAAGATGCTAATTTATTCTCACTTGTTTCTTAGTTCGTTGTGTGTTACAGTAAATGACCTGCTGTAAAATCTGAGAGATTCCCTCTAAAGAGGAAAAACAAGTTATTGTTCTGTGGGTGTAGCAATACTTTGTAAAATGCGGCTTCTTTAGAAGAATTCTAAGAATCCACCTGGATTGTATCCAGTTTTAGTTTGTCATCTCCTAAAACTGATGATGATAGTCTGAATGTAAATCAGTTTTAGTTGGGTATAGATCCTTTTTTGTTTACATACAAAAAAGACCCAAATAATGTGGGCATTGCAACTATGTGATAGATATATGTAAAAAATATTTCTCTATGTGGGAACTGAATAAAAGGCTGATATTCATTGCCCATTGTCAGTGTCCCATGTGTCATTTTCTTCAAAAATGAAAACAGTTTGATAGAACTAAATGGCATGGTTGGTCACTTTGGGGCAGGAATTCAAAATCATCCGTTTTGGCATGGGGAACTTGGCTTGCATCTGGCCTGGGCCTAACAGGAATCAGATTTATTCACTAAGCTAAGGTAGTAAATCAGTTGTGAATTTTCATTTGCCAATTGCATAATTATTTATAGTTTTATTTCTAGATTTCTGTTTGAGCCAAATTTAAAATTTTCAGATTGCTCATGTGGGATTTGAACTTGTATTCACTGGTTTACTGCTGAATACCTCAACCAAATTTGAAACAAAAATGCTGGACGCACTTGGCAGGATTGATGATCTCCGAGGAGATAGAAAGCAAGCTAACATTTTGGATCACTGGTCCACAATATACAGCTCAGTAACAGTAACCATGAAACTGCTATGGGGTTGTCGTGGAAACCTCTCTGGTTCACGAGTGTCTTTCAGGGAATTAAAGTTGCCGTCTGTACCGTATAGCCTACAGTATAATAAGGGACTACTTTGTTTTAGTAACACATCATTGAATGCGCTGTTAGGCGCATATTGACCATGCACTGTTAGGCGCGTATTGATCTGTACTTGTGTGCCAAGTTTGGACTCTACCAGTAAAGAACCATGAAACTTAGCTCCCTTCTCCAGCGTTTTTATTAATACCATTGTTCTGTAGCCAGGCCACATACACAACAAATTGGTGACAGGTTAATGAACTTACATCTTATCGGGATGCTGTGCTTTAGTTGATAATGACACTCGGAGGAAGAGCACAAGGAACGAGCCAAGGAGCAGGAGAAGGAGGCAGAGCAAGGCTGCGAGTCTGAAAGGAAGCGGGAGCACAGCCGGGGTCAGGAGCGGCGGGGGACCAAGAGACACAGTTGGAGCCGCAACATGTCCAGGCGAGACCACAGCAGGTGCTGACCCCCAGGGGCTGAGGGTCTGCCTGCCCCAGAAAGGAGATAAAAAGGAGCGGCACACACATCTAGATGGAGTGCGCTCGTGGTGCTAGCAAAAAGGACACGTGTCAAAAAGAAAACAAGGGGAAAATGGGGCTAAATTAACATAACAAAGATGGTTATAACTGGAACCGTTACAGCATTTGATAGTGGCATTGAAGACTGGGTAACTTACATTGAAAGAGTGGAGTTATATTGTGAGGCTAATGGTGTTACTGATGAAAAGAAAGCCAGTGTTTTACTCAGTATTATGGGGGCAAAAACATGCGGGCTGCTACGGAGCTTGTTAACCCCTGAAAAGCCAGCTGACAAATTTTTCAAGCAAATAGTAGAGACTCTCCAATAGCATTTAAACCCCAAACCACAGGTCATTGCTGAAAGATTTAAATTTCACAAACGGAATCGGAGCAAAAATGGAAGCACTTCTGAATATTGTGCTGAATTGTGCAAGTTATCAGAACATTGTCAATTTGGAGCTGGTCTATCAGACGCATTGAGGTTAGTGTGTAGCATGCACTGTGAAACCATGTCGAAGAAGCTCCTGTATGAAAAAGACCTTTCATTAGAGAAGGTGCTGAACATTGCAGTGTCGATGGAAATAGCAGCCCGGGGTGCTTCAGAGATACAACAAAAATCTCTGGAATATGCTACAAATAAAATGTCACTGAACAGAAATGAGGGAAAGAAATGTTACCGTTGTGGGAACATGTCACACCACCTGTTTGTTTAAAGACAAAGAATGCAGAAACTGTGGCAAATAGGGCCACACTGGCAGAGTATGCAAAGCTAGTAAACAGCAGAAAAAGGACAAAATACAGAGAAACAAGAAACCCCAGAGAGGAAAGCAACAATGTGCACAAAATGAAAGAAAGCAGTACTGATGAAAACGACTCAGACGAAAGTGAATTGTCTTGTCTGCAACTTCACAGCGTGAAAGAGAAAGATGATGGAAGAGTAATATGGATCACTCCACAAGTGGCAGGCGTGAGACTGACAACGGAGTTAGACACAGGCTCAGCTTTAACAGCGATCTCTGTACACAACTACAAATAACTGTTTTCTTACATACCTCTGAACGAACTAAACTACTGCTAAAGACTTACACAGGACAGAGAGTGCATACAAACGCAAAATTAAAGTGACAGAGGCAAAACACAACAACTGAATGTCTATGTACTGAAAAATGGAGGACCACCGTTGCTGGGACGGGAATGGCTCAGGAAAATCTAGTTGGATTAGTACACCATCAAGGCACTAGATGTGTCGACAAAGGAGGGCAGTTCGGCAGGGAAGATGTCTGCAGCTCTCCTCTCACCCATTGTCAACTATTACAATAACGAGGAGGAGCTAGACAGCATCGACGATGAGGACGAACGCAATATAGGTGGCCACGACTCGGATGAAGATACAGAGGATGCAAGTGAGTCAGATATTGCCAATAAGCAGGATGATGAAGACTACCTGGAAGTAAAAGAGCAGATGTACCAGGAGAAATTGACCTCTCAAAAGACAGCTACAGCAGTTACAGGAAGGCACTTCGCAGGAGTATCAGAAAAGGATGAAGAAACTAGATCAATAATACAAGGAAGGAATACAAAATGCAGAGCTTTCTCTGCAACTGGAGACAGAGCAAGTGGAAAGGAATTATATTGAAGAGACAAAAGCAGCAGTGAAGGAATTTGAAGATAAAAAGATTGAGTTAGAAGAAAGCAAAAAGATGATTCAGAATGAGAGGCTAACAATGGAACTCACAGGAGATTCTATGGAGGTCAAGCCAATAATGACTAGGAAACTAAGGAGGAGACCTTATGACCCTGTTCCAATTATAGACTAAAGATGAAAACCTGCACCTGCACAGTTAAATTACTTGTTAACAGATGAACAGATAATGTAAGATCTGTGAACTCTCAATAAGCTTAAATCTCCGAGAAGACCAGCATCTCCGTCTTCTCCTGAGCATCTTCCCAGCACTCCTGCTGAATCACCAGCACGAAGATATGAAGCGTGAATAGAAGATGGGAAGTTATGTTACGATTAGAGATGGTATCATGAAGGTCAGGCTATCTATTTGGAATCCAAGGAGAATACGAGAATTGGCTGTGTAATTAGCTCAGTTGGAACAAATGAGATATGGGTAAGGAGGACAAGTGATAGCACAAAGATGCGTATATATCTAGGACAGCTGCACAGAGGAGTCTTCATTATATGGAGGCGATCTGCTGACTAGAACTCTTTGCAAGTTGGAAGTGCACATCTTCTTAACTCCCTATGTTCAGAGGTCAACTTTTCATGACTCTTATGGAAATCTGTATGAAAACAAACAAGTTTATTGACAGACGTTACCCAGAGAGGCAGAGAAGACCCCCCTGAGACTTGAGTTATAAATGGTTCTTAGACCAAAAGTTTAAAAAAAAGGTTTGTTATAACTTGATACTATTACGTTACCTTGCTATAATTTGATATTATTAAGTTACTAAGTAAACATATGGTAGGCATTTTTATGTTAAGGGTAAACATATTTGTTTAGCATAGTGCCCCAGCAAAAAAAAAACAGTTGATACCAATTTGTTGTGTATGTGGCCTCGCTACACAACAAGCTATTAATAAAAACGCCGGAGACGGGAACTAAGTTTCATGGTTCTTTACTGGTAGAGTCCGAACTTGACACACATTCAGATCAATACGTGCCTAATAGCGCATGCAATGACGTGTTACTGAAACATGAAGTAGTCCCTTATTATACTGTAGGCTATACAGTGCACTCCTCCCTGTCTCTAGCATTTTTATTAATAGCATTGTTATGTAGCGAGGCCACATACACAACACTGTCCTTACCCTGTCTAGTAAGAATGTGACTCCAGTCACATCATTGTGGTTAACTCTTACCTATCTTTTGGTTCAGGAGCAATCTAGTAGCATTGTCAATGTTAACCACTCCAATGAAGGAATTTTTTAAAAACTTAAGGATTTCTGCTTTATCTTGTGTTGTAGGTAAGCTATAGTAGGTACTGGGGGGGGTGGGTGATGAACAACAATTCTCACCAGAAAGAGTTGAAATTGGTGTCACTGGAAGCGCTACTACAGTTTGAGTGGCATCACTTCAATTAACTTAAAAGAGATAGCAATAATTTTTTCCCTCATTCATTCACTCTACTCTGTCATAGAGTGTGAAAATAGCAAGAGTGAGGAAACACTGCCAGGCAGAGAAAGTGGGACAAGTAGGAAGAGCTATTTGCAAGGGTTATGCAAACCGGTTGAACATTTCTTACCACTTCCTATCAGGTTGGGTGATGGTTATTATTTGACTTCATGCTCTGAATATTCAAATCTCCCTGAGGACAAATCCTTTTCATTCTCCACTGCTGATCGAAAAATGGTACTTTTGCTCGAACATTCTGAAGCTTCTCAGCCGTATCAAGCAGGCTTGCTTCTAATACCAATCAAATTAAATTATTTCACTTGTTTTCAAAGCATTTAATTCATCGAGTAAGTTACTATCTTGTGCCCATTTTCACCGCTGATTTGTAGCATATCTTGGTCTGTTGTCTAGGCCAGTGTTTATTGCCCACCCGTAGTTGCCCTTGGAGAGATGACGGTAGCCACTTTTGAAATGCAGCCTTTGCAGTGAGTATACAATACAATGATGTTGGATAGATAGTTCTAGTGTTTAGATGTGCTGACAGTAAAAAGGGTTTCCAAATCTTGATGTTCTCTGACTTGGAGGAGTAGTGATCCATGCACCTTTGAGAGGTTCTCCCCAGAGAAGCTCTGGTGAGTTCTTGCACTGCATTCACTCTGTAGTTGGAACAAATTGCAGCCACAATATGCTGGTGATGGATGCATGATTGTCTAGGATGGTAGATTGGGTATCTGCTTTGTTCTGGATGATGTTAGATGTCTTTTTTTTCTCTCCCTCGCTTAGCCCTTAACTCAGCAGTGGAGTTATCGGGGCACCGTCATGACGGTGTTTCCATAGCAAGCTATTCTTGCTTTTACGAGGCCGAGTTGCTAGCTCAACGCTCAACCCAACTTGGATTCGAACTTGGGAACCTTCGCTCCGGAGTCCGGCGCTGATATTATTGCACCACCAAGCAGGACTAAACGTCTTTTAAGTTATGAATAAACTCTTCTTGTGCTTCTCGCTGGGCACAACTCTGCCATCTTCATTCAGGGGTGGCAGAGTTTGTCATTGAAACATCAGTTATAATTATATCTATACTCAGCTGGAAGCCCGAGAGGAGGTTATTCGTCGGATACACCAGGAAAACACTGGATCCTTTTTCGCTTTTGAGTTGTTAAGCTGTAGTATGCCACAAAAAAATTAAATATTTCACTCATCTCTTAGCAGGTGGTATTTGAGGGAAAGATTTTGGGTAGTCAAGATGTGAATAACTTGCTGCAGAATACCAACATTTGATCTTCAGTTTCAGGCACATCGTTTATATGACTAGTTCTGCCCAGTTTCAGGTTATTGCAAAGCTGTAAGATGACGTTGATGGGAATTCTGTGTGTATGTGTATATATGTATGTGTGTGTGTATATATATTCTAATATTCAAATGACATTCTGCTTAATAAATGCAGTTTTTATTTTTAAAAAATCCCAGCTCATTCTCTGCTTTTGATTATAAATGAACTCCATATTGTTCGGTTTATCTCTTGTAATCATTTTTTGTTCCTCTTCTTGTTGGGGAAGAGGAGAGTCTGTTCCCAGTTGACTGATTCTGTTGATACTGTAAATGTCTGGTGGTGTAAAGAGTCACATTTTTGAGGCTAATTTGTTTGACTCCAGTCAGAACTAGGAAAGGGTGGAGAGGAAGGTGGGAGTACAGAATTGGCAGGAATGCTGTTCTTTACTGCTGCTCAGTTGCATCCTCCACATTGCGAAAGTACGTGGCCTTAATTAGAGTTACAGAGTCTTCTGTACAGATAAATGGCATATGGCCTACTTCGTCTTTGCCGGCATTTAGGAAACATTCAAGCTTCCTCCCATTCTATTTATTTTAATCCTTTTCAATGTAATCTTCCATTGCCTTATGAATCTGTCAGATTTTCCTTTAATGCACCTGTGTCCTTATCTGCCTTCTTGTGGTACATTGTAATTAATATTTTCCTGCGCCATTTGGGACCGTCTCCTAACAGAAAATATTTTTCCTGAATTGTCATTATTTTTGTGATTCCCTCGCTTTGATCTTTTCAAATTAGAAACACCTGCTTCATATCTACCTTGTCTTATTAAATCTCTCTTACTTTCAAAAAGACCATTAGACATGGAAGCAGAATTAGGCCATTTGGCCCATTGAGTCTGCTCCACCATTCAATCAGGGCTGATTTTTTCCCCCTCTCAACCCCAATCCCTGACCTTCTCCCCATAATCTTTGATGCTATGCCAAATAAGAACCAATCAATCTCTGCCTTAAATACACCCAATGCCCTGGCCTCCACAGCTGCCTGTGATGACACATTCCACAAATTCACCACTCTCTGGCTAAAGAAGTTTCTCTGCACCTCTGTTTTAACTGGACACCCCTCAGTCCTGAGGCTGTGCCCTCTTGTCCTAGATTTAGATTCCCCCACCATGGAAAACATCCTTTCTACATCTACTCTGTCTAGGCCTTTCAACATTTGAAAGGTTTCAGTGAGATCCCCCCTCATTCTTCTAAATTTCAGTGACTACAGACCCAGAGCCATCAAATGTTTCTTGAATGATAACCCTTTCATTCCTGGAATTATCCTTCTGAACTGCCTCTGGATCCTCTCCAATGCTAACACATCTTTTCATAGATGAGGATCCCAAAACTGTTCACAGTACTCCAGGTGATGCCTCACCAGTTCCTTAGAAAGCCTCAGCTTCACATCTCTGCTCTTGTATTCAAGACCTCTTGAAATGAATGCTGATATTACATTTGCATTCCTCGTCACCAACTCAGCCCGCAAGTTAACCTTTAGGATGTTCCGCCCAAGAATTCCCAAGTCCCTTTGCATCTCAGATTTTTGGATTTTCTCCCTATTTCGAAAATCGTCTGCATAGTTATTTCTACTACCAAAGTGCATGACCATGCATTTTCCAACATTGTACTTCATTTGCCACTCTCTTGCCCATTCTCCTAATTTGTCTAAGTCCTTCTGCAGCCTCCCTGTTTCCTCAACACTACCTGCCCCTCCACCAATCTTTTTATCATCTGAAAACTTGGCAACAAAGTCATCTATTACATCATCTAAGTCATTGACGTACAGCATAGAAAGAACTAGTCCCAACACCGACCCCTGCAGAGTACCACAAGTCACTGGCAGCCAACCAGAGAAGGATTCTTTTATTCCCAATTGCTGCCTCCTATGAATCAGTTTGCTGAGGCAATAAATAGTCATATCCTTATTGAAAGAGGTATTTCTTACAATACACTGGACAACAAATTTTTTCAAAAGTGTTGCTTCCTCAGAATTTTTTTAATTTATGATAGACTGCTTGAAGATGAACAGAAATATAATTTCAGAATACTTGTATCAAGTAAGAATTTGGAGAAACAACAAATTAACTTTTATTGAATATGATGTGTTTAATTGCATAATGGTGCTGATGCTTTGTGATTGTTCAACGTAGTTAAAAATATTTTGTTAATGATTTTCATTTGTCCTCAGTGTCTGAGGCTTCTCGCTTAAGTGTCCAACAATAATTCGCCAGCATTGATGGATTCCAATTGTCCTGGTATCTTTTCTCCATGACTGCAATGTCCTGGTGAAAACTTTCACCATGCTCGTCACTAACAGCACCAAGATTTGCAGGGAAGAAGTCTAAATGGGAATGTAGAAAATGAATCTTTAGTGACATGTTGCATTTCATGGTTTTATATGCTTGAAGCATGCTTTCAACCAGCTGCATGTAGTTTGGTGCTCTGCAGATGCTAAGAAAAATTTCAACAACTTCCGTGAATGCGTTCCATGTGATTTTCTCCGGCCCCACTAGAAATTCTTCAGATTGCCTGTCATTGATGACCTGTTTGATTTGTGGACCAACAAAAATGCTTTCTTTAACCTTGGCATCAGTTATTCTGGGAAGCATGTCTCAAATATCAAAATCCTCCATAGATATTTTTGTGCCTGGTGATAGCAAATTCCATCCTTATAGTCCTGAACCCAATAGTTATTATTAAAACCTGTCCTGCCATGCAGCAGCCGTGCCACCTATGCATGCCTGGACAAGATAGGAAACTTTCCAGCTTACATTGTAGGCAACATTTTAATTGACTTGAATTATGAATTGAAAAAATAAATGTAAGTTTATTTTTAAAAAAATGGTGTGTGATTGGGAAATTTCATGGAGATTTTCATGATCAGTAGCCCAAAATTCAGAAGATACACCTAAAGGTATTCAGGAAGTGAAATCTTTGTTGTCCAGTGATATTTATTGGTCCTTCAGCTAACTTTATTTTTCTCCAAGTCACAGGTACCAAACTGCAGATTGTAATCAGGTTCATCAAACAAATTGCTGGAGAGACACAAGAAATAGGAGCAGGAAGGAGGCCAACTAGCCCTTCAAGTCTGCTCTGCCATTCAGTAAGATAATGGCTGACCTGTCCATGGACTCAGCGCCACCTACCTGCCTTTTCCTGTAAGCCTTAGCTCCCCTACTATGCAAAAATCTATGTGTGAGGTAGCCTTTGTTGCTTCCTTTGGCAGAGAATTCCACAGATTCACTACTTGCTGGAAAAGCAGTTCTTCCTCATCTTCATCCTAAACCTACTCCTCCAAATCTTGAGGTAATGTCCCCTAATTCTAGTCTCACCTACCAGTGGAAACAACTTTCCTGCCTATCTTATCTATTCCTTTCATAATTTTGTGTATTTTTATAAGATTATCTGAATTCCGGCAAATATAATCCCTGGTGACACGATCACTCCTCTGGATTCCACCTGGTGAACCTCCTGAGCAACATCTCCAAATCTTTCTCAAGCAGGGAGACCAGAACTCCAAGCAGTACGCAAGGTGTAGCACCATCTGTAACCTTTACAATTGCAGCATAACTCCTTGCTCTTGAATTCAATCCCTCTGGCAACGAAGGCCAACATTTCATTTGCCATCATGTTAGCCTTTTGCACCTGCAAACAGACCTTTTGCAATTCATGCTCCAACACCCCTAAGTTTCTCTGTACTCTTACGTCAGCTAAACAATAATCTGATTTTCTGTGTTTCCTTCCAATATGTTCTGAAGACTCGAATGCAGGTTTTCTACCTGAAATATTAACTATCCCTTTGCCTCTATGGATGCTGCCTGACCTGAGTACTTGAATCTGAGGGTTGTATATGGTTATAAATATGTACTTTGATAATAAAAATACTTCAAACTTTTCTGTTTGTTATATTCTTCAGATTTTCTTACAATTGTGATAAGTTTGCAGCCTTTTCACTACCTCTGTGTAGCACTAATAATGCTGAGTACAGACCAGTTAACAGAATTTAGGGGTATTTTCAAACCCAAGTCCTTAGGTCCGAACATGACTGCTCTTGACCAATGGAGTTGCTAAGTACCCTGCTGATATTCACTGCCTAGATGAAGAGGATATGCTGCACTACATGAATACATATCTTGAGATTTAAGATGCATTTCAAATTTGTTCAGTAGTTATGAAAGATGCTATACAAATAGATATTGGTGCTCTTGAGGCTCTAAGTATGACTAATTGATTGGCCACAGCACTGTCATGTAATTGAGCCAGTGGGAGTTTCTTTATGCTACTGAAATGAATAACACTTGAGTTCCTTGTTAAATGCACAGTTTTATCTGGATAAGGTCCCTGTTGCTAATAGGAATCTTTGAGGAGGTGGGAGTTTGGAAGCTGGAGCCGCATGGTTTTCAGTTCAATTTGTGAATGAAAACCCAGCTCTACAATTTGTCCTATTTTCAACTTAAGCTCCACTTGCTAAACTTCACTTCTTCACCAAGCACAAGGTCAGCCTCTGTGCTAGAGTAAGGCAGCACAGAAACAGGACCTTCGGCCATCTGGTCCGTGCTGACCAATATTCTCATCAAAGCTAGTCCCAATTGCTCATATTTGGCCCATATCCTTCTCAGCCTTTCCTATCCTGTTGAATTTGTTAATGTAACTGCCTCTACTGGCAGTTTATTCTACATTCTGACCACCCTCTGGTTACTCCTCAGGTTCCTATTAAACCTCGTCCCTTTCACCTTAAGTATATGCCCTCTAATTCTTGATTCCTCAATCCTGGACAATAGTGCCTGTATTTAGCTTAGTGCACCTATTGGTTTAAAACATTCCCCGTCACAGAAGAACACTCCTCATTCTTCAACACTCCAACAAATTAAGTCCTAGCCAGCTCACTGTCTCTCTATAACTCAGTCCCTTGAGCTCTAATGATATCTTTGTAGTTTTCTGTACTTTTTCCAGCTAAGTGGCATCTTTCCTAAAGCAGGGTGATCAAAACTGAACACAGTATTCCAAATGTGGCCTCACCGGCAAGCTTTCTTTGTCGCCCTGTCTACCGTGATGCCATTTTCAAGGAACTGTGTACTTGTACTCCCAGCTCCCTCTTATCTGAATTAAGCTCCATTTGCTATTCCTTTGCCAATTTACCCAGATGATAAAATCCCTTTATAATTTTTGATAGCCATCTTCACTGTGTATGACATCACAATCCAAATTATTGATACAGACAACATATAACAATGGGCCTAACACTGACCCCTGAGGCACACCACTCGTCATGGGCCTCCAGTCTGACAAATAGCCTTTCACCATCAACCTATGCTTCCTATTATCAAACCAATTATGCATCCAGTTAGCCAGCTCTTCCTGGATCCTGTGCGATCTAACTTTCCGTAGTAACCTACCATGTAGATCCATTTTTTTTAAAATTGCTGAAGTCCATGTAAATTATGTGTACTGCCTTACTTTCATCTACCATCTTGGCTACTTCACAAAGCTCAATCAAATTTTTGAGACATGACCTCTTATTACAAAGCCATGCTGATTATCACTCAGGGTCTTCGGGGTCTCTCCAGTAACATTTACCACAGACCTTCTTCAGCTTATTTGTCTATGCATGCCATTTTTTTTGCTTCCGTCTTATTTAAAAACACAACATCAGCCACCCTCCTGTCATCTGTACCTCACCTATGCCTAATGATGACATAACAAACAATTTGAGCCCCCACCCTCACCAACTCTGTACTAGTGCAAGTGGACACATTGTCACTTCTCACTGGATTATGCTTTTAAACTCACTCCACACGTTTCTTTGTTAAAATGCCATTTAGAAACTCAAGCAGTACATTCAATTACAGTCCGTTTTAATCCTTGTCTTCCAGACGCTGCAAAGTCACTGAAACATTTTCAAATGATTTGTGTGCATGTGTGTTTGTGGGCACTCACCTGTACCTGTCAGTGGATTTAGTAGGACATTCAACTGTAACCCGTGGTCTGAATCTACCTGTACAAATCACATAGCTTTTAAGTGCTGTATCGTATAAGGGAATTTCCACCTATTCCCTCTGCAGTAATTGGTAAAGCAGAAGGCTGGTTAAAATTTGTCACCTAAAGAAGTAGAACTCCGGAACCTACTTACTCACACTGTTCAAGAGAACTGATGGGAAAATAATTGCCTAAATTAATGGCTTAATGGCAATTAAATTCTTTACAGCAATCAAAATCCTTTATGGCAATCAAATTGATTTCAACTGTATACAAAGGACACCTGCAGTTATAATTTCTGATCTAATTGTTTTGTGTTGTATTATTTTTCTTAAATTTTGCTTTAAGTTTTATTTGCTCTCTTGGGTAGAGGCATTGTTGTTGACTGCAGAGGAATTGACTCAGCATTGTAACTATCTACTGTGTACCTGGGATGGCTGACAGGGTAAAGAGGGAAGAGGAATCTTCCAGAAGTTATTTCTGGAATCTAAAGAGCATTAGATTATAGCTGCACAGTTTACAACCAGCAATAAAACAGTTGTTTTATTGGGCCTGGTATCTTCATATGGATGTTTTGGGCTGAATTTTACTGGCAGTGGGCCTCTGTTTAGAAGGGGACTGCCAACAGGAGGGATCTGGCATTGTGCTCACCAAGTGTCCAACATTAGTAGGCCCAGTACAGGTGTCCCCCTCCCCCTCCCACCTTTACAAAGGTAGAGCCTTCCTATGAAACCTTTCTTCAGCCGAAATGGCGTAAAACAAAGAACCATTAATTTATATGGGAAAAATTTTTGTAAAAGCAAAAATCCGCTTTGTAATGCGAAAACGGGTTACTAATGTAGGTCTTTTATAAAAGCAAAGTGGCGGAAAGCAAACATTCGTAAAGTGGGGGACACCTGTACTTGCTGGGATTCTACCATCACCACCCAGATCCTACCTCCGGTCAGACCAGCTATTAGAATTTGAATGTTCATTAATTTTAATAGGATTCTTGCTCAGAGATCAGGAAGCAAAGGATTATTTTTCTAAATTACCTTGTGTTAATTTAATTCTTCCTGAGACATTTTTTTCAAATATATTTTTATTGAAGGAATAACACAATACAGAATACATAATGGATTACATTTTCCTCCATTTTGCTTTTGTATCTTACCCCTAAACAAACCACCCCTTATCCACTCTCCCCGAACATGCCATGGCAGCTAATGTACTTAGAACACAACACTTCACAAATACAAGTACGGATATTTCATAGCCATACCCCCACACTCCTTCAAGATGAAGGCCCACACACATCCACAACATGTCAGATGATCCAGAATACACCCATATTACAATTCATCAACCACCCTGTGAGGTAAATCATATGCGAGTTAAAAGGGAGACAACTTCCCAAGTACGATCAAATGCCCTCAACTAGTAGGTAATTCCTACTAGTTGACTCCCAAAATATGACAAGAAAGATCCTTATTTCGAATAGAACTTTTTCACAGACCCCCTCAGAGTGAATTTAATCTTTTCTAATGGCAGATAAAACATTACGTCCTCTAACCAAGCAGCAGCAGCAGATGGGGGAGTGGCAGATTTCCAGACCAGCAAGACTCTCCTACGGGCGAAAAGCGATGTAAATGCAATCATATCCGACTGGTTTGCATTTAAACCCAAAACATCATCTGCCACACCAAATACAGCTATAACCGGGCAAGGTCTTGAGACTTTTCCTGAGAAAGTCTCTTCCTGAGACCTTTCTATTGGACCTTTAATTAACTGCCACATTTTCTCTTATTGTATAATGTTTCTTTTTTTAGGAACCCGAAATGCAAGTATACCTGTATGTGTCTGCTCTCCTCCTTTAAAGGCTTGGGTTTTAAAGAAACAAATTTCTTCAGAAATTGCCAGCATCATTTCTCAAACTGTCCTGTGTTTCCATGACCAAGGTCAGCTCACTCAGCAGACAACCACAATTATAGGATCATACAGTGATTGAAAAGTCCTTCTGCCCATCTAAGTCCGTGCTGAACCATTTAAACTGCCAACTCCCATCAACCTGCGTCAGAACCATTGTTCTCCATACCATACCATCCATGTACCTATCCAAACTTCTCTTAAACATTGAAATTGAGCTTGCATGTGCCACTTGCGCAGCTCCTTAAACACTCTCACGACCCTGAGTGAAGTTTTCCCTCATGTTCCCCTTAAACCTTTCACCTTTCACCCACAACCTGTGACCTGTAGTTGTAATCCCACCCAACCTCTGTGGGAAAAAGCCTGCTTGCATTTACCTTATCTTACCCCTCATAATTATGTATACCTCCATAAAATCTCTCAATATTCTGTATTCCAAGGAATAAAGTCCTAACCTATTTAGTCTTTCCATATACTGTAACTCAGGTCCTCCAGACCTAGCAATGTCCTTGTAAATTTTCTCTGTACTTCCAAACACCTTTCCCATAGGAAGGCGACCAAAACTACATGCAATACTCCAAATTAGGTCACATCAATGTCTTATACAACTTCAATATAACATTCCATCTCCTGTACTTAAAAGCTTTCTTTACGACACTATCTACCTGTGATGCTTCTTTCAATGGATTATGAACCTGTATTCCCAGATCCCTTTGTTCTATTGAACTCTTCGGTGCCCTACCATTTCCTGTGTAAGATCTACCCTGGTTGGTCCTACCAAAGTGCAATGCGTCACACTTGCCAGCATTAAATTCCATCTCCAATTTTGCAGCCATTTTTCCAACTGGTCCAGATTCCAATGCAAGCCATGATAGTCTTCCTTGCCGTCCACTACACCCCCAATCTTGGTGTCATCTGCAAATGTGGTGATCGAGTTAACCACATTATCATCCAGATCATTGATGTAGATGACAATCAAATTCGGACCCAGCACTCCCATTAGTCATAGGTCTCCAGTCAGAGAGGCAACCGTCTGCTGCTGCTCTCTGGCTTCTCCCACAAACCCTATGCTTGAGCCAATTTACTACCTCATCTTGAATACTGAGCAACTGAACCTACTTGACCAGCCTCCCATGTGGGACCTTGTCAAATGCTTTGCTAAAGTCCATGTAGATAGAGCATCCACTGTCATACCTTTATTAACTTTCCTTCTAACTTCCTCGAAAAACTCTTAGAAGCTTGTTCAGACACGACATACCATACACAAAGCCACACTGTCTATCCTTAATCAGTCCATATCTATCCAAATAGTCATATATCCTGTACCTTAGAATACCTTCCAATAACTACCGGTACTGATGTCAGGTTCACTAGCCTATAGCTTCCTGGTTTATATTTAGAGTAAAACAGTGGAACAACATTGCCTGCTTCCAATCCTCTGGCACTTCACCAGTCGCTAAGGATGATTTGAATATCTCTGCTCGGGCCCCGGCAATTTCTGCATTTGCCTCTTGCAGGGCCTGGGGGAACACCTTGTCAGGACCCGGGGATTTATTCACCCTAATTTGCCTCAAGCCAGGAAACACCCTCTCCTCTATAACCAGTATAGGGTCTTTGAAGTTGATGCCATTTTGCCTCACTTCTATAGACTCTGTGTCTGTCTCCTGAGGAAATACAGATACAAAAAATTCCTTTAAGATTTCCCTCCATCTCTGCAGGCTCTATACATGAATTACCATTCTGATCCAGAGAACCAATTATGTCTCTTGCCATCCTTTTGCTCTTAACGTGTGTAGAATCCCTGAGGATTCTCCTTCACCTTGTCTGCTAGAACAACTTTATGCCGTCTTTTAGACAATAGACAATAGGTGCAGGAGTTGGCCATTTGGCCCTTCTAGCCAGCACCGCCATTCACGGTGATCATGGCTGATCATACACAATCAGTACCCCGTTCCTGCCCTCTCCCCATATCCCTTGACCCCGCTATCTATAAGAGCTCTATCTAACTCTCTCTTGAATGCATCCAGAGACTTGGCCTCCACTGCCTTCTGGGGCAGAGCATTCCACATATCCACTACTCTCTGGGTGAAAAAGTTTTTCCGCATCTCAGTTCTAAATGGCCTCTTTTAGCCCTCCTGATTTCTTTCTTAAGTGTTCTCTTGTATTTCTTATACTCCATAAGCACCTCATTTGTTCCTACCTGCCAATACCTGCTATGCACCTCTTTTTTTCTCAACCAGGTCCTCAATATCTCTTGAAAACCAAGGTACCCTACACTGGTTATCTTTACCTTTTATTCTGACCAGCACATACAAGCTTTGGCCTTGCAAAATTTCACCTTTGAAAGCCTCCCACTTACCAAGTAGTCCTTTGCCAGAAAACAGCCTGTCCCAATCCATGATTGCCAGTTATTGGGGAAGCTTGCTCTCAATATTGCAGGAGTGTTCAGCAGATTGTCCAGTGACTCTCTGAACTGCACTATCGAAGCAGATGGAGTGGATGCACTCAGCCGACTCGTGCACAGTGGGTTGGTGCTAATTCGATGAACTGGGCCTTCTGTATTGCCCTGAGTGTAACTGGGAGGTGGAGGAATAGAGTAGGTGTTAATGAGCATTTCAAGGAATGTTTTGAGCTGGCAAGAACTCTGTGGGCTGAATGCCTCTCATGTTGCATGGAATTAGATGGGGTGAGTCTGATCTGCATCCTGGTTCTTCCGTCCTACCCCTTTGGTACTCAGGTACCCATCCACCTCCTCAATTTGCCACCTCACAGGAGACCAGCAGTGTTCCTGACACTCTACTCCCTCTCTAGTGCTCCAGTTTTGCCCACACCCCTCATATATTCTCCTTCACCATCTGAGATGCTCAGGAAGTTTTGAAGGCAGTTGCATTTTTGACTGAAGGTGCAGTCCAGTTCCCTGCCTTGCCTTCTGGGGGCGTGGCATGAGTCCTAGTTAATATCTGGGCTTCATTGCTTAGTCTGAGGCTGGGAGAGGGCCAGCAGGATTGAACCTCTGTACCCCATTTAATTAGGTGTTTGTTTGTAAAGGTTGCAGCTAGCAAATCAAAGTGGCCATCCTGGTCTCTTGCAGTATGTTTAATGGAGGCCAATACGGAAAATGAAATTAAGTCATAAATGTTCTTTGAAGAATATTTTGTACAGATGCTGTCTGACTTGCTGGGTTCCTCCTGCGCTTTGTTTGTTTCTCAAGATTTTCCCCATGTGCAATGTTGGTCATGTTTGAAGGAGAACTTCAGCCTTGAATAATGTAAGTTTTGTCTATCCCTTTAAACTTTGGCTCAGTGTTTTGTGACATGGCATTGTCCTATTGCAAAGGGATTTATCCATAGTGATGCTTTAAGAGCAGCACTGTAACTAGGGGATATGAGTCACTCTATTATTGCCGTGATTCACTCAGAAACTGGCACCCTAAAACATGCCAGAACATTTAAAATAAAGAAAGAGAGTCATCTATGTGGAAACTCATTTCCCTTTTGGAATGTTCAGAATCCCAGAAAAGTGTATGATGTGTTTTTCAGGAAATATAGCGTCCAATTTGTGCATAGCATAATTCCACAAATGGAAGTAAGGAGATCAGAAAATAATGTGCTGCTCTTTGGTATGCTTTACCAGCAAGTTGGGGAACAGTCATCCCTCAACCATTAATCCCTTGAACCTAAAGGGGATAACTCCACTCAACTTCACTTGCTCTATTACTGAACTGTTCCTACAACCTATGGACTCAATTTCAAGAGCTCTTCATGTTCTTGATATTTTCTGCTTGTTTATCTATCTATTTATCTCCCTCTTCCCCCCCCCCCCCCTTCCTCCTCCTCTTTGTATTTGCACAGTTTGTTGTCTTTTGCACACTGGTTGCCTGCCCCGTTGTTGTGGTCTTTCATTGATTCTATTATGGTTATTGTATTTATTGACAATGCCCGCAAGAAAATGACATATGTCGTCCAGCAGGTGTAGTCTTGTTACCAGCTCTCAAAGTGGACATGAAATTAAGTTCAAAGTTCAAGTAAGGTTATTATTAAAGTGCATATGTGTCACCATATACAACCCTGAGGTTCATTTCCTTGCAGGCATCCTCAATAAATCCAAAATAGAATAATAACCAGAATAGAATCAATGAAACAGGACACCAACTTGGGCGTCCAACCAGTGTGTAAAAGACACAAATAATGCAAATACAAAAAGAAAGAAATAATAACCATTATAAATAAATAAGCAATAGATATCGAGAACATGAGGTGAAGAGTCCTTGAAAGTGAGTCCATAGATTGTGGAAATATTACAATTTGTGGGGCGAGTGAAGTTATCCCCTTTGGTTCAGGAGCCTGACAGTTGAGGGGCAACAACTCAACCTGGTGGTGGCAGCCCTGGGGCTCCTGTAGTTTCTTCCTTATGGCAACAGTGATAAGAGAGCTTGACCTGGGTGGTGAAGTTGGGGGGGGGAAGGTTTCTCTGACGGATGCTGCTTTCCTATGACAACGCTCCTATGTCGATGTGCCCAGTGACGGGGAGGGTTTTACTTGTAATGGACTCTGCCATATTCACTACCTTTTGTAGGATTTTCTGTCAAGGGCAGTGGTGTTTCCATACCATGCTGTGACGCAGTCAGTCAATATACTTTTCACCACACATCTATAGTAGTTTTTGAGAACTTTAGATATATTTTCGCAGACTCCTAAAGAAGTAGAGGTGCTGCTGTGATTTCTTTGTATTTGCATTTACATACTGGGCCCAGGACAGGTCCTTCGAAATAAATAACACCATGGAATTTCAAGATGCTGACCCTCTCCACCTATGATCCTTCAATGATGACTGACTCATGGTCCTCTAGTTTCCTCCTCCTGAAGTCAATAATTCAGCTCCTTGGTCTTGTTATGGCATCACTTAGCCAGATTTTTATTCTCCCTCCTATATGATGATTCGTCACCACCTTTGATTTGGCCTACAGCCATAGTGTTGTCAGCAAACTTGAATGTGGCATTGGAGCTGTGCCTAGCCACGCAGTCGTAAGTGTAAGGTGAGTAGAACAGTGAGCCAAGCACATAGCCTTGTGGTGCATCTGTGCTGCTGGAGATTGAGGAGAACCTCTTGTAACTTGGTCACCAGATTTGAATGCCTCTGATCTGGAACTATGTCTCTTCCAGCTCCAGCGCAGTATTATAACTGACAGAAGGAAACTGCAATGTATGTGGAAGAAGTGAACTTCCAAGAGGTCAGAGACACATGCACAGGCTGGTGAAGCCTGTGCAATGAGGACATGTAAATTGTTTGTGTCTATAGCCAGGCACTGCTGGTAGGAAGTAGCTACAAGGATTTGAGAATATCCCTGAAAGCCTGCACTTTGAGGAAGCTTGCTGTGCAAGCATGTGCCTACTCTGCTTGCTTCTGTGGGTGAAAGGAAAGGCGAATATTGTTTTCTGTTCTTGAATGTGAAGTCTGAGTGACCTCCCTAAAGCAGGGTGAGCAAACACACCACCAGATGTACCAGAGGTCACCTGCAGTAGACTGAGGTGAGGAATCTGAGAGAAACTATGACATAACTCTGACTGAGCAAAACAATTAAGATCTATGGAGTCTGTAACCGATGTTGCAGGAACTCTCAGATCTTAAAAACAATACCCAAAAACAGATTGCTCGCAACTCAACCAGCATGGTTTCAGGTGAAATGGGGTTAATTAAAACTGGCTGTACTTACTTTTGCCTACAATGCAGTGGTTAGGGTGCTTTATGCTGAAAAATAAATGTGAGAGAAAGCAAAAATTCCACCAAGAATTTTGGATATTCCTGAGTGTGATAGGCACATTGAGAATGTGCAAAATTGTGGTTCATGATGAGGTTAGGGTCAGACAAATTTTAAACAGCAGGTTGTTATTTCTCAAGGAGTTATGTGAATGAATTTCTAGACCTCCTTTCAAACTCTCTTGATTTGTTTTAAAACCAAAGGCAAGATGAGTATCGCTTAGAAGTACGTTGGTTGAATAGCAGCTTACAAAAGTGTGTGCTTCTGTTAGTGGAATGGAACATCCAGTTTTATTAACTGTGAAGAGGACTATGATGACCCCAGTAGCTCTGATCATTTAATGGCTTGAATCTTTTGACGAGGCATTGCTGTAAAACTGACATGACGTGAAGCTCAAGTACTCAGTCTGTTTTCTGCAACAAAAGCTTTCTTGTTGGGAAAATTACTGCAGAATCTCTGCAGTGTAATCTCTGAAATAATCGAGGAAGTGAATAGAATGCAGGCCTGGCTCTCAGGGGGGCCCCATTGCTAATGGGTGGAAGTTGAATTTGCAGCTTTATAGAGCTGCGGTTGAATGCCATATTGAGTTCTGTGCTCTAGGCACCATCCCTTGCAGTGCAGATACACCTGCATGGTATCAGTGCTGAAGGGGTTAAAATAGGAAAGCAAGGATTACTTGTCTTTTTTCTGAGTATTGAGGATTTAGGAGTGACTTTAATTGAGATGTTTAAGATGGTTAAACGAGCCAATTAAAAGATTGTCAACAGAATAAGAATTAAGATTTATTTTCACTGTCTTATATGACATGAAATTTGTTGTATTTTGGTAGCAAAACAGTCCAAGAGCATAAAATTGCTGTAAAGTACCAAATAAAGCAAAACACAAGAATAGTAAGATAGTATGAGTTCATTGATTCATGTACCATTCAGAAACATTATGGTGGAGGGGAAGAAGCTGTTTCTGAATCATTGAGTGTGGGTCTTCAGTGTCCTGTCCCACCTTCTTGAGGCAATGGCTCTTCCATGTGTCCTTGTGCCCTTGATGGAGTTGTCTGAGTCGACAACCCTCTGCAGCCTCTTATGATCCTGTGAATTGAAGCCTCCATAGCAGGCTGTGATGTAACCAGTCAGATGTGCTCTTCACCATACGTCAGTAGAACTTTGCAAGGGTCTTTGGTGATGTACCAAATCTCCTCAAACTCCTAATGGTGTAGAGTCACTGGCTTAATTGTGATTACGGAAGTAGTGTTGGGCCCAAGACGGATCATACAAAATATTAGCACCAGGAGCTTAAAGCTGCTTACCCTTTTTACCACTGACCCCACAATTTTCCCTTCCTGAAATCATTTTTCCCTGGTTTAGGAGTGTAGAACAAGCAGCGTCACCTTAAAATTGGAGAAAGACTGTTAGAAGTTGTCATGAAGCATTATTTTTCAACTTATAAATCTGCAACTCTGTCTTCTCCAAATAGCTGCCAAGACTGGGATCAATATAACATCCCAAAACTGCGATTAATATATTTTTGATGGACATGGACTAAATGCATTTGGTACCGCAGTGAATGGATGGAATCTGGAAATTGCCACTTTGGTTTTCCCTTAAGATGCCCCAAGTTTTTCTTGTCACTGTGTTACTGAATAATCAGGCTGTGTGCATGGTGGTTCAAGTACATGAACATCTTGTGAGGTTGTGAACCATTTCTATGCCATGTGGAATTTTTGCACCTGAATGCTGACTTAATGCTCCTTGCTGGGAAATACTTGAGCACAGATAGAATTAGTTTCCTTTAACAGAGAGTTGTCATCGGTTGCAGAATGATCTCATCAAATCTTGGTTTAAAAAAATCAATTTCCTTCCTGTTTAAATATAATTATATATAAATCAAGTCCTGATTATCCTTTATTATCCTTGGAGTTTCTGGACCTTTGAAATATTGAAAATCCACAGCACATTACAGGCCCTTCAGCCCACAATGTTGTGCCGACCATTTAACCTACTCTCAAAGCTGTTGAGAATTTCCCTACTGCACAACCCTCTATTTTTCTAAGCTTTGCTTCACTTGAAGATGGTGATGAAGCATCAGAGTCACAGAGGTGACAGTGAGGGTTGAAACAGGATGATCTGGCAGATAAATGCATGGCTGAGAAGCTGGTGCAAGGGGCAGGGCTTCAGGTTCTTGGATCATTGGGATCTCTTCTGGGGGAGGTATGACCTGTACAAAAGTGATGGGTTGCACCTGAACCCAAGGGGGACCAATGTTCTCATGGGCAGGTTTGTTAGAACTGTTGGGGATGGTTTGGCACGGGGTGGGAACCGGAGTGAAGGATGAACTGTTAAAAAAAAAGAAAGGAGGAAGGCAGCAGAAAGGAAATTATAAACCAGCTAGCCTGACCTCAGTGGTTGGGAAGATGTTGGAGTCAATTGTTAAGGATGAGCTGATGGAGTATTTGGTGACACAGGACAGGATAGTACAAAGTCAGCATGGTTTCCTTAAGGGAAAATCTTGCCAAATGAACCTGTTGGAATTCTTTGAGGAGATTACACATAGGATAGATAAAGGGGATGTAGTGGATGTTGTATATTTGGACTTTCAGAAGGCCTTTGATAAGGTGCCACACTTGAGGCAATTTACTAAGAGCCCATGGTATTACAGGAAAGTTACTAACATGGTTAAAGCATTGGTTGATTGGTAGGAGGCAGCGAGTAGGAATAAAGGATCCTTTTCCGGTTGGCTGCCAGTGCGTAGTGATGTTCTACAGGGGTCAGTTTTGGGACCTTTTCTTTTTATGCTGTATATCAATGATTTAGATGATGGAATAGATGGCTTTGTTGCTAAGTTTGCAGTTGATACAAAGATTGGTGGAGGGACAGGTAGTGTTGAGGAAACAGGTAGACTGCAGAAGGATTTGGACAGATTAGGAGAATTGGTAAATTAAATGCAATGTTAGAAAATGCATGGTCATGCACTTTCACTTCGGTAGTAGAAATAAATGTGCAGGCTATTTTCTGAACGGGGAGAAAATCCAAAAATCTGAGATGCAAAGGGACTTGGGAGCTCTTGTGCAGAACACCTTAAAAGTTAACTTGCAGGTTGAGAATGTGGTGAGGAAGGCAAATGCAATGTTTGCCTTCATTTCAGGAGGTCTAGAATACAAGAGCAGGGATGTGATGCTGAGGCTTTATAAGGCACTGGTGAGGCTTTACCTCAAGTATTGTGAACAGTTGTGGGCTGCTCATCTAAGAAAAGATGTGCTGGCATTGGGGAGGGTCCAGAGGCGGTTCACATGGATGATTCTGGGAACGAAAGTGTCATCATACGAGGAATGTTTGATGGCTCTAGCTCTATACTTGCAGGAATTTAGAAGGATGGTGGGGGGGGGGGGGGGTGGGGGATGGTCTCATTGAAACCTTTCAAATGTTGAAAGGCCTAAACAGAGTAGATTTGGAAAGGATGTTTCCCATGCTGTGGGAGTCTAGGACAAGAGGGCACAGCCTCAGGATAGAGGAGCGTCCATTTAAAACAAAGATGCAGAGAAATTTCTTTAGCCAGAGGGTGATGAATATCTAAAAGCGTTGGTACATTAATCTGATTTTTATTCTACACACATTCTCATCAATTTCCCCCCAGATTCTATCCCTCACTTACTCATTAGGGGAAATTTACAGTGGTCAATTAGCTTCCAACCTACACATTATTGGCATGTGGGAAGAAACCAGAGCAGCCAGAGCAACCCCACACTGTCACAGGGACTGTAAACTCCACGGGATTTGACGGTATGAGTCATCAGTTTTACGATTGCACAGAAAGTACAGACTGATGTCTATTTAATTCAACAAAGGATATCTTTAAACTTTCATGTGAGTTTTGTGGATAGGTTACTCTCCCTGCAGATCTCTGGGGTGGCCTGAACTCATCAGGGTGGGGTTAAAGCTAGTCAAGACTTACAGGAACAGCACAACCTGGAACATGGTGAAATGTTGATTAACACTGCCAAAAGCTATAAATAATGATATATGAAATTAATTAAGATTATACTGTATGATATAAAATAACTCCAACATACACTAATATGACTTCTTTATCCTGTACCTTACACAATTTTAATTTGACTATAATTGTGTTTTGCTTGCATAGACTTCTCTGACTCAAAACACAACTTACTCGCAACAATTACTTGAAGATCATTTTCATTTTATACCAGTGATCAAATGTCTGTAGCTCCCAGCTGTCTATTAGCTTCAGGTATTACTTATTCTGCCTTTGGATGATGTTGGTGACTGCTTGGAGGAGCATATTTCCTTCTGTATAGCTGTGACAGCAGCTTCCTATAAACTGCTGAAATCATACCCATGACAGTTTGATTGATACAACCTCCATTTCAATTGTATCACCTTCAGCCTGCTGCAAGCTTGTGCAAAAAGATGTTTACCACAAGCAAGTCAAAAATGGTTTGCTTGTAAAAAGTCTTTAAGTCTTTAGCATTCTGGGATGCTGCTGGGTTTTACTTGCCTGCTTTTTAAGCCTGTTGATGCAAGACCAGCCAAATTGCTGCCATCTTTACTTGCTTGTAAATTTATGAATCTTTGTCAACCAAACCACAGAGATTCAGAGGAGCTTGTCTGAGAGGACCTTGTATAAACTGGGTCTCTCAGTTCTCTTGGAGCAGGAGGGCAAGTGAATATGGTTTACATTATTAACATTAAAAACTAACAACTACATTAATTGTTTGCTAAAAACACCAGTCAAAAAACATTTCCTCTCTGTTTATATCTGTTTGAGAAGTTCACTTGTAAGTCCCTTGATTCCTCACAGATGCTGGAAAATTTATAACCTGTTTTAAAACTATGAATGCTTACTATGAGCTAATACCAAAACTGCTGACAAGTAGATAGCACACTTCTCCATTCTTACTTTGGGGTGGATTGTCCAGCATGTCATATTTATTGCTGACTTATGACTTCAGTGCATTGTCCTTAAATCTTGTTGAGTTTGCCAACTTTTCATTTGAGTTTGGTAAGTGAGTCGACTGTGCCCATTAGTATTTCCATTTCAATCATATAATATGGGTAAGTGGCCCAGAGTGGATTCTGTACTATTCACTGTTCAAGAGACCTTAGGGTAGATGGGTGAAGAAGTTGAGGTCTCATGATCAGTACTTATGCATTTATAATTTGATTTACTTTGTCACAGTTAATTGCCAAAGAAAGCCTTGGTAACATTTCTTGGTAACACGTCTTTGTTTGTACAAGGGGAAAATTCATCTTAAGAAAGGACCAGAGTTGAGGAAGATCGTCTGATAGGAATTGACAGATCCATAAACGTGATTTAAAAAAAAAACCCATTTCCATCTTTTTTTTTAAAGATTTGCTCAAAATGTCCTGCCTTCTTTGCTGGTGTTTTGGGCAAACTTGTTACACATATAATTTCTTTGTTTGCCCTCTTTTCCTGGGAGCTCAACAATGCCCACATTCCCAATCACCAAGAGCTCTTAAGCTGCTCGTTATGGCTGAGGCAAAAATTTCAGTGGAGCTGGATTGACGAATGGAGGGAGCTGCTTGCTGACATGTTCAGTGGATGATTCACTTTCCAGAAGCACAGCGAGGGGCCTGTTTTGTGAGTAAGTGGGCAGTCACTGACTGGCTTGGCCCAGTGATCAGCACACCACCTTGCCGCTCAGGCCACCTTCTAACTCAAAGGCAAAGCTAGTTGCAGCAGTAACAGCAGGTCTGTTGGTCAGATGATTCAAAGTTCAAAATACATTTATTATCAAAGTATGCATACCCTGAGATTCGTTTCCTTACAGGCAGCCACAAAACAAAGAAACCCAATAGAATCTATTTAAAAAAGACTATCAAACACCCAGTGTGCAGGGGAAAAAAAAAACCAAATTGTGTAAACAACAAAAGCAAGTGAACAACTGAAGTTCACGGAAGCGAGTCCACAAACATGAATGCTGTCAATACTGCAGGGCCATTCCTCACTCTCGGACCCAGGCCCTACTGCTTCGCTGTGCTCTCGGGCATGGGCCCTACCTCATTGATTCAGTCCATACTTGACCCGTCCAATTCAGCCTGGCACTTAAGTTGATCAAACTTCAGATCTTTTCCTCATCCTCAGCCACCTTGACTCTCCCTCGCCTTGGTTCTGCTGCATCGAATCACCTCCAAGCTCACTTCAGCAAAAGCCAAACATCAGCTCATTCCCCGCTCTTGGGCCTGGGCCTGGCCACCTTGATCCGGCTGTACACATCACTCCACAACCATCCTGCACCTTCGAGTCTTCAATTCACACCGCAAAGATGCCAGGTCGTACAGGTGGTTCAAAAGTTCAAGGGAATTTACAGTCTATTGATTGCTGTGATTATTTATCCGAAAAAAGTGTGATTAATAAAGTAGTTAGTTCAAGGTTCAAGGTATATACATTATGAAAGTATGAATGAGTATAGAATTCTGAGATTTGTCTTCTCTAGATAACCATGAAGCAAAGAATATAATGGAAGCCATTAAAAGAAAAATGTCAATTCCCACTATGTGAAGAAATTAAAGGGGTTAAAGAGTAATTTTGATGTTGCTGACACATCAGAGGATGCGGTGTTAATTATACACTGCTTTCTGAACATGAGACATTGTTCTCGAAATTGCTAGACCAAGGTTTAAATAAAGAACCGCCTGATGAGGCAATGTCCTAACACAGGTCTTAGAAGTAAACGGGAACTATCCATGCTAAGCAGGTTCTTAGAACAATGATTCGCTAAATGATCAATTACCTTATAAGTACCTTATGTTACTGGGCAAGTAAAGAAATTGCACAATTGCTTAACAAGTGTACGCGACTACATGTGTATAAAAGAGCCATGCTTGTACAAGTAAATGGAGATTCCGATGCAGACTCCAAGAGAGTGCTGAAGGAAGGTTCTCCCTAGTAACGAGCTACTAATAAAAAGCTGTTGCTTTATCTTCCGTAGTACTGTGTGTTCTTGCATTGGGTAACAGGTAATAATTACAAGTAAGGTTTAACACATGCACAAAAAAAATTGCGCAAATGACAACAAAAACATCAAATACCCCCATGCACAAAAAACAAATCCTGCAAATGGCAACAAGAACATCAGTGCCCCCCCATGTGCAAAAAAAGCAAACCCTGCCCATGAGTAAAAAAGACAAACACATTGTGCAAAGGCAACAAGAAAGGACAGGTGAAAACACAGAATATAAAAACATAAAACTGAAAGTGTTCAAAAGATAATTCATAAGTTCCAGACCCAGAACTTTGCTATCATCCTCTGACAACATTGAGAGAGAGACAGAGACCGTCCAAATGCAGGGGCTTTCCTTCAGGAGCAGTAAGCAAGAGATGGTCACACGCAGACACCTTCCTTGGGCAGCAGCCAACGAAAGACTGGTCGATGGCACTGAACACTCGCTTGCATTCTGCACTCGCCTTGTCTCTAAGTTTCTAGGCCTTGAGGCTGCTCGCCTCCTGGAATCTTATCGGAGACAAGAAAGCACCAGATCGCTAAATTGATCTTCAAACTGTTGCTCACAGGCTCTAACAGTACCAGAAGTGCATTTCAAATAAAAAGAAGTGCAAGAAACAGTTTCATGGACTTCCTGGAAGATGTCGCCTGAAGTAGCATTGTTGGCTGGTGCTATCTTGACCAGATGTTTTGCTTTCTTTTGTTTGCTATCGACAAGAAATTGCTGTGTTCCACCAGCGCTGTCTTAAAATGAAAGAAAGATTCAGCCCATTACCCAGATTATACTGATATTGCTCTATTAATTTCTGGGCCAGCTTTCTTGGATGGGTATCTGCTCTTTACCCCAGCCTCTCCTAGATGACAGTAAGATCCACCAACTTCTCGATAAAGATGTTTTTGCTGAATTCTCTTTGGGATTGAAAGGTGACAATGTTACGTTTGTGAATTGTGGTTTTGGATCTGAAGTAGGATAGTTTTGGTTTTGAGTTGGTCTCGTACCTTGGATACAAATGTAGACTGCTAATTCAGTAAATTACAGAGGTACTTTAACACTGTTGGCAGTGTAGTGCAGCAGGTGGAACATTAAAATCGTCAGCTCAGATGGATATAAATGGTCCCACTATTCTTTTCTGTAGATGAGCAGGTGCATCATCCCTAGCAATAACATAACAAAATGGATTGACAAGGGTAGTCTGAGAATGTTTCTCCCATAGGAAGCTGAGAACTCAGGGTAGACTCTCATTATAAGACTTAGATGAAGTGGTATTGGAATTTTGAGCTTCTAACAGTTTTGGATATAAGTGTATGCAAGCTTGAGAAAGATTTTTGAAAAATGAAGGAATTTGGGAGATATTGGATTGGGCAACATTTGAGTAGTGATCGTACTAAAAGGAGGCTTTGTGGCCTCCTCCTTCTCCTTCCTTCACTTGGTGTCCTCTTCAGTAGTTATTCCTCGGTCAGTATTTTCTAAAGGTAGAAGAAAATTAGGCAAAGTGTCCCTGATTTGAAATGACAACAGTTCCCTCTTCCACAGATGCTGCCAAATGTGACAGTGGAAAAGTGTGTATGAAACTGGAGGAAATAGCGGAGGTACTTAATGAATACTTTGCTTCAGTATTTACTACGGAAAAGGATCTTGACGATTGTAGGAATGACTTGCAGTGGACTGAAAAGCTTGAGCATGAAGATATTAAGGAAGAGGAATGTGCTGGGGCTTTTGTAAAGCATCAAGTTGGATAAGTCACTGGGATGAGACGGGATGTGCCCCAGGCTACTGTGGGAAGCGAGGGAGGAGATTGCTGAGCCTCTGGCAATGCTCTTTGCATCATCAATGAGGATGGGAGAGTTGAGGATTGGAGGATTGTGGATGTTGTTCCCTTATTCAAGAAGGGAGTAGGGATAGCCCAGGAAATTATAGACCAGTGAGTCTTACTTCAGTGGTTGGTAAGTTGATAGAGAAGATCCTTAGAGGCAGGATTTATGAACATTTGGAGAGGCACAGTATGATTAGGAATAGTTAGCATGGCTTTGTCAAAGGCAGGTCGTGCCTTACGAGCCTGATTGAATTTTTTGAGGATGTGACTAAACACATTGATGAAGGTAGAGCCGTAGATGTAGTGTATATGAATTTTAGCAAGGCATTTGATAAGATACCCCATGCAAGGCTTATTGAGAAAGTAAGGAGGCATGGGATCCAAGGGGACATTGCTTTGTAGATCCAGAACTGGCTTGCCCACAGAAGGCAAAGAGTGGTTGTAGACGGGTCATATTCTGCAGTGGTGTGCCTTAGGGATCTGTTCTGGGACTCTTTGTGATTTTTATAAATGACCTGGTTGAGGAAGTGGAGGGATGGGTTAGTAAATTTGCTGATGACACAAAGGTTGGGCGTGTTGTGGATAGTGTGGAGGGCTGGCAGAGGTTACAGCGGGACATTGATAGGATGCAAAACCGGGCTGAGAAGTGGCAGATGGCGTTCAACCCAGACAAGTGTGAAGTGGTTCATTTTGGTAGGTCAAATATGATGGCAGAATATAGCATTAATTGTAAAACTGTTGGCAGTGTTGTGTGAATTCAAGTATTTTTATTTCTGTAATTGAATAATCAAAAGAAAAAATTGTCTCAGTATTTAATATGGGTCTGACAGGAATACTCTGAGTGCTGGCAGAGACTCTGGACTGAATGGCCTCGTGTGTTATAAGGAAACATAGGAAGCAAAATATGAGAAATTTTCCTTATCAAAAGATTCCTAATCTCTCTTTAAGGAATGCAGTTCCAGCTTGTTCAAATGTTTATAACTAGGCATAATCTCCTGGTTCTGACATCTTTTATTTTGTTTTATTTGTTTGTTTGTTTGTTTAGTTAGTTAGAGATACAGTGCAGAAGAGGCCCTTCTGACCCATGAGCTGCATCACCCAGAAACACACCTACTTAACACTATCCTAATCTTTACAATGACCAATTAAACTACTAACATGTACATCTTTGGAATGTGGGAGGAATATACAAACTCCTCACAGATGGCACTGGGATTGAACTCTCAACTCTGGAATGCCCCGTGCTGTATTGGTGTTGCTCTAGCTACTACGTTACCTTGGCGTCCCTAAGTTTGCCAGTGCTTTTATATCCTTTCTTTCAATTTGGTCATCTCATAAAGGTTTCAGACTATTTTGACCTAGCTCCTAATTCTCTTCTTCTGGAATATTCACTGAAAGATCTACATAGATTTCGTAACCAGGGAAAGAAATTAAATTTTCGCACAATGTTGTGAATTGTCATGAAACTGTGTCAATTGATAAGGACCATTTTTTTTTGGTAATTACTGTAATTTGGAAGCGTAGACCCATCAGTAACCAAAATGGAAGCTGAATCAAGGCTAGGCAGTTACTAATTAGTTTGTGTGGGATTGTGAACCAGTGTGCTCGGCAATGTGTTGCTATGACAACAGTTTTAAAAAACAAAACACTTTCTCTTACCAGCCTGATCTGCTCTGAGCAATCCCTGCTGAGGGAAAAAAGAAAATAAATTGGTTGTTCTCCAGCTGCTTCAGCTGATTCTTTTTTAGATGTTCCAATTGTCGTTGTATTCTGAATCATGCTGGGATGTGTGTTCTACTTGCCTTTCAGCCCTTCCATTGCATCCATCACTGGGAGAACTCACATTCACAAACAACTAAGTGGGAGGGAAATGTTAGTCTAATGGCTTGTGCGCAAAGTTTTAGGAAGAGTGCTGTCTGTTGTAAATGGCATCACTTGGCAGACTGAATGAGACACAGTTTGGGCTCCCAGGCAGACAGCAAAGGATCTCCCATAAATTGAGGGAAGAAGCTTTGATGAATAATTATAGCTTGATCAAAACCACTGAATCTTATCCTTATCAGATTGTTGTTTATGGGACTTTGCACAAATTGGCTGGCTCTTTTACTTCAAGATATTTACGGTTATTGCTGCAGTGCAACAGAAAACCAGCAGTTCCCAACAGCAAGTTTGGAAATGTCCATTTGGGGTTTGCCCAGCAATGGGTGAACGCAGGCTCTGTATGTGGTGGCACTTGGTGTTTGTGTAACCGTGGTCTACCCAAAGCTTTCGATAGCAGCTGAGGTTCTCAAGTTCAGTTGAGTTTATTGGCATGTATCCAAATACAGTGAGGTACAGGCACAATGATAAACTTGCTGGAGTATCATAGGCACGTAGGTTTGGATAATGCAGCTCATAATTTATACAAGACAGTGAAGAGAAGGTAGTGTAAGAGGTGGTCATGGTGTTCTTTTGCTGAGTTCTGATAAGTCGATCCAAGATCTGATGGTTGTATGAAAGAACCTGTACCTCTAGCCTTGCCTATCTAGGATTGCCAAAGGTAGGTCTGGCCATGTTGTGGTTGCACAATCTGTCCTATTAAACTCTGCTTCACTACCGTAAGAGAAAGTTTGTCTCTCATGAGAAAGTTTGTACAAAAGAAAACCTTAAATCACAAGGCAATCGGGTTTAGTGAACTGCATGGAATATTCTTGAAAACCTGTGGGGGAAATGAGCTGGAGGGTCCTTGAGCAGGTAATGCGGCAGCACAGTGTGGTGCCTTTAGTAGAGCCTCTGCCATCAATGCTCCAGCAACTGAAGTTCAGTCCTGATCACTAGCACTGTTCTTGTGGAGTTTGCATGTTCTTTCTATGACCACATATTTCCTCCAGGTGCTTCAGTGTCCTCCAGAGTACCAAACACAATTTGGTTGGTAGGCTAATTGGCAACTGTAAATTGCCCCCAGTCTGTAACTGGATGGGGGTCAGTGAGATGATAACTGGAATTGACAATTAGCAAGAACAGATACTTGCTAGTCAGCCCTGACATTGGCCATAGGGCTGCTTTCCTTATAATATGACAATATGTATCTAAATTTTAGAGTCTAAAATCGCATTGCTTGGTTGGTGGAGAGATGAGTCCTCCCAGTCAGATCTGTAATTCACGGCCAGAGTTTCAGCATCACTGTCCGCAAGGTGCTTGCAGATAAGACCATTGTCCCTCCATCCTTCTGACTTCTGAACTGTTCATTTGCTAAGAAGGCCTGGAAAGAGATATGTTGGTCTTTGAGGTTTATTCCATGCTGATGTATTACACAAAACCCTAATCTCTTTGGGCTTATTGAAGGGCATACACTGTGAAGAGCATCAGCTGCTGCTGGAAAATTATCGGTTCAGTGAAACACATCTTTATGGTCTGTTTGAATCGTGCTGATCTTCCAGTGAAGCAAGCTATCTATGATCATTGCAGGTGACACAATCCGAGGTACTGGACTACATGCTAAGGGATGGTGGTGTATGGCGACGTTTTGAAGGGAGCTTAAAAAAAACACTAACTATTCTATTAATCACTGCAATCACTGCAACCTGCAGCCTGTAATTTCCCTTCGGGAGTTGTGCTTTTGAACTGTCTAAGCGACCAGGCATTTTTGCGGTTTCCTGAAGATTTCTGCAAACTGGACTCTGGAGAATGCAGGTGTGGCCATGGCTAGAGCAGGCTTAGGGCCGGATCGAAACTTTGGGTTAGATTGAAGCGGCGAGTCCTGGGCCAGGGAGCGAAAAACTAACCGATGTTTGTCTGATTTAAGCACTGAGCCCAGAGTAAAATGATTGAGGCATCAACGTTGAGTCTGAGGCCAACAGATGAACAGGTGTTCAGCCCACTGCTCCGTGGGCTTTCCTTGCTTCGGCACTGAATGGACTTGGCAGCAGTGGCTCGCAGCCATCGGGCTCCTGTGTCATCTCAGTGCTGAACCAGCTCCATGTCCGTGGACTCACTTTCGAGGATTCTGCAGTTCACGTTGTGTGTGTTCATTGTTTACTTCTGTATTGGTTGTACAATTTGTTTTTTTTTGCACGCATTGGATTTTTGACCATCTTTGTTGTGTGGGTTTTTTTATGGGTTCAATTGTGTTGTTTATCTTGTGGTTGCCTGTAAGAAGATAACTCTCAAGATTGTATATGGTATACATTGGACTTTGAAGCTTTGGTGCAGTCATTGCAAAGGCTGCCTGTGGAAGGGGCAAGATCTAAGACCCTCTTGCCAGTGCAGGCAGAGGGGATGGAATAACATGCAGCAATATACTGGAGGAACTTTACAGGTCAGGTAGATCAGAAGGAAACTGATCAGTTAATATTTGGGCAGGGACCGTTTATCAGTGGAGAGAACCACCATGAAAACTTTCTGCACTTATTTCTCATGGAACAGATGTGAAAGGCAGATTTGACGTCTTGCTGACACAACGCAAATGTTGCTAGCAATAAATAGGTCAGTCCTCCATTGAGTTCAGTGTTGACTGGCAACTCCTGTGACACTGCTGATGCCAAACTGTATCGGTCTCTGTCATTTCTTTGGGTTCATCAGATGCGTGGAGAGAGGGAGCCTGCTACATGGGCAACAGCTTGCCCTCCATATCGTACCCCCCCAGACTTGTGTATCTAGACAGCTAGAACACAGTATCTATGGTCAATATCCACTACTGACGGAGGTCCTCAAATTTTAAACACTTTAATTCAAGCATATTTTTTGAAGCTAATGTCTGATGTGGTTTATTTTGTATCTACACTGGATTTAATTGGCTGTACTTTGAATTTTGTTGATGTGCGACATAGTAGTTTTGTTGACTGCTTCTTTCAACGGATGCTGCCCGACCTGCTGAGTTCATCTAGCTTTTTTGTACGTTTTGATTTGACCACAGCATCTGCAGTGTACTTGGTGTTTAATAGAAGTTTGCTTGTGTGGTACCGGAAGTAAGTTGAATGCCTTGATCTTTAGTGGTTATAGTGATGCAAGTGTTTTTCTGGAGCAGTCAGTTTGAGAAAACTACACTGTTGTTTGAAACAGTGACAAAAATGATACCCATGTAGATCCTTCCCCAAAGAAAACAATTAATTATGCTTTGTAAATAGGAGTGTGTATTTATTCAAATTCTTCATTTTGCCGAGAAATGTTTCTAACATGTCAGTTGTGAAATTATGCACAAAAGCTTTGAAACATTCAATGTTATAGCAAGTTCCTTCATAAAGCACGTCTCAATTATACATTTTTAAATCCTTTTGTGGGAAATATGTGTCAGTAGTAAGACTGCCCACCTTGAGAAGATGTGAGTTGGTGAGGAATCTTCGGTGGTTGCTTTTGATCTGGTAAAAGTGCAATCACAGCACTGTAAGGAGGGAATTCCTGGAGTTTGATTTATCATCAATGAAAGAACAGTGACATATGTCAGCTTGGTATTCTGCTCTTTCCTCTGTTAATCATTGTAATGAAAATAGTGCTTTCTTTCTTTGTAAAGGATGCTGGATACTCGATTAAGATTCACCATTTGGAATATACAGATGGAGGGATACTAGATCCAGATGATGTTCTGATTGATGTAGTAGAAGACAAAGATAAGGTAAGGTTTAATTTTGGTTGTTTCTTTACTTCTGGATTTCCTTCAGACCTCCCATTGTGATGATCATTACACCAATATGGTAAAATGTCAAGCTTTTTCTAACTGACAATAAAAGTGTTGCATTTATCTCTGAACTGCAGATTTTCTAGTCAGGTTCTGGAGATCCTTAGAATTAAAATCAATCTCCAGTTTACTTGCACATCCTAAACAAAACAAGTGATGACAACATAAACAGAATTAGAAAAGTTTTGAAGATTGGAAGTCAGATATTCAGGTGCATTGAGAAGACAAGGTGTGATGAAATGTTAGTATTACCACATCCATAACATATGCATACTTAAATGTAACTCAGTTTTTCATTATTTAATGACTTACACCAGTGATATTAAATCTGATTCTGAATTCCACATTTGGTGAACATCACTAGAACATTTGGCTGTAAATATGTAAAGGGTTAAGAATCTTCTTCATGTGTTTTTCAAAATTCAACAATCTATTTATAAAAAACATAGTTATATGATATATTCATTTGTCATCATCTCGGGGCAAGGCATAACATTTCATTAACATTTATTTTCACTGTGATATTAATCCCTTTGTGCACACAAGTTGAGGAAAGAGTCCAAGGGGTTTTGCATAGCTTCCAGTGTGCAATGATGGCAAGGTTTTCAACAACAGTCTTTGTGGTGTCTGTACCAAACTGGTATGTGGTGAATGGCTACTTCAGGTGATGGGCAACCTGGTCTAAGTGCCAGGGTGAATTTGACATTTTTTGGTGATGATGGCAAAGATGCAAAATGAGAGGAAACCTTCGTTATTTCTTTTATTAGGAAAACTGCCATTGTGCAATGTTGGGCTGAAAAATATCCTGATATAATGGGTGCACAGCAGAGATGGTGCCTTGGATCGATTCTTTGGCTCAAGTATTATAATAATAATAATAATAATAAGGTAACATAACAGCAGGAGACAGGAAACTAAACATAGTTTTGATATGAAAGGTTGGATAATGCAGATATAAAAGTGATTATTAAGTTACACATCAGCAGACATGAGGTTGAAATTGGCAAGTCTCCAATGATAGCAGAGATTAAAATTATGAGAAGAAATAAGCTATTTGGGGTAGCAGATGAACAGGGAAAGCTTGCACCAATACTGAGTGTTTCCTGTGAGGCGAGTTTACTCCTTTTAGCATTGATTACTGAGAATAAAGATTGAATGGATGTGGAGACAGAGATGACGGCATTGTCTCTCATTGAACTTAATTCAAGCTTCCCGTAAGATGCCGGTGCGCTTGGACGTAACAGCTTCTACAAGGTCAACCAGAGGTGTTATTGTCTTTTTTAAACATGTTTTTTATGATCGCAAGACCTTGCTGGACATTAAGAATTTAAAGCTCCTGAGGTCTACAGCCGCAGTGTGTTGCTCATTGGTGGAGAGTCTGAAGGAGCTGAACTTGGTGCAGACCGTGATGCTGCCTGGGACAGAGAGGTGTCGGTGCGTGAAGGAAGTGTGCAGTCCAACAGCAAGTGATCATCTTAGTCACGTTTCTTGTGACCGCAAGATCCTGTTGGACGTTGGTGTGGTCCGGTGGGCAAGCTGCCAGGCCTCGGTTGCAGCGTAGAACAAATCTCTAGTTGCAATGTTTTCTGTCTGCAGCCGCTCGGCGGCGGAGTCGGAGTTGGGTGCTCCACTAGAGTGCCAGAGGTGGTGTTACATGGCGTCCATGCTGGAGTCAGTGCTGCCTCCCAGTGTTCGCTCTGCAGACAAGCTGGATTGTGTTCGACTGCAGACTGTTGCAACATTCATAGTCTCAGGGACTTGGACTACTTTTTGTGTGACTGTAACTTACTGCCATCTTTTATGTTTTATATGCACCTTGCGCTGCATGTGACTGCTGGTAATGTGTTTTGCACCTTAGCCCTGGAGTAATACTGTTTTGTTTGGCTCTGTTCATTGGTATTCGTGTATGGTTGAATGACAAACTTGAACATGAACTTTATTAGTGCAAAAGTGCTCATGAGCAATGTAAATAAAACAGCAGAAAACCGGTTGGTGAATGCATTTATTTTTTTGCTTGCAGTTCACCAATTTTAGTGAGTAGTTCTCTCCAGACAATAACTTGAAGCTTTTTTTAAATTATAGAGTTCAGTTTGAAAGTTGGACCTTTCCAGAAACAAGGAGCCTTGTATTACCTTTGATGGAGTATTATCATTTTGCTGTTGAAAGCAGTAGAATCTGTCAGCAGAACAGTACTGATCCAAATACAAAAGCACCTCCAGTTTCCATTGCACAAATTAACAGCTTTTGAAAGGCTTCAAATCCCAGTGAGAAGCCATTGATCATGAGTGTTTTTCCTGCATGATGACAATACAGATAGAAAACTTTCGTTGTGCACCAAAAAGTTTCTAATGAATAATAGAATAATATAAAAGAGCCAATCTAATAATTTAGCTTGCATTTTGCAACTGAACTAATTATTTTTATCACACTTAGTGCATGTTACTAAATAAAGTTGTAACATTAAGAACCAGTGGTTAGTTTTAGGGAAGATGAACCAAAAAATATACTTATTTTTCAATAAACCAAGAAGTTTTTAACTTGCCCATTTGTTTTATGTCCTTGGGTATGTGTTGTAAAGTTGATATCCTTAAACTGAGCTGTTTCTCTTCATCTGTCCTCTTCTTTGGCTCCAGAGCAAGTATCCTCACTTATAAGTATCAAGACATCAAGATTATTAATTCTACAGAACCTTAAGCCCGTAATCAGGACTCACAAAGTTAGTTTCATTTTTGTCAGGGTGTTGATATAGAACCATTTTTGTCCCTTTAGCTGTTACATGAGTAAATCCTTGGCAGTACAGTATTGGCAAAGAAGCTGTATTAACTTGGTGTCCTGTTCCGTATTAATGTATCAACCAACTCTGTTTCCAACAGTAGTGACTTGTTGTTTATGGGACTTACTGTGTCCAAATTGTATTAGAACCATATTAATGACAACAAAATTAAAAACATAGGGAGGATTTATTTGGTTGTTGCAGCACAGAAAATAGATCAGAGGGGTTTGGTTTGAAAGAAAAGAAGGATTAGATAGAGAGAAACTGTACTGACTGGCAGAAAGGTAATGAGCCAGGGTTCACAGATGAAGGTAATTAGCAGAAGAACTAAAATTAAAAGTTCAAGAATCTTGTTTTAATGTAATATCTGGTTAATGTCAGAGGTCACAGTCAAAGCAAATTAAATTGCACTGTTTAAAAGGGAGCTGGGTAAATATCTGAAAGGAAGTAATTTGCAAGGATGTGGGGGTGACATTATTGGAGTGGGACTGCCTGATGCACCATCAATAACTCACTCTGAGACGTAAGAAGCGAGATATCAGCTTTTATTGACTGGAAGAATGAACAACACTACATCCTGGAGACTGAGGCCGGGCTCAGGCCTCAATCGCCTTTATACAGGGGTCTGTGGGAGGAGCCACAGGAGCAGTCCAGACAGGTATATGTAGTTCACCACATTCACCCCCCCTTTGTTTTAAAAAGAGTCCCCAGGTGGCGAAGTTTCTTACAAGTATATTTACAGGTTAAGTCTATCAGGTGGTCGAATCTGTCGCGATCTACGTAGCACCGGCTGTGATTGCACAGGAGTCGGAGGTTGTGCTGGTTCTGGCCTAACTGGAGGTGTCAGGGATCCCTCACGTGTGTGCGAGGCGCCCGGAATATATGCGTACGAGATGCCTGGTACATGAGCATCGTGAGGAGTCTGTGTGGGGCACGGTGTGCGCGGTGTCACCTCGGGTACAGGGTTCATAGTTACCGTGGAGTGTTCGGGGTAGTGGTCTGCTGCTCCTGCGGGCGCCAGGTCGTGGACGGAGACCGTGTCCTCCCGCCCATCAGGTAAGACCACGTAGGCATACTGGGGGTTAGCATGCAAAAGGTGAACCCTCTCGACCTGCGGGGAGTATTTATTACTCCTCACATGTTTTCGTAGCAGCACTGGCCCTGGGGACGTCAGCCAAGCTGGTAGGGTGGTCCCAGTGGCAGACTTCCTGGGAAAAGAAAATAGGCATTCGTGAGGGGTGGCATTGGTGGACGTACATAACAGGGAGCGGATAGAGTGGAGAGCCTCAGGGAGGACCTCCTGCCATCGAGAGACCGGCAACCCTTTTGACTTAAGGGCTAAAAGTGTGGCCTTCCACACTGTGGCATTCTCCCTCTCCACCTGTCCATTCCCCCGGGGATTGTAACTCGTGGTTCGACTAGTAGCAATACCCCTAGCTAGCAGGTACTGGCGCAGCTCGTCACTCATAAAGGAGGACCCTCTATCACTGTGGATATAGAAGGGATATCCGAACAGAGTGAAGAGCTGGCGCAGGGCTTTTATGACGGACGTGGTAGTGGTGTTGGGGCAGGGAATGGCAAAGGGGAATCGCGAGTACTCGTCAATAATATTGAGAAAATAGACATTGTGGTCGGTGGAGGGAAGGGGGCCCTTAAAGTCAACACTCAGTCGCTCAAAAGGGCGGGTGGCCTTGACAAGTTGCGCCATGTCAGGACGGTAGAAGTGCGGTTTGCACTCAGCGCAGATTTGGCAGTCCCTGGTCATCGTCCTGATGTCCTCCAGGGAGTACGGCAAGTTCCGGGCTTTAACGAAATGGTAAAATCGGGTGACCCCCGGATGGCAAAGATGTGCATGAAGGGCATACAGCTGGTCGAGCTGTGCGCTAGCACACGTTCCCCGGGATAGGGCATCAGGGGGCTCATTGAGTCTGCCATTCCGGTACAGGATATCATAATTGTAGGTGGAGAGTTCTATTCTCCACCGCAAAATTTTATATTTTTGATTTTGCCCCACTGTTGGTTGCTGAACATGAACGCAACCGAGCGCTGGTCGGTCAGCAAGGTGAACCTTTTGCCGGCGAGATAGTGCCTCCAGTGCCTAATAGCTTCCACTATGGCCTGGGCTTCTTTCTCCACCGCGGAGTGCCGAAGTTCAGAGCCTTGAAGGGTACGAGAAAAGAATGCTACTGGCCTGCCTTCCTGATTGAGGGTAGCGGCAAGCGCGAAATCGGAGGCATCACTCTCTACTTGGAAGGGAATGGTCTCGTCCACCGCATGCATCGTTGCTTTGCAATGTCCCCTTTAATGCAGCTGAAGGCTGTGCAGGCCTCAGCAGAGAGGGGAAAAGTGGTAGACCTGACCAGGGGGCGGGCCTTGTCTGCATAATGGGGGACCCATTGGGCGTAATAGGAAAAAAAACCCAGGCACCGTCTGAGGGCTTTGAGAGTGGTGGGAAGAGGGAGTTCTAACAGGGGGCGCATACGGTCGGGGTCAGGGCCAATGACCCCGTTTTCCACGAGATACCCAAGGATAGTGAGTCGGGTGGTTCTGAACACACACTTGTCCCTATTATAAGTAAGGTTCAGGGCTTTGGCCACCTGGAAAAATCGTTGTAGATTGGCATCGTGATCCGACCAGTCGCGACCACAGATGGTGATGTTATCTAGATAGGGAAATGTGGCCTTCAGGTTGTACTGGTCCACCATCCGGTCCATTTCCCTCTGGAAGACTGAGACACCATTGGTGACACCAAATGGGACGCGCAGGAAGTGATAGAGCCTGCCGCCCGCCTCGAAGTCGGTGTAGGGGTGGTCCTCTGGGCGGATGGGGAGCTGGTGATAAGCGGATTTCAGATCTATTGTCGAGTACACCTTGTACTGAGCTATCTGGTTGACCATATCCGCGATGCGGGGTAGGGGGTACGCGTCAAGCTGCGTGAACCTTTTGATGGTCTGACTATAGTCCACAACCATCCTATTTTTCTGCCCAGTCCGAACAACAACTACCTGGGACCGCCAAGGGCTTGTGCTTGGCTCGATGATCCCCTCCCGAGCAGCCGCTGCACGTCTGACTGAATGAAGGCCCTGTCCCCTGCGCTGTACCGCCTGCTTTTAGTCGCCACCGGTTTACATTCGGGGGTCAGGTTGGCGAACAGCGATGGGGGAGGGATCTTGAGGGTGGAGAGGCTGCAAGTAGTGTCAGTAGCACAGCTATCGGCATGGTGCTGGGCGGGACGTGTGGTTCGGTGTGTATGTGTGTGCGGTAACGGGTATATGGCGAAGTCCCACCAAACTGAGGATTCCTGACAGTGATTGGTGGGAGTCGCCCGTCATACTCCATTGTCACACTTTTCAGGTGGCTCTGGAAGTCGAGCCCCAATAGCACAGGTGCGCACAGTCGAGGCATGACCAGTAGCGCAAAGTTCCGATATTCTGTGCCCTGCACCATCAATGTCGCTACACAACCCACCCGGATGTCTGTGGAATGCGACCCAGAAGCCAAGGTGATCCTGTGACTTACCGGCCGTGTCACAAGTCCACAGCGTTGCACTGTGTCCGGGTCAATAAAACTCTCAGTGCTGCCCATGTCAAACAGGCAGCTAGTCCTGTGTCCCTCCACCAGGATGTCCATCATTGACCTTGTGAGCTGGTGCGGAGCGCTTTGGTTGAGGGTTACGGTGGCCAGAGTTGAAATGCCGTCTTGGTGCCCGGTAAACACCGGCGAGTCGGGGGCGGGGCATGGTGATGCCGACAAAGATGGCCGCCCACATCCGGGCATGCAAGATGGCGGCCCCCACGTCTCACACGGGTAGGTAGGGGCGGGGCATGGTGACGCCGGCAAAGATGGCCGCCCACATCCGGGCATGGAAGATGGCGGCCCCCACGTCTCAAACTGCTGCTCGACCCCGCGCGCGGTTTAGACTTACAGGCTCTGGCGAAATGGCCCGGTTTTCCGCAGCTGGAGCAGGTCGCTTCTTGAGCTGGGCAACGGTTTCGAGGATGTTTCTCAAGCCCACAGAAATAACACAGCTTTCGCTTGGTCGAGTTCGGGGAGTGCGTGGAACCGCGACTGGCAGCGGCGTTGGCGAATTCGCTTGCGGGAACCGGTGGCGGCGGGGTCGGAGGTGTCCACGGAACCGGCGGGGAATCGCGCGGCTGGACAGCGTCAGCATTGTGCAGAGCAGCCTCCAGCGTGTCGGCCGTCTCGATCGCCGAGCGTAAGGTAAGATCGGCGTTTTCCAGCAGCCGCTGGCGCACATACACTGACCTAATTCCGGTCACAAAGGCGTCTCGTACTAAGAGTTCTGCATGCTGTTCCGCCGTGAGCGTTTTGCAGTCACAAGTCCGCACGAGTGCCTGTAGAGCTCGGAGAAATTCGGCGGACGACTCCGCAGGGCGCTGTCTGCGCGTGGCCAAGCGATGTCTGGTGTAGTCGGCGTTCACCGGCCGCAGGTACTGTCTTTTGAGGGCGTCAAGCGCCCCTTCGTAGGTTGAGAGGTCCCTGATGAATGAATAAACTTTTGGGGTGACTCTCGAGAGGAGAATTCTGTGCCTAACAGCGGGGTCAGTTGCACGAACCTCCTCCAAGTATGAGTGGAAGCATGCAAGCCAGAGTTCAAAGGCAAGAGCTGCTTCAGGGTCTTGGGGGTCCAAATCCAATCTTTCCGGACATAAAACGGTTTCCATGTTTTAACTTCCAGTCAATAAAATTGATGCACCATCAATAACTCACTCTGAGACGTAAGAAGCGAGATATCAGCTTTTATTGACTGGAAGAATGAACAACACTACATCCTGGAGAATGAGGCCGGGCTCAGGCCTCAATCGCCTTTATACAGGGGTCTGTGGGAGGAGCCACAGGAGCAGTCCAGACAGGTATATGTAGTTCACCACACTGCCCAGATTGTTTTTCAATGGAATTGTTCTGGAAATAACAGTCCAACTGTCTTCCTTATACTGTTACCATTCTGTGGGTGGTTGTTTCTGGAAAATATTTTATAGAATGTGCCAAGGATAACATGGATGCTGTATAAATCCACTTAATTTCTTTTGAGATTTTAAGATCTTAAGTTCTGTACTTGGTACTTAAAATGAGCTTACTCACTCATTGTAATATCTGCATCTGTTTTGAGAGTGCGGTGTGGTGAGGGGTGTGGGGTGGTATCACACACGTAGATTCATCATTTTTTGTTCCACAAGTACCATTGATTTTCTTCATTCCCTCCTTTTTCACTGATGCTGTTTCCCTTCCCCAAGCTCGCATCCTATCATCTGACTGATAGTTGGTCAATTAAAAAAAAACACTTAGAGGGAAAGTGGATTACGTCCAACAGAAATGAGTTGATGACGAAGTCACCAATGGAACTCATTCAGAACTGTAATTGAAATTGGAATGGACTTCAAATATAATATATGGATTGTTGCACAGCAATTAAATGACTAATTTCTTCTGACAATGCAACATTGAGGAAATTGATGTTGATCAGAGAGCAAATGAAAAAAAATTGTTGCATTGTCAGAATACTAAGTAAAGCAGAGATGCGATATAGTTCAGAGAAATCTGTTATTTTAATTGCATAATGAAGCAGGTGTGATTTAATGACAGGGATAGTAAGCCTGAGTGTTAACAATGAATTGGGATCTCATGTAGGAGCTGGATATTTAATTCCTTGTCTCTAGACTACCACCTGCATTTTCCCTGGCTTAAATTGGTCCTGCTGGAAGATACAAAGTTGAGATGTTGAGTGAGAACATGATTGGGTTTAAATTGTGTTGTCTCCTCTGACTTGATATTCTGTCACTTCTTTCATTTGCAGCACTCTCACTTTGCAAAATTTGCAGTAATCAGTGTTCCTGGCCTTTAACCTCTTTCTTAACTTGAAGTTATCATTTGAAAAAAGATGGCAGAACGCTTGAACGGCTAACATTTTAAGGAAGCACAGTTATCAGTGTTTAAGCTTCTCTTTCCCTTGGGACCATATGATATCCTTCTCAGTGAGCAAACATCAAATGCAGTTGTAAAATCAAAAACTACTGATACTGGAAAACAGAAAAGGCTGGAAACTCTTGACAAGTCAGGCAGAATCGGTGGAAAGAGAGAAAAAGAGACAATTGATCTTCTGTTCATTCAGTTACCCTTTCATCAAACTTAATCATTATTTTGAGATATTTAATAGGTTAATCTCACTTCAGGACTTGAGCATGTTCAATGAGGCACTGATTAGAGATGGTTTCCTTTTGGATGTCAAACTCAGGACTAGTTTTGGTGGGTGTGTACGATCCCTTGTATTGTTTGAACAGTGGGAGATTCTTGGCCAATATTCTTTATTTTCCAAAATTAGTTTAACTGGTCAAAACAGAAAATGCTGGAAGAACTCCAGCAGCAGATCAGCATCTCTGGAAAGGGAAGCTAGTTAATGTTTTGGGTCTTAGACCCCAGCTCAAAACTGTCCCTGACCTGAAACATCAAATAGCTTCTCTTCTTACCTTGCTGCTTGAGTGGCTGAGTTCTTACAGCACATCTTTTGTTTCAGAGTTCAGCATCTGCATTTTCGTATGGACATTCAGCATACTGTTTGTTGGCTGCTGTTGGCCAATTGACTTTCAAAGTTGCCTGCAAAATAATTTGAAGTTAGAACAGTGCCTTCAGCCCACCATGTCTGTGTTGATCATGATGCCAGTTTAAATCGGCCCCATTTGCCTCCATGTGGCCCATAATGCACAATTCCTCGACAGCTCACATTCTTGAACATCACTCTCGTATCTGCTTTCACATTCTCCACAGGCAGCACATTCCAGTTACCTACCAGTATCTCTGTAAAAACAAAACTTATCTCGCAAATTTCCTTGAAACTGAACCCCCTCTCTCCTATTCCCTCTTGTGTTTGATATTTCTGGGAAAAGACTACCTCCTGTTTCTATGACTCTCATAACTTTATATTTCTATTATATACTTGTATACTTCTAACATTTGGAGTTCTTTCAAACCAAAGATCAGTAATTTGTTACCAGATTTAAACAACACCATTTTTAGAAGTCCACCAGTGGAAAACAAAGTAGTCAGAAGGTACACCTTCCAAGTTGAATAGAGCAATATTGATCCCTAAGAAATGAAAATAGGTTGGGTAAAAGAAATCCAGGATGTTTTCTCAGTGAATAGTGATGGGGAGGTGGAGATGGCTACATCACAACTATATTTTTGAGTTTTGTTTAATAAATCAAATATGATGTTAAAGAAAAATCTGTTAACTTGCTATAGTTATCTGGATTTCACTATCACAGGGAGAAGCTGAATAGCATTGGTATATTTTTGGGAAAAACTAAGTGAGTGCATGAAGAAAGAAGAATGAAAGTTTACAGAGGCACGCAGAAGTTTGGGCACCCCTGGGCAAAATTTCTGTTACTGTGAAATAGCTAAGCGAGTGAAAGATGACCTGATTTCCAAAAGGCATAAATTTAAATATTTCTTTAATATTTTAAGCAAGATTACTTTTTATTTCCATCTTTTACAGTTTCAAAATAACAAAAAAAGGAAAAGGGTCCGAAGCAAAAGTTTGGGCACCCTGCATAGTCAGTACTTAGTAACACCCTCTTTGGCAAGTATCACAGCTTGTAAACACTTTCTGTAGCCAGCCAAGAGTATTTCAATTCTTGTTTGGGAATTTTTGCTCATTTTTACTTGCAAAAGGCTTCTAGTTCTGTGAGATTCTTGGGCCGTCTTGCATGCACTGCTCTTTTGAGGCCCATCCACAGATTTTCGATGATGTTTAGGTTGGGGGACTGTGAGGGCCATGGCAAAACCATCAGCTTGTGCCTCTTGACGTAGTCCATTGTGGATTTTGAGGTGTGTTTAGTATCATTACCCTGTTGTAGAAGCCATCCTCTTTTCATCTTCAGCTTTTTTTTTTTACAGACGGTGTGATGTTTGCTTCCAGAATTTGCTGGTATTTCATTGAAGCCATTCTTCCTTCCACCAGTGAAATGTTGCCTCTGCCACTGGCTGCAACACGAGCCCAAAGCATGATCGATCCACCCCCGTGCTTAACAGTTGGAGAGGTGTTCTTTTCATGAAATTCTGCACCCTTTTTTCTCCAAACATACCTTTGCTCATTGCGACCAATAAGTTCTATTTTAACTTCAGCAGTCCACAGGACTTGTTTCCAAAATACATCAGGCTTGTTTAGCTGTTCCTTTGTGAACTTCTGACACTGAATTTTGTGGTGAGGATGCAAGAAAGATTTTCTTCTGATGACTGTTCCATGAAGGTCATTGTTGTGCAGGTTTTGCTGCACAGTAGAATAGCGCACCACCACTCCAGAGTCTGCTAAATCTTCCTGAAGGTCTTTTGCAGTCAATCGGGGGTTTTGATTTGCCTTTCTAGCAATCCTATGAGCCGTTCTCTTGGAAAGTTTTCTTGGTCTCCTAGACCTCCACCGTTCCTGTTTACTGCCATTTCTTAATTACATTACGAATTGAGGAAACAGCTACCTGAAAACACTTTGCTATCTTCTTATAGTCTTCTCCTGCTTTGTGGGCATCATTTATTTTAATTTTCAGAGTGCTAGGCAGCTGCTCAGAGGAGCCCATGGCTGCTGATTGTTGGGACAAGGTCTGAGGAGTCGGGGTATTTATGAAGCTTTGAAATTTGCATCACCTGGCCTTTCCTAATGATGACTGTGAACAAGCCACAGCCGTAACAAGCTAATTAAGGTCTGAGACCTTGGTAAAAATTTATCAGAGAGCTCAAATCTCTTGGGGTGCTCAATCTACTTCTTGCATGGTACTCCTTTCTGTTTTTTCCACTCTAAAATTGTACAAAACACAAATAATACGCTAATCTTGCTTAAAATGTTGAAAAGAATGTTTCATCTTTAACTTTATGACTTTTAGAGATCAGTTCATCTTCTACTCACTTTAACTATTCATAGTAACAGAAATTTTGACAGGGGTGCCCAAACTTTTGCATGCCACTGTATATAGTTAAGATTGAAAAGAAGCAAAGCAAGAGGAGGCTTGTGTGGAGTATAAACGGTATTATTTATGTGCTATTAATTACATTCAAAATCACTTTGCTGAAATCAGGGTTTAGAATGAATCTCTATAAAATGTAGAATTTAATTAAGTATTCCCCAATGATGCTCATGACTTTAAAATGTCCTTTGCAAAGAGGACCATGATGGACTGCTTTGGATGGAAATGATTGCTGAGAGAATTATTTTGGCTTCTTGGTCAAGGTAAGCAAACTGTGGTTTATTTTGTTTTCATATCAATTAATTTGCTGCATTCCGGAGGACACAGTTGTGTCATTATTTTCTGTACGGCAACTGTAGAGCACTAAGTTGCTTGTGGCAACTCTCCTTGAGGAGCTATATACCAGATGCCAACTTCTGGTTTTATATCAAGAACACAATTGGAAAGGATTTTCATGGATGCACTGGGAGTGACTACTGTCTGTAAAAATCTACTGTTGAGTCTTAACTATTAAGACCAACTGCAATTCTGTAACAATTCTTGGCACATTTTGAAATCTCTCACGGTGCTTCATTTTAAGCCATATTTGATACTAGGTTAGATGTATTAATGTAGATGAGCAAAGCCTTGACTAGAGAGCAGGGAGTTAGGGTTTAGCGATAGGGATGAGGGACCATTAGAAGTTAAGGGCAGTAAATGAAGGGTCAGGTTAGGAGCTCATGTTCGGAGTAGGCAGTTGCAGGTCAGTGATCTGAAGGTTGAATTGGCAGGGGATCACCAGGTTGCCGGGAGTGAGTCCTGGGTCTAAGGCCTGAAGGTCAAACCTGTGACTGGAGAGTCCTCAGGTCAATATTCAGAGGGTTGTGAAGTCCAGAGAGCAGTGCCAAAAGTTGAAGCACAGAGCTCGGCGACTCAGAGGTGGGAGCTTGAAGATTGAAGACCAAAGTTGGCAGTCCAGAAGCAGAAGCCCGTGGGTCAGCCTGTTTGAAGGTCAGAGGCCTGATGCCAGCGACTAGAGGTTGGAGACCCAATGTTTGCAAGTCTGGGGCCAAAGACTGGAGGCCTAGAGACAGCCTGCCCTGGGGTCGGAGGCCTGTCTATGTGTGTGAGTGCTTGGGATGGTGGGTGGGTGGGTAGGAAGGGGCTTATTTTGCTGCTGTTGTTTTGCCATAGTTTTTGCTTGTGTTGTTCTGCTGAATGTTCTGGGCATTCTCTGTAAACTCTAGACGCAGTTGTGCATGAAAATCCCAGATGATAAGCAGTTTCTGTGATACTCGTACTACCCCCTCTGACACCACCAATTGTCCCACTGTGAAAGTCATTTGGATCAATCACATTTCTTCCCATTCTGATGTTTGGTCTGAACTACAACTGAACCTCTTGACCATGTCTGCATGCTTTTATGTATTGAGTTGCTGTCACATGATTGACTGATTAGATGTTCGTAATAACAAGCAGGTGTACCTAATAAAGTGGCCACTGAGTGTATATCTGAATCTATTAATGGAGCAGAGATGGTGAGGTATATTTTGGGAAGGATATTGCGGAATATACGGCTGAAGACATGGCTTTTGTTTGTTGAGTGAGTGAAGTCAGGGATGTGGTAGACCAAAATGATACCAAGTTGGAATCCAGGTATGTGCACAATTTCTGTAAGCTTCATGTTTCCAACGGAGAAATGAAAAATGATGGGTGGAAGTCAGAAGTTATTGAATTAAATCATTTACTTGATGAAAACTGAATATTCTGGAAACACTCAGCAGGTTAGGCAGCATTAGTGGAAAGAGAAACAAGATTAACATTTTAGGTTGAAGATCCATTGTCAGGGCATAGCATTTTCTGGTTTTGTTTCAGATTTCCAGCGTCTAATGATTTTGGGTTTTGTTGCTTTTTTTGGATGGATTTGAAACCAACATCATGATGAAGACGCAGTGTTGAAGCATGGAGCCTTTGAGGGTTTGATGTGAGATGTTCCTTTACCTTTTGCAATGCGTGTTCATGAGCAGGAATTTCAAGAGAGGTACACAGGTGTAGTATATCTTATGCCATCTGTCTTTTGTTGCTCTACTAAGCACTGCTGCCTATTGGTCATGGGTTGTGAGCCATTGTGTGCTGTGGACTTGGGCAAGATACTATTAAGCATTTTAACATATACCAGATTTATTTAATTTAGGAATCTTCCAGATGTGGGGAGATTGCAGATGAGAGTTTCACATTTTGTGCAGTCATATTAGTTTGGACTGCATAACTACACTAGTATCCAAAACACCAGACTCTCTTCATTTTAAAGACTTGGGAGAAGTCCCATGGTGCAATGGATTTGGGCACAAATCCATTCAGAGTTGGGAGTAAAGGAATAATCAATGAGCAATCATGTTAGTGGGAAAGTGTTGAAAGCAGGAGTCATAAGAAGAGGAGACTAAACTAATTATACATTGGATGTTCTATTAACAGTATACGAGTAATATCATAGGAGTGGCACTGCTAAGGGAGACGATAGCAGGAACCCTTGGGCAACATCCAGCAAGGCAATGGACAGAATTGCCATTTAGCATTGAGCTTGTATCTGAAATTTAACTGGGGAATTTGACAAAAGGTCAAGGCAGAGAGTCTGGGGTCCAATTGTGGCTGAGTATTGTTGTGTGTGAAGTTGCTCTGGTGATTCTTTGTGACTATAAAATGAATGATGGTTTAGTGGACTTACATTACTTATTGTTCATACTCCTGATTTGTGGTATTCCAAGGAAGTTATTGACGCACAGGGCATAGAATTTATGGGGCCATTCTGTCTTTTAAAAGCTATCCAATTTTCTCTTTGAAAGAGAAATCCAATTAGTTCCACACCTGTGATCTTTTGTTATAGCTCTGAAAATGTTTCCTTTTATCCAACTTTTAAAAAACTGTATTTTGATGTTGAATCTGCTTTTGCCACAAGTTCAGGCCATATATTCCAGATTGTAATAATTTGCTCCATAAAAGTAAATTGCTTCTCATTTCCCTTGGCATTTTTGCCAATTATCTTGAATCTGGTTAGCAATCCTACTGCCTTCGGAAAGATTTCCACCCTTCACCTATCAAAATCGTTCTCACTGTTATATTCTCCATTAGAAATATTGCAATCCTCTGCCTCCGCTGGAGATTTTGTTGTTATATGCAAAATGGGTAGAAAAGGGAGACACTTGTTGTTGAAGAATATTGCCATCTGTTATCATAGTAAAACATCACACAAACTTCTTGAGGGAAAATAGATGCCAGGCATTAACAAGAAGGAGAAATGTAAGAGAGCGTTTTTGATAAGTTTTGAACAGCTTTTGCAAGGTGTCAGGCAGAGAGCTCTGAGATAGGATTGGCCAAAAAAAGTGAGGCAACTGATCATTCCCATCATAAAGAAGGCTAGCTTGAGACAAGTACTGAACTGAGAACATCGAAGAGGAGACATGTTGGAAGTGAGTTGGAGAATCACAACATCCATGTTTCCAGTGTGCCCTAGGTATAATCTACATTTTAAAGTCAAAACTTGTTCTAAGTATTCAACAGGTCAGCCACGATCTGTGAAGGCAGAAATAGTGTTGACATTTTAGATTGTTAGTCTTGTGCTTTGGTTTTGAACTGCACTTTTAATGGGCAGTACAAAATAATTTTCAAACAGCAATATGGAAATCATCAAATAATTTTCATCCCGTTTAATGTTGGAGGCTGTGGCATCTCCTATGACTACCCGAAATGATAGATTGGTCTTCAGTGTTGCTGCTTTCCTCAGTATTTCCGTAGAGTATCAGGTTGGAAGGTATACTCAAATCTCCTGAATGGAAGAAGCATCCAAATGTGGAGCTGGTCTAGTTTTAGGATATTTAGTTAAATAGGTCACTATGGTCATCAAACTGCAGGTGAGGTACCTTTTTATTTAAAAAACAAACAAACAGTGGATCTTGTCAGTTTTTCTTTTTGGTGTTGCATCTTCTGGTATATGTACAGATTAAAATTCTCAGCAGGGACAGTGCAAACCTGGTCACTCTGCTGCCCTCCATAGGCCACTCAGATTAGCGCAACCTTATCCAACAGAAAGTCTGCTACAGTAACAGAAGTAATGTGGAAACTTGTCCTGAAGAAGGTTCTCAGCCCAAAATGTCGACTGTTTGTTCATTTCCATGGATGCTACCTGGCCTGATGAGTTGCTCCAGCATTTTGTGTTTATTGCTTTTGATTTCCAGCATCTGCAGAATTTCTTGAGTTTATCATTTTCCAGTGGATTGGTTCACTGCTAATTTAGAAGGGCACAATCTTTTATTGCAATGTTTCTTCAGTGCTTCTTTTCCCTCTTGCCTGCTATTCATCGATCTCTGACCGCTGTTCACTCAGCATTGCAGCTTGCGCTCTGGGTGAACTAATATTTCTAGCAAGTCAATGGTTTCTGAGGCACTCCGGTACAATGGAAGGAAATTGCATTGTTGAAGGTGCCACCTTTTAGATGAGGAACCAAAACCCCTTCTGCATCTTTGGTGATCAAAAAGTAGGAAAGTAAAGACTCTATTGCAAGACTCCCAGAGGTAATTTGCAGGTTGAGTCTGTGGTAAAGAAGGCAAATGCAATGTTGCCATTTATTTAAAGGGGAATAGAATATGAAAGCAAGGAGATGATACTGAGCCTTTATAAGATTAGAACAAAGGTAAGGGGGAATGTTTTTATAGCCAGAGAGTAGTGAATCTCTGTAATGCTCTGCCACAGACTCCAGTGGAGGCCACGTCTGTGGGTCTATTTAAGATTGTTTCCTGATTGGTCAGGGTATCAAAGGATATGGCAAGGATGCAGGTGTACGGGGTTGAGTGGAATCCGGTTTTAGCCATGAGGAATGGCAGAGCAGACTCGATGGGCTGAATGGCCTAATTTTGTTCCTGTGCCTTATTATCTGATGGACTGATATTTACTATTAAAGAAGGTCAATTTTAGAGTCAAAACAGACTTTCGATGCTGCAATCTATAGTGAAAAACAAAATGCCTGACCTATTGAGCTCCTCCATTTTTTTACTTGCTGGCTATTTTCTGACTCTTGCTGAGTACAAAATGGGTGCTGCATTTCCTGTATTGCAAAAGTGACTGCCTTTCACAAGTGTTTGATTGGTTGTTTTCAGACATCTTGATATCGTGATTAAATGAAGTTTTAGTCCTTCATCCTCGATTAATAAAAGGGAGGAAAGTTGTCCGAGGGCCGGCGTGGTAGCCTAGCGGTTAGCATCTCGCTGTACAGTACAAGTGATCGGCAGATCGGAGTTCAGTTCCTGCCGCTGTCTGTAAGGAGCTTATATGTTCTCCTCGTGGCCATGTGGATTTCCTCTGGTGGCTTTGGTTTCCTCCTACATTACAAAAGGTTTAATGTGAGGGGTAGTACATTGCTGCAAGCATGACAAGACTGGAGAGCTGCCCCCAGCACATCCCCAGACTGTGTTGGTCATTTATGCACTCGTGGAGTATTGTGTGCAGTTTTGGGCTCCTTATTTTAAAAAGGATGCACTGACATTGGAGAGGGTTCAGAGAAGATTCATGAGAGTGATTCCAGGAATGAAAGGGTTACCCTATGAGGAACGTCTGGCAGCTCTTGGGCTGTATTCCCTGGAGTTCAGGATAATGAAGGGGGATCTCACAGAAACATTCCAAATGTTAGATTTGGCAAAGTTATTTCCCGTGGTAGGGGATTCAAGGACAAGAGGGAATGACCTTTTAGAACTGAGATGTGGAAAAATTAGTTTAGTTGGAGGGCGGTAAATATGTGGAATTTGTTGCCACGAGTGGCTGTGGAGGCCAAGTCATTGGGTGTATTTAAGGCAGAGATAGATAGGTTCTTGATTAGCCAGGCTATCAAAGGGTATGGGGTGAAAGCAAGGGAGTAGGGATGGCTGGAAGAAGTGGGTCAGCCTGTGATTGAATGGTGGAACAGACATGATGGGCCAAATGGCCGCCTTCTGCTCGTATATCTTACGGTCTTATGTAAGTGATGCATTTTACTGAATGCTTCGATGTACCTGTGACAAGTAAAGCAAATCTCTGATGGACCTCATCTTTGTGAAAGTCAGTTTTTTGAGAAGAGTCAAAAGATACATCATCAGTGAAGGTGCAGCCGTGGCAGTGAATCAGAATTTGTTGTCAAATACATGCCAATATTAATGTGGAAATGTTGCAATAAATTTAGGCAAAGGGCAGTTATAGGATTATCAAGGCCAGTGATGTTGTGGGTGTGGAACTGGACTCTCTGACGGTGGTGTCTGAAAAGAGGATGCTGTCCAAGTTGCATGCCATCTTGGACAATGACTGCTATCCACTCCATAATGTACTGGTTAGGCACAGGAGTACACTCAGCCAGAGACTCATTCCACCGAGATGTAACACTGAGCGTCATAGGAAGTCATTCCTACCTGTGGCCATCAAACTTTACAACTCCCTCCTCGGAGTGTCAGACACCCTGAGCCAATATAGGCTGGTCCTGGACTTATTTCCACTTGGCATGATTAACTTATTTTTATTTAATTATTTATGGTTTTTATATTGCTATATTTCTTCACTATTCTTGGTTGGTGCAGCTGTAATGAAATCCAATTTCCCTTGATATCAAGAAAATATGTCTGTCTGTTTATCTCTATAACCTATGGTTTCCATACTGGTTGTGCTCCCCCATTACTTGCTCCATGAGGGAGACATCTCAGCTTATGCTTTGTCATTTGAAATGTGTTGAACTACACAGTTGCTGCTTTTGCTTGCTAAGTTTGCATGCTGAAGTAATGTAATAGCAGTAAAAAGCATTCAAATCAAAATCAAAATCAAATCCTGACGGAGGGTCTTGGCCCGAAACGTCGACAACGCTTCTCCCTATAGATGCTGCCTGGCCTGCTGTGTTCCACCAGCATTTTGTATGTGTGTGTTGTTTGAGTTTCCAGCATCTACAGATTTCCTTGTGTTTTCAAATCAAAATGTTGTCATTTCAGTTGAGGTTGCATTCTAGCCCCTGCAAGTTCTCACTGATCCCAACAGACACCTCATCTCCCTGTTCCTACACACCTGCACATGGATGTAATCTTTGAAGAGGAGCTGGCAGCCTGCAAGGCGAGATCCTTTAATGTTTGGACTTGTGAACGCCCATCTTGGCCAGGCCCAGGAGCAGACTAATGAATAGATCCTCCAACTGACTGCACCTCAGCACCCTTCTCCCTCTATCCTCCAAACCGAGTGCTCTCAGACCTAGAGCACAGGACTGTAGTGCTACCAGAATTTGAGAAACATTTCTTGCATATCTTGCATATACAGTGGTTTCGGATTAATTGGACCATTGGTTAATTGGGCAACCACTTATTTGGGACAATGCTTAAGGAACAAAAAATCATTGAGAAAATTTGCCGGCATTCTCTTCTTTTGTTTGGGACATTTGGCCAGTTAATTGGGACAGGAGACTGTTCCTAAACAGTTTCTAACTTGCCTCAATTGCATGAACCTGTGTGGTCAACACACACAAAATACTGGAGGAACTCAGCAGGCTAGGCAGCATCTATGGAAGGAAGTACAGTCAATGTTTCAGGCCGAAACATCAACTGCACTTTTTTCCATATGGGTCCTGCCAAAGGGCTTCAGCCTAAAGTGTCAACTGTTTTTTTTTCCATAGATGCTGCCTGGCCTGCTGAGTTCCTCCAGCATTTTGTGTGTGTTACTTGGATTTCCAGCATCTGCAGATTTTCTCTTGTTTGTAAACTGTGTGGTCATTAGTACACTGTGCTTAGAGTAAGCAGTTTTTAAGTAGCGTCAGTTGTGTGTGTTTGTGTTCAAAGTACAGTACAGTGATTTTTGCCACTGATACTATAGTTGGTGAGAAATAAGAGTCAGACCATTTAGAACTGTATTGCTCAATGCAGTTTCAAAGCACTCAGACTTGGTAATGCCATGGACGGCTGGGAGTGAAAATGAAATGATTTCACTACCTTAACAAGTTGGGATCTACCAAGACTTTGAGGGTATCGACAATCATCTTGAATGTTACAATGAAAAATAGATAGAACTAGTTGTAAAGAAAATTAGGGACTTTTATGTACCTTACAAATGGAATTGCAGAGCTTCTCTTCATAAATAATGGCCAAATAAATTTCCAGTCTTAGTTGCTGTAAGAGTTAGAAATGGAGAATTCACATCCTTGAGTCAAGGTTGCTTTCTTGACTCAATCACTCAATTTCAGCCCTGTATTTTAGTTTAAACAAAGGAGTCTCAGAGCATAACTGGGCTGCAAGTGCCAACTTTCTTTTCTCCTTTTAACCAGTCTTCAGAGTTGCCCACCTGCACCATTGTTCTGGGAAAACTGCAGTGGTTAACAGCCACAATTAATTCAAGCTGGACATTTTCTTTATAAGTTTATCAAATTTGTTAACATAATAATTGATAATGAACCAAAACAAAAGCAACATTTCTATGTAGCTTAAACAGGCACTCCCATGCAGTGTTGAAAGCTACTGTGAGATTGCAGCTGGGTGCCTGAAGGCTTAAAGTGTGATATTCAGTCTGCAATATGTGCAAGATACCAGGTGCCACTTTATTAACCCTGTCTACCATGCTTCGTTTTAGTCACAGCCAACTTTCCTTGGCAAAAAATGTATTCTATCCTTTTGTTTGTTGGATCTAAAAATCTCTTTGGAATGTTCAGTTAATATTTGATTATTATTTCACTAAGTGGAAAGCATTTGTTGTTACTATTTTTTGGCTCCATTATACCTTGCAGGTCCTTGATCCTACCCAGCCGCTTTATAGATACTCTGCTCGTCAGTTACTGCCAGTGTGATTCTAAGCAACATCGGCGTTCCTTGGGATTCATGACATGGCTTTTTCCCTTTCTGTCCTCTATTCCACTCTCCTATAGGGAATGCTTTGATCTCTACTTATCGCCTTCAGTTGACTGTCAAGAAGCTAACATATGGTAGGCTGGCATACCATATGCCACCTGCATCCTTTGGGAGTATACCTCCATTCTATCTGTAGGCATGGCCTTGTAGCATGCCAAGGGCAGCAATTGGCCATTGGTCCAACTAGTCTTCCCTTTTTGTCAATGTATGATTTTGTTTTCCAAATGTGTCATTATTCTCTTCCTTTGAAGAAGAAGAAATGCAGAAATTGGTGTCAATTTGTAAAGTTAAACTTCTTTTCAATCATACTCCATAGTTGGTTGCAAGAATTACATGTTAACATCGAACCAACCTGATTTAATTTAGATCATGTCTTTTTCCTTGAATGCCAAATCATAAACATTTTTAGTTTCTTGTGATACATTATATCATTGTCCAAATGATATAATGATATAATGTCCACTTTCTCTGAACCAACTTACTGTCAGATTATGCCAGATTTGTTTTGAGGGCTTACCTAAACTTTTTTAAACTTAGTGAATCAATTGATGGTGAACTTTGCAATGCTTTACTGGGCTGTTAAGAAAAAGCAATGATGTGGGACTGACTGGATAGCTCTTTCAGGGAGTTGACAATGGTAATGTGTGGGCTGGTGATGGGCACATTGCTAATTGTCCTTTGACATGGTGTATAACAGAGTCAACCAGGTAACGCTTTTTGATTGATCTAACTGATGTAGAAATTTAATTCTGCCTCCAGTTTGAATTGGTTGATATCATAGAGCTTACATAGATCTGTCAAATGCATAACAAGATGAAGGTTAAGTGCTTTCCTATTACCCTGTTGCCAAGTTTCTTATGTAACAATGATTTTAGAAGAGAAGTTCCAGGAATACATTATCAAATGACCCAAGCATGGAATAGCACGTTTCTTCACCCAATACATACACTTCTTTCGCTCTGTGCAGACACCCCTCCTCTGCTATGAAGGTCTGCTTCCTCCTCTCTGTATCTTGTGCCCATTTTCACTCCCTTTCCATCCAATCCTGCCCTATCAGCTCCAGTGTAGCCTGTGCCCTTCTTCTTATGGTTATGTGCACCCCTTGTTCTTTCATGGTTCCTACCTCACGCCATAAACTCCCCCTTTTTCTGTAAACTGATTTTCCATGCTTCTGTAAGTTGCTATATTCCTTGAATTACTAAACAATGTCGTCAACAGAACCTAAGAACAGTGAACGTGTGACTTGAGGAATACAGTCATTTGTACTCTGCCATCTGCATATTATGGGCTCATTTGTCGGACGATCTGACCACGTTTAGCCCAGGGATTTCAGTGGGATATTATGTTTATTCATTACTGACTTTTCTTTCCTCCATGCAGAACAGCAATGAATTTTCATCACTTGAGTCATAAATCTCTTGCAACATTATTTCCTCCATGTGTGTTTCTTTTTGTTAGCACGAGACCGCTTTAATTTTTAGATGGGGTCCACTCGTAGGGAGTGAAGGGAGTAAAATTTATTGCCTAATCTACAATTTGAAGATGGATAGTTATGTATATAATTCTTCCTTTGATGACAGGGAGTTGGGGGAGAATTTGCTTGGCTGAGCTTGGTGTATTTGGACTGAGGCTGAATTAACATGAAATAAAACATGCCTTGGCTTTACAACAGAGCAACGCTGTTTGTTATTTTGGCAATTGGGATAACTTTCCACTCATTTCACTGCCCCTTTCACCTCATCCTTCCTCTGACTGTTGAGTAAACTGAATTTCCTTTTGTCATTTGAAGAGAAGCTCTGGATTAATATGATACTGCCTATTCTTGCTTCAGTGCAATATTGCAGAAGTTGGTGGATCCTGTGGAATGATTTGTCTGGATTAGAGTCTGATTCTGTGGCTGACATCCTTCAGACCTTTCGTTTGAACATCAACCAGTTGTGTGAACCAGGTCTGTTCCAAAATACTTCTTGTGGACTCACAGTGAGCTTGATGAAAGTGGTTCTTGAAGCCTCTCAGCAGTTCTTAGCTGTACGATAGCAGAAAAATGATACTGTCGCCATTGAGGTGCCATTCCACACTGAATACTGCACTTGTTTCAGTAACATTTAATTTAACACAACTGTTCCCAGCATATTGTGACATTTAGGTTACAACTTTATGTGTAAGTTAGTGGACCAACAATCCAGAGACCTATTTTAAAATCCCACTTGAGCAGATGTGGAATTTAAATTCATAAGACATAAGAGCAGAATTAGGCCATTTGGCACATCGCGTCTGCTCCGCTATTCGATCATGGCTGATTTATTTTCTCTCTCAACTCCTTTCTCCTGCCTCATTCACATAACTTTTGATGCCTTTATTAATTAAGTACCTGTCAGCCACTACTTTAAATATTTCCAATGATTTAGCCTCACAGCAACCTGTGGCAACGAATTCCAGAGATTCACCTCTGGTTAAACAAATTTCTCCTCATCTCTATTCTAAAGGGGGTGTTCTTCTGTTCTGATACTGTGCTCTCTGGTCCACGACTCTCCCATGATTAGAAATAACCTCTCCATGGCCACTCTATTTCAATATTTGGTAGCTTTCACTGAGGTACTCCCTTGTCATTCCAAACTTCTGTAGGTACAGGTCTAGAGCCATCAAACACTCCTCATTTGTTAACTTTTTATTCTCAGGATAATTCTCATAAACCTTGTTGGGACCCTCTCCAACATCTGCATATCTTTCCTTTGATATGCGGCCCAAGTGTGGTTTGAACAACATCTTATAGATTTAGCATTGCATCCTGTCTTTTATATTCTATTCCTCTTGAAATGAATGCTAACATTTTATTTGCCAAAGCAACACACACAAAATGCTGGAGGAACTCAGCAGGTCAGGCAGCATCTACGGAAATGAATAAACTGTCAACGTTTGAGGCTGCCAATTTATGATGGGTCTCACCCATGTAGAGGAGGCTGCATCAGGAGCACTTGACATGGTAGACGACCCCAGTAGATTCACAGGTGAAATGCTGCCTCACCAGGAAGGACTGTTTGGGACCCTGAATGGAGGTGAGGGAGAACGTGAATGTGCAGGTGTAGTACACAGGCCACTTGCGGACATAAGTGCCAGGAGAGAGATAAGTAGGGAGGGACAAGAGAATCTTAGAGGGCACAATCCCTTGGGAAAACGGAAGGGAGGGTGGCAAAGATATGTTTGGTGGCAGGATCCCTTCAGAGGTGGCGGTAGTTGCGGAAGATGATGTGTTAGATGCGGAGGCTGATGAGGTGGTAGGTAAGGACAGGAGGAAAAGAGGAACTCTATCACTGTTAAGGCAGAGGGAAGATGGGGTAAGAGCTGAATATCAGGAAATGGAGGAGATGTGTGTGAGGGCAACATCAGTGGTGGAGGAAGGGAAACCCTGTTCTTTGAAGAAGGAGGACATCTCTGTTCTGGAAAAGAAAGCTGCAACTTGGGAACAGCTACGGTGGAGTTGAAGGAATTGAGAAAAGGGAATAGCGTTTTTACAGGAGACGGGATGGGAAGAGGTATAGTCAAGATAACAATGGGAATGAGTAGGTTTATAAAACCTACTGGTTATGGTGGTCAACAGTTTGTCTCCAGAGATGGAGACAGATAGAGAAAGGGGAGGAAGATGTCAGAAATTGACCAAGTGAATTTAAGGACAGGGTGGAGTTTAGAGGTGAAGTTGATGAAATTGACTAGTTCACCGTGCGTGTGTACATTTGCTTCCCTGACTGCTGACTCAAGCTGCAACCTTTATGGAATCCTGCACTAGGACTCCCAAGTCCTTTGCACCTCTGATTTAGACATAAGATGTAAGAGCAGAATTAGGCCATTCAGCCCTTCGAGTCTGCTCCACCATTCCATCATGGCTGATCCCAGATCCCACTCAATCCCATACACCTGCCTTCTCACTGTATCCTTTGATGCCCTGATCGATCAGTTAACTGTCAACTTCTGCCTTAAGTATACCCACAGTCTTGGCCTACACCATAGACTGTGGCAGAACATTACATAAATTCACTACTCTGTGGCTAAAAAGAATTCCTCATTACCTCTATTCTAAAAGGTTGTTCCTCAATTTTGAGGCTGTGCCCTCTGGTTCTGGATACCCATACCAGAGGAAACATCCTCTCCACATCCATGCTGTCTAGTCCTTAAAACATTCGGTAGGTTTCAATGAGGTCCCCTGGCATCTTATAAATTCCAGTGAGTACAGGCCCAAAGCTGTCAAACACTCCTCAAATGTTAACCCCTTCATTCCTGGAATAATCTTTGTGAACCTCCTCTGGACTCTCTGCAATGGCCAGACATTCTTTCTTAGATATGAGGCCCAAAACTGTTGACAATACTCCAAGTGTGGCCTGACTAGTGTCTTATAAAGCTGCATTATGTCCTTGCTTTTATATTCTATTCCCCTTGAAATAAATGCCAACATTACATTTGCCTTCTTTACCACAGACTCAACCTGTAAATTAACCTTCTGGGAATCTTGCACAAGGACTCTTAAGTCACTCTGCACCTCTGATGTTTGAATCTTCTCCCCACTATTGTTCCTTTTACCATTGTTCCTTTGTCCTGTTTCCCTTTGTCTCACCATCTACACCTCAGACTTCAACTACTGCACAGAATCTTGCCACCTTCAGAAGTTTTCTGATGACTCTGCCATAGTTGGATGCATCAGCAAGGGAGATGAGGCTGAGTACAGGGCTACGGTGGGGAAACTTTGTCACATGGTGCGAGCAGAATCCTCTGCAGCTTAATGTGAAAAAGACTGAGGAGCTGGTGGTGGACCTGAGGAGGGCTAAGGCACCGGTGACCACCGGTGACATGGTGGAGGATTACAAATACCTGGGAATACGAATTGACAATAAACTGGACTGGTCAAAGAACACTGAGGCTGTCTACAAGAAAGGTCAGAGCCGTCTCTATTTCCTGAGGAGACTGAGGTCCTTTAACATCTGCCGGATGATGCTGAGGATGTTCAACGAGTCTGTGGTGACCAGTGCTATCATGTTTGTTGTTGTGTGCTGGGGCAGCAGGCTGAGGGTAGCAGACACCAACAGAATCAACGAACTCATTCGTAAGGCCAGTAATGTTGTGGAGGTGGAACTGGACTCTCTGACGGTGGTGTCTGAAAAGAGGATGCTGTCCAAGTTGCATGTCATCTTGGACAATGACTCCCATCCACTCCATAATGTACTGGTTAGGCACAGGAGTACATTCAGCCAGAGACTCATTCCACCGAGATGTAACACTGAGCAACATAGGAAGTTATTCCTGCCTGTGGCTATCAAACTTACCAACTCCTCCCTCAGAGTGTCAGACACTTTGAGCCAATAGGCTGGTCCTGGACTTATTTCCACTTGGCATGATTAACTTATTTATTTATTTATGGTTTTTATATTGCTATATTTCTACACTATTCTTGGTTGGTGCGGCTGTAACGAAACCCAGTTTCCCTCGGGATCAATAAAGTATGTCTGTCTGTCTGTCAAAATGTATCATCATACATTTCCCAACACCTGTGTTCTATCTGGCACTTTTTTGCTCATTCTTCTAATTTGTCTAAGTCCTGCTGCAATCGCATTGCTTCCTCAGCACTACCTACTCTTGCACCTATCTTCGTATCATTTGCAAACTTTGCCACAAAGCCATCAATTCCAATAGGCAGCTTAGGCCCCAATACTGACCCCTGAGGAACACCACTAGTCTGGCAGCCAAACAGAAAAGGCCCCCTTTATTCCCACTTGCTGTCTCCTGCCTGTCAGCCATTACTCTGTCCATGGAAGTAACTTTCCTGTAATGCCGTGGGGTTTTACCTTGTTAAGCAGCCTCATGTGAGGCACCTGATCAGATGCCTTCTGAAAGTCCAAGTAAATGACATCCACTGCCACTGCTTTGTCCACCCTGCTTGTTACTTCCTCAAAGAACTCTTAACAGATTTTTCAGGCAAGATTTCCCTTCACAGAAACCATTCTGACTTTGACTTATTTTATCATTAGTCTCCAAGTACCATGAGACCTCATCTTTAATAATATATTTTTAATGATAAGGTCTGTTAGTTTTATCCAGTTGAGTTGGTTAAAGAGAAAATATTCTCTTAAGTGGCCAAGTGGAAAACCAGGGTGGGGTAATGTTTTGGACTTTCCAGTGATGCCTACATCCTGAGAAATTAATAAATACAAAAAGATGTAAGCTGATGAATATATTTCTCATTTGTAGATGGGACAGAAAATGAGATTCGGTATTTTATATGGAGACAAATAATATTGTCAAGAATTGGCATGGGGTTGTGGCAAAAGAGAGCAGTGATTTGCTGGGGCCTAACTTAATAGATTCAAGAACCTTGTATGTAAGCTACCAATGTAGACTTAATGGACAAGAACCTTGACACAGTTTTTCTGTGTCAATTCCGTACTCTTAATGTATCCTATCTTTTCTTTTTCTCTTCATCTCTCATATTTTCCATGCTCGTCTGGGCCATCTCATTGATTTGCTTTTCATAAACCTCTTCTGCTATTATTTATTTTTGAAACATTGGAGATTTGTTGCAGTGAAAAGCCCTTGAGTTATAAACATGGAGGGGTGGACCAGGAGAGTGATTTGTATGGTGAGTGAATTGCTGCATTAACTGGATTTGGTGCTGTGCATGCTGATTTCAGGCAACAGCCTACTCAACAAGACAAAAGGAATAGAAAATCAATCTGAAAAGGTCAGGAAAGGTTAAGGAATACAGATGCAAAAAGAAGGTCTAGATTATTTTAGTTTTATGGTGTTTCTTGCATTTGTGACATAAAGCTAGATGTAAAAACTACCGAGGCAGTGAATGCTGGCTGGGTATTGTAAGAATCCGTTTCAGTTGACAGACTAGTTGGCCACTTGCATTCAGATATTTTATTATTCAGTACATTCGGCTTACCTGAGTGAGCAAGAGAAATCTTTTTATCTTCCCTTCCCTTTTTTTTGCCTCTTCTACATAGCCCTCAAGATTTTCAGGTATATCTGATTTTCTTTTGAAAGATGCTTCTGAATCTACTTCTATGGCTCTTTTAGGTAGGTCATTGCAATCTGATGTATGGAAAAAAATGTATTAATTTTTCCTATTGTGGCAATTTTGTTAAATCCTCCTGACTTAAGACAGTAGATTCCACCTTATTTACTTGAGAAAAATTATCCATAGTTTTCGCAAAGAAGGAAGGCTAAAGGATGCAGATGAATGAGCTGGGAGAAATAAATTGGAAATCTGTCAGTAAAATGTTATAGGAGAAGATTAATGTCAAAGTTTGTTAGCAAATTATGCACTCTTTGAGCAAGTGTGCAGAGTTTCAAGAGCAAAACCCAGATGTCAATCCAGATTAGAGAGTTTGATATGATAGCTATTAATGTCACATGAATGCAGGAGAGCCAAAACAGGAAACAAAATAATGCTAGGTTACAGAATCTACAAGAAAATGGTACACTTGGAGTTGGAGGAGTTGATGCGTTCTGCTGGAGGAGCGTTAGTAATTAAGAATGAAATTACCTCATTGACCCAGATTAGTATCCAGTGGAGACGTCATGGGTGGATTTCAGAAATGGAACAGTAGATATAACCGCTCTGAAGTGGCAGCATGTATAAATGCAGAATTTGACAAGCATTCCCGACAAAGTGCTGAAGGAACTCAGCAAATCAGGCAGCATCTATAGAGAGGAATAAACAGTCAGCATTTTGGGCCAAGACCCTTCATCAAGACTGGAAAGGAAGGGGCCAGAAGCCAGAATAAAGTGAGGGGAGGGGAAGGAGTACAAACTGGCAGGGGGTAGGTGAGACAAGGTGAAGGGAAAGGTTGGTACTTGGGTGAAGGGGATGAAATAAGGAGCTGAGAGGGGATAGGTGGAAGAGATAAAGGGTTGAAAGAATCTAATTGGAGAGAGCAAATTTCTCTAACTTCTGCTAATTTCTTCTCCCACTCTCTCTCTCTCCATTCTCGATTCTGGTTACCCTCTCACCCCTTCTCATCAGCTCCCTCTGATTTCACTCCCCTCCCCTTTCTTCCATGGCCAACTGTCCTCTCCTGTTAGATTCTGTCTATTTTTTACGGTTATCATATAGATCCACCTTGGATAAGTAAAGGGTAATTCACGACTGATGAAAAAATAAGTGGACAAGTACATGCTTATGGCTATGAACATAAGTAATAGCAAGAGATGTAGGTCGTAGGACCCTTCAAGTCTGCTCTGCTAATTCATTTAAGGTCACAGCTGGTCTCTTTGATGGCGCCAGCACTTTTCTCATTTCGCTTGATTCCCGTCATGTCCAGAAATATGTCGATCAGTGTTTTGAATGAACATAACTATACCTCTGGGTTGGAGAATTCCACTCCACCAGTTCACCAGTCCCTGTGTGAAACCAGTTTCCCTTATTTCAATCTTAAATAACCTATTTCTTATTTTAAGACTGTGTACTGGCCCCATACAACTTACCCAGGGAAAACATCTCTCTATCGAGCCTTTTAAGAAAGTTGAAAATTTTGAAAAGTTCCTCTCATTCTTCTAACCTCTAGAGAATTAAGTACCAATCTACTCAGTTGATACAGCAAACCCTCGATCACTGGAATCAGTCTAGTGAATCTTCACTCTAATATCTCTGTAGCAAATAAGCACTTACTTGGGTAAGGAGACCAAGAGTTGGACAATGCTTCAAGTGTGCGCTCTCTAAGGCCCTATATTATTTATATGGACTTCCTGATAGACTTTGATAATAACCCTTTGAAGTGATGTTTAGGTGAAGTGAGGATGGGAAAATGAGTTTGTTACCCATCCTTTTTTTCTCTCTCTCTTCCCTGATGAGACATGTTTCTTGTGTTTTCTCTCTGTCTTGAGATGTTTTTTAAATGTAATTGTTACCGTGACAACTGCAGTCTGCATTGTATCATATATTTTCCCTTCCATCTCTCCAACCCTTCACCTCCCCACAACCCCCTCCCCATGAGAATGTTTTCCCGTTCTTATAAAAGGTCGCTGACCTCACCTGTTACTCGCCCCACCATTGTTGCTTGACCTTTTGAGTCCTTCCAGCAATTACAGATTTTGTTTTTGAATCTCCAGAATCTGTGTGTGTGTGTGTGTGTGTGTGTGTGTGTGTGTGTGTGTGTGTTTGTTTGTTTGTTTTTTGGTTCCAAACATTAATTATTGACCTTGCTGGGAAATCAGATGAATAACAAGAGAGAATAGGTAACTGGTGCAGACTCAAAAATATCCAGACGTCACTTGAGGTTGCCTCTCTCTCTCTGTGGAAGTGACAGGCTGGGTAGGATAAACTACTTGTCACATGCCTGGACCTCCCAACAATCTGTAATAAATGTAGCACCAACCAGGGCAAAGCAGCTTGTTTGATTGGTTTTAAATTAAATATTCACTTCCTCCACTGCCATGGCTGCTATTGGTACTGATTGCAAAATATACTGTAGTTGCTCCCCAAGACCACATCTAACCAACACCTCTCAAACCTGTCATCTCTGCAGGTGCAGTACACCGCCAACAGGAGACACCCCTCCACAGAGCTCAATATCCTGACTTTCAGAAGTACACTGTTATTTACTGGCCTTGGTTCTGGTGTTTCCCTACTCACCTAGTCCACGGGAGTACAAGTAATAGATGGACTGTAACAAATGGCTCATCGCTGACTTCTTGATGGCAATTAGGGAAAGGTGACAAATGTTGGCCTTGCCAGCAAATCCCCTTATCTACTGGGATAGAGGGACTGGTTAAAAAATAATTCGAAATGATGTGATGGGAAGCACTAAAGTGCAAAGAGATGTTAATAGATTGAGAGAGTGAGCAATGGAGGGGAGGAGATATAAAATAGACAAATGTGAGGTCATCCACTTTGGACTTAGAAATGAGAGGACAGAGTAATTTATAAATGATGCAAATCTAAAACTGCTAAAGCTCCAATGAGACCTCGTGGCACTTGTGCATAGATCATTCAAATGTCATGGACAGGTTCAGAAAATAATCAATAAGGTCATTGAAATGCTGGTCTTGTATCTCGAGACTGGAATATAAGGGAATGAAAATTATGCTGTGATTGTATCTGGTTTGACTACACATGAAGTACTCTTAGAATTTCCAGAAGGACACATTGACTTTGGGACAATGTGCAAGGTGCCATTCACTGTTTTTGTGGGCTGATCAACACCTCCATCCATTTACCCACTCCACCACATTCCTCACTACCACTACTTTATCATTTTCTGTCAGTGCAGACGCTCCTGCACCCAGTGTCACTTTATATAATGTAATTAGTCTATGTATATAAGCTAAGCTTAGGTTTATATGTACATTTATTGTGTTCTTATTGCTTATTGTGTTCTTTTATGCTGTATCAGATCTGGAGTAACTTTAATTTCATTTTCCTTTTGCATGTGTACTGACAATAACAGTCAGGAAACTTGAATCTTGTACTGCCTTAAATACTGCTTATCATCAGCTGGCATCCTTATCCATGAAATTTCACTCTCAGAAGGTTTGTTTTCACAGCAGTAGATCCTGCTGGTCTGTGCCTACTGTTCTGGGTGCTGTCAAGATTCTTTCATTTTGTGCCAGTTCTCTGTAGCACGTGTATTCCAACTGAGCCATGAGAGGGTGACATTAGAGGTCCCTCCTCATGGGGAACGTGACTCCTGGAAACAATCCATGTGTTCTACTGGTGTGACCTGCAATGCCAGATATTCTATCAGCAGCAACTGAGATTTGGCATTTTTCAGAAATACTTCTACAGTTAATGCCCAAACAATAAAGAGACTTTTTTTCTTTTACTTTAGTGAAGTTAAACAACTTTACTTTCAACATCGCAGTTCAATGCGTGAAGGATACCATCTTTTCAACCCACAATGCCCCTTTTTTTCCAGCACACACTTGCGTAATGAGGAAAGTGTGCATGCCTACTAAATAATTACATAGTCCAAATGAACAGAACTCCAACAATCTCCCATCCTTTTTTATGTATGTATTAAAAAAAAATAAAGATAATTCAAATGTCCATTAAGATATGAGAATTAGTTCTAACCCTTGATATTAATACAAGTCTTAAAGTATCAAATGCTGTCACTAAGTGCCTTTATCAGCACAAGAGCTGGAGCTCCTTTCTTTGTGAGACAGTCAGCTAGTTCTTCCTTTGTAGTTGACCATACCACGTGATGAAATTTCTGTGCTTCAACAAGTTTCTTGATGCTGCTTATCTCTAGATGAAGCCTCTTCTTTGCAACTGACTTGGTGGATTTGATGGCATCAGCTAAAGAGTAGTTGTCTGTGACACAAGTTATATGTGGACTCTTCTCTTTGGGTCACCATGGAAAAGCTCAGAATAGAGTGTGGCCAGAAAAACAGCATTATCAATACCTTCAGACATTGCGAGGGTTTCTCCTGCCAGTGTACTCCATACAACTCTTCAGATCTTTTTTGATTGCCAATAGGGAGGGGGAAATAGATAGATAGATACTTTATTCATCCCCATGGGGGAATTCAACATTTTTTACAATGTCCCATACACTTATTGTAGCAAAACTAATTACATACAATACTTAACTCAGTAAAAATATGATATGCATCTAAAATCACCCTCTCAAAAAGCATTAATAATAGCTTTTTAATAAAATCTTCCCTCTTCTCCCATCAGTACAATAAAATGTCCCCCTTGAGTCTCTCCATCAGGAAGATTTCCAAATGAGGCATCACTGAAGACAAGAAGCCCCAGTGAGCTATCTTTTCCAAGCTGTTGAAACTTTGAGACTACTTTTTCAGTTTGAATTCTGCGTTCTGTCTTGATTACCTCATGTAAAGTTTGTACTGTGGCATTTTTTGTGCTGGATGCCAAGTTGCAGGCATCAAATTTGATGTCAGGTTTGATCTGCCTTGCCATGCATAGAATCTGACCCATCTTTGACCTAAGCTGCTCAGCTTCAGCTTCATTGAGAGGTGCATCCCGTTGTGTGGCATGTGAGGATTCCATGCAGATTGTCTGAAGATTTCTGATCTAGCTTTCTTGGTGTAGTTGTCCTGTTTGTTATTTGTAGGAAGGACTTGTGTCCTCGATGCTCTTCGAATTCTCACTGCTTCAGTGAATTCACTCTGCTTCAGTGAAAGCCTTCCTTGATGCATGCAGTGCTGAAATATGTTTCCCAACCCATTCACTCCTCATTGTGCCCTTTAGAGCAGGTGGTCTGTCATCTAGTACAGAGGGAAGGTTTCAATTCTGGCTGAACACCAACTGATACGGGCTGTAGCCATGTACATTGTGCATGGTATTATTCGCCATGAGTGCCCAATCAGGGCTGTGTTCCAATCACAGCCATTGTTTTTCTTTACCTTCAGCATTATTTCAGTAAGTCTTTGTTTCAATGTTAAAGTTCTCTGCAATATCTCTGAATTCGTCATTATTAAATTCACCACCATTGTCACTGAATATTTTCCGAGGTGGGCCACGTACACTGATCCAAGAATAGATGAAGTCTTTTACTATTTCTGAGAGTTTCTACGTGTTTACAGTGCTCACTAAGATGTGTGAGTTCATCAGTAATGTGGAGATACCACACTCCTTCCCAGTTCATGTAGATCTATGGTTACTGTTTCATGGTATTCAGGTGCTAGTGGCAGACCAATCAAAGGCTTGAGCTTGGGCTTTCCGAACTTCTGGCAAGTCTCACAGCTGTCAATTATCTGCTTTAGAATGGAAAAATAATCTGCATCTTTGTTTCCTGAACTCCTGAGCAGTTTCTGAAGTCTATCAATTCAAGTGTGACCGAACTGCCTGTGAAGTTTGAGTAACACTTTGCAATTTTAATATATGGTCATATTTTGTGTGACAGTTAGTACTCCATTCTCACATTGATTCTCAGTAATGCCTTTATCTAGAATGTTCACACTGTAATGTCCAGAGCTGGTGTGCTCAAGAGACACTGGCTGTTGAAACATCATTGTTGGGTCATTCTCCATATCCAGTACTATTCCTGCTTTCTTTAGGGAATTTTTACTCAAGAGTAATGGAATGTTCACTGGTACCACTTCTGTTTCAATGCAACATGTCATCTGCCCTATTTTTGCAGGAATTTTCACTTTTTTGGTTGAATGTACAATCATTCCATCTCCAAATATGAATGATTTGTTACTAGGTGTATCTGTGTTCACCAGTTTCTGCACTTCTTTCTGGTTTAGTTCACTTCCCAGCCATTTTTTTCCCACACACTATGCATGTGCATGTGATGTATCAGTAACAGCAAATCCTAGAGGTCCCGAAGAATGGTGAATCTGTGGAATTCTCTACCCAAAGAAACAATAAATGTATATAGGACCAGGTTGGATAGATTTTTGCATAGTAGGGGGATTAAGGGTTATGGGGAAGAGGCAGATAGGTGGAGATGAGTCCATTGAATGGTGGAGCAGGCTTGACAGGCCGGATGGCCTACTCCTGCTCCTATTTCTTAAGTTCTTATGATTCTCTCATCAAGATCTCTGCCTCAGATGTCTCTGCATTAGTAAGTGATTCCTTCACAAACCATGTGATACGGCACTCTTTTGCATCTTTAGATTTGTTATTTTCTTCAGTTAGCCTAATTTGTTTGGTTATGGGTGGACAGTTTCTTAACCAGTGGTAAATACTTTGACATATCGCGCATTTCAATCTCCTTTCGTACTTGTTTATTGGATTTGTGCCAGATAATGGTACCCTTGTTTGGTGACTCTGGGATCTCTGCTTGCTATACTTTTGTTTCTGCTCAGTGAAGTATGCCATTTCCTGACTCAAACTAATTCTGTCTAGACACGCAGTATCCAACAATTTAAATTATGTACAGCGCCAGGATCATGCATTTTGTATTTACGCATGCGAATGTGCATTTGTTCAAAACCAATAATATAATCAGCCGTATTTTTAGAATTGTCTCTTTAAGTTTTGTCAAAGTCTGAATATGCCTCATACATCTGATCTTTCCTTCAGAAAAGCTGAGTCAAGGGTAACTATTAGCGTATTCATACTGTCATCTTTGTTCAAGTCTTCCATTGAAATTCCCATTGTGGTCTCACTCGCTGTCCCTGAAAGTGACAATGTAACAGCCAAGGCTTGCTTCATCTTCCTAGTTCTGTAACGTAAGTCCATATTCCAATTTCAATTTTCCAACTTTGATAAAGCTTGCTCTCGTCAAATGCCGGCAGGATTCTATAATTGAAAACCATCTTCTACTACTATTGTTAATGCCCAAACAACAAAGACATGTTTTTCTTTTGTTTAAACACTTTACTTTCAACATCTCAGTTCAATACATGAGGGCCGCCACCTTTTCATCCCACACTATTGCCAAGACTGTTCTTGAGCAGCTTTTTGTAATACAGCTGGGTGTCCAGATTTCTGCTTGTCCAGCGCAAGCTCCATTGCTCTACCTCATGAGTGACCAACCATGACTTAATTCTGTTTCTGGGATGCTTTCCCATTGGTGCAGTTGTGCAGACTACCACATTATTTAAATTATTCAAAGATACAAAACACGGAGAGGTAAATGGGTAAAGAGTTGAAATGGCAGAAGGCAATCAGTTAACGAATGAAGCAGAGGAAGAATATAATTAGATGAAGAAATGAAGCAAATGTTTTAAATGAATAGAAGTGTGAAATAGTGAATGATAATTGAATAAGGACATGAAGCAGAGAGATAGAATTAGACAAACTACAGCAGAGGATAAAGTATAAAATCTTGGAAGTTACTGGGTCATAAAGTAAAAAGTTGGAGATACGGTACTGGATATCTGAAATAAAGCATTCTGCAGGACAGACAGCAGCTGTGGAAAGAGAAACATTACTGATGTTCAGATTGATTGTATTTCAGGGGAGATGTATTGGCTTTGTACAAGGTGGGGATACAGCGCAGATTCACCCAAAAATGATGGAGCTAAAGGGGTTAAATAATGAACATAAACCGGTGCTCCTAGCAGTAGAGAGGATTAAAGAGTGTTCTGTCCTGTGTTGACTTTCAGCTGAAAGTGTAGTGAAGATGGGCTTGATGTGGATGCATAAGGGTGCTGGATTCATCTATGAAAACATTCCCTGTAAATGATCCATGTGTCTGATGCAGAGCTGGATTTGAGCAAAGGTATACAGTATGATACTGTCTAGTATTCAGATGGGAGAGGAACTGTCATGGGGTTGCATTTCCTTTTGACTGGACCTTCATACCTCGTCAGGGATGATTGAGGCAAGGATTTGAAGGCTTAACTGTTCATCATACTATCAGGAAGGAGAGCCTGGTCTTTCTTCACCCTGTAGTGCAGCTGTATGAGTTTGAGAGAGAGGATAACAGCAGTGTTATCTTCCCAACAATGTGATTGCTCCTTCCTCAACGTCACTTTGATAAATTCCCTTGACTTTAATTTGAGAGCCATGTTCTGACACTAGATGATGTGAAGCAGTGGCAATGACTTTTTCCACTATCAGGCAAGCAAGGTTGAAATTAATGTTAACAATTATGGCTGACTTATAGTGCATTGTGGAAGTGAAAACAGAAGTGTGAATAATTTATCACCACCACTCGTTACTGACTGGTTCACAGCTATTTACTTTCCTGTCATGAAATTCATTTCCACCCAGTGTAGTATTTGCATAAAAGGGGATTTCTCAGTTTTGGGACCTTTCCTTTTAATTTGCAGTGTGACAATATGTTGTTTCTCCCCAGTACCTCAACTTGACTCCAAGTGAGAGCTTGACCATAATAAAGAATGAACTCTGAATTACATCGAAAGCAAGACATCCTGCCCTTCACATTTGCAGCATTGAGTTGGTCCTCTGGAAAATACACAAGTCATAACAATTAATATGTATATATTAATTGATTATGATGTATTTCATTTAAAAAAAAGACCCAAGTTGACATTTATAACAAGAAATTCTCCTTTGACACAATACAAAACAAGCCAAAGAGAATTGGTGAGCAATGGGAGTTAAATGGTGTTTTTTTTAATATACACCTAGAGCCTTTGAAGAGGTTTTTGGGGAAAAAAGATTTCTGATAAAATTATTTCCTCAGAGAGGGACCTCACTTGTTGAAAAGACATGTAGTGCTCTTGCTATGAGTCAACTATTTTGGGAAAATCTTTGCACTACATTGAAGTATGTTTAAAGATTCTTGCCTTCTCATGAATGCTTTTGTATTAGTGTACAGATTTTGTTATAAGTATATGTATGGGGTAACCATATGTGGAAAGGCACATCCTATGGATCTTCCCAATCAGCTTTCACAGTGGCAGCAACAAAGTACTGGTGGATCTGTTCTTTTAAAACAGCTGTTGTGCACATTTGGCTAAATTTCCAACAATTATAAATGCTGCAGAAAAAAAATCTCTTCATTATTCGTGGTGTTCCAAACAGACTCCAATCCGGGCTTCCAGCACAATGCATTGTTATAGTCAGAAATGGATGTGGAAGATAGATGGGTAAACTAATCATCAATATGTCAAGGATCTGTTCAGAACGGATGAGTTAATGGTACAGAAGCTCTGCAAAAGAGGGCAGGCATAATGACAATAGAGTTTTGATGCCAGTTGCAAAATCCACTATAATGCAATCAACTGCTGCTCATTATAGAAGAACATTTTCACTGTGGTAGTTATGTGAGTCGAACATCAGATCCCAATCTCCCTATCCCTGGATACAATTAACAATCGCTTCATTGTGCATTGTCTCACTTCAGCATAACCCTCAGGGTTTGTGCACTGAGGACGTGCAAATAATTTGGCTTTTCGAGCGCTGATGTTGAAGATTGGAAATCTGTCTGGCTTTATTCATAACATGAAAAGAAAAGTCAGAAGGTAAATTGGCATGGATACAGCATCCCAGAAGAAGTGATAGTCAGAGGAATGTCAGAATGCACATTCTGCAGCCTTTGTGGATTTTACCTCTAAGATCATCTCATACAAAGTATGTGTCATAGCCGGAGGCTTAAAGCTCTCTCTATCAGCCGCTAGCTCCTTTTATCATTTCTCCTGATGGTCTGTTTCCTTTTTCAGCTTTTCACTGGTTGACACCTTTTATCCATTGGTTGACCCCTTTTTTTTTGTCTGTCACTGGCTTCTTTCACTTACTCGCATGTTCAAACATCCAATCGGTTGCTTCAGAGTAGTGACAACCAGTTTGGTCATCTTTGTTGTAAACCTCTTGGAAGTGCTGGTGGACTGACTCAGTCAGAAGTGTGGGGAATAGGAGGAAGCTATCTTTAGCAGTTGATAGGTACTTTGGTGATGAGTATAAAGGTTTCATTGTTATGCATAATGGTCTGCATCCGAAGCTGTGGACCTCTGACCTTTGAGATTTGATCTCTAGTTTAAGGCCATGTGCCTTCTACAATTACTTTTATGATTACAGTGTGTTATGTTTTAGAATTCCAAAGTATAAAACTAATCGCAAGAAAAAACAGAGGCGGGGATAACATGTCTAGCTTCGTTTTAACTTTAGTGAGGCACACACATATGATGCGATGGTGAAACAACATATGCCATTCATGTAATTTTTCCGTATAACCCACAATGAATTATTTAAACAAACAATGCTTAATCAAACAATATATTTACAATATTACTCAAATATTACTGAAATATTAAAAACACAACACCTGTACCTTCTTAACTATAAACTCCAACTCAATATAGAATGCATCTCAACTATATATGCTGTATATGATATAATATTGTTACCTTATAGGCTCCCACAGCATAGTAAATATTAAATTGTTCCATTCAGGCCTAAATATTTAATCACTGCGAAGGATTTCTTACTCTTATGGGATAATGTCTTTCCTGACGGTGGGGTCACTCTGCTTGGAAGGTGAGACTTGTGGCTATGGAGCAATCTCAGGTCCTAGGGCCTCCTCTGTGGTAGTTGTGGGAGTTGACCCTGAGACTGCAGGAAGTGGTTCTGACAGTTCTGAACACCTTTCTTCTCTAACAATTGACTCTGCTCTCTTCAACTGATTGATGTGAAGTCTCCAGATAACATCAGACGCAATCTCCACTGTCTAAAAGAGTGATCCAGTTCTATTCTTAAGCTATCCAAGTGCCCACTTCTGATCACCTCTGTAGTCCATCACTAGGACTGCTTGTCCAGGAGTGAAACATCAGATCTCTGTGTCTGAGGAGCCCTAATTCTGTCTCAGCTATTTGTCCAGCATACTCCTTCTGAGATTGGATTTGAGGAGATCCAAGCGTGAGTGGAAGGGATAACCCAGCAACAAAACAGCATAGTTAGTAAGTATCTTTGAAATGCCATTCAAACTCATTTTGTGGAATGACTGAAGCAGCCAAGTCAGTATCCAATTCCATTTTAATTAATTAGCGATTCACTTCTGGTATAAGCCAAATTGTTTGCCTCTAGTCAGTTTTCACTTTGTTAATCTCAAGGCTATACAGTCCTTTGTCACTCTCATCATTATCAGATTTTTCATCAACAGTATGTATACTGGAGCTATTTTTGAAACTGCAACTTAACTTTTTAATCATTTTCTCTTCCTTGTGCAGTCCATTTATTTTTGTCTGCCCAACTTGTTCTTATTATGTGTCCTACTTTGTTACGTTTTCTGCAAGTTTCCCCTTTAAACTTGCATTGCTCTGGTATATGTGAGCTCCTGCTACAACTGTAACACATTTTTTTCAGCCAGGCCAGTTTCTGTTTAGAGTTGCAATCACACTCACTTTCATTCCTGACTGCAACTCGTTTGTGTCTCTGCTGTTTCCATTGATTCAGCAATTTCAACTGTTCTTTTATATGTGAATTGTGTTTCAGTTAGGAGCCGTTTTTTGTTTGAATACTTCCTTGTAGGATTCCACAAAATAAACAATCCCTCATTGCATCATTATGCCCATCACTGAACTGACAAAATTGCTTCAGTTCAGCCATATAAGCTGTAATTGACTTCCCTGCTTTTTGATTCTGTTTGTAAATCTAAAGTGTTCTGCAATCAACAATGGTTTCCGTTCTGAATGTTCCTGCATCATGTTCATGATACAGAAAAGCTCATTTCAGCTGATTTGGTTGAGAGCAGATAAACCTCTAAGCAAATTATATGCTCTTTTGCCTATTGCACTCATCAAAACTTGCATTGGTTTTGCATTGGCTATTTAATTTGTTTTAAAATACTGCTCAATTTATTCAGTATACATCAGCCAGTTATCTTTTGTCCAGTTGAACACGTCTATCTTTCTGATATAACCAGCCATTTCTGCTTTTTTAAGATTTATTACTATTATCACTCAGTATATGCTGCTTATAAATCTGTGAATTTTGTCTGTTTTCTTCCTTTTTTTAACTTGACCGTCTCTGTATTTTTGAAAAAAAATCAAGTGTTTTTTAAAAATTTAATTATTTCTCTCCTCTTCTGAAGAAAGTGGCTGAGCTTCAACATGTAGGTAGTTACCTAAAATACCTTATCAACACTATTATATTTTGTAACTCCAAAACATAATTTTTAAAAAACAGAGCCAGGGATAGCGTCTAGTTTTGTTTTTACTTCAGTGAGGCAGACATGTATGACATGGCGTAATGACATGTACCATTCATGTACTTTTTACACCTAGCTCGTAATGGATTATTTAACAAGCAAAGCATGCTTAATCAAAAATGTATTTACAATATCACTCAAATGTTACTGAAATATTAAACACACAACACAGAAGTCATAGTGGTACAATTAAATTGGTGATCACTGTCTTTTTTCATGAGTATGAAGAGCAGGTTGAGCTGTTTGATAGCAGAACATATTTGAAAGACTGATCTATGTTCTGAGCTTGCTAAGTGTTGGCTGATTCTTTTCAAAGTCCTTTTCTGTTTACTTATCTCATGTGGATTCAACATAAAATTATGCTTGATTTTTCAATAAGCTGTAAAACTTGTCCATGGCTTCCTGCTGCATAGAAAATAAAGGTTTAAAACTATGTTGTTTTAACTTCTCTTCATTGAATTTTGTCCCCTTAATCTTTGCAGAAGGTACTTATAACAAGTTCAAGCCCTCAGATTGATGGTGCCACTAACTTTCTACATCCAGTTCCTGAAAAGGAATTGCCTGAGGACTATAAATCATTCCTCCTGCTGTCTCATTTGTAATCCGTTGGTGATGTTACAGGCTTATAGATGACCCAAAAGCCTTCAGGAACAGTTTCTGCAGCAAACTTTCTTCTGGGATGCTTTACTATCTTCTCAACTTTAAATATAAAGATTCTTTACTCTTTCAATGCTAACAGGTGACTTCTCCTAGTTCTTGTAGGGGTATTTGGAAACTAAACCATAAAATGTTCCTGAAGGAAGATTTCAATTACCTAGCTGTTGGCAGCTTCATTTTTCTGTAGACTTAGTAGGGTAAGATGCAGACGGATGTTTATTGCCTGCTGTTAAATAGGATCTTCAGCAGTCCTGTCAGTTCAGCACTGCCAAGTTGTGCTTGTACATCAGTTGCTTCCTTTCATTGCTTCAGTTCACAAATAATGACTAACTGCTACATTACACCATGGCTACTGTAGGCACTGCCTTGATCAGATTCAAGTCAGAGTCTCGATGCTGAATGCTTCTATTATTCTCTTTCCAAGTTACTCTTGCTGGTCACTTAAAAGTGGAAATGTATAATTTTCAGTTTGGGATGATATAAGGTCAGGTGGCAACAGAGTGCTGAATAACCCTAGAAAATGGCCACGATGCTCTTACATTATTCTCCTAGGGATCTCCATTTTGGTAATAAAGTAAAACATGATTTTTTTCCCCATTATTCTAATCCTCTTGGTTATTGAAGGTAGCTTCAAAGTTGGTGATAAAACAGAAACTAACCCTAATAGCTACACCCAGTTCCAGTATACTCATTGTGCTGAGTGCTGTAACTTTTGCTGAGCCTCCTGAATATCGTAGTGAGTGATGTTTCACCATCATGATACATTTGTATAGAAAGCCTACTATGGGGGAGAACTGACAGATTGTGACTTCAGAATCAAAAATGATGAAAATACTCTGCAGGCTAGGCAGCAACTGAGTGTTAGTATTTTTGCTGAAAGGTCATCCAGTGGAAGTTGAGCATATTTTTCAGTGCAATGGAGGAGGAGAGGTGGTGAGAGCACCGAAATTGAATTCCACAAGTGGTGGTGGCTTTTTCTAAGAGAGGGGAATAAAGATTTGTGATCACAACTTGTGGTCCTGCCGAAGGGTTTCAGCCTGAAACGTCGACTGTACTTTTTCCAGGCTAGATGCTGCCTGGCCTGCTGAGTTCTTCCAGCATTTTGTGTGTGTTAGAATCATAGAAAACCTACAGCACAATAGAGGCCCTTCGGCCCACAAAGCTGTGCCGAGCATGTCCTTACCTGAGAAATTACCTATGGTTACCCATTGTCCTCTTTTTCTGAACTCCATATACCTGTCCAGGAGTCTCTTAAAAGACCCTATCGTATCCGCCTCCACCACTGTCGCCGGCAGCCCATTCCACACACTCACCACTCTCCGTGTAAAAATCTTACCGCTGATATCTCCTTTGTACCTACTTCCAAGCACCTTAAAACTGTGTCCTGTAATGCTAGCCATTTCAGCCATGAGAAAAAGTCTCTGACTATCCACACGATCAATGCCTTTCATCACCTTATATACCTCTATCAGGTCACCTCTCATCCTCCGTCGCTCCAAGGAAAAAAGGCCGAGTTCACTCAACCTATTCTCATAAGGCATGCTCCCCAATCCAGGCAACATCCTTGTAAATCTCCTCTGCACCCTTTCTATGGTTTCCACATCCTTCCTGTAGTGAGGCAACCAGAACTGAGCCCAGTACTCCAAGTGGTGCTTGACCAGGGTCCTATATCAAGTCAAGTCAACTTTTATTGTCATTTCGACCATAACTGCTGGTACAGTGCATAGTAAAAATGAGACAACGTTTTTCAGGACCATGGTGTTACATGACACAGTACAAAGAACTAGAGTGAACTACGTAATAAAAAAAAAACACAAAGAAAGCTACACTAGACTATAGACCTACACTGGACTGCATAAAGTGCACAAAAACAGTGCAGGCATTACAATAAATAATAAACAGGACAGTAGGGCAAGGTGTCAGTCCAGGCTTCGGTTATTGAAGAGCTGCAACATTACCTCAGATTTCCAGAATCTGCAGATTTTCTCTAGTTTGTAATCACAACTGATTTGTTTTGGTGGAGTTGCAAATAGAAACTGATTGGAAACTGAGGAGAGAATGGAGAAAAGTAAATGCTGGAACTGTGAAATATAAAACAGTACAGCTGCTGGAATAAGGGGTGTTGATAGCCTTCCTCAACTTGAAGCAGGCCTTTGAGGAACGAAGTTAGGAAGCATTTCCGTATATGAATGGAGGATTTCTATATACAGGTGTCTCCCCCCCAACCCCCGTTACAAAGGTAGAGCGTTCCTATAAAACCTTTCTTAAGCCAAAATGGCATAAAGCGAAGAACCATTAATTTATATGGGAAAAATTTTTGTAAAAGTGAAAATCCTCTTTGTAATCCAAAAACAGGTTACTAATGTAGGTCTTTTGTAAAAGAGAAGTGGGGTAAAGCGAACATTCATAAAACGGGGGACACCTGTAATGGTGGAGGTTTTGTTATACTCTTCAACATATGACAATTGTTCCTATACTTATTCTTAATTTTTTATTTGAAGGCTTAGGGATTTGGGGAAAATGGCAAGTACAGGCAGTTAAAACACAAATCACCCATGCAGTGATTGATAGCAACATCTCACAAATTGATTTTTCTCTCATGCTCACCGAACAAATTTCCAGAAAATCAACAGATTTCACATCTCACAAATTGAGATCAACAAGATCTCGCTTATTGCAAGATCCATACTTGAACAATGAATGGATGGAAATGTGTGGTGTGGGCTGCCTTTTATCGTCTTCACAGGTCTTGATTCTTCCCATTCAGCCATGTACTGGGACATGTACGTGGATAGGAAAGGTTTAGAAGGACATAGGCCAAATGGAAGTATATGGGACTAACTTTTTCCCCAGTCCTAATGAAGGTCTCAGCCTGAAATGTCGACTGATTCCCATAGATGCTGCCTGGCCTACTGAGTTCCTCCAGCACTTTGGGTGTATTGCTTGAATTTCTAGCATCTGCAAATCTTATGTTTGTGGGAGTAGCTTAGATGGGCATCTTGGTGGGCATGGATGAGTTGTACTGAAGGGCCTATTTCTGTGCTGTAATACCATGATTCTGTATAAGCCTTTGATCTGCAGTATCGAGTACAGGGGCAGTTCAGTGCTGCCATTCAGGTTGTTCTTTCATTTTCTGCCCTCTAGGGATGACTAAGTTGCTTCCAATGCTCATGATAATTCTGGATTTGAGGCCATCAGATTATGTCTGCCTTTTCTTCTCTGACCCAGTTATAGTGAGGACATTAATTTGTAAATCTGAGCATTTAGTTATGTGGCCTTGCAGAGTGTGTCTGAAATCCCGTGCCTACTCCTTCCGACCACGGATCTCCAAATGTTTGCCAGTGTTATTCTGGTGAGGAAAAGCTGTTAAGAACATGTAGTCTGAAGTACTCAGTGGTAAATCAGAACTGGATCTATTTCCTTAGTGTGGGTTGAGTATTCTTACACTAGGCAAGCATTCACCGTAGCTTAGGGTAAGGGCGAAGGTCTTGAATGTGACTGAGTGCACATTCTGGTGTGAATTTGCAGCAAGGCCGTTAAAGTGATGTGTTTTCAATTACTCTTCAATTCCAATTTTGTTTTTCTGCAGCAGAATAATGATGTTCCAGCTGCTAGAATTTGTGAATAACGGTTGAAAAGATTTGTTACCTTATATGGTCTGGTATTCCAGCTGATTTATTTTGGAGCTCTCTTTGCTTGTAGTACAGTTCCACTGAAATGTAATGACACAGTCAAATGTATTAAATTTCTCCGCTGTCTTTGTTGTACAGATGGTTTTTGGTCTTTAGACCTTAAATCTTTTGCAACATAACTCTGCATAAGACATTTTTGACTACTCGTCTCCCAAATCAAATTTATGTTAGATTTTTCTAGGCCATGTGCCAGACTGCATTGGATATCTTGAAAACTATTGTATGTCTTGCTACTGCTTTCTTTCCCAGCGCCTCTCCCTCTTTGTGCTTAACAACCATTTTATAATTGGTTTGGAGTGGTGTCCTTTGAATAAAACCGCAGGAGGCACTGTTGGATGCTTTATGGTCCTTCCAACAAGAGTAAAGCAGAATGGTTTCAAAGCTAACCTTGTTATAAGTGAGCTGTCCTCTTATTATGAAAACAAAATTCAGTTGGGAAAAGTGAAACAAGATGAAGTATTTGAAATGGGCATCTAACTTGGAGAAAGATGACTTAGCATAAACCAGTATGTCATAATGTTCTGTTGAAGTACATGATTAGTTGCACACTCCTCCTATTACTTTAAGCTTGTTTAAGTTTTTTTAAAAATTTTTAATGTTTGTTTATCATATTGGCTGGTTTGTGAGTATTATCAGCCATTCTTCATTTACTGGAAGTATCAATAGGCAATACAAGATCAGATCTATTGTCTTTACTACACCACACTCCAAAAATACACGTCCTTTATCATCCTCTTTTCTACCCATGCCAATAAATTGCAGAAGTCATTGAATATTTTGGCATCTCTTCAGGCCATCAATCTGTGCTGGTTTTGTTCAACACAAGATTGAACTCTCCCACTGTCCTGCAGGTTTCCCACTGTGGATGATGTTCCAATATATTAGAATGGAACATCAGGATGAGGATTTAATTACAGGTGAAGTCAGTTAACATGGTGGGAAGGCAATTTACATGTCACATTTTATAGCTTATTCTATGGAAAGCTAACAAGAAGCTGGTTATCATTTGCAAAAATAGCACAATCCAATAATTCTTTACTGTATAGTTTAGTTCCATATTGATAACACTGGATTATTGACTGTCTCCAAACACTCTCTCAAAAGATTGCTTGAAACAGCTTTCTTTTTGTTTAAGTCAGATGGTGTAATTGTAATATTGACAATGCATTCCAGACATTATGAAATTTTATGACATGCTTTACTTGGCATCCATTGTTAAACAATGTGTCTCGCTGGGTTTACATTTATTTTAGTTAGCTGGATTGAACATTGTGTACATATGAACTGCTCTTACATTTCTCCTGAAATGTGTTTAACCCTTCAGGGGCTACTGGTTGAGCCAGAAATAACTTTTCTCCAACTGGCAACATCCAAGATGCTTTGTTTTATGTCTTAAACACTGTGGAATTTTTTTAATCAAATACTTCAGATATAGAAGGAGGCTTTTTTTGACACATTCATGGCATACTGCCTTTCAACATTGCTGCAACACTTACACTAAAGATTTTTGTGGAAGTATTTCAATGGTGTATCTGGAGAAGAAAAAGCATATTCAGAAATGGACATTGGTATAAATAAGAGTATTGCTATCAGACTGATTGGTTGATCTGCTCTTCTATTTCAGTCTGGCTTATGTATGGTTATCTCTTAGCTTCCCTCCAAAGTCATTTTGGAAGACCTTTTGGCTGTAAGAAGTTTGTATGCCACTGTATGCTGATGATTTAGCATCTTCTCAAGCCAGCAGAAATGACCAACGATAGTAAAACACACAGTTTTTTTCACATAAATCTTATAGCACACTATCGAGTGAAGTTTAGTTCCATGATACCAATGAATGTAGTGAAGCCTATATCATGGTGATCAGATGATATAATGTGATGCAAATGAATTTTTGATTACAGGCGGTTCCACAATTAACTCAATATTATCCTCATTGTTTACTTTAAACTTTTTTTCAATATGCTATAATCTAGGAGATAATTCTTTGCTAGTCAACATAAAGTGTCTTACCATTTTCCATGAAACCAGATGCTGAACCCTACCTCAATGTTCTCTTTCCCTCCCCTTAACAGTCAGATCACAGGTAGCCCTTAACTGCAGCACAGCCAAAACTTGTGCGACACATTAATTTGTGAACTTTTTCAATCAGGCTCTAATTTATGATGTGTTTGTGGTGATTTGGTTTGTCACTGCTTGGTTTGGAGACCTCAATGCACAGGATTGCAAGAGGCTGCAGAAGGTTGTGTACTCAGTCAGCTCTATCATAGACACAATCCTCCTCACCATCGAGGACATTTTCAAGAGGTGGTGCTTCAAAAGGCGGCATCAATCTTTAAGAACCTTTTCATCCAGCATATACCGTAGATTCCGGATTTTAAGCCGCTACTTTTTTCCCACATTTTGAACAGCTTTGAACTTTGCGGCCTTTAATCCAGAGCGGCTAATGCATGATTTTTTTTCATGCCGCCTCGTAAACATTTTGCCTCGTAACAGTAGACCAATAAAATTGATGAGTAGTTCACAGAGGTCCAATGAAATTGTACGATAAATCAAGCGCACTTTCACAATTAAATTATTGTAAATCAGTCATTTGTACTCACCCTCATCAACATGGAAAACACTCGAAGAAAAGCATTGTGCTGCCTTTATGGCAGTTATTTAGTTTATAATATTTTCGCTTAGTAATTGATTTTCTAGTTAAAGTTAGAAGAGTTTTAACTATATTTGTTTTCTGTACTACATCGCGGGATGCTATGACGTCACACCCGGTTTCGCCGCGTCTTGTGGGAAAAATGCCGTTTGCGATAAACGGGACGGTGGGGGTCGAGCGGCAGAGCGAAAACGCTGCTTTTAAGTTAAAGGCGATCAATAACTTTTCCTGGTAGGCTGCAGTATATATATTTTTTACCAGTCGTTAGGAGATATTGGAATGTTGTTCAGTAAAAAAGTATACGCAACGTATATTTAAAAGTAGCCGCGTTACGGGCACGGTTCGAAAAAAAGCATTTGCAATATGTATTTGTTTTTGTTACCATATGGATTTAATTAAAAGTTAAAAAATCCTCACGTGTAATATCTTTCTGTGTAAATATCTCATATTACAACGTGGGACACCTGCGGCCGAAAATCCGGTGCGGCCGAAAATCCGGTGCGGCCTAAAATCCGGTGCGGCCTTTACAAGTAAAAAATTGATTTTATTTTTAAAATTAGAGCCAGCGGCTTTTAATCAGGTGCGCTCTGTAGTCCGGAATCTACGGTACTCTCTTCTCATTACTACCATCAGGGATGTGCTGCAGGAGCTTGAAGCCACACACTCAGCGATTCTGAAACAGCTTCTTTCCCTCTGCCATCAAACCTCTGTACTGCCCATGAACAATACATTTTTTTTGCACTATTTGTAATTGATAGTAATTTTATGCCTCACATGTCATATGAGATAATTCTGATTCTACAACCATGAAATAAGTGAGTATTTCTGCCTGGAATTTTGGAGTTACAGGTGGCTGCCGTTTTTCGAACGTTCGATTTACGACAACTCGCTGTTACGAAAGACTTACATTAGTACCTGTTTTCGCTAACCAAAGAGGATTTTCGCTTTTATGAAAAAGACGCCCGCTTTATATGTGTGTTTACCCTGAGAAAGACTACAATGACCGTGAAGCCTTGTGCGGGCAGTTGTTTGCGTATGCATGTATGTGCGTACGTGTGCGTGTACGTGCCGATTTTTTTTTCTCCAAATCGATTTTGGCTTGCTGCCTTCCCGAGTTTGATAAGTGAAACTACACCGTACCTACAATATTTCTACTTTACATAGGGTGTAAATTTATCATATTATTCCTGCTTTTACTATATGTAAGTGCTATTTTAGGTTTTATGTATTATTTGCTTTGATTTGGTAGTTTTTTTTTGGGTCTGGGAACACTCAGAAATTTTTCCCATATAATTTAATGGTAATTGCTTCTTCGCTTTACAACATTTCGGATTACAAACGGTTTCATAGGAACGCTCTACCTTCGGATTGCAGGGGAAACCTGTATTAAATATTTTGCCATTTTATTCTACCCTTTTTAACAATTTTATTTTAGTTTGCCACAGATGTTTAAGGGAGAATTTGAAAATGGCCATGAAGCTGTGAAACATGAACTACTCTGCTAGGGACTCTCTTTAATAAAACTGCTATTGTTTCTGTGGACTTGAAGTTGCTTCTTCCCTGTAATGGTACGTTACATCAGAATAGCTAGTTCTCTTTGCATATCACATTGTGTACATTCCTGGAATAGCATTTCTAAACTAATTATAACACAAAGAATAATGAAAATCAATTTGACAGGGCTGTTTAAAAGTATTGAGCACTGCATAAAAATTGATATTTAAATGGTTAAAGCTTAGTTTAAATGTTTGAAAATTGTTTCAAGAGTACTTTTTGTGAATCACCTTGATAAACCAGAGCAGTAAGGATGCTGCTTTCAATCTCATTAATGTTGCCGCTTGTTTCTCCAATTTCTTAAATTATTGGGTGGCAATTTTCCTCCTATTTTGATATTAAGGGCCTTGAAATAAGTGTTTGGCTTCTTGCTAGGCAGAGATTGAATGATTAAAATATAACTGTATAGGTTAGCTGGGGACATTAACTCTTGCTTCAGAAAAAAAAAACTCCTGTATATATTTCAAACAGGAGAAAGTCTGCAAATGCTGGAAAGCCAAAGCAACACGCACAAGATGTTGGAGGAACTCAGCAGCCGACGTTTCGGAATGAGACCCTTCTTCAGCACCCTTCTCCTTCTATATATTTTCTTACTTCCCTTTCATAATGTCTTAAATTTGCTGAGGAAGAAACAGATTTTCTATCATTCTCCACTGAATTCTCTCCATCTAAGTCCATTTCTATTCAAGAGTTCTCCAGCTTTATTCGACATTAGCTTTATTTGTCCCATGTACATCAAAACATAGTGAAATGCATCACATTGGTTTATGAGAACTCTTGTGGCTTTTCTCTCTTGGCTATGTGACTTTCCACCAGTGCAAGGATTGACGTCTTGGTAATGTTTACAATGTTGGCTAATGCACGTGTATACCTGCAAGTGACTTTAATCTTATTTTCTCAGCAAGCCTTTCCCTTTAGTCTGCAGCCTGCTACAGAGGAGTTTGCATATCTTGTAAATAAAGTAATTGGAGATAAATGAAATGAGCGAATCTCCATCAAAAAGCTGCTTTAAACTTAATTGTTGATATTAAAATAGCAGCATGAAATAAAACTGTTGAAAGTTTACATTTGCGACTGGACTAAGGAATGATCTTCTCAATTGTTAATACTATCAGTTTGGACTTTTATTCTGAATGGATTGGCTAACTAAAGGGAAAAATGTAGATCTGAGCAATGGGCTGAACACTTTAAATGAAGTAGCATTCGGTTAGTTTATAAGAGAAAAATGGGATGGGGGGGTTGGTGGGTGTTAGGTCAGAATAAAAAACAGTTCATATTTTAGTATTTTTGAGACAACCTGGAGTAAGTTTATTGCTAATGAAGTAATTTGGCACTGTAGCCACCGTGTTTTTGCAAGAAATATAGCAGCCAGTTTTACCTGGCAAGGTCCCGAGGACACAATGCACCCAATGATATTTCTAGTTTGAGGAATAAATGCTGAGGAAGAATGTCACAATTCTATTCAAAATAGCTGATTAGATCTATTATGTGTGTCTTGAGAGGTTTCCATTCTCTTCCGAAAGGCAGGAACTCCAGATGGTTGTAATCTTCCTCAGAGCTGGCGCTGGTATATCAGTGGAGACATGAGATTGCATATGCTGGAATCTGTAGCAACAAATAATTTGCTGTAAGAATTCAGCAGGTTGAGCAGCATATGCTAGGAGAAGGGAATCAGTGGCGACGTAGGGGTTTGACATGAAATGCTGACAATTCCTTCCATTCCTCCATTCCCCCCCACCCACAGATGCTGCTCAACCTGCTGAGTTCTTCCATTAGTGTGCTTATTGCAGTAAGATGTCAGTACTAAATGATCTCTATGTATAACATAAACCCAAGAGGGGACACATGCTACTGCACCCATGGAGAAATGTTCTGGCATCTCGCTAGCATCTGATGGAGTTGGTACAATACATCTTGAAGAATCTTTAACATGATAGTATTCGTATGTTCCCACTTGAGAAAATCTGTTAACTGTGTCTGAGGGGTGATGGAGAAAGAAGGGGACTAGCATTACTCTTTTTCCTTCCCCGCTTCCCTTTTGTTAATAATGTGTTTTAGGTCTGCCTGAAGCAATGCATAAGTTCAGATTGCTTGATGGTGTTGTAGGGGTCTACTTCCTGCTGTCACCCTGTGTTGCCACTGAAACAATAGCAGAGTTTCTCTTGTGTGGCTAGAAGTTTGCTGACAATGAGCACAGAATTACCTCACCAAGGAATTTATGCTAGGGAAATGGAAATTAAATATTCTCCTATTGGTCGAAGTTCACACTGCTTCAGGCCCTGTTCCTGGGTTAACACAGTTATTTGCCCACAGGGATATGTTTTTTGTATGGATATAGTTGTGTTTTTTTGGTTGAATCTGACTGGAGGTGCAGTTGCTTCACCAATCTTGTGCTTATGGCTGTTGCCTATTAAAATATTAAATGAACTTGAGAAACGACTTGTGGATTCTTTCCATGAAAACCTTAAATTGACTTGAGGTGCCCTGCTGGAGGACAGTGCTCAAGTAATTAGTAAATGCCAGTTCATTCTTTCTTGGCTGAGTTCTGCCGTTGGGCCTATGCCAAGGAGCTTTGGCAGCTCCTGAAGTCTGCAGTTTGTTTCTTTTTTTTTGCTGAGATAACGAAAACATTCTTGATTTCAAAAATAAGACAGGCTGGATACACAAGTTTTATTTTTCGTGCCACAGCCCCAACTCATCCATTCCCCACCTCCTGTCTCCCACACCACTGCTCAATTCCTACAGTTAATCACTATATTTCCTTACTACTTAGAAGGAAGCAATTTGGTCCGAGTCTGTTCCAGTTTGCTCCAACTTTCCCTGACACCTATTCTGCCTGCCCACCCACCTACACAAGGGTAATTCAGGGATGGGGGAGGAAATGAAAACACTTAGGGCGAGACCCACACAATCACAGTAAGAATGTGCTTACCCTGTGAAACTTACTGGAGGTCAAGATTAAACCTGGGCTGTTGGTTCTTTGAGGTGGCAGTGCTACTAGCTGCATCACTGTACCACCCAACCGGAAGATTAGGCGGGATTTGTTGTCCATCTCTAATTGGATCCTGAAAAGCAAGCACATTTCAAAGACAACTCATTGGTCAGTCCGGAGTCGCATTGAAGTCTGCCCTCCATGTATTGAGTAGTATTAGTTACTGACAAGATATTCTTCTCTGGTTGTGCAAGATAATGCTACTAAGTATTATTTCCATTTGATATTTTACTGAGATGTCGAAGTTAAGTTGGAAAATACTAAATAGCACAAAAACAAGTATTTTGGCTAGTTGCCTGTCTCATTCATAAACTTTTACATGTTTGGTTTCTTGTTTCAGCTTTGGGATGGCTTCAGTTACCAAATAATTTTCCACTTTGTTCCATTCAGGGCCCCAGCCTGGCCCACAAATCATATTACTCCTCCTTCAGATTTCATCTCATGTCAACCAACTGGAGTTTTTGAGGCAACTTACTTTCAGTGCTCGTTAGCTGTAAGGAATTTTTGCCATGATGTATCTTTGTAGCAAGTAGTTGGGTGGAAATTAGATTTGTGCCTACAATCAGATGTGTTTAAGAAATTTATTTGTCTTGTGTTAGGCCTCATTTCAAACAGACAAAGACTTAATTGCTATGATTTAGAAGCAATGATGTAAAATATTAGTGGATCTCCAAATCAGCTTTCTTTTAAATGTTTTGTGTTGTTTTATTCCTATAAGGTTAGCTGTTCTCTGTGGTGCTCTTGCTTTGAACTATGTTGATGACTTCAGCAGGGCAGATTGTTTGGAAAGCTGTCAGATGCAGTACTATAGGCAGCTAAATTGCCACACATACAGATGCATGAATTTGAGGTAACACGGCCATTTTTTTTTCAGCTGGCTAAAAATCTCCTATTTGGTAGATTGTTCTGTCAAAATTTGCCACAGTGAAAATAAGCAAGATTGGCAGAACAAGCTAAGTGTGTTATTCCTTCAAACAGTTTGATATTGTAAAGGTCTCTTAATGTTACAGGGTTATTCCAGCAGCACAATCTTGTGACGTACGTGTGTGTGTGTGTGTGTGTGTGTGTGTGTGTGTGTGTGTGTGTGTGTGTGTGTGTGTGTGTGTGTGTGTGTGTGTGTGTGTGTGTTGATTCTATGAATAGATTTATTCAGAGTATGAGTAGAATGTGAGCTGAAGTTGCAGTATCTTTGACCCATGTTTCCTTTGAGCTTGATTTTCCAGCTGGGATTACTGAATTTACTCTAATATCTTATGGATTATCTGGCAGGTTCTTGTTATTTTATGTTTATTATAGTAATAAGGTTAAATTGTAAGATAAACATTCTAACTTGCATATTGAGAAAAGGCAGGTGAGAGTTTTAAGTTACATTTAATTAGGCAGTAATGCACAATTTTTGCTGCAGGATACATTGGTATATTCAAACTCATGCAGGATATTTGGCCCATTGTGCCTGTATCAACTCTTTTAAGGATGATGGACACTTGTCCAATGATCCTGCTTCCCCCTCCCCCCTTTGATTTTTCTGGTATGTTTTTGAAAACTATTAATGAATCTGCATTAATTGTTCCTTCAGTCAGAGGGTTTAGGATGATAATTTGCTGCATAATTCCTCAACAGCTCTGGTTAACAGAGAACAGATTGCTCAGTCCACAATGTCTGTGCTGACAATGATGTCCATTAAAACCGATGGTTCTGAATTCAGTAGTGGGAAAGATGTTGGAGTCCATTATTTTTATTGGATGAAGTTTCGGAGTACTTGGAGGCACTTGAGAAAGTTGGCGAAAGACAGCATGGTTTCCTGAAAGGGAAATCTCGCCTAACAAATCTGTTGGAATTCCTTGAGGAAATAACAGGTAGGGTAGACAACGGAGAGTCAGTAGGTGTTGTTTACTTGGCTTTTCAGAAGGCCTTTGACAAGGTGTCACACTTGAGGCTATTTAAAAGACACAAACACAAGGAAATCTGCAGATGCTGAAAATTCAAGCAACACACAGAAAATGCTAGTGGAACGCAGCAGGACAGGCAGCATCTATAGGGAGAAGCAATGTGGACGTTTCAGGCCTTTGTCAGGACTAACTGAAAGAAAAGACAGTAAGAGATTTGAAAGTAGGAGGGGGAGGGGGAGATCCGAAATGATAAGAGAAGACTGGAGGGGGAGGGATGAAGCCAAGAGCTCGAAAGTTGATTGGCAAAAGGGATACAAGGCTGGAGAAAGGGGAGTATCATAGAGCGGGAGGCCTAGGGAGAAAGAAAGGGGGAGGGGAGCACCAGAGGGAGATGGAGAACAGACAAGGAGTGATTGTGAGAGGGGCAGAGAGAGAGAAAAAAGGGAAAATAATAATAATAATAATAATAATAATAATAATAAATAAATAAGGGATGGGGTAAGAAGGGGAGGAGGGGCATTAATGGAAGTTAGAGAAGTCAATGTTCATGCCATCAGGTTGGGGGCTACCCAGCCAGTATATAAGGTGTTGTTCCTCCAACCTGAGTGTGGCTTCAGCTTGACAATAGAGGAGGCCATGGATAGACATATCAGAATGGGAATGGGACATGGAATTAATATGTGTGGCCACTGGGAGATCCTGCTTTCTCTGGCAGACAGAGCGTAGGTGTTCAGCGAAATGATCTCCCAGTCTGCGTCGGGTTTCACCAATATATAAAAGGCCTCACCGGGAGCATCGGATGCAGTATACCACACCAGCCGACTCACAGGTGAAGTGTCGCCTCACCTGGAAGGACTGTCTGGGACCCCGAATGGTGGTGAGGGAGGAAGTGTAAGGGCAGGTATAGCACTTGTTCAGCTAACCAGGATAAGTGCCGGGAGGGAGATCGGTGGGAAGGGATGGGGGGGGGACAAATGGACAAGGAAGTCGCGTAGGGAGCGATCCCTGCGGAAAGCAGAAAGAGCTGGGAGAGGGAAAGATGTGCTTTGTGGTGGGATCCCATTGGAGGTGACGGAAGTTATAGAGAATTATATGTTGGACACAGAGGCTGGTCGGGTGGTAGGTGAGGACAAGGGGCACCCTATCCCGAATGGGGTGACGGGAGGATGGGGTGAGAGCAGATGTGCGTGAAATGGGGGAGATGCGTTTGAGAGAAGAGTTCTCTAAGATAAGAACTTTGAAGATTGACTGACTAGCAGGAGGCAAAGAGTGGGAATAAAGGGGGCCTATTCTGGTTGGCACCCTGTGGCTAGTGGTGTTCCATAGGGGTCAGTACTGGGGTGGCAGCTTTTCATATTATATATCAATGATTTGGACGACAGTATAGGTTTTTTAAATAAAATGAAGTGAGGCGTTTTATATTTAAGAAAAACCTTAACACATTTTGTTGAACTCCAGAACTTGAACACAATAGTGTGCTAAAAAAAACCCTGTTGGTAGTTGGGAATTGTGTACATTTCCACCAATTACATTACCCTACACAGGAATTGATGGATTGTAGCCATGTTTGCAGATGATACAAACAAAGATAGTTGGAGGGCAGGTAGCGTTGATGAAGCAGGTAGTCTACAGAAGGACTTAGACCGATTGGGGAAAATGGGCAAAGAACTGGCAGCTGGAATATAGTGCAGGGAAGTGTATGATCATGCACTTTTGCAGAAGGAATAAAGTCACAGGCTGTTTTCTAAACGAGGAGAATATTCAAAAATTAGAGGTGCAAAGGGATTTGGAAATTCTTGTGCAGAATTTCTTGAAAGTTAACTTGCAGGTTGAGTAGGTGGTAAGAACCAGATGGGCACAGACTCCGAATAGAAGAATATCACTTTGGAACAGGGATGAGGAATTTCTTTAGCCAGAGGGTGTTGAATCTGTGAAATTCATTGCCATAAATGGCTGTGGAGGCCAAGTCATTGAGTATATTTCAAGTTGAGGTTGCTAGGTTCTTGATTAGTCAGTGTGTCAAAAGTTATGGGGAGAAGGCAAGAGAATAGGGTTGAGAGGGATAATAAATCTGCCATGATAGAATAGCAGAGTATATTTGATGGGCCGAGTGGTCTAATTCTGCTCCTATGTCTTATAATCTTATGGTCTTCCCAAACTTTTTTGGGTTACTGCACCCTTGACTCCCAGACCATGTCCCCAGTGCTCCCCTCTCCTTTTACATTACATAAAAACTAAAGAGTTTTGATTTACGAAGCACAGTTTTAAGAAAATAACTACAAATTCATATTTGTGAGAAATAATGGCAAAAATTATTCAAATCTGTTGAAAGCTACAAAAATTTATTTAATTATAATTTTCTTATACAATTTTAGTGCATGCATTAGTAGCCCAACTATCCACTACTGCATTGCTTTTTCACCTTTCAGTGAGATGGGTGGGCTTGGTGCAGTGATATCAACTTCTCAACATCAGGCTGACTGTCACTCAGTAGGAGTTTCAGATCCTCTCATTCAGTAATTTGCCATCATTTTTGTTTCTTTGAAAGAGGTTGGGCAACTGCACTGAAACCACTCTCCACTAAATATGATGTTTGAAAGGAAATAAAGAGCACCTTGACCTTTTTCCACAGTGCAAGATAACGTTCAGAGATTTCTTTCTTTTTTGAACCTCTGCTTCAGCTGAAAGACATTTTGTGGCGAGATCAGTTCTTCCTCCATCCTTCCTGGTGATTCCTCGGTACAAGTGTTCAGGAATGGATTTGTTATCAAGAATTTGGATTGCGAGAAGATCCTGAAATCTCTGACGTGGCTTTCTGCAGCTCATCCATGTAAGCACAATATACTTGAAGATCAGCGCCTGGTATTCTTTCTTTCTCTTCCAACTTGGAGCTCAGAAATTGGAAAAGGTCATGATGGCCAATGATGCACTAAATAGGATTAACTTGGACAGAAGTGTGGTAACAACTAATTTGACTTTGATGTGATTCGCATCATTTCCTTACAATTGAAGGTTCATTTTTATTAAAAATAGTGAATAATTCTGTCAAATTAGCAATGTCATGCCTACACCTAATATTCTTGTGTTGATTACTGAATAAAGCATTCAGCTCTTCAAAGAATTTTATCACAGATTTAAAAAGCACATAAAAGCGTATCAGGCAGTTTCCTTCTCAGAGCCATCTGACCTGTGTGCGACAGCAAGCATTCAAACTGTTCATCATTCTCAAAACAAAGCTTTTGAAATAGTCGAGTATTGAGAGCATGGGATTTGATTTTATTTACTGCTGAGTTAACAGTATTTAACAGCTAATCACTTCAGATTTTTGTGACAAGATGTTGTCTGTGAATTACACAGTAAATGGTAAATATGTTAGGTACAGCTTTTTTCAAGAAAGTTGTAACCCCACAGTGGCATCCTGTCATTGATGGTGCCCAGTCGGTTGCACAAGCAAGAATGTTGGTGAGTGGAATGACCTTCACTTTGAAAAATTGCTCAACAACCTAAAATATTAACTTTCACTTTGTATCTGTTTCTAGTCTCCTTACAAATAATGACTTTTGAAACATGTTTTCATCTTTTATGAAGCAAACAAAACCAAGAAGCAAAGATTCGTTGTCTTGCAAAGTTGAGTTATCCAGATGCAGTGCTAATTTTGTTGTCCAAAGTATGTTGGACAATATGTCTTCTATGTTCTCAGACATGTCATCTATTTGTCTTTGAACAGAGTTTTCACTGGTAGAATTGGTTTAATTATTTGGTCTGGTGACTTCTGTAAAACTGTACTCAGAACCTTCCTTGATGCTGGCAGAATCAGTTTTTCTCCGATTGTATAGGGCTTTCCGGATTCAGCCATGAACAAAGAAATCTTGTGTGAAGAACGCAGATCTTCACTGTTTTGTTGTGAAATGTTGGCAAACATGTTTTGAAGTGTTTTCTATTTCTGAAAGTTTTCATTAAATGACTGAAAATAAGCGAGGTTCTTGTTTGCTTTATGAAAGTCCATTATCTTCAAATGTTCAAGGAGCCTGACTGGTTTCATTGCTTCATTTGGAAAAAAATATGCTTTCACACAACAAACAGGTTCTGGTATAAATCCATGTTTCAGATACTACACACTATACTGTCTACACTTCTTTTTTGTTTGGTATGCTTGTGCCATTTTTGTTATGGATTAATAGCCATGATCAATCGCCTCCTATTTAAGTCCAACCTCAAGTTCTGCAATCAGTAAAGGGGAAATATATGACATCATCATGCCTCAGGCAAAACTTGAGTCTCTGCCTGACGGAACATAAAGTGGAGCAGTGAGTTGGGTCGTAAGCTTAAGAAATGTGGTCAAGACTATTTGAAAGGGCAGTCTCTGAATTTTACCCCATTGAATGCTATACCCTATTTCACAGGACTTAGATCAGTATGTTTTCAGAGTATAGGAATCATAATTGTTGACGCCGTACCACAGTTGTGAACGGTAATAATGTGTGGGCTGGGCTTGGAAATAACATGATTTCTTCAGTCTAGATTTCTCATGATATGTCAAATACAGAAGTGTCACATTGTTTTTCAACAACTATAATGCACTTTGAGCAAAGTCTTAACAGAACAGCAAGAGATGAGGTGATTACATGAACATTGTAATCAATTATGAGACACTGAGGATCAAATGCTTCTAATACGTAATTCCTTAAATTAAGCCTGTGATTTCTCAGGTGCCCCCCTTTGCTACTGAGCACCCCACACCCCTCTTAGAAACTCCCAAAGTCCCCGGGGGCAATATCGCACACTTTGGAAACCACTGATTTAAACTAATCCCATCTGCCTGATGTGGTCCATATGTCTCCATTCTCCTGCCTGTTTATGTTCCTGTCTAAATGCCTCTTAAACATTATCACATCTGCTTCTACTGCCTCCTCTGTCAGCATGTTCTAAGCACCTACCATAATCCATGTTTTAAAAAAGCTTGCCTCACAAATCTCCTTTAAACTTTACCCCTTATCTATGCTGTTTTATATTTGATATTTCCTCTCTGCCAAAATATGCTGACTACCTACCTGTGCATGCCTCATGACTTTATACTCTTCTAATAAGTTGCTGCTCCGCCTTTGACACTCCAGCTTCTCCTCATAGCGAATACTCTCTAATTCAGGCAACATCCTGGTGAGTCTTTAGTGCACACTCTTCAATCCCTCCACGCTGTTTGTGTAATGCAGAAACCAGAACTACACACAAAACTCCAAATGCAACCCAACCAAAGTTTTTTACAGCTGCAACATGACTTCACAACTTTTGGACTTAATACCCTGACAAATGAAGGCAAGTACACAGTTCACCTTCTTTAATACTCCATAGCTGTTTTCTACTTTCAGGGAGCTATGGAATTGCACTCCAAGATCCCTCTGTATATGAATGCTCCTAAGGGTCCTGCCAAATACTACTTACTTTTCTCTTTCATTTGACCACCTAAAATGCAACATCTCACATTTGTCTGGATTAAACTCCATTTACTAGTTCTCTGCCCATACTTCCAACCGGCCTATATCTTATTGTCTCCTTTGACAGCCTTCCCCACATTCACAACCCTGCTAATTTCCATGTGATCTGCAAACCCGCTACTCAGCCCATCTGCATTTTTATCCAAATCATATATCTATATTGCAAACAATAAAGATCCTAGCACTGATCATGCCAGAATACCATTGGTCACTAACCTCCACCTGTACCCTCTGGCTTCTAAGGCCAAGCCAGCTTTCAAACCAGTTTTGAATGCAGCCTCTCAAGGCCCCATGGATTTCATGGGGACGTGCAGAAACTCTTTCCACAAGGTGACAGGGCTTCCATTATGCTTATTTCGTCTGTAGTTGGGAATTGTGTACATTTCCACCAATTACATTACCCTACACAGGAATTTACCCTACAGTGGTGCATTTTTCAGACTAAACGGCATACACAGCAACTCAAATAGACCAAATAGGGTTATAACAACAAGTGTTGGGAACACCCTCAGTGCATACAGGCACCTAATGGTAGCCCATAGCTGCCCACTTTGGAAAAAATTATCTTTTTGGCTGAGTGTGCCAAAAAGTCTTGAGTATGTATGTGTCCTTGCCACATGGAGGGCAATCACCATCGGGTTTAAGAACCACGTGGAGGGATGAAGTCCAAGAGCTGTTTGACCTGCGTACAATGGCGAGTATTTCCATGTTAGTAAACAAAGCCTTTGTGCTGGCCAGCTTTTCTGAGTCTATTCTCCGTGCAAGGGCGTGAAATGGCGAGCCAGCTATGGAAATTTGGGGCTCACCCCCATACTTTTTGTTTGTAGTGAGGGCTTAGTGAGGTTTGGGAACTTGCCCGGCAAGCAAGTGAATTCACCTGTGCACTGGCAGAGCAGGTAATGACCCAAAGTTCTTTATATTCACAAGCTGGCAGTTCTTAAGATCTATTAACAGTCCCTTGGTGCACAGGAAATCTGTACCAAGCAGAGGTCTAGCAACTTTAGCCAAGTCAAAGTCCCATTTGTAGCGCTGTCCACTGAAGCAGAGCGTCACGCGTCGTGTCCCATAAGCCTGGATCTGTTGCCGTTGGCGGCCTCCAGCAAGGGTTTGTCGCTCTCTGCCTTACAATCGATGGGCGATGCTGGCAGCACATTCACTTGAGCACCTCTGTCACACAGGAAGCGTCACCTGAAAGGGTGCCCATAATGAACAGTTGACTACCCTGTTCACAGACCTCTGATGTCCCAATGTGCTGACACTGTTGAAGCTGCACAGTAGTTGGCACCTCTGGACGTCAGTGCTGAAGTGTGCATGGTAAAAACATAGACCGGACATTGTCTCGTTCAGTGCCGTAAGCGTGAATCCGCTGGCGGCTCTGCTGACCAGGATTATTGAAACATGGAAAGGAGGGGGAACAATGCACCTCTGCCTGGCTGAGTGTAAATTGTCAGACATTTTAGCAAGCACTCTAATATCCTTCACAGGTGTATTAGCAAGGGCTGTGTGAGCTTGATCCGGCATTTGTTGCATAAAAATAAAATAAGGATGTTAATTGCCCAGGAGAGACAATATGTAGCCATTTAACTTTGAAGGCTTAGCATCATCCAGGCTGGGCAAGGAGAACCAGTGTTTGGTCCACTCAGACTCAGACAGTCCAAAAGTCTGCAATAGGTGGGTTTTCAGAGTGATATATTTATCACATACGGGCGGGCCTTCTAGTAGACTCACCACTCTGGCTACAGTGGAACTACTTAGTAATGCTCTGATGTAGTAAAATTTGGTATTGTCTGCAGTGATTTCTTGCAGCACAAACTGGGGTTCCACCTGTGCAAATCACGCGGTAGAGTGCTGCTCTCAAAACTCTGGCAGCTTCAAAGCGATTGCGTTGGTCGACATGTCATTGAGTAACTCTGGAATCATCTGAGAGTGTCTGGGCCATCAGTGTAGGATTTTTTTTGAATAAAACATGTGAGAGTCGTTTTATGTGCTTAACAAAAGCTGGCACCCTGTACTTCCTTTATGAACAAACGAAAAGCAGTCTCCGTACACTGACATCATTATGTCAGACACTGTCTCTTACAGTGAACGGTGAACAGAACAACTCAATGACAGTGTTTGTGAATTATATAGACAGTTTTTATAATGAACAATATGTGTCATCTGTCACCCATTATATTAACCTACAGGGGAAAACTCAATGGAAATAGTTAGCTGCATCCTTTGATATTATCTGATAAGTGCACAAATATTAAAAACTCAGCCAAAGGTCAACGCCTCCATCTGTGCACACTCCCTCAGTTTTGCAGTGGAAGAATATGCATTGATTTCAGGAATGAGAATTAAACCCACAATCTCCAGAGTTGGGAGTGTTGCTGCTGAGTCGCAATTGACTCACCAACAGTGGGAAAAATGGCTAGTCCTTGTTTCTTCATTCCATAGATGTTGAATTCCTCCAACGTTTTATGTGTTTTGCTTCGGGTACCCAGACTTTCTTGTGTTTGTATTTTAGAAAGTGTTTAATGAAAGGGATGCTGTAGCTGGAACTTTGAGGAGTTCCTAGTTGATAGAACTTGTGCAGATCAAGAGTATCCAGAAAGTGATAGATACTCCAGTTGCCTCAAAACTTAACCTTAAATTTAAAATTAATAGCACCACAACTCCTGTTGCCATTTTGCTGAAGAAATTGTCTCCTTGTTTTTTAGTGTATTTCTAATTTGTAGAGTTTGAAAGATAATAAGCACTTACTATATACATTACAAGTTGTTTGCAATCCCATTGCCTTCAGTTTCACTGAGACAGGTTTGACTGAAAGTAGGCTGGGAGCAAAGGTAGCTTTTAGCAGAATCTTTCATATCTGTATGGAAATTTCTTTGGTGCTCAAACATTCTGAGGAAGTGTCCACCTGGCCTTGTTAATGCTGCTCATCTAGTTTCCTTGGTGTTCACAAGTGGATAATAACAACAGATTTAAGAGGAGACTGGCTGAATGCATTAGGAAGAAACAGGTTACTCTCCAGGGGTTAGGCAAAGAGTGTAGTCAGAAGCTTGAGTGAAACATAGACCTGGCAGCTGCAGATGGATTTAATATTCAGTTCACTGATAATAGAAACAAACCCTATTTTGCTTGTTGGTGCAAGTAGGGAATGTTGGAAAGTGGTCTACAGACCTTCCCAGGGTTACAGATGCTGACTTGAGGAAACCTATCATTAAATGTAAAAATCCGACATAGCTAGGTATTCCTATCAATGCAAATCTAGTTGCTTCTTTTTCTCTGCTTGTAGTAATTGTTCCTTCTTTATCAGTCGTGTGTGGCTTGATGCTATTCATTGCAATACTGTGGAGGTGCGGTTACCATAGTGAGTAATTTTGTGTATTTTCTAATATATGGACATAATCAAATAAGGAATTCTGCAGAAACAGAGCCCATCATTGCATGTGGAAAGCCTGTATGTGACACTGGAAAGTAGGTGAATGAGTTGTTCCCTGTTTCTTCTGAAATATTCTCTGCAATATCCTACCTCTCTGAAGTACTCTTCCCATGGCAACAATCTTTGCTTAACAAAGGCAGGTTTTGCAGTGAGACTGTGGATTAGGGAAAGGCCGTTTACCTCATCAAGCACTAATCTCTCTAATAGATAATTTGCATTGTCATACGCTCTTAATAAATTTTCCTGATGGATTTGATGTGAAATAGGTTAAAACCTTGCAGTACGCCAAAGATGCAGGCTGCTTTGTGGTAATGTTGACGTGTACATAATTACATGCTTCTTAGTGTTTCATATCTTTTTATTTCATTTTTTAAATTTTTATTTAGAGATGCAGTGCAGAGCAGACCCATCTGGCCCAATGAGCTGCGCTGCCCAGCAACCCACCTATTTAACCCAAGCCTAATCGCAGGAAGATTTCCGGTGACCCAGGCATTCATATGAAGAGTGGACAAATTCCTTACGGTGGTGCCAGAATTGAACTTTGAACTACGATGCCCTGAGCTGTGATACCACTAAAGCCTGATTTATACTTCTGTGTCGCATCTACGCCGTAGGCATCGCGTACCCTACGCTGTAGGATGACGTGCACCTCCCCAAACAGGAAACTCATGCGTTATGGCGACGCAGACCGCAACAACTGTGATTGGTCTGCTTGGTAGCATCGCATTTCCTCCTACGCATTTCCGGTTGCTTCCTCTCTGCCATGTCTGTACACCGATGCGAAATAGATGAACCAAATCGTCAAATCTACCTGCCAACATGCGAAAATGTTTGAAATGCATTTCCTCGTCTGTGTCTCTCATGAAGAAACTCAACACAGTGACATAGAAACCCCACCGCCAACTAGCGTTTTGGCACACACCAATGCATGCTCACTACGGCTTAGAGCCTATGCAGAAGTGAAAATCAGGCCTACAGTGTAGCCCATACGCACAAGTATAAATCAGCCTTAACTGCTATGCCACCATGGTGCCCACATGACAAAATCTTTATGTCGGTAAAAGGACTATGACAGGAATTGAACCTTAGTTTTTGGATGACTTCATATCAAAAACTGAAGTCAGAGATCTTATCCATAAGGCTACATCTCCCACCCTAATTGTGGATATAAATTTATCATTTTGATCTTTATTTCCTATTTTTACTAGATAAGCATAATGCATTGTAGGAAAGAATCCATACAACTGTGGATTTAGAAAAAAAAAGCAATTTCTGTCATGCAAGTGTTACGATCAAAAGTCAGTTGAACATTATACACATTTTTGCTTCACTAAAACAATCAGCTTCCTTTGCCATGAAGTGCTATGAATGTCTAGAGATTACAAATGGGGCAACATAAGTGCAAGACTTTCCATCAAATGTTCTGCTCCCCCTGCTCTTTTCCGGCCATCTCGCCCCTTAGTAACTGCAGGATACTTTGCCAACCCTGTTATTTGTAAGTTTCAAAAGAGCTGCAAATGGATCAGTCCTGCATGTGGCATAAACCATGAAGTGTTCATTCCTGTGTGACAGCCTCTTGTTTTACTGACTGTCTTATGTAGTGTCCTACTGGTAAAATGCAGGTGCATTTCAAATTGAGCCTTTCTGTTTGGCTCGATGTCTCATTTTCTTATATGGCAGCTATATATAGCTTTGAAATTGTTTTCCTCTATATATTCTGTATGTGTGTGTGTGTATTTGTATAGTATGTGCGTGTTTGTATAGAATTTTGCTATTTGCCATTATGTCAGATTCATTACTTAAGACTGGAAATGTTTGAACAAGGATACAGCTGCACACTTCTAAATTATGCCCACTGTGGAAAAATCCTTCTTTTCCAAGGTAGCATGTGACTTGTAAATTATAGGTATCTGCTGATCTACCTAATTCACAGAAGATATTAAGAAAAGGTCCATTTAGTCACAGATGTACTACACCAGTAACAGGAAGTAAAATTAGCCTTCAAAAAGATGATTCTTCAAAGAGACAAAGGATATGACATTTGCACCTCGTACCCACTGGCATTGATCTGCAAATAGAATTCATGGAAATCTGCAGCTAGCAGAGGTTGCCTGCTTAGCATTGTTCTCCAATTTGTGCTCTCAGATGTCACTTCAGGAGAATGCAAAAGAATAGCTGATTTTTACATGCACAAATTTTAGTTTCAGTGTGTGATCATATACAGTATTTACGTAATGTGGCGCATTGCGCATACAGTCTTGCAGCTCATTCCCAACTATGTCATTCCACTATGTGTTGGGGGAGACTTAGTGGTTAATATTTGCACCTGATTACAAGGTCATGGTTCTGTGCTCCGCTCCAGAGATATGGAGTATTAATCCAAATGGAACCCCCTCTGCTTCCAGTTCATGCTGTAAAATGAGATTTAAAGTCAGTAATATACCCGCCCTTTTGGGTAGATGGAAATAGTCATATTGCATTGTGTTGATTAAAGAGATTAGTTTTATTTGTCACGTGTGTATTGAAACGTTGAAGCATACAGCGAAATATGTCAATTGAGCCAATGGCCAACACAGTCTGAGGACGTGCTGGGGAGGGGGGGGGCAGCCTGCGAGTGTTGCCATGGTAGCATGCTAACCCTAGCCCGCATGTCTTTGGAATTGTGCTTGGAAAATGGAGCATCTGGAGAAAACCCATACAGTCATGTCAAGAACATGCAAACTCCTTACAGACAGCAGCGGAATTGAACTTGGAGAAGATGGGTGTCCTGGCCAAAAGGAGTCTTTCAACCAATAAAGCTAAGCTATAACATCTCTTCACTTTCCTCAAAGATATTTTTTGCTGCTTTGCTGTCTACAAGGTCGCCATGTATTTTTCAGATTAAAAAGGGTGACTACGCTTCAAAAGTACCTCCTTGATTCTAAAGTGCTTTATAAATTGAGAGGAAGAGGAAGGTGCTTTTACCTTCTGTTCAAAAACTATTTTAAAAATCCTGAGCAGAATGCAAACATCAAAGGAATAATGGAAGGGCTAAAGATACTGAGAGGCATATTGATGGAAGTCTGGTGTAGGAGCAAGTAGAGTGAGCTTTCAGTGCTACAGTGTTGAGATTGAAAGCTGAATGTAAGCCTTGGAAAATAAAGCAGGCAAATTAATTGATAATTATGCAATTAAAATTAATGTAAAAAGGGATCTGTACACAGCTATGGGTGAAGCAGAATGAAGAAACCCTAAGGGTACAGTAGGAGTTTGGAAAAGTGGGTTAACAAAGAATATTAACTTCTAAAGAGAAAACACAAAATTACATTAATTTTACAATACACATTTAAGCACTGTGCCAGTTTTCTTATAATGCTCCAAACAATAAAAACAGAAAATGTTTTTTACTGTATTACTCTTCAGGTCACTCAGTGTCTGTAGAGTGGGAAGCAGCATTTCAAATTGATTACCTGTCATCAGAACTGCGAAAAGTTAGAAATAAAACTTCTTTTAAGATGAAGGGAGAGAATAAAAGGCGATATGTATGGTAAGGTGAAAGAACAGAAATATTTAATGATGGCTATGCTGACTATCAAGCACCTATCTGTACTAATCTGCTTTGTTAATAGCCTTCTTTGGCTTGCAATTTCAAGTGCTTATCCTGTTATTTCTCCAATGTTGTAAGAGTCTCTGCCTATATCATCCTTTGGGCAGTGCATTCCAGACTCAAACCATTCTCTGATGTGAAAAATTCTACTTCAGACCCTCTCTAAAACTCTTACTGATTACCCTAAATTTATGGCCTTAAGTTTTTGACAGCTCCATTATGGTGAAGAGTTTCTGACTACCTACCTTTGCCTCTCAGTGCCCTCAGGAAAGCAAGCTAGCCTAACTGGCCTCTCAAGAGAGGTGCTCTGTCCCAGGTGAATCTTTTCTGTACCCTCTCCGGTGCAATCCTTTCCTTCCAGATTGGAGCATGGAATAAAGGGAGGGATGTGGGGTCGATATTGTGGATGGGGACTCTTCATTCCACCCCCTCCCCTTTTATTCAATGCTTCACCTTCCTCTCCTATCAGTTTCCATAATCTTTAGCTCTTTGTCACTTCCAGTGATCACATCCTTGCTTTTGACATCATACTTACTCTCCTCCCTCCTTCATCTGCTTAGTAGCTGGATCCAGCTGTCACCTGCCAGCTCTAGCACCATTCCTTCCCTCCACCTTTCAATACTTCCTGTCATTTCTCTTTCCCTTAGTCCAGTTGAACAGTCTGAAACTGAAACCTCGACAATCCATTCCCCTCCATTGATGCTTCCTGACCTGCTGTGTTCCTCCAGCACTTGTGTGTCACTCAAGGATCTCATATGCCTTTACCATCTTAACTACCTGTGCCTCCACCGACAGGGATTCCTTTACATGAACATCATTCTCTTCCTGAACGATCTCTCGGGCCCTTCCAATCATCGTATATGTTCTCCCTTAATTAGTCCTGCTAAAGTACATCACTTTGCACTTTTCATCATTAAATTCCATCTCAAATTTCAAAGTAAATTTATTATTAAAGTCTATATATGTCACCCTACACTACTCTGAGAGATTCATTCTCTTACAAGCATTCACAGTAAATACAAGGAAACACAATAGAATCAATGAAAACTGCACACACAAAGAACGACAAGCAACCAATGTGCAAAATACAACAAATTGTGCAAATATAAACCATGTAAACCATATAACAATTGCAGCACGGAAACAGGCCATCTCAGCCCTTCTAGTCCGTGCCGAACACTTACTCTCACCTAGTTCCACTGACCCGCACTCAGCCGATAACCCTCCATTCCTTTCCTGACCATATACCTATCCAATTTTACTTTAAATGACAATACCGAACCTGCCTCTACCACTTCTACTGGAAGCTCGTTCCACACAGCTACCACTCTCTGAGTAAAGAAATTCCCCCTCGTGTTACCCTTAAACTTTTGCCCCCTAACTCTCAACTAAAAAAAAGTAATAACGTTCGAGAATGTGAGTAATAAGTGAGTCTATAATGTATGGGATCAGTTCATTGTTGGGGTGAGTGGAGTTATCCTGTCTGGTTCAAGAGCCTAATGGTTCAGGGGTAATAACTGTTCCTAAACCTAGTGATGTGGGACCTGAGGCTTCTGTACCTCCTTCCTGATGGCAGCAGCAAAAAGACAGTATGGCTTGGACAATGGGAAATCTGCCATTCCTCGTGTCATTTTAACAACTGAACAATATCATGCTCTAACTTGTGTAAACTGTCTTTACTATCAGCAAAGCTGGCGATCCTTGAACTTACTAATCATGTTTCTTACATTCATATCTGATTTGTAAATGTATGTAACAGTGAGGAGCTAGTTTCTGAGGCACACTAATAGTTGCAAAATTCCAGTCATAAAAATAAACTCTGTTTTGGATCCAATTTGTCATAATGGTTTTGATCTTTAACCTTTTGGACCTCTAAAAGTAGCAAAAGTAACTCTCTTTCCACAGATTCTGCCCAATAGAAACATAGAAAACCTACAGTACAATACAGGCCCTTTGGCCCACAATGCTGTGCTGAGCATTATGTACTTATTTTAGAAATTACTTAGGGTTACCCATAGCCCTCTGTTTTTCAAAGCTCCATGTACCTGTCCAGGAGTCTCTTTAAAGACCCTATCGTATCCACCTCCACCACCGTCGCTGGCAGCCCATTCTATGCACTCACCACTCTCTGCATAAAAAACTTACCCCTGACATTTCCTCTGTACCTACTTCCAAGCATTTTAAAACTGTGTCCTCTCGTGTTAGCCATTTCAGCCCTGCAATAAAGCCCCTGACTATCCACACAATCATCTGCTGAGTATTTCCTATATTTTCTTTTTTATACTTTAGTCTGTCCCTTGAACTTACTTAACTTATCTCATGTTTATGCTGAGGGCAGGGGTTTAGGGTGAACGGTTTCAGCCTGGAAATGTGAGCTATTTTTTCCCTTTCGTAGATGCTGTCTGACCTGCTGATTTCCTCCAGCATTTTGTGTGTAGCTGTGGGTTAGAGAGAGAGAGAGCCATGTTAGTTCAATTGGTGGGTGAGAGGCAGAGAGTGGTTCTTCAGATAGAAACATAGAAAACCTACAGCACAATAGAGGCCCTTCGGCCCACAAAGTTGTGCCGAACATGTCCCTACCTTAGAAATTACTAGGCTTACCTATAGCCCTCTATTTTTCTAAGTTCCATGTACCTATCCAAAAGTCTCTTAAAAGATGCTATCGTATCCGCAATGTTGAACATGGCAACTGAATCAAATTGCACTCTTGAAAACGGAATTCAATATTTTTTTAGATAGGAAGGGAGTCAAGGAATCCGGGTTTAATGCAGGAAAGTGATATGGAGGTTAAAAGATCAACTAAAAGGCATTGAATTCCCCAATACTGCTTCTATTTATTTTCCTCAACTGACTTTGAAGTCTAACAGTATCTCCAATAGAATTTGATTTAAAAATCTCAGTAGTGAAATAAAGAAACATTTTAAAATGAGCCAGTGTACACTATTCTTCTTGTAAAAAGGCAAATCAATTTGTGACCTCCTGTTGAGCTTTTTAATGCTCTATCTATTTATTCCCTTGAGGATAATAGCAAACAACAGTTACATTGTCAAAAAATACTGAGGAAAACTGTTCTGTGACTTAACTGCACAGAGTGACATCTGGAATTGCATCAATTAGCTAAGGCAAAGCAACTTCCCTAAAGTTATACAAATGCCCTTTATTATTTCGAAAGCAGATGTCCAAAGTCTGAAATCAAAAGAAAAGGAAGCTAAAAATATTCAGCAGGTAAGGCAGCATCTTTGCAGAGAGAAACAGTAAACTTGTAATGATGACCTAAAGCTGGAATGTAACAGATTTGGGTGACTTGCTCACTATTTCCAGCATTTCCTGCTTGATTTTTATTTATAATAACCCACTTATTATTTTGTGACCTTGTAATCAGTTGGCAGATGCTGTTTCCTATCTGCTGACTGTGTTTCAGAAGACTTGTCTTGGGGGCTCTCTAGTGCTATCTGTAAGAATAGAATACATTTGAGTGTGATAGTTCATTAGTGAACTCCTCTTTTCCGCTTTTATTGTGACCTTAGGACTTTTGAGCCTATTGGTAAGGTCGACACAGGGGAAGAACATATCCTCAGTGTAGCACTATGTGGAACTCAGGTGTTTTTTTATTTTTTGAGGAAGAAATTAAAATTCCATCTGCCTTAAAAATCTCATGATAGCAATCAGGGATAATTGGACTGTTCTCCTAGTGACCTGGCAAGATGCCCCCAGCTAATTTCAGAGCTAAATTATAGATTAACAGAGCATTCATATTATTAACACAAGTGGAAAGTTGCTAATGAAGTTTGGCGATTGAACAACCATAAATTAAAAAGACAATCAAGATTTTAATATGGAGAGGTGCTATGTTTAATACAGGCAGATTTCTTTCAAATTGCATTTTTTTTGAGATGCTGCATCATTGGGAAGGCTTAAGATTTGCTGCCCATTTCTTAATTACCCCTCAATTGGCATGAACTTCTTACTTGAACTGCTGCAGTTCTTCTGATATGTGTGATATTAGATCGAGTGATGATGAAGAGCTGGTGATATATATTTCCTAGTCAGTATGATTTGTGACTTGGAAGGGATCCTGCAGGCTGAGGTGTTTCCATGAGCCCTTGTCCTTTGTAGGAGAGATCACAGGTATAGGAGGTGCTGTCAGAATAGCCAAGAAAAGTAACTGTAGGGTATTTGGTAGTCAGTTAACGCTGTAGCCATTGTGCATTGGTTGTGGAGAGGATAAATGTTCAGGCTGTTTGTTTGGTTGCCACTCAGGTCTTTTGCTGTGCTCTGGATGCACTTAGTGCCCTGAGTTATCTATTGTAGTGTGAATCAAACTGGCTGAAGATTGGATTCTGTGATTGAGGGTGATCTAAGTACAAAGGTCACTCAATCATGTTGATAGAAAGGAGCTCCAGGGAGGCTATTTCACCTAAGTTGCTTGGAGGCAGACCAGTGGGTAACTGTTAGGAAAGGGAAAATGAATAGACAGACAGTGCAGAGTACCCCCTGTGGCCTGTTCCCCTCAAGAACAAGTGTACTGCTTTGGATTCTGTTAGGGGGACAACCTACTCAGGGAAAGTTGCAACGCAACCAGATCCCTAGCATTGAGGATTTAGTAGTTGGTGAAACAGCTAAGATTATGTGGATGTAAAATAGTCTCCCGGATGTTACGTTGCCTCCCAGATAACAAGGTCAGGGATCTCGGATCAGGTCCATTGCATTCTTAAGGATCAGGGTGAGAAGCTAGAATTCACATTGGTACCAATGACAGGTGGGAAAAGATGAGGTCTTGAAGAGCAAATATAGGAAACTAGAATGCAGGACCTCAAGGATAGTAATCTCTGGATTGCTGTCTATGCCACATGTCTGAGGGTAAGAATGAGAAGATTTGGCAGATGAATGTGTGGCTGAGGAATTGGTGTAGGGAGAAGGGTTTCAAATTCATGGATCATTTGGATCTCTTCTGAGGAAAGAATGATCTGTGCAAAAGGGTTTACCTGAACTCGAGGAGGACCAATAGCCTTCCAGGTAGGTTTCCTAGAGCTGTTGGGAAGAGTTTAAACAAGATTAGTGGGGAATAGGAACCACGGTGACAGAGAAGGAGCAGTTGGTGTAAAGGTAGGTAATGAAGCATAGGCAGTGGATAGGTCAAAAATATAGTCATTTGGATGGGTTGAAATGTGTTTCATGTGGGAAGGATCAGGAACATGGGTGACGAACTTGAGGCATGAATCAGTATATGGAACTGTGATGTTGTGGACATTACAGAGACTTGACAAGGGTAGGAATGACTACTGGATGTTCCAGGATTTAAATATTTCTAAAGGGATGGGGAGGGAGTTAAAAGGGGTGCGGAGTAGCTTTGCTAATCAGGGATAGTATTACAGCTGCAGAAAGGGAGGATATCATGGAGGGATCATCTACTGAGTCTGTGTGGGTCTCTGCTAGTGTGGACCTCTGAGTTGTTAGTCCAATTATTTAGTCACTATGCCGCCACTATACAGCTGTGTTTTGCACTAATGGGGGAAATCTGTTAGGAGTGTCATCTTTCAGATGAGAGAATTTGAGGTCCAGCCTGCCCCTTTGTTAGAGAATGTTTTGAAGAACAGCAACCTTGTCCCATTGTTCTAATGCTTGTTTATGCTTAAACTAATGTGGATGAAGCAGGTTAAGTGATCATTGCTATTTGTGGGACAATCCTATGCTAAAATTGGCCACTGTGACCATTGTTTAGTAATTGCAAATTGAAGATGTGCTATTTTTAGTTTAAAATGGGTTCCATAATTTTTTTTACGATCTATCAGGTGTCTATTTTGTTTATTGATACTATACTGCCTTACAGTGCAATCCCATTCCATGTTAATTTTTCCTAAAACTGTTGTCTCTACATTCTCATACTATCTCCTCAGACCCATTAAGGTTATAAGGGGTTAGAATTTCATCCGTGCCAAATTCAAGGGGGTTGTGCACCAGTTCTGCATGTCATGGGGGAAGGGTCCCAGCTTTACAGCAAACTCCTCAGTACCCGAATTCTAAGCTGCATTGGTCCAAGTAGGTGTCTGCAATTGAACAAGCCTTGTTCATTACAGCACGTACAAATGGCTCTCCTTGGTTGAGAAGAGGACAGTAACAATCTGCTGGCCATGCGCTGCACTTTGAGTGAAAGGGGAGGTTCTGGGAGTGGTTGTTGTTGCGTGAATGAAGTCTCCAGAGAAAAGTACTGGCAGATATGAAGCAGCTTCTTTATTTGACAAAATAAGACATAGCAGGCATCATATGGTGACGCTTTTGGTCACAAGGTTGGCTGGCTCGACATTTTATGTGTTAAGCGTCAAAGGACGATTCCATATTTATAATGTTTTCTTTGAAACTACACACAAACTTGAACCTCCTGATTCACACTTGCACCACAGACATCTTAATGAATTTCAGTAGTTTCAATAGGTACAATTAATGTCAGCAAAATGTATACAATATTCATCCTGAAATTTTTTTTCTTCGCAAGCATCCACAAAACAGAGGAGTGCCCCAAAGAATAAATGACAGTTAAACATTAAAACCCCTAAGCTCCCCCCAGCTCCCTCCTCCCACACACAAGCAGCAGCAAGGCAACGACCCCCCCACCAACAAAAAAGCATTGGCGCCCTCCACGAGCACTCAAATGTGCAGCAAAGCATCAATAAAGACATAGACTTGCAGTGCCCGAAAGTACTTGTTCAACCAGTAATTCGACATACCACAGCATTGTCTGGTCTGTGATTCACGGCTTTTGGGAACCTATTGTTCATTAAAATTAAATCAACAATTTAAATTTAGATTTGAACATCAGTGTCTGAGAAATCACTTGCTAAATGTAAATATGCTAAACCCAAAAATCGCTGAAACAGTGGTGAGTGCAATATGGGAAGATTTCCCATTTGGACTTGCATTCAGGATGATCCGGCTGCTGGTGTATGAAGGAAAGGGAGAAACTTTGAGGGAAGTGGGCAATGGAGTTGGGTTAAGATTGGGGGTAGGGTATGTGTGCTGACTGGGTCAGAGATAGAATGGAGTAGCCATACAGCATGGGCAGAGTGCTTAGAGAATAGTAAACCTATTCAAAAAAGATCTTGGCTGCAAGTAGTTCAATACTAGGTACACACTGGCTATAGACAAGGCACGGCTGGTTTCCTCACATAACGTTTCAGCCAAGATTCCCTTTATTTTATAAGTCCTGTACTGTTTCTAGGCCAAGATGTAAGTTAGTTACTGCCTGTTAGGCTGCTGGCATTTAAGGCAGCTAGGCTAATAAGGCAGAAATGAATTTTGAGCAATTGACATCAAAATGTCTGTTGCTTGCTATTTGATGTCAATATACTGTACATGCCTGGTGTTTTTGAACAACATAGAGATGGAGCAGTTTTAAACATCCAGGATCTAATTGCTAAAGTTCTAGAGAAAGTTTCTTAAGCTAATGCAGAGAAATATACTGCACAAATAATTTCTGGCTCAAAATATGTTCTGAAGATCTAGTACCTTCCCTGATTTTGTATGATTTGAAATAAAATGACAAAGCTGCTCAATTTTTGGCAGATGTTTTTGTGGTTGGTAGAATGCATGGTGTGATCTTGTATGTCCAAGTCACGGGTTTGTCCCAAAATCTCTGTTGTACCACTGAGGTGTGTGTCACAGAGTCACATGTGTTACTTGGCTTATGTCAATGCTCCCAAAACTTGGGCCACCAACATTCAAACACGAGATGGAATCAGTACCCAATTTCTAGGTCCTTGCTTTTGGCCCACCTGTTCAACATAATGGTCCAGAATTTTCTTGGAGCTGATCACAGTCATCACTTGCCTACCTGCTAAACTAGTTTCCAGCACGAGTACATCTTCCAGTAGGAACTGGAGGCCTGAGGTAATACTTGCACAGTCAGAGTCAGGTTTAATATCATTGGCATATGTCGTGAAATTTGTTGTTTTGTGGCAGCAGCAAGATACGGTACATAATAAAACAAAACTAAAACTTACAATAAGTCATGCGAAAGAGAGCAAAAAAGATAAAACAATAGGAAGGTAGTGTACATGGGTTTGTCTTCCATGGTGTGCTGACATAATGAACGTAGGGTGTTAAGTTAATTGCTTACATGGGTATATTTGGGTGGCTCGGGCTTGTTGGGCCGGAAGGACCTGTTACCATGCTGTACCTGGAAATAAATAATAAGAAAGGCGTGTATTGATTTTATTTCCTGTATATAATGTACTTAATATAATTTTTTTTCAAAAAATAAAAAAGTACTTAGATTCCTTGATAAATTGAACATGAAGGCACAGTGAAAATAATTGTGGTGATCAACTCTGGAGAACTTTGGGACTTTTATGCTTCTGTGTGAGCATGTGGTCTTGGAAGATAAGTGTAGGCAATTCTGATTGGAACTGTTGGATTTCTCTGTGGAAATTTTGCTTGCTAACAAAAGATCAAGATTGAAAAAAGATCAGCAATGTGAATGTAAACGAGAGAGAGAGAGAGCGAGAGAGAGACAGATACTTACATATTAATTTAGACAAGATATGAATACACTGACATAACTTTCCGACTACTTATATTGTGCTTACAAAGCATAAGACACCATACATACATTCAATGCTTTGTTAACCTGTCTTACCATTGTCTGCTTTATGAGTTTCAACTGATATGTGCCTGAACATTTCATCAGACTGGTGGAGATCACGACTTGATCCACCACCAAGGTTTATGCTGCGTGCAAATTTCAATATTTTGTCCACTCCCACCAAATTATTAATGTCTATCAACTAACTGGTGCTTCTAATTCAGATGCAGGCTGTTGCTGGGTTTCATTTTTAAGTTTGTCTATTAGATGGTTTTGTCGATAAGGTGGAAAATACACGAAACTCATTTTGTGTAGAACCACACCTCCACAATAATGTAATGAATGGAATCAAAACCACATGAGAATGATAAGAAAGTGCTATTGCTAAAAGTGGAGGGAGGGGAAACTGGTTCTGCCGTTAGTAAGATCGGACTTAAGTACTTACAACTTTTGAATTTAATAGTATTATGGGAGCTCATTCTTATTCAGGGCTGTCCTTAAGCCAAGCATTTTACATCACTATATTTGAAGTTCAAAGTAAATTTATTATCAATGTATGTATATATGACCATATACAGGTGGTCCCCGCTTTTCGAACGTTCGATTTACGACAACTCGCTTTTACGAAAAAAAGACGCCCGCTTTATACATGTGTTTACTCCAAGAAAGACTACAATGACCGTGAAGCCTTGTGTGGGCAGTTGTTTGTGCATGCGTGTACGTGCCGATTTTTTTTCTCCATATCGATTTTGGTTCACTGCCTTCCCGAGTTTGATAAGTGAAACTACACCGTACCTACAATATTTCTACTTTATATAGGGTGTAAATTTATTATATCATTCCTGCTTTTACTATATGTTAGTGTTATTTTAGGTTTTATGTGTTACTTGCTTTGATTTGGTAGGTTTTTTTTGGGTCTGGGAATGCTCAAAAAATTTTCCTATATAAATTAATGGTAATTGCTTCTTCACTTTACGACATTTTGGATTACAAACAGTTTCTTAGGAACACTCTACCTTCGGATGGGGAGGAGGAACCTGTACTACCATGAGATTCATTTTCTTGGAGGCATTCACAGTAGAACAAAGAAATAGAATTAGTGAAAAAACTACACACAAAGACTGACAAGGAACCAATGTGCAAAAGAAAACGATATGTGTGAATACAAAAAAACCACAAATATAATAATAAGTAAATAAGTAGGTAAATAATACAGAGAACATGATTTGCAAAATCCTCGAAAGTGAGTCCTTAGATTGTGGAATCAGCTCAGAGATAAGGTGAGTGAAGTTATCCATACTGGACCGAAAGCTTCTGTACCTCATTTTAATGGAAGCAGTGAGACGACAGCATGACCTGGAAGGTGGGGATCCTTGATGATTGGTACTGCTTTCTTGTGGTATGGCTCCTGGTAGATTTGCTCAATGGTGTGGGGGGAGGGGGGTGGCTTTTTTTTGTGATGAACTGGGCTGTATCTACCATTTTTTTTGGTAAGCTTTTCCATATTTTGGGTGTTGGTGTTTCCATGCCAGGTAACGATGTAAACAGTCAGGATACTCTCCACTGTGCATCTATAGAAGTTTGTCAGAGTTTGAGATGACATACTGAATCTGTGCAGACTTCTAAGCAAGTAGAGGCACTGTAATGGCACTTATGTGCTCGTCCCAGGACAGATCCTCTGATACGATAAAGTCAGGGAATTTTTAGTTACTGCTTCTCTCTACCTTGGCTTCCCTAATGAGAACAGATTACAGATCTCCATTTTCCTCTTCCTGTGGTCAATTACCAGCTCTGGTTTTTCTGATGTTGAGTGCGATATTATTGTTGTGGCACCATTCAACCAGATTTTTCATCTCCATCCTATATGGCCATTTGTCACCATCTTTGATTTGTTCTAATAACAGTGGTGTCTTCAGCAAACTCGAAAATGACATTGGAGTTGTACTTAGCCTCATAGTCAAAAGTATAAAGCGAGTAGAGCAGGGGGGCAAAGCATAATGCCTTGGATGCAGTATGGTGATTGTGGAGGAGATGTTGTTGCCAATTTGTACTGGGTGGAGTCTCCAAGTGAGTTCTTTCCATGTGATTTAATAGCCAACAATGCCTTAGTGAATGTTCTTTGTTACTGTATTAGGAAAATTCCCATCTTGCCAGTTAACCGTGATCTGCTCTTGACGAATCTGTACTGGTTCTCCTTGATGAATCTACCTATCAGTGATTACTAACTTTCCCATGGATTATTTAAGCAGTCTGCTCCCAACTTAATCAGCGGATGAAGTGACAGGTTTGTAATTTTCAGGTTTAATATTATTTTAGTTTGCACCCACAGCTTTGGAAAAGGTCTTTGTGAGCATTTGTTAACTCCTTCAGTATCTCTCTATTTGGTCCTTATTGGTATCAACAGTCCTCTGACAACCTCTTCATGTGCTAATGTAGCAAAACATGACGAAGTACCTTATCAAAACCAAACTGACACAAGCTCTCATGTGGTCAAAGCCAAAGATGTTAAGGAGCTGTGGAGAGGTTTAGAGTGAAGATTTCAGAAGTTGAATCCTAGGCAACTGTGGGTCATCATTGTTGAAGCAGAAGACTACAATTAGAGAATGAGAGAGATCGACGGGGAATAAAAGCTTGTAGAGAAGAGGGGTGGGACCCTGAAGTGATTTAAAAACAATATAGATCCTGGGAATGAGAATAGACCCATTTATCCCCTCATGCCTCTACCACTATTGAATAAAATCACAACTGATCAATAGAGTTCTTTCATTCCCATACGTTTTCTCCTTTTTTATCTTTTGTCAATGAAGCAGATATGAAATTAACAATTAACCAGGCATCAATTTTTGTTAAAGAGTTCCAATTTTTTTTCTGTCTTCTTTGTAGATTTGTTCTTTCTTTAAATGGTGGACTTAAATGTTTGATTTGTCCCTTGAGTGGTTATCTCTTCAACCAATTGGAATAGTAATCAATTTCGCAAAGTGATTGCTTTTGGAAATTTTAATCTAAACATCTCTCAACCATACAAAATCCAGCAAACACAATTCTGATTTCTTGTAATATTGCTGGGATGGGAAACGTTTTTAAACAAGGGCTGATGCATGCCAGCATGTTGGTATGTTGAAATCAGCAGATGAGCTCAATGCCTTTTATGCATGCTTTGAAAGGGAGAATAAAGCTCATCTATGCGAATCCTGGAGGCATCCAGCGACACTGTGATCTCTGTCTCGGAGGCCAATGTCTTTAAAGAGGGTAAACCTTCGTGAGGCATCAAACCGTGACGGTGTACCTGGTAACGTGCAGCTGTATGGTGGGAGTGTTCAAGGATATCTTCAGTCTCTCACTGCTGAAGTCAGAAATCTCCACCTGCTTCAGCAGGGTGACAATCATATCAATACCCAAGAAGAGCAGGGTGAGTTGCCTCAATGACCATCTCCTAGTGATCTGAGAAGTTGCTCATGGCTAGAATGAACTCCTGCCTGAGCAAAGAGCTAGATCCACTGCAATTTGCCGTTCACCAATAGGTCTACAGTGAATACAATCTCTCTGAATCGCCATTCAGCCTTGGATCACCTGGGCAATAGTAATATTTACATTAAGTTGACTACATTGATTACAGCTCAGCGTTCAATGCAATCATACCTTCACTTCTATTCTAATGCCATGTATGTAAGTTTGCCAATGACACAACTATTGTTGGCGGAATTTCCGATAGTGACAAGGAGATGGTAAAGGAGACAGATAGATCACCTGGTAGTGTTGCAGCAACAACCTTGCATTCAACGTCAATAAGACCAAGGAATTGAATGTGGACTTAAGGAAGGGTGGTCGAGGGAACACACACCAGTCCTCATTGAGGGATCAAAGGTGAAATGGTGAACAGTTTCCAGCTCCTGGGTCTCTGAGGATCTATCCTGGGCCCAACGTTTTGATGCAATTACAAAGAAGGTATGATAGCAGCTATATTTCATTGGGAGTTTGAGGAGAATTGGTATGTCATCAAAGACACTCACAAATTCCTGCAAATGCACCATAGAGAGCATTCTAATTAGTTGCATCACCACCTGGTATGGAGGGGCCACTGCACAGGATTGGAAAAAGTTGCAGAAAGTTGTAAACTCATCTAGCTCCATTGTGGGCACCGGCCTCTCCAGCATTCATGACATCTTTAAAAGGTTATGCCTCAAAAAAGTGGCATCCATCATTAAGGAACTCCGTCACCCAGTACATGCGCTGTTCTCATGGCTACCATCAAGGAGGAGGTACAGGAGCTGGAAGACACGCTCGGTGTTTCAGAAGTAGTGAATTCTGGAGATACCCAAGCTTTGTGCTGTCACAGGTAAGGGAGGAGCAAGGTTGAGGCACAAGTTATCGTTACTTGTGATGAAGTTCACCTTCATAAGATACAACTGGGATATGAAATATTTGGCTGGACCTCGGGTATTTGCCCAGGGAATGATTGGAATCTTTGTATAAAATGAATTGTAAACTATGAAAATCAAAGGTAGTGATGAACATTAAAAAATATGGCTATGGTGTGTTCTCTGACCTTTCAGTCTCTGGAAGTTTGGAAAAATCATAAAGGAAACAAAGAACCCTTCATTTTTCAGTCAATTTTTCTTCTCACTGAAGCCTTTTAATTGTAATTTTCTTTTAAATTTCCCTTCACAACAGGATTATTGGTAGCTTTACTGAGGTGCAATATATAGTGGGCCCAAGGGTAAAGATTATAATGTGACAAAGGGAAGAGAAGAAGTTAAATAATGATTTGGGTGTTCTGGTCAAGTGTCCTGTACAATAGTTGTGCCACATCCTGGAATCAGGTGATTAAATTTGCGTTTGTGCCTTCACACCTGCGAACACCTTAGTGTTACCCAGCTGGTTCAGATTCATTTACTTGTCACATGTGCAGTGAAACATACAGTGAAATGTTAACAACCAATGCAACCCAAGGCCATGCTGAGGGCCGTCTGCAATTATTGCCACACGTTCTGCCACCAACATAGCATGCCCATCGTTTTCGGAGAACACGCAAGCAACAACAACAGAATAGCAGCAACAAAATAACAACAACAAAAGTCAGCCCTTTAACTCCCTTCTGCGCGCGCGTACACACACACACACACACACACACACACACACTCACTCACTCACTCACTCACTCACTCACTCACTCACTCACTCACTCACTCACTCACTCACTCACTCACTCACTCACTCACTCACTCACTCACTCACTCACTCACTCACTCACTCACTCACTCACTCACTCACTCCCTCACTCCCTCCTTAGGACAGGCCATCCCCAGGCCTCCAGCCTCTAATGGACTTGGACTTCCAGACACTGGGCCTTTGACATCCCCACAGACTTGTAGACGTAGGCTTCAGCCATTGGGTCTCGGCCTTTGGGTTTGACCTTTCGTCCTGACTTGTCGATGATGATGAATGAGGATCCTGAACTCCAGACTCTCTGATGATGGGACCCCGAATGCTAGGCCTCGAACTCTGATCTTGCTGACTCTCGTATCTTACAGCTCAAGGGTGCCCGAAGGAACGTTCCAGTGTCTCATTGACCTGGAGGGCCATCAGCCCTAGTCCTCGCTGGTCTGTCAGCTGGACAACCAACCATGTTCACATCATTGGCCTTTGAACACAAAGCCTGACCTCTAATTCCCCCCACATCCATGTCACTAGACTCTAACCTGAACTCTTAACTCCCATTGCTGTCCCCAAAACCATACCTGTGAACCTAAACGAACAACTACGTCTGATCTCAACACAGCTTGGCGCCCTCTTGGCTGGAAGCTAGTTAAATAATCTTGAAGTGTAGTCATTGTTGGAAACACAAGCTACTTTGATGAATCAGTTGAGTAAATACCTGGCATTATATAATAGAATAGAAAGGCTATTTGGGAAGGTTGCCATGTGCTGTTGATCAAATCCATTTTCATTTCATCTCATGATGTAGCAAAAAGCACAAGGGATGATGTCTTGCTCTAAACACTCTGTTTATTAAGTGGGGCCACTGCCAATCCAGAAAAGCACTTGATAAGTTTTATCCTTTGTTAATTGAGCAGATGGCAATTTATCTTTGGAATGAATAGCTGAGTTTGCATTTGGCCCTTTGCGCTAGGAGCTGATGTGTATGGAGATGCTGTTTCTGTGAAGTCCTGTTTGCCATTAATGCATCTGTTTTAAAATTCACGTTCCTTCATGGCATCAGCCCTCCCAGTCTTGTTGATCTCTTTCAGTTTATGCAGTATCCTGCACTGTTTCTGCATGGTGCAACCTTGAATCATTTGTCATGTCTGCCTGCCTTGAACCCATGATGTCTATACCCTTCTGGTGCCTGTATTATAAGACCATAAGACATAGGAGCAGAATTAGGCCATTCAGTCCATCAAGTCTGCTCCACCAGTCCATCATGGCTGATCCCGTTCCCACTCAACCCCATACCTCTGCCTTCTTACCATATCCTTTGATGCCCTGATCGATCAGGAAACTATCAACTTCTGCTTTAAGTACACCCACGGACGTGGCCTCCACCGGAGTCTGTGGCAGAGCATTCCACAGATTCACCACTCTGTGGCTAAAAAAATTACTCCTTAGCTCTGTTCTAAAAGGTTGCCCCTCAATTTTGAGGCTGTGCCCTCTGGTTCTGGATACCCCCACCATAGGAAACATCCACTCCACATCCACCTCATCTAGTCTTTTCAACATTCGGTAGATTCCAATGAGATCTCCCTGCCTTCTTCTAAATTCCAGTGAGTACAGGCCCAGAGCTTCCAAATACGCTGCATATGTTAACCCCTTTGTTCCCAGAATCATCCTTGTGAACCTCCTTTGGACTCTGTTCAATGACAACACATACTTTCTGAGATAAGGGGTCCAAAACAGTTGAAAATAGAAAGGAAATCTCTCCTTTATTTTAAATAGTTCTAATAGTTTTTTCAGAATTTATATGCATTTTTGGGTCTGGGCTTCACTGACCTGGTGAATACTTGTTGTCAATCCGTAATTGCCTTTCAGAAACCAAGGTTGAGCTATCTTGAACTAATGCAGTCCTTCTGCTGAAGGTACTCCATTCTTTTGATAAACAGTCTCTAAACAGTCTCTAATCTGAAACATTGACTGTTTCTCTTTCCACAGATGCTGCCCGACCTGGGTTTTTGCAGCATTGTATACTTTTCTGTTGGAAAAAGACAAATCAAGAAAAGTGGGATAAGGTTTCAATCATCCAGCTCTCTGTTGTCTAGTACTTAGGTGTTACTTGCCACAGTAAGTCCACCTGGATGTTGTCTGGGTCTTTCTGTATGAAGACACATATTGCTCTGTTTGCTGAGGAGATGAGAATTAATTGAAATTTGTACAGGTTAGTGATTAATAAACACCCTTGGTAGCACTGTCAATGACAGCTTCCTCCATTTGCTGCTGTTTCAGATTAGATTGATTAGGTGGATTGAATGGATTAGATTTTTCTGCTTTTTATGAGCAAGGCAGATATAAAAGAAATTCCCATGATGTAGGTGTGAGTGTTGAAATGACAAATTTTATTGGATAACGTTAAAATAATGCACCTTGTGGTGTTTCACAACCTTGGACATATTACATCTGTGAAACTTGTTATCACTGTTGAAATCTGAACTCAGTATTTTGATTGGAGCATTTATTGACATTACTTTGCTAATCGATTAGTTGAAGGTAAAGCAAGTCTAGCTGCAGCCCATCTGACAGTAAACCAGTTCTGTTTGCTGAGCAGATGAATATACTTAAGATCTTCCCAGCGTCTGCTGGCAAACAGTACCTGGGGCTGAAGCTGCAGTATGAATGGAAGATTAGTTGCACCTTAAAAATTATGCTGGAAATCAAAGTTCAGTGTAAATTTGAAAGTTTAAGGTAAACTTATTATCAAAGTACATATATATTTGTGAATTATTATGTGTGTATATTAATTTTCTTGTAAGCATTTTCAGGAAAATAAGAAATACAATAGAATTTGTGAAAACACTAGATAACAAAGTCTGACAAATAACGTGCAAAAGAGGCCAAACTGTGTAAATAATCGAAAAAAATTAAAAAAAAAATACTGAGCATTAGTTGTAGAGTCCTTGAAAGGAAGTCCATAGGTATGGAGTTAGTTCAGTGTTGACGTGAGAGATGTTATCCACACTGGTTCAGCAGCCTGATGGTTGATGGGTAATTACTGTTCCTGAACCTGGTGGTGTGGGGTCTCCTGCCTGATAGAAGTAGCGAGAAGAGAGTATGGCCTGGATGATGGGTGTCTTTGATAAAGCATAGACACTTGCAACAGAGCAGGTTCTGGGTGTGATTAATGGGAAAAATCACCAAATCATTCCATTCAGGCAGTGATTCGAAGTGTCATTAGATGTGACTATTTTGCTTGAGGGGTGGTGCAGTGTCTACCCAAAAGCACGTGCCCTCTGGTGGAAAGTGGAGAAGTTATCAAGAACACTATGCATTATTTTTTTTTACCTGTTTTGATCTCTTTTGTGCCTAGTTCCTTTTGTAAGTTTGGGAGTCCTGTTGTATGCTGTAAATTGATTTTTGTTAGTGTGTTCAGAATGGCACAGAACCAAGCACTCTCGAGTTTGCAGCATTGGCAGCAGTAGAGTCAGCAGGCGCTGCAGATGGTTAAAGTGGCCCAGCAGGGGTTCTGCTTGCTGCAGCCTTTTCTGTTACTTGTGGTTTGATGGGATTCAGGCTGTTGATTGGAGAGAAGCAGAATGGATTTCTAAGCTGCAGGCGAAGGGTGGGGAGGAGTGGGTAACTGCAGATTCGCTAGTGGAGCTGGGCTCCATTCTGTCTCTCTGTAACTGGATAGCAAAAAAAATCTAACACAGCTAAGCATTAAGTAGAAATTTCTGAGAGAATAAAAGTCTCATAAATTTATACTAAGCAAATAAAACATAAACAATTTTTTTTATTATTGTGTGTATGGACCCTCATGCTCTGGAGGAAACTGTTTCTCATGACAGTTGTTTAGTAAACAGAAAACACATTTCAGAAAACTGGCAAAATATTCACTTGGAACTTGTTGTGTATAGTGTGTTGGTTATCTGAAAAGCACTGCTTGAAAGGGTGTGGAAAGTAGATTAAATGGCAATTTTCCAAAGGGAGTTAGATAGACAGTTGTAAAAGAAATTTCCATGGCCTGGGCAAAGAGTAGCAGAGTGGGACTAATTGGATGGCTCTATCCAAGATTTGATACAGCCATAATGCCAGAATGAACTGCTTCATGACTGCATCTTCTGATAATGTAATTCTGCAGCTCGGAAATACAGAGAAAGGACTTGCATGATTGAAATAGTTTTAATTCCAAGAGGTGACAGAGCATAATGTTGTGAGGATTAAATAGAACAAATAATTGAGCAGTTCAGATTTCAAGTCATGTGCCTGTCACATCTGAGTTACAGGTCCAACAAAAAGGAATGTTTTTAACTTCCCAAGCCAGAGCTTTTTGGTTATATTGCTACATTTACAGTTTATGCAGTGCTGGAAGACACGATCACAGCCTGTCTGGGCTGTGAGTGGTCCCTTTGCAGAATTCACGACAATATACCAATATCACCGTGAGGTGTTTCATGCAATCATTATTGGTTGTGTTTCCCCTTTTGACCCATGAACTCCAGTTATACTTATGCTTTCTCTTTGAGGCTTGGCATGTTTAACATAGATCCATTCCTGCAGGTAAAGTGCTTAATCCCACACTGTTGGTAGAGTGTGGAGCAGCAAATCATAAACACAGGACACTCTGCAGATGCTAATACAAACAACATGCTGGAGTAACTCCTGGGCTGAGACCTTTCTCTTCTGCCTTTTGCCAAATTCAGATATTCCTTTTGTATTGTATTTCATAGTTCAATAATATCTAAGTAATATAGTAAATGTACTGTTTGATTAAAGAGAGAGAGAGACGGTCGAGTTATAAAAAGGCTGAAAACCAACAAAATTTACAGGTTCGTAAACAGGAGGTGATAATATATTTTTTTTAAAAAAGCAAAATTGGCTAGCTACATTGGAAAGGTAGCCATGTTTGATTCCACAACAGATAACTGAATGTTGTATACTGAATGAATTGAGCAGTATTTTAAAGCAAATGGAATAGCTTTAAAATAAGCAAATAAGTTTTGCTGAGTACAGTAGGTGGAAAAGCATCCAGTTTGCTTGGAAATTTAACTGCTCCAACCAAATCAACTGAAATTAGCTTTGCTGATATTGTGAAAATAATGCAGGAACATTTAGAACTGAAACCATTGTTGATTGCAGAACGCTTTAGGTTTCATAAGCAGAATCAAAGGGATGGAGAGTCTATTTCAGTTTACATGGCTGAATTGATGAAATTGTCTGAGCATTGTCAGTTTCAGTGATGGCTTATTGATGCACTGAAAGATCATTTAGTTTGTGGAATCTTACAAGAAATTTTTCAAAAATGTATCCTAACTGAAGCACAACTCGCATTTTGAAAATGCTTTATCACTGGAAACCGTACAGGTGCATTTGAGTTGCAGTTAGGAATGAAAGCCAGTGTAAGCAAAATTGCAACGTCTAAACCGAAACCTGCCTAGCCGAACACCATTGTGGCTGCGGACCAATGTTGGTTTAAAGGCGAAACTTGCAGAAATGCAACAAAGTAGGACACATCCAAAGAGCATGTTGGGCTGGCAAAAATAAATGGAATACACAGGTTAAGAAAAAAAGATAAGATGTCAAGTTATAGTTTCAAAAAATGCACTAGTTTGAGCTTGAACTGCAGCCAATCAATGAATGGGAGGAGAAGAAGAAGAGGCATCTTCACACAGGTCCACAATTGAAGATTTTAAAAAACGGAGCTTCTTCCTCTCTGCCATATGATTCCTAAGTGGACATTGAACACATGAACACTACCTCATTTTTTATATATTATTTCTGTTTTGCTCTATTTTTAGTCTAACTATTTAATATAGCACATATATACTTACTGTAATCGATCTACTTATTTTTTTCTTTTAATATGATCACATATTGCATTGTACTGCTGCTACTAAGTTAACAAATTTCACAACAGATGCTGGTGATAATAAATCTGATTCTGATATTTAAGGCAGACGTTGATGGATTCTTGGTTAGTTAGGGTGTGAAGTGTTAATAGGGAGAAGGCGGGAAATTGGGGCTGAGAGGGAAATGGATCAGCCATGGTGAAATGGCAGATCAGAGTTGATGGGTCAAATAGCCTAATTCTTCTCCTACTTCTTATGGTCTAATTTGCATGCTGTTGATGAAAAATGTGATAATGATAAGGTTGATTCAGAATTGCATAGCCTTGAGATGTACAATGTGAAAACTAACAAGAGACAAGCAATGTGGCTTACACCAGACGTGAACGGCAAATTAATTAAAATGAAATTGGACACTGGCTTGGTTGTTTCAGTAATTCCACAAAATGAGTTTCAAAGGCATTTCAAAGATATTGAGCTGAAGCCTGCAGATATCCATCTAAGAACTAATACTGGAGAAAAAATAACTCCTGTTGGAATAGTATTTGTAATAGCGAAATACAGCAACCAATAAGCTACATTGGGGACAAACAGGAGTACCAGCAATGTGGTGCTGTGATTGCCTAAGGCAACTATATCTTGATTGGACATCTATCCACTATTTGCATGCTACATTCCCTGCAATAGAGTCAACTGAAAGCGAAGTAAGAAAGGCACCAGATGATACCACCACAGTGTTCACAGGTGGCATTGGAAAGCTCAAACATATCAAGGGTAACAGAGCATTAAATTAAAATTCCACACCCAAGTTTTGCAAAGCCCATCTGGTTCCCTATACCATCTGTGATAGTAGATCACATGAAGGCTGATAGAATTCTTTCCAATGTTGAGTGGAGACCATGGCCAACACCAGTGGTCCCAGCAGCCAGAAGAATGGGATCATCGGGGTCTCTCTTCCTGCCATCACGGACATTTACACTACACACTGCATCCGCAAAGGAAACAGCATTATGAAGGACCCCATGCACCCCTCACACAATCTTTTCTCCCTCCTGCCATCTGGGAAAAGGTACCGAAGCATTCGGGCTCTCATGACCAGACTATGTAACAGTTTCTTCCCCCAAGCTATCAGACTCCTCAATACCCGAAGCCTGGACTGACACCTTGTCCTACTGTTCTGTTTATTATTTATTGTAATGCCTGCACTGTTTTTGTGCACTTTATGTAGTCCTGTGTAGGTCTGTAGTCTAGTGTAGCTTTCTTTGTGTTTTTTTTTATTACGTAGTTCAGTCTAGTTTTTTGTACTGTGTCAAGTAACACCATGGTCCTGAAAAACGTTGTCTCATTTTTACTATGCACTGTACCAGCAGTTATGGTCGAAATGACAATAGAAGTGACTTGACTTGACTTGAATGGCCTGTCAGGATCGGTGGTGATCTTAAGGTCGCCATCAACCTAGTAGAGTAAGTAGATCAATACGTTATGGATAGAGGCAAAGCTTTCTAGAGGGAAACACTTTAATAAAATGGACTTGGCTAAGACCTACCTACAGATGGAGATGGAAGAGTTCAAAGTGTTTTTTAACATAAACACTCACAAAGGGCTTTATCACTGTAATAAGCTTATTTTTGGAGTAGCGTCCATACCTGCACTTTTGCGGAAAATTCAATACCCAAGTGTTGCAAGACAGTCCAGGCACTCAGTGTTACATCAGTGACATCATTGTGTCTGGTGAGATTGACAAGGAACAATTCCAAAATCTCAAACCAGTGTTAAAAAGATATGGGCTGAGACATCATGGGCTCAGAGAACGACACAACAAATGTGAATACTTTAAACCAAGCATCATTGACTGTGGTCAGAACCTTGACACACAAGGATTACACAAGGGTGCTGAGAAAATTCAAGCAGTGCCAGATGCCGCACGGCCAAAGGACATGACATTTTTAGGGTTTGTCAATTACAATGGCAGGTTCCTGCTAAACAGGTTCCTACTCTTCTCCACCCCTTGAACTCATTACTAAAGATTGGGAATAAATGACAACAGACAAAGCAGTGTGGATTTGTAAAAGATAAAGGAAATAGTGACATCAGACACTGTACTCACACTTTCGGATCCACATTGTCCTGTGAAGCATGTTTGTGACACCTCATCTTATAGTATAGGTGCAGTCATGGCACGTTATTAATGATGAAAGTGAATGCCCCATAAGCCTTTGCACGATTCCTTAGCGCTGCAGAGAAAAATTACACTCAGATTGACAGAGAGGGCTTGAGTCTGGTTTGGGGCGTGAAACATTTCCACCAGACTTTGTTTGGGAGAGAGTTTACCCTCACTACAAATTATCAACTACTAGTGTCCATTTCAGTCCACAGAAGGGTTTTCCACTAACAGCAACAGCATGAATGCAGTAATGGGCTCTGTTTCTTGGAGGACGCAATTGCAAGATCCAATTCAAGAAGACAAATAATCATGGAAATACTGATGGATTGCCCTGTTTACCCTGAAAAAGGAAATACCTGGAAAATTAGCAAAAGAGGACACACCTCTTTACCTATTCTCCCTGATGCAATTTGAAAGTCTCTGTATTATGGCAGAGATGAACAAAAGGGGAAACCAGGGAAGATACCACACTGTGTCAAGTCTACATGGCAACTGAAAATGACTGGAATGTGTAGCAGAAATTCAATTTCCCCCATTTTTCCCTTGACAGTGGTTGCCTTATGTAGGGATTGAGAGTTATTGTACCATCTAGACTGAGAGTTAAAGTGTTGGAGAAGCTGCCAGCAGGTCATCTAGGTGTGGAAAAAATGAAAGCATTGGCTCAAAGCTTTGTCTGGGCCAGATCAGCAGATTGATAAACTTGCTATGCACTGTTTGGGTTACCAAAACGTCCAGAAGAAAGATGTCTTCAGCTGTCAGACCCACTTTCTGCAATCCCAGAGCCAAGTTATTCAACCAGCATAGAGGAGGCCCCAGAACCTGAAATTATTTCGCAGCCATAAGTCGCTCCTGCCAAGCGGGGTAAACCCCCCATTGTCAGTGAAGACATTATTGCACAAGAGTAAGAAACCCTCCCCAGTGATAAAATCTTTAAGCCAAAATGGAACAATTTAAAATTTTCTATCCTTTGGATGTCTGCTTAGTAAGTTGTATTATCTGGTATATGATACACTGTTTGTTTGTGTGTGTGTGGGAGGGGGTGTATACAACCCTGAGATTCTTTTCCTGTGAGCATACTTAGAACAGTAACTATAAATTATAAACATCAGGAACTGTAAACAAACTGTGCAAAAGCAGATATAAATAAATAGCAATAAATAATGAGCATGAAATAACAATATAACAGAGTTTTTAAATGGGTGTAGATTTTGTTCAAGAGCCTGATGGTTGAGGGGTAGTAACGGTTCTTGAACCTGGTGCTGCGAGTCCTGAGTTTCCTGTACCTTCTTCCTGATGGCAGCAGTGAGAAAAGAGCATGACCTGCATGGTGAGGATTTTTGATGATGGATGCTGATTTTCTACAGCAAAGTTTCATATAGGTGTGCTCAATGGTTGTGAGGGTTTTACCTGTGATGGAGAGTGCCAAATCCACTACCTTTTGTAGTATTTTCCGTTCAAAGGCATTGGTGTTCCCATGACCGGCCTTAATGCAGCCAGTCAGCACACTTTCCACCACACACCAATAGAAGTTTGCCAAGGTTTTCTATGACATACCGGACCTCTGTAGACTCCTGAGGAATAGAGGTGCAGTTGTTCTTTCTTCGCAATGATGTTTATATAATGGGTCAAGGACAGGACCTCTAAGATAGTGACACCCAGGAATTTAAAGTTACTGACCCTGTTATCCTCTGATCAAACAATGATTACTGGCTTGTATTTGGACCAGTCCAATGAAGTAATGGCCATGCAACATAAAGATGTCCTTGAAGATTTATTTTTATTTCTCTCTCTCTCTTTCTTCAGTAGACACCATGAAAATGTGTGCTCCTTTTGGACCACATACAGAACAAGGTTATTTTAGGGCCATCTGACTTTCTCTGCTTCCATGTTGGTTCTGACCCATAATACCACAGTCACGCGTTTAATAAACTGTGGTCATGTGATCTGTTAAACTATGGTCATGTAACCCATTAAACTCTGGTCCTTAAATATGATTTATAATGGCTTATGAAACTCTGGTTTCCTCCTGAAGTCTACAATGTGTTCCTTGCTCTTATTGAGAGGTGGTTGTTATTACACCACTCAGCCAAGTATTCTATATTGAGTTGGAGTTTATAGATAAGGAGGGAAGAGTGTAGTATATTTAATTTTTCAGTATTATTTGAGTAATATTGTAAATATATTATTTGATTAAGCATTCTTTGTTTGTTTACATAATTCATTACAGGTTATATGTAAGAAGTACATGAATGGCATATGTCATTACACAACCACGTCATATCTGAGCACCTCACTGAAGCAAAACGAGTACACAAGCATCCCCAGGCTCCTGTGTTTTTCTTTTGAATAGTTTCTGGAGTACAAACATAACACCCTTTGTCATTATCACAGGGCTAGGACATTACTGCAAACCATCACGTTCTCAAAATTAAGACTGAGGGTGAAAATAGTGGCAAATTTACATGAAAATTTAAATATCTAGTGGGCAGCTTTATAATAGCAACAATTTGCATTTGTATGGTGCCTTAACATGGTGCAATGTCCTGGTATTTCACCATTGGCAAACAAAATGTGACACCAAGCTGCATGAGACACTGAGATAGGTATTCAAAAGATTGGCCACAAACTTTTGCAGAGGGGAATTCCCAATTTTGGGGCTTAGAAAAAATTAGGACTGCATACTAATAGTGGAATGAAGGTAACTGAGAATGGACAAGAGGATGGAATTGGAAGAATTGTAATTCTGTATCAGTAGGTTACAGCCTACAAATTTTTGAAAGAATGGTAGTTAAAGCAGGGGGAAATGTCAGGTAGAATAGTTGGAATTACCTTTCCTACATTAGAAATAAATTGATTTATTTGCTTTGTACTTTATTTTCATTTCTTTTGAACAAAGTACTATGTTACAAATGTATGTTTGCGTTTAAGGCTTACATCATTATTTCATGGGTACTTCTGTCTTGACTTGCATCTTCCATCATCATCACCATCATCATGAAATATATTTCCTGAAAGTGAGCTCGTAGGCGTCATATGAAATTACTTCATCAATACAGTAATATGTTTGTAAAGTGTGCACTGAAATGCAATACAAAGCAGTAATGTAATTTGATTTTAGTTGCCATAAGTGCCAGCTAAGACATAAGGGACATTTCTCTGGACACTTTTACCTACATTGTTATTTGCAAGCAGAAAACAAACTTGTTAGCTCTCCACAAACTCTGGGTATAATGTGATGTACAGTCTAAACATTCAGCAGGTCTCTAATGTTCCATCAGGTTTAGATTAACCAAGCAAAGAATCCCTGTGGCTAGCACACATGTGACCAATTGTGGAATGAAACTGATTAATTTTTAGGTTGACTGTTGAAGGTAAACAGTATTTTAATTTTCTGCAATGTCTCTTTCCTCGGGAGACAGATTTCAAGTAAGTAGTAAAAGAACCAATGGGAGATGAGAAATGCTTAAATGAGGCCAGTTGTTTGGGGTGAGAGGTACCGATATACAGGCTAGTGGAAACAGGTAACTTGCAAAATAGAATTGGGTGAATATTTGAATGGAGAATTCTTTGCTGGGTTGTGGGGTAAGGACAGAGTGGGAGAAATTGAATAGTTCTTTCTAAGAGTCAACACTCTAGTGGGTTAAGCGGGCTCCTATTGTTACCAGTAGCCACCTGTTTATTCACCTGTGCAAGATATAGTTGTTTTAGCTAGGGTTGCTCCATTGCTGGACTCTTGAGAGGTGTACATGAAGACGTGATATCAGTAACAATGGCACCTTCCCTTTTATCCATTAAGCCAACCATCTATCAGAGAGACGTCCTGGCATTTAATGTAATATGTGCTTTCAATTAATCTATAACCTCTGGCTCTCTGATTCTTTTACGTCTTCTGCTAAGGATTACATAGTTAATTTGTATTACCATGAAGTGTCTAAGTTTTGTAATGCTCCAAAAATTAGTTTATGATCAAAAGAATTTTCTTTCTGCCTCAGGTTCCTCCTGTGTGCATTTTGATATGTGGAGTGCCATTGTGTGCAACAACACATTTAATATTTAACTGCATCTTCTGAAAGGTGACAAGTGCCACTAGTGGGGTAGTTCTACTGTATACTGTAGTACTTAATGTAGTACTTAATTCCAGCAGTGTCTGGAATCATACTAAACACAAAGTACACTGTGGTCAAATCAAGACGTACAAAAAAAGCTGGATGAACTCAGCAGGTCGGGCAGCATCCGTTGAAAGAAGCAGTCAACGTTTCGGGTCGAAACCCTTCGTCAGGACTAAAGAAGGAGGGGGCAGGGGCCCTATAAAGAAGGTGGGGGGAGGGTGGAAAACCAATCAGAGGAAAGATCAAGGGGTGGGGGAGGGGAAGCAGGAGGGGATAGGCAGGAGAGGTGAAGAAGGAATCTAAGGGGTAAGCACTATGGGTAGTAGAAGAAGGCAGAGTCATGAGAGGTGATAGGCAGCTAGAAGAGGAGACAGAGTTAAGGTGGGATGGGGGAAGGGAGAGGGAGGGAATTACCGGAAGTTGGAGAATTGGATGTTCATACCAAGGGGCTGGAGACTACCCAGACGGTATATGAGATGTTGCCAACAAACTGCCTGGCAGTTTGAAGAATATGCTGAGTAGTCTGCTATAGGGCTTGAACCTCAATTTGCTGACAAGGTGAGAGTACCACCCACTGAGATGAGAGTGAGTGGGTGAGAAGAGTACCTTTCAGCCCACTTGTTTTAAGGGGAATATGGAGGGAAGGGAAGCAAAACCTTTTGCCATTCTATCTCACAATCTCCTGCTGATTTGGAACTCTCCGAATCTTTTGAGAATCAGAATCAGGTTTATTATCACCAATATGTGCCAGGAAATTTGTTTCAACGTTGTCATTTCTCCTTTCCAACCCCTTCCTCAATAGCCATGCAGCTTGGTAAGTCACAGCATGTACTGTAGAACAGTACAGCACAGTGAAGGCCCTTCAGTCCATGATGTTGTGCTGACCTCTCAACCTACTCCAAGGTCAATTTAACCCTTCCCTCCCACATAAGCCTCCATATTTCTTTCATCCATGTATCTAAGAGTCACTTAAATGTCTCTATTGTATCTGCTTCTACTGCCGCCCCTTGCAGCATATTACATGAACCCACCACTCTCTGTGGGGAAAAAACCTACCTCTGATGTCCAGCCCCTTCCCCCCCCCCCCCCCCCCCCCAATCACCTTAAAATTATGTGCTCTGGCATAAGCCATTTCTGCCCTGGGGGAAAAAATACGCTAGCTGTCCACACCATCTATGTCTCTTGTCAAAGCAAACACTTCTTATCAAGTCACCTCTCATCCTCCATTCCAGAAAGAAAAGCCCTAGTTCGCTTAACCTTTCCTCAAAAGATTTACTCTCTACTTCAGACAGCATTCCGGTAAATCTCTACACCCTCTCTGAAGCTTCCACATCCTTCCTAAAATGAGATGACCAGAACTGAACACAGTTCTCCAAGTGTGGTCTAACCCAGAGTTTTATAGAGCTGCAACAACATTACCTCATGGAAGTCCTTACTTTAAAAGTATCACTTTGCTTTTAAAGTTCCTTGGTGACCTCTTTTCCCGTGTGTTTACAGTATCCTTCCTCTGCATTCCTCCAGTTTTGGTTTTCTCCGCATTCCATAATTTCTTTCTCCATACCACTCACCTTAAATTGCCTGTGTGCAATTTCTCTGAGCCCCTCTACCTCACGTTATAAAACTTACCCCTTGACCAAAGTTTTTGTGGTGTCCTCATTATCTCTGTTACATTGCATTCATGTTTGATGATCCTCTTGTGATGCCTCTAAACTCTATTTAGAGTTTAGTACACAGAGGCGATACATGGATTCAGTGTTTTGCTATGCTGCATGATTCTATTTACCAAGCCTTCAACCTAATTTTAATTCACTCACAACATCAGTCTAAATTCTGACATGAGCTTAAGGCAAAGTGATGGTTCTTCTTCAGTTCTTCAGTTGCTTTCATTCTTCAGCTTTTCTGATTGCTGAACCCTCATTCCTGATCGCTCTTCAGCAGACACCACTGTTGGTGCTTGCAGATAGCATTTGGCACTGTTACTGTGTATTTTAAGAAGTTAATTGCAAACATTTTGCATTGGTCTGTTCAATGTCTGCTTTGATGGCTGTTATTTTGCATTAAGTAGATAAGTAGATGTCTAGGGCAGGAGAATGTGATGCAAGTTGATGATTGGAGGTTAGCAAACTGGAAAAACACAAACCTATCAGTTGATAAGCTTCAGGAATTCAAAATGGTCTTCATTGGAGTTAATCCTTGTCCTACTGTGCTGTGCGGATGGCTGTATTCTTCATGGTAAGAAGGAGTGTTATGGAGAGGAAAGAAATTATGACCTTGTCAGGAATATTGAAACATCTTCCTTAATGAGAGCTTCATGAAAATTAAAGTAAATTATGTATTTGGTGGCTTCACTATTTAAAACTCTTGACAAAACTTGAGAGAGAGGAATTCTTCACTGGGTGGAGCGACTGAAGGCACAGCATGATATCAAGCAGATTTCCAATGATGATGTTTTCTTCTGTTGTTGGGTCTTTGGAAAAGAAGACTCCACGAGTAGGGCCTTTGTTGGGTCTGCTAAGGGTGGTTAACAGCTTCCTTAAGCTACGAATGGCAGCAACCCTTTATGCTGAAAACTGCCATGTGAGAAAATATTGCTAGTACCGGACGAGTTGAAATGTTCCAGCTCGGATTTAACCATATATTCACTTGGTTGAACTCTTGTTGTGTTGGCTGAGGAGTTAATTGAAGGTCTTCTTGACTGCCCAAATTTTAGATTATAAAAGTGAAAGTTGAGTTGCATTCATAATGATGTTAATTCCTTATTTACATGCCCACTCGGCAGTACAACTTCAGTATTTGCAATTTAATTTGAGATTGGCTCTATCTTTTACTATGTTAGACTTTTGTTTTCCCCTATTAAAACTTTATCAATCACCCATTACAAAAAAAATTGATGATGCGTTTATTCCCCATTTCATCCTGCAAAGTATGGTTTGCCAAACCAACATGCATCTGCAGAAATAAAAAGGTGAATTGTGTATTCATTCATATTTGATGCCAATAACTCAGAGCAGAACCACACATACTCATCCTTCTTTCCTCCAGTGACCTGGGTTATGACCACCTTATCCTGATGAAATACAGCTACCATTTTGCGTTAGTTGGTGCTGGTGAGCTTCCTTAAACAGCTGGGATGACCCCATGATGGAAGCTGAATTGCCAGTATTCTCTATCCCCAGAGGGTTCTAGTTGCAGTGTGAAGTCTCTATATTGTGTTGCACAAGGTGTCATTAGTTCTGTTGGGAAAGCCAGATCAAGTTTGAGGATCCTCGATATTAAATTATGTTCCTGTCCAGATAATCTCCCATGAAGTGAAGCCTAATCTAAGCAAATGAAATGTCCGACAAAGAAGTTTACATATTTTTCCATAATTTCCTTAAGATGTTGGAAACTATCTTTCCCATTAAGTTTATTTTGGCTCATATCCCCACAGATTTTCCTTGTAGGTTATTCTCTTGATGTTCCCATCAACTTGCCCCAGATTCTGTTACTTATCCATTAAGTTCGGACAGAGTGCTCAATTAACCCATCAATATAAACGTCTTTGGTAGAGGTGTAGCGTCCGAGACTAATCTCTCATTGACATAAGGGAAAGTGTTTCTTTGCCATCTTTCAAAATGATAAAAATATTCACTGCCAGGAAGTCCAGCTAAATTGTTTCTCTGCCAGGAAGTCCAGATTAAGTGAGCTCAATGTTGAATCTCTAGAGCCTGTGCTTTTAGGATTTCACATACAGAGATGAACAAATGTGGAATTCTTTCCTCAAAAAATGAGTTGATCAAATTGGATTTGTGCCTTGAATGTTATTCCCATCCTAGTTTCGTCATCACCCTCTGATTATTCCTCTTGGCACATCTTGTTCTCAAAATCAGAATCAATACAGTATACTTGTATTTGTATCCAAAATATTTTATATCCATTGAGTATTTTTGAAACATAGTAATTGATTTATGTAGGAATTCTGTGCTTGAAAGAATTAAACATGGTCTTTAAAAGTCTGCCTGCATTATTTGAATTTGTGAAAGCTGCAGTAGTTTAAAATTGGATTTTAAAATGTATCAATCAAACTTTTATTTATGTTACAACTAGCCTGGTCTTAGAGGGAAGGTAGATAAAAATTGAACATTATTAGCTTGATCAATTGGTGGTTGTATATAACATTGGGAATTTTGGAGGGGAGGGAGACAGAGCTTGTCAATAGATCCTTTGTGTGTGGCCATTAAAATAATTAGAGCAATTTGTGGTGCAATTTTTGGAAATGAGCTTTTGCTCTTTGTCGCCGCTTCCTGTTCCCTGTTGCCACTGGGGCTCCAATTCAGAACCTTTGTAAAGACTGTACTCAGTGGAAGTCAGCTGTGAATAGGTATGGCAGGGCATATTGACTTGGGTACCAGGAAATGCAGCTCAAGGCTATAATCACGGGATTCTGTGCCATGCAACTTAAGTACGACATAATTGCAGCTTGTTGCAAGATAACTTTCACATTTATTTAAAAAACGATTTCGCGTCAGCCGGGTTAACTCTTTCATCTGCACTGTCCTTTATTTAAGTAAGGGGGCCTTGCCATTTGTTGATAAAAATGTATTTGTTTTGAAGAATTATAATTGAATTAACATTCTTTTAAGATTGTTTCTCTTGTGCTTATAAATTAGATTGAAAGCTAATGAGATCATTGCAGATTGGCTGGAGGGAACTACAGAGCTCAACAATGTGAAGGAGCTGAATTTAGTTTGAAAATGATGAAGCCCAGGCTGCTGCCACTGTTGGAAACTCAGCCCGTTATAACTCAGTAACTGCTCTAAGTCAGTGTGCCCGGTATTCACATTCTACCCACTTTTGTTTCTAGCTTCCAAAATAATTTTGTTTGATGCAGGAGTGAAATCTTTGTATATTTATTAAAAATTCTGTTGATGGACATCCTCTGCACCAAATAGCGCCTTGACCTATATCAACCAGTGGTTTGTGGGTGTCACAAGGTAGGCCAGCATTATATATCCCTTGAGAAGTGGAGTTTGAGTTCAGCGCTCTGTGTGCTATTAAGTGCCCTCACCCAACACACAGTATTAGACAGCGGATTCCTAAAATTTGAACTAGTGATGATAACCAAAGTGAAGTATCCCAATCAGAATGGTGTGAGCCCTGGAGAGGAATTTGGAGGTGGTGGTATTCTCAAACATTTTTGCTTCTCTCTCTTCTTTGATAAGGCATTTGTAGGTTTGCATTTGCTGAATGCTCAGCAAACTGCTCATAATCCCCCAGCCTTGTAGTGTGGGGCAAGCCTGTAGACTAGCTGGTACTTTATTCCTTCAATACATTTTGTCTTTGGAGCAATAGCAAATGATCCATGCACAATCTGGAACATCTGGACAGCAAAGATGCATGGATCCAGGATGCTCTATATCGACCACAGCTCAGCATTCAACACTGTCAACCCCTCCAAGCTAATCAATAAGCTCCAAGATCTTAGCCTCAATGCCTCCGTGTGCAATTGGATCCTTGATTTCCTCACTTGCAGACCCCAGTCAGTTCAGATTGGCAACAGCATCTCCTCCACCTGCTCTATCTGCACAGGTGCCTCTGCTCTACTTGCTTTACTCTTATGACAGTGTGGCTAAGAACAGTTCCAATGCCATATCCAAGTTTGATGATGATATCACTGTCGTTGGCCGAATCACTGGTTGTGGTGAATCAGCATATAGGAGGGAGGTTGTAAATCTGGCTCAGTGGTGTCATAATAACAACCTCTTACTCAACGTCAGCCAGACCAAGGAGCTGATTAGAGACTTTTGAGAAGGAAACCAGAGGTCCATGATTCAGTCCTCACGGGAGGATCAGAGGTGAAGATGGTTAGGACCTTCAAATTCCTAGGTGTTATTATTTCAGAGGACCTGTAGTGAGTCCAGCACGTAAGTGCAATTGCGAAGAAAGCACGGTAGTAATTCTACTTAACTAGGAGTTTGTAGAAAATCCTATAAAATGTAGTGGATACAGCCCAGTCCATCATGGTTAAAGCCCTCCCCACCACTGAGCACATCTATGCGAAACGTTTTGTTAAGAAAGCAGCATCCATGATCAGGGAACCCCACCACCCAGGGCGTGCTCTCTTCTCACTGCTGTCATTGAGAAGAAGGTACAGGAGCCTCAGTGCTCACACCACCAAGTTCAGGAACAGTTACTATCCATCAACCATCAGGCTTTTGAACCAAAGGGAATAACTTCATTCAACTTCACTTGCCCCATCATTGAAATATTCCAACCAATGGTCTCACTTTCAAGGAGTCTTCATCTCATGCTCTAGATGTTTATTGCTTATTGATTTATTTATTATTTCTTCTTTTTATATTTTCTCAGTTTGTTGCCTCTGCACCCTTGTTGAACGCCCTAGTTGGATGGTCTTTCATTGAATCTGTTGTTTTATGGTTGTTTTTCTATAGATTTGTTGACTGTGCCTGCAAAAAATAAATCTCAGGGTTCTCTGTGGTGACATATATGAACATTGTTAATAAAATTTACTTTGAAGTTTGAGTTTTGAACTTTGTTTGCAGCTAGGGAAAGAATAGATATAAAAGGTACTGCCTGGTTAGTTCCTTGCCATGCTTTTAGTGGATAAAAGTTTCATCGTACCTCTTCTGTTATTGTCCGATCCCTCCAATTTACAAAACCCCTTGCCTGTTTGTATTATGGGTTAGTAGATTTTGCTCTCAAGTTGTTTGCACAAAATAATAGCAGTTTACATCTTGGAGTTAACACTGAACCTCATGTATGCTTTTGATTTTCGATTTTTGCTAGTGTTTTATTCCGCAAGAATGTGGATGTTTGCATTGAACTTATTTTTATGGAAAAACCGAATTGCTCATTTTGGAATGACAATTGGATTGAATCTTAAAATCAAAGTGCAGTTCATGCGTTGATTGTGGCATAGGTAATGGAAAAAGTTTTTAAATCATTTTTAAAAATCTTCAAAATACATATAGAAATACATTCAGTGATGCCAGTGTGTAAAGGTTGTTGCTTTTTTTCTGTATTAGAAACTGGTTGCAGGCCCAATGGTTAATTTGCTTGGTAGCTATGGAAACTTCAACTTTGCAGAGGATATTTTTAAACTACTGAAATACTTGGCCTGATCCTCTACAACCAGTGTTATTCAAGTCTGAGACTGGTCGTAATTTTATTCACACAATATATTTAATTGCACTGCTTTTCTTTTCAGTTGTTTGATAATTTTACTATGTACCATTGCCAAATGGCCCATATTTAAAGCAAGAATTCAGGGCATGTTCAAATTTTCCAGGAGTAAGGAGAATGTTGTGTAAGAAATTGCAACCATAGACATCTTTCTATTTGTCCATGTACTTACCATTGTTTATCTCCATAATCTCCTTCTGCCCTACATCTTCTCATGATTTCTGAGCAAATATAATTTGGGTCTTTTGCTCATCTCCAATTTTTATTACTCCACCACTGTCCTAGAGATGTTGCACTTGAACAGACTCTTTAGTGTAAAAAAAATCATGCCAATCATCAAGCATCCACTTACATTAATACTACATTAATGTCATTTTATTCTTCCCATATTCCATTAACTTCCTTCAAACCCCCCCCCCCCACCCCCCCCCAATCCAAATTCTATGCCTCATTAATGCACTAGGTGTAATTTACAGCAACACATACTTGGGATGTGAAAAGAGACGGGAGCAACTTGGGAAAGCCTGTAGCGGTCACAGCAAGAATGTGTATACTCCACACAGATAGAAGCGGATGGTGGGCATCAAGCACTTGTCACTGGATCTGTGAGGCATCAGCTATGCTAGCTGCACCACTGTGCTGCTCATTGTTCCTATGCTTTCAGTTATCTAAGCTCAGTGCTGGGTAATTCCCTTATTATACCTTTCTGTCTGCTCCTCTGCTTCTCTCTCCTCCTTTCAGATGCTTAAAACATACGTCTTTGTGATTTGATATCAGGTTTATCTGATAAATGTGCATGTTCTTTTACCATAGAAAAATACAAGATGTAATTATAGATCCTCACAAAGATCTTCTAAATCTGATTTGATCTGGCTTTGAAGCAAACAGTTGTACATCAAATGCTGATTTAGATTAATGGAAGAATCATTATTATATGGGGATTAATTCAGATTTCATACTGGTTGGTTATGAGCTGGGGATAGGTTCACCTTAAGCCAAAATGTTAGTAATTCACTATTGCCAGTTAGCCTTTGGTGACCTGTTACTTATGATTGAAGGCAGGGTAACATATTGTGATTAAAGTATTGGTTTGGATTGCCTCCAGACAACTCAAGTCAGTCTGTGCATTTTCTGACTTAGTTTTTTACTGGTTGAAAGTTGTTAACTTTTCATATAATTTCTTCTCCAGGGCATGCCTCTGAGAACAACAGAGACTTAAATACTAGGATCAACAATCAAGGAATTAGCATGTAAATTCTTTGTTTATAATCAATTCAGTGCCAACATTCAAAGTGCGTAATGGAGTAGGAATTTATCTTAGCCAGCATCTCATCAGTTGTCAGTTGTATACCCCACAATATTGATTTCATACAAAGTCTGTTCGACGAACACAACCATAAGGCCCATTTTGCATTCCCATGCCATCTGCAGATATAGTTTTCCTTCCTCCCCCAGCACTGGATATTGCTGAAATGATGCTAACTCAGGTTGTGGATATGAATTAATAAGGCTCTGAAGAGAAACTCCAGTAGAAGTACAGACCAGATGATTAAAAATTATGGCATTATCACGCATTGACCTGCACTTGTAAATAGCTGTGGGAAAAATCCACATTAGGAAAATTAGCAGGAGAACAGTTTTGATGCAACTAGTTTCTCAGGAATTTGCTATAAGGCTTGTCTTCCAAAGTTTAAATTAGTTAATTGCTGGGCAGTTCAATATAGAACATCTGCAGAGGCCTTATCATTTGTAACCTTAATGTATTGAAGCCGAGCACCTATGCTCTGTCCACCAGAACAAGTGGGATCTCCATGTGGCCACCCATTTTAATTTCACTTCCTATTCCCATTCCAATATGTCTATCCACCGCCTCCTCCACTGTTGTGATGAGGCCACACTTGGGTTGGAGGGACAGCACCTGATATTCTGTCTGGGTTGCCTCCAACCTGATGGCATGAACATTGATTTCTTGAACTTCCAGTAATTCTTCCCCCCACCACCCTTTTCCCTCTCTCACCTTATTTCCTTGCCCACCCATTGTCTCCCCGCTGTTCTGTCTTCAATGGCCTCCTGTCCTCTTCTATCAGACTTCCCCTTCTCCAGCCCTGTATCTCTTTCATGAATCAACTTCCCAGTTCTTTACTTCATTCCCTCTCCCTTCAGGTTTCACCCATCACCTTGTGTTTCTCTCTCCCCTCCCCTGTCTCTTAAATCTACTCCTCAGCCTTTTTTTCCTCCAGTCCTGCTGAAGGGTCTCAGACCGAAACGTGGACTGTACTCTTCAGACTATACATGCTGCCTGACCTGCTGAGTGTCTCCCGAATTTTGTGTGTGTTGCTTGGATTTCCAGCATCTGCAGATTTTCTCTTGTTTGTGATTGTATTGAAGCATTTTTACCATTTTAAGAATTTTTGATATATTGATGTCATACAAGTTTTAAATGTTGTAAGGCATAATTAATATGCAGTTGCATCTTGAAGAGCTCAAATAATGTAACGTGAGCTAACCTAATGTAACCAAAAGTAAGGGCATGTAAACTATAAGTTGCTAACTTAGGAACTTCTGTTTAATAATGTTTTTCTTTTGGGTAGCATACAGTCCATACAATATGTTATTAATTCTCTGCAAAATGATAATCTGTCAAAATGAAAAATGGAAGGAAAAATAACCAACAGAGCAAAGGAGAGCTTGGGCAATGCTCACTAATGTGGTTGTTTATGTCCTGGGTATGAGTATAACGCAGAGCTTGGACTTTACCGAGTTCTTGATGCAGATCTCAGTTTCGAAGTTTCACAATACTCACCTTCATGTCTCTGCCCTTGCTACTTAAGCTTCTTTCTCCTATTCTTTGTGACCATAAGATAGGGAACAGAATTAGGCCATTTGGCCCATTGAGTCTGCTCTGCCAATTCATGATGGCTGATCCATTTCCCACTCAGCCCCAATCTCTTGCCTTCTCCCTGTAACCCTTCATGCCCTGACTAATCAAGGATCTGTCAACCTCTGACTTAAATATACCCAATAACTTGGCCTCCACAACCTATGGCAATGAATTCCACAGATTTATCACTCCCTGGCTAAAGAATTTCCTTCTCATCTCTGGTCTAAAAGGACACCCTGTTATTCTGAGCTGTGTCCTCTGGTTTTAGACTCCCCCACTATATGAAACATCCTCTCCACATCTGTTCTATCAAAACCTTTTACCATTCAATAGGTTTTAATGAGATCCCCTTCATTCTTCTGAATTCCAGTGAATACAGGCCTGGAGTCATCAAACATGCATGACCATGTATTTCCTGATACTGTCACTTCTGTCATCTGTCACTTCTTCGTCCATTCTCCTTATCTGTCTTAAGTCCTTCTGCAACCTCTCTGCTTCCTCAACACTACCTGCCCCTCCGTCTGTCTTCGTATTGTCTGCAAATTTGGCCACAGAGCCATCAAGTCCGTCATTAAAATCATTAACGTGTAACATAAAAAGAAGCCATCCCAATCAGACTCCTATGGAACACTGCCAGCACCTGCCAGTCAAACAGAAAAGACTCCCTTTATTCCCACTCTTTGTCTCTTGTCAATTAGCCAATGCTCTATCCATGCTAGTATCTTTCCTGTAATACCAAGGGCTCTTAACTTGTTAAGCGGCCTCTTGTGTGGCACCTTGTCGAAGGCCTTCTGAAAATCAGAGTACACAACATCCACCGATTCTCCTTCGTCTATCCTGCTTGATATTTCTTCAAGGAATTTCAACAGATTTGTCAGGCAAGATTTACCCTTAAGGAAACCATGCTGACTTTGTCCTAGTTTATCATGTGCCTCCATAGATCAAATTAAAATTTATTACCAGAGTACATACATGTCACCACATCCAACCCTGAGATTCTTTTTCCCCGCAAATATACTTAGCAAATCTATAGAACAGTAACTGTAAACAGGATCAATGAACAACAAACTGTGCAAATGCAAATATAAATAAATAGCAATAAATAATGAGAGCTTGAAATAACAAGATAAAGAGCCCTTAAAGTGAGACCATTAGTTGTGGGAATACTAGAAGTAAAATGAGTGTGGTTATCTCCTTTTGTTCAAGAGCCTGATGGTTGAGGGCTAGTAACTGTTCTTGAACCTGGTGGTGCAAGTCCTGAAGCATGTGTACCTTTGACCTGATGGCAGCAGCAAGAAAAAATTGTGGCCTGGGTGGTGAAGATCTTTGATGATGGATGCTGCTTTTCTATGGCAACGTTTCATGTGGATATGCTCTATGATTGGGAGGATTTTACCCGTGATATACTGGGCTGAATCCACTACCTTTAAGCATTGGTGTTCCCATACCAGGCCGCAATGCAGCCAGTCAGCACAGTTTCCACCACACATCTATAGAAGTTTGTCAAGGATTTTGATGACATGCCACATCTCTGCAGAATCCTGAGGAAGTAGAGGCACTGCTGTGCTTTCTTTGCAATGATGTTTATATGCTAGATCCAGGACAGGAAACTCTGAGATAGTGACACCCAGGAATTTATAGTTACTGACCCTCTCCACCTCCGATCCTCTAATGAGTACTGGTTCATGGACCTCTAGTTTCCCTCTTTTCCTTATGCTCTCTGATCAATTCTGGTTCATTGCACAACACCCAATCCAGAATAGCTGATCCCCTATGGGGCTCAACCATGAGCTGCTCTAAAAAGCTATCCTGTAGACGTTCTACAAATTCCCCCTCTTGGGATCCAGCACAAACCTGATTTTCCCAATCTACCTGCATATTGAAACCCCATGACTATCATAACATCACATAGCATCACCCTTTTGACATGCATTTTCTATCTTCCATTGTAATTTGTAGACACATCTTTGCTATTGTTTGGAGGATGAACTCCCATCAAGGTCTTATTACCCTTTCAGTTTGTTAATTCTACCCAAATGATTCTACACCTTCCAATCCCATGTCGCCTCTTTCTAAGGAAGGATTTCATTTCAAAAGCCTCAAAGTTACATTTCATGTCAGAGAAATGTATACAATGTACATACCCAAATGCTTTTTCTTCGCAACCATCCACAAAAATAGAGGAGTGCCCCCAAAGAATGAAAGACAGTTAAATGTTAGAACCCCAAAGAACCCCCCCAGCTCCCCTCCCTCCCCTGCGTAAACAACAACAAAGCAATGATATCTTCTCCCCCAACAGCAAAAAAAGGCATCAGCACTCACCACCGAGCACTCAAGCATGCAGCAAAGCAACAGCAAAGATACAGACTTGCAGTACCCCAAAGACTACTTGTTCACCCGGTATTTGACATACCACAGGTTCTCTCTCTCCCTAATAAGGGAGAAAGTGCTGTCCCTGTTTCGCAGTGAGAGGGGAGACATAGCAAATAACTTGCTGGTTTACGATGTTAAAAGTCCATTGTGTTGCTTTTTCCAAGCTCTGTGCCCAAAGATCTCAGATCTCTGGGCACATCTTCTGACTCCCACGACACACCGATTTCCTGCCAGGACACCAACCTTCAATCTGCCAGTCTCCAGAACCACGAGATCTTGGATATCCAAAGGTGAGCTAAGATCTTAGGCCGCATCCTTGGCAGGTCAAATAACCGGCAGTCGTGAAACCCCGAGAGCAGGTCCCATTCCCAAAAAGGGCCGAAGTCAATGTGGAATTTCAGGTCAGGGTCTTCAAAAGAACCTTGAAAGGGAAGAATAGAGATCTTAAAGATGGAAATAGAGCTGTTTCATTTTGCTTTCCTCCTGTCAAATTCACAAATTAAGGATTCACCCAAAAGAAGTTTAAAGCAATGATACTTGACAATTTTCGGAACTTTTAATGAGCCCAGTCATGACTCATGGTGACATCTCAGTGAATACTATCTATTCACTAGTGTTTCCCTTTTTTATTCTGTGTCGATTATGCATATTCTTATGAAGAGTAAATGAAAGGTTGCAATGACAATGCTGTTTGACGCAATGATCTTTTGTCATCCCTAGAAGTGGCTTTTTGGTCATTAATTTTGTAGTTATTGCATGATCTCAATTGAACCACTTCCATATGCTGGAACTAATTCTATCATTATTTTCTCCAAACTAATGGTTAAATTAAAATCAGTTGCTTATTTCTTCCTGTCATATTTTTGGACACCTGTTCTTTTAACTCCCTTTTGGTTTACTTTCTCCAACTCCCAAGTGAGTAATATTTTATGTGCAGAGCTGCGGCTGTCCTTAAATGCCCTTACTTGACTCCAATAAAATGTCATTCCAGCCTGAGCAAGCCTAACTGACCTAATGAGGCAGAAATGATTATTCATTATAATTACTCGAAGTTCATTCTGCATTCCCATTTTGAAAACACCAGAACTGCAAAGTGAGTGTAGAACAAGAAAATGTAGGATTCTACAGTGTGAAGTTGTTGCAATGAATTAACTGCTAGGTATTAAATTAGTGGGTAACCTGGGCATTTGTGTCCACACAGGAATTAAATCACAAGAGTGGCGATAAATAACAGTTGCTGTCTCCCAGTGCAAATTTAGGCCACTGATAAACAAGTTGACTTTCAACTCCCCCCCCCCCCCCCCCCACACCACTAACATTTGAATTTAAAGTTTATTGCTAGGTTGGAGCATTTGCACTGCAAGGTGCTTTGCTACAAAATTGACATCAAACTACTGAAAGGCGATGCTTGGCAATAAAGAAGTTGTCAGCAAGTCTCTTGAATTCCTCTTTATGTACACTCCACCTGATGAAGATACATACTGTCTCAAGGCCCACCAAACCTGCTTATTGATGTGAGATAACTGTGTGTGTGTTCCTTTGCCTATTGAAACTATTGCCTTTCTCTGACACTCAGAAGAGCAAACCTGCTGTATTTCTTTTCTCCCATATAAAGTCAGCACAAAAGCAATGGTGCTGCAGGTTACCAAATTTATGAATGCATGTATGTGAGAATGTAAATACATTTCTCTATTTTAAAAATACTTGATTTAAGTAATGTGAACCATATGTTCTTGGGTCTGCAAGTGCTCTGATGGATGAGAGAGAGTTACAAAATGAGATTTGGGTGGTTCTGATGACCAAGCAAACCTTGAGAGTAATTTATAAACTGGGATTGAATTACTGTCTTAAGTATGTTGACAGACATTTGTTCCTTGTTATATATGGGATTGTTTTGTTTTCTTATTGTTATTGAACATCACTTTGAGGGTAGTAGGGGGGATCTGACGCTACAAGATTGATTAAGCTTTAAGTGACTGGTGGGTTTAGGCAGTTGGTAATCTCATGATGCCAGTATTTTGCATTATTTTTCAGGTTACTAATGACATTCTTAATATTCAAACTGGGCACATTGTTGTCTGTATCTATTCGAACATACAGGAATCACAGGGTGTTGTTAAACACCAGGGTGCAAGGAATGTGACAAAGTGGTGTTTTGCTGAGGCTCATGACTGGTTTATCTCCCTTGTTCAATGGGAGTGTGGGGAGTGGTGGAGAATGAGCTTGTGTGATCCCAGCAGAAAAATGGTGGAATATTATTTGGCAGAGGATGCCAGCAGAAACTCGTGTGTGGTCCACTGTAGTTTTATGAGCTGATAATTGTTGTATAGCCTTGAAGCAATGTTATTATGCCTGAGCAACAAAGTAACAAAAAAACTTCCAACTTATTTGCATAGATCAATTTAATTTTAGGTGTTAAATGACGGCATTAGATATACTGTCACTTGTATAACTGTCACCATTGCAACTTCTTTGCACTGACCTCATGTTTGATGTTATAACCTGCAACTTACACTCAGTGGCCACTTTATTAGCTGCAGGAGTGTGCTTAATAAAGTGGCCACGGGAGTGGAACCCAGTGTGGTCTTCTGCTACAGTAGCCGATCCACTGCAAGGTTCAACGTGTTGTTCATTCAGAGATGCTCTTCTGCATGCCCCTGTTGTAACGCATGGTTGAGTTACGGTTGTCTCCTACCAGCTTGAACCAGTCTGACCGTTGACTTCACTTATTAACAGGGCGTTTTCACCCACAGAACTGCCGCTAACTGGATTTTTTTTTTGTTTCTTTGCACCAATCTCTGTAAACTCTAGAGAAAGTTGTGCATGAATCTCCCAGGAGATCAGCAGTTTCTGAGATACTCTAACTATCCCATCTGGCACCAACCATCATTCCACTGTCAAAATCACTTGGATTACATTTCGTCACCATTCTGATGTTTGGTCTGAACAGCAACTGAACTTCTTGACCATGTATGCATGCTTTTATGCATTGAGTTGTTGCCACGTGATTGGCTGATTAGATATTTGCATTAATAAGCAGGTGTACCTAATAAAGTGGTCACTAAGGTGTATTTTACAACCTTAGAATGGATTCTATGCGGATAGTAGCTGAGGTTGGAGACAGTATTACAAGCGTAATATTTATGCTTATTTTCTTTTGGATATCTTATTGTTAAATTTTTGTTACTTAAATCTCTTGGTGTCAAGCTTGTGGGCATTTATTTGTCCTGTTAATGTGTGATTGACTACAGGTTTAGCTAACAATGCACTCTTAAAAAAAAATGCAGCTCTTCATTCTGTTGCCTTCAGGACATTATATTGTGAATTGTGTGTTACTCAACAAATGAGCGAGGTCACAGCAGAAGATATGAATGATTTGGCACGGTGTGTTGTGTTAAAACAAATTGCTTACTTGTCATACTTAGAGATTCGAGCTTTGCAGAATTGAAAGACTCGCAAGTCAAGTTTCAAGACATTGGCAAAGCACTTTACAGTCAATATATTATTTTCTGAAGTGTAGTTACTGTTGTAATGAATGGAACACCATTGGGCATTTTGTACACAGCAAGATCTCATTATCTGGAAAGGGATAATGAACAAATTTCAGTTTGTTGTTGATGCTCATTCAGATACAAATATTATGTGTGGTGCTAGAAAAATTGCCCTGCTCTTCAGATAGTTCTAATCAGTGGCCAGAGAATTCCAACTGGCTGTGAACTCCACTTGACTGGGTCCATTCTCCAGTTTTAGTTGAACGTTCTCCTCTGAACAGGCCCATACCATTATGTCAGGTTTGCTCCCAAGCTTTTTTGTGTTTTGTGTGGTTCTGCTGGGCATTCTTGGCACGCTGCGTTGGGACGGGAATGTATGGTGACACTTGCGGGATGCCCCCAGCACATTGGTGTAAATGCAAAAGATGCATTTCACTCTATGTTTCAGTATACACGTAAATAAACTTGACTTTTGAATCTTTCTTACTAGTTGCTTCTTTCTCTCATTCATGTACAGTTCCTAGGCACCATCATTTAGCAATCAGTTGTAAATTCTCTTAAGTACATTCATGATGCTCAGATCAATTCCTAAGCCTCTTCCTGCATTGGAAATGATTTACATCCAGTATTTTTGACCTCACTTCTTATTATCTGTCCCAATATCTCTTTATGTGGTTGTGCCTCAGGTTTTAATTGACCAACACAGAGATTTTGCAGATGCTTATTGGTTAATGCTCCTGTGGAGCATACTTGGTTGTTTTGATATGTAATAGATGCCATATAATGCAAAATATCTTTCTTAGAGGCAGCTTTTAATACTGTTGTGTAGCTGGTCTGCTTTCTATGTTGCAGATTCATGTGCTGTAGGGGGCAGTGTTATATTGTATTTCGGAGCATAACTATATTTTCGGAAGGCACTGCAGTGAAGTAACTAATGTGCAACCCATGGAATTATTATATTCTAGGTCAAAGTAATTAGTTTATCTGTCACTCGATTTGCACGGTAATGTAATTTCATGAAAATAACCTTCACCTTTTTTCTCAAAAGAATTATTTTATGTTCAAATAAACCAGTCTGTGAAATTTTCTCTTTTACTTTGTTGTTAGCTTTGATGCTGTGACAGTTTTATACCTGTCATTCTGCCTGTTGCAAATATAATTTACAGTTGCTGCTTGACATACAGATGGAACGCTGTTTCTCATTTGTCTGACTTATGCAGCAGGGAAGATTGACTGTCACTGGAGTAACTGGGCAAGTGTGGATTTGGTACAGTGTGAACATACCATTTAAACATATGCGTGGTCACTGTAAGATTATGTTCACATACCACTTCAGCATTGGTGCAGTGGGATCTGAAGTTCATTGCCCTTGTTGCAGGCTACCAGGGCTTGGCCAGTAGATTGTACTTAGTGTCCCCTGCTGTTTTGCTTCCAACTACTGGTTCTCTCGCCTCGAGAGAAAATATATCTGGAACAACTTATCCTGTTTCAATGGTCGTTCACAAGTATTACTGCTGCCTCACACCTGGGTTCTATCTTGACCTCTGGTGTTGTCTGTGGAGTTTGCTCATTGTCCCTGTGACCTTATTGCTCCAATTGTCTCCCATACTACAAAAACATGCTGACGGGCTGGTTAATTGTCCATTGTCACATGTAACATGGCAAAAGAATGGGGAGGACATGGAATGGTGGGACTTGAGCAAATGAGTTACAGCGAATGATACTTATAGAGGGGCTTGAGAGCTGGCAAAGACTCAATGCTCTCCAATATCATAAGAATTATGAAAAATAGCAATGATTAATATAGGTTTTTAAGAAGAAAAAAAGCTTGCATGTGTATGTCACTTTCACAAACATGAGGCATCCTCAATTCAGCCAAGTATTGATACATATTTGAAGGCAAGCTGCTGTTGCAATGCTGGATTCACTGTGAATGAATGTGCGTGGTGGACTGGACCATTAGCAGTCAACTGACCTCAGGTAGACCATGCTGAAGTCCCTAGTCTTATGACTTTCCAACTGCACAAACTTTTACTGTTTCCAAGTCAGAGAAATTGTTGCAAAAATAGCTTAAAAATTAACGATTAATTTAACATAAACAAAACTAATGTCAACTTATTTAAAGCATGAGCATTAGATTTTAAAAAAGCATTAAACCACTTAACCTCTTTTTACCAAAGGTTGGCAATGCAATTCAGCTGTGACTAGGGACCAGAAACAATGTGTGTCTGCTCCATCTGCTCAGAACACCATCCAGGAGCAGATCAAGAGATCAGTTGTACTTGAATCTGATCCCCAACAAGTTCTACACTGATGCAGATGCCTGGGTTGAAAGCATGTGCATTCTCCATAGAACTGCCAGCCAGCCATCAGTGCTGTTAATGTATCATGATTCATGAACACGCATATCACCTGAAATTTGATTTGCCAGTGCAAAATATTTAAATCTTTCAGAAAATGAACTTCATTGCCCTGTTACTTTGTCAGATGGCGCCACACTTCCAACCATTGTCACCATTAACCTAACAAAATCATGTTCTGGAAAAGTTAATTAGTATTATCCATCTCTCTATTTCTCCCTCTCTTATTTGTTTTATTTTTCTGTCCTATTCTCATTCTGTCCCCTCGGATTCTTCACTCACCACACTAGTTGTGGCCGTTTTCTTTTCACTTGCCCACGTTACACGACGGTACACCGCCAGTGTTGCACGCAGACTTTTTTTCACCAATAAGTATCACATGAGAACTTGTCACCTTGTTATGTTTGTGGTACTGGGAAGCTGGGGTAGCTGTGAATAACACACGAGAGACAGAAAGGCGAGGAACAAACAGGCAGCCATTTATTTTACTTGTAAGTCATCTACTCAGAATGTCTTCTCACATTACGTTCAGTACATAATTCACAGGGAAGTTATACATGAATACATAAGGAGCGTAAAGGAGAGTGAGTGGTATTTCAGATCCAATGCAGCATAAAAACACAATAAGCATAAAGAACACAAACAACAAAATAAAATATTAAATACAGTGGATTCTGGTTAATTGGGACACATCAGGAGCAGCACGTTTTGGATCTGTTGTTAAGCAGCTGCCCTGACTTTCATGGAAATTGTGAGAAAGGTATAAAATTACCATTTAACTGAATAATGCATTATGTATTTAAATGAAATGCATAATCAATTAGAATATTACCAAAATAACTGCAGTACTATAAAACTGCATATTAGTTCCTAATAGTTATCGACAGAGGAATTCATTCAGTGTACGCTGATGTGTTCTTTTGGTTGACTGTAAATGAGCAAAATCAGTGCAGACGGCTAGCGCAGATAGTGGAGTGCTTTCAAACAGTGCTTTTGACAATTGCATTCTCCAAATGTTCATTTTAATTGTAACATTCAAAATGATTGTTGATATCTTCAAAGTGGTTAAAAAAAGTATACAGTGCATTGGCCTTCATCAATCATGGGATTGAGTTTAGGAGCCAAGAGGTAATGTTGCAGCTATATAGGACCATGGTCAGACCACACTTGAAATATTGTGCTCAGTTCTGGTCACCTCACTGTAGGAAGGATGTGGAAACCATAGAAAAGGTGCAGAGGAGATTTACAGGGATGTCTGGATTGGGGAGCATGCCTTATGAGAATAGGTTGAGTGAACTCGGCCTTTTTTCTTGGAGCGACGGAGGATGAGAGGTGACCTGATAAAGGTGTATAAGATGATGAGCGGCACTGATCATGTGGATAGTCAGAGGCTTTTACCCAGGGATGAAAGGGCTAGCACGAGAGGGCACAGTTTTAAGGTGCTTGAAAGTAGGTACAGAGGAGATGTCAGGAGTAAGTTGTTTATGCAGAGAATAGTGAGTGCATGGAATGGGCTGCCAGCGACAGTGATGGAGGCAGATATGATAGGGTCTTTTAAGACTCCTGGACAAGTGCATGGAGCTCAGAAAAATAGAGGTTATGGGTAACCGTAGGTAATTTCTAAGGTAAGGACATGTTTGGCACAGCTTTGTGGGCCAAAGGGCCTGTATTGTACTGTAGGTTTTTTAAATTCTTCATAGGTCCAAACATGTTGAAATAGTAAAATTGTTTCTTTATCACTCCGGGCCGTTTCTGGCATCTCCAAACCTGCATGTTTGAAACCCCCAGTGAGCAAAACAATTCTGAACTGCTCGATTGTTTATTACTCGTCAACTATCAGTGGTGTAAGTCACTGCATTTGGAACTTAAATGTGCAAGTGACGCTATTTAAAAACTGTTCTCTCTGACTACAGTGTAGTGTCTAATGGCCACACAAAGTGCACATGACTGATGGTATGTAGAAAATATTCAGCAACAGTCTCCTGCCCCAGTTAAGCAAATAGATCAAGGAACTCCCAGCTATCTTTTCAATTCATTTTGTTCTTTAAAAGTTGTTCCAAATAAGCGGCTGCATCATTAACTGACATCTCAATTAACCAAAATCCACTGTATAAATATTGAAGCGGTCCTACAAAACACAATGTACAAGTAACCCTTATTTCTATAAACAGATTGTAAGTACATAAAGTGACGCTAGATGATGTGTACTGTATGTAGTGGTGGTGGGGCGGGTTAATGAATGGGGGTGTTGATCAGCCTGACGGCTTGGGAGAAGGAACTGTTTTTCAGTCTAGTGGTCCTGACGTGGACGCTGTGTAGCCTCTTCCCTGATGGGAGTGGAACAAACAGTGGGTGAAGTTCTTCACAATATTGCTGGCCTTTTTTCTGCACCTTTCTGTCTACTTGTCCTTGATGATGGGTAGGTAGACGGTTGCCAGCGATGCTTCGGGAAGTTGTAACCACTCATTGTAGAGCTTAATGCATTAAGAGTGTGGCGAGATCGGGGATCGGGGTGGGGGGGGGGGGGATGATCCTTAGTCGTAATTGCTAATGGATGAATTTTGGCCAAAGCTTTGGTAGAATGTTCCTCTTCTTCCTCAGTTTGTGCTGTGGTTCTTCATGTTCATCAGAGAGGACAGATGTGGGGGTTGTTTCAACAGCCCATGAAAGATCCTTGTGCTACCTTATTTATGTTGTTGACGTCAGTAGTGGCAATGCAATTCAAATAACGTACTTATGTTATTTTTGTTGTTGCAGATGTCACTTGCTAATTGAAGGGAAATCATTTGCAAACAGGCAACTGCTCTAATTATATAGAGTATTTTCCCTCATCTTGGTTGTTTGATTTTGTGAGTAAACAAATGTATGTTGGCAAAGTGTGATATGTCTGTTCCCCGCCCCCCCCCCCCACAGCTTGCCCATTGAGGTAATAGAATTCTTGTCGATAAACCACAACCCATCAGTTATATCAGTGCTTGCTAGCATACTCAAAAAAAAACCTACAGCAAGTGCCATTTTCCATATTGTATTTGTAATGGAGTTACCCCAAGAAAAGCGAAAGTGTGCGCATTCCTCCACTGAGGTGGAGTTTCGGACCATGAGTTTTAATTAATTGCTTGAGAAAAGAGGATTAATACTCAGTCTTGTTTAGTCCTGTTACTGCATATGAATATGTGGCTGCTATTCCCTGCAGTCTTTGCTGGAGATGTCAGAATCCTTGTTTGACATTTTCTTTCTTTTCTGTGTCCCAGGTAAAATTTAGCGTGTTCTTTTGCACTACAGTTGTCTACAAAGAAGGTATTCATCCCATTGTGCCTGTGCCAGTTTTTTGAAACACTCGATGTAAATACCCTTTTGCTAGCACTCTGCATTGCCCCCCCCCCTTCCAACTTTTGTAGTGTTGACCCAATTTACATTGAATCACTTTGAGGCAGGTCATATGAAAACTCAGTGAAATCTCTTTCCTATACACTTTCTCCCAATTATTTAAGTCTAAAAGTCCTGGCCAATGTGCCTTTTGTCACAAGGTATTGTTTCTTCCTCTATACTGTATGAAAACTGTTCATGATTTTGTGGAGCTCTGTTATTCCCGTGTTTCATTCATCATTATGGGATTCAGCCATTGCTTTTGTGGTCTCCTCAGAGAAATTCCCCTTCCCTAGTGCAGTCCTACTAAATCTCCTCTGGGTCTCAAAATCATGGTCATATAGCAGGGAAGTAGGCCTGCAGACCACCATGTCCTTACGACTCATTTTTGCTCGCTAATACTAATCCCATTTGTCTGCATTTCTATGCCTATCTTTCTATGCCACACTATTTAAGTGCTGTCAAAATATAGTGATTGTATCTGATTCCACTACCTCCATTGGCAGCCTGATTCTGAGACTCAATCACTCACTATGCAAATAAATCACTTTCTCCTCAGGTTCCTCGAAAAACTCCATCTCACCTTAAGCCGATGCCCTCTTGTTTTAGATACCCCTACCATGAGAGTAAGATTTTGTGTATCCTCTCTGTATTTCTCATAAACATGATGTCACCCCTGGGCTCTTTAGTTTCAGGCTATTCAATCCCAGCCTCTATTCAATCTCTCCACCTAACTAACGTCATCTAATCCAAGCGATATTCTGGCAAATTTCCTTAGTGTTCTCTCCAGTACAGTCAAATCCTTTCAATAGTGCAGCATATCAAAAACTCTCCAGTGAGTTTAAGCTCAGAGCCATCAAATGCTCTTAGTTAACCCTTTCATTTCCAGACATTTTTTGAGCAGTTCTGTAATATGTCCCATCACACACATATAGGGCTATCAAGTCAAGTCAAGTCGCTTTTTATTGTCATTACGACCATAACTGCTGGCACAGTACACAGTAAAAACGAGACAGTTTTTCAGGACCATGGTGCTACATGAAACAATACAAAAACTACACTTAACTACGTAAAACAACACAAAAACTACATTAGACTACAGACCTACCCAGGACTGCATAAAGTGCACAAAACAGTGCAGGCATTACAATAAATAATAAGCAATACAATAGGCACAGTAGAAAGCAGTAAGTTGGTGTCAGTCCAGACTCTGGGTATTGAGGAGTCTGATGGCTTGGGGGGAAGAAACTGTTACATTGTCTGGTTGTGATCATTGCTCCAAAGCAAAATGGGACATCTTTTTTTAAAACCTAAAAATACTATTCACCATTCCCATGTCCTATAGAATGAGAATTTCTTATTCCGTTCACTATTGTTTCAAGTTGAAAAGTAGTTCTATGTGTATACCAGTCTATAGGCTATCTGAGTTTTCTTACATTCTTGCCTAATAGGCACAAAATACGTTATTTGACTGTGACATCAAGCAAAATAATTCATATCACTCCCGTCTACCGTATAAACACTCAATTTCACTAAGGATTGGTTTGTCAGTAAGCAATATGTATGGTATCAGACACTGCCTTAATAACTGTACTGTTCTCAGATCACTGTCATGTTTTATGCATTGCTTTTTGATTCATGGTTAATACATTTGCTAGGGTAAGTTATATTGTATGTTGGTCCTGAATTTTTTTTTTCTTTGTAGAGTCCAAACCATTACAGTTGTAAGCAATCTGATTTTTAACTTCATGTCTGCTAGTCAAACAAATATGTCGATGGGATGAAAAATACTTTAGCGGAGTTTTGGGCTCGCTCTTTCATCTTCCACATTTCAGCAGTGACAGTTTGCAAGCAGAAGCTAATGTCACCAGCTCAAGGCATTTTCAATTACATTGCATCTTAAGTTTTAAATTGCAACACCAGACATAGTAACAAAAAATAGTAATTTTTAATTTGAAAATCACATTGGTAAATTGCACAGGGCTTTAGTGTGCATTAAAGTGTAGGATGATTAAAATTGATTGGGATAAGTGACTGGGAATGGGATGGGTTATTGAAATAAAAGGCATTTGAAAACATGGCTGAAAGGAAGCTATATAACATGGTTATAGCTTGAAATACATTGTAATAAACCAGCTACTGAGATTTTGTTTTACAAATATACTGTACAATTATTATAAATACAAACCACTACTGACAGTACAATTGTACAATCATATAAAAAACAAAAATCTGACAAATCATGACTAAAACAGATAAAACTAACAAATTCCCATCTCGAATGGTCTCAATACACCTCTATGTTACACGAGTTCCCTTTCAACAGCTACTGGGGCATGAACGTATACCCTGAATTGTAGAATGAGAATTTTTTATTCCATTGTTTTATTCTATTGTTTCAAATTGAAATGTAATTCTATGTGTATACCAGTCTATAGGCTATCTGAGTTTTCTTACGTTCTTGCCTAATAGGCACAAAATACGTTATTTGACAGGGACATCAAGCAAAATAATTCATATCACTCCTGTCTTTGCCAGGCAGTCAGCCCAGGCAGAACCCTCTGCTGCCCGTCTCCAGGAACCTCAGATACCTATCTTCACCAGCCCCAGGAGCAGGTTAAACATAGAATATCTAGGAAAACCTCCTTCCTCCATGCCCCTCTCGATACTGGATGATCAAAGGTGATGGGACTAAAACATGGCCAGAAGGTGAGGAGCAGTCCTCTCAGATATGTGAATCAGAACTGCAGCCTCACACACTCCATGTTCATATAATACACGGTCTTTTCCAGCCCGCAGAAGCAATTGGTGACTGGGAGAACTTGTTACAAGGCATGCTCCATCCTCCACCCTCCGCCCCGTTTCCCCAATACGCAAGGGGTGGACACCCTCATAAAAGGACCCACTGGTGACCCTCCTTGCTCTCAGCTGGAGAGACTGACGACTGGTGTGTCAGTCTGGAGAACAAGGGCTAGGAAATGGGTGGTGTGGGGCAGCAGCCCATACAGGTACCTCCCACCTGCATCTCTGAATGGTACTGTAGGAGTCAACGTGACAGGGCTCAGCTAATGAGGGACCGGCACCCAGATAAGATTCCGTAGCCGAGTTCCAACAGGCAACTCCAGCAGAGCAAAGCTGGGCTCAGCCAGAACCACTGAACTACATCAACACCTGATGAGGTAGGGCAGGGGTAGGCCATTCCTTTAGCTGGAACACCACTAGTGGAGTGGGATCCCAGAAGTATCCTCTCCACACCCACTTTCAATATTCAATGTTTCGATGAGATACTCCCTCATTCTTATAAACTCTGAAGAGTACTGTCAGAGCATCAAATTCTCCTCATATGTTAACCCTTTTATTCCCAAAATCATTCTCATGAACCTCCTCTGGACCCTCTCCAATGCCCGCATATATTTTCATAGATAAGGGCTCCAAAACTGTGCACAATATTCCCAAGTGCACTCTGACCAATTCCTTATAAAGCCTCAGCGTTACATCCTTCCTCGTGTATTCTAGTCCTCTCTGTCATGTCTTGTAACTCCTGAAACGAATTGAAAGAAAAACACAGGAGCTGGGATACTTGCCTACATTGGTTTAACTTTTTTATTGAGGCACTCAAATAATGACCTAGACCATTCACGTACTTGTTACATGTAACCAAACAAAAAATGCTTAAACAATATGTTTCCAAAATTATTCAAATATTACTGAAATATTAATTTCTACATTCCTTCCTGCTTAGCAATAAACTCTAACTCAATATAGAATGCATCTCAACTCAAATATGCAACATATTACTCTCTGGTTATCTTATAACTGTATGTACAGTGGGTTCCACTTAATTGGGACACATCAGGACCAGTACATTTTGGCCCAATTATGTGGCTACTCCATTAACTGAAGTGTCATGGAAATAGTTAACAGACAGAATGAAGACAAACTACTGTTTAACTGAGTAACAAATTATGCATTTAAATTAAATACAGAACAAGATAAAACACTACGAATACTACTACAGTGTTATAAAACTATATATTAGTTATAATAGTTATTGATAGAAGAATTTAATAGCAGCCATGTTCATTTGTTAACAAACAAAATCAACAGACACCGAGTGCAGTTGGTCGACTATCTTCAATGCCTTCCTGCACAAAGTCAAAATAAAAAACAAAATGATCAAAAATCATTGCTTTTTGAATTGGCATCAGTCAGCTCAAATGGATAATATAACATAAGCAAATGCAACTGACACTGTTTAAAAACGGTTCACTCCTTAATGTCTAAAGCCATTTCTGGCATCTCCAAACTTGAATGTTTGAAACCACAGTGAGCAAAAGCTGTGAATTGTCTTGCCAAATGGTCTTTTTCCTTATGCTTTTCCCATAGAGGTTGCTTGGCCTGCTGAGCTCCTCCAGCATTTGGTATGTGTTGCTTGGATTTCCAGCATCTGCAGATATTCTCTTACTGCTGAACTGTCTTACTGCTTTTTCTTGCCAACTATCAGTAATGAAACTCTCTGTTTTTTTAACAAAAACACACCTAACTAATGCTATTTTAAAATCTGATTGTTTGAAGCATGGTGCAGTGTCTAACGGCCATGCAAGTGCATGCAACTGATGTTTTTTAGAAACTATTTGGCAACCGACTCTTGCTCCAACTAGGTGGCACAGTGTTCAAACAACAACATCCACGGACTCTCTGTTACGTATTCTGCCGATTATTTCCTCAAAGAATTCCAACAGATTTTCAGGTGGGTTATCAGGTCCTGAAGAGGAGAGCCGCCACTGTGTGTGGACACATACCAGCGACTGTCTCCCATTTCCACTTGGGAGACTCAGGACCTCTGCAGAGACTCAGTGTTTTCTGTTGCCCTGGAAGAGGTCTACTAACTTCCTCTGCATTTTTGTTGCAAAGATGGGGCTAAGGTGACCATACAGTCCCATAACACGCAGAGCACCAGTTGAGGTTTCATTCCAGTCTTGTCTCAGATGTGTTTCGTGATCAGTGTTGCACTGAAAGTTATTTGGACAGATGCTATTTGGTCGTGCTGTGATTTGACTGTGCATATTATGAAAATATGATCTTAAACTTTCAACTGTGCTTCTAGTAAGGTAGAGAGGAGTGCTTTCAAATCCACATCATTTGCTATAAATGCATGATAGATTGGTTTGCTCTGTTGGAATAAGTGTGTCTGCGGAGCAGACTGAAGGAATCTGCAGAACTTGCAACTGTATTTACATTATTTATTATTGCCAGCATCCAGTCCCTGAGTACTTTTAGCATCATAAGACTATAAGGCATTGCTGCAGAAATAGGCCATTTGGCCCATCGTGTCTGCTCCGCCATTCAATCATGGCTGATTTATTTTCCCTCTCAACCCCGTTCTTCTGCCTTCTCCCAATAATATTCAAGAACTTCCCTGTTTTAATTATACCCAGTGACTTGGTACATGATAGGAAGAAATCTAAGTGAACTAAAAAAAATGCCAATTCCAATAACTTACTGAATTCCAACTGACGATGCAGCAGCTGAGCGTGGGTTTCAACATTTTATCCACAACTTCTGCTTGGAATGTCCTTCAAATGTGTTTGTATGATATGTATTCAGCTCTTGTTCATCTTTTTTTTTTTGACCCTTTAACTGTCTCTCACTTGCCTGTTCATCATTCAGCCTAGATGAGTTGAAAGCTCCCAATAGGCACAGAAATGACCAAAGCCATTAGGTCAGGTCATATTTGACACAGCCACACCTCCTCTCTGAGTTTGTTCCCTTGCTTGTCCTATAATTTGATGGTGTCTGCATTTCTGCTGGTGGATCCTGGAGGCTGCGTCTCTTCCAAAACACACTGATAGCCTTTTAACAGCTGACTTTGTCAAAGACCTTTACAGCAGTTTCTAAATTTCTCCGATAATTGGATAAATTTGATAAAATCATCTGAAGTATATTCAAATAATTACAGAACTTAAATGTTAATTAAGCTTAGAAAATATTTAAGTGCATTTATTTAATTTAAATTAATATAAAATATCAATTTCATTGAAAGATAATAAATCCAGTTCATTTTTTCTGTGCAATTCAGCAACCCCATTGAAATGAATGCCCTCGTAAGTCCAAGGGCAGAGCGAAAGATGAGATGTGTGAAAATCTGATCTTCATACATTTCCTGGTTTCTATTCTGCAAAGCATGTTCTCAAATTCTATTCATGTGCCAGTGGTACGGAGATAGATTTGCTCTGTATGAACCATCAGTTAAAAGTGAGTTTGTTTCAGGCCATTGTCTTAGATCCTTGACACAAACTCTGTTTTCCCAGCTCCTGATTCCACTGTTTCTTATCCAACTGATCCTGAATATTTGCAAACTTGCAGTAAATTCGAAATTGATCTCATAATTGCATCTGGAACTCAGGTGTTTATGAGAGTGAGAGGTGACTTTGCTCAATTCAGATACACAATGACAAAACACCATTTCTGCTTGGTGGAGAGTCCAGAGTTGTGGGTAGATTCAGGATACAGACAAAAATAAAGCACTTTTGATTAAAAGTAATGAGGAATTTATGTAAATAGGAGTTTCTAATATCTTTGGAATTCCATCTCAGGAAATGGATACTTGGCCACTGCATCTACTCAAGGCCAAGACTAAAAAATGTTGGGGTTGGTGGGGGGTATTGGGGATCAGGATATATGGTCAGTAGTGCTTGAGGCAGGTTGAACAATTATACATGAATGGCAGAGCAGGCTCAAAGGATCTTATAGCCTATTTTTTCTATTGAGACAGGTTGATAATTTGTAATGTCATCCTCCTCTTTCAACTCCTCAGCCCATCTACTATTGAATTCCTTTTTACCTTTGGACACAAATATTCCAGTGCTATCTTGGTTGGCCTCCTATCTTCTCCTTTCCATAAATGTGCTCATCTGGAATTCTGTTGACCATCTAACTTGTAACATCTCCCTTCCCTGTGTTCACTGATACTCAAATCAGCAAGACCCTAATTTCGGACTTCTCTGTATGTTCACATTTTTCCACAATTTCGCTTCTCCATCACTGCTGATCTTATCTCAGCTTTAAATCCACTCTCCCAGATAATTTTAGCCATCTCCACCCTCTGTCACAAGCATTGTCTTTATTTAAGTTTTGGGGTATTACTTTAAGGCCCAAGTTTCTCACCCTGAAACTGCAACCTCGCTGTGATTACTCTTTTCTTGCAAATCTTTAAATAACCTTCAGCAATGTACATTAGTCATTAACCTTGCTATATAAATTAAAGTGTCTTGGATGAACTACTGGTGGGATCCATGTTGAGGGCTGAACCAGTACAGTCGGACCTCCTTATCCGCGAGGGATTGGTTCCGGGACCCCTCGCGGACAACAAAATTTGTGGATGCTCAAGTCCCTTATTCAACCTGTCTCAATGCGGTGGATCATAGGACCGATCGGAACCGAAGACCTTATTTAACCTGTCTCAGTGCGGTGGGCCCAGCAGCAGAGATCTGAATCCGCAGTGTCTCTGTTCACGAAAATAATCACGATAACGATTGAAAATAAAGTGGAAATAATAAAGTGATCGGAAAGAAGTGAAACACCATCGGTCATTTAAAAGCGTTAGGCTTTGTCGGTCAACGATCGGAACAATTTTAAAGGATAAAGTGAGAAAGGCTGTTGCCCCGATGAAAAAGCTACAATTATTACTAAGCAACGCAGTGGTTTAATTATTGGGTTTGGTGGGTTTGGGTTTTTGATCCTCCACATCAACCCGGCACGGTGGAGAGTGCACTCAATAGCGATCTGTCACTAGATCGAACTCGGGAACTTCCCGAGCCCAGCGCTGAAACATGTGTTCTTAAGTGTTTTATATGCATAGAAAGGTTAAATATATACTATATATGAATGCAAGCGTTTGACTAACTGATGCTAAATAATACCAGATGTACCTGTTCCAACTTACTTAGTAAGAGAACTTCCGATTTTTTTCGATCCCGATCCACGGTGACCCACGCACATCCTCCCGTATACTTTAAATCCTCTCTAGATTACTTATAATACCTAATACAATGTAAATGCTATGTAAAATAGTTGTTACACTGCATTGTTCAGGGAATAATGACAAGAAGAAATGTCTGTACATGCTCTAACAACAAGTGCTGGAAGAACACTTCCGGGTTTTCGCGATTCGCGGTTGGTTGAATTCGCGGATGCGGAATTCACGGATAAGGAGGGCCGACTGTATTCATTTCACTTCCACTCATTCATTTTATACCCCACCTCCACCCCTGGCTTTCAGTTAGCTGCTGCGGACTGTTTTAGCTCAATTAGAATTTGGCTGTAGGGCTTTCTCCTATGCAGTAATGAATCATAGATGCTGTATTTGTTTAATTCATCATGGATGTCATAAAAATGGATGTGCTCCCTGACTTGCTGCATTAATGTAAGGCTAATATATTTTTGGGGTGTACAAAACACATTTGATTTACAGGTTTATATACTATGAAGAGTGTGTATGTGTGAGTCTGCTTATAATTGATGTTGATAATAGTTTACTGTCATATCTACATGGGTAAATCTAATTGGAATGCCAGTTGATTTGAGTTTGAATGAATATTCATTCAACCAGTTTACCATGGAGAGAGCCTGCATAATCTGTATTATCGTAGAATACTCAGCTGACATGAGATAAAAATATTCCTCTGTGGCCATAAAGTGGTTTGATTTTCTTTCTTTTCTTTTTTTTAAATGAACCTGGTTGGAAAAGTCCAAGCATCGAGAGAGATTGTGGGAGTAGTCTTCCATATCCTTAACTCTTATGGGCAGCTATGTGTTATGATAAGAAATTGAAGATTTGTCTGGCCATGAATTATCTGCTGCAGCTTGAAGTGAAGGATTGAAGTATTTATCGGAAACGATGTGGGGGTGGCAAAGGCACCTGATCCAAGTTCTTAACATTATAATGAAAATGGGAGAAGTGCACTTAAAATAAATATTTTTGTTGGAGAATCAATAAGTGTGAAAGTGTTCATCCAAAAGAATTTTGTTGATTTCCATCACCACCCTTGACAGCTTTGTAATCTCCAAGTAATTCTCCATCTTTTTAATCACCGAGTACCGCTGAATTTCAATGTACAAGCAATAGCCTGGTACTTGTCAAATGTAGCTCTTCTGTTCCTGTCTCCAATTCCCACTCCCTTGCACTCTTTGCAGGTATACACATTTTTCTGTGTTTCCCATTTTCATCATAGTGGTGAAGTGTTTTGAGAGGTCGGTGATGAAACATATCAAATCTTGACTGAGGAGTGAATTGGAATCACTCCAGTTTGCCTAGCAGTGCAACAGGTCCACAGCAGATGTCATTTCATTGGCTCTTCAATCAACCCTGGAACATCTGGACAGCAAAGGTGCATACATCGGAATGCTCTTTATCAACATTCAATACCATCATCCCCTCAAAACTATTTAATAAGATCCAAGATCTTGGCCTCAATATCTCCTTGTGCAACTGGGTCCTCTATTACCTTGCTTGCAGACCCCAGTTAGTTCGGATTGGCAACAACATCTCCTCCACAATCTCCATTAGCACAAGTGCACCACAAGTCTCTGTGCTTAGCCCCCTACTCTACTCGCTTGACACTTACGACTGTGTGGCTAAGCAAACTCCAAGTTTGCTGATGACACCACTGGCTTAGGCTGAATCAAAGGTGGTGATGTATCAGCATATAGGAGGGAGATTGAAAATCTGGCTGAGTGGTCTCATAACAACAACCTCTTACTCCATGTCAGCAAGACCAAGGAACTGATTATTGACTTAAGGAGAAGGAAGCCAGAGATCCATGAGCCAGTCTTCATTGAAAGATCAGAGGTGGAGAGGGTCAGCAACTTTAAATTCCTTGTTGTTATTATTTTGGAGGACCTGTTCTGGGCCCAGCACATAAATGCAGTTCCTTAGGAGTTTGTGAAGATTCAGCATGACATCTAAAAATCTTACAATCTTCTATAGGTGTTTGGTGGAGAGTATATTGACTGGCTGCATCACAGCCTGATATGGAAACATCAGTGCTCTTGAAAACTTGTGGATACAGCCCAGTCCATCATGGGTAAAGCCCTCCTCATCATTGAGTACATCTACACAGACTGTTGTTGCCACAGAGCAACATCCATCATCAGGAACAACCACCACCCAGAACATGCTTTTTTCTCACTGCTGCCATCAGAATGAAAGTACAGGAGCCTCAGGATTTTCACCACCAGATTTAGGAACAGTATTACCATCAGGCTCTTGAACCAAAGGGGATAACTTTACTCAACTTCACTTGCCCTGTCACAGGACAGTTCCCCCAGTCTATGGACTCACTTTCAAGGACTCTTCATCTTATGTTCTCGATATTTATTGCTTATTTATTTATTATTATTATTTCTTTCTTTTTACATTTGCACAGTTTGTTGTCTTTTGCACACTGATTAAATCCCAAGTTGGTGTGGTCTTTCACTGATTCTATTATGGTTATTATTCTATTATGGATTTATTGAATGTGTGAACAAGAGAATGAATCTCAGGGCTGTGTATGGTGACATATATGTGCTTTGAACTTTGATCTGTAAGAATGACTTAGCTGGTCAAGAGCACACTATCCATCCACTCATCCCTTTTGTCTTTTGGGGGAAAGGGATGGAAATGCAACACTCCCACCAATTATTGAGTATCCCTAGCCCGTGACCACTCAAAATAGAGAAGGAGCTTTCAGGATGGTATGGAGAACCTCAAGTCTGGGAGTTGAGAATTCACAGAAACCCAGCATAAGGGGCACACCACCCCACAACCTTACTTTCTATCTGAGAACTCTGTGGGAGAACTCAGAGATCTCACACTGACCTCTTCACTAACCAGAGTGGACGCAAATCATTCCTCATTCCAGGTGGCTGATTAAGAAGGGGGAGATGGTGTTCAAGTTCCTGGCCTCCCAGAGCACTTTGTTAGTTGGGACGAGAATGTTGTCAACCAGCAAATTCATCCTTCTGATTATAGATTAAAGAAATGCAAGAAATCTGTGCATGAAAGCAGCAACTAAATGGGAAGTGGAGGGGTGTGAAGGAGAGAAGAGCTGTGCTCAGCAAGTTCCAGACTACTGCTTTTACATTAAGCTGCAGAAGCACTCAGACTGGAATTTAGGGAATTAGTTGGCATTTACAAAGTCTGTCAGGGTTGGAGAAAGAAACTAAGAAAATTCTTTTGGCTGAGCATTTTCACACCTATTGATTCTCCAACAGAAATATTTATCCTCTGAGTACTTCACCTGCTCTCATCATAATTTGAAGAACTTGGATCAGGTCCTTTTGCAGACACCAGAAAGATAACACAAGTGCCATCCCTGCAAACATTCCACAGAAGAGATACCGTAATATTCCCTGGATTGATAGAGAGAACCAGTGACAGACTTCGTTCCAGGCCAATTTCTACAACATGGAGATCATAGTTACAGCCAATAGGTTCCTTTGGGTACCCCAGGTCCTTGCATGTTTGACTCCAGAAACAGACACACTATTTGAGCTCTGTCTTAGGAAGAGATTACCAGACAGACAGATGAAAAAGGTTCAAGGATGTTCTCCAAAGCTTCCTTGAAAGAATGCATCATTTCCACTGATTAATTGTGAATTCCTAGCCCAGGGCCACTTACAGTGCTGAAGGAGCATGAGTGAATAGTATTGAGAAGCTTGGGGCCATGCATCAGGAGCCCAGAATAACCAAACTTAAGCACCGAAAGCAACGCATCACCTCACAAACTATCCACCTGCTTTCCACAGTGGGTTCCTCTGTCCAGGCTGTCCTCATTAATCACCCAGAATTCGTAAAATTGGTATGGAAGAAAATCATCCCAAATCTTGAGGGTCTGTGCAAAAAGAATATAAGTACTCTGTGCAAGGTTCCATTGTGGTTTCCTGTGTTCCCATTATTAGTGATAAATTTGTGGCTGGAGAGCAGACACGAGCCATCCAAAAAGGGCTGACACAGCGTCAGGGATCATTTACAGGGATGGTGCCGAACCGGTGCTGCTCCTGTTCTACGGAGGATATCTTGGGCAGATGGCACAGTGACATTCACACCTTACTGACTGTCAAAGCTATCCCTGATACTTAGAAAATTTAGACTCTTAAAGGAACAGACTGAGCTGCTTTCTTAGCTGAGCAAAATGAAAAGGTCCAGAGTAGCTAATAATATGGAGGAAGGGCAGAATGGAATAGTCATGTAACTTGAAAACAGGCCATTCATCCCCTCCAGATCTATACCGTAGCAACCTATACTGCTTCCATTTCTCAGCACTTGGCCCATTGCTTTCTATGCCATGGCAACTTATCAGCTTACTTGGATACTTGCTAAGTTTTGAGAGTATCTGCCTCATGCAATGCTTTCCAGTTTTCAAGATCCTTGAGGATTACAAAAGAATAGAATGTAGAACATAGAACAGTACAGCATAGGAAAAGGCTTTTTGGCTCACAATGTTGTGCTGAACCAGTTAATTAGTAATAAAATGGCCAACTAGACTGATTTTTGTGCCTACACAATGTCCATATCCTTGCATTTCTTCACATTCATCTGCCTATCTAAACATCTTGTAGTAGTCTGTAATCTTTTTGCCTCTTTCACCTTCCCAGACAATGCATTCCAGGTACCCACCACTCTCTGCATTTGTATAAATAAACACTTGCCCCCCCCTCACCACCATATTTACTTTGAAATTACCCTCTCTCACCTTAAATACATGCTTTCTGGTATTAGATATGTCAGCCTTTGGAAAAAGATACTGTCTGTCTACCTATGCCTCTCCTATTATAATCCTCCATCAGATCCCCCCTCAGCCTTCAGTACTCCAGAAAAAAGAACCCAAGTTTGTCCAACCTCTTGTAATAGCACATCTTGCCTAATCCAGGCAACATTCTGGTAAACCTTTTCTACACTCTCTCCAAAGCCTTGATATCCTTCCTATAATGGGGTGATCATAACTTTATGTAACTCCAGATGCTGTTTAACCTGAATTTGATAAAGCTGCAACATAACTTCCTTGACTAATAAAGGCAAGCATACCATATGCCTTTTTAACCATCCTGTCAACCTGTGTTGGGTCATTTTCAGGAAGGTATGAACTTGGACCCCAAGATCTCTCTGTTCATCAACACTGTTAAAGGTCTTGCATTTAATGATGTACTGTCTCTGTGTTTGGCCTACCAAGGTGCGACACTTCATGTTTGGCTGTGTTAAGCTCCATTTGCTATTTCTTTGTCCATATCTACAACTGCTCTATATCCCATTGTATTTTTGCCAATATTTTATGCTCTCCACAACACCACCAATCTTTGAATCATCTGCAACTATCTACATTTTCATCTAGGTCATTTATATACATCACAAACAGCAGAAGTCCCAGGGCAGAGCACTGCAGAACACCACTAATAACAGGCTTCTAGTGAGAATAGGTCCCTTCAACCGCTACCCCCTGTCTTCTATGGGCAAACCAATTCTGAATCCAACCAGCCAATTAACCATTGATCCCATGCATCTTAATCTTCTGGATGAGCCTCCTATGAGGGACCTTGTTAAACACCTTACTAAAATCTAGGGAGAGCAACATCCATAGGTCTACCTTCATCAGTCACCCTCATCACCTTATCAAAAAGCTCACTCAAGTTAGTAAGACACATCTTGTGCTGCAGAATCCCATTCTGGTTCACCCTAATTAGGCCATGGTTTCCCAAATGCTCATTAATTCTACAGTGAAGAATTCTCTCCAGTAACTTTCCTACCACTGATGTAAGAGTCACCTGTCTATGGTTTCCAGGATTATCTTTTATTCACTGCTTGAATAATGGAACACCATTAGCTACTTGCAAGTCCTCTGGGACCTCACCTGTGGCTAGACAGGACATAACAATATTGGTCAAGGCCCGAGCAATCTCTTCTCTTGTGCCCCTCTTAAGAACCTAGGTTATGTCCCATCAGTCCCTGGGGTCTTATCCACCTTAATAGATAAAACACTACCGCCTCCTTTACCTTGAAATGTAGCATATCAGTACACTCGGCAGTGATCTTCCTATCCTCCTCAACCTTATCCTTGATAAATATTGATGTAAAGTACTCATTAAGGATCTCACTTAAATCCTCCACATCCAAGTGGTTCTTGAGTGGTTCTACCCTCTCACTAGTTATCTTTTTGCTGTTGATATAATATAGAATGCCCAGGGATTCTCTTTAATTCTATTAGCCAGGGACTTTTCAGGCCCCTTGCGGCTTTCCTACTTCCCTTCTTAAATTCTTTTCTGGCTTCTTTATAATCCTCAAGGGCTGTGTTTGATTCTAGATTCCTAAGCTTTATATAATTCTCCTTTTACTTCTTGACATAATTCATTACCTCTGTCAACGTCTTTCCACACTTGTTCTTCCTTCTGACTAGGTCATATCCACCCTGTACTCTGTGCAGTAGGTCTTTGAACATCCTCCACATTGGATGTGGACTTACTGAAAAAACAACTGTTCCAAATGAACTGTCCCTAGCTCCTCGCTAATGGTCTCGTTTTTTGCCCTGCTCCAACTTAATACTCTTCCTCAAGGTCTGTACTTATTGTATCCATATCTGCAGCTATCTTAAAACTTAAGGAGTTATTGTCACTGTTCCCTGACTGCTCACCCACTGAATGGTTGGTCCACTGCCTAGGATGGTTACCCAACATCCTGTCCTGTACACCCCCTCCTCGTGTTGAACTATCTACATTTTGATTCAGCTATAAAGAAGGCAAGACAGCGGCTATATTTCATTAGGAGTTTGAAGAGATTTGATTTGTCACCTAAAACACTCAAAAATTTCTACAGATGTACTGTGGAGAGCATTCTGACCGGCTGCGTCACAGTTTGGTATGGGGGGGGGGGGGGTACTGCATAGGACCAAAAGAAGCGAGAGAAAATTGTAAAATTAGTCAGCTCCATCTTGGGTACTAATCCCCGTCGTAACCAAGACATCTTCAAGGAGCGGTGCCTCAGAAAGGAGGCATCCTTTATTAAGGACTCCCGTCACCCAAGGCATGCCCTCTTCCCATTGTTACTGTCAGGAAAGAGGTACAGAGGACTGAAGGCACACACTCAGCGATTCGGAAACAACTGCTTCCCCTCTTCCATACGATTCCTAAATGGACATTGAACCCATGAACACTACCTCACTTTTAAAAAAATATTTATTACTTTTGTTTTTGCACTATTTTAAATATATTTAATGTACATATATAGTTACTGTAATTGATTTATGTATTTATTTTTCTTTCTATATTATTATGTATTGCATTGAACTGCTGCTGCTAAGTTAACAAATTTCATGGCACATGCTGGTGATAATAATTCTGATTCTGACTTATGAAGCCGTCCTGGATGTACCTAACGAATTCTGCCCCTTCTAAATCTCTTGCACTCTGTCTGCATATCTGTTCCTTAATGTCTCGGTGGTTGTTGGGGGATCTGTGGTATAATCCCATCAGAGTTACTGTACCCTTCCTATGTCCCCTCTGAGTGAGGCTGTACCTGATTAGTAATGCAAATCCACCACCTATTTTACCACCCTCTATCTTTTCTAAAACATCAAAATCCTGGGACATTAAGCACCCATTCTTGACCCTCTGTAATGACAAAAACATAATAGTTCCATGTATTGACCTATGTTTTAAGTTCACCTTTACCCATTATACTCCTAGTACTAAAATACGTGAACTATTAAATTATCTGTCCAAACATATTTATTTCTTTGCTTCTGCCTGTTTTTACTGGCCTTGACATCTACCTTCCTCTCTACCCTGCCACTTTATGGCCTGGTGTTCTAGTTTTCATTCCCCTGCCAAAGAAATTTAAACCCTTCCTGGTAACACTAGTGAACCTCATGGTCAGGAATTTGGACGAGCACATGAATCTTGACGAGCACATGGCGCTGGGAGTAATCCAGAGATTGCTACCTTGCAGGTCCTGCTCTTCAGCCTCTTCACTCACTCCCTATACTCACTATGCAGGACCTCTTCCTTCTTTCTACCATTGTCAATTGCGCCAATGTGCACCACAATCTATTGCTGATCACCTTCCCTCTGGAGAATATTCTGCAACCACTCTGAGACATCTTGGGAGGCACCACGTCATTCTGATGTCTCTTTCACAGCCACAGAAGTCCATTCCCCTAACTATCGAGTCTCCGAACACTATCGCTCCACCTGACGTTACCCTTCTCTACTAAAGCTCAGAGCCGGCCACAGTGCCACTGGCCTGGCTGCTGCGTGCTGTGCCAGATAGGTCATGCCCCCAGTGCTATCGAAAGGGGTATCCTGGATTAATTCCTCCATTGGTAATTATTAGGAACTGATACCCAATTTGTATTGTATTAATATTGGTAGTGTTCTAATTTGTTCTGTATTTCATTTAAATACCGTAGATTCCGGATTTTAAGCCGCTACTTTTTTCCCACATTTTGAACAGCTTTGAACTTTGCGGCCTTTAAAACGGAGCGGCTAATGTATTATTTTTTTTCATGCCGGCCGAAAACATTTTACCTCATAACAGTAGACCAATAAAATTGATGAGTAGTTCACAGAGGTCCAATGAAATTGTATGATAAATCAAGCGCACTTTCACAATTAAATTATTGTAAATCAGTCATTTGTACTCACCCTCATCAACATGGAAAACACTCGAAGAAAAGCATTGTGCTGCCTTTATGGCAGTTATTTAGTTTATAATATTTTTGCTTAGTAATTCATTTTCTAGTTAAAGTTAGAAGAGTTTTAACTATATTTGTTTTCTGTACTACATCGCGGGATGCTATGACGTCACACCCGGTTTCGCCGCGTCTTGTGGGAAAAATGCCGTTTGCGATAAACGGGACGGCGGGGGTCGAGCGGCGGAGCGAAAACGCTGCTTTTAAGTTAAAGGCGATCAATAACTTTTCCTGGTAGGCTGCAGTATATATATTTTTTACCAGTCGTTAGGAGATATTGGAATGTTGTTCAGTAAAAAAGTATACGCAACGTATATTTAAAAGTAGCCGCGTTACGGGCACGGTTCGAAAAAAAGCATTTGCAATATGTATTTGTTTTTGTTACCATATGGATTTAATTAAAAGTTAAAAAATCCTCACGTGTAATATCTTTCTGTGTAAATATCTCATATTACAACGTGGGACACCTGCGGCCGAAAATCCGGTGCGGCCTAAAATCCGGTGCGGCCTTTACAAGTAAAAAATTGATTTTATTTCTAAAATTAGAGCCAGCGGCTTTTAATCAGGTGCGCTCTGTAGTCCGGAATCTACATAATCTGTTACTCAGTTAAATGGTAATTTGTTTTTTTAATACCTTTTTAACTATTTCCATGAAATTTCAGCTAATTGAGGCAAAATGTACTGTTCCCAATGTGTCCCAGTTAACCAGAATCCATTATACTTTTATATACTGCACCTTAGCATACCCTCCATTTATTTACCCATGACTGACATGAGGCTCACTGGCCTATAATTTCCCAGCTTAATCTTAGAGCCTTTCTTGAACACCAGAATGACATTTGCTCTGCTCCAGTACTCAGGCACCTCACCTCTGGCTAAGGATGTTTTAAATATTTGTGTCAAGGCCCCAGCAATTTCTGCATTAGCATTCCTGCAAGGTCTGAGGGGATACCTTGTTAGGCTATGGGGATTTAAACACCCTAATTTGCCTCAGGACAGGAAGCACCTATATGCCTTCATCACCAAGATTGGTTGGGCCACCACTATGCCTGCTTGGATTCAAATCTATCTCACTGCTTGGCATACTCCAGAAAGTCCCGTATTTTCCACTGTTTTAAATTTGTGCTTAATTTCCCTGTAAAATATGGGTAGTCTTTGCATCAACTACTTTCTGACGAAGAATTTCTTGCTCCTTTTGACCTCTGAAAAATTCATCCCATAGAAAAAAAACTCCTTAATCTTAAATACTCCTATTAAATCTTCTCAACCTTCTCTTCTGCAGTGGAAATAGCCCATGTATCTCAAGTCCTTTCATAATTATAGTTTCCCATTTTCAGTTTCATCCCAGTGAATCTTAAGTTCTGTGGTTTCTCTGGATCTCGGTTTTATAATGGACTTTCAAAAACTGTACACACTGCACTTTCTCTAGTCTAACTAGTGTTTTTCATAAATTACCTCTTTTACTCTTCACTGTTAAGTGAATGCTTATACAGTAAATCTGAGCTCTTTTCTGTTTCAATGACTCAGTCTTCACTTGGACACGAAGGACAATGTGTATTTCCGCCCACACATTTCTTTGTTCCCTCAGGTCCTCGTAAGTGTATACTCTCATACCTTGATTTTCTTAGTTTCTGCCCCCTTCCCCTCCGCACCGAAATGTTTTACCTCATGATCATATGCACTGAAGTTGGTTCTGCTGCTGACTGACTCCCAATTATGCCAGCCAGCTTGCCTGTCTTCCTTCTGGTTCTTTGTGTAAACTCTTGCTTTCATGCCTCTAACGAATTTGGATACAGTGGTTACTGTTGCCATTCCTCCCAAATTAATGTCGAGTTCCCTCAAGTTAAAGAGCTGCGGGCTGCAGGAAATAAGATGAGAATTATGCATATTAAAAGGGTATGCATATTAAACAAGCTTTTCGTTCTTGCGACATGAGGCTGCTGATACTTAAGTATTGCTGTGCAAAACAAACTGCTGAAGGAACTCAATCATCAGGCAGCATTCTCTTTGAACACCAATTTGTTAGTTTAAAAAATTGTTCATGGGGAAAGGCTTTATGACAGAACCTGGGAGGTGGGGGAGGTTGTAAGATGGTAGATAGAAAAGAAGTCAAAGAAGGTGTTAGCTATTTTGTTGCTTATTTCTATTTCACTATGTAGTGAACCATGGCTGATCTTCTTGCTCTGTTTCACTTTTCTGATTTATCCCCCATCACCCGATTCCCATAATATCCCAATCATAATGAAATTTCCGAAAAACAGCTGTGACTCTAATTGGCACCTTAATTTGCGTTGACTGTACCCGTATCCGTGTGTTTATTGAGTTCAAAAACGGATGAGCACAGACTGCAACTTCTGCTCTTCTCTAATCCAAGCATCATTCATTGTAAACCTTCATCTATTCTCCTGCTTTGGACAAAGTTGGAGGAAGCAGGAGGACGTTAAATGTAATTCCCAGTTTTCAGTTTGCTGATCCAGTGAAATAATCACAGTCTTCCCAGCATTCTTTTTGTTTTTCTATGCTACGGGCTATTAATATGATTGTGAGTAAGTAAATTCAAGCAATTTTTTATACTTCTTGAATCAAGTTAACAAACAATTCAGACCTTCGTATTGCACTGTGGATGTGAGTACACCATTGATTTTAGTACACTGACTAAATTTGTTCATACAGACCTCTCTTTGTTATTTTCACAACAGTTTAATTTATATTAAGTAAAATTAATGATTTCAAGCTCCTGCTACAGGAACAATATGAAGAAATGCAATGCAACTAAAGAGTGCTAATATCCTTGCATCATAATTTTAAGACCTTTGTTCTTTGCAAAGACCTAATATTTTCATGCTAATATAAATGTGAATGGAATGAACTGAGTATGACATGCCTCTTTTTTATATTGCTGGTTTGATGTTTATGGCTCTCATTCCAATATAGACATTGATGTGCTCTGTTCAAAAATTCATATTGTTCAGATATCTTAAAATAATGAATGTTTTGTTTTTCCATATCAAAATTTGGACAAATAGACAAGCAAAAATTTGATGAGTAACTTTGGTTAAAAAATACAACTATGTGACCTCCAGGTTTAAAAATTAATCTCAACAAACGAAATTGAGCAAGAGACTTACCAGGCGCAGTTAAGTTAAAAATCTGCCAGCAATCACTTTTGCTGTTGATAGAAATCATTTCTGTGGGACTGAATGACCATTCTAAAGGTAGTGCAAATCTTAATGCTCATAAAATACTGCCAGCCTCTGCAAGAAAATCCAATCATTGATTTTGTGAATGGTTGCAGACTACAAGGTGTTGACTGCGTAAAAATTGTGGCACGTCATCAGCAATGTATCGTGAAAGGTAAAATGCTGTCTAGTGTTTCAGTGGTTATTTCTGACACTGTTACAGCCAACTTGGAGGAAAAGTACACTTGCATTATGAAAAATATTTTTTTGTATTTGAGTTGGATTTCAATGCTGTAGAAAATGCAGTTTCACTGGGCAGTTGTTGGTTGAAGGATAAGTGATGAATCCTTTGGGGTTATGTATTGCCAAAATTATCAAATCTAAATCCAACTGAAATGTGAAATTACTTGATGCTAAAATTTAATTTTACACCATGCTGTGAATAGTTCATTAAAATTATGTGGTGATAGCCATTATGTTAATGTTGCTGATGTCTTAATCAAGCTTTTCAGTGGACCTTGGCGCAAAAAAAAACTGCAGATACTGGAAATGTGAAACAAAATGAGATGGCTAGAAGTGCTCAGCGGAACAAGCATCGGATGAAGGGGTCCTAAAACTTTATCAGTCCCCCACCCGCGGATGCTGCTTAAATGACCAAGTACTTGCAGCTTCTCTGTATTTCTCGCATCAGAAACTGCCCTGAGATCACGTTAAACGAGGAAGTGAGATGAAAGTTTGGAATATTTCCCTTGTAGTTTTGGAAAAAAATCTGATTATTACCCCCCCCAAAAATATGTTACTTGCAGGTTAATTAACATAAATATTTTGACGGCTCCTAGGTTTAGAAGATTGAAATTGCTCTTTATCCTTACGTGAGACTCTGTATGTGTTATCCCTTTGTGCAACGTGGTTCCTTCCTTGGTTATCAAAGATGTTTCTTTACGTTGTTTAGATTGATCTATTGTATCAAAGTAAAAGCATAATTACAGATTAATTGATCATGTATGCATATAGCAGGAAAAAGCAAAGATTTATGAGATCTGCACTGCTCTTTTCCCATGCTTTCAAGTTGGTGGTAATTCTGAAACCTCATCACTCTTTTTAGCAGATGTCCTCTTGAGCTGAAGCCAAGAAAGGATGATAAAACTTATCAATAAAAGTTTTGTGCTGACTCCTAATGCTCAGGATTCAAATTGTATTTTTTTGTGAGCAGTTTATCATTCTGAAACTCCTGAAATGGGAAGACCCATCAAATTCCAGATGCATAAATCGATAACTAGGTTGTTGACTGAAATGTAGTCTTGGGACCAAGAATCTGGCAGTGTTCCCAAGCTCAAGATCTGGAGCTTATTTTTTTCCAGCAAAATCTTTGTAACGAATGTTGGCAGATAGTTAAATGATGGAGCATCACTACAGCTAATTTTTACCCTACACTTTCCCAATGACCTCACATGACCTCCTCTCTTCTATTGTGTTCCATGGCACATTCTCAGCTTTATTAAAGCACAAATTAAACAGAATTTATTTGCATTTGCATCACATCTTTCTCACATATCTTTGCAACCAAATAGTATATTTCAAGTGATGATGGCAATGCTTGGGTTAGGCCGTATCGGTAGAAAAAGATATAAGGTTTCAGGTCAAAGACCCTTCTTCAGAACTTGCAGTGAACTCCCGCTTTCCCCAGTGCTCTCCTCAATTCTGGCAAAGGCTTTCAACCTGAAACCTTTACACTGCTTCTCTCTTCATAGATGTTGGCTGACCAGCTGAGAGAACATAAGAAATAGGAGCAGGAGTAGTCCATCCAGCTCATCAAGCCTGCCCTGTCGTTCAGAAAGATCATGGCTGATCTGTCCATAAACTCAGCTCCATCTACCTGCCTTTTCCCCATAACCCTTAATTCCTCTACTATGTAAAAATCTATCTAACTGTATCTTAAATGTATTTAGTAAAGAAGCCTCAACTGCTTCCCTGGGCAGAGAATTCCACAGATTCACCACTCTCTGGGAAAAAGTTTCTCCTCATCTCCGCCCTAAATCTTCTCCCCTGAATCTTGAGGCAATGTCCCCTAGTTCTAGTCTCACCTACCAGTGGAAACAACTTTCCTACTTCTATCTAATCAATCCCTTTCAAAATTTTGTATGTTTCTATAAGATCCCCTCTCATTCTTCTGAATTCCAGAGAGTATAGTCCCAGGCGACTCAATCTCTCCTCATAGGTTAACCCCTTCATCTCTGGAATCAACCTGGTGAACCTCCTTTGCACTGCCTCCAAAGCCGGTATATCCTTCCTCAAGTATGGAGACCAGAACTGCACTTCTGCAGTATTTTCTGAATACAGAGTCCCCAGTATTTTCTGTTTTTATTTCCTGTTTTCAGCATCTGCAATTTTTTGAAAAAAAAACCCCAGTAATTTTCAAGTGATATCAATAGCGTAATGTGTGGACATTTGGCTGATGATTTTTCTCCTGCAAGATCCAACTATCAGCAAACTGGTATTACCAGGTCATTGATTCTGAAATAATATGAAAGAAAAAGGATCTTGTATGAAAGATTCTCAATGCTATTTGGAAATAATGTTGAGGAGTTATTTACTTAGATTTGAACATGGTTCAAGTTTATTGTCTCCACTACTGTACTGAAATGTCAGAAGAACCTCACGACATCAGTGAGCTGGGCTTGATCATGACCTCCATTGCTGCCCGTATGGAGTTCACACATTCTCCCTTTGTCTTTACTCTGTGTTCTATGGTTTCTTGCTAATACCAGATAAAATGCTAGTGGGTAGGTTAATTGCCAACACAATGTTACCTCCAGTGTAGGTGAATGGCAGGGTGGGAATCAATGTGCATGTGGGAGAGGGTTGGTTGAGTGATGGGATTGCTCAAACAACCAAGAGACTTGATGGGTTCATGCTGTAAAGAATTACGAAAGTTAAATATAAAAGGCGCAGAGCGCAGAGGTCAGAGGTTTCTGTCAGATATCCATGGAACCATTTATAAGAAGGATGGGCATTTCCCTGGGTTGTCAAAGCTACAACAAAGCTGTTTGTGTTGCGTATGTATAAATTGACTGCTGCGAGTCTTGCACGAAACAGGAGAAGTAATTAACAGCTATAAAATGCTTTGAGAGATCCCAAGTGTAGAAATGCTGGGTAATTATTTTTTGCTGTATTCTATAATGAGCTAAAATGAATAGTCTCACAATTTCCTTGTCTCATGCAGATAGAATGCTGAGAGAATCTAGCCTGGCCACATTTACGTTGCTTCCATTTTTGTTTCCCAGCTCTTTCCTTCCGTCTGTTTCCTAGTCAGTGTGGATATATTAATATAGGTGGAGTACTGCTTAACCGAAATTCCAAAATCTGACATTCTTTTTGAGCGCTGATATGACGTCACAAATGGAAAATTCCACAAGGCGCTGGGAAAGTTCCCAGGTGATGCACAGGTCTCTGCACTTCACAGACTGTTCTGAGAAGTGACCTCACATGTGTAATGAATAAAAGTTAATGAAAAATAGAAAAATACTGCATGAAACGAAAAATAAAGATCTCAGTCATCTATTGAAAGAATAGATTTGTCATCATAGGAATGAACGTAAGCCCTTACCAGTATGCTGATTATGAAACAAGCAATGATCTATCACGATGAACTGAAAATTGAAGGTAATTGTGAATATTCAGCAGGCTGGTTGCAGGAATTTAAGAAAAGACACAGCATTACATTTTTGAAGGTTTTGAAAATTTTGAAGATAAAATACCTGCTGATCACGAAGCAGTAGAGAAATTTGTTGATGAGTTTGCAAATTTCGTCACTGATGAAAATCTTAATAGCAGAACAAATCTACAATGCTGATTGTTTTTATACCTTATATGAAACCTTTAAAAAAAGTATGATACAAATACAGTGTACTGTAACCTTTTAATCAAAACATGGCATTGTAGATGGTGACAGAAAGCCTGTCATTGTTTGTTGTTGTTCAACAGCTGATACAAGTTTTCTCCTGATGCTGCTGTGCTGTTTTTGTTACCCTGCACTCATTGTATTTTCATTATATTAATGGTATGTAATACTTTTTACTGTTAAGTATATATGTGTGTTGAACAGATGTAAGACAAAGACTGCTTATTGGTAGCCCATAAATTCAGAATTGGAAATAATGGCGATCCCAAGCTATTTCATTATATATTCCAAAATCCAAAACAATTGCAAGCCCCAAGCATTTCGAGTAAGGGGTACTCAACCTGTACTTCCTTTTGTCAATCTTAAAGCTTCAGTCTACATTAACAGTGGTATCATGGGGCAAATGGAGATCTCTTTTGCTGTAGACCTAATCAGTCTATCCAGGTCCTTCTGCGAGATTTCATTAAGGGTTAGGTGATAGTAGACCCTTGGTATCATGAAAGTCCTCATTAGCTCAATTTTCTGCAGTGGCTTCAGCTTTGCTGCTTTCAAGCTTTTAAACCTCTTGACCAGTTTATCTTTCCATCCTTCATCCAATATTCTGCACCATGGGTCTATCCTCGTGCCCAAGTACTTCTCAATCTACTTCTAATTTCCAGATCATCAATGGGTCTGTAGGTTGAGAGAGTGAACAGCTTTAAGTTCCTCAGCATAAACTTCACTGAGGATCTCAGGTGGTCTTTATACACCGGCTGTGCGGTGAAAAAGGCACAACAGTGCCTCTTTCACCTCAGACAGTTGAAGAAGTTTAGTATGGGCTCCCAAATCCTAAGAAATTTCTACAGTGGCACAATTGAGAGCATCCTGACTGGCTGCATCACTGCCTGGTCTGGGAACTTTACTTCCCTCAATTGCAGGATTCTGCAGAGAGTGGTGCGGACAGCCCAGTGCATCTGTAGATGTTAACTTCTCATTATTCAGGACATTTACAAGGACAGGTGTGTAAAAAGGATCATTGGGGACCCGAGTCACCACAAACTGTTCCAGAAACAGTACCACAGCGTAAAAGCCAGACCAACAAGCTCTGGTACAGCTTCTTCCAACAGTCGATCAGACTGATTAATTCATGCTGACACAACTGTATTTCTGTGTTATATTTTTGTACATACTATTTATTATAAATCACTATAAACTGCGTGTTGCACATTTAGATGGAGACGTAATGTAAATCAATGCAATTCAATTCAATTCAATTTTGCTTTAGATTTCCACTACTAAGAGGGTGAACATGCACAATGTTCCCAGAATACTGCAATTGCTCTGCTAAATGTCAATGCACTGGGGTAGTTCTTTCCACTTTAATGATGCTTTTCCTTCTCTCTCATGCTTATGCACATTTGTATTCTTGCTCTCCTGCTCCCATTTTGCTCCCCATGGAAAAATACCTCAGCCTTATTCTGAAGCTGCATCTCTGTCCTAGTTGAGAAATTGTTGTAGTGAGAATTCTAGTGAGAGTGATGACCAAAATGGCATTGTTGTCTTGGAGTTTTATCTATAATGTACCCAACCTCATTTTATATTATTGTAAAAGAAGAGCGAAAGATTTAATCCCTCTCTCTCAGTTCAAAGCCTTTTCAAGAGCAGGAATTACGTAATGCATTTTAGCATCCATTTAGAACTTTGGCTTGAGATTGTGAGTGGTTTATGAACTGGGGCCTTTATTATTCTGGACCTTGTTTTAATTTGGTGGAAATAATCGCAACTGTCCATTCCAAAAGGTTTGCATGAATAAATTTTGGCACTTCTCTTCCTGGCATCCATTAAAGAAGGCACTGCAGTTACAAGGCCTTTTCATGATCTATGGATGTCTGAATGCACTTTACAAACCAAGACCTCAATATGATCTTGGTTAAAGATTCTACTTAATGGATAAATATTGGCCAAATATTTGCCCTTCTATTCTCTAACTAAATACCTCATGATCACCTGAAATAATAAGTATGACTCAGTTTCAATCAGAACAGAAAGGCACAGAAACCATTTTTGTCAATTATTTAAATATAAGGGGGAGTATTAAGTGGAGAAAATGAACAGGAATCAGTTATATGAAGTAAAAGCAAAACATTTTAGCAATAACTGTGGAGAGAAAACCAGATTTCAGCATTTCAGATCATTACTTTTCATTAAATTGTCTTTGATTTGGGTCTTCAACAATCAGAGTTAGTTTTCAGCCTTTGGATTTGTATAACTTTCATAATCTTGGAAAAGACCAAGGTTATTTTAAAACCAAAGAATTCATGATGTGTGATGTTGACTCTGTTCCCTCTATAGGTATCAATTGGTATCAATACCCATAGATGTTGATAACAAAAATACTCTCAATTTAGTCTTCATTTGTGCACCAGTTACTTAAACACATGGGTGTACAATTAATTTCCAACAACTCCAATCCCCACCACTGTATTTTTGCAAGTTCTCCCTGTGGCTGTGTGTGTTTCCTCTGGGCGCTCCAGTTTCTGCCTATATTCAAAAGACGTACAGGTTGGTGGGTTAATTGGTCACATGCATGGAATTGGGAGGTGCAGACTGTTGGGCCGGAAGGGCCTCTTACTGTACTGTAGCACCAAATAAAATAAATTTTATTCATTATTCTATCTTGTCACTCATTACACTAAATTATAGTTTGGACTTAAATATTACTATAGTGAGCTGAACTGGAAAAGATTACTCTATGGGGGCGTAGTGTTCTCTGAGTTCCAAACTTAGAGTTTTCCTTCTGCAGTGGTTGTTCCTGGGTTACTGTTGCCAATGTCCTTAATGGCCCCTCCTTTATACAGTTTCTATTGGTCTTCCTGAAGGTTAGTTGGCATTTCCCTGCCCAGGACCCTTAAGATTCTGCTGTTACTCACCTGATAGTCAGTTAAACATGACTTACCCATCCCATTGTCCCTTTTCCATCCTTAATTTATCAACCTGAGTCTTCACTGAATTGAGTGATGCTGTGGCTGTCTTGTTTCATTTCCAGGCTAAGGAGTTCCTTAAGGTTGACTTCTATTCTCAAAATTCATGTAAAAGTCAACTTCTTTTCCTCTCATGCTCTAAAAGGTTTAGCTGTCAGCCATGTGGCTACAATGACCACTGTTATGTCATAGGATATATAGTAGGGGGTTTGCATACAGTATTGCTACTCAGGTACCAATGGAATAATGATCAGATAAGTTTTTCCTGATACTGAATAATACGTTAACCATGTGAAAAGTCAGATTCCTTTTATGTAAATACTGTCACAGAATCCTTTACATCTTACTGATAGACGCACTTGTGAAGAGGTGGTGCTTGAGGAAGATTACTGAATAGAGTACTTTGTTTCTTTGTCCTAACTAGATTTAGTGTGTCAGTTGTATCCAGTGTATGGAACAGTATAAAATGAGTATTTCACCCGGGGTCCTCAATTCCTGAAGGCAGTATCAACCATTCAAGGGATAACTTTGCTTTTAGTACTGAACAAGGCAATAGTATTAACTCCCTAGCAAGGTCTGTGTAAAGAAGCAAAAGCAAGAACCTCTTTGTTGAATAAGGCTGTGATGATTTGATAGACGTTTTTCAGCTCTAACAAAAGAGCTGCATTAAGGGGCATGGTTGTAGGATAAGGATGAGCCCCTTAAAATTGTGTTTTACAGAAGTCCATAAGGCTTCAGAAAATTCTGCCTCAAGAGAACAGAGATGCTGAGTCATTCGAAGCTCATATTGACTGCAGTGGATTTGTGGATTATGGGGATTTGATTGAAAATGGTATCGAGGCCAAAGATCAGAATGGACATGATCAAATTGAATGGATTCTTTATTTCACAATTTTATTTCTAGGCCTTCCACTGTAAAAACTCACTTTTTGACCCTAGAGTGACCAAGAAGGGGAAGAATGTCTCATTCCATGCAACTTCCCTATGTCATGTTGACTACTTATCCACCTGAAGCCAATTACCTACATGGAAGGAATTTTGATGTCTGGTTTAAAATATCGTCTCTAAGAAAAGCATAACTAAATTAGCAGAATTGACAAAATAAATTATGGTGCAATTTAGAAATTTTAATGTCTAATGATTCTTCCAAATCTATTATATTTAACTTTTCAAAATTTTTTTAACCTATTCCAACTTTTCTTGGGTCATGTTGGCCTAGAAGAGCTCTGTGTTATGATATGCACCCGACCCCACCAGCCTTCATGGTTTAGATGCTCCAGTTCTCCAGAGTGCGAATAGCTGGCGTGGTCCCTTTAAAGATTCTGGCCTGCTCTGCTAATTGGCAGCCATATTTTGGCGCCAAGATTTGGATATTTAAAGAGCACCCGATCTCAGGTTCGGGTCGCAATCATCTGCTCAACTTTGGTTTGGTCTATGATTGCATTTAGAATTTCTGTCTCATTTGGATTTTTGCCTAGCATCTAGTCAAGAATCCTGTTCTTATCTCAGTCTTGAAATCCTGTCTTGTTCTAGTCTCAAATACTCCAGCACTTAGGTCCTTACCATCCTCACCAAGATTGCTATGGAAATTATTGGAATCCTTTGAACCCATTGAGAGTGGTGACTCTGATGTTAAAATTTAATTATTTCCCAAAATTTGTAGCTGTGCTGAATTCTGAACTCCACTGTTTTACCTCAGTCACCTGAAGACCTTGGACCCAGCTATTGATCAATTGCCAATATCTCCTTATGTTGCTGCCGAAAGTGGTTTGTTAGTTAATCCTTTGAAGTACTGTAGTATTTAAACTTGCCGGAGCTGCTACACAAATGCAACGATTTGCTCCTGCTGTCACCACAAAGTGTTAATACTTTAGGTCTGTTCTGATTGTAGTTAGTGGTGCACTCTATGATAATGAACACAGTGATGGCTAAGCTTTTCTGATTACAATAACTTCTGAATTCTTAGTTGATTGCAAGTATATTCTATTAAAAAAATCACAAAAAAATCAAATGCAGGTTGATCTTGCCATCTCCTCAAGTGAGCTTGGCTGCAGTTAGTTACATGCTGGCCCATTTCTTGTCTTGTGCAAGCAGCATTTATGTGTAATGTCCCAATGTAGATTCGAACTGTTATCTCCAGGTAATATGCAGGTAATAACAGTAAGATAATGAACCAATAATTTGTTTTTGCATTACGGATTGATTATAAAAACATTGGCCAAAATACAGGGTTTGGGGCGCAAGTGCTCACTTTAGTAACACAACAGCACTCTCTTGATTAAGTGCAAAATTAGCTTGACGTTTACGTCGCGGTTTGGCATTGGTTTGGAAAACTATTCAAGAAGCAAGCAGGTGTAAATGTATTAAATTTATACAGTCACTTTTCATGTTATAGGGTTACTTCATGAGTGCAATCAGGTAAAAAAAAATCTGTGACTAGCGGTTTGGCAAGGTCATTGAAAAAATGTTTTGTCCTAATTATATGAATCTTGTTTGATTGAATGGAAAGACCTATTGATGGATTCATTTGTCGGCTTTGTCTCTATCATTCATGTCATTTTGTATTTGCAAGGCAGTGGCCCTAGTCTGTTAACTTAATAAGACCATAAGACATAAAGCAGAATTAGGCCATTCGGTCCATTGAATCTGCTGTGCTATTCCACCATGGCTGATTTATTATCCCACTCAATCCCATTATTCTGCCTTCTCCCCATAGCCTTTGAGACCCTTACCAATCAAGATCATATCAACCTCCAGCTTAAGTATGACCAGTGACTTGGCCAATATTCAGAAACACTCTTTAAAAAAAAGGCAGATCTGACTATATATTTTTTATTTTAATGTGTTTCTTTTTCTTCTGCTCATTCAGTTTTTGAGAAGGAAACTATAGAGTGAAGAACATTTGGTTTCCATTTCCAGTCATGTGACCAGATCAGCCATCTTGATTAAGCCGTCCAACTTTCCTCAGAATGTGCTTTAGCTTTCCAACAACAAACAAGAGAAACATTACAGATGCTGGAAATCCAAGCAACACACACACAAAATGCTGGAGGAACTCAACAGGCCAAGCACCATATATGGAAAATAGTACAGTTAGCGTTGCGGGCTGAGACCCTTCAGCAGGGCTGGAGAAAAAAGATGAGTTAGTGTTAGAAGCTTAGGGGAAGGGAGGGAAGAAACTCAAGGCGATAGGTGAAACTTGGAGGGGGAGGGGTGAGATAAAGAGCAGGAAGTTGATTGGTGAAAGAGATGCACGGCTAGAGAAGTGGGGGAGCTAATAGGAGAGGATAGAAGGCCATGGAAGAAAGAAAAAGTTGGAGGAGCACCAGAGGGAGGCAATGGGTAGGCAAGGAGATAAGCTGAGAGTGGGAAAAGGGGACGGGGGCTAGAGAAGGGGGGCCATTACTGGAAGTTCGAGAAATTGATGTTCATGTTATCAGGTTGGAGGCTACCCAGATGGAATTTAAGATGCTGCTGCTCCAGCCTGAGTGTGGCCTCATTGCAACAGTAGAGGAAGCTATGGAAGAACATGTCAGAATGGGAAGTGGAATTAAAATGGGTGGCTACTGGGAGATCCTGATTTTTCTCTGGTGGGCAGAGCATACGTTCTTGGTGAAGCGATCTCCCAGTCTATGCTGGGTCTTACCAATTTACAAGAGGCTGCATTGGATACAGTAGACCACCCCAAAAGACCCACAGGCAAAGTGTCGCCTCACCTGGAAGGATACTCCTTTTTCCTTTTGTCACCTTATCTCCTTGCCTACCCATTATCTCTCTCTGGTGTTCCTCCCCCTTTTCTTTCTTCCATGGCCTTCTGTCCTCTCCTATCAGACTCCCCCTTCTCCAGCCCTGTATCTCTTTCACCAATCAACTTCCCAGCTCTTTACTTCACCCCTCCCTCTCCCAATTTCATCTATCACTTTGTGTTTCTTCCTCGCCTCCCTTCTAACTCTTGACTCCTCATCTTTTATTTTTCCCCAGTCCTACTGAAGGGTCTCTGCCTGAAATGTCAACTGTACTCTTTTCTATTGATGTTGCCTAGCCTGCTGAGTTCCTCCAACATTTTGTGCGTGGTGTTTTAGTTTTGGTGACTTACAGAACCTGCTTGACACTTGTTCGCCTCTCATAACAATGTGCTTTCTGAATAAGGTTGCCAAATTGTGCAAAAATAGGAGTAAATGTGTTCATTGAGTTAAAACCCACGGTAGAGTGCATTGTAAGATTACTGTGGAACTGGGGCTGTCCTATTCATACTTATGGCAAAGGTCCACTGTTAAAATGATAAACCCAATGAAACAGAGGAGCCTTGACATCATCATCAGTCCTCAGGAAGTTCTTTCTTTTGGTGTGTTCTTCCATTTCCTTTGGGAAGCTGAAGAAAACACCTGTATATCCCATTGTGAAGGCAGATATTTTGCAAAGTAAAACATAATTAGGAGTTAGACCTGGATAGGTGAAGAGAGGAAAGAGCAAGATATCTACATGTGTCTGCTGTTGCGTGGTGGGTACCGGTTTCACTTGCTGACTTTCTTCTGCTGTGGCTTAGGTGGTAGGCATAGTGTTCACCCACATTTGTATTTTGGCAGCTTTGCTTTTACCTTTAGTGATTCATAGTTCTGCTCCATTTTTTCCCACCAGGCGCAGCAAATAAATTGTCAAATTGTTTGAAATCAACTTGTTCTTCTGTTGTAAATGTCAAGTGTAGACTTTGCATTGGTTTCTCAGCTTAAAAAGGCTGTCAGTTTGGCTGCAGGTATGATATTATAGTCTTTGAGGCAATAGTATGACAGATACAAAAGACATGTCACTTACCCTATTAGTACAGTGATGGCAAAATGCTACAAAATTCTTCAGCATCAAAACTGAAGACTGAACTGCACTATGTAATGCTACGCACACCCAGAGCTACAGCCAGGTCACAGAACTCTGTTGAGTGAAGGAATTGCATGAAATGTTGTGCAGGGAGAGGTAGGCCTTCATTGTCAATCAGATCACACTGCACTCTGTCAATCATACCACAGGCTCAGCAGCTGCTTGTGGTCTCCAGAGGTTACAGATGAATGATTTTTTAAAGTCTTCAGTGATTCGTGTGTTACGATGGACACCAGCACATTGGGCTTTTCATAAGCAGTTAAGGACATTAAGCATCCATTCTCTGCTTCGTGTACTGTAGATTTTCATTGGCTAGGAATACAAAATAATATCTACGGCTCAGTTGTAGACCATTCAGTAAGCCAGCCGATGCTACTATTTATGATCCACACAAGCTTCTATCCATCCTACATTGGAACATGCTAGGATACATCATTCTCTTGCTTGCTGGTTTCCCTTCAGTACTGCTGTGCTATGCACCTTCTTCCTAATGTGGTAACAACTTTCACATTCAAGCTATTCTTTGGGCAATGAAGCCTCTGGAGAACTCCTTTTTATAGTGTCCATTTGGTATTTGTTCCCTTCATTTTCAAAGTTCCACATGTGTGGGAGCATTTTCTCTTTGTCTATCCTATCGTGATTTTAAAGACCATTGTTCGGTTGCTATTCAGCCTTGTCTGTTTTTCTTGAGGGAAAAAAAGCCCCAGACTGTCGCGTCTTTAACTTTGATGTATAGCCACTGCCACCTTTCCTTGTGCAATTGAAATAGTTTTATTACCAGTAGTGAATTAAATGCACTTGCTGACACTGCAGTTTAGTGTGTGACGCCCCATTTCTCCTGCATAAAGAGACCTCAGCCATACTGTAAGTACATGGCTGCATGATTAGATGGCAGAAGTGGGAGAGGAATCCCAAAGTGCTCCTTGGATAGAGTAAATTAAAATTTAATCACAAACCAAACGATTTACTTCTCTAATGGGGAAACTAAACCGCTTATCAACAATTACAGAATGTGGCAAGTATTAGCTTTGTCCAAAGATGAATGCTGAAGAGGTTTTCTGAAAATATCAACCAGGACTGCAGAAAAGAGGAATTTTTAAAGACTGAGCAATACTGAACATTCAAATGTGGTTTGTGGCTATGCTAGTAATGTTCAAATTCCTCTCCTTGGCTTTCCTCTCTCTGCATTCCAGTCCCGCTTCTAGCTCTCACTCACACCCTGTACATCATCTGTGTTAGCACTCTTGCTTCTCAGCCACTCCAGAGACTTGAATACAGAACCCAAACTGACCTCCGCAGTGTAACTCTGAAGGTGCTGTGCATCATCAGAGTTCAATCCTTTGATTGAATGAGTTTTATCTGACTTGTCAGGGAAAGTGAAACACCTACGTCAGGGAAAAAATATGGGGATTTCTCTGAAGTAGCCAATAATTGTACTTATACAAATATAATTGGAGTAATTTATCTGGTTATTAGCACAATCCTGCCTGTGGGATCCTGTTGTATACAAATTGCTGCCTGGGTCTTGTATCTTTAACAGTGACTACATTTCGAAAACTACTCTGTGGGGAAGGTACTTTGGGACATCCTGAGGATGTGAGAGGTCTTCTTTTACCTGAGTCGTGGATTCTTTCTGTTATGTCTGCATTGGCACCAAGAGCATCTCATTGCTTTGCCCAGGGTACAAGACTCATAGTGATCATAAAACAATGTGCTGTTATCAGCATGCATTACACATTGTACATAAAGTGCAGTATTTATCCTACTCCTCCCACTTCCAGCTAAGAAGCTAAAGGTATGTTAGAAAACAAAACAAAACTGGAAATCTGAGATTAGAACAAAAAATGCTGGAAATTCTCTGTAGCCCAATCAGCAACTGTAGGGATAGAAACCATGTTATTGCTTTGAGTGGATGATCCTTTGGAAATACCAATTCAACTTTCTGCTCCATAGATGCTGCCTGAACTGCCAAGTATTTCCAAACAACTTCAGTTAAGTCAAACTTTTCACTGTATCTTGGGACATGTGACAATAATAAACCATTATCAATATCAATTTTTTGTGGTCATTGTTGTGTCATTCTGTCAGATTTTGCATACCAGAGTATGGAAAAGTTTTGGTAAGTTAATTTTAAAATTAACTTACCTATACAAGAGCGTTTGAATCTATGTGATCATTATGTAAATCAAAAAATTAAAAAAATTATATAAATTTCTTAAGTTTGCATTTTGTATTTGAAAATCATTATTGGTTTGAAAACTATCATGATTTCAGGGAAATACTTATTAATATAAACTGTAGAATCTTTGGAATGTGTTGTTTTTCCCACTCCTGATGAAGGGTTTTGGCCCGAAACGTCGTCACTACCTCCTCCCATAGATGCTGTCTGGCCTGCTGAGTTCTGCCAGCATTTTGTGTTTTTATTATTTATTTATTTATTTCCAGCATCTGCAGATTCACTTGTGTAATCTTTGGAATGTGTTGTTTTTCAGTATCAATCTTGGTAGCACTTTCTTATCTTGACAGAAAGTGTAAGATTTAGATTCAGCAGAGGATTTAGACCCCCAATTTAGTACTGATAGAATGTTTATTTATTTATTGTGTATTTATTGAGATACAGTGCAGAATAGGCTTTTCCAACCCTTTGATCTATGCTGCCCAGCAATCCCCCAATTTAATCCTGGCCTAATCACAGGACGATTTGCAATGACTAATTAACCTACGAACCTGTAGGTCTTTAGATCATGGGAGGAAAATGGAGCACCTAGAGGAAACCCACAAGGTCATGGGGAGAATGTAGAAACTCCTTCCAGGTAACTGCAGGAATTGAACCTGGGACGTCTGTACTGTGAAGTGTTGTGCTAACCACTATGCTACCATGCCACCCATGCTGGAAGAGTAGTCTTTGAGAAGAGGTCTTAGAACTGAAGACCATTTGCCTACTCAGGACAACATGACAGATCTCAATATAAACACTGAAGACGTCAGTAGAAATCTGAATGATCTCGAAACTCACATCCCATCTTTCAGCCAACATTTTTTTCAACCACTTGGATGATAAAAAATAGTATGGTGCCTTCATGTATCTTACCCTGTAATAATGTAGTATTGATATGCTATTATAAGGTAACATAATGTGACCTTCTCACATATATGATTAATATTCATGTTATTGCACCCTCCTCAATATGTCAATATACACTATCCTGTTCATTTGGAAATTATTTGTGTCACACATCTTGAACTGAAATATTATTTTGGTGGCCAAAATGCTGATTAAGCAGGGACCCTCTACACATAATAGCGAAAATATTTCCAAGATTGAAGTGCCTGTATCTTCCTAGGAGCACTTCCTGAGAAGTGTGTATGGTGTGTATTTTTGGATAAGATGAAGAAGATTCCACGCCACTTAAAAAGGAATTATCCCTGGTGTTCTGAACAATGCTTACTCCTTGATCATGATTTGTGGAGCACATTATCTTGTCATTAACACATTGCCGCTTTTGGTGCTTCATCTTGCAGTTTTTAACCTTACTTCACTGAAAATGGTTGGAAAGTACTTAGCCAGAAAGGTGCTTTGGGACTTGAAAAGGTCTTTGAAAATGTCCAAATCCTTATTTTTTTTAAATCTTGGTTTTCATTCTTGTTTATATTATGTGGAACTGAATCTCTGACATCAGTTTCATGAGAGAGCTAGAGTTGTTTGGGATGGTGACAGAGACTTAACTAAGATGAATAAATTATACAAGGAGTCTTAGATAGAGCTTAAAAAACAAGGAATTATTTTCTTTAACACAGGACTCAAACAAAACCAGTAGGAAAGAGATGAAGTACAGTGGGAGGATTGACAGTGTAGGTGAGGATCTAGAATTCAGTGACTGGGAGGGTGACCAAAGTCAAAATCCTGATAATATTTAGAAAGCAGTTGAATTGGCCAGTTTGATGGTCTAAATGGCCTAATTCTGTTCCTTTGTCAAATGAACAACCATAATCCTCTGGCATCAATTATAAAAGATGAAATAGCGGCACATTTGGATAGCAGTAGCAGGATCGGTCCGAGTCAGCATGGATTTACAAAGGGGAAATCATGCTCGACTAATCTTCTGGAATTTTTTGAGGATCTAACTATGAAAATGGACAAGTGAGAGCCAGTAGATGTAGTGTACCTGAACTACTCCAGAACCAGAGGCCACAGTTTAAGAATAAGGGGTAGGCCATTTAGAACAAAGTTGAGGAAAAACTTTTTTACCCAGAGAGTTGTGGATCTATGGAATGCTCTGCCTCTGAAGGCAGTGGAGGCCAATTCTCTGGATGCTTTCAAGAAAGAGTTAGCTAGAGCTCTTAAAGATAGCGGAGTCAAGGGATATGGGGAGAAGGCCGGGATGGGATACTGATTGTGGATGATCAGCCACGATCACATTGAATGGCGGTGCTGGCTCGAAGGTCTGAATGGCCTACTCCTGCACCTATTGTCTATTGTCTATCTACAAATCTGCAGACCTAGTGCTGGTAGATGGGGTTAGGTTCTGCAAACGGCAGTGACAATAATAAATTGATATTGTCTTTTAGTGATAATAGTTGAGGAGAAATATTCAATAGTTCAATATTCAATTTCCCTCGGGATCAATAAAGTATGTCTGTCTGTCTGTAGTTCAATAGTTCCATTTGATATCAGAGAATCTATACAATATACAACCTGAAACTCTTGTTCTTTGCAGACATCCACGAAAACAGAAGAGTGCCCCAAAGAATGAGTGACAGTAGAAATGTTAAGACTCTAAAGTTCCCCCCCCCACTCCTCCCCTCTCTCTGCACATGGATTTAAGAGTAATTGACTGCTTTCTTTGTTGTAATTTTCATTGAACTTTACTGCTCTTCCCTGTATGATTTGGGATCTTATTCATTCACCAAAGAGAGGCGATAATCCCGTGGTTTAATGTCATCTGTGAAGTTGGCACCTCTGACACTGCAGCCGTCTCTCAGTAATGCATTAGACTGTTGTTCAGATTAATTGCTTGAACTGAAACTCAACGGCTCAGTCTACTAACTCATTGCCAAGTGTGCAATTAGCTGAACTACTGCTAACACCTAAGCCCCTAAAATTGACTTCTTCAAGGATACACACACTTCTTGCTGGCCTGATTATTTATTCCATATTTGAAGAACAAAATGCATGTAAATAGATTTTTTTTTAAAAAGGACCATTTATAAGAAAAATGACCCAAAGACAACATCTTTTAATGCTCATCAATAGAGTTGCTGCCCTATTAAGAGCAGTATTTTCGTAAGCGCTCCTCAACAGAGTGCTGACTTGCAGCAGATAATTCCTTAGTCCCTGCTGGTCTTTTGCTGTCTAGCTTGTGTGCTTTCTTTCCTTGGAGGAATTGCATGTTTGCTTCAGATAATGTACACGAATTGAAAATGACTGCATTCAGAATATCAATTGACAGAGAGGTGATTAAAACAGAAACATTTTAAAGATTGGCAGTTTTCGCTCTAGGGACAAAAAAGAAAGCTGGTTAATGCAGCTGCTGGTGAAATGCATCAGAAATAATGGGTTTGACTGTCTGTCTGTGCTGGCCATGCATTCCATGTTCAAAATCTAGATTTATCAGCTGAGAAATGGGGATCATAAAGGGGAAGATGTGGTTTTCTGCCAAAATTCACCTTTTATCAAAGTCAATATGATTTAAAATTTTCTAATAAATGATTTTATGTATGTGTGATTATTTAGGCATTCAAGAATTATCTGTGAGACTGCCCTTAAAATACATTTCTAGATTGATTATTTATTTCATTCTTAATTATGTAATTTTACACTGAAGGGGAAACTTGACCCCACTGCTTTTCTTGTAAGTTATTGCTGATTATGGGTCTCTATCCAAACAACAGAGCTCAATGGCAGTTGCCATGTCCCTTGACAAATTGGCAAGTGCAAGCCCCCATTTTCATGTATGCCAATAGCATATTCACTCTGCAGATCACCCCTTGCATTTATAGGTGAAAATCAGTGTGAACCAGTTTGTTCTCTGCTCTCATTACAGCTGTTTCTACTTTTGCTATTTGAATCTTAATCTGTGTCCTGCTGTTGGGTTTCCTGTTGTCTGAAGTAATTGACCTTGGTTATATACCATGGAAATCTTTATTTGCTATGTGTTCTTCATATTGCTTATTGGGTTTGGACATTGCTAACATTGCCAGTGTTTATTGTTTATCCTGATTGTCTCTGACTGATAAAGCTGCTAAGAGTCTGGAGTTGCACGTTGACCAGACTGGGCAAGGAAAGAAGTTTTCTTCCCTGAATTATATCCATGAACCAGTTTGTTTTTGCAGTAATCCTATGGACTTGTGCCTACCATTACTGAGACTAACTTTATTTTTTTAAGATTCCACGTTATTAACAATTTTAATTTAAATTCCCCAGTTGCCATGGTGGGATTCAAATTCATGAAGTTTGTTCAGTAGTCTAGACTTGTTCTGAAACTAATGTTGAAAGCTTTTCAAGCAATCAACTGAGGATTTGATCTTGTTAATAGAAAATGTGGATGTTAATAATTGGGAATACCTATCTGCATGTTTGCATTATTCATTGAAGAATGGAGTTGCCAGTTCTTTGCAATAGGTGTGGAAAAGCCTATTGTATTGAAAAAGACTTCTCTTTTAATAAAATTTACACTGTTACAGTATGTTCTGTTTCAAGAGGATTATCAGTGAGATATGAAAGAAAAATGCATATAATATCATTTATAATGCAGCAATAGGAGCAACGTTAGATAGTGAAGGAGGTGCACCCATCAATTTGTCCTCTGAGCTGGCCTTCTACTTGTGTCTCACTTACACCAATAAAATTAGTATTGCGGCATCTTAGTACCCCTGCTGCAATACCTTCTCGGTTATCACAAACATGACAAAATCTGCAGATGCTGGAATTCCAAAGCAACACACACAAAATGCTGGAGGAACTCTTGCTTCAGGTCAGTTATGTTTGGGTTATCCATGAAGTCGCTGGTGCTCTGTGTCCCAACCTTCATTTTAAAGAGGTGAAGATGTTCCTGAGTGATCTATAGTAATGTGGGTGACCATTGCATTCCAGTTTACATGTGAACTTTACAGGGTAAGGGCAAGGAAGTTTTAGATAATGTTAGACCAGATTTTAATGTATAAACTTGGCATATGCATGCTTTCCTACACGTAAACATAAATTGCAGAGACATGGGTGGATACCTACTCTACCCACATATACTCTATCCACGTACATATATGTGGATGCAAGAACACAAAATCTTGCCCACACTCTTCCTTCACTCTTTTCCCTATTTTTCTTTCATATGCCCATTCCTCTCTGTCCAAGTTCACTCTAACATCCTCTCTCAAACTGCTCGTTCCTCTGTCTTCCCAGAATGATACTGTCTCCATAACTGCTGGCATTGCAGTAAACAAGGCATCTTTCCAATTTCCATCAATCCTTTCCACCTGTTTCACCAATCAACTTCCCAGCTCTTTACTTCAGTCCCTTCCTCCTCCCGGTTTCAGCTATCACCTGCAGTCGTGTACTTCCTCTTCCCCTCCCCAGCCCCCCCACCTCTTATTCTGACTTCTCCTCTTCCTTTCCAGTCCTGATGAAGGGCCATGGTCCGAAATGTTCATGGTGCATACTTGAGGCCTCATTCTGAAACTTCGTTCACCAAAGAAATGGCCTACTTCCACTCCCATATCTTATGGTCTTATGGCCATTTCCTGTGCTGTCTCAGGAAAGCAGCTGACAAAATCGAGGACATTTACCACCCTGATTATTCTCTGTTCTCTCCCCCCCACCCCAGCCCCTTCCATTAGGTAGAAGATACAAAAGCTTCAGGACATGTGCCACCAGGCGCAAGAACAACTATCAAACAGTGATAAGATTCTTGATTGGACTCTTGTATGATAAAGAACTCTTGACCTCTCAATTTACCTTATCGTGATCATTGTACTATATTTGACTACCGGAATTGAATTTTTTCTGTAACTATCACACTATATTCTGCATTCTGCTTGTTTTTTATTTTCCTTTTACCTCGATGTACTTACAGAATGATCTGACTAGATGACATATAAGCAAAACTTTTCAATGTGCTTTGGTACACATGACAATAATAAACCGATTGCCAATTACATGGAGAACTTAAAGCACAGAGCAAAGGGCACTGTAGAGACATCATCATTACTGTCTCTACAAAATCCTCCAAGTCCTCTTGCAGGGTTGGTAAGTCAATGTCAGTGTTCTCTCCCAAGCCAACATCCAAAGTACTGAGGATCTAATCAAAAGTAATAAAATGCAAGATCCATTATGGCAAGCAAACTTGAGGAGAACAGAGTTTTTCCATCTGTAAGGTATGAGGTCTAATATGGACATCGGACTATTACACACACTTCCAATCACCTTCACCCAATCACCCATTGTTCCTGTGCACCACAATTGTGGATCTTACATTGGATTCATTAGTCAATTAAGAACCCACAGAACTGTAGCAGGAACAGCACACAATGTTGGAGTGACTTAAAGGGGTCAGGCAGAGAAATGGGAAGTGCTCAGTTCCTCCAGCATTTTGTGTGTGTTGCTTAGATTTCCAGCATCTGCAGATTTTCTCTTGTTTGTGAGTGGTCTTTCAGGTTAAAACGTTGCCCAGGGTCTGTCAAAGAATTAAAGATTAAATATAATGTGACACGGAACCACATTAAGTTTGGTCAAATAAGTTAAGGGAAGGAAGTGTGGAGTTTAGGACATAGACATTGGAAGGGAGAGCCTCCAGTGAAGAGCACACAAATGCCAGAGTTGAAAGAATCTCAAAGGTCTTAGAGATTTTTGTGGTTAAGGCAGTTGCAGAGATGGGGAGAAGTGAAGCTGTGGATGTATACAGAATCAACAAAAGTAAAAGTTGTTTGGTGTATAAATAATTAACATTACAGTTGTGGGTTGATAAACTGTTAAATAGATAACTGTAAAAGTATTCGGCCCCCAACCCTTTGTTTATATAAATGAGTAAAACAGCCAGGAATTTTGATAAATTTAGCTGAGAACTTTTATTTGTGAGTCATATGCTCCTTTTTCTCAGTAGAATCCAAATATCAGGAAAAACTGTAAAGCATGAAAAACTAAAAATTCAAAAACTCAGCAGGTCAAAAGTATTCACCTACCTTTGCTCAATACTTAGCTGAAACACCTCTTGCAGCTATTATAGCCAGTAGTCTTTTTGAGCAAGTCACTAATGGCTTTGGACAATGTGATGGAGCAAGATTTGCCCTTTCCTTTTTGCAAAATTGCTCAACCTGTGCCAGGTTAGTTGGAGAGCAGTGGTGGACGGCAATCTTGAGACTTGCCAGAGATGTTTTATTGAGTTAAGGTCAGTACTCTGATTGGGCCATTCAAGGATATCAATTATCTTCATTTGAAGCAGCTCTATGGTTGATCTGGCAGTGCACTTCAGGTCGTTGTTCTGCTGAAAGATGAACTTTCTCCCCAGGTTAAGCTTTCTGGCTGAGGCCAGCAGGTTTTTATCCAGGATCTCTCTGTATTTAACTGCATTCAACTACCAGTAATGCTTCCAGATTTCCAGTCCCTGCTGCTGAAAAGCATCCCCATAGCATGATGCAACCGCTGTCATACTTTACAGGAGGGATGGTGTTACCTGGTTGATGCACAGTATTAGATTTACACTACACGTGTTGAGGCCAAGAAGTTCCACTTTAGTCTCACCTGACCTCAAGACCTTCTTTCACATCTTTACTGTATCTTCTAGGTGTTGCTTTGCAAGTTCTTTACCAGCAAGGATATGCTTTATTTTTAGCCAGGGCTTCTTTCTTGCCACACTTCCATAAATACCCTTTTAGTGCAAGGCCTTAGAGATTGTGAAGCCATGAACTTCATCCCCAGTTGCAGCCACTTTCTTCTGAAGCTCACTCAGAGTAACTTGGTGTCACAGTAGCCTCTCTGTTATGATCCCAGCCCCCTCCTTTGTGAGAATCGCAAGAGCCCTAGTGAAGAGGGGGTCAATGACCCAAGAGAAGAGAGAGATACGTGTGATGTCCCTCGTTTCACGGCGAGGCAAAAGCTGGCGACTGTGGTCATTGTCTCGTGGAGACACCTTTGTGAATTGGGAACTGTACTACATGTATACCCTTGGGGCAACGGGGGGTGGAGAGATGGAGAGAGATTGCATCATCCCAACCTGATTGACATCTGAGACACTGTGAGCTCAGATAAAAGAGGGGTTGTAAAGACGGCCCCCCCAAACGCACCAGAAGACACGCTAGAAATCCTGCGACAGCGTTTAATAGCGACAGCCGGTGGTGGGGTTCGTGTGCGTCTTTTCCTTGCCTGGGATTGGCGACCTCACCACGAAAGAACGGCTTAGCTACAGGAGAGGCCACAAGTGAGCGTCCATTCCCCAACGAGACTCCGACGAATCGAACTCCTAAAGGTTGGAAAAAACCCGCCGGGTAACTGTTTCATTCAATCTCTATCTCTCTCTCTCTAGCAAAAGTGCACCACCGCGACACCCCAAAAAGACGGCAGCTGGTGGAACTGCAGTGAACGCAAGAGACTTTTAGATATACAGCGGACAATATATACCTTACCCCTAGACAACGATAGAGCTTATTTCTTATTGATTATTACTATACCTGCGCTTTAGATTGAGTATTGACGACATATGTTATCTGAATGTTTGTATTAACCTTACTTTTGTGCCCCTTTATAAATAAAAACGTTTAAAAATGGTACCATCAGACTTCAGCGGACCTGTCTATCTTTGCTGGTAAGTGATCCAGTTACGGGATACGTAACATCTCTTACAAATGCCATTACTCTCTGGCAACAAAGTGTGTGGGGTTATGAGCTAGGTCTTACAGAGGGAGGTATTTATTCAGGTGATCCTTCAAATTTCTACATCAACAAATTGGATGAGTTGGTAAGGTTAGTGTAGTAATTGCAAAAGAGATGAATACTTTTTCAGCCTCACAATTTTTGTTTTAAATTTTCAGTCAATTATTGACAGGTTTTGGAACTTCCCTTTTGATTTAACATGATGCAAAATGTTTTGTAAATTAACTCAAAAATCCTACATCAATATATTTAAAATTTAGAAAATAAGAAAATAAAATGTGAAAATTGTTGTGGGGGCTAAATACTTGTTGAAGGCATTCTATTCCCGCAAAGCAGACCAATCAAACTTCCTGAACTTCATTTTGTCTGCACTTATTAGTACCTTTTAATCCACTCTTATAGATGGTTATGTATTTATTTGTACTTTATACAAGCTAATTGACACTGTAACAGCTATTTTTAACAGGCATCTATTTGAGATCTCTTACTCAGAATCAGAATCAGGTTTATTATCACCGGCACGTGACGTGAAATTTGTTAACTTAGCAGCGGCAGTTCAATGCAATACATAATCTAGCAGAGAGAGAAAAAATAAATCAATTACATATATTGAGTAGATTTTTGAAAATGGGCAAAAACAGAAATACTGTATATTTTTTAAAAAGTAAGGTACTGTCCAAAGATTCAATGTCCATTTAGGAATCGGATGGCAGAGGGGAAGAAGCTGTTCCTGAATCGCTGAGTGTGTGCCTTCTACCTGATGGTAACAGTGAGAAAAGGGCATGCCCTGGGTGTTGGAGGTCCTTAATAATGGATGCTGCCTTTCTGAGACACCACTCCCTAAAGACGTCCTGAGTACTTTGTAGGCTAGTACCCAAGATGGAGCTGACTAGATTTACAACCTTCTACCGCTTCTTTCAGTCCCATGCAGTAGCCCCTCCATACCAGACAGTGATGCAGCCTGTCAGAATGCTCTCCACAGTACAACTATAGAAGTTTTTGAGTGTATTTGTTGACATGCCAAATCTCCTAATAAAGTATAGCCGCTGTCTTGCCTTCTTTATAACTACATCGATATGTTAGGACCAGGTTGAGGAAGGTCCAAAGTGTATCTTGCCAGTTTTATTCTTGTAGGTTATAGATCTGTGTTCTGAATTGAGTGAAATAATTGGGTTATGTCTGCATTAAAAATGCTTATAAGTTAAAACAAAATCCCTAGATTTTACCAGTTCTTGGGCTTTCTCTCCTTATATGTAAACTGGTTCAATTTTCTTATATTCTTTATGAACTGTATGCTTAAATTGGGGAATTATTATGGTATCTCTCTGATTTTTTTTCCATTTACTGCAAAATTCCTATTATGTTAGAACATTACAAAATGGTTTATCAAGTGAATTATATAATCTTAAATTACTCTGATAATAAAATGTATTTAGGTCTCATTTACAAATGCCGGCTTTCTATTGACTAGATGCTTTCAGTCAATGGTCACAAACCACATCCAGGTGAATAGACTTTTATGTGTAATTTTATTTGTCTTCGTGTCCAGTGCTGGCCCTGTGGCTGATGAATTTCAGATGTCCTTGTCAGTTGTCCTTGATGTGCCAAGAAGACTCAGATTAACACTGCGCCATTATTGTATGGGCTACAGCAGTCTGGAGAGGCTGAATGGTGGTCTATAGCAAGGCACAAATGAAGTAGACCCATGGTTATGAATGCCTTTATTATACAAAGAAAGAATGCACTTGTTTGATCTGTTTCTGCCCTAGAGCAGTGTTTCAGTATTTCAAGTGCTGAGTTGGAGAGCTGATTAATGGTTTAAGGAAGTCTTCAATCACTGAAATCCAAAGGAATGATAGCAGCTATCTAATTTTGACTGAGAGCTGCCAGTATAACACTCTTGACTTCTGATGGGTGGCTTTAGCTACATTATCACAAAGAACGCCAGAGATTGAATTCAGTCCTGCCTTCACATTCTGTCTGCATGGAGTATGCACATTCTCCTGTGACGAAGTGGGTGCTTTAATTTCAAGCTGGTGGACAGGTTGATTGACCATTATAAACTGCCCAAAGTATGTAGATGAAAGATAGTATCGAAACAGGCCCTTAGGTCCACTGAGCTGTGCAAATCATCAGCCATCCTGTCAGACAGCATCTACGTTAATGCCATTTTTATTTCCCTGCTTTTCTCATCAATTCCCCACAGATCCTATCCATTCATCTACATACTTTGGGCAGTTTACAGTGGTCAATCAACCTGTCCACCAGCAGGAAACTAAAGCACTCAAAGAAAGTCGGTTAGTCAAGAAGAATGTGCAAACTCCATGCAGACAGAACCTGAAGGCAAGATTGAATGCAATCTTTGGCATTGTTGCCAACTGATCAGAGGACAGATTTCCTTTGGCAAGAGACACACACCTGCCTCCCTGAAAACCGTTTAGTGATCTATCAGACAGAAATGAGACTTGTGATGGAATACCCTCCACTTAGCTGGATGAATGCAACTTGGACACCATCCACAGTAAACAGCATACTTGATCTGCGCTCAACTTTCTGTCCTAAACATTCATTCTTTACACTACCAGAATGTTTTGGTAAGGAAAGTCAATGCTGTCAGTCAAAAGATTTCTTTAAAAAACTGGGGAAAAATATTTAAAGTATAGGTAATTAATGGATTTTCTTGAGAAAGGTGTATTCCAACTACATCATGGACTAGCCCTCTGTAACCATAGTGATTCTATGCAAAGGAACCAAGAGAGTGAAATTGACAGTTTTTGACAAAGGGTTACTTGACCATTGGGGTAATGAGCCTGTCAGATGAGGCTATCAGTATTGTAATCACAGAGCCTCAAAAAAACTGAAGTCAAGCCATAGGACTATTGTAAAGCCTTTCCATTAAATACTGTTAACCCAAAACAAAATTAGAGCACAGAGTCTATTTGGTTAACAAAGCAGTCAGTCAAGTAAGGAGTTAAATATAACAGCGCAAGTATTGAGAGTAGCTGCAGGTCAATTCTATTACTAAACCAAATGAGAAATGATGTTATTAGACGGAGAAAAAAAAGAATAAAAATGGTTAATGGACCATTCCTTTGTTTGCATGGCAAGGTGGTTATGAATTGCAGCTGAATATTATTAGTGTTAAATAACACATTTATATGCATAGCACAGGTAGCAGAAAATAGATCTATAGTTACTGTCTCGGCTTTTTTTTAAATCGAATGGAACAGTAGAGGCAGTAGAACCTTTCATTGCAGATTTAAGTCCTTTCATTATCACATTTGTATCTCTGACATTCAAATATGCTGGGGTGTATTTTTTTTTCTCTCTAGGAAAAATATGGTCGTTTTAAAGTTCGGCTGTGAATGAATTTTAAAACGAGGATACATTCCAGAAATAAAATTGTTGTCCAGCATATCTAAAATTGATAAAAATGTAAATGTTATGAAGTAGTTGTTCCTTTCACTCTAAGAGTAGCTAAAGTTAGTTTAGTTGAATTCCATTGGGGTTTTGCGAATGGATTTCTAAGGCTGTCTTTTATCCATGCTGATTATGGCAACTTTTCTCAAAGAAACTAGGAATCCTAGTTTGATTTGAACTAAACTCCTGAATATATTAATACAGAAAAATATAGTTTTAATTTTTGAAATAAAGTTTATTGAGTTTTAACAAATCTGATGTCAAGTATATAATTTGAAGATAATCCAAGTGCACATTTGAAGTGCAGGTGATGAAGTGCATGGATTTTCTTGAGAAGGGTGCATTCCAACTGCATTATCAGCTAGCCCTCTGTAACCATAGTGATTCTATGCAAAAGAATCAAGAGAGTGAAATTGTTCGACAATTCTTGACAGAAAGTCACTTGACCGTGATGCTATCAGAGTTGCAATCACAGAGCCTCAAAATCAAAATCTCAGGTTAGGTGATTGCTGTTGGCCTTATAGAGGGTCGACAACAGAAGATTTGGTTTCATTCCTTTTTGTGTAATTTGATAATAAACAAAGTTCTGTCCATTCCCTGTGTTTTCCTGACATTGCTGCAATCAGCTCTATTAATTTTGACGTTCTTTGAGATAACATTTTAAAAAGTGCACCATTTGAACTTGCACTGATACGGTGAGGTTGAGGTGGAGGAAAGAAGATGAAGTGGGTGAATGAGGGTGGTGATCGTCTTACTCTGATCTATTTCTCTGATAAATGTGTTACTTGGCATTATCACCAGATGCAATGCAGTGCTAATTTCATTTGATGGATTGAAAAGGAAAAAGCTGGATTCCTATATGAGGGAGAAAAGAATAGGTTATGTTGATAGGCTGAGTGAAAGTAGAGTGGGAGAGAATAAATACTGGCACAGACCATTTGGGAAGTTATTCTTCTTTCTAATTTTTGAATAACCAAGAGAAATTTTAATTGAGCTATGAAACTGTGAAAATTAAGAGTTTATTTGAGAATATTAAGATAAATTATTCAATTTAAATATTTTACAGGACTTCCCATCCATCAGGTTAATAGCTTACATTTTAGTTTCCAATTAATAACTTGAGCCACTTGTAAGTTAAAAGTAAATTTAACTCAAGCGTATACTGTGCGTGCACCAGTGAATTGGACTGAATATCAAGTTCCCAGACCAGTCTGCTGTAGCCCTCATTTCCATTACATCTTACTCACAACAATACACATTCTGCATTGTGAGTAACCTTGGGGTATATTCAGCAAAGGTTGGATAGAAACCCCTTCACATTCACTTCAATATTTACATTGGTAATTGGCTTGGGAGGTTAGAATTAGAAGCAGGTTTATTCTCACTGGCCTATGTTGTAAAATTTGTTGGTTTGTGGCAATTGTGCAAAACAAAAAAAAAACTACAAGTTACAATTTTAAAAGAGAGCAAAAGAGGAATACTGAGGTAATGTTCATTGAATGTTCAGAAGTCTAATTGTGGAGGGGAAGAGGCTGTTTCTAAAATGTTAGGTTCTGAGACTCCTCCCCAGTGGTAGCAATGAGGAGAGGGCATGTCCAGGTGGTGAGGGCCCTTAATGATGCCATGGAGCCATGATTAGAAAAAGGCAGTGAAATAAGATCCCATCCACTCTGTCAACTTAGCCCCCTGTGTAGGGTGCTAAGCAAACTTAACTGTATGCTTAGCCCTTTGTTCTATTTGCTTTACACTTATGAATGTGGCGCTAAGTATTGCTCTAAAACCGTATTACTGATGACACCACCGTTGTTGGCCAAAGTAAAGTGGGTGACAATTCAGCATATAGGAACGAGCTTGAAAGTCCGGTTGAATGGTGCCACAACAACAACTTCTCACTTAACGCCACCAAAACCAAAGAGCTGATATTGACCAGAGGAAGAGGAAACCAGGTGTCCATGAGCAAGTCCACATCAGGGGATCAGAGGTGGAGAAGGTCAGCAACTTTAAATTCCTCAGCATTATCATTTCAGAGGATCTATCCTGGGTCCAGCACATAAGTGCCATTACAAGGAAGGCATGGTAGTGCCTCTACATTCTTAGTATTTGTGAAAATTCAGCGTATCATTTTAAACTTTGTCAAACTTCTATAGATGCATAGGGGAGAGTATATTGACTGGTTTTATCACATCCTGGTATGGAAACCATAAGTGATAGGAGCAGAATTAGACCATTCGGCCCTTCGAGTCTTCCACCATTTCATCATGGCTGATTTATTATCCCTCTCAATCCCATTCTCTTGCCCTCTCCCCATAACTTTTCACACCCTGACTAATCAAGGATCTATCAACCTCTACCTTAAATACACGTAATGGCCTGGCCTCCACAGCCACTTGTGGCAACAAATTCCAGATTCACCACCCTCTGGTGAAAGAACTTACTCCTCATCTCAGTTCTAAATGGACATCCCTCTAATCTGAGGTTGTGCCCTCTGCTCCTAGACTCCCCCACTATAGGACACATCCTCTCTACATTCACTGTATTTAGGCCTTTCAATATTCGATAAGTTTCAATGAGAAACTGAAGCACCAATGCCCTTGAAAGGAAAAGCTTACAAAAAGTGGTGGATACAGTCCAGTCCTTCACAGATAAAGTCCTCCTCACTGCTGAGCTCATCGAAAAGAACTTCTGTCATAAGAAAGAAGCGTTCATGATCATGGACCCCCACCATCCAGGCCATGCTCTCTTCTCACTGTTGCCATCAGGGAGGAAGTACAGGAACATTTGGTCCCACAGCAGCACGTTCAGAAGCAGTTATTTCTCCTCAACCATTAGCCCTTGAACCAGAGTGAATCCCTTCACTCACCCCAACACCGAACTGATCCCACAATCTATAGACTGACTTCCAAGGACTCTACATGTTCTCAATATTTATTATTTATTTATTATTATTAGTTTGTTTTTTATTTTTGTGTTTTCACAATTTGTTGCCTTTTCAAGATTGGTTGTTTTCTTCCATCTTTGTGTTTGTTTTTTCATTGATTCTATTGTGTTTCTTTGTTTTTACTGTGAATACCCACAAGAAAATGAATCTCAGAATAGTATATGGTGACGTATATGTACTTTGGCAAAAGATTTACTTTGAATTTGAAATGGATTTAGAGTAGATCCCATGGAACCGTTTGAAGAACAGTATCCAGGCCTATCTTTATTTCTCAACTAATACTCTGAAAATTATCCTATTCGTTGATGTGAAAGTTTGCCTTGCTCAAATTGGCTGCTGCATTTCCTAAATTGTATGGCTAATGTCACTTTCAAAGAACATTGGCAGTGAAGCACGAGGGAATATCCTGAAGCAATGAAAGTCTCTGTGTAAATGTAATTTTTCCCTATTAAGTTACCAGTTCCTCATTCCCTTTGCTGAGGAATTTACTGCCCAGTATCTTGTCATTTAATGTTCTTTCTGGCTATAACTATAAAACCTGTTACGTTCAGTGAATATTCAAATCACGTACTTGCCAACAAATCTGCATTTCTCCCATTTTATGAAGAGTGGATTGATGAATGCTCTGAGGCTAGACCAAGTATAAACTGTAAGCTGATTGAATTTACTTTCAAGAACAGGGTATAACGTTACCTGAATGTTTTTTTTTCTATTTCATATTGCTTGCCTTAAATTTAAAAAATAAAATACAGTTTTCCAGCATCCCAGGTTTTGTTCTTTTGGATGGAATAAAATTTTCCTAATCTTGTTGAAGCTTCAGCTATATTTCCATATTTAGATTTAAATGAAGTCAAAATCAACATCTTACTTGGTTTCCTGTTCTTAGAGTTAACCCAGTCAGGTTCTCAAATGTAAGTGTGCATTCATGCATGAAAATGTTTGCAATCACCTCCTCATTCATAGCTTTTCCACCACCTGAAATGAGCAAGTTAGATTGTAATAGGATATTTTCCACTTGCTGAATTTTGCGTCTCTGACAACACAGCATCTCAAATAATTGCAGGAACTCACAAATGCACTTTTGAAAGCACTGTCTAGACTCTAATATTCTACACTACGAAGTCATCTGTAAGCATGTGAAGACACTGCACCTCCAACGTCCTCACTAAGTTGTACATCATTCTGAATTAGACACACATGACTATCTTTACGCTGTTTTATGGTGTCAAACTCCTGAACTTCAGACCCAAGAGCATTTGAAAGTCTGCATCATACAGTCTAAAAAGAGGTAATGAACCCTAGCCTAATCAGTGTGAAGCATCTGTTGCGAGTTGGTAAAGTGTAATTTTTTTTTGGCAATTCACTGCTGGCCTGCTTAATGTTGATTTTGCAAATATAGAGACTGCTTTCAGAGAGACATTTGCTAATAGATTGTTTTAGCAATTTTATTAAATTATTTTATTTTTGGACATGAATTATCAGGCTACATTTGCAAAGCCACTATTAATAAAGTTATATCCTTATTCTGATTAGACTTGAAAGCCAGTGAAGAATAATATCAGAGTTGTGATCTTTTAAGTTTAAATCCCTGGAAAACACGAGTCATGACTTGGTTGGAGAATTGCAGTGAATACTGATGATATAAAACTAGGTGGCAGCATATGTGGCAAGGATGATGCCAAGGGGCTTTGGGAGAAAATAGATAGGTCAAGCGAATAGTCATGGATGTGCAAGTGGAATATAATGTGAGGTCATCCACTTTGATAGAAAAGAATGAAAGTGTGGAGTTTTTGTTGAATGATGAAAGATTGAGATACGTTGCTGTTTAGAGGAACCTGGGTACTTCTGTTTACCAGTCAGTGAAGGTGAATGAGCTTTCTTTTAATTGCAAGAAGATTTGGCAGTAACAGTAGAAATGTATTGCTTTAATCATACAGTGCCTTGGAAAAACAGCTTCTGGAATATTGTTTCTCTTTGTACAGATGCTGTTAGACACACAAGAGTGTTTCCAACAGTTTCTGTTGTTGTTTAATATTTCTGGCATCTTTGTTTATTTTTTACTTTCAATGGCTAAGAAGTAGTGTTTACAAGTACGGTTTTCCATCTGGGTAAGGATATATTTGTGTTACAGAAAGTGCAGTGGGGTTCTCCAGATTGATTTCTGGGATGGTGGGCTTCTCATTAAAGTTTAAACAGATTTGGGCTTGAGTTTAGAAGAATAAAAAACAATCTGATTAATATATACAAAACCCTGAGAGGAAACTTCTTCACCCAGCAAGTAGTGAACCTTTGGAATCCTCCATTGCAGAAGAGGGTGGAGGATGAGTGATGAGCACATTCAAATGCAGAGATTGATGGGCCTTAGACATTTAAGGAATTGAGCATTTGGGGTTAGTGCGGGGAGGTGGCACAGATGTAAAAGATAAGTCATAGTTATATTAAATGGTCGATCAGGCACGAGGGGCTGAATAGCCTGATCCTGATTCTTTTTTTGGCAATGCGTATGTTGAATGCAGCCTCTGTGTACCGATGTGAAGCTTGATTCCAGTCCAATTTATTTCAGTCTGGTGCTGGACCATAATACAATGCTCCAAACCCGCTAAAGGAGGTAGCCTCTAATAGGATGGGGGCTAACCTGATCTGGACACTTAAAAACACATCTCGGGAGCATTTTCGTCTATATGTGGATGTTAGTGATCTTATTTATTTATTTTGAGATACATCACGGGAGAGGCACTTCCTGTGTAATGAGCCACACCACCCAGCAACCCACCTATTTAACCCTAGCCTAATCACGGGACAATTTACAATGACCAATTAATCTACTAACTGGTGCACGTTTGGACTGTGGGAGGAAACCTGCGCGCTCACAGGAAAGACATAAAAACGTCTTACCGCGGGCATTGGAATTGAATCCCAAGCTGAAGTAACATGGTCCTAACCACTGTGCTACTGTAGCGCCTATTCTCTGCGTTACCTGCATCGGTAGGAGTTGCATATTGCCACAGTGGCTTTACTAATATCCCACTAACTATTGTATTTCTGGAACACTTGTCTAATGCAACACCCTGTCTGTGCTGGCAAAGATAGCTTCCCCATCTTTAACGGAATGCACAAGAGATGGCAAACTAGCACATTCCAAAAGACATGAGGCAGACATCCCTGGCCTTGATTTCCCATTTAAGTTATGGGCATCTCGACATTGCACATGCACAAATCATGATGAATGAGGACAATAAATATGCAAATAGAAATTAAGAACTGTAATATCTGACAGTGGCAATCAGGAACAAACTACTGGACTCCTAACAACCCAGTCTGTAATCCATGAACATAGAGAGGGCAGCACAGATAGAGTTACTTTCCAGGATCCAATTATTTTGCTTCAACATCTAAACGATAGAGTTGTCTCTAGTTATAGCAAATAGCTAAATGAAAGCGAGGGAGAGATGTCTGAACAGTAAGCGGTACATCCTCTATTCAGAGTATTATAATTCAGATGATGTGATTTTTTTTTAAAGTGATAAACACCAACAATGCAGCGTAATCAAAGTCTCTTAATTCAAATTATAGAACATTTTAATTTTGTTTAATGCAGAAAAAGACATTGAATTATCGAGGGAATGTGCAAGGTTGTCACAATGAGAGGAGAAGCTTTAGTTATCTCTATTGCCTCTCAAAATATGTTTCTCATCTGTCAGCCAGATCGTGTCAGAATTGGCATCTTCTGATTTATTGCAGACATACCCGGTCACTTCAGACCAAGCTATTTCTACTGCTGAGCAAGTGTGAGATGATGACGTTAATCCCACCCAGCTAATAAAACAATTTGATTTGGCTCACTGACCATTTTTTCTAGTGACTTTGATTGGCAGAATTGATTTAATTACGTGCAATTTTGATGTCTATCTTTATTCCAACCTGAATCAAAGGGATCTGGGCATAGCTGGTACTGACAACACTTATTCTTCAGTTCCATTCTTGCTGTAGTGTGAGATAAGCCACAAAATAGAGATTCAGTGGTGAAGTCTATTGGCAGGTGAGTGAACTATTATGGGAGATGGGAAGGGGAAAAAGGCCAGGGTTCAGAAGATGTAGGGGAAATAAATAGGGGTCAGGGTTGTAGTAATAATTTTGTTCAGTTCTTGAATTATGTTTCCATGATATTAGAGGGTAACTTAGCGTATTTGATGTACCAGATAAAAATTAAATATTATGTTGACTATCCAAATCCATGCTTTCTTTTTCTTTAGTCCCTCTTGTAAATTGTAGTTTATAGGTTGAACCGTTTGGTCTTTAATAGGCTCTGTCATGTTCTGCAAGGAAGGAACCTCAATAGGCAACCCAGATGCAACTCTATTGTTTTTAAACAGGACCAATTTGGGTCCCTCTAAGGAATCCTACAGTCTCTGCCTTAAAATCAAAAACAATACCACTGCAAAGTTGAGGATCAAAGGCAAAAAGGATAATAAAATATTCTCATTTTAAATCATTGTGGAAGGATGAGGAGCTGCAGCTTAATGGAGTAGGTGCATTGTGGTAGGCAGAGATAGGCAATAAATGTGTAAGTAGGCAGGTAGCAGCTGTGTGGGGTGAAAGTGTCTTTCCTTTTTGTAAACATTGTTGTTTCTTACAGCATACATATCTATTGAAGGGAAAAGTTGGTATTATAGTGACTTTGTTTACATTAAGTTGACGATAAGTTCTGATGATGGGGGTAGGGTGATTCTCATCGTAATATGTGTAGGGATAGAGCAGAACGTTTTTAGGAAGGACACCTTTACTTCCCATTGATGAAACTCCTTATTGAACCTCTGGTGCTGTTCTGAGTGAGTTGGCAGTGCCTACTACCTGTCCCCCACCCCTCCCCTTGTAAGCGCCAAGAACTTCACCACACTACTTTGGAAAAAAATATCTTAGAACATCCTGGCCAATACTTATCCTTCAAGTAACTTCATATTAAATAGATGGGTTGGTCAATACCACATTGCTATCACTGGAAGCTCATACTGCATTTCCACACTGCACTTAAGTATTTAGTACTTTAAACGTGTGAAATGCACTAAATAACCAGAATTCTCTACCTTGTGGTCTTGTGTGTTGTTTCCTTTGGTGAGGAATCTGCAGGAATGGTCAGTTGATAGTGAAATAATTTAGCTAATCTATACTTTTTGGGGTAATACTATCTTCAAGGAGATAGGAAACCTCTAGCTTGCAGCTGAAGAAATACTTCATTCTGTTCACCATACTCATGAGCGTTTTCCTATCTTATACTCCTGGTCAATTGATTTTCATAGCCTGGTGAGCATTAGGATGCTTAAATGTATAGACTGTAATTAAACTTATGACTGAAACATTAAAGGAATTACAAGATCACTGAAGTGATGCACCATCTGTACAAGGGTAGGGTGAAAGAGGGTAAAAGGATTTATAAATATAGTGGGTTATTGGGTTTCACTGAGGTCTGTGCCCTGGGTCATGTCACCATCAGTTTCATATTCAGTGACCTCTTCGTTGCTGCATCCCATCCGTTCTACAAATCTTTCTGGCAGTCAGTCAGTTGTGTCTCTGTACATATCACAGTATTTGTTTAGAGCCAGCTAATCTATACAGTCTGATGGATTGTCAGTATTAATGTGTCATAAACTAGACAGTATAATATATGCAGCAGCCCACTGTCATGAGACGCCAATCCACTTTCCTTGTGTAGTTCAGGGAATAATGGAATTTACAAATATTTTGACGAGATGAATAGGCTTTCCAGATATATGAACCATATACTTTATTGTGCTCTGGGATGGGGGGGGTTGGTCATTGACCTCCCTACTACTGAAACGACATTGGACTCGAAGTACTTCACTAACAGTATCACTAATGAGACGCAGCAATGACTCAATGCTGATAGAATTCCCTGCAGCCATCCAGGCGGATTATAGGTAATTATTGTTGATAGGTTGTGGTTCACATTTTTCTTTTAAAAAGAAAGGGAATGTAGAAGATAATCCCTTGTCTTGATCCTCAAAGATCTGGGTGCGGAATGAGGAGAGTAGAGACCAGGCAGAAAGTCACTACACTGTCAAATAAAAGTAATTGTGCTAGAAATAGCTGAAAACTATCTGATTTTTAATTGGCATCTTCATTTTAAAAATAAGCACAGATGATAGTAATTAACTTGTGCAGTTTCTACTCAACCAGTTCTCTGTTCTCCTTTTTCTCTTCTCTTTGGACTATCTCCTTTCCTCATTTTATCTTTGCTGTCTGGTTCTCTCATTCTCCTGTTTCTGATTAAGTACACACTTAGTGGAGTTTGCTTGCCAGCAGGGAGAGCTTAACATCTGTTGCTTATGGGTGTGGTTTGTTTGAGGAAAGGTCCAAGACTGGCAAAATGTTCTGTGTTCACAATATATCTCTCATCTTCTGACTCTACGTTAGTGCAATTATGCCTACAACATAAACGCTGTGTGAGATCCAGAACTAAATCATCAATGCAAGGCTTGAAATTACTCCATTTATTTATATTTAGCATTGATCTGAGTGGATCAAATGACAGGAAATAACTTTAAACTTCCATCTGAAGTAAGTCTAATCACTTGTTTCATTGAAGGTACCGACTGTAAAATGATCTTTGCATCGTAGCCAGTCTGCAAAAGCTCACAGCAGATGGGGTCTGGTGATCGTCATGTTCCCTGCTGGTCTATGGACAATTGCTTAAGTGAACACCCTGTACACCACTATGGTACATTCAGCGTTTTCTCCTTGCTTACAGTTGACATGTTCAATAGCTTTTATTTTGAAGGTGGAAAATATAAATAGAACATCTTAAAGTGCTTCACATTAATTATCTCTGAGATGTAGTTTCTGCTTTAAAGTAAGAAACACAGAAATTAAGATCCACAGAACATGGTCCTATAAATGAACAGTGAGACAATGATCAAATTTTGTTTGTATGCTTATAGATGAGGGGGAAAATATTGGCCAGGATACCAAGAGGAGCACATGTTCATCAAAATAATGTTTTGTGGTCTTTCTGCCCACCTGAAGAGGCAAATGGGCCTTTAGCCATTTGAAAGAAGTCAGCTCTTATGTTGCAGGACTCCTTCAGTACTGCATCATTTTTCTCCAAGGCCAGAATAACTGATACTACTTTGTTCGTTGGTGATGTAAAATTTATGAAATAAAGGCATGGTAGTGCTGGTCTACAGTGTAGGTTACTGGACTATCAGTCCAAATTCTGGATTATTGAACCAGAAACATGAGCTTAAAACCCACTATGCCGGCTGCAACATTTAAATTCAAATACCCTTCTTTTAAAAATGTTTTTTAAAAAAAGGCTGAACTTACTAAACAACAGGATTGTGATCACTGTGTGGCACACTATTTCCTTATACCGTGCTTGTCTTTTACAAATCCTAGACCAACGAATATGGTTGGCTCTTAAATTGCCTCATTTCAGGAGTAATTCCATATGTATGATAACTGTCAGTATTTCTCACCAAGTCCACTTCCAGTGAAGAGTAAATTTTAAAAAAAGCAATGTACAGTTTTTTTTCCTTATTTTGTTTATTATCCTTTGAATCACCTCTTTTTAGATGCAGGTGAGCCATGAGTTATTTCATTACTGCTGTGAGTGCTTTCTACTATTTTCCAGTCATCTGTAAATTATTGAGATAATATTCCTTACAGAATGTCATTGTATGTTAAATCTGGGAATTGCCTTTATATAAATTAAATTGAGGATGGCAACTTTACATTAATCCATATGGTAATGAATTGCATTAAAGATCACAAATTCTACAATCACAAAATCTTTTGTTCCTAAGGTCTTACTTTTGGGTTGAATGATTTCTAAAATTATGGTTATCTCTATTCCTTCAGTTTTAAAAATTTTAGAAGGCCATAAATAATTCTTACTTCAGTTTACAATTGAAACATTGACAAATGTCTTTAGGAAGAGTCACTGTATGATTTTTGATGTGAGTAATGATTAGTTTAATTCACTAATTTGATATATGGGTTTCTGGTGACTCCAGTGAGATTGAGTTAAATCCGTTTTGTTACTTCTCCTGCGGATGTTTAAGCTGCAGTAAATAGATTTATTTTTCAGTGTAGGTTTATGTGCTTGTATGTGTGGCTGGCACGTGATACCAGTCGCTTCCATCCCTTTAATGGAAGAAATCCGAGCATTCACAGCAAAGGTGACTGATGATATGATGGTAGAATAATTGCAACTCTCTGAGAAAGCCTGAATGACATTACCAAGGCTGCAAGTGGTTTAGGGTGGAAGGTTAAACCTGGCGAGTTTAACATAATTACTTCATTTCGGCTAAATTCTTGTATATTAGCCTTGATTTAGCTATAGCACTCCTATTTCTGAGTCACAGTAACAAAGATTTAAACCCACCTTTAGTTCACTTTATGCAGTACTGAAAAGATGCAGTATTTCGTTGTCACAGATATTGTTTTTTCAATGGGAAAATAATCCAGTGCCCAATATATCTACTTGGTTAAGTATTAAAAATCTCATGGCATAGTGCAAAGAGGAGCTATGTTTTCCCTCATTCTTGAGCAGCACCGTGAGATTAATTATTGTGTCGTTTACCTCATTTGCAACTTGCTGTGCACAAATTGGTTTTTAGTATTTAGTTTAGCATAGAGGATACACCAAAGTACTCTAAACGCATCTGCAGAGAGAAAGAGAGTTGAGGATAATGATTTTTCATGAAAATGATAACTGCCTGACCAGCTGAATAGTTCAGGTGTTTTCTATTTTATTTCATATTTCCAGCATTGGCTATTTTTTTTTGCTTTTGGACCGAGAGCTCCACTTGATCAAAGATATCCTGCAAGTTCACTGAAACAAATAAGTACTTGAATGCAACACACACATAATGCTGGAAGAACTCAGCAGGTCAGACTCCGTCAATGGTGAGGAATAACAAATCAACATTTCGGACTGAGACCCTTCATCGGGCTGGGAAATGTAAGGGGAAGAAGCCAAGGGAAGAATGTGGGGGAGGGGAAGAAGTACAAGTTGGCAGGTGGTGGGTGAGGAGGAAGGCGGGTAGCTAGGAAAGGGGAGGGGGTTGAAGTGAGAAGCTGGGAGGTGATAGGTGGAAAAAATAAAGGGCTGAAGAAGAAGGAATCTGATAGGAGATGAGAGTGAACGATGGGGAAAAAGAGAAAGAGGAGGGGCACCAGTGGGAAACGATAGGCAGCTGAGGAGAAGAAGAGGTATGAGAGGAGTCAGAATGGGGAATAGAAAAAGAGAGAAGGTGGGGGGGGGGGGGGGGGTTAGAAATTACCAAAAATTAGAGAAATCAATGTTCATGCTTCAGGTTAGAAGCTACCCGGATAGAATATGAGGTGTTACTTCACCAACCTGAGATAAATACAAATTTGGATTTCTCTGTATTTTATTTGAATCATGGAATTGTCCAATATTTCTAGCATATTTGGCCATCTAGCCTGTGCCGCTTGAAGAGGGGTTATGCAATCCTACTTTCCTTCATTTACCCTGCAGCTCAGTGATGGGATTCTTAACCTCCACCACCCTTACAGGTGGTTAGATCAAAATCCTTGCTACTTTTTGGCTGTATTTTACTGTAAAACTTTTACCCATTACTTTAAATTTCTGCCCCATTCCTGCTTTTGATTTGCTGTGAAGGGATATAGTTTCTTCCTATTTACTGTATCTCAACCTCCATATTCAATTATGTACTTTAAGTAAGTTTTCTTTCAGCCTTTGTTCCAGAGGAAGCAATCCTAGCGGAGATTGATCTTTCCTCATAGTTACAAATTTCCTATTCTGAAACATCTTTGTTAAATCTTCTCTGCATCCTTTTTAGTGCAATCACATAATTCCTGTAATATGACCAGAATTGGACGGATTTCTTAAGCTGTGGTCTAATTAGTGATGTATTCAATTCCAGCATGACATACACTGTTATGGCTCATAAAGAAAAACATCTCATAAAAACAAAAGATTCTGCAGATGATCAAAATCTAGAGCATCACTCTCAAAATACCAGAGGAACTCTGCAGGTCAGGCAGCATCTTTGGAAATTAATAAACAGTCATCATCTCAGGCCAAGGCCCTTCATCAGTGGACTGGTAAGGAAGGGGGAAGATGCCAGAGTAAGAAGGTGGAGGTGGGAGGGAGGAGTGCAAGCTAGAAGGCGATAGGTGAAGACAGGTGGGTGGGAGAGGGGGATGAAGTAAGAAGCTGGGACGTGATGGGTGAAACGATAAAGGGCTGGGGAAGAAGGAACCTGGTAGGAGAGGGGAGTGGACCATGGGAGAAAGGGAAGGAGGAGCGGCAGCGGGGCGAGATGATAGGCAGGTAAGGAGAAGAGGTAAGAGGGGGTTCGGGGAATTGAAGAAGAGGCAAGAGGGAGAATCTGGGAGATCACATGGTTAAAGAGTTGATGGCAGCAGAGGTCACAGAGGGGGAGCAGTGAGAGTGGGTCTCACAAATTCCCATCAAAGAGAAGTTTTAAACTTCTTCAGGGTAGGCATGCCTCAGTGGGGCAGCAAATCATAAACACAAGAGATTCTGCAGATGCTGGAAATCCAGAGCAGCAACACACACACACGCACACGCACACGCACGCACACACACACACACATACACACTCACACAATGCTGGAGGAACTCTACAGGTCAGGCAGCAGATACGGAAATGAATAAACAGTTGATGTTTTAGGCTGAGACCCTTCATCAAAAATGGAAAAGAAGGGAAAAAAGGTAAGTTGCCAAAATAAAAAGACTCATTAGCCTTTTTGGGCCAGCTTATTGTTTGTGAGGATCTGTGAGTGCAAACTCTGAGGTCACTCTTTCTCTACATCTCAACATTTCCTTTTATTGTCGTATATTCTCTTCCCCTATTGCACCTTACATTTCTACAGATTCAATTCTATTTGCCAATTGCCTATCCAAATGATTAGGTTATCTATATCTCCTGAAAGTATGAAGATTTCTTACTCATTGCCAACTAAAAGAACCATTTTTGTATTAAACAAGAAAGGAAACACTGAGATAAAAAGTAAAGACACGAGAAATAGTCAGCATCTATGGAAAAAGAAATAAAGTCGATGTTTTGGGCTGAAGGCCCTGGGAAGGAGAATATAAAAGCTTGATTATCTTAAATACATATTCTGCAGATGTTGAAAATCTTGTGCAACACACAAAATGCTGGGGGAACTCAGTAAGCCAGACAGCATCTATGGAGGGGAATAAACCCAGTCAATGTTTCAGGCTGAACCCCTTCATCAGGACTGGAAAGAAAGATGACACAAGCGACAATAAGAAGGTTGGGAAGAGGAATGACTACAAGCTGGCAGGTTATTGGTGAGACCTGGTCAGAAGGAAGGTGGGTAGGTGAGAGAGAGGAGGATGAAGTTAGAACCTGGGAGGTGATAGGTGAAGAAACCTAATAGGAAAGGACAGTGGACCATGAATGAGAGGGAAGGAGGAAGGGAACCAGAGGGAGGTAATAGGCAGGTGAGGAGAAGAGAGGATTGTAAGGGCAGCCAAAGTGGGGAATGGAAAATGGGAGAAGGAGAGAGTGGGGAACAATTACGGAAGCTAGCAAAATCTGTTTGACAAATTTACTGGAGTTTTTTTGAGGACATAGTGAGTGCAGTGGATAGAGGGGAGCGGGTGGATGTCGTGTACTTGGATTTCCAGAAGGCATTCGATAAGGTGCCGCACAAGAGACTTATAAATAAGATACAGATGCATGGAGTCAGGGGATGTGTATTGGCATGGATAGTGGATTGGTTAACCAATAGAAGGCAGAGAGTTGTATAAATGGGTGTTCTCCGGTTGGCAGTCAGTGGTGAGTGGGGTGCCGCAGGGGTCGGTGCTGGGCCCGCAGCTGTTTACCATTTACATTGATGATTTAGAAGAGGGGACTGAGTGTAGCCTAGCAAAATTTGCTGATGACACTCAACTGAGTGGAAAAGCAAATTGTACAGAGGATGTAGAGAGTCTGCAGAGGGATATAGATAGGTTAAGTGAGTGGGCCAAGGTTTGGCAGATGGAATACAACATTGGTAAATGTGAGATCATCCACTTTGGAAGGAATAATAGAAGAGCAGATTATCATTTAAATGATGAAAGATTGCAGCATGCTGTTGTGCAGAGGGACTTGGGAGTGCTTGTTCATGAATCACAAAAAGTTGGCTTGCAGGTACAACAGGTTATTAAGAAGGCAAACGGAATGTTGGCCTTCATTGCTAGAGGGATTGAATTTGAGAGCAGGGAGGTCATGCAGCATCTATACAAAGTACTGGTGAGGCCACACCTGGAGTACTGTGTGCAGTTCTGGTCTCCATAATTGAGGAAGGATATACTAGCTCTGGAGACAGTGCAGAGGATGTTCACCAGGTTAACCTACAAGGGGAGATTGAGTCACCTGGGACTATACTCTCTGGAATTCAGAAGAATGAGAGGGGATCTTGTAGAAACATACAAAATTTTGAAAGGGATAGATAAGATAGAAGTAGGAAGCATTGGTAGTTGAGACTACACTAGGGGACATTGTCTCAAGATTCAGGGGAGAAGATTTAGGACGGAGATGAGGAGAAACTGTTTTTCCCAGAGAGAGGTGAATCTGTGGAATTCTCTGCCCAGGGAAGCAGTTGAGGCTTCTTCACTAAATATATTTAAGATACAGTTAGATAGATTTTTACATAGTAGGGGAATTAAGGGTTACGGGGAGAAGGCAGGTAGATGGAGCTGAGTTTACGGACAGATCAGCCATGAACTTATTGAATGGCGGGGCAGGCTCGATGGGCTGGATGGCCTATTCCTGCTCCTATTTCTTAAGTTCTTATGTAAATTTGTGAAACGGGGTGCCGTGCGCAATCATAATCGATTGAAAATGGACATGGGAGCACGGAGGAACATCGTGAAATCTCCAGGAAGATCTTCTTCGTTGCTGCTGCTGCTGTGAGGTCCGGGGCTCTGCTGGGAAGAACAGGCCCCCAGTCCTCGGGGTCGCGTTGCCCATGGCCGTTGGCGGGGCCATCTTAATACGCTCGGCAGAGGATGGTGCTTGGAGAAGCTGTGCCGGAAGGGATGGTCGTCGGCTTGGAGGTTCAACGAACTTCGGAGTCTGCTGCGGTCAGGTTGCTTTCATTGTGTGCTGCGTCTGCGAGGCTGAGTCGGGCGGCGCCGTGGAAGTCCATAGCGGGGGTATTCCCTTCTGCTGCCAGCGTGGGATGGCGAGTCTGTCAGGACCCTGGGGACTTGTGGAAACTGTGTGGTGATTTCTTTTGAACTTATAGTCCTTTAACATCTTTGGACTATTTTTACTGTACCCATAGTCTGTTTTTTATCAATTATGCTATTGTTTGCACTGTTGTAACTATATGGTTTTGTGCAGGTCTTGTAGCTTTAGTTTTTAGTCTTGTTTGTCTGGTGGATTTGGAGCTCCTTTCCGGGGAACGCGCTAAGACAGTAGTGTGATATTAATACGCAGCAGGCTCTCTGGACTGTGGATTGGGGATTGCCAAAAGTTATGTGCATTTTCTAGTGTAGTCTGTTTTGTCATATGCTTTTGTGATATCATTCTGGAGGAACGTTGTCTCATTTTTTTAACTGCATTACGTTTGTGGTTTCTAAATGACAATAATCTGAATCTGAAAATCGATGTTCATGTCATTGGGTTGGAGGTTATCCAAGTGGAATATGAGGTGTTGCTTCTCTAACTTGAGTTTGGCCTCATCCTGGCAGTAGAAGAGGCCATGGGCAGAGATATCAGAAGTCAAATTGAAATGGGTGGCCACTAGAAGATCCTGCCTTTTACAGCAGATGAAGCAAAGGCGCTCAAGGAAACAATCGCTCAATCTGTGTTGGGATTCAGTAATATAGAGGAAGCCACACCAGGAGTAGATGATACTGGCAGACTCACAGCTGAAGTCTCACCTCACCTAGAAGGACTGTTTGTGTCCTGAATGATGTTGTACTGCCTGCAGATTATTGAGCTCATCTCTCTTTAAAAAGCTTTGCAACAGTAACAGTTCTCCAGTCTCAGGCAGCAGTCCCAAAGCCATGGAAGTTTGAAAAATGATGATCAGAATCTTCTCAGTTCCTCCCTTGCTGTTTCTGAAAGCTTTAGATAAATTTCATTCAGGCCTAATGATTTTTATCTGCTTTCCCTTCTTACTTCATCTTTTAATATATCATTATCTCATCCAGTGTTTAACAACCTTTAACTACAGTGTCAGCAGTGTCTCATGACCATTCTCCTTAGCTACAGTATCACAAATGTTTCTTGACTATTCCCCTTAACTACAGTGTCAGCAGTGTTTCACAACCATTCTCCTTAGCTAGTGTCACAAATGTTTTACAACCATTCCCCTTAACTAGTGTCACAAATGTTTCACAATCATTCCCCTTAACTACAGTGTCACACATGTTTCACGACTATTCTCCTTAACTGTAGTATCAGCAATGCTCTCCTCTTTACTTTTTTGAACATTGCTCCCAAGCATTTATTTAGTACATGTTCTGCCACCATGAACAAATTACAGGTTTCCCCCGCTACTCAAAGGTAGAGTGTTCCTATGAAATAGTTCGTAAGCCGGAATGTCGTAAAGTGAAGAAGCAATTACCATTTATTTATATGGAAAAATCTGTGAGCGCTGGCAGACCCAAGAAATAACCTAGTGTTACGTACTGTTACGTACTGTTACGTAACTAGGTCACTTACCAGCAAAGATAGAGAGGTCCGTTGAAGTCTGATGGTACTATTTTTAAAAGTCTTTATTTATAAGGGGCACAAAAATAAGATTAATACAAACATTCAGATAATATACGTCGTCAATACTCAATCTAAAAGCACGGGTATAGTAATAATCATCAATAAGAAATAGCTCTATCGTTTGTCTAGGGGATAATATATTGTCCGATGGAAATATAAAAGTCACTCAGTTCCTGCAGGCTTCAGCCTTTGGGGACTGCTGGGTTTTCACTTGTTGGAGAAAGAGAGATTTGTGAGAAAAGAAACTTGCCCGGGTCTTTTGATGAGGCCAATCCGTTGAGTCGGGGGAGTTGGTTCCCCGTTGTTAGTTCAAGAAAATTGTTTCTGTGGTACCCGCCACTGATTCCCAGGCAAGGGAACCGAACGCACGTGGCTTTCTTCAAATGGCTTCCCGCTATTACGGGATCGCTAGCGTCTCTTCTGGTGCGTCTGAGGGGCCGTCTCTACAGCCCCTCTTTTATCTTGACTCGCAGGGTAGTAGATGTCAGTCAGGTTGGGGGTGATGCAATCTCTCTCTCAACCAGCCCACTTTGCCCGAGGGCTTGCACGTAGCCTAGTCCCCAATCCACAAATGTGTCTCCAAGAGACAATGGCCAATGTCGCGTTATTTTGCATCGCCGGGGAACGAGGCATCCAGCATGTCTCTCTCCCATTTCCTGGGTCCACTGACCCACCCCCACCCCCCAGAGCTCTTGCGATTCTCACAAAGGAGGGGGCTGCGGGCATAACACTACCAAATCATGCCAAATAACACATAAAACCTAAAATAACAGTAACATATAGTAAAAGCAGGAATGATCTGATAAATACACAGCCTATATAAAGTAAGAAGAATCCAGTGTATCCAGAATCCAGTCCAGTGTAGTTTCACTTACCGGACTCGAGGACAGCGAGCACACTGATGATGGTGTGTTAGGCTGAGTCGTCGGAGGTTGGGGTGGTGGGAGACTGGGGTGTCATCTCATCGTCATCTGTTTCCATCAGGGCAGGCAGGTCACCTCCTTCTATGTCTGCCTGCCTCGATGTCGAAGGTCGAGTTTCATCGTCCGCTGTGGCTGATGTGGAAGGCTTGAAAAACAAGAGTATGCTTGACTGCTTAGCCGCGTGCATTTTTCTATCATACTGTTCTTTGTAAGCACTCAAACCATCCTGCAGATATGCCCTAAACCTACGTACGCTTTCAAACTTAAAGTTATACTTTCCTGCAATCATTGCAGCGTTGTCAATCGCAGCGAAAATCTCACGCAATTGCTTCACGTTCAGTTCCTGGACAACTTCACTTTCGGGCCGTTCGCTACTGCGTTTGGTTTCAATTGTTATCCTTTCCTCTTCATCAGCTCTTCATCTCTCAGTTCTTGGTCATAGGACGCCAAAACCTCTTCAACATCATCTTCGTCAACTTCCACAAACCCTTAGCCAAACTCACTGTATCATTACTTCGTTCACCACAATAGAAACACTTTATTATGTCTAGTTTTACGGTAAGTGTAGCACCCTTATGCACTCTTTTAGTCTTTTCCGATACCTTGGAACTCATCTTGCTAATGGATGCCCAAAATAAATCGAGATAAAGCAAAGATGCTCCCAGGAACGTGTTTAAGCAATGGCGGCTAGAATGTAGTTCCGGGGGAGGAGCTTGGCTGCTCGGCGCGCGTTGCCTTTTTTCATAACAGTGAAAACACCTTCTGTTAGCGAAAACAGGTAACTAATGTAGGTCTTTCGTAACAGCGAGGTGTTGTAAAGCGAATGTTCGAAGAACGGGGAACACCTGTATCTTTATGATTTCAATTAGGTCTCCCTCTTCTTGTTCTCATAAAACCAAAATACTGCTGGTAAAATCAAGGAAAATCCAAGCGTATTGAGGATGATGTATCCCCTTCTGGTTTTGTTGGTGCTGAGGTGGCTTATGATGCCATTTTGGGAACTGCAGTTGGTGGGGCTGATGGGTTGGTGTTCATGATGTGATCACACTTTCTGTGCCAGAACCAGAGACCAACATCTCTAACATATCACTGCTGACCTTAAAGCATGCCCAACTGCAACTGCTTTTCCTGAACTCACTGGGTAGGAGCAGGATACTATTTTTCATTAACTGTACGTGTAACGTTGCGTGACCGGCTGGTGTATGTCTAGGGGAAAATTCATCCATCCACCAAACCCCACCTCCCGTATATGTGGATGCTGTAAAATACACGCTAATACAAACTCGAACACACAATATCAAGCTCACACCAGGTACGTTTACAGAATACACTTTATAAATCTTACTAGAACTGTGATTAATAACGATACAATATATATGAAGGGAAAAAAAAGAAAAGGCGCCAAACTGATCAGATTTCAGTCAATTAGTGCACATCGCTGGAGCTCAATCATCGAACCTTCCGAACACTCTTCGCTCTTCTCCGATGTCCACGACCTGCACACCTGGGGCCACCCTCGGTGATCGACCGTCAGTGTCGCACCCGTCCACCTTCCTCGCCGTCTTCTTCCCAACTCCCAAAAAGAACACGCAATCCCAGCTCCCAGACCCACAAGAGAAAATAACATCCAGCCCAATTGGTTAACAAATGAATACAATCCCCGTTATCAGCAACTTTAACCCAAACAAGCTTCGAGAAGCTTTGAGAATGCTCTGCAAGAAAAGCACTCCCTCACCAGTTAGCATAACAAAGAAGCAGTTTTACTTTTAACAAACAATGAAGCCATTTTGATTAAGATATGCAGTACACTTCCCCCCCCCACCAACAAAAGTCATGCCCCATGACATTAACAGAGTTCCCCAATGCTTCTTGCAAAACACAAAACCCAACCCAGGTGCAGAAAGCAGTGACATAACTGCCCAGGGTGGTAGACATCACACTCGATTCTCCTGGCACTGCATATGTCAGCCGCTCCGGGGGTGCCTACTTCTCTGACCGACCCTTCTGCCTCAGACACCACAGGGGACACCCCAGATCGACCTGTCGGACCTTCACTCTCTCCCTCAGTGGGATCCCTCTTCACCTGAGAATTCTCTGTCTCGCATTCAGGTTCCATCCTCTCTCCCCCTCAGTCTGCCCATCAACACCCTCCCTCCTCTCACCTAACTCAGTGGGGGAAGGGCCAGGACCCTCCTCTTCTGGTACTGGAGAATTAGCGAATGGAAACGGGCCACACATATGAATTGTCATCTTCCGAATCATTATCCCTTTCCGGGGTGAGGACCGGTCCCGTCTCTTCTGCAGTGGGCTCTTCCCTCACCCCGCGCCCTTGCAGGGTCCTCATACTAGGCGTAACCTCCCACTCTGGCTCTTTATCCACCTGCACTGCTTGACCCAGGGGCACCAGGTGGTTCCGATGGAATACCTTGACAGGCCCCTTCCCATCCTCGGGTTTCACCCGGTAAACCGGTAGATTCGGCATCTGCCTCTCTATCACTTAGGGGGTGGCCGCCCATCGATCTGCCAACTTGTGCTTACCGGGGAGTCCCAAATTCCATAAAAGGACCCGGTCACCCAGCAATAATTGAGCAAACTTTACTTTCTGATCATATCTTCTCTTATTCCTCTGATTCTGCTTGGTGGCCGCTGCCTCGGCCAACTAGTATGCCCTTTTCAACTCTCTCCTCATATCGGACACATACTTCAGATAGTGCTTCGAAGGTAATTCACCCGCCTCAGTCCCAAAGCACAAGTCAATGGGCAACCTCGCTTCCCGCCCAAACATCAGATAATAAGGTGAGTACCCTGTAGCGTCATTGCGAGTACAATTGTAACAGTGAACCAAATGCCTGATGTACTGCCTCCACTTACTTTTCTGACCAATCTCCAGAGTCCCGAGCATATCCAACAGTGTCCAATTAAACCTCTCGAGCTGAGGATCACCCTGTGGTTGATAGGGGGTGGTCCTGGATTTTTCAACCCCAAGCATAGTCAGTAATTCATGGATAAGCCGGCTCTCGAAATCACGTCCCTGATCACTATGGATCCGCCTGGGAAGGCCATAATGAACAAAGTACTTCTCCCATAACACCTTCGCCACTATAGTTGCTTTCTGGTCCTTAGTGGGAAATGCCTGAGCATATCGAGTGTAGTGATCCGTGATGACTAAGACATTCGCGGTGTTGCTGGTGTCTGGCTCAATCGACAGGAAATCCATACACACCAGGTCCAGGGGTCCCGCACTCTGCAAGTGTGACAAAGGAGCCGCTGGCTCAGGCAGGGTCTTCCTCCTGATGCAACGACTACACTTCTTACAATATTCTTCAACCTCCCCCCTCATCCGGGGCCAGTAAAACTGGTCTTTTCCGCCCGGAATCATCAGGCAAGGCCTGGAGTACAGTCTTCCGATACTCCTCAGGCATGACCAGCTGCCAACGCCGGGGTTAACCATATAACCATATAACCATATAACAATCACAGCACGGAAACAGGCCATTCCGGCCCTCCTAGTCCGTGCCGAACTCATAATCTCACCTAGTCCCACCTACCCGCACTCAGCCCATAACCCTCCACTCCTTTCCTATCCATATACCTATCCAATTTTACCTTAAATGACACAACTGAACTGGCCTCTACTACTTCTACAGGAAGCTCATTCCACACAGCTATCACTCTCTGAGTAAAGAAATACCCCCTCGTGTTTCCCTTAAACTTTTGCCCCCTAACTCTCAAATCATGTCCTCTCGTTTGAATCTCCAAACCCCTCTGGGGTTGGTCCAGAGGCGCCATGACCTGGTACAAGACTTGGTTCTTCCACTTTAACCAAGGCCATTCCTTCAATAACAGAGGCATGGAAGTGTGTTTCACCTTCTCTGCCCACACCACATCCCCCTTCTCCACCACCATCCACACAGTGCCAAGGCCCGGGTCATTTTGCTGAGCAGCTGCCACTTCCCCCGGACTTAGTTCCGGCAACTGTTTAGTCTTCAGTGCAGTCAGGTCACAGTAAACTTGGGGTAGGGCGTCATCAAAAGCCCGCTAGGGGTCCACTGCTCGCTCCGGCCTCCCCCTTCCCTCGGCCTTCACGGTGATAGCAAACTGACACATGGTTTTCACTTCAGGGGCAGGAATGCTCTCCCACTCCTCGTCTGATGTGACAAAGCATCCGCATTGACATTCTTGCTTCCCGGCCGGCACTTCAGACTGAAATCATATACTGACACCGATGTCCTGTGTGCAGTCATGGTGTTCCCATACCAGACTGAGATACCAGAGATTCCACTGATAACTGTTGAGCTTCAAGGTTCATTTTTACTTTCAAAGATGCATTACAATGCAACTCTGGTATCAGTTAGCTGTAAAATACACATGACAAGGTAAAAGAAACAAAACTTGCGGTAAAAACAGTGACAGTTACAATCCTGACTCTGCAGAAAACAACAGCAACAGTACAAACCCTGAGCTCCTCACTCGCAGGAAAAGAGACAGCAGCAGCAACACATCCTCAAACCTCTGTCCCACAGAGAGAAAAAACAGCGAGCAACCCCCTCACGCGCAAAAAATGAACAGCGACGGTAGCACAAAAAAACCCTGTCCCCCCCCACACACACACGCGCGCACGCACGCACGCACGCACGCACGCGCACACACACACACACACACACACACACACACACACACACACACACACACACACACACACACACACACACACACACACACACACACACACACACACACACCTTACAGATCACCCACTCGCCAATCGATCACAAGAAAGTAAACGCCAGCATAAAGTACATAAGTCTCAGAACATCGAACAGTCCTTCTGTGACTTCGAACTCACGCCTGGTCCGAATGGTGGACTCCGATGGAAATTATGGTGGACTGACCCTCTGGCCCCATTGGGAGCGATCACTGACCCTCTGAATCCATTGGGAATGATCGCTGACCCTGCAGTCCCATTGGTAGTGATCACTGAGCCTCAAACCTCTTTTGGGAGAGATTACTGACCCTCTGTTCCCCATTGAAAGTGATCACTGACCCTCTGGTCTCCATTGGGAGTGATCGCTGACCCTCCATCCCCATTGCGAATGATCGCTGACCCTCCATCCCCATTGCGAATGATCGCTGACCCTCCGGCCTCTGTTGGGAGAGATCACTGACCCTCCATCCCCATTGGGAATTATCGCTGACCCACCAGTCCCATTGGTAGTGATCACTGACCCTCTGGCCTCTGTTGGGAGAGATCACTGTCCCTCCGGCCCTATTGGGAGTGATCACTGACCCTCTGGCCCTATTGGGAGTGATCACTGACCCTCTGGCCCTATTGGGAATGATCACTGACCCTCCGGCCTCTGTTGGGAGTGATCACTGACCCTCCGGCCCTATTGGGGGTGATCACTGACCCTCTGGCCCTATTGGGAGTGATCACTGACACTCCGGCCTCTGTTGGGAGTGATCACTGACCCTCCGGCCCTATTGGGGGTGATCACTGACCCTCTGGCCCTATTGGGAGTGATCACTGACCCTCCGGCCCTATTGGGAGTGATCACTGACCCTCCGGCCCTATTGGGAGTGATCACTGACCCTCTGGCCCTATTGGGAGTGATCACTGACCCTCCGGCCCTATTTGTAGTGATCACTGACCCTCCGGCCCTATTGGGAGTGATCACTGACCCTCCGGCCCTATTGGGAGTGATCACTGACCCTCTGGCCCTATTGGGAGTGATCACTGACCCTCCGGCCTCTGTTGGGAGTGATCACTGACCCTCCGGCCCTATTGGGGGTGATCACTGACCCTCCGGCCCTATTGGGAGTGATCACTGACCCTCTGGCCCTATTGGGAGAGATCACTGACCCTCTGGCCTCTGTTGGTAGTGATCACTGACCCTCTGGCCCTATTGGGAGTGATCACTGACCCTCTGGCCCTATTGGGAGAGATCACTGACCCTCTGGCCTCTGTTGGTAGTGATCACTGACCCTCTGGCCCTATTGGGAGTGATCACTGACCCTCTGGCCCTATTGGGAGAGATCACTGACCCTCTGGCCCTATTGGGAGAGATCACTGACCCTCTGGCCTCTGTTGGGGGTGATCACTGACCCTCTGGCCCTATTGGGAGAGATCACTGACCCTCTGGCCTCTGTTGGTAGTGATCACTGACCCTCTGGCCCTATTGGGAGAGATCACTGACCCTCTGGCCCTATTGGGAGTGATCACTGACCCTCTGGTCTCCATTGGGAGTGATCGCTGACCCTCCATCCCCATTGCGAATGATCGCTGACCCTCCATCCCCATTGCGAATGATCGCTGACCCTCCGGCCTCTGTTGGGAGAGATCACTGACCCTCCATCCCCATTGGGAATTATCGCTGACCCACCAGTCCCATTGGTAGTGATCACTGACCCTCTGGCCTCTGTTGGGAGAGATCACTGTCCCTCCGGCCCTATTGGGAGTGATCACTGACCCTCTGGCCCTATTGGGAGTGATCACTGACCCTCTGGCCCTATTGGGAATGATCACTGACCCTCCGGCCTCTGTTGGGAGTGATCACTGACCCTCCGGCCCTATTGGGGGTGATCACTGACCCTCTGGCCCTATTGGGAGTGATCACTGACACTCCGGCCTCTGTTGGGAGTGATCACTGACCCTCCGGCCCTATTGGGGGTGATCACTGACCCTCTGGCCCTATTGGGAGTGATCACTGACCCTCCGGCCCTATTGGGAGTGATCACTGACCCTCCGGCCCTATTGGGAGTGATCACTGACCCTCTGGCCCTATTGGGAGTGATCACTGACCCTCCGGCCCTATTTGTAGTGATCACTGACCCTCCGGCCCTATTGGGAGTGATCACTGACCCTCCGGCCCTATTGGGAGTGATCACTGACCCTCTGGCCCTATTGGGAGTGATCACTGACCCTCCGGCCTCTGTTGGGAGTGATCACTGACCCTCCGGCCCTATTGGGGGTGATCACTGACCCTCCGGCCCTATTGGGAGTGATCACTGACCCTCTGGCCCTATTGGGAGAGATCACTGACCCTCTGGCCTCTGTTGGTAGTGATCACTGACCCTCTGGCCCTATTGGGAGTGATCACTGACCCTCTGGCCCTATTGGGAGAGATCACTGACCCTCTGGCCTCTGTTGGTAGTGATCACTGACCCTCTGGCCCTATTGGGAGTGATCACTGACCCTCTGGCCCTATTGGGAGAGATCACTGACCCTCTGGCCCTATTGGGAGAGATCACTGACCCTCTGGCCTCTGTTGGGGGTGATCACTGACCCTCTGGCCCTATTGGGAGAGATCACTGACCCTCTGGCCTCTGTTGGTAGTGATCACTGACCCTCTGGCCCTATTGGGAGAGATCACTGACCCTCTGGCCCTATTGGGAGTGATCACTGACCCTCTGGCCCTATTGGGAGAGATCACTGACCCTCTGGCCTCTGTTGGTAGTGATCACTGACTCTCTGGCCCTATTGGGAGTGATCACTGACCCTCTGGCCCTATTGGGAGAGATCACTGACCCTCTGGCCTCTGTTGGGGGTGATCACTGATCCTCTGGCCCTATTGGGAGTGATCACTGACCCTCTGGCCCTATTGGGAGTGATCACTGACCCTCTGGCCCTATTGGGGGTGATCACTGACCCTCTGGCTTCTGTTGGGATTAATCACTAACCCTCTGGCTCCATTGGTAGCGATTGTTGTCCAGTTCCAAATGCCTTCACCTTGATGCTTTGATCTTCCTCGATTCTTCCAGATGGGGGTCTTTCATGACCCTGCATCCTGTCTTTGGTTTTATCCACGAGTCAGCTTGTGTTCTCGGTCCTTCTCGGGTTCTCGTCTCTGATCTCCATGAGGCAGCTCTCCAGACGTAGTGTAGCACTGGATCCTTTGATTGAGATCCAAACCATACAGCACAGGCACCAACAGTTTCCGTAACACAAAAAGAACAAGCACGAGGTGTAGAAAAACTGAAATAATTTAAAAGATTTGTGATCTGGAAGATGTTGCCTAAGGACTTGTTGTTTGCTGGCACTATCTCCAATCGTTGTTCGCCGGTAAAATAGATTCAAGTCATAAGATGTAAGATGTTGCGAGGCATTGATCGTGTGGATAGTCAGAGGCTTTTTCCCAGGGCTGAAATGGCTAATGCGACAGGGCACAGTTTTAAGGTGCTTGGAAGTAGGTACAGAGGAGATGTCGGGGTAAGTTTTTTTACGCAGAGAGTGGTGAGTGTGTGGAATGGGCTGCCCGCAACGGTGGTGGAGGCGGATATGATAGGGTCTTTTAAGAGACTCCTGGATAGGTACGTGGAGCTTAGAAAAATAGAGGGCTATGGGTAACCCTAGGTAATTTCTAAAGTAAGTACATGTTCGGCACAGCATTGTGGACCGAAGGGCCTGTATTGTGTTGTAAGTTTTCTATGTTTCTATTCTATGTAATATGACACATACCGCTGAAACCAAGAAGTTCCTAGAAAAATGCAGAGGCAACTACAACCACTGGAATACCCACTGAACAATTATTTGTACATAGGTGATGATATAAAAGTACAAAGAAGCATGGAGAGTTAAACTACAAGAAAACTAACAATTCTACACCCCAATCCAACATAGAAATCCGTTAAGAACTAGTATGACCTTGGTCAATTGTTGCGCCAGACTGCGCCTTCTAGTTGAGAGTTAGGGCCTTCAACAGGGTTTGTTCTTATGTCCTGATGAAGGGTCTCGGCCTGAAACGTCGACAGCGATTCTCCCTATAGATGCTGCCTAGCCTGCTGTGTTCTACCAGCATTTTGTGTGTGTTGTATGTTCTTATGGATGTTTTTGGTTCTGCATGCAGTAACAAGCACCCACACAAGAGGGTGTGGGTGAAAGGGCATCTCTGTGGTTATTACGAGATTATGTTGCAGTGTACTTGACGGATCAGTGATGAGTAGTGTTCATAGTCTATTGCACAGAACCTATTTGGGAAAAATTTACAACTCTTGATAAATTAGCAAATTTGACCCATCCCTTGCCTTTGTGCAGTTCAATGTGCTCTTGTGGCTGCTGGTTATCTGACATTTAATACATATAAAAGCCTGTATTACACAAAGCTGTCATATGCTGTTATGTCAGACCTGAAGATTTTTCAGTCAGTGATGAACAAAGTGCTGCAGGGAATCACGAGGTGTGGATGTAATCAAGATGATATTTTCATTAGCACGGTGACGGAACTAGAGCACATGAAGGCATCTTGGAGAGGTGGGAGGGTGTCAGGAGGTGTTGGCAAGGACTGAGCAGGTTGCAGAAGTGAAAGGTCTAGTTAAAGCACAGCAGTTGTGCACTTATGGGGCCTGAAGCTGTCTGTCTGCAGCTCAGGATCAGCAGGAGGGCAGAGACCCATCTTGGACAAAGTGGCAGCTCAGCTGGAAGCCGGAGAGCCGACTAATGCTACTTTCTCCTCTGGTTGTTTCAATATTACTCGAAGTTTCCTCTGAAGTTGGCTGTCATTTAGTGACTGCTCCACAGGGAGCTCTGGCTGTGAGGTGAGGAGAAATGGAGGGCACATAAGCTGAGCAGAACATAACCTTGTAGTGAATTTCTGTCATGACTTGTGGAGAATGTTGTGTGGTGCCTCCATAATGTAGTGGGGGTAAATTGATCACCCAAGTAGTCAGGCCACAAGCTGGTGACTGTGTGTACTCTATCATCACCTGCAGCAGAAGGAAAGAGACTTTGTGAAAGAGTTTCCAACCAGAGTTTATGTGATTACTTCATATCATAAGTTGCTGATTTTGTAGGCACTTTGCGTTGCTTACAAACTATAAAGTATGACAATTTTTGGACCAAAATTGGCTTGATGATGGTAGCCATGTGACCTCAGCAACAGGCCATTGTTTGGTAACTTAGTCCTCCACTTCAAAAGAGGATGCTGTTGAAGATGCATTCCCCCAACGCTGTAGTTGTGTGGAGATAGTGCCTAAATTGAACAGGGTGTTTTTTAAATTTTCTATTGATGCGTTTTTGCTACCAACCAAGAATATTGCTTGGGCTTATCCTTGAGGTTCAGAAGCAGGTTTAATATCACTGACAAATCTCATGAAATTTGTTGTTATGCGGCAGCAGAGCATTGCAATACATAATAATATAAACTAAATTATAGTAAATATATCTTTTAAAAGTTTAATTAATTAAGTCAAGTCACTTTTTATTGTCATTTCCACCATAACTGCTGGTACAGTACACAGTAAAAATGAGACAAAGTTTTTCAGGACCATGGTGCTACATGAAACAATACAAAAACTACACTGAACTACACAAACCAACACAGAAAAAAAACTACACTAGACTGCAGACCTACCCAGGATTGCATAAAGTGCACAAAACAGTGCAGGCATTACAATAAATAACAAACAAGACAATAGGCACAGTAAAGGGCAGTAAGTTGGTGTCATTTCAGACTCTGGGTATTGAGGAGTCTGATGACTTGAGCGAAGAAACTGTTACATAGTCTGGTCATGAGAGCCCGAATGCTTCTGTGCCTTTTCCCAAATACAGGAGGGAGAAGAGATTGTATGAGGTGCGTGGGGTCCTTTATAATGCTATTTGTCTTGCGGATGTAGCGTGTAGTGTAAATGTCCGTAATGGTGGGAAGAGAGACCCCGTTGATCTTCTCAGCTGACCTCACTATCCGCTGCAGGGTCTTGCAATTTCCGAACCAGGCAGTGATGCAGCTGCTCAGAATGCTCTCAATGCAACCCCTGTAGAATGTGATGAGGATGGGGGTGGGAGATGGACTTTCCTCAGCCTTCGCAGAAAGTAGAGACGCTGCTGGGCTTTCTTTGCTATGGAGCTGGTGTTGAGGGACCAGGTGAGATTCTCTGCCAGGTGAACACCAAGAAATTTGGTGCGCTTAACTCCCTCTGCCGAGGAGCTGTCAATGTTCAGCGGGGAGTGGTCGCTCCGTGCCCTCCTGAAATCAACAACCATCTCTTTTGTTCACATTCAGAGACAGGTTGTTGGCTGTGCACCAGTCCGTTAGCCGCTGCACCTCCTCTCTGTAAGCTGACTCGTCGTTCTTGCTGATGAGACCCACCACAGTTGTGTCATCGGTAGTGCAAAAAGAGAAAAAAAGTAGCGAGGTGGTATTCACGTGTTCAATGTCCATTCAAAACTCTGATGGAGGAGGGGAAGAAGCTATTCCTGAATTGTTGAGTGTGTGCCTTGTTCCTGTCCCTCCTCCCTTAATGATGGATGCCACCTTTTTGAGACACAGCCTTTTGAAGGTGTTCTGGATGCTGGAGAGGATAGTGCCCATGGTGGAGCTGGCTGAGTTTACAACTTTCTGCAGTTTTCCAATCCTATGCAGTGGCATGCTCTCAGTGGTACATCTGTAGCAATTTGTGAGTGTCTTTGATGACATGCCAATTCTCCTCGAACTCCTAATGAAATAGAGCCACTGTCATGCCTTCTTTGCAATTGCATCAATATGTTCAGCCCAGGATAGATCTTCAGAGATGTTGACACCCAGGAACTTAAACCTCCTCACTCTTTTCACTGGAGAGCCGTTGATGAGGACTGGTGTGTGTTCCCTCGACTTATCCTTCCTGAAGTCCACAATCAATTCCTTGGTCTTACTGATAGTGTGTACAAGGTTGTTGCTGATTGATAGCTGCTCAGAAAGGCTGGAACTAGTGGTGTTCAGGCTGTGCACCCCTACAGACCAAAACTGTAGAGGCTTCAGAGTCAGATTTTCCAATCCAAAGCTTCTTGAGGAACAGGTTCTGGCAACAATGCAAGATTTAGGTTTGTAGAGTTTGTCACATACTATGTAGATCAAATACCCACACTATTCCTTACTCTTGGGAAAGTCAAATGTCCATAACATTCATTACTCTTGGGAAAGCTAAGTGGCTTGTCCACATAGTGGAGGGAAAAAAAATGAAGTGGTAGATGTTGGATGAGAGGTCACAGTGGCCCATGTGTCATCACCTTGTTCAACAAATAGGTCCCCCATTCTACATCGGGTTTAACCCATGTAGAGGAGGTTGCACCAGGATAACTGGATAAGGTAGTTAACTCCAACAGACATACGGGTGAAGTGCTGCCTCATTTCCTTCAATATTGTATGTGTTACTCTGGGTTTTCAGGGTCTTGTATCTCACAATCTTCTACCCCTTTTGGAATTTGCCTTGTTGTTTCTATTGGCTCTTTTTATTCTTCCTGCCAAAAGATGACACAAATGTCACTTTATCTGCTACACACCCACGGGCCCTTCATATTTCCTTGAAATCCATTGCATATCTGCACCCCCATTGCTTTGTCTCCTAATTTTGTATCGTAGGCATATTTGGAAGTTGTGCCCTATAAACTCCAGTTTACATTAATAATGCATATAAGGAGAAACAATGTGATCTTATATTTCTTGTGGGGAACTCCTTATATTCAGTAAATCAGGTGTCACTCTTTTTCTATCCATACTACCTCAGACCCATTTATTCCATTGTTTTTAATGTTGCAGGCAACATTATTCAGCACTGGTTTTATTTTTTTAAAGAAGCACATAATATTTGCAATTTTCATCTATGAAGCACCTGAGAATTTGTAAAATGTTTAGAAGAATAATGACCATTTCCTTTGTAATTTCCTTTTGCCATGCCTCGCCCTAGGTATTTATCTGCCATGGTTAGTTAACCTTCTTAGTTTTTTCTCTTGATCAATTTTTAAAATCATAATTATGTCTTCCAGCAGCATTTTCTTTCTTGCTCTTTGATTGACGTTTGCAGACACAGCTAAGCCATGTGCAGTCTTAAGTTAGAAGAGAAGGTGGAGGGAAAGAACTTCCAGGTGCAGCGGGGCAAGTCATAAGTTTGGGGGAGAATTTCAAATAGGAGATATTGTGAGAGTGCTCCAACCAGCCAATCAAGGAGTATGTCAAGGTAGAGCCACAGAGAGATTGCAGAAATACTAGGAATCAGGAACCACATGATAAAGATTAGCAATAGGTTCATGTGAATCAATTAGTACATGCACATTGCACACCAGAAGCTGATAGAGTACATGAGAATCAAGATGTGCACAGATCTAATTTAATCACCAGCTTCTATGCTGCAACCTTCACTGGATCAGGAAACTCAGTGTTAAGGCTAAGTGAGCGACTAGGCAATCTAGAAGGTAAGATGATCACCAAAATCAGGAGATTTTAGGAATACCTTTGCAAGTGTGGTGATCTCAGAAGTCAAGAATCTTAGTGACTGTATATAAGGATATCCTGAAACATAATGTACTGCTTAATATAACAATGTCTTAAGGCGGCATTTAATGTCCTGTCTGATGGCTCTTGAGAGAGTGGTGATGGTGAGCTGCAGTCCTTCTGGTGCAGGTGCCCTCTTGGTACTGTTGGGGAGAGAATCCATGACGTGGACTCAGCAACAGTGAAGGGCAGGCAATATTTACAGGTCTAGATGGCTTGCGACTTAGAAAGGAACTTGCAAGTAGCGGTATTCTCATGCACCTGGTGCCCTTGTTTTTCTTGGAAGCATGGGTGGTGGGTTTGAGAGATATAGTCAGGGTAGTCCAGTTGAATAACTGCAGTGCATTTTGTAGATGGTACACATGTAATATTACACTGGTAATAGACGAGGAAGAAGAAGAATAGGCCTTAACTCGGCAGTGGAGTTATCGGGGCACCGTCATGACGGTGTTTCCGTAGCAAGCTATTCTGGTTTTTACGAGGCCAAATTTCTAGCTCAACGCTCAACCTGACTTGGATTCGAACTTGGGAACCTTAGCTCCGGAGTCCTGCACTGACGTTATTGCGCCACCAAGCCAGACGCTGGTAATAGAGTGGCTGTTTTATGTGGTTGGTCAGGTTTCAATTATCTAAGCAAGTTCGCAGACACTAGACTGCAGATGTTAGATTCCAGAGCAATAACAAATCTGCTGGAGAAGCTCATCAGGTCAAGCAGTATCTGTTTGGGAAAGGTTAGTAGTGGCAGGAGGAATTGTTGACCTCTCAGGTCAAAACCCTACATCAGGACTGATAGGGAAGAGGACATCAGGCTACTTTGTCTTGAATGGTGTCCAATTCTTGAAAAATGTTGACACTATCACTTTTATGAAAGAAAAACTTTGTGCTGTTGGGAGATAATTCGCTCAGTTCAGGGTAACCAACCTATGACCTTCCTTTGCAGTCATAATACTTATGTGCCTGGGCCATTTGAGTTTTTGGAGACATTACTGCCAATGTCCATACTTGTGACTTAAGATCCTTTTGATTGTTAAAACAACGATGTGAATGAACCAGTGGAGTGCTTGGTCGGTGACCACCAGCAGGTTATTGGTCTGCAGCTCAAACACATCCAAACATTTTGATTGTGATTCTTGCCCCTGGCTGATATGTTTTAATGTGCCAATCATTTTTTCTGTTTTGACTCACAATGAAACAGCTGATTAAGGTTGTGAGCTTGCTTATGATAAATAGAATGTTAGTGCTAAGTGTAAGATTTCTGTCTTCTTGTATGTTCAGTGTGCATATTTACCTCTTATTTCCTTCTGCAAGATTGGGCTATGGACACTATGCAGCTGGTACAGAAATGAAGCCCGCCTTGATTGATCTGATTTATAAACTCTGTAATCTGCTGTTTTTATGCAAGTCAATAGGAACTGCTTTGGCACTTCAAAGCAGAAGAACCATATGGATCTGAATTGATACCATTTGACACCATAAAAATATTTTAAATTTTCTTATAGTAGCCCCATATGGAGAAATGACATCTGCATTATTAAGTCACTGTCACTTACAATGTTTTTTTCCCCCTGATTTTGTGACCTGATAATGAGAGATGCTGTTGTTGCTGGATCTTACAAAGCTTGCTTGGAAGTGGAAAAACTGCACCATAATTAATTGTTAAGGGAGATGTCAATAAAAGATGCTACTTTCACAGTGGCAAAATTTTCTGCAAGATTTATTGCAATTGTTGCAGTCTAAAGCGCAGGTATTAGTACCGTATTGTTGGCAGCATCTTCAGATTGCCAGTCTGTGTCTGATTCACTGCATTTATTGGAAGTTTAATGTCTGGCAACTCTTTTGCCTGGTCTAAGTTCTTCTATTTCATTGCAACATTTCATAGTCATTAAAGTAAAAGAACACACAGTTATTTTCAAATGCAGGTATAGTTTAATTCTAGAGTTACTTGTAATAATATTTGGGAAATTTCTGCTTAATTCCTATGGATTCAAAGGAGATCATCAGGATTGACATTTATAGTCATGTCTTTTCTAGTTGCTGAGACCTTGATAGGCTTTTGGGGTTAAATTGACTCAGCACAGACCATGACTGGTTGCTCCTGTGCAAACCTTCCCTAGGGTTTCACTCAGCAACCTAATGCTGGGTGAGAGCTCCCAAAATGTGGCAATAATTCCTCTTCAAAGAGAATGGGGGTTGGTGTTGTTTAGCAGGGGGTAGATTAAAGAGAAAGGCACGTGTCCTTAATATCTTTCTCTTCCTGTCCCCAATACAGGAAATGTGGTACCTGTTTTCCTGAGGGAGTAAGTGGCTGCACGATCCCATTATCAATCAGGAGTTTGCTGCCAGATGTACAACAGCAAGCTTTGCAAACATCTGGCATTGTGCTTAAAGCTAATGTGTGACTTTTTTTTGATTTGTCAGGTTTACGGACCTCTTAATCAGCTGTTTCTTTGCGAGTCTGTACAGGCAAACTAAATCTGTTAGCCACATCAAAGCATAACAGCCACAGGAAGGGTTCGGAGTTGATTCCATTTGACACGATAGAAATGTTTGGATCTGTTTCAGCTGCCGACCACTTGCAAGCTGTAATAAATTACCTGTGACCTCTCACAAGTGAAGATTGCGCCATGTGTTTTTAATTCACTCCTTCTCCCTTCCAGATAATGGCATTGTCCATACTTTTGACTTAAGATTGTTTTGAATGTTGAAACAATGTGTGTTGCATAGGAGATGATTCCATTTATGCAGATGAAGATCAAGTGATCATCACGCAAAAGGGCTAATTACTGATAGCTATACAGGGAATTGTTCTCAATGTCCTGTAGTAAACTTGAATTAAGGCAGAACTGCTGCTGGCACTTTAACAAGATGCAAATAGGTCTGAAGTAGAAATGAGCATCCCAATAGTTTTTGTCAGTTCCTGTAAGCATATTCCAGAATATGTAATTTCAGGATTTCCTAACTCCAAACATCCAACCCTGTCAAATGGTCTTTATTTCCCTTTCCCCAGTATCTTCTAAAATTGGTATTCTTGCCATAGTGATTTTGTCAATTCACATGGAATACCTGGATTTTTAACAATTGACTGTGCTGGTGGATTTAGTCACTATGGATGCAGTGTGCAAAAAGAAAGCACATTGTACCTTCTAACAATTCCTGAGACAAATTGAATGCATTGATGTTATCGGTGAGGATTTTTCTAAAAATGAGCCTTGGAACTCATGCCCCTTCTGCAGCGCACTATTATTTTCACTGTTGGGCTGTTGTCTCTTTACCTGTTGCCACTCCTTTCTTCAAACAGAGAGCGAACTAAAAACACCGAGTCTGAAGCTTTATTTGGATGCATGCTGTTATGTGTGTCAGGTCTCAAAACAGAAATGTATCTATATGCGTCTCTCTGTCTACTCCAACTATTCTGTCATTTTGGATTACTTTTACATAACATGAATGAGATTGTGGTTTTCATATCCACTAATTTAAAAATCCAATTTGAATGTCCATCAATCATTTCCTTAGAAATTTGTTCAAATATACCTTCTAAATTGCCGTTCACCATTTTAATGTGAGTTCCCTTTCCCTCCAACATCTTGAGCTAATGTGCACTAGCTGATGATAAATATGATATCCATTTAATGGCATGAAGTACTTCATTTGAATAGTGGTGAATTACAATTTGATCACAACCTCCACTGTGTGGAAGTGTATATCTGTGTGTGTAAGATCCTATAAAAGCAGAGGTTTGGGGGGGGGGGATAATCTCAGAGGTTTTCAAATCAAACTCTGCTACTGATTGAGGTCCTTGTCCCTGACCCCTGTAGCGGCAGAGAGTGGGCCAGCATCCCATCAGGACGTCTTTATGTACTGCTGAAACAACGTGCGACTCCACACAGTGAGGCTGGGTCATTCTTCAACAGGAAGCACCACAGACCTGGAAACCACTAATGTAAGGAAGTGTTTACTAATTAGAATTGGCAGGGAAAAAATAACTTCTCATATGTTTAGCAAAAAGAATTAAGAAGCCTAAAGATCGGAACATCTGTAATAAATGTGTGCAAGTCTGCAAGCTAGACTGTCAGGAAAAAAAAAAATGACTGATTTAGGATGTTACTCATGGTTACTGGCAAATTTTGGTATTAGCTCAGACTGGGCTATGGTCGTCCTTTCTGCTACTTCACATTGGTCAACATTGTGCTGGTAATCGGATGTGGTTAGCCATAACCTTGTTCCTCTGGCAACAACACATCTAATGAACCTAATGATAAGTAAAAGAATCAAGGAAAATGCTAGAAATATTCAACTACAGAGAGAAAATGCCAGAAACCCACAACAATATCAGTCAGCAGCTGCAGGAAGAACAGAAGAATTAATCCTTCAACTGATCAATTTTCAAGAAATAAACCCCCATCCTCCTTTGAATACTACCATCAGATCTTTAAAATGTCAACGGCATTCTGTTGGGTAGCTGGAGAAAATCCAGAACAAAAACATATAATAAAATTTATCCTCTGCCAGAACATAACAATGAAAATCTGGAACACCCTGGTCTGTAATATTTTATTTGCTGGGATAATTGACCGATTCTTTTTAAAGAACACCAAGTGAATGGACCAAATTTGGATAAACAGTTGAGGTGTAGGTCAACTGTATCAAATATCTCCAGGGGCAGAATGCCTCCCCTCTTGTTGTGATTGACTAAAACTGAACCACACAGAAGCTGTAACTCATAAATATAAATGCCTTTATTCACACAGCAAATCTTTTAAGGGAGAGAGTCCAAAAGAATCTCACTCTCCTGACACGAAGTTTTATGCCTTTTAATCGCAAAGACAATAATAAACGATTAATGACAGTTTAAATAGCTATAATCACCTACTTAACTTTAACATTTTGAATATAATCTTTACTGAATTACATATTTACAATGGTAGCACATCCCAACTAGCAGAACTCCTTTGAATATTCAATACTAGTGCCTGCTACAAAAGCCTCTGAGCAGCAACTCCAGAAATTCAAATTTCAATGTAAATTTATTATCAAAGTACATGTGTGTCACATTATACAACGTTGAGATTAATTTTCTTGCAGGCATTCATAGTCAATCAAGGAAACACAATAGAATCAATGAAAGACCATACCCAACAGGAAGGACAGACAACCAATGTGCATGAGACAACAAACTGCAAATACAAAAGGGGAAAGAATGAGAGAGAGAGAGAGAGAGACAGATAGATAAATAGATAAAGACTGCACTCAACAGGACGGACAAGCACTCAATGTACAAAGGACGACAAACTGTGCAAATACAAAAGACAGAAAAAAATAAATAAGTATTGAGAGCATGAGATGAAGAGTGTTTGTAAATGAGTCCATAGATTGGGGGAACAGTTCAATGACTGGGTAAGTGAGGTTGATTGAAGTTAACCCCTTTGGTTCCAGAGCTGAACCTGCTGGCATGGATCCTGAGGCTCTGGTACCTACTTTCTGATTGTAGCAGCGAGAGGAGGGCATGGCCTGGGTGGTGGGGATCCATAATGATGGATGCTGCTTTCCTGCAACCACGCTCCATGTAGATGTGCTCAATGGTAAAGAGGGCTTTACTTGTGATGGACTGGGCCCTGTCCACTACTTTTTGTAGGACTTTGCAATCAAGGGCATTGGCATTTCCAAAGCAGGCTGTGATGTAGCCAGTCATTATACCACACATCCAGAGAAGTCTGTCAAATTTTTAGATGTCGTGCTGAATCTTTGCAAACCTCTAGGGAAGCAGAGGTGTTGCCTTGCTTTCTTCATAATGGCACTTCCATGCTGGGCCCAGGACAGATCCTCTGAAATTATATCACTGAAGAATTTAAAGTTGCAGACCCACTCCACCTTTGATTCCCAAATGAGGACTAGCTCATGGACCTCTGGTTTCCTCCTCCTGAAGTCAATAATCAGTTCTTTAGTCCTGCTGACATTGAGTGGGAGATTGTTGTTGTGGTACCACTCAGCCAGATCTCCAATCTCCCTCCTATATACAGATTCATCTCACCTTTAATTCGGCTTATGACAATGGTGTCGTCAGCAAACTTAAATTTGGCATTGGAGCTGTGCTTGGCCTTATAGTCATAAATATAAAGTGAGTAGAGCAGGGGGCTAAGCTCACAGCCTTGTGGTGCAGCTGTGCTGGTGCAGATTGTGGATGAGATGTTAGCATAGAACACTACAGCACAGTATAGGCCATTCAGTCCTCCATGTTGTGCCGACCCATATAATCCTTTAAAAAAAAAGTACTAAACCCACACTACCCCATAACTCTCCATTTTTCTTTTATGCATGTGCCTGTCCAAGAGGTTCTTAAATACCCCTAATGTTTTAGCCTCCACCACCATCCCTGGCAAGTCATTCCAGGCACTCACAACTCTTTGTGTAAAAAACTTACCCCTGATGTCTCCCCTAAACTTCTCTCCCTTAATTTTGTACATATGCCCTCTTGTGTTTGCTATTGGTGCCCTGGGAAACAGGTACTGACTCTCCACCCTATCTATGCCTCTCATAATCTTGTAGACCTCTATCAAGTCTCCTCTCATTCTTCTACGCTCCAAAGAGAAAAGTCCCAGCTCTGCTAACCTTGCTTCATATGACTTGTTCTCCAAACCAGGCAACATCCTGGTAAACCTCCTCTGCACCCTCTCCATAGCTTCCACATCCTTCCTATAATGAGGTGACCAGAATTGAACACGATTCTCTAAGTGCGGTCTCACCAGAGATTTGTAGAGTTGCAACATGACCTCTCTACTCTTAAACTCAATCCCCCTATTAATGAAGCCTAGCATCCCATAGGCCTTCTTAACTATCCTATCAACCTGTGCAGCGACCTTGAGGGATATATGGATTTGAACCCCAAGGTCCCTTTGTTCATCCACACTCTCAAGTAACTGACCATTAATCCTGTACTCAGTCTTCTGGTTTGTCCTTCCAAAATGTATCACCTCACACTTATCCGGATTGAACTCCATCTGCCCATTTTTCTGCCCAACTCTGCAGCCTGTCTATATCCTCTTGTAACCTTTGACAACCTACAGCTCCATCCACAACTCCTCCAATCTTCGTGCCATCCACAAACTTACTCACCCAGTCTGAACTGACTGGAGTCTGCAAGTGAGGAAATTGAGGATCCAGTTACACAAGGCCAAGGTCTTGAGCTTATTAATTAGTTTTGAGGGGATGATAGTATTGAATGCTGAGCTGTAGTTGATAAAGAGCATCATGATATATCCATCTTTGCTGTCTAGATGTTCCAGGGTTGAGTTAAGAGCCAATAAGATGGCATCTGCTATGGACCTGTTGTGACAGTAGGCAGATAGAGTGGATCCAAGTTGTTTCTCAGGCAGGAGTTGATATGTTTCATCATCAACCTCTCAAAACACTTCATCACAGTGGATGTAAATGCTGCTGAATGATAGTTCTTGAGGCAGGTTTCCATGTTCTTCTTAGGCACCGGTGTAATTGAAGCCTGTTTGAAATGGGTGGGCACCTCAGACTTCTGAAACGCAAAATTAAAGATATTGGTGAACACTCCAGCCAGTTGATCACCACAAGTCTTTAGTACTTGGTCAGGCATTCCATCTGGGCCAAATGTTTCATGTGGGTTCACCCTCCTGAAGGATTGCTCTCACGTTGGCCTCAAAGACTGAAGTCGCGGGGTCATCGGGGGCTGTGAGAGTTTGTTAAGGCTCCTCCATGTTTTGACAGTCAAAGGGAGCCTAGAAGGCATTGATCTCATCTGGGAGTGAAGCCTTGTTGTCACCTATGTTGCTTGGTTTCACTTTGTAAGAAGTGATAGCACTTCAGAAGTCAAGGATCCTTCAGTGATTCAGGTTTGATCTGGAATTGCCACCTCGCACATGTGATGGCTTTCTGGAGATCGTGCCTGGACTTCTTTTATCTTGCTTGGTTGCCAGACCCCAGAGCCACTGATCTGGCCCTCAGAATTGCAGATCTCATGGTTCACCCAGGGCTTTTGGTTAGGGAATACTCTGAATGATTTTGTATGGCTACATTTGTCTATGACTACTGTTAGAAAATTCTTGATAACCATGGTGAATTCATTCAGATCCTCCGATGAGTCCTCGAAGACAGTCCAGATCTATTGACTCAAAGCAATCCCATAGGTGCTCCTCTGTCTCCCGTGACCACCTCATTGTTATCCTAATCTCTGGAGCCTTGCTCCATAGCCTGTACCTGTATGCAGGTTGAATGAGGACAGCCAAGTGCTTATTTTTTCAGAAATGTGGTCAAGGCATGGAACAGTAGGCATTCCTAATCATAGTATAGCAGTGGTCAAATGTGTTGGGATCCTTGGTACTGTAGGTGCTACATTGATGATAATTGGGCAGAGATTTCTTCAAAAAAGCCTGACAGAAGTCTCTGACACTAATTTGAAACAAGGCTCCTTGTTTTTTATACAATTAGTTTTATTTTTTGGAGTTAGAAAACGTAACAGTGGTGACAAGGAAGTTTTAAATTAACTCAAAGATGACTACCTACCTGTTGAAGTGCAGTGAGATGCTCAAGTTTAAAAAAAATTGCAGCGTGTGTTCTTCAGAAGAGATAGTCGAGTTGAAAAAAACGCAGAGAACTGATGGAACTCGCAGGTTCATAAACAGTGAGTACTGGGTGATAATAATCATAAATTAAAAGAGCAAACAGAAATGCTGGCTACTTTGCAAAGATAAACAAGTTCAACTGCACAAGAGTTAATTGGATATTGTACACTGAATGAATTGAGCAGAACTTTAAAGCAAATGAAGTAGCCACTGCAAAGCAAGTGTTCTAGGTGGATGAGTCTACAGTTTGCTTTGACATTTAACTGCTCCAAAAAAGCCAGCCAAACGGAGGTTTGCTGATATCGTGAAAGTAATGAAGGGGCATCTAGAACCAAAACCATTGTTGACTGCAGAATGCTTTAGATTTCGTAAGGGAAATCAGAAGAATGAGGAGTCTACTTCAGCTTGCATGGCTGAATTGAAGAGATTATCTGATCCTTGTGAGTTCAGTGATGGGCTTAGTGATGCACTGACAGGTCATTTAGTCACTGGAATCTTACAGGAAAATGTTCCAATACGGCTCCTAACTGAAGAACATCTTGCATTTAAAAGAGCAGTGGAAATTGCTGTATCAGTGGAAGCAGCCCACAGAGAAGTTGCAGTAAGGAATGAAAGTGAGCATGAACAAAATTGCAGTGTCTAAACAGAAACTGACTGGCTGAACAACTTGTGTTACCATTGTGGCAGGAGCTCACATGCACCAGACCAATGCAGGTTCTGCAAGCAGAACTTGCAGAAAATGCAACAAAGTAGGGTACGTACAAAGACAATGTTGGGCAGACAAAAATAAATGGACTGCATGGGGAAGAGAAAAAGATAAGAAGTCAAGTTGCAGTTTCAAAAAGAGCACTAATCTGCATGCTGTTGATGAAAAATCTGATAATGATGAGAGTGACACAGGATTCGGTAACCTTGAGATTTACAATGTGAAAACTAACAAGATAGATAGATAGATAGATACTTTATTCATCCCCATGGGGAAATTCAACTTTTTTCCAATGTCCCATACACTTGTTGTAGCAAAACTAATAACATACAATACTTAACTCCTTAAAAAAAATATGATATGCATCTAAATCACTATCTCAAAAAGCATTAATAATAGCTTTTAAAAAGTTCTTAAGTCCTGGCGGTTGAATTGTAAAGCCTAATGGCATTGGGGAGTATTGACCTCTTCATCCTGTCTGAGGAGCATTGCATCGATAGTAACCTGTTGCTGAAACTGCTTCTCTGTCTCTGGATGGTGCTATGTAGAGGATGTTCAGAGTTTTCCATAATTGACCGTAGCCTACTCAGCGCCCTTCGCTCAGCTACCGATGTTAAACTCTCCAGTACTTTGCCCACGACAGAGCCCGCCTTCCTTACCAGCTTATTAAGACGTGAGGCGTCCCTCTTCTTAATGCTTCCTCCCCAACACACCACCACAAAGAAGAGGGCGCTCTCCACAACTGACCTATAGAACATCTTCAGCATCTCACTACAGACATTGAATGACGCCAACCTTCTAAGGAAGTACAGTCGCCTCTGTGCCTTCCTGCACAAGGCATCTGTGTTGGCAGTCCAGTCTAGCTTCTCGTCTAACTGTACTCCCAGATACTTGTAGGTCTTAACCTGCTCCACACATTTTTCATTAATGATCACTGGCTCCATATGAGGCCTAGATCTCCTAAAGTCCACCACCATCTCCTTGGTCTTGGTGATATTGAGACGCAGGTAGTTTGAGTTGCACCATATCACAAAGTCCTGTATCAGTTTCCTATACTCCTCCTCCTGTCCATTCCTGACACACCCCACTATGGCCGTGTCATCAGCGAACTTCTGCACATGGCAGGACTCCGAGTTATATTGGAAGTCTGATGTGTACAGGGTGAACAGGACCGGAGAGAGTATGGTTCCCTGTGGCGCTCCTGTGCTGCTGACCACCGTGTCAGACCTACAGTCTCCCAACCGCACATACTGAGGTCTATCTGTCAAGTAGTCCACTATCCAATCCACCATGTGAGAGTCTACTCCCATCTCCGTTAGTTTGTGCCTTAAGATCTTGGGCTGGATGGTGTTAAAGGCACTAGAGAAGTCAAGGAATGTAATCCTCACAGCACAACTGACCCCATCTAGGTGAGAGAGTGATTTGTGCAGCAAATACGTGATAGCATCCTCCACTCCCACCTTCTCCTTATACGCAAACTGAAGAGGATCCTGGGCGTGCCTGGTTTGTGGCCTCAGATTCTGTATTATCAGCCGCTCCATGGTCTTCATCACGTGCGACGTCAAGGCAACAGGTCTGAAGTCATTCAACTCCTTTGGTTGTGGTTTCTTTGGTACCGGGACAATACAGGATGTTTTCCACTGTCTGGGTACTCTTCTCTGCTCCAGGCTCATGTTGAAGATGCGCTGTAGTGGTTCTCCCAGCTCAGTCCCACAGGCCCTCAGTAATCGTGGGGAAACTCCATCCGGTCCAGCCGCCTTGCTGGTACAGATCTTCCTCAGTTGACCTTCCACCTGTGCAGCAGTAATCCTGGGCGTGGGCAAGGTCTCCTGTGAGTGGCTATTTTCCTGTGAGGGAAGTAAGCCTGGTGTGGATTTCTGCGGTGAGGATGAGATTGAGCTGTCGAACCTGTTGAAGAAGTTGTTCAGCTGGTTCGCTTTCTCCACATCTCCACTTATGTTCGCCCCCCGCTTTGCACCGCATCCGGTGATGATCTTCATCCCATCCCACACCTCCTTCATGCTTTTTTTCTGCAGCTTTTGTTCTAGCTTCCTCCTATACTGCTCCTTTGCCCCCCTTATCTGTACTCTGAGTTCCTTCTGAACTCTTTTAAGCTCCAACCGATCACCATCTTTAAAGGCCCTCTTCTTCTGGTTTAGGAGGCCTTTGATGTGACTAGTGATCCAGGGCTTATTATTGGGATAGCAGCGAACAGACAAGCAATATGACTTACAGCAGAAGTGAACAACAAATTAATTAAAATGGAATTGGGCAAAGGCTTGGCTGTTTCAGTCATTCTACAAAATGAGTTTGAATAGCATTTGAGGTACTGAATTGAAACCTCCAAGTATCCAACAAAGAACTTATACTGGAGAAAAGATAAAGATAACTCCTGTGGGAATGACATTCATAGCAATGAAATAAAACAACCAACAAGCCACATTGGACGTTTATGTGATAAACACAGGAGTGCCAGCAAAATGGACGTGAGCTGCCTGATCTAGTTTCTGTAGTCCCAGTATCAACTCCTACAGCCACCACGGATGAGGCCCAAGAACCTGAGGTGGTTTCACAGCCACAAGTCTGACCTGATAAGCAGAATGACCTCACTTGTAAGGAAAGATGTTATCCCAGAAGAGTAAGAAATTCTCCATAGCCATTAAATCATACACGCACATTGAAGTGTATTTTATATTGAGCTGGAGTTTACAGATAAGCATGGAGGAGTATTGTGCATTTAATATTTCAGTAATGTTTGCATAATATTGTAGGTATATTGTTTGATTACACAGTCTTTGTAATAATTAATTACAGATTGTAAAGGCATAAGACCATAATATATAGGAGATGAATTGGTCCATTTGGCCCATCAAGCCTGCTCTGCCATTTTATCATGACTGATTCAATTTTTCTCTCAGCCACAATCTCCTCACCCCCCCCCCCGTCCTACTTCTGTATCCCTTCATGCCCTGACCAACCATGAATCTATCAATCTCTGCCTTAATATACATAAAGACTTGGTCTCCACAGCGAGGAAACATCCTCTCCATATCAACTCTATCAAGGCTTTTCACCATTCAATAAGTTTCAATTTGGTCACAGCTCATTTTTCTGAATTCCAGTGAATTCAGAGCCAGAGTCATCAAATGCTTTTCGTATGACAAGCCATTCAATCTTGAAACCATTTTCGTGAGCCTTCTTTGAACCCTCTCCAGATTCAGCACATCCTTCCTAAGATGCAGGGCCCAAAGCTGTTCACAGTACTAAAAGTGAGGCCTCGTCAGTGCTTTATAAAGTCTCGACATGACATCCTTGCTTTATATTTGAAATGAATGTTGACATTGTGTTTCTTGTCACAGACTCAACCTGCAAATTAACCTTTGGGGAATCCTGCACAAAGGCTCCCAAGTTCCTTTACACCTCAGTTTTTTTGTATTTTCTGCCCCTTTAGAAAATAGTCAACCCTTTTATTGCATGACCATACACTTCCTAACTCTGTATTCCATCTGTCACTTCTTTGCTTATTCTCCTAATTTAAGTTCTTTGGTAGCTTCTCTCCTTCCTCAAAACTACCTTCCCCTCCAGCTATCTTCATATTGTTTGCAAACTTTGCAACAAAGCCATCAATTCCATCATCCAAATCACTGATAAATTATGGAAGAAAGAATCAGTCCCAACACAGATGCCTGTGGAACACCGGCAGCCAACCAGAAAAGGCTCCTTTTATTCCCAATCTTTGCCTCCTATCAATGAGCCATTGCCTTATGCATGCTATATATGTAAAAGTAATATGTATATATGTTATATGTAAAGGTACATGAATGATATACACCATGCCACCATGTCATAAGTGTGCACCTTACTAAAAGAAAAATTGAGGTTTACACGCATTTTTTAGGCTCCCTTGTTTTTCTTTCGATTAGATTTCTGGTTTGGAGATACAAGACAACAGCTTTATGTTGCCATACCTGCATGCTTGAGTGACAGGTCTGCTGAGTACTTTAGAAGACCATAAAATCGCTCGTTCATTAAGACGGTTCAAAAGTATGTCACTTAAAGGGAGATTATAGGCTGCAGATTTCAATGAGAGTAGTTCAAAGGAAGTGTACTTGAAGTTTTGTAAGATTCCCGCAACACGTCTCTGTGGTTCACCAGCGCCATCTTGCAGAAGCCCAAAATATACCTCTTATGCCCCGATGAAGGGTCTTAGACCAAAACGACAATTGTTTTTTTGTTACCCCCCCCCCCCCCCCCGACTTCCTGAGCTTCTCAAGCATTTTGTGTGCGCTACAGTGTTGATGGATATAACTAGGCAGAATCTTAAATAATAAAACAGTCCTGTTCTGAACTATGCATTAAGTAGCTGCCGGGATTCAATTTTAACTATGTGCTAGTACAGGGCATTGTTACTTACTGCTTTACCAGTCTCATTCTGATGATCACCAATTACCATGATGTTTAATTGACTGTCTGCCTCTGTGTACTTTCAATGAGGCGGAATCAGAATGTCCCACACCCAGAGATTGGTTTCACTAACCACAGAGTAACAGTGGGAAGTTAAATTGTGTGCAGGTTTTATTTCTGGAAGACTGGTTCTCATTTTAGTCAATCCATAATTATGCTATCCATAATTTCATAACTCCAGAATAATCCCTAACACTCCTGTCCTCTTGTTTTATCTCCTCTGTAGTAAATAAAATAGCCATTTAAACACCACTTCAGATTTAAAATTCTATGCCTTGCAATCTTCTGTGGCTTTACAATCCCCAATATCTGTATTCCAATCCTTCTGCGAAATATTACTTTCTTAGTTTGGTCTCCTATTCATCCCCAGCTATGGGTAGCCATCTCATTGGGTGTGTTTCCCACAAATCCTGGAATTCCAAAGCTCTCTGTTCAATGAATTGGTTACCTGTTATATTATCTCCCAGTGCACAAGATGTCAAATTTTCATTGTTGATGCCCGGAATATTTTACTCACCAAAGCCCTTCGGCCCACTTGACCATACTGACCAAAATGTTTATGTCATATGAATATAATTGTGAAGCACGACAGCACCTGTACTTCCTCAGGGGTCTGTGGAGTTTCGACATGTCATCAAAACTCTGATGTTGGTGCCTCTGCAGGAGTGCATGCAGAAAATTGGTGTGTCGTAGGAGACAGAAGATCTCTGGTTGTGAGCCAGAGACCCGAGCTTTTTGGGCACAGAGCTTGGAAAAAGCAGCGCATGTGAAACAGAGACACCTTTGTGTCCCTTATTAGGGGGGGGGGGGGGGGGGGGAGAGCCTGTGGTATGTTGAATACCGGGTGAATGAGTGATCTTTGGGGTTCTGCAAGTCTGTGTTTTTATTGATGCTTTCCTGCACGCTGGGATGCTTGGTGGGGGGTGCAGATGCTTTTTTTTGCCGGTGGGGGGAATCATTGCTTTGCTGCTGCTTACGCATGGGAGGAGGAGCTGGGGGGGGGGGGGGGGCTTTGGGGTTCTAAGTATCTCAGGATGTATATAGTATACATTGCTCTGGCATGAAATGTACCCTTGAAATCTTTGAAACCTTTGAAAATCTTGGCAAACTTCTAAAGGTGTGTGGTGGAAAGTGTGCTGACTGGCTGCATTACAGCCTGATATGGGAACACCAATGCCTTTGAGTGGAAAATCCTGCGAAAGGTAGTGGATTCAGCCCTGTACATCACGGGCAAAACCCTCTCTACCTTCAAACGCATCTGCATGAAATGTTGCCGCAGGAAACCAGCATCTGTTATCAAAGATTCTCACCACCCAGGCCATGCTGTCTATTCGCTGTTGCCATCGGGTAGAAGGTATAAGTGCCTCAGGACTCTCACCTCCAGGTTCAAGAACAGTTACTACCCTTTAACCATCAGGCTTCTGAACAAAAGTGGATAACTACACTCATTTATGACCCTTTTATCTGATTATTTTGTGCTCATTATTAATTGCTATTTATTTATATCTGCATTTGCACAGTTTGTTGTCCATATTTTCTGTTTACAGTTACTGTTCTATAGATTTGCTAAGTATGTCTGTAGAAAAAGAATCTCAAGCTTGTATGTGGTGACATATATCTACTCTGATAATAGATTTTGACTTTGACTTTATCTGCACTAATCCTATTTATTTGCATTTAGCCTATATCCTAAGTATTTTTCATGTATCTATCTGTAAGAATGTATTTTAAATGCAGTAATAGTATCTGCCTTTACAATTTCCTCTGGTAGCTCATTCCATATACTCACCACCCTCTGTATGAGAAACTTGCCCTTCAAATTGCTGTTAAATCTGCCCCCTCTAGTTTTAGACTCTCTTATTGTGCAAAAAAAAAGACTGTGAATAGACTGTGAATATCCTACCCTATCTATGCTTCTCATAATTTTATAAATCTCTGTAAGGTCACACCTCAACCCCCTGTAGTACAACAAGAGATCCAGCCTATTTAATCTCTCTTTATAGCAAAGGATTTTTTTTGTCCTAATTGTATTCTTTCTTATATATTTTGAATAATTTATGTTTAATTTAGATTCTTCTAATGAATATTGTATATCGAATGTTATGTACCTGTGATGCTGCTGCAAGTAAGTTTTTCATTACACTCTGTGCATACAGGTACTTACGCATATGACAATAAACTGGAACTTGACTTCAAAGCCCTTCAGACCAGGAAACAATCATGTGAATTGGTTTTGCACCTTCTCTAGCTTAATTGCATCCTTTCTATAAAGTAGCAAGCAATACTCCCAACTGTGGCCTAATCAAAGATTTGTACAGTGCAGATCCTCAGCACAATGCCTTGGCCAACAAAAGGAAGCATACCAGTGCTGTCTTCACCATTCTGTCTGTCTTGTCGACATTTTCAGGCAACTTTTGATGCCATCTGCAAACTTACCAACTTGCAACATAAATGTTGGTGACGTATGGTTTGTTGTTTTTAATTGCATACTTTGCGGTTGGCTACTGTCAGCATCTTTTCTCAATGTGAACAGTGTTTCTCCAAAGCACTCTAATTTTCTCTTTGGTCTTTTGGCTCTATTTTTAGAATAGTGCCTTTATTCAGCTTCCTGTGAGTAAAAGGAATAACTTGCATTTATTTGTCATCTCCTTGGCCTTAGGACTTCTCAAAGTTGAATCAGTGAATTGCTTTTGGAGTATAATCACTGCTGTTTGTAAGAAGCACAACTCCTTTCTCAAATCAAAAGACCACAAATGATATCTTTGCAATGATGCTAGTCTAAAGGCTGAGTTATATTTGTGCGTCACATCTATGCTGTGGGTATAGCGTATCCTACACAGTACCTACACCGTAGGACGACGCGCACCTCCCTAAAAAAGTAACTCACACGTCGCGGCGTTGCAGACCGCAACAACTATGATTGGTCCACTTGGTAGCATCTCATTTCCTCCTATGTATTTCCGGTTGCTTCTTCTCCACCATGACTGTACACCGATGCAAAATAGATTAACCAAAATCGTCAAATCTACCTGCCGACATGTGAAAATGTTTGAAATGCATTTTCCCGTCCATGTCTCTCACAAAGAAACTCAACACAGTGGCATAGAAACCCCACCGCCAACTAGCATTTTGGCGCACACCAACGCATGCTCGCTATGGCCTAGAGTGACGCAGAAGTGAAAATCAGGGCTGCGGTGTGGCCCGTACGTACAACTATAAATCAGCCTTATGGATAACTATTGATCCGAGGCTACCAGGGAAATTCCCCTGCTCTTCAGGACTCCAGATGAAGGTTCCCAACTGCCATTTCCCTCTACGGATACTGTCTGACCCACTAATTTCCCCAAACAGCTGGTTTATTTGCTCCTTACCCAGCATCTGCAGTCACTTGCATCTCCTTTGCTTTTCTGCCCAAGTTGGTATAGCATTTCAGTGTAACATTTTATCCAAGTAATGCACTTTTGATGGTGTATAGGTTCATTGTTGTGCTTCCATTTCAAAGTTCAAAGTAAACTTATTATCTAAGTACATATATGTCACCATATACAACCCTGAGATTCATTTTCTTGTGGGCATACTTAATAAATCCATAATAGAATAATAACCATAATAGAATCAATGTAAGACCACACCAACTTTGGCGTTCAACCAGTGTGTAAAAGACAAACTGTGCAAATACAAAAAGAAAGAACTAATAATAATGAATAAATAAGCACTAGATACCGAGAACATGCGATGAAGAGTCCTTGAAAGTGAGTCCATAGGTTGTAGGAACATCTTGACGATGGGGTAAGTGAAGTTGAGTTAAGTTATTCTCTTTGGTTCAAGAGCCTAATGGTTGAGAGGTAATAACTATTCCTAAACCTGGTGGTGTGAGTCCTGGGGCTTCTGAACCTTCTTCCAGGTGGCAACAGTGAGACAAGAGCATGAGCTGCCTGGTGGTGGTCCCTGATGATGGATGGTGCTTTCCTGCAACAAAATTCTTCATGTAGATATACTCAATGGTGGGAGTGTTTTACCCATGATTGACTGGGCTGTATCTGCTACTGTTTGTAGGATTTTCTGTTCAAGTTTATTAGTGTTTCCATACATGGCTGTGAGGCAGCCGGTCAATATATGCTCCACTGCACATCTTTAGAAGCTTTTCAGAGTTTTAGATATCACGCTGAATCTTCTCAAGCTCCTAAGGAAGAAGAAGTGCTGCCGTGCTTTCTCTGTAATTGTCTTTACATGCTGGGCCCAGGACAGGTCCTCTGAAATGATAACACCAAGGAATTTAGAGTTGCTGACCCTCTCCACCTCTGATCTTTTGATGAGGACTGGCTGATGGACCTTTGGCTTTCTCCTTCTGAAGTCAATAATCAGCTCCTTGGTCTTGATGATATTGAGTAAAAGGTTGTTGTTATGGTACCACTGTGTCAGATTTTCAATCTCCCTCCTATATGCTGATTTGTTACCACCTTTGATTTGGCCGATGGCAGTAGTGTCATCAGCAAACTTGAGTATGGCATTCGAGCTATGCATAGCCATGCAGTCAAAAGTGTAAAGCGAGTAGAGCAGGGGCTGACCACACAGCCTTCTAGTACATCTGTGTTCATGGAGTTTGTGGAGATGTTTTTGTCAATCTGAACTGACTGAGGTCTCTCTGTAAGTGAGGAAATTGAGAATCCAATTACTCAAGGATGTATTGAGGCCAAGGTCTTGGAGCTTATTGATTAGTTTTGACAGGATGATCGTATTCAATGCTGAACTGTAGTCGATAAAGAGCATTCTGAAAAAAAGCACCTTTGCTGTCCATATGTTCTGGGGTTGAGTGAAAAGCCAATGAGATGGCAGCTGCTGTGGACCTGTTGTGCCGGTAGGCAAATTGAGCAGATCCAAATTGCTCCTTGGCCAGGAGTTGTATTGTTTCATCACCAAACTTAATAACTGTGGATGTAAGGACTTCTAGATGATAGTCATTGAGACACGTTACCACCTTCTTCTTAGCCACCGGCATAATTGAAGCCTGCTTGAAGCAGGTGGGTATATCAGACTGCTGAAGTGAGAGGTTAAAGATCTCAGTGAACATTCCAGCCAGTTGATTAGCACAGGTCTTTTGTACTTGGCTAGTTACCTCATCTGGGCCATATGCTTTTCATGGGCTCACCTTCCTGAAGACTGCTCACACGTCGGCCTCCGAGACCGAAATCACTGGATCATTGGGGGTTGTGTGAGTTTGTGATGGTTTTACCATGTTTTAACCTCTTCTAAAGTTAAATCAAAGCAAAATCAAAGTAGAAGACATTGAGCTCATCTGGAAGCGAAGCTCTGTTGTCACCTATGTCACTTGATTTAACTTTATAAGAGCTGATAGCATTCAAGACCTGCCACAACTGTTGAGCATTCTTCGATGATTCAATTGTAGTCCAGAATTCCCACCTCAACCTTGAGATGGTTTTCCAGGATCTGTACCTTGACCTCTTGTAACTTTCTTGGTCACCAGACTTGACTGCCTCTTATCTGGCCTTCAGTGAATAGCAGATCTCATGGTTCAATCAGGGCTTCTCGTTGGGGAAGACTCTGAATGATTTTGTGGGGACATACTTGCCTGCAACTGTTCTAATAAAGTCCATTTCAACCATGGTGTATTCATTCATATCCACAGATGAGTCCTTGAATATGACCCAGTCCACTGACTCAAAGCAATCAGGTGGCCCCTGCTCTACCTCCTGTGACCACCTCTTTGTTGTCCTAATCTCTTTAGCCTCTGCCTGTATGCAAATAGGAGAAGGACAGACAAGCGATCAGATTTACCGAAATGTGGTCTGGGCACGGAATGGTAGGCATTTCTTTTCTTAGTATAACAGTGGGCATTTCTTATCTTAGTATAACAGTGGTCTAGTGTGTTGGGACCTCTGCTGCTACAGGCTATATGATGGTAATTGGGCTGGGTTTTCTTCAAACAGGCCTGGTCGAAGTCCCTGACTATGATTCGAAATGCTTCGGGATAGACTGTTTCTTGTTTGGAGATGACATCCTGCAGTATAGCAAGTTCTTGATTATATTTGGCCGCTGGTGTCGTGCAAAGTGCGGTTAAGATTATGGAGGAGAATTCCCTAGGTAAATAGGATGGATGGCGTTTGACCCGTTAGGTGTTCAAAGTCAGGGGAACACGAGTTCGACAAAAGCACTACATCAGAGCACCACCGAGAGTTTATCATGAAACACACCTCCACCTTGTTACTATAAAATTGAACTGCCAGGGTGGAAATGAGAGTGTTTCAACTGCATGCTCCAAATTTGGGCCTTTCCTGTGCTTGCCTAGATTAAACTGATATTGTGAAATATTTGTAAATCGAGATGAGGGTAAAATATTTTTAGGCCAAAGTGTATGGTAACCTCAAGTGTTTGTACTGCTTCATGCTGCTGCGGGAGTTCGGAAAGATGAGCATTGATATAAAGGGCATCAGCAGTACGCTGCCAAACACTGAGACTTGCCACACTTGAAAGGGATGCAACGCACAGGTGCTGAAGCCATTGTGCTCTTACCAACCTGCAGGAGATCAGTGATACATTTAAATATCAAAGTTGGAAAGTAATGCAGCACAGAACGGTGGTGTTAGAAGGGTCTTAAAACCGTGACATTTAATTCCTTTGAAACAAAAGGGTTTGAATGTGAGAAACGGTTGCCATGGTGATGTGTACATGCATGCACAGCATGCATTCACATTGCTTTTATACAGAAGTGCATGTAACATTTTGTTATGACATTGAAATTGTATTTTTTTAATTTATAATTTTGGTGATTTTCTTTCACTGTGTTCACCTGCATAGGTGGAAACCTGGTGGGTGGGATGGGCCAGTTCTTCACGAGTAGATGTCCAACATCCACACCATCTCTCCTGTCTGGTATGAGCACAGATGGCCACAGAATACAACTACTTCCACACGTTACACCTCATTTGTCAATCTTATGCTGAGTCTGTACAGTGTTCTCTTCCCTTGCATTTATTTTGCATTTGACCTTCTTAGTAACGCTGCTGTTGTTACTGAGTTGAAAACTACATACAAAGTCAAAGTGAGTTTATTATCATATGCACAAATACATGAACGCACAGGTTCAATAAAAAATTTGCCTGCCACAGCAGCATCACAAACACATAGCATTAGAGACACAATATTAAAAAAAGATTAAACATAAATTTTGCAGAAGGACCACAATTTGAAGAAAAAATTATAGTCTGTTGTGCAAAGTGGCCATAGTATTGCTATGCTGAGATAGTGATGAGGGTTGTGCAGGTTGATTCAAGAAATGATTAGTTGGAAGGGAAGTCGCTGTTCTTGGACCTGGTAGTGTGGGACTTCAGGCTTCTGTACCTTTTGCCTGAAGGCAGCTGTGAGAAGGTGGCATTGTCCTGATGGTGGGGATCTTTGATGATAGGTATTACCTTTTTGAGGCAGTGCCTTGAGTAGACACTTTTGATGATGGGGAGGGAGGTGTCTGTGATTTATGGGGCGAAGTCCACTGCTCTCTGCAGCTTCTGCACTCCTGTGATTCAGAGTGCTCTTCCAGACCATGTTGCAACCAGTCAGGTTAGAAGTTCAACAGAAGGATAGCACTTGAAATGATTTTAATGTAGAACTTTTGCAACCAGACTGTTGTTCATATAACTGAACTCCGTTTGAGCACCAAGTTCTGCAGGTAAGAACGTGTCCTTAATCAGATTGACTCCTGATCCAAGCAACACACACAAAATGCAGGAGCAACTCAGCAGGCCAGGCAGCATCTATGGAAAAGAATAAACAGTCGATAGTTTGCGCCGAGACCCTTCATCAGGACTGGGAGAAAAAAGATGAGATCAGAGTAAGAAGGTGGGGAGAGGGGAGGAGGAAATACAAGGTGATAGGTGAAACTGGCAGTGGAGAGTTAAGTAAAGAGCTGGGAAGATAATTGATGAAAGAGATAAAGGGCTGGAGAAGGGGGAATCTGATAGGAGAGGACAGAGGGCCATGGAAGAAGGGGAAGGGGGAGAAGCACCAGAGGGAGGTGATGGAGGTAAGGTGAGAGAGGGAAATGGGAATGAAGAATGCTGAAGGGTGGTGGGGCATTACCAGAAGTTTGAGAAATCGATGTTCATGCCATCAGGTTGGAGGTTATGCAGACAAATATAAAATGTTGCTCCTCCAACCTGAGTGTGGTCTCATTGCAGCAGTGAAGGAGGCCATGGACTGGCATGTTGGAATAGGAATGGGACATGTCTCACTCCAAGTCCATTGCTTCGATGGCCAAATTTGAAGAAGATGTGTAACTTTTTTCTGTGCAATTTCGATGCGACTGACAGATTCATGTCTACTCTCTGGAACAGACTTTAAAATAATCCATGGCTTTACTTTAAGAAGTGTGTTGTGGAAGGTGTAGGGGGCCATCATCCTCAGAAGTGATCTCAGTATCATTGTTCAGAGTTCTGGAAAACTGGTGTTTTGCTAAATACTGAAAGAATAGCCGGAGTAAACCAGGAAGTTGCAGGCTATCAGTCATGGGATGTTATTGGAAATGATTCTGAGGGACAGGAATTACTTGTTTAAGGACTGATTCGGGAAATCATGTATGAAAAATTATGTTTTGTGAATTTGATTGTGTTTTTTTGAAGAGGTAATCAAGGGCATTGATAAAAGCAGGCTGGATAACATTGTGTACATGGATCTTACTAAGGCGTTTGACAAGGTCTCACATGATAAACTAGTTAGAAATTAGAACACATGGGATCTAGGGTGAGTTTGTAAATTGGACACAAAATTGGGGCCAGAGGATGCAGTGAAAAGCAGTTTTTCAGGTTAGAGGCTCATGAACAGTGTGGTGCCATGGGGGTTGGGGTTGTTTGCCATACGTATGAATGATTTGGATGAGAATGTAGGTGACCTGATTAGTTAGTTTATGGATAAGCCCAAGATTGCTGGTATTGTACCACAGAGAAGTTGGAACCACAAGTAGACAAGGTGGTAATGAAAGGTGCATGGTGAGTTTGCTTTAATTGGCTGAGGTATTGAGTTGGAACTCATTATGGTTGTAGAAAACAACACACACAAAATGCTGGTGGAACACAGCAGGCCAGGCAACATCTATAGGGAGAAGCACTGTCGACGTTTCGGGCCGAGACCCTTCGTCAGGACTAACCGAAAGGAAAGATAGTAAGAGATTTGAAAGTAGTGGGGGGAGGGGGAAATGTGAAATGATAGGAGTAGACCGGAGGGGGTGGGATGAAGCTAAGAGCTGGAAAGGTGATTGGTGAAAGTGATACAGAGCTGGAGAAGGGAAAGGATCATGGGACGGGAGGCCTCAGGAGAAAGAAAGCCGGGGGGGGGGAGTAGGGGGAGCACCAGAAGGAGATGGAGAACAGGCAAACAACTAAATATGTCAGGGATGGGGTAGGAAGGAGAGGAGGGGCATTAACGGAAGTTAGAGAAGTCAGTGTTCATGCCATCAGGTTGGAGGCTACCCAGCCGGTATATAAGGTGTTGTTCCTCCAACCTGAGTTTAGATTCATTTTGACAATAGAGGAGGCCATGGATAGACATATCAGAATGGGAATGGGACGTGGAATTAAAATGTGTGACCACTGGGAGATCCTGCTTTTTCTGGCGGACAGAGCGTAGGTGTTAAGCGAAACGGTCTCCCAGTCTGCATCGGGTCTCACCAATATATAAAAGGCCACACCGGGAGCACCGGACGCAGTATACCACACCAGCCGACTCACAGGTGAAGTGTCGCCTCACCTGGAAGGATTGTCTGGGGCCCTGAATGGTGTTGAGGGAGGAAGTGTAAGGGCAGGTGTAGCACTTGTTCCGTTTACAAGGAGAAGTGCCAGGAGGGAGATCGGTGGGAAGGGATGGGGGGGGGACGAGTGGACAAGGGAGTCGCGTAGGGAGCGATCCCTGCGAAAAGCAGAAAGGGGGGGGAGGGAAAAATGTGTTTGGTAGTGGGATCCCGTTGGAGGTGGCGGAAGTTACGGAGAATTATACGTTAGACCTGGAGGCTGGTGGGGTGGTAGGTAAGAACAAGGATACTGCCTGGCCTGCTGTGTTCCACCAGCATTTTGTGTGTGTTGTTGTTTGAATTTCCAGCATCTGCAGATTTCCTCATGGTTGTAGAAAACATTGTTTCAGCTGTAATTTGAGTCTTCGGTAAAATTCTGGTCACAACAAAACTGTTGCTTGGAATGGAGGGCATCAGTTAGTAGGAGAATTCAGATAGGCTAGGTTTGTTTTTCCTGGAACAATGGTGCCTGAGAGACATAGAGCAAGCAGATAGCCAGTGTCTGTTTCCCAGGATAGGGGATTCTGAAACTAGAGGGCATGTGCTAAGGTGAATGAGACTACTTAAAGGGGTTATGAGGAGTAGACTTTTGACACTAATAGTTGTAAGCATTTAGAATAAACTGCCAGAGACATAGAGCAAGCAGATAGCCAGTGTCTGTTTCCCAGGATAGGGGATTCTGAAACTAGAGGGCATGGGCTAAGGTGAATGAGACTGCTTAAAGGGGTTGTGAGGAGTAGACTTTTGACACTAATAGTTGTAAGCATTTAGAATAAACTGCCAGAGGAAGGGGTGGAAGTGACCTTGACAGGGGTTCCTGCATTTAAGAGGTGTCTTGACAGGGACTTGAATGAGATGGACAAAGACAGAGATGGAATTTAATGCAGGCAAGTTGGGGTTAGTATTGTTGGCATGATGGTACAGCGCTGATTCTGATAGCAGCAAGGCCTGTCCCAAATTTTAACTCATTTTTAATCAATATCAGTAAAAAGCAGATTACCTAATTATTTAACTTAGGATCTTGCTGTGTGAAAGAGCTTGTATCTTGAGTTACAATGGTATCTGCAGTTCAGCAACACTGTTACAACATGGTTGTAACGTGCTCTTTGATGACCTGAGAACATAAAAAGCACCATCAGATTTTCAATCCTTACCTTTCTAATGTTCTCTTCTGCAAATGAACCTTCTGGACTAAAGTTCATATTCTTACATTTTATAAAGGAGAGCTGTGAGCGTTTCCAGTTTTTCAAGCTTCATGATAACAAAATTTCAGTGTATTATTTGTAAAGGCAGGAAGTCAACCAGGGCAACTCTGGTCACTGGGTCTCTTGATATATGGCTATAGTTTTAAGGAGGTCTGGCTGGGATCAGATTGCCTACTTGCTCTTCAAGGTACAGAGGTAAAAAAGGTGGAAAGGTTTGTAAGCGGCATGAGAAATTGAGAAGGATATAAGAGCGAACAAGAAAGCTCCCGTTAAAAAGAAACAGATGGATATTGGCTAACTCACACTGATCTCACACTGATAAACCTTGGGGACAAGAACTCGTGCCCTTTTATTGCAAAGAAAAGGTAATTTAATCCTATTCCAGAGCTTCGGCTCCTTGTGGCTAGTAAAATGTGCACTACCCACAAAGGGCATGTCAGAAAAATAAAGATATGCAACCCTAGAAATGCATCCTCCAAAAAGAATGAGTCATATGAAAAATTGTGTTAAAATGCAAACTAAAAAAGGGGTTAAAAGTATCAAGACCGATGGTGAACATAATCCTGTAGCTTGTCATTTGCGAATGTAGTATAATTATAAAACAAATATAGTGAGTAGCTTCTTTACATTGCATAGATGGACACCATATGGAACACACAAATCTACTTGAACCACACAAATTACTGTCGTTGTCAATTTGATCTAGTTCTGCATTTAACAGAACAAGGTTGGTTTGCTTTGTATGGACTTCAGGAAATGATTTATTTTGTCAAAAGTTTTACGTTAAGGACTACTTAAAATATTCCTGCATTCCTCTCACTTCCTTCATCTCCCAGATATCTCCATACAGCCTTTCATTCCTTAGTTTAGGTAGATGAGAGTTCAGTTAAATTTTTGTTGCAACTTAAAGCGATATACAATTCACTCAAATATGTTTTGTTATCATAAAAGGCCTCAACTCCTTCCTCTTACTATTTTTATTTTGGTGGAGCCCATGCCTCTGCTTCCCTTCTCTCACTCTCCCCTTTCATCGCTAGCCCTCTCCCCTTCTCTCCCCCTCCACACCCCCTTCACTCCCTCACCAGTCCCCCTTCTTACCCCCTCCACTTCCTCCCTTCTCCATCCCTTCACTCCCCCTTCTCTCCACCTTCCCCTTCCTCCCCCTCCACTTCCCTCCTTCTCTCTCCCTCCACTCCCACTCCTCTCTCTCCCAGTCCCTTTCCTCCCTCCTTAGCCCTCTTCTTCCCACCTTACCCCACTCGCCTGATAAGCACTTCTCTTCCAGTGATGGTGTGTCCTTCTGATAAGTCAGTCAAAATAAAGTTCTTGATTTCTGTTGTTTTCCTCCTCGTCAATTTTGTGTTGTTTCCTTTTACAGTATTAGTCTCTGTACTATTGAGCTCATATAGTACTTAAAGATGAAGAGAAGCTCTTGCTTCTTTGGTTACATTCTTCTTTTCTGATAAGTACTTTATTCTAAGTTAGACTGTTGCATACGCTCTTGAAAGATTGGATCAGTGGATTCATAAATCAAACACAATTATGTTTTCTTTTAATTTCTAAAATCATACATCTTCAAAATTAAAGTGACTCATTTAAAATAAATTATTTCAAGAGCTCATTATTTTAATGAGTGCCCCTGAAGTAAAAAAAATTTGCATGATAGTGTGGTGACACAAGTCTGCTGATGTAGGAACCCAACTGTGTCTCGTATTGGTAAACTGCAGCTCTCCCCCATGATTTCCTAATGTGATGAGCTCCCAATTTCATTCTGGGATGGTTTTATATTTTAATTACATTTTTGTTGTTACATTAGTTACATTTATCACTGTCATCCTGATTTTAAACAGTTTCTCTTTACACAATCTGCCAGAGAGACCTGGCAGGTTGGTGACTCACTCACACATTTAATGTGGTGTGGTTTCTGATTCTCTGTGTGCCAGGTGAAAGAGATTTGATTCCAACTATCACTACCAGACATCTGGCCTGAGGTTGGTATGGAGGGAGGAGAGGCTGATATGGATCAGAACGTGTTCATTGAAGAGTATTTTATCCAGTATTGCTGTTGGAAGAGAAAGAAACACAGGGGCTCTTCAAGCTATCAAAGACCTGACTTACAGAGCTCCAACTTCACTCAAATTCTTCTGTGAATTTTTAGAAGTTTTCAAGATAGGAGTAATAGTTGTTACGTACCCCGTAACTGGGTCACTTACCAGCAAAGATAGATTGGTCCGTTGAAGTCTGATGGTACTATTTTTAAACGTCTTTATTTATAAAGGGGCACAAAAATAAGGTTAATACAAACATTCAGATAATATACGTCGTCAATACTCAATCTAAAAGCGCGGGTATAGTAATAATCATCAATAAGAAATAGCTCTATCATTTGTCTAGGGGGTAATATATTGTCCGTTGGAAATATAAAAGTCACTCAGTTCCTGCAGGCTTCTGGTTTTTGGGGACCGCTGGGTTTTCACTTGTTGGAGAGAGAGAGATTTGTGAGAAAAGAAACTTGCCCGGGTCTTTTGATGAGGCCAATCCGTTGAGTCGGGGGAGTTGGTTCCCCGTTGTTAGTTCAAGAAAATCGTTTCTGTGGTACCAGCCGCCGGCTCCCAGGCAAGGGAACCGAACGCACGTGGCTTTCTTCAAATGGCTGCCCGCTACTATGGGATCGCTAGCGTGTCTTCTGGTGCGTCTGAGGGGGCTGTTCCTACAGCCCCTCTTTTATCCTGACTTGCAGGGTTGAAGATGTCAATCAGGTTGGTGGATGATGCAATCTCTCCCCGTCACCCAGCCCACTTTGCCCTGAAGGCTGTCACGTAGTATAGGATCGCAATCCACAAAGGTATCTCCAAGAAACAATGGATATGTCCTGGGATTTTACATCGCCGGGGACGTGGCATCTTGCACGTCCCTCTCTCATTTCCTGAGTCCACTGACTCACCCTCCCTTTAGTGCTCTTGCGATTCTCACAAGGGAGGGGGCTGTGGGCATGACACCTGCGATTCTCACAAAGGAGGGGGCTGCGGTCATAACATGATAATAATTATTATTATGATTATACAAAATATATAACTATATATAATAAATTATACCAAATTAAAGTTGAACTTTGGACTAGATTAGTGCAGAACATTAAACATAAAGAAAGGTGCAATAGAACTGGTAGAATATATAATAGAGCGGTAGGATATAATACAACTGATGGATGAATATGAAACATATGAGTATCTGGGATATTAACAAGCAGGGAAAATAGATCATATTGCGATAAAGGAGAATCTTTCAACAGATTTTAGTTCAAGGCTTAAGAAATTCTGCCAAACAGAGCTCCAGAGTAAAAATATAACTAAGGCAATGAACTCTTTCACTATCCCGTATTAACATGTTCTTTTGGCATTATATCTTGGTCCAAAACCAATCTGGAGTATTTACAAAGGAAAGCAAGAAATGAAATGACTAATTTGAGAAACCACTATATGCAATCGAACATATTTAGATTAACTCTACCAAGGACACAAGGAGGAAGAGGAAAAACAGACATAAAAAATTTACACAACTGTCGGATAAAACTTCTGAGGATATACTTTCATCAACAAAAACAGGATTCAGCACTCCATGTGAGCATATGCAATTCTGTTAAGAAGTGCACACGACTAAACTTAAAGCATAACCCAGAAAAATGAAGAAATCATCACTGCAGAAGAAAAAAAAGAAGTTAAAAGAGCAAGACCTCTTCCCAGAAACAGAAGGGTTCCTTGTGGCAATGCAGGACCAGGTGGTTAACACAAAAAAATATTAAAAAACGTATAATAAAAGACCAACAAATTCAAGATGATAAATGCAGAAAATGTCAAGAGAATCCAAACACAATTCAACACATTATAGGATTCTGCAATGGTTTAACTTAATCTGATTACTTATAGGGACATTTCAAAACAAGATTTCACCAAAATCTTGTTTTAAAATACAAACTCATAAAATACACCATACCTCACTTATAAATACAAGCCTGATCCATTTTTACTATCAGAGTCTTATAAATTATATTATGACCAATCTATAATAACTGTCTGGATATAGTATTACAGAATAAATAAGTAAGACCAACTTACTAAATATATATAGTCATTCCAAACACACACAATTTACAGAAATCAGTAAGTGAAAAACACTAGAAATATGCAGAATTAAAAGAGGAAATTTAAAGACAACAGAACATGAGCAGCATTTACATTATCCCAATAGTAATATCTACCACTGGTATCAATCCCCAATGTCACTATACAATAGCATTAAACAGCAGGCATACACACCATAATTTATGTATATCTCCATCTAGTTGGTCCTGACTAGACTGAACTCCTGCCTCAGCAAGGACCTGGACCCACTGCAACTTGCCTATCGCTACAATAGGTCAATAACAGATGCAATATCAATGGCTCTTCACTCGGCCTTAGACCACCTGGACAATATGAACACTTATGTCAGGATGCTGTTCTTTGACTATAGCTCAGCATTTAACACCATCATTCCCACAATCCTGATTGATAAGTTACAGAACCTGGGCCTCTGTACCTCCCTCTGCAATTGGATCCTTGACTTCCTAACTAGAAGATCACAATCTGTGCAGATTGGTGATAATATCTCTCTCCTCTTTGCTGCCGATCAACACTGGTGCACCTCAAAGGTGTGTGCTTGGCCCACTGCTCTACTCTCTGTATACCCATGACTGTGTGGCTAGGCATAGCTCAGATACCATCTATAAATTTGCTGATGATACAATCATTGTTGGTAGAATCACAGATGAAGATGAGAGGGTTTACAGGAGTGAGATATACCAATTAGTGGAGTGGTGTTGCAGCAACAACCTTATACTCAATGTCACTAAGACGAAAGAGCTGATTGTGGACTTCAGGAAGGGTAAGACAAAGGAACACATACCAATCCTCATGGATCAGAAGTGGATAGAGTGAGCAATTTCAAGTTCCTGGGTGTCAAGATCTCAGAGGACCCTAACCTGGTCTCAACATAACGAGGCAGTTATAAAGAAGGCAAGACAATGACTATTCTTCATTAGGAGTTTGAAGAGCTTTGGTATGTCAACAAAAACACTCAAAAACTTATATAGATGTACCATGGAGAGCGTTCTGACGGGTTGTATTGCTGTCTGGTATGGGGGTGGGGGGGGGGGGGGCTACTGCACAGGACCAAAAGAAGCTGCAGAGGGTTGTAAATTTAGTCAACTTCATCTGAAGTACTAGCGTATAAAGTACCCAGGACATCTTCAAGGAGTGCCCCAGCACCCAGGGCATGCCCTTTTCTCACTGTTACCATCAGGTAGGAGGTACAGAAGCCTGAAGGCACACACTCAGCGATTCAAGAACAGCTTCTTCCCCTCTGCCATCTGATTCCTAAATGGACTTTGATCCTGTGAACACTACCTCACTCTTTTAATATATATTATTTCTGTTTTTGCATGATTTTTAATCTATTCAATATATATATACTGTAATTGATATATTATTATTTTATTTTCTTTATCTTCTACGTTATGTATTGCATTGAGCTGCTGCTAATAAACCTGATTCTGATTTTGAAAGCCCTCATACTAAACACCACTAGAATAGACCAAAAGTTCCTAGCAATTGAGAAATGAGTGTGCTTGGCTGTGCCCATATCTCAGGTTTTACCACTTGAGCTGAGAGAAAAATAATAATAGATGCTTTGTGGTATTCAATAACTGCTGGGAATATTCCTTTAATGTAATTGTGGATTGTGTTGGGTGGATATTCAACACAATTAAAGGAGTAGAGGTGATAGGACACAGATAGCTTTGTGTAACTCGGAGACTGCCTGTTTTGGCTTGCTTTCGGAAAGAAATGGTAGTTTTGGGTCTCCAAAAACTGTATGTTCACAGGGTGGGGTAGTCGTAATGAAGGAATTGAATAAGTATAATATTGCAATTGTTGGAACTTTGAAACTTAAAATAAGAAAATAATGCAAAAACTTAGGATAGGCACTGTTTGAGAGGGATAAAGAATTCAGATTTTCTTTTTGATGGGTTTTAGTCAGAACTGGAATACGTCAGAGGTAAAACCAATATTTTATGTGCAGATCAAAGGGAGAGGAGAACGTAACAAAAGGGGAAGCTTTGTGATAGGGTGGAAAGCATGAGATTTAAATGATAAAAGGAATAATAGCGCAAGGTAGAAGGGATAATTAAGGGGCATAATGAAAATTAATGCATCTCAAGATGATGTATCTGGGAATGGAAGAATATTAAATGAAATAATTGAAGACAGTGTTTAGTTAGAAAAAGCTGTAAAATACTTAACCAAACGATGAAACATTACCCCTCTAACATATGCCAAGCTTCCCTGGAGCTTTAGAGGAGACCAATGGCTAAGGTATAAGAGGGAGCAAGGGTAGGACAATTGAAGTAACAGGCGGATAAAACCTTAGGATGGTGCTTGTGACTGAAAGCAAGTGACCTGCACTGCGGTTACCTAATCTGCATGTGATCTCCCCAGTGTAAGAAACCAGATGCCGAACAAAGTCATAATGTTTTTTTTCATTTTTTTCTTCTTTCTGCCCCTTTGATGGACCTGTCCCAGTTGGCTATCAGATTTCTTTTAACATAAATGTATTGTTGACATGGAACAGGCAAGAATTCACATTGCAGTTACATCTTTCATGACCTTATGATCTTTCATGTGATTTTACAACCAATGGTTTGAAGTGCAATCAATGTCTCAATGCAGCAACCTGACAATTTTATTACAGTCTGATTCTACAGATGATCAGTTTTTTTCAAATGGTTGGTTGTAAGCTAAATCTTGGGTGAGAAACCAAGGGAGGTCTCCATGACTCTGACATAATTGGATCTCAAAACACTATTATAATGTGTCAAGTATTTTGATTTAATTCTTCATCTGGAAAGTTATATCTCCAACAATGCCCCACTCACTCAGTATTCAACTGCAGTGTTAGCATCAGTTATGCACTGAAAATTATAGAACAGAATCAATAGCAATCCATAAACTTGTGACTCAGAAATGATTGCATAAACCATACTTACTGAGCAGGTAGCAATCAATTTTTGTATCACTTTAATTCTCATTATTAACTTTTCTAACACCTTCCTTGATTAAACAAGAAGAAATGCATGTTTAAAAATAAGAGTGGTAAAATCCATCTCATGTTATTGTGGTGCTGTTCAGTTCACTGTCAAAGCCCTAACCTCAAAAGAAATTCTTGAGCCTTTTCTGATTTAGATACCTATGGAACCCTATCTATAGGGAGATTATTCTGTAGCTACCTACTCTTCAAGGACCAGTTTACTTCTCTGTCTAGTCTCTGCAGCAAGATGTAGCTGCCAATAAACCACTGCTTAAGTGTTGGGCCGCCCTCCCTTCCAAGGAGGAAATACTTCCAACTAACAAAGTGGTTTAAACAGTTTATTTTATTTTTAATGATACAGGCATAAAATTAGACAAATAGCTCTTAAACTCATTTAACACTGACAGAGGATTTTTGATTTATAAAAGTTATCCGAATTTCAAAACGTTTACAAACTACAGTGGATTTCCAAACACCGGTACAAAGCTTATGAACTAAAAGAACATACCAATGAGTTGTAGGTGAATGAGTTGTCCATCACAGAAACTGAAGGCTGAGGAATGAATTCTAGTTCTTCCTTTGGTCTCCTTGTCTTTCTACCATTCCCAGCAATCCCCAATACTTTCTGATATTTATATTGTTTGCTACTGGATGACATCATCTGTGTGTGATGTTTTCCAGATAACTTTGCTGGGACAAAGTAACTTAACACAGATAGTCTAAAAGCTTTTGGGGATAATGGTGCAAATAACAGCTGTAGTTGCTTGGTTTAATGTAGACCTTTTAACATAGCCTAATTGTTTTGTATTTGGCTAATGCAGACAGGAAATTTCATGGTCACTTCACTTTCATACCACATCTCCTAGCAGCCAGCCTGATTCTCCTTTTAACATCCAACAAGTTAATGTTTGCAATTTTCATTAAGAACTTGAATGTTTACAACAAGAAGCTGAGAAGGAGTGTTTGTTACAAAGGTCAAGCTGCTGTACTAGAAAGCAGAGGTTAGCAATAAGTTTCTCAAGCCCTGGAAAGTGAATGTCTATCAAATTATGGATGAGATGCCAGGAACTTCAGAAGAGTTGTGGTTTACCAGAGCTCTCTACTTGTGTTTCTTCCATTTGCAATATACTGCCAGCCTTGCCTTTATTTTCCATTTCATGCAGAGGATTATTTCACCTTTTTGAATTTCTTAAAATACTTTTGTCCCACAGTCACTACTACTTGCCATGTACCTTGCTTGTATTATTGTTGTCTGAAGTCCTCCTGCTTCTTAAAACTTGCCTAGTACTCTTCCACAGTTCTTTCAAAACATATTGCGGCTTCCCCCAATGCTGTTGTTCCCTTCGCAAACCTTCCTCCGTCTGTTGTAATCCTGGTAGTCAAAGTGATGGTAATATTCATGACAGTAGCACTTCTCCTCCACCTGTCCACAATTGGACAGTTAGTGATAAGAACTCGGCAAATTTATCCTGCAACATGTTTCACTCTTTTCACTACACTCGGTTGTGCTGTCCTGCTGCACATGTCCCTTTAAATTTAATCACAATATTAATTTGTTGCGGGTCGACATCATTAACCTCCTGAGGTATCACTGTGCAATTCACCAACTATTTGGTCCTGACTGTAGATTCTTGGCTGAGCCCTGCTCATACAATGAATGGCCTGTTTATCTTAGCTACTGGGTAATGGAAATACATAAATTATAAAAACATCAGCTGCAGTTTAATGGACACAAAATTGTGCATTTATCTTGGATCTGGCACAACAAAAGCACCCTTAGCTGTGCTTTGTCTCCTGTATAATTGATTTACAGTGGGTTAAAAAACAATGGATTAAATGGCTGTTGGTTGAAGATACTCTTCCCCAGGGGGGTTAGAAGGTCCCATTCAGAGAGGTGAGATTTTAACATGTAGCATTTTCATTTCAAAAATAAACTTTATTCATAGTAAAAGATATACAAAAGAAAAGAATCTTAAACATTCATGACCATTACCAGTAGTGTAAACTTTTAAAAAGAAAAACACAATTTCAAGTTTATTGTCATACTTTTCTGTGCACATGTATACAGCTAACTAAACAAAGTTTCTCACGAGCCAAGGCGATAAACACAGGGCATTTTTCACAAACAGCACATAAAATAATATTAACACAATATTGACATTTTTAAAAAATTCTGTAGATGAACAAGTTGATATAAAGTGCATAAATGACATAAATGTACAACAGGGATACTGCTGTTGGTTCTATCATAAATAATATCCAGTGGATGGTAGGAGGGTTTTCCGATGAACAAACATAACACCAGGCCACCTGTGTGCCCCTTGGGGTGATATGCCGTTCTCATTGTTCGAGGAGTTTCCCTACAGAAGGCGTGAAAACTGTGGTCCTTCACATTGGCTGCGTTGAGTTTCAGTGCGTCCCTCAGCACAAAATTCTGCAGCCTGGAATCTGCTTATCTGCCCCATTTCCTTACAGAGATCTCACCAAGCAAAGTCTTGGTGCTTGTTGGTGAGATCTAGCAAAGACACTTTCTGTCAAATGGTTTGGGCAATATGTAGCTTGATGCTGGTGAGTCATTGTTACAGCTGTTTATGAGACAGCTGATGCTGTGCAAATGAAGTTGCAGATTCACAATTATGGTAGTTGGCAGAGGAAGAAGGTTCATTATTTTTGATCCAGCATGCATTTTGCAAATCCCCTTTTATTTCACTGCTGTCATTTTAGTGTAGGTAAACATTAGCAATATGCCTAATATGTTCTCCTGCAGGTTTTATCTCACAAAATCCACCTCCAATCTCTTAACTGGTTTCTTTAATAGTTTCACTGCTCAGAAGTAATTGAAGAACTTCAGTAATCACACAGTTCTTTGACATGAACCTGGATCTTCTCCTTCTATTTGGTGTACCAAGAAGAATGGGGATCCTCTTTTGGTTGGGGTCAACCATGGATATTGTACCCTAGCCAGGGCTGTACAATATGGAGAACAAGCTCTCCCTTTCCGTGCATCTGGCAAACCAAAGGAATGGCAGAGACCAATACAATTTGGCAGCAGCAGCATCACAGGAGTTGCCAGTCTGCGTTGAACTCAACGTAGGACTGCCTTAGGGATTCCAGCTCCAGTTCTCGAGAGAGTAACCCGATTATTCCCATGACTAGTATTCCTGCAATTTATTAACCCTCTCATCATCTCCACTCTGAATCTTTTTTCCTCACTTGCCAACATTACGTGGTAATTTACTGTATTAATTAACCTACCAGCATATTTCTAGGGTATGTGAGGAAACCCATGTGGTCATGAAGCATGTGAAAAACTCCACAGAAACAGCAGTTGAAAATTAGGATTGAGGCTGGGTTCCTGGCGCTTTGAGGCAGCAGTACTAACTGCTGTAGCACTGTGCCAATCTAAATGCTAACGTAATAAAATTAGATAGGTTATTAGAAAATTTGGAACAACTGGTTTGTTACGGATTCAATTATGAGGCCTTGTTATCTTGTTTAGCTGATGGAAATGAGCCTTAACTAAGTTATTACATTTTATATTTAAACTAAATTTGTATTCAGAGCAAAATGTTGTGTTTATTGAACCATGCACAGTAACAAAGGATTTCTGTAGTAAAATATAGTTAAATAAATACACCAGTTAAATAGAGCTCAAGCAACACAGTTCTAATGCTGCAAGATTTCTAGTAATTACGCAGCATGTGAACATTACTGCAAAGCCTTACTTGTGCTTTATTTGTAGCTACCCAATGCCATAGTGGCCTTCTCATCAGAAGCTTCTTTTGTCCGTCTGGATCTACTGCTTATAACAGGATTCCACTTCAACCCAACCAAAAGATCTGTTCATGGGTTTAAGGGATAAATTGCATTTGACGTTCAGTGAAACAGCGATCAGAAGGAATTGTACTTTCTTGATGGTTAGTCGTGTCCTGCAGGCTGTCAGATTTTTTTTGCTGGCCACGGTACTTGACTGTGACAGGCTTTTAGTTATTTCAATCTCAGTGATGTGCTTTTGCACGCCTGTTTATATTAAAACAATACACTTTAATGGGCTTACTCCATCTGTGTGCTTCCATTTAATTTGATTAGCTTAAAGTTGGTGACAGGGCAATACATCAGTCATAATCGATCCTATTAGTATGGAGATGATATGAATGCAAATTGCCTTTATGTCTCATAGCAAGGATATCAGGGAATATTAACCATTCAAAATGTAATTTTAATCCTTGATGCAGTTCAGCAGCAACAAGCGAAACAATATTTTTCCATGCAAAGTATTTGGGAAGCTTGTTTTCTCTCAAGTCATCATTCGTACACTTGTCTTTACTTTTATCCAGTTTATAAGATCTTGGCCATCTACTTCTGAATCAGGCACAATTTGTAGATCAGAGTATGTAGGAACCTATTTCGACACATCTCTAGTTATTGAGAAGTATTTCTACAATCCTTCTTGAGATGCAACGAAAACTGTTCTCTATGATTGGCTTTAATCTTTCTATTTACTTTTAAAGCTCCTTGCAGTCACCTCTGGGCTGAAGAAAGACCAATTTGTGATGATGAAATTGATCTTTTGTGGTCTCTGAATTGTTGATACTGTGTAGAATTGTGTACTTGTAGACTCTTAGCATCAGAGAGTTACTTTAACTACGAATAACCAAAAACCTGGGAAGTAACTCCTTTGTGTTCACTGTCAAAAACATAGGGAGACCTAGGCAATGCTTTATGTTGTGGGAAATTGGTAAGTGTGTAGATAATTTTATGATTGAAGACATTTGGGACCGCAAAAACACAAGTCAATGAAATGTAAATGGAAAATATATTTTCAATGATGTCATGTTTTAATTTGTGTCTCAAATAGAGTAAATAAATTGATTTTTAGGAACAAGTTGTACAGCTTGCAAGAGTGTGTGCTTATCTGTTGATTAACAGTTGATATTTAATAGGGAATACTATTTGTATGTGCGGATTGCAGGGCTGCGCTGACACAACAGGGAGTCGTTTTTAGTCTTCTGTTGTCCAGTTGATCTTGTCCAATTCATGATGTCTTACTTCAGGGGAGGAGGGTGACGATTGGGTGTGGGTACTAATGGGTAAAATGTGCAATGGGAGATGGGAAATAGAAAATCATGTTGATTAGAGGGTAGCTGTGTTATACAGAACTGGCTATTCTCGGTGCTAACTGATGGCCAAGCCAACAGTGGCAACAAATTGGCCTCTCTTCAACCCAGGAGTGACTGCAAGGAGCTTTAAAAGAAGTAGGACTAAAGCCAATCATAAGAGGGCAGAGCAGAACAGTTTTTGGAGCACCTCAAGAGGAATTCTATGAATATTTTTCAAAAATAAACCGGAGATGAACAAAGATATGTGGATATTATTTTATGAACTAGTCAGAACACCAGTCACAATTAATGAATAATTTAGTACAGGAGCATCTGCAGACTAAACTAAACATGGTGGGTATTAAATTGAATGAAATAATACAGGTGATTTAAAGTGTTTGCGATCCCCAGTGTCAGCCATGTTGCATCCTGACTTGTTTCACTGGGAGATTGACAATCTTTTAAATGGGAATTGTGGTGTGGAAGGCTTTGATTTTTTTTATCATAAGTAAATGAATTAATTTACCATGCGGACGGCATTATACATCTGCTTGTCGCCTTGCCAGTGGGGTAAGCTCTTTGCGAATGGATGCCTCAGCCGTGTCATTGCATTTGACAGCATTTTGATTCCCTTGTCAGATACAATTTACAGCTAATCAGATTCCCTTATTTTGTGCCACGATCCTTGCGTGAGTGTGTGAGAGATTCCCGTGCCTCCCCCACCATCCTCTCTCAGCAGTCCACCTGTTTGTGGTAGCTGCAAATCATTTCAGGCAGGTAGAAGACATGAGCACAGGTCTTCCTTTACTGTAGGGCGTCTCTCCAGATTGTTCATTAAAGGCACAGATGAGGTTTTTTTCCCATCTCTTTCCTATTTTGACAAGGAACATGCACAAAAAATGCATTGACAACAATCCTGTACAGAAATCAATTTTATAAAACTACTTCTATGGCATTGCACCTCACCTCTTAACAAAGCAGTAGGATATTCATTAATTTGTCTTTTTTTAGCCCAGAATCTTCTGGAACATGTCATCTGTTAGCCGGGTTGTTAGTTAAACTTTTAGTCAGGCTGTTTTCTGCATAAATTGTTCAGTGTGAACTGATGTAGTGTAGGAAACAGAGCATCTGGAACTTGGGTGTCTAATACCAGCTGCTTAGCTAGTAGGATTTCAATGCTAGGATATAACCAGAGAAGCAGATGGGTATGATTAGTCAAAACTGAGGGAGGAAGGTAGGTTAAGTAAGATTGGATTGAGAAAGAGATGAAACATTATAAAAGAGTAAGAAAAATACAAGAAAATTGCATTTGGAATTTATAAACGTCTTAAGTTAACTACTTGTAGAAAAGTTAAAACTGTTCAATTTCTGGACCAGGGTTCCTGTCTGAGGTGCTGAAGCGTATCCCTGTCTTGTTTCAGAGAGTTCCTTTGATTTAATTGCACACTCCTCAGTTAGACCACATATTGAGGAAAGAGTGGGTAGAGGGATGGGAGAAGGAGCCTTGTTACCCAGTCAAACCTATCTCAGCTACTTGAAAAAGCCTTTGTGGGCAGAGTTGGATAACTGGTCAGAAGTTTGTGCATTGTCAAAAGGTATAAACAGCCACATGTATGGCATGGAGGCTCGCAAAGATATGTCAATAGGTTTGGTTACTGTGATTTATTCCGACTGTGGGTTAATGGCAAATAGACTCAAAGGGGGAGTTGGTAGGCATGTGGGAAAGAATAGGTTGCAAGTCTATATGGGAAAGGAAAGAAGACCTGCTCTGTTGAGAACTATTTACACTTCTGTGTTCGCTGTGAAATCCTGCCACCTCTTCCTTCCTATAGCCCATTTGAAACAAAAATCCAGATCCTGATTCCCTCTAACATAGGCAGATTCTATTGGCCTTTTGTGCTTATTGTTCGAAAGATCACCAGTTAAGCTTCGCTTTGGTGCTCCTCTCAGTTTTGCAAATTATAGACATTGCTTTTGAATCTGTATCCTTTGCTTATCAGTCTTTTCCCCTATTTTTCAAAGCATCTCTAATTATGAGCTATTAAGAGTACCTTTTATCGTCCACAACTTTCAAAGAATCAGCAGTTCGTTCAGCTATGCCATGTTTTTCCTACTGTTGCTACAAGTGGATTGGTTCTTAAAGGACCGTGAAACTCAATACTGTGTGGTTGTATATTTACGATTGCTATTAGGGTGCATGTGTATGAACTGGATGGAGGAAAACGTCACCATTTAGAATTACATTTATGTTCGATTGTTCATTTATAGGAAGTTGGGAAACAATTTTATTCCTTTGTGTATTGTGAAGAGGTGCTGGAAAAATTTTCCAGTTTCCCATCACTTGCCATCGTGATCAGCGTTTATGCTAATAGAAAGAATTAGAACAAAAATGTTGTAATAGGCCCATTGGGAAAAACTTGCAAACTGCAGTTTAGTGCCATTTTATGTAATAGGGAATGGCAGATAATTAATGTAGACTTAAGTTGCACATCCTGCTGTTAATATAAACCTGTGGTGTGCTGATTTTCCTAAGCAGTGAAAAATATAAATACTGCAATTATTTCTTAATTTTCTTAGTTCAAAACATTAGAAGATTAATAGTATCATGTTGATTTATCTTTCACTAAAGTACAACAGATTTTCATATTCTGAGCTGCTTAATCTAATTCTTGGATAATATTGTAATATTCAGCCAGTTTTTTTAATGTTCCATCTTCCCTGAAGGCTTGATACTTCTTAGGAGTGCTACTGGATTTGGGGTGCTAGTAGCTGATTTGTCCAAACTTGAATTAGCCAGCTAGCCAGTTAGCAACAATTTATAGCATAAGAATTAACAGCATCACTGTGGAGCTTGAATTTGCTTTTGCTCGTTGTTTAGCAGTATCTTAGTCATCACAGGATTCTAACCAGGAGTAGGAAACAATTCAAATTTAATCAATTTTGTTTGTGCCCTTTTTCGTCAAGTTGGGTGGAAAAAGAACCTTTTAATTACAATTAGACTTTAAGCATGCTTAAGGTATGGGGGGGGGGGGAAGGAATCACAGAAAAATCCTTCAAAGATGTTACCTCCAGCACTTAAGTGGACAAGGACAGTGGGTTTACGTAAGTATCATCAATTGCAGGTTCCCCTTCAAGCATTACATCATCTCAACTTGGCCCTGCATGGACATTGTGCCAAATTCTTGGGAACTACCTAACAGCAGCACTGTGAGCTTATACTTACCATCTCGTACCAAGTATGTGGCCCATTACCATCACAACAATCATTGAATAAATGTAGGCTTTTCTTGAGATGCCCAGCACCAATGAAAAAAAATTAAAAACAGAATGCATTCCAAGACTCTGCAAAAATAGTGTGCTGGCTGAGGTGCCCGTGCTTCTCTATGTTGTTTTAGGAGGAATTGCATAGCAGTGTGTTAAAAGCGAGATGAGAAAGTACTTCTAGCACTTCCGTACCCCACCCCCACCCCCACGCTTGTTCCACTTTGATGTGATAATTAATCAGGAATGTCCATTTAATACATCTCCAAGGGGATATAGATAAATAAATACTTTATTGATACCAAAGGAAATTACAGTGTCACAGTAGCACTCATTATAAGTGCACGGATATACAAATATTTGAAGAAAGGAAGAAGGAATTAAAAAATGTTACCACAGACAATCTAACGGGAAGAGGTCATTACTTCCCTGGCTATAGGTTGACTCATTATAGAGCCTATTGGCTGAGGGTAAGAATGACCTCATATAGCGCTCTTTGGAGCAGCGCAGTTGTCTTAATCTATTACTAAAATCGCTACTCTGTTTAGCCAAGGTGGGATACAAAGGGTAAGAAACATTGTCCAGCATTGCCAGGATTTTCTGTTGGGTCCTTTATTCTAATACAGCCTCCAGTGTGTCCAGATTGACTCCTATAACAGAGCCAGCCTTTCTGATCAATTTGTTGAGCCTGTTGGCATCACCCGTCTTGATGCCATTGCCCCAGCACTCCACCGCATAGAAGATTGTACTGGCGACAAGAAGCTGGGTAGAACATGTGAAGGAGAGGTGTGCACAGAACAAAGAACTTCAGTCTCCACAGGAAGTAGAGGCACCTCTGGTCCATCTTGTACACAGCCCCTGTGTTGGTGCTCCACTCAAGTCTGTCACCCAGGTGCACCTCAGGCCCTTTTAGGTCCTCACCACAACCATTTCCTCACTATCAATAGGAACAGGGAGCAATGCAAGCTTAGACTTTCTAAAGTCTGTCATCATCTCCTTTGTCTTACTAACGTTGATCTCAGATGATTCAGCTTGCACCATTTGACACTGTCCTCCACCCAAGGTCCCTTTTATTCATCCCCTGTCCTCCCTTTATACCCCCAACTATTGCTGAGTCATCAGAGAATTTCTGTAGATGACATGACACAGTGTTGTATCTAAAAGTCCATCTCTAGAAGGAACAAGAAGTTATTTCTATGCCTTGAAATAGTTGGCTTTCTTTCTTTTCCATTTTAAAATCTGATTAAATGTTGAGGATGACCATCAAATCTGTATTTCTACAAGTGCAATCAGGGCCACAACCAGAAGGCCACACTGTGGATAATCAGTAATTTCTGAAATAATAATATAGTAGTAAGCCTACTAAGTTACATAAGAAGAAGAAGAAGAAGAAGAATAGCCCTTAACTCAGCAGTGGAGTTATCGGGGCACCGTCATGAGGGTGTTTCTGTAGCAAGCTATTCTTGTTTTTACGAGGCTGAGTTGCTGGCTCGACACTCAACCCGACTTGGATTTGAACTTGGGAACCTTCGCTCCGGAGTCTGGTGCTGATAGTATTGCGCCACCAAGCGGGACCTAAATTACATAGTTTTATGATAAAATTATTTTAAACAATGCATTTTTCACAAGTATTATTTAACTGGTACAAAATCTTAAAGAACATAGAATTGTGAGATTGCTCATTTGGGAACTGTCTAGTTTAAATTTCCACATTTCTCCTGCTTCTTTGATGAATTTTCCAATGTCATTACAATTTAGAATTAAAATGGACATTGTCAATATTTGCTGTACAGTGTCTGGTACATTCTGAGCCTGTTGATAATGACCATGGCTCAGCTTGCTGTATTGTTTCCTGAATCAGACAGTTCTGCACTCGTGCCCCATCCAGAAACATGATTATGTTAATCCACCTGGATTAAACCTTTGATAATCTGGGGTTTACTGGTGTTAGATTGGCATATTTTTCCAGATATCAGATGTAATTCAATAATATTTTAATTCATTTTTAACTATTTTTGTCATTGGAAACCTGTGACCAGAGTTGTTGCCCAGTATTCTGAAGTTCTCCAGCAAAATCGGTGAGTTCAAGTTCAAGTTTATTGTCATTCAACTGTACAGATGTATACCACCAAATGAACCAGCACTCCTCCGGACCAAGGTCGACAACACAGTACATATAACTCACACACATAACACCTGAAGTAATATTACCGTATATAAGTTAACAAATATTAAGGTCCACTTATGACTCAAGTTAAAAAGTAAACAGTAACTTGAACTTGATTTCTGAAGTCAGATAACAGGTAACTGGAGTTTTACTGTGTATTATCCAAACTGACAATTCAGTGCAGTACGGAGAATAAAACAATTCAAAGTCCCCGTCTCACTTTTCAAACAGATGTTTATGTATCTTGTACATTATTCCATTATTTGAAGAAGATTAGGGGGTTCTTGGTCTTTTGGCAGATACTTAACTCTCCAACCAGAGTGCCTTCTTTGATTGCTGTTGTAGGTCGTTGCTTTACATAAATTGCTTGCTAAGCTTCCCCTAATACAACGTTCAGAAATACTTCATCAGTAAATGTCAAGAGTGTTGAAATATACTCTAAGATAGGGGTGTCAAACTCATTTTAGGTCACGGGCCGGATTGAGCAAAATACAGCTTCATGCGGGCCGGATCAGTCGGACGCGTGCGAACGCAGCTTTCGTTGCCTCCGTTTTTTCAGCCTGCTCTCATGTGTCTCAGTCTCTGCTATAGCTACAGTGTTTCACTTTACAAATTCCGTTTCTTATGAAGAAGACTGCCGAGCAAGACTGCCGAATAAACACTAAAAACCCTGAAAACCTAGTACCTGAATAAACTCAGCATTAGCCATATCATACGCCATAGGCGCTTTGATTACTGGGGCCAGCTTTAATAGTAATTAGTTATTATCTTGCGGGCCAACGATAATTCCACTGCGGGCCGGATTTGGCCCGCGGGCCTTGAGTTTGACATATATGCTCTAAGAGATGGTACACAAATGTATCTGTGTTTGTTCTTTTCTTTGAAGCCTTCTGCCATTGTCTATCTTTAACATGGTGAGAATGGGTGATCTGGTGACAGAGAATGTGGTTTATGCTTATTAATCAGCTAAAAAGTTATGAGATTTTAAATGGAACTTAATAAAATATACCAAGGCAAGTTTATTTTATTTCATAAACCCTTCAATGGCCTTCTGTGAAAAATTTGCAGTGTCTTTTATTAGATAATTACTGATTGTCTGGTGGAATAAAGCAAAATGCTAGACAGTACCTCTGCTAAATCAGCAACGTTACCAAGAGTTAAAAAGAGCACAATGTGAACTGCTGTTGTGAGTCAGCAGCCTCTGGACATGCACAGTAGCTTCGAAGCTGCAGTCTTATGACTGAATTTAGTGCGGAGTCAGTAGCTGTGTGACTAGAGCCACGGTGAAGAGCTTGGAAATACGGTTAAATTTCTGGATTGCCTGGCAGCAAGAGGTCTGTGGATTATGCGCTTCAGTCTCTGAACGAGTGGAAAATGTTAGGCCCACTGGATGTGCTGTATAGCAGTTTGATGTGCAAGGTAGTAGCCTCAGTATTCATTATAGTTGTCCTGTGATTTTGCTGTGATCCCTTATTAAACCCTCCCGCCAAAGCTCACTGACATACATTGGTTGTTGATCTGGTAGTGTTTCATTTTTAAAAATCGCACCATTAGTTTGAAAATCCATTCATGGACTTGCTCCACCCTCTCACCATAACTACTTCTATACAAGGTCTGAGATATCTATGGCCTCCCATTCTAACCTATTCTGTGTCCCAGTTATAACTGCCATTGGTGATCTGAGCCCTGCACTCTATAATCTCATCTATCACAAACCTTTTTAAATTCCATCCCGTCTGCTCATTTGACTCATTGGTCTAAACATGTCTCTGTGAGCTGCCATTGGACATTCCCTTATTTTAGAAAAGCAGTATAAATGCCAGTTACTGTCTTTGCCTGCTGCATAAATATAGGAAATTGTTGAAAAATTCTTCTGGTTTGAGAATTGACATCACACTTCTATTTTAAATAATTTCCATTCTTTTGGGAAATGTGCTTTTCTTGTTTTGCTTTAGAAGAGTAATGAAATCTGAATTACTTGTTTTTGGCTTTTGCAACAGCATTCCAATTGATCATTTGAGCACAAACTTGAGATGAAGTCAGACAGTTTGATACAGTGACTGCTAAATATACTGGCCATTCCTGGGTCACATGCGCCTGATTTAACTTCAGGTCAAGATGGCGCCAACAAACAATGCTCCCTCAGTCAACGTCTTCCAGGTGGCTCACAAAAATTTATTTTTACTTTCTTGCGTTTGTTTTTCACCTTAAGTGCGTTTGTGGGGCTGTTAGGGCAGTTTGGAGATAGCTTGAGTGACCCAGCGCTTCGCTGTCTCTGAGAAGATTGCAGAAAGCAAACGCATACTCAGATGGCCTCGAGGCAAAGAAACTACAGGACGGGACCGATGAGCCGATGTTCAAATCTATTTTGCTTTTTAAAGCATCCATTAATCAACTATTAAAGCATTGGCGAAGATTGAGACATCAAGGGGAATTAGGAAGGCGAGCAAGAATTTAGTGCTGACTACACTCCTTTTGATCGCTGCCGAGAAGGAATCTGTGAGTGGCCTGTTGTTGTGCAGCTCGCTGTGGCAGGCGGGTAGGCCTCTGTGCTCGTGTGGACCCCTCTCTTTCGATGAATGTTGGTGACATCGGAGGATGGTGTCATGGTTCTGCGTTTATTGATTACACTATTGCCTTTATGGACTCTGGACTTGCTCAGAATTATGATTTTTACATTCGCTGTTTTTATAGCCCCTTCCTTTTCCATTTTGTTGTGTGATAGGAAGGTGTCTGGGGGTTGATGTTCGGTTAGTTTTTTTGTGCGCGGGAGGGGTTAATTTTTGGGTGAGGTCTATGTTCTTGCTCCATATTTGTGCGGGAAGAGGGGGTTTTGGGGGTTGATGATCAGGCTGTTCTTTGCTGTGCAAAGGAGTGGGTTTGATATTCTTCTCTGAACGACTTTTATTTTCTTTTTGTTTCATGGCTAACTGGAGAAGACAAATTTCAGAGTTTGTGTACAGATACATGTTTTGATAATAAATGAATCTTTGAACCTTTGAACTTATGGATACCTGTGAATGTGAGTGAGTTCCCATAATAATATATAATTCAAGAATCTGATTAATGTATACACACACGTTCATTCCTACGAACTAGTTCTCATTCTCTCCCTCTCTCTCCTCTCTCCTGTCTCTCTCCTCTCTCCTCTCTCTCCCTCCCCCTCTTCTCCCCTCTCTCCTCTCAGTGTTGTTCTTATCCGCCTTATGTGCCATTCTTTGCAATACTGTGCAAGAATGGTTACCATAGCAAGTGACAAGTGATTTTCATGTATTTTTTTCATTTGTGGACAAAATATACTTCAGGACATCTGTAAACATTGAACCTGTTCATTACCCAGGGATGGTCTGTACTTTTAATTATTCTTTTGAGTATCATTGCTCTGGTGTTAGATAGGACCAAAAGTGTAAAAGAATCCTGAAGTCATATAAGTTTGTCTGTTTGTGGGTGTTATCTATTTGTACCAACTATTCAGTAATTTTGTAACATCAATAATATGTCAGTTTAGTACCTGACATCCATGAGCTCCTAAAGAGAAAAGGAGTACTAAGAGGCAGTCTGATTCTACAGAAGAAGAACACTGCCCTTGTCCTTTGTTCTGATAGTCTTTGCATAGCTGGTGATAGTTGGAGACAGTGCTAATTTTCCTCCTCCACCATTCACCATCATTCTGCTTCCCCACAGAAGGACTTAATTGGGACCTGAAGACCACGTTTTTCCACATCAAGGCTGATAGGTATATGGAACAAGCTGGTAGAGGAGGCTGTAGAGGTGGTAGAATTACAGGTGGTACAAAAGGCATTAGACAGGTACATGGATAGGAAAGGTTTAAACATAGGTAATGATGTAATGTAATGATGAAGCTCTATAAAACTCTAGTTAGGCCACACTTGGAGTACTGTGTCCAGTTCTGGTCGCCTCACTATAGGAAGGATGTGGAAGCATTGGGAAGGGTACAGAGGAGATTTACCAGAATGCTGCGTGGTTTAGAGAGTATGGATTATGATCCATAATCCATGCATTATGATCAGAGATTAAGGGAGCTAGGGCTTTACTCTTTGGAGAGAAAGAGGATGAGAGGAGACATGATAGAGGTGTACAAGATATTAAGAGGAATAGACAGAGTAGACAGCCAGCACCTCTTCCCCAGGGCACCACTGCTCAGTACAAGCGGACATGGCTTTAAGTTAAGGGGAGGGAAGTTCAAGGGGGATATTAGAGGAAGGTTTTTCACTCAGAGAGTGGTTGGTGCGTGGAATGCACTGCCTGAGTCAGTGGTGGAGGCAGACACACTAGTGAAGTTTAAGAGACTACTAGACAAGTTTATGGAGGAATTTAAGGTGGGGGGTTATATGGGGGCAGGGTTTGAGGGTCGGCACAACATTGTGGGCTGAAGGGCCTGTAATGTGCTGTACTATTCTATGTTCTATGTATATGGAATTAGCACAGGTAGACAAGTTGGACAAATGGATGAATTGGGCTGAAGGAACTGTTTCAATGCTGCTTCTGTGGCCCTATGATCTCTACTCTATTGCCTTTTAAATTGGTTACATCTACAGTCATAGGAGTTGTAGGCAAAAGCATTAAAAGATACCATACATATGTAAGAGCTGCTTTATGATGTAGTTTCAGACCCCTTTTTGAAATCTTGTTAATGCTCAAAAAAAGTAAGAATCATCAGTTCTGGGAGAGGAAACTTTCTTATTTGAGATTCCATATTCATTTGGCTTGCTGCGTGCAGTTGGCTACTTTATAGGGATTGTGGAAGGCCACGAGTAGAGCAGGTGATTTTGAACAGGCGGGCCCGTATCATGCTTGGACCAGTTTGCTCTCTCTCTCTTTTCTGTAGCTGCATTTTATCTTTTGTTGCTCTGTGGAATGAGTCCATTGAGATTTTGGCCACCTAGATCTGTACTGGCGCAGTGGATGGCTATGCATTTGCCCTCGGATATGTGAAAGCAATTTCCCTGGGCTCAAAGTAGACTTCCAGGTGTTATTTTTCAAATTTACATTTGTGTTGGCCTTGATGGAATGATACTCCAACTAATCAAAAGGTCAGGGCACTCTATTAGGCTTGGGGAATGACTTCCCAATGTCGTTATTTAAAAGAAATTTTGCTTGTACTTGCTGAAGCAAATTCTTTCTCTTCTCTTTTCACTCTGGCTTCTTCTCCCTTCATTTCAGTCCTGATGAAGGGTCTTGGCCTGAAACATCGACTGTTTATTCCTCTCCTTAGATGCTTCCTGACCTGCTGAGTTTCTTCGGCATTTTGTGCATAATGCTCTGGATTTCTAGTAGCTGTAGAATCTCTTCTCTGTCAGATACAGCACTCTGTGGAGGGTATGGGCCACGGTATGCATTTGTTCACTTGCTTCCTTAGCAGCGTACTAGAGTTCTAACACTGGACTGCGTGAAAGTGCTTGAGAGGAAGATTGCACTGATGGGCCTGTGCTTTACAATGTGCACTTGCTGTACATAGAGACAATCTGGCTCAAACAGAGTGTGGCTATTGAACCATCAGCAGCAAGAGGTAATATTTATACTTTTCAAAAATATATTTTATAAAGATAAAGATTTTTTTAAAAGTTTATCTTTATTTGTCACATGTACCACCGAAATGTACAATAAAATGTGGCGTTTTAATGACCAGTACAGCCCAAGATGTGCTGGAGGCATTAGCTGACGCCATGCTTCCAGTGCAAACATAGCATGCCAACAAATTACAAACCCCTAACCATATGTCTTTGTATTGTGGGAGGAAACCAGAGCATCCAGAGGAAACCACATGATAACAGGAGGAACGTACAAAATTATTTTAGACAGTTGCGGGAATTGAACCCTGATCTTATAGCTGGCACTGTAAAGTGTTATGCTAACCTCTATGCTACCATGTTTTGCATGTATTATTCATAATATTTGCAGTAAATCAGGTCATAACTTTCTCTACCTTCATTGTACTATCAGTTCCCTGCATTCCCTTGCAGGGTGACCACAGCACTCTTCTTTCATCCTTAAAGGAGCAACTTGAAACCTTTGAGAGTCTGTTACACAGGACCCATCCCTTCATTGTCCAGTATTGGCAGAACCCTTGACTATGGTCTTTCCCTGTAGACTCTTTACTGTGGCTGCATCAAGTTACAGTGCACCTCCCAGCATGTACTCCTGCACCTTGGGATGTCACAGTTGGCAGCATTCTCTTGTGGACATCTCCTTACACTGGAAAATCACCATCTCACCATCCAGCCTATTAGCTGTGCTTACACTCAAGTGCAATGCTGAGGGAGTGGTGCATAGTTTGAGGTGCCATCTAAGTGGAATATACTATGACACACTTTTTGAAGAAAAACATGGCACCTCCTGGTCATCTCCCAATCTCAAAATATAGATGTAATTGGTTATTTACCTCATTGGTACTTCTGGAATTTTATAGGGTGCATCTTGGCTGTCATGTTTCCTACACTACACCATTGACTCAATTTTCTGATCTGTCATGTTTTTGCAATGTGGTGAGGTTATATATTTTGGGTTTGATGTAGCAGTGATGCCTGATGGGCTAGGTGAATGTCTGATTCCGTTGGGTAATTGGTGCTGTTAATTACCCTTGCTTGTTTTAGGATGGGCAAGTAAAAGTGAAAACAGTCATCAGTGATACAGTTAGTTTTAAATGTTACATTGTATTCCTGAAAAGAATAACAGGTCAAACTCTGCGCTCATACTGCCTTATTTCAGATGGATACTGCATGGAATTATTTGTCTTTAAAAGAAATCTGCTCCCGGAGGATGTCGAGAGTAGCAGCACTTAAAGTTAAATACTCTAAAAGGAAGCGTATGTGACAAGCTGATGAAAGCCCAGCCTTAACCTGCCCTCTCAAACATAATGATTTTTCAGTGTGGTTTCTCAAAACTTCACAAATGCACAGTGAGCTCAATATGGCTGCACATCATACATGACGTCAGTTGAATAAATTTTTGGCATTCCTGTGGAAATTGTCTCTGTAAATGAACCCAGTTCGTAGCCTGACTGTAGGGGAAAAAAAGGAGAGTTGAAATTCTGGTTTGCATTGTTCCTTTGGGGATTTGTTTTTGAGGGAATTTCAAGTGGAGTTGAGATATGGCATTTAGTCTGTCTGTAAAGCTGGGAGTGCCACAGGAGAGGAAAGCTGCAAGAGAAGCAAAACATAGAAACCAATTTGTGCATGTTGCTTTCTTTAAACTCAATACATTTATACATTGTCATGGATTTTCTGCACTTTAAATCATTCGATTGAGGAAACTACCCTTAAGTGAACCATTAAAACAGAAGAAGCTGTACAATTTCTCTAAGCATCAAAGAAACAAAAGCTTAAATGTTTTGACCTGTAGAGAGTACATATTTGTTGTACACTGTATTTTATAGCTTTTTATAACTTAAGCTTATTCTCCCCTCGTTTAATTAGATAGCTATCCACAACCCACTTCAGTTTGCCGATTGACACAATAGGCCTATAGCAGACATTACTCACTCACTCTCCACTCTGCTCTGGATCACCTCGACAACCAGAATATGTACATCAATCAGGCTTTTGTTCATTAACTACAGCTGGCCATTCAATACTGTTATCTCCTCCATACATATTATCAAACTCCAACTCAACCGACCTCTGACTTACCTCTCCAATTCGACACTTCACTTCCCCATTAGGAGACCAGAATCGGTGCAGATCAGTAACATCATCTTCTCAGCAGTGACCAACACCGCAGGCACACCTCAGGGCTGTTCTACTCTATCTATACTGACTTCTGTGCGGCTAGGCACAGCTGGAATTCCATCTACAAATTTGCTGATAACACTACTGTTGTTGGCAGAATCACAGATGGTGATGAGATGACGTACACGAAAGAGATAGTCAGCTGGTTGAGTGCTGTCATAATGACAAGCTTGCATTCAATGCCAACCAGGCCAAGGAACTGATTGTGGGCTCTAGGAAGAGAAAGTCAGGTAAACACACACCAGTAATCTTTCGGCAGAAATTGTGAGCAACTTCAAGTTACTGTGTGTCAGCATCTCAGAGGATCTATCCTGGGCCCAACACAGGAAGGCGTAACCACATCTCTGTTAGAAGAATGAGGAGATTTGCTATGTCATTGAAGAATGTTGACAAACTTTTACATATGTACAGTGGAAAGAATGCTGACTTGTTTCATTGTGGCCTGGTACGGAAATTCCAGTGCACAGGTGTGCTAAAGACCACAGAGACTAGTGGATTCACTAGTTCCATTATGGGAGCAGCTCTACACACTTCACGATGGGCATCTACAATAGGCAATGCCTCAATAAGCTAACATCTGTCATCAGGCATTTCCACCATCCAGACCATGCCCCCTGTTCAATGCTGCCATTGACTTGAAGTTGAACTGACTTGAAGAACCTTAACACTAGCTCGGACCGTAGTTTTTAATCTCTCAATCCTGCACTAGTGTGATTATGTTGTTTATTTTGCACACTTGTGATTCATGAAAACTTATGTTAATTTAAGTTAATGTTGACTTATGTTTGTCCTTGCTCTATAACGTACCGTGATGCAGCTGCTGCAAGCAAATCATTTTCATGTATTTATACCATGTGTATGTACGCCAATGGCAATAATAAACTTGAACAACCTCATAAGTAAAAGGATTTAATTTTTCTTTCTGTGAGCAATGATGCACACCCAATCAACCCAATAAAGTCAGCATCTGTTATTTCATAAGTCAGGAAGGTAGTGATTTTTTTTTCCCTATTTATATAACTTTAATCTGTCCAGATGGTGTAAATCACCCTAGGCAGAATTGCTCCCTCTTTTGAGGAGGCTGCATACAGTTTGTTAATATCACCTGTCTTGCTGAGAGTGTGCTTGTCATGCTAATCTACTTGGGGCCATTCAATCAGCTGATTGACATCAATTCCATTTACCTACCTAAACTCCCCAACTAACGAAAAAAAATTGAAGTTTGCAATTAATTCTAACATCGGCTTTCTTGGAGTGAGTAGTTCCTCATTTTCCTCCACAATTTGTGAAGGGCTACCTTTTGACATCATCACTTATTGGCCTGCTTCTTATCTTAAGGTTATGTTTATTTCTTTATTTGATTATTCGGATACAACGCAGAACAGTCTCTTCTGGCCCAATGAGCCCACTACCCACCAACCCACCTATTGATCCTGATTAATCAACTAACCGGTACATATTTGTACCGTGAGAACAAAGCGCTGCACCTGGAGGAAACCCACGGACACTCCTGAGAAGTATGTTTAACCCACTCACATCCTCTGAATTATCATTCTTCAGGGTCTTTGCACTCTCCCTGTTTGTTGCTCCACCATTGGCAGATTTGAATTTCCAAGATATATCTTGTTTCTAAGCTTGGAAAATCCTTCCTGACCAATCTCCATTTCTCTGCCTTTCTCATCCTGCAAAACATGCCTCATTTTGTAATAGATCTTTTGTGGCTTGGTCAAATTATGTGAAGCTTTCTGAGACATTCTACAACACTAAAAATGTAATATAAATACAAACATGTTGTGACCAGGTAGCCAAATGATTTCCCGAGCTGCGGTTGGTATTAACAGAATTTCCTTAAAAATGATTCAGCAGAGGACCTGCAGCTTCACAGCCTCACTGTCTGAGCAGTAGGATGTAAATGGCAATGATTTGGGGAATGGTTCATGCTTCACTTTGTTCACAGCTAGCTTTGGATCCTACAGCGATAATTGAACCTTCATCCCGCACAGTCTGGTTTGTCACTGTCCACATCATCATGTGCATCCATGCTGTTTTGTTTCATTGATTTGTCCTGTTACTCTTAGTTTTGCTTTGATGTGTTAGAAAGCCTTCGAGAGTTTGTTTGGAGCTCTGGGAAACTGGTTAGCCTGTATCGGTTATATTATACATGACCATAATTGCGACTTAATTTCAATTGGACTTGATATTTGGTTAGCGTTGGTAACTGAGGAAATTTAGAGCATATGTAGGCCAAACAATTAGAAAATTTGAGTACTGAGGCCCTTGAGCCTATCATGTCTGTACAGACCATGATGCAAAATTACACAAATCCAATCTGCCTGTTCATAGTCCATGTCCTTCCATTCCCTGCCTAAATGCCCCTGAAATTCTGAAATTTACCTGATGTTACCACTTTCCCTGGCACCATGTTCCAGTCATCTGTTATATAAAATAAACTTGCCTCACAAGCCTTCTTTAAATTTCCCCCTTCTCATTTTAAAACTATGCCCTCCAGTATTTGAGATTTCCACCCTGGGGAAAAAAGACTCTGCCTGTCAGCATTCAATTCAATTCTACCCTCTCTGTGCTTCTCTTAATTTTATGAACTTCAATCAGGTTGCTCCTCAATCCAGAGAAAGCAATCCAAGTTTGTCCACCCTCTCCTTATAGCTCATGTACTCCAGTCCATACAACATCCTGGTGAAACTCTTCTGTGCCCTCTCCAAATGCTCCAGTGTTTTCAATAATATGGTGATCAAAGCTGCACACCACAGTTAAAATGTGGCCGACCTAAAGTTTTATGCAGCAGCAATGTGGATTGTCAACTTTCATGGCCAATATCTTGACTAACAAAGGCAAGAATTATCATACACATTCTTTACTATCCTATCTACTTTCAGAGAGTTTATAGTCTTGCAACCCTTTGTATATCAGTGGTCTTCCAGATATGTCACTGCATACTGCTCCTTGCACTTGACCTTCCAAAATGCAATGCATCACATTTAACTGGATTAAATTTCATATGCTATTTCTCTGCCTAAGTTTCCAACTGATCTACATCTTGCTGTGTCCTTCAACAATTTTACTTGTGAACACCCTGGTTTCCTTGGCTGCGTGAGTCTAGGGAAGACAGGCTCCGGTTCCGCCAAACTCGTGAGGTTGAGGCACACTCGATCCCACCCCAAACCCCGGTTTGTGTGGATGCTGTGTCATTTGCTACCCTGTTACAAATTAATGCCATGAAATAACAGACAGTACACTGCATATGATTGTAGGAATTATATTTATGAATCTTAACTAAAGGGTTAGTAATGAGTAACAAAAAGAAAAGGGCCCATTCTAATTAAATAGTCAAATGTGCACACGTTGGAGCTCATCTTGAACTTCTCTGTCACTCACACGCTGGGTCCTCGGTCAACGTGAAAGCACACACCACCTTCCGAACGTCGCTCGCAATCCATCTTGAACAAACGGGTCCCCCACCGGGTCGTATGTTATGACTGGTTCTCCCCAGTGTCTTCACTCTTCATCTCCTTTCAAACAAACGCGCCAAGCCCAACCTTAGTGCCCCTCACCAGAGAAACCTCCCCTTAATCTGACCATCGTAATTGGATGGCACACATTTCTCCCCTCTCTTATCTTCAACAATAGTCCAAACAAGCTGAAAACAAGCAGCTCTCACAGAACAGCAAAAAATACAATACATACAGCATAACAGTAAAAAATATGAACCAGTAGAGTTATCCAGAACTCTACTGATTTTCATGTCAAAATTGTACTTATGTAAGAAAGAAAACTGTGTCTTTGAGAGGATTACGTTGTTGCTTAGTTTTGAAATGTACCTGAAAAATATACTTGCCTATAAGAAATAGAAGGATTGCCATTGGATCTTCTCTTGAGCAGCTTCCTTAACAGATTCTCTTGACAAACCCAAAGTGGGAATTGATTTATGACTTGTTAAGATTTATGGCTGGTGAGCAAAATGTCTGAAACTTGCTACGCATTTCAGGGTTCATCTAAAAATAACACACAGGTAACTTACTGTGTATGAACACAGCTCTGTGATACATTATACATGAAATATATTTTTCTACTTCAGTACCGCAACTTTATGAATGGAATTTGTTTATCCCACTGTGGAACCACCACCTTTATTCTCTATATTCAATCTGAAGCTCATCTGGTGCTGTATACGGTACGACTCCATTGACCAGCCATACTCAGAACTTTGTGGTGTTGGGCAGGCAAATTCTGGAACTTATTATACCCAGCATAATTTTAAATCACTTTCTTAAAAAGATGTTATACAAGTGTCATAAACTTTCCAGTGAATCCCATGAGATTCAAGGAGGCTGTGGAAAAAGAGACCCTGGGGAGTGGAGGAAACAGGAGTTGCAGGGGAGTGTGTGAAATATCACCAAGTGTACCAGATGCCAAACCACGAGAATTTCCAGGTAATCAGATAACAATTTATCAGAGTAAATTAACTTAATCTTGTAACATCTGCACCTGAAGGAGAATAGGATGGATAAAATGAACATCAAAACAAAATGAACAATTTAACAGAAACACAGAGAACAATGGAAACATTTAACATGGCGATCCTACAGAAAGAGGAATGGAGGTAATGGCTCAGGTCTGAGACCCTTCTTTAGAACTGATGAAGAGACTTAGACTGAAATGTTGACTCTCTTTTCGTGAATGCTGTCTGAACTGCTGAACCTTTCCAGCATTTAAAAAAATTAATTACTTTCAAAACATAGGGCATCCTAATACATAGATCTATTTAATCATGTCATCATTCAGTTTTTCTCAAGTTCCTTTAATCAGAGGGTCAGAGGGTTAACCATTATGCAATCAGCTTGGACTTTAGTAAATCTGTCGACAAGGTTCCATATGGCAGCTGGAAAAGTACAACTAAAAGCCCACAAAATCCAAGGGAAAATGGCAAATTGGATCTAAAATTGATTTAAAGGAGTAAGCAAAGGATAATGGTGTATGGGTGTTTATGTTCATCCAGTGAAAGCGTCACCTGCAATAATCTCAAAGCTCCATGGGTTAATTTAGTGTCTCCAAAAATTGGTTCTCGAGTATGTCAATGAGAAGCAGCAAGGTGAACATAAAGGTTACTTTAGGTGCTGAGATTATATAAGTTGCAAAGTAAATAACTCTGGCGTATGTTCTTTGACATTCTGTTTGTTGTTCTGAAGCTTGTTGCAGTATATGAAGAACAAGAGGCGCAGCGTGCAGATGAAGTCGCCGATGGCAATGTGAGTGACAGACATAGTCCGGACACGTTTGAGAGTGAGCTCGCAGCGCAGCTTGCGGCCTTTCAGCCTATTACAGGAGAAATTGAAGTTACCCCCTTGGCACTGAAAGCCAGTAAGTAGACATTGTTTTTGTTAGTCTTTACTTGAACTTTGCTCCCACAATTCATGTTGAGCTAAACTTACTGCTGTGCACACACCTGCCTTTATACCAGAGCTTCAAGTAGTAGCTGGCCATACTGTCAATGGTGTCTGGGATCTAGTGAATTTAAAGTCTGAACAACTTACTTCAATATTCATTTGTTCAATCTAATGGACCTGGGAAACTGATTTAGACATTGTTGTAGTTCAGAATCAGAATCAGAATTACTTTATTACCAGTATGTGAAACGTACCAGCTTTGATATGGATCAGTGCCAAGCAAAAAACACAGGACAATACCACAATAGTAATCAACAATTTTCAAGACAATAGTGCAAACAGCCATGAACAATCAACAATTAAGAGAATGGTCACTCGTGCAAATGTTAATAATGAAACTTAAATAGATGTTAACATATGAAGAGACTCAATGATTGTCAACAGAACACGAAGAGCAGGAAAGACTAATTAATGGATGTTAGTGACAGTTAGGGTATTGAACTTAAGTGAGTATTGTTGAGAAGTTGGATAGCTACAGGAAAGAAACTTCAGAGATGATGTATAGTCCTGTTGATGATGGATGTAGTGTCTCCCTGATGGTAACTGCTAGGGTGGGTGGAGTCAGCAGTAATATTTTTAGCACTCTTCTCCACCCTGGTGATGAAGAGGTTCTTTAATGTTGGTGGCTGACAGCCAATGATCTTTACCGCTGAGTGGACCACTCACTGCAACCTGGACTTGGAGAGGAAAGAGGCGACAGGAAACCAAACATTGATAGGGGTGGTCCCAACACTCTCAAAGATGCCTGAGTAAAAGTTCATCAGGATATGCCCTGAGATGTTAAGTTTCCTAAGCTGGTATAAGTAGAATAATCTCTGCTGGGCTTTCCTAGTGGTGAACTTAATATGATTGTCCCACTTTGGTGTATTGGTAATGGTAGTCCCGAGGAATTTCCAAGCAGGAGCAGGTAGGAGATTGTTGGCAGAAATCCGCTGTCTTGAAAGCATTTAACTCCAAGTTGTTACGAGTGCGCCATGTTGCAAGATGGTCTACCTGTCTTTGATATCAGGTCTCATCGTTATTAGAGATGAGACCTACTACAGTCTTGTTGTCTGTGAACTTTAAGATTTTAATGGATTTGTCTGTGAAGGTACAATCATTTGTAGAAAGTGAGAACAGGAAGGGTGAAAGAACACAGCCTTGGGGAGAACCTGTGCTTATAGACATTGGGTTGGACAAGTAGGAGCCCAGCCTTACTGCTTCCTTCCTGCCAGGAAGTGCATAATCCACTGATAGATACCATTGGGTACAGCTAGCAGCCTTAGCTTACTGCGGAACCACTCCAGAAAATAGTATTGAAGGCAGAGCTAAAATCCACAAACAAGATTCTCACATAGGTGATGGGGAGTACAAATGTTGAAGAATGTAATGAAGGCACAAGTTAACTGCATTTTCAACCGAGCAGTTTTCTCTATAAGCAAACTAATGGGCCAAGAAGAGGATCAGTAATGAAGTTAAGCTAGGCGAACATCAGATGTTCAAAAGGTTTCATAATTACTGAATTCAGGGCGACTGGCCCATAATCATTGTCCAGTGATCTTGTCTTTCTTGGGAACTAGAACAATTGTAGCAACTTTAAAACAGTCCAGAACTCTGCATAATGGCAGGAAAGTTTTAAATAACTCAGTGAAGACAAGTGCTAGCTAATCCACATGTGCCTTAGAGTACCAGGTGAGACACCGGCAGGGCCTGCAGATTACCTAATGTTCTTTTTTTCCCAAATAGTTTGCAAATGTCTTCTTGCTTCATAGAAAGTATAGGGTGGGATGGAGGGAAGGAGCTAAAGAAAATCAGTGTGGCTGGGGTGAAGGGGAGTGGTGATATTGGTTGTGAAGTGGGGGGTAGGAGCTCACCATATAAGGATCAGAGGAAGTGAAGATAGATAGATATTGATTGTCCTTATCAAACTGGAAATAAGACTAATTAAGCTGATTGGCCAAGGTAGGGGACAGGGAGTCTTGGAAGCCTTTCTGTCTGAACCTGGTAAGAGTTTGCAGGGAATTCCAGACACTGCCAGGCTATTGTTGTTGAAGCCTCACCCCAACCGATCCTGGTAAGTGGCTTTTGCCACTTTCAGAGCTTTAATAAACTGCAGTTTTCCAGAGATATATTTCTCTCTGTTTCTAGACATGTGGGCATGATCCTTTGCAGATGTGATAGTCCTCAACTCCTTAGTGAATCATGACTTGTGATTGTTATCCTCACAATGATCTTTTAAGGAAGACACTCATCGTCAAGATCTTCATTCACTCAGTTTCAAGACTTGGATATATAAATACCTTTTTATGCTTTCTGCCTATCTTTTTTTGTGAACAGTTTTGTTGAGCACCACATCCTTGGAGTATTGGCATATACATCAGTAAGGTAACCTTCAGGCGTATTGAATAATGTGATGAAGGCTTGAATTTCTTGCAGCAGTTGGTAAAATTACATCTTCCAAAGACATGCTGGTGTAATTCTACACTGCCTTCATATAGAATATCCTCACATTAGCCACTGCAGTCTTGTTTGATACAGAAGCCTCCTGTCACAGTATAGAAAAACTACAGAGAACTCTCGGGTCAGCAGAAAATGTCACTGGCTGCAATGTACTATCACTGCAGGGCTTGTATGTGTCCAGGACAAAGAAGCAGGCAGGAAAAGTCATCTACCCACCTTGAAACTGCCTTTTCCAAAATCTCCCATCTGGAAAGGGCTGTTAAATTTTCATGGTGTCTTAAAAGCTTCTTCCCTCAGCCAGTTAATCTGATCACCTATTCTAGTGAGCCCCCAACCCCCTCTATCACACTGTCCCTGCACTGTAGATCTTTAAACTACTTTTTATTGTGCTGCTTACATTGTAAATACTCGTGATTTATGTTTTATGAGCATTTTATTCCATATGCATCAAATTCTTTATTTTCTAAATTATTTCTTATTCTTTATAATGGTTGAATGTTGTTTTTGTTGCATGCCGCATCCTGACTAACACACCACTGCAAGTTCCTAATACCTGTAAGCAACAAAAATATTGCTGGATGTGAACCAATTTGAACTGCTCCTAGGCAGAGCAATGTTTGCACATTATAATCCACCTATTTCATGTCTTAGCACTTGGAAAAGCAAGTTAGTTGGGTTTGTCTTTCCATTAGTCAGGCATAAATGCTATTGAGAAAACATATGTTGGGGTTATGTTTAGTGACACTACAGCTCAGTAATCTGGTGCTCTCAGGCCCAATCTTGAACATTGACAATGTACCCACTCTGCCAGAGATGTTGGCTCATTTTTGGTCATACTGTGGTAAAATTAGCCACTTAACCTAGCGGAAGCGTGAAATGTGGGAATAAGCAAATGATAGTAGGGTGTAATTTATTGATCACCTGTTAGATTCTAATTATGCTGACATTTACTCCCCTCTTATAAAGTGAAAGCTTTTGGCATATATTCCTTAGTAATTTGAAGTCGTGATCTCACTGTTGGATATTAAGGAGAGGAGAAGAGGAGCATCTGGGTCACATTAACCTTTTGAGATCTCCACATGCCCTTGGTTTATCTATGTAAAGAAAACACAGGTCAAGTGATGAATGCGGAGGAAACAGCAGGTTAAAGCTCACATTATTTTGCATGGGAGTGGGAACTGACCTTTGGCTGCCTGTGAAGGCCAGTGGAAATTTCCAGTGCTGATTTGTGAAAATTAAATGCTGACTGTTTAGTGTAGTTTTCCCTCTTTTAATCAGTGTTTGTTTTAATAGCTATAAATTGCACATTGCTTTAAAGATATCTAGTTTCAGCTGCAGCTTCAGCTGACGACCATGGAATTCAGCTTGCAAGTTCTAGGGACAGGCAAATCTGTAGTTTACAGTTGGCTTGAATGTTTTTTTGGTAATGTTGAAAATAGATCATCACTGTTTGTTTTTATTTGAAAAGTGCCATAATTTTTATACATCAGCATCCGGTAGCCATGTCAGCTTTGCTAGCAAAATGATGCACACAGAATGCTGGAGGAATACAGCAGGTCAAGCAGCATCTACGAAAATGAATAAGGAGTTGGCATTTTGGTTCAAGAGCCAGCATCAGGGCTGGAAAGGAGGTGGGGAAGATGCCAGAATAAGGTGGGGTAAGGGGAAGGAGGGCAAGCTAGAAGGTGATTGGTAAAGCCAACTAGGAGGGAGGGGGAATCAAAGTAAGAAGCTGGGATGAGATAAGTCGAAAAAGCAAAAGGGCTGGAGAAGAAAGAATCTGACAGGAGAGCAGAGAGGATCATGGGAGAAAGTGAAGGCAGAAAGGCACCAGGGGAGGCAATAGGCAGGTGAAGAGGAGAGGTAAGAGGTCATAAAGAAGATGAGATGGGGAGGAGAATAATTACCTGAAGTTGAAATTGATGTTTATGCCATTAGGTAGAAAGCTACCTAGATGGAGTATGAGATGATGTCACTTCAACCTGAGAGTGACCACACTGTGGCAGAAGAGGAGGCCATGGACTAACATGCCGGAACATGCATGGGAAAGGAATTGAAATGGCTGGTCGGCGGGAAATTCCGTGTTTTGCAGATGGAGCCGAGGTGCTCAACAAAGTGGTCCTCCAGTCTATGTTGGGTCTCATCAACATAGAGGAAGACTGCATCAGGAGCACCGGATATGGAAGATGGCCCCAACAAATTTGCAGGTGAAGATTTGCTTCACCTGGAAGGACCGTTTGGGGCACTGATTGAAGGTGAGGGAGGAGGAGAATGGAAATGTGCCGGGGAAGGACAAATGGACAAGGATATCACAGAGGGAGTGATCCCTGTGGAAAGTGTCACTACCCCTCCCCACTCTCCATTTTCTGCAGGGTTTTCTGGAACTTGGCATACGAGGGGTTTCTCCGGTTTCAGAGGTTTCAGATAAGGGAGTCGGTTTTTGAAGAGAGTGCTCAGGGATAACCTCTACGGCAAAGAATAGAATAGATGTGGCACTGTATGCTAAAGAATTAATTACAACTGGGCAAAAGGGGAGAAAGAAGAAGCACCAAGCAAGAAAGGTCAACAAATGAGATTTCATGGGTTGACCTGAGAAACAAGCAAAATGGGACAATCACATTGTTCAGAGTGTGGCTATTAGGGTGAGATAGAAAGAGCAAATAGGTAGGCAAGTTATTAAAGACCGATCTTAAGCTCTTCACATCCTCAGTCTTTAGAGTGTTTCACAAGCTTTGCTCATAGTGTCTATAGCCTCTGCAGCTATCAAAGCCAAAGTAAAATGTATATGTTACCATATACATACTTTGAGATTCATTTTCTTGCAGGCATTTACAGGAAAATAAAGAAATACAATAGAATTTATGAAAAACTATGCATAACCTCAGACTGACAAACATCCATTGTGCAAACAAAGGACAAATCATGCCAATAGTAAGTAAAAAAGTAAATTAATAGTATTGAGAACATGAGTTGTAGAGTTCTTGAATGTGAGTCAACAGATTGTGGGGTCAGTTTCAGCAGTGAGGTGAGTGAAGTTATCCATAGTAGTTCAGAAGCCTAATGGTTTTAAGGTAATAACTGTTCCTGAAACTAGTAGTGAGGGATGGCAGGGGTCCTTGATGGTGGATGCTGCTTTCTTGTGGCAGCGTTTTATATAAACGTGCTCTTTGGTGGGGAGAGTTTTAGGGATGGCATGATGCCTGGTTGCATGAGGAAGAAGTAAGTTTAAGGAGGGAAGATTTTGAAACAGATATACAGGAGATTGCAGAGACAGGAAAGGTCAGTGGGCATGAGTGAAGGGGAGCTGTCACTGGATAACTGGGAAAACTTTAACAGAAGTGATTCGTAAACAGCCAACAGTCAAATCAGGCCTTGGAGAAATAAAACTGGGGTGACAAAAGGTAAGAGTGCTCATTAGGCTGCCTATGGAGAAATTACATTAAGTCATGATTTAAGTAGGGTAACAGGGGAAAGGAGTTCTTATTGGTGGTTGGTTCAGTGACCAAGGGATAAGAGTTTCAAACTTTGGTGAAAAATGTGGTTTTGATGTGAGAAAAGACTTTGTTTCACTCGGAGTAGTTATGATCTGGAACTCACTACCTGCGGTGGTTGTGAGAGCAGATCAATTAATATGTGGAGGAATTGGATAAACACTTGACAGAAAATAATGTCCAGGTGAGTAAAGACCAAGGGAAATCAGTGAGGAAACAAGATTATTTTACTGGGAGGCGGCATTGATTCACTGGGCTGAATAGCCTCTATCGATGCTATTACAAATCTGTGATATAGGCCCAAGCATTTTATTAGCACGGTGAAATGCTTCTGAAGTAATTTGCAGCCTGTGCAGTTACATGAACAGAAAAGTGCTAATGACCAGATAATCTTTTCCTGGGATTGATTGAAAAAATAATTATTACCCATGGGAGCTTCGCCACCAAAAGAGGGCAGGTGGAACCTTGATTTAACATCTCAACTGGAAGACTGATGTGCCAGCTTAAATTCAGATCTCCTTGGTGAGACTCAAACCCACGGTTTTCTTAGAGCTAATAACGATGATGTTCTGTACATGTTGGTTAAGCTATAGGATTTGAAGTAAGACTGGAGTCAAAAAGGACACCAGCCCTGTTGCCCTTCAACTTCTAGAAGGCAGAAGTATCAAGCATCAAGTGTTTAAAATTCAGCTTCACCAAGCTTTTATACTAATGGAGCATCAAAGCGATTTCTTGCTCTTCAGTTAAGCAGTCACAATGGTGGAGTAGTAAAACTGGATTCTGTTATCATAAGACTTGAATAGATTCATAAGGAAATTGTAAATAAGAGTATTTATCACAAGAAAAATAAGCCAGCTGTTTTTTTTTACCAAAGTGTTAGCTATGTTATACCTAAATTTAGAAGTTTGGGTGGAATGAGATCAGAAATTATATTAAAGTTTGAACCGTGCAATACCAGGGTAATGGCTGTGAGTTTGTTTTCTTTTTTTATATGGTATTCAGTTGTATTAATTGTCTGGTGTTTTTCCTTTCAAGCTGTTTCCCTGTCTGATCATGCATTATGACACTGCAGTTTCTGCACCCGATTTCAATACTTCCTTCCAACTGGGGGAAAGATGAGTTCCTCTTACCAAAACTAGTTGTTGCTATGCCGATTAATTCCTTTAATTAAAAGGAGAGATGCAGCTGCATCTGATATCTGATTAAGAACAGACTTGGAAGATTATTTTGGATGTACAAATATGGTCATGATTAAAGCCCTTCTCTGCAAAAATGTAATTCGAATGGTGTTGGGGATCGTAAAAATGTCATCGATGGCATGCCATCACATGTTGCAGAAAATTTGGTGTGTTCTGCTATTTGGATGTCCTGATGTTTTGTTTAATTTCCTTCTCTTTTGAAGGGGTTTGAGTTGAGAAATTCCAGAATTTTCATCGGGAATGTTTACTAATGCTTAATCCCATTACCCTGCGTATTTATAAAAAACATTGTATATCTGGCATTATCTTCACATCATTTTGGAAATGAATTACTTTTGAGCAGACCTTCTGCTATGCACAGCTTTGTTGAAGGGCCAGCTTATCAGTCTCTCTTTATTAAAAATATATCTTCTCAGGGTTTGATTGTGGAGATGTAGGTGTGTTGGTGGTGGTGGCATAACATTAGCATGAGGTAACAATGACAGAATTTTCCACACTTGCTCATAGACTGATCTGACAATGTGAACAACAGATAAAAGTGCCTACGTCACAAAAGGAAACAAAGGAGTAGGGTGAGATGTTCAGCAAACCAGACAGTATTTGTGGTTAGAGACATGAAGTTAATACTTCAGATCAAAAATCTTTGTCAGAAAGAGGTTTTCCACCATCTTCTGACCATATTTCAGATTTCCAGCAGCTGCCATTTCAATGGAAAGGAGCTGATCTTAGAAAGGAACATTAACAATTGGACATCAGCTTTATTACATATATTATGAATGCTTGGCTACTGAGGATGAGCATGCTTAAAATGTGTATCACAAGTAATGAGCTGTACAAGTACAATAGAAATATCTTGATGTGCAATATGAAGCACTTTGACCTAGTAAATATGGAGAAGTATTTCTACCAGTCAAAGGATTGTTAATCGAGAATTGAGATATAAGGTGATTGAAAAAGAAATCAGGTAATGAATACATTTTTTTTACACACACAACGAACTATTGAAATCTTGAGCTTGCTCTTTGCAGCAGAGGTGGAAGCTGAAGTAATGATAACTTTCAGAGGAGGAATTCTGTATATACATGACAAAGAAGCAGAGTTTTGGTGAAATGCTATTGAATGGGATTAAGTGATTAGTTCTATTAAAGATCCACACAAGGACGATGGGCACAATGGCTTTCTTTTGTTCCTGGAATTCATAGGACAGGTGTCAGAGATTATTTTTGTAAACACTGATTTCCTCTGCCCCAGCCTCTCTCTGCATCAGGTTGAATGTCCCAGCTGCCTACCAGTACAACTGTTGCTATTGCCTGACGTTTAAAATTTCAATGGGAGTGTTTAAGAGCAGAGTAGAGCACTTACCGAGTGTAAGAGTAGTTGTCACAGTAACCAGATGGAAACTTCTTGCAGCGATAGTCTGATGGAGCGAGGTGGCAAGCCATCATTTCACAACAGGCTTCTGGTGCAGGCGTTAGCTGTAGCTCATTAGGCAGCACACTTGCTTCCGATTCAGAAGGTTGTGCGTTCAGGACCCATTCCACAGCAAAATAAATCTGATCAAGTTTTGCTTGCATTTGAAAATCATGTTCACACTCTGAAGGATTTTTTTTCTTTTGACACATTTTGGGAAGGTGGAAGAAGAACCCTAAATGTGGGAGAAAGTAGTTTTGCTTGCACACAATTTCAGACCTAGTTTCATCAGTCAAGATAGCCGATACTGATCCACCATGCATTGTCCTTTGCCAGTTTAAATAAATTATTTTAATTTCGTATTGTTTCTGTGCCCACCAGTACAGTGTGAACATTACCTTTTTTTCAGGAATACTCTTAACGTGTCTACACCATTTGGCCAGCTTTCACAAGCCTGCTGTCATGCTTAGAGCATTTTGGTTAAAAGGGAAAGATGATGATGTCAGTTAAGCAACAGAGCATAACTAACACAGCAAGGAACACTTCCAATAAATATTTATGGACACAATGCACAAAAATACCCTTCAAAATATGTGAAATGTGCTGATGATGAAAGACTCAATGCAAAGCTATGTTTTACAAGTACAGTACTTGGCACCGTTGCATAGAAGTAATAAGGTGATCAATGTTTTTTTGATTTGCTGAACTTACTGCAATGATTTTCTTCTGTTTAACTGTTTTAGCTCCAACTTCTTCCTCCTTCCACTTCACCTCTTCTGAAGGAATCTTTCAGCAGGGGGCAGTTTTCCAGCCATCTTCCTGCACCTTCATAAGTTAGCAATCTTTGAGCATGGGCTAAAATTATCAGCAGGAATAAGGGTAAGGAGAGTTTAATTTTGGGTTTCCATTTTGTTGAATCTAGACAAAAGGCAGATTTTATTCTAGGATTAAATGATTAATGGGTGTAACTCAAAATGCACTGTGTCTTTGGGAAAGAGGCATCCAGATCTACTGGACAGATGGTTAAAATTAGAAGTCGTCTTTTCAGCAGTGATATCATGGAAATTTCCTCTGTTACAAAAATTATTCGATATCTGGAAATCTGTCCTACCATGCTGTTACCGTCCTTCCCAGCCCCTAACCCAATTAATTCTTAATTTCCCAAACATGGTATTGTGATTAAAGGTAAAAATAAAGGTTAATAAATTTCTGTTGGTGAGAAAATTTAGGAAATCAGAGTTGAGGACGGTAAGAAGGTAAGTTATAGAGAAGTTGTTCACTAATTGATTAGTGGCAAAGGTGGAGGTTACTGATTGGCTCCCTCCTGGTCTTGGGTAGCTAATTCTGTAAATCTGGGGCAAGTAGTGAAGAATTAGAGCTAAGCCCACTTAAGCTATCACACAAAACCTTCCATCTTCCTTCTCCAACAAAATTCAATGGATCAGGAGATTTTCTTATTCTGAATTTTTTTCATGTTGCTGCTAATTGCTGTTAGGCCTAGCTTAGTTCTTTTGAAATGGATATTTTCTCGACCACAAGGGTGTTTTTGATTTGCAAATAGCTTAATCAGCATTGGCAAGCATTTGAAATGAAATATCATCAGATCATGATGATTTTGTTTCCAGAGAAATAATCAAATGGATTTCACACAATATTCAGTTAAATCTGTAGCTGGAACCTTCAAAACGTAAGTGAAACTTATTTAAGAATGAGTTCTAAGGTGCAGAATGTTGAGTCCATTTGGGTAGAGATTAGGAATAGTAAAGGAGAAAAAATCACTGGCGGGAGTTGTCTATAGGCCATTGATATTATAACACTGAAGTTGCAGTGGCATAGGCAATAAGCCAAGAAATGCCTGATGCATGTAAGAATGGAACAGCAGTTGCCCTGGGGTCTTTAATGTGCACATAAATTCGGCGAATCAAGTTGGTCAAGACAGTCTTGAGGAAGACTTCATAGAACACACCATTGATAGCTTTCCTGAACAGCATGTCAGTGAATCTACAGGGAAAAGATCTGTCTTAGATCTGGTCCTGTTCAGTGAGACAAGTAAAATTAAAGATCTTGTAGTTCAGGATCCTCTTGGGAACAGTGATCACAGTATGATTGAATCTCTTATAAAAATGGAGGGTGCAACAGTTCAATCTAAAACCAGTGAATTTTCCTTAAACAAGGGGGGTCTACAATGAGATGAGGGAGGAACTGGCTTGAGTAGACTGGGAACACAGGTCATATGATATGACAAATGGAGAACAGTGGAAGGCTTTCAAAGAGATTGTTCATGGTGCTCAAAAAAAGTATCTTCCAATTGAAAGCAAAGATAGTAAGGGTGGGGAGAGCTAGCCTTGGATAACCAAGAAAATAAAACAAAGCATCAAACTAAAAACTCATACATACAAAGTCACCATGAGCAATGAGAAACTGGAAGATTGGAAAAAACTTCAGAAAGCAACAAAGAGCCACTAAGCAAGTAATAAGGGAAGGGAAGCAACTAGTACAAAATATAAAGCAGATAGTAAAAGTTCTTATAATTATATAAAGCAGAAAATGGCGGCTAAAGTGAAGGTAGGTCACTTGGAAATGAGAAGGGGGAATTTATATTGGGTAATGTGAAAATGGCCGAGACGTTGAAGGACTGTTTTGTGGTCTTCACAGTGGAGGACATGATTAACATGCTAAAATGAGATGTTATGGATGCGATGGGAAATGAGGAACTCGATACAAATGCTGCCAGCAAAGAAGTAGTGATGAGCAAGCTAGTGGGCTTCAAGGCAGACAAGTCCCCAGGCCCTGTTTGGATACGTACCAAGGAACTGAAAGAAATAATGGACATGTTTGTGATCGCTTACCAAAAATCCTCTGGACTCTGTGCAAGTCCTGGCAGATTGGATGACAGTGGATGTCATACCACTGCATAAAAAAAAGATGTAGGCAAAAGGTGGGTAATTATAGATCAGTTAGCTAATGTCTATAGTCAGAAAACTGCTTGAAAGTAACATTAAGGAAGAAATCTGGATAGAAGTCATTCTATCAGGCAGGCACAGTATGAATTCTTGAAGGCAGGTCCTGTTTAACAAACTTACTAGCGTTCTTTGAGGATGTAATAATAATAGTAATGTTCTTTATTGATCCCAAGAGGGAAATTATTTTGTTACAGCAGCAACATTTAAAAACACACTTAGCAATAATAATAAATATAATAACTAATAATAAAGTACAGAATAATAATATACACAATAAAAATTTATCAATGTGTAATACTGTGCAATAATAATTTACAAAATAATAAAATGGAAACTATTGTACAATGATGTGTGTTCTCCTGTCACACAGAGATGAATTCTTGTAAATGCTTATTGCATTTGGTAGGAAAGATTTTCTGTAACGATCCTTGTGACAGCAGAGCTGAATGAGTCTGTTTGAAAGAATGCTCCACTGCTTATTCAGTAGGTCAAGGAGAGCATGTGCCTGATTGTCCATGATGGATAACAGTTTGTCTAGTAACTTCCTCTCCACCACTAACAGTCCGGGTTGTAGCCAAGGACGGATCCAGCCTTCTTTATGATTTTATTTAGTCTTTTTGCATCACCAGCACCGATGCTGCTTCCTAACATAAACCCGCAAAGAAGACTGCACTCGCTATAACAGGCTGGTAAAAGATCTCCAACATCCTGCTGCACACATTGTAGGATCTCAGCTTCCTTAGAAAATAGAGACTGCTCATTCGCTTCTTCTAAACAACCTTGCTGTTAGTTTTCCTGTCAAGTCTGTTGTCAAGGTGAACACCCAAATATTTGTACTCCAACACTACTGCAACTTCTTCTCCCAGATTGTATCCAGGACTCGTCACAGTCCTCTTCCTCCTAAAATTAATCACCATCTCCCTGGTTTTTGCCATATTCAGGAGCAGGTGATTCCACCCACACCACTCGACAAACTTGTCCACCAGTACTTTGTACTCCAACTCCTGCCCATCTCTGAGACACCCAACCAGGACAGAGTCACCAGAGAGCTTCTGCAAGTGACAAGACTCAGAGTTGTACTGAAAGTCTGAGGTGTGCAGTGTGAACAGAAACGGAGACAGGACAGTCCCTTGTGACGCTCCAGTGCCACTCACCACCCTCTCAAACAGTGAACTACCGAGCCGTACAAACTGGGGTCTATCTGTTATAGAACATAGAATAGTACAGCACATTACAGGCCTTTCGGCCCACAATGTTGTGCTGACCCTCAAATCCTGCCTCCCACATAACCCCCCACCTTAAATTCCTCCATATACCTGTCTAGTAGTCTCTTAAACTTCACTAGTGTATCTGCCTCCACCACTGACTCAGGCAGTGCATTCCACACACCAACCACCCTCTGAGTGAAAAACCTTCCTCTAATAGCCCCCTTGAGCTTCCCTCCCCTTACCTTAAAGCCATGTCCTCTTGTACTGAGCAGTGATGCCCTGGGGAAGAGGTGTTGGCTGTCCATTTTGTCTATTCCTCTTAATATCTTGTACACCTCTATCATGTCTCCTCTCATCCTCCTTCTATCCAAAGAATAAAGCCCTAGCTCCCTTAATCTCTGATCATAATGCATACTCTCTAAACCAGACAGCATCCTGGTAAATCTCCTCTGTACCCTTTCTAATGCTTCCACATCCTTCCTATGGTGAGGTGAGCAGAAATGGACACAGTACTCCAAGTGTGGCCTAACTAGAGTTTTATAGAGCTGCATCATTACATCGCATCTCTTAAACTCTGTCCCTCGACTTATGAAAGCTAACACCCTGTAAGCTTTCTTAACTACCCTATCTACCTGTGACGCAACTTTCAAGGATCTGTGGACATGTATCCCCAGATCCCTCTGCTCCTCCACACTGCCAAGTATCCTGCCATTTACTTTGTACTCTGCCTTGGAGTTTGTCCTTCCAAAGTGTACCACCTCACACTTCTCCGGGTTGAACTCCATCTGCCACTTCTCAGCCCACTTCTGCATCCTATCAATGTCTCTGTGCAATCTTTGACAATCCTCTACACTATCTACAACACCACCAACCTTTGTGTCGTCTGCAAACTTGCCAACCCACCCTTCTACCCCCACATCCAGGTCATTAATAAAAATCACAAAAAGTAGAGGTCCCAGAACAGATCCTTGTGGGACACCACTAATCATAACCCTCCAATCTGAATGTACTCCCTCCACCACGACCCTCTGCCTTCTGCAGGCAAGCCAATTCTGAATCCACCCGCCCAATCTCAGGATTGCTACCTGTGCCACGTGCGAGTGAGGCAAGGAACAGGAGGATTATAAAGATTAATACGTGGCTGAGAGGATGGTGCAGGAGGGAGGGCTTCAGGTTTGTAGATAATTGGGCTTTGTTCCAGGGAAGGTGGGATCTGTTCCGAAGGGACGGTTTACACCTGAACTGGAGCGGTACTAACATTCTTGCAGGGAAGTTTGCTAGAGCTTCTTGTGGGGTTTTAAACTAAATTTGCAGGGGGCAGGGATCCAGAATGTGAGAGTGGATAGCGAGAGGAAGAATAAAGGACAGGTGGGGACTACACGGTTCCGGAATATTAAGTGTGTAGTAGAGGAAGGTGGGGCGGAACAAGTGATAAGGAGGACTCGTGTACAGAGGGATGGTCTGACGGAACATGGAGTTAAATGTGTTGAAAGAATAAGTAAATGTAGGAAGGACAACAAAATTCTAGGGGTGTATAGCCCGATGGGAGTTCGGGGAGCTGGGTTAAGCACAATAGGCAGCGATTCAAACAGAGAGAGGAGAAATGGGTTAAAAATTCTATATCTGAATGCACGAAGTGTCAGGAATAAGGTGGATGAGCTTGAAGCCCAGGTGCGAATGGGTAACTATGATGTTGTTGGGATAACGGAGACATGGCTGCAGGGAGATCAGACCTGGGAAATGAATGTACAAGGGTATACGTGCTATCGTAGGGACAGAAATGTGGGCAGAGGGGGTGGGGTGGCCCTGTTGGTGAGGAATGAGATTCAGTCCTTTGCAAGGGGGGACATAGGGTCAGGAGAAGTAGAGTCTGTGTGGATAGAACTGAAGAACAGTAAGGGCAAAAGGACCCAAATGGGTGTTGTCTACAGGCCACCAAACAGTAGCATGGATATTGGGTGCAAGTTGAATAGGGAGTTAACATTGGCATGTGGCAAAGGTAATGTCGTAGTAGTTATGGGGGATTTCAACATGCAGGTGAACTGGGAGAATCAGGTTGGTGCTGGACCACAGGATAGGGAGTTTGTAGAGTGCCTACGGGATGCATTCTTGGAACAACTTGTACGAGAGCCGACCAGGGACAAGACTATTCTGGATTTAGTGTTATGTAATGAACAGGATTTGATAAGCGATCTTGCAGTAAAGGAGCCATTAGGAGATAGTGATCACAATATGATAAGCTTTTATCTGCAATTTGAGAAGGATAAGGGCAGCTCGGAGGTATCAGATGAACGGGAAACTATGGAGCCATGAGGGAGGAGCTGGCCAAAGTTGACTGGACGGATAGCCTAGCAGGAAAGACAGTGGAACAGCAATGGCAGGTTTTCTTGGGAATAATGCACAAGGTGCAAAATCAGTTCATCCCCCAGAGAAGGAAGGATTCAAAGGGGGAAAAGGGGCCTCAGTGGTTGACAAAGGAAGTCAGAGACTGCATAGCATTAAAAAAAAGAAAATATGACAGAGCTAAGGTGAATGGGAGGACAGATGATTGGGAAGTTTTTAAGGAACAACAGAACTTAACTAAAAAGACAATAAGGGGAGAAAAAATGAGGTACGAACGCAAGCTAGCCAGGAATATAAAGGAAGATAGCAAAAGCTTTTTTAGGTATGTGAAGAGAAAGAAGATAGTTAAGAACAATGTTGGGCCCTTGAAGAATGAATTGGGTGAAATTGTTATGGGAAACAGAGAAATGGCAGAAGAATTTAATGAGTACTTTAGATCTGTTTTCACTAAGGAAGACACAAGCAATCTCCCAGATGTATGGATGGGCCAAGGACATAGGGTAACAGAGGAAATGAAACAGATTGACATTCGGAAGGAAACGGTGATGAGAAGACTGATGGGACTGAAGGCTGACAAATCCCCAGGTCCAGATGGTCTGCACCCTAGGGTACTAAAGGAGGTGGCCCTGGAAATTGCAGATGCATTGGTAATCATTTTCCAATGTTCCTTAGATTCAGGATCAGTTCCTGAGGATTGGAGAATGGCTAATGTTATCCCACTTTTTAAGAAAGGAGGGAGGGAGAAAACAAAGAACTATTGACCTGTCAGCCTGACATCGGTGGTGGGAAAGATGCTAGAGTCCATTATTAAGGATGAAATAGTGGCATATCTAGATAGCAGTGATAGGATTGGGCTGAGCCAGCATGGATTTACCAAGGGTAAATCATGCTTGACTAATCTGTTGGAATTTTTCGAGGATGTAACCAGGAAGTTAGACGGGGGAGATCCAGTGGATGTAGTGTACCTCGATTTTCAGAAGGCATTTGATAAGGTCCCACATAGAAGATTGGTGGGTAAAATCAAAGCTCAGGGCATCGGGGGGAAGGCATTGACATGGATAGAAAACTGGTTGGCAGATAGAAAGCAAAGGGTAGCGGTGAATGGGTGTTTCTTGGAATGGCAGGTGGTGACTAGTGGGGTGCCACAGGGCTCGGTATTGGGACCACAGCTGTTTACCATTTACGTTAACGATTTGGATGAAGGCATAGAAAATAACATCAGCAAATTTGCTGATGATACTAAGCTGGGTGGCAGTGTGACGTGATGAGGATGTTAGGAGAATTCAGAGTGACTTGGATAGGCTGGGTGAGTGGGCAGATACTTGGCAGATGGCGTTTAATGTGAATAAGTGTGAGGTTATCCACTTTGGGAGTAAGAACAGGAAGGCAGATTATTATCTGAACGGTATAGAATTGGGTAAGGGAGTAATACAAAGAGATCTCAGAGTCCTTGTTCATCAGTCACTGAAGGTGAATGAGCAAGTGCAGCAGGCAGTGAAGAAGGCTAATGGAATGTTGGCTTTTATTACAAAGGGAATTGAGTACAAGAGCAAGGAAATCCTCTTGCATTTGTACAGAGCCCTGGTGAGACCATACCTGGAGTATTGTGTACAGTTTTGGTCTCCAGGGCTAAGGAAGGACATCCTGGCTGTAGAGGAAGTGCAGCGTAGATTCACGAGGTTAATTCCTGGGATGTCTGGACTGTCTTACGCAGAGAGGTTAGAGAGACTGGGCTTGTACATGCTGGAATTAAGGAGATTGAGAGGGGATCTGATTGAAACATATAAGATTATTAAGGGATTGGACAAGATAGAGGCAGGAAATATGTTCCAGATGCTGGGAGAGTCCAGTACCAGAGGGCATGGTTTGAGAATAAGGGGTAGGTCATTTAGGACAGAGTTAAGGAAAAACTTCTTCTCCCAGAGAGTTGTGGGGGTCTGGAATGCACTGCCTTGGAAGGTAGTGGAGGCCATTTCTCTGGATGCTTTCAAGAAGGAGCTAGATAGGTATCTTATGGATAGGGGAATCAAGGGATATGGGGACAAGGCAGGAACCGGGTATTGATAGGAATTGATCAGCCATGATCTCAAAATGGCGGTGCAGGCTCGAAGGGCCGAATGGTCTACTTCTGCACCTAGTGTCTATTGTCAAACTTCCCTGGATCCCATGCCTTCTAACTTTCTGAATAAGCCTACCATGTGGAACCTTGTCAAATGCCTTACTAAAATCCATGTAGATCACATCCACTGCACTACCCTCATCTATATGCCTGGTCACCTCCTCAAAGAACTCTATCAGGCTTGTTAGGCACAATCTGCCCTTCACAAAGCTATGCTGACTGTCCCTGTTCAGACCATGATTCTCTAAATGCCCATAGATCCTATCTCTAAGAATCTTTTCCAACAGCTTTCCCACCACAGACGTAAGGCTCACTGGTCTGTAATTATCTGGACTATCCCTACTACCTTTTTTGAACAAGGGGACAACATTCGCCTCCCTCCAATCATCCGGTACCATTCCCGTGGACAACGAGGACATAAAGATCCTAGCCAGAGGTTCAGCAATCTCTTCACTTGCCTCGTGGAGCAGCCTGGGGAATATTCCGTCAGGCCCCGAGGACTTATCCGTCCTAATGAATTTTAACAACTCCAACACCTCCTCTCCCTTAATATCAACATGCTCCAGAACATCAACCTCACTCATATTGTCCTCACCATCATCAAGTTCCCTCTCAGTGGTGAATACCAAAGAGAAATATTCATTGAGGACCTCGCTCACTTCCACAGCCTCCAGGCACATCTTCCCACTTTTATCTCTAATCTGTCCTACCTTCACTCCTGTCATCCTTTTGTTCTTCACATAATTGAAGAATGCCTTGGGGTTTTCCTTTACCCTACTCGCCAAGGCCTTCTCATGCCCCCTTTTTGCTCTTCTCAGCCCCTTCTTAAGCTCCTTTCTTGCTACCCTATATTCCTCAATAGACCCATCTGATCCTTGCTTCCTAAACCTCATGTATGCTGCCTTCTTCCACCTGACTAGATTTTCCACTTCACTTGTCACCCATGGTTCCTTCACCCTACCATTCTTTATCTTCCTCACCGGGACAAATTTATCCCTAACATCCTGCAAGAGATCCTGAAACATCGACCACATGTCCATAGTACATTTCCCTGAAAAAACATCATCCCAGTTCACACCCGCAAGTTCTAGCCTTATAGCCTAATAATTTGCCCTTCCCCAATTAAAAATTTTCCTCTCCTCTCTGATTCTATCTTTTTCCATGATAATGCTAAAGGTCAGGGAGTGGTGATCACTGTCCCCCAGATGCTCACCCACTGACAGATCTGTGACCGGACCCAGTTCGTTACCTAATAATAGATCTAGTATGGCATTCCCCCTAGTTGGCCTGTCAACATACTGTGACAGGAATCCATCCTGGACACACTTAGCAAACTCTGCCCCATCTAAACCCTTAGAACTAATCAAGTGTCAATCAATATTAGGGAAGTTAAATTCACCCATGATAACAACCCTGTTATTTTTGCACCTTTCCAAAATCTGCCTCCCAATTTGCTCCTTGGTATTTCTGCTGCTACCAGGGGGCCTATAGAATACAGCCAGTAGAGTAACTGCTCCCTTCCTGTTCCTGACTTCCACCCATACTGACTCAAAAGAGGATCCTGCTACATTATCCACCCTTTCTGCAGCTGTAATAGTATCCCTGACCAGTAATGCCACCCCTCCTCCCCTTTTCCCCCCTCTCTATCCCTTTTAAAGCACTGAAATCCAGGAATATTGAGAATCCATTCCTGCCCTGGTGCCAGCCAAGTATCTGTAATGGCCACTACATCATAATTCCATGTATGTATCCAAGCTCTCAGTTCATCACCTTTGTTCCTGATGCTTCTTGCATTGAAGTACACACACTTTAGCCCTTCTACCTTACTACCTTTATACCCTTTATTCTGCTGCTCTTTCCTCAAAGCCTCTTTATATGTTAGATTGGCTTTACTCCATGCACTTCTTTCACTGCTCTATCGCTCCGGGTCCCATCCCCCTTGCAAATTAGTTTAAACCCTGCCGAGGTTTTCAGTAGTCCAGGTAGTCAGTTAGGTAGTCAGTAATCCAGGAGATAGTGGATCTGTCTATGCCCATCCTTTTGCAGCCTCTCACCCAGAAGAAGTGGCTGGATTGTATTGAAGGCAATAGAGAATCAAAAAATATGATTCTCACAATGCCACTAGCATCATCCACTCCCGCATGAGTCTGGTAGGCAAACTGTAGAAGGTCCAATGAAGATCTCACCTGCGGTCCAAGGTAAGTCAGGACTAGCCTCTCCAGCACCTTCATCACATAAGATGACAGAGCAATTGATCTTAAAAACGCAAACACGAGGAAATCTGCAGATGCTGGAAATTCAAGCAACGCACACACAAAATGCTGGTGGAACGCAGCAGGCCAGGCAGCATCTGTAGGAAGAAGTTCTGGACGAAGGGTCTCGGCCACCAGCATTCCACCAGCATTTTGTGTTTGCTGCCAGAGCAATTGACCTGCAGTGATTAAGTTCAGATGGAGGCAACTTCTTGGGCACAGGAACCAAGCAGGAAGTCTTCCATAAGCACCGGTATCTTTTCCTGACTCAAACTCAGATTGTAAAGTTGCTGCAAAATACCAGACAGCTGGCTCGCACAGGCCTTCAGTACCCTGTTGAATATATTGTCTGGTCCAGTAGCCTTGCCTTGATGTAGTCTCTCCAGCTGTCTCTTAACCTGACCTGTAGTCACAGTCAGGCGGAGGAGGGTGGTCATCCCCATGGAGGCAGGATACTCCAAAGTTGGGGGAATTTGGAACAGAATACTCACCAGAGGGAAGGGAGGGGTAGAGGGAGAAGGCTTCTCGGGCAGGGAGGGTGTGTGGTATGGCCAAGTGGGGGAGGGGACAGCAGGATGTCCCATGCTGAACCCGTTGAAAACAAGTTCAATTTGTTGGCAGCCCTCGATCTTCCTTTGTTTAACCTTGAAGCCAGTGATCTGCTTCATGCCTGATCACACATCCATTATGCTAGTCTGCTGGAGCTTGTACTCCAGCTTCCTCCTGGAGGATTCTTTGCACTCCCTCAGCTTTACCCTCAGTTCACTCTGTACTCGCCTTAATACTTGTCTATCTCCTGACCTGAAGGCTTTCTTCTTCATATTCAAAAGTTCTTTCAGGGCCTGGTGTTGGGGAAACTATGTACAGTCCTGGCTGGCAAGATGGTGTTCTCAGGGAATTTGATATAGCTTGTGATACAATCAGTCATTTTGTTATTATCCTCCCTGTGTGGCTCACATAACACATCCCAGTCTGTCCTCTCAAAGCATTCCTGCCCTGCCTTATTAACATCCTGAGTCCACCTCCTTGCAGTCCTCGTTGGCACAGGTTGCCGCTGGTCAAGAGACATGTACCTGAGTGACCAGATCAGATCCGCCAAGTGGGGGAAGGGCAGCAGCTCTGTATGTGTCCTTTACATTTGCACATAGAAGGTCCAGTATTCTGTTGTCCCATATAGGGCAGCTGGCATATTGATAAATGTTGGTATTGTTGCCTCAAGAGAAATATGATTAAAATCCCCAGTAACAGCCACAAAAGCAGTAGGGTGTAAAGGGTGCAGTGGATAGAGAGGAACAGGTGGATGCTGTATTCTTCATGGATTTCCAGAACGCATTTGATAAGGTGCCAGATAAAAGACTTATCCATAGATAAAGATGCATGAAGTTGGGGATAATGTATTAGCATGGATAGAGGATTGACTAACCAATGGAAGGGAGAGAGTTGGGATAAATGGTTGTTCCTCCGTTTGGAAATCAGTGGAGATGAAGGGTCACCAGCATTGGTGCTGGGATCATAACCATTTGCATAGCAGGGGAATTAAAAGTTATGAAGAAAAGGCAGGTAAGTGGAACTGATTTTATGGCCAGATCAGTCATGTTTTTATTGACCAACTACCTGGCCTAAACCTGCTCCTATTTTTTATATTCTTAGCTCTTGATTCTGATCCTTTGAAGATTCTGTTGGAAAATGCTTCTTGCACCCACACCTCCTGATTCCTACAAGTCACAATTTCTTTGGGTGAAATAGAATGTGGATGGCTTGTGAATAACATGAATACACTTTATAAAGTCATCAAGAATACACTTTATAAAGTCGTCATTAAGGCCAGCCCTCCAAACTGTTTAAATTAGCATTCTCATTCGTTAGCCAAACACGTGTACAATCTTCTATTCCAGACAGAAAGAATCGTGTAAAGGTTGCCTAGGGTTAAGCAATGTTTGTTGCAATAAAATAAGTTTAAAAAAAAGACTGGGAAATAAATAATCTGTTTAAAGTGTGAAGCATGTTTCACAATTGATTTTAAGTGAGAAGCAAAGAAGCCTGCACAATTGCATGAGAATGCAACCAAGTTTAGGGATGGCGATGTAAAGTGTGTAAAGGTTTCTTTTAAAATATATTTGCCAATATGAATTATGTATAGATTTTTTATATTTAATATGTCTTTATGGCTATTTTGGTTTAGAGTTCTGAACCATTATTGAGCACTTTCTCTTCCCCTTACACCCAACCCCCACCTTATGAAGGATCAGACATTGGGTTAGAATTGAAGCAAACACCTTTTGTTCAATAGTCTCCACAGATCTGCCACCATTCCACATCAGACCATGTAGACCAGGTACTTGTAGATGTTATTTGGTACTAAGCCCCTGAAAGTAGTCATGGCTTTTGACTGTAGTGACAGCAACTTGGGAGAGAGAAAAAATAAAAATTTTGGGGAGCATAATTTGATCACTAAATCTCTGTAGGAACTTCTTCTAGTCAGATGGGAAGCTTAGAGAAGTAGTTGGCTGCTAGTGTTAGTGAATGTCTGTCTAGACTGACTTCATGAGAATTGATAACCTTATTGCTTCTGGTTGCCCATCTAAATCTGCCATCAAAGACATTTGCATTAGTTGTGTGCCTAACATTGTTGAAGCCTTCACTTGCCTTGAAACATTAAGTCTTTTCAAGTATATGGTCCAGTATTATTTTTTAAAACTTTCTAGCCTTTAGGTTACTTCCACCAACTTGGCAAGATAAGGGCAAAACGGAAGGGAGACGTGGCATTTGACTCATTGTCCATCTATTTTTTTTCCTTTCAGTTTTGTTCCTTTCTTAAAGCTGTCTTTTATTTTAGTTAGAGTTTGATGTAGTCAGTAGTGACAGAGGAAAAACATCCAGATAATTGAGCTCTGGTCTTTTTCAAGAATACACAAGTATTTACTGTGCCATGCTGCTATCTGACCTATACCATTTGGAGCATGCAGCTAAACGTAGTTAAGAGAATAATGGACCCAGTGGAGTAATTATAAGGTAGTAATTAAATCGTGGATTTGTATGTCACTCTCAGTCGCAGGACTGGTGCTAGATAGGAAATCCTCCATGGACAAGGTTGAAATCACTCCATCTCTTGTTTGCTGTTCACATTAAATGGCATGTTTAATTCATTTTTTCAAGTGAGTTTTATTCACTTTTTGATTTTTTTGTATGGTTGCAAGCAGCAGCTGTTAATGTTTGGCCCAGAAAATGGTTTACTGATTTTTGCCTGTTTTGGGTATCTGACGTGTTACTGATTTGTTGTCAGAATGTGTCACTTTATAAAAATAAAAGTACTGTGATTTTACTTTTTATCCTTGAGACCTGGTTGGAGCCAGTCCAGTCTGATGACACGACAGTTACCTCACTATCTTGCCAGCTTGAAGTGATGTGCAATCACTTTCCAGCTTCCAACTGATAAGAGCAGATGTTAAAAAGCTATGCTTGCTTTGGCTGTGAACAAGATAACCAGTTATAAAAGTTCTATCTGGAAAAAAGGTTGCTCTTTAAAGTTGAGGCAGCTTGCTACAGCGCAACAAAGAAACTACCTGATCAAAATTGAAGGGAGTGGAGAAAAGGACATTAGTTTTCCTACACAAAAAATAATCTGCAAAATTCCTGTATGCTTACTGATGACCCTCTAGTCCTTTCTTTGCATTATGGTGTCGTTTTTGTAAAAGTGTAAAATCTACTGAAATTAAGACTGCTGTCTTCATATGGTTTTGGAATACAGAAATGAGAAAAACTGAATTGGACATGGTTTCCTGTGATTTGCTTTACTTGTTTCTTTTGGGTCTTTATCTATAGCTGTAAGAAGATTTGCAATTATATGACACTTTTCATATTTTCAGGAAGTCCAAAAGTACAGGTAACAAAGTAAATCTGTATTGAATTCCTGTTTGTTAACATGCAGCAATTAATTTCAGTGGAAGTCTGAAATTAACCAAGTAATTGATGAATTTGGTTATGAACTGAAAACTAGTCAACATTTCATCAGGTACCTCCCATCTCTTGAAACAGTGGCATTGGATCTGACATAACAATTCGAGAGAGAGGAGATGTTGTCTTAGCTGACAATTCTGCATAGTTCAATAGTCTTCCATTGGGTAGGAAGCTAAGAAAATTTGAATACCTAGATATTGCTGCAGACAACTTGGAGGCAACTGACTTGCTTGCAATTCACGGATTTCCAATGTCAATATGGGCAATCAAAATGTTGGCCATGCTATTACACTCTGCAACCACTCATCTTTACCCCCTAGAGCAGGGGTTCCCAAGCTTTTTTATGCCATGGACCAGTACCATAAAGCAAGAGGTTTGTGGACCCCTGGTTGGGAACCCCTGCCCAAGAACAGCTGGGGAAGAGAAAGAGAAATGTGAATGGTTGTGAGCAAGAAGAGGAAGAGAAATTGGTGGGGGAAGAGGAGTTAGAAACCTAAACTAAAGAATGAGGAAGTATTCCCATAAATGGGTGGCAGTGCATGAATGAGTTTAGATTTTGCTTTAATTGGTTTTAATATTTGGTGTGCGACAAAATTATTTAAGTTCAAAGTTCAATTTAATTTTTATACCGTATATGTCAATAATCTTGTTGAATCAAAAAATGTTTGCTTGATGTTTCTCTTTGTGAGGAAGGGGAACAGCAAGAAGATGTGTTCCATGTAAGAATTTCTGAAGTAGAAAGAAAATATGTCATCAAAGTAAATACAGTGGTCCAGAAATAGAATTGCTTCCTGCAGCTTCCATTGTCAGAATGAACATACTTGCAATTGACAAAGTTATTGTGTAAAGTTTAGCAGAATATGAAGTGAATTCATTGAAATGTACCAAATTATTAATGTTTTTCAAAGGATAGATGGTGATTGATATTTTTCCTTTGACAAGGTGCCGGAATGAGGGTTACAGTCTCATAAGAGATTGATTATTCAGGATGGAGATAAGAAGCTTTTACCTAGAGGATAGTGAATCTTTGGAGATTTATACCCAAGAGGGCTATGGAAGTTTTGTTGCTATGTTAATGTTGGAGATGGATAGAATTTTTGATGTTACATGAATTAAAGGATAGTAAGTAGAAGAGGATGTTGCTAAGGCAAAAGGTCATGATATTATTGAGTGGTGGAACAGACACAAAAGACCTAGTGTCCCATTGCTACTTTTAATTCTTATTTGCACTGTGCAGTAAAGTTTAAATACCATAGCAATCAGTGAATGAGATTGGGAACTTACCATGTTTTTTAAATTGCTTTCTGGTTCTTCATATGCTAATGTCTAGAAACCCATACACATGCAGTGGAGTTCAGTGCATGTTTGGACACAACCTGTGAGAAATTCAATTTAGATTACAATTCAATCTAATCTGTGGATGGTGTAGGTGCCTCAGGCGGACACACTGGCTTTTCTTCCAAATGACCTTTTTTCCCTAAATAAATATGAACCCTGCTTTTGGCATGAAGGCAACAGGTATAACATCAACCCCAGACTGTAGAGTCTTGTGCTTAGAATTGGCTACCAACTACTTGTTTCAATCAGATAACCTCAGAGCTAAAACCTGGGGTCTCTCAGACCCCATCCACCCAACCCAGCACCACATAGCCATAGCCCCCTTACCACACACACACAAACCCCCCACCCCACTAATTCTTTTCTCCTGATCCTTTTCCCTTTGGACTATCCAGCGACCCACATCCCACTACCTGTGATCTGTCTGATGACTTCCATTGTGCAAATTAAGTGCATGACCCATTGAAATCAGGCATTTCCCCATTGTGTTCTACTAGTTTCCATGCCTTTTCCCAAAGCAGGGGAATCTATTGATCAAAAATTGCATCACTGGGGGCCAGCCACATGTGATTGAATGCTATGTGATAAAGTGTCAAAGGAGATGTATCATGTGACTAAAGATCAAATGTCATATGATCAATTCCCAATTTACATCAAAGCATAGTTGGCAACCTACCCTCAGCATCACACCGAAGATTCAGCCTAACTTTTGAACTGATGTGCAACTTGACCCCAGAACCTTCTGAGGCAATATTGTAAGGTTAAACAGACCACTACTCCTCTCCCACCCCCTCCCCTAATGCTCCAACTCTTCCTATGTATGATATGGATATCTTTTAGTGCATATCTGAACTCTTCGATACACCCAATAACCTGGTATGTACGGCAGAGATTGACAGGTTCTTGATACGGCATCAAAGGTTATGGGGAGTGGGGCTGCGGAGGGGGAAAAGAAAGGATCAGCCATGATTGAATGGCAGAGCAGACTCAATGGGCCAGATGGCCTAAATCTGCTCGGATGTCTTATGGTCTTATGTTGGGAGTCTTTCTAGAAGATATGGTAAGATACTGTATAAGTATGAACTTCCCTTGCCTCTTTCCCTCCAGCATCACCCTCACCCCCATCAATGACAATCATTTATATTTCTTGATAGTTATGCCCAACCAGGCTTTTCTACTTTACCTCTGTTTATGCAGTAATTATAGGAGTGTGGTAGGTTGGAACCAGAGTAACTTATGTAGGGCTCTCAATATTTGATGCAGAGAACACAAGTTTGAATTCTATCTTTTTTTTTAAATGCCATTTTCAGTACTGATAACTATGAAGCTGCTGTGTGGTTTTTAAAACTACATTTGGTTCACTGATCTTCAGGGTGGAAGGCCAGTATGTGACTCCAGACTAGCCAAAGTAGGAAACTCTTAAGCTTCTCTTCAGTTCAGGAGCAGTGGGGGATGATTAATAAATGTCAGTGTTACCAGGAGTGTCTGCATCCTGAGAATAATTAAATGTAGTCAACATACAGTGGTTGAATGAACTCCGAACTACAGAATGAACTGCAACTAACCCATACCAGCAGCTTAATGGGATCTCGCATTGGTGTTTCACAGCCTCCTTCATATGGGATCAATTGACAAATAGATGAAACTTAAATACAGTAGCTGAATTTCCCCTCTGCAGAATTTTGCTGAAGAACAAAGGCTTATTTGATCTGGCTTGAGATTTCCTTGGTTAAGAGACACAAGATTTCTTCCTCCCTTTTTAAAAAAAGGTCATGAATAGTGGAGTCCCTATAGATGCTGCCTGGCCTGCTGTGTTTCACCAGCATTTTGTGTGTGTTGTTTGATCTACGATGAAAGTTGGTTTGTGAGTTATCTGGCTAAGTTTTGTATAGGGAACTCCATCCCATTGTTTGAAATGGGTGGAGGGAAGAGGTAGGCGTCTAAATAATGGGCATACATTGGAAATTTCCAAATTGGCAATGGGGATGAGCAACTCTGTTGGTAGCACATTTACTTCTGTGACAGAAGTTTTTGGGGCTCACCTGCTGAAACTTGACACTGGTGCAGCTTCATCTGTATGAGACACCATCTTTCAGATGAATTGCTGAGACAAAAGCCCTTCTGATATTCTGCTGATGCTGAAAATGCAGAGAAACACACACAAAATGCTGGAGGAAATTGGCAGGTCAGGCAGCATCTTTGGACAGGAATAATCAGTCGATATTTTGAGCTGAAGCACTTATCGGGATTTCAAACCAATACACATTAGTTTGTGGGAATTTTGTGAGCAACTTGGCTGCTGAGCAACAGCATTTTACAAGTGTTTAGTTGTCCTGGATGTGTCTTTTTTTCTATATTCCTTAATCCTCTCTATATTCCTACTAGCCAGATGGGACTGATCTGTAAAAGAAAATCTGTGATCGCTTCTCCATTTCCATAGCGATTGCATGGTTTTAACATTACCATTACATAATGGTTCCATTTAATCATAATTATGGTAATTATTTAATCGGTACTAGATGACAATTACTGATCAGGTAAACTAAACAAATGTAATGGAATGACTTTGAGCATAGCAAAAACAAAAAGATCTAGAGGATGGAGAAGGAAGAGTTGTGCCAATCTTCTTAAAATGCTTTCATGAAGCTATGAGCATCTTTTGCAATACTTTATGCAAGTAACGGTGATGAACAAGAGTGAAAATATTTGCAGCCTGGGGCAAAAGAACAGAGGAATCACTCAGAGAAAATAGCACCGCAGATCTCAATTATTTTTCAGAATGATTTCATTAGAGAACAGGGGCTGGTTATGTGCAGAAATTATAGGGGTTGACTTCCTATACCGGAGGACCATGCTGAAACTCATTTTGTGAAACTGTATTTTAATGACCACCATGTTAATCCTTTCATGAATTTGGGTGGCGGTGGGGGAGGAATACTGATGATTTTTAATCATATAAACTCAGCATTTCTTGTTTTAGAATGACTGGTTTGTATTTTTATTAGTCTGCAAAAATTACTTCATTGGTTACAAGGTGCTTTGGGCTATCCCAATGTTGTGAAAGATACTGTATAAATATGTACAATTCCCTTCTCTATATATTTGGGTAATTTTATATATTTCTATTTCCATTCCATTTTCTACAAGTTTAGGCACATGAGTTGTTTCACAGGGTCAGGATGTTGCAAATGCTCTCATGTGGCTAAGGGGAGAACAACCCTGAACAATGGCTCACATTCAGACCGCCAATTACAATATGTTGTATTGTACACTGCTAGAGCTTTCTGTTCAGCTGCTAAACGGAATTATTCTTTATTTGCTGGGGACTGGTAAAGAAATACTATACTATAATTATGCCAAGTTATGTTAAACTTTGTTGCACCACACTCAGAATATACTGTTCTGCTTCCCATTGCCAAAGGTGCTGAAAACGTGCAATAAAATGTGAAACTATGGAGTGAGAAATAAACTTAACATTTCAGGTTCGTTCTGACAATAAGTTATTGACCCTAAAGGTTAACTGACCGGCTGAGTAAAGTCGTACCATAATTAGCACTAACCCACAGAGCATTGGACTGTCCACACCCACAGATACATAAACTCTGTTCCTTGACATCCTCTTTGGCTGTGCGCTGTTGTGCCAGGAACCTGGAACAAGTCCCTGCTATCCACAGGCCATCTTGCACAATGAAGTGCCTTGTGGTTTGGTGTGGGGATGCTCCCTGAAAGGTCTGGGACAAGCTGTAGTATTTGGGGCTTATGGCTACACTATGCCTGGAGTAGAAGGGCTGAGGACTAACAGCACCCACTCCATTGTCTCCCTCATCATCTCCTGTTGAACATGATAAACACTGCCATGTGTCCTTCACATTGTTTGACTCCAATGGTGCTCCCAGCCTGGAGATTTGCTGAGCCTGCGATACAGAAAAACAGCCAAGCAATGAGAGGAGGAGGCAGGAACTTCCATTGCATCCAACATTATGGTGACAGCCATGCAGAAAGTGCATTTGCTTGAAGTAGTATCGTGTTGTGAATGCTGCAAGAAAGAGGTGGTGATGAAGACAACCATAGGTGGCCTTTTGACACATGGAGTACGTGCTGGCAGCAATGGCTTGCATCTTTGTGTTGAGAACTACTCACAGTGGCCTGCCCAATGCCTTTCTTTCTTTCTGTTTCAATCTTTTTATTAAGTTTCAAATTAGTAAACATAACAATAATGATTCAAAGATCGGGATTATATTAATAACGGTTAACATGTACAAACACAGATCCAAGTAACAAATGTAGTTTAGCCTCCCAATCTCTTAGTAACTAACCATGAAAAAGATATTTTATAAAGAGAGAGAAAAAACCTCCAAACTAAAAAAAACAAAGAAAGATGGGCTGCCATATTTCATCGGTTAAAATTATAATTTGTCGTTAACTCCGCTCCTCTATACCTAAGCAAAAAATTACTAAGAAAGGATTCAGAAAGGGTCGATGCCAATCTCACAGGCAGTCTGTCCACACTAAGCTTCAGGCAAACCATTGCTGAATTTGTGCCAGGGCAGGGACAGATCAGGCTTCCGGTACAGTGAGGGAAGGGCAAGAGTTTGCAATGTTCCCAATGCACCATAACTTCAGCAGTGCATCTCTATATACATACATAATATTATAAGGAGAAGCAGTAGCAGGCATTTTGCTAAACTACAGGAAGTTTAGTTTTTTGCTAAACTTCCACAAGTTATAGATCTACTGAATTACTAGCATGTACTCTAAGTAAGGGATGGTGAGCTAGAGATAACATCTCTACCAAAGGAGGTGTAAGGCATTCCTTCCCCCCCACTAGCCTGCAGGGTCACGTGAAGCCATGGGATTAGGTGGTGGATGGTCATATGAGCAGCTGGTGCATACCACAAGCCCTGGTTATGCAACCACTGATTCTAGGCAGAGTCTCTGAACAGTATTGATAATGGCTGGGTTCACCCATCTTGTCAAGGCACTGCCCAGAAGAAGGCAATGGCAATATGACATGGCACATAAAGAACAAAGGAACTGTAAGTAAAAATTCTGTTCACGTTTCAGCTTGGCTCAGCCAAATCTTGAGGGGAGAATGGAAGAAAAGCAGCTGAGACAGACGTGAAATTGTATCAGGTTCACAATAACAAATCTGATCCTCAGAAATGGGATGTTAGAGTGATATTTGGAGTATGCTCGACAAAGAGGAAACAAATATCAGCAAGGTATATAGAAAATATGAAGGAGTTTGTTGATCCAGCGGGAACAATGGGAGTAATGACACAAGTGTCTACTGAATTGAGCTGAGAAATGACAACATCCTTAATCATGGATGCAGTGTTATTGACAATAATTTCCTTTGAAAGATCAAAGAGATTTAAAGAAGAGAATACACTTGTAACGAATATGAATGTAAATCATTGTTTGCAAAAAGAACAGTGTATGTTTGCGTGTGATGTATATATGTACATGCATAGTCTAGAAAGAAAGTGATATAAGCAAGGGACAAATTTCTACTAACTCTGTTTGCCTGTTCATAATTTTCAGTATTGTTAGTGATATACACATTTGAACAAGTAATGTGTGCTTGTGCTCATACATTATAATCTATGCAATGAAGACTGTGCCCTATTTCAGCTAACTCTGAACTGTAAAAAAATTTCTGAGTCAAATGAGAGAAACGTAGCATTGTTTAAGATGGGATATTGAAATAAGAGAAAATTGTGTGGAATTCTGTGACTGTAATGCAGTTTAAAAAAAAGTTCCTCGAGGGGATAATATCTGTGAATTAGATGCAGATATAGCTTTAAAACCTGAAGAATAATATGAAAAGATGATGTGAACTGTAAAGCTATGTCAGCAGCTCAGCTCTGGTGTTACACTGTTTAGTGTTCTCCTGGGAATACTCCATTTATCAGAGTCGCCATGTTACATGGTACATAATATTTGAAATGGTCATCTTCACTAGGGTCTCAAACAGAAAGGTGGCAAGAACAAACAGATCCTGGTTAAGGATGAACTCTAATTATAGGGATACCCCTCTGGGAAGTGCATCACATTAGAAACCTGTATTCAAAGGAATGTTACCATGGTAACCCTTGTTCAATAAATGGGGCACTTAGTAAAAAAGGTATATGACCATGGGGACTCCTATTTAATGTCACGAAGCAAATATATTTGAGGACAGCAAGAAAGCAAGACTTCGTTAATCCTGACAAACGGTCTCGGCCCGAAACGTCGACAGCGCTTCTCCCTATAGATGCTGCCTGGCCTGCTGTGTTCCACCAGCATTTTGTATGTGTTCATGTTAAATAATACTCCAGTTTGGACTTGCACCCATTCAACTGGAAATCTATTTCAAGTATCGATTACATATTGGCATCAGTCCCCAAATCTGGTTTTCACCAGTTCAAACTGCAGACTTCCTGTTGTAGTTTATCTTGCATTGATACTCTAGATTTACCTCTTCTACATCATTTTGCATTGTGTGTACTGTACCTCAACACCATTCCCCTTCAGCATCCACCTTTTATGGAAAGATGTGTACAAGTCTTTTCTTCCCCAAAATATTCCTGGAACTTAGTTCTGTGGTTGACAGTCAACTTTGTGGCTCTTGTGATCTCTCAGTGGGGTTCAGATGTTTCCCTTGTGTTTTGGTAACCAAAGTTAATATTGCATAGTCTGACCAGAGCTCTGTTGTGATTTTATCAATTGCTGACCTGTGTCCAGTAACAATAATAATGTGGATTTGTATGGAACCTTTAACATAGAAAACATCACAAAGTGTCTTGCAGGAGGCTGATTGGATAAAACTTGACACTACCTCTTGAGGGAACATTGGATGCCTCAGTACTTGATCAAAAGGTCAAGTTTTATGTATGTGGGAAACGGCCGATATTGGATCACAAACACAAGAAGACCTGCAGATGCTGAAAATCAAAAATACTGGAGGAACTCAGAAGGCCAGGCTCCATCTTTGGAAAAGAGGATATTGTTGAGGTTTTTGGCCAAGTCCTTTCAAACCAGGACTGGTGAAGAGTCCTGATGAAGGGTCTCGGCCTGAAATATCAGCTATTTCCTCCTTTCTGTAGATGCTACCTGGCCTGCTGAGTTCCTCCACCATTTTGTGTGTTTTGGATCAAAATGTGATGTGCAAACGGGTAGATTTGGAGGATCACACAGGTGTCTTGAGTGAAGGTTGAATAGCTGGTTTGCTAAGATAGCAGAGTAGGTAATATAGCAGAGTAAGAGTTAACTGTAAGTACACAGAAGCACACTGGAATCAATGAAAAACTGCACAGAGATGGACAAACAGCCGATGTACATAAGACAACAAATTGTGCAAGTACAAAAAAGAAAAACAAAAGAATAATAACGCGTAAATAAGTAAGAATATTGAAAACAGTTGAGTTGTGGAGTCCTTGAAAGTGAGTCATCAGTTGTGGAGTTAATTCAGTGTTGAGGTGAGTGAAGTTATCTACACTGGTTTAGGAGCCTATTGGTTGAAAAAAAGTAACCGTTCCTGAACCTGGTGGTTTGGAACTTGAGGCTCCTGTAACTCCTTGATGGCAGCAGCGAGAAGAGAGCATGCCTGAATGGTGGGAATCCTTAATGATGGATTCTGCCTTTCTGCAACAGTTCTCCTTGTAGATGTGCTCAGTGGTGGGGAAGGTTTTACCTGTTATGGATTGGGCTTTATCCACTACCATTTGTGGGCTTGCTGCAGTTTCGGTAATGGAGTTTGGGATTGATCATTATGTTGAATGATGTGAATCCTTGCCTGCACAATGTACAAGACAACCGTTTCTGTTTGTGTAAATTCACCAGTGCCTCTGCAGTTGCATGAGAGAAAGTATGCCAATCCCATTCTTGCCTCAGTGTCAGTGCCATGTTTGATCAGTCCTACATTGAATCCCTCTTGGAAATGCGTTGTTGCATTGCGTTCATTTAGTATATTAAATACAATCTTTGAGCAATATTAGGGCAATTTTCTGCAAATTCAAGAGCATTTCAATGGCCTTTCTACTTCTGCATTAGAAATTTTACTGAAAAAGTGAGACCCCACAACCTTAGAGCTGTGCAGTTAATTAATTATATTCAGATCGGATTCATTTATTTATCACACGCACATCAAAACACACAGTGAAATGTCTCATTTGCAGTAACAACCAGCTCAACCTATGGATGTGTAGGGGCAGCCTGTAGGTGTCACCATACATTCTGGAGTCAGTATGGTATGCCCACCGTGTTTGCAAAACAACAGAAGCAACAGCAGCAAAAACACACACACACACACACACACACACACACACACACACACACACACACACACACACACACACACACACACACACACACACACACACACACACACACACACACACACACACACACAACCACCACCCCCCCCCCCTCCCCTCCCCCCTCCGCCCAACCCCAGGACATGCCATCGTCGGCCTCCAGCAGACTCGATCAGACATAGGGTCTTTAACTTCCCAGCAAACTGGCAGACCTCAAATTAACCATCAGGCTTTGATCTTCAGTATTGACCCAGGACTCACCAATTGCTGGTGTAATATAGGAACATTATCTCCAGCACTGTAGAAGTTCTTAAAACAGTGGGAGGCACTTTAAAGTCATTGATTTGAAGTCTAAAGTCAGTGAAAGTAAACAAAAATATAGTAGGGTCAGAAAATGTGAATTAGAATGAATGTATTTAAAATAGGAGAGGTGTGGAAGAGATCCTAGGTTGAGTGAGAGAATCCCACCAATTTAATCAGTACAATGGAGAGGGTGTTTCTCTGTCTGGTGAATGGGAAAAAATCCTCAACATCTTGGAAAGGATGATATTTGAGATGTTAATTCCCTCAACCAAGGACATATTTTGTTGCTTTACTGGCAGAAGGAGTACCGTAGTGATGATGATGAACCTGTCTAAACTGAGCCCATTTAATTGAACTGAGTAGAACTGATGTATCAATCATGTTATTAGGTGTATGCCGCAGATGACTGTAGTAGAAAATGATAATTCTAGGCAAATTGGAGTAGGCTTACAGCGCTTAATTATAAATGGTATTTTAATTGATGAAAAATATCAAGAAATGTATTTGAGGAGGAAGAACATTAGTTATATTACATAAATTCAAGTTTAATCATTTTGAGTGAGTGAAGGAAAATAGGAATTGGAAGTGATTTACTATAATAAGCTTTGGAGAAAAGAGAACTCATTGGGAAATCTTTGATTCTCATGAAGAAAGCCTGTACTAGGGTATTTTTGTTTACAATTAAAGCATTGGATTGGGATGTTGAGGATTTTGTTGTTTTAGTGTGCTTTTTTTCCGCTGTTAATGAAAGGCTGGATTTGTTTTCTTTTGCCGTCCTTTCTCTGGTCTTTCTGGGATGTGTGTCACTGGCTCTTCGACTGGCAATACATCATAGTCCTTTGTTTCTTTGATCAAAAGGTAGTGGATCTCGGCAAGTGGCCTAGTGGAAAAAAACTTCCCCTCACTCATCTTGTAAGGCTGGCTCAAACTGAAAGTGATTGAAACAAAAGCAACTTGCATTTATTTTGTGCCTAGCAGGATGTGAGGGTATCATTAAATGCTTTGCTTTTTGAACTGCAAGAAACATGCAGCTAACTTTCAGACAGCAATGTTTGGCAATTACTGTGATATTGACTAGACAGCTTGTCTTTAGATATTTAAAAATGCTGATCAGAACGTGATTAGATCATGCTTTTCTTTGAGGTCATGCAACAAATCTTTAAAGTTTAATCTGAGTAGGGGAATGGGTCCAGACTATATTCTGTGAAAGTCTGCACTCCCAACACAGTGCAAGACACACACACACACACACACACACACAATGCTGAAGATATTCAGCGGACCGGGCAGCATCTATGGAGGGAAAAGAACAATCAATCTTTTGGGCCATAGTCCTTTATCTGATGTCCCGATGCCTGAAACATTGAATATTCATTTTCCTCCATATATGTTGCATGACCTGCTGAATTTCTCAAGATTGCCAGCATCTGGAGTATGTCTTGTACCTTCAACACTGTGGTGCTCTAGTCTTTGGCAGTACCATCTGTAATTAAAAGTACCAGAGCTCTGATAGTCTACATTTACACCAAATTCCCAGAACAGGCATACTCTGATCTCTACGGTTGGAAGAGAATACCAGGCAGATGGAGAGAAATTGCTCAAAGCTTCCTTGTAGAAATGCAACATACCCACTGATTTCTGGAAACTTCTGATTCAAAGTGGAGGAGAGTTGATTGGTATGGATTTGAGAACTCAGAGTCCGTGTATTGGGGGCACTCCAAAGGTCTATGCAAGGACTACATCTCCTTTCAAACTACCCACACACTCCCCCATTCTGTATGCTTCCTCCTGTATCATCTGTGGAAGAGCCTGCAGTTCCCAGATTGGCTGTAAATAGCCACCTCAGAACCCACAAAATTAGTGGTCGCAAGTCATCTTCAATCCCAAGAGCCTTCTTGGGAAGAAGACCTTTCCTCAATGGTTATTTTACCATGCCATATCTTATTTTAAAATCTTTGAACTGCCCAAATGATTTCTGGAATCACATTCACATTCTTGCTCCTTCTGAAGGCTACATGCCTTTGATTTCTGGATCTGCATTCATGGCCTTCATATTAGATTGTTTTGTGATATGGCTTCTGTCCATTTAACAATGAATTCTGGGGTCTGAGGGCAGTATTTAGATGAATCATCCTGCTAAAGCTGCAAGCAGGATTAAAGGTTGCTAGGAGCACTTCTATTAAATGTTTCTGAGTAAGAAATAGTGTGAACTATAATAATTTAAATCTTGAAGAGAATGGACAATACCTTTCACAGTCCTAACAAACTTAATTTTGTACTTCCTAATTAATCTAGTTGCACTTGGAGAATTCTATTATGGTGTACCAATTTAGCCTGGTTTTGTGGCAGCATGTTCAAGGCTAACATTTGGCATATGGCCTACTCCAGTGATTTAATTGCATATTGTGGAAGAGTGCTTCCAGGCAGTACAGAGAAAATGCTGCATTGAAGGAATTGTCTTCTTGCATAAGTTGAGGTTCACCTATTCTTAAAGAGCAGGTTCTTCACCCCATTTTACAAACATATCTTTAACCTTTGACCATCGTGACCAACATCTGGCCATTTACTGTTTTAGGGACTGTGCTGTGTGAAGGTTGGCTATTGTGTTTGCTGAACTAAAACAGTGAAAGCACTTCAAAAGCAGTGCTTTGTTGACTGCAAAACACTTTGTGATGTTCCACATTATAACAATACTGCAAAATTCCTCTTTGACCATTGTAAATTGACCCACTGGAATACAGTCCTTGCCTCATTGACAGTTCCTGACTATATATAGATACTTGGATTGTTGAATGTGCTGTGATTTCCATGGAAGCTGAAAAATGCTGACCACATAGTGGACTGGAGCCATGCCAGTATATGAGTACTTGGATCTGTGAGGAATTTCCAAATATGTGATTGTAATTATGCCAAGAATCACAATGAGCAAAATATAAGTAAGTACATAAAGAAAAGGCCCTCAATCATGACAGATACAAAGCACTTAACTAAATAGCACCATCAACATCTTGCTCTGGCTGATGCTCAAGAAGAAAAGTGAAGCAAGCTCTTCCAATTGGGCAACTCTAACTTTTGGCAGTGAGCATTGCAGCAATTTCTAAACATGAATCATTTTCATTGTGAGTTTTTTTTCAGAAGCTTGTTGTGTTCAGAAGAACTTCCTAAAAAAATATTTAGCCCAGTTTAGTGGCTGCTTTGCTCATTTAGTATGTGGTTGCTCATCAAAAGAGCTTTCCAAATAGTCTCACTTATACTAGCAGATTTTTCCTTTCCAAGTACACATCCAGTTCATTTTTGAATCTACTTCCTCCAACATTTTAGGAGTGTATTCTAGAGCTACATAGCTTGCACTGATCTTTCTTCTGAAAAGATCCTCGTTTCTGACTTTATTTCATGGCAATTAGAGTAATTTTGTGCCCCTGGTTTTCGTCCTTCTTGCAAACGGAGACCATCACTTTTTCTATTTTTTTTCCACAGTTTGTAAGCTATTTTCATTCCTCTCACAAGTCAGCCTGGTGGCCCCAAACTAAAATGATGATTTGGTGCTAAATTATGATCCACTTTGGACTTGAACTTCCTGACTACTAGAAGTGAGATTAAAATTAAGTATGTTCATTTTAATTATGCGGTGTGTTAGACTACCTTCTGGCAATAAGAGTCAGAGGTAAGCAGTGTCTGTTTCTTATTAGCCTGTTTCCTTTCAACTTACACTTTCAACAACAGATGGGAAAATATTAAGGATAGATTTGAGAATTCTCGTGCATTATTAAGGTCATTGTGCTAGCTAGTTTGTTATGCATAGGATAACAATACTAATGTGAGGCCTGTAATAGTTTCACTGAAATACACTGAGCTACTGCAGCTATTTATTTTAAAGGCTACAGTTATATCTTGAGGGGTCTAAATACATCTCTCAACTCCAGTTGGGCATGTCCCTAGAGTTATCATATTACCCCTCCTCCACCTTCCAACTACTCTCCCAATGAACATATCCTACCACTTTTCCCTTGGTTAGCATATTTTTATAACATTTCCAGAAGTGTTTGAAGAAAACATTTTAAAGTGCTTTTTAAACACCTGTTATTCTTCTCCTGTGGTTCTTCAGGAAATTGATCTTTAATTCCTTGATATTCCAGGGCAATCCTAGAGGGATGGCAGCCTGAGGTGAAAGAGGGGAAGCAATGGAGTTGGTGTGGGTAGAAGTCTGGTTTTGGTTCTGGTCACTGCAGTGAAGAGATGGGTCATGTCTTTGGGGAAATGATAAACATGTTGAAGTGATTGCAGTTGCTTAGAGCTAAAGCTGGTACCTGCTGGGCACCATCTGTGGGTTTTATTGGTCCGCCTTCGGATCTGCTATGTGTGTACAATTAAAGAGAAAATAAACACTGCTGTGTAATGTTGACACCAAATCCTGTGTCTTGTGACATTTTAAAATAAAGGTCATGTCAGCCCAACCCTGTGTTGATTGTTGGAATATTGCAGCCAACCTTTCCACAGCTAGATGGTAATTGACAATTGCACAGTCAAATTAATTCTTTCCCTGACCTACCTACTGCCTTGTTTGCTTCCAAAAGGATAGGGATTGAAATGACCCTGTTTCTGTTACAGGATAATGCTCATATCCTTTGCAGAGAGTGGGGATATGAGTTTAGTCTGCTGTTATTTTTATATTTCAATGATAAAGTACCAAGAATATCAAGGTCAAATTTCATTGTCATTCAACCATATATGAATACTCATGAATACAGCCAAATGAAGCAGCGATATTCCGGGTCCAAGGTGTAAACCACAGTACCAATAGTCATACATAACACAGGGCACATATAAGATAGCAGTAAGATACAGCCACACAAAAAATATAGTCCAAGTTCCTGAGTGCATGAATGTGGCAGCAGCCTGCAGTCAAACACAATACAGTTTGTCTTCTGCCGAGTGAACACTAGGGGACAGCACCAACTCCAGCGTGGACACTGCCCCACTGCGCCTCTGGCACTCTGGTGGAGCACACGACTCCAACGTCTCCTGCTGGCTAGCTGCAAAGAGATAATACCATGGCTTGAGGCCTAGTCCTTGCTATGACTGAGGCTTTGCGGCTCTCCCACCATTTGTCAATAAACCAGTGAATTGGACTTGCAGTATTCCACACCACCGATGTCCAACGGGGTCTTGTGATCACAAGAAAAATGACTGAAATGATCACTCGCTGCCAGACTGCACACCTCCTTTGTGCACCGACACCTCCCTGTCGCAAGCAGCATCACAGTCCGCACCAAGTCAAGCTTCTTCAGCTTTTCTGCCAATGAGCAGCTCACTGATGGGGTAGAACTGCAGTATGTTTGAGTTTTTAATGTGCACCAGGGTCTTGTGGCTGTAAAAGATACATGTAGAAAAGACAATAATACTTCTGGTTGGCCCACAGAAGTCAGAGTGCAACACCATCTTACCAGAATATCTTGTCAGTTTTATGTTACCTCATGTTCTTTCCAGTTCATGACTCTGCCACCTTCCTTGAGCACTGCCGATGAAGGTTTGCTTCCTAAGGCTGTGCTACTTTAAGGTTGCTAATATAGAAATGTATGGTTTAGAAAGTCTGCTATCAACTTGGTGCCTGTGCATTTTTCTGTAACACTCTCATTCTTCTCCTGAATCTGTTTTTGACTGGTTATGTGATACTGTCCCAATTAGTATAACTTGGAAAAGGCAGGAGAATGGGGTTGAGAAGGATAATAAGGCTATGATGAAATGATGGTGCAGACTTGACGGGCTAAATGGCCTAATTCTGCTCCGATGTCTTATGGTCTTACCTCAATTGCATAAGCCAGCCTGTTGGTACAAAGTCCAAATGGGATAGAATCAATGAAGGACTGCACCCCACAGGGCTGACAACAATCAGTGTGCAAAAAAAGAACAGCTGTGCAAATAAAAAAGAAAGAGAAAAACTGAAATAATAAAAAATAAAAAATAAATAAATAAGCAATAAGTATTGAGAACATGAGATGGAGAGTCTTTGAAAGTGAGTCCAGTTCACTGATGGGGTGAGTGAAGTTATCCCATCTGGTTCAGGAGCCTGATGGTTGAGGGATAATAACTGTTCCTGAACCTGGTGGTGAGTGTCCCAAAGCTCCTGTACCTTCTTCCTGATGGCAGCAGTGAGAAGAGAGCATAGCCTGGATTATGGGAATCCTTGATGATGGATGCTGCTTTCCTGTGACAGCGCTCCATGTAGGTGTGTTCAGTGGTGGGGAGGGCTTTATCCATGATGAACTGGGCTGGATCCACTTTTTTTGTAGGCTTTTTTGTACAAGTGCACTGGTGTTTCCACAACATCTATAGAAGTTATTCGAGGTTTTAGATGACATGCCAAATCTTCACAAACTTCTAAGAAAGTAAAGTACTGCCATGCTTTCTTCATAATGAAACTTACTTGCTTGATGCAGAACAGATCCTCTGAAATGATAACACTGAGGAATTTAAAGTTGCTGACCCTCTCCTCCTCTGATCCCCTGATGACAACTGGCTCATTTGCCTCTGGTTTCTTCCTACTGAAGTCAGCAATCATCTCCTTGGTCTTGCTGACATTGCTTGAGAGGTCGTTGTGGCAGCACTCAGTCAGATTTTCAATCTCTCTCCTATATGCTGATTCGTCACCACCCTTGTTTCAGCCAACAAGCGTGACATCGTTGTCAAACGACATGTGATAAGTTCATTCTGAATTTGTGGCTATCAAAGCAAGGTGGATCCATTATTCCTGTTACATCATTCTTGATGAAGGAAACTGAATAGTTTACAATTGTACTGCTTCTTCTGGTGATGTAGTGATGAATTTGCAGTTACAATCTTGTCAGAGGATTGTAGGCTGCCAAATCAGTATAGCACTGAGGAAATGCAGCATTGTTTCAAGAGGGGACTTCTAGATGTATTGTTAAACCAATGGCTGAGCTTCCCTGTGAAATCCCATAAAATGTGGTATCACTTTTTGGAAGAAAAGCAGGGGAGCTCTTTCTGGTGTATTGATCAATGCTTATTCCAGATTTGTGTACCGGTAATTATAAATGTACTATTGCCTTAGTTTTATCATCTAACTGTTGTGGGAACTTGCAATGCAAAAATTGGTTGCCAGACTGGCATGTCAAAAAATTAGTTTCTTAGCATTTACACAGTTGTAGTTCATAAAATGAAGTGTGTAAATGCAAATCAGGATCATAGAAAGGTGATGACATGGGCAGAAACCATTGTTTCTCTTTACTCAAGCAACAGGGTATGTAGATTCACCATACTGAGATGAGATATATGAAAGAATGGCTATAAAATTGTACAAGATCAACTGTCCAGTCAACAACACAGTCATTAGATGGGCTCAAGATTTACTTGCATTTATCTAGTGCCCTTCATGTCAATATCCACTGAGACTTGTGCAAGTGAAGGTGATCCATAAGAGGCAATTGAAAGCTTCATGATTCTCTGGAGCCATATCCAAGTGTGATCTATTTACCTCAGGAGGGAATGGGAGGGAGTGCATAAGTTAATTAAATCTGTAGTCAATGGGAGACAGAGCTCAGCCTTGAGTCAGTGAGAAGGGACAATTCTGCCTTGAAAGAAGCTAATTTCATGGAATTTATCTCCACTTTAGTCAGAGTTCATCAGTTTCTGCATGTCAGAGGTTGCAGCACTGATAAATAATTACAATGCATTACAGCTTTTTGACATCTGCTGGTGTTTATAGTGTCATTGTACTACAGTGCATTCTTATGTTGCTGAGACCTCTTATCCTGACCCATTGATGAAAGGTCAGAAGGTTGGTATGACCCTTGATCCTTACTGAAGGCCCTTATCTGTTTCGATCTCTGTAAACAACCAGGAGGAAGGACAGACAGAGGCAGACAATTGTGGGCTTCTTAAGAAAAAACGAATTACTGAAATGACTGAATGTTTGAAGCTGTTCTTCCTGTCAGTGGAGGAAAATACGTTAACTCCATTAATGAAAAGTCTAGCAGAGAAAGGCATCTTTTGCAATGGGAAATCTTGTTTAAATCTTGAATGGCAATAGGACTCAGTGAGCAGCATGTGCCTTTACAGATTTTGGATTGCATCTCATTCTTACCAGCAAAGATAGTGAACAAATTAAATTTCCTGAACACAGTGCATCATCTCAGCCAAGCATCCTTGTAGTGAGAAATGATGTTTCACCCTTTAAGGCACAACTTGCTCAATTTATACATATTTAAATTTAAACTCTGCAAATCTTGAATTTAAAATAATTATTTTAGGCTCCAGTGTTGTGCATTTAATATTTCAGTTATTATTTGAGTAATATTGTAGATATATTGTTTGATTAAGCATTCTTTGTGGGTTACATAATGCATTGAGGGTTATCTGTAAAAGTACATAAATGGCATACATCATCACGCTACCACATGATATGTGCGTGCTTCACTAAAAGTAAAACTGAATTTAAGACTAGCATCTTGGGCTTTTATTTTTTATCGTAATAGTTTAATGTTTTGGAGTTATGAAGGTATTTGGTGGCCTGGTATTTTTAAAATGAAACTGAGATGACTACCTACTTGTTGAAGTGCAGCGAGAAACAGTTGTGTTAAAAAAGTTGGTGTTATAAAAGAGCGCAACACATTTTCTTTGCTCCTTTACTTCAAGATCGCTTCTCAAATCCTGTTCATTACACAACACTAAATCCAGAATAGCCTTGTCCCTGGTCAGCTCTCATACAAGCTGTTCCAAGAATGCATCCCGTAGGCACTCTACAAACTCCCTATCCTGGGGATCAGCACCAACCTGATTCTCCCAGTTCACCTGCATGTTGAAATCCCCCATAACTACTGCGACATTACCTTTGCCACATGCCAATGTTAACTCCCTATTCAACTTGCACCCAATATCCATGCTACTGTTTGCTTACAATTATAACAGCTCCACCCAAACCAGCTGAAATGAGCTTTGCTGATATTGTGAAAGTAATGCAGGAATATTTAGAACCAAAACCATTGTTGATTGCAGAATGCTTTAGGTTTCATAAATGGAGTCAAAAGGAAAGGGAGTCCATTTTTTCACATGTGGCTGTATTGAAGAATTTGTCTGAGGATTGTCAAGTTGGTGATGGGCTTAATGATGCATTGAGAGATCATTTAGTTTGTGAAATCTTTCACAAAAGCATTCAAAAATGGTTCCTACTTAAAACACAACTTAATTTAAATGAGCTGTTGAAATTCCTGTATCAATGGAAACAGCAGAAAGAGCCATAATTGAGATGTAGTCAGAAATGAAAGTGAATGTGAACAAAATTGCAGGATCCAGATGGAGACCTGCCTGGTTGAACAAATTGTGTTACCATTGTGGTAGGGGCTCAATGCAGGTTTAAAGGTGAAACTTTCAAAAAATACAACAAAGTAGAATACTTACAAAGAGCGTGAAGGACAGACGAAGATAAATGGACTGCACGAGGAAGAGGGAAAAAAAAGTCAAGTTGCATTTTCAAAAAGGGCACTAATCTGCACGCTGTTGATGAAAAATGACAATGAAACTGGACTGGGTAGCCTTGAGATTTACAATGTGGAAACTGACAATAGACAAGCAATATTGCTTATACCAGAAACGAATGACGAATTAATGAAAATTGAATTGGACACCGACTAGGCTGTTTCAATCATTCCACAAAATAAGCTTGAATGACATTTCAGAGATACTGAACTGAAGCCTGCAGATACCCAACTAAGAACGTACACTGGGGAAAAGATAACTCCTGTGGAAATTACATTTATAACAGTGAAGTACAACAACCAATAGGCCTCATTGAGCTTGTATGTGGTAAAAACAGGAGGGCCAGTATTGTGGGGGTGTGGTTGGCTGAGACAACTATAACTTGATTGGCGATTTGTCCACCATTTGCATGCCATACCTCCTGCAATAGAGTCAACTGAAAGCAAATGGAGAAAGGTACTAGATGATGCCATAACTGTATCAATGCTGTACACCAGGAGCTGTTGCTCAACAAAGGGCAAACAGGTATTGGAACCAACCTCTGTGCCTTGGCTGGAAAACATATTGGACCAAAGAAGAACTATGATGCTCAGAGCAGTCATGAAAGTGACAAAAGCAGTGATCCGACTACAGTTTTTATAGGTAATATATCTGAGAATGATTCTGATATGTTAATCAGGCAGTTAATTGCGAAATATGGCTTGGTTTTAACCTGGTAGGGAATTCAAGGAGCTTCAGGAAAGTTGCAAGCATTCAGTCTTCATGAGTATAAGGTTATTGTGGGAAGCAAAAAGCTGTTTGTAAAACTAGATGCAAAGTCCAAAGCCCAGCTACGTGAAAGGAAGGTCAACAAGAAAGGAGTCAATGGGGATTCATCAAATGATGTGAATATGGATACCAAGAGGAGAGATCGGTTTGTAAAGGGAGCAATAGAAGGATTAATAAGCAAATACAGTGAGCCCTCCTTATCCACAAATTCCGCATGCGCAAATTAAACCAACCACGAATCGTGAAAACCTGGAAGTGTTCTTCCAGCACTTGTTGTTCTAGTATGTGCAGACTTTTTTCCTTGTCATTATTCTCTAAACAATGCAGTATAACAACCATTTTACATAGCATTTACATTGTATTAGGTATTATAAGTAATCTAGAGAGGATTTAAAGTATACGGGAGGATGTGCGTGGGTTATTGTGGATCGAGATCGAAAAAAATCGGAAGTTCTCTTACTAAGTAAGTCTGAACAGGTACATCTGGTATTATTTAGTGTCAGTTAGTCAAACGTTTGTCTTAGTATATAGTATATAGTTTACCTTTCTATGCATATAAAACGCTTAAGAATGTATGTTTCAGCGCTGGGCTCGGGAGCCAGTGACAGACCGTTTTCGAGTGCGCTCTCCATCCGGCCGGGTTGATGTGGAGGATCAAAAACCCAAAACCTCAGAACCCAATAATTAAACCACTGTGTTGCTTAGTAATAATTGTAGCTTTCATTGGGGCAGAGCCTTTCTCACTTTATCCTTTAAAATTGTTCCGATTGTTGACCGATGTAGCCTAACACTTTTCCAATGACCGATGGCGTTTCACCTCTTTCCAATTGCTTTATTATTTCTACTTTATTTTCAATCGTGATTATTTTCGTGAACAGAAACACTGCGGATTCAGATCTCTGCCGCCAGGTCCTAATGTCCACTGTACTGAGACAGGTTAAATAAGGTCTGGGGTTCTGCTGGGTCCTAAGGCCCAGTGCATTGAGACAGGTTGAATAAGGGACTTGAGCATCTGCGAATTTTGGTATCCACGAGGGGTCCCAGAACCAATCCCCGCGGATAAGGAGGGCCGACTGTACTTCAATGAACCACCCGAAAGGGGAGGGTGGCATAAGTGCCATGGAAATGGAAGAGGGATAAGCAAGACCAAATTTCTCCAGAAATTAGCAAATTCAGAGATACTCTCAAGAAACTAGAAAAAGAAAAAGGTAGGTGAGAAAAAGAAAGTCAAGAAGTTGAAAAGAAGAGAAGATAGAGAGAGAGAACATGAGTGAGAAGGGAAAAAGTGAAAGGAAGAAGGAATGTGACAAAGGGGAAAAAGGGATAAAGAGAGAGAAAGAAGCCGGGACTGGGAGAGAAGCAAGGATTAAAGTGGATCCAGAGGGAAACGTCGAGAAAAGGAGAAGAAAGGTGTCCAGAGCCATCAGAACCATATCTTACAGTCTCAGAGTCAACTCCTACAACCATGGAGGAGGAGGCCCCAGAACCTGACATTGTTTCACAGCCACAAGTCTCACCTGCCAAGCAGAGTGACCTGTCTTGTCAGGAAAAATGTTATCTTACAAGATAAGAAATCCTCTACAGTGCTTAAATCTTTAGGCCTGAATGGGGCAATTTAAAATTTACTATGCTGTGGTTGTCTTGCATAATGATTGTATTATATAGTATATTGTGTATATACTTGAGGTTTATTCTATACTGAGTTGGAGTTTACAGCCAAGCAGGAAGGAGTGTAGTGTATTTAATATTTCAGTAATATTTGAGTAATATTGTAAATGTATTGTTTGATTAAACAGTCTTTGTTGTTTACATAATGCATTGCAGGTTATCTGTAAAAATATGTAAATGGCATACATTATCACGCCACTACATGATACATGCATGCCTCACTAAAAGTAAAGATTAACTAAGATTTGCATCTCTTGGGCTCCTATCTTTCTCTTGCAAATAGTTTAATGTTTTGGAGTTACAAAACATAACAACAAGATCCTCCAATCTCTAATGAAACAGCTGCCAATTGAATTCATCCCTTCTGCTTAGTCATCCCTTGCCAGTTGAAACAGTTTCACCTCTTATATTATGCAAAAGCATAATCTTGAACACCTCTCGTAAATCTCTCTTTAATCTCTGCTCGAAGGAAAAACAATCCCAATTTTTGTAGTCTCTTCACATAACTGGTTTCTCCCCATTATTCATTTATTTTTACTTTAAATTGCAGGGTAAGATTCTAAACTTAGTCCTCTTTTAAAAAAAAGGCAAAATTATTTTCATTAAATATTTTAACAAATTTCAGATAACTGTAGATTTGAAAGTCACCTTGGTTTTAAATCTCTCTTTCTAAGTCTATATTCTCCTAACCTTATAAACCTTTAAATTCTCTGCATTCCTCTTGTTCTAGCCACTACAGTTTTAATTGTAGCTGGGCACCAAACTGTAATTTTCTCCCCAAATCTCTTTCTCTGTCTATATCTCTTATCTCTGTCTGTCTAGCTCCCTTTCTCACTCTCAGGAGGTTAAGGTCCCAACACAGATCCTCCCTGGGTTATGGCAGAATTTTGTGCCTGAGAACTGTTCGCAAGTCAGAAATGCAGCCACGAACTGAGTTCTCACATGGGGAAGATGTCTGCAGCCCTGTAGCAACTAGCAAAACCATCCAGATGATCTTCCAAATGCTCATTTATATGTATGGGCTGTGCATTAATCAGACATTTGCAAGCTGGTGAGGTCCTGTACAGGTGGAACGATGGGCCCATATCTGTGCTGCTCAGCTCTATTAAATTTATGACTTTCTCATTTTCTGCCTCTTTCTTTCTTTCACTCATTTTCTTCTTTATCTCTCCTTTACCGTATATTAGAACTTTTCCAGCAAACAATCCTGTACCTTTCTAGAATCCAACTTCAAAGTTAAAAGTCCAAAATAAATTTATTATCAAAGTGCGTACATGTTACCATAGACTGCATGCAGTTCCTTAGCTCTCCCCCCACTTGGAAGATCAGATCACAACCTGGTTCTCCTCATGCCCTTGTATAAGCCCAAAGTATAGCAACAGCTAACTTACCACCAAAACAGTAAAGTAATGGTCTGCAGAGGCCATTGAGGCCTTGAAGGATTGCTTTGAGGTTACTGACTGGAATGTGCTTTGTGAACCATAATGAGAGGACAGTTACAGACTTACTGATTGCATCACTGGCTACTGTACATTCATTTCTATGTGGACACTAATACTATCACGGACTGTCCGCTGTTTCCCTAACAACAATCCATGGGGCCCCTGCAAGGGTCTGTATTGGCTCCCTTCCTGTTTACCCTGTTTACCTCGGACTTCAGAAACAACACTGAGTCATCTCATCTACAGAAATTCTCTAATGACTCAGGAATACTTCGGTGTATAAAGGGAGGACAGGAGGATGAATAAAGAGCCCTGGTAGAGGACTTTGTCAAATGATGCAAGCTGAATCATCTGCAGCTCAACATCTTTAAGACAAAGGAAATGGTGATGGACTTTAGGAAGACCTGGATAGTGTGAATGGACACTCATTACTATATAATATTACAATAATTCTTGCACTACCATCTTATTCTTGTACTACTCCCTGTTACAATGATGATGAGGACCTATAAGTACCTGGGGGTACACCTGGATGACAGACTTGAGTGGAGCACCAATACAGAGGCTGTGTACAAAAAGGGCTAGAGATGCCTCGACTTACTGAGGGGACCTTGGCCCTTCGGAGTATGCAGGCCTCTCCTTCACATGTTCTACCAGTCTGTTGTTGCCAGTACAATCTGCTATGCAGTGGTGTGCTGGGACAATGGCATCAACATGGGTGATGCCAGCAGGCTCAATAAACTGATTAGAAATGTTGGCTCTGTCAAACTGGACATGTTGGAGGCTATGGTAGAACAAAGGACCCTCCGGAAAATCCTGGCATTTCTGGACAATGTTTCTCACTTTTGGCTGAACAGAGGAGCACTTTCAGTAATAGACTAAGACATCTGTGCTGCTCCAAAGAGCGCACTACCATCTTATCAATGTGAACTTGAAAATCTTGTAAGTCTTGCTATCTTTGACATAAATCTTGTAAATCTTATTTTTAAGTTAACTTCTTTTTCATTCTTTCTTACTTCTCTAATATATGTATATCTGTGGACTTGTAATGCAACTGTGTCACTGTAATTTCCTTTGGGATCAATAAAGTATCTGTCTGTCTGTCTACCTTGAGGTTTAATTTTTTGCCGATGTTTACTGGCAAAGAAGAGATGCAATAGAATTTTATGAAAAACTGTACATAAATAGGCAAAGACTGACAAACACCAATTTGCAAAAAGAATACAAACTGTGAAAATAAAAATAATACTGAGAACATGGGTTGTAAAGAGTCCTTGAAAGTGACTCTGTAGATTATGGAATTAGTTCAGAAATGTGTGTGAAGTTATCCACAGTTGTTCAAGAACCTGATGGTTTTAGGGTAATAACTGCTTCTGAACCTGGTGGTGTGGGACCTAAGGCTTCTATACCTCCTGCTCGATGGTAGTAGCAAGAAGAGGGTGCAGCTTGGATGTGAGGTCCTTGATGATGGATGCTGCTTTCCTATGGCAGTGCTCCATGTGAATGTACTCAATGGGGGAGAGGCCTTTGTCTGTGATGGACTGGGCTGTATCCCCCACTTTCTGGAGACATTTCTGTTCCTGGGCATTGGTATTTCCAGATCAGGTCATGATGCAACCAGTTGGGATACTCTTCAATGTGCATCTATAGAAGTTTGTCAAAGTTTTTGATGACATATTGAATCTACGCAGACTTAAAACAAGCAGGGGTACTGTTGTGCCTCCTTTGTGATGACACTAGCGTGTGGTCCCAGGACAGATCCTCTAGTATGTGAACATAAAGGAATTTAAAACTACTGACACTCTCCATCTCTGTTCTCCTAATGAGGATTGGCTCATGGGTCTCCAGTTTCTTCTTTCTGTGGTTGGTTATCTGTTTTTTGGTTTTGCTGATTTTGAGTGACAGGTGGTTGTTGTGACACCATCCATCCAGGTTTTCAACTTCCCTCGTATGTGCCGACTTGTCACCATCTTTGATTTGGCCAACAACAGTGGTGTCGTCATTAAGCTTAAGTATGACATTGGAGCTATACTTAGCCACACAGTCATATGCATAAAGTGACTAAATCAGGGGCTAAGTTCACAACCTTGTGGTGCAGCTGTGCTGATGTGAATATAGAAACGTAGATGCCATTCCATACTAGGATCTGCCAGGGAAAATCGAGGATCCAGTTGCACAAGGAGTTATTGAGGCCAAGGTCTTAGAACTTAGTGATGAACCTTGAGGAGATGATAGTGTTGAATGTTGAGCTGTAGTCAATGAAGAACATCCTGATGAATACATCTTTATTGTCCTTGTGTTTCAGAGCTGAGTGAATGGCATCTGCTGTTGAACTGTTGTGATGGTAGGTGAATTAGAGTAGATCCAGGTCTTTTCTCATGCAGGAGTGGAAATGCTTCATGATCAACATCTCGACAGATTTCATCACAATGAGTGTAAGTGCTACTGGATGTTAGTCATTGTGGCAGGTTACCATATCCTCAGTGGACACTGGTATGATCAATGCCTGCTTGAAGCAGGTGGGCATCTTAGACTGCCAAAGCGAAAGCTTGATGATATCTGAAAACACTCCAGCCAGTTGATTACCTCAGATCTTCAGTACTTGACCAGGTGTGCTGTCCATGCAAGATACCTTCCTTAGAGCCACCCTCCCAAAGGACGTTCTCATGCCAGCCTCAGAGACTGAGATCACAGGTGCTTGGAGGGTTGTGGGTTGGGCAATTTGTATATGCCCAAAGCCCAATTCCATGTGCTTGAACACCAATTAGACCTAAAGAATCTTAATATACATGCACAGTGTGATCTAGGATTTTTTTAATAAATTAACTGAGACTCTACGACCAAGCCAAAGACAAATACAAGGCAATGTGGGTGCAGATTTTGGCTGGTTTGAGAATTAACATATGAAGGTGGTTTCCAAGCAAGTTAGGAGCCAATGAATACATTTTTTTGTATGTGTTTTTGTTACAATGTTAATATATCCCATTACTCACCCCTTGAAGTTAGTTCCCAGTTAATTCTTTGTATTTGATTGAGTGTCTTGAAAAAGACACCCAAAGTACTAATTTTGCATCTTTTTAATGTGTTTTATTATACATTTCAACCTTAAGTCCAGTGAAATTGCAGGCTTGAGGATTTTATTGAGTTTTCACTTGGCTTATTGACAAAATCTGATGTAATCAAACTGATGTAATGTCAAAGGAACTATTTTACTGTGTATTTTTTTAATTATGAAGTTAAAATGTTAAAGCTCTTTTATTGATTTTGTAGAATATTCTTGTTTGTCATCTTATGTATCCCATCCTCTGCTCCACAATGTTCTTATCCTCTTCCCAACCTCTTTACTGTTCTACTATCCTTTTCTCCTCTCTCCTACAAACCTCTTTGCTCCATCTCTTTTCTTACCTTCTGCCATCCTCTCTTCATCCACCTCCTTCCCTTCTCTCCCAGTTTATCATTTTCTTTCCCTCCCACCTCCATCTGCTTCACTCCTAAGCTTGTCCATTTTCCTTTTTCCCCATCCATGGTCCCCGGCTTTCCATTCACATCTCTGTTCTGCCCTCCTTTTTCTATTTGCCTGTTCTGTGCATCTCCTGGAATCTCTGCCCTCTGTAAATTTATGTTCAGAAAAGTCCCAAAGACACTATATTAAAGGTGCCTCACAAACTGAAAGTGATGTTATTGGTTGAGAATTATATTGACCCAGAATGCTCTGAATTTGTCTGCTCTTTCTTGAAGCAGGCCATGAGAGGTTTTTAAATGCCTGTCCAGCAGTGTGAGCAGGGCTTGGATTTACCGTCTTCCTCAAAAGATATCATGATCACATTGCACTGAAGAGTTTGCCTAGGCTTTGTCTGTGGAGTAGGGCTTGAATTGGCAACTCCTGAAGCAAGACTGCTTCTAATTGTGACTTTGGGATATATATTAGCTTCGTTGAAGAATTGTTCTCAACTCCCAAATAGTTAAAGTATAAAAAAGTTGGTAATGATCCCTTGCACTCCAGAAAGTGGCAGCAGTTTATCAAAACCAATAATTTAATTGCAAAAAATAAAAGTGCCTTTGCTTTAAATTAAATACTCTACGCCTACATGCAGCAAATAACTATCTAATGTCAAGCACCGTTTGAACCTGGTAAGTCACGGATTGACTGGATTTTCACATGGGCAATAAAAGTTGCACATCATCCCTAACTTTTAATACATTTCTGTGCTTTTAGTAAAAAGGAGAGATGGGGAAACATGCTGTAATTTTCAAAAGACATACTGATGTTTGTGACAAAATGGACTTAATTTGTTGCTGCTTTTCAGATCTTTTTTCTACAGGGTTTTTGCTGATGCTTTGAACAATTTAGTAGAATATTTTTCCTCATTCTCTTTCATTCTTTTCATTGCTCTTGTCTTCAGATGACTTGTTTACAGACTGCTGTGCTTGTATAGACTGTCCTTTTAGGAGTGATGTTGTTGACATACCCTGCAGTTTTCTCTTTTGCCTCTCCTTCCAACTGCTCCAATCATCCGACTTTGATTGAGATGTTGACTGATTCACTATAGGAGGATCGTGGAAAAGAACTCCTAATTCTATCTTCCCTTCCCTTTCTGTGCTCGTGCAATTTATTCACTTATGCACTATCTCTTAAACCACAAAATTATTTATGCATTTGTAAATTCTGAAGCATTCACTGATCATTTGCAGCACTTAAATCAAATAAATTTCACAGTAGGTAATTATTATATGCCAGATTCTGGAACTGTCAGAAAAATTGGAGCAAAATTGTGTTTGCTTTGAAATAAGCATTAAGATGATTCCCATCTTATTTGCAATTATTATTTGTTTTATTGCCCCCACTCCCAGTGTTTTTTTTATATATGGAAGGAGCCAATGTTCTGCTCAGTCTTGTTAAAGGATATTGGCATGGTGGAATTAAGCATCTTTAGATTTCCTATTGCAGCAACAAATGCTTTTGGGTAAGGTGTAATACATCTTGTCAGCTTCGAGTGAAACATCTCCGGTCTATCAGTCTCGCAGAATTAGCTCTTTTATCAAAGCAACATATTCTATTTTTCCTCCAGAATTTGCGGAAGCTTGTTGTGTACAAATGGGTATGGAGTTTCCCACAACAAGTGACTGCTCTTCAAAGGGACTTTACTGGCTGTAAAACAGTTCTGAACAACTCAAGGTTTTGAAAGATGCTATATAATCCCATGCTCCTTCTTTGCTCTGCCCCACGTCTTTTGATTAGTTTGAGTGAACTTCGACATTTTTGGTCTGCCCAAAACCTCTTGGCTTTCCTGTGCAAAGAGATGCCAGCAAGTGAATGCTGTTGACTGACACCTTCCAGAGCATGGGAGTACATACTGAAGGATGTACTGAAGCGTGGTGAAGTCGCAGCAAGAGCCACGTGGTGGAGGGCTACAGCGTAGCGTCCCACTGCCAAAAGGTCTCGTGTAGCAGCCTTCTATTCACTTCATGGATGCATTGTTTAAAGAGGGAACATGAATAACATTTATTTGTTTATCTATCTGTCTTTCAAGACACAGGATCTTTCGGCCCTCCAAGCCCTGCTGCCCAGCAACCCCCAAATGTTCTTTTCCAGTCAAGGTGGTGCCCGCGAATGATGTTACCTCAAGCGAAATTTTTCCAGATAATCCATGAAACTGTTTCTTTCACTCCTTATGGACAGTGGCGGGAATTGAACCCTAGTCGCTGGTACTGTAAAGCATTGTGCTAACTGCTATGCTACACCAACATTAGAGTTTTGTATTAATTTGATGGTAGAATGAAGTCCTGATGAAGGGTCTCAGCCCGAAACATTGATTTGTTCAATCCTCTCCGTAGATGCTGCCTGACCTGCTGAGATCCTCCCAACATTTTGTATTTGTTCTTCAGAATTTGCATTATTTGCAGAATCAATTGTATTCTGATCCTGTTGTACTTTATCGAACACTTGGGTTTTGGGTATTTGATCCTCCACAATATTCCACATGGGAATTTAAACTGGAGGTGGCAGTGTTTCTTTTACGAGGTCGAGTTGCGAGCTCGACATCAACCCGGCACGGATGGAGAGCTTGCTCGGGAGCGGTCTGTCACTGGATCGAACTCTGGAACCTCCGTTCTTGAGCCTGGCACTGATCTCACTGCACCACCAGCTGAAACTAGTTTAGTTTTGAAATAAGTTATTTTAGTAAATAGATGTCAGGAGGAATAAGGAGAAAGAATAAATCAGATTTGCTAACTTCACTTGATTGCATTGCTAATATCAACACAGTTGCTCAAAAGTAAGGGTGCCCAACCTGGGGTTCACAGACCCCTTGCTAAATGGTATTAGTCCATTGCATAAAATAGGTTGGGAACGCTTGCTCTAGAGACATCCTAGGCAGAGACCAGCTTCCCTCTACACTTGGAAACGAATCAAGTTGGGATTTGTTTCTTGTCTCCTAATAGCCTGTTGAAAATTGGCATCTGCTGTCTCACAGGAGCAGTTCACCTCCATTCTTACTCACATTGGCTGCACAGCTCTGCAGTTCCCAATGTGTTCCGGGATAAAGAGAAAATAAAATGATGAAATACATGAACTTTAAGCTTTGGGGCATTTTCTGCTTCTATTTCTTGTAAAAAGTTTTTGAGAGTTTGTTTTATTGGTCTTACCTCTCGTCATGTTTCTTGCAGAAATATCTTGCAGATTATTTTTAATCCCTGTAAACTCCAGGTTGATTCTGGAAGGTTTGAAACTCTGTATAGGGCTCTAAGAAGTGTGAAGGCATTAGGATAATTGTGATTGTGAGCATCGGCAGGTAATGACAGGCTATGAATCTGCCTGGCTCTTTCCATTGTGACTTGATGAGAATAATGGAAGGTATTTAAGCCCTATAACTTTAGTCAACCACAGCAGTGAAAGCATTTGTCCTGTAATCAGTCTAATTTTCTAAACAATGCATTAGAAACCTCTTCAGAAAGACTGATTTACTTCCAGTAACATTTTATCATTATAGTCTGATCTCACTGCCAATGTAATATCAACAGAGCTGAAACAATGCATGCATGTATAGTTACTGCATTATGCCTCTGCCTCGGACCCTCTGGGTAAATTGGTACCTGTATATTGCAGCTGGGGTTATAAGTCATCTGGTCTGATCTTAAAAGTACCTTCTTATCAGAACTGACTTTGTTCTGCCTTGGTCTTGTTCCTACTGTACCTTTTTTCCAACACGCTTCAGTTGTTTATCTTCTCCCACAGAGTGGTTGTTATTTATGTAATATTGGTTATTTTAATACAAGATTGCTGCCCCTTCAAAGATTGTACCTTGTGGTTTCAAGAAGATTTCTGAGAGGAAATTCATGCCAGTCCTCTGAATAAGTTCACACTTTGTTGGAACTGAGCCTGTCATGCATAGCATGTTCTTCTTCATTGGACCTTTTTGGAGGGTCAAAATTTATGAGCAAAGACGATGACAAAGCATCACACTCATTAAATGTGACAAAGCCATTGTTGAATGGTCAATGACTGGGAGCCTATGTAACTCATGATTAATTGTGGCTAGGCTGAAAAGCAAACTCAAGAAGCACAGAATGTAGTACATGTAAAATTGATTGTTTATGGGAAGTTGAGGCTGATGTATGTTTGTGGCACTAAGAGTTGTGGTAGTACAAGGCAATACCAAATGGCAGGCTAGTATTCTTGGAAAGGCACAGGAACTGGTCATTGTGTAAATTTAAAGGACCTGGATCCACTGCAATCTGCCAACTGCTAAAACAGGCCTACAGCAGATGCAATCTCACTGGCCCTCTCCATCCTCTTTTGAAACACCTGTTGTCATTGTTGAGTGCTGGTGAGTTGTCGTTGACTTATGGCAACCCTATATATAGTCCAGTTGTCTATAGAGTTTTCGTAGTAAAATACGGAAGTAGATTGCCAGGCCTTCCTTCCATGCAGATACTGCTCCTGCCCAGGCTGGGACCTGGCCAGATTCAAAGTCAGGACCATCCGCCTTGAAGTCCAGTGCTGATGGCACTACACCACCAGCAGGCCCATTGAAGCACCTAGGCAACCACGAAACATATATCATGCTGTTGTTTATTGATTACAGCTTGGCATTCAACACCATCATCCACTCAGTACTAACCACCAAGCTTTAAAACTTGGGGTTCTGTACCTCCCTTTTTAACTTGATCCTCGACTTCCTTGTCGGGAGACCACAATCAGTACAGATTGGGAATGACATCTCCTTACAGACAATCAACACAGGTACACTTCAAGAATGCGTGATTAGCCAACTGCTCTACCCTCACTACACTCATGAGCTGTGTGGTCAAATACAGTTCAAACACCCATCTATAAATTGAATAATGACACCATTGTTGTTGGTAAAATCTCAGTTGGTGACAAGGATGTGTACAGAAATGGCACAGATCAGCTGGTTGAATGGTGTCGCAACAATCTCACACTCAATGTCAGAAGACCAAGGAAGTGATTGTGGACTTCAGGAAAAGCAAATTGGGGAGAACCAGTCCTCATTGAGGGGTCAGTGCTGGAAAGGTTCAGCATCTTCAAGTTCCAGGGCTCAACATCTCAGAGGATCTAACCTGAGCCTACACGTTGACAGAATCATGATGAAGGCACACCAGCAGTTCTGCTTTGTTCAGAGTTCCTTGTTTGGTATGTCAATTAAAGCCCTTATAAATTTCTGTAAATGTGCATCATAAAGGACATCTTCGTGAGGCAGCGATTCAAAAAGACAGCATCCAGCACTAAGGACCCTCACTATCTGAGATGTGCCCTGTTCTTGTTACAAGATTCAAGGAGAGGTACAGGAACCTGATGATCTACATTCAACAATTTAGAAACAGCTTTTTCCCTTCTGCTATCAGATTTCTGAATGATCATGAACACTACCTCATTAGTCTATATTTTTAGCTATTAATTTTTGTAATTTATTGTAAGTTTTTCTATCTTTACACTGTACTGGTACTGTAGAATAACACATTTCACATTATATAAGTCAGTGATAATAAATAAAGCTGATTCTGATTCTGAATGGATCTGTTTTCTCAGGTAAATAACATTTATTGAAATCAAGGGCAGAGGTGCTTCAAGTGAAACCTTCTGAAAATGCAAGCAATGAATTGCATTAGCAGAAATCAGGCCAGGTGCTTGCATGATATTGCCAAACTTGCTCTTTGTTAATGAAGGTTACCATTTTAACCCAACATTATTGAAAGTAATGGGCATTTACATTGGAACCAATAACAAGGGGTAGGTAGATGGATTTCTGCACAACATGTACCAAGCAAACAATGTGTCCAACAAGGTGAGAGAGTCTGATTATCTACCCTTGCAAGGACCGGCCACTGTACTTGCAGGAGCTTGTCTGATACTGGAGATCTTGTAGCAGGTCACCTTCTGATGTCCTAAAACTGTTCCACCATCTGCAGGACTCAAGTCAGGAGAGTAACGGAATACCCTCTATGTACCTGGATGTACCTTTAAGGGGGGACACTCTATTTATTACCTTTAATTTTTACTTCCTCTATTACTGACTCACTTTGTACAAAAAAAAACACTGCAGATGCTTGTAGTCTCTCTACCAGCACCTCCAAAACCTGAAATATCCACCACCAAGAAAGTCGAGGGCAGTAGCCATATGAGAGGGTGGGTGCAGTGGTAGAGTAGGTCTGCATGGAAGTTGCATATTCAAGATTGTTTAATGTCAATTTCAGTGCAAAGGAGAACGAAATAATTGTTACTCTGGATCCGATGCAGTGCAAAAAAACAACACGATAAGTTAATGAATACAATAATCAAAATAACACAATAAAAATAAATACATGAGATAGCTGATATACATAGACTAATTGTATGATCATAAAGCGACTCTAGGCACAGCCGTATCTGTGCATAAGGTGACTGACAGGAAATGATAAGGTAGTGGTGGTTGGGAGTGTGGAGGGGTGGGTTGGTGTTAATCAGCCTTACTGCTTAGGGAAAATAACTGTTTTTAAGTGGTGGTCCTGGCATGAATGCTACATAATCTCCTCCCTAATGGAAGTGAGACAAACAATCCATCAGCAGGGTGGGTGTGATCCTTCATGCTGTTACTGGCACTCTTTGGCATCTTTCTGTACATATGTCCTTGATAGCAGGTAGGCTGGTGCTGTAGATGTGTTTGACTACCTGTTGTAGAGCTTCCAGTCTGCTGCAGTGCAGCTTCGATACTGTGCTGTGGTGCAGATTGTTAGGATACTCTCTACTGCACATCTGCAGAATGACATGAGTATAGGCTTGCATATTCCAGCTCTCTTCACCCTCCTCAGAAAACAGAAGCGTTGATGAATTTTCCTGATTGTGTTCTGGGACCATGGGAGGTTGTGCGAGATGTGTAGTCCCAGAAGTTTGAAACAGCTCACAGTTTCCACTGCTGCGCTGCCAATGTAAAGAGGGGTGTGAGTGGTGTGAGTTTTGAAATTGGTAACCATTTCCTTTGTCTTCTTGACATTGAGGAAGAGGATATTTGAGTGGCAGCAGACCTCAAGCTCTTACCCTCCCTCTCTGTAGACTATCTCATCGTTGCTGGTGATGAGTCCCACCACTGCCGTAACATTGGAGAACTTGATAATGTGATTACTTGGGTGTTTGGGCTTGTACCATGTGTGAGCAGAGTGTACAGCAATGGGCTCAGCACACAGGCCCGGGGGGGTACTCATGTTGAGGATTATGGGGAGGGGGAAACAGTTTTACATCCTGGACTGTCTAAGATCTGTTGGTTGCATGGTGATGCATTTAGACAGAAGAGTAGGAGTTTGTTCACCACGGTCAAAGTCAAAGCCAAAGTAAGTCTATTATCAAAGTATATAGATCACCATGTACAACCCTGAGATTCATTTTCTTGCAGGCATACTCAATAAATCCATAGAATAATAACTGTAATAGAATCAATAGAAGACCACACCAACTTGAAATTTCAAGTTGCTGACCCTCTCCACCTCTGATCCTCCAGTAAGGACTGGCTCATTGATCTGTGGTTTCCTTTTCCTGCAATAATCAGCTCCTTGGTCTTGCTGACATTGAGTGAGAAGTTGTTGCTATCACACCACTCAGTCAGATTTTCAATCTCCCTCCTATATGCTGATTCATAACCACCTTTGATTCGGTCCATAAGAAGTGGTGTCAGCAGCAAACTTGAATATGGCATTGGATCTGTGCTTAGCCACACAGTCATATATGTAAAGCAAGGTCTCTGAGACAATAGTGTTGAATGCCGAACTGAAATCCAAAAACAACATTCTGACATAAGTGCCCTTGTTTTCTAAGTGTGTAAGGGCCAGGTGCATGACGTATGCTCTGGCATCTGTTGTGGTGTGGCTGTATAGGTAAACATACTGGTGAGTGTCCAGTGTGGCAGAAATGGAGTTTCTGATGTGTGACTTTACCAGCCATTCAAAGCACTTCATGATGATTGGCATCTGACCATTGGATGGTAGTCATTTAGTTCTGGATGTTTAGAGTTCTTTGGTAAATTGCTGATTTGAAGCATGTGGAGACAGGAGCCTGAATGAGAGAAGTATTGAATATGTTCGTGAAGATGTCAGTGAGTTGCTGTTCACACTCCCAGAATACTAGGCCTGGGATGTTGTCTGGCCCAGCCGCTTTACAAGTTTGACTCTCTAGAGTTCTTCTCACATCTGCTGCTGTTACAAACGATGGCTGCTCACCTGGAAGGTGGGGCAACTTTCATGGCTGGTGTAGTGTTTCATGCCTCGAAGCGTGCATAGAAGTTGTTTAGAGTGTCAGGGAGGAAGACCTCACTGGTACAGTCGATGCTGTTTTTCCTTGCATAGTCAGTTTGTCTTTGATGCCCAGCCATACACGCGGGACGTGGTTATCAGACAGATGTTCCTGAAATTGTGCGTATGAAGTCTTTGCCCACCTGATGCCTAAGATGAGTTTTTTTCCGGCTGCTCTGAGAGCTGCTCTGTCACCAGACTTGAAGACAGTGTCCCAAGTTTTGGTGGGGAGTGCACCTCTGCGATCAGCCAGGAATTCTGGTTGTACCACAAGATAACCGTCCATGAGGTACCAATCTCATCTACATATTTGCTGATGTACCCTTTTGTTGCATGTTCTGTGGTGTTCTGTCAAGTATTGTGGGCGTACTATGTTGGCACTGTAATGTGTAGTGACACTTATGGGCTGCCCCCAGCACTTCCTTAGGTGTGTAGATTGTATTTCACTGTGTGTTTCAATGTACAAGTTATAATTACATTTGAATCTGAACTTCACCACTGACAGCTTTTCTTCCAAGTAATATCACTAACTGACTTGGAAAGATTACTCTTCCTTCTTCATTGCTGGGTCTTTCGTCTGTGTGTCTTCTGCAGTGATTCAAAGACTGATAACCATCTTCTTGAGGGCAATTAGTAATGGGCTATAAATTTTGGTCATGGCAGTAACGTTTGCATCCTGCAAAGTGAATAGTAAACAAAAATCTTATGTTACAGAAGGAGGTCATTCAATCCATTGGGTCTCTACTAGCTCTTGATTGACCAAACGTTTTGTCCCCTTGGCCAAAATATGGAAAGAACAAACCTGAATTAGCACCATAGGATATCTAACAATGACCCAAGTAAGCACACAAATTTCTTAGTATGACATCTTGTATTTCCAATAGTACTGCACTCCCTTGGAACTAAAACACAAAAAAAAATTGGGAATACTCAAAGATGGGCATCATCTGGGGAGAAAGAAACAGTGTTAATGTTCCTGCTTGATGACCTTTCCTCAAGTGATCCCTCAGCAGTACACCAGACTACACAATGCTAGCTGGATTTTGGGCTTGTCAGGAAATGAGCCTTCTGACTCAAGAAGTATAAGAACTATCTTTAAATCACAGCTGGGAAAAAATCAGAGGAAAAAACGACTGAACAGAAGAAGCAAGTCTCCATAGTTCATGTTACAATCAAATAATGTATCTTCTGACTCTTGTTTGGGATCAGAACAGTAATTAATTGCAAAAGGGTGGGATCATTATTAGATCTTTTTTGGACGTTATGACCAAATTCTAATTGAAGCAGAATTTCTTGATTTAATTGTAGCAGGTGGAAGAGGAGTTGTAAATTGCATGAGGGAATTAGATGGCGTGTATCAGTTTTAAGCTTGTCAGCTTAAACCTGAGACACGCTCTCCATTTTGGTCCTATTGTTCTGATCTTCCTCTGCACTTTTGTCTGTGTAGTCGTGTCCCAATTAACTGCCCATTCAGCACCTTTTCACCAACGTTTTATTTTCTTATAGTGGATCACAGCTTGTTACGTGCTTTTAATTATCAGAATAGGAGGTGAAAAGTAGATGAATCTTTTTGTCTGTTCCTTTCACCCACTCACCGTGTATTATTTTTTCATGAGCTGTTGAGGTCAATGGAGAATCCTTTGTTGAAATGAGACTAATGTGACACAGATTAAATTTTTGTACCTGTGCAGACCATGTGCAATTAGACCATATTGTATTCTGTTTGAGAGAAAATATAATTACAAGTTGTTGCTCTAAATAGGTCAGTGGGACTAAATTAGAAAAAAAAAATCATCTCTAGTTTTCTGTTAGTAAAATTCCAGTCGTTGTAAACCACTTTGTCTTGAAAGTATTTCATTGTTTATTCTCTTATCTGGCACAGCTTGTTATAGTGTACATTTAAAGCAATATATTCTGCATAAGATGGGAGTTTGAGGAGATACAGTATGTTGCCAAAGACTCTAACAAATTTCTATAGATGGATGGTGGAGAATGTCTTTGCTGGTGGCATCAGAGTCTGGCATGGAGGCTCCATTACACAGGATCACAAGAGGTTGTAGGGGATTGTAGACTCAGCCAGCTCCATCACAGGCACAGCCCTCCCAACCTGCAAGAACATCTTAAATATCTGGTGCCTCAGGAAGGCAGCGTCCATCCCTAAGGAACATCACAATCAGGTCCATTCACTCTTCTCTTTACTACAAATGGGGAAGAGGTAGAGTAGCCTGAAGACCCATATTCAACGATTGAGATACTGGTTCTTTCCCCCCTGCTATTAGAATTCTGAGTGGTTCATGAACACACCTCATTATTACTTAGATTTATTTATTTATTTGTATGCATTTATAGTAATTTTTATGTCTTTGCATTGTACTAATGCCACAAATCAATAAACATCATATGTCGGAATTACAAATCTGGTTCTGATTCTGAATCTGGCCATAATCAACAAGGAAGATGTGACACTGATACCACTGTCCCGCAACTACTTGCAGTTCTGATCCCAAATAAAGTGTCAGAAGATCTGTCAATAGACAGGCAACATAAATGTCAGAAGCTTCTTTTCAAATTCTGTTCTACATCCTAGACCTTAGCTTGCAACTTTGTGCGAGACTCTTCGCCACATAGACTGTGGTGGTTTGAGAAGGTAGCTCACTGCAACCTTTTTTAAACAGTCTGGGGATGGGCAATAAACAGGCCATGCAAGTGGCACCCATGTTCTGTGATTGGCTAATAAAAGAGAAGTACTTTATTATTACTAGATTGCATTTTCTTTTTGTTGAAGCAAATATTTGATTTCAGATTTGACTGGCAGTAAAACATTTTTAGATTAGCTACATGTTCAAGGATATAAAAATATTTCCTAAATCTGGAAGAGATAAACTTTTATGTCTACTGCTCCCTTCACCGTCTCACTGAAGAATATCACAGGGAACTAGGTAATTTTGATGAATCATTACTGTTGTAAATTTGGAAATAAAACAAAGGAGTCAGTCATTGACTTCAGAAGGGTGATGGTACACATACTCCTGTTTACACCAATGGTGCTGAGGTCAAGTTCCCAGGAGCTAGTTGTAGAATACATCTTCTGGTGCTACTTGTACACGTCTTCGGTGATAAACCCAGGGTTGTAGGATGTTTCGGGTCTTTAATCATCAGACACCCTCACCCGGGTGACCCAGCCAGGAGTGATCAGCCCCCTGACTTGTGTCCAAGTGGCGCACTAATCCACGGATCCCCCCTCTGGATCCACAGGCACCGCGAGGCCTTTTCAGCAGCCTCCAGAATGTTCTTGCTGGCTCTTCTGCACTGCAGTCCTTTAACTCCAAGGAGTTTAAGAGTCTGCTGTAATGAATGGCCAGCAAAGCTCCGGCAACCAGCTTTGACTGGCTCACAGCGAGCTCTCCAGCCATTGCTCCCAACTTCGACTGGCTCACAGCGAGCTCTCCAACCATTGCTCCCAGCTTCGACTGGCTCACAGCAAGCTCTCCAGCCATTGCTCCCAACTTCGACTGGCTCACAGCAAGCTCTTCAACCATTGCTCCAGCGTTCTGAAACAACATATGTGTATTTAGCCCTCCTGCGCTCATTAGCCTCTTCAATCCTGTCTTCCCGGGAACAGTAAGTTCCAGCTGGACCACTTGCTTTGTAGGCTCCGATATTAACACCATCTCCGGGCGGAGTGGAGTAACTGCGATGATCTCTGAGAACTTGAGCTGCTTCCCTAGGTCGACTTGGAGCTGCCAGTCTCATGCAGTGGCAAGAAGCCCTCCCAAGGAGCTAGGCTGATATTGAGCCTTCTCCTCCGCTCTAATAAAAATGATGGACTGTTTGGGAGCATGCTGATTTTTGCTGTCTTGAATTGCTGTGCTGATTGTGTCTACCATAGACATCACTAATAGGCCATCCTGGTCCAACTATGAAGATGCCATAGCCAAGAGAGTGCACTAGTGCCCCTGCTTCCTCAGGAGGTTAAAGAAGTTTGGCATGATTCACTAATTTTTATAGATGTGGCGTAGGAAGTGTCCTATCTGGATGCATCTCAGGTAGATATGGAAACTGCTTGCCTGAGACCATAAGAAACTGCAGAGAGATGAGGACACAGCTTAGCACGAGATGAAAACCAGCTTTCCACCTATGGATTCTGTCTACACTGCTCACAGCAGCCAACCGAATCAAAGATCCTTCCTACCCTTTCTTCTCCCCCTCACATCAACCAAAAAATTAAAAAAGCCTGAAACACGCATCACCAGGCTTAAGAAAAGATTCAATCCCCTGTTATAAGTCTATTCAACTGATAAGATGGCTGTTGATCTCACAGTCTACCTTTTCATAGTCTTGCACCTTATTGTCTACTTGCACTACACTTTCTCTGTTACTGTAATGTTATAGTCTGCATGCTGTCATTGATTTTCCCTTGTACTACCTCAATGTAATTTTTATGATGAAATGATTTGTATGGATGGCATGCAACACAAAATGTTTTCACTGTATCTCACTACATTGGCAATAATAAACCAATTTACAAATTCTTATGTGCACAGCAATGTGACATCAACTACAGAAGTACAACTGGTTAAGTATTGGCCATAATATTGATGAGAGCTCATTTCCTCCTTTTTGTTAGTGAAATAAAATCTTTAACCTGTAAGAGAGCATTTTAACATTTAGTCCGAAGCAATAAAAAAGCTGTGTACTAGTCTTTCAGTAAAGGCTCATTTCTACCAGACTGCCTTATCTCTTTGGCATTCTGCAGAGGGAACTGATGCTATGGCCGATCTGATAGGATGTGAGATTCTAACCCACTTAGTTCACAAGGCCTCACAAAACTATTTTTGTACTTGATTGACAGACTTTTAGTTTGGAGAACGTACTCTGACTGAAAATCTGTTTTTAATAGGAGCAATTGAGCAATCTAAAGCAGATTCTAAAGCCCCTGTCATCCATGCCATGCTCTCTTCTTGTTACTACCATTGGCAGGAAGTACAGCAGCCTTAGTTCCCACATCTCCAGGTTCAGGAACAGTCCTTACCCTACAACCATTAGGCTCCGGAACCAATGTGATAACTGCACTCGCCTCACCGTTGAGGGAAGCAACATCATTAATTCCATGTACAACATTATACAACAATTCAGTAGCAAGGGAGTAACGTACTGTCAGAGGTGCCATGTTCTGAATGCGATAATAAAGTAAATTCCAGTATTCTTCATCTGTGGATGCAAACGTCTCTTGATAATTGCTCCTAAAATGAACAGGGTAAATCTGCCTGGTATGCTAGCTGATATTTATACTTCTGGCAATATCACTGAACCACATTATCTATTCTTTACTACACTATCATTCTGATTCAAACACAGAACATCAGGAAGAACTCAGGCATTAAGCATCAGATTGGAAGTTTACATAGATTCAGTATGTAATCTAAAAAGTTGACAAACTTCTGTAGATGCACAGTGGAGCGTATCCTGACTGATTGCAAATACCAAAGCCCAGGAAATGAAAATCTACAAGAAGTGGTGGGTTCAACTTAGTGCATCACAGGTGAAGCCCTCCCCACCACTGAGCACATTTACAAGGAGCACTGCCTCAAGAAAGCGTTATCTATCATCAAGGACACCCATCATCTAGGCCATACTCTCTTCTTGCTACTATCATCGGTCAGGAGGTAGAGGAGCCTTAGTTCCCACACCACCAGGTTCAGGAACAATTATTGCCCTACAACCTTAAGGCTCCTAAACCAGTGTGGATCACTTCACTCACCTTAATGCTGAACTGACTCCACGATAGGTGTACAAGATAATGAGAGGCATTGATCGTGTGGATAGTCAGAGGCTTTTTCCCAGGGTTGAAATGGATAGCGCGAGAAGACACAGTTTTAAGGTGCTTGGAAGTAAGTACAGAGGAGATGTTGGGTAAGTTTTTTATGCAGAGAATGGTGAGTGGGTGGAATGGGCTGCTGGTGGCGGTGGCGGAGACAGAAACGATAGGGTCTTTTAAGAGACTCCTGGATGGGTACATGGAGCTTAGAAAAATAGAGGGCTATTGATAAGCCTAAGGTAAGGACATGTTTGGCACAGCTTTGTGGGCCAAAGGGCCTGTATTGTACTGTAGCTTTTCTGTGTTTCTATGTTCTATGCTTTCTAATTTATAGATTTACTTTCAAGGATTTTACAACTCATGTTCACTATTTTTTTATTTATTATTTGCATGATTTGACTTCTTTTGCACATTGGATGTTTGTCAGTCTCTGTTATATATAGATTTTCATAAAGTTGGTTGTATTTTTTTTTATTTTCCTGCAAATGCCTGCAAGAAGTGAATGCCAGGTAACATATATATATACTTCGATAATAAATTCACTCCTGTTTCTTCTTGAGCATGGTTCAATTAGATTACTGGCTATCAAAAGTTCTTTTCAGTTCCCTCATGCTTAGCCTGACAAAATTGTGGATAAAATCTTGCTGAGATGTGGCTAATTGATTTCGGAATTTAACAGCTATTTTACCTTGGGAATACAGTGGTTAACATTCACCTTTCCGAATGAAAGCCAATTAAATCTGCAAATACATTTTCCAAGTTTAACTTAGAGGATAAGATAGTTTTGATGAGATTTTGTTTGCTTTTGGACTTCTGTTTCTGTGTATATCTGATAAAGCATTTGGTATCTGACCCATCCAATCTAGATTAAGACCCTCTTATCTTGGTTCAAAGGTGAACATCATAGTGTAGCAGTTAGTGTAATGCTATTACAGCTCAGAGCTCGGAGTTCAATTCTGATGCTGTCTGTAAGGAGTTTGTATGTCCTCCATGGGAATGCATGGGTGCTCTAAATAAATAAAATTTTAAAAGCCTATGTTACAAGGGGTGATTGATAAGTGATTGATAAGTTCGTGGCCTAAGGTAGAAGGAGTCAATTTTAGAAAACCTAGCACATTTATTTTTCAACATAGTCCCCTCCTACCTTTACACACTTAGTCCAGCGGTTGTGGAGCATACGGATCTTGGACCTCCAGAAAGTGTCCACAGATGGGTGATTGATAAGTTCGTGGCCTAAGGTAGAAGGAGATGAGTTATACAGCTCTCGTTACATGCACATGCAGTTCAACTCTTTGAGTGTCTATACAGAAAGTTTGAATTTTATAACTCATCTCCTTCTACCTTAGGCCACGAACTTATCAATCATCAACATGAGTTATTAACTTCAAACTTTATGCATAATCACTCAAAGAGTTGAACTGCATGTGCATGTAATGAGAGCTCAGTAACTCATAGGCACGAACTTATCAATCACCCATCTGTGGACACTTTCTGGCAGTCCAAGATCCATATGCTCCACGACCACTGGACTAAGTGTGTAAATGTAGGAGGGGACTATGTTGAAAAATAAATGTGCTAGGTTTTCTAAAATTAACTCCTTCTTCCTTAACTTATCAATCACCCCTCATAGTCTGCAAGTGCAAGAGCTATGTGGACCAGTTTATTTTGGGGAGTGGGTTGTTGGGAATTAAGACATATACCTTATTTGTGTGTAATATTACAGGTTATCCTGATTTACCAGTGCTTGATAAAACCAAATTAGCTAACGTGTTGCAATTAAGCAAAAGAGAACATAAATGCTTTGAATATTTACATCAAAGAGTAATACTTTTTAAGGAGATAAGTGATATTCATTAGTCTTAATTATATGGGGTATTGTTGTGCTTTTTGAGATATCCTGCTGATTTAAATCTGTTCTCAACAGGCACGCCGCTTCTAGTACGGCGAAGCAGTGACCCAGCTCTTGTACCACCTGCCCAGTTACAGCAAGGTGCATCTCAGCCTGATGATCCCGCTAACAGGAACCTGCACGTGAAGCCAGTCATAACAGTAAGCCATGGCTCGAAGACCAAGCATGGATGTTGGGGGAAGGGGGAGGTGTGCATGGGTGTGGAGATTCAAATACTGATGTTAAGCAGCTAAGGACTCAGTTAACCTTTAGTACTTGGGAGTTAATAGACACCGTGGAGAACGTTAATGAGACTGATCCTTGCAACCCTCTTGGGCACAGCAGGATTTTTTTTCCACAGTTCAAAGTTGCCTTGTTAGCTTATAGAAGAGCTTGAACTGAAAAATGTTCAAAGTTTTACACTTCTTCCTCTGCTGCCACTAACTGATACTCAAACGTTTGATGATCATGAAAGGGTATTCTATATGTTGAAAAGAATTTGGGGTTCTTGATACCTAATGCGGACCTCAAAAGAAAAGCAATTGCTTTTTGACTTATTGCAGATGCAATGGCTTTAAGCTATTTGTGACTTTATCAGCCTTAATGCTGGTTGGCTTTGTCCACAGTGCTCTCACACTTATCTTTAGGACCACTGCAAAGACATTTAATAATAATAATAATAATAATAATAATAATAATAATAAGACTTTATTGATCCTGAGTTGGAAATTCTCTCATTACAGCAGCAACATTTAAAAACACACTTAGCAGTGTGCTTAACTAATAATAAATACAGAATATTAATAATGTAAACATAGTAATAATATAAAAATAGTGATCAATGTGTAATAATAAAGTAGAGACTACTGTACTATGATGTGTGTTTACCTGTCACACAGAGACGTACTGTTGTATGTGCTTATTGCATTTGGCAGGAAAGATTTTCTGTAGTGATCCTTGTGACAGCGGAGCTGAATGAGTGTTCGAAAAGATGCTTCTCTGCTTATTCAGAAGGTCATGGCGAGGATGTGCCAGATTGGCCATAATGGATAACAGTTTGCTTGGTGACTTCCTCTTGACTACTGACTCAAAAGAGTCTGGGTTGTAGCCAAGGGTGGACCCTAAGGTCTTCTCTTGACTTCACAGAAATGGCTTTCTCTGAATAACCTTTGACAGAGTGAAGGTAGGGGTTGATGATACAGAAAGCTTGTTTCAATGGAATTTCATTCTTTTCTTAGACTTTTCAAATCAAGGATGAGCCTGATAAGAGATGTTGGGGCAATTGTAATCCAACATATCCATTAAGAACATGGGAAAATCAAGTTTTAGTCTCCACAGAACTCACTAAGGATCAATCTTGGGTAGGAATTGAATCTGGCATTCTACACAGCCCTGTGGAATTCTTGCCTGGTGAGGCAGATTGGAATTGTCTACATTAATTCAGTTATGGCAGTTTTGTATACCAAGACACAAATACATTGATGCAGTAAAACCAGGTCAGTGGATTTAAAAAGCAAGTAGATTATAACTGAGCTGATGTCATTGGATGAGCAGAATCAGCAAAAATATTGCTTAGAGGACATCACTGAAAGGCAATGGATCCTATATGTTCACCATACCCAAAGTCTTTCTGCCGCAATGGAAATGTACACAAAAAGCTGGAAGAACTCAGCAGGTCAGGCAGCATCTATGAGAGGAATATACAGTTGATGTTTCGGACTGAGACCCTTCATCAGTCCTGTTTGTTCAAATTGTATGTTCCTCTCCATAAATGCTGCCTGACCTGCTGTGTTTTCCAGCATATTTTGTGTGTTGCTGTGGATTTCCAACATCTGCTGAATCTCCTTTGTTTACAGTTGAAACTTATTCAGGCCACAGTGGAATAATCCCTTTCTGTGGCTCTACACTTGCCACCAACACAATCCATGACCAAGCTTGTTCTATCAGTGCTGCTTCAATTACCTTGCTGCTACTGTGAAGTTCAAAGTGGGGACACTTGATTGTGATTCTATAGTTCATCACCATTCAGAACTCTTCAACCCTTACGGCATGCAGCAAGACCTAGACAACATTCAGGCATTGACGTGTAAGTGACAAGTTAGCAACATCTCATACACCAAAACACTCAGTCGTAGTGTTTAGCAAAGATGACGGCTATTTGCCAAGCTTATTTGGAACATCTCCCAAGCTTGTAGCCTCTACCGGTAAGACAGGGGAAGGCTGCAGAACGATGGGAATAACTCCACCTGAAGTCTCCCTTTGCCAAACATGTTCCTGACTGGGAAATAAATCACCTTCCTTTTATTATTATGAATGTGTTGAAAACTTTAGGATCTTAAGATAGCAGCTATCAGGGAATGTAGCTAAATAGATGAGATTCAGATTTTTTTTTTTGGTCTCAAAACCTACAGTGAAATGCTTTATTTGTGTTAACCACCACAATGTAAGGATATGCTAAGGGCAGCCCACAAGTATCGCCACACATTCTGGTGACAACATTGCATGCTCACAATGTACGGCAGAACAACACAAGTAGCAAGAAAACAACAATAGCAAAACATGCCCTTTTCTCCCTACCACCCACCCACCCACTCACACACACAGGCAGGTCACCTTCAGACCTCCAAACTTGTGTCACTATCCCAGATTCACAGACATCTGGCCTCCGTCTTCCAGGCCCTCTACCTATGGACCTTGACATTGGGCCTTGACTTCCGGACTTGCCGACTTAGGTAGTCAACCTCTAGGATTAAACCTTTGGTATCGACCCAAGACTCACTGCTTGTGGTTGACCTCGACTTGCTGTCTTGAGAGGGTGGGGGTGGGGGGGGGAGTGTTTGTCCCTACCCAGACTCATAGACTTGCAGACATTGGGCTTCCAACTTCCAGATACAACAATATTACACCTTGACTTTGCAGCTTGCTGAATTTAGTTCATGACCTTCAGACTTTGACCACACTGACCTCCAATCCCAGGACTTGTCAACATGACTTGGGGATCACGAGCCCTCCTCCATGGGACCTGCCAACGTGACATCCACCACAGGATCACTGGTCTACTCCCATGGAACACTTTGACTTGGACTCTGGCTCCTATCCCTGAATCTTCATTTACTGCCCCAATCTCTAATTCCCCTGTACCTAAACCCGTAAAAACACAACTGCATAAAAAACTACAAGCTCGACAGAGATCTTTAGTGTTGTATGTGAGTTGTCTGTCAGTGTTATCTGTGATTTGAACATGATGTTAACTGTCATGTGTCTGCTGCCTATGTCTTTGTGGTGGTGAGTTCACAAGGTTGGGAAATGTTATCAAAGCAACCTCACACATAGCATCATGGTACTTTTCATAAATGGTACATAAGTGAGCCAAGGTGTGATCTGATGGGGGATGTGTAAACTAAAATTGCCATTGTTCCCACATATTTTTGTAATCTCCTTTCAGAGAACACATTATATTTTAGTTCTTAAGTTGGTTGGTATCTTTTTCCAAGTCATTCAATGAAGAACTTCTTGCTTGGTTATCAGGAGGAACAAGCAGCAATTCTAGCCTTGTTAATTTATCTCCACCTGTCTCCCAATTCTAAATGATAATTAAGCCTTCCCTGGTAGCTTGGTTTGCATCTCGAGTTTAACAGCAAACATAATGAAAGAAGTGTCCTCCCACTCTAGGGAATTGCTTAAATTGCCAATTTTTCAGGAAATTAGTTTGCAAATAATGCTGTAATTGGCAGTGAATTTAAGGTAATATTTGCATCTCCTGTTCAGTTAATCACAGACCACAAAAAATATTTTCCTTGATATCTGTGATACTGTTCAAGTCTCTCTCTCTCTCTCTTTTGCTCGCTCACTCGCTCTCTCTCTCTCTCTCTCTCTCTCTCTCTATATATATATATAAAATATAGTATCACTGCTCAGTATGGAGGGGCCACTGCACTGTTTCGGGAAAAAAACTGCAGAAAGTTGTAAACTCAGCCAGCTCCATCAAGGGCACTAGACTCCCCAGCTTCAGGGACATCTTCAAAAGGTGATGCCTCAGAAAGGACTTGCCCTCTTCTCCTTGCTACCACCAAGGAGGAGGTACGGGAGCCTGAAGATATTTTAGGAATAGCTTTGTCCATCATATTTCTGAATGGACGATATTCTTGCTCTCTTTTTGCACTACCTATTTTATATAAAATTTCTTATTGTAATTTATAATTTTTATTATGTATTGCACAACATATGCCAGTGATATTAAACCTGATTCTGATTCTCTATCTCTCCATCTCATTATGATCACACTGAAAATTTTATGTTTAAAATAATTTTTCAAAATCTTGCTTTTTGTATTTGAAAAGATAACCCATTTACCCTTATGATGTCAGTACAGGCTCAGTGATGGGAATAACTGGGAAAATGCTTGCATTTGTCAATATTAGGATGTTTTTTTTTGTGCAATCTAAGTCCTCCCTATTCTGTGTCCCGTAACTATGTAATTCTTGTACTAAATCTGTTCACAGCAGGAAGAAAAAAGATCGCATACTTTTTCTCAAAGGCTGAAATAAGTAACTGAAGTCAACTGATTGAAATGTACACCTGCAAGCGTTCCATTGAAACCGAACCTCTTGAAAGGGTTGCAATTTTCACCAATGATTTCACTATATTTGATTGTTTTTTTCCAAAACTGCTGTGCCTGTTTCTAGCCAAACTGAACATCAGTAGCCTGTAAAAATAACATAGGGAAACACCAAGAGGAAATATTGTCATGTTTTCTCATAAGCCAACTTCTTAAATGCCCAAAGTGCCTCACAGAAGTATCCTTCAGTGATTTGATTTCTTTCTGGGATTTGGATGAATTCTTCATTCCCTTAGAACCTCTGAGTACGCCATGACCAACTTGAGGTTATGCAGCACTGGGCAGGGAAGCTAGGATGGTTATGACATTGATCTGTAAATGACCAGTTACTCTTGTCATTTCAGCTGTTTTCCACCCTCAGTCTCACTGCACAAATAACAGGAGCCATGCCATATCATTTAGGGATGCAGGTGGACTCTGGGCAGGAGATCCTGTCAAAATTGGAGAGCTCAGAAATAAAACAGTTCCACAGAGAATGGAAGATGCTTCCTATAAAATTAATCAAGCTGGATGGATGCCAACGTAGTCAATCTTGATTGTTTTCTAACATCCTTTGCCCATTTCCTTTTCTGTTCCTATCTTTTTTTTAATTAACCTGCTGAACCGCTCTTCAGTGTTAGATCCCATTTGCATGATTTTTTTAAATGACTTCTGCATGACATTTTCAAAGTGATTGTGACAGGATATCTGGCACGGGATTGAACAGAGTGTTGGCAACAGACAGAACATGCTATCATGGGGAAAGATTAGCTGCCACTGTTGTTGTAACATCTTTGTAGAGGAGACTGTCAGTATATAAAGGATTCCCAGTCCTTCTCCATAGATTCCATTCTTTGTCTTGGATGATTTGAAGGAGCTTCACCCTTGACAGCAAGAGTGAAAATTAAAGACCATATCATCACACCTCATAAAATGAGAACGCAAGGATGCAAGTCTGGATGTGGAAGGTGCTTCAGCGCAATTGAATTCTTTTTAACAATGTAATTTAAATCTACAATTTCAGATGTCAGCTTTCACCATGTTTCACTTTAGAGTCTTTTTCATTATAGTATATCTATAAGCACATACATGTGTGTCTGTGTTTGAGCCTGCTTTATAACAGCATCAGTCTAGAATGTTACTCAAACAGCTCAGTATATAAGTAGTTTGAGACTGAGACCTTAAAAATGAACCATGCCCTCTTTAGATACACAGTATATATGGCATTTTTTGATGTTACTTTTATAGAATTATGTTAATACTGGAACTGAGTAAATCCTGCACAGTGAGAGTAGTTGTCCTTCAGAATGATCACGAAATTGAGGCCCTTTCCTCTAGGAATTATGTTGATTTTCATTTCTTTTCATTTTATGTATCGTTAATTGTAGTTTTTAAACCTGGTACCTTAAGGTTTGATTAATAAATTGGAGATCTGACAAATTTCATGCTTTGGGATATTGGTGCTGATAATATCCACTTTTCTGTTGTTACCCTTTGAAAACTACCTTGAACAGTGGTAGATCATGTGATGAGGATGCTACAATGCTAGAATCTGGCAGGGTGTTGTGGAAAAACTGTATGCCTATTCAATACAGTATGTCGTTTGGACCAGTAAATAGGGATGGTTGCAATTTGTTGGTGGAGGTGCTATTAAGAAGCTTTGGTCATGTGTTGCTGAGATACACTGATGCATGCTGATGGGTAGAGGATGTCCAACCTGGAAGATATCTTGTTGTCCAAGGGCTGGGTGATCTTGAGCTACCTGGAGATGATTGCAGGCTCGCTCATCTAAGATGAAAGAGTACATTTTGCCTTGAGCTTTCTAGATTGTTGGTGGTCTTACAGAGAGTTCATGATATACACCTTCTCTGAATTAATGGAGACCGCAGAACCATAGTGAACATATATGGTAGGTTCACCATGATTAAGACAGGGATAGTGAATTATTTTTGAAACAGGTGAACAAGAAGTGGCCATTAGGTTCTTTGCTCTTGTCCCATTTTTGGATGAAATCATGGCTCATATTTCGGAAAAGTTTAAGCACGAGGGCTGAAGAAAGAATATCACTTGAAGAATTAGTGAATTATATGAATGTGATTGAATAGTTGTTAGGGAAAGAGAAGGAGGATGATGTTTAGTTATTAGAAGATTCAGACCATTTTGGAACTCACTCGGAGTTGCCAGTCATTAAAGATCAACCTTCCAGACATTGTTGAGAGCACCTTGTGGGCAGATTATAGAGATGCTTAATATAACATTTGTTTCAATCTACTTTTAATGCTCCCTTTTAATTATTTGTTTAAAAATATTGGAAATAGGAAGAGAGTCTTTTTGACTAACAGTCAAAGAATAACACAAGTGGGAAATGTAAGAATATGAATATTTTCCTTTTGTTGTAGGAGAGTGTTTCACCCTGAGATTCAATGTGCCAAATAATTCAACGTGGTGATGGTTGGTTAGTGGGTGGCAGGAATGTGTGGTGGTTGGAGGGAGGAGCTTGTGTTGAAGCCTTCAAGAAATTGTCCAGTCAGCGCTAATATTCCCAGAGGACAAGGGAAGAGTCACCTCAGATCTGATGGATTAAGTAATCTCTCATTTGCATCCTGTGTTAGTTTCAAGTAGTAAAGTCCTTGAAAGTGAGTCCATGGGTTGTGGAATCAGTTCAGAGTTAAGGTGAATGAAGTTATCCATGCTGGTTCAGGAGCTTGATTGTCCGGAGTTCCACAGAGGGTACAGCTGATGATTACTTCCACTATACAGTTAGTCTACATGTTGGTCCTGGGCATTAGAACTAATAACCTACCTCTTATTGTTTTGTAAGCAAAGGAAGCATACTCAAGCATAAGCACATTTTAGAATCCTACAAATAGGAAGCCATTCAGCTTTTCAAACCTGTGCCATTTTTTCAAAATTAATTCTATTTCAATTACTTCTATTCCCTGGATTCTTTCCCTATATTCCTGCAGATGTGTCCTGTTAAATCATTCATCCAACTGCAGAAGTAAACATTGAATTTGGCAGAAGTAACCTTTCGGACAATGCATTATACGTCACAGGTCATTGTGCTTTTAAAAAAACCAGGAATTTCATCCTTGCCTCCTTTGCCATTTATCATAAGTCTTATGTCATTTGAGTATCAGCTCTCTTGCAAGTAGGTAGGGGAAGATGCTTTCTCTTTCTCAAAACATCTTGGATGCTTCCATTAAATTTTCCTTAAATGATTCCATCTTGTCTTTCCACAATATGCAGCCAGTTGCATGCCGTTCCCATCCAGATGACTGAGAAATGATTAGTTGCCCAGAATTTCTTGGGAGTGCTGAACCTCTCTCATTCACCATTCTGCTAGTCAAGCGTGAATTGACATCATGGTGCAGCTGGTGGGAACTCCTTAGAGATCCCAGTTCAGTCCTGACCTTGAGGGCATGTTCTCCCTATGTCCAAGTGGGTCCTCCAGTTTCTTTTCATATCCTAATGATGTGCAAGACTCATAGTTTAATTGGATGTAGTAAGTTGCTTCTGGTGTGTAGGTGGAATCTGTAGGGAGCTCAAGATTAAATAAAAGGGATTGATGTTTGATTAGTGTAAATGGATGGTTGTAAGTTGTCATGGACTCACTAGCCAAAGGGCCTGTTTCCATGCTGTGTCCCTTTATAACTAAAAGATGAGAACATCTTCAAGCAAACACTTATTGAGGAGAAAGTAATGCCTTCACATCTGAAGGTGCAAGATCCATTGGTTAGACATGACCTACCACGTACAAAACCATGCTGGTTATCCCTAATCGGTCCCTATCTATCCAAATACTCACTTATCTAGTCCCTTAGAATACCTTCCAATGACTATGTCAGGCTCACCAGCTTACAATTCCCTGGTTTATTTTTAAAGACTTTTGTAAACAGTGGAAAAACATTAGTTATCCTCCAATTCTCTGGTACCTTACCTGTCACCAAGGATGGTTTAAATATCTCTACTTGGGCCCCTGCCGTTTCTCATACTTGCCTCCCACAGGTTCCAAGGGAACAGCTTGTCAAGGCCTGGAGAATTATCCAAATGAACTTGCCTCAAGAGAGCAAACACCTCCTCCTCTCTAATCTGTATGGGGTCCATGACCTCACTGCTGCTTCGCCTCACTTCTGTAGACTCCGTGCCCGTCTCCCAGGTAAATACAGATGCAAAAACTCCTTTTAAGATCTCCCCAATCTCTTTTGCTTCCACGCAAACACTAACATTCTGAACTTCCAGGAGACCGATTTTATCCCTTGCAGTGCTTTTGCTTTTAACTTATCTGTAGAATCCATTATGATTCTCCTTCACCTTCTCTGCTGGGGTAACCTTGTGCCTTCCTTTCGCTCTCTTGATTCTTTCTTCAGTGTTTTCTCACATTCCTTATACTCTATAAGGCCTACAATAGTTCCTACCTGCCTATACCTACTAGGCATCTCCTTCTTGTTCTTAACCAGGGCCTGAATATCTCTAGAAGACCAGGATTCCCTATACTTGTTACCTTACCCTTTTAATCGAACAGCCACATACAAGCTTTGTACTCTCAAAGTTTTACTTTTGAAGGCCTCCCACTTAACAAGTACACCTTTGCCAGAAAACAGCCTGTCCCAATCCCCACTTGCCAGATCCTTTCAAAATTAGCCTTTTCCACAATCTCAACCTGTGGACCAGACCTATCCTTTTCCATATTTACTTTGAATCTAATGGCTTTATGATCACTGGATGCAAAGTGTTCCACTACACAAACTTCTGTCACCTGCCCTGTCTCATTCCCTAATAGTATATCCAATATTGTACGCTCTTTCATTGGGATTTCTATCTACAGATTAAGCAAACTTTTCTGTATATACTTGACAAACTCTATCCCATCTCGTCCTTTTACGATATAGGAGTCCCAATCAACATATGGAAAGTTAAAATCACTTACTATAAAAACCTTATGTTTTCCGTAACAGTCTGCGATCTCTGCAAATTTGTTCCTCTGAATCCTGTGGTCTATTGGGTTGTCTATAATGTAGTCGCATTAACATGGTCATTCCTTGCTTATTCCTCAGTTCCACCCATAAAGCCTCACGAGGCGAGTTCTTCTGCCTGTCTTGACAGAGCACTGCTGTGACATTTCCCTTGACTTGTGATGCCATCCCTCCTGTTCTGTCTTGCCTAAAACAATGGAGCCCCGGAATTTTGAGCTGCCAGTCCTGCCCATCCTGCAACTACATCTCACAAATGGCTACAATATTATAATTCCATGTGTTGATCCATGTCCTGAGCTCATCTGCCTTTCAGGCAATACTGCTTGCGTTGAAATATACAGATCTCAGAACATTATTTGCACCATGCTCAACCTTTTGAATCCTGAATCTGTCTGAGGTCTTAACAACATCTGTCTCTGTAGCCTCTCCACTATCTGTTCTGACTTTTGGTTACCATCCCCCTGCAACTCTCATGTAAGCCCCCAATGTGCAGCATTAGCAAACTTTCCCACTAGGATATTAGTCCCCCTGCAGTTCAGGTGCAAATCATCTCTTCAGTACTGGTTCCTCCTCCCTTGGAAGAGAGCCCAGTGATCCATGCAGCACGGGAAGCAATCCTGAGATCACAAACCTGGAGGCCCTTAGCACCTAACTCCCTGAACTCCCTATGCAGAACCTCGTCACTCTTCCTACCTATGTCATTCGTATCTACATGGACCACAACTTAGAAACATAGAAAACCTTTAGCACTATACAGGCCCTTTGGCCCACAAAACTGTGCTGAACATGTCTTTACCTTAGAAATTACCGAGGGTTACCCATAGCCTATTTTTCTGAGCTCCATGTACCTGTCCAGGAGTCTCTTAAAAGAGCCTATTGTATCTGCCTCCACCACCGTCGCCGGCAGCCCATTCCACGTACTCTCACTCTCTGCGTAAAAATACTTACCCCTGACATTTCCTCTGTACCTACTATCAAGCACCTTAAAACTGTGCCCTCTCGTGCTAGCCATTTCAGCCCTGGGAAAAAGCTGCTGACTATCCACATGATCAATGCCTCTCATTATCTTTTACACCTCGATCAGGTCACCTTTCATCCTCTGTTGCTCCAAGGAGAAAAGGCTGAGTTCACTCAACCTATTCTCATAAGGCATGCTCCCCAATCCAGGCATCATCCTTGTAAATCTCCTCTGCACCCTTTCTATGTATTCCACATCCTTCCTATAGTGAGGCGACCAGAACTGAGCACAGTACTCAAATGGGGTCTGACCAGGGTCCTATATAGCTGCAACATTGATGAAGGCCAATGCACCATATGCTTTCTTAACCACAGAGTCAACCTGCACAGCAGCTTTGAGTGTCCTATGGACTTGGAACCCAAGATCCCTCTGATCCTCCACACTGCCAAGAGTCTTACCATTAATACCATATTCTGCCATCATATATGACCTACCAAAATGAACCACCTCACACTTATCTGGGTTGAAGTCCATCTGCCACTTCTCAGCCAAGTTTTGCATCCTATCAATGTCCCGCTATAACCTCTAACAGCCCTCCACACTAGCCGCAACACCCCCAACCTTTGTGTCATCAGCAAATTTACTAACCCATCCCTCCAATACTTCATCCAACTTCCTCCTGCTTTTCTGTTTTCAAATCAGAATGACAGTGTAGTAAAGAATAGATAATGTGGTTCAGTGATGTTGATAAAAGGATAAATATCAGCGAGCATACCAGGCAGAATTACACTGTTCCTCTTGGGAGTGGTTGTCAAGGGATGTTTTGCATCCACAGGTGAAACAGACTGGACTTCATTTTATTATCTCATTCAAAATATGGCACCTCTGACAGTAATGTTGTATGTGGAATTATGATGTTTTTTTTTCATTGCATAGGTCTGGTTGCACGAGGGACAAGACTGGCAGCTCATCATTCCTGGGTTTCTTTGTTTAGACGTAAAAGAAAGGGCATAAAAGAGGTGCATGGTTTTCACTGATGAAAAGGGAGAATGTCACAGCAGTGCTCAGACAGGACATATGGGAGGTCTCATCTGCAGGGGCAATTTGAGTAGACTGAAAGCTGTCACACTGGTTTTCTGGAGTGCGAGTTGAACTCTTGATCCTCTGAATTGGAGACAAAACTGTTCCCCACTGAGATGCACTAACCCAGCCACATCAGCTGCTCACTGAAAGTTTTATTTTGTCTCTTTTGATCAAAGGCCTGCCTGTAGAATCTGTCTTCAGCAGTGAGAACAAGTAATTAGTATTGGGAAGAAGTTTCTGTCTTGACGCAAAGCTTTGCACATTGCATCGCCCACGTGTCTTCCTGATGTAACAGTCAACCACATTTTGGGAAATGAGAATGAGATGCTCATTATCCCAAGGGTTAATTATACAGATCCTCAATATACTCACTCGGTTGTATTGCAGCTTCAGGGTTGCTGAGAGAACTGATGATTTTTTTCCCTTGCTGACCTACGAGGCTGTTAGTTGTCACAAAGAATTTCACGCTTAAACATACATTTAAAAGGTATCAGCCGTCTTTATTTTGATGTGCTGTAACACAATAATAATCCTCCATGAAAGCACTCCGTTGATTCTTTTTTTTAAAAAAAGTGGATATTTCTGGGTGTTCCTTTTCTTTGTTTTCTTTAAGAGAACTTTTTGTCTCACTTCCATGGGCACTGTTTGATTAAAGGCTTTTGATAAGATTTCAGTGAATGTGGGTTTAAAATAAACATGTTTTGTGTCACTGCAGGCCAGCACCACATTGATAAGTGTATGTTTATCTCCATTTGCAGAATTGCTGAGCTATCATTTCCACAGAAAACTTAAAAGTGGTTTACACATTCCTCTGCTCAAGTCTGGTCAAGGATTCCTTGTAAAATACTTTTCTTTCCTGTTGAACTGATCCCCATTCCATTGTAAGTTGAGTGGCATTGAATAAACAGTACCAGTGTGAGACTAGTGCAAGTGAAATCAATACTGTATAATAAAGGAGGTCCTTTTTTTTACGCAAAAAGCTTTCATTTCCAGAGTGATCAGAAGTCAACCTCTTCTCTGCCCTTGGCTACACGTCTTTGTTGGAAAATGGTGGCTGCTTGGTATGGACCACCAGCACATGTTTTGTAACAGCCAAGTAGCATGTTACAGCAATGCTAATTTTACCAAATCTGCAACCAATTCCCTTTCTGAAAACTCTTCCCTTTTTTCCTTTCCAAACATCTGCAGCAAGGTTGCTACCTCTGCCATGATTTACTGATCCTGTTTTGATCCATTGACCCTCGAGTTTGCCAACCACTTACTCTCAAAAAAAATAGTTAATTGGAAACCATCTGTAAATGCAGAGCATGGAAAGGTCCGTTATGCAGAGGAATTTTGGGAGCTTGTGGGTACTTAAGGAATGCTTTTGATGCATTGGCGTATTTGATCTATGCACAGTTAATTGTACTGAGAGGGATTGGGGACAGTGGAAGTGGGATGCTTTTGTGAAATCTAGCCATCAATTATAGAAGAAAATACTGGATTTGTCTGTGTATTCGATATGAACACATTCAGCAGCTCAGGCAATTGGTATATTTGCATGCTAATCCGACACACATCTATTATCAAGGGCGTTTCTTGTGTTTTGTAAAAGACCTTGAGGCAGCCTTGAGACTGTGTGCTTAAAAGCTAGAGTTTCGGATAAGCACATCTGCTTTAGGGTTTTTGATATGCTCTAAGCCTGTGCACATGCATTGCCAGGCTACTTGATATATTTTCATTAATTACATCAGTGATTGCTCTAAAAGGTAATATGTCAGCCGAGAATCATTTTGGGATGTCCTAAGGTCATAAACTGTATTGTAGAAATGCAAGTTTTCAAATTCATTTTTGCTTTTGTTTATATGCCCAATGCTCAAACCACAGACGTACACATTCTGATCCAATCACTTTTCAATTCAAAACACTGTCAAAGGAATTCATTACCATTCGCATATCTGTAAACCAAATGTTGTTTTAAGTACATTTCCCAAGACAAGAAAATGGCCAAGTAATGGGTCTTTCAAATCAGTTGTTTAACATTTTAATTTTAAAAACATTTGCTTTCTCTCTCTTTAAACCAGCCTTAAAATAATGTAATTGAAAACTTCCCAGTGACGTACTGACATGACATGGAAGAGACAGAATCGGTCCCAGACCTGTCTTTTGTGATCTAGGCTAGGGCAGGAGGAGGAGTGCTAATGAAAGATTTAGCAGGTTCTGATTCTGAAGTCTAGATAGATAGATAGATAGATAGATACTTTATTCATCCCCATGGGGAAATTCAACATTTTTTCCAGTGTCCCATACACTTATTGTAGCAAAACTAATTACATGCAATACTTAACTCAGTATAAATATGATATACATCTAAAATCACCCTCTCAAAAAAACATTAATAAATAGCTTTTAAAAAGTTCTTAAATAGTTTACTAAAATACATTGAATGGTAACTTAAGCTCAGTCCTAACCCCGGCACTTTAACATATCTTGCCCCTGGCGGTTGAATTGTAAAGCCGAATGGCATTGGGGAGTATTGATCTCTTCATCCTGTCTGAGGAGCATTGCATCGATAGTAACCTGTCGCTGAAACTGCTTCTCTGTCTCTGGATGGTGCTATGTAGAGGATGTTCAGAGTTATCCATAATTGACCGTAGCCTACTCAGCGCCCTTCGCTCAGCTACCGATGTTAAACTCTCCAGTTCTGTGCCCACGACAGAGCCCGCCTTCCTTACCAGCTTATTAAGACGTGAGGCGTCCCTCTTCTTAATGCTTCCTCCCCAACACGCCACCACAAAGAAGAGGGCGCTCTCCACAACTGACCTATAGAACATCTTCAGCATCTCAGTACAAACATTGAATGACGCAGAATGGTCAATCCCCTTCCTGCAGAGGTGGGAGCAGGTATTTAAGAGTTGAGTTTGGCGAAGTCAGTTATAGTTTCACAGAGCATGAAACAAGCCATTTAGCCACTTAATTGTGGGCACCCATCTGTCTTGATGCCATCTTCCACTATTTGCCGCATATCATCCCATGCTTATGTAGATACTCCTTAAGTTCTATCATGGTCTGGGCTTCTGCCTTTCTCACTGGTAGTATATTCCATGGAATTTTTCATTCTTCTGGTCATTTGGCGATGCTCACCGTCACAGTGGCCTCTCCAAGTCCAACTAAGGGTCTAATTGTTCATCCTTTATGTCATTTTGTTTTATTGCAAGACACTGCTGGAACATCAAGTGCTGCTGTCCTACCCCATCAGCAAGTTGCTCGGTAACGATGGAGCTGTACTTACTGCGTACTGTATTGTTACCTGGATTTCTTGCATACTATTATTATGCAGAGGCGGTGCAGGGTCCAACAAACAGTGTAAATGATTTCTTGGACGGTTTAATTGTGATCTCAGGATCCTGTTGGACATTGGTAATGTAGAATACAGCAAGACCGTTTCACTGATTCATTGAGGAACCTGGCGGCAGGGGAACTACATTGCCTTAGTTGTTGCATGTGCAGGCCCTCATGCCAGTGTTGCCTTTTGCAGCTGTCCAGGAGAGGAAACGCCAGTGGCCATGTGGGAGGCAGCAGAGGCCTCTAGGTGCGCTGGAATCCATACTAGGTTGAAGGTTGATCCCTCCCATTGGTGCTGCCCCCCAGGAAGACATCAGTCCGCAGGCCATGCCGCTCAGGGATTAGGGTTATACTATTTTTGTGACTGAATATTTTTCAGCTATCATAATTGTATGTGTTGTAAGTACTGTGTTTTGTACCTTGCCCCTAAAGAAACACTTTTGTTTGGCTGTATTCATGACTGTGGTTGAATGACAATTAAGCTTGAAATTGAGCTTGAATTTGAACATACCACTCTCTGGGTGAAGACATTTTCCTTAGATCCCCTTTAAATCTTTAACCCTTTACCCAAAATCGATGCCTTTAGTTTTATTTACCTCTGATGAGGAGAGAAGTATCCTGCAGGAGTGATCAAAGATGGGTTGCCTTGCTGATCTTTTACTGATAAGATATAAGCATGAAGGTGCCCCCTTAAGTGGCATAGCATGGAGCAGCTGTTACTCCTGATGTTGCATCTTGATGTGGGTTTTTATAATTTTTGAAGTAGAGCCAAATTATGCGTAACACTGACCCCTGGGGCACCCCACTAATCATGGGGCTCCAGTCAGAGAAATGGCCTTCAATCAGTCTTCCAGTCAAGATGATGCCAGGCTGTAAAGTCCTTTGAGGTCATGACGTAGTTAGTGTTTTAAGTTCAGAGGGATGGATTTGGGGACAGTGCAGGGAGTTTTAGTAGTCAGGTTAGGGTTTAGGGATGGGGAGGGGAGTTAGAGGTTAATAATAATAATAATAAATGATAAGTTTGGGCAGGAGTTCAAGTCTGGATCGAAGCTCTCTACAGTTGTACATCAACGATCCTGGAAATGATGTCAGTTGGCACTGAGGAGACTAGCCATCCCGAGGTCAGAGTCAGTCCTGGGTTGGAAGTCTGTATGGTTGGCAAATCCCGCGAAAAGACTGGAGTCACAAGGGCCAGTTACTCACAGATCACCGGGGTCAAAGGCTTGTGCGAACCTGGAATTTGATGCCCAAAGGTCAAACCTGGCGTTGTCCAGAAGGAAAGGTGAAGGTCGAAGTCTGGAGGTAGAAGCCTGCAGGTCGAAAACTGAAAGCAGAGGTGGGTCACTGGGCTCGGAGGTCTGTACGAGTCCAGAAGGCAAGGCCCAAAGGTCAAACTCATGATCGGCGAGTCCTGGGGTGAAGTAAGGAATTGGAGGCCCGATGTCTGAGAGTCTGCGAATCTGAGGATAACAAATGGAGGTCTGGAAGTGGCCTGTCCTGAGGTTGTAGGCTTTTCTCATGTGTGAGTGGGCTTGGGAACCGAGCTTGTTTTGCAGTTCTTATTTTGTTTGATAGTTATTGTTTGTTCTGTGGAACATTGTTGGCACACTATTTTAGTGCCTGAATGTGTTGCGACTCTTGCAGGTGCCCCAAGCACATCTGTGCTGGTTGTTAACGCAAATGACACATTTCACTGTATGTTTCATTGTACATGTGATAAATAAATCTGAATCTGAATATTCAGTTTGGTTGTAGATTTCATTCTGCATTGGGATCAGAAATCAATGCATCAAGTTCAGCAAAAGCCTGAGGCAACTTCAGTGCTTACGTTTAAAAGCAATATTTTTTGTATTCTCAATCAGTGGAGACTATTACTTATTTAGCAGAAATTGGCAGGTTTTATAATAAAAATTCAGGAGCATCCATTTTGAATGAGCTAAAGCCTTCAAATTAAAAACAGAAAGGAGTAAAAAGAATTGCAATTTAGATTTAGAGCCTGCGGCTTGTTTTAAATGAAGGTTTGTTCATCATTTTATTATTAAATTAGCTCCATTTCTTTTCTTTGTGATCCTTCTCACAATGTGAAAAGGAATTTTGGACAGACACCTGGAATGGGAATGTGGGGTGCAGAGAAGCTGTTTGAAGTTCCGTTTATAGGTATAGGTTAAGGGGAAAATATATTTAGGGCAGACAGGCTTTGTTCTGTGTTATTACTGGCAGCTGTTTGTTGTCTGTCTGAATCTGGCAACTGTCAGATATTACTACACCAGTTTCAAAAAGTAAGCATGACCCAAACAAATGTAATTTTGATTCATTAATAACAGAAATATGGAAGCATTTAGTTTTAACTTTTTGAAATTATGGCCTTGACGAATGTAAGTGTTGTAGGTACTGTAGATCTTACTATTGGGGCTCAGGAGCTAGAGCTCCTTTCCTGTACTGATCTATACAAAGTGTGCTGGCAGCTCCACTTTAACATTATTAAATTTGTAAAATCACTTATCCTGAAGCAGAAATTGTGAACACTATCTCTTGATCTTTATATTCTCATTCTCATGTTTAAGTTCCTCTGTTGCCTCGCTGCTCTCTATCACTGTAAGCATCTCCTGCCTTAAAACCTCCCACATTCTTCCAAATCCCTCTTCCTAAACACACTTTCCTTTGCCCCACCATTGGCATTTATACTTTAAACCAACTCCAGAGTTCCCTTTTGCAACCTCCATTCCATTACCTCTTTTCTGAAAATCTCCCTTAAATCTAAATTGTGTTAGGCTTTGGTTGTTTATGTCAATGTTTTTCCTCATATATACATCTTTTACATTATATACCCAGATGGTTAAAGGTGATATTTTATTGTTCATGGGCTTGTCGTTCTCATCAGTTACTGGCAAGTAACATTCTGAGCTGTGTGCGATACTTGGAATTATTTTGCAGTATTCCTCTTTTTAAAGATATGCAAACGTTCTGAAATTGTGCTTCTTTAATCAAGTGTCCTACAACACCGTGTGTCATGGGCAACAAACCATGTCCTACAATGTAAACCTCCTGCTAAATGATACATGATGGAACTCTATGACTTGTTCTTCTGCCCTGAACTCAAAACTATTTTAATTTATTCACTTTTTTATGTATCTATTCATTTCCTCTTTCAAAGCTGAAGCGACAGTACTATTACCACTGTTTCTTTCAGCATGCTCCACATGTACTGATACACATTTTATTCCAAATCCATATTTTACCCTCTGACTTTATTTTTTTTTTATAATTCTTTATTTGAGGGTTGCGTGTCGTGCCTTCACCAACACACCACAGCAAATTCCTAATACATATGTATGGTGAATAAAGTTGAACCTGATCCTGATCTTCTTGTTAATAAAATTTCTACAAACCTCTGCCATGTTCTTTTGACATCACCCTCTATTTTGGGGATCTATATCCTATGGAACAATGACTCCATTCCAGTGTTTCCTAATCTCTGTTCCCAGTGTGAGTGCCAGCCAGCTGTAGTTCAGTGGTAGCTTTCTCACCTCTGAGCCAAGAAATTGTGATTACTGTCTGAAGATTTGAATCAGTATCTTGGATTGATGCTGCTGTGCTGATGGAGGTGCTGTCTTTCCAGTGAAGGGATGAGCTGTACATCCATCAGTCCTTGGAGAGGAAACATATTGTTGAAAAGCAAGGCGTGTTCTCTTTAGCATCTTGGCCAGTTTTTAAGCAACCAACACTATGAAAGCATATTGTCTGATCATGTTGTCTCTGAGAATTACTTTGGCAAAATTGTTTTTGCACTTCTATGACAAAACAGAATCAAAAACAAGGACTTCATTAGTTGTCTTTGAGCCCATGGTCTCTTGTTACAGTAATTTTTTTTGTCCTGAATTTATCTATCATTTTATAGCCAACTCAGTAGAGCACTTCCAATATCAAATATATTTTTATTTAGAGATGTAGCGTGGTAACCGGCCCTTCCAGCCCAACAAGTCTGTGCCAATCTATTATACCCACGTGACCAATTAACTGACTAACTTACACGCCTTTGGAATGTAGGAGAAAACCGGAGCGCCCAAAGGAAACCCACACTGTCACGGGAAGAATGTACAAATTCCTTAGAAATAGCGGCAGACTTCGTTCAGGCGAAGCGGCAAATATGATAAAAATTCTGGAAGAGTTACGGGGATTCCAAAAAGATATAAAACAACAATTAAATGATATCAAGTCAGAGCTCGCCAACGTCAATCAAAAAATAGCGGTGGCAGAGACATGAATTGAAAAGGTGGAAGATGGGACGTAACTGTATCAGACAGTTGAAGAGGCGACTACAGACATGAAGAACAGAGGGCTGCCTGTTAGCGTGGTCAAACCAAGGGAAAGCTTGGCTGAGAAGTTATCCTGATCTGCTTGGGAAATAGTGAGGGAACCGAGAAAGCAGGGGACAGGAGGTGGGCGAGAGAAGAATATCAGGAAGAGACTGTGAGTTTTCCGAAGACAGTCCTCACCCCCTCCAGAAGAACCATAAGGTTTGGCTAACTTTAAAAGTGTTGCTAAGCTTAACAGAAGCAAAAGTAGACTGTGCTATACCTATCTCAAGAAATACTTATTAATATGTGGATTTTATATTACTCAATTTTTTTTATTCATTCATTCATTCATTCATTCATTCCTTTTTTCCCACCTAAATGAGAATATATATATGGGAGGAATACAAAGGGGAATCTTTTCTGTGTAATGGACATAGATTTGTTCACTTACTTTTATGGGTACTGCAATGGGGGCCCTCAACTCACAGGTAGGAGGGGCTATCCCCCACCCCTAGACGTTTCCTCTAGCTCAACCCAGGGTCATCTACTTAGAGACCTCAGCCTTGGATTCACACCTTTGTTACCTTTTTTTTATTATTCTCATTTCTTGGTTCTTACTTGTTCAGGGAATAGATCGATTAAGTTTTATTCGCTAATTTCAATGATACATTGACAGATAAATACACATGGCTAAGGACAAAGTAAAATTAATTTATTTTAATGTCAATGGGCTGTTAAATCCAATCAAACGCAGTAAAATTCTATCCAAAATGAAAAAAGAACAAGCCTATGTAGTATATTTACAGGACACTCACTTAAGTAATAATGAGCATGGAAAACTAAAGAGAATGGGCTTCACTAATTTGTTTTTCTCCTCATATATATCAGGACATAGGAGAGGAGTTGCTATTCTTAGCTCAAGCAAGCTAAATTTTGAAAAAGTATTCAAAATGGGAGATAAGGAGGACAGATATATTCTGGTAAGGGGGAATATAGATGGAAACTCAGTTACTCTATTGAATATTTACACACCCCTAAGAAGTGATATTAGTTTCTTTCAGAAAATTACTAATATTATGGTAATGGAAACAGAAGGACTCCTGATATGTGGGGGAGACTTAAATTTACAATTACAACCAAAGTTAGACTCTTCCAATAGAAAAACCTATGAAACAAAATCTTTACATAAGAAAGTTAATACACTTTTTGAGGATGTTGGTCTAATTGATATATGGAGGGACCTTTTCCCTGACAGAAGGGATTACACTCATTACTCTGCCCCCCATTCTGTATATACAAGAATAGAGTGTTTCATAACCTTTGGAAAAGACAAAGACAAAATAAACACCTGTGGAATTGGGACAATAGATGTAAGTGACCATGCATCTATATATTTATCTGTTGATTTTGACCTACAACCAAAGAATGCTATTTAGAAACTAATATCAAGTCTACTCAATGATCCCTACTTTAAGGAACAAATTAAAAAAGAAATTGGTCTCTATTTAGAATTCAATGTTTCACCTCCTATTTTATGGGATACCCTGAAGGCTGTCTAAAGAGGGAAAATTATAGCAATATCTTCATATAAGAAAAAATAAGGAATAAAACATTAGAGGAATTACAAAATAGGCTGAAGGAACTAGAAAAAATACACAAATTGAATTTGGCACAGGATACACTAGAGGAAATTTTAAAAATTAAGAATGAAATTAATAGTTTGGCTACTCAAAAAATCAAGAAAAATTTAATGTTTCTGAAACAGAGACATTATGATAGTGAATCTAAGTCTATGAAAATACTAGCGTGGAAACTGGAAAAAAAAACAGAAAATACAATTCATAGAATTAGAGATCCAAGAACAAAAATGATTAAAAAAATAAGCTAAGTGAAATTCAAGAAGCTTCTGAAGTGTTTTACAAACCTCTATACTCCAAAGTTCCAGGGAGGAGCATAACCCAAATTGACACCTTCCTGAATTCTCTAGAGTAACCCACATTAAGCGAAGAACAAAATAGAACGATGACTGCTGACATAACTGAAGTTGAACTAAAAGCTGCAATTAGTAGGCTTAAATTAAGCAAGTAACCAGGATCAGATGGGTATATGGCAGAGTGGTACAAAGAATTTAAAAATGAGTTAATTCCTGTCTTACTCCCCACACTGAACTGGGCTCTAAAAAAGCCCAGTTGGAAGGAAGCAATAATCTGAGCTATACTGAAAGAAGGCAAGGATAAAATGGAATGTGGGTCATTTAGACCAATATCCGTTCTTAATGTAGATTATAGATTATTTACCTCCATCATAGCCAAACAATTAGAAAAGTTTCTACCCATACCAACAATCAGACAGATTTTATACAACAACACCAAACACAAGACTATATACAAAGGACACTTCACATTATGGATCATATACAAAAAAATAAAATTGAAGCAATAGTGATAAGTGTGGACACTGAAAAGGTATTTGATTCAGTTAATTGGAATTTTCTTTACAGAGTTTTACATAGATTTGGTTAAAACTATACAGGCAGTATATGACAACCCGACTGCTAGGATTAAAATCAATGGATAGTTATCAAATAGTTTTACCCTAGAAAGGGGCACGAGACAAGGTTGTGCATGGTCACTGTTACTCTTTGCATTATATCTGGAACCATTAGCTCAATACATCAGACAAAATGAAGATATCAGGGAAATTACTATTAAAGGGACAGAGCATAAATTGGCCTGTTACCTGGATGACATTGGGGCAACCAACATACTCTTTACCTAAATTGATGCAATCCTTTGAACAATATGGTCAATTATCAGGATACAAGATCAACATATATAAAACTCAATTATTTTCATATAACTGTAGCCCACCAAGAGAAGTTGAAAGTAGATATCCCTGGGCATGGCAAACAGAGTCTTTCAAATATTTGGGCATCATTATGCCAAAAGATTTGGCAATATTATCAGAATGCAATTATCAGCCTATATATGAAAAGAATTAAGTCTCAGTTCAAGGATTGAATCTATTATTTGCCCAGACTATTATATCTCTTTCAGACCCTACTACCAATAGAGATTAATCAAAATCAATTCAATGAATGGAACAAAATGTTATCAAGACATATGGCAAGGTAAAAGGCCTGGAGTTCATCTTAAAACTTTGCAATTAGCCAAGGAAAAGGGGGGGTGGGGCCTACCTTCTCTTAGAGAGTATTATTTTGCAGCACAGTTGAGAGCTGTGATATGTTGGTGCAACCCATCGTATGACGCTCAATGGTAAAACATTGAGGAGGGGATACTTCCCATCCCCATACAAGCAATTTTGTCTGATAACCTGCAAAGGTACATAAATGCTATTGATAACCCATGGGTGAAATAGACTCTTAAAATATGGAAAACTATTATAAAAGAATATAAACTAGAGGGAGAAATTGCAATTCTTAAATGGTGTGTATATGATTCGGATTTTACGCCGAATAAACTGGATGCTAGATTTAAGAACTGGACAGTTCTTTGCAAAATAATGAAAGAAGGAACACTGTTCAGTTTTGAAATGCTTAAAGAGAAACACTTATTAAAAAAACAAGACTTTTATCGGTATTTACAGATGCGATGGTATGTTAATAGGACGGTTAAAAATGTAGCCAAGGCAAGTACATGTTTGATAAAGCTATTTTAAAAAGCATATAATTCAGATAACGGTAGTAGAATCAGTTCAAGCGTGTATAAGGGTTTGTCAAATCTTGAAACACATTCGACTTCATACATTAAAACAAAATGGGAGAAGGAAGGAGGGATAATTATATCTGAGGAAGAATGGACAATAATATGGAGATATCAATGGAAGTGTACCAGTTCACAGAAATGGAGGGAGATCAGATGGACAAACTTGATAAGATATTTTATTACACCCTCTCAGAAATCCCATTATGATAGTAACCTCCCTGTTTGCTGGAGAAATTGTGGAAATCAAAATGCAGACCATTATCATATTTTCTGGGAATGCCCCGTTATCAAAGGTTATTGGAATGGGATACACAATGCCCTACAAGATATCTTTAAATGTGAAATACCCTTAGAGAGTAAGACCATATATTTTGGATATATACCTCAAGAATGGTTAAAAAGAGATAAATATTTAATGAATATACAGCTAGTGGCTGGTAGAAAGACTCTTACCAGGAGATGGTTATCACAGGAGAGCCCAACCTTAAATGCATGGTTGGAAATTACAATGGACATTTACAAAATGGAGAAGATAACAGCATCTGTTAATCTTACGTTGGAACAATTTGATTCATACTGGGGGAAATGGTTTAACTACATCACACCTCATAGGTCTGATTTTATTCTCACAAATCAATGAATATGGTGTAAAAAAAAAAGGATCACTCCATTCTTGTAAACACGAGGAAATCTGCAGATGCTGGAAATTCCCTTCTTATACATAGATTTCTCCTTTCGCTTGTTCTTTCTTTCCTTGCTTTTCTATAAGTGTATACCTCAGATAAATATTATGTGGAGATTTGTGGCGTATATGGCTATATTATATATATGTACAATATCTGAAATACATCTTATGGAAATGTTTGTTTGATGATGAACTTCAATATAAAATAAATTACAAAAAAAAAAGGAATAGCGGCAGAAATTGAACCAGGTTGCTGCCACTGGACTGTTACACTAACCACCATTCCAGCTCTTTCTGCGCCTCCCTTCTGGATTGGACTCACCATTGGTAGCAGCACCTTCAGCCATTCAGAATTACTGCTTAGAATTCTCTTTCCACCTCTTCTTCTTTTAACTCTCTTGAATGCCATCTCCCTGAATCAGCTGTTTGTTCTGGGTGGACAGATGTCATCGTGTGATGTGCCTTGGGACATGGTAAGCTGCCATAGGAGAAAAATTGTTCTTCAGTTCATTCTTGGGAGGTTGAAGCCACTGGCAAAGTTAGCATTTATTACCCACTCCCGGTTGCATATGAGAAGATGATGCTGACCCACAATAGTCAGGATGGAGAAATGATAATGTAATTTTATTGAGTAGGAAGCTCCAGTTATTTGATCTGACTACTGTAAAGGAAAAATCCAAGTAAACAAGGTAAACTGTTTGAAAGGTAACTTGAGAAGGATAATACAAAGGATTCTACAGATGCTGGAAATCTGTAACAACACACAAAATGTTGGAGGAACTCAGCCAGTCAGGCAGCATCTATCAAGAGAAATGCACAGTTGACGTTTTGAGCTGAAACCCTTCATCAGGTCTTGCCTGACTTGCTGAGTTCCTCTAGCATGTTGTGTAAATTGCTTGGGAGGCAATAATAATTCCATGAAGCTTCTGTCTTTGAACTTTTGAATGAGAGGTGCGATTGAAGAAACCTTGGCAAAGAGCTACAATGTATTCTGTAGATAAAATGCATTATGGGCACTGTGCATCAATGCTGAATATTAGTTTAAATGTTTGGTTGTATTGAGGTGATCATGTATGTATATATATATATATATATATATATATATATATATATATATATATTAATGCACACATGATTGAAAGTAGATTGTCCAGTATGCTGGCTCTAAGTGAGCTTGCTCTTCTGCAGTATAATATAGGCATCTCCCTTGTGGTGCAGTTTCACACTTCAGCTGTGATCATCATGTTGGCTACATAGAGTCAGAATAAACCCTATTCACAACCAGGAGAATGTGGCACAGGAGTGGTTCTGAATCACAATCAGATTTATTATCACGGCATTGGATGTGAAACTTGTTGTTTTGCAGCAGCAGGAAAATCATAAAATGACTAGAAATTACAAAAATAAATCGGGCAAAAAAAAAGGAATAACAAGGTAGGGTCATTGGGTTCATGGACCATTCAGAAATTTGATAGCAGAATGGAGGAAGATTTTCCTGAATGAAGCTAAACAGTATTAATACATTTGAGTGAAAGGTAAATACTGCTTAAACGAATAAGGAATGTAAGGTCAATTGATGAAATTGGATGTATTAACTTGGAAAAAAGCTGGTGTGGAACATAGACAGTGGCCTGTTGTGCGCTGTAAAATCCCATGTGATTCAAAGATTAACGATAAGCTTTACTTGTCACAAGTACATCAAAACATACAGTGAAATGCATTGTTTTCATCAAATCAAATCAGCAAGGAGTGTGCTGGGTAGCCTGCAAGTGTTATCATGCTTCCAGCGGCAAAATAGCATTCCCACAAATTACTGACCCTAACTGTATGTCTTTGGAATGTGGGAGAAAGCTGGAGTTCCTGGACGAAACCTATGTGGTCGAGGGGAGAACATGCAAACTCTTTACAGTCAGCAGCAGGAACTGAGACCCGATCAATGATCACTGTAAAGCGATGTGCTAACCATGCTACCAGTTCAACTGAATGCTGTTGTGAGTTTCATTTACTTTTTAAAGAAGCCGTTCCCTTTGGCATGAAACTGGGAATATGGATGATTAATTGCTCAAAGAGGAGCTTCATCATGGCTATTGTTCATAAAATATCAAATGTTATTCTAGTTTTACCTAATATTTGGGCCTACCTCCCTTCCTCTCAATTCCTGTAGTTTTGTTTGGTAGGCAGAAAGATAAATCAATAATAAACCCTGTTTCAAGCAGATTAAATCACTTTGTTTTTCCAGAGCCCAAAATGGATATTAAAAGCTGGCTAGGAAAGAAGTGAAGAAAAAAGTTTGGAAATAAAATCCTGTTTTAAAATAGTTCTGAATGGGTGAGATTATGAGAGTTAAAAAAAAACATTAACAAAATAAGACCATAAGGGTAAAATTTGATCAATGATAACTAAATTGCATAAGAATTTTCCACAAGGAAAGAATTTCTGCCACATTTCCTTTTTGGCATGGGTTGTATTTTCCTTACAAGTTCCAGAATTGCCCTTGAAGTTGTCAACCTTGCATCCATCTCTTAAAAATGCCTTTGACTTTTGTTGTAACCTGAATGCATTTACACAGCCATTAACAACAGAGCCTAAACTCTGCTACAGGGTGGGTAGTAAGTCCAGTCAAACAGAGTTCAAATACTCATAAAATGAACTCTTATATAAGGAATCCATGGTAGTTTCTTTATACTTGGTTGCCAAAAAGAATAAATTTCAGTGGAAATCTATTCCATTCGTTTGTTGAGATGAATTAAGAGGGACTTGGACCAACCTTGACAAGGTGATTCATTCATTCAGGAACCAATTAAGGGTTGATTACCAGCACTAATGTGGGGGTAAGTTCAGAAACAGACTCTGCAAAGTTGCATTGAAGTTTGTGCAGCTGCTTCTTTAAAGATTATTTTGCTTGGAAGAGGATTGTAGATAAAAAAAAATGTTCAAAAATCTACATGCTTTCATGTCAGATAATAATGACTTGCATTTATACCTGCAGATTCAAAATAACAGAGCTTATCATGGTATTTTACAGATATAAATTGACTCTTGACAAGGATGAAGACATTAGTGCAGGTGACCAAAGAGACTTTGGTAACTTTGAGATAGCTTAAAGTGTATCTGTAAATACCTGGTTGAAGGAAAATGTGATATGTACAAGTAGCTAATATTGAATGAATATAGAGGATGTTATAAAGGAGGGTGAGGTGACAAAAATGGAAGAAACTTTTGAGGGATTTGAAATAACTTAATGGGCTTTTGTCACCTTTCGCTTGGAATTGTCAGCTTTTCTTGCTTTTAGGTTGACGTAGAATTTGTGTCATTCTATGATATGAATCATTGCCATTCTTGCAAAGGAAATGGTCATTTGGCTTTTGCATCGTTATGAGTGCTGGCCTTTGAAATGGTGCTGTTTTTTTTATTTAGATTTGATTACCTTTTGTAGTCCTTTTACATTCTTCCCTTTCAGCACTGATGAATTGCACGATTTCTATTCAATAGCCATTTTGTGTCCCAGTAACACGGTGTGGAAATGATTTCCTGTCAACTTTTCTTGTATTCTACTTGTAATAATTCTGAAGATTTGGTGAGTAGGATGTAGAGATATATTTCCAGGGATGAGTAGGTTCAGGAATAGGAAGAAAGGTGTAAGTGATGACTAGCACCCACATCTTTACTGTTTTAGTAGAAGTGGATCCCAAGTCAAACCACAGATTAGCTCTAAGAAGTGGATTAGACACTAACATCTTTCATTAGGACTTCATGACTCCATTCTAACTTGGTTGTTGCCTTTAACATATGGAGCCAGTGAACCCTGTGACTCAGAAATTATGGTATTTAAAAATAGTTCAGAATGGAAGGATTGAAAAGATCAATGCAGTTTATTTTTACATTATGGGTCAGGAAGAACCTCCCACCAACCATCCTCCCCCACCACCTTCTCCTAATCACACCCTCTACAACTTTATCAGCTGTACCTATACAGTCAGCTTTATCATCAAGAGATTGTGACCAGTTAAGTGGTGGGAACAACCTACAATGGTTGACCTATCTGGCATTCACTCCCTACGGTTTCCCTGGCTGGTTTTCAATCTAATTAGCTGTTAGGCTGATGAAGAAATTAGTGGATGTCCTGCAGTTAATTTACTGGTTTAGTGAAGAAACATGCACATCCAAAGTCAACCTCAACCTTGCAATTCATACCCAGTCACAATTAATATCAGAGTTGTCTTTTTGTCATTTCATCAAGAATACTTGCTCTGTTTTGTTTGGAACCTTTCATCATCTTGAGACTCTTTAGATCTTAAGACCTTTGGATCGAGTGCTCCCACTTGAAGCAAGTTACCTTCTATGCATTCTCCTCATGGGTGCATTATTTACTTATAGACCTTCCATGGAGTGTCTATAAGTATATATCAGAGGGTGCGCACAATCATTATGGAGTTGCTTAGTGAAGGGAAAGCATATCAAAAATCAGTGCCGAAGAGTCAGTAAATTCCACCGCAAATCAAGAAGGCAAAAGAGAAGTCATGATTGCAGCAGAAGTACCATCAGTTGTTGAGTATTTTCTCTTGTTACCTTTCTCAGCAATTTCTTTCTAATTGCTGCTTGTATCAGAACACACTGTGAAACCCAATTTTCTGACACAGTCCAACCATTTGCCTGTCTCTCACAGATCGTCTGCATTTTTCCCTTCTTGGCAAGGGTGAAACAAAAGAAGAATGAGTCACATTTGATATCTTTATCCTGAGCGAGCAAGCAGTCACGCCAATGTCGCGGCATAAGAGTGCTGTCATGGTTAAATTTAAACTGCCTTTAGATGCGCTTATCAGAGGAACAGCAGAGATAATGAGGGCAAACAGAAAGAGATTGAAATGAACTGCCTGCAGGCTAGAAGGACAACATCTGCACAGAGCTTGCCCTAGGACTCTAGGGAAGTGGCATATTAAAGACAAGCAGAAAGAAGGGGGGGCTGCAGAGTGGTTGGGTGTGCAGTGTTGGGGAAATGGAAGGGATGAACTGAGAGCTTTAATCATAATTATTTTTTCTAAATGCTTAGCATGTGTTTTTTTTTACCACTACCAAACACTGTGTTGTATCTGGGCCATTTCACTCACTGCACTTGCTTTGGTCAATATGTAATGCTAAAGTCTGATAGTCAGCTGTCTGTGACACACAGTTGATGTAATTCTCTTCCTGCATTCCAGTTTTCTGGGTCCACCATCTGTATGTCATGCCTAAAGTTTTCTTCATTAGTACATTTTTATCAGTGGTCACTAGCAAACTTTTACCTGGCTGTGCAGAAGGTCGCTTAAGGGAACTGATTCTGGTGGAGATGTTCATAGAATTTCCTGTCACTGCTGATTTGTGATGGTTAACTACTCCCAAAGAATTTAAATACTATAAGAATACAAATTATGCAAGATAAGTTTTCTTTTGTGAATAATTGTCTTTGATGAATTGATTGTGGACACCAAACTGCCGATACTGGAATCAGGAGCAAAAATATTGGCAGGTAGTATTGAGGAAACAGGAAAGCTGCAGAAGGACTTAGACAAATTAGGAGAATGGGCAAGAAAGCGGCAAATGAAATACAATGTTGGAAAATGCGCGGTTGTGCACTCTGGTAGAAGAAATAAATGTGCAGATTAATTTCTAAACAGGGAGAGTATCCAAGAAGCTGAGATGCAAAGGGTCTTGGGAGTTCTTGTGCAGAACACCCTAAAGTTAACTTGTAGTTTGAATCAGTGGTGAGGAAGTCAAATGCAATGTTAGCATTCATATCAAGAGGTCAAGAATATAAGAGAAGGGATGTGATGCTGAAGATTTATAAGGCACTGGTGAGGCCTTACCTTGAGTATTGTGAACAGGTTTGGGCTCCTCATCTAAGAAAAGATGTGCTGACATTGGAGAGGTTTCAGAGGAGATTCACAAGTATGATTCCAGGAATGAAAGGGTTATCATGTAAGGAAAGTTTGATGGCTCTGGGCCTGTACTCGCTGGAATTTAGAAGGATGAGGGGGGGAAATCTCATTGAAACCTTTTGAATGTTGAAAGCCCTAGACAGAATAGAAGTGGAAAGGATGTTTCCCATGGTGAGGGAGACTAGGACAACAGGGCACAGTCTCAGGATAGAGGGGTGTCTATTTAAAACAGAGATGCAGAGAAATTTCTTTAGCCAGAGTGTGGTGAATTTGTGGAATTTGTTACCACAAGCAGCTATGGATGCCAGATTGTTTGGTGTATTTAAGTCAGAGATTGATAGGATCTTGATTGGCCACAACATCAAAGGTCACGGGGAGAAGGCCGGGAAGTGAGGCTGAGGAGGAGAAAAAGAAAGGAGCATCCATAATTGAATGGCGGAACCGACTCAATGGGTCATATGGCTCAATTCCGCTCCTATATCTTATGGTCTAAATATAACCTGCTGGAAGAATAAGTACAAGAGATTCTGAATATGCTGGAAATTCAGAGCAACACACACAAAATGCTGGAGGAACTCAGCAGGTCAGGCAGCATCTATGGAGAAGAATAAAGAGTCATCGCTTCTGGCTGAGACCCTTCATCAGACTCACCCAGCATTTTGTATGTGTTACTGCTGGAAGAATGTCAGTTGTCCCTTTGCCTTCACAGTTGCTGCCTGACAAACTGAATTTTTCTAGCAGTTTATTGTTAGATAAATTGATCGTTTTTTCGTCAGTCTTCACATTATAACTTGTCATTTTGGATGAAAATTCTGGTGGAGTTAAGTATTGAACAAAATTTAGGGATAACTCATTAATAAATAAGTAATGCTGCTGTTTTTGTCAATTAACAGTTTTAAGAGAATCTCCACACACAGCGTGGTAGATAAGGTTTTTCAGCATTTCTAAAGCATCTTCACTCTCATTTTCCCTGTGTTTCCATAAATCTATAAATATTAAATTTGCCAGGTCCAAGGATTTCAAGATCATCAAAGTCAGCCCCGTTCTCCTCATCCATCCATAAATCTGGCAGCTTTTTAGCTTGATCTTTTCAGAGTCTTGATGTCTCCAAATGGAATCTTAAGACAAGTTTAGATGACCTGAAGAGTTTCACTTCACTGAGATTTTTGCAGGATTAAGTCTCCCGACATAAATCTTCAACTATATTTTACACTCTGCCCTTTAGAAATGCTTTGATTGGACTTAAGCGGGAAAAAAACTGCGTTTTTGCGAAAAGTGAAAGTGCCTTTATTCTGTATTTGTTTGAAAGTTTTTAAATATATATATATATATTTTTTAAATGACGTTGCATTTTGCTTTGATCACCGTTATGTTGACTTTTGTTTCTGTTTTATCTTTTAACTGGCAGTAAAAATTCAGAGAGCAGATGAGGAGCTTTTGTTTAAAACACTACACATCACTGTTGTTGGATGTATTGCCTGAAAGCATAGGGGAAGCATAGTCAATAACAACTTTCAAAAGTGATTTGGATATTTAGTTAAAAAGAAAGGAAAGGTTGCAGTGCTTTGGGGGTAAAGAGCAGGGGAATGAATGGGACTAATTGCTGTGCTCTCTCAGAGAACTGGCAGACTTGATGAGCCAAATGGAGACCCTTGTGCTCTGTCATTGCATGATTCCTCTATGTGCCAAATTTATCAGCAGTTCCACATCCTTTGTCCTGCATTCTAATTCACAAATTGTCATGGGTCAGAATAGTTTTGAGGGTTTGATGATAAGAGTTGAAGGATAGCCATTGAACTGCATTGATTGTTTTCCTTCTCAACCTTAGTTGAAATGGAGTTGGATGCTTGCACTGTTTCAACTCTAGAGGAATAATTTAAGATCACTTGTGTTTAATCAAATGTAGAAACAACTTGGAATCGGGCCCTTTGGCCCACAGACTCCATAATTGTCATCAAACACTCATTGTACACCAACTTCAAAGTTCAGAATAAGTTTATTAGCGAAGTACATAAATGTCACCATGAACAACCCTGAGCTATATTTATCTCAACACATTTTATTTCCTCCACCATCCCATTATTCCCCTCTCCCCACAAAGTTTTTATCACCAGGGGCAAATTGCAGTGACTATCTAGCCAATCAATCAACACCAACTGTGCACAGGCAGATTGAACTGGATCGCCAGAGATGGTTGCATCACAGTCCGGTATGGAGTGGCCATTAAACAGAATCGGAAAAAAGCTGCAGAGAGTTGTAAACCTAGCCAGCTCCATCGTGGGCACTCGCCACCCCAGTATCCAGGGCACTTTCAAAAGGCGATGCCTCAAAAAGGCAGCATCCATCATTCAGGATCCACATCACCCTGGACATCCCCTTTACTCATTGCTACCACCAAGAAGCCTGAAGACACACACTCTTCAGGTTTTCAGGAACAACTTCTTCCCCTCTACCATCAGATTTCTGAGTGGACAATGAACTCATGAACATTACCTCAGTATTTTTTCCTCTCTTCTTGCACTGTTTATTTAATGTATTTTTATATATACTTATTGTAATTTATAGTGTTTATTGTTATTGTATTTCATTGTACTGCTGCCACAAAACAACAGATTTCATGACATATGCCGGTGATATTAAACCTGATTCTGATAGGGCTATGAGGCAGCAGCTCTATTTGTTGCACCATTATGCCAGGTTCAGGTAGGTGAGAAAGAGGAAGGGGGGAAAGAAAGTGATAATACTATCCTTTTGTTCAGATTTTGAAAGAAAACTAAAATTTTTTATTCCTGCTCATTGGATATGGATAAATGCTGGCAAGATCAGAATTTAATGCCTATCACTAGGTATTATAGAGCTTTGTGTGTGACCTCAGAATGTCACAAGATAATGAAGTATTTGAAGTATAGTTACAATTCTAATGTAAAAAGTAGGGCAGTTAAATTAGATGCAGTCAGGTTGTTCAAATGCTAGAGTGATAATGAACACATCATCTGATTTAATGATTTTGCTTAGGAGACAAATAAAGGCCAGTACATTTGGAAAATTCTCCGTTCTCATTTCCAGATGTTGCAATCGGAACTTCTGAATGTACCTGGCAGGGTTTACCTCTTTGCCTGAAAGATTCCTGTTGAATTCCTTCATTCATCGTGGACGGCAGGGTAGCGTAGCAGTTAGCCAACGTTCTGCTGTGCTAGCGATCACCATTTGGAGTTCAATTCCTACTGCTGTCCATAATGAGTTTGTAAGTTCTCCCAGTGATCATATGGGTTTCCTTGGGGTGCTCCGGTTTCCTCCTACATTCCGAAGATTTATGGATTAGGATTAGGATTAGGATTAGCAAATGTGGACATGATATGTTGGTGCCAGAAGCATGGTGACACTTGTGGGCTGTCCCCAGCACATTCTTGGAGTGTGTTAGTCGTTGATGCAAAAGACACATTTCACTGTCTATTTTGATGTAAATGTCACAAATAAAGCTAATCTTTATCATCGATCTTTTCCTCCCCAGCCCACCCCAAAGGATCAAGGATGCTTCTGCTCCAGTTTATTGAGTTTTAAGGTGGCTAATGAGATCAATGTTAGAACTGAAGGTGCTTTCAGAGAAGAGGCAGACAGTGGCCGTAGCGGTGTGTGGGTAGTTTGTGAGATGGTCTGCTCCTTTCACTGTTGAAATGGGCCCAATGTGTGCTCCGGATTCATGGCCTTGAAAAGCTTAACACTGTCCTTAATATAGTATTCTTTCTTGGCTCTGCATAGGAGTAACTATACATCAGAAATAATGAAATTATTGGGTAAGATTCTGAGGGCTGCATTTCCTCACATTTGAAAAAGCATGGTCCTATTAAGAACAGTCAGCAAGGCTTTGTGCAGGGAAGTTCATATCTTATAAACTTGATTTAAAATTTTTTGAGATGACCATGATATCTACCCAGGTGTTAGTAAATCATTTGACAGTGTCTGTAATGGTAAGGTGGTCCATAAGTTTAAATTGCATGGGATCCATAGTGAGTTGGTAGGTTGTATACAAAATTGGCCTGGTGGCAAAAGATATGGTAGCGTAGGATGAGCGTGGTTCTGACTGGAGGGTCCATGAGCTGTGGTGTTCTGCTGAACTCCATTGTGGTTAGAACTCTGCACACTGAGAATTGGCGGCACTGTCTTTGGTATCACTTTGCCTCAAATCATTACCCTATCCCTGAAGGGGAAATGTTGCACCCGCAGTGCGGTGATTATATTTTGTAAACTGGTAGAATCAGCAATGTTCTTTGCAAGTGACTAACTAATTTGGGTTTTCCTCACTCTCCTATCCTATCCTATCCTACCGTATCCTCACAATGAGAAAACTAGCCATCCAGTAACTTGGAGTAAAACAGATAAACCGTGAAATTATTCCTGTTGAAGTGCCTCCTGAGTTATTAGCTTATTTCAAGGCACAGTTAATTGTGGCCCTTTGCTTGGGCTTAATTTGTGGAAGGATTAACACAGTTCAACACCTGACTTCAGTTTTGTGGCTATGGTTTACTTTTTGAAACTTGGTGCACTTTTATTGCCTTCCACTCCCAGCACCACCAACTCCCTTTCCTTGGCCACATCACTCTTCAAACATTTTGTGTAATATATTACCTGTGACATCTATTTGAAGCTCTCCAAACTCATTTTATAATATAGTCGGCCCTCCTTATCTGCGAATTCTGCATGCGTGGATTCAACCAACTGTGAATCGCGAAAACCCAGAAATGCTCTTCCAGCACTTGTTGTTCGAGCATGTACAGACTTTTTTTTTTCTTGTCATTATTCCCTAAACAATGCAGTATAACAAATATTTTACATAGCGTTTACATTGTATTAGGTATTATAAGTAATCTAGAGATGATTTAAAGTATACGGGAGGATGGGCGTGGGTTATTGTGGATCAGGATCGAAGAAAATCGGAAGTTCTCTTACTAAGTAAGTCGAAACAGGTACATCCGGTATTATTTAGCATCAGTTAGTCAAACATTTGGCTTAGTATATAGTATATATTTTACCTTTCTATGCATATAAAATGTTTAAGAATGTTCAATCCAGTGACAGATCACTCCTGAGTGTGCTCTGCAGTGTGTCGGGTTGATGTGGAGGATCAAAAACCCAAAACCCAGTAATTAAACCACTGTGTTGCTTAGTAATAATTGTAGCTTTCATCGAGGCAGAGCCTTTCTCACTTTATCCTTTAAAATTGTTCCGATCGTTGACTGACGTAGCCTAACACTTTTCCAATGACCGATGGCGTTTCACCTCTTTCCGATCGCTTTATTATTTCCACTTTATTTTCAATCATGTCCGTGATGAATCTGCGGATTCAGATCTCTGCCGCCGGGTCCTAATGTCCACCGCACTGAGACAGGTTAAATAAGGTCTGGGGTTCTGCTGGGCCCTAAGGTCCATCGCATTGAGACAGGTTGAATAAGGGACTTGAGCATCTGCGAATTTTGGTACCCGTGAAGGGTCCCTGAACCAATCCCTCGCGGATAAGGAGGGCCGACTGTAATACCTTTTGATATTCTGCACTATAGCCAGTTTCCAGATTAATATTCAGTGTCAATACTGATACCATTGCAAGGATTTCCTGTGTAGGTATTTTTAGTAGGTTTTTTTTGCAATGTGTACAGAGGAAATGATTTTTCTCTGCATCAGAAAGAGCAACAGAACTAATTGCTGGTGCAGTTGCAATAGGAAGGGAAATCCAAACTAAAAGGTGTAGAATTATGGTGATAGGGGAAGCCTTAAAGAGACCTGAGCAGCAAAACTTTCAAGCAGAGATTGGTGAGTACATGGAATGAACTGCTAGAGGAAGTGGTTGAGGCAGGTGGAATGGTATCATTTAAGTAGCACTTGGAGAGGTATGTGGAGGGAAGTGGCTTGGAGGAATATTGCCTGAAACCAAGCTACATAGGTGGCAACAGGGCTTTGCTTCCAGATGAGCTCAATGCCTCAACGCTCGCCTTGAGCATCAAAACTTGGAGAAACAATCATGAACTCCCACTGCCCCAATGATCCTGTGACTAGTCTGTGAGGCTGACGTGAGAGCAGCCTTCAGGAGGGTGGGCCCATGAAAAGTGTCTAGCCCAGATGGGGTACCTGGCCAAGTACTGAAGATCTGTGCTGATCAACTAGTTAGAGTGATCACTGACATCTTTCACCTCGCGCTTTGGCAGTCCGAGGTACCTACATGCTTGTAAGCAGGCTTCAACTATACTGGTGCCCAGGGAGAACGTAGTGATCTACCTCAATGACTGTCATTCAGCAGCACTTATATCCACAGTGATGGAGTTTTTTGTGAGGTTGGTGGGAATATTCAAGGACATTTTCAACTTCTCACTGCTACGGGCAGAAGCTCCCACTTGCTTCAAAAAGGCAACATTTATACCAGTGTCTAAGAATAGTGTGAGCTGCCTTAACGACTATCACTCAGTAGCACTCAGTTCTACAGTGATGAAATGCTTTGAGAGGTTGGTCATGACTAGACTGAACTCCTGCCTCAGCAAGGATCTGGACCCATTGCAATTTGCCTATTGCCATAGTAGTTCAGTGGCAGATGCAATTTCAATGGCTCTTCACAAGGCTTTAGACCACCTGGACAATACAAACACCTATGTCAAGATGCTGTTCGTTGACTATAGCTCAGCATTTAATACCATCATTCCCACAACCCTAACTGAGAACCAGGCCTCTGTAACTCCCTCTATAATTGGATCCTCAACTTCCTAACCGGAAGACCACAATCTGTGCAGATTGGTGATAATATCTCCTCCTCGCCTTTGATCAACACTGATGCACCTCAGTGGTGTGTGCTTGGCCCACTGCTCTACTCTATATATACACACGAATGTGTGGCTAGACATAGCTCAAATACCATCTATAAATTTGCTGTTGATACAACCATTGTTGGTATAATCTCAGATGGTGACAAGAGGGCGTTACAGGAGTGAGATATGCCAACTAATGGAGTGTTGTCGCAGCAACAACCTGGCGTTCAACATCAGTAAGATGATAGAGCCGATAATGGACTTCAGCAAGGGTAAGACGAAGGAACACATACCAGTCCTCATAGAGGGATCAGAAGTGAAGAGAGTAAGCAGTTTAAGTTCCTGATTGGTGGGGGTGCTACTGCACAGGACTGGAAGGAACTAGAGGGTTGTAAATTTAGTCGACTCCGTCTTGGGTACTAGCCTACAAAGTACCCAGGATATCTTCAGGGAGCGGTGTCTCAGAAAGGTAGTGTCCATTATTAAAGACCTCCAGCACCCAGGCCATGCCCTTTTCTCACTGTTACCATCAAGTAGGAGGTACAGAAGCCTGAAGGCACACACTCAGTGATTCAGGAACAGCTTCTTCCCCTCTGCCATCCGATTCCTAAATGAACCCTTGAACACTACCTAATTTTTAAAATATATATTATTTCTGTTTTTTGCACATTTTTTATCTATTCAATATACATATACTGTAATTGATTTATTTATTTTTTCTTCTATATTATGTATTGCTTTGAACTGCTGCTGCTAAGTTAACAAATTTCACAACACATGCCGGGGATAATAAACCTGATTCTGATTCTGAAACGTATCAGCTCCTGCCGGAGAAGCGACTTGGTACTCTCCGAGTGATTAACTGCTCTGTGGCTCTCTGATTAAGACCGGGAAAACTCCCCATTTTATCGTACATGTAAATTTTATATTCAATGTCGATGGATACTTGGGCAGTGCTGTATCCATTCATTAAACCTCAGTAGCAACCAAAGTGTGCATAGCAAGATCACAAAATGTCAAAATAATGACTGGATGTTCAGTTTCTGATGGTGGAATATTGCCACTGGGAATTCAGGGAAACTTGCGACTCCTTTTCAGCTGGAGTCACAGAGTTATTTATTTTTATCTCATGCAGGACTTCTATTCAGCACCTCATTCCAAGAAGTAGATTTCTCTTTGAGCACAGCAGTGAAATATCACTTCGTTTATTTGCCCAACTTGGCAAGTGCAGATCAAGCCTACACTTTCACACACAAGAGGTGAGAGTTACCAGACTGGGAAAGATTTCATGTAAATGAAGCAGAGCCCAACTCAAGCAGAAGCCTCTGCAGGCAAAGGTGTTTAACTCTTGTGCTGGAGTTGTTCCCTGTCTGGCTCCTGTGTAGTGGCAATATTCTGTCACTTGTCAGCTCTTGCTTTAATGTGGTCCAGGTCTTGCTGGTTGCAGACACAGGCATCTTCATTTTGGAATTGAACCGTGAGCAATCATCAGCAAAGAGCTAACACCTCTGATGGAAGGAATTCAAAAAGTAAAAAAAAAAGTTCTTTGTGTGCTGGCCAGCATTTATCTCTGACCGACACCACACAAACAAATTATCTAGTCATGTCCAACTTACTTTAAGCAATGTCTTGCTGAGTATAAAATTAGTTTTCAACCTTACAAAAATGACCATGCTTCAAAAACTTCATCGCTTTTAGTGTACCGGTATTTCATATTCCTGTGATCTTAATGGTTGCTTTATAAATATCTTTTTATCATAATTAGTTTATTATTTTCCCTTGTACATCCGAACATTGAGGTAGTACAAGGAAAAGCAATAACAGAATGTTATTATGGTGTTACAGTCACAGAGAAAGTACAGTGCAGGCAGACAATAAGGACCAAGCCCACGACAAGATGTGATGCACCTGGATGGGATGCTTTGTATGAGTGAGATAGATCAGCTGGTTGAATGGTTTTACATCAACAGTGTTGCACTCAACATCGGTAAAACTAACAAATTGATTGCGGACTTCAGAAAGGGGAAGTAGAGGAAACACACACCAGCCCTCCTTGAGGGATCAGCGGTGGAAAGGATGAGCATTGTCAAGTTCCTGGGTGTCAACATCTCTGGAGGTCTATCCTGGGCCCAACATATTGATGCAATTACAATGAAAGCACAACAGTGGCTATATTTCATTAGGAGTTTGAGGAGATTTAGTATGTCACCAAAAACTCTAGCAAATTTCTACAGATGTACCATGGAAAGCATCCTGCTGGTCGCATCACTCTCTGGTATGGAGGGGCCACTGCACAGGATCAGCAAAAGCTGCAGGAAGTTACAAACACAGCCAGCTCCATCATGGGCACAAGTCTTACCAGCATCGGGGGCATCTTCAAAAGGTGATGCCTCAAAAAAGGTAGCATCTATCATTAAGAACCCCAGTACTCAGAACAAGCCCTCTTCTCATTGCTACCCTGAGGAAGAAGATACAGGAGCCTGAAGACAGACACTTAATGTTTAGGAACAGCTTCTTTCCCTCCACTCTCAGATTTCTGAATCGATGATGAACCGAACCCATGAGCACTATCTCGCTCTTTTTTTTCTCTTTGCACTACTTATTTTATATATATCTCTTGTAATTTATAGATTTTTAAAAGTATTTGTAATGCTTCAACAAAACAACAAATTTTAGGATATATGCCAGTGAAATTAAACCTGATTCTGATTCTGAAGAATTAGTGAGGGTCAACTGGGTCATGCTGAATTTCCTTAGCCTCCTCTGGAAGCAGAGACACTGGTGCTCTCTGCTGGCCATGGTGTCTATATGCTTGGACAAGGACAAGCTATTACACCTTTTAAGTCAAATTCCTTATATGTTTCATTTTTGTAGTGATTGAATGAATATTATCATTATTCGAGAAAAGCATGTTTTCCCTATTATATTCTGTCTGGATAGTCTCCAACCTGATGACATGAATATCAATTTCTCCTTCCAGTAAACAAATTCCCCCCCTCCCCCATCTTTTATTTCCCTCTCTGACCTTTAACTTCTGTTCACCTGCCTCTTCCTCCCCCTGGGTCCTCTCCTCCTTACCTTTCTCCTATTGTCCACTCACCTCTCATACTACTTCTTCTCCGGCCTTTGACCTTTCCCACCCACCTGGTTTCACCTATCACCTTCAAGTTAGCCTCTCCTTCCCCCCCCCCCCCCCCCACCCCCAGCTTTTTATTCTGGCATCTTCCTCCTTTTTTCTCAATCCTGAAGAAGGGTCTTGGCCTGAAACATTGAATATCTATTCATTTCCATAGATGCTGCCTGACCTGCTGAGTTCCTTCAGCATTTTGTGTGCATTGCTTTGGATTTCCAGTATCTGCAGACTTTCTCATTTTACAATAAGAATTATTCTAGAGCCAAGTAAATCACAGCTCCAATAATAATTGTTTAGTGCCTCCAAAAACCTTGACTTCACATGCTGAATGATACCCAATATGGTGCACCGTTGAGCATTGGTGAGTTATCCTGCAACACAAACAACCCAGGTTCAACCCTGATCTCCAGTGCTGACTGCTTGGACTTTGTTCTGAATGCTCCCGTTTCCTACCATATCCCAAAGAAATGGTGAACTGGTAGGTCAATTGTCTACTGTGAGTTGAATATAGTGTGCGAGTGAGTGGTAGGATCTAAAGGGAGTCAAGGGGAATGTGAGGGAATAGATGGGAAAATTAGTTGGGGAATTGGGATGTTCCATTGGTTGGCGTCGACATGATAGGCTGATTTATTTTATGTCATATTGAAGTAAAGCTTGTTAATTTTACTACCTTTCACTAAATTAGGAGGAAGTCTTGAACATTTGATACGACTGGAGAGAAAAATTGACCTCAGTTGGTTTGGAATGGGCTTAAGCATAGTGTGATTCATCCATGTTGCTTGATTGAGTTGTAATTTTGCTGTTCAGCTCTGATAAGTGTTCATACAGATGACAGCTTTTCCACATTTCAAAGTTATTCTCAAAAGTACACCATCGTTTGCATTTGTGTGAAAGTACATAGATGGAATGTGGGATTTGGAGATCCATCACCTAATTTCCCTTGAAAGAGGGACAGTGAGGCACTTTATTGAACTGCTTTGGTCCATGAAGAGAATATATTGCCAATGGCATTGTTCAGAAGGGAGCCTGGGATGTTGGCCAAATAACAATGTATTGGTTGCAGAAGCATTTGTATGGTATAAATGTGTGCCATACAGACAGCTATCTTAAAAAGAAGTTAAGGCTACACTCAGAAATTAAGCATCAATGAGAATATTTTGCTGAATTGCTTCTCCTGGCAGAATGCTAATAACTTAAAGGAAAACAGTCATATTGTCCAGCAGGCTGCTGAGTTATATCAATGCTGTTGAGTGTATCTGTTTGTAAGAGCAGAAGAAATGCACATCCAAAACAGCAGTGCACAAAACAAAGTAGCTTTACAAAGAGATTGCAAGACCTGTTTATAAATCACTACCGATATATTTTTAGAGAAAAGAAAACATGTTATTAATATTCCCATAGCAATTAGCAGAGGTTTCAAGGGAGGAACAGGAACAGTGTTTACATTTCGCAGCAGTTAGAATTAAGGAGCAGACATTCAGATTACCTGAGCAATGCAGTGCAGTGCACTACAATTCAGTCTTGTTCTCGCTTGAGCTGTGTGCTTGGTTAAATATTATGATTTTCATGATTTTCCAAACCTAACTGCCGAATGAAATTCAAAGCAGGCACATGCAGCTTTTCAACCTGTGCTGGAAGTGTATGGATGCCCTGCGAAAGCATTTGTTGAAGGCACCACCTATCGTAACCCCCACCCACCCACCCAACTCATCGTCTATCTACTGCCCCATGTTTACCAGTCTGCGAGTCTCACATTTTACTCATTATCTATCTCAGACCGCACAGAAGTGAAGTGGAACTAACTCATCCTGACCACCCAAGAAGAAGATACAAAAACTACAGATAGGGAACAGCACACATATCAGTCATGTTGCATTCACATGTATATATTGTATAATTTTTTTTAAATCACATAGGCGATAAAGTAAAAATTGTTCTGCACAACGAGATGTTTGCATTCATTTAGATCTTTGTTAGATATCTTATTGCATTAAAACATTTCACAGGATAAATTTATTACAAAGCAGTCATGCACAAACCTTTCATAATTGTATTCAACAATGAGGTGCATTGAGCAGGTAATTTGATGGTGGCAGTCTTCTTGATAATTTTCATCCTGAGATGTTCTATGTTTACTTCAAACCGTGATGTAGTAAATGGGAACTTGGTTTAATGCCCTGCCCGAACAGTTAGTCTTGCACTGGAGGGAGACGCTGGCTGAAGAGTTAATGACCTGCCATTGGGTTCAACCATTTGTACATTGGAGATTACCACCAATATAATCAGGCTGATGCTGGCTCTAGAACAGAAAAACAAACATGAAGGTGTGACTGGAGTACTAAACTGGACATCTTTGATCCTGGGGTACTACCTAAGAAGAAGCAATTACACCATAGATTACAATTATATATGTTCCTACACAAACAAGTACCTACTCAGGCAATGAAATACTTGCTTTGTCCTGTGTAAAGTAATTTCTCAGTGAATGCATATAAAATTGGTGTTGGGAAAGGGTTGACTAAACAAATAAAAAATTGAAAAGCCTTGCAACACATTCATAATTTAATCTCAAATTTCATTTTTCTTTAAAGAAAAGCATGCCCTTTAATTTAACAGCTATCAACATACCGTAGATTCCGGATTTTAAGCCGCTACTTTTTTCCCACATTTTGAACAGCTTTGAACTCTGCGGCCTTTAAAACGGAGCGGCTAATACATTTTTTTTTCATGCCGCCGAAAACATTTTGCCTCGTAACAGTAGACCAATAAAATTGATGAGTAGTTCACAGAGGTCCAATGAAATTGTACGATAAATCAAGCGCACTTTCACAATTAAATTATTGTAAATCAGTCATTTGTACTCACCCTCATCAACATGGAAAACACTCGAAGAAAAGCATTGTGCTGCCTTTATGGCAGTTATTTAGTTTATAATATTTTCACTTAGTAATTCATTTTCTAGTTAAAGTTAGAAGAGTTTTAACTATATTTGTTTTCTGTACTACATCGCGGGATGCTATGACGTCACACCCGGTTTCGCCGCGTCTTGTGGGATACCAGTTTGCGATAAACGGGAAGGAGGGGGCATTAGACCCGAGCGAAACGCTGCTTTTAAATGCCGTTTGCGATAAACGGGACGGCGGGGGTTGAGCGGCGGAGCGAAAACGCTGCTTTTAAGTTAAAAGCGATCAATAACTTTTCCTGGTAGGCTGCAGTATATATATTTTTTACCAGTCGTTAGGAGATATTGGAATGTTGTTCAGTAAAGAAGTATACGCAACGTATATTTAAAAGTAGCCGCGTTACGGGCACGGTTCGAAAAAAAGCATTTGCAATATGTATTTGTTTTTGTTACCATATGGATTTAATTAAAAGTTAAAAAATCCTCACGTGTAATATCTTTCTGTGTAAATATCTCATATTACAACGTGGGACACCTGCGGCCGAAAATCCGGTGCGGCCTAAAATCCGGTGCGGCCTTTACAAGTAAAAAATTGATTTTATTTCTAAAATTAGAGCCAGCGGCTTTTAATCAGGTGCGCTCTGTAGTCCGGAATCTACGGTAGTTAGTTCCTCTTGGGCAATTCAACGATATGTAAGCCTTGTTGTTCCGAGAGGCACGTAAACAGCAAAATAAAACACCCACCCTGTGTTACTCTGAGATTTTCAGTAAACTAGGTGTTAAAGAAAATAAAACAAAGAACGTTGATTTACCCTGTCATGGATGTGCTGCTGCTAACTCCTCAAATACAAGTAGGAAGAAATTATGTTAAAATGTTGTACAGTAAGTTACTGGTTTTGTCCAGTTAAGGTCACTTCTCTTCACAAATTCGTATGTTCAAAGGTTCATTTATTATCAAAGTATGCCAGCTCTGAAATTCTTCTTCAGATAGCCATGGAACCAAGAAAGTCAAGAAAGGCAGCATGGTCATCAACCCCCAAATCCCACTCCCCACACACAAAAAAACAAACAAAAACAGAACAGGCACAATCAACCCCCAAATCCCACTCCCCACACACAAAAAAACTGAGAAACATTGGGCGAAAAACACAATATTAAAAAACCATAAGACTGAAGGAAGGTCCCCAACCAAAACGCAAAAAACCTGGGCAACATTCTCCCTCTCCATGCAGAGCGATCTCACTAGTGATAAAAAGGCAGTGTCCCTTCTCTGGCAGCAGAGCGATCCCCCAGCGATCAGAAGGCAGCCGGTGTTTCAGTCTCCCTCGCTGCTTTAATCGGCGAAATGGAGTTGAATGTCAGCCTCGCCACGAGGTTCCCGCGCGCTGCCTCCGCCTCCCGGAAAATCCCCTTGGGGACTGTTTCAGACTGCCTGAAGCACCCAAACGATCTCCAAACTACAAATCACAGGCTTCAACAGTTCCAGAATCACATTCAAGACAAAAAAAAACAAACGTAAAAAGAAGTGAAATATATGATCTATCCAGAAGATGTCGATCGAAGGAGCATTGTATGCAGGCATCATCTTGACTGGAAGTTATTAAAACAAGCATTAAAACAATGTACACAGTGAATGATACCAAAAGTTAGGAATGTCCAGTTATGGGAGTGTTTCATAAAGCTGGGCTATTTTGCTTGGAGTGGGAAAGAATAAAGGAAGAGTTAATAGACATATCCAGTATTATGAAGGGATTTTATATCAGTGTGTAGGAATTGTTACCACCAGCAGGAGAGTAGATAACCAGACATAAATTTAAGATAATTCCACGTTCATAAGCCAATGACATGGATGTGTGATGAAGGACTAACAAGCAATGTGGTTGAAGGCCAACAAGGACAAGAGCTGGTGTTCCCACCCACCGTCAACAAGTTTACCCAGGTTGGCAGGTCTTGGGATTGGAGGTCTGTGCAGGCAGGAGGCACAAGTGCTGGTGACACCCTAGGTCAGTGAATTGTAAAGACTGGAGTTCAAAGCCCGTCGTCTCTTGGAGTTTGGGTCCCAACATCAGTGAGACCAGAGTTCAAGGCCTGAAGTTCGGTATTCTGTCATAGGTGAAGCTTGGGGTTGATTTTGACGATCGAAGCTTGAAGGTCAATCAGTAGTCCAGAAGTCAAGGACAATGACCGAAGGAAGCCCTGAGTCTGCAAGTCCACTGGGAAGTTAGAGGGCTGTTCTTTGCGAGTCTGCGAGTCCACTGGAAGCCTGGAGTTTGGCCTGTCCTGGGATTAGAGAGGACTGTCTGTGTGTGTGAGTGTGGGGATGGGTGTGAGGGAGGAAGGGGGCATGTTTTGCTGTTGTTTTGTTGTTCCTGCCTGTGTTGTTCTGCTGAACACTTTGGGCATGTTGTGTTTGCACCGTAATGTGAGGCGACACTTGCGGGCTGCCACCAGCACGTCCTTGGTTGTGTTGTTTGCTGACTCCAGTGATGCATTGATCTACATGTGTGTTAAATAAATGAATTTGAATCTGAAATCGTGTGAGGTAATTAAGAGGAAAGCAATGGAATAGGATCATTTCCATAAATCTCCCATGGCCAAGTGATCTCATGGTCATTTGTGGATTGTGTGTAGCCATTGCAGTTCTGTTTGTCTTTCTCAGCTTTTTTGCAAGATAAAGTTGTTTTGTCTTGATCATTTGTTACAGTGATCGCCTAAACCTGTGTGGAAGAATTTTCTTTACCGCTGTCCATCCTCATTCTTAGGAAGGTGTTTCTCCAAGCTTTCAACTGATATCTTACAAATCACAACATTTGGGAAATCTGCAAAGACGATGTTAGTAGCGCAGTGACTTTGGTAAATCTGAAATATTTTCATCACTCTGTATCATTCAAGATCACATTCTGCAGATTTGTATCTCTGCATATTCACTGTTTATAAATGCAAAGTAGTGACTTTAATCTTCACCTTTGGATGCATGCAGCACAGGAACATTCTACACATTCGAA